>NC_134539.1:103100024-105500024 GCF_050624435.1 Tenrec ecaudatus | reverse complement strand
CCATTTTAAAAGAACAAAGTATTCTTGCATTGAGGGTTTGACACCTATTTTTAAATGCCCACAATTTATTTCAATATTATAGATGTTTGCCTCTGGAGAAATTATTATGTGACAACTGCTTCAAAGATTTGTACATAAATGTTTATAGCAACTTTACTCCTAATAAAAAAGAGCTGGAAATAACCCAGATGCCTACTAACTATATATGGATAAACTGTAGTATATCCATCCATATATTGAAATACTGAGCTAAAAAATAAATGAACACAAATAAATCTCAAAAGGACCATCTTCAAATGATCTTCAGATTCTTCTCTCATCTTCCTTTTCCAGGTCCATGTAGACATATGAAGAGAGTGAAAATAGCATGGCGTGGGTCAGGCGCATGCTATTTTTCAAAGTGACATCTTAAAAAGATCTTTTGCAGATTTTCCCAAAACAATATACCTCTTAATTTCTTGACTGTTGTTTTCATGAATGTTGACTTAATTCAACTAAAAATTTGGTTGAGGGGGAGGGGCTGGTGGGCAGCAATGTGTGGTAACAGAACATATAAATCTTTAAGTAAAAATGGAAAAGAAATGCACCTGGATGCTTAGTTAAGGAGAATTCCTCCTTTCCTCTCTGACTTAATGCTGTACTCTATAAGACAAAATTATATCACCAAACAGTCCTTGGTTTTGACCCAGGATAGTGTCAAAAAACAAAGGATATAGAAAAAGCAATTCAGAGATAAATACTGACAACACGTCAAAAACACCTGCAGGTGAGAAAGAGGCACTGATAGCAAGGAAGACTGGGGCACAAGGAAGCAAAAATAAAACAATCACTAGAATTGAATTAGAATCTTGAACACTTGAAAGAAGAGTTCCAACTCATGGCACCATTTAAAAAAAAAAAGAAGAAGAAGAAGCCACTGAGGAGTCAGTCGCTTACAGCTCAAACAATTCCAACCTTTATTGTTAAACTTCAAGATTAACGACCATAAAAAAAAAATCAATCCCCAAAATGTAGTGATGGATCCAGTAGCCACCTTCCTACTTTCCCATCCTCATTGGCAGGCAGCCATTCACAGGTCACTCTATGACACTAGCCACCCAGACAGAGCTGTCAGATCTCCTAAGTTTAAAAGATATCTTCTTTCAGCCCAGCTGCCTGAGCAGCATTTCTCTGACTCTAACCACCTAGAGCTGGATTAGAGTCGACATTTCAAAAGGACATCTTCTTTCAGACAGTCAAGTAGGAAACTGCCAGGTACAAGCAGGAGAAATCCACATAACACCTCAAACTTCTGAACTAAGGGGCTCCCCATGTCCCTTTGGGTTCCATAATATGTTAGAATGCTCCGTGGAGAATATATGATATAGCTATAAAGAAAAGATACAAGGAGACATAGAAGGAGGGTTTCCAATGAGGGCTTCCATGTTCTAAATGACCCTACAGGGCAGAAAGTTGTCCAGAGGATTTTCCTGGCTATAATTTTTTTTTCTGGCTATAATCTTTACAGAAGCAGAATGCTACATCTTTCTCCCGATGGAGCAGCTGATCGGTTTCAACTACAGACCTTTTGATTCATAGCGAGCACTGAACCACTGAACCATCAAAGCACCCGTTAGGCATCAAGGAGATGCCAAATGAAACCAAGAAGAGGTAGAACCTCACTCCCATCAGAATAGCAATGATTAAAAAGTAGAAAACAATAAGTGTTTGTGAAATGAGATAATGGAACCCCTTATCCATTGCCGGTAGGAATGCAGTATTGTGAAGCCACATGTAGAAAGTCTGGTGCATCTCCAAAATACAGAACACAGAATTAACATGACCCAGAAACCCCAATCTCAGGTGTATAACCTGAAAACAGTGAAGACACAGACAAACCTGGACAGTAATGTTCTTTTCACAATAGCCAAAAGCTGGCAACAGCTGAAATGCTCACCAACAGATGAATGGATAAGCAAAATATAGTATATACATACAATGGCATCTTGTGAGTTGTGAGTAGGAACAAAGTTCTGAATTGCCACAACTTTCACATGAAAACATGATGAGTAAAATAAACTTAGTTCCAAAATAACAAATACTGTATGATTTTACAAGTGAGATCTCACAAAAACAAGCAAACATGTTACTGTTTTGAGTTGTCTTCGAGTTGGTTCTGAGTGGCCGTGTACACAATAAAACAAAACACAACTCACTCCTGAAATAAAATGTAGTTATAGTCGCCAAAAATGAGAAAGGAAGAGGAAATCTTTGCTTTTGAAGGGGACTGTGCTTACATTAACAGTGGTAAAATATCTGTGTGAGGCTAGAAATTAATAGTGCACAATATGAAAAATATAATCAATGTCATAGAATTATAAATGTGAAAGCCATTTTAGTGTGTAGTGTATAGAATTTCACTAACACTTTTTTAAAGTGGGGCAGGAGGGGGAGTTCGACATGTTACATCCCTAACATGCAGATTGTGTGCCCTATATATCATTTCCTACTGAAAGGAACCAGGGCTTTTTGGAAAAATTACCCAGAAAGCAGATTAGTGATTACAGGGGGCCTTGCGGTGACTACAAAGGGATAACGTAAGGACTCTTTGTGATGGAGCTGCTCTGGTGGTGGCCGCCTGAATCTACATATATGATAAATTATACATAAGCATACACACACATGAATAGGTCCCTGTAAAACTGGTAGAATCTGAATAATATTAGATTTTATTAATATCAGTTTCCTGATTGTGACACAGAACTATGGTTATGCAGGATGTGACTGACCATTGGGAGAAACTGGGCCAAGCAGACAGGGGAATACTTAACCTTATTTCTTATAACTGCATATAAATCTGCGACTATCTCAAAGTATTGTCTTTAAGCTCCATATATGTATTTTTTAATGAAAACAAATTAAGGATCATTAAAAAAAACTTTATCGTTTCTACGCCTAAATTAGCTGAAAAAAATGTGCCCATAAAATAGCATTTTTCCACCATTCCTGATAATGAAGTATTATGCATATTTATAGGTAACAATTCACAATGGAGAACTATTCATAAAATATTAAATTATCTCTGATTATTGCCAATTTCTTGAATATTAAATGCTAATTGACCTTGAAAATATTTGGAAGAGCTCTATCATTGACAGGAAAATATCAACATAAAACTGTAGGTTTTGTTTTAAAAAAAGTATTTACAATGCAAAAAATATATATAGGTTTTGTTATACTGTAAAATCAAGCTTCAACTGAGTACACAGAATACAGCAAATCTGAAATGTAGATGTGATTCATTATCTCCCTATACTTGTTATAAAAAAGCTTCATTGTAGCTACAAAATCCACATCAAGGGTCACCATCAGAAGAAAAGTTCTTTATAAATAAATAATAAAAACACAATGGTTATATTTTATTTACAAGGAAAGCAGGATGCATTATTTATAAGCTTTTCAGAGATATCAAGGTCATACATCAGCAAGAATAAGAAATTTGACAAATGTCTTTCCTGCCTACATGTGGTTGAAGTTTAACTAAATGTATGTCTCTAGATGGAAACATAACCTAAAGGTATAAAGTTTCAGTAAAAGGGTGCTGACATTAATATTTGGGGGGGGGAAGGGAGGTGAATAACAAAGTTATAAGAAAATGAAATAAGTAAAAACTGTAGCTAACAACTTAGATCTCCTATTTGGCAAGTACTATTAGTGGCAGGCGGTATAGGGTTATAGTTGAAAGCATGGGAATTACTAGATAACTAGGGTTTATTAGATAACTAGGTTTTAATCCCAGAACTCCACTTATAAGTTGATTTCCTCTTCTTTGCCAAAAATGGGGGCAAATAATAGTACTAAAGGAGGGTAATATGGGGAAGGAGGGGGGGAAAAAAAAAAAAGAGGACCTGATGCAAGGGGCTTAAGTGGAGAGCAAATGCCTTGAGAATGATTGGGGCAGGGAATGTATGGATGTGCTTTATACAATTGATGTATGTATATGTATGGATTGTGGTAAGAGTTGTATGAGTCCCTAATAAAATGTAAAAGAAGAAAAGAGAAAAAAAATGATTAGGGCAAAGACTGTACAGATGTGCTTTATACAATTGATGTATGTATTTGTATAAACTGTGAAAAGAATTGTATCAGCCCCAATAAATTGTTAAAATAAAAAAAATTTTTTTTAAATTTTTAAAAAAAGGAGGGTAATGGTGGTTTAGAGGGAGAAACCTTTCCCACAGGACATGGAAGTTTGATTCCCAGTCTCACAGCCACCCACCCATCAGTCAGCAGCGGTTACTTTTTGCTACAATGCCATTACAAATTTCAGCAGAGCTTCCAGACTAAGATGGGCTAGAACGGAAGTCTCGCAAAGTATGCAGGACAATTTGTTTAATAAAGATTTCTCAGGAGGGTGGACGGAAGGTGAGGGAGAAAGGGGAAACAGATGACAAGGATCTACATATAGCCTCCTCCCTGGGGGACGGACAGCGGAGAAGTGGGTAAAGGAAGACATTGGATGGTGTAAAATATGACAAAATAATAATTTATAAATTTATCAAGGGTTCAAGGGGGAAGGGGGAGTGGGGAGGGAGGGGAAAAACGAGGAGCTGATACCAAGGGCTCAAGTAGAAAGCAAATGTTTTGAGAATGATGATGGCAACATATGTACAAATGTGCTCGACACAATGGATGGATGTATGGATTGTGGTAAGAGTTGTACAAGCCCTCAATAAAATGATTTATTTTTAAAAGATTTCTATGATTAAAAAACTATGTACAATTTTTCTTTTTTCTTTTATTGAACATTTTATTAGGGGCTCATACAACTCTTATCACAGTCCATACATATACATACATCAATTGTATAAAGCACATCTGTACATTCTTTGCCCTAATCATTTTCTTTTTTTTTCTTTTCTTTTTTTACATTTTATTAGGGACTCATACCACTCTTATCACAATCCATACATATACATACATCAATTGTATAAAGCACATCCGTACATTCCCTGCCCCAATCATTCTCAAAGCATTTGCTCTCCACTTAATTTTTCATTTTTTTAATTTGTTGAAATTGACTCAATGGCAATGAGTTTAGGTGCAAGATGAACTAGAACGGAAGACTCTCAAAGAATGCTTGACAATTTGTTTAATAAAGATTTCTATGATTTGTAAAACAAAAAACTACATGTACAGTTTTTCGTTGTTTTAATTAGTTGAAATCGACTCAATGGCAATGAGTTTAGGTGCAAAAAAATGACTAGAAATATACCTAAAGAACTAATTACTCTGTAGAATGGAATTAGGAGTAAATCTAGCTTCTTTATAGTTCTTTTGTATTCCATGACCAAAAGGAAACTAATTGTTTTGTCCCATTTTGTCATTTCTTAAAAAGTGGCAAAACTGGAGTTTACAAAACTGGAACAGACCTGAATTGGTAGAATGAAAGTAGTAATGAGAACTGGGAGGCTTAGTAACTGGTCCAGTTACTAAACTTCTGTTTTCATTTCCTCAGTTATCAAACAGAAATAATACCACTCTAAAAGAATTAGAATGACTAAATATAATTCATTTAAAGAACCACCAGTCACGTTAGCTGTTAAGATAATTTATTTAAGAGATATATCCTCCTAGTTCATACATTCAATAAGATGTTTTTTTTGGAAGAATACAGTGGGCAAACGTAATGTGCTCATTCTAAATAAACATGTAAGACTAGACCAATAAATTTACAGAAACTAAATAATGAAATAAAGGAGGCCTGCTTCTACAAAATTAGAATGTTCAAAAGTAGAAAGTATTTGAAACTTCGTGACGCCACCCCTGAACAAATAAATCAGTTGAACAAAGTACGAGGAAATTGACTCAAGTATGCCTAGAAAGTTAGCATATGATAAAAGCTGGCACTTCTAAATAAAAAATGGGGGAAAGATGAATTAATTACTACACGGTACAAGAGCATCTGGCTGATCATCTGATAATAATAATAAAAGCTGGATTCCTACCTTATTGCTTACATTAAATTCTAGAGTGCCCAAATATTTAAAAGCAAAAACTAGAAGATAACACAGAGAGGCAGAAACCATTAAAGGAAAGTCTGACAATCAGATCATACAAAAATTTAAATTATTTCATATATCAAAGTATCACAGAGCTGAAAAACAAATGGGGTGAGGGTGGGGGGGAGGAGTTTGTTACACTTGCTACACACTTGAAAAAGGTCAACTTCCCCATGCGCAAAGAACTTAATTGGTCATATTATGGGGTTATAACTCAAAACCCACTGTCATCTAATTGATTCTGACTCACAGTGACTCCCCACAGGACAGAGGTGAACCCCACAGAGTTTTCAAAGCTGTAACCTTTTTAAAAGCAGACTGACACATCTTCCAAGCTGCACCCACCTGCCCCACTCCACCCCAGTTGCTGCCCAACCCCATGCCCCACCACTAAATAGCTGGTTGGTTTGCTAGGGCTCTTAAAGATTGTGCCACCAAACTCTCTTAATGCCCAGAGAGCCAGTCTGTAAATGGGCATTCCTTTCTGTCTCTTCCTCTCTTATACCTTTTTGAAAGAGACCTTAGTACATCCAATTAGACTGTATACATTTTCTTGACTCAGTAATCCCAGTTCAAGAGGCTTAGCCCATAAAAATACTCAGGTATACAAACAAAGTACAAAGATGTCTGCTACAGATTATAATGGTAAAATATTAGCTTTCCTGTATTAAACACAGATTGTTTGCTTCCCCACAGTATTATTTTTTAAATTAAAAAAATAGAGAATTTATTTCAATTATCAATTGAGAAAACTATCTTGACACATAGCTTCCCAATAAGTCAGAGTTGTTATTTTTGTGATCTGATATGATACAGATTAAATCACAACTTAAACGAACGCTATTACTGTGAGCTGATGCCCCAATTCTGATCCACAGACAGAGGACCTACAGAGGTCCCTAGGTGGACATTATGTACAGGGACAGGCCGACAGGTCTCTTCCCCCATGCTGGGTGGTGCAAACTGCTGCAATGTGTAGTCAGCGGTAGAGTACTTAACCACTGCACCACCAAGGCCCCATGAAGGCATGTGAGCTCACATTAAAGAGAAAGTTTACATCAAGAAAGATGTTTCGCTATGCCTGGGATATTTTCATCAATTTTAGGTACATTACTTTAAGAAAGAAAACAAACTACCTGGCATTTAGAACATTTGGCTAGTCTGGCAGAAGTGGCCACAAAGAATGGCAAAGACACAGAATCCCATCTGAAGACCTGTCAAAGCAGACGCAAGTTATTTATAGATGTGAAGACCTTTCCATATGCAAGGGAAAGTGGCCCGATCTTGGCTTGTGCAAGAGGTCAGAATCAAGATGTCGAAACTGCAAAATAATAATTCTGATTAAGAGAACTTTCTAGCATTTACAGGGATCATAAAAAGTGAAAGTGCTCTACAGAAACTGGGTTTCCATCTGTTAGAGAGGAATAAATGCAAAATAAACTGCGAAACAGATTAATCTGAAATGTTCATGCTGTCTCTTGTTATTTCCACACACAGCGATTAAATGTACCAGGAGTTTAGAGTAGATACTTCATAATAAATGGTAAATATCAAGCTAATTTTGATTTTTAATAGACTTAGCCAAATGAATGATAACCACATCAGGGTGTGTTCCCCTCTCTTCATCAGATTCCCAACAGTAATGCTCCAAATGGATGACACCTCCTGAGGGGCACTGGGACAATCCAGGAAGCCTGGGTGGGGGAGGAAACAAATGTAAGAACCTACAATCTAACTATACCCTAGCATTTCCTCCTCTACCAAACTTTCTCAATGCAAGTTCCATGAGTAATGCCAAGGTATTCATTGTATGTCATGAATTCACTGCTCTTGTATATCTAGAATAGTAATAGGCGAGTTACTTTCCGTCTTCTGTGGTTAAAATGAGGAACTTCACAAGATGATAAAGCAACAATCTCATCTACTTAACTGAGAGAATGTCTCAAACTATAACTTCCTCAAGGACAGCACCTTGTCTACCTTCATCATAAAAGATTCTCAGATGACACATTTGAATAAACAAATAAGTAATATGTTCTCAACCTTACTAATGCTACAACCCTTTACTGTAGGTTCCTCATGTGGTGGTGACCCCTCTACCATAAAATTATTTTTGTTGCTACTTCTTAACTTAATTTTGCTACTGTTATGAATCGGACCACCCCTGTGAAAGGGTCATTGGACCCCCAGTGGGGTAGCAGCCCACAGGTTGAGAACCACTGAAATGGAGGCTAGATATAATACTTAGCGTTTGTCTTCTGTCAGTCTTCTCTGGATTTTCCTCATCATTCTTCCCATTTCCCTGTTTCAGAGGACCAGGTCTGTTTCTCTCTCAGCTCATGCCTCACATATAGCCCATCCCCTCTCAATCCTGAGACTTACCTCTACCATTCATCTTGATTTTACATCTCCTTTATCACTGCCGGTCCCTCCAGTACCTACACGCTTATTTAAATCGCTTCAGTTCTTAACACACATACCCCGTACATTCCCCCTACTATCATCAAGTGACTGTCCCGTTTCTATATGTATGAATGAAAATTTTACTATATCCAAGTTACCTACCTATTTAGTTCTCCTTACAGCAACGCTTCTCTTCAGAGGTCCTTAAGTGGCCACTGATGAACCTATCTCTGTATGAACTAGAACCCTACTGGGAATACTTATTGGTCTACACTTGTAGAACTGTGCTCCAATGGTTTTCAATGGCTGGTTTTGCAGAAGTTATTGCCAGATCCTTCTCTAGCCTGTAATTTTCTTCCTGCACAATGCATACCCTGTATTATTTCTAAGCATTCGGCTTCCAAAAACAAACCTGTATCTTTGGTATCTCTTCTTAACTCCCGGTTTATAGAGCAGCTAGCTACTAGATATTTCTGTCTTTCCCACAAGTACTCCAGATCAACATACCTAATTTGCCATTTCTACTACTACACCTGCCTTACTACTGGATGTTGCCTGGTGTTATGTATTGAACTGTGTCCCACAAAAACTAGGTTTAAGTCCTACCTAACCCATGTACCTATAAATACAATGTACTACAATGTACTACAAAAAAGGCAGACTAGACACAGACACCTATGTGGGAAGTGAGAAGCCATGTGAAGACACATCTGCAAGCAGCCAAGGAAGGTCGAGAAATGCCCAAAGCCACAGAAACTGAGAGAGCTAAGAATCATCCCTAGTCTTGTTTTTTTAATTAAATACTTTTATTGGGGGCTCTTACATCTCTTATCACAACCCATACATTCATCCAGTGTCAAGCACATTTGTACATATGCTGCCATCATCATGTTCAAAGCATTCTCTTCCCACTTGAGGCCCTGATTGCAGCTCCCCATTTCTTCACCCTCCTCCTCCCACCCACCCTCCTGCACCAACCCTTGATGTTATAGATTATGAATTTTATGTTACATCATCCTCCATCATCCCTAACCCAATTTTCCATTGTTCATCGCCCTGGGAGAGGGTTGTATTGATCCTAGTGATTGATTCCTACTTTCCCACCCCCCCACCCTCCACCTAATCCTTCTGGTATCTCTGCTCTCACTGTTGGCCCTCATGGGTTTACCCTATCTCAGATTCCCTGTGTTGCGGGCTCTTACCTGTAGCAGTGTGCATACTCTGGTCTAATCTAATTTGTAAGGTAGAATTGAGGTCATGATAGTGGGGTGAAGGAAGCAACAAAGAGCTAGAGGAAAGTTGTGTGTTTCATCAGTGTTATACGGCATCCTGACTGGCTCATCTCTTCCCTGTGACCCCTCTGTGAGGGGATGTCCAATTGTCTACAGATGGGCTTTGGGTCTCCATTCCATCCCCCGCCCCCCTTCACATTGGGTATGATTTTGTTCTGGGTCTTAGATGCCTGATACCTGATCCCATCGACACCTCATGATAAAACAGGTTGGTGTGCTTCTTCCATGTGGGCTTTGTTGCTTCTCAGCTAGATGGTCATTTGCTTCTCTTCAAACCTTTAAGAACCCAGACGCTAAATCTTTTGATATCCAGGCACCACCAGCTTTCTTCACCACATTTGCTTATGCACCCATTTTGTCTTCTGCGATTGTGTTTGGAAGGTGAGCATTACAGAATGCCGGATTGTTAGAACAAAAGTGTTCTTTTGTTGACGGAGTACTTGAGTCGAGGCCCA
Source organism: Tenrec ecaudatus (assembly GCF_050624435.1). Classification (NCBI taxonomy): domain Eukaryota; kingdom Metazoa; phylum Chordata; class Mammalia; order Afrosoricida; family Tenrecidae; genus Tenrec; species Tenrec ecaudatus. The sequence goes on along the minus strand of NC_134539.1, from coordinate 105,489,833 downwards.
ATGTCCATCTGCAACCTTGTTAACATATAGATATCTACTTACATATGAACATGCCTGTATTTAGACCTCTTTAAATGTCCTTTGCCTCCTGGTTCTTTCCTCTATTTCCTTTTATTTTCTTGTCCCACCATCATGTTTGGCCTTCAATTGGGTTTAGTACTTCCTCGCTGCTACATTGCCCTTGATTACGCCCCACTAGGCATCCTACGCCCTTCTCTCCACTGATTTTAATTCACTTGTTGTTCCACTGTCCCTGGGTTGGTTCCCCCCACTCCACCCCCACTTCCTTGCTCCCACCGCCCTGTCTACTTTATGCCCCCGCAACCATTGGTCCCATTCTTTTTCATCTCTGAATTGTTTATCTCACCAATCTTATCTAGATAGACATGCAGATACATTAATAAGTGCAAAAACCAGGCAAAGTCAAAAACAACAAAGGAAGTCAAGACCAACAAAACAATAACAAAAACAACAAAAAGAAAGCCACAGTCAAAATGGAAAAGCCTATATATAGTTCAAGGTCTGTTTGTTGGCCTTTACAAGTGTTTTCCAGTCGAGTCTGAAGGTCTATTTTTGGTATTCCCCCTGGGTTTCATCACTTTGCGTCCCTTGCTGCTCTGCTGCATACCCTTAGTGTTCGCCCCAGCGTGATGGAGTCAGATTGTGCACAATTCCTACACTGTGTCTTCAGTGTTGTCCCCTGCAGCACTATGGTTTAGTGAGGGACATCGTGTCTCATGGTGGGGACAGCCCTATGGTCCTCTCTGAACGTTGTCTTCTCCAAGCAGGAATACTGAACTCGGGGCTTGGTGGGCCAGGATGTCCTTCCCTCCCTCTCCATCCCTTTTCATTTCTTCTGTGTGCTCTAATCAGACACGCCCTTCTCCCCAAGCTGTAGCCCCAGTGCAGTCCTCTGAAGTGAATTCTTGAGGGACGGGTAGGGGGCGCTAGTCTTAAAACTAGCGGCCATCTAAGTGGTGTCAACTCAGTCCACATGGAAGAAGCACACCAGCAGGTGTGATCCATGGATTGTAAATAATAAAACCTAAATCCAAAGGAGGGAATGGTATCAGCGGTTAAACTGTGAACACCCGGTTTGCAGATGGCTATGGACGACAGTGGAAGCCCAAACCAACTGCACAGTCCACACATGGATTAAGGCTCTGATCACAGAGCTGGGGAAGTGAGCAGCCTTGTGACCAGACGGACCACAATGCAAAGTCGATCATGGGTAAAATATAGTATCTTCTCATTTACTCTCCCTTCTGACAGATTTTAAAACTGTTTCCGTCTTGAAAAAGAAAAAGGTGAAGAGGATATATACACGTGGATTAAGTCTCAGGTGAATCCCCTCTGACCATATTCAGATCAGAGGTGCAGAGAGCATTGGAAAATGGATTGTTGCAGATGCCGTTAAAATTTAACACCTTGTCAATTATCTCCCTTTTGATCCATTTTAAAGCTGTTTTAGTTCTCAATAATTTCTATTCTTATTGGGGTTTTTTCTGTTTTGTTAATTGGTTATTTTTACTGTTTTAATGTTTTTCTGTTTATGGAATCCAGGATAGGTAAATCTATGGAGACAGTAATTGGATTAAGGGTTGGAGGTATGTCAACGAAGAAAGTGTTCTAAAACTGATTGTGATGATGATGACTGTACAACTTTTCTTGGTGTGCCTGAACTATTGAACTTTTTGACATGTGAATTATATACCAATAAAATGGTTTAATTAATTAATGAGTCATCCCCTAAAGCCCAGAGGGTGAGAGCCTGCCTTGCTAAATTTGAACATCTACCCTCTAAAAGGAGACAATTAAAATCCCTGTTCCTTAAAGCCACCAAAAAAAGCCTAGGTGGCGCAGTAATTAAGCACCTGGCTGCTTACCAAAAGGTCAATGGCTGAAACCCACTAGTTACTACTACGTGGGCGAGTGATGTGGCATTCTACTTTTCATAGTGTTTACACTCCTGGAAACCCAATGGGTAACTGAACTCTGTACTATAGCGTTGCTATGAGTCAGAATCAATTTGACAGCTACAGATTCAAAGCCACCCACTGTGGTATTTTTTGTTAGGGCAGCACTAGATGGTCAAGCTTATAAATACCATCTACATCAGGCGTCCTCAAACTGTGGCCCGCCAAGGACATTTATCCAGCCCGCCAGGTGTTATTGCCCTGATTTGTTTTTTTACTTCAAAATAAGATACATGCAGTGTGTACAGGAATTTGTTCATAGTTTTGTTTAAAACTATAGTCCGGCCCTCCAACTGGTCTGAGGGACAGTGAACTGGCCTCCTGTTTTAAAAGTTTGAGGACCCCTGGTCTACATACTCGGAATTCTCTTCCATTATCTCTCCTGCCCACAGCCTCAAAACAAACGCTCAGCACTGTCATTTTATCAGGAGCCCTGGTGGTGTAGTGATTATGCCTTGGGCTGCAATCCACATGGTCAGCAGTTTGAAACCACCAACAGCTCCAAGGAGAAAGACTCCGCTTTCTATTCCCATAAACAGTTACAGACTTGGAAACCCACAAGAGTCACTATGATGAGTCAACATTGACAACTTAATGGCAGTTTGGAGTTTTGGATGATCTCCTTCTGCTACTTCCACTCAGAGGGTATCATAACCCCGTATCTGTTTCCAAGACCACAGTAACAGTCTATTTAATAATCTCCTTGATCTCAATGTACCTTATAGCCAATCAATCCCCTGTACAACTTCCAAAGCATACTTCCTTTAGCAAGGTTCAGAACATAATTTATTACTACGTATCCAAACACTCAGGCCTAGCCACAATAGCTAGACAAATCCCTAAACTATACAAAAACTCACAGGCAGATTGAGCAAACAGAAAAAAAATCCAAACTCCTTAACTGGCAGCAGGGCTTTGTACCACACAGGTGCAACTTTCTTACTCAAGCCATTCTCTAAGAACCCATGTTCCCACAGCACCAAGTTAGAAGCGTATTCCACTGTGCATGTGCCATCCCTGTCAGACAAAGCTTCTCCCTCTCCTCGAACATCTTTATCTAAGGCACCATTTTCATCTTTCAAAAAGTCAACATGACCCTCAAGCCTATGTTCAAACGTCACTTGTCCAGTATAACTTGGGTTGCAGTGGGGATGGGGTGAAGAGTGCTACGTTAAACTCCCGCCGTGACGTGTTGTCAAATGTGGTACACAGGGAAGAGCCACCAGATGATGGTAACTGCATGCCGCCACTGGACTTCCACAGCCGCTGCTCACATTTATTCTGTCGGGCATTGTGCTGGGGTGGGGATACAGTCATCAAATAGTGCTTCCTCATGAACTTTGTCTATATTCACCCCTAGATTTTAAGCTCCATAAAGAAAGAAGCATTTCTATTTCACACGATATCCTCAACACAATGCCCTTCATCTAATCAACATAAAGCAATAGATTTGCTTTAAAACTGAAAGTAAATACTCACCTAACTTACCATTTAAAAAAAAGGAGAAATGATTGCCAAGAAAATCCTGTATGTTCCAAATGACTGTAATCAAGTTATATTGATTTTGTGATTCTTGTTGGAGCAGCATCATGCTGAGGCTTCTAGAGAAAGCTCTTCCACAGAAATAGAGCTGCTACCAAAAGAAAGGCGGCAGTCCCGCTCTACTCCTGATGCTGGCTCTGCTACACTGCAGAGCACGTCCCCTCACTCCAGTCGCTAGTTTGCTGATCCATAAAATGAGGGACGATAACGAGGTCTCAAGGATGGATTTCAGCTACACAACTCCACACCTAATCACTACTGGTTTTAATATCTCAGGCACCACACTGAAGGTCATTAACAACTGGAATCCACCTCAGAGAGAATCAAAAGAATGCCCAAACTGTCCAAACTCATGTGAGAGGAGAAATAAAGACAATATTCAGAATGGACATAAAAGCAGTCTTCAGATTTCTGCAGGACTAACGTGTCGACAAATGTGTGGGATTTGCTCTGTGTGCCCCTAGAGGAAGCACTCACCAGCAGGTAGCAATGATGGTGAGACCGGTTTCAGCTTAATTAAAGGAAAAACAAAACATTAGAACTAGATGCTACTAGAAGGTAGTTAAGTTCATTCTCTCCAGAAACATTCAAACAGAAATCAGACTAGCAATAGGAAGAGATTCAGGCATCTGATGAGAAAACTGTACAAAGGTGCCTTCAAACTCGGATATTATTTGAGTCTATGATTACTTCACTTGAAATCACAGCTTCCTCAGTAATACAAGCACACTGACAACACCTATCTTCTGTCACAAGACACCTTCCCAGTTCCCACTCATGAGCCTGAAGTCCAGGCCTCCATCAAAAAAAAAAACAACAAAGCCACCTCACTGCCACTGAGTTGATTCCAACTCATGGCGACCCTATGGGATAGAGTAGAACTACTCCTTCGGGTTTCCAAGTCTACAAATCTTTATGGGGCCTCATCTTTATCCTTTAGCCAGGCCTCCACTAGCTCATACAATTCTTGAAAGTAGAATATTAGCTCACCACTTCTGTGCATCGCACTACACACAAATGAATAAAGCAAATGCTCAAGCATTGCTATGAAGACTAAACTCAGTGATTCCACAAGAACATATCAACTTTCACTGGATAAAAAAAAACCTTACGTAGGAACGGTCTAGATATTTTTGAAATGAGAGCTCTCACAATTCAAAAGCAGTTTTGTCCACGGGTAGTCAGGTAAGAAAAAAAAAGGATATTGCATAACTTCGGGGCTACGAGTGTTGGGACGTAAGAGTGGTAAGATTTTGCTGGGGTTTGTGTTTTGGATCAAATCTCTCCAACTTTAATGACTGGGAGATTTATCACATTTTACCAGGAAAACCAAATAGGTGGATGATTTAGTCAATCGTAAGAAGACAATGGGCCATTTGTGAGAAAAATAAAATTAGATCCCTGTGCACATCAAAAATAAACTCTGCATGCGGCAGTCTTCCCCTAGTAATCCTGAAGGCACTCTTCCATCAAGTTCTGCTAACATGTTGGCACTCTGCTAGTCACAGGGCGTCACAGTGGCAACTTCTCAATAAGGTTTGAATCTCAGCTCTGAGAGGGGTCTTTCTCCTCGAAGGCAGACCACATACCCTCTCTGCTTTCAGCTTCCTGCAGACAAGCCTCATGGAGCCACACTGAGACCTGAAAGGGCCCTAGAGATGTTTCCACCACCACTGGAGCTACAAGACTGCACACACCAGCCTGTGATCTTCCTGCATTTTGCATCATTGTATGTGCTGCAAAGAGTCTGAAGAAGAATTTATGGACTAGTATTGGACTTATGGCTAATATGGGACTTATGGATTTATCTGGAGTAGGCTGAGATGTTTTCTTAATATAAAACCACTCTTTTGATATAAAGCTTTTTTTTATACCTATATGAGTGTCTCTGGATTTGTTTTTCTAGCCACCCCGGTCTAACACAGTACTTCCTTTCTTTGGCACCTCTGTCTCAGCCCCACAAGTAGCGTCAGCTCTTGTATCTGCTATTCTCGTCTTCTTTGTTTTCTCTTCCTCCTAACAACTAATCTTCTGTTACCATTAATATATCTTTATAGTAAACTTCCCCTATTTAACGTTTAAATTTTTAAAATTGCAACTGAATTGAAATACTAAAATGATAAAACTATAGGAAATTATTTCTTTAAAATAAATATGTGGCTTAGGGAGGTATTCCTGATCAAGAAATCTAGAAAGCATAAAAAAAAAGGTCAGTGGGTCCATGCTACATGAAAATATCTAAATCTTCCTGTACAGCAAAAGGGGGTAAAAGTAGATACATAATAATCTTGGAGACTGTACTGAAGTGAAATCTCTTAATATGGCTCTTCTATCCATATCTGTAACTCCCACCAAAGGACTGGGTGAAACCGCGCAAACAAAAAGGGTGTGTGAAATACTAGTCGAGGGGATTGGTCATTTTGGTTGCCATTTTCCGACTCTAAGAGAACCATCTCACAAACAGGAACAGAGAGAATCCCAGGACCATCCAGGAAGCAGAGCACGTCCAAGAACAGTGCACGTTCAAGATCCCTGCCTAAAGTGGCGGAGGCCAAAAGCAGGGGCACCAAGGCCAGCAGGGCAAAGACATGAACCAGAGCAAAGGAGCCACACTGGACCAGAACACTGCGGGCAGAGCAGCAGGCAGGCTTCCTGGCTCAAGAGACAGAGTCCACCAAACTGTGACTGAAGTCTGAGAGTCATAACAGACGTGGCTGAGGAGAGATGCTGCTGTGGACAAAGACTGTACTATAATTGTTTCATGATCCTGACTTGGACTTCTCTAATAAATCTCCCTAATTGTGATTATTGTCTGTCAGTTCTGTGTGGCTATTGCTTGGACTGCTGAACCCAGCAGAAAGGTAGTGTCTCAGGAAGAACAGCTGATATCAGAATAAAGTAAAAGAAGGAAAGAGGGTGGAGATATGTCTGACCTTTGCCCTATTACCATCGGCCTTAGGTTTGTGTGGAGCTGGATTCTCCTTCTCCCTTGAGTAGCCAGAGGAAGTCAGATAGGGCCTCTGGCCCCTTTTACAGAGAGAAAAATTCACAATACATTATCAAAGAGCTAAGATCTTTAATTTATAAAAAGTGCCTATAAATTATGAGAAAGACACCACTGGGGGCAGAGCAGTAGATAAAAACAATAAGACTGACAAAGGAAATAATAAAATAAATAATTGTTGGCCAATAAGCAAGATGCTTCACCATGAAAGTACAAACTGAATATCCATCTTATCATCTACATACAGGTATTCCTTCCATTGCTTCCCTGCAGCTGTAAGGAGATCTCTCTCGATATCTCTCTCTCTCTCCTTCCCCCTTCCTCTAAGCATGCTGATCTTTCTTCCAGTCTCATAGGCATCCCGCTTCTGCCAAGACAGGAACTCTTACTTATTCATCAGCTCTCAGCTCTAGGACCTTTTCCTCAGAATCCTTTCCTGACCTCTCTAACTGGGTCAAACCCCTTAATTTTGGGCATTCATAGAACAGTGTATCTTTCACAATTGCTCAGGTCAAAAGCCTGTGAGTCACCCTTGACTTCTCTCTCACATCCCACATGCAATTCATCAGCAAATCCTGTTGGTCCATACCTTCAAAAGAGAACTTCCATTGAAACACCCTAATCCAACCGCCATCATCTTTCCCTTGGGGTTAGTGCAAATATCTAAAACTGTGGCTGGCAAGTTGTGAGCACTGTTACTTGTTGAATAAATAGTTTGTACATGTCTATAGAATAAATCAAAACTGGGGGAGTGCAGATTGGGGACCCAAGACCCATCTGTAGGCAACTGGACATTCCCTTACAAGAAGGGTCACAGGGAGGAGACGAGCCAGTCAGGGTGCAGTGAGCAACAATGAAACATACAACCTTCCTCTAGTTCCTAAATGCTTCCTCCCCACTCCACTATCATGATCCCAATTCTACCTTACAAATCTGGCTAGACCAGAGGATGTACACTGGTACAGATAAAAACTGGAAACACAGGGAATCCAGGGCGGATGATTCCTTCAGGATCAGTGCTGAAGAGTGGCGATAATGGGAGGTGGAAGAAGGGTGGGGTGGAAGGGGGAATCAATTACAAGGATCTACATATAACCTCTTCCTTGGGAAGCAGACAACAGAAAAGTGGATGAAGAGAGATGTCCGACAGTATAAGATATGACAAAATAACAATAATTTATAAATTATCAAGGGTTCATGAGGGAGGGGGCAGCAGGAAGGGAGAGGGAAAAATGAGGAGCTAATGCCAAAGGCATAAGTGGAGAGCAAATGTTTTGAGAATAATGAGGGCAACTAATGTACAAATGTGCTTTACACAATTGATGGATTGTGATAAGAGTTGTTTGAGCCCACAATAAAATGATTTTTAAAAAGGAAGAAAGAAGTTGGGAAGAAAAAAAAAAGAAAGCAAATGTTTTGAGAATTACGATGACAACAAATGTACAAATGTGCTTGACACAATGTATGGATGTATGGATTATGATAAGGGTTGTAGAAGCCCCCAAAAAAATGATTTAAAATAAAGATATAAATCAAAACCAAACCCACTGCCATCAAGTTGATTCCACTTCACAGCAATTCCACCAAACAGAGTAGACCTGTCCCATGGGGTCTCTAAGGCTGTAAATCTTTACAGGAGCAGACCTCATCTTCCTCCTGGGGAGCATCTGGTGGCTTTGAGCCACCAACATCTTGCCTGTTAGCAGTCCAATGCTTAACCCACTGTGCCACAGGATTCCTTAATAGACAATAAACTCAAAAACAACAACAAACTCACTGTCATCCAGTGAATGCCAACTCATAGCAGCCCTCTAAAATAGGGTAAAACTGCCCTTGTTAAATTCCTATGACTATAACTCTTTATGGGAGTAGAAAGCCTCATTTTTCTCCTGAGAAGTGGCTGGGAGTTTTGAACAGCTGATCTTGTAGATCACAACCCAAAGCATAACCAATATGCCACTAGTGTTCCAGTTAACAAACAACAGATACTCAAATATTTGATAACTGAAGTCTCTCGCTTTTTAATCTACCAGATGATACAAGTTTAAAACAACTGACATTTTTAACAGTGCGGAGGAAATTCACTCTCTCAAATACTGCTGACAGGTATGTCAATTGATACCTTTGTTGTTATTGTTGTTAGACTAAACTAGCAGTAGCTATTAAATTTCAAACTGCTCGGATCTCCTGTCCTTAATTCAGGAGTTTTACAGAAGTAAAAGTAAACGGACCTGAAAAATATACACAATTCATTACAAAATTGCTTATAAGGGAAAAGTGGAAGTAATCTACTTGTCCATCAATAAGCAAATAGGTGAATAAATAGAAGTAATCTACTTGTCCATCAACAGACAAATAGGTGAATAAATCATGCATGGTACAGCATGGGATGGAATACTCTTTGACGAGAATAAGGCAGATCTATAACACTACCTGGAAAGTGGTCCAGGATCTAGTAAATAGGCCAGAGGCCCTAGTATCAGATGGCCTGGGTTTGAATCCTAGTTCTCCTACTTACCAGCCCTATGCAGGATCCTTTAACTGGCCAGTGCTGTTTCCTCATCCATATTATAGGAACTTACCAAAAGTGACTGCCATTGAGTCCACCCTGACTCACAGCAACACCAGATAGGGTTTCCAAGGCTTTGTCAATCTTTATGGGAAGCTAACAGCTTCATCATCCCAGCGGGTAGGTTTGGACTTCTGACCTTGTGGCCAGCAGTCCAAAGCTTACCTGATAGTGCCACACATGCTCAGGAATACAGACACAGCAATAGTATTATAGCAGTACCCACCTCACTGCTATGAAGAACTCCTGAGATAATGCATGTAGCTCTAATAGCACATTACGTGGTCATCTAAGCATTTACAAGCATGTAATAACTACAGCTAACATCTACTAGGTGAAACAGGCAAACTGCACAACAATATGTAAAGCACAATACATTTCAAGGGTAAAAGATAACATGTCTATATAACTATAGAAGGAGAATCAGGAAGACAGAACACTAGTCTAGTAACAGTGACGACATCTGAGAGATGGGAGGAGGTTTACTTCTTAATGTGCATACTTTTTTAATGGAAAGGGTATAGAAGATTTTTTAGTATTTAAAAAATTCAAACTTAAGTAACACCAGTGCAAATGTTCCAAAGACAGATGAGTTTAGATTATAATATTAAAGTTTGAGTAATTTTACATTACACATGTAGTCTTTAAATTCTCAAGGAAAAACAGATAACTAGTCTGCAATCTGTTTGGCTTAGTAAAAATTACCTTTACATAAAACAAACTAAGATACAACATCAAAGTAATTTTCATGAAATTATAAAAAAAGAAGTTAAAATGGAATTAACAAAAAGAAAAGGAATCATTTCATCTTGTCAATATACACACAAAATGACTTTCTTTTATCTATTACTTCATTGGGGGAATGAAAGCTTATTATGTCAAAAAGGATAACAATGTCAACATAAAAGTCAACTGTTTCTGAAATGGGATAAATGCAGGATTAAATCAAATCAAAAGACTTTTATTATCAATCTGATGTCCCGAAATTCTGCAATAGTTTAAAAAAAATTTTTTTTTAATCAGCAAGACCAGAGAATTCAAGTGAGCTTAAAGCTAGCGTGCTGAGAAGTGATCAACATGAATTCACCTATGGAAAAAAATTAAATGCCCAAGATCAAATGTCTTAGGATTCACCAACACAAGCATTCAAAAAGATACAATTCTCTTTCCTTTTTTAAACAGTAATGGTGGCTGGCCACTTACTATAACTGAAAAATAAAAATTTCAATTTATGCAAACAAAATCTCTATCCTGGAGTCACAGGACTTCAAAATGAGGAATAAACATGCATCCAGAAAGCAGCCAGAATACATGATTCCCCAGAGCTAAATTTTTCCTCCCCTTTTTTCAAATGCCTAGTCACTTCTGCCTATTTACAAGGAAGACCATTTCACGCCTGAAAAAGGCAGGAATCTTGAGACTATCATGCAGACTATCATGTCACCTGAGCTGCCCTAGACATTTGTTTGCATGCAACTCAAGAGAAGGCAGCAGCCAACTAAGCCTGCCTACTACCCAGAATTGAACCAAAAGCCACTAAGCTCTCTCTGTATTCGGCTTCTGTCTGCAGTTAACAAAGAAGGGTTTGTGGGAAAGCCAAAGTTTTCTTCTCTGACACAAAATGCAAAAGGTTAAGAATGAGAGTCTTCTACTAGAGTCCACTGTCTTGATAGCTCACCAGGAATACTTCCCTCCTCTCCTAGTGGCACAGAACCACACCAAATCAAAGGTCACGGCTGGCAAGTCAGAACGATGTCTGTATTAGACATCTCCCTTTAGGCAACAACACCCAAACTACAGGTTAACAGGCATAGCGAAACACAGCAGCCAGAGCCTTACAATCTGATAACACTGTTTCAAGTTCTCCACAGGCCAGTACAAAGAGTAAGGTTTCCAAGAAAGGTTATATGAGAGACAACCCATAGTCAAAAGGCAACCGTTTTAAAGTTCCTACTGTGTGCCAGAGGAGACCCTGGTGGTGGTGGCATAGTTAGTTATGCCAATATCACAAGATCTGCAGTTTAAAACCACTAGCTGCTGGAAACCGACAGGGGCAGTTCTACTCTGCCTTATACAGTGGCTAGGAGTTGGAATCGAGATGGTTGTGAGACTGTGGGACCACGTGCCAAGACAAGACCCTCCAGCAAGACGGCTTGACACCGTGGCTGAAACAATGGGCTCAACTGAGTGTGAGCATGGCCCCCGACTAGGCAATGTTTCCTTCTGGTGTATGGACAGGGGATGGCTATGAGACGGAGCTGACTGGACAGCACCTAATATGTGCCAAGCACTACATTCCAACAGATTCTACCCACACTTAAAAGATGCTCTGCACACATGCTGGCTATGGAAATCCACCTGAAAGCTCTGTTCAACTAGATTCAGTAAGACCTTGCAAAGACTACTCATCATCTTCCCAAACAAAAGTGGTGAAAAAGGCTGGTGTGAAGGGGTCACTCTGAAGCAGACCTTAGGACAGTTCCCAGAAGGTCCTGAAAGACTAATGGCCAAGTTGGGGGTTATTTAGGGTGGGGGTCTTTTGCCTTCCAAGGCTAAAGCTGATCTAAAGGACACATCTTCTGGACTTGAGCATCTGCAAACCTCATCCTCTTCATCATTCCCAACAATACTATCACGACGACATCTACAGAGCGGTGTTCTCCACCTTCCTCATGCCACGACCCTTTCACACAGTTCCCCATGTGGTGGTGACCCCCAACCATGAAATTATTTTCGTTGCTACTTCATAACTGTCATTTTGCTACTGTGATGAATCAGGCGACCCCTGTGAAAGGGTCGTGAGACCCCCCCCAAAAGGGTTGCGACCCACAGGCTGAGAACCGCTGCTATAAAGGCATGCTTTACTCTCTTTTCATGGTCGAGGGAACAGGTTCAGAAGGATTCAAATTTGCACAAACTAAAACCAAACTCACTTTGATCAAGTCAATTCTGACTCAACAGCGACCCTCTGGCTTGTAAATGAACGATCCAGGTCTTTTACACGCCTCCTCCCCCCCTACCCCACCCCCCACGCACTTACCATTAACCACACTACCTCTTTGAAAACCAAGCCAGGCTTACTGCCGTCGAGTCAATTCAGACTCATAGTGACCTAACAGGGCAGAGCAGAATGGCCCCTAACTGTTGACCGGAGTAGAGAGCAAGTCGACCTTGTGGTTAGCAGCCCAACTGTAGTTTCAGGGCACGAAAGCGTGCAAAGCGCGCGGTAGCACGGGTTGGGCAGGGGGCGCACACCACGACCTGAGCAAAGGTTCCCCCCTCCCCGGCCCCTTTTAACAAACACAGCACATGTTCCTCATTTCCATCCTCCTCCCCACGGGCGGAACCCACGTGTCAGTCCCACCGCTACCCATGGCAGCTCCCGCGGCACGCGGGCCGGCTTCTGCCAGGGGCCCGGAGCCTCCCCACGTCCGTCCCCCGCGCCCCGCCCTTGCCCGCGCCGACCGCCCCCTCCCCACTGCCGGCCGGCCGGCCGCCCGGGCCCCGCGCCGCCCTCGCGCGCAGCTCCAGCACGCGCCCGAGCCTGCGCGCTCCCGCCTCCGCCCGGCGGGGTCACCCTCGGGGCCTGCGCGCGCCCATCCCGCCGCCCGCCCGGAGGCTCCCCCGCGACGCCGGCGCCGGGCAGGCCGCGCCCGCCGCGCCTGCCATGGTGGGCGCCTCACCGTCAGGCTGAGGAGCCGGGCCCGGCTGCGCCATGGCCAGGCAGCCGGCCTTGGGGAGCGGGGATGGGCGGGGAAGTGGCGTCTGGGGCTCCCGCGGGCTCAGCTGGCGGAGGGGGCGTCGACCGAGCCGTCGCCGCCGCCGCCCAGGGAGGAACCGCTAAGGCTGGAGCCGCCGGCGCCGCCACAGCCGCGGGCAGAGACGGACCGGAGCGCCGACCTCCGCCTCCTCATCCTGACAGCGGGAAATAAGCAGTGCGCAGGCGCGGGGGGTGGGCCGGCACGTGACGTTGCCCCGAGGGAAGGGGCGGGGCTTGTGGGAAGGGAGCCTGGGAAGGTGGAGAGCAGGCTGCTGGAGCCGGGCACCGGTGGAGAGGGGAGGACGGATGGGATTGAAGGGAGAAGAGGAGGAGCGCCCTGCCTGCAAAGACCAAGCCTCTCCCTGCCCCAGCACAGAGTGAAAAAATACAGGATTAGAGCAATGGTTCTCACCCTTCCTAATGCCTCCACCCTTTAATGCAGTTCCTCTTGTTGTGGTGACCCCCAACCCCAACCATAAAATTATTTTCGGTGCTACTTCATAACTGTCATTTTGTTACTGTTACGAATCATCCTGTAAGTATCTGATATGCAGGATGTATTTTCATTGTGACCAATTGAACAAAATTAAAGCATAGTGATGAATCACAAACACTATGTAATTATATATCGTGGAATATTTCTAATTACAAATAAATGAAATTTTGTCTTCAAGCATGGTGTAGCATGGGTAACTGTCTTGATATAACAGCAGGAAACTACATTGTTACATTTTGCGGCAGTACGTGTAAAAAGCCAACCTCAGTGCAAAGGTTGAGATAGCTTCTTTCTCACCAGATCAGACATTCTCTTGGGGGAGTCTTTGCAAGAGCACAACAAAGATCGTCTTCAGCAACAAGTCGACTTCTGTATTTAGACTTGATAACCAACACACTGGAAAACCCAGTTTCACAAAAATATGTTGTTGGAAATGGAAGAAGGAGCAACACGGTCTCGACAGAACATGATATGACTGCAAACACTTGATCCAGAATTTTGTAACTGGCACTGTAGAGAAATCAGTTCTTGCTGCATCACTGTTAATGAGTTCAATGAACTCCTCTTGTGCTGTCTCAGGAACACCTTCAACTTTGACTGTGAATGGGCTTCTGGCAAGTGCCAGGTAGATTTTGAAAGTACGATGAAATTTCATCTGCAAGCATGTACAAGTGTTCTTTCACAGAAATTTTCATCATAATCCTTTTTTCTGGTTCAATGTCATGTTCCTCGAATAAAGCAAATAAGGGGGAGGTAGAAGAATAAATGAGCTGATACCGAGGGCTCAAATAGAAAAAAATGTTTTAAGAATGATGATGACAACAAATGTACAAATGTGCTTGACACAATGGATGTATGTATGGAGTGTGATAAGAGTTATACAAGCCCCCAATAAAATGATTTTTTTAAAAGGAAAGAAAGCAGATAAGGTAGGCAACATGTAAATTTTATTTTCATCCAATTTTTAATTTTTTGCCAAAGCTGAAGTTTCATTTGGAATGATCGGATCTTAAGACAAATCGAGGCATGTTGCATTTGGTCCTTGCAGTGATCAATTTAACTCATTCAAGATGGCAAAGATGTCAGCCAAGTAAGCTATTATCTGCAGCTCACTTTTGTTGCTAAAAAGTGCTTCAAACTGCGGTGTTGCTTTCGGATTAAAAAAACCGTTTTGAGTTCATCATGAAACTCAAAAACATGTTTTAAAACTTTTCCTCTCCACAACCATCTCACTTCAATGTGAAATAGCCGAGCATTATTCAGCACAACCAGCTCGTTGCACAGTTGTGAAAACAGTTGACTGTTTAAAGTGCAAAACTGACAGAACTTATGATGCTTTTCATTTCTTCATGTAACTCTGTGGCAGCGTCTTCATTGCTGATATTTGCCGATGAATCATAGAGTGAGTTCCGATGACTTGGTGACCCATTCAGTACCAAACGTTGAAACCCAGATCGGCATTGTAGCATAGCATCTGTGCAAACACCACAAACCTTTTCCCAAGAGATCTTGGGCTCTTTCAGAAATGAACCAACGGAGGGGGGAGCGGAGGGGAGAAAAAAAGAGGGCCTGATGCAAAGGGCTTAAGTGGAGAGCAAATGCTTTGAAAATGATGAGGGCAGGGAATGTACAGATGTGCTTTATACAATTGATGTATGTATATGTATGGAGTGGGATAAGAGTTGTATGAGCCCCTAATAAAATGTAAAAAAAAAAAAAGGATGTACTTAGGATAAAATGTAATACCTTGTTATTTGTTCTCTTTTGACCCATTTTAGATGGTTTTTCAGTTTTTAATATTGCCTGTTTTTAATTGAGGTTTTTCTATGTTTTGTCCTGTCATTGTTGGTGATCTTTTGTTGTGTGCTTTCTGTTCACGTTTCGGATGATTCTCTGTATATGAGATCTAGGATAAGTAGATCTATAGAGACAGTAACTGGATTGATAATGGTCTAGGGGCATGGCATGAAGGGTAGGGGAAAATGAGGAGCTAACAACAATAAGTATGGGCAGAAAATGTTCTGAAATTTATTGTGGTGATGACTACACAATTCTTCTTAATTTGATAAAATTGTTAAATTGTGTGATATGTGAAGTATATGCCTTTTTTTAAAGCTAAGAGTGGAGTGTATCCTCTAGAGCAGTGGTTCTCAACCTGTGGGTCATGACCCCTTTGGGGGTCAAACAACCTTTCACAAGGGTCACCGATTCATAACAGTAGCAAAATGACAGTTATGAAGTAGCAACAAAAATCATTTTATGGTTGGGGGTCACCACCACATGAGGAACTGTATGAAAGGGTCGTGGCATTAGGAAGGTTGAGAACCACTGCTCTAGACCCTGTGAGATTCCCATGCATGGGATATGCTCTATCCAGGAGACAAAACTGTAACAATCAGAGGAGCAGCAAAGGAGCAGAAGCAGCAGCAGAACAAAGGACCAGGGCACAAGACAGAGCAGTACAATTAAAGTTGAATGCCTCTGGGCAGGAGCTTTGCTTATGGAGGAGAGTGCCATCAGACTATCAATCTGGGGAACTAAATTTGTGGACCTACAAAGCTGGAGCCAACTGCCTTGGGGCTGACATTTATGGTGGAGTGGCATGCCCTTTAGGCATTTATCAGCTGCACTATAAGAGATATGTAATATTTCCCAAGCAGGGCAGAGACCAAGCAGGGTGCATGGCTGAGAAGCTGAGGACCAGAGAGAGACATGCCCTAGGCTAAGAATAGGTATTCCTGACTGGAAGAACTGTGTCCTAAACATTTCTGATCTTAAATTGTAATGCATTAACTTCTTTAATAAATGACAGAGTCAAAAGTAATAAAAAAATGAACCAACGGTGTCAAATACATCACGTGCTGTAGTTGTCATTTCAAGAGGTTTGCAAAAAAGACACTCATCTTTAAAGTCGCCATCATTAATATACCTCACATAAACCAATAACTGTGAACAGTTTGCAACCTCTGTGGATTCATCAAGCTGGATGCTAAATTTGGAAGTGGAGCAGATTTACTTTCCTGGATTACCTGATCAAGAATATCAGCAGACATGTCATCTATTCTTCTGTGGACAGTGTCGTTAGATAAGGAAATTGCACTCAATTTCGTAACAAATTCGTCTCCGATCATAACTCGAACTATGTCTTTGGCCACTGGCAACAGTAAATCCTAAGCAATGGTGTGAGGTTTCACAGCTCTGGCGATTCTGAATGCCATCAAATATGAAGCTTCAACGGCTGCTACGTTTTGTTTGTGGTACTTGCCACCAGTGTCAAGTCTGGCTTTCTTGAGTCCATCAGCTTTGCTTCTAAAATAGTTGGTATCCTTGCAGACAAAACTCAGATGCTAGCTATCAAAATGGTGTTTTAGTTTATTTGGCTTCATAGTTTCAGCTGATAGAACTTCACAACAAATAACACATCGCGGTTTTTCAATTCCTGCTGTAAAAAATTCCTCACTATATTTGATTTTCTTAACGTTCTACTCTACACAATCCATTGTCATGGGATGACTTTCTAATGAAAATAATATATAACAATTGCTTCAATAATACAAAAGATGATACATGGCATAGTTCAGTCAATACAGTTTGTTAAAGTTTCCATTCTGTGTTTTTTTTACATACCTGTTACTATCACAAGGGGGCAGTATTCACATCAACCACAGCTAAATATAAAAAGACCAATCAGCATCCAGATTAAGTTCCCATGGTACAGATATATACATATATTTGCAGTAGTTGATGATTTTATAGTACATGACTTTACATTTACCTAGCAATTATAATTCATGAAGTGTCATTTTACTTCCAATACTGCTGCTTTCAACACAGTCGTTGCTTTCTACACAGTAGCTGCTCCCTACACATGTATGACTGGCCCACATAAGTACATTATGGCTCCAACCCTGTCACGTCCATCTGTATTTGTACAGTGTGTACGTGATGGGGTTGGTGTGATGATGTCACAACACCAGGTACTCATATGTGGGCATATCTGCATGTGGGCAGACCCACCTGGAGATGGATAGAGGAGCGGTGTTTTGGTTTCTAAGACCATTTGAAATATGTGTTTTCCAAGATGACCCCTATGAAAGAATTATTCAATCCTCAAAGGGGTTGCAACCCACAGGGTGAGAACCCCTGGACTAGAGAGAAGACCAGCTGGTGAAGTCCTTGAGCCCAGAGCAAATCCAGCTTCTCAACTTGTACCAGGTAATTTTGGATGACTCACTTAACCTCTTTGAACCTAGGCCTTCCATCTGTATAGTGGCTAAGAAAAGTTTTAAGTGAGGCTACATATGAGAAACAGTTTTTTGGCAGAAGTGGGACTTTAAGTCCAGGCACCCCTAGAGGTGGCTAAGCAATAGCTGTGGTTTGGGAAGGTAGCCCACCTTGCAGACACCTGAGCTGCTGAGTTCACAGATCACTAAAGGTGTAGGACAGAGCTGGAAAAAGAAGGCAGGTGGACAAGGAACCAAAAGTAGGACCCGGCCCTGAACACCCCACTCTACCTCAATCAAGTGCACAAATCCAAGGAGTCCAGTGAGCTAAATTTGAATTTGAATCTAGTTTTCCAGGTCATTAAGAATATATACTTGTCAGGATAGATGAGAAAAATATATTAAGGTTAACAGGCAATTGGTGTGATGGATCATTTTATATGTCAATGTGGCTAGGTTGTGACTCCCGGTAATTTGCTCAAATCCAAGACTAGTTGCTGTTCCACAGAGTGGCGTAATGTAATCACTTCCAAAATGTGAACTAACGTGATCCCTGGAAAAGGGAACTGCCACTAGGTGTGTGCTGTCTTCAGGCTATAATTAGGTATTTTGGCGAAAATCTAACTTATCCAGGGAGCTCTAGTGACATAGTGGGTTGCTAACTGCAGTCAGCAATTTGAAACCCCCAGCTGTTCCAAGGGAGAAAGATGAGGCTTTCAACGCCCATAAAGATTTAAAGTCTTGGAAACCCACAGGGGTGGTTCTCTGTCCTATGGGGTAGCTGTGAGTTGGAATAGACCTGATGGCAATGGCTTTGGTTTGAGTTTCTAACTCATTCACTCTCGTTGCTTCTCTGCCTTTTGGCTAAAATCAATTGTTGTACCTAACTCGCTCACTCTTTCTCTCTTTGTGTCCGCTCACTCTGCACTCTTTCAGTCATCTGATCCTGAGATGACGCCCTGCAGAAGACAGCCTGCTGTCTATCCTATGGATTGTGGACAGCCCTCACGATCACCCTAGATTAATCCCTTAAAGCTTAAGGGATTAAACTAATCAGTCTCTCACATGCTCTTTCTTTCTGCATGTGTTGTTGATGTTAGGTTGCTGCTGAGTTGGTTCTGACTCACAGGTACCCGACGAACAATAGAAGGAAATATTGCACGATCATGCACCATCCTTATACTTGTTCTTGGGCTTGAGGCCACTGTTGCAGCCGCTGTGTCAATCTATCTTGTCTAGGGCCTTCCTTTCTTTCACTGCCCCTCTACCCCACCAAACACGATGTCCTTCTCAAAGAACTGTTCTTCCCTGACCACCTGCCCAATGTACGTGAGAGGAAGCCTCTCCGTTCTTGCTTCTAAGGAGCATTCTGGCTGTACTTCTTCCAAGGCAGATTTGTTTGTTCTTTTGGAAGCCCATGCAATATTCTTCATCAGCAGCACCATTCAAATGCACCCATTTCCCTTTGATCTTCTTTATTTAATGTCTAATTTTCATATGCATATGAGGCAGTTGAGACTACCATGGCTTGGGTCAGGCACACCTTAGTCCTCAAAATTACATCCTTTTCCCCAACACTTAAAGGACCATGTACAGCAGATTTACCCAATGCAGTGCATCATTTGATCTCGACTGCTGCTTCCATAAGCATTGATTGTGGATCCAAACATTTTCATATAGATCACTGATTCTCTTTTCTCTAGTGTACTCAGACTAAGACAGTAGGTGTGGTTTATAACTTTAAATAATCTAGATAGGTAGGTGGCCTCTATTTGCATTTTGCTCTAACTTCTGCTAATACAATTAGGGGAGAGCCTATGTACAGACTTGAGTTTATTTTGCTGTTGCTGTTTTTAGCAGCTAATATCCCCTAAGGCTGGTGTGCCTTTGAGAGAGCAAGCAGACTTTAGCTTCCCACTAAATGACTTTCTTGGGTCAGCAGCTCAGTGCTCTGCAGGGACCTTTGGTCAGAATAGGGCAGCCCTGTGTGACTTCTGTCTTGTGATGACTAACACAAGACAGGGACTGTAAAGATCGCGGGTGCTGATGCACTCTACAGAAGGGCCCGCTCACAGAGAATGGGCACCTGCTTATTGTCAGTGAAAAACTGGGGTGGGACCTAGGCCCTGAAGATTAGCGTCACTGAGAAATAGGCAGGCATCTGACTGTGTTCTCTGTGCTCTTCATGCCAAGGAGGTGGCTGAAAAAGCAATTCTTAAGGAAAAAAAGAAGCAATTCTTAAATTAGACAAGAAGCTAAAAATAACGTGCTCAGCAGCTAACTGCAAGGCTGGAGGTTAAAGTTCTCTGAGGGGCCTTGGAAGAAAGGCCTGATAATTTACTTCTGTGTTAGTCTGGGGACATTAGAGAACCAAATCCACAGAAATTCATATGTATAAGAGAGAGTTTTATATAAAGGGTAAGTCACATCAAGAAAACATCCCATCCCAGTGCTGCCCAAGCCCACAAGTCCAACAATAACCCTTATGTCCAACACCAATCCACAAAGTCCTCCTCCTTCTCACAAAACACACACTATGATGCCGACTGCAGGAGGAAAGCTTATCAGTGATCATGTAAGCATCTCAGTGCTGGCAGGGGTCTCCCTACGGCTGCTCCAGCACCCGGGGCTGCATCAGGGCAGGTCCATGTCCTCAGGGATGTCTTGCAGGAAGTGAGCCTTGTCAGTTGAAGGAGGGAATTGGCTAAGGCAGCTGCACCCTGGTCCGACCATCACAAAGCAAGAGACCGGAGAACTAGACAAGCGAGGCTCACTGAGCCATTTATCCCTCCACCCTTCAATTAACCCCACACGTGTTTATCGGCCAGGTGGGCACAATAAACTAACTACCTCACTTCCCTAAAATCCAACGTTGAAAGCCCAATGGAGCACAGTTTGACTCTGACACAGATGGCGTCGCCATGAGTTGGAATCCACCAGTCACTGGAAGCACAGACTGACATGGTTGAGGTGAGAAAGAGTTAAAGGGGTTCACCAATTAGAAGCTTGTGATGAGCAAACATGATCCGACTTGCTGGAGAGGTGTACCAGGGTGAGCTTCCTCGTGAGAGTCACGGTGCCGGTTGCAGGAGGTGAGGCCTAGTACACGCCCTGCACTTCGCCCCGTGGGGTTGGATCAGCAGTGTTGGCTGTGTTTGCTTTGGGCACCATTACATCCGCTCCTCACTTCTCAACACAGTTCAGTTCCAAAGACCAGGTCACTATGCAAAATGGCCATTAGGCAATGTGGCGGATGGAGAGGTGCCTTAGAGCCTAGACCACTGGAACTACTGACCCCCTTTCCACCACCCCACCACCCCATCCCACCCCCGAGCCCTGTTGCCAGGCCTGGTACTTGAGTGGACCTGGGATCCAGCAGCTGGGCTAGAGGCATTTAGTGGCAACTGGTGGGGCCACGAGCCAATATGAAAAGGATTACTGTCCGTGCCTACGTCCCCCAGAGATGCCCCCTTCACAGCCCTAGGCTCTACAGGCTGGGGAGGACCCCATGGAAAAAAGGAACGTGCTACTGGTCTTGGCGGGCTCGAGAGCATCCAAGGTTGAGAGCATCCAAGGAGACTAACAGCTGCTCAGGAAGGAGCTCAGCAGACTGGGCCTCCGAGGAGGAAAGGGCACCTGGCTTCCTCCAGGTCCCTAATTACTCCCCAGTAGCCCTTCCTGCAGCAGAATCGAACCCTCAGGGCACTTGAGTAGACCAGGAGCAACTTCCCCTGCACTCTCTTCTCCTTGGCCCTCCGCCACTCACAGGCCCTTCTTGGAAGTGTTTGTTGTTAGGTGCCATCAAGCTGATTCCACCCTATGGCAGTCCTATGTACGTAAGATGGAAACACGGGCTGGGCTGGCCCCATGCTCCCAGTCTTCCTGGGCGGGAGCCCACTGTTGCAGCCACCGTGTCAATCCATTTTGTCAGAGCCTTCCTCTTTTCCCTGCCCCTCCACTTTACCAAGCAATCGTAGCCCCTGTGTGGGGATGAGACCAGCGAGAGATCTAGAAAACTGACTCTAACCAGCCATGAGCCTGACAGACACGGATGGATCTGCTGACTAGGAAGGACCTCGGATTAATGCACAAAATAATCGGATAGTAGATTTTTTTTTAACAATTTATTAGGGGCTCATACAACTCTTATCACAGTTCATACATATACATACATCAATTGTATAAAGCACATCCATACATTCCCTGCCCCAATCATTCTCAAAGCATTTGCTCTCCACTTAAGCCCCTTGCATCAGGTCCTCTTTTTTTTTTCCCCTCACTCCAGTAGATTCTTTTTACAGCCATTATTATAAATGCAAATGGCGGCCCACGGGAGCGAGTCATTAAGGGAGGAGTAGGTATATTTACAAAGATCTATCACCCAGCTGGAGAGTGTGGCTCCCCAGAGAAGGAAGAATCTGATCATTATTCTGTACAAAGTACCTGAAGATATCAAAGCAAGTTACACTTGAAGAAAACAGAAAAAGACGTGGACCATCATTTTAAAAATCATTTTATTAGGGGCTCAAACAACGCTTATCACAATCCATCCATCCATCCATCCATTGTGTCGAGCACATTTGTACATTTGTTGCCATCATCATTCTCAAAACATTTGCTGTCTGCTTGAGCCCTTGGTATCAGCAACTCATTTTGTTGCCCTCCCTCCTCACTCCCCCTGATGTGGACCATCATCTGAGGACTCAAACCTCTGAGGATAGTTGGGCTCAGATGTGCTTATATCCAGAGGTGACAGCCAGACAGATTTCAACTAAACAGGCAGAAGAAGCGCCTGCTCTTTGAGCTGACTAGAGAGACGAGGCTACTTTCGAGGGAGTGAGCTCCCTGTCACTGAAAGTGTGCAAGCATAGCTGACTGGCTATTGGGCGTCATGCTTGCTGGAGAGCAGTGAAACCTCCAACTATAGAAGTGATTCTTGCTATGATTACGGGGGTAGTGAGCCATCTTCATAGCGCTTGTGAACCCCGAGAGTCTGTTTTGATAATGATGGCAATAATAAGTTTCCTGCATTGTAAAGTTTACTCAAGTTTACTGGTGTCCGAAGAGACCAGTCTCTGGAGAAGAACATCATGCTTGGTAACGTATCAGAGAGTTTAAAAAAAAAAAAAGGCGGGGGGGGGGGGGGAACCTTCCACAGGATGGATTGACCCAGTGGCTGCAAGAGTGAACTCAAACATAGGAACAGTTGTAAGGACGGCACAGGGCCAGGCGGTGCTGCGTTCTGTTGTGCATAAGGTTGCTATGAGTCAGAACTGCCTTGACAGCACCTACCAGCAAGTTCTTGCCCCCGCATATGACTTCATTTTTTCCTCACCAATCAAAAGGGGATCAATAGGCATAGTGTGTCTAAATAAAAAATGTCCTGCTCATTTTCCATTTCAAAAACTCTGTCCTGTGGTTTCCATAACGATACACGTGCCTGGCAGTTCAGCTAGCCCCCACTCATAGTTCAGCTGATTGTACTCAGTTCTGTTGGGCTTCCTCTCCTGCTGGTATCCAGATTCTCAAGGGTAGAAAAGGAAGTAGGGTAGAGACACCATTCGTTTCTGACCTGCAACAAGAAACAGGTTAGGGGAGGAGAAAATGACTCAGCAGGGGCTCCCTCGCATCCTCCAGGCACTGGAAGACTCTTGGAAAGTCCCAACCTGGTGTTTGTTGGCTTTCTCTCTAATAATTCCCGGCGTAGACATCACGATGTGCTCAGTCAGGGTGAAGTCCCTCTGAGTTCTCAACCCCCCACCCCAAATCCACCCCCCACCTCTTGTGCGGCTGTCTCCAATGATTCAGTGCTCCAATGGTCAGAAGCAGCATTTTTCCCCTCCTAGAACCTGGAGGGGGAAGAAGGTGATCACTGGTCCAACCTCTCTTTGCCCCATACCTCTCCCAAGGGAGTATGCCCCAAACAGAAGGCCGACCTCTCTCAGACGTTCAGGACGTGTAGGTTGCTTGCCAAGGAAGAGCTCCAGGCTTCGAATCAGAAATTCTGGAAATTCTGTTTACTAATCTCCAAATGCACCTTCATAGACTGGCTTCCCGAAGCATCCCGAGGACTAAAGAGATACAATGTCTAACTCCTAGTGTCTAACTCACATGGTAGTAGCTCACGAAGCATCCCCCCACCCTTTCTCCCTACCTCTTTCTCTCATTTCTCCCTACTTCGGTCATTTACAAGCAAGGAAAGAGAGGGGTACTTGGACCTAGAAGTCAGTCTGTAAATAGAGTCCTTGGGATCTGGGGTAGAAATGTCCAATATTTCCAGAAGCATAACGGGATTGTCCTATTTGCACTAGATAAGGTTCCAAGGTTAAAACGTTAAGTTTCTTTATTTTGGATGGAACTTGTATCCCATTGCTTATCTCATGCTGATTAGAAGTTCATACTCCAGGTCTATATCAGCAGTTGATACTAGTACAAAAAGCAAACAGGACTCCACTATTACTTGATACATGAGGCAGACAAATACGTTTAGCTCTGGAGGGTGTGCCTTTCCCCTGGAATCCCCCTTTTACAACATTGACTGCACAGTGGCGTAATGGCCTATAAATAAAATGTTATTGAAGTGTAGCCATATGCCAGGTGCTGGGCTAAGGGCTTTGTGTTGAGTCATTTAGCCCTCTATATGATGGGGAAACTGAAGGTTGCTTTCAAACCCCAGTTTACATAAATAATGGTATCAGAGAAGTAAAGTAACTAAGGTCATAGTGCTAAGAGATCAGACCAGCCTGGATCCAAGGCCAACGTGGGCAACCACCATACTATATTGTCAACTCACGATTTGTCTCTTTTTGTTTTAATTTGGGGGAGATGTCAACTCTCCAACAAAAGGACAGGGTCATTTATTTCTAATGTTGCATGCCTACAACATAACATAAGAAATTCTCGATAAGAATTTGTTGGTTAAGTGAATGAGTGAGTGAATGCATGAATAACACTAGGAGTAAATGGAGCAAATAAAGAATCTTTGAGAGGAGCCCTGATTGTAATAATGGGTTACATATTGGGCTTCTAACTGCAAGGTCAGCCGTTCAAAACCACTAAATTAGCGCTCCATGGGTGAAAGATGGAGGTTTCTACTCCCACAAAAAGTTATAGTAAAAAATAAATAAAAAAGAATTATAGCCTTGGAAACCCCCAGGAGCAGTTCTGTCCCATAGGGTCGCTCTAAACAAACAGTTTCTTTTTTTAAATTTATTTTGAAAAAAAATATTTATTTTGAAAATCATTCTATTGGGGGCTCGTACAGCTCTCATAACAATCCATACATCAATGGTATCAATCACATTTGTGCATATGTTGTCATCATCATTTTCAAAGGATTTTCTTTCTACTTGAGCCCTTGGTGTTAGCTCCTCTATTTTTCCCTCCCGACCCCACCCGACCACCCTTGTAAACCCTTGATATATTATAAATAATTCTTATTTTCATATCTTACACTGTTCACTGTCTCCCGTCACCCATGTTTCTGATGTTCATCCCCTGGGGGAGGTAGGTGTTATACATTGATCATTTCAATTGATCAATTTCTCCTTTCTCCCTCATCTCTCCCCACATTCACCCTATCCTCATGGTATCGCTACTCCCATTACTGTTCTTGAGGGGTTTATCTGTCCTGGATTCTGTTCATTGAGAGTTCTTATGTGTACCAACATACATGCTTCTTGTAAGGTAGAACTGGGGTCATAATAGTGCAGGGCGAGGAAGCATTAAAGAACTAGAGGAATGTTGTATGTTTCATCAGTACGATACTGCACCCTGGCTGGCTCATTCCTTCCTTGTAACCCTTCTTGTGAGGTGATGTCCCATTGTCTACAGATGGGCTTTGGGTCTCCACTCAGAACCACCTCATTCGCCTCAATATGATTGTTTGGGATCCTCTGATGCATGATACCTGATCCCATTGACAGCTTGTGATCATACAGGCTGGTGTGCTTCTTCCATGTGGGCTTTGCTGCTTCTCTGCTAGATGGCCGCTTGCTTAACTTCAAAGCTTTAAGACCCCATATGCTATATCTTTAAAAAAAAACATTTTATTAGGGGCTCATACATCTCTTATCACAATCCATACATACATCAATTGTGTAAAGCACCATCTGTACATTCTTTGCCCTGATCATTTTCAAAGCATTTGCTCTCCACTTAAGTCCTTTGCATCGGGTCCTCTTTTTATCCCCTCCCTCCCCGCTCCCCCCTCCCTCATGAGCCCTTGATAATTTATAAATCATTATTTTGTCATATCTTGCCCTGTCCAACGTCTTCCTTCACCCCTTTTTCTGTTGTCCGTCCCCCAGGGAGGAGGTCACTCGTAGATCCTTGTAATCGGTTCCCTCTTTCCAACCCCCTCTCCCTCTACCCTCCCAGTATCGCCACTCACACCCCTGGTCTTGAAGGTATCATCTGCCCTGGATTCCCTGTGCCTCCAGCTCCTATCTGCACCAGTGTACATCCTCTGCTCTATCCAGACTTGCAAGGTAGAATTCGGACCATGATAGCTGGGGGTGAGGGGAGAACGCTATATCTTTGATCAGCTTTCCTCACCACATTTGCTTATTCACCCATTTTGACTTCAATTGTGTCAGGAAGGTGAGCATAACAGAATTCCAGGGTTATTAGAATAGCATTGAGGGAGGACATGAGTAGAGGCCTAATTCCCGTCTGCTACCTTGATACTTAACATATAAATATATGTACTAAGACCTATGTCCCTATCATTATGTATTAATATATTTACATATAACATGCCTATATAAATGTCTTTTGCCTCCTAGTTCTTTCCTCTATTTCCATTTAATTTCCTCCTGTCTCGCTATCGTGTTTGACCTTCATTTGGCTCTCAGTGATTCCTCTTGGCTACATTGCACTTGATCAAACCCCACCAGGCCTTCTACACCCTCCTCACCATCAAATTTAGGTCTCTTATTCCCTTCGTCCTGGGTTTGTTGGCTCCCCTCCCCCTCCCCCTCTCCCTATGTTCCCCCAGAACCATTGGTCCTGTTGTTTTCTCCTCGAAATTGTTTATCTTGACTCTCTTATATAGATAGACATAGCAAAAAAAAAAAAAAGCTTATGAATAGTTCCAGGCCTGTCTGCTCACAGTTATGAATGCTTTCTGATCCGGTCTGATGAGGTGCCAAGCCCTGCCCTGTCCCTACCTGCTCTCCAAGTCAGAAGTCTATTTTCAGGATTCCTCGGGAACTTTGTTGCTTAGCTCCCCTTGTTATCCCCATGTGGGGGGTGTCAGACCAGGCACTATTCCTGCACCATGTCTCCGGTGTTGTCCCCCATTGTGCTGTGGGTCAGTAAGGGGACATTTTGTCTTGTGATGGGGCTGGCCTACAGTCCTCTCTGTGCATTGGCTGCTCTGAGTAGGAATGTCGTCCTCAATGTTTGGTGGACCAGGATGCGGTCCCCACTCACTGTCTCTCTTTCCTTCTTAGTTTGCTCCCTGCTACTCTCCCCAGACTGCATCTTCAGTGCTATCCTCTGTAGTGCATTCTTCTGGGGAGGGGGTCAACATAGCTGGGATAGGGGCTGGCCCTGCAGACCTCTCTGTGAGTTCACTGCTTCACGCGGATGTGTTGCCCTCAAGACTTGGCGTACCAGGTTGAGGTCTGGTCCCTCTCTCCCTTTCCTGTGGAGACATAAACAATACCCTCCCCATGGGTGAGTTAGTGCCCTGTGCCCCCACTACCCATGTCCTCTTTTTTCTCTTTTAGTTGGCTGCTATTTGCATCCTGGGTTGGGTCTGACCCCTGCCTGAGTGCCTTGACCTCACCCCAGGAATGTATGCACTCAGTGGCTTTTCCCCTGTGCCTTTTGTGCTCTTAAAGTGTATCTCAGTGGAAGCGTGCTTTATTTGTACTTTTGTGCTTGGCTGACTTCACTCAGCATCATTTCCTCTAACTTTTCCCGTGTGGTAATGTGCTTCACGGGTTCATCATTGCTTTTTAGGGATGTGTAGTACTCCTTTGCATGGATGTACCAAAGTTTTTTAATCCACTTGTCCATTGATGGAAATGTAGGTTGTTTCCAACTCTGCAATTTTGAACTGCACTGTGATGAACATTGGAGCACAGATGTCTGGTCATGGTTTGTTTCTTGCCTCTTCTGGGTATGTGCCCAGTAGGGGGAGTGCTGGGTCATATGGTAACTCAATTTCCGTTTGTTTTAGGTATCGTCAGATCGATTTCCATATGACTGCACATACTTACAGGTCCACCAGCAGTGGATGAGCGTTCCTATCTCACTGCACCCCCTCCAGCACTAGTTGCTTTCTGATTTTTTGAATTGGGCTATCTTTGAGGACGTTAGGTGGTATCTCATAGTTGTTTTAATTTGCATTTCCCTATGGCTAATGATTGGGATTTTCTCATATGTTTATTGGCCATTTGGATTTCTGCCCCTGTGAAACGTCTGTTCAGGTCTTTTGCCGACCTCCTCAATGGGCTATTTGGAGCAAAGAATTTCTAAAGAGTCTTGGGATTAACTTTTATGACTACTACCTGTAGCGTCAAAGAATATTACATCAAATTAGACATGTTTATAACTATACTAAAAATAATACATTGTAGGCTCTTTGTGATTCTATTGTAAATATTGTGTACTGTCTAAACATAGCAAAGCATTTGTACCACAAGAAGACTTTCCCCACTTTTTAAAAATTATAATATTCTTTTTTTTAAAACATTTTATTAGGGGCTTATACATCTCTTATCACAATCCATACATATATCAATCGTATAAAGCACATCTGTACATTCTTTGCCCTAATCATTTTCAAAGCATTTGCTCTCCACTTAAGTCCTTTGCATCGGGTCCTCTTTTTCCCCCTCCCTCCCCGCTCCCCCCTCTCTCATGAGCCCTTGATAATTTACAAATTATTTTTTTGTCATATCTTTCCCTGTCCGAAGTCTCCCTTCACCCCCTTTTCTGTTGTCCGTCCCCCAGGGAGGAGGTCACATGTAGAACCTTGTAATCGGTTCCCAGACTTTCCCCACTTTTTAACCCTCCCTTTTGTAACCTCAATCAAAACTCACCAATCAGTGATTTTACTGTAATTTCTTTGTCCCGTGCTGTACATGTCCCTCTCTGCAACGAGCAGGGTTTCCCCTATTTTAAATTGTGATTTTTACCACCCGATATCTCTCTAATGCCAAATGAATCCTCTGAACCTTCATTTAAAGTCTGAGTAATTTTTCCTCTACAACAATGTGGGGGTTCGTCCTGGATCTGAACATGGCCCCCCTCATTTGTGGGCCTAGGTAATCATGGAATGGAATTCTGACACCAACCATGAAAACCTACTGTACTTTCCTCCCTGCTCAAGGGCTCCGAGCTATTTCAAGGTGCACCCTTTACTGAATTGAGGATAAACTCTCAAAATGTGTTCAGCTTCGGTATCATTTCTGTTTATATCTCGAACATTATATATAATCCTACCAAGCACGGAGGGCAGAAAAAGATACAGCTTTCTACTCCTGTCAAGAATTACAGTCTTGGAACCCCTTAAGGGCTATACAGCGTTAGCCTGGTGGTTCCTGTGAGTTGGCATCGACTCAGTGTCCATGAGGGAATTGAAGTGGGGAGAGTTCTTTCCCCTTCGATTTCCCTAAGAAGTGCATTAGGCTTCGTGTTCCAGGCTTCCATACAAGTTTCCTTTGGTGAAACAGAGTCCTCCTGCTGCTTTTAGGAGAGAACATTTCTGTACCTGTGCTGCCGACGCAAGCACAGTAGAACATTTCTCTGTTACCTGAATGTTGGCATGTGCTCATGCAAAGGAGTCTGGAAAGGCTGTATTTGGAATATTTTTACTTAGGTAAAAACCTACCTGAGATAAACCTCCATTTATTTTTTTCTTGTGGCGTGCCTGCCAGTTTTTGCTCTTTGTTTTGTACGGACTTAAAATGCATATAATTGTTGCACTTTAAATGATTAAGTGCTTTGTCTCAAGAAGCTGTCACTAGCAGCGGAACAGCAAGGGAACGGAGAGGCGAGGTCCCTAGGGATTGCTGAAAGTGGACTTTGGGACCAGGGCGTGGTGCCCCAAGACACTGGACTGGAAAACGCTCCTAAGGGCCAACAAACGATCCTTGAACTAACTACAAGCTCTTCATTCTTGATGTGTTTTGTTTTGTTCTTTGTCAGTGGTTTGTTGTTTTGCTGTCTGGTTGTATACTGTTGCTTTGTTTTCCTCTGTCTTGTTTTCATGCATGTTATTGTCTCCACAGGTCTTTCTGAATAGGACAGGCTGGATGAACTATCTGGAGGAAAAACAACGGGACCGACAGTTCCGGGGGGACTTGGGATAGGAGGAAGTGGGGGAGGCGGTAAGGAAGTGGTGTTAACAAACACAGGGACAAGGGAACAACATGGGACTCAAAATAGTAGTGAGGGGGGAGTGGCAGGCCTGGTAGGGAATGATCAAGGGTAAGGTTACGTAAAGAAGAGGTATAGCTGTAACCCAGGTGGGGACGGAGCATGGTAGTAGGGCAGGAGGAAAGTCAAGGGAGTTGGAGGAAAGAGCTAGGAGTCAAAGGGCATTCATAGAGGTCTAGACAAAGACATGTACATGCAAATATATATATGAGGATGGGGAAATAGATCTATGTGTCTATATTTATAGGTTTAGTATTAAGGTGGCAGAAGGACCTTGGGCCTCTACTCAAGCACTCCCTCAATGCATGAATACTTTCTTTTTTTTAATTGGCACTCTACAATGCTCACTCTCCTGACACAACTGCTGAAGCCAAAACAGGTGAACAAGTAAATGTGGTGAAGAAAGCTGATGGTGCCCGGCTATCAAAAGAGATAGTGTCTGAGGTCTTAAAGGCTTGAAGATAAACAAGCGGCCATCTAGCTCAGAAGAAACAAAGCCCACATGGAAGAACACACCAGTCTGTGTGATCATGTGGTCCCGGAGGGATCAGTTATCAGGCATCAAAGAACAAAAAATCATATCATTGGCTGTACACCTCCATGATAAGATCGCCGAGGACAAACAGGTGCATGAACAAATGTGGCAAAGAAAGCTGATGGTGCTCGGCTATCAAAAGAGATAGTGTCTGGGGTCTTAAAGGCTTGAAGGTGAACAAGAGGCCATCTAGCTCAGAAGCAATAAAGCCCACATGGAAGAAGCACACCAGCCTGTGTGATCACGAGGTGCCAAAGGGACCAGGTATAAGGCATCATGCAAAATATATATACCATAGTGAATGAAAGGGGAAATGCAGAGTGGAGACCCAAAGCCCATTTATCGGCCACTGGAGATCCCCTTATAGAGGGGTTTAGGAGAGATGGGTCAGTCAAGGTGCGATGTAGTACCAATGAAGAACTCAGCTTTCCCCCAGATCCTGGATGCTTCCTCCCCCCAACTACCATGATCAGAATTCTACCTTGCAGGACTGGATAGGGCAGAGGTTGTACACTGGTGCATATGGGAGCTGGAGGCACAGGGAATCCAGGGTGGATGATACCTTAAGGACCAGGGGTGTGAGGGGCGATACTGGGAGAGTAGAGGGTGAGTGGGTTGGAAAGGGGGAACCGATTACAAGGATCCACATGTGACCTCCTCCCTGGGACACGGATGGCAGAGAAGGGGGTGAATGGAGACGTCGGACAGGGCAAGATATGACAAAATAACAATCTATAAATTATCAAGGGCTCATGAAGGAGGGGGGAGTGGGGAGGGAGGGGGAAAAAAGAGGACCTGATGCAAAGGGCTTAAGTGGAGAGCAAATCTTTGAAAATGATTAGGGCAATGAATGTACAGATGTGCTTTATACATTTGATGTATGTATATGTATGGATTGTGATAAGAGTTGTATGAGCCCCTAATAAAATGTTTAAAAATAAAAAAAAAGTTTCCATATTTTGTTGTAGACCAACTTAAAAACAGATTCCAAAATCTTTTAGGTGACATCCTAATATTAACTTAATATTACCAAGTATCTTTCTCATATTAACCTAACCTTGCTAATATTATTAAGTGAATATTATAAAATATTTTAGCTAATTAACAAAATATTTAATTGACACTTAAAATTTACATGCCTAAGCTTTTGCCAAAGGGAGAGAAAACAAACTAAGTTGGCTGATAAACATATTCATCATTTTCATGTAAAGTTTTACAAAAGACTAATTTTAAAATTTTATAATAAAAGTTAGTTTGCATAGTCACTCTTTTATTCATCTGGTAAGGCTTAGTAGGTCAATTGATAACCCTTTTATAGCTTAAATTGAAGTCAGTAACTATTTCTCAGACAATAGAATAACCTCATACAAAATCCTCCTTCCTATAACAGCTAACTTTTGGCTGCACATGGTGCCTTCTTTAAACTCAGCCAGCCTCCTGCCTACCCCCCAGTCACATGGATGCAGTCTCTTCTGCCTGTATTAATTAAACAGATCAACTACTTACCTCTAAGCAGGATTTACCCAAACCAGAAAAACAAAGACTTCAAAAACTCTTCTGTCTAATCTTAATTCTTTTTTTCTAAGCGCACCAGGCTTAGAGCCAATTTCTTCCCTTTCTCCTTAGGAGATGCTACTACCTGTTATTCTCCCCCGTAATGTGTCAGGTTGCTCTCCTCTCTTTGAAATGCCTCTGCTCATAAGCTGACAGCATCACTGCTTCCCAAACTAACACACTCGGCTCAGAATAATGCACAGCCACTTATGTAAACTTTAGGTGTGAATCGCGATGATTCATTCTTTCAAAAGATTGCAGAACCACAAAGGCATACCTGTCATCCTTTAGGAACCTGTCAGATTTTAAAACTAGAGATAGATAAATAAATGGGCCTTTAGTCTCTAACCTCCGGGAGTCTGTCTTCTTCTCTTCCCAAACACAACAGTCAAGATGGAAACCCTCCAGCCTTTGAAACAGTCTCCAGGTGGAGAAGATCAAAGTAAAAGCGGTCCTGTCCTTATCCCTCAGCTATACTTGTCCCCGGCTGCTGCCACAAACAAGACCAAAGAAATAAAAGAAGGAAGTCCTTCCACATTGTCAGCCTCGAACTCAAAACATTAGGCCATATTAAGTTACCTAAGCTGAGTCCATGCCTTTTAAAAGAATTTTTTTTCCTTCTCCTTTCCCTGGCCCTTTAAAAAGCCCTTGGCAAATACCAACAAACAACTTCGGAAACAGGAGTCTGGGCCTAGAGATACAGAAGCATCTGGTGCCAAACTGGTTGTTCCCAAGGCCCGGCCTCTTCCCCTTGTAAGCACCTGCCATTAAACACTTGGGCAAGCAAAACACAATAAACACACTAGAAGAATAGATTTAGGGAGGTTTGTTTATTTGTTTGTTTTTTAAAGCTGCAAACCAAGCAGCCAAATCATTTCTGTCTGCTTAGAATTTGCCTGAGTAAATATCAATCAGGAGCCTGGTGGTGTGGGAGGTTATCCTTTGGGTGGCTAAACGCAAGGTCAGCAGCTTGAAACCACCAGTCGCTCTTTTCTCCCGAGGCTTTCTACTCTCTGGTGTCATGAAGATTGAGTCTCAGAGACCCACAGGGGCAGTTCTACTCTGTCCTGTAGGGTCGCCATGAGTCAGCATCCACTCGATGACAGTGAGTGAGATCTGAATGGACCTCTGCAGCCCTCAGAGGTCACCTTGCATCCCTCCCTCATCCCCTGCTTTTCCCTAGAGCCTTTCTTAGCTTCCTTGGATCCAGCTTGAATTTCTGGCAGTTTCCTGTCTCTCTACTGCTACAATGGTTGCTGTATTATTTTCAGAAAACTTTTTCTTGCATGTGATATTAATGATTTGTTTAATAGTTGCCAACTGCTGTGGGGTCTCCTATCTTTGGAAGGAGCGCAATACGAAGCTCTTCCGGTCAGTTGGTCAATTAGCTGCCTTCCGAATGTCTTGGCCTAGATGAGTGAGTGTGTTGAAACACTTTGATTGGTGCTCCATCAATTCCTGGAGCCTTGATTTTGGCTAATGCCTTCAGTGCAGCTTGGATTTCTTTCTTCAGTAATCATTAGTTCTTGATCACCTGCTACTTCTTAATCTGGTTTTACGTCATGTGGATGAAGGGAGACAACGGGCAGTGTAAGACCCAAAATAATGATGTGGGGAGAGGTCAGGCGCTCACAGACATCCTCCTGAGGGCAGTTAGTCACCAGACTATATGGCAGGCCTTGCTCCCTGCTACTGGGGACAATAAACTATTCCTCCCTGAGGACTGAGAACAAGCTTTCTCACCCCACCAATAATGATCTCTATCAGATGGGCAGGGAACTGGCCAAACGGACTCTGTGACATCCAAAGTTAAGTTATCCGCCCATCTTGTCACATGTACACCCCCAATTCCTCCTCTTACTGTTGCATGTGTGTCCCTAGACCACCCCCTCTCATTACGGTATTACCTATGGCACAACCCCTCCCTGTGATGTATGTCCTCACCTGTGATTAGGGGGCTTGCACATCCCTGGAGAATATAAAAAGCCTGGGCTAGCATTGAAGAGAGACTCTCTCCCTCCACGTGGACCATCAAGTGGGGCTGAAGTGAGCATGCTATATGAATCGTATATGACTCCATTTATTTCAATACTTCACTTCTATCTCTCATGCTCTCTATAACTTTACTATGATCTTTACTTATTATCGCTGTACAATTGCGCCTACCAAACCCATAATGATGTGTTAGGGGCTGGCTTCCCCTGACATAATGATAACATATAATTGATCAAAGATTCATGAAGGTGGGATGGGAGGGAGGGAGGGGGGAAAAGAGGAGCTGATACCAAGGGCTCAAGTAGAAAATGTTTTGGAAATGATGATGGCAACATATGTACAAATATGCTTGATACAATTGATGTGTGGATTGTTATAAGAGCTGTAAGAGCCCTGAATAAAATGATTTTAAAAAATAAAAATGGTTTTATGTCAACCATTTCTTCTTGTTTTAGCGACTCTGTATTTCTGACATTGTTTTCTGATACTTCCTGCATGGCTCAATATTTCGCTGGGAGAATCCTTCAATCTTTCAATTCAGGGTTTGAATTTTTCTTCAGTACTTTCAGCTTGAGGTCTGCTGAGCATATTCTTTCTTTCTGGCTTTCTAACTCCAGGTCTCCGCACTTTTCATGATAATACTTGGTCTTCTCAAGCTGCCCTTTAAATTTTGTGTTCATCTCTTTTACTCCATCATTTATTCCATTTGCTTCAGCTACTCTGTGTTCAAGAGTAACTTTGAAGGCCCCTTTTTACAAGGCTCTCTGTCTGGTAACAGGACTATTCACATCGCTCAACTATGGTCAGAGGGGATTCACCGGAGACTTAATCCATGTGCGGACCCTGCAAATGGATTTTGGGTTCCACTGTCATGCGTAGGCTTCTGGAAACCAGGTGCTCACAATTTAAGCTCTGATGTTGTCCTTCCCTTTAGATTCGGATTATATTCTTTACAATCCTTGGATCACACAGGCTAGCGTGCTCCTTTCGTGTGGACTTAGTTAACCTCTCACTTAGATGGCTGCTTGTTTGAAAACAAGCCTTTATGACCCCAGATGCTATGCTTTCTGATAATGAGGCACCATCTCGTTTCTTCGTCACACTTTGCTACAGCGCCCGTATCTAGAGTGAGCTCTTCATGAGGGCAAGTATCAAGCAGGGCCACTTCGTAAGAACTAATCGTTCTTAGATTGGGGCTAGTTACGTGCACGCCCAAATCCATTCCTGGATCCATGGTTTATATGTCTCTGGTTCACCTTAGCGATATCATTGTAATTTCATGTTAGAGAACATTATCGATTGTTTTCCTGCGCCATCAAGTCCATGCTGACTCATCGCGATCTTATAGGGCAGGGCAGAACTGCCCCTGTGAGTCTCCAAGCCTGAAACTCTTCACTGGGGAAGAAAGCCTCATTCTTTCCCTGCAGAGCTGGCTGGTGGTTTCAAGCTGCTGACCTTGCAGTTAGCCGCCCAGTGCGTAACCACCATGTATTGATAGTGTCATTCGTTTCGCCAATAGTATGGAATTTAAAACACCGTTGAGAAAAGAAAATTATACAAGCAAATGCCAGCTATTCAATGCAACACACAAATTGTTGACTTGTCCTAATTAAACTCTTAAGCGACTATAGATTATTTACACAAGCAACGGAATGATAGTGCAAATCTTCCAATAATATTCATTCACATCAGCAGAGCAGATTAATGTGCATCATAAGGAAGCGAGGAGGGCAAGAAAATATGTGGGAAACTGAGAACCTGGAAGAAAGTGTAAGCAGCCTTATCTGTACACAGGGCTCAGAAGAGCAGCACTAGTGTTCAGAGGAGGACCAACACAGTCCAAGATGTGGATAACAGCCAAACGCACACTTTCCATATAAAGAGATTTCTCCACACCTGCCCTCTATTGAAATGCTAACATAAAGCTGTCTCTTACAGGTGCCTGGCCCCTCCCTCCAGCAGCTAAAGGAGCCCTGGCACTCATGTGTCCCTCGCACTCCAGGAGTGAGCTACTTCTTCTGTCTCTTGCACGACCAGTGCTTACCATGAACTGGACCCCTAGGAGCTCAGGATCTCCAAGATTCACAGGTTGCGCATTCTATTGTGTACGTGCTTTAGGCCCCCTTACTGTGTACCCCTATTGCTGAATAAACTCACTGCTTTTCTCCCCGTTTTTGGAGATCAGTTCCCTGTGCCGTCTTTTTGGTCTCCTGTTTTTCTATCCTTGCACGGTCATCTCCTCAGGACTCTGCTCTATCATGGGGTTGGACCTCACACAAATAGGAAGTATTTGGTTGTCGGGGCCACCAATCATCGGGCACCCTCAAGGCAAGAGATGTGAGCCCAAGTCCATCATCCATCAGCTCTACGCCCCAGGGCTCGTCGTGGACACCCGCTCTTCTCACACCACAGCGTTTCATCCTGAAGCCAATGACCACAAGTGTGTTTGAAATAAAGCCGCATTCACTTCGTGCAGTTCCCACTTTGAGTCCTTCTGGCATGTTCGACGAAGGACATCATGTGCCTCGAAAGAACAGTCTAAATTCTCAGTCATCCACAGTGCGTGGCCTGGGTCCCCAGGGGTTCCAAAAACCCTAAGTCAGAAGTGTCCAATCAGGAACCAGCTCCAGGTGCAGGATCCCTTTGGAGTCCACATAAGTATTGTTAAGCATTTTTCCCCACTGGGAAGCTGCTTCTCTCCCATTTTCCCACCAACAGAGATGGCATTGCCTTCTCCGAGGCCTACATGCCCCACTCCCCACATCTTGATTTGAATTTCCAGTAAATTTTCCTTATCACTCTTGTGAGCGTGTCTGCTAGATTGAGGTGACTCTAGCACAATTTTAATAACCTTCGACCTCTCCCCACATCTTGAAAATCTGACCCCAGCTGTGATGAGGTCGGTCTCCTCTGTCCTTATATCTTAGACCCTTTAAAAGGAGCTGATAATGTTTCAGACACCAGACAGGCTCTCCACCTCATTGCTTCTGAGACTGGATAAGAAGAACACGTGCCCTGGAGGCAGTGGCTGGCCTTTATCTTGGGGTTGTTGATCTTGTAGTAGTGGACTCATCGGATGTTTGTCCTGCCATCTATTTTCTATCTGTCTTATGTCTTGTTTGGGCATTCCTCCACTACTGTATTCCTTGGCGACACTTATTTTCTCATATGTAATTTAAAATTTTTGTATTTTGTTTTGTTGTTAGAATATGCAGCAAAACATATAACAATCCCACAGTTTCTAGATCGGCAACACATTGGCCTGGATTATATTCTTTTGAGCTGGGCAACCATTCTCCTCCTCCATTTTTGAGTTGTTTTTTCCCCCCATTAATGCAACTTCACTGCCTCCTAAGGTTCCCGGCTAATCTTTTTTTTTTTCTTCCGGCTAATCTTTTAAGTGGCTGTTGTCAATTGAATCCCACATAGAGAGTTATTAAGAGAGCATAATGCTCAAGATAGATTAAAAATAAAAAGACTAGGCAAACTAAATTCCTGTTTGGTTTGAAGAGGACTCAGGAGGATATTTTTTGTCTTAAGATTTAAAGATTATCTGGTGGTAATGTTTCCCATGGCTCATCCAGCTGTCAAGACTCCAGAAACTCTGGTTTCCATGATAATTTGAAATTCAGCTTTGCATTCTCCCCGTTTGGCTCAGGAGTCTGTAGAATTGACTATCAAATGCTCAGCTAGGCACTCATTTCTTCTGGGCTCATAATCAAGGAGGCAGAGGTTCCTGGAGATAACCAGCCACACTGCATTTCCTCCTCCAATTCTTAGCTCAATAGCTTCCTCTGTTGGTCCAGACAAATACAAACCAGGTG
The DNA here is from genome assembly GCF_050624435.1 of Tenrec ecaudatus. Classification (NCBI taxonomy): domain Eukaryota; kingdom Metazoa; phylum Chordata; class Mammalia; order Afrosoricida; family Tenrecidae; genus Tenrec; species Tenrec ecaudatus. Next base: position 105,451,962 of record NC_134539.1, on the reverse strand, counting down.
TCCTACCTTGTTTGGCTCTTTTCAAGCTTTATTACCCGGGCACCAGGATGTAAAATAAAAGCACCAAACAGTCTATTAGACCAATGAACTGGGATAGCCAAGGAAAACAGGACCTTATATCTCTAAGCCAAAGAGCCAAATCCCACAAGGTATTTGGTTATGGAGGTAACCTCACCAGCCTCTCTCTCTCTCTCTCTCTCTCTCTCTCTCTCTCTCTCTCTCTCTCTCTCTCTCTCTCTCTCTCTCTCTCTCTCTGTCATTGTTTGGAACCTGTGTACCAATTCAACTTTTTCCAGGTCTGCAATCCATGACAACGATGACACCATTCATCCGTGCAAGCTTCTCCTGAATGCAGTTTTTCCATCGCTATCAACTGAATTTCAGTACTCCATACGTCACAGTCCCTGGATCCTTCCCACCTCTCAAAACAAAACAACCCTCTAAACTCAAGTCAATTCCAACGAATAACAATCCGAGAGGACAGAGTAGAAATGCCCCTCTCAGTTTCCCAGGTTTTAACTCTTGACAGAAAGAGAGAGTCTCATCTTGCTCCAGCAGAGAGGCTGATGAGTTCCAACTGCTGACGTTGGGGCTAGCAGTCCAATGCATAACCCAATACGCCTTCAGGGTGTCTGCTCCTGCTCCAAGTAACCCCTAATAAATGTGCATCTTCTATACATTTGCCTTTTCTGGGTTGTTCACTTCTTTCTACATAATTGAAGCCATGTAGTATTTATCCTTTTGTGATCTGTGGGGCACAGAAAAGTCATTCCCCAGGTTGTCCCCCATAATATATGTCAAAACTAAGGTATTGCTTGCTAACATGGTCAATGACTATACACTTGGAGGTCAACTGCTTAAAGGTTATCTGTCTGAAGGTTATCAGCCATCTGGAGCAATCAGACCCTATGGTCTGTCCCACCCGAAGTAGAGCTCACTCCCTTTTTATAAGGACAATGCCTTGTTCCCCTGAAAGGGAGCCCAAAGACACCCAAGGTCAAGCCAACTCAGGGACAATCAAGGTTAGGCTGCCATCTTGAATTTAAAACGCACCCATCTTACCACCTCTTCCTATTGCCTGTATACCCCTAGCTTGTCCCCCTCCTGTTACGGTTATGCCTATTTACAAGCCCTTTCTCTTATATATGTGCTTACTGTGACCTTCTTGCCTGAGATTATATAAACTCTTGAGATTACATTACTGCCTCTCTCTCTGCTCAGACCTGGCTCCTGAAGTCATGACTGAGAGGTGAGCCCTTGCATGCTTTATCCTGTCTGATGTCTCTTTAATTTACCCCTCAATTACACAACCACTCCTTGGACCCCTTCGATTGCGGGTGCTGGTACCCCACAGTGATCAGCTAGTTTCACTCAACATCTTATCTTCAAGCTTCATGCGTGCCGGAGCATGGACCAAGGCTTCATTTCTACTTCTGACTGAGTAATATTCTTGGTACATCTTATCATGTTTTTCTCATCCATTCACCTGTTGCTAGACGCTTTAGGTTGGGTTCTCTAGAGGAATAAGCTCAGTGAAGTATACTTATAAAAACACAGAGAAAGAATGGGTCGAGGAAACAACTCATACAATCATGAGCGACAAACCTCAAAGCTGCCTTCCAGGTAACAGTGTGCTGACAAAAAGTGTAAGATCTCTCTCCGGGCTAGAGTTACACCTCGGTCCTTGGCTCCACACGAGAAAGAATTCACGCCGAAACCTGGCTCGTGATCCAAGTGAGTTTAATGAGAGTTAATAGAAGTTTCAGGTTTTATGCGGCACTCATAGGATTCCTCCCGACCATGCAGCCTGGCAGAGACGGCTCGGCGTCACGCAAAGATCTCTCTCCCAAGTTCTCCTCCAAAAAAGACCTGTCTCAAGTTCTTTCTCAAGTTCTCTCCCCAGTTTTTTCCCCAGGTCCCCCTCTCTCCCCCTGGCTCCTGCCTTTTCAAGGGTTCCAGGGGGAGGCGTGGTGAATGACCCCAGGTTGACCCCATTGGCTGAATTGCAATCACCTGGCCCAGGTGGGCACATCCAGGTTTAACGCCCACCCATGCCCACTGTGGGGAAAACCTGGGCCTTTGTTCTGCTGCTTGGCTCTCTTGGGCATACGTCAATGGACATCCCATCTCTGCCTATCTGCTTAACAAAAGGAAGAGAGAGGCCTTGGGAAGCATAGTCCCAGAAGGTCAAGAAGTATTTTGCAAAAGAGAGAGTGCTCAATGGTTTCGAGCACTGGCCCCCAAGAAGCCAACAGGAAAACAAACACATAAATATCGACTTTGGCCACATGTAGGTCATTGGTGACCGGCATGAAACAGTGAGGAAAGAAGCCCATTCGAATTGCTTGAAGAAAAGATGAAGAGGAAGGGTGAGAGCAACTATAGAAAGGTCTGCAGTGAAGTGTGTGGGGAAAATGAGGTGCGGTGCACTGAATTATTTAGCATGGCCCTTCTAGCTCTTTTCCTAGCGCCCTGGTGGCATAGTGTGCTATGCCCTGGGCTGCTAGCCTCAGGGTCAGCAGTTCCAAACCATCGGCCCCTTGAAGGGAGAAAGTGGAGGCTTTCTACTCTCATAGAGAATTGCAGTCTCATCTTTTACGGGTTCCATGACAGAAATTTCTTCCCTGGCCTTTTGCATGGTGTTAGGGGTCTTTTCCCTCTTACGCATTATCTGTATTTTTGTCTGTATACTATTGTGTCTTTATCTTTACTACCTAAGCACAGTTTTGGTTTTTATTGTTTTATGTTGGGTCTCCCAGCTGTGAAGCACAGGAGGAGTGGATGCATAATGATAAATAATTGATACAGGGGATAACGGGTGGGGGTGGATAATAGGGAAAGGGGATTTCGGGAGTAAATAATGAAGACAAGAGTGGGGAGGGAGCACTAGAACAGACTGTGATTGAACAACTCATCTTAAAGGGAATTTAACCAGGGGGTGGGGTGGGGTGCAGGGAATGCTCGAAAATTGATGTAGAGGTGATTGTATAATTCTCCTTGATATGACTGAATGGTTGAACTATTGAATTATATGATATGTAAATTACTTGCCAATAAAACTGTTGGGAAAAAAACTGCAGTCTCAGAAACCCATAGGGGCATGCCTACACTGTTCTATGGTGCCACTATGAATCACAACCGACTTGATGGCTGTGAGTTTGGCTATGCATTTGGGCTGCTAACCCCAGGGTAAGTAGTTCAAAGCCACCGGTCAGTTCTGAGGGGGAAAGATGAAACTTTTTACTCCTGTAAAGAGTTACAGTCTCACAAACTCACAGGGGCCACTTCTACCCTGTCTTACAGGGCCACGGAAGCTGAAATGTATAGAGATTCACTTTCCCAGTATCTTTTGTGGCTAAATGGGGCACGAGAGCTAGGTGCACTGTCCTAAATCTTGAATGGGGAGCTAAGGAATCAACAGGGCAACCGAGTCTTCACTGGCAGTGGTGGAGATGGTGGTGAAACCTACAGTTCTGGTGGCAGCAGAGCCTGTGGTTCCAGTGCCACTGAAGCATCCACCCCCTGGGATAGCAGCAGAAATATTGTCAGCCAACCAGTTCTGACACAATTTTGGCTGGGGTTCTTCTGTGTAACCTCAAATCTAGTTTTCCCAAGAATTCTTGGGCCAGTCAATATTTATGCAATGTAAATAATTTTGCTTATACAAGCACACGTGAATTGTCATCAAACCATTGAGTCCTCTCACAGACTAAGCAAGCAGATTCAATCACCCATAATTAAGAAAAAGTCTATTTTGTGGCCTAAACTGAGCCAATAAAATTTGTGGCCATAAAGAGAGAGGACAAGTTTTGTGGTTCTATCCAGCCTTGTGGTTAAAGGTTGCATTCCGAGGAGATTAAGCCAAAACAAAAAGCTCTTGTGCTCTGAAGATAAATATCTCATGGAAACGTTTTAGTTCCTTCGGCTGAACGCCAGCAAACATATCGAGAGGGATGGTCATCGTCGAGGACAAGGAAGAGAGCTGTAGTGTTCAATCACAAATCAGATCATTGGCGACACTTGGCTGGTCGCCCCCTCTGCTGCCTGGCCCTTCCTTCCCGTGCGGAGACATGAGCAACTAGCACACACACTGGGACGCTCCAACGGTTTGGCAGACAGTACAGTCCCTCTCCAGGCTTCTCACGCAATCACACTGTGACCAACGGGCTCCTTTCATCTTAACCAGGGCTGGATTCAATTGAGTCCTGCACTTGCAATGATATCCCTTGTTTTGACACCCACAGCCCCACACCTCCCCCTTTCCCCCTTCCCCGATGCCGTTGTATTGGCTAGACCCTTCAGATCATTGTTGGAGAGTAAAGGTGAGATGGTTGAGGCTAGCCATGTCATCAAGACATTGTGCTGTTCCTTCAGGGAACAGCGGCGGTGTGGTGGTTACAGGTCCGGCTACGAACTTTAAGGTCAGCGGATGGAAACCACCCACCACTCGAGGGAGAAAGAGAGCCTTTGTGTGTCTGTAAACCCACAGGTGCAGCCCCAGCCCGCCTGCAGGGTCACCTTGGGTTGTAATCCCTCGATGGGGGGGAGCGTGGTTTGGTTTTGCATCGCTGGAACCCAGGGTTTGGGAGAAGGCAGATGGATAGACTCTGCTGGGCATACATTAGTCTAATCGCATGTCTTACTTTTTAGCTCAGTATTCTGCTTTCAATAATCTAACATTTGCCTCGCATGTGCCACGCTGTAGTGTTTTGTTGTTTGTTTTTCACTTCCGTTTTGAAAAAAAAAAAAAACCCACCTGTGGGAGTTTATGTTCCCTTAGTTCTTGACTGCCGTGTCCATGCTCAGATTTTGTACAGGAAATCCAAACTCTTTCCAAGCAAATCGAATCCCATGAATTTGAAAGTTCAAATTTAAGTTCCGGAAAGACCGTAAAAGGAGTCCTGCTGGTGCTGCGGGCTAGGCTTTGGACTGCTAACCTCAAGGTGGGCAGTTGAGACTGGCCAGCCGTTCATGGGAGAAGGACGAGGCTATCTGGTCCACGGAACATCTGCAGCCTGAGAGACCTGCCGAGAGGGATGCTATGAACTGGAATTTCCTCGATGGTCGTGGGTGTTATAAAACACGGCAACGATATTTTTCTGTGTTTATGTCATGTAAACCATTTAGCTCAGTGCCGAGAACTTTCAATTACATTCAACAATAAAATGAAGGAGAAAAGTTTTTCATCAAATTAAGGAAAAAGAGAAACACATAATCTCAGCTTCAAGTGGAAAGTTAGAGGCTCAAATACCTCTCAAGCAAGGCCTGGTGATCTACTTTATAAACTAGCCATTGAAAACTCTATGGCAACACCGAAACAGAAGACAAATTACATCATTGGAACCTCCTAAAAATGCAAGATTTTGCAGCAGAAAAAAAAATGCAAGATTTATGTTTATCTAGGGAGTGAAAAAGGTAATTTACAGTCTGGGAAAACAAATCCTTGGGAGTGATACAGCTGATAAAGGTCTAATTTCTAAAATCCATAGAAAACTTCAACAAATGGGGGAAGTGGGGAGGGAGGAGGAACAATGAGGGGCTGATGCCAGGGGCTCATGTGGAGAGCTAATGTTTTGAGAATGATGAGGTTAAAGAATGTACAAATGTGCCTTACACAATGGATGGATGTATGGACTGTGATAAGAGTGGTATGAGCTCCCAATAAAATGATTTAAAAAAAAGAAAACTTAAACAAATCAATAACAAAAATAGCAAACAACCCAATAAAAATGTAATATGGACCTGAACAAACACTTAACCAAATAGAAAGAAATATTCTTTCAGGGATACTGGGAGTGGGAGGGGGAGGAAGAGGGACGCAATATGTAGTAAAAAACACACACACACAAACAATAAAATTCACTGCCATTGAGTCCATGCTGACTCACAGTGAGCCCCTGTGGGTTTGCCAGACTGTGAGTATTTATGGGACTAGAAAGCCCAGTCGTTCTCCTGCAGAGCTGCTGGTGGTTTTGAACTGCCAGTCATGCAGAACACAGCCTAATGTGTAACCACTACACCACCAGGGCTCCTAATGAGAGAATAGACACATGTTAATTCTGATGAAGGGAAAGGCAATACACGATATGGGAGAAGTCAGCACCATGTGACCAAGGCTATGGTGCAACGAATTCGTTAATATAGCCTTCTCACCAGTCATTGTAACGCCCAGCAAATAGTGAGTAGTGTCTGTGGTCTGAAAATCTAGTGAGTAGCTATCTAGTGTCAGTCTACTTAAATGGGACAAGAGAGAAAGAGGGAAAGAAAAATATTCAAAGAAATTCTACAAGAATAATAGTGGAACTATAGCCTCATCTGCCCTGAGACCAGAAATGCTAGCTGGTATCTGCTTACCACCTCGGACTCTTCTGATCTGTGCCAGAAGAGATGGGTCCTAATGGAGAGGGATAAAAATGTAGAACAAGACTCGAATTGAAAAAAAAAAAAAAAGACTAAACCTCGAAAAAAAATTCCAAATTTACAGGACCAGGTGAAGCTAGCGAACTTCCCGAGATTGTTGCCCTGAGATCATCTTGAAGCCTTAGCTTGAAATCATCCCTTGAGGTCACCTTTTGAACAAAATAACAGAATAAAATAAAGTTCATAAAATACAGAATGAACCTGATACTTGATCCCTTCAACACCTTGTGATCACGCCGGCTGGTGTGCTTTTTCCATGTGGGCTTTGTGCACCCACTTTGTCTTCAGTGATTGTATCAGGAAGGTGAGTATCATGGAATGCTAGTTTAATAGAACAATGTATTCTTGCATTGAGGGAGTACTTGAGTGGAGGCCCAAGGTACATCTGCTACCTTAATACTAAACCTATAATTATATGCACATAGATCTATTTCCCCATCCTCATATATAAATATATTTACATATGTACATGCCTTTATTTAGACCTCTATACATGCCCTTTGCTTCCTAGCTCTTTCCTCTATTTCCTTTGACTTTCCTCTTGTCCCACTATCATGCTCAGCCTTCATTTGGGTTTCAGTAATTCCTCTCGGTTATATTGCCCTTGATCAAGCCCTACCAGGTCTCCTACACCCTCCTTGCCACCAATTTTTAGATCACTTATTGTTTCCTTGTCTCTGAGACATTGTGTGCTCACCTCTCCAATATGATCAATGAAGACAAATGGGTGCATAAACAAATGCGGTGAAGAAAGCTGCTGGTGCCCAGTGTCTAGGGTCTTAAAGGTTTGAAGGTAAAGAAGCAGCTACCTAGCTCAGAAGCAACAAAGCTCACATGGAAGAAGCACACCAGCCTGTGTGATCACAAGGTGTCAAAGAACAAAATATCATATCATTGTGAATGAGTGGGAGTGCGGAGTGGGGACCCAAAGCCCATCTGTAGGCAACTGGACATCCCCTTATGGAAGGATCATGGGGAGGAGACAAGCTGGTCAGGGTGCTGGGTAGCAATGATGAAACATACAACTTTCCTCTAGTTCCTAAATGCTTCCTTCCTACCCACTATCATGATCCCAATTCTACCTTGCAAATCTGGCTAGACCAGAGGATGTATACTGGTACAGATAGGAACTGGAAACACAACGGCGGATGATCCCTTCTGGACCAGTGGTGTGAGTAGTGATACTGGGAGGGTGAAGAGAGGGTGGGGTGGAAAGGGGGAACCGATTACAGGGATCTACATATAACCTCCACCCTTGGGGACGGACAATAGAAGAGTGGGTGAAGGGAGACATAAGACAGTGTAAGATATGACAAAATAATAATTTATAAATTATCTAAGGTTCATGAGGGAGGGGAGAATGGGGAGGGAGGGGGGAAATAAGGAGCTGATGCCAAGGGCTTAAGTGGAGAGCAAATGTTTTGAGAATGATGAGGGCAACAAATGTACAAATGTTCTTTACACAATTGATGGATGTAAGGATTGTGATGAGTTGTATGAGCCCCAATAAAATGAATTTTAAAAATAATACAGAATGAGCTACTTAAAAAAAAAATCTATGAGACCAAATGGTCAAAAATCACTCTGAAGCAAAGTTGGGCAGGTAAGCAAGCAGGGAAATTAGAATGTTCCAGACAGCACCCCAGACTGGCATGACCGGGAAGAATGATGACATGCTATGAAACATGCAATGAGTGTCACTGGCTACCTTGTGCAGAAATTGTTCAGTGTCCACTTCATTCTCCGTGTAAACTTTCACTCCAACCGAAAAACAAACTCCCTGCCAGTGAGCGGATCTGACTCACAGAGATTTTGTGGGACAGAGTTAGAACCGCCCCACAGGGCTCCTGAAGTTGTAAATCTGTACGGAAGCGGATTGCCACACCTTTGTCCCCAGAGTGGCTGGTAGATTCAACTGCCAGCCTTTTGGCTAGCAGCCCAGTGCTTTAGGCATTGTTCCTTAACTTTCACCTTAGAATCATTTAAAAGCGTGCAGGAGAGAGACAGAGAGAGAGAGAGAAAGAGTCCTACAGAGCACAGTTCTCCTGTGACACATTCAGGGCTGCGATAATTTAGAATTAACTTGACAGCAGCTGGTTGGTAAGAAGTAGTGTCAGCTGAGCTGAATGATGATGGGTAAGTTTCTTGCCTATAAAAAGAGGAAGGGTCTCGGGGAGGAGACGAGCCAATCAGGGCGCAGTGTAGCAAGGCTGAAACATACAACTAAGGGCTTAAGTGGACAGCAAATGCTTTGAAAATGATGATGAGGGCAAAGAATGTGCTTTACACAATTGATGTATGTATGGATTGTGATAAGAGTTGTATGATCCCCCAATAAAATGATTTTAAAAAGAGGATGATAAATATGACTAACTGAACTTCCTAGGGCTGGGGGCACATCAGATTCAACCTCCTCCTCGGCTCGGAGGTTGAATTTTCTTCTCATTGCAACTATCCAGCTCAAGCCTCATCTCTGATCCCCCGGGATGACGACATCCCTTCTTTGCTCAGTTCCCCTACCTCTCATCTACACGGCTTCCCATTCAGGCTCTAGGCGGAGGGAGACCTGGTAGCACAGTGGGTTACGTGTTGGGCTATGAACCACAAGGTCAACAGTTTGCATCCACCAGGTGCTTCACAGAACGACGAGGCACGATGAGGCAGTCTGCTCTTGTAAAGATTCCCAGGCTGAGGAACTCAAATGCGAAGTTCTACTCTGTTCTAGAGGCTCCTGATGAATTGGAATCAACTTGATAGCAGTGGGTTTGGCTTTTACCCTACTCATAATGAGCCTTCTAAAAACTTCAGCGATCCTAACTGAAAACGTCCATTGCTCCTCTTTCCTAGCTGCCGGTAGCTCACACTTAGTCAGGTGTGAAGATGGTGGTATGGTATTAGCTTTCCTCTCACCAGGTGGGAGGGGAACAACTATTAACATCCACCCTAGCCTGCTTCCTCTGAGGTGGAGGTCAGAGCCATCTCCTCTCTCCAACCTTCTCTAATCCTGACACCAGCCATTCCTCCCAAAGCGCTCACTAGTTCACTGTTGGGCTTGATAGTTTGTTGCCATGGTCACCCAGAACTCACACACGATACTAACCATTATCGGATTTATTGGGGATTAATATGGTACAATTCAGGATCCAGAATTACTTGGGATGTAGCTCTTGGGTCAGGGCAGCTTTGGGGACATGCCTCTCCTGGGACCTTCCTAAGCCCTCTACCCAGCTCAGGCAAGTGTCACAAACCTCTTTAGTTCTGCTGAAAGTGGCCGTGTCTCCCCACTCTTCCAGGAAGCCTCCTGTCCAAAGACACTTCGCCCTCCACAGGCTGTCAACCACTGCTCAGTCTCATGTCATTCTCCTGACTCTGCTGCCATCATTTCTCTACCACCACTTCTCCTCATCCATTCTGGTGTTACAACTCCCTCCCTCAAGCTCCTGGGTCTAGGAGGTTCTCAGTGCAGAGACTCCCGGTTCAAAAAATGCTGTCCGTTCCTAGCTCTTCTTACTTGATGGTAGTCCCTCCCCTGCTCTGGAGCTGGCTTTCTTTTTAAGCCTAGGAGGATGCACAACTGACCAATCCTCTTGTTAGGTATCGTGCAGCTTGTTTGCATTGTTTGCAAGCTGTCCAGTTCCCTTAGTGGGCCATAAGCACCTTATTTACATATCCCCGCCCAATCACTATATGGAAGTTTTGGGAAACAGAACTGTTAGGTAGCTAGCTGAGGGACAGGGAGTTGTCCCTCCCATGCCTGCAAAAGCCCCCCCATAGAGTAGGTTGGAAAGAAATCAGGCAACCATTAGACACCTATAAAGACACCAAACTGAGCATGCTCGTACTCAAGCCCTGAGCCAGGTGGGAGATACACCTGCGTGGGCCAAACTAGACCCAGGCTCATGACATCTCCCAGATGGGCTTAACTAAGCCACTGGGGTCAACCAATACCATCAACCACTCCTTCCCCCAGCCAGGGGGTGAGCTAGAATAAAGGCAGGAAGCACACGCTCTCTGACCCTGCTCCTGGTCAGAGGCAGGAAGAGGGGGAGTGTCTCCCTTCCCTGCGTGCGTGCACATGTGCCTGTTCTGGGCCTACGGAGACTGTAAAACCTGAAATGTGTCCTGCCCTTCATCAAACTCCACTAGATTACAAAACCGGCTTCAACGTGAATTCTTTCATCAAGCGATGCCAAGAGCCGAGGTATTACTGACTCCAGAAACCTTGCAGAGCTGGGAAGAGAGGGCATGTGGACAAACTCTCAGTCACATGTTAAGGTGTCTGGGAGGCCAAGGCTCCCATGGAGGAAATCTTCACATTTTATGGGTTGGAGCTGTGTCCCACTCACATTCTCCTAAGTAAAAGTTATTCCCCACCATGTCCCCCATAATAATGCCAAATTCAAGGTGCTACTTGCAAACACCTGGGTGCTACTTAACTCTATGCGCTTGAAGGTCAACTGCTTAAAGGCTATCTGCCTCAAGGTTATGTGGCATCAAAAGCTATCAGAAGCTATTGTATGCTTCACCCTAAGTAGGGCCCATTCCCTTTTGGTAAGGATCATCTGCTCCCTGGGGAAGAGCTCAAAGGCCTCCAAGGTCAAGGCAGCTCAGGGATGACCAAGGTTAGGCTGTGGTCTTGACTCTAGATTATATAAACTCATGAGATTATATTACTGCCTCTCTCTCTGTTTGGACCTGGCTCCTGAAGTCATGACTGAGAGGTGAGCCCTTGCATGCTTTATCTTGTCCGGGTGTCTCTTTAATTTACCAATCAATTACACAACTGCCCCTGGGACCCATTCGATTGTGGGAGGCTGTTCCCCCACAGAAAGTTACAAGATATGCGTGGTTTAAAGGACCCTGTTAAGTAATTCACTGCACTGTGCCAGATAGACTCAGTCTTCATGCCCAGGAACCTGCCAGCCTCTGCCCAAGCTCACTTTATTTCACCCCGCCACCCCCATCCCTCCTACCCCAAGTGCCCAATAAGCTTCTTGAGGGTGTTTCTGACCCATCTGTCCGACTAGCACCCCCCAATTTAGTCCTCTCAATCCCTCAGGACTTGAGTCTGAATGAGATGGCCTCCGGCAAATCGTCCCTAATCCACCCTCCTCTCCAGACCTGCTCTCAGGGCCCCCTTAAAGTCCTTATTGTAATATTTAGATTGTCTTTTGAACATTTTTTATTTTGGTCTCCTCTGTACTGAGAACTCACTGGAGACAGGATGTAGGTGTTTATTTCTATATTCTTTTTTATTTTTAGGCCTCTGTAACTTTTTATTTTTTATATATTGTGAAATATTTATTTCTAGTTACAAGTAAATGAAATTTTGTCTTGAAGCATGGTGTAGCATGGGTAACAGTCTTTTTTTTTCAAGCACATTTATACATTGATTGCCCTCATCATTCTCAAAACATTTGCTTTCTACTTGAGCCTTTGGTATCAGCTCCTCGTTTTTTCCCCTCCTTCCCCGTCCCCTATTGCTATATTCTTAGTGCTTGAACCAGGTAGAACTTCAATAAATATTTACTGCATGCATGCATGGCTGAATCAAACACACGGCTTAAGCAGGTTGTTGGACAAACATTGCCCTGCTCACTGCCAGGTCGGAGGTTCATGCGCCTTTCTCTTCCCATAAGGAATTACAGGCTCAGAAGCCCCAGGCAGGGTTGTTGTGAGGAAGCATCACTTGTGGCAGTGGGTTGAGGGTAGGTTTATAGTACAAAGGTTTCCTGGCGGTGCAGCAGAAAAGCACTCAGCTGCGAATGGAAGGTTAGTGGTTCAAACCCATCAGCCATTCCCTGGGAGAAAGATGTGTCCGTGTTGGAAACCCTATGGGCCAATTCTGCTCTGTTCTGTAGGGCTGCTATGAGTCAGAACCTATTCAATGACAGGGGGTGGAGGTGGGGTAATTGTTTTGTCAATCAAAGATTGTTTGCAAGTCTCTAAATGGATAACATACATCTTGCAGAAATCCTCTGTCAGCCACTGTCACTCCCAAGACTTCCTGGCTTTGTGTCTGTCCTCCACGTTGCTCGGTGCTGTGCTGCCCCTTCTTTCTTCTTTTCCCTTCTTTGCTCTTGCAGGCTTGTGCCTTGGGGACTGCCCCAGGAGCAAAGCTAGTCAGGATCTGCAGGTTGGTAAAGGCGCAAGTGCTGGTCTTTTGCCCTGAGAACACACAGAAGTCAGCCAGGCAAGCCGGGAACCACTGTTATATTTAGATTGCTGTCACCTGATGGGCTGATCCTTTATTCAGGGCACCGTGGCAGTTGAGGCCTTTCTGGAGGAAATTGAGGTGGGGATGTGCTGGGAGGAAGTGGACAGGAAAAAATCAGGTGTTGGCTTCAGGTAGATGTAATGAAGCCACAGGGCAGCGATGAAGACGTATGACTTGTATTAGACCTGGCGAAATAGGAGCTGAACAGGAGGAGAAACAAAACGGAACGTGACTGTAACCTGTTAAAGTACTACCATGCAGCATTAACTTATTCCATGTTTGTAGTTAGCCTAACCAACACCGTGCTTGCCCTGTTCCTTACCCCCGCCTGTGTGTAAATGTTTTTTCTAACTTTCTGTATTGCTTCAGGATAGATATGTTGCACGTGACTGGACAATTTCAAACGGAAGGCTGTCTAAAAAGCTTTTATGTCATTAAGACCTAGAAGAAGTCAGCTTGTGCATCGTGAATGCTACTCATTGCTTTGGCTGCTTGTGACGTGGCCATTTACAGCGGGTGCTTCTCTTGTGATTTGAGGACTAGGAAGGAAGGAAGTGGAATAACTGAATCCCCCAAAGCGTGCATTCCGGTGTCAAACAGATAGACTCCACGTGTCAAACAGATAGACTCCACGTGTTCTGGTCAAAGTGGAACTCCATTGAGACAGCTTGCATCGAAGGTGACGGCTGACAGGGAAAGCCCAGAATGAATTTGCCAGGACCCCACTTGGATTGAGCCTCCGGTGAATGCCCTCTGACCATTGCCCAGGGATGGGCGTAGCCTTGCCAGCAGACAAAGTGCCATGGAAAAAGGAGCGATGCAGATGTAATCCGGTTACAGTTTAACACCTCCCCATTTGTTCTCCCTTTCGACCCCTTGAACGTTTGTTCCAAGTTTTATTATTTTCTGTTATGTTTTTCAGCTGAAGTTTTTCTCTGCTTTGTTTTGTTCTTCTTGTTGCTTTCTTTTTCCTTCTGTATGCTTATCTGGATATGAAATCCAGGATGGCTACATCGAGAGCGACAGTGACTGGATCCATAGTTTCTTGGGATGCTGGCAGGGGAGGCTGGAGGGAAATGGGGTGAAGGAAGTGTTCTAAAAATTGATTGTGACGATTGCACAACTCTTTGAAAGTGTTTAGACTCTTGCAGGATATGCGAATTCTATGTCAATAAAACTTTGTTTGTTTAAGGACAGCCTGTGCTGCTGTGGGACACCTCACTCAGCTCACCTTCCAAGGCAACGTCTCTTTTCCTCTCTGCTTTGGAGTTGATGGATTGGGTCCACCGCTTCACAGCACAAACCCTTCTTAGGGGCCACGTTGCACTTCAGCTCCCATGTTGAGGAGGGCAGAGGTAGGCCTCTGAGATCCCTAGGAAGAACGTGTGAGCCCCGCACAGGTCCTCCCTGCTGGGGGAGCTCAGAAGACTGAGTGCTTTTCTGACGCTGCCTCAGCAGAAAGAACACAGCCACGCAGCCCACCGCAATGAAGAGCAAAAAACAGCAGAGAAGGAATTTTCTTTGAAAGGCTCGAAAGACCTTCCTTGTTCTAGCTTCAGTTGATCAAATTCCTGCCTGGGGAGCTAGGTGGTGGACCCCAAGTTATCATTGATCCAGTTGTTTCTCTGGAACCTCTCTCCACCCTGCCATGGGTCATGGCAGGGATTTGAACAAACCCCCCTGCCTGGCCTCCTGCAGTCTCCGCCTGATTTCTCCTTTGGCTGAGTAGCAGTTCCCTGCCTGTGGGGACCACATGCTGTTTATTAATCCACCTGCTGATTGCCCTGTGGGCAAGTTTCTCTTCAGGGCTCTGCTCTCAAGTCTCCTGGGTAGACCGGAGAAATGGAATTGAGGGGTGATATCACAGTGCTTAAAAAAAAACAACAACCAGTTATTGAAGTATTAGGGATTGAGATAAACTAAATGGTACATTTTTCAATATACAACTTGGTAAGTTGTTTAATATAAATAGGAGTCATCTCCACACTCTCAGTCAGCATAGGGAAATGTCCCTTGGAGTCTCTGCTTCCAAAACCCAATCCTGCAGCAACCACTGAGCTGTGGTCCGTCTGTCGTCATGGTGGGTGAATGGGCATTTTCGAGACTGACTCCTAAAATGGAATCACATACCTTGTAGTCCTTTCAGGATGATTTTTTTTTTTTTTTGCTTCTCATGGTTATTTTATGCTGTTGAGTGTATGAGTGGTTTGCTTTTTGAAAACTGGCTGAGTAGCATTCCATTTTATAAATGGACCAAAATTTGTTTATCTATTTAGCTATTAATGACCACTTAGACTGCTTCCAGGTCATTTTTCCCCCTCCATTTCAAGTCAAGCAGCAATTAAACTGTGTGTGTAAGACTTTGCTTGAATGTCAGTTCTTGTGGGAGAGCAATCATTGGTCATAATAGGAGAGCAAGGGGGAAAAAAGTATTTCTACAAAATCATAGAAAGCCCTTATGAAACAAAAATGTCCAAACTGGAAGTCATTGCTTCCCAATATATTCTCCATGTAGGTCTCTCCAGTTCTGAAGGCAGTACTTCCATCTCCAGTGCCACCCCAAAGAATTCTGAGCTCTTCAGTGGACACCCCATTAAAGCAGCAGTTTGGGCCTCAAAGCACGCAGACTGGGCACATTTTCAATGTTCAGAGTTTGAGGAACAAAATGAAGTCAGAGGGGCAGAAGCAGGCCTGGGGGTGGATGGAGTGCGGTTTCCTGAGGTTAGTCTTGTGGGACAGCTCTTGCTACCCTTGAAGAATGAGCAGGTGGTGCTTCATTGGTATGGAAACTTCCCTCAGTGTAACTTTCCCAGCCTTTTACTCCCTGTGGTAGTCACCTAATCTGGTGCCAATTTGAGGATTAAGAGTGTAGGGGTGGAGTCTAGTTTGTCAATCTGGAGATAGCCAATGAGATCTCAGTGTGGGCATAGCCTTCCCCTAAGGATTCTGGGAAATCCGGTACTTCCTCCTTGGAGGCTGGAGAGACTTCTCTCCCTGACACTCCCTGGGAGACAGAGCAGCTGACAAGACACATGGACCCACCCTGATGCAGACATCCCTGCTGGAGCTGAATGTTTCCAATGACACCGGATCCAAAGACTTTCTGCCCACTGGCCTCTGAGCTTCTACATTTGATGTCATTGCATGTGTTTCGTGAGTCTGAAGAGGACTTTCTAGATGGGTATCAGACATATGGGCTAATATCGGACTTCTGGACTTGATCTGGGACGTTTTCTCAATGTTCAATTGCTCTTGTACATACATCTCTTTCTTAAACACATATGTGTGTCCCTGGATTTGTTTCTCTAGTCTACCCAAACGAACACACTCCCCAAAGCAGTTTTCTACTCTTAAAATAAGCCCCCATGATTGTCCTTGGGAATTCCCCCAAAACTGTCCCCATCACCTTCTGAACTGATCTCTCAGCCTGGCATTGAACTGGTCCAGTAGGATCCCCTAGGAACCTTTGTTTTGATTGTGCTAACGAAGCAAAGGTGAGTATATATACTGAGAGAACTTGTCTGCAGCCATCCACCGACCGCAGAGACAAGTTTAATAAGTTTATTTAAATTGAACTCATGTATTGATAAACTGGACCTTAGTATTTTGGGGGGGTGTGGAAGTGGAGAGCAGTACTTTTTGATGTATGTTCCATGCTTAACTTATATGTATGAGGGGACTTCAAAAAGTTCATGGAAAAATGAAATAAAAACAGCAGAAATTTTCCATGACATTTAAAAAAATCATTTTATTAGGGGATCGTATAACTCTTATCACAATCCATTTATACATCAATTGTATAAAGCATATCTGTGCATTGACTGCCCTCGTTATTCTCAAAACATTTGTTCTCCACTTAAGCCCCCCGGCATCAGGTCCTCATTTTTCCCCTCCCTCCCTGCTCCCCATTCCCTCATGAGCCCTTGATAATTTATAAATTATTATTTTGTCATATCTTGCCCTGTCCGAAATCTCCCTTCACTCACTTTTCCCCTGTCTATCCCCCAGGGAGGAAGTCACATGTAGATCCTTGTAATCGGTTCCCTCTTTCCAACCCACTCTCCCTCCACCCTCCCAGTATCGCCACTCTCACCACTGGTCCTGGAGAGATCATCCGCCCTGGATTCCCTGTGTTTCCAGTTCCTATCTGTACCAGTGTACATCCTCTGGTCTAGCCAGACTTGCAAGGTAGAATTCGGCTCGTGATAGTGGCGGGGGTGGGTGGGTAGAGGAAGCATTTAGGAACTAGAGGAAAGTTGTATTTTTCATCATTGCTACAAATCACCTTGACTGGCTCGTTTCCTCCCCTAGACTCCTCTGCAAGGGGATCTCCAGTCACCATCAAATGGGCTTTGGGTCTCCACTCTGCACTCTGCCCCATATTCACTATGGTAAGATATTTTTGTTCTGATGATGCCTTATACCTCATCCCTTCTACACCTCGTGATCGTCCATGACATTTTTTGTCACTTCCTGGGTGTGTGCTTCGCTTTTTATTTTTAAACCACCAAACTGTTCTCCCAGGTGGTCGCTCCATTGGACAACCTTCGCAGCAGGGTGTGTGTTCTGGCTCCTCCACATTCCCGCTCACATCTGGATGCTCTGATCTTTGGGGGCCTTTCTTTTCCTGGCCTCATGGAATCTCCTGCAGCGATCGGCACTCAGCGGATTCTTTATACACAGAGCTGGACTCTTCTTTCATCATGAGTCCTGATGGCAGAGTAGGTAGGCACTGAGCTGCTAAGCACAGGCTCTCGGCAGTTGGGAACCACCAGCTGCCTCGCCGGAAGAGAGGGGAGGCTTTCTAGTCGCCTTAAGAGGGCCAGTGAGCTCTAACCCGAGCTCTAGGGTCAGTGTGAGTCAGAATCGACTTCTCTTTCTGTATAGCTCACTCCTCCTCCGTACACTGTCCTGTTAACACAAGCAACGTTGGCTTTCATGGGCTTTGCTTCCATTTACACAGCTCATGGAGCCTCTCTCCTGGGTTCCTGCTTGTGCTGCAGCCTAGAAACCTGCTCTGGGGCCCTGAATTAGGGCAGTTCTAGAACACTTTCACTTGTTTACCTTTTCCTGAGCACCGCTGCTCTGAAATGTCCAAAGTCCAAGATCTGAACGCCCATGTTTTTGTCTCTTTTTTGCAGGTTTTTTTTTCATGTAAAAAAGTAAAGCTGAGCCCTTGTTACTCCATCTTGACCAGAAGATAAAGTCCAACCTGAGCCTTCTGCTGCTCTGCCTACTCTCTAACCTAACCTAACTTAACCTGACCTGACCTGACCAGACCTATGTGCCAGCAGTCATTATCTCTTAACCAGTGGTTCAGCACTCTGTTCCAATATCACCTTTTCTTGGAAATCTTCCAAGATATCCTTAGGTAAAGTCTCAATTCCTTCTGCTTGGCTATCACCTAGGAGCCCTGGTGGTGTCATTGGTGACAGTCGGGCTGCTCACCAGAAGGTCAGCAGTTGAACGCCCCCTGCCACTCGCAGGGAGAAAGATGAGGCTTTTTACTGCGGTCCTGTAGGCCACAGGTGCAGCTCCATCCTGCCTGATACGGTTGCTATGGGGAAAACTGACTCAATGGCAGTGAGTTATGAGTGAAAGATTACCCCCTGATCCAAATCTCTATCATAGCACTTTATCACCCCTAGCTCACATACATTATTCCTTTGAAATAAATAGAAGTAAGCAACCTCCCCCACCCCACCCCCACTCCCCGGAAATTGAGAGAAAAAGAAGCCAGGATTCAGAGGGATTAAGTAACTGACCCCAAGAGCCAGGAGCAGAGGAAGAAAAACTTATGTGCCTGGCTCCAGAGCTGCCTACCTCTGCATCTGCCCATCCCTCACTGTGAGCTCTTCAGGGCACGCTTGTGGCACGCAGTGGTCTTTAGAAATGGAACTCGAGTTGTTGTTGTTTTAAGGAAGGAATTTATTTCCAATTTCCAGAAATGTTATTAATTGTTGGTGCTGCTCCTGATCTAGCTGGCCCCGCCTCTGACAGGTTCATTCACCGGAAGGGACAGGCTTGCCCCAAGCCGGGTTGTCCTCCAGCAGTGCCTCCAGCTGGTGATGCTGGCTCACCCCACGCCGATCGGGCACGCTGCTAAGTGCTTCTGGGATGCCATGGCGTGACTTGGGGGCTGGCACCAAGGATGTCATTTTAGATCAAAGCGGAAGTCTTTCTGAGGCGGTAACATTAGATTGGAGACTGAATATTCAGGAGTAGCCAGCAGCTTTTTTTTTAATAAAGAGAAAATAGCATTTCAATTGACATGTTCTAATTACGAGTAAGCAGGAGCCTTGGTGGCATAGTGGGATAGGCCTTGAGCTGCGAGCGACTAGGTCAGCACTTTGAGTCCCTCGGCCACTCCCTGGGAAACAGATGAGACTGTGGACTCCCGTGAAGAAAGTCCAGAAGCCCAAAGGGACAGTGCTACCCTGTCCTCTAGGGTCGCGATGAGCTGCAGTCGACTCGATGGCCGTGAACTGGGCGAGAATCACCATTCTCCAAGCCGTGGTGGCACAGCAGTTAAGCGCTCGGCGACCAATCGAAAGGCTGTCCCTTTGATCTGGCAAAGGCCGCAGCTGAGAAAACCCTGCGGGCGGGGTTCCTTGGTCAGATTGTGGGGGGCTCCGAGTGGGAAAGGACGGAACGGGACCTCACAACAACAAAGTCGCGCGAGCCGCGTCTTTCCCAGTGCGCTGGCCATCGGAGTTCGCCACCGCAGAACATTGCTGGGTCCTCCGCCCAGTTTGCTGAGGGTTTGCGCATCTTTTGCATACGTGACCCTAACAGGTTTGGGTTGGTTTGTTTTCACGTATTCAGGAATCTACTGCCGTAGAGTTGACTTGGACTGAGGTCTCTCCCTGAATGACAGAGTGGAAGGGGCCCCTAGGAGTTCCGAGACTGTGCATCGCTGCAGGAGCAGACAGTTTGGTCTTTCTTCCTCTTACACAGCTGCTGGCGCCTTGAACCTCCAACCTTGCAGGCCGCGGCCCAGCGCCTAACCCAATGCGCCACCAGGGCTCCTCGCGTAGGAAGGAAATCCCTCCCTTTCTTGTCATGTACCACAGACATTTTTCGAAACGTGTCTTTGACCTTTCACACGTGGACGTGCCTTCCCTGTGACTGAAGCGCAGCTCACTTTGACTCTCCGTGATTCTAATCGCCCTGAGCTCGCTGCGTTTTCCTCCCAGAGTCCCACTACTTACCGACATCGATTTATTTCTCTCGATTTTCTTTTTCCTGTCTCTAACCAGACAAGTACAGACATGTATCAGCTTTATTCGCTGCTGAATCCTAAGCACGCACTACTCACTGCCCTTGTGTCGATCCTGACTCCTAGCGACCCTCAGGTGGTTCCTGACATTGACTGCTTACCAGAGGAGAAAGCCCAGTCCTTCTCCCAAGGAGCTGCCGGTGGAGTCCAACTGCCTGCCATGCAGATCGCAGCCCAGCGCTTACCCACGACACCACATTAAATCCAGGTTGGCAGGAAAATCAATGTGACCTGGTTCAGGATTTTTCATTTTCATTAAAATGGATGACCATGAGTTGAGCCCATATTTAGAAAGTCTTTTCCAGTGGTGGCAGAGTGGGTTACTTGTTGGCCTGCTGACTCCGAGGTCACCCGTTCGAACCCGTCAGCTGCTCTGAGGAAGAAAGATGAGGTTATTTGTTTCAATAAAGGTATTAAGTCTCAGAAACCCTAGGATCAGTTCTATTCTGTCCCATGGGCTTGCTGTGAATTGAACTTGACACGATGGCAGGAGGTTTTTTGTTTTGTTTTTCCCCCACTTCAAGAACATTTGTTGGGTTTTCTCTTCACATTGGACCATGGAAATCTATTTTATTTCTTATTTCGACCTTATCAGTGAGTTTTTAATGGCCGGGATTTAAAATCTTTGCTCAAAGTGAAGTGAAACAATAGGTCATCACAGCACCGTTCACAATTGCAAAAAGAATGGAGCCACCTTCATGCACAGCAGTGGGGGTAATGGCCAAGTAAGGCTTGGCACATACACGCCAGGGACCATCAAACCCAGTTTCCGAATGGTGATTGAACCTATGCAGCCATGCATGGACCTGGAGGACAGTGTGCTGAGAAATTAGTCAAACACAAAGGACAGAGCGTGTATGAGATCACTATTATAAGAAGTCAAGAGCAGGCTTATATGTGAAAAGTAACATTGCCAGGTGAAAGGGAAGGAGGCCAGGGGACGTCACGGCTAGAGGGCAGACAAATGATGATCTGGGTGAAGGAGAAGACAATACACCATAGAAGGGAGGGTAGGGAAACGTGATGGCCGCAGGGGAAAGCACTAAAGGCAACGGAGGTAAATGTTGCTGTAGAGACAATCCTGCAACAGCAATGATCTACATGCAGATGGCTGGGCAGACATGCAGGATGAATGAGTGGATGTAGGAGAGTGGGAGTATTCCTTCAAATACACATAGGCTTCACAGAGGATACTTGAATGTGTGTATCTACTTTTCATGTAAATATACCCATGCATGCAGTGAAGCATAGAAAAACCAAACCAAAAAAAGCCTCTCACTGCTGTCGATAGAGTCGCTTTTGACTCATAGTGACCCTACAGAATAAGCTAGAACTGCCCCTGTGAGTTCTGAGACTGTTGCTCTTTCTATTTTTAAGTATATTGTGGGGAGAGGTCAGATGCTCACAGACATCCTCCCTGAGGGCAGTTAGTCACCAGACTATATGGCAGGCCTCACTCCCTGCTACTGGGGACAATGAACTATTCCTCCTTGAGGCCTGAGACCAAGCGTTCTCACCCCACCAATAATGATCTCTATCAGATGAGTCAGGGAACAGGCCAAACTGACTCTGTGACATCCAAAGTTAAGTTATCCGCCCATCTTGTCACATGTACACCCCCAATTCCTCCTCTTACTGTTGCATGTATGTCCCTAGACCACCCCCTCTCCCCTCTCATTACTGTATTACCTATGGTACAACCCCTCCCTGTGATGTATGTCCTCACCTGTAACTAGGGGGCTTGCACGTCGCCGGAGAATATAAAAAGCCTGGGCTAACATTAAAGAGAACTCTCTCTCTCTCCCTCCACGTGGACCATCAAGTGGGCCTGAGGTGCGCATGATACCATGAAACATGTCTGACTCCATTTATTTCAATACTTCTATCTCTCATGCTCTCAATAACTTTACTATGATCTTTACTTGTTATTGCTATACAATTGTGCCTACTGGACCCGCAATGATGTGTTCGGGGCTGGCTTCCCCTGACAGTATATTATTTTTATTTTTTAATCCTTTTATTGGGAGCTCTTACAGATACTGTAATATTCCATAATTCAGTCACATCAAGCAATAATGTACAATTGCTACCATAATCGCCTTCAAGACATTGAGCTGAGACTGTAACTCTTTATGGAAGAAGAAAGCCCCATCTTTCTCCTGCAGAGAGGTTGGTGGTTTTAAACTGCTGACCATGTGGTTGGTAGCCCAAAGTATAACCACTTCACTGCCAGGGGTGGTGGGGCAAACGGGGGATAAAGTTATGGAAATTTCTTAGACAAAACCAAACACTCTGAGAGAATGATTTGCTGGGCTTGGAGAAGCAAAACCATCATCTCGGGGGACAAGGAGGCCAATTGGCATAACATAATTCAGAAAGACAATGTGCTACAGTCTAATTGGGGTCTTAAAACTATTAAGCAGCTGTCTAAGCTACAACTATTGGTCCCTCTCAGTCCAGAGGAGAGAAGATGAAAATTAAAAGACATGGACAGAATTCATCCAATGGACAATTCGCCCCATGCTCTGTTAGACCATGCACAGAGAAGTCTCCACAGCACTGAGACCAGAAGAACTAGATGGTGCCCACCTACTACTACCAACTGCTTTGAAAGGGATCCCATTAAAAGGACCTGGATCGAGTGAGAGGAAAAGGTGGGACAGAACTCAAAATCCCACAAGAAACCAGGCTTACTGCTCAGAGAGAGACTGGTAGGGGCTCTGGCCCTTACCTTAGGCCTGGAAATGAGCTCACCCTCATGTTGGAATAATCAGCCATTTGAGATCAAAAGGGCAGCATTTACCTCAAGGGCAAAGCTCAGAGGGTAGAAAAGGAGGAAGAATGGAAACAAACACCACCAGGCAGAGTGGAAAGAGCGCTGATACAGCATAGGGACGACTGTGATGGACGAGGTGAATCTGAACGTGTATGCATTGTTGAAAGTAAAACTGTTATCTGCTCTATAAATCTTCCCCTTGTAAAACACACACACACACACTCTCTCTCTCTCTCTCTCTCTCTCTCTCTCTCTCTCTCTCTCTCTCTCTCTCTCTCTCTAAAAAAGTGTTTGTTTTTAAAGGCAGTGTGTGATGAGGAGGCTTCCTCCCAGTGTCCAAACTCACTTCCCAGGCAGTGTCTGCTTTCCCCCCTCTCTCTCCCCTGCACGTTCCCCAATGTCTGCGGTGGGCAGGTGCAGGTTCCGCTGGGCTCAGTGGGGAGGTGTCCTTTAATGCTTAGTCACTGTGGAGTGTTGGGCGCCTTCTGGTGGTCAGAGTGAGAAGGATGGCTGCAGAGGCCGGCTTTGGTGGCCAGCAAGCTGGTAGTGGTCAGCCTGTAAATGCTTGGAGAACTATAAAGTGGTTTCCTCTCCCCACTCCGCTTGGCGAGTTCCTGGGTGGAGCTCGCCAGCAGATCTTCCTGTTCTGTGTTCACAAGGGTTTCAGGATGGTGCCACCCAGCAGGAATTCCCTCAGAGGCCCCAAACGTCTCCTTCAGAGAGTTGGGTGGTGATGGGTTTAATGAGCTGGCAACGATGTGGGAGAAAAGGTGTGGTGTGAGACCCATCTTCACACCCTTGTCCCATGACCCCGTCTCAGGAGACGCTGCTGGATTTGGAGGGAAGTAGGTGGGTAAGGAGAAGAAGACGACTGATGCTCTTCATACTTCTCATGGGATTTACCACCACCCAAGGGTGGGGAGAATGGAGCTTTGGTGGTGTAGTGGTTATGCATTGGGCTGCGGTCAGCATGGTCGGCAGTTCAAAACCACCAGCTTCTCCTCAGGAGAAAGGCTGGGCTTTCTACTCCTTTAAATAATTACAGTCTTGGAAACCCGTGTGTGTGTGTGTGTGTGTGTGTGTGTGAGAGAGAGAGAGAGAGAGAGAGAGAGAGAGAGAGAGAGAGAGGAATGGGGAGAAGTGAACTTGTGTGTGTGTGTGTGTGTGTGTGTGTGAGAGAGAGAGAGGAACGGGGAGAAGTGAGTAAGTACCCCCTGCACAGGTATGACTGCTTCTCCTCACTTATCCCACCAAGAAGATCCACGCACTGATCTTACATGTACGTGAAACGATGTGAAACGATCTCACCTCAATGGCATCCGGACAAGGGCGGGAGGAAGAGTTGCAGCGACCCCTGCTTGGCTGGTGCTGGGGAGCAAGCCCACCCACGGCTCACCTACTGGCCGTTCCCAGTTCCGTCTGAGTGCTCTGGCCCCAAGCACCCCTCTCCGTGCTCTTTAAAGATTACTTCTTGGCTTTGTTATTTATAACCAGACCCAAACCATCAAAGCACACCCCCTCAAACAAGACACCGGAGAAAATGGGAGTCTCAGAAATACCCACCAATCCAAAAGGACCCAGTTATTACTTGGATGCATATTTTTCCTGATGTGACGTAGAGATAGAGGCTTATACCCTAGTCATACAGGCTGTTTTCTAATGTGCTCTGTGTGCTCAGTGGTATGTTGTGATCGCGTTTCCATTTCAGCACATACAGAATTGCACTTCTATATTTATTGGTGCTGTACCACTCACTAGAACAACACACTTAACTGATAAGCTATTCACAGTTAAGCTGCTTCTCGTATTTCATGATTACAAACAACACCTCTCCAAACCACTTGGCCATTTGTCCAGATATCGCCTTAGTGTAAATTTCTAAATCTGGGGTTGCTGAAACAAAGGTATGAGTATTCTCATTTTACATTTACACACACGTTGCCAAACGGCCTTCCAGACGGGCTGTATAAATTTAAATGCTCATCGTAAACTATCTTTATTTTACCATAAACTCTCTTTACCGCTTATCTTATTACTGGTGAGGTGTCGTAACTTCTCCCGTTTGCCAACCATTTGCATGTCTCTGATAAGTGACGAGTCTGTAGCCTGCTAACTGTCCTGTCCCTACAAGACGTCTGCTCTGCGGTTGGCACCTGGCTTGATCCTAGCGGATGACCTTGAGCGGCGCTCTGTCATCTCTGTTCACGGAGGTAGTGGATGTGATGCCTGGGGATCCCAGCGAGCGAGGGCCACGTGTTCAGGTGCAGTGTCCCGGGGAGCTTGTCGAAATGAGGATGTAAAGGCAGCAGTGATTTAGTTTCTCACTCCGCACCAGACCCCGGAAGCAGTTGTGGCGGCGATGGGCTCAGACAGTGACTGCTGTGAGGACCAGGGAGGATGTTGTACTGTTGGGTGCACATTCAGTCTGAATCAGAACCGACTCCACAGTTCCGGCCATATTCCACCCAATGCCTCTGTGTCCAATCGAACAAAACACCACTCCAGTGGCTGGGACGGACGAGGCTGGTTTTGGAATCTGACAATGAACTGCTGCGGTCCATAGGGTTTTCTGGACTAATTCCT
The DNA here is from genome assembly GCF_050624435.1 of Tenrec ecaudatus. Classification (NCBI taxonomy): domain Eukaryota; kingdom Metazoa; phylum Chordata; class Mammalia; order Afrosoricida; family Tenrecidae; genus Tenrec; species Tenrec ecaudatus. Next base: position 105,426,687 of record NC_134539.1, on the reverse strand, counting down.
CTGAAGTGGACAGCCTAGTCCTTCTTTGTGGTCTGTTCTTAGTCAGAAAGCTCTGCTGGAATCTGTTCACTTTGGGGGACCCTACTGACATTTGAAATACCAGTGACATAGGTTCCAGCATCACAGCAACGCACAAGCCACCACCACAGTGGTTCTCAGTCTTCCTAGTGCCGCGGCCCTTTCATACAGTTCCGCATGGTATGGTGACCCCCAACCAGAAAATTATTTTTGTTGCTACTTCACAACTGTAATTTTGCTACTGTTAGGAAGCATCCTATAAATATCTGATATGCAGGGTGTATTTTCATTGTTACAAATTGAACATAAGTAAAGCATAGTGATTAATCACAAAACAATATGTAATCATATATTGTGAAATATTTATTTCTAATGACAACTCAGTGAAATTTTGTTTTGAAGCATGGTGTAGCATGGGCAACCGTCTTTACGCCAGGTACTTGTATGTGGGCGTATCTGCATGTGGGCGGACCCTCCTGGAGATGGAGAGAGGACCGGTGTCTTGAAATATGTGTTTTCCGATGGTCTTAGGCAGCCCCTGTGAAAGGGTCGTTTGCCCCCAAAGGCGTTGCGACACACGGGTTGAGATCCACTGTGACTGCAGTATGACAAACAAGCCGTAGAACAACAAATGTTCATTTCATTTCTTACTGACTTGTAATGATTTTCAAATTAGACACATTAATCCTTTACCGTTTTTCTCCATTTAGTCATCTTTCAACCACGTGTCTAGTTTCTCTTGTTTTTCAGAAATTTTATTAAAATGTAACCAATTATACCAATGCTTTCATCTATGGTATCTGGTAAAAAAAGAAAGACATGTTTTCTTCTGGTATTTTTATAGTTTCATGTGTCAAAGCTAAACCTTTGGTATATTTGGACTATTTCCTTGAGAAAGTGATCTTGGAATCTAGTTAGGCGGTTCTGCCAAATGAGTAGACAATGAAATGAATAATCCATCTCTCCATGCTAATTTGAAATGCCATTTTATCAGATCCTAAATGCCTAAGTTCTGTATAATTAACATGTATCCTTATTGGAATCTGGGGTCCTCAAACTACTGTCTGTATCCTATGGTTCAAGGTACTAAACTATATTAAATTATATTTGCAAGCCTCATCTACTACTCTCTTTTGTTATCTAGTACTGCTACGACAGACATACCATAAACGAATGGCTTTAAAAAGAAGACATGTATTATCTCACAGTTCTGGGGGCTAAAAGTCCAGATCAGGGTCTTCGCCATGTTACTATCTTTCTTGTTGATAGCCCCTTGGTTCTATTGCTTATAGACAATCCTCACATGGTGTTTGTCTTCTCCTGCATAAACATGCCTCTATAGCTGATACATACTTTTTTCCTAACCAAGAAGTGATTAGATTTAGATCCCAGCCTCCTTAGATTAGATCTGATGAACATAAGAAAGAAAAGCACTTTTCAAACAGGATCACATCTACAAGCACAGAGTTAGAGTTCCAACATACCTCTAGAGGGGCGCACCCAAAACATCCTTCAAGGGTGCCGGCTTCCACCTCACAGGCTTTCACCCACAGAAGGAGATGCCCCCCAATGGCTCTGGTTCTTCATTTTGATTACGCATAACTCAAGCAGGCTATTCTTCCCTGTGCCAGCCGTTTTCAAATTAGGAGGTAAAAATCATGGTCCCTTGAAATATTCTGTTTGCCTATACAACTGTATATCTTTGTTTCCCCATGACAGTGATTGATTGACACTTATGAAGTGGCACAAATGGTAAGCCCCTCATTGTTTTGATGACACCAAGGTCTTGGTGAGATCAACACTACTGCTAAAGGCATACTCAACATGGTTGAATATGGGAAGTTGACAAGGACTTGAATTGTGGGCGAAGGATGGGTAGATGCCTTTCTGGGTTTCTTCTGGCTGGTAGCCTCTGATTCTGTGGGTTTTAGAAGTAAGTGACCAGGCATCAATCAGGTCCACATGAAGATGCACACCAGTGTGTGTGATCCAAGGATTGTAAATCAGATAATCCAAATCCAAAGAAAGGAATTGTATCAGAGCTTAAATTGTGAACACCTGTTTGCAGGAGGTTTTGCACCAAAGTGGAAGCTCAAAATCCGTTTGCAGGGTCAAATGGATCCTCAACGGATTCCTTCTGATCATAGTTGAGAGACGTGAATAGCCTTGTTATCAGACAGAAAGCATTATAAAGTTGATTATAGCAGAAATGGTTAGATAAAAATGCAATATTTTATCATTTGATCTCCCTTTTTGTCAGAGGGGACCCCCAACACTTGAACAGGTCCTCAGGAGCAACTTTGAGATTGTGGTAAATATTAAAGATGGGGCCTCCTCATCCCATGCCAGGACTGAAGGAGAGGATGTCGTTTCCAATGGGTATATGTAGTGGGCCTTACAGAGCTTTCATAAGGCATGAACATCAGATAGCTAACATCAGACTTAATCAATAGGTAATATCATAAGCAGGTAACATCATAAACAAGCAGTAAGATAGTCAGCATCTTGACCTAGAACTAGTTGACCTTGAACCCTACTGAGCCCTCTGCAGGGGGAGTAATCTCTGATCAGCAGCAGCAAGAGATGTCATCAAAACAGAGTTTGCTACATTTTATGGGGGGTTGGCCATAGAACCTGACTGCTTGTATCTACAGAAAGCCTTTAGGCATGGTGAAGTAGCCAGACACAGAAACAATTCATCTTAGATGGCAGCTCCTTGTTGACAGTTCTTTTTTTTTGGGGGGGGGCAGTAATTGGAGGGACTCTGTCCAGTCATGAGAATGTATATTAAGACTTATTTATATCTCATAGCTGCGAGGGTCTCCCCCACCAGTGTCGGCTCTCCAGACCCCTCGTTATGAGCAGGGAAGATGTAGCTACGTGACTTTCTCACCCCGGCCCTCAGATTACCACACCTTTTGACCCATTTCCAAGTTATTGCAGTTTTTAATATTTTGTGCTTTCTTTTCTGTTGAGGTTTGTCTCCGTTTTAGTGGTTAATTTGTGTGTGTGTGTGTGTGTGGCATGTTTTTCTGTCTATGAAATCCAGGATAGGTCAATCTATAGACGGTCACTGGATCAATAGTTTCTTGGGGGAACGGCAGCAGGGGTTGTGGGGAAATGGGGAGCTAATAACAATGAGTCCAAGAAAGAAAAAAAAGTTCTATAATTGATTGTGGCTATGATTGTACAACTCTTCTTGATATAATTGAACTATTAAATTGTACATCGTGTGCCAGTAAACTTTGGGGGGGGGGAGAATTAAAACCAGTTAACTAACTAACTAACTAAATAGTAATAAAGAACAATGTTACTTTGCATCCATAAGCACAGGGGGATAAAAAGAAGTCAACGAAGTCCTATATGTCCTGCGATTCCCCTTGGTAGACCAGAATCCTGAGACATGGAGAGCACCGCAAACAACCACCAGAGGGCATGCTCTGAGTGCTTTAGCTCCCACCCCCAACTGGAGCCTTCAGGGGCTTCTACCGCTCAGACCTGGAAGTGGCATTTCAGACATGCAGAGAGAAGACCAAACTCGACCACTGCGACTTCCTGCCTCCCATTTGTGCTTCAAAGGCCGTGGTGAAGCCAGGGGAAGAGTGTGGTTAGCAAGGAAGTTGGCAGCAAGGCCGGTCACAGCTGGCCCTAAACTTTGCTCTCTGGCCTCCCTCTTGCCCACCACATTCGCTCCTGGTCAGCCACAGTACCACCTACTGCTCTCCAAGTGCTCCGGCTCCGTCACACGTTCACCCCTTCGAGAGCCCCTCCAGAGCCCAGTTCTAGGCTGCCATTGGGACCCTCCCAAGCTTCCCCTTCAGTGCTCCCTCAGACCAATCTGGTCTCTTTGGATAAGAATGACCGTGTGCCTTTTTGCTCTGAAGACATGGCCATGATCGACTCACCCCTAGTCTCTATGGTGAACCCAAGTCCTGGCACACAATGGAAAGCCATTACATCTTGATTATGTGGCTGTGAATCCCTGGTAGTAGAGTAGGTTATATGTTGTGCTGCTAACCTCAAGACCAGCAGTTCAGAACCATCAACCACCCAAAGGGAGAAAGACGAGGCTTCGTATACCTGTAAAGAGTTACAACTTTGGAAATACGCAGGGGCAGCTCTCCCCCGTCCTATAGGGTCGCTATTTGGCGTGTGAATTCCTGGAAATCCCCATTGAATCCCAAATCTGAAAATGCCACCTCCGTCACAGACCCAGCTCCTGAGTACTGAATAAAATATATGACTGTTCTCTGGACACCTCCACCTGGATGTCTCCCAGATTCTTCAATCTCGACATGCCTCACAGTGAGTGGCACCCCTATGCCAATCTTCTCCTTTTCCCTATTAGGGGATGGCTGAGTTGCCAGACAGCCAAGTTCCATTGTACCACGTTCATGGTAGAATGAGCATGAGGCCCTGTTGAATCTTCTATTTTGAATCCACTGACCCTGATTCCTACCCTGTAACCTCAGGGCTGTTCCTTTAGCTATGGCCCTCATGTACTCTCCTGGGTCCCATGGTGCCAGCTTCCTTACTGCCCTTTCTGCCTGCAGGCTCCATATGCTCCTCCATTCTGTTAATCGATGAATCTTATTGAAACACAGATCCTGTTGGCGCCTCTCTTTGTTCTTGACCATACAAGGACTCTGCAGTTTAACTCAAACCGTAAGTCTGATTCACAAGGCTACTACCTCTCTCTCCTTCCAGGAAAGATAATGGACTTTCCCTTGCCAAATACACCTCATACTTCTGCTTCCTCTTGGAACACTCCCGGGAGTGGAGATCTGTTGTCCCGGCCTGCTCTGCACTCTTCCATCATGATAAATGGAAAAATGATGGAAGTTGTCAAGGATTGGGTCTTGCTTGGATTCACAATCAATGTTCATGGAAGCAGCTCTCCAGAGATCAAACAATGCACTTAATTGGGTCAATCCACTGCACACGACCTCTTTAGAATGTTGGAAAGCAGGGGGGCTCCCTGGAGCACTAAGGTGCTCTGTCCTATTGCCTCATATGCATGTGAAAGTTAGACATTGAAAAAGGCAGGGCAAAGAAAAATTGATACGTTTGAATTGTGGTGCTGGTGAAGAACATTGGAAGTACCATAGATGGCCAAAAGGGCAAACACACCTGCCTTGAAAGAAGTGTGGGCAGAATGCCCTTTCGAGGCAAGGACGGAGAGATGACGTCTCGCATACTTTGGACATGTTGTCAGGAGAGACCAGTCCCTGGAGAAGGACATCGGGCTTGGTGAAGAGGAAGGACCCCAGTGAAATGGATGGACACAGTGGCTGCAACAATGGGCTCAACCATAGGAGCAACGTGAGGGCGGTGCAGGACCGGGCAGCGTTTATTTCTGCTGTGCACAGGGTTGCTATGGATCAAAGGTGACTCAATAGCCCCTAACAATACGTGCTAAAGTAGCACATCTTTCTGGCACAATGATTTGGTCAGGGATGGATGAGCTGGCAAACTTTGTCCTGGGATTGTTGCTGTAATTAGTTAGAAGGAAGTAGCCTCTCTGCTATATTTTGGATTGAGGGATTTTGGTACTTTATTGCGTATGTGTGTGTGTGTGTGTGTGTTTTAATTAGGTATGATTTTCTTTACATGAATTCAGGTTAGGTAAATCTATAAATACAACAACTAGATTAATAGTTTCTTAGAGTTGTGATAGGAGAAACGGGATAAATGGGAACTAATCATAATGCATATAACAACGAAGAAAATGTTCTAAAATGGATTGTGGTACTAAATACTCAGCTCCCTTTAACATATTTAAGCCATTGAATTATATGATATGGAAGTTATATATATCAATAAAATGCTAAAATAATATGTTTAAATATATTAAAATATTTATGCATAATATATATGTTAAAAAGAATAAAGATAATGTCTTGATAGCAAAACAATTATAAAACATATCTATGGCACATTTGCCAGTATCTTCTCACATCTTCAATTTATGTCGTCAGTTATGGCAATCATCACGAATTTCCATCACCAAATTTTTTTTTAAATGTTCGTGGCCGGGGGTAAAAAAGAGGACCTGATGCAAAAGGCTTAAGTGGAGAGCAAATGCTTTGAGAATGATTGGGGCAGGGAATGTATGGATGTGCTTTATACAATTGATGTATGTATATGGATAGATTGTGATAAGAGTTGTATGAGCCCCTAATAAATTGTTTTTAAAAAAAAGAATAGGAAAAAAAATAAATAAAAGAAGAAAGAAAAAAAAAGAAAATTATGAGGGCAAAGAATGTACAGATGTGCTTTATACAATTGATGTATGTATGGATTATGATAAGAGTTGTATGAGTCCCTAATAAAAAATTTTTTTAAAAAGAAACAAAAAATGTTCGTGGCCTTCATTACCCAGGACAGTTCCTTGTCTTCTAGTTTGTGGAAGCAGGAGGGCACACAGCTCTGGCCGCACTTGTGTCTGTCGAAGGGGCTGGCCATGAGACCCCAGCACCACACTTGTCTGAAGGGCACTCATGCCGAAGGCGGCTGATTTTGCCATTTTCATCACCTTATGGTGTTTTAAGACAGCCAGCTTCACCTTCTTTCTCTTATGCTTGTTCTCCTTGGGAGCGATATAAGACTTCTTCTCCCTTTCCTTAGCACCACCACGAAGTCAGCACAAGATGGAGCATGGACTCTTCTGAATGTTGGCGTCAGAAAAGGTACGTCCACCTTCCAGCTGCTTGCCAGCAAAGATCAGCCGTTGTTAATCAGGAGGGATTCCCTCCTTGTCCTGGATCTTGGCCTTCACATTCCCTATCGTATCCGAGGTTCGACCTCGAGATGGATGGTCTTCTCCCTAAGCGTCTTCATGAAGATCTGCATCCTGGCGGTGGCCCCATCGCAGATGGTGGATCAGAAAGTGTCACTAAAATTTTCATTACTATTAACGGACACTCCATCCTTCCTAAATAATGACTCCTCCCTACTGCCTCCCTCCTACTCTTAGTAACTACAAATAAACTTTGGTCTCTATACATGTTCCTATGAGTAAGATCATACAATATATGAGAGAGGCTTTTAAAAATTTGTAGATGGGGGAGTGCAGAGTGGGGACCTAAAGCCCATCTGTAGGCAACTGGATATCCCCTTACAGAAGGGTCTCAGGGAGGAGATGAGCGGTCAGGGTGCAGTGTAGGAACGATGAAACATACAACTTTCCTCTAGTTCTTAAGTGCTTCCTCCCCCCAACTATCATGATCCCAATTCTATTACAAATCTGGCTAGACCAGAGCATGTACACTGGTACAGATAGGAACCGGAAACATAGGGGATCCAGGGTGGATGATCCCTTCAGGACCCGTGGTGAGAGTGACAATACCGTGAGGGTGGAGGGAGGTTAGGATAGAAAGAGGGAACTGATCGACATATAACCTCCTCCGTGGGGGATGGACAACAGAAAAATGGGTGAAGGGAGACGTCGGACAGTGTAAGATATGACAAAATAATAATAACTTATAAATTATCAAGGGTTCATGAGAGAGGGGGAAGCGAGGAGGGAGGGGAAAATGAGAAACTGATAGCAAGGGCTCAAGTAGAAAGCGAATGTTTTGAGAATGATGATGGCAACAAATGTACAAATGTGCTTGACACCATGGATGGATGGATGGATTGTGATAAGAGATTGTGTACGAGCCCCCAATAAAATGATTTTTTTAAAATTTGTGGACAAATGAAAATAAAAGACAATGGGATTTTTTTTCATGAGATTTTCGAAGATCCCTTGTATGCTCTTTTGTGGTTGACTCACAAGCAGCAGCCTCTTTGGGCTGAAGTCACGGTGCTTTGAGGGCGGAGGCTTGGGGCTGCTTTGGCCAGAGTTCTGCTCCGTGAAGAAGACCAACCAGAGCATGAAGCAACCGCAAAGGGATTCAGAGATGAGACATGTGGACCCATTGTTTTCTTTTGCTATAAATCACTTTACTGGAGGGCTCTTACAGCTTTTTTGGGGGAGGTGTTTAAATCATTGTATTGGGGGTACATACAACTCTTATCACAATCCATACATCCTCCATTGTGTCAAGCACATTTGTACATTTGTTGCCACCATCATTTCCAAAACATTTTCTTTCCACTTGAGCCCCTGGCATCAGCTCCTAATTTTCCCCCCTCCCTCCTTGTCTCCCCCCTCCCTCAAGAACCTTTGATAATTTATAAATTATTATTGTTTTGTCATATCTTACCCTGTCCAACATCTCCCTTCACCCACTTTTCTGTTGTCCATCCCCCAGGAAGGGAGTTATATGTAGATCCTTGTAATTGGTTTCCCCTTTCTACCCCACCTTCCCTCCACCCTCCTGGTATCACTACTCTCACCACTGGTCCTGAGGGGTTTATCTGTCCTGGATTCCCTGTGTTTCCAGTTCCTATCTGTACCAGTGTACATCCTCTGGTCTAGCTAGACTTTCTTGCAACTTTTATAACAATCCATACTTCAATTATATCAAGCATATTCGTACATATGTTGCCATCCATCATTTTTTTTTACATTTTATTAGGGGCTCATACAACTCTTATCACAATCCATACAGATACATATACATACATCAATTGTATAAAGCACATCCGTACATTCTTTGCCCTAATCATTTTCTTTCTTTTTTTTTTTTAATCTTTTTATTGGGGCTCATAAGGCTCTTATCACAATCTGTGCATACATCAAATGAGCAAAGCACCCTTATACATTCGTTGCACTCATCACTCTCATAATTCACCTTCCACTTGGGTTCCTGGAATCAGCTCGGTTTCCCTTTTTTTTCTCCCACCCCCCTCCCTCCCCGATCCCACCCCTGGTCCCTTGATAGTTTATAAATAATTATTATATCTTATCTTACACTCCCCGGCGTCTCCCCTCATCCGCCTCCCCCTTGACAATCTCCCAGAGAGGAGGTTACACATAGATCTCCGAGATCGGTTCACCCTTTCTACATGCCCTTCCCTCCTGGTGTCGCCTCTCCCACCGCTGGTGTTGAAGGGTTCGTCTGTCCTAGATTCCCTGTGCCTCCAGATCCCCACTGCACCGCTGTACATCCTCTGGTACAACCAGGTCCGCAAGGCAAGGTAGGATTGGGGTCATGATGATTGGGAGGGGAGGAAGCGTTCAGGAACTAGAGGAAGGTTTTGAGTTTCATTGTTGTTACACTGAACCCTGTATGGCCCATCTCCTCCTCCCTACCCCTCTGGAAGGGGTGTTCAGCTCTCTACAGGTGGGCATTGGGTCCCCATCATGCACTCCCCCTCTTTCACGGTGATGTGATTCTCACCACCACCCCACCTTTGATGTTGGAGACCTGGTCTCCTCTGTCCTTCATGGTCACCTATGTTGGTGTGCTGCTTCCGTGTGGGCTCAGTTGCTTCTGGGCTAGATGGCCGCTTGTTTGCTTTCAAGCCTTTAAGTCCCCAGACGCTATATCTCTCAGTAGCCGGGCACCATCCGCCTTCTTCACCACACTTGCTTATGCACACTTTCGTCTTCAGCCATTATGTGAGGAAGGTGATCACACTATGATTGTTTTTGTTCCTTTGTATCTGCTACATGGTCCATTCAACACCTTGTGTTCGCTTAGGCCGTGTGCTTCTTCTCTGTGGGCTTTGTTGCTTCTGAGCTAGATGGCCGCTTATTTGCCTTCGCCATCCATCATTTTCAAAACATTCTCTTTCTACTTGAGCCTTGGTATCAGCTCCTCTTTTCTCCCTCCCTCCATCACCCTCCCACCTTCATGACCTCTTGATAAATGATAAATTATTATTTATGTTCATATCTTACAATGTCCTCTGTCTCCCTTCACCCATGTTTCTGTTGTTCATGCCCCTGGGGTGGGGGGAAGGTGGTTATATGTCAATCATTGTGATCTGTTCCCCGTTTGCTCCCCCACCTTCCCCATACCCTTATGGTATTACTACTCCCATTATTGTTCTGTCCTGGATTCCGCATGAGAGACATTGTTTTATGACAATATTTGAGCTCCTTGACTTCGATAGGCCTGAAATTAGCACTCCTAGATTTTCAGTTATATGATCATAGATGTTATTATTATTTTTGCCTATCCTAATTTAAGTTGGGTTTCTGGCATTTGCATAGAAGCCTGACAAACATGTCTCCCACATCTCCCATGCCTTTCTGTCTACAGCCCAGTCATCCTTCAAGACTCATCTCCAGGTCAATGACCCACCTCTTCCCCTCTCACCACTGGGGCCTAGAGCTGGGCATCCCTCTATTGCACTGTACCGCGCCCTCCCCGCCTCGTAGCTTGTCTTCTTTTCGTTTCACATCTCGAGTCACCTCCTTGAAGGCAGGCACTGGTCAGAGTTATGTCTTTGGAGGACCGACTGGGTCTTGGAAAAGAAGGCCCTGAAGTTTGTGGGAATGAAGTTGCCTGCTCTTTTTTTTTTTTTTTTAATTTTAACAATTTATTAGGGGCTCATACAATTCTTATCACAGTTCATACATATACATACATCAATTGTATAAAGCACATCTGTACAGTCTTTGCCCTAATCATTTTTTTCTCCTCTTTTTCTTTTTTTACATTTTATTAGGGACTCATACAACTCTTATCACCATCCATACATATACATACATCAATTGTATAAAGCACATCCATACATTCCCTGCCCCAATCATTCTCAAGGCATTTGCTCTCCACTTAAGCCCCTTGCATCAGGTCCTCTTTTTTTTTTTTCCCCTCCCTCCGAAGTTGCCTGCTCTTGTGTCTTACTTTTGAGTGTGGATGATGGGGTTTCCATTTCAGTCGACAAGCAGCCTGCCAGCCATTTTCTTTTGTGTCTAGGACTGTGAGACGTGCCTCGGTCTGGGAGGATGATTGACAAGGCGTGCTGCCCTCAAGCAGCTTACCCACGGGGAGAAGTAAACGATAGCAGAAGAGAGGGTTTGTGGCAGAATCCCTGGAGCAACTTAATGCTCACCAGTCTAATTGTTACATTTTACAAATGAGGAAGATTAACCTCAACAAGGGGAGAGATTCACATAGGCCGAGGGGCTGAGAAAACCAGGCCTCAACTTCTGATCTTGTTATGCAAAATGGCAGTGTGAGAAACAATAGGTCTGGAGTTTGTCATGTTGGACTGAACTAGACCATCCTGAAGGGTTAACAGAGTCATCTATTGAATGAGCGCATGCATGCATGAATGAATGAAATACAAGCCAAGGAGTCACTGCTTTGTGAGCACGAATCAAAATATAGTTTTAAAGTTTCGATCAGAATTTTTTTTGAAAAGCAAAACATTGGACCCACTGCAATAGGAACGAGGATCAGTGTTCCACATACCTGGTGAGGCCATTCTTCCCAAGTTCAAAGCCTGGCTGGGCAGACTCGATCCTCTTGGCGTCTGTGCTCTCACCTATACAATGGAGATGATGCTGGTGATCTTTCAGGTATGTAAAAAAGAGGTGAGGTAAAGGATGTAACACACTGGTTTCAGACCTTGGTTCCAGCAAGTGCTGAGCAAATGGGAGTTATCGATCCAGTGGCTTGCTGGTGGACATCTCTTCCCAATTCCAAGTTCAGTGAACGCATGTTTTCATGGCTTGAAATTGGTCATGGTAGGGGTATTGACATCATGGAAACTCACTAACACCATACATCAGGAATGTTTGCTGTTCAACATTTACCATGCATCACGGATTAGCATCATTACTACCCAGGTCAGACACAACACACGCCAGTTCGTGTAACTGCTCAGTTGCAGTCAGAGCAGCCAATTCAACAGCGGGGTTGATTTGTTTCCTCAATTTCTTAAAGGGCCCTATCCTTTTAAGAGGTTATGATCGGCGAGCTCGCCTGCAAGTTTCCAAGATGCCGCCCAAGGGAAGAAGTGGTACTGGAAAAGGTGGAAAAGGGGGAGCAGCCTCCGGGAGTGACAGTGCTGACAAGAAGGCTCAGGGTCCCAAAGGTGGTGGCAATGCGATAAAGGTCAGGCACATTCTGTGTGAAAAACATAGCAGAATTTTGGAAGCCATGGAAAAATTGAAGTCTGGAATGAAATTCAATGAAGTAGCTGCACAATATAGTGAAGATAAAGCCAGGCAAGGGGGTGACTTGGGTTGGATGACCAGAGGGTCCATGGTAGGACCATTTCAAGAAGCAGCGTTTGCCTTGCCTGTAAGTGGATTAGATAAACCTGTGTATACAGACCCTCCTGTTAAGACAAAGTTTGGTTATCATATTATTATGATTGAAGGGAGAAAATAAAATCATGTGAAAATTGAAAAAAAAAGAGATTATGATCTCATTCACCAGCGCCCTGAGGATGTAGTGGTTGTACCTTGGGTTGCTGTATTCAGCTGGGTTGGATACAGAAACCCAACCAGTGACACTCATAGATGTTTAAGAAAGAACTTTGCATCCAGAGGTAATCTCATATCCAGAAGGCGTCCTAGTCCAGTCCAATTTACAGTCCATGGGTCCGTTGCTAGGCGGAGCCCTCTTTAGACTCGTGTGGCCACAAGCTGAGGGTACTGATAGGTACAGCGAGATGCAGGAAGGTCCCAGGCTGGGGGACACAGAGTCCCATGACTCCAAGGTCAATGGAAACCTGGCAGGGTGCCCACAGCTCTCAGGCAGGAGGCAAGCACAGGGTCCCAGCAAGCAGGCAGGCAAAGAGACAGAGAAAGAGGGGAGGGGTTCCCAGTGCCTATCCTATAGAAAGGCCACACCTTCCCAGAGGCATCATCAGACTGTGGCCTGATTGATAGGTTAGACTCTATCCCAACCCTTACCCAGGAGAGTCTAGTTGACATAATTCCTAACCATTGTAGCTGCTAAGCACAGGCCTTTGAAAACCCAGAGGCAGTTCTACCCTGTCCTATAGGATCACTATGAGTCAGAATCCACTCAGTGGTGAGTGTGATCGCACTAGGAATTTTGCCTCATGATGCTTTGGGGTGGGACTCAACACAGGCAACATAGTCCAACTGGACACATTTCTTGATGAACCTATCATACATATAGAAACAGGAAACCTTTCTTGCCTTCTTTCATGAAGAAGCTGAACCTGAAGCTCAAGGGCTCCAAGGGGTTTTGGAGAGCCATTTTCGTTGCGGGATGGTGTCTTTGTCAGGGATGAGCTGATTTCTTACTCCGTCTATCTATCTCTGGGTTGGAGTCTGGGTCATCTCCCCCTCTGGAAGTCCAGGTTGCCTCATCCAAGAATGCTTAGGTAGACACCTCACCACCCACTCTCCCGAGTCTTCATGCACCTGGCCCCCACCAGAGTCCCTTTTACCCTTTGATGGCCACCTGGTGGCCTTGTAGGAGGAACATGAATTTTGGCTTCTGGAAATCTTTGGGAGGGCAGATTTCCAAAAAAGGAGAAGGTTTCCTGGTGACAATGCCTGCAGACTGACCAGAAAGGGGAAGTGTGGTCAGACTTCTGCTCCGTTTTTGCTCACTGTCTCTGAGGTGGGTGGAAGGGTGTGGGCAAAGCAAACCTTGTACAAACTCTATCTGCGCCCAGAAGACAGAGCTCGACCATCTCCTCAGCCGCTCAAATCTGGACTCCCTGTGGATCAGGTAAGCCCTTCAGCTTCTCTGCTTTCAGCCGGACAGGCATCAGGGCAGATGTCAGGGGAAGGGGGACTACACTGCCATTAGGTGGGTTATGGTAGCCTGTGGCTTGGTAAGAACACTTGATAAGACCTTGCAGTAACATTAGCCCTGAAGTGCTTCACTGGCCAGGCAATCTCAGGTAAGGCACTTCTCTTGTCTGGGATTCCCTTCCTCATGTGTGAGGGGGGATGATAAGAAGGCTACTTCTCGGATTGTAATAAGATAAATGCCTGGGAGTGAGAAATGGACGTGTAAAGGAGTTGCTGTCAGCCTGAGAGGAAGAGTCAGTTTCTGTCATTGCTATTGAGAAGAGCCCACTGGTGCAGAGCTGGAAGATTATGTGAATTTGGGATGATATCTTGGAACTCTCAGAAGGGACCCCTGACACACTGCCAGCCTCTGTCACTGCTTCTGTGGAGCTCAGAGGTTTGAAAGGTGTTCTTCTGGGGGACTTAGGCGAGGGTGAGATCTGGACTTCAGCATCTGCTTTTGGCCTCTGGACAATTATTGCAGGAGAAGACCTGGGGTCTCCTTTGTTGTTTCCACTTCCACCTTGGGGCGTGATGGGCGTGGACCACGCTGGGGGACACTGTCAGAAGCGGTGACACCAAATGACTCTATGAAACATGTTTGCAGTGTTTTAGCAGCAATCTATTATTTTTAATAAATTGATTCCTGCAGTGAGTTATAAGAACACAGATGTTTCTCTAAGCCCAGCTTACCTGTATCATTCTACCTACAAGGCTCAGCCTCTGTGCTCATTTGCTTTCTGAACCTCCTCACGCGCTCAGGCCTGCCTGCTATTATTACTCAGTGATCGTGACCCCTGGAGTCACACGGTCTCAGCTGAAGCAGCTACTGCTATCATTGCTGCGCGTATTTTCAGAGACGCTGACTTTGCCAGATTTTCTGGTGCTTTTGCTACGAGATTGTGGCAAGTAGTACTTGTGAACTTCTCCCAATCACATATATCTATTTGGAAAATGAAATAGAAATTGAAAGAGAAAGGAGAAAAATCATAAAAGGCTTTCCACTCAGTGACTAATCACGTTGTGGGCAAATTAAGTTTTATTTCAATGTGTAGATTTTACCCTTTTGTTGCTAATATTCAAAGAATCTCGGCAATATTATGCTGAAGCGGCTTAACTCTATGTGTGCATCTTAGTCTGGTTAAAACCAATCATGAACGCTTCTAAGGCTTCCTCAGGGTCTGGACCAGGAAGGAGAAGGCCCATGAGGGAGAGGGAGGGACGTCATGAGGGTCCACACCGGGCGGTGCCTACCCTAATTGGCTGCCACTGTCCCCATCTCCTGGGCGGAAAGTCACGCCCTTTCTCGCTCCTCTGCATTCCTGCACCTCTGAAAAGCGTCACAGGTGGAGATATCGCGCCTGCAAAAGACTGTGTTACATATTTTCAAGTCCTTTTCTCTTTCCTCTGAAAATGTGTAACGTGTCGTCAAACAGAGAAAAGACTCACCCCAAACTCCACCACATCCTAGCAAACACGGTCAAGATTGTCACATATCCTGCTAGTCATTTAAGATTTGGTTATATTTTAAAGGTTGTGTTTTTTTATTTTTAAAAACTACGAATGCATTCAACAAATAAAGATACAAATCTGTACTTTGGTGATCGTGGCACAGAGACTTGTGTCCTCCGGACCTTTCTCGACGTCCTTTGACGCCAGAGAGCCACTCCATGACAGGGTTTGCCTTCGCCCGCACAGTTTCAGAACCAAGCCAAGGAGCAAAAGCAAGTTACAGATTTAGAGGATGCGCGGTTGGAGCCGACAAAGGGTTATCTGAGTTGTTAAAAGTCTGAGATAAACTTTCTAGGAAAGTTGAATAATCTTTGGCTGTTGAGGCTCTCCAGGGGAGGAGCTATCCCGCAGAACTTCTCAAATACATTAGAAAGTAGACCTGATTGGAAACTGGGACCAGAAGAAACTCTTTTTAGATGTTAGACCTAAAAAGTTAAAAGTATGTTTATTTTTTACTTAGCAGTGAGATTGAGAGACAGAGATACATCTTCACGCACACTATGTACGCACACGATAGACTAGATATAGAGATAACTATAGACGTTTCAGGTTCTCTTGTGTTTGTTTTCTTCATCCACACACTCAGGTAATATCCTATGTAGACATGGCATTACTAAACTCAATGTCATAGTCTCCTTTTTTCATTTGATCTGTTTCCCTAATCAGGATGTTTTCTTCCTAATGATCACTTCAAACTGCACCATCAGGCGCCATCAAGTGGCCCTTCCGTAGTTTACTTCACCAGCCTCCATTGTTGAACTTCTACAGAGTTTCCTGGCCACTTAGAACAGTGCTTCTCAACCTGTGGGTCGCGACCCCTTTTGGAGGTCAAAGGACCCTTTCACAGGCGACGCCCGATTCATCACAGTAGCAAAATGACAGCGATGAAGTAGCAACGAAAATAGTTTTATGGTTGGGGGGTCACCACCACATGAGGAGCTGTCTGAAAGGGGCACGGCATGAGGAAGGTGGAGAACCGCCAACCTAGGGAGAGATGGACAGATACTGGTATTTCCGTTTCACTTTCTTTGGACGGTTGCTCCTTTAGGCTAGTTTCCTAGAACTGATGTTGTTAGACCATTAAAAAAAATGTATTACCTTTTACTTTCATCTCGCCCCCCCCCCCACGCCACCCACCCTTCAATGTATACTACTCCCATTGGCCACATAAAAGCACGATGCTTTCACTACACTTTGGTCAGAATAAGACTTTATAATTTTCCCCCAAAACTTTTGCTATCAAATATATGTGGGTCCTAACAGTGAGCAGACACATATGCCAGAGGAGCAATAAAGATGATAGGCGAGCAGGTGTAGACAGTCACATAATAAGTGAGACGCAAAATGAATGTGATGTCTGTCATATCAGGATCGAGGATCACACGGGGAACCAAGAACAAGCAATCAGCAGGGCTCAGGTAGCCCAAATAGACATTGTTAGTGCGCTTTATTCGTCCCTCTTCTTCAGGGCTTATGTTGACTATCAATGTTTGTGGGCCAGCCTCACAATGTGACGTGAAGCACAGAAATAAGAATGAACTTACAGTCCCGGGCCAGGGTTAAACAAGCTGTTATACCTTCGTTGCTGCTTCAGATACGAATGGGCTGTTATTTTAATCTACTCCTTCTTTCAGAATAGAAGGGCATGCACTTTCACTCACATGCATCTTATTCTATAAACAACACTGATACATTATGTTATGAACCCTGCAGTTATTCTGTCATGTTTATTTAAATAATGTATTGCAAGTTATTTGAAAAACATAAGTTCACCGATCAGACATCTTCCACAAAATGGCATAGAAGAAGTACACAAGCACAGAGATAGATCTTCCTCAGCAAGTACAGGTAACCTGTGGCGTAGTGGTTACGAGTTGGGCTCCTAACGCCCATGTCAGCGGTTGGAAACCACCAGCTTCTCCAAGGGAGCGAGACGGACTTCCTACTCTTACCAAGAGTTCTAGTCTCAGAAACCCACGGGGGCAGCTCCACCCTGTCTCCGAGGATCACTGTGAGTTGGAATTGTCTCAATGGCAGCGAGCTTTTGTTTTTATTTAGCAACAGGGGTAATACATGAGATTCATATTTAAATAAAACATCTGCATTTTGATTTATGAAAAATTATAGGACCAAACTACTGTTTTTGTAACCCCCATCTCAAGTTTGAATAATAAAGAAGCAAAACTAATAGTAATGTGTCATTAAAAATCAAGACGCACAGCAGCTGGGGAATTGTGACTCACTTAAGACCGTTCGTCAGGACCGACAGTCTGTCCCCAAATTGTGGGGATTCTTTTCTTCTAAGGAGTGTGGAGTTGTCAGAAGTTCCAGGTTTATAGTAGAATATTGACCTGGATTCCTCAGTAAACTCTAAAAATAAAAACAAACCCATTACCATCAAGTCTACTCCAAGTCATGGCGACCCCCTATGAGGAGAGTAGAACTCTGCCCCACAGAGTTTGCAGCATCACGTGTCGCATTGTTGGGAGGTCCCCGTCATGTCGTTTGTCATCTCCTGCTTGTGTGTTTTCAGTTGTCTTTGATAGTGTATTTGTGCCATTTATTAGGGCACTGAAGTATCTCCCTATTTTTTCGTTTACATTTAGATCTTTATACCATGAGTGGTTTTTAATATGATGTGAGATATGGGTCCTGTTTTACTTGTCTATAAATAGGTGTTCAGTTTTGCCAGTGCATTAGTTAAAGAGGCTATCTCTTCCCCGTCTAGTGAATTTCCACCCTTCTCAAAAATCAGCTGTCTGTAGGAGGACGGATTTATTTCTGGGTTCTCAGTTCTGTTGTCTTGGTTCATGTGTCTGTCGTTGTGCCAGGAGCAGGCTGTTTGGGCTCCTGCGGTTGTGTTCTAGGCTGTGGAAGTGTGAGGCCTCCTACTTCGCTATATATATAATATTGCGCATTGTATTTTGGAGTTTGTACCACCAGGTCTCTTTCTTTTCCACATAAAGTTGGTGATTTGCTTTCATCTCTTTAAAGAAAGATGTTGGAATCTGAACTGAGATTGCATTACATCTGTGGATTACTTTGGGCAGTACTGATTATTTTGATTATGTGAATTCTTTCTCTCCACAAGCATGGTAAGATGAGGGGATACCCCAAAATATCTGGAGTTGCACTGAGTGGAGCCACGCTTTCGTAGTATGCATTTTTCTCACTAGGTGAACATGAAGCAACTCGCTCTGAGTGAGAGCACCCAGTGGCATCACCTGGGAAGGTTCTCTCTGGTCACAGTGAATTTTTTCATAAAAGCAGTTTCCCTCAAACCTCATTTTTTGTGATGGCCAATTTAAGAGATGTGGCTGTGAAATTTTGTTCTTGCTTGGGAAAAATACCACAGAAACTGTTGTGATGTTGAACACAGCATACAAGGACATCACTATGGGAAAAACTCAAGTGTATGAGTGGTCTTCTCATTTCAAAAGAGATGAAATGTTGATTGGTGACAAACTTCATTCTGGATGTCCGTCAACTTCCCAATTGGATGAAAATGTCGACTTGTAGGGCAGTTGGAGTTCGTACCACCAGGTCAGATTGTTAATCAAGCTTCCTATGTGGCAGTGGTTCTCAACCTGTGGGTCGTGACCCCTTTGGGGGTCGAACAACCCTTTCACAGAGGTTGCCTGATCCATAACAGTAGCACAATTATGAAGTAGCAACAAAAATACTTTTATGGCTGGGGTCACCACAACATGAGGAACTGTATGAAAGGTCCTGGCATTAGGAAGGTTGAGAACCACTGAACCTTTCTGAAAAGATTGTGTAACTGTGTGTGACAAAGTGTCAGTGTCAGACAAAGGCCTGATTTGTGGCAGACGGGGGACTGGTTTTGCTACCACCACAATGCACCTGCTCATGCCGCCATCTCAGTGGGCCAGTTTTTGGCAAAACACAGCATGCCTCTCTAGGCCCACGCACCTGACTCACCTAATCTCGCTCTGTGGGACTGCTCTTTGTTTCTGTAAATGAAGAGGGACACGAAAGGAGAGTGATTTGATGACATAGAAGAGGTGAAGAAAAAATAGAGGAAGGTGCTGTCAACTACCAACCAGATGAGTTTGAAAAATGTTTCCAAGAATGGAATCACAGAGTTGACAAATGTATTAAGTGTAATGGAGAGTACTTTGAAGGTGATAAGATTGTTTTGTTAAAAAATTTAAATACATAGCATTGAAAAAATAAGTCTGTTTTTGGGGGCTGCCCCTTCATATTTGTCCATTTATGTAGGTCTGTTTAGTTTCATATATACATATATATGTATAATTTCATTTGTATAGGTCTTTCATATCTCTGGTTAGATTTATTCCTAAGTATTTAATTTTTTTGGTTTTTTTTGGATGACATTATAAATTATATAGTTTTTCTGATTTTCTCTTCAGAGTTCCCTTTGTTACTATAAATGAGCCGGGTGATTTGTGTTCATTGATCTTGTATCCTGCCACTTTGCTGCGTCTTTCAATCAGTCCCATTGATTTTCCTGGCGAGTCTTTGGGATGTTGTACTCTAGGATCATAGCATCTACAAATATAGGTAGTTTTACCTCTTCCCAAGGCTGTAATCTTAATGGAAGCAGACTACCACATCTCCATCACCCCCCAAAGTTTCCTTCTGCCTCTTTCCAAACCAACCCTTTCCTCCCCAGGAGGCAACCACGGTTCTGCTTTATAAAACTAGCAGCTCTGATGGCGTAGTGACTCGGTCTTGGGCTGCTAACCACAAGGTCCACTGTTCAAAACCAACCACTGTTCCTCAGATGAAAGACAGGGCTTTCTACTCCAGTAAAGAGCTTCAGCCTTGCGAACTCACAAGGGCAGTTCTACCCTGTCCTAGAGGGTCGCTGGGAGTGGGCATGGACTTGATGGCAGTGAGAGTGCACCGGGTTAGCTAGTTCTTAAAAATCAGATCGGGAAACGTGAGCAGCTGGCACCAAGGGCTCAAGTAGAAAGAAAATGTTTTGAGAATGATGATGGCAACAAATGTACAAATGTGCTTCACACAATGGATGGATGGATGGCTTGTGATAAGAGTTGTACGAGCCCCCAATAAAATGATTTTTTAAATCATATAATAGACTCATACAAGTTGTACTCTTCTATACTTGGCGTCTTCTGCTTCATGTAATGTTCATAGGACTCATCTATACTGTTGTGTGTATCAAACTCATTCATTTTCTTCCTGTATAGCATTTCATTATATGACTGTACCAAAGTTTGCATATTTATGTGTCTGTTGATGCCATTCTAGTTTGATAGTGTTACTTATTTTGAGCCAACATTAGTCTCTTTGTAAGTACAACACGTGTACACTATTGATTCTCAGAATCTTACTGCGAGCTAGGCAGAGTTACCAGTTTAGGATGTGACTGGGGAGGAGAAGAAAATTTTTAAAAGAAATGAATTAAAAACACATTTTATTTAAAAAAACACATTTTATTAAACTCAGTACTCATATCTCCAAAACAGTATCATTTCAACATGTCATTAGCATTAAATATTAATGAGATAACTTTGTATCCTTCTTTGTACCAGTTCTTGAACATCTGGTGCATGGCTTACCCTGCTACCCTCACGGTTCCGGGCAGCCACATGACAAGCGCTCAGGGGCACCTGTACCCAGTGCTGCTGAGTTGGACCGTGCAGGTCTCAGGTTAGGGGGCTTGTGCCCAGGCCACACAGCTCTTATGGCCACGAGCAGAGAGTTGTGTTCAAATATGGGCCTTCCCATCTTCATGGTGAGCTGTGAGAGGTCTGCCTCCACCCCAAGACAAGTTTTTCTTCTCTCTTTGAGTCTCAATTCCACCCTTCTTCTCTGGAGCTATATTTCGCCCCTCTCACTCCACCCACACCTCCTGGGATAGAAGCCTTTTTCAGGTCATTTACATTCCATGAGAAAAACTCATGTTTTCAAAGTACAGGGAAGGATCCTCAATGGGTTGTGAAGTAGACGTGGAGGCTCTCAGCCGACTCCTCCCCGTTTCCCCCCCCCCCCCACAGTTTGGGAGACCAGACTGGGTTAGGGATTATTGAAGTGCATCGTGTGTAGTGAGGGCATTTTGTAAAACATGTTTCATTTATATGAACTGGTTTGCACCTGCCTCCTTATAAAGGATTCATTACTGAGGATCTTGGCTTATAAAAAGAAAGCAAGAAAGCAACCGAGTCCAGGGGATTCCCAGTGATGGGCAGTGTGACGTCTGTTGCTGACTCTCCAGAAATGCCGTTTGGAGAAGTAAGAGCCGGAGCTGGGATGTGGTTCTTCACCCACTCACCCTGCTTCACCACGAAACGTCTTGCTCAACACCACTCAGCGTTGCTACAGACCCACTGGTGTTTACTTAGCCAAGCCTTTGGCAGCTAACGGGATGGGAAAGGAGAAGCTGGAAAGAGTCCCCCTCCCCCAACACTCACCTGCCCTCTGCTTCCCTTAATGTCAAGCTGAGAGGCCAGGTGAAAATGGATTTGACACTGGAAAGCACAGAGACTGAATTTCATTTGAATCCACACTGCCTCCTATCCTGATACCAAGGGAAAGTCTGCCTGGAACATGGGGAAGAGGCTGGGACATCAACCACTCCTTCATTAGTCAGATATGTGTGGTGTGCTGTGTTAGTCTGGACTGATTAGAGAAACAAATTCATAGACACTCATATGTGTACAAGAAAGAGCATTTGTATAAGAGTAATTGTATATTAAGAAAACATCCCAGCCTAGTCCAGATCAAGTCCGTAAATCCGATATTAGACATATGCATATGTCCAATACCAATCCATAAATTTCTCTTCAGACTCACGCAACACATGCAATGACGCTGAATGCAGGAGGATCACAGGCCAGTGAGTGGAAAGTCTTGTGGATCCAGTGGCGATGGAAGCATCTTAGCGCTGGAGTGGGTCTCCATGTGGCTTCTCCACCTCCAAGACTGGCTGCCACCAGCATTGCTCCATGTGGCTTGTCAACAGGAATGTCTCACAGGGAGTGTCTTTGTCTGGCCTCCTGTGAGCTATTTATATCTGTCGGGCCTCCAAATGAGGTCATCAAGCTGCAACCTGATTGACAGGCTAGACTCCATCCCTTCCCTCTTAATAGTCTCAAGTTGACACCAGACTATGTCACCACCACAAGTGCCTTACTGTATTCCACGTGATTTGGGGTCGTTGCTAGTTGCTGTTGAGTTGGCCCTGCTGGTCAACCTCAGATACAAGGGAACACAAACACTGCCTGGTCCTGTGCCATCCCAAGGTCCTTTGTAGGTCAGATCCTCTTAATTCATAGGGTAGTTTTTGTGGTTTGGTTCTTTGAAGGACTGATTTTCAGAACTAGTTTTCCAGGCCTTTCTTCCTAGTCCATTTTAATCAGGAAGCTTTGCTGGGAGTTGTTCACCATCATGGCAACATGCCCAGCCTCCTCCGACAGATTGTCAGTGGTTGCTTATGAGGTGGGTGGCTTCCTCATGGGCTGTGCATTTTACCACGGAAGCAACCGAGAAGGAGACAGGCCACAGAAACGAACAGGAGGGGCAGGGCTGGACGGCTCCTGCACGGCTGGACGCCTCTCCTCAAGTCGGATGCTTCTCTGAGTGCCCCAGCTAATCCCCAGGTCTCCTCCTTCCAAAGACGAGGCAGGCTGGTTCTGCAGAGATGGGCAGTTGGAGACCCTGAGGGGCAGTTCTCCGTGTGAGAGGACTTCTGTCAGTCAGAATCAACTCCGTGCATGGGGTGTGGGTATGAACCCGCTCTACCTTCTGCCCGCCCACCTCTGACTTCTCTCTGGTTTCAGCTCTCTGTCCCCACCCTTCTTTCTTGCCATCTCCCCGGGCTCTGCTTCAGAGTTGATCCACTCTCTTATTTTAAACAAACAAATCACTTCCGTGCAACCTCAATCCCCTCTCTTCTGGGCCCCAGGCTTCTGGGGAGCATTTCTCGCTTCTGTTCTTGTCCCGCCTCCCTGGCTGCTCCTTCTCAGCGCCCCCTGCGGGCTCCTCAGATTCCCCAGAGTCCATAGCCCGGCTCTCCTCTTCTCCCTCCCACACATGCCCTGGCTCATTTCAACCACGCTCTCGACTTTGGCCCCCAACTGTATGCAGATGCCTCTCACATCTACATCTCCCACTCAGGGCCCTGGGGTGCAACTGTGCACCAAGATGTCCAAGAGGGACCTCAAGCCTTGTGTTAGACACCCAATCTGGTGTCAGTTTAAGGATTAAGAGTGTAGGGGTGGAGTCTAGGCTGTCAATATGGAGATAGCCAATGAGACTTCTGTGGGCATGGCCTTCTCCTGAGAATCCTGGGAATTCTGGGACTTCCTTCTTGGAAGTGGAAGACACCTCTCTCTCTCTGTTACTTCCTGGGAGACATTGCAGAAGACAAGCCACATGGATGCAACCAGACCTCGGAAGCCGGAGAAGCCACAGAGAGACCCCTGCCAGCGCTGAGATGTTCACAGTGCCACTGGACCCAAAGACTTTCTACATCACTGGCTTGTGATTGTCCTGCATTTGGCTTCATTGCATGTGTTTCGTGAGTCTGAAGAGGACTTGATGAATTGGTATCAGACATATGGGCTAATATTGAACTTATGGTCTTGGGCTGGACTGGGTTGGGATGTTTTCTTAATGTTCAATTGCTCTTGTATATAAAACTCTCTTATATACATATGCGTATTTATGAATTTGTTTCTCTAGCCTACCCAGACTAACATACGCCTTACTTATTCTAAACCCCACTCACCACCCCACAGCCCCCGCCCCATTGTGATTTTCCTCTCTAACACTGTCTCAGCCAAGAACACTACTATCCAGTCAGACCCGAAGCCAGACACTGAGTTATTTCAGACTTCTTTCTGTCCTACCTCGATTTGTTCCCATTTATGCCTCGTCTTCTCTCCCCAGGAAGGCTTCCCGCAGTTGGCTGATTTGTTTACCAGGCTCTAGTCGCCCTCTTTCTATAGTATTCTCCCCGCCAGCTGCTGAAATAGCTTCTCTGTAAAAGACAAATCTAATCAAGTCACTTTCCAGCCTAAACCTCTTCGCCTTCCGTAGTGATTTTTCCAATATGGCCCTCCGAGCTGTGATTACAAGTATTGGGCTTCGATCGGAAGATTGGCAGTTCAAAACCACCGGGTGCTTTTCGAGAGAAAGATGGGCTTTCTACTCCTGAAAACAGCTACAGTCTCAAAAACTCAAAGGGGCAGTTCTACTGTCCTATAAGTCGCTGTGAGTCGGCATCCACTCGATGGTAGTGAGTTTTTCTCTCTTTGTTTGTTTCAGTCATTTGTGTACTGTTCACGAGCGTGCACACGCATTCACACGATACTTAAATCCCTGCCATGATGCACTAGGGTTTGGGGATCCCTTAGCATTCCCCTCGCTCTCTCTGAAGTTGTTCTGGGATGACCACATCCTCTTTCCCCGTGTGTGTCCCTGGAGGACACTCTCTCAGCCCTCTCTGATGTATGAATTCCCTGGGAGAATGACCCCCAGGTAGAACCCTCTCTCCTTTGGAGCCACTCCTGAGTCTCAGCGAAAACAAGCCACACTCACTGCAGACCCTGAGGATCGTAGCCCAAATGGGTAACCTCACCAGGGCTCCCGTGAGTCTCCCACAGATCCCCCCAAAACAGCAGCACCATTGTATTCATCTGGGTCTGTACACACACACACACACACACACACACGCCACCTTTCCCCACGGACTGGACTCCACTCCAGGCAAGAGCCAGTGAACACTCTTCTCGGCAATCCCAGCCCCTCGCTTCAGGGGGCAGTGCATTCAGGGTGCTTAGGGAAGCATTCGGGGCTACAGCACCTAAGTGGGGACAGAAGTAGGAAACAGATGGCACACCCTAACTGGGGAAGAGGGTGCTGCTGGGCTTCCGGAAAGTAACAAACTAGTGCAGAGTACCGAGCGCTCTGACGGGAGTGTGGCCTTTGGGTGGGGATGCTGTCAATTCACAGCCACCGGGCAGGGGGACAATCAGGGAAGGAACTCCAACTTCATTCTCCTCTGCCCTCTGATGTCCTGCGGGTGCCTTCCCCTGCTTGAACTCATCTGAAAACCCGGGGGCAAGGGAGCCTCTCAAGTCGGCTGGAGCACAGAGCAAGGTGAAGAAGGCCTGAGAGAGATGCTGGACAAAACTCACCCAGCTCATCTGCCTCCACGGAGCTCAGCCCAGTGACCTCACTTCGCCAAGCAGCCCTGCCTGCAGGTCTGACATGGAGGGAACACATGCTTACCTTCCTGGCTGGCGCTGCGATCCGCATGGTCGGCAGGTGGAAACCACAGGAACCTCTCAAGAGAAAGACTGTACTTTCTACTCCCGTCCAGTTACAGCCTCAGAAACCCACAGGGGGTCGCTGTGAGTCAGCGTAGACTCGATGGCCGCGAGTTTGGCTTTCTTTACGCCTGGTTTTATTATCCTCGCTCACACTGACTCCAAAGTCTCCGCTGCTCCTTAGAGGTGTGCACACGAACAAGGAGGCACGCCCAGAGGAGATGCTCCAGGCAGTGAAAAGTTGGTATCAAGGTCCAAAGATGAGAGCCTGGTGTGTCCTGGTGTGCAAAGGGGCCTTGAAGGGGCATGGCAGGGTAGAGGAGAGAGGGGCTTGGAGGCCAGGCTAGAGAGTGGGCTTGCTGGAGAGGCAGGGGGAGCTGCTGTCCAGTTCGAAGCAGAGATGATGTGGGCAGATAGGCGTGGAGGACGAGCCCATTGACTACACTGAGGAGGACATTTGGACCAATGGGGAGGCAGGGACACCAGCTAGGGGGCTGCTGCAGTAATTTGGGGGAGAGGTGCTAAAAGGCTGAACCCAGACCTGACAGCAGGGAGATGGGAGGAGGGATACTTTAGAAGACAAACGTAAGTGGTAGAACTGATCGAATGCTAGAGTCAACTGCCCAGGGAGGCAGCCTCAGAGTCCTGTGAAATTTAGGTCTTTGCTTAACCTTTGGCATGAGCCCTGGTAGCCTAGTGTATAAGTGTTTGGCTGCTAACCACAAGGGCAGCAATTTGAACCCCCCACTCTCTGTAGGAGAAAAATGCGGCATTCTAGTCCCATAAAGAGTTACCGTCTCAGAACCCCACAGGGGAAGGGTCACCCTGTCCTGACGGTCACTGTGAGCCAGCATTGACTGGATGGCAGTGAGGGATTTTGTCCGCTCATTCGTTTACTTTACTTGTGAGTGCCCAGGTTCGTGCCCACGCTTCTCCACTCATTAGCTTGTTCAACATGTATTTCACTATTTTGCCTCATTTTCTCCATCGATGAAATGGGCACAGTGGTCATTCTCGCCTCCTTGTGAGACATAGCTAGAGTAAGTATTTGCCCCAATTGCTTTGTATAGATGTTCTAACGGAATCTGAAAACCACACTCTCAAATGACAGGTGAGGGAGCTAAGGGCACGGAGAGGCTCCGTTACTTCCCTAAGGCCTCCCCACTTCTTTATGGATCCCAATCCCGTGTGGCTGCAAGCACACCGTCCACGGCCGTCCTATGGCTGCTAGACACAGAGAGAACCCCCCTCCTTATTTTGCCCTCACTGTTTCCTACTGTTCTATTTGGCAAGGACAGCGTTCCAACAGCTAGTGTTGGAGTTCTTCTGTTCTGCTCTCTATTCCATTTTACACCATCCCACCTCACCTCCCAGCTCTGCTTGGGTCATTTGAAGTCTGGTGCTGACCTTCCCGAGTAACAGGTGACTTCAGGGCTCAGGAGAAGGGTTTGGTGTCTAAAATAGTGCCATGAGAACTGGCCTCTTAAGGCTCTAGTCGCATTGACGATAGAACTCCTGCTAGGCTGTTGAAGGTCACCGAGGCCGCAGAATGAATAAGAGACAGTGTCTTTCCTGAGAGCAGACCAGATTGAGAAGGGGGAGCGAGACCAAGGGAGTGCAGAACTCTTGAGCAGCTAGGGCCTGTGAGGGAGGGAGGTGGATACGCAGCAAGGAGGAAAGGTTTCTAAACAACACAGTCTTCTTGGACTGTCACTTTTTTAGCAGTTTTATTGACACATAAGCTAGACTCATACAATTCAATAGCTCAATCATATTAAGCAGAGGGACAATCATCACCACAATCATTGTCAGAACATTGTCTTCTTTCTTGTGTTCCTTGTTATTAGCTCCCCATTTCCCCCCAAGCTCCCCTGCCAGACCCTCAAGGACCCAGCAATCTAATCACTGTCTCCATAGATGTACCTCTCCTGGATTTCATCTACAAAATAATGAATGAACACTCCAAAAAAAACCCATAATAACGATGTTGACCAAAGAAAACCCTCAGTTGAATATATATCTTCTTGGTCCTGTAGGAATTTCACTCTTGGTCCTGTGGGAACTTCCTTTCTACATCCCTGGACTTTGGACAAAGTGTTTAAGATGCCCCATACCCTAGAGAAAGACTGAGGAGTTACTGAAGGCACTCACACCCTAGCAGGAATCAGTTTCGCTTCCTCTTTGTCTCGTACCCCCAGGGGAATTACTTTGAAGGAAGGGGAAGTGGGGAGAGGAGAAGTAATGGCAGTGACGGGATGTATTCCAGGTACCAAGACAAGCAGACAGGAAGTGTATTTGTGTTCAGTGTCTCCACTCCGCTCAGTTGGAGCTGCCTACGACTGTCCTGGGGACACCCAACCAGTTCTTTCACATGTTGACTTGTACAGATCAAACTCCTAGCTAACTGGACACTGTTTGCACAAAGAGTGGGGTTGGCGATAGGGCAAAACTTGCGATATCACTCATTCACAAAAGCAGGACCATGCCCAGCAGACTAATACATGTCATAAGAAAGCACAACAATAGGAAATGCATGGTAGTTCCTGGCCACCCTCATTGGGAACCCATAAAGTAAGAGATCGGAACCAGAGCCCAATGGCCATCAATTCCGTAGCGTTGGGTCAGCAGCCATCTGTGTCTCACACTAGTCTGACTTGCAAGGGGCATTCTGACTGCTCTTCTTCTCGTAGATATTTGTTGTTGCCTTCTTCTGCCAGTCCATGGTGCAGTCAAGACTCCAGCAGCATCATCACTCACAAGCGGGAATTCTTCTTTGTTCTTCCTTATGGATCACGCAGCTTTTACTCACATTGAAACGACCATGGCCTTGGTCCGTGCACCTTAGTCTTCCAAGTGATGTCTTTGCTTTCAACACTTTACAGAGGTTCTTGCACAGCAGATTGGCCTGATGCGATGTGTCCTTTGACATGGATTATGGGTCCGAGTCAAATGAAATCCTTAATAACTATAATATGTTCTCTATTTATCCTGTCCACAAATTAGGACCCCTTTCCACTCGCTCGATCTGCCAGCTATTTGGGGCAAGTTAAGGAATACGTTTAGGTCTCTGGTCCTTTCATCTGTAAAATGGGATCATAATGATGACTTCCCGTATACAGCTGTTATGAAGATGACATGAGAAGAGGCAAGTAGAGTGCTTAGGATTCATGGAGAGTCGGTGCTTGGTGTTCCTTCATTTTCTTGAGCATATCTTCGTGCTGAGATTTTCATGATGCGGGCCATAACACCGCTAAAGACTGAGGTCTTGCTACTTTGGGATGTTCTTGTGTCAGAGTTCTTCCTTCACTTCTGTTGTGAGAAGCATTTCTCAGCTTGGTGTCAACCTGGCAGGGGTGAAAAGCGTAGACTTTGGCAGCAGACTAGACTGGTCTGGAATCGTAGGTCCATCGCTTGCTAACTATGAAGCCATTAGCAAATCCCTCAGCCTCTCTGAGGTTCTGTTTCCTCTGTAGAATGGGGTGAATAATAGTACGTTCCATGGAAGGTTATCATAGGAATTAAGTGATGACATGTATGTTTGATGGTCTCAATCTTAGCCTTATGCTAGAATCACCTGAGAACTTTATAAAAGCAAGCAAACAAAATCCCAATGGTTAGACCCCATCCCAGATCAATTAAATCAGTATCTCTCGAGATGTAGAACAGGCACTCGCAGGTTTTAAGAACTTAGACAGGCAGCCATGCTCCCCACTGGTCTTCCTCATCATCATTTCTCCCCAGAGCGTGCCTCCCTTCTCTTGTAGCACCCTGATCATTAAGATAGCCTGATGGTCTAGTGGACATTCCACTTGGAAATGAGATATGACTCTTGGACTCCCTAGGTTAGCAACATTCTCCTCAAAAGACAAATCCTTCTTTGGTTGTGTTGAAAAGACTTCCCTTGGCAGTTCACAGGGGAGGAGATGACCCACATGGTGTTTCTCTGGTATTGGGATGTGGGGAATCTAGGTCCCTGAATATTCAAGAATACTCCTTGGCCCTTGTGTTAAACAGGGTTCTCTATAGAAACAAAACCAGGACACATGATAGATAGATAGATAGATAGATAGATAGATAGATAGATAGATAGAGCACAAAGGAATATAAAAGCTAATTAGTCCACACAGCAGTTCAGAGGGCTCAGTTCAACTCACTTCCGTGGAACAGTTAATGTTCTGTAAGTCCTTCAACTCACGAGGGCTGCTGGGTCCAAGGTTAAGGAAGCAGACAGCTGAGTCTTCCTTAGGGCAATGCAGGCAGTCTGGCCACAGGCAGCAAACAGCAGGATGGGTCACCAACAGTCAGCCAGATGACAGGATCTGACAGTCTTAAGCTCAAGTGATGCATACACTAGCAGTGTGGTGAAGCAGGTCTGGAAGGAACCTCAAGCTCTCGTGACACAATCTATGGGTTGGGTGTCCCACGGGCAATGTGGTTCACAAGTTGAGGCAGAGAACTAGGTAAGGCAGCCACACACTGGTCTGATCATCAGAGAGCAAGAGAGAGAGGCCGGGGCTCACTGAGTCACTTATCTCTTTGTCCTCCAATCAAACTGTGACCTTATTAATCCCATTTGTTCTTATTGGCCAGGTTGGCCCAATAAACCTACCTATCACAGCCCTGTATCACTACCACAGCGATGTTCCTACTAAAACAAAATGCCTGGCTCCCATGTGTTCTTTCCTTGATGGCCTGGGACATCATTATGAACATCAACAGAAGAATGCCTTGTAACACAAAGAGAGAGCACCGTGAACCTCTTTCCTGCTGGGTGTCCTTGGGCAGGTCATTTCACCTCGGTCACAATTTCCCTTCAGCGAAACAGGATGCCAGGGAGGACGACATAAGCCAAGAGACGATAGAACATTTTGTGTGCTTTTTCGTCCTTTCTGTTTCACTTTTTATTGTGAATCCAGTGAAGGTTTATATAGGTCATCAGTTTTATAACAATTTGTATACATTTTGTTTCATCTCATTCATTGCAATCCCTACAATGTAACGTACCTCATTCCATTTTTTCCCTGTGTTTTCTGTTCCTCCTTCGGAACATTGAGCAAATGCCGCCCTTTTGCTTTCAAATGGCTAATGATTCTAATATGTGCATCCTTTCCTAGCGTCCTTGTTCCCCTGAAAATCGAGCTAGGGAAGCGAGTTTCATTCTAGACCTGAAGGAGAAGTAAGGGACATAGTCTTGGGGATTCCACCCAGGTGGACAGCATTTGACAGAATCTTGCTGCTCTGAAACACTGAAATCATCAGGTGGCAAATCAAATCCAGCTGATGTTTAAGGACACACACACACACACACACACACAAAACCAACTTGACGCTTCAGAAAAGGGACCCAGAGTTTCACTTTCAGACATCATTCTACTTCCACTCTCTTCCCCTTAAACCGGAGGAGGATGAAATTCCTTTTCCAGAGAAATGGCTTTTCATGGAAACGGTTGCACATGGAAATAACCCTGGGGCACAGTGGATCAGGTGTTGAACTATGGGCCTAAAGGTCAGCTGCTCCCCAGGAGGCAGATGAGGCAGCCCGTCCCCATAAAAGGCGACAGCCTTGGAAACACATGGAGACACCCTGCTCTGTCTTGAGAATTGCTATGTGTCGGAATTCACTCTACAGCAATGGGACACTAAATAGTTGATTGATTCTCTTTTCCATTTTATTAAGTAAATTCAAGTAGTTCAAAACTTAAGTCATTCAGAGGATTTCTAGCGAGACTCCATAGTCTCCTGCCTTCCCACCCACTTCCTCCCCCCTCGTCATGTTCCTCAGAGGTAACAGCCTTTCATTCTTACTGATCTCCTATATGTACTTCGACAATTCTCAAAAGTTAGTTCATGTTGCTTTTTGTGGAAAATCTTCAGGAGCAAAGCCAGAAGACAGAGACAAAAACTGTAAGCAAAAATGCGACACCCAGCAAGCAAACGTTTGAATAAAAGCAAAGTGAATGGACACAAGGGAAAGAAGAATCAGCTGTCTACCTATCCGTTCATCCATTCACCCATTCATCTAGCTGCTCTCCGAAAACTAAAAAGGTGACATGGAGATTCCAACTTAGGTTTCTTGAGATAAGAGCCCATCTTCTGATCTGTGACCTTTTTTTAAGTTCTGTGTTCTTTTAACTTCAATTTTAAAAAAAGAAAGAAACCAGACTCACTGCCATTGAGTTGATTCCTACTCATGGAGCCTCTATAGAACAGGGTAGAACCACCCCTGTGGGTTTCTGAAACTGGAGTTAGGGGAGTAGAAAGCCTCATCTTTCTGCTGAGGAGAGGCTAATGACTACTGGCAAAACTATAACTCTTTATGGGAATAGAAAGCCTTTTCCCTCTACCATGGAATATCTGGTGGTTTCAAACTACTGACCTTGCAGTTAGCAGTTCAATGAGTAACCAGTATGCCACCAGGGCTCCTCTTTAAGGCTATTGGGGCTTGCAAAGCCAAAATTTCATTGGCACCTATGGAGAGCCAAGGTTCCATTTACCATTTCCACCCATATATTCTTTTTCCTCCCTTGTTGTCTTTTGTGTATCCTGAAAAAACAATCTGCAATAAAACACCTGACCATCTGCCTGCCTCGGTGGTCAGTTATCCCGGGAATTTGCTCACTGAGGTGACCATTGTAGTAATGATGGCTTTTGTATCAGCCTGATGCTGCCCCGATCCTCTGCCTCTTTCAAAAGCAAGAATCTGAAACGATACTACAGAAATAGGTGAATTTCTATTGGCTACATGGTGACACCAGCAGTTCATTCTCACATAACCAGCATTCCAGGACGGTCTGCAGGCCTTAGGATTACTTTAACTTTAATATCCAGGTGAACTGGAGAAGGTGTCTGTTCTACAGACCAGGGGAGTTCAGCCCTCCTCCTGGGATTCCTGGGGACACTTCCACTCGCCCATCCTGTAGTCTGTTGCCCACTCTCACCTGGAGACTGGCAGCTATTCTTCACTCTTCTTGCCCTATGTCCCTCCTAGCATGGAAAAATCACTGCACACGGTCATTGCCTCCAAGCTCTGTTCCACAATTTCATTGTAAATGAAATTGATAATGTAAATGGAGGACAATTGCAACATAACATAGTACAGACAATGGCTGAAAATTGAAAGTTGGGCAAATCCATTGATCATTTCCACTTTGTGGGTTATTTCAGTGCTCAGATTTTCAGCTATCTTTTTCTTCCATCTCTTCTTCTTCTTTTACTTTTTATTGTAAATTAAGTGAATCTAGTAGTGACATAACCTGTTCTCAATTTGAGATTTAAGAATGAAGGGGTGACTCAAGCACTTACAAGAACACTTTGTTCTATTAAATTGCCATTCCAAGAAGCACACCTTCCCGACCTGATTGCTGAAGAAAAATGTGTGCATAAGCAAATGTGGTGAAGAAAGCTGATGATGCCCGGCTATCAAAAGATATAGCATCTGGGGTCTTAAATGCTTGGAGATAAATAAGTGGCCATTTAGCTGAGAAGCATCAAAGTCCACATGGAAGAAGCACACCAGCCAGTCTGACAGGTGCAGAAGGGACTGGTTATCAGACATCAAAGAACTGAAAATCTTATCAATGGGTGCCCACCTCCCTGATACGATCAATGAAGACAAACGTGTGCATAAGCAAATGTGGTGAAGAAAGCTGATGGTGCCCAGCTATCAAAAGATATAGCTTCTGGTTCTTAAAGGCTTGAAGATAAACAAGTGGCCATCTAGCTCAGAAACAACAAAGCCCACATGGAAAAAACACACCAGCCTGTGTGACCACGAGCTGTCGAAGGGGTCAGGTATCAAGCATCGAAGAACAAAAAATCCTATCACTGAAAATGTGGGTGAGTGCAGAGTGGAGACTCAAAGCCCAATGGTAGTCAACCGGACACCCTTACTGAAGGGTTGTGGGGAGGAGATGAACCAGGCAGGGTGCAGGGTAGCAACGATGAAACATATAACTTTCTTCAAGTTCTTAAATACTTCCTCCCCCCACTATCATGATCCCAATACTACCTTACAAATCTGGCTAGACCAGAGGATGTACATTGGAACAGATAGGAACTGGAAACACAGGGAATCCAGGACAGATGACTCCTCCAGGACCAGTAGTGAGAGTGGAGATGCCTGGAGGGTGGAGAGAATGTGGGATAGAAAGGGGGAACTGATTACAAGAATCTCCGTATAGGCTTCTCCCTGGGGGAGGGACAGCGGAGAATAAGCCAGGGGGAGACGTTGGACAGTGTAATATATGACAAAATAATAATTTATGAATGATGAAGGGTTCTTGAGGTGGGGGGAGGGAGGAGAGAAGGGGAAAATGAGCAGCAGATCTTAAGGGCTCAAGTAGAAAGCAAATGTTTTGAGAATGATGATGGCAACAAATGTACATATGTTCTTTACACAATGGATGTATGTATGGATTGTGATAAGAATTGTACGAGCCCCCCAAAAAATGATTAAATAAATAAATAAAAATTTAAAAAAAGAATGAAGGGGTGGAGTATAGCCTGCCAATCAGGTCGCAGCTTGGTGACCTTATTTGGAGGCACCCCAGAGATAAATAGCTTGCTGGAGGCAGGACACACGTTTACTCCCTGCGAGACATTCCTGTGGAGAAGATACATGGAGCTACGCTAGAGCCCTGGAGCTGAAGGAGCCACATGGAGACTCCTGCCAGTGCTGAGATACTTCTGCTGCCATTGGACCCACAAGGCTTTCCACCCACTGGCCTGTGATCATCCTGCATTCTGTATAGATTGGTATCGAACATATGGACTAATATGGACTAATATCGGACTTATGGACTTGATCTGGCCTGGGCTGCGATGTTTTCTCAAGTTCAATTGCTCTTGTATATACAGCTCTTTCTTCTACACATATGAGTGTCTGTGGATTTGTTTCTTATGTCTACCCAGACTAACACAGTGAAGGTGTGCAGGGTAGATGTATCCATCTTACATTCAACAACTCATACACATTTTGTTCCAACTCGTCCATTGCAATCCCGTCAACATTCCATCACTTATCCCACCCCCTCGCTGGGTTTCCTGCTTCCATTCATCCTTCTTTCCTAACTTTCAGCGTCTTGTGCTTGGACAAATGTTCCCTTTGTAATCGGAAATGGTTGGTTATTCCAGCAAGAGGGGTGAGTTCCGTTCCTGACCCAAAGTGCCACTATCTTCTGTTTGTTTGTGTGAGCTGAGCTTCTTTGTCAGTAAAGATGCCAAATCCATTTCCATTTTACTTTTCCTCCTCTTTTTTTTTTTAAAGCACCAGTATTTCAGTTTGAGGAATAAGGAATCTAGAGAAGTTTTGTTTTTGTTTTTTTTGTAAAGATATGTACTATATATATTTACACAGTCCATCTCAAGAACTGAAATCCACAACAATGTCCTATTAAACTCTCCATATATGTGGTTAATTTCCCCCCTCATCCTTCCTCCCTCCCTCTCAACAACCCACTCCCCTCTCTATGTTCTCATTTCCATCCCTGGCCTCTTTATACTCATCTAAGTTGTATTTGTTGGAGTGTGAAGCACATTTCATCTTCTTTATTTTCCCCTACAAGAATGGTGTTATTAAATATCTTTGTAAGACTGACTGAGTCTGCTAAGCACAATGCCCTCTAGTTTTGTCTATATCATGCAATTTTTTAAATTGATGCATAACATTCCATAGTTGGAATGTACCAGAGCTTGTTTATCCATTCCTCCATAACTGGGGTTTGGGGTTGGCTCCATATTTTTGCTATTATGGGAATGGCTGCAATAAGCATACAGATGTCTGTTCATGTTAGATTCTTGAGGTCTTTAGGGTATATGTCCAGTGGAGAGGTTGCTGGATCATAAGGTACTTGTATTTATTTAAGGAAGTGCTGTACTGGTTTCCATACAGTTGTTGATGTATAATTCTAAAGTCTCACCAGCAACATAAAAGGGTCCCTATCTTTCTACATCCTCTCCAGCATTTATTTTTTTCTGTACTATTAAGTTTTGCCAAAAATGTTTGTATGAGGTGATAACTCATTGTTTTAATTTGTATTTCTCTTATTGCTAATGTTCATGAACACGTCTCCATGGCCACCTGGATGTCATCTTTGGTAAATTGTCTAAACATGTCCTGTGCTCATTTTCTGATTGAGTTATTTGTAACTGTCATAAGATGTAGCTGTCTAAGATTTGGGAGCTCAGCCCTTTATCTGATATAGTATTACTGAGTATTTTTCCCAATATGAGGGTTCGCTGTTGAGTCTTTTTGTGGAGTCTTTTGATGTGCATATATGTCATATTTTTAGTAGGTCCCATTCTTTATTGTCTTCTGTAGTGTGGGAATTTTCATTATGTTCGATAGTGTGTTTATACCCTGTATTAGTGTCCTTAAGTCCCTATTTTTCACTGATGATCTTTATAATTGTGTGACTTGTATTTAGGTCCTTGATCTACCTTGAGTTTGTTTTTTGTACATGGGGTGGGTCTGGGTCCTGTTTGATTTTTTGCAGGTGACGATCCAGTTTTCCCAGTACCATTTGTTGAAAAGTCTATCTCTTGGCCATTCGATATTTTTAGTCCTTCACCAAAACTTAGATGTCTGTAGGTACTTGATTCTATTTTGGGGTTCCCAATTCTAATCCTTTAGTCTTCATATCTATCATTGTAACAGTACCAGACTGCTTTGATTACTGTGGCTATATGAGGGGGTAAACCAGGAAAAAGCTCTGCTGGGAAGAACGTTCTTATTACATACTTTTCCTGCTAGGCAAACATTGAGCAACTCATTCTGAGTTAGTGTATCCAGTGGCATTGCCTAGGAAGGTCCTCTCTGGTCACAGTGAATTTTTTCATAAAAGCAGTTTCCCTCAAACCTCGTTTTTTGTGATGGCCAATTTAAGAGAACAGCATGTGCTTGTCACACTTTGTTTCCTACTCAGGAAAAATGCCACAGAAATTGTTGTGATATTGAACACAGCTTACAAGGACAGCACTATGGGAAAAACTCAAGTGTACAGTGGTTTTCCTGTTTCCAAAAAAGTAAAATGTTGATTGATGGCAAACCTCAGTCTGGACATCCATCAACTTCTCAAATCGATGAAAATGTTGACTTGTAGTGCATTTGGAGTTCTTTCCACCAGGTCAGTCTGTTCGTCAAGTTTTCTATTTAGAGGTTCTGAAAAGATCATGGAACAGCATCTGACAAAAAAAGACCTGATTTGTGGCAGACAGGTTTTGCCACCACAACACCCAGTGTGCCAGTTTTGGGCAAGAAAATAACAAACAGCATGCCTCTCTTGCCACACTCACCTTACTCCCCTGACCTCACTCCATGCAACTTCTTTTTGTTTCTGGGAATGAAGAGGGACATGAAAGGACAGCCACTTGACCATGTAGAAGAGGTGAAGAAAAAAAGCAAGGGAGGTGCTGTCAGCCATCCAAACAGATGAATTTTTAAAATGTCTCCAAAAATGGAATTGCATATTTGACAAATGTATTAAGTGTAATGGAAAGTACTTTGAAGGTGATAAGGTTGTTTTATAAAATAAATAAATAAAATATATAGCTTTGAAAAAAATTGGGTTTTTTTGAGGGGGTGGAGGCGATACCCCCTCATATAGTAGGTTTTAATGTCTGGGAAAGAAAGGTGTCCTGTTTTGTTGTATTTTTTAACAGTGTTGGTCCTGGTTTCTTTCTGTTCCATATAAAGTTGGTAATTATTTTTTCCACTTCTTTGGAGAACGGGGTGGTGGGATTTGGATCAGAATTGCATGGGATTTGTAAAGTGTTTTTGGTTTACTATTCACATTTTCACAGTGTTTACTCTGCTTATCCAGGAACATGGCAACTTGTTCCATTTGTGTTTCTTTCAGTTTTTTGAAGGAATGCAATGGTAGTTTTCCTTGTATAAGTCTTTCATTTCCCTCGTAAGATTTATTCCTAAATATTTTATGATTTGTGTAGTTATTATAAACAGTGTTGTTCTTTTGTTATCTTTTTCAATATCATCATACTTAATACACAAGAATCCAACTCATTTCTGTATATTGATCTTATAGCTTGCTACACTACCAAATGTTTTAATTAGTTCGAGTAACTGTTTAATTGAATCGTTGGAGTTTTACATATAGTATTATGTTGTCTGAAAATAAAGAGATTTTTTTTTTGGTGGTTCTAATTTTCATGAACTAACTTTTTAAAAATCATTTTATTGGGGCTCGTACAATTCTTTTTTAAAAAAAAACATTTTATTAGGGGCTCATACAACTCTTATCACAATCCATGCATATACATACATCAATTGTATAAAGCACATCTGTACATTCTTTGCCCTAATCATTTTCTTTTCTTTTTTTTACATTTTATTAGGGGCTCATACAACTCTTATCACAATCCACACATATACATACATCAGTTGTATAAAGCACATCCGTACATTCTTTGCCCTAATCATTCTCAAAGCATTTGCTCTCCACTTAAGCCCTCTGCATCAGGTCATCTTTTTTCCCCCCCTCCTTCCCCCCTCCCTCCGCCCTCATGAGCCCTTGATAATCCACAGATTGTTATTTTGTCATATCTTGCCCTATCCGGAGTCTCCCTTCCCCCCCTTCTCTGATGTCCATCTCCCAGGGAGGAGGTCACATGTGGATCCTTTTAATCAGTTCCCCCTTTCCAACCCACTCACCCTCCACTCTCCCAGTATCACCCCTCACACCCCTGGTCCTGAAGGTATCGTCCACCCTGGATTCCCTGTGCCTCCAGCTCCCATATGCACCAGTGTACAACCTCTGTCCTATCCAGTCCTGCAAGGTAGAATTCGGATCATGGTAGTTGGGGGAAGGAAGCATCTAGGATCTGGGGGAAAGCTGTGTTCTTCGTCGGTACTACCTCACACCCTGACTGACCCATCTCCTCTCCTAAACCCCTTTGTGATGGGATCTCCTGTGGCCGACACTTGGGCCTCGAGATTTTTATTTCTTTTGTGACTTTGTGGATATCTTTAACTTTTTTTGATCTTTTACAGCTCTAACTAAAACTTCCAGGAGTGTAATAGATAAGATGGTGATAAAGGGCAATCGGATTTAGTTTCTGTTCAAAGAGGAAATATGTCAACTTCTCACCATTAAGTGAGATGCAGGCTATTGGTTTCACATATATGGCTTTTATTATGTTGACAAATTTCCCTTCTACACCTAGCCTATTGAGTGTTTTTATCAGGAATGGATGTTGAATTTTGTCAAATGCCATTCCTGAATCAACTGATAAAATCATGTTTTTTTCTCCTTTATTTTGTTTATATGATGAATTATAAAGATTCTTTTTCTAATATTAAACTATCTTTGTATAATTGGTAAGAATTCCACTTGATCGTGATGTATTATTTTTTTGATGCTTAGTTGAATTTTGTTGGCTAGGATTTTATTGAAGATCTTAGCATCTATAGTCATTAGAGATATTGGTCTGTGATTTTCAACTGTGAGGATGTCTTTGCCTGGTTTAGGGATTAGTGATAATTGCTTCATAACATGAATTTAGTAGTAAAATGTCCATTTACATATTGTGAAATAGTTTATATAAAATTGGTATTAAATCTTCTCTAAATGTTTGATAGAATTCCCCAGTGACACCATCTGGACACAGATGTTTTTGATGCTATAGGCATGTTAAGATTTTCAACATCATTCTGTGGTAATTTAGGCAAATAATGCATTTCTAGAAATGTATCGATTTTTTCTAGATTTTCAAATTTGTTAGAATACAATTTTTCATATTATTGCATGATTTTAAAATCTCACTTAGTTTTGTTGTAATACCCATTTCATTTCTGATGTTTTTAATTTGACAACCTGTCATTTTATAGGCTAATTCTTTTCCTGCTTTTTTTAAAAAAAAAATCATTTTATTGGGGGCTCTTGCAGCTCTTATCACAGTCTATACATATACTCATTTTGTCAAACACATCTGTACATGTGTTGTCATTATTTTTTTCAAAACATTTTCTTTCTACTTGAGGCCCTGGCATCAGGTCTTTATTTTTCTCCTTCCCTCTCCCACCCTCCCTCCTGCATGCCCCCTTGATAATTTATAGTCTTTTTAAAAAATCATGTCTTACACTGGCTGTGGTCTTATTTTACCCACTTTTCTGCTGTTAGTCCCCCTGGGATGGGGGCCATACACGGATCATTGTGATCGGTTCCCCCTTACTCCCCCCACCCAATCCTTACTCTCCTAATATCGCTGCTCCCCTTATTGGCCCTGAGGGGTTTATCTGTTCTGGATTCCCCGTGTTGCGAGCTCTTATTTGGACTACTACACCTGCTCTGGTCTAGGCAGATTTGTAAGATAGAATTGGGGTCATGGTAGTGGGAGGAGGGTGGGAAGCATTAAAGAACCAGAGGAAGGTTGTGTGCTTCATTGGTGCTATACTGCACCCTGACTGGCTTTTCTCTTCCTTGTGGCCATTCTGACAGGGGGTAGGTATCCAATTGACTACGGATGGGCTTTTGGTCTCCACTCTGCCCCCCAACTCATTCCCATTGATATGCTTTTTGTTTATTTTGTTTTGGGTCTTTGATGCCTGATACCCAATCCC
Source organism: Tenrec ecaudatus (assembly GCF_050624435.1). NCBI lineage: Eukaryota > Metazoa > Chordata > Mammalia > Afrosoricida > Tenrecidae > Tenrec > Tenrec ecaudatus. The sequence goes on along the minus strand of NC_134539.1, from coordinate 105,386,675 downwards.
ATCGACACCCCATAGTCACACAGGCTGGTGTGGGCTTTGTTGCTTCTCAGATAGATGACTGCTTGTTTATTTTCAAGTCTTTAAGACCCCAGACGCTGGGCACAGCTTTCTTCACCATATTTGCTTGTGCACCCATTTTGTCTTCAGCGATCATGAAAGGGAAGATGAACATCACAGAGTGTCGTGTTAGTAGAAGAAATTGTTCTTGCATTGAGGGAGTACTTGAGTGGAGACCCAATGTTCAGCTGAGACCATAATACTTTATACATAAATATATGCACATATCTCTGTTCCCCTGTCATTGTATATAAAGGTGTATACATATATCCATGCCTGTATTTAGACCTCTATACCTGTCCTTTGCCTCCCAGTTCTTCCCATCCCACTACCATGTTCCATCGCCATTCCTCTTCTATTTCAGGTTTCCACAGCAATGGATTGGTGGAAGGACCACTTCTGGCTCCTCTTAGCTGTGACCATCATCATTGTTTCCATGGGCCTTGGCCTCATCCTGTTCTGTATCTGTAGGAGGCAATTTAAACAAGGTAATGGCCCCCGTACCTGGGTGGGAGGGTTAGTTATCAGTGCTTTAGGACTCTTTAGGGCAGGAGAATTCATTGTGGGCCTGTATGAGTTGAAACTTGGCTTAGCATCATGCATTCTGGGTATGAATCCTACCTCTGCCAGTAACTTATGTCCATGAGTCTCAATTTCCCTATATGTATGGGGTAGGGAAAGAGGTTAATTCATCTCCAAGCACCCTTGTAGCCCTAAGTAAATAAATGAACCACTACCACCGAGTCAATCCTGACTCACAGCCAACCTAGAGGAGAGTAGACCTGTCCCTGGGGGTTTCCGAGACTGTGGCTCTTTATGGGAGTAGAAAGCTCTGTTTTCCTTCTGCAGAGCAGCTGGTGGTTTCGAACAGCTGACTTTATGGTTAGCAGTCCAACACATAACCGCCGCACCACCAAGGCTCAGTTCCAGCCCTAAATGGTTAAGTAAAAGCAGAATCTATTTCAAGACACAATATGCTCAAGTGACTGCTCAACACAGTGGATTATCTTGGGCACTTGTGAGAACATGAGCCTGGAGAATGTCAAGTCAAACAAAACAAAAAATCGTCTTGAGGAGTGAAATGTGGACTCAATCTATGTTCCACTTACTGTTTGGCCGCTATGATCGCTGACTCTAAGGTCACACGCTGAATTGTATGCCACCTTTACCAGATGTTTTTGCCAGTCTTGACATAAATATGTAGCTACCTGGAGAAATCATAGTCATTTTAGATGGTCTACGTGTGCGTTTTCCGCTTTGTTATTTATCCCCAGAAGTGTGAACTCGTTCGCTCAATGATGTTTTTGATTTAGATGTTATTCCTTTAAATAATGACCTAAGCCAAGAGTACACTTGGGAATGATAAACACACTGATGTGTGGAGCCACTTTCCTCTGGAGTACTTGGACAGACTGCTCAGTGGCCAAGGTGCTGTCCTCCCATTGCAGCCAGTCAGCCTCAGGTCAGGAGTGCTGACAGGTCAGGAGGCCCCAGAGGTGAAAGGATGTTGATGCTCACATAGCCATGCCTCCCGGCCTCTTTTTGGAGATTATGAAGGGAGATAGAGCCTTGGTTGAGGACCCAGAGGGGTTGGTGGTGGGGTTAGGACTAGAACTCAGGTCTTCTGACTCCTTTCTTGTTGTTAGGTACCGTCAGGTTGGTTCCTACTCACAGTGACCCTGAGTGTAACAAAGAATTGGTAGCTGTTTTTCTCTTTAAAACAAAATTTGCATTCTGAGTTGAGATCCTCTATCTTAAGATTTTTTTCATTCATAGATATGGACCGAAATTATGACCCCAGACAAAAGTCTTACCGTTTATCTTGATCTCTCCCTTGAAAATAAGCAGGTTATCATTGATGATAACTTCTATGTTCAGAACAATTTATGAGCTGCCACTCCCATTTTTTAAATCTTTATTTCCTCCTACCAGCATCTGTGTTTCTAAATGCCACCTAAACGCCAGGCTTGGTAGTAGGAAATAGGCACGAGGAAGTAGCGCATCCTTGGGTACCCATCCTTGGGTAGCACGTAGGCTCTGTGGTCACATGGCCTGAGCTCCAGTTCTGCTTCACACTCACCAGTTGTGTCTGGAAGTCTGCCTCCTGTCAGTGGCCCTTTGAGGACTTCGACACTCGAAAATCACAGCCATTGTGAACTCGTCCTAGATGGAAATGCTTTTCTTCCCTTAGGCAAGAAATGGAACATCGCCAGAACCTTGAGACAAAGCCAAAGAGCCGAGGAAACGATGTATGAGTAAGTGGCCAGTCCCTCTGCTTTTTTATCTTGAGCCTCGCCCCTTCGTTTGCACTAGTACTCTCACACACTCCATCACTAGTATGGCTAAAATGCCTACTCTTCTCTAGCCAGTGAATGTTATATTTTCCAGCTTCTTCCTCTATGGAAAGAGGACTCAGGGATTTGGGTAGGCTTATCTTTGTGCCTGTTCTCCAAGTCTTCCCTGTCTACGCTATTTTTTTATTTGTTTTTTATTTGCACTATTTTAATAGAGGTGTGGGGTAGCATGGTCTGGGCCCATCCTTCAAGGTGAACTCTATGCTTCTTTTCATTAGACAGATTGCAAGTATAATCCTCTTACATCTTTGTGCTGAATAAAAATATACTTTTCCCTTTATTTTTGGATATTAGGATACCTAGTGGGGCTTAATCAAGGATAATGTAACTGAGAGGAATTATTGAAACCCAAATGAAGGCCAAACATGATGGTGGAACAAGAATAAAGTAAAAGGAAATAGAGGAAAGAACTAGGAGGCAAAGGACGCTTATAGAGGTCTAACTACAGGCATGTACATATGTAAATATATTTATATATAATGATAGGAAACACATCTATGTACATATATTTATATGTTAAGTATTAAGATAGCAGATAGACATGGGGCCTCTACTTAAGTACTCCTTAATGCAAGAACACTTTGTTCTAATAACCTGGCATTCTGTAATGCTCACCTTCCCAATACGATGGCTGAAGGCAAAATGGGTACATAAGCAAATGTGGTGAAGAAAGCTGATGGTGCCCAGCTATCAAAAGATATAGTGTCATCTAGTTGAGAAGCAACAAAGCCCACATGGAAGAAGCATACCAGCCTGTGTGATCACAAGGTGATGGTACGATCAGGTATCAGACATCAAAGAACAAAAAGTCGTATCATTGTGAATGAGGGGGAGTCTGGAGTGGAGACCCAAAGCCCATCTGTAGGCAATTGGACATCCCTTTATGGAAGAGTTGCAGGGAGGAGACGAGTCAGTCAGTGCAGTATAGGAACGATGAAACATACAACTTTCCTCTAGTTCTTTAATGCTCCCCCAACTCCACTATCGTGACCTCAATTCTGCCTTACAGATCTGACTAGACCAGAACATGTACACTGCTACAGAGAAGAGCCTGTGATACAGGGTGTCCAGGACAGAGAAACCCCTCAAGATCAATAATGAGAATAGAGATACCAGGAGGGGAAGGGGAAGGGAAGGGGAGGGGAGAAAGGGGGAATTGATCACAGTGATCGACAGATAACGCCCCCCGGCCCCCTCACGGGGACAAACAACAAAAAAGTGGGTGAAGGGAGACAGCAGATGATGTAAGATATGAAAATAACAATAATTTATAATTTATCAAGGATTCATGAGGGAGGGAGGGTTGGGGAGGGAAGGAGGAAAAATGAGGAGTTGATATCAGGGACTCAAGTAGAAAGAAAATGCTTTGAAAATGATGCTGGCAACATGTGCAAATGAGCTTGACACAATGGAAGGATGGATGGATGGATGGATGGATGGATGGATGGATGGGTTGTGATAAGGGCTGTAAGAGCTGGTGGTGAGAGAAAACTTATTTGATGCCACTTTCTTGACCCCTTTCTCAGCAACGCAATTTTCAATTCTCTTAAACTTCTTCATAATAAACCCCCGTGACTGTGATTGAGAAACTCAATCGAGATTACCGCTTTGGAGTTCCCCAACTGTTCCCATCACCATCTGGGCTGGACTCTGCCTCGTGTGAAGCTAGTTCAACACATCGCCTCAAAAGCCACGGCTTTGAATAAATCCCACTGGACCATTTTTCACCCCTGCTGGATGTGAAGCACATGTGAACCACACGTGAACCACAAGAATCCAAAACACTAACTCTCTTCTTCTCTCTCTAGGAATGTTCTTAATCAAGTGCCAGCCCAGTTACCTCCTCTGCCACTCAGGGACTTACCTTATCCAGAACTTTCCTGTAAGTGTATTTTGCTGCTAACAGTTCCACCCGGGGTAGGATAACAAATGTACCTAGGGGAAGGTGCCAGTGTGCTGTTTACAAAAGAAGTCAAAAAGAGCAAGAATCGGGATCTATGCCCTTGATATTGAACGTTTAAATTCATGGTTAAATTCCATCTTGGAAATGCGATAGGCCCGGTGACATCACGATGGACTTTTCACATTCTCAAACTGCTTCCTGTTTCTAGAACGTTCTTCCTGGAACTCTTCACACAGAGTGCTTTGCCTCATCCTTCAGGTGTCGGCTCAGATGTCACCATCTCAGCTGATGGTAATTGCCCAACCTAGTGCAGCCCTGCTAACACCCTTGATGAGACACAGGACAGTGACCTGAATTTCCTTTAGTTATTGCTCCTCCGAAAAATAAACCCCAGGAAGGAAGATAGGGACCTTTGTCTTGCTCATCACTGTTTGCCTACTACCAAGAGCAGTGCCTGGAGCTTCGTGGATACTTAATAAAATGTGTTTTGATTGAATGAATAACCAAGTCGTGATATTAGCCAATATGTATTAAACAGAGCTGGGCACTTTCTAGGTGTTATGATTACTCTGCACCACAACGAGGCAGGCACATTGTTAGTCTCCTTTAACAGAGGAGGATGCTGACGGGCAGAGAAGTTAAATGATTTGCCCAAGATCACACAGCTAGTGAGGGCGAGGGCCTGAATACGAACTTAGGTCTGTCGACTGCAAAGTTCTGCAAGAAGTGAAATGGTGGCAGCTTTTCAGATTCTCCTGGGAGGAGATGGAGTCCCTGAGTAGTGCAACAGTTATCTCACTTAGCTAAGCGAAAGGTTGGAGGTCTGAGCCTACCCGGAGACATCCTAAGAGCCCTGGTAGCATAGCTGGCTACACACTGGGCTGCTAGCCACAAGGTTGGAAGTTTTAAACCACCAGCCACTCCATGAGAGAAAGATAAGGCTTTCCACTCCAATATAGAGTTACAGTCTTGGAAACCCATCTGGGCAAGTTTATTCCTGATCCCTGCAGGGTCAGTGTGAGTCAGAATGGACTTAATGGCAGGGAGTGTTTTTTGGTTTGTGTTTGTTTTGGTTTTTGCTTTTGAGCGGCACCTTGGAAGAAAGGTCTGGTGGTCTACTTCCCCCAAATCAGCCGTTGAACTCTTTAGGAGGCACAGTTCTCCACTGACACTCGTTGGATGTCCATGATTCAGAACTGACACAACAGCAACTGGCTTGGGGAGAAGGTGGGACTGCATGGGGGCAGTTCTAAACCCACCACAGGTGAGGGACGGCGCTGTTTTGTTATCCCGCTATGTACTCCTATACAAAAATACACATCTTTACTACCATCGAGTCAATTCTGATTCATAGCAACCCTATAGGACAGAGCAGAACTGCCCCTTGGGTTTTCCAAAAGCAGCTGGGGGATTCAAACTCCTGACCTTGTGGTTAGCAGCCCCACACATAGCACACGGCACCACCAGGGCTCTCTGTTATGTACTCCATGAATTCTACCTTTTGTAAGCCCCATTGTTTCCTTCCTCGCTTAGGGAGAGAGGTAGTGGAGGTCAATATGAAGAATCCGTCAGAAGTAAATGTGGTCAAGGATCCAGCCTTGGTTCCACAATCTCACTACAGAGACACGGGGGGATCAAATATTGGATGTCTGATCTTATTTGCCATCTGCTCACTTTGGTGATCCTGGTACCGTGTCATAAATGTGCCGAACTATAAAATGGGAAGCTAGTTCACCAAAAAGTCAGAAGACTGTGGAAAATCATGTAGACAATTGCATTGTGTCTAAGGTGCTTTTTGTGTCTTCCAGCTCCCCGGGAAAGCCCACGTCAGCCACCGGTTACATATTCATCATTACATAAAGTTAGAAACAAAAAGACACAGTCCATCCCAAGCAACGTCGAGTCTGAGGATGACTACGACGATGTTGAAATACCTACAACTATTGGAAACCATCATTTTGAAACAACAATTTCCTCTTTTTGTCAAGCGGACAAGGGTTCACGCAGTTTATTTTGAAACAATTAAGACTGGTTGAACTTCTCAATCACACAATGAGCAAAAGGCAGGAGCAGAACCTTCATCATAGAGAATATCAAGCAGCAAACAAATATCAAAAGACATTGGTGATCATTGGCCATTAGAGAGATGCAAGTCAAAACTACAATGCAATACCATCTAATCCTGGATAAAATGAAAAAGGAAGTGTGCCAGCTTGTGTGATCCAAGGATTTTAAATAATAAAATCTAAATCCGAAGGAGGGAATGGCATCAGAGCTTGAAGTGTGAACCCCCGGTTTGCAGAAGGCTGTGGGAGATAGTGGAACCCTAGAATCCACTTGCAGGGTCCCTGAATGGATCCAGCCGCCAGTGAATTCCCTCTCTACATGGTCTGGGGGTGTGAATAGTCTTGCTGTCGAACAGAGCAAGGTGAACTAATTATGGCAGATGTAGTGCGGCTAAAATGTAATACTTTGTGATCTGATCTCTCTTTTGAGACGCATTTTAAAGTTGTTTCAATTTTTAAACATTCTGCTTTTTTCAGTGTTTTCTATGGTTTGTGTTCTTGTTTGTTTTTGTGTTTTCTATATTTTGTCTAGTCGTTGTTACTGGGTTGTTTGGTTTGCTACCTGTTTGGATTTTGTATGATTTCCTGTCTATGAAATCCAGGAGAGGGCGATCTAAAGGCTGGACTGATGATTGCCTAAGGGCGTGGCAGGGGAGAATGGGGTGGGTGGGGGACAAAACGGGAAGCTAACAATGAATAAAAGAAGAAAATATTCTGAAACTGATTGTGGTGATGATTGCATAAGTCTTCTTAATGCAATTGAATGTTAAATTGTATATGTGAAGTCTATGCCAATAAAGTGATTCTTTCTTTTTTTTAAAGATAACATTTTCATAATTCCTTTTAATATATTCAAACCATCAAATTGTATGGTAGGTGAATTATGTCAATAAAACTGTTCAAATAAAACATATGCGAGAGGGTATTTATGTCATATGCAGATACTGTGCCACTTTCTAGATCAGATTTAGCACTCATGGATTTGGGTAACCCCAGAGGCCCAGAGCCAATTCCCTGCAGAGGTTGAAGGACAACTGTATTTACGTACTTGTTCAACCCAGAGAGCATGAGCTTCTCCATAATCTTTGAAATACCTAAGCCAGCCTTGAGATTATCTTTTCACAGAAAAGCAATGCCTATTAGATCGGGGCTTTTCTTATTTAAAAAAGAAAGAACTGTGGAGTAAGCATTGGCTCCTAACCACAAAATTAGCAGTCAAACCCATCAACTACTCTGCACTGAGAAAATGATGCAGTCCCCTCCTGTAAAGATTTACAGTCTCCAGAGCCCCAAGGACCAATTCTACCTTGCCCTACCTTGTCATGTATGCCTATGTCTGTATGCATCAGAAGTGACTTCATGGCGTACGTGGCAGGTGGAGGGTGCGAATGTCTCCCCCATGCAGGTGAACATGCACCGCCTCTCTCTTGCTCCTTGGGATTTCATGGTGTGGGTTTGGGGCTCTCATTCAAGTGTTCTTTCCACGTGGTTTTTCGCGTTCAACCGTGCAGTCCGCTCAGTTCCTGCCTTGCACACTTTCCAGAAACAGCACGCCTCAGATATAGTCAAACAACTTTCAACATTGGTCTCTGGGTTTGATGACTAAGGCCTATAGTCTCATGGAACAGCTCAGTCAATTGACATAACATAGTTCACAAAAATCAAGATCTGTATCCTGGTGAAGTGAATCACATTGGGGTCTTAAAAGTTTGTGGGTGACCACCTAAGGCACAACTCTGGGTTCTACTCACCATCAGCAAAGCAGTGAGGTAACCAAAAGCACAGAGAAGAAGCAAATCTACAAGGACCACAATCTCATCTACCCTGAAACCAGAAGACCTAGATGGTGCCCAACCACGGCTAACTATGATGGCCAGGATCACAATCATTTGTTCTGGGTAAAATGGGAGACAAATATGAAGCAGAATTCAAATTCTTTTTTAAAAAACTGTTTTAAATTAAAACAAACTAGAAGAGTAGAGAACAGAGGACATTCTGAAACTATTGCCCGGAGACATTCTTTTAAACCTAGAAGGAAGCATAAGTTGCATTGGCTGGAATCAAACACGTCTCCTGCATGAAAAGCATGAATTCAACCACCGAGCCACAGCCGTCCCCTGTATGACCTACATCATCTTAAGTCTGTGGTTGATTTTGTGGAGTCTCACAGACCCCATCTCAGAAAGCCCCCCCCCGCCCCCGTTCTCTCCACCACCGGGCATCCAGGGGCCACAGGGGGTGCTCTAGTGTGTGGTCTCCACCTCAGACCTTGTAGATTCTTCAAGGGCAGGAAGTGTCTTTTGTCTTTGAACTCCACCCTCCCCATACCGCCCTGCTCCGCCACCAACACACACCCCAAGTTCTGAATTTTTTTTCTTCATAATGGCAGTTAACATTCATTGAGAATCTATTAGTCTATGGCCACCACTGTTATAAACACCACTTCATTTAATCTGTGAATGACCCAGGAGCCCTTGCGGCATAGTTAGTGTTGGCTGTTAACACGTGGTCGGCCATTCAAACCTACCAGCAGGTCCACTGGTAGACTATCAGGCCCTAAAAGATATGAAGCCTTATTAACCCTCAGAGTTCTCTGCACCATCAAGTTGCACTGAGTCTGAATCCACTGAGTGGCAGTAGGTTTGAATCATGGCAACTGAATTCTTTGTTTGGTATTGGCTAAACTTACCACAGAGATTCGAGGGTTTGTTTTTTCTCACCTTGGTTTGTTTTTCCTTCTGTGTGTGTAGGGCAGGTTACGCTCTAATCATCAACTACAGCTAGACGTTACCTTCTGCCTTATCCATAGAGGTGTCATTTTACCATCTGTGTACGTCAAGAACTACAGGGGAAAGTTCCCCCAGGAAAATTCATGAGGAATAGGAGAGAATGGGGCTGTTTTAATGGCATGGTTAAGTTGAGCGCTCAGGACATTTCACATCTCCCCTCCATCACGTCTATTACTGCTTCCTCCTTGAGAGAGTTCTGTGCAAACAATTTCAAGCTCTTCCTTCTAGATCACTGCTCCTGAGAACCTAGCCGGCAAAGCACCAGTGTCATCTGTTGAAGCTAATGAGATGCAGAAGAAGCAGAGGGATACCCCCTAAGCCAGTGCCATATGAGTCCGCAAGGTCCCAGTTAACTTTGCAGAATCTTGCCAGTAGCAATACCATTTCTATGGAGTTGATTTTAACTCATGGCAAACCTACGTGTGCCATAGTAGAACTGACGGTCCCCAGGGTTTTGGCAATGGCTGATTTGTTTTGGAAATCGTTTGCAGGAATTTCTCCCAAGGTACCTCTGGGTGGAACTGAACCTCCAAACTCTTGATTAATAGCCCTGCAGAAACAGTTTGCACCAATCAAGGACCCCTGCAGAATCTCAGATCCATTGGAGGTCTAGGATTCCTTGGAGCTGATCTGCTAGAGTGGTAGCACTTGACTCATTATCGCCACACTCATAATGGGCTAATTTTGAAGCAATCTGTAGGAAAATCAACTCTTTAAGTCGGCTCTTTTTTTTTTCTTCCAAACCATTTTATTAGGACCTAATCCAGACATCAAACCTTTCATAGCTCAATCACATGAAGCAGTGTTGTACAATCAATTTCAAAACATTTTCTTCCTTCTTGTACTCCTTGATATTAGTTCCTCCTGACCCTGCACCTCCCTTGTTGGACCTGCCAGGGGTCTTGTTCTAGATTCAGCCGTCCTGGGTTTCATAGACCAAAAAACATAGAAAAAACAAGAAGGCTACCAATATTGAAAAAATACAACAGAGATAAATCCCAATATATATTTAAAAAGTTTTTTAGCCACAGAAAACTCTTTTTGCTTGATTTGGTTATTTAATGTTGGCTGTTAAGGAGAGTACGATAAATCGTGAAAAGGCCTGGGAATTACCTTTGGACTGAGTTCCTTCGCAAGGGTATCGTTGGCTTTTCTGGTCACTCTCAGATAATAAAAAGCCCTCCAGGTGTGGTTACATAGATATGTGCATTTGTCAAAACTCGGTGAATATACAGTCAGGATTTATGTTTCCTTTTACCTTCCTCCTACCCCGCCATCATGCTTGCCCTTCTTCTGCCTCTTAGTAATTCCTCTCAGCTAGATTGCTGTTGCTCCAGCACCCCCAGGATCTCTACGTTCTCCTCAATGTTGATTTTAATACCCTAGTTGTTCCCCTGTCTATGGCGTTGTTTGTTCAGTGCTCCCTTCCTCTACTTCCTCCTTCCCCCAAGTCCCTCCGGAACCCTGGGTCCTGTTGCTTTCTCCTCCAGCTTGCTTCCCATGCCTATCTTAAAAAAGTAGGCAAAACCAACAATAATGCAGACAAAGCAAAAGATTAAAGAAAAAGAGAAAGAAAGAAAGATAATCATAACTAGCAAAAAACGACAACCAAAAAAGCATATCTAGTTCCAGGTCTGCCCGCTGACCTTTATGACCATCTCTCCATTGGTTCTGAGGGAATTCTGGGAATTGATCCTCCTAGCCTGAAGGAAAGTGGGGAAAGATCTAGGAAGCAAAGCTATGGACAGAGGCATAAACATAGGTGTGTGCATATGTAAATATGTTAGTTCATAAAAATAGAGGTATTGGCCTATGTACATATATTTATATGGGAATACATGGAGGTAGTGGATGGACTATGGGCCTCTATTCAAGCCCTGCCTCAACACAAGAACACTTTGTTCTAACAAACTGGCCCCAAACAACAGAAAACGTGGGGAAAGGGAGACAGTGGTCTATATAAGATATGAAAATAATAGTAATTTATCATTTATCAAGGGGTCACGGGTGGGGAGAGGGTGAGGGAGGAGAAAAAGAGTGGCTGATATCAAGGGCTCAAAAAGAAAATAAATGTTTCAAAAACAATGATGGCAACATATTTACAAATATACTTGATACAATTGATATATGGATTGTTATAAGAGCTATAAGAGACCCCAATAAAATAATCTTTTAATAAAAAATATAAAAGATTTATGTCTGTCAGCCTATGTAAACTCTATCTCAAAAGAAAAAACCTACAATTGAATTCTAGTTAATAATACACTGCAGTATTTATGGGCAAGTGTACTAATGCCTAGGGGCCCTGTGGGCACGATGGGTACCTATTGGTCTGGTAACTGCGAGGTCAATGGTTCAAGACTACCAGCTAATCCTCAGGAGGAAGGCGGGGCTTTCTACTCCGTAAAGAGTTAGCCTCAGAAACCCGCAGAGGCTGTTCTATTCCCTCCTACAGGGCCATTATGAGTCGACATGGACTCGAGGGGAGTGAGTTGGGAGTGAGTTACAGGAATGTCTGTAACTTACCTTGAAGTGCAAAATGAGCTAGATGGATAAATGAAGAAAGGAACAGAGGGACATTAACACAGTACAATGTTACTGGGAGGCATCGTGATGAGCATTATAACCTCATGGAATTGAACCTCTGAGGACCATGGAAATAACAATTGATTTGTTAGGGTGGAACCCCGGACCTCAACGCTAATCCGTTCCAGAAGGTGCGTCGAGATCCACAGATGTGGAGAGGAGGGATGGAGAGAGAGGCATTGTTGGGAAGGGGAATCCCCTTCCATCAAATCAACTGGTAGTTGCCTCTCAGGAGTGTTTTTTCCCTTCTTTGTGCTTTTTCACTAGGATCTGGTTGGCTTTCTCTAAAAATATATCTGTCTAATATGGTCTGCTGTTGGCATTTTCTTACAGGGTTTACTAAATTATTATGCACAACATTGATCACACGGTTAACCAGTTCCTTACCATGATGATTCTTTTCAGAAAACTCTTTCTTAGGACCCATGTTTTTATCTAAAAATGGTACAAAAAGCCACAAAAACTAGGAAAGCTATAGCAACACTGTTGGAACACAGCTTCAAAAGGTTTAAACAACTTGTACTAACAACATCAACTAACACCGAGTGACCGAAACATGAACTACTTTTGTTTAAAAAATCACACATGTCAGACTGGATGATGTTTTGTTCAAGCTCCAATGCAGTTTTCTCCACCTTTCATGTTGAAATCCAGTTATGTCAAGTGCTGATGCAGTCAAGTACCGGGGCTCTACTGTACACATATATGAGGGGGTACAAAAATAAAACTGGATTTATTTTCCCCCCCAAAAAATGGATTTTTTTCACCAAAAAATATGGATTTAATTTTTTTTTTACAAAACAACTTTATCACCTTCAAAGTACCCTCCATTATACTTAATACATCTTGCAAATCTGTGATTCCATTTTTGGAAACATTTTTCAAACATCTGTTTGGATGGCTGACAGCACCTCCCTTGTTTTTTTCTTCACCTCTTCTACATCCATCAGATCCTTTCATGTCCCTCTTCATTCGTGGAAACAAAAAGAAGTCGCACAGCCCTGGTGCCACAGAGGTTATGTGTTGGCCTGTGAGCTGAAAGCCCAGCAGTTCAAAGCCATCAGCTGCTCTACGGAGAAAGATAGGTCTTTCTCCTTCTGTAAAGAGCTACAGCTTCGGAAACTCACAGGGGTAGCTCTTGCCCGTGCTATAGCGGTGCTACGAGTTGGCATCGACTTGAGGGCAGTGAGTTTTCTGGAACTTTGTCTTGGACCATTTTCCCCCGACTGTATTTCAGCGACACTGACCTCTTTATCAGGTTCTTGCTAACACCAGATTCTTTCCTTTCTGAGGAAACTAGTTTCTGTTTGTTAAAGCCACCCATTTGCAGGGTTTCGTGGGGCAGCACGAGATTACTAAGATGTCATCTACCAGTTCTCCTCTGCGACACAGTGTCAGTTTCCCGCTGATCATCCTGCATAGCACCTCCCCGCCACCCCCACCCCACTACATGGCTATCTTATCAGACCACTTATTCCCGTTGTAGTACTTGAGTTAAAGTTTATTGTGCCAAACTGACTGATAAACACATGTGGGGTTAATTGAAGGGAGGAGAGATAAATGGCTCTGTGAGTCTTGCCCTTCTAGTTCTTGGGTCTCTTGCTCTGCGATGGTTGGAGCTGGGTGCAGCTGTCTTAGCCAGTTCCCTGCTTTAGCTTGCAAGTCTCACTTTCTGCAAGACATCCCCAAGGAGAAGCCACCTGGACCTACCCCGATGCAGCCCTGGGTGCTGGAGCAGCTGTGTGGAGACCCCTGCCAGCACTGAGATGTTTACACATTCACTGATTTGGCTTTCCTCCTGCAGTCTGCGTCATTGCGTGTGTTTTGTGAGATGGAGGAGGACTTTGTGGATTGGTGTTGGACTTATGGGTTAATGTTGGACTTGTGGGCTTGGGCAGTACTGGGTGGGATGTTTTCTTGATGTGCACTTAACCTTTATATAAAACTCTCTCTAATACACGAGTTTCTGTGGATTTGTTTCTCTAAAGTATCCAGACTAACACAGTATTTCTCAGTTTCTTAAATTTTCATGTGTTTTTTAATTGTCTGTTTCTCATTTCTAAAACTAAAGATCCTTCACAAAAAGTTTTTGTCTGCCTCTCCCTAGTGCTGAGAACAGCAAGTGTATGCTTACTAAATATTGCGTTAATGAGTGACCTGGGACTGGGGATCAAGGAAGTGGTAAGAAAGGACTTGAAAGTTGAGGTGGCCAAGAATGGATCATCCTCTCATGAACCCTGAACGCCTCTTCGATGACACATGGAGAGGACTGGCATGGGTATCTATATGCTCTAGAGAACAACAATGGAGAGAGCTAGCAGATGACAAAGACCGAAGGTGACAAGTGATGGTTTAGTCATATGGCCAGAGCCTGACAGGAAGAGGACTTTTATTTTGCCATGAGAACAGAATCATGTTGGCCTGGAAGTGGAGAGGAGAGAAGACAAGAGGAGGGGAGAGGAGAGCAGAATGCTGCTGAGGATCTGGAGAGAATGAGTGACCTTTACAGTAAGAGGTACAGACAATATGTTTGCAGAAAGGAGGATTTCAATTAAGTTGGGAACTAGAGGGATTCATCAATAAAGAAGATGACTGGGAAGTGAAAAAAAAAGAAGTTGCACATATCAAGATCAGGTGAGTAAGTTGCGTGGGGCAAGAGGAGCATGCTATTTTTTGCCAAAATCTGGCATACTGAGATGGCTGTGTGAGCAGGTGCATTGTCATGGTGGCAAAACCAGTCCCCAGTCTACCACAAATCAGGCCTTTTTTGTCAGATACTATTACGCAATCTTTTCAGAACCTCTAAATAGAAAGCTTGATTAACAATCTGACCTGGTGAAATGAACTCCAAATGCAGCATGAGTCAACAGTTTTGTCTGTTCAGGAAGTTGACAGACATCCGGAATGAGGTTTGTCATCAAACAATATTTCACCTTTTTGAAAATGAGAAGACCACTCTTACACTTGAGTTTTCCCCATAGTGCTGTCCTTGTAAGCTGTGTTCAACATCACACCAGTTTCTGAGGCATTTTTCCTGAGCAGAAAACAAAATTTCACAGTCATACTCTGTTCTTTTAAATGGGCCATCGCAAAAAAATGAGGTTTGAGCAAAACTGCTTTTATGAAAAAATTCACTGTGACCAGAGAGAACTTCTCAGGTGAGGCCAGTGGGTGCACTAATTCAGAGTGAATTGCTCGATGCTCACCTAATGGGGAAAATGCATACTATGAAAGATCTCCCAAGTGGGGCGGGGTTTTTTTTTTTTCTGTTCTTCTTGGATAACCCCTTGTATATACTCAGAATAGTTTTTTTAAATGCTCACTGTAGATTCCAGGGTAGGTATACAAACCAAAAAAATAAACCCCACTGCTGTCAGTTTCATTCCAATTTATAGTAACCCTACAAGACAGAGCAGAATGGCTCCCACAGGGTTTCCATGGCTGTGCATCTATTCAGAAGCAACCTATCATATCTTTGCCCACAGAGCAGCTGGTGGGTTGGAACTGCTGACCTTTTGGTTAGATGACAAGGACTTTAATCACTGAGCTGTCAGGGCTCCTAGGTCTATAGGTGCTCAGTGTACTAAACTGAGCACTATCCAATAGAAATACACAGAGAGGAAGAAATTAATTGATGGTGAGTGGCCATCAAAAAGATGTCCAACTACAGATTGCCTGGAGAAAGCAGATGAGAAGAAATAGCTGAACAGTGATGAATTCAGGATCCAGTGTTCACAAAATAAAATAGAGCATACTCCCCAAACCAGACCCACTGAGGTAGAGTCTGGTTGCCTTCCTGGAGACATTTGAAATTTACTTACCTTTCCGTGTCTGCATTTGTCCCATCTCTGAAAGCAAACCGAGAAACGCCTATTATGAACGGAGACACTGACTATGACATCAGGTGGAGGCATGGTCGTTGTGGCTTGTTTTCTAAGCACTGACTTCCCTGGTGGGGCTAGAAGATTGACTTAAACCCTGAATCTGGGGAACCGCAAACCTTGACTTACATCCCCGCATCTGAAGTAGTAAGCAAAATAATTTATACCTACTCAGGTGACATCTCTTCTAAGAGGTTTTCTCTGATCTGCATGCAACCCAGGAGGGAAGGCTTAGAGCCCTCACCCTTTTTCACAGCATGCTGGACATACCTCTCTGCTGCATTTAAACAGTCTGTGATAGTGCGATGCAAGGCAATATAGAGAAGCTTCATGTCTCCCTTATTAGACTATAAACTCCTCGGGAATCAAGATTTCTTTATCTTCTTGGTGCCTGGTATAGCGACTGGCGCATGAATTAACTAATTTACACCATTCTTTTCTTTCTTTGGAACGCTGGTGGCCTAGTGGCTTATGTGTTGGGCTGCTCACTGCAAGATCAACAGTTCAAAACCACCAGTCACTCCCCGGAGAAAGACGAAGCCGTCTGCTCCCAGGGAGACCCGTACAGCCTTAGAAATGTGAGCGAACAGTTCTACGTGTCCTACAGGGTCTCCTATGAGTCAGAATTGACTTGAGGGCAGTGTCTTCGGCTTTGCTTTGGGGTTTCTTTCTTTGTAACTTTTGGAAAACAGTTTCAGTTACATATAATTCATATTTCATACATTTCAACAGTTCAGTCATATTCAAAAGAGTTGTGTAATCATTACCACAATAAATGTTAGGAGATTTCTTCTTCCTTGTACTCATTGCTGTTAGCTCCCCAATACCCATCAACCTTCCCTGTCACGCCCCTAGGAAACAATTAATCCAATTGCGGTCTCTATAGATTTACCTATCCTGGACTTCATATCCTGAAAAACATACAAAAATTTAAAAACATTAACAGAATAAAGCAGAGAGAACCTCAATTGAAAAGAAAGCAGAAAATATTTTAAAATTGGCACAAATATACATTGAATCACAAGGGAAATCAAGTGACAAGATGTTGCATTTTAACCTAACCATAGCTGTAGTAACCCATCCTACAATACAATGTCTGATAACGATGCCGCTTCCATCCCTGGTCCACAATCATGGGGAATTCACCAGAGACTCAATCCACATGGGCCTTCTGTACACTAGGTGTTCAGACTGTAGGCTCTAATACTGTTCCCTCCTCCAGATCTGGATTTTATTATTTAAAATCCTTGGATCGCTCAGGCTAGTGTGCTTCTTCTGTGTAAACTGAGCTGACACCTCATTTAGATGGCTGCTTTTTCTTCAAGATAAGGCTTTAAGATGCCATGTGAAATCCTCTTAATTTTTTAGGAATGGTTTTGTATGTTTTCCTGTCTCTGAAATCCAAGATAAAGAAATCTATGAGACAGCACCTGGATTGATTGTCCATAATCAAACATTGGGGTAAAAAGTTTTTTGATCACTTCTAGACACTCCCAAACTCCTCACCAGAATGTCATGGTAATCCTTTCAGCAGCCAGTACAGCCCTTCCAGCTTCACGTTAAAACTGCTCCTCCCTTATACACCGAGTGTTTGGCTTCTTCTGTAGTTCTAACCTTGACCTTCCATTCCTTCCCCTCCCTCACTAGTGGTGGGTGAAGAAGGAGAAGGGGAAGAACAATTCTAACCCCATTAATATGACCTTGAGTTGGCACCAGCATCTTCTGGATTGTCAGGTAACTACTGCTTACTCTTGACTCGTGGATGATTCTGTGGGTTCTTTGGAATTCCCCACATCTGGGCATCTCTTGTCTTTCATTCTCTCATCGTGAGAAAAATGCACACCTCTGTCTGCTTCCTCCGAGCCCTGGGAGTCTGACAATCCACCTCTGTACTGTAGGGGACACTTTGCCTCTCCGCCCTCTTTAACAGGATGGAAGACCTCCTGGAGCCCATCTCTCTTGGGCCATATCCGTCTGCAGAATCACACATACATTGCCTTGGCCTCCATAGCATGCGAGCTACTTCACAACCTGTGGTGGTCAGCTGCTGGGAGTTGTGGAGCTAGAGCGTCCTTCACGAAGACTGGGTGCCGAGCGCCCAAAGAACGTCTGAGTCACTATGGGAGACATGGGCTTTCTTATTTATGGGAAGGTTACTTAGGGAGGTGCAGTGCTGAGAGTTTGGGGTGGCTACTCGGTTCGAGGTTTGGTCCACACTGACCCCTAAGTGTTTTTATACCGTCTAGGGTAGGGAAGGTGAGAGAGGGTCAGTAAGGCACACCTGGAGTACCTGTGCTGGCTGTGGGCTCCCTGGGAAGGGCTGCACCTAGACTGTCCCATGACCGCCTTGGTGATAACAGGTCCTTGGAGTCCAGCTCTGGAGCTAAGCCTGCAATGGAGAAGGTACTCTGGGGCGAGGCCAAGAATAGGCTATGTGGAAGTGTTCATTTATATGACAGAATAGTGGCAGCTCCGTGCACAAAGGCATCAGGTTCTGGTGATCTGTAAGGTTGCCATCGGCTGATTCTCAGAAACAGACCACCAGGTCTTCCTTCCTAGTCATCCGAGTCTGCAAGCTCCCCCTGAAACCTGTTCAGCATCATAGCAACACACAAGTCTCCACTGGCAGGTGGGTGGTGGCTGTGCATAGAGATGCATCAGCCAGAACCAAACACAAGTGCCCTGTATTGAAAGCGAGAATTCCTCCACCAAACCGCCACTGTCTCCTTTATGGCCTGTGGCAGTTCTAGAATCTACTGCCAACTTGAGTGAGGGGGTGGAATCTAGCCTGTGAATTAGGTCATAGCCAATGATGACTTTGTGTGGGCATGGCCTTCTAAGGATTGTGGGAACTTCCTGTCTTCCTCCCTGGAAACGGGACACAAACTCTCTCTGCTTCACCTTCTTGTTGACAAGTCACAAGGAGCTATGCTGATGGAACCAGAGCCCTGGAGCTGGAGGAACCATGTGGAAACCCATACCAGTGCTGAGATGCTTCCACCGCCACTGGATCCACAAGACTTTCCACCCACTGCTCTGTGATCTTCCTGCATTCGGCATCATTGCATGTACTGTGTGAGTCTAAAGAGGAATTTACGGACTAGGATCAGACATAAGGGCTAATATCAGACTTATGGACTTGATCTGGAATGGGCTGGGATGTTTCCTTAATATACAATTGCTCTGTGGTATAAAGCTCTCTCCTATATACATATGAGTGTCTACGAATTTGTCTCCCTAGTCAGCCCGGACTAACGCATGGCCTACATGATGTTAAATCTTGGGCGTGGTGTTGCAGAGCCGCCCAGACGCCCACCTGCTGAGTTGTTGCACCACTCCCCGCTGCTCCCAGTGGCTTGTCCTTCAGACGGTGCACCTGAATGATCTCCATCAGAGTGGTCTAGCCTTGGGGTGAAGGAAAAGCGCCGAGGGTGGCTGTCTCCAGAGACATTCTCTTGCCCATCTACTAACTCCTCCTGCTCTCCAAGCTTTTTTTTTTTTTTTTTTGCAGCTGGGGGTTGTTGGTCGGAGAAGGGTTGCCAACATAGTTCTTGACCACTTCCTCTGAAAGCCTGCTTCGGTGGCCTCCACCCCACTGTGAGGCTGCCAGGAAACATCATGCAAATTGGAAACAAAAATAGCATCCCTTCCTTAAGTCACTGTATGGCCAACGACCGACCAAGCTATAGTTAAGATAACCACAAAACCCATGAGTGGCTGCTCCCCGGTTTGAGCGAGTTCAACTGACCCATCTGTCGGTGGAGGGACCAGTGGGCTCGGAAGTGATTTCGAAATGTGTGAGAAGTTAGCCATTATTGTCCTGAGGCCTCAGCCAGACTGGGGGCAGGGGTCCTATTGAATGTCCGGCTGCACCCTCTGAGATCAGTAGTCCTAGTTCCACTTTGCAGAGGATGAAGCTGAGTCACCAAGAATGTAAATCACTTACCTGTGGTCACACAGTGAGTAACTGAAAGAGCTGGGATTCGGACCCAGGTAGCCGGGCTAAAGAGCCTGCACATTTGGGCTCAATGTAAAAGTAGACCTCTTTTTAGCATCCTAAGTACAGGCAAACTGGGGTCTGCTTAGAACCTCCACCCCACCTGCTTACCACCTGCTGGGAAAGAGAGTGGAAAAAGATCTGCATGTGGATGAAACACAATATTCAGCTGGTTCCTCAAAGCTTCCTCACCCCCCACTACCATGACTCCAGCCTGCCTTTCACTGCGGGCTAGACCGAAGCACGTACACAGGTACAGATAAGCGCTCAGGACACATGAAGCCCAGGTCAGATAAACCCCTCAGGAACAGAAATGGGAGGAGAGATACCAGAAGGGGAAGATGGGGAGAGAACAGGAGAAGAAACCGTGGGGGAGGGGAGACAGTGATGGAGTAAGATATGAAAATAATAATTTTTTAATTTAATAAATTATGTTATTGGGAGTCATACAACTCTTATCACAATCCATACATACATCGATTGAGTAAAGCACCCTTATATATTCGTTGCCCTCGTCATTCTCAAAATTCACTTTTCACTTGGGTTCCTGGATTAAGCTCATTTTCCTTTTTTCCCCTTTCCCTCCCTTCCCCATCCCCCTCCCCCATGAAAATAATAATTTATTGTAAATAATAATCTATAACTTATCAAGGGTTTGTGAGGGAGGTCAGGCTGGGGAAGGAGGGGGAAGAAATGGGGAGTTGATATTAGGGACTCAAGTGGGAAAGAATGTTTTGAAAATGATGAAGGCAGCATATGTGCAAATGTGCTTGACACACTGGAGGAATGTATGGATTGTGATGAGAGATGTAAATATTTTTAAAAAGAAAATAGTAATTTATAATTTATCAAGGGATCACAAGGGGGAAGGAGAAGGGAGGGAAAATGAGGAGCTGATACCAAGGGCTCAAATAGAAAATAAATATTTAGAAAATAATGATGGCTACCTATGAACAAATATGGTAGATATAATTGATGTGTGGATTGGTATAAGAGCTGTAAGAGTCCCTAATAAGATGATCTTTAAAAATAAATAAATAAAAACTGTGTTAGTCTGGGTACTTTAGAGAAACAAATCCACAGAAACTCATGTATAAGAGAGAGTTTTATATAAAGGGTAAGTTCAAATCAAGAAAACATCCCAACCCAGTGCTGCCCAAGCCCACAAGTCCATCATTAGCCCATCAGTCTGACACCAATCCACAAAGTCCTCCTCCATCTCACAAAACACACACTGTGAAGCCAACTGCAGGAAGAAAGCCGAATCAGTGAATGTGTAAGCATCTCAGTGCTGTCAGGGGTCTCCACATGGCTGCTCCAGCATCCAGGGCTACATTGGGGTAGGTCCATGTGGCTTCTCCCTGGGGATGTCTTGCAGGAAGTGAGCCTTGCCAGCAGAAGCAGGGAACTGGTTAAGGCAGCTGCACCCTGGTGTGACCATCACAAAGCAAGAGACCTCAGAACTCGAAAGTCAAGACTCACTGAGCCATTTATCTCTCCATTCTTCAAATAACTCCACGTGTTTATTGTCCAGGTTGGCACAATAAACTTTAGCTAACTCAAAAACTAGGGGGAAAAATGGTTGCCTGTACTCCCATTTGAGGCAAACACCATTGTTGACTGCATGGAGTGGACCCTGTCCCCTGGTGACCCGGGTACAGCAGACTGAACCACTGTCCAGTCCTGCACTCTCCCCATGAAGGGTTTCCAAGCAGACAGTGTTCTATTATGACCCATTGGCTAGTTTTGAAAAGTAGATTTCCTAGTCCGTTTTAACCTGGAAGCTCTATTGAGTGGTAATTTGGGGAAGTGCAATTTGGGGAAGCAGTTTTGATTGACTTGTTTGGGGAAGTAGGTCTCCTAGTCCATCTTAATCTGGAAGCTCTGTTGAACGGTGTTCGGCATCACAGCAACGTGCAAGTGTTCATTGACCATGAGAAAGAACTCCATCCTTATTCATAATGAACGCCTGAGGATGCAACTCAATCAACTTCCCAAGATGGAAAGGGAGGAAAGGGGAGGTCTCCTATACTTTGAGGAAAAGAGGAATTTCTCTCAGATGACAGAAAGAGGATTAGGCTCTCTCCCGATGAAGAAAGGGGTTGTTCCCGAGAGTGCTCTCCAGAGCCGCCAACGGCAGTGGAAAGGGCAATGTTCTGCGCTTGGGCCCAGTTCCACAGGATCCACATCCATGGTGGATGCTGTTTCTCACCTCCTCGGGACACATTCAGCTTCTTCCAGAAACCGTCGTCGATTTTTCGGATGCACCCATTTCTTTTGTCTATTCTGAGTCCAGGTAATTTGGATGTGTTACCACAAAGGCGTCTTTCACAGGCTCCCCTCCTTCCATCTACTTCCACTTGCTACCAGGGTGTACTTCCCAAACCATACACTTGATAAGGCCATGACCCTGCTTAAATTCCTCCCATGGATGGAATTTGCAGGATGGAATCCCGTCTCCGTATCACAGCGTACAAGGCCCTGCTTTGTTTTAGTAGCCCCCTGGTAGCACAGTGGTTAGGTGTTTGGTTCGGGTGGTTCAAACCCACCAGCCATTCCAAGGGAGAAAGATCTGGTAGTCTATTTCGGCAAGGATTCCACCACCGTCCACTGTGGTCAGTCGGTCTGACTCAGAGACCCTACAGGACAGAGCAGGAGTGTTCCACAGAGTTCCCAGTCTCATCTTTCTCCTGCAGAGCAGCTCATGGGTTCAAACAGCTGACCTTGCAGTCTGCAGCCCAGTGTTTAACCCAGCATGCTATGAGAGTGCCTTGTTCTGTAAAGACTACAGACCCTACTGGAAACCCAATGGAGCCGTTCTCCTTTGTCAGAACAGACTCTCCAGCAATGGGTCTCCTCCCACCTTCCATTGTGCCCATGGACACAACCCATTTGCAGCTGCCCACAGCATCAAGGCGGCTCATGCTGCTAACGTTTGGCATGGCCTCTTCCTTCTGCTGAGAAGACCCTTTCCCTCCTTCTCCTCTCCTTCCTTCACCATATCATTAATTGCCAGCAAGTCCATTCTGACTCACGGCAACCCCCCCATAAGACAGAACAACGCATGGCCCACTCCTGTACAGTTTTCATGACTGTTGGCATGTTTGAGACTGGTGTCGTGACCATTGTGCCCATCAGTCTCCCTCGCCTTTGCGGGCACCTCCGCTTTACCAGGTGTGGAGTCCAGAGTAAGGGAGCCCAAGCCCCCAGCAGTACTCTGTGATCCCTGGAGTTGCCACTAGCTGATGTTCAGCAGCAGATTGCCAGACCTTTCTCCCTAGCCTGTTTGGTCTGGAAGTTCCACTGGGAACTATCCATTATGAGTGGCCCTGGGTGGGGTACCTGCTCCCACAAAAGAATGGATCCAAGAGGTGGTTGTGTAATTGAGGGGTAAAATTAAAGAGACATCACACAAGATAAGGCATGGAAAGGCTCACTTCTGAGACAACCATGATTTTAGGAGCCAGGTCTGTGCAGAGAGATAGAGAATATATTTCCAACCAAGGTTTATATATATTCTAGGGGCGTGCTAGACCCCTAAGTACAGGTTACCACATAGGTAACAAAGTGGGCTGTCCTTTAACCCTAAAGGTCCCTGATACATTGGCGGAGTAACCTCCCACCAGTGCCATGGGCAGGTAAGCGGAGTGGCTGTCCGCAGAGCCTAGAGAGTGAGAGCAGGTTACCTTAGATAAAGCTTCCGGCTCCATAGCAACCGGCCGTGTGCTTGTGAGAGGTAACTCTAAGGTAGCACTCTGATGGGAGGATGTATGGGGAGCAATGTTAATTAAGAGAATGTGATGGGGACTCACCTCCACCTCACAAGGGTGAAGGCCTGCCTCCACCGCAGAAACCCAGCCTGCCAGGCTTCTTGCTGTAGGAGACTAAAGGGTGCATCAGTGTCCACGCTCTTCCCGTTTTCGGTTTCCCACACCCTGGTAGATTTAAAGTACTGGTGTCAGAACTTCTAACATCAGAGCAGCGCGTCAGTCCTGACCGCCATCTGTCCGTTTGTCAGACTGTGGTGGCTTTCATGGTGATAAACTGCTATTCTCCCCTCAGCATCTAGCTCCCAATTCCTCTAAAAGGTCTTTCTGGGCTAGAGCAGGTACAGCCTTCCTCAGAAGGTCTCTTGCACAAGGTGCACAACCCGCATCATCTTCTAGATTTTCGGGACCCTCGAGGGTCAGGGTGACATCTTACGGCTAGGGCTACTCTGTAGTTTAACTCGCTCCAAGTCTACGCTCCGGTTTGCTCAGGACAGTTTGATTTTACTCGGGGTGGTTGGTATCATCGTCAATAACACCACGTTGTACTTTCAAGAGGTCCTAGTTTGGATTACAAAGTCTGTGTTCAACCTACTTATTTATGATTAGGTCACTGTCCACACAGAGTTCATGCTTTTAAAGACGTCATCAAGTGAAGAAAGGGTGGATTCATGTGTCCACCCCACCCCACCCTCACCCCTCACCCCCGCCACTGCACATACCTCTCCAGCACAAAGAAAGGTGAAGGGCAGATGAGACACATGGAGACACTGGAGATAATGGAAGACTTGTCAATGGAAGACACTGGAGATATTGAAATGGCTTGGAGGGGGTGGGGGGGCGGTAAAAGGCAAGATGTTCGCACTGCTGTAATGAAGACCAGGGCACAGCCTGAAGCCTGGAGTGCTGGGAAGAGGGGGTACTCCACAGGGGACCAGTCAGTGGCAGAAGAGCCGCCAGAAAGCCAATCTGTGATGGAAGGCCGGCTGTTAGTAGAACACAAGGCCGGGCTCGACATTCGACCAGGGCCTTTTACACTAGCTAAGGGCCTTCGGACTTGTTTTCCAGAGTACTCCCTTCAATAAACCCACGCTTTCAGTTACAACACATCATCCAGTAAATGCATGCATTCGAGTGAGAGCTTCTCCCAAGATCTCATGGAATTATTTCTAAATGCTGGCTTACACATTCTGTGATTCAAACAAGACAATTGCCAACATCATGTCTCAGTGCCTGCATATTAAGATTTGTTATACTTTGTTAATGTGGTTCTCAAAATTTAAGTCAAAAATGAATTCTGTGGCTCTCAACATTGAGTCAGGAATTCAAAATGCTACATCTCGTCCTTTGGGTTCATCTTGCCCTTGAAAAGGTCCTCCACACGGAACTCCGTGGAATGAAACAGATTCACACCTGACCAATGAGTCTGGTTATGAATACAAATGAATGACAGAGATCATCCAATGCCCCTTGACACCACCCTGACCCAGAGCAGAATAAAATCTCACTTAGATCAATCTTGATTTGTCTAACACCAAATCAGTATGTGAAAAAATTACCGTAAGAAATCGGCCGCCAACATTGCTGCATCTTGACTTTTTAATTGTCAACCTCAGCCTGTCATGTTTATCCACGCATCTCACTGCCAAAATGTACAATAGCTAAAGCCGAACTTGCACAGTGTAAATATTCTACAAACAGTAGAAAGTTACAAGTTAAAATGACAACAGCCCTAAATTGAGTAGTACTCTATTGTGTACATGTAGCGAAATTGATCTTTCCCTTTTTCCCCGGATGGGCATTTAGGTGTTGACACGTTTTGGCTCTTGTGATGGTACTATGATGATGCTTAAATTAAACCCTCATTGAGAAAGTGCTATGCATTAAAAGGCTATGATTTTTTCCTGCACGTTAGATGCCTCAGAATTTTTTTACAAATTCGAAATTAATGAAACTTGGCTTCGGTTTTTTGTTTTGCTTATTTCTTTTTTTAATTTTAATAAATCATTTTATTGGGGACTCTTACAGCTCTTATCACAATCCATACATCCATTGTATCGCGCACATTTGTACATATGTTGCCATCATCATTTCCAAAACACTTTCTTTCTACTTGAGCCCTTGGAATCAGCTCCTCTTTTTCCACTTCCCTTCCTTAGCTTTTAACCAAAAAAAAAAAAAAAACAGTGAGAGGTAAACTTTGAGCACCATGAAATTCCCCTGCTGTTAAAGAAAACAAGTTTATTTGCATAAGTTACACACTTCTACCTGCCATGACCCACCAAATAAAAATAAACTTCCCCATACACCTCTCTACAAAGTTATTTCCATGACAACAAAACCGTCCAGAGGTACATTAAAAATAAACAGCGCGCTGCATGCGAGTGCACCGCAGGGTGCCTGCTGCCAAGTGCACTTAGGTTCAATCTACGCTTTGTCCTGTGGGCTCCCTATGGATCCATTTTAAACAGCTTCTGGGGGGGGGGGTTTGTTTCTGTTTTTGTTTTAAGCAAGAGGGGAGAAATTTATTGGAGCCCATAGGGGAAACCCTAGAGGGGCCCAGCATCCCCTACTGTGTAGGCATGCCCAGCCAAGGGTCACACCATTCACTGTACCCCATGTCCCAGAGGAACTCCCCTTGAGCCGAGCCCCAAGGCCCCCGGACTGGCTGGGGATGGGGAAGTTTCTAATATTTTCTGCATTCTTTTCCATTGAGGTTTTTCTCGGTTTGGTTTGGTTATTGTTATTGGTCTTTTGTTTTGTGGGGCTTTCTGTATGTTTTTCTGTATTTTACATCCAGGATGGGTAAATCTTTAGAGACAGTGACGGGATGAATGATTTCTTCGGGCTGTGGCAGGGGTGGTGGTGGGAGGATATGAACAGGGAGTAATCACAATAAGCACAAGAAAAAGAAAATGCCCTAACACTGCTGTGGAGACGATTCACCAACCCTTCTTAATATGGTTGAACTACTTAATTATATGGTATGTGAATTACATACCAATAAAGCTGTTTAAATATACATATAAATCCCTGCATGTCTTACAGTTTTTTAGAAAATATATTTAGCAGTATTTTATAAATCAGATCACTGTTACATTACTGGTCTAAGATAGTAATAATTGCATGGTTAATTACAATTTGAGATTCAAAAACGAAAGAAAGAAAGAAAGAAACCTACCCAGTTACTTCTAGATTTTTTTAACTTCTAGATTTTTTAAAATAAATTTTTTACTTTTAGATTTTTTAAAGTTTAGTTTCGGTCTCTTTGAAGAATAAGCTAGCAACATTTAGTAAAACTAAAATATAGACACTGAGCAACTTTGCTTTTGTATATGTACTCTAGAACAGGGCTTCTCAAACTTTGGTACCAGCTCTCCATATATCTTAAAAATTAGTGAGGATTCCAAAGTGATTTTGTTTCTGTGGAAGATAATGTTGCTATGTCTGTACCTTATTATAAATGAAAACTAAGAAACATATTTTAATCCAAACAGCAAAACCAATAGTTAGAAGCGAATAAATTGTTTTCACTGTTTGAATATTCTTACATTTATATTTTCGTGATTTGGCTTGGGCTCTGGTTTTTGGTGAGAGGTTTTTAAAACGGCATGTAGAGAAAAACCGTAGTGCCCGGTAAGTGTTCAATACAAGCTTGAGGATGTATATGAGGAGCTGATAGCAAGGACTCACGTAGAAGGAGAATGCTTTGAAAATGATGATGGAAGCATATGTATAAATTAATGTGCTTGCCACATGGATGAATGTATGGATTGTGATAAGAGCTGTAAGAGCCCCAATAAAAGAAGTTAATAATAATTTTTTTAAGTGTGAGGATGATCACTACTCACCCTTTTGGTTAAGATCACAGGTGGGATCTGTTCTTATCAGTTTAACATCTGATACGACCTCTATCCAAAGACAAAGACTGAGACATGGAATCTGAGCTTGTTCCTTCCCTCCACGAATTCACCTGGTCTTGCAGTACCTCCAGAAATGGTGCACCCCTTGGGGGGAAATTATTCTTTCAAGTTAAATGATGATGATAATGGTGGTGATGATGATGATGATGATGATGATGGTGATGATGATGATGATGGAGGGGGACTACATTCATGGCTTTTAACATTTTAAGTGCCTGTTCTTGCTTATCTCCCTGTTCTTAATGCCCAGCACATAATGAGAGCCCACTAAATATTGTAGCAAAAAGGAGGAAGAGAGAGAGAGAGAGAAGATGAATGGGGACCAAGGAAAGCTGATTATGATTTTTTAAAAGAAGTAAATGACTCTAGTCTTCAGAGTCCCTTCATGTCTGTGATTTGAGCACATTAGTAATTGTGACTAAAAGACCATCGGGGGTTACCCTCCCCCCAAAAAGCCCACATAATTCAAATTTTAAATGAGCAGAGGACATAAGCAAAGAAGACCATCAGGTGGTCAACAAGCCTGAAGAACTGCTCATGATCATTGGTCATTCAAGACATGCATATCAAACCAAAAAGATCTCATCTTTTAAAAAAAATCATTTTATTGAGGGCTATTACGGCTCTTATAACATTCCACACATTAATTGTCTCAAGCATATTCGTACACATGTTGCCATCATCATTTCCAAAACATTTTCTACTTGAGCCCTTGGTATCAGTCCTCTGTTTTGAAGATCTCTTCTTACTGCAGCAGTAACTGCAAAGCAGAGAAGAGAAAACAGCCAATACTGATGAGACTGCACGGAGAAGGGAGCCTCCTCTGCTGACGGTGGGACCGTAAAATGAAGCAACCGCTGTGGGAAACAGTGTACCACTTCCTTTCAAAGCTGGACCTAGAGATACCATATGATCCCTCAGTCTCACTTCTATAGATCCTCACTTCTATAAAAATGAGGCAAGATATGACAAAATAACAATCTACAAATTATCAAGGGCTCATGAGGGAGCGGGGAGCGAGGAGGGAGGGGGGGGAAGAGAACCTGATGCAGAGGGCTTAAGTTGAGAGCAAATGCTTTGAAAATGATCAGGGCAAAGAATGTACAGATGTGCTTTATACAATTGATGTATGTATATGTATGAATTGTGATAAGAGTTGTATGAGCCCCTAATAAAATGTTTTTTAAAAAAAGAAATGAGGCACGAATAGATCTATGCACCCATGTTCATCCCAGGACAATCCAAGGTAGCATAAAGGTGGAGAGACAAGCAAATTGCCTATCAGTGGCAGAGTGGCTATAGAAACTATGGTGCAGAGCAGCAATGGCAGACTACGCCAAGGAGCAGGGAGGACTCTGGGAACACCCATCACACGAATGACCCTGGAGCACATTACCTGAGTGCAGTAAGTCAATCACGCAGAGACCACTATTTAAAGTCAAGAAAAGGTTTCCACACCAAAGGAAATGTTGTTTGATGGTTTCCAGGAGTGGAAAGAGAAGACGTCACTGGCTGGAGGTACACGTGGTAACTCGGATGAAGGAGAAAGCAATAGACACCAAGTGGGAAGTTGGCAAAAAAAAAAAAAAAAGGGCATGGAGATCAGGGAAGACATTAGGAGGAGTGTGAGAGGTAAAGGCAACTCTCCTGAGAAGCATGAATAGGAATCTTATTACCAGACCCAGAACAAGCAATCCTTTCAATGTGAGTGAGGGAGAGTGCAGAATGGAGACCCAAAGCCCATCTAGACAATTGGTAGACAATTGGACACCCCCTCACAGAAGAGTCACAAGGAAGAGATGAGCCAGTCAGGGTGCAGCGTAGCACCCATGAAACATGCAACTTTCCTCTAGTTCGTTAATGCTTCCCCCCACCACACACACACACACACGCACACACTATCGTGACCCCAATTCTACCTGACAAATCCGGCTAGACTAGAGCAGGTACTGTACACGGGTACAGATAAGAGCTCGCAACACAGGGAATCCAGGACAGATGAACCCCTCAGGACCAATGAGAGTAGCAATACCATGAGAGGAACGGGTATGTGGCAGGAGAAAGACGGAACAAATTACAAGGATCTACCTATAACCCCTCCCTGGGGGACGGACAACAGAAAAGTGGCTGAAGGGAGACATCGGTCAGTGTTAAGACACGAAAAAACAATGATAATTTATAAATTATCCAGGGTCTGTGAGGAAGAGGGGAGGGGAGGAGGGTGAAAAAATGAGGAGTGGATACCAAAGGTTCAAGTAGAAAGCAAATGTTTTGAGAATGATGAGGGCAACAAATGTACAAATATGCTTGACACAATGGGTGGATGGATGGATTGTGATAAGAGCTCTACGAGTCCCCAGTAAAATGACTTTTAAAAAAAGAAGAAGAAATCTTATTACCAGCAAGAGCCAGGGGTGGAGTGCACCCTCTGGAGCCAAGATCCCTGCAGAGGGAACCTCTGGACCCAGAGGACAGCTGTGCCATCAGAGAGCGACGGCAGAAGCAGGAGCCAAAGCACAGGACAGAGTGATGGACGGACCAACCCACAGAGCAAGCTGAGGTGCGGATTTTTGTTCAGGAAGCTGACTTTCGGACTGGGGAGCCCCTGGGAACTTCATTGGGGAAGTTGGACTTGCTGACCCACAGAGTTTGAGTTACATACTTCCAGGTTGAGCCTTACCGCAGAGTGGTATACTCCTTTGGGCATTTATTAGCAGACCTGAAACTTTGTCATTTGTCCTGATAAAAACTCAACCCTGAGCATTTCTCACTGGCATTACAACCTGTTAACTTCCTGGACAAACCCTCTAATCATGGGGGGGGGGGTGTGAGCTAAAGGCAACCAAGGTCAATACTGTTCTTTACACGGTCAAGCAGTAACAGCGATCTAGGAGTGGAGGCATGGGCAGACATGCAGACTGAATGGGAGTGGGAGGAAGAGTCGGACCCTACTCTTGAATATATATCGGTCTCACAGAAGAAATTCCTACACATGTATTTACTCAGGCTGCAAACATATTCATGGAGGTGGTAGAGCACACAGGGAACAAGTTATGAAAACATCTTAGACATAGCCAACACCTTGAGGGAAGGAGTCACTGGCCCTGGGGCTCAACGCCATCGTCTCAGGGGCCCCAAGGACAGTTGACATCACAGAATCCCAAAAGACCATGTTCTACATCCTGTTTGGGTGAGTAGCAACTGGACTCTTCAAAGCTTCAAAGCCACCACCTCAGGTGCAGTTATTGGTCCCTTCTCACAGGAAGGAAAGAAGAGATGAGGAAAACAATGATGCATGGAAGCAATTAAACTGATGGGCCAATGGGCCATGTGAACCCTTCCTCCGTGACCTTGAGACCAGAACTGGCTGGTTCCTGGCTACCACTATCAAGTGCTCGAAAAGGGGTTGTGCTAGTGGGTCCTGGATAGGGTGGGGGAAATATGGACCAAAACTCAAAGTCATGAAAAGACCAGGTTTATTGGTCAGATAAAGATGGTGGGACTCCCATGGCTGTTAGTCATCCTTCAGGTCTGGAACTTAACTTACCGCCATGTTAGACTAGTTACCATTTAAGACAGCGGTTCTCAACCTGTGGGTCGCGACCCCTTTGTGAATCAAACAACCCTTTCACAGGGGTTGCCTAAGACCATCGGGAAAAATATTTGTATTAATTTGTAATATTTTTCCGATGGTCTTAGGAACTGAGACACCGCTCCTCTACTGTCTCCAGGCGGGTCTGCCCACATGCAGATATGCCCACACACAAGTACCCGGCATGAAGACTGTTACCCATGCTACACCATGCTTCAAGACAAAATTTCGTTTATTTGTAATTAGAAACAAATATTTTACAACATCTAATTGCATACTGTTTTTGTGATTCATCATTATGCTTTAATTATGTTCCATTTGTAACAATGAAATACATCCTGCATATCAGATATTTACATGACGATTCATAACAGTAGCAAAATTACAGTTATGAAGTAGCAATGAAAATAATTTTATGGTTGGGGGTCACCAAAACATGAGGAACTGTATTAAACGGTTGTGGCATTAGGAAGGTTGAGAACCACTGCTCTAGAGACAGTGCCCTGAATTCAGACTTCTAGCCTCCTAAGCCAGGAAAAGGTAAATGTCTCATTAATGCCATTCATTTGCAGCATTTCTCGTAAAGCAACACTAGATAACTAAAATAGGTAGTCTCCGGTTATTATCTCCTCTCAGCTCCAGATCCACTCTTCTTAGTTTTACGTGTGTTACTGAACTGGACACTAAAAGCATTTCTCTTTTGCCAGCTGGTGTAAGATCTAAATTTTGTCAATGGAAGTAGGAGGGACAATGCATAATCATAAAATGAGAGAAAGACTTATTTTCTTGGCAATGCGTTGAGGCTTTTATTTGCTTGTTTTATTTATTTGTTTTGGTGAAGCAGCCAGCTGATTGAGCTGTGGGAGGCCTGGTGGCATTCATCCTATTGGACTCCTTCCCAGCAACCACTTGCTTCATTCACACCTTCCCGTGAGCTTGTATTTCAGGAACTATGGAGTGATTTGTTTTTCATTTCACATTCTAAGGCCAGGAATAAGATGAACAAATGGAAGTCTTAGAAATGGAAATCCCTAAAGGAAAATATTTAACAAGGATTGTATCAGAAACACTCTAAGAACAGATCTGCCAGGAATCTGTGCTCATGGACACCAATGATCCTAAGGACAGATTAGTAAATCATTGGGTAAACCCCTCAGATGATGCAGTAAGACATCCTCTTTCCCAAGAGAGAGAAATCAGGGAAGTGAATCTCATCTTCAGGAAAGCCATTGCAGAAGATAGAGACCAGGAATGTTATAAAGAAGGAAAAAGGCTTTCTACAGCAAGTAGCCCCTCACGTATGAAACCTGTGGCCAAAGCTTCAGTCAGGATTAACTGAACATCAGAAAGTTATTACTGTAAAGAAAACCTATGAAGGTAAGGAATGTGGGGAAACTTTCAACAGAAGCTCCTACCTGAATATACATCAGCGAATTCATACAGGACAGAAACCATATTATGTAATAAATACGGGAAAGAATTTAATCACAGTTCAAGTCTAATAATACCTCAGAAATTTCATTCTGTAAAAAAAACCCTGACCATTATAATAAATGTCAGAAAGATTTCAATCAGCGCTCTAACCTGGTTAGACATAGAGAATCCATAGTGGGGAGAATCCCTATGGATGTAAAGAATATGGGAAGGCCTGTAAAGGGAGCTAGACCCTTCCTTGTCCTGCAGCAGAGAACTCATGGAGGAGGGAAGCCATATGTGAGCAATGGGTGTAGGAACACCTTCCATCAGGGTTCAGATCTTAAGATGCATCACAGGATTCATACTTGAGAGAAATTCTGTGAATGTGGGCAAACAGTTAATCACAGTTCACACTTTGCCACACTTCAGAGAATTCATACTGGAGAGAAACTCTTCAAGTGTAATAAATATGAAAAGGCATTTAGCTGGCATTCCAAATTTACTGAACACCAGAGATTCCTTAGTGGAGAGAAACCCTATGGGTGTCATGAATGTGGTGGGAAGCCCTTCAGTGGGTACGCAATTTTTGTGAAAAATCAGAGACTACATACTGGAATGTGAAAACATCTCTACTCCTGACTTGAATTTATTGAACATAGAGAGAAAAAAATTTTG
The DNA here is from genome assembly GCF_050624435.1 of Tenrec ecaudatus. Taxonomy (NCBI): domain Eukaryota; kingdom Metazoa; phylum Chordata; class Mammalia; order Afrosoricida; family Tenrecidae; genus Tenrec; species Tenrec ecaudatus. The sequence goes on along the minus strand of NC_134539.1, from coordinate 105,353,669 downwards.
TGAATGTGGAAAAAATATTCTGGGAAAGTTCTGATGTAATCGAAAGCCTATGAATGTAGTGAATGTGGAAAAGCTTTAAGCCACAGGTCACACCTTGTAACATTTCAGAAAATTCATACTGGAGAGCCACCCTATCCATGCAATGAATGTGGGAAAGCCTTCAGACTGCCTTCACTTCTTAATCCACGTCAAAGAATCCATAGTGGTGAGAAACCCTCGGAGCACCGGCATTGTGGAAAATCCTTCATCTGTCGCACGGATTTCCTTAAGCATCAGAGACTGTAAACTGGAGAGAAACGTGACCGTGTAAAAACCTTCAGTAAGGTAGAGTGGCATAGGAAAGAGCAGAAACTTCACAAAGCAGAGAAAACTTACAAGTGCAATCCGTGTGGAAGAACTTTTCAAAGCAGCTCAGATCTCATCAGACACCAGGACGTTCATTCAGGAGAGAAACCAGATGAATGTAAAGAATGTGGGGAAACCTTCAACCAGAGTTCAGGCCTTAAGAGACATCACGGAACTCATCAGTGAGGTGGAGATAAACCTCATGTGTGCAATTGAATGTGTAGGATCCTTTAGCGACAGCTCAGATCTCATGAAACACCATCCCTGGAGACAAGTCCTATGGATGCTCTGCATGTGGGAAGGCTTTCCATCAGAACTCACACCTTACTAGGCCTCAAAGAATTCGCCCTGGAGAGAAGTCTTTTTAAAGTAGCAACTGTGGGAAGGCCTTCAGTGGATGCATTGCTTTTCTTAAGCATCAGAAACTTCACACTGGAAAGAAATCAGGAGAAAGGGAGAGAATCTGCAAACGGGATTTATTCCAATAAGTAATAGAACATAACAAATGTACCAGAAGCCAGGTGAAAACTATATGTTTTTCACTATATGGAATTTATATTTTAAATCATTAGCGGAAGCATTAGAGAAACCCTAATGTGTGGGAAATATACAAGTATAATCAAATGGCAAAGTTCCTTGTACATAAAGGTCTTTTTCCCCCCCTGCCTCCAACTTGCTACTGGAATTTGACTCCAAAGATATAATTGAGAATGTTTTAGAGAGACTTCTACTGTTCTTAAATTACTAGAAGTCACTTTGGCAACAAGCTTAAACTAGATTATCCATGGAGGAGCTATTTCATTCTGGATTGCCTAGTGCAGTGACAAGTGTTAATCATTTCAAGTACTTTAAGATGATTAACTTGTTCTCTGGGATACATTCCTCCTCCTGGATATATATTTTATGTTTCTCCTTTTCTCTCCTTAAGAAATGTTTATAGGGGAGAGCAGAGTGGAGACCAAAAGCCCATCTGTAGGCAACTGGACATCCCCTTACAGAAGGGTCGCGGGGAGGAGAGGAGTCAATCAGGGTGCAGTGTAGCAAGAATGAAACATACAACTTTCCTCTAGTTCTTAAATGCTTACTCCCCTCCCACTATCATGATCCCAATTCTACCTTACAAATCTGGCTAGACCAGAGCATGTACACTGGTACAGATAGGAACTGGAAACACAGGGAATCCAGGACAGATGAGCCCCTCAGGACCAGTGGTAAGAGTGGCAATATCGGGAGGGTGAAGGGAAGGTCAGGTAGAAAGGGGGAACCGATTACAAGTGTCTACATATAACCTCCTCCCAGGGGGGTGAACAACAGGAAAGTGGGTGAAGGGAGACGTTGAACAGTGTAAGATATGACAAAATAATAATAATAATTTATAAATTATCAAGGATTCATGAAGGAAGGGGAGTGGGGAGGGAGGGGAAAAATTAGGAGCTGATATCAAGAGCTCAAGTAGGAAGCCAATGTTTTGAGAATGATGATGGCAACAAATGTACGAATGTGCTTGACACAAAGGATGGATGTATGGATTGTGATAAGAGTAGTACGAACCCCCAATAAAATTATTTATAAAAAAGAATTTTTATGCCAATATGCCATTAATAAGAAAGGTCCACTAATTAAAAACAAAGTTAAATAATAGAAATTACTTGATAGGAGAGGCCAGGCTGCGAGAGCCAAGGGAGGTTTTCTAGAGAGAGAAGTGACTACGGGTATATCTCAGAATGAGAGAGCAAGAGACTGAAGAACAATGGGGTTGAGAATGGTATTGGGCTGAATGCCAGGGCAGAGCAATTAGGAGGTGTGTGTTAGTGGAAATTAGAAGAAAGCACCCAATTTAAAGGCTGAGAGATTGTAGTAGGGAAAGCAATTTTTGTCTTAAACCTGGAGTTTGACTTGGGTGCAGTTTATGTCATAATTGGGGGTCTGAATGAAATCTTTAGATGCCAGTCATAATTTAATCTAATAATTGGTACTGATAATTAGGCATTGCCTATCCATGCAATCAAATTCAATGGTCAGATATGCCCTACATCCTGAAGTGCTGGCAGATTATATAATACTTTAAATGGGTCATCAGCTAAAAAAGTTACTGAATAGGACAAGGTAAGACTTTCAATCTCATAATCTTCAATGAGAGTGAATTAGTTAAAGTTTATTGTGCCAACCTGGCCAATAAACACATGCAGGGTTAACTAAAGGGCGGAGAGATAAATGGCTCAGTGAGCCTTGACTTTCAAGTTTCTCGGGTCTCTTGCTTTCTGTTGGTTGGGCCAGGATGCAGCTGCCTTAAACAGTTCCCTGCTTCAGCTGACAAGGCTCACTTCCTGCAAGACATCCCTGAGGAGAAGCAGCATGGACCTACCCCAATGCAGCCCTGGGTGCTGGAGGAGCCATGTGATACCACTGCCAGCACTGAGATGCTTACACATTCACTGATTTGGCTTTCCTCCTGCAGTCGGTGTCATAGTGTGTGTTTTGTGAGATAGAGGAGGACTTTGTGAATTGGTGTCGGACATATGGGCTAATGTTGGATTTGTGGGCTTGGGCAGCTCTGGGTTGGGATGTTTTCTTGATGTGCACTTAACCTTTATATAAAACTCTCTTTTATACATGAGCTTCTGTGGATTTTTTCTCTAAAATACCTACCAGGCGTCCTCAAACTATGGCCCACGGGCCACATGCGGCTCACCGAGGACATTTATCCAGCCCGCCAGGTGTTTTTGCTTCGTTTGTTTGGGTTTTTTTTAACTTCAAAATAAGATATGTGCAGCGTACATAGGAATTTGTTCATAGTTTTTTTTAATTATAGTCCAGCCCTCCAACGGGTCTGAGGGACAGTCAATTGGCCCCCTGTTTAAAAAGTCTGAGGACCCCTGATTAGACTAACACAGGGAGTAACTTGTAAGATGTAGGAAGGAGAGTCAGACTGTGACCTTTATTTTCTTTAAAGAGCTCAGTGGTTCTTAACCAGGTTGACTTTGCCCCAACCTCTCACCCCAGACTGAGATCTCTCTAGTTGTCACAGCTAAAGAATTGCTACAGGTCCTTTAGTGAATGAAGACAAGTTAGGATGCTGTTAACAGTCCTACAGTGGACCAAACATCCCCTACTGTGCAGGTATCTGCCAAAGTCGAGAAACCCTGCCCTGGATATTTAGCTGGAAGCCACTAGAAGCAAATGTGTTTCTGTGAACTTTTTATTGGGAATCAGGTGAAAGTTTACAGAGCAGATGCCCATTCTGATTGAACTCATCCATCACAATTCCCTCAGTATGCCATTGCTTATTCCACCTTTTCCATGTTTCCTGTTTTCACTCCTTGCTCTTTCCAAATGCCCTGAGCTAAGTCCTCGGGTAAATGATGCCCCTTTGATCTTAAATGGTTGATTATTCCAGCACAGCAGTTAAGTTTCATTTCAGACCTGACGGGTGACAAAGGGCCATCATCCCGGGGTCCCCTCAGTCTCTATCTGACCAGTAAGTCTGATCTCTTTTGTGATGCTGAGTTCTGTTCCACTTTTTTCTTAACAAAAACTTTTCATAAATTGTTTCCATAGAGGTGATGTCGGAGAGTGGAGGAGCACAGACTTTGGGAGCAGTCAGACATGGGTTTGCATCTCCGCTTTACCGGACATCTTGGCTTGGAGACCTGTTTGGCAAGTTATTTAACCCCTTGTTCCCTGTTGTCCTCATTAGTGATGAAATAACCTACCTCATGGGATAATTAAGAAGTTGACACACACAAAAACTGAAGTCTACTGTAGGCACCTAGAGGGGCACCTGGAATGTTAGTAGTTTTTAAACAAACAAGCAAAGTGTGAGATACTTGTTGCTGGGGTAAAGACTATTACCTATTCAATGTCAAAGCACTGGGGATTCTGAATTTTCCAGAGGGGTTCCTGGACAGTAGTGGATGTCTTGAAGAGGAAGAGTCCATCCACACTCACTCTCTGGAAGCTGGCGGTTTGTGGATCACGTGTGGTGGAGGTGGGCACAAGAGGGCTCAAGAAGGCTACCTATCATTTGCCTCAAAGTTCAACTCATTAGTGGTCCACACAAATGATATTTTTACATGAGACTATCATTAAATATATTTGGGAAGCAAAAGGAATTCCAAGCGATCATCTATGATACATTTATGTTAAAATTTGAAGATTGTTTTATCTTCTAGTTATCCCACGTTATAACCAATCAAAATCTTGAACTAACTGGAACATTTCAGCATTCTGTTTTTATAAATGAAATAAACTTGGAATTTATTCCCAAAAGCCTACTTCCATTTTCTGTACTTACAGGGCTCTGTGGTAGAAATATTGGCCAGATAATTCTTTGTCAGGATAAACAGAGAGCGAAAGGGACTTACAGGTACTTGAATGCAGTGGTTTTCAGCTTTGTGGGCATCATTTTATGTGCCTACATTTTCAAAGATTGTGTTTACCTAACTGCATTTATTATCCTGATAATTTTTAATATTAGTATTTATAATAACCAGTTCTATTAATTTTTGCTATCTACTTGCCTATGAGGGGCATGCCAAAACTGGACTAAGGTGTTAAAATGCTGGCAAAAACAAAGTTTACTGTTTTCATTCATCTTTTTATCCCTTTTGTGGGCAGATAGACAATTTACCTTGGTTTTTTGGAAATTAGTTATTGCTTGAAGATTCCAGATTGAAAAACTCACTTCTTCATTTCATCCTTGATAAAACTTGAGTTGTACTGGGTGTACTGAATTTTCAAAAGCAAAAGGAGGAGATGCCTTGTTAAAGTTTGTAAATGTTTTCAAATATGAATGTTGAAATAAAAGTTGTTCAACAAATACTAATTGTCAAATATGCTCGCCGGCCAGACTTAGACGGGGCCCTAGAAGGACATTCTTTAAGGAGCATGCAAACCCGCAGGGACTGAAGGAGGACAAAATAATTCCTCTTCCGTTAAGCAGACGTGTCATCAAATGAAAGCCTGCCCAAAGCTTTTATGGAGGAGCAGAAATGAACAGAACTGTCTAGTGTGTTCGCCAGAATTCTGTGGAATCAAGTCTGCCTATCAGAAACAGCCTACATCGAACCTGGAGAAAGTCTAACTGACAATTTGAACCTTTTAACCCTAAAGAACTAAATCCAGGAGGACCCGCACTGATTGAAAATCAGAGCCTGACCATCTCTGTGAGGAATGGTGAATAGAATGTGGGTCAGAAAGGCTTCTCCATACATGTAGCTCATAAGATAGAAGCCTGTTCTCTCACTTTGGAGAAGAGCGGGTGTGAGTACAGTAGCAGGAGGAGACTTACCCAATAAACCAGCCGCCAATTTAGTCCACTGCGATGCCCTTATGGAGAGTGAGGCCGCCATGACCATGCCCCATGCCTCGTTATTTCAGCCTCAAACCCACCCCCCTGCTTCCAACTCTTTCTCTACATGGCAACTTAGATTAGCTTTCTTTAGAGCAAATGCAAATTCCTCTCTAAACTGTAGTAGCTTCTGACTAATCTCAGCATAAAGTCCCAGATCCTTAACATGACATGAATGTTCTGATCTGATGCGATTCATCTACTCATTCAATAAATATGTATTGAGCATCTAAGTGTCATGCACTACAGACTGCTCAGAGGGGTGAGAAGTGAGCCGGGTAGAATGTAAAATAGTCGGAATTAATGAGAAACACAAACATAAAATTATAACCATGATAAGTGACACAAAAGAGACATATGTGATACTGCAGTAGAAGAACTTTCTGAAAATTGCTTACCTTTCTCTTCTAAGGGACCTAGGTGTACCTGCTTGCCAGTTCTGTCTTCCAGGAATGCTCCCTCCTTCCTTACCTAAATCCCCAAACCACACTGATGGCAACGGAACTGAGTCTGAATCCCGGTGGGCCCTGTGTGCAGAGTGCACTGTGCTCCATAGGGTTTCCTTGGCGATGACCTTTCAGAATCAGATCTTTTCTGGGCACTTCTGACTGGATTTGAACCCCTGATCTCTCTGCTAGTAATCATTTGTTGAACTGTCTGCACCCTGAAGGGTCTCCTAAGGTTTAGAAAAGGCAAAGTAATTTTTCCAGAGACACAGCTAATCAAGGGTTCAGTGGGTGCCAGATGCAATATGACTATACAGTCTGGTTGCTCTAGATGGCTGATACCCTTAAGGAGAATACCTCTGATATACTTCCGTTGACCTCTAGTGTACAGTCATTTACCTTGCGTAGCAAGCAGCATCTTGGGTTTGGCATATATTTGCGGGAGACAACTTGGGAGAAATCTTTCTGTATTCCACACAGTATAAAGAGCAGATTTGTACATCAGGTTCAAAATCAGGTAGTCACACCAGAGAGATAAGCAAATGCTACACAACATAATTTTAACCATTTACCAAAATATCACTGGTGGTGGCCCTACTGGACCATGCAAGTGCACTGAGGTGGTGCAAGTCATGCACCAGTGAACCACCAGCTAGGATGCCAGTAAAACTCACCAACTGTGTATGTGTGAAGCGCTTGTATATATAGAAATGGGAACGGATTACAAGCATGGCACATTTAACTCTCAGGCCTCCCTCAGGGGAAGGTCACCGTTTTAGCCATAGAATAAAACTAAGTACTCAAAACATCTGTGGTTGGAAGTTTCTTTTATTTTTTTTAATTGTTTTAGGTGTGAGTTTACATTGCAAATGATGGTCCTACTGAACAATTTTTGCACAAATTGTTCCATACCGATGGTAACAATTTTTCACAATGTATCAGCATTCTACTAATTTCCATTCTATTTGCTTTGTTTCCAATCTATCGATCTTCAATCTCTCCATCTTCTGGACCTTGCAAAGGAAGAAACAGAGTGTTCCGAGTTTCAGGAAGCTTCTGGTTAATGGGGGGATGTCATCACCACACCCTTAATGGAGATTTCTCATAACACACGCCATGTGGGGTACAAGTGACCTGGTCTGGAGGAAGTGGGTACTCAGAGGAGAGACTACTGGTGTTAGTAAGAAACACTGTCAAAAGACCATTCCTTCATGCTTATTTAGCCACACACCTGGGGGATGCAAAAAGTCCACCTGAACCACACTTTTATACCCACAGAAAAGGTAACATTTATGCAAGTGTCAATAAATTCCTGGACATCCCCCCTTTTTTAAAATAATTTTATCGGGGGCTCTTACAGCTCTTATAACAATCCATACATCCGTTGTGTCAAGCACGTTTGTACATATGTTGCCATCATCATATTCAAAACATTTTCTACTTGAGCCCTTGGTATCAGCTCCTCATTTTTCCCTCCCTCACCCTCATGAACCCTTGATACAGTATAGATTATTATTAACTTCATATCTTACACCATCCGCTGTCTCCCTTCACCCATGTTTCTGTTGTTCTTCCCCCTGGGGTGGGGATGAGGGGGTTATACATCGATCATTGCGATCTGTTCCCCTTTTCTACTCCCACCTTCCCCCTACTCTCATGGTATCGCTACTACCATTATTGTTCCTGAGGGACAATCTGTCCTGGATTCCATTGTGTCAAGAGCTCTTATCTATACATGCTCTGGTCTAGTCGGATTTGTAAGGTAGGATTGAGGTCATGATGGGGAGGGGGGGAGGAAGCATTAAAGAACTAGAGGAATGTTGTATGTTTTATCAGTACTATACGACACCCTGGCTGGATCATCTCTTCCTGTGACCCTTCTGTAAGGGGGTGTCCAACTGTCTACAGATGGGCCTGGGGTCTCCATTCTGGGCTCCCCCTCATTCACATCGATATGATTGTTTGTTCTGAGTCTTTGATGCCTGATACCTGATCCCATGGACACCTCATGCTTACACAGGTTGGTGTGCTTCTTCCATGTGGGCTTTGTTGCTTCTCAGCTAGATGACTACTTGTTTATCTTCAAGCCATTAAGACCCCAGAGGCTATATCTCTTGATAGCCGGGCACCATCAGCTTTCTTCACCACATTTGCTTCTTAGTCTTTCAGTCTCAGAGGATACTACCTTCTTCTTAAAGCCAACCCAGCATGCTGCAGTGCCTTGAGTTGATTCTTTCCCACTCAGGTTAAATGGGAAGAATTCATTGTTAAATAAATATTTTAATAGACCTGATTAGAAGTCCCAAAGCAGCTGGAACTTTGCAAATATGTGGGCAAGTGGGTAAATGATTCTCACACTAGGAAGCAAAATGTCGTGATAAAAGATACAACTCGAGCTGAAAGCAAGGCTGTTGCCCAGCTTGCGGCCTTGACTTGGAAGGTCTGGCTCAGCTTTCCAATACCATGGATCAAAGGCAAAAAGCTACCAAGGATCCTAACCAATCAACCAATCCGCGCACTGCTCTCCTCCCAGAAATCGGACTGGTAGCTAAACTCCAGGTCTCACCAGCAGGTGAAAGGAGACCAAGGCAAGGGTTCTCCTGTCCCCAGAGCTGCCCACTGTCCCTGTCCCCCTCCTCTAGGCAGGTAGACATCTGGGGATGCATGCTAGCTCGTCAGAGCCCCGGTACGTCTTCAGAGCTGAATCTGCAAGAGTTAAGCGCTACGTGAAAAGCACTTTATAAAAAGAGCGAAAAGGAGAGTGCCAGTTACCGGTACTGCCAAGGAGCTTGGAGCTGGACAAAGTCTGGGGTGGGATGTGCAAGAGGCCAGTGAGGTTCCCAGGGACGGGCCTGGGAAGCAGAGGGTTCCGCCAGTCCTTCGAAACCCCCAAGCTACCTGGGTCCCTCCGAGCTCTTAGCCTGGGGAGAGGTGGGCCAGGATGAGTTGAGGCCCTCTCTCCCTGCTCCACAGCACGCAACGCTGCAGGTGGTTTCAGGCCCTGCAGATCGCCTAGTCTTTATGCCTTGCACCTAGCACTTGAAGTCCCCCCTCTGTGTCTGACCTTTCCAGAGGCAGGAGGTTCAGCTCCCGCTATTTCTCAGGGATCACCCAGGTGGGTCATTTTAACATAGCCACATCCCCAAAGCTGAGGGTTACAGGAAGTGGGATTGCTACTTGGTTATTTTTTTTTTTAGGTCAAAGGGGTCTTTTGTTGTTGTCTTTTTAAACGTGTGAAGGGCTGCAGATGTCTGTAAACGGTGCTTTCTGGTGGTCTACGAGTTCCCTGAATTGCGTGCACATTTTATTAGGCAGAGCTTTCCTGGCAAAAGACCTCTGACCTCAGAACCTGCCAGGGGAAACTTAGGACATGCGGTAAAGAGAGTAGCCCCCAAATTAACATCAGCTCTGATATCTTAGTAGTTGGTTGATAGGGAAAAAAATGCTATACTTACATGAATGTGTGCATATAGTCAGTTCCTGAGTGGTGCAAAGGGTTAACATGCCCTGTTGCTAAGCAAGAGGTTGGAGATTGGGATTCACCAAGAGGCACCTTGGAAGAAAGGCTGTCAATCTACTTCTAAAAACTCGGCCACTTGAAAGCCCAATGGAGTTCTACTCTCACACACATGATGTCACCATAAGTTGGGGGTCGATGTCATTGGGCCTCTACTCAAGCACTCCCTCAATGCAAGAATATTTTCTTCTATTAAATTGGCATTCTATGATGCTCACCCTCCCAACACAACCACTGAAGCCAAAGCGGGTGAACAAGCAAATATGGTGAAGAAAGCTGATGATGCCAGGGGTCTTAAAGGCTTGAAGGTAAACAAGCAGCCATCTAGCTCAGAAGCAACAAAGCCCACGTGGTTCCGAAGGAATCAGTTATCAGGCATCAAAGAATCATATCACTGGGTGCACACCTCCATGATATGATCGCTGAGGACAAACAGGTGCATAAGCAAATGTGGCGAAAGAAGCCGATGGTGCCTGGCTATCAAAAGGTATAGTGTCTGGGGTCTTAAAGGCTTGAAGGTAAGCAAGTGACCATCTATCTCAGAAGCAACAAAGCCCACATGGAAGAAGCACACCAGCCTGTGCAATCACGAGATGTCGAAGGGATCAGGTATAAAGCATTATCAGAACAAAAAAATCTTACCATAGTGAATGAAGTGGGAAGTGCAGAGTGGAGACCCAAAGCCCATTTGTCACTGGAGATCCCCTTGCAGAGGGGTCTAGGGGAAGAGATGAGTCAGTCAGGGTGCAATGTAGCACAGATGAAGAATACAGCTTTCCTCTAGTTCCTAAATGCTTCCTTCCTGCCCCACCCCTGCCCCCACTATCATGATCCAAATTCTATCTTGCAAGTCTGGCTAGACCAGAGGATGTACACTGGTGCAGACAGGAGCTGCAGATAGGAGCTGGAATCCAGGGCGGATGATACCTTCAGGACCAGTGGTGTGAGTGGCGATACTGGGAGGGTAAAGGGAGAGTAGGTTGGAAAGAAGGAACCGATTACAAGGATCTACATGTGACCTCCTCCCTGGGGGATGGACAACAGAAAGGGGGGTGAAGGGAGACGTCAGACAGGGCAAGATATGACAAAATAATAATTTATAAATTATCAAGGGCTCATGAGGGAGGGGGGAGCAGGGAGGGGGGAAAAAGAGGACCTGATGCCAAGGGCTTAAGTGGAGAGCAAATGCTTTGAAAATGATGAGGGCAATGAATGTACAGATGTGTTTTACACAAGTGATGTATGTATGGATTGTGATAGGAGCTGTATAAGCCCCTAATAAAACGTTAAAAAAAAGTTGGGGTCAATGTAAATTATATCCCCAAACCAAACTCACTGCCATCACAATGATTCCTACTCATAATGACCCTATAGGGTAGGATAGAACTGACCCTCTGGGTTTCCGATGTGTAAATCTTTATGGGCGGTGAAGGCCTCTTCTTTCTCCCTGCAAATTATATATGTATATACATAGGCTTCAAAAAGTTCATGGAGACTTTCCGTTACTTTAAGTCTGTGAACCTTTTTGGAATACACACACACACACACCTCCAGAAAAATTCTGGGCCCTGATTTGAGAAACATTTGGTTTAAGGGATTCCAAACTCAAAATTGGTAGCAGTGTCCTGCTGTGGAGAATGAAGGATTTCAACAAATGGGAAGGCAGAGGGAATAGCTTAGGTAAAACCACAGGCTAACAGCATGGTCGGTCATTGAAAAAGAGGAAGACCTGCAGCAAGATGGGGTTGTGTGGGGGGAGGTCAGATGCTCACAGGCATCCTCCCTGAGGGCGATCAGTTTCCAGATGGCAGTAGGCCCCAGTCCCTGCTGTTAAAGACAATGGACGCCTGCAGTCATCTATCTGGTTCCAGTAGGTAGGATTTACACCCTGCTGATAATGGTTCCTACAGAGATCTAGAGAATAGGTCAAAGTTAAGCTGCCATCCTAAATCTAGGATCCGCCCATCTTGTCACATGCATATCCCCAATTCCTTCTCTTCCTATTGCGTGTATGTCCCTAGACCACCCCCTCTCATTACTGTATTACCTATAGGACAGATCTCTCTCTCCCTCCACGTGGACCACCGAGTGGGGCTGAGGTGAGCATACTACCATGAATCGTGTCTGACTCCATTTATTTCAATATTTCACTTCTATCTCTCATGCTCTCTATGACTTTACTATGATCTTTACTTATTATCGCAGTACAATTACGCCTACCGGACCATAATGATGTGTTAGGGGCTGGCTTCCCCTGACAGGGTCGCTAGGAGTGAGAACTGTCGGGTTGCTAGCTGTAAGAGGGAAACATCAGGGTGAGGATGAAACTGGCATCTAATGGCATACGGAGACTCTAATGAAACACAATGTGGTCCTGGAATAATAAACATTGAAAAGGCATCAACTCAGTAAAATCGTAATGAAATGCTTTTATTTACCTAAAGTTTAGAGAAGGTAGATGTACTTAGCCATAGTTGCCAAAAACTCTTGTTATTTCTATGTTTATGACTTGGGGAGTCCTGACTTTGGCTCCCAAGTAAAACTAAGAAAGAGGCATCAAGTAGCAGAGGAATATCTCCCTGAGACAACTAACTGGGTGACACGAGGAAGGTTACGAGGTGCGTGTGTGTAAGATGGAGACATTTGTATTCACCAGAATTACTCTTGGGAAAGGACTAGTTGAGATTCTTCTTGGGACATGTGATGCATGACACCTTCTTTCTTAAAGACATGGCTACTAAATTGCCTATGTAGGAATGAGTCGATTATTAATGAGTCTTTTGTTTTGCAGAGCAGTGATGGGTTTAAAAATATAACTGAGAGGGAGATACCTGGCAGGAAAAAAGGGAGCTGGGGTAACTGAGCCCTGAGACGGGGAAGACAGAGAGAAAACCCTTCTGTGGCATTGGGTCAAGGGACTTATGAGAATAACATGTATACATACGAACCCCGCTCTACCTTTTACTCAGCATCTTCAGTAAAATCTAAATTACTCGTGGCCATGTGGTTGAGTGACTGAATTATTTGTGAAGACCTTGAGGAGGTGCTGAGTTTCATATCAGGGTTAACAAAGGGGGGGGGCATGGAAATGAAATATGCGTACACAAGAACCAGAAATTACAGGGACAAGTAGCATGCAAGCTTCTTGAAGTGAGAAAGTTCGGACTGGGTACAAATTGAGCTTGAGCCATGATTACAGGAGCAAAGATGAACACTCAAAGAACCTTCCCTGCTAAGAATGTGACTGCTAGAAGGAGGAGAAGCTGGAAGGATGTGGGAACAGGATGCAGTCAGCGGCTCAAGTGCGTATTTTTTCAGGCCACGGCTAGGGACGTGGGAGAACACCTAGACTGGGAAAGAAGAAACCAACTCTATGGTCTTGGCTGTGGCCAGCTGTTTCGGACTTAAATCAAACTGCATTTCATCTAATAACTGATTGAAAATGTACATTTCCCATAAACTCTGAAATACATCTCCTCCACAGCCTAGCACAGCAGTTAAGAGGACACATCAGAGGGGCGTCTTGGCTCTAGCATCAGCTCTGTGGTGTTGGGTAAGTCACTTATCCCTCCAATCTATCCCTGCTTCAATTTCCTTACCTTTTAAATGAGGCAACCACATCCCGGGTAGTTGTACAACACTGAAGCTAAAATGTATTGTTCGTACTTTAAACAGGGGAGCTTTACGAGGTAAATCAGCTCTCAATGGCGCCATTTCAACGTGTGCCTTCACCAGAGATGCTGTCAAAACTTAATGCCCGCAACGTTCTGGCACTGTGCCAGGCACGCAGTGAGCACTCACCTAATGATTAGTCCTTAGTATTGATGCCGTAACGATCGCACAACACTGAAAACAAATAGAGATGGTTTTTTAAAAATCAAAAAACTATTGGCCTGGCTGAAACTTCAGAGATCGGTTCCAGTCACATTGAAATAGTCAGGAACCAGGCGAGTCAAGTGCATAACTGAAAGGCCAGACCAGGTCTACTTGAATCCCTCAGTGCAATTCCCACTAGCACTCACTGTCTTAGAAAAAAAACAACGGGGCGGGGGGGGGGGGTGTTTCCACCAGAGCTTCAAACCAGTACATTCTGTTTTGACCCCCTAATGAAATGTGCCTTTCCACCCAATAGACTGAATCAGAATCTACATATTAACAAGATTCCTAGGTGATTATGTGTATGTATAATCTTCTGCATATTCTTGTGGGGATCTTATTAAACCATAGATCCTGATTCAGTGTCTCTGGGGTGGAAATGAAAATTCTCAGCAGAGGGTTGAACCTGTTCAACATCCTGATTTTCTCAAAGGAGAAATACAGGAAAACAGAAAAATCAGAGGTGTTGAGAATCCCCAAGTCAAGGGACAATTGGAGAAGGGGCCATCCCATCCTTGTCTACCACAAACCAGAGCTCCCCCATGCCCACCCCCACCAACAGCAGGGTTCAGATCATGAGAGCCTAAGTGCCTTGGCAAGACTAGACCCTGATCACTCAGTTGAGTTGGCTGGTCACTGTGGTCAGGGGTCTGGAGAGGGTGAAGCACACAGTCCTCTCTGCTACATCATGACATGTAATCTATAAACACTGGAGGGAACTGGGACCAAGAGTCAGTGCTGCACATTTCTTCTGTCAGTCAAAGCAACTCTAGAGTGGGAGCAGCTGCCAAGGAGCTGCTTCTGCCTGCCACTGAGAAGCCGGGCCTCAAGTATTTATCCACTGGCTTTATTTAACCAACCCTGCAGAATTCTCAGGGTGCTCACATGCAATCCTGTAAATTGCCTGTCAGCTTCCTCTATCATGGAACCATGAGGAAACCTCACAGGAGACATCAAATGGCTCAAGATTCCTGTTTCATCAGTGCTGCCATGTTTCTAAAGAAAACTTGATGTGAGTTGTTTAAGGCTAAAAAGAGACTAAATTTAACAGGAGGATGAGATGTGTCTTAGGCCATGGCTGCTTAACATTAACATTCCAGGGGAGACATTCAGCGAATCAACTTTGTCCTTTTTAGGAAGTGGTGGAATCAAATTCACTCACTTTCCCTGATGAGTATGGTAACAAATTAGGCTAAATGATTGGTACAGACCCCTGATGCTGTGTAACCCACTGGGGGAGGGGGAGGAAGGAAATGAACAAGGGCAAGAGGAGAATTAAGACCTGAAACAGCTTTTATAATCTGATGCGATACACTGAAATTTCTCAATGAATAGCTTATAAAAGTACCTTCTCCTTTCGACCAACTATTTAGATAAAAATCAGTGGAAGGACACAGGAAATTCTGGGCATTCTTTTTTTTTTTCTGAGACCTGGGAGCAGATCGTGAGCAAATTCCTAAGCTTGACCCTTTTCCACAGAAAGCTTTCGCACTCTGCAGATCATTCCACGCAGTGAACACTTTGGTGTCTGAGAAGGTGAGAGCTCCGACTAAATGTCTTCCGACATTCTTGACACCCATACGGCTTCTCTCCAGTGTGGGTCCGCTGGTGTGTGATCAGCTGGGAGTGCTGGCGGAATGTTTTTTCACACACGCTACACTCGTAAGGCTTCTCTCCGAAGTGGATTTTCTGATGGAGAAGCAGCTCGGAGTTGTCCCAGAAGGTCCTTGCGCATTCGTTACACTGATGGGGCTTCTCTCCAGTATGAATCCTCTGGTGGACAAGAAGGTGAGAGGTCCGTCGGAAAGCCTTCCCACACTCAAAGCATTCATAGGGTTTCTCTCCTGTGTGAATTCTCTCGTGTCTCAGAAGTTCTGAGTTGCCCCTGAAGGCCTTCCCACATTCCTTACACACATAAGGTTTCTCACCGGTGTGGATTCTAATATGTCTAATAATTTCTGAGTTCTGACCGAAAGTTTTCCCACATTCATTACACTCATAGGGTTTGTCCCCAGTGTGGATTCTTTGATGCCGGATGAGTTCAGAACTCTGACCGAAGCCTTTCCCACATTCTTTACACAAATAGGGTTTCTCTCCAGTATGAATTTTCTGGTGTCTAATGAGGCCCGAACTATGCTTGAAGGCTTTGCCACATTCATTACACTCATGATATCGTTCTTCGGTATGAATTCTCTGGTGCTGAATAAGCTGTGAGCTCACCCTGAAGGTCTTCCCACATTCATTGCATTCATAAGGTTTCTCTCCAGTGTGGATTCTCTGATGCAGAATAAGGGCTGAATTCTGACTGAAGGCTTTACCACATTCTTCACACTTATATGGTCTCTCGCCAGTATGAATTCTATGATGATGGATGAGATGTGAACTCTGAATGAAGGCCTTTCCACATTGGTTGCAAGCAAAAGGTTTCTCTCCAGCATGGATTCTCAGGTGCCTCCGAAGGCTTGAGTTAGTTCCAAATGTCTTTCCACATTCTTTGCATTCAAAAGGCTTCTCTCCACTGTGAACTCTCATGTGCTGGATAAGGTGGGAGTTCTGATTGAAGGCTTTCCCACACTCTTTACATGTATGAGGTTTTTCTCCCACCGAGTTCCTCTGTATTTTGTTGAGCTCTGAATTCTCTAAGAAACTTCGACCAGAGGTAGCAAATGTGCTAACTCCTTCTACTGCAGCTGCTCCCTGAGCTACAACCAGATTGGGGCTGGGACTACGGCCTCTCTCGAACTCATTATACTCATCTTTCTGACCAGAGGGTGATTTCTTACAGATAATCAACTCTGGTGCAAAATCTCTCTCCTGAGGAGAGATTTGCTCCAAAATGTCTTCTTTGGACTCTCTTGACTCTCCGTCTAACCTGTACTTTTCACATACTACTCCTTGGTAAACCACTTTTGGAAGTTTTTCTAGTATTGCCCCGTGTGATTCACAATCTTCAGAAATCTCTTCCTTGGGAATCACCTTGTTCTCAGTCCCCATCTCACAATCTGAAATGAGAGAAGGGAAGCATGTAACATGATTTATCATATTTAAATGAAGCTAACACCTAGAGTATAGAGCTTTGACATGGTTCTGACACTACTCAAAAATAGTCTCTGTAATTAGTCCAATGATTAGTCAAATTAGCCGTTGATGCACAGGAGATTTAGAATTATGGTGCACATGCTGAACAATGAGCAGACAATGGCTAAAAAGGATGGGAGAAATGATGAAAGAAAAAAAATTATGGAAATAGGAAACAGATGCTACAAAGAAATGTTGTTAAAAACTACTTAATATTTAAAAAAACTACTTAATATTAATAGAGTTGGGGTGGAACCTGAAGTTGATAAGAAAAATGTTTAAGGAAAGTCATATCCAAAGTAATAGATGGGATATGGAAAAGATTGGGCGATTGGGTTGTGTGTGTGTGTGTGTATGTATGTAAAAACTGGCAAGTTAGGTTATGCTAGGTCAAATAAGTCACTTGCAAAAGATCCAATATTGTATGATCTCACATATGATGTAAGCAAAGATACTGGAATAAGCAGGTGGGAAGGGAGCTTGTTTAGGGGCAGCGAGTCTATGCCATTTGTGGTAGAATCATTTGGAAAAGCACAGTGACACTGGTGGTAAACTTGAAGAATGTAATGAAGACCAATGAACTGTACACATGGATACTGTTGAGTTGGTGAGTGACTTTTATGTATACTTTTATCACAATTTAAAAAAATCAAGTTAATCGGAATAACTTTTTGGTTTATACAGAAAATGAGTACAAAAACTACTCAGTCCAGTCACGTGGTGCTTTACAGAGCAGAGATAGTACTGTTATCATGTGGAACCTGTATATGGACCAAGAGACAGTTGTTTGAACAGAGCAAGGGACTACTTCAGAGGTTTAAAACTCAGGAAAGGTGTGAGTCAGGGTTGTATTCTAACCCCAAATGTATTCTATCAGTATACTCAGCAAATAATCAGAGAAGTTGGGCTACATGGAAAACACTGCTTTGAAATTAGAGGAAGACTCATTAACTTGTGATAAGTAGGTGGTACAACCTTGCTTGCTATAAGCAGAAGACTTGAAGCTTTTAGTCATGAACACCAAAGACTACAGCCTTCACTATGTATTATACCTCAACATCAAGAAAACAAAAATTACCACTAGATCAATAAGCAACATGACAATGAACAAAGAAAATCCCACCATTGTCAGGATTTCATTCTACTTGTCCATGGAAGCGGCAGTCAGAAAGTCAAACGAGGTCCGGCCTTCGGCAAATCTGTGCAAGTGTCTAAAGGTAAAGACGTCACTTTACCTCAAGTGTGCCTAAAGACTGAAATGCACCTGATCCAAACCATGGTATTTTCAAGGAATATTACATCTGCGCGTAAAAGCTGTAGCGTGAATAGGGAAGATGGAGAACAGATGCCTTTGAGTTATGGTGTTGGCAAGAATATGAAATATACCCTGGCCTGCCACAAAAATGAACACATCTGTCTTGGAAGAAGCGTGACCAGAATGCTGTCTCAAGTACTTTGGACTTGTCAGGAGGAGGGACTCTGTCCCTCAGGGACATCATGCTTGCTGAAGAAGAGGGTCCATGAAAAGATGAAGACCTCAACTAAATGAATTGACACGTGGCTACAACGGGTTCAAGCGAGGACTGATTGTAAGGATGATGCCGGGCCAGGCAGTGTTCCCAGGTGCTGTACACGGAGTAGATGTGAGTTGGAACCAAGCTGATGGCCCTCGCATAGTAGTGACACCAAGTGAGATTGGGAATGCTGGAGGAGGAGCTAGTTTAGGAGGGAAGATGAAGGATGGAATGTTTTAGACAAGCTGAGCCAAGGACACTCATCATGGTATGAAGGAATCCGTCAAAGCATGTGTCTAAGCTCAGTCGTCAGGACTAGGGGTAAAGATTTCCTCTTCCACACCTTCTCTCCCCTTTTCTCCAGTCTGCCCCAGAAGGCTAACCTGCATATCAACAGGTACAGGCTTCCAAGTGCAACTCACCAATGTGGAGCCCAGAAGACTAGGATTAAGCAAAATAGTTAGGTGAGAGGGTTTTAAAGTGTTCATGGGAAAATATCCATTGTCTTTTAATTCTCTTTTTTTTTTCTTTTTTTTTAACAATTTATTGGGGCTCATACAATTCTTATCACAGTTCATACATATACATACATCAATTGTATAAAGCACATCTGTACAGTCTTTGCCCTAATCATTTTTTTCTCCTCTTTTCTTTTTTTACATTTTATTAGGGACTCATACAACTCTTATCACAATCCATACATATACATACATCAATTGTATAAAGCACATGTATACATTCCCTGCCCCAATCATTCTCAAGGCATTTGCTCTCCACTTAAGCCCTTGCATCAGGTCCTCTTTTTCCCCCTCCCTCCCTCCCCTAATTGTATTTTTTCGTGAACTCTTTAAGACTCCTCACATTCTTCTGGTTCCTTCCTGCGAGGTCGCCTTGGGCTGATGGCGTCCCTCAATAGGCCATTACTCCTTTCAAGGAGTCTACCCTACTTAATCATCCTCTTTAGATTCCATAACTTCTCCTACTTTTGCCCCTTTAGGACTAGGGGTGGTGACCATTCACCTGTTGTCAGGTCCAGGTTCCTCAGCACCCTACTCACTTGCTGCCCTTGAGTTGATGCCGACTCATGGTGACCCTGTAGGACAAGGGAGAACTGCTCCTAGGGCTTGTGAGACTGTAACTCTTTATGGGAGTAGAAAGCCTCATCTTTCTCCCAAGGAGTGGCTGGTGGTCATGAACTGCTGACCTTGTGGTGAGCAGCCCAGCTCATAAGCACTAAGCCACCAGGGCTCAACACCTTACCTACACCTTTATAATTTACAATAAATCCCTTTCTAAATAAGCCTTCCTCAATTTATCTTGCTTGAGTGAGCTTCCTGTCTCCTAGGGGACCCTCACTGATGATCAAGGATAAGATAAATGCAAAGAAGCCTGCCAAGACAAACAGATTAGCTAGTGAAGATGGAGAACCAGAATACGGTACCAATGAAGTCACTGGGAAACAGGATTAACAATAATGGCAAAAATAGTTAAGCGACCCAGTAAAACAGGAACTGGAAAGTGTCTACTGAAGCAGTTAGGTGGGCACTGATGACCATAGTGAAATCAGAGTCTATGGAATGGTGAAAGCAGAAGCTAGGTGGAAAGTCACTAATTAACTTGCTACATCTCTAAAACACATGGAAAGAATGGAGTAAAGAGTATACCTCTGGGACAAAGCAGCATATTCTCCACCGGGAGGGCATCTGAGCGTGCCATACTAGAGAGTCCGAGTTGTGAGACAGAGACTGAGACAGGGAACAACAAAACTAGTGAAGAAAACCCTGAGAGCCAGGAAGGAACAGAGTCATCGAGTAAGAGTCGTCTGCCCTTTACTCTGCGCAGCCTCCACACAGCCATAAGGCACTGGCAACTGCCACCCTGCACGGTGTCCTTGCTCATCACTGTCATAATGTCCCCTGCCCAGACATCTAGAAGGAACCTAGTCTCCTGTTCTCACAAGTTCTTCATTCTACCCTTCAAGATGGGTTAGAATCTTCAACAGCTTCTCCTCCAGAGTATCTCTAAATAAGGGCACCTCGGTGAACTTGGCTAGCAGCCGCATTTTTAAAATCTGGACTTCTCCTTTTCACTGAAAATTATAGATAATATGTACCCATGGTAGAGAATTTTATTATTTTAAATGATACTATCTTGAGTTGGGAGGTACTTTTTAAAATGAATCTCTAATGTCCAGCTAAGAACAAATTTACTTACAATTTCCTCCGGCCCCCCCTTTTTTTCAACCCTCATATCTCCTATAGTTGCTTCCTATCTATCATCCAGCTCTCTACAAAATTCAGACTTCATAGAGCCTGCATTTGTACCACGCCTTGTGGAAAAATCACTTGTCCACAGCAAAACAAGATACAATAACAGGCGGTTAGATCTGTATATATTCTCCATCTTCAAAATCTAGTTCAAAACTTAAATTTAGAAACTCTTCCCCAATTAAATCTGACCCTCTTGATCATTTCCCTTTTCTTTTCCAGTGTTACAATATTAATGTCATTTGTTGAACAGTATCTACAGGTATCTCCATTTATACAAGGAAAAGCCAATCTCCATCTGGTTCGTTTTCCCAAAGCCTAGTGTGACATTCTGGGTTTGTGTCACTGGCACTGAGCTAAAATTCTCAGTAGTGTGGCTGGAAGTCCCCCCCCCCAAACACACATACACCCATACTGTGACCTAACATAATGTAAACGACTCCATGAAGATTACAGTAGGCCCTTCCTGCAGTCACAGCCTGAAGCCATCTATAAATAGACTGTGGAGAATTCACTCACTCGCTTCTTCCTGGTGGCCTGGACCCTGCATGTGGTTCTTTAGACTTGGGTCCGTGGCCTGCCAACCTTGAATTCGTCCAACCTGACCTCCACCATCCAGCCTCCTGGTCAGTCAGCCAGCAGCGATGTGAGTCAGGAAGAGCCTCCAGCTTAGCATCTGTCCCATGGACGTGGGTCAGACTGGGCTGGCCTGCTCTGTGGCTGTGGGCCACTTTCTGGATATACATTTCTCTCTTACATCTATAAGTGTCACTGGTTTTGTTTCTCTAGAAAACCTAGCCTAACACACCCAGTCCTACCTTAGACCTCATCCTCCCATCGAAACACTCTTCTTATGGCTTAAATGCAATTTCCCAACCATAATTTCCTAAATCTGAAATTAACTGCTTCTGGGGAGAGACTGGGCAGAGGAGCCATCACAGGAGTGGAGGCTGACCACTCTTGGTCTTCAGCTTGAAGGTCAAGGAGACAGACCTCTCTTGGGTCACCACGGCTCAGAATAGGGTCTCCTGAGCTTTAAAGTCAGTTCTGCATTTGGTTTTTCCATGCAACTTAAGATAGCAAGCTCAGAAGCTTCATTCACAAAATACTGAAATATAAACCAGATGTCCTGCTAATTAAAAGTTAGAAAGAAACTTTAAAATAACTATACTGAATGAAAATATTCACACACAAAAAAACTATAAAATTCTTCGGTAGGCTGTGGGAGCAGATTGTTTTAAGATGTACAATGTACTCTGTTGCTTGGACGCCTGGGTTTCTGATAGCAGCATGCATTCACGGGATGACCTGTAGCTTATTTCCTTCCTCAAGTTAAGACAGGACCATCGCCACATTCCATGGGTCGGGCAAGATCTGTGGGGAAAAGTTGTCAGCTCTTTCCAGGGAGCTGAGACTCTTAAAGTCTGAGAGATAAATATTTCTCTCCCGTTCCCTGGGAAACCGTTGAAACAAGGCATTCTGCAGGTGTTGTGCTACCCCCCTCCAAACCACAGTCTAACTGGATACAGATACGCTTCCTTCTTTGTTTGCCTTCAGAGATATGGTCTACAAACCCTTTGTGTGCGAGTTTGTGACGAAATGCAGGATACGTGACAAGAAAGGTATGTAAGCCTGCCTTGAATAAAGTTCTGGGCCCTGGAGAGCCTACGCTTCAGAAGCTCCCTCCACCCCACCTGTTATCTTTTATCTTATCTATCTTTCTTAATTGCAACTGTGCCCCTCTTGACCCCCTGCTCATTGTGAGGGAGCTGGTCATGTTAATCTCACAGCTGTTCCTGCAGTCACAGCAAGATCTAGTTAGATCAGTGATTCTTAAATATGGTTCTTGGCCTGCTAGGTTAGTGCACAAGAATCCATTGAAAATTCTATTTTAAACATTTACTTCCAGATCCTAACTCAGACTTCTCAGAGCCAGATGTGTCAGTGGTGAAATTAAGGGATCTGTGTCTTGAACATGTGCCCTAGGTGGTGAGGATACCTGGTCAGATGTGGAAACCTGTGCATCAGTCGATCTTAATGCCTACTTACCCAGCACTCAGTCTGGTCTGTCCATTTCTACCCTGGCTCCGGTCTACAATCAGATCAAGCCCTAGAACTGCAGAAATGCTGTACTTCCCGATGACCTGTTTTCGTCTGCTCTCCATTCGAATGCCCCTCTTATCCCACACTTCTGGGAACACATAGAGCAGCTAGGTTATACTTAACCACATACCCTTTTAAGTTTAAAAAAGAAAATCACATTTCAGTGATGCCTATCAACCTGAACTTAGTTATTCTTACTGGACCCAAGCTTGCACAAACTATCTGATTCAACCTTTACAATATCTTGGTGATAAGAGCAATATCGTTTATTTCTTTGAATTTATTTTAACCATATGCCAAAAATCACTTTGTGATTTATGGTAAAAATACTATTAAATGATCATCTGATGGCCTGATTAGGTCATCTTTACGTTTTCATTAAGAGCAACAAGAGAGAATTGAGTAAAAAAGAAAAATCTCACTGTCATGGAAATGATTCCAACTCATCTAGACAGAGTAGAGCTGCCCCTGTGGGTTTCTGACACTGCAGCTCTTTATGGGAACAGAAAGACTCATCTTTCTCCCTCGAAGCAGCTAGTGGGCTCAAACTACTGACCTTGCGGTTCACAACCCAACATGTAACACACTTTGCCACCAGGCGCCTTTGAGTTACAAAAGGTACAATAATTATTCACTTACTAACAAACTGTCCCTTTGTATGTTACTCCAGAGGTTTTCCACTCAAGGAGAACATGGAAGCAAATGAAGCCTGTGCGCGTGTGTTAGGGAAGTGCCAATAGATGGGGAGAACAGAAAAAAATGTGGTGAGCACACAGAACTATGAGGTGTCCTGGAAAATGTGATGAGGTCACGCTTCAAAGGCTGACACTTGAAAGTTTGAAACTTTTCTTTTGAAATGCCAAAATATAGAGCATCCATTGAAACTATTTGCACTTTTGATGAAAAATTATGAAATGCTTTGATGTCAGCTTACAAATGTGTAAGAGGAACTCAGAACTTTAAAAAATTACCCTATGGGCTATCTGAGCAAAAAATATTTAAAATAGCCTTGCTCACTTTGAAAGTGATCTGACTTCACTCAAGAGTGCCAGAAGTGGGCCTCTGTTGGGTCACACTAATCCCAAACTGTTTCAGCAACAAGAGGAACTGGTTCAGGAATGGACACGTAACTTCATATGGGGCAATGATACTCTGAGGAAGTTTGCTGGAAGCTTCTGGAAATAATCTCCTGCATCCTGAGAAAGTCCTAGGAAGAGACTCCCTCTGTATGCTGTTGCCCGGAACTGCTGCTGTTGTCGAAGTACCAGCTCTTGATGAAGGCAGGAAAACTACGAAAATCAAGGAGAAATGGAGCCAGGGTACTAGAGAAAGGAAGTCCTGGAACTGCCATCGCACTGACTTCTAGTTACGCAAGCTTATACACTTGTATATTTTAAAGCAAATTGAAGTTGGGTTTTGTCTCTTACAGATATAAGCATCTGCATCCTAGCAGATACAAAGGCTTTCCCTTAACTTTCCAAAGACGGGGTCCTACCCAAGAAGACTCAGTACTTCGTGCAATGACATCCTCCCCAAAGTCTTCGAACATCTGCAGGAGGAAGTTCTCTCGTGGTCTCTTGAGCCCGCACTCCATTGGCCCTTTTCTCACCTCTTTCTTTTTATAATAGTTCTGGTCACTTTCCAAGACCTATAGAGTAAAAACTTCTTAACAAGATTTCTCAGGCCCATGTCTCCCTTCTCCATCACCTGTCCTATACTCTCCAATGCCAGAAAATGTAGTCATACTGGATTTCCGACAGTTGAAATATTCCTTACTCTTTAGAGCTTCTCTCCCTTTGAGATCAGGTTATTCTCACTTCCTGAAATACTCTTCCCCATCTTGTGCTCTTAACCAGTATGTACAAAATATAGACACTTCCATTTTCTATCCTCATATCCACCCCCATGGCAGATACTGTCATGTTGGGCATCTCTACTTTGTGGCTACAGTTCATATTCATGTCTCTTTTCTTCGTTAGACTGTGCACAGGAATGAGGTGTCATTCATTTTGATATCCCCAGTACCCAGTAAATGTTTAAGGAGCCCTGGTGGCCTAGTGGGTGGTGAGTTGTGCTGCTACTAATCACAAGGTGAGCCATTCGAAACCATCAGCTCATCTAACTAAAGGAGAAAGATGAGGCTTTCTACTCCCATAAAGAGTTGCAAATTCGGAAATCCATGGGCCAGGTCTACTGTGTGTGGTGTCCACCTGACAGCATTGATTATGGTGTTTTGAGAGTGAGCAAATGTTTGTCAAATTACATTGTGATTGTCTTGCCTCCATAAGTAGTCTGTAATACCCTGAGGATTAAAATGCCCTTGAAGGAAATTATTTTCAACTTGGTTCTTTAGCAAGCCTAGGGCAGTCTCTGACACATGGCTGGTGTCAATAGCTATTTGTAAAAACACGTTTTTCCCCCATCTGGATATTTAATGATGGTCTTCTTTGCCCACCCCCTTCCTGGTTCCCACAATCAAGAGGGCCCTATCAACTCTGTGTCCAAGGCTGTCTCATTTGCATAACTGACCCTCATGAATCGGAAGCGGGCACAATCTGCCACTGGGGTCCTAAATGTTGGCTATGGCAGATGCCATTGCGCCCCCACGATTTACTTGAGGAGGGAAAATCTGAGAAGACTACAGCGCCCATCAGTCTCCAAGTCAGGGCTGCAGCAGGGGTGCCCCGCTTCTGCCGCCCCTGAGGCTGGCAGGCGCGGGAGCGGAGTGGGGATGGGTCCTGGCTTTGCAGGCCTCACACCCTCCCTGGGCAGGTGGGGAAATGGAGGCCCGTAAAGCGTGAAAGCCAAGGTCACACAGTTAACCCGGCTCCGAAACAGACCTAAACGCAGGGCTTTCGCCCCGCTCGCCGGCGGGGAGTCAGGAGTCCAGGGCCCTCCTCCCGCCCAGCCCTGACGGAATGAGGTCTCACCGCAGGCCGCACCGCCCCGCGCTCCCTCCGCTCGGGCTCCCCGCACCGCTCCGCCCGCTCCCGGAGCCCGCAGCTGTGGTCTCGGCGTCGCGGGAGACGGACCCCAGCCACTTCCGGTCCCCGGGAGGCTCTCGGCCAATCAGCGCGCGCCGCACTCCGCGGGTGGAACAGGTGGGCCGCCGTGCCTACCCCGCCTCGTTTTGGTCCCGCTTTGCTTTGGGCTGGGCGCTCCCTGGCCAGAGCCCCACCTCCCCTCCGCCCCCAGCTAGCTCCCCGAGATGGCGTTTTGCACCGTGCGCGGCCTCCTTGGGTCCCAAGGTCACTGACAGCCGGGTCCTCCAGGCTTCCTAGAGGGGCTCCAGGGACGCACTTCCGCCCGGCGGCGGGCCGCTCTGCGCGCCGGCGCCGCTCCCCACGCTTGGGTGCGAGGCGTTGAGTCCGAGCTCCGCGGGCCCCGGGAACCGACTGCCAGCGCTGGAAGCCGACCTGTCATCTCCTGGCGACGAGGACGACTGCGGTGCCCTGCAGGGGGCTGAAGTCCGAGGCTTGAGCAGTAAGGGGAGGGCAGTGGTAGAATTCTCACCTTCCTGGCGGCACGCACAGGTTGGATTCCGATTTTTCCGCCGTGCGCATCCACGATCTTTCTGCCGTTGGAGGCTTGTAAGTGTTGCTAGAACGCCAGACCGCTTTCCGTGGGGTTTCCAGACTAAAATAGACTCCGACGAAATGGCGGGGTACGGTTTACTTCCAACAATCTGCCCGTGAAAACCCAGTGGGCCACGACAGACCGATCCGTTTGTGCTTGGGGTCGCCATGAGTCAGGGCTAACAGAAGGGCAAGTGTAAGATGCTGTTCTCATTGTGCGAACTGCTCTCCCACTCCCCTTATCTCCCTTGAATAAGCCTAGCCTGTTTCCGTCTCAAAACCTTTGTACCGGATACCTGCTGACTGCCCTTCCTCTGCAGCGCAGGCTTCTTGTTCATTCCGGATGGTTTAAATGCCACCACTGTGGAAGGACCTTCTGTCTTGTCCCTGTCTCAAATCACACCACCCCTTTCATATATCAGTGATGAGACTATAATTGGTCACTTGGCGGGGGGGGGGGGGGGGGGGGGAGCTCGTGCTCACCCCTCGACGAATGATTGGCCAGATGAAAGGGGGCATATACTTAGCCAAGCCTGAGTCACCTGTCTGCCCAATTGTGGGAAGGGGAGAACGTTCTCGGTTTGTGGAACCTGGAATGTTGTGTGTGTATTCAGGACACAGCCTAGCAGAAAGGCTCACATTCTCTTGAGTTGTCACTGGAATTCGGTCACAGGCTCCAGGATTCATCACTTGAGCCATGCCCAATTTCCTTATGCTGCTGCAGCTACCTGAGAAGACTGTGAAGTGTCCACCCAGATGGTCAGTTGCCTTGCCCAGGCTGCTAACAGCTCCCACCAAACAACACTCAGTGTTATCGGGTCGATGCTGACTCATAGTGACCCTCTAAGACAGGTAGAACTGCCCTTGTGAGTTTTCCAGACGGACCCTTTTTCAAATTTTTATTGGCACTTCATCCACATATACCATCAATAGTTCCTTCATAGCAAAAAGAGCAGTGCAATCATCACCACAGTCAATTTTAGGACATTTCCTTCGTCCTCGGACTTATTCTTGTAATTTTTTAAAATTGTGGCAAAAATATACATCACAAAACACCCTCCACGGCAACAACTTCTACATTTAAACGTCAGTGCCATTGATTATACTCTTCGTGTTGTACAACCATGATTGATAGCCTTTCTAAATTATTCGACCACCATTAACATAAACTCAGTGCTCTCTAAGCAGCAACTTTTCCTTCTTCACTCAGGCCGTTTGATTTCTTCTTTTTTTCCCTTTTTATAAGTTTTCTTGATACAGTGTCCACATATCATATACTTTGATAGTTAAATAAATCAGCTTTTAAACGGATTGTATAGATATCATCATAATCAGTTCTAAATCGCCTTCCTCTGAGATGGTAACCTATAGGAGTAGAAAACCCAGTCTTTCTCCCGCAGAGCAGCTGGTGGTCAGAAACTGCGGGCCTTGCAGTTGGCAGCCCATCATACAGCCACTACCCCACCAGCGCTCCTGCAGAAGACCTCCAGGATTAATCGATGGTCCCTACCTCACGGAAGTCATTCACGACTGCCCAGAAATCATTTTGCTTCTCCAATGAGTTTGTCGACAATTTTGCACGAACTTATTTTCAACTTTCTTCACTTTGCCCAAATCTGTGGTCCACGAGGAGAACATTTCCATTGCAGTCATTGCCAGCTATATTCATCTCATGGAAGAAATGCCCAGACTTTGAGACTATCCACCTGCAGGACCATGGTTGCAAAACATTGGGTCCCATTAATTTTTATACATGACACTTATATTATCAGGACTGGTGTTGCTGTTGGGTAAGCTTTGGACTGCTAACGGCAAGGGCAATGGTAGAAATGCACCAGCCATTCCTGAGGATTAAGTAGAGGCTGTCTGCTCCCATAGAGATGTTCTGTCTCAGAAACCTTAGATAGGGTTGCGATGAATTGGAGTCAATTCAACGGCAGGTGGTTAGGTTGGGTTTACACTTGCACCAGGGGCCCTGGTTGCACTGTAGTTAAACACTGCTGCTAACTGAAAGGTCAGCAATTGGAGCTCACCCGCCTCTCTGAGAAAGAAAGCTGTAGCAGTCTGCTTCTACAAAGATCTATGGCCATGAAAACACTGTATACGCGAACTTACGGTTGCTCTGAGTCAGAATCAACTTGTGTGGCAGTTACATAACCTGTTGTCAATTTGAGACTTAAGAGTAAAGGGGTGGGGGGAAGCGGGGAGGGAGGGGGAAAAAAAGAGGACCCGATGCAGAGGGCTTAAGTGGAGAGCAAATGCTTTGAGAGTGATTAGGGCAAAGAATGTACAGATGTGCTTTATACAATTGATGTATGTATATGCATGGATTGTGATAAGAGTTGTATGAGCCCCTAATAAAATGTTTTTTTAAAAATAGTAAAGGGGTGGAGTCTAGCTTGTCAATCAGGTTGCAGCTTGATGACTTCATTTGGAGTCGCTCAGGAGATAAATAGCTCTCTGGAGGTGGGATACATGCTGACTTCCTGGGAGACATTGCAGCTGACAAGCCACATGGACCTGAGCTGGAGGAGCCATGTGGGGACCCCTGCCAGTGCTGAGATGTTTTTAACACCACTGGATCCATAAGACTTCCCACCTGCTGGCCTGTGATCTTCCTGCAATCGGCATCATTGCATGGTTGTGTAAGTCTAAGGAGAAATTTATTCAATTGCTCGTGTATATAAAGCTCTCTTTTACACATATGAGTGTCTATGAATTGGCCATAGGTACCAATGGTCATAGGTACACTTAATGGAGAGGCTTCTGTCTCAAGAGCCTACATCAGTGATTCTCAGCCTTGGTTGCACATTGGAATCACCTAGGTCTCAAAGATACTGATATCTAATGCCACCCACAGAGTCTAGGTTTTCCAGGTAACTGTAACATGTAGCCGTTGTTGAAAACCAATAAGCTGGGTCTGGGGCTTCCCAAATGTGGTTTCTGAACTAGCAGCACCTGAGGAAAAAAGGAAACTATCAGGCTTCCCCCAGATCCCCTGAATCAGAAACTAGGGATGGAATTCACCTTTGTTTTTAGCAAACCCGATGCACACGGAAGTTTGACAATCACGGATCTACATATTGGCTTGACTTCATTGAATCATCCCTTGTCTGTGAATTAGATAGTAAAAGGCCAAGTTTTCTCCTCCTGGCCTCTCCCCTGTCCATCACCTGCTCTTCTGCAGTAGCCAGTTTAGGAGCCAGCTGGATCACTGAGAACCTAATGTGAAAGACCAGAGTACATAGTCCACAAATACTATTCCTATTTCCAATGAGAGGGTGTGTGCGGCTGGGTAGGGACTGATGTTTGTCATCTACCAACTGAATTGAATTGAATTTTATAGGTAAGTCTGAGAAGTTTTGCTCTTCTTGAAAAAATTGCAGGTAGGAACCGTGTCTCCCTCATTGCGTTCCCTCCAGAAGAGATGCCTGAAAAATAAAACACGTATTTTGGGATATGATATCGACAAAATGAGCAAAAGGGCAGAGTCAACAACTCCAAGCAAATCCCTCCACTGAAACATCAAAGAAACCAGTGGAACTTATCAGGTTTGTAGTAAGAAAGTCAATTCGTAATCAAGAAACAGGCAACCTACAAGTGGTGGGAAATTTTTGCAGCTTTTTATTTGCCTTATCCCAACCTCTCCCTGGCTCTGTGGCAATGATGAAGATGGCAGCCCTGTGTGACCCCCAGTACTGGAGCGTGCAGAGGAGAACTTACTTGAAAATTGTCAGGGGAAGCCAACCCCTAACACATCATTACGGGTCTAGTAGGCGCAATTGTACAGCGATAAGTAAAGATTATAGTAAAGTTATAGAGAGCATGAGAGATAGAAGTGAAGTATTGAAGTAAATGGAGTCAGACATGATTTATGGTAGCATGCTCACCTCGGCCCCGCCTGATGGTCCACGTGGAAGGAGAGAGTGATATTTAATGTTAGCCCAGGCTTTTTATATTCGCCGAGGACATGCAAGCCCCCTAGTCACAGGTGAGTACATACATCACAGGGAGGGGTTGTGCTATAGGTAATACAGTAATGAGAGGGGAGAGGGGGTGGTCTAGGGACACACATGCAATAGTAAGAGGAGGGATTGGGGGTATACATGTGACAAGATGGGCGGATAACTTAACTTTGGATATCACAGAGTCAGTTTGACCTGTTCCCTGACTCAACTGATAGAGATCATTATTGGTGGGGTGAGAAGGCTTGGTCGCAGGCCTCAAGGAGGAATAGTTTATTGTCCCCAGTAGCAGGGAGTGAGGCCTGCCATATAGTCTGGTGACTAACTGCCCTAGAGGCCTACCCTGTAGTCTGGTGACTAACTGCCCTCAGGGAGGATGTCTGTGAGCGTCTGACCTCCCCCCACAGAAAATCATTGTTTTTCTGTTCTAGCCTCTTTGGGGGCCGTGCTTAGGACTGGCAGAATAGCTTTTCACTATTTCACCTCATTCAGAATCCACTCAGGATGGGAAAGTGGCAGACATTGCTTGGAAGCACTGTACGCTAAATGAAAAACTACAGCCGGCTTATAAGCCAAGGATTTTTCAAAGAATCTAGAAAAGGCAAGAAAATGCTTTCTCAATGAAAGCTTCCGGGGGGGAGGGGAATACACCCCTGTTGACGCCTTGTTTTTAGCGCAGTGACACATGAGAACCCTACTTACAGCGCTGTAAAATCATACATGTGGGTGGTTTTAAACCATGAAATTTGTATTAATTTGTTAGAGTGGTCAAAGAAGACGAATACATCTGTTAACCAAATACCAGAAAAGGTAGGGAATGGACTGCGGCCACTGTAGCAGTAACCTCAGGTTATTACTAAGACATGCAATGTTGTTATTATTAGGTGCCATTGAATCAGCTCCCATTCATAGCAACTCGGTATACACACGGACCAAAACACTGCCCGGTCCTGCTTCATCCTGACAAGTGTTATAGTTAAGCCCATTATGACATCAAGACACGTAATAAATCATTTAAATCCCCAAAGGAAATGTCAGAGAGTTTGGAGGTGTGAGGGAACTAGGGTGCTCAAATGTGCCTGCATAAAGGGGCAGAGTTATGGAAAATTGTGGACATAACCAGACACCTTGGGAAAATGTGTTTCTGGGGCTGGGGCTCAAGACCATAGTGTTAGGGGACACCAAGGTCAACTGGCATAGCATGGCATAGTCCACCAAGTCCATATCTTACTTTGGTGAGTAGCGACTGGGGTCTTAAAAGCTTGTGAGCAGCTATCTGAGTTGCAAATATTGGCCTCTCCTTGTCTAGAAGATGGAACATCAATGAAGGTCAAAGACACATGGAAGCAATTAGTCCAATGGGCTACACAAACATCATCAGTCTCCATGACCCTGAAACCAGAAGAACTAGATGATTCCTAGCTGTTTCTACCAACTCCTCCAAAAGAGATCTCATTAAAGGTTCTGAATAGAGTAGGGAGATGTGGGCCAAAACTCAAAATCACGAATGAGACCAGGCTTGCTCAAACAGAGACTGGGGAAACCCTTAACACTATGGTCCTTAGTCTCCCTTTGGTTTAAAAACTGAACTCGACCCTGTAGTCCAATTTTCAGCCAAGCAATAGGTCCATAAGGAGACTAATAATACTATTCATATGTGCACACCTTAAATAATGGACTCTGGGATTGAGGGAGCGGCATTTGCCCAAGGACCAAGTTCAGAAGGGTTAGGAAAGAAACACGAGGCACAGAAGCACGAGGAGGAAGGATGAGTGTGGTTACCCCGAGGGGATTGCAATCAATGAGATGAAGCACTGTGTCTCAACCGCCGAATGATGGTCTGCATACCTTCACCCAGTTCACAATAAGAGGTTTTTAGTTGGTTTGTGTTTTTAAGTTCTTTTTGTTAGCACGAAGGACTCCAACTGATTTGTGTGTGTGGATCTTGTACCCTGTCACTTTGCTGGATCTTTTCATTAGTTCCTGTGATCTTACTGCAAATCTTTGGGGTTTTCTACATAAAAGATTAGACCATCTTCAGATAGATATAGCTTTACTTCTTCTTTGCTTACATAACCTGTGGGACACCATAATGCAGGCCAAAAGGAGACAGGGGAGTAAAAAGGATAGTTTAAGAAATATTGAAGTTTCCCAAATTTGATTAAATGCATGAGTCTACACATCCAACAAACTCCAAGTAGGATAAATTCAAAGAGATCGGCCCAAAGGCACATTAATGTCAAACTGTAGAAAGTCCAAGAGAATATCTTTAAAGCAGTTAAATGGAAGTGACTCATTACCACACCTACAGGAGATCCTTAATACAATTGACAGCTGATTTCAGAAGTCATGGGGGCCAGAAGACAGTGGGTTGGCATATCTAAAGTGCTTAAAGAAAAAAACTATCAACCAAGAATAACATATCTAGCAAAATTACCCCTTAAGAATGAAAGGGAAATTAAGAAGTTACTAGAGAACTCTTTTTTTTGCTTAAACTCACTAAGAGTAAAGTGAGCTAGAAGTAATGGAAGAAGGTGGGCTGTACGAGACAACAGAACAGACCAGAAAACGAGGGATCAGAAGGAAAGAAGAAAGCTGTCCAGACAAAATAATAACATAAATTATCAAGGGTTCATGAGGGAGGGGGAAATGAGGACCTGGTGCCAGGGGCTTAAGTGGAGAGCAAATGTTTTGAGAAGGATGGGGGCAATGAATGTACAAATGTGCTTTACACAGTTGATGTATGTGTGGATTGTGATAAGAGTTGTATGAGCTCCTAGTAAAATGATTTTTTTAAAAATGCTGTCCCTACTTACAAGACTCACCACTAGGGCTCTGGAGTCTCCACCCAGATAGAGAGACAGTCAAAACACAGGCAAGATACCACTGATTCTTCATAGTGTCTTTGCTCGTGAGCCTGTATCTGCCTTAGAGCCCGGCCCACCACAACACACCAATGAATTGCTAATTAGTCTGAATTATCCTCTGAGTAGGAATTTTTTTCCAATCTCAGGGCAACGGAGCTGTAAATTAATATTTTTGAGTTGTTTGTTTGCCAACTAACATGAGAAGAATATCAAGTCTCAGTGTCTCTCATGAACATAGACAACTAGCTCTCAATGTGACTAGAGAGCCTTGGCTATCTAGGTCCAAGCCTGTCAAAACAAGTCCTAACTGTTGTCATGGTGTCATTTTTCCAGTTCATGGTGTGATCCATCCTAAAAAGACTTCATTGACTCATTCACTTCATTGACTCATTCACTCCTCTCTACGGCACAGCCTTCTTGCTCAGGCTACAGCAATGCTTTTGCCATCTCCCACATTCTGTTTGCGTAGACTCCATGCGGTGTTTATGCCATATTCCTACCCACAAGGTCGTCCTGGTCTCCACTGGTGGTGACATCTCAGGGATTCTCTGAAACAGAAGAGTTTGTTTCTAAAACTTTATTTTGCCTGCTGACACTCAAATTCTCTCACCTCGAGGTCAATGTCTTCCCCCTTATTCAAAATCGCTCTACCTTTGCAAGTGGTGAGTCAGCCTGCTTATAGCCCTCCGGACCTCAACACTGCCAGATCAGAAGCTGCGATGTGTAAACCTTATCCGGTGGGCAAAAGATTGGCTTTGAGGTGTGGCTTAAAGAACACTCAACACAAATTGTATCATACTCAAACCAAAGGTGGGCGAAATAAGGAAACATTGCTATAGAGTCAGTGCTGTCACATACGACCACCACAGGGCAGGGTACGTTTTTAAAGGTAGTAAATCATTTTGGGTTTTTTTAAGTTTTTATTGTGAAGTAGTTGGCATTACAGAGCAAATCAGTTTTCTTTTTTTATATAGCAGTTTTATTGGCATATAATCCACATCATGCAATTCATTTGTTTCAAACTTGTCAACAAATGTTGTACAACCCCTCCCCCCCAATTATCATGATCCCAATTCTACCTTGCGGTCCTGGTTAGACCAGAGGATGCACAGCGGTGCAGTAGGGATCTGGAAACACAGGGAATCTAGGACGGATGCACCCCTCAGGACCAGTGGTGAGAGTGGCGACACCGGAAAGGAAGGGGGTGTAGAAAGGGGGAACCAATCTCAGAGATCTATATGTAACCTCCTCTCTGGGGGATGGGCAACAGGAAAGTGGGTGAGGGGAGACGCCGGGCAGTGTAAGATAGGATAGAGTAATAATTTATAATTTATTAAGGGTTCGTGAGGGAGGGGGGAGCAGGGAGGGAAAAAAGGAAAATGAGCTGATTCCAGGAACCCAAGTAGAAGATGAATTTTGAGAATGATGAGGGCAATGAATGTATAGGGTGCTTTACTCAATTTATGTATGTATGGATTGTGATAAGAGTTATATGAGCCCCAATAAGATGATTTATTTTTTAAAGTTGTACAACCATCACCATAGGCAATTTTAGGACATTTTCTTCATTCTTATACTCATCACCATTAGCTCCCCAATTCCCCCCAACCTTCGCTGTCATGCCCCCAAAGGAACCATTAATCCAGTTACTGTCTCTATAGATTTTCCTATCCTGGATTCCATGTGCAGAAAACATTAAAAAATAAATAAATCTAACAACAATAACTAAATAAAACACCAAAAAAGCAGAAAATATTAAGAACTATGACAGATTTGAAATATATCAAAAGGGAGATCAAATGATAAGGTGTTAATTTAACCTAACAGCATTTGCAGTGCATGCTGCCTGATACTGAGGTTAGTCACACTCCAGGTCTGTGGTGAGAGGGGACTCACCAGAGGCTGAATCCACATGTATTTCCCCCTCACCTGTTTTAAAAACTGAACCAACTTTAAAATGAGTCAAAAGGGAGATCAAATGATAAGGTATTCCATTGTAACCTAACCACATGGAGGCAGGGAATCTCCACAAGCAGGCTGCCTTCACTCTCCCCTCTGGAGTAGCTGCCGGACTCAAAACAGTAACCTTCCGGCTGAAGTTAGACTCCTTGCCAAACCAAACCAAACCAAAGGTCAACCCACTGACTGCGAGTCAATTTTAACTCAGAGAGACCTGCCTAGGTCTTTACGGAAGCAGAGCTTCATCTTTCTCCCCGCGGAGAAGCTGGTGGGCTTAAACCACTGAATGTTTGCAGTGAATACCCCCATGCCTACCCTGCCATGCCACCAGACACCACGAGGGCTGTTTATAAAAACTGGACAAACTCATGGGCACCAGGTCAATCTGGCTCGCGGTGACCTTATGGGACAGGGTAGCACTGCCCTGCGGGGTTCTGAGAGGATCACTCTTTGTGGGAGTGGAAAGCCTGATCTTTCTCCTGTGCAGAGGCTAGTGGTTTCAAACTGCTGATCTTGCCGTTCGCAGCCCAGCGCCTAACCCACGATGCCACCAGGTCTCCTTGATACTTTCTATAGGTAAGTCCCCAAATCAGGTGTTTATAATTCAACGAACACAAAAAATTAACATACATAGTAATTGCTCTTTTTTCCTAATTATTTCCATTAAAAAATGTTACCAACTGATTACAGCTCATGGAGCCCTCATGCCTGCCAGCAGAACTCCGCTCATAGGATTTGGAGCTCCTTAGACAGTTTGTGGGGAAAGGTGAGGCGTTCTAGTCCTGTAAGGAGTTATGGTGTAGGAAACCCGCAGGGGCCGGCTCCCGTCCTATAAAGGGTGGCCATGAGCCAGAATCAAGTTGTTGGCAGTGAGTTTTATATACTTCATAGAATAGCCATGGTCAGAAGAATCTCTCAACGCCCAGGCTAGCTACAGCAGCCACAGATGAATTTTTCTCAGATAAAGGAATCTCATCATTTGTCCAACTTTGGTCAGGTCAAAAGGGAAAATGTTAGGGTTAGAAGCCAAATTTGTAGACTTCTCCCGGGGCACTTCTCACTACAACTTGACTCTCTAAACCCCAGGCAGCCGGAGTCTATGCTGACGCATGGCGAGCCCCTGCGGCTTTCTGAGACTGCAACTGTTGAGAGGTTTTTACCTGCCCGGCGCTGTCACTGGTTTTGAATGCTGACCTTGGGTCCAAACTTGCCAGATATCACCGAAAGCCAAGTGAAAGGCATGGCGATTCTCCCTCAGATTCCTCAGACAAAACCGGAATGTGGCCAACTTTCTAACTTTAACTTCTAGGCTCCAGAACCATGAGACAGGACATGCCTGTTCTGATAAGCCACCCAGTTTGTGGTACTTTGTCCTCCCTCTCACAGCTGTTGCGTCACGTGCCGACTCAGAGCAGCCCGACAGGACGGGGTAGAATGGAGGCTGTCGCTCTTTACAGGCGCAGAATGCCTCATCTTTTCCCCTTACGTTCGACTTACCACCCACCCATGAAGACCCATTTCCCCACTAACACAGGTGAAATCATGTACCTTTGCCACAAACAATATAAAACCAGGCTCTTACCATATCTACCCTAAAAGAAAACAGGTAGGATGAGCACGAAATAATTATGTTTATCTTTAAAGCAGATATTGAGTGAATTGAATGAAAATAAAAGGAAGTGAGGGGGCAGGTGGAGACTGAGGAAATCTATGTTCTTTGTTCTTTTAAGTGTTGTAAAGGTTCTCAACTCATTTTCTCCCCAGACTCCAGGGCTGCCTTTTTTGCTAAGCTTTGCCACTGTGGGAGTTAAAAAAAAAATGTCCATGCCTTACCCTAGCTCAGGGGTGGGGAACTTCCACATGAGGCCCAAGAAGTCATCAATACTAGCTAACATCACACACCTCACCAGAGAGAGGCAGTGCCAACCGCCACATTGAAACTCCCTGCCTTCGGGTCAAGCCAACTCAACTCTATGGGACAGGGGAGAAACGCCCCTCTGGGTTTGGTAACTCTTTGGTTTTTTGTTTGGTTTTGAGGTTGTAACTCTTCAGGGGAGTAGACCCAGCATGAGGTCCTTCTCCAGGACTGGTCTCTCCTGACAACACGTCCAAATGATTTCAGTCAGTCTTTGCCTCTCAGGAGCATTCTGTCTGCGCAGATTGGCTTGCTCCTTTGGCAACCCACGGTCCTTTCAATCTTCTTCACCGGCATCGTTATTCAAATGCATCGATCCTTCTTTGCTCTTCCTTTCTCAGTGTCCAATCTCACATGTACATGAGGCAAATGAAACGATCACAGCTTGGGTCAGTTGCATCCTACTTTCAAAGCAACACCCTTGCTTTTCAGCCCTTCAAAGAGGCCTTGGGCAGCAGAGTTACCCAGGGCAGTGTGTCTTTCGTTGGTCTCTTGACGGCTGCTTCTGCGAGCATAGGCTTTCGAAACAGCTCTGAACCAACCCCTCTCTCCTGCTTCTGCTTCTTAGTAACTCTGCACCTGGCAAAGTGACCTGAACACTAAGCCTTATCTTCTTCTCCTGAAAAATGGGAAGAATACTAGTATATACGTCTGTTCTTGTGAGAATTAAGTGAAAATGTCAATCACCAGTTGTTGAGGTATTAAAAACGTATGGGTTTGGATTGATGGCAGGCTCACCCCGTGGGCATCTCACAGTATCCCAGGCCCGCACAAACTGTAGCCCTGAACCACTGCCTGGCCTTGCCCATGGGCTGCAGGCACTGAGGCAGGTTACACAGTGGGGGAATACGCAAATAAATAATAAAATAAAAACAAACCAAAAAAGAACTTGCCCACCGCCCTAAACTCAACTCCAATCTATAGCTGCCCCCCCCCCAAAAAAGAAAAAAACCAAACGCACTTCCAGAAAGTCAATTCTTACAGTGACCAGCAAGTAAGAACTGGGGGGGTGGGGGGGTGGGGCGGTGGCAATGATAGAATCCCTGCGTGCTTGTGTGAGAAAGATGATCTGGCGCAGAACTAAGTAAACTGAGAATCTTGAAAGACACCGCAGAAAGAGCTAAATTCTTAAATCCCGATGGCATAATGGTCATGCATCTGGCTGCAATCCGCAAGGCCAGCATTCAAAGCCAGTAACAGCGCCTTGGTAGGAAAGAAAAAAACAAACCTCACAGTTGTCTGAGAAACCCACAAGGGTCACCGTGAGTCAGCATCCACTCTGCGGCTGCCCGGGGTGGTCAGAGATGTTTCCTCTCTGGGCATCAGGTGGCGCCAGAGACCTATCTGGACCAGAATGACGGGGCAGTGGGAAAGTGGATGGGCCGGCAAGAAAAGGATGAGTCTTAGAGTTACTGGTCAACCTGATGGCGGCTGACAGTGTGGGTTCAAAGCCATTCCGATTCACAGCAGCCCTATAGGGCAGAGAAGATCTGCCTCTGTGCGTGTCCAGACTGTAACTCTTTACACCGGTAGAAAACCTCCTCTTTCGCCTGTGGAGTGGCTGGTGGTTTGGAACCGCTGACCTTGCAGATTGCAGTCCGATGCATAGCCGCTAAGCCACCAGGGCTCCTAACTATGCGCCTAAAGCATCATCAATAGAATGAAAGGGGGAAACGTTGGCAATGGTGCAGTAAAAATAACACCAATTCACCTTTTTTAAGTGTTCCCTGAGAAGGAGAAAAGTCTACTGCTGAAGCCCGTGGAGCAATTTTGGATCCAACTGTTCGTCGTAAAAGCCTGCTTGTTTCGCTTTTTCTTGACATGAATTCCTATGGCACGGGCACGTATTTAAGACCACCTTTGGTTCCAGTGACTGGCTAGAAAGACTCACTGGATGCAGAAAAGGGCTCATGTTCATGGGTACAGTTAATTACAGCCAAAGGTTCAAATTACAATCCGCGAAAGGAAAAGGCACATCAGGTAGAATCCAGGGGAAACCAGACGCAAGCTTCCAGTGACATGGACATTGTGGAGTGCTTCCAGCAGCGATGTGTCCAACAACAAAGCCGGTGTTCCCCTGCAAGATGCTCACCTGGGCCTCACCACCCAGGAGGGTTATTGGGTATTCATCAGGTTTCGATTAACCCCATAGCTGATCTCAGGCACTCTGTTTTCAGTCCCTGCAGAAGTCAAAGGGAGAAAGCATGGCCCAAAGCCCCTGGCCACATACAAATAAGTGTTCACCATAAATGATATTGCTAGCAGAAACTATCTGGCCCCAGGTAGACAAGACACTCTTATCAAGCAAGATATTCCAAGGGCTTGGGGATTGGCTTCCAGGAGTCAGTGGAGGGCCAGTCCTGAAGGCCTCAGGAAGGTACAGTTTGGTCAGTCCATTAACACTTTCCTACACAATACTTTTATAATAAAGACCCGTCACTGAAGCTACCTTCTGAACATCTTTGCTCCTTGCACGAAGACAGCCAAAGGAAATCTATATCTACTAGTTAGTAGCTTGCCTGGTCTTAGGGATACGCAGTAAATGAAGAGAGGCCCCTTACGGAGTGCCTCAGAAAATAAAGATGTGCGTCTTGGCATACCATCGTTTCTCCAGCTCTAGCCCGATGACAGTCCATCCCTGCAGCTCTTTCCACAGACTAGCTTCTTCCCAGCTGTATCCCTCATGTCTTCTTTCCAACCCTTTCTTACTGGTCCAGCTCTTCCAAGACCTCCAAGATCCATTTGTCCCCTCCCAACAAGCCATCAGGTCTTCTGTCCAGAGCCAGGACCGGGAGGAAGCAAGCCGAGCTGCCCTAGATATAATATTTAAGGAGGAACTCCCTTTCAGCGGCATGCAAGAGAATGTATGCCTCTTTACATTGTTCTCTCCAGGCCCCTCGCTGACCTCACTCCAGTCCTGAGCCCATGTCTTGCTCTGAAAGCATCCTGGGATGGGAACCCCTTGGTTTTGTGTGCATTGACAGGAAATGGGGAACTGAGGGGAAACACAGGTGCCTAGTCCTGGGACAGAGTTGACCATTAATTCTGCTAACTCAGGTGAGTATACATAACTCAGGTGAGTACACATTTCTCATCCTCCTCTTTACTACGCGCCATCCTGGAGCATCATTGAAGGTGCGTGGCCGTGCAAATGGCTAAGCATTGGACTAAGAACCTAAGTATTGGCAGTTCAAGCCCACCCAGAGAAGCCTCGGAGGAAAGGACTGACAAGCACAGCTCTCCTCGATACCAGCTGCTGCTGCTGGAGGACACCTGGTTTGCAAGTATTTCAATGAACTCTAAGTGCCGGAGAGCACCGGAAACGGAACCTGAGGACCAGCACCCGCTGCTCTGTCCAGGGTCCTTTCCCCAGAAGCAGGAAGCTCTTCTTCTCACTGCATCTCACACTCTTTCTTCCGTTTCCAAACGACCTCTTGGCGGTAGAAAAGGGACCTCCGTTCTGTATGGAAGATGAAGTTTCAGGGGTAGGGCGTGGCTGTAAGAGACATCGGCATCTTTGATCCTAGCAGACAAGCAAATGTCTTTAAAGTGTTTCATGGCAAGTAGGAATGCTCCCGTTTACTGCTTTTGTCACCTGGTGTGTCACTTCTGATCAGGAGGAACTGTGGACAAAGTTTCCTCCAGGTTTACCTTTGATCAATTATCCACATAGGAGAAATAGAAAGGTGCTATGTTTAGGATTCAACGAGCAGCTGTACATACTGAGGTAAACGCAGACTTACATTTGCGTTGTCACATGTTTATCATCTCTTTTCCTCAGAGTACATCCTCAGGTACAAATTGAGCTGATGGTATTTTTTTGTTTAAATCATTTTATTAGGGGCTTGTACAACTCTTATCACAATCCATACATTCACCCATTGCGTCAAGCACATTTGTACATTTGTTGTCATCATCATTCTCAAAACATTTGCTTTCTACTTGAGCCTTTGGTATCAACTCATTTTCCCCCTCCCTCCCAGCTCCCCCCTCCCTCATGTACCCTTGATAATGTATATATTGTTATTATTTTTCATATCTTACACTGTCCAATGTCTCCCTTCACCCACTTCTCTGTCGTCCAGCCCCCAGGGAGGAGGTTATATGTAGATCCTTTTAATCAGCTCCCCCTTTCTACCCCACCTTCCCTCCACTCTCCCTGTATCGCCACATTCACCACTGGTCCTGAAGGGATCATCTGTCCTGGATTCCCTGTGTTTCCAGTTCCTACCTGTACCAGTGTACATCCTCTGGTCTACCCATATTTGTGAGGTAGAATTGGGATCATGATAGTAGGAGTGAGGGGGTGCAGAGGAAACATTTAGGAACTATAGGAAAGTTGTATGTTTCATCATTGCTACACTGCACCCTGACTGGCTCATCTCCTCCCTGAGACCCTTCTGTAAGGGGAGGTCCAGTTGCCTACAGATGGGCTTTGGGTCTCCACTCCACGTTCCCCCTCATTCA
This sequence comes from Tenrec ecaudatus, assembly GCF_050624435.1. Classification (NCBI taxonomy): domain Eukaryota; kingdom Metazoa; phylum Chordata; class Mammalia; order Afrosoricida; family Tenrecidae; genus Tenrec; species Tenrec ecaudatus. The sequence goes on along the minus strand of NC_134539.1, from coordinate 105,312,425 downwards.
CATTGATATGATTTTTTGTTCTTTAATGCCTGATACCTGATCCCATCGATACCTGGTAATCATACAGGCTGGTGTGCTTCTTCCATGTGGGCTTTGTTGTTTCACAGCTAGATGGCCGCTTGTTTATCTTCAAGCCTTTAAGACCCCAGACGCTATAACCTTTTTTTTTTCATGCTTAGTATTTTATTTCATAAAATAAGCCATGCGAGGAGCCTCCCTTACGTGTGCTCCTCTCCCGGCAGACACTACATCTTTTGATAGCCAGGTACCATCAACTTTCTTCACCACATTTGCTTATGCACCGGCTTTGCATTCAGTGATGGTGTGGGGAAGGTGGGCATCATGGAATACCAGCTTAATAAAACAAAGTGTTCTTGCATTGAGGGAGTACTTGAGTGGAGGCCCAATGTCCATCTGCTACCTTAATAATAAACCTATAAATATATGCACATAGATCTATTTCCCCATTATCACATATATGTTTACATATGTACATGCCTATATTTAGACCTCTATAAATACACTTTGCCTCCTCGTTCTTTTCTCTATTTCCTTTTATTTTCCTCTTGTCCCACTATCATGCTCAGCCTTCATTTGGGTTTCAGTAATTCCTCTTGGTTACATTGCCCTTGATCAAGCCCTAACAGGTCTCCTACCCCCTCCTCGCCACCAATTTTAGATCACTTGTTGTTTCCTTGTCCCTGGATTTCTTAACACCACTTCCTTTCCCCCGCCTCCCCCTCTCCCATGTCCCCCGAACCATTGGTCCTGTTGTTTTCTCCTCCAGTTTGTTTATCCTGCCTATCTTATCTAGATAGATCTGCAGCGAGGATAATAAGCACAAAAATAAGACAGAGCAAAACAAAGTAACAGAAGAAAACAACAACAAAATGACAAAAAATAAAAGCCAGTAAATAGTTCAAGGTCTGTTTTCTGACCTTTAGGAGTGTTTTCTGATCAGTCTGATGGAGTGCCATGCCCTGGCCCCAAAGTCTGTTTTTGGTATTCCCTCAGGACTTCCTTGTTCTGCTCCCCTTGCTGTTCTGTTCCACGCCCTTAGTGTTTTGCCTGAGTCAGATCAGGCGCAATTCCCACACTGTGTCTCCAGTGTTGTCCCCTGTAGGACTATGGGTCAGTGAGGGATGTTGTGTCTCATAGTGGGGGCGGCCCTATGGTCCTCTCTGTCCATTGACTGCTCTGAGGAGGAATATTGTCCTCAAGGCTTAGTGGGCCAGGATGTGCTCTACTTTCTCTTCCTCCCCCTTCATTTGTGTGCTTTGATCAGGCATGTCCCTCTCCTTGAGCTGTAGCTTCAGTGCTGTCCTCTGAAGTGAATTCTTCTGGGGGGAGGGGTGGCTGTCCAAGTAGTTGGGATTGGGGCCGGCCCCTCAGACCTCTCTGCTGGTTCCGTGCTTCATGCCGGTATGTTGTATTCACATCTTGGAACACCGGGTTGAAGTCTGGTCCCTCTTTCCCTGTGGACGTATAAACAATACCCTCCCCTTGAGTGGGTCAGTGTCCTGTTCCCCTGCTACCCTTGAGAAAAGAAGTTGTACAGGTCATTTCTAAGCCACCAGAGAGAACCAGGAAATAACAGTCCAAAGGGAGCCTCTGGGCACCAGTTCAATTCTTTATTGAGAAAGAAAGGAAATCGCGGGCCAGGTCGGATGAGGGAAGCTTCCAAACCCTCAAAGTAAAACTCCCGGCATTGAGGTGAGTCCGACTCATAAGGACGCTGTGGAACAGAGTGGAACTCCCCTGTGGGCAGTTCTGAGACCGCACCACTTGCTGAATAGAAAGCCATGTACTTCTCCCACTAGAAACACGCAGGTACAGCAAGGAGCCAGGCCAAGTGTCCCAGAAATCAGTGCCATAGGAAAAAAGAGCTCATGTTGGCTGGGTCAACAGAGCATGAGAATATCTTTTGAAGGATCAAATTGTCAGAATAAATTGCTGGCAAAAGGAAACAAGTGGTCAAATATGGCACAGAGGTTTGAGTCAGGGGGCGGGAAGGTGGGTGGAACTACAGGTAAGTGGGGAGGTTGGCCTGGCGAAGGTGGTGAGTTACATTTCAGGTATTTGGTGTTCCTTTGGCTCCTGGCTCCACCTACCAGTGCAGATCCAGGAATCCTGACAAAGTAATTCCCAAGTATTTGTGGGAATCCTCAAAGGATATATTACATGTTCCAATGAATAAGTCTTCTAGATGGATATCTGAGAACTGACACTAGTTATCTCCTGCATCTCTTCCTGCTCAGGACTCCTTCCACTGGGTACCAATTCATGTTGGAGCCTACTAACAAGCAAATCAATAGGAACTACTATTTGTCTGTTAAGCACTAGAAACCTGCTTTTAAAGCTAAAATGAAACTGTTAGTATAGAGTTGTGAGAGACTGATGCCACAAGACATTAAAGATCAGCTTAGTCCATGATTCACATTTTGCAGTTGTATAAGATTAAGAAGCCAAAAGGCTGGAATTCATAGCTCAGGTCAGTGTCCAGACCAGGACTAGCTGGCCCCCCAGTGCCAGCCTGGTCTCCTAACCTTTTCCAGGTCTGATACATTCTGCAGCATTTTCTTAAAAAAAAAAAAAAAAAAACCTCTAATAACTTGGGTACTTTGTTTTTTTTAACTTGACTTACCCAAAGCCAAACTCACTGCCATCAAGTTGATGCCAACTCATAGCAGCCTATAGGATAAGGCAGGACTGCCTCTGTGAGTTGCCAAGACTTTAACTCCATCGGAGTAGAAAGCCTCATCTTTTCTCCCAAGGAGTGGCTGGTGGTTTCGAACAACTGACCTTGTAGTTAGCAACCCAACATGTAACCTCTACGCTCCTACTTGACTCATCTGGAGGTTTGTTTTTTTTTAATCTTTCATTTCCAAAACTTGTGTTGTTGTTTTTTTAATTTCCAACCATTTTATTGACATATCATCCAATACAATTATTCAATCACATCTTTGAACACCGACCAGGCACTCCTGATGGGAGGGTCAGTCAGCATCCTAGGTGAGAAAGAAGTTTGGTAATCTCACTCTCAAGCATAGACAAAAGACCATGCCCTTGCCCCTGGTCATGCTAGATCCAGGAATCCATCCAGGAAGGAAAAACAATGTCAAAATAAGAAGCCTTTGTGACGGACCTGCATTGTTGTCGACTCAAGCTCTCTGACTTCTCCTGAGAACCGAATGTATCTGTCACCTACCAATTTAGAGCAGCAGGGTGTGAGGGTCTTCCGCTGAATTCTAACCAGTCAAAATATTTGTAAATATATTTTCCCCCTTTTCAGAACTGGTAAACAGTATCCCACTGATGCTTTGCATTGGCCTTTCCTTGATAGTATTACCCGAGAGAGCAACTTTCACATACTGTTATTAGTTACTTGTATCTTCCACGACGGTTGACTTGCTGAATAATCGTTTCATTCTCCTCCCTCACCCTCAATTGTAATAGGACCTTTGTATGTCCACACTGTGCGGGTATGTTTCTGAGCTATTTGTTTGTTCTTCCGGAGCTCTGGCAGCATGGTGGGTTACGGGATGGCCTGCGAATCTCCAGGTCACCAGCCACTCCTCCGGAAAAAGGTGAGGTTTTCTACGCCTGTAAAGAGTTCCGGCCTCAGAAACCCACACAGACAGTTTTGCCTTGTGTGGGGTCAGTGACTTGGGTTTCCCGTTTGATGAGTTGGTGCTGACTCAGACCCGTAACAACCGCTCCTGAAGCTGCCGGTGTTTGCTGTGGAGAAGGCCCTGACTCCAAGTAACCCCAGTGTGTGTCACGCTGTGCAGGATTTTAAAAACCGCTTTACTGGGCTACAATTTACCCACCACGGGTTTTACCTTTCAACACGTACATTCCAATTGCTTTGCAGAGCTGTGTAGTCATCACCACGTTTAACTTCAGAGCTTTTTCATCATCCTGAAAGAAATCGTGCCCATTAGCAGTCGCTCCCCCCGTCCCACGCCACCCCAGCTCTAGGCAACAATGCGCTGTCTGTACAGCTGACTCTTCTAGACATTCCACAAGGAACCCTGCTGGCATAGCGGGTTAGGTGTTGGGCTGCTAACCACGAGATGAGCAGTTCAAACCCACCAGGTGCTCCGTGGGGGAAGGGTGAGGCTGTCTGCTCCTGTAAGGATTTACAGCCCTGGAAACCCAAAGGGGCAGTTCTAGCCTGTCCTCAAGGGTCATTAGGAGCCGGAATCAGCTCAATGGCCCTGAAGGAGGCATTTCATATCAGTGGGGATCATGCATTGTGTTGGAGTTGCTTCTTTTTGAAGTTTTCACCAAACTCCAAAAGCTAAAATAAGCCGGGGGTGGTTGGGGGTGGCGGGGGCGATGAACTTCTGTCTTGTGCGGGTCTGGATTTGCGCCTTCCAGCACAGACGTGGTACTTGGAGTGGAAATGTCACCTCATAGCCGTCTCTCTGCTTATTGTTCTGTACTTCCTGCCCAGCTCCACTGTAGTCCCTGTGTGTGATGAAGATAAACAGGAATCTTCCTTTCATGCCAAAATACAGTCCGCTCAGGCGGCTCAGTCCCGCTTCCCCAGTGCATCGTGACCCCCCACCCCGCACAGCTGCACAAAACAGGGCTACGACCACCCCCAGCCCCCACCATCCTCTCCTGGAAGTCCCCAGCCTTTCCAGCCCTCCGTGGGAAATCGCGCTATTCCTTGTCAGAGCAGAAACGGCATAAATGCCCTTAAAAGGAGCTAAAAGTCGGCGGGAGGATGACGATGCACGCCCCGCCCGCCCCGCAGCCTCCTCCGCGCCCACTCTGACCTGAACCCAAACCGGGATTGCTCAGGAGCCAGCGCCTGGGAGGGCACCCTGGCGGGGTGTCCCCTTTTAAAGGGCGCACCGTCCCTTCCAGAAGGTCCCTTCCCTGCCCGTCTCCCTCTGTGCGGGAGAGGCACTGTGGACATGAATGCAGCTGCGAGCTGGGGCCTGAAAGAAGAAAGGCATCTTTCAGAAAGCCACGTCCCTGGCGCTCGGTCCCGCAGGTGCGGCTCACGGGACCTGGTTTGGCAGAGTGGGACCGCTGCACTGAGTTTCCTCGGCTGACAATTGGCACATGATCGGATCGTTTCCCCAGAGTGCCCAAGCCATCTCTGACCACCCAGGGGCCTTACGGTATAAGGGGACAAACACGGGCTGAGGACCAGCAAGCTACCCTTCCGGACTTTAACACGGTTCACAGCGGGGTCACACCTGACAAACACTTTCCTTCTCCTCCCATTGAGTTGTTATTGCCGGCGCGGTCGGCCTCCACTCGGGGCTCCACACACAAGGGGATGGAACGCTTTCCGAACTAGATCGCCAGGTCTTTCTTCCGAGTCTACCGGAATCTGGAAATTCCGTAACATCATACCCACTAAAAACCCAGCACCACGGAGTTGGTTCCTTGGGGACCCTATGGGGGCAGGGTAGAACTGCCCCCTTTTGTGTTTCCAAGACTGGAAGTCTTTACCAGAGTCGGCAGCCTCATCTTGCTCCCTTGGAGTGGCTGGTGGGCTCGAACTGCTGGCTTTGTGCTTAACAGCCCAGCAGGGACCCCGCTCTGTCACCAGGGTTTCTTTGGGAACATCACAGCCATGCACAAGTCTTCTCTGACAGACTGGTGGGGGTTGCACATGAGGTGCACTGCCCAGGAGAGACTCGGGATCTGGCCGGTGGAGGATGAGAACTCTGCACCTAAGCCCAGAGTTGAACTCACTGAGCTGTCCCTTTACCCTATCTCACCCCTCTGAGCTCTGCCTCTGTCCCCGCCTCACCCCGCGGAACTGAAGAACCAAAATGTGCACACACACACACACAACATGGCACACACCCCTGATGCCCTGAAGGGCTTGGGGAATGCAAAGCACGCAGTAGGCATTGCTCTTTGTTTTCCAGAAAGATAAGAAACAAGATGAGCAAAGAGTTGCCTGCCATTGGCTATAAAATTGAAGTTAATTCTTTATTTATTCTGTATCTTATCTGATAAAGTGAGAGTTCAGGTACTTGTTTATTTGGTCAGCCAGGCGGTGCAGGGGTGGGGTGGGGCTGGAGGTGGGGTGGAGCTTGTTTTGTTTGGGCTTTCTAAAAGGGGACAAGAACTTTTCACTCATATTGAAAAGATTGTTTTAATAATTCCAAAAACTGCTACTTTGTAACCTTCAGCCTCTGAATGTTGATCTGGAATCCACATTTGCTTGAATACCGTGCTATAGCAAAGGATTACCTTGTAAACCATGTTCCCCATAAGAGGCCGACTTGACTCACCCACTTGGTCAATATTGGCTTTCTATGACGTCACTGACCTATGTCTGATTCTGCCCATTTAAAGACTTCTGTGGGTCTCTTGAAAATCAGGAGTCTATGGGAAATCATTCCTTGTAAGGAAAACCAAACTCACTGCCATCTAGTCAATTGGGACTCAGAGAGCCTACTGTAAATGAGATCATATGCGAGCTACACAAATAAAGACGGCCTGCAGGAGGGGAACCCTAATGGGGACAACTGAGTCAGGAACACAGATATGTAAATGCATAAGTAAGTAAGAAAGCAGAGTAAGATTTGGTTTTCCGGAGGGAGGGGAAAAAAAAAAAGAGGACCTGATGCAAAGGGCTTAAGTGGAGAGCAAATGCTTTGAGAATGATTGGGGCAGGGAATGTATGGATGTGCTTTATACAATTGATGTATGTATATGTATGGATGGTGATAAGAGTTGTATGAGTCCCTAATAAAATGTAAAAAAAGAAAAGAGAAAAAAAGAAAGAAAAGAAAATGATTAGGGCAAAGAATGTACAGATGTGCTTTATACAATTGATGTATGTATATGTGTGCATTGTGATAAGAGTTGTATGAGTCCCTAATAAAATGTAAAATAAGAAAAGAGAAAAAAAAGAAAATGATTAGGGCAAAGAATGTACAGATGTGCTTTATACAATTGATATATGCATATGTGTGGACTGTGATAAGAGTTGTATGAGCCCCTAATAAAATGTTTAAAAAATAAAAAAAAATTTTTTAAAGATTTGGTTTTCCAAGACAGGCATATACATTTTTCTATGGGGATTGAGAGGAGGGAAGAAAAACTCTCAGCCACGTCTGGGTAGAAAGATGGCGCAAGCTTCCGTGTGAGCCGGACTTAAAGAAAGGCAGTGTTTTGGCCAATAGATACTGGGGCAGGAATGAAGTCCTTCCAGGATGGAGGGAAGGGTCTCACACGTTGACAGTCTCGTTTGGTCCCCGTGTATGTTTCCACTGTGGGCAGAAGTGGAGGCTAAGACAAGAGGTCCGTCCACTGGAGCAGGACCCAGGTCCCCAGTCTCGGTTGAGTCTCTTCCACTACTTCTCATTCAGCTGTTTATGACTTGGGATCCTAATCTTGGTCGCAACCTCCTTGAGTTGAAGATAGTTTGCCTCTGTGGTTAAATAAAGGCTGGCTTGGGCTCTGATGCCTTCCCAGGCTACCTCCTTCAGCGGGAGAGATCAGCTTCTAGTTCGGGCCTGCTGCCAAGCAGCTGAAAACGACACGGCCAGTTACACCCTCGTTTCCTCATTTCTTCGTCCCCTGGCACGGATCACACCCACCTGGCTGTACCATTTTACAAACCTCATCGTAGCTTCTGTCTCCTACTGGACTGTAGCCCCTACGAAAGGAAGAGCTAGGTCACATTCCAAGTCCCCACCCTCAGGGAGCCCAGTCTGGTGGGAGTGACCAACACAGCCCTTGTCCTCTCAAATGGTAAGTGATGGAGATGTAACTGGAGGAAGCAGGAAGAGGAAAGGGTACCTCCCCCAGACTAGAGAAACGAAGGTTTCTAGAAACCACGCCCAAGGGTGAGTGGAAGCCAGCCCGTCAAAGGGGCTCTCAGGGCAGCAGAACTTCCAGGAAGAGCAAAGACCCGCCAGCAGGAAACAATGTGGTCTCCAGGAAGACCGTGAGCAAGCTAGCGTGTGACTGAGAGGGCCGGAAGGCAGAGGGGAAGCACAGGACGCGGCTTTGTGGGAGGCATGTTGACATAGATGCGTGGGCATTTCAAGAAGTCTGTTGGAAAAATGGAATTGAAAGATCATGGAAAATATCCACAAACTTTCTGAAACCTCCGTGTATTTGCTACACCATTATATCCTCCCCAACACACAGGAAGATGCTTCACATGCAATAGAATCATAAATACATTGTTCTTTTTATCATTCATCATACGTGTGTGTGATCATATATATACATGGCAAAACATCCACCAATCCAACCACTTCTACAAGTACACACACACACACACACACTCACTGCCACGGAGTCCATTCTGACTCAGTAGGACAGGGCAGGACTGCCCGTGTGAGTTTCCAGGACTGAAACTCTTTTTCTTTCTTTTAATTTTTCTTTTTCCGATGTGAAAGTCTTTATTTAGTCCTCCTATCAGCTCCAGATCCACGGAAGCTCGGTGATCATGGGAGGATCCCTGGAGCTTGGTTGTATTAGTTCCTTATTAGTTCCTTAATAAGATGGTGAGTCACTTCAGGAAAGAACTGACAGACCAATTGGAAATCATGTCACTTAAACAAGTGTTCAAGAGAACATCACGCCATTAGAGCCATGGGGAAAGAGGCCATCGAAGATTGTCCCTATCCTGGAGTCACCAGTGTCCTGAATCCAGAGGAACCGAAACCTTGTCGTCTGTGGGCTTAGTAACTGATGATTCTGCCCCTTCAAGAAGCCTTTCCTCGGAACAAAAGGAAACAGCAACCTCATGTGTGATTTAGACCAACTGTCAGGTAGGGCTGACACCTGATTTTCGACTTAGGGGCTATAGCACTAAGAAGTTGCTCTAGAAAGACCTCATTGGGATTTGACACAGATCCACGATCCATGCTCCTAGAAGTGGCGATCACGAAATCAAATGAGTTGCATTGAGTAAATCTGCCCCACAAGATCTCTAAAATGTTGACGAGCTAGGATGTCACCTGGGGACTTGGTGGTTTCAAACTCGCAACCACGATGCCCCCAGAACTCCTTTCGTATGCATATTAAAAAATTTTAAACCTCAAACTCACTGCCATCAAGTTGTGTCTGACTCACAGCTGCCCAATAGGACAAGGTAGATCTGCCCCGCTAGGTTTCCAAGACTGTAACGCGAACACTTTGTGGGAGTAGAAAGCCCCATTTATCTTGCACAGAGGGGCTGATGCTTTTGAATTGCTGACCTCGAGGTTAGAAGCCCAACACATACCCGTCCCAGCAGGGGTCCTTTAGGAGGTATCTACATGATGCTTACTCATTCTCCTGTTGTTGACAGTTGGTTGTTTCTATCTTTGAGCTGTTGTGAAATGAGCTTCAGGGAACAATGGTCCAGGTTTCCTGGATCCATATCACATCTAAGATTGGGATTGCTGGGTCACATGGTAGTTCTTTCTGCATTCAACGTTGGAGGGACTGCCCAGCTGTTTCTCACAGTGACTATACTGTTAGGTGCCATTGAGTAAGTTGCGCCCTGTAGTGACCCCACATATACCAGAACAAAACACTGCCCGGTCCTGCACCCCTCACAATCGTTCTTGTTTGAGCCCATTGTTGTAGCCCCTGAGTCACTCCATCTCATCAGGGGACTTCTTTTTTTGCTGTCCCTCCACTTTACCAAGCATGATAGTTACATAATTTCATGTCAACTTGAAGATATAAAAGTGTAGGGGTGGAGTCTAGGCTGTCAATCAGGTCACAGCCTGATGGGATCTCCTGGTGGGCATGGCCTTCTCATAAGGAGGATCCTGGGAACTTTCTCTCTCTCTCTCTCTCTCTTCTCTCTCTTCTCTTCTCTTCTCTCCTCTCCTCTCCTCTCCTCTCTCCTCTCCTCTCCTCTCCTCTCCTTCTCTCTCTCTCTCTCTCTCTCTCTCTCTCTCTCTCTCTCTCTCTCTCTCTCTCTCTCTCTCTCTCTCTCTCTCTCCCTCTCTCTCTCTCTCTGCCTTCACTGTCCTGGTGTTGAGTTACTCCGAGAGCGAGTCTGAAGAGGGATTTATGCACTAGTATCAGATGTATGGTGGAGTTTCAGCTCTTTCCTCTGTATATGAGTGTCACTGGATTTGTTTCTCTGGTCAACCTGGCCTAACACAATGGCCCTTCCCAGGGACTGGTGTCTCCTGATCACATGGCCCATGTAAGACAGGCAATGACTGTAGTACATAAATATCTTTTAACAGCTTAAGCCAAAAACATCCCCGGGAGTCTTCCTAAAACAAAACCCCAGTGTCGCCTAATTAGTCCAAGCACGTCCTGCTTGGCTTTCACGATCTTTTGAGATGTTATCTATATGGGATCCAAATTGACAGGAACAGCTGGGAAGAACGGCTCGGAAGCGCAGGGGACAGGAAGTTCCTGTGGTGGGCGGAGGTTCTGATTCACAGGGACACCGTGCATTACAGGATGAAACAAGGCCCGCTCCTCTTCCCCCCCACAGGAGTGTCCTTCCGTTTGGTCCCACTGTTCAGTCCCTGTGTATGCTGCGCGCGGAGGAGAAATAACTCAGAAGAGGGGCTGAGGAGGGCTGCCCAGTCCCAAGACCGTCATCCTGTCGCTCCACTGTACGTGTGGGAAGGCTGGGTTGTCTGGAAGGAGCCCTGGTGGAGGAGTGGTTATGCAGTGGCCGGCAAGCTGATGGTGGATCGTGTGAAAACACCAGCAGCCCCACAGCAGCAAGCCCGGGCTTTCTACTCCTGTCACTAAGTCAGCACTGACTCCATGGCAGGAAGGTTTTTTGTTTTGCTGTGTTTTTTTTGCTGTGTATAATTTACATTTCAACCATCACCAAACTTTTAACAGTCTTATTGGCATGAAACTCACAAACCATACCATTGAATAGTTCAGTTATAAGAAGAACTGTACAGCCATTCCCACAATCAATTTTAGAGCATTTTCTTCGTTCTTGGACTTGTTACTCCCCAATTCCCCCAAAACCTCCCCTGCCACCCCCCAAGGACCCATCAGTCCAGGGACGGTTCCTAGAGGCTTACTTCTCCTGGATTTCATACAATTTTTTTTAAAGATCAATAAGCACATGATAGAGGAAATGGCCTCTACAATTCCTTCCAGCTCACGAAAGCCAGTGTTGCTGCCTCAGGGCCTTTCAGAGATTTTAATGCCCAATCTGGAAAACTCCAAGGAGAGGAATCAGACCTCCTTATGGGCTTTATTTTCTAAAATGTTTGCTCTATCCAAGTATCTATGTGAAGGGGAGGACATGGTTTCAAATCCACCTTAAAGGTAAGCTCCCCTGTGCAGGTTGGCTCTTGTGCTGGGTGAGTTGTCCAAACCCAGCCCTGGACTGGAGGCTATCAAGGTAAGGGTGGAACTTTACCCAGGGAGGGGCTCTGGGGCCAGAGTAAAGTGGAAGGAGAAAGATAAGGACTCAGGTGGACTCTGGCTTCCCTCCTGTAAGACCTGTAACCCAGGTGCTCCTGAGATAGTGAGGTGGAGCCCTGTTGGCAGAGGAGACGGTAAATGTGAGGCAATAGCAAAATTCATCTGTGACAGCCTTCTACACGTGTGCACCATAAATCACTGGAATGAGGCAGAAGAGTTTATCTGGGCACAGGACTTCCTGAATGAGGGGCCTTCGAGCTGCTGACCCCAGTGTCCAACCAAGTTCCTCAGAAAGGTGTGTCTGCCTCCCTACCCAACCTCCGACATTCCAATGGGAAATGTCATTGTGAGGTTTTCAAAAGAGAAATCTTGGTGGCACAGTTGGAGGAAGTATCTAGATTCCAGGTCATGACTGGAGAACAGATAAGGACATTTGGGACACGTAAAGCCAGGGGTTGGAGACAGTCCTTAGCGGACCATCTGGCTTGGATGTTAGGGTAGAGCTTGTATAATCGCCTATCTCTCTTGGTGACCGTAGGGTCCCCCAAACTCGCTGAGAGTGTCTAGTGTCTTGGTTGCTGTGTCCGAGCCCTCTGTGGTACAGCCACTGTTCATGTTCAGGATGCCACAGTGTCAAGGTGGGCGGAAGTCATCAAGCCTGGGGCTGCGTGGAAGCCATAGAGAAGTCCCTGGGCGCCCCTCTGTCGGGGCCAGCAGGGATCTCCCGATGAGGAAGGCTCAGGGCCCTGGTTATCTCCCTCAGCTCCCCGCTACCCCAACCATCACCTCTGTCACTTGCACCCCACCTTCTGCTCTTTTGTAAATACTCAGGGTGGGTTCCAAGGTTTGAGGGGTACAGTGACCTTTATTCCCATGGGTGTCACCCCCTTACCCCAGGCAGGAGCCCATCTGATCTTGGGGCACGCACAGTATATCCTTCGGTGAGCCCCAAAGGGCACTTTTGTCCTACAAATGACCCCGCCCCAGACACACATCCTTAGAGCAGTAACCGTTCAGTCTGCTCCTGGACATGCTTGGGGTGGGGGGGGTCTCGCCTAGACGTTTCCTCGGCGTTTTTCTCTCCTTCTGCCTCTCATTGGTTCCGGGGCTCCATTGCCAAAGACATGGGGTGCTCTTTTGTCTCGCACAAACTCCAAAGGAAGCGCCTGTCCCTGAGTGGGTTTCCTCTCCTCCTCTGCAGAGCCTCAAACCCTAATCTGCCAATAACTGGTTCACAAATTAGGGGCCCTGATGCTACAGTGTGTCCTGCATCGAGCTGTTGGCAGGAAAGTGAGCAGTTCGAAACCACCAGCCACTCTGCCGGAGAAAGATGAGGCTTTCTACTCCTTTAAGAAGTGAGTCTCAGAAACCCACAGAGGCAGGTCTGTCCTATAAGTTGCTCTCAGTCAGAATCGACTCAATGGAATTGAATTTGGTTTGGGGGTTTACAAACAAAGTTGGGGCAGGAGCCTCTGGCCTTGGGGTAAAATGGGATCTTCCTCAAAGCACAGGAGTCAGAGCAGCACTGGGGCCACTGTGCGAATCTTCTCAAAGGCAGTGGATTCTGCTTACTAATTGTGGGCACTTGGGCAAGTTACTTCACCTTTATGTGCCTCCGTTTCCTCATGTGCAGATGGGATAATAATAATCATCGTAACCACTCGAAGGGCTATCGCAGGATGAAATCTGTTAATATTTTTTAAATAATTCAAACTAGACCAGGGCCTGTTGTGAAAAAAATTTTTTAAATTAAAACACATGCTAAGCCATATACAAGGGTTGGATAAATGTGCCATTTTTCTATTGTGATAAAATATACAGCATAAGAGTTGCCATATTAATCACGGACAATTCTGTGGCATTATTTATAGCCAAAATATTGTGCAAATATCACCACATTAATCTACAGGTTTTCCATCAGCTCAATCAAAAGCTCTAGACAAGGTATGTTTTTTCCACTTGAACCCTTCCAGAGTAGCAGATGCACCACTGCTAAGCATCACTGTGGAGACATAAATGTGGTCATATTTGGGTCTGTGGTAGCCTTCCCTTCAGCACTGTGGCCAATCTGGGGTTCCCTCAAGGTCAGGGTCTGATGGGCTCATTCCTTCAACAAATGTTTGAGTGTCTCCTGTATAATATGGTTTCAGTCCCTGGATGGCGCACAAGGTTAATACAGCCAGCTGCTAACCCAAAGGCTGGAGGTTCAAATCTACCCAGAGGCAGCTCCGAAGAAAGGCCTGGTTGATGTACTTCTGAAAAATCAGCCACGGAAAAAACCCAGTGCGGCCCAGTCTGGGGCCACTAGATAGGAGGCAGAATCAACCAGATGGCAACTGTTCCGTAACACATGGCCTGGAATTCCAGCGTCAGCTCCATGTCCAGCCTTCTGCCTCCAGTATGAAGCCTCTGAAGCTCTTCATTCAATGCCTGAACCATAGGTGGCGATCGGCTCCAAGAGGAAGTGCCCGTGGGACATTGAAATGTGGTGTCTGGTCCCAGCCCAACTCTGCTGGATTCCAAGCAAGCCCTAGAGGTTTCTGGACCTCATTTCCCTCAAGAATACTAAAAAATTAAATATTGATGGTGTTGACAGTTTTACAGACAGTCAGTATGAATTATTTTGTGACTTAAAAAGCTAATAAAGTCTATACCAAAAAAGTTTCAGTAAGTAAATCAGGGAATTGGATTTAATACTTTCTTCCTTGCCTCTAATCTCTAATGGGCGATTCGATTTGATTCAGAGTGAAACCCTGCCTTCCTTGTCATGTCCACCACTTCTCCTGTGGTTCTTTGGTCTGAAGCCTGTCTTAAAGTGCTTCTCTGGCATGCGCTGTGGTATTTCCCCTTAAGATCCATCCAAACATACAGCGTTTCCTAAGCACTGTTTCCTCATCATTCTTCGCCCTCTGGAGTCCCCACCCCCTGGGCACAGTCGTGTAAATATAAGCAGGTGTTCAATAAACATGTGAGCACACGCTCTCTCACGGCCATCAACTCAATGCCGATCCATAGTGGCCCCATGGGCTCTCTAGGACAGGGCAGACCTGCACCTGTGAATTTCTGAGACTAGCCCTCTTTATGGGAGTAGAAAACCCAGTCTTTCTCATGGAGCGGCTGGTGGTTTAGAACTGCTGACTTTGCCGTTAGCAGCGTAGTGCGTAATCACTACGCCATCGGGGTTCCTGAGCAAACCTTTTAGGGCACCTTTTTTAGGAGATAGCAATGGATCCATTAAAACCAGGCCCACAAAAATAAAAATAAAACCAGGCCCACTTTGGCATGGGCATATTAGACAAGGGTCTAATCGCTAAAATCTGTAGAAAACATCAACCCCTCGACAAGGAAAAACAATTAGCCCGATTAAAAGTGTGTCGAGGACATGACCGGACAGCTCGCCAAAGAAGACATTCAGGGGCCAACAAACCTAGGAAGAGATGCTTGAGACCACTGGCCGTCGGAGAGATGCAAGTCAAAACCACCAGGAGAGACAGTCCCCTCCCAGAGTCCATCCCAACAGTGCCCAAAAAGGCAGCAGACAGCAGGTGCTGGAGCGGCTGCAGAGAGATTGGAACTCGCACACTGCTCGCAGGACCACACAGGGCTACCCTGTGGGACGCGATGAGGCCCTTCCTCAAACAATTGGGATCCAGCAATAACACTACTTGGTATATACCCTGCAAACAACAAACAAAGCACGAGCAGGTACAATGCTCATTGCAGCAGGATCCACAACAGCAAGAAGGGGTGGGGCGGGAGGGGACCCTGAATTCCCATTGTGGTCCCTAAACACAGTGGAATACTAAGAATGGCTGAAGAATAATGAGACTGTGCAAGCTCCCACGGCCTGGATGGATTTGAAGGGCATGATATTTCCTTACCCTTGTAGTGTTTGTTACACATGGGGCTGCTCACCTCAGGATCAGCAATTCAGAACCACCAGCTGTTCCCCAGGAGAAAGATGGAGCTTTCTAAACCGGTAGACTTGCCATATCAGAAATCCACAGGGGCAAGTCTAGTCTGTCCTCTTGGGTCACTGTGCGAATCCTCTCAAAGGCAGTGGGATGCTGAGCAAAGCTAGTCAGCTGCAAAGATAAATATTGAATGAGCCCACTACCCTGGGAGAAGAAAAAAAATCAAGAAAAGGTTTTAAGGCAACAGACTCTGCTGGTAATCAGGAGTGGGGGGAGAAGAGACAGAAGTGGAAGTAGGGGGTGGATGTGGGTGAAGGGGAAGAAGATGCAGGATAGGAGGGAAACGCCCACAAAAGGAGGGTGGGGCGGGCGGGCAGGACAGTCATTAAGTTTGATAAATTGTTGAACGCCAACATGAGGACCTGATATGTACAGCCCACCCGATTCACAATCCAAAGCGGAAACAAAACAGAATGTTCTGGAGTGAGGACAGAGTAGGACGAACTGCTCCTTAGCGTTTCCAAGACTATCCATCTTTATGGAGCAGACAGCCTCCTCTTTCTTGCGAGGAGCAGCTGCTAGGTTTGAACAGGGCTCCGTCTGCAGTTTGCAGCCCAAGGCGAATCCCACAGAGCCACCAGGGCTCCTTATGGATACAATGCAGTGCGAGAAATGTAGATCACTTCCATCGTCTTCCTCCTTCGCTGCGTTTGCTGTATTTCAAACAAAGCAAACCCCTCTCCACAGGCACGTCCTTTTCTGCAAGGTGGCTCCGCGTTTCGCTTGTATGAACCTACGTGGCTCGATGCAAATGCTCCGTCTCTTCCCTTTAAAAAGCAAACTCAAAAGCCCGCACGTGAGGAAAATGGCGCCCTGGAAAACGACGATGAGCCACCCTAGGCCGCAGCGCGCGCAGGGCAAAAGGCCTGTGCCAGTCCACCTCGGGGACGCACGCGGGCGGGCGGGCGGCCTCCCGGGCCCTGCGCTTGTTCCCGGAAAAGGGCAGCCCGGCTCTCGCGCCGCCCGGCTTCCTGCGCATGCGCCGCCCGGCTTCCTGCGCATGCGCCGCCCGGCTTCCTGCGCATGCGCCTCCTCGCGCCCAGCGACCCAGACCTGAGCGCGCGCCGCCTCGGGAGCGCGCACGGGCGCGCTCACCCTGCCTGTGGACGCGCAAACGCGATTTTTCTGGAGAACAAGCGCCTTTTCTCCCCCTGGCGGACAATCGTGGAACAACCGCGTGGGGAGGGGGCAAGTTTCGAGGGTGCCAGCCTTGCCCTGGAATAAACCCTTCGGGCTGGACCGCGTTTTGCAGCAGCTCCCTTCCTTACCCGAGGCTTGCAGGGAGGAAGCAGGGCAGGTACGACCCTTGAGCCCTAACCTGTGCTAGGCCCTGTACCTGTACGGGCACATCCAATTACATTAGGCCTATCTATTTACTTAGCCGATTGAGAGCCAGGGGCGAGGCTGGAAACTGAGTCCGCCTGCGGATAAGGAAAGCCCTAAGCAGTTGGGAACGGGGCTCTGTCTTGAGAGAAAGACAAGAGTGGGCCTCGGGTTGACAAGGCCCTGCAAGACGGCCCTGCACAGCTGTGTGTCACTTTCAAGGGAGCTTTAACAGACCGTGAAGGAGGTTCCCTGTGGCCAGCAGCCAGGTTCACTCCTGCACGACGTAGGCAAAGCATGACAACTTTCCAGCCTGTCCAGTGGGGGTAGAATCTCACGATAGCCTGGGAACTAAAGCACCCCAGAACAAGGCCTTTCCAGGTCTCTGAAAACATCTTCCTCCTCTTCTAGGGAGTCGATGATGCAGTGGTTACAAGTTGGACTGTGTCCTGGAAGTTCAGAAGTTCAAAACCATCAGTCACTCCTTGGGGAAAAGATGAGGCTTTCTACTGCTGTTTCCAAGTGTTACAACCTTGGGAACCCACAAGGGCAGCTCTGCCCTATCCTACATGGCTCCCGGGTTTGCGCTCTAACGTTGCGACCTAAAGGCCGGTGTTTTGAACCCAAGGCCTGGCCACCTGCTTCTGTAAAAATGTCAGCCGAGACCCCTATGGAGCAGTGCTACCCTGTGGCATCCACATGGGTCACCGTGGGTGCAAATCTACTCAAAGGCAATAGGGTCGGCATTCTTTCATTTGCTGGTGGATTAAAGAGGGTGGATGAGGGGGGAAGGAATGGGAGGAACTGTGATGGAAACCTTTATTCATAAAGCTTTCAGGAACATCATAGGTTAATGTCAGCCCCTAACTCACCGCCATGGAGTCGATGCCAGAGAAGTCTGCTCCTTAGGGTTTCCAAGACAGAACATCTTTATGGAAACAGACAGCCTTATGAGGTACCCCCAAGGAGTGGCTGGTGATTTGGAGCGACAGGCCTTGCACCCCAAGAATCATACGTTTAGGAATGACAGCGTTTCTGTAACACACATCGAATGACTAGACCTTGATACTCTCCAGATGATGCCAACTCCTCTTGCCTCTTAAGAGACAGAAGCATGTGGTAGGAATGAGAACTTGTCTAATAAGGTGGAGGCTGCTGACTTCCAGCCTGGCGAGGTGAGGACACCAAGCTGAATTTGGTTAGATAGCAGACATGTCACTAATGGGGAGCTGAGAGCCCCAGGGACACCAGAACTTGTGAGAGAACTTTGTATGACTTGGAGACAGTGTGCCTCATGACCTATTCCCTAAAGATCTACTGGCCCTGGAAGAACCTCAGGGTAGGACATTGAGATTCCTCGGGAACTGGCAGATCTTTGAGGAGGGTAAATCGAACCTCCCCACCGTGCACCTGAAGGAGAATGTTAACATGACAGCTTGCCCAATTAGAAGCCATGGCTCTGGGAGGGTATTTAAAGACACCACCAGGGGAGGAATCTAAAAGTACTGGGATTCCCAAATGTACTCAAGATCAAGGTAGAAAAACTCTAGGTGACAGAACTTTTAAAATGTCTCAATACAAACGAAGAAAAGAGGCTTCCAAAGAGACCAGTGTCAGAAAAGTGAATCTCCGAGGAAGCAAAGGCAAAAATGTGGGAATGTCCAATGGAGTGCGAGAGAAACTTGGCCTGTTTTCTGGGTGGCTTCTGTTTGGGAGTCTAAAGGAGACCCACAAAAGAGTGACTATCACTTCTTTACAGGGTAATGTGGGAGAACTCAGAAATGGGGTGGGGTAGTGGTGGTGGGGAGCGTTGTCTGAAATACGGGACAGGCTCATGTGGAGGGTGGAAATGAGGCTTCTGGCAGCCCTGGAGGTGAGATGGAGCCTGCGTATCGGTTGGCTGACCTGGGTTGGAATCCTAACTTTGCTCTTAGATCTGTGGCCTTGAGCAGCTAAACCTCACTTTCCCACTTGAGAAATAGGGAGATAAGACCACATATTTGCACATGAGGGAAGGGGGTGCGGGGAGGGAGGGGAAAAAAAAAGAGGACCTGATGCAAAGGACTTAAGTGGAGAGCAAATGCTTTGAGAATGATTGGGGCAGGGAATGTGCGGATGTGCTTTATACAATTGATGTATGTATATGTATGAATTGTGATGAGTTGTATGAGCCCCTAATAAAATGTTTTAAAAAAAAGACCATACAGTTTAAACTTATTGTACAGGGTTACTTTCAGGAATTAAATAGTATGCATACGGAATGCTAGTGCCATGGTTACATGCAGCTCAGGATGGATCAATAAGTACTAAATACTAAACAAGGCCCATCCCATAACCCCTCTGCCATCAAGTTCGTTCTCATAGCAATCCTAGAGGATATGGCAGGACCCCAAGGCTATAACTCTTTATGAGAGTAGAAAGCTTCAAAAAAAAGAAAACCTCGTCTTTCTCCCTAGGAGCAGCTGGCGGTTTCAAACTGCTAACCTTGTGGTTAGCAGCCCTGGGTGTAACCACTCTGCTTCGAAGCCCTTAAGCATGGTAAAGGTTGGACAAGTGGGTAAAAATGATAGAAAATGTCTATTTCAAAAGGCAGAGTCTTTAGGGAAAAGCAGTTGCTCTGTGTTTGAAAACAGGGAGCCACCTTTCCCAGCGAGGGCCCCCTGCCCTGTCTGCATCGCTCAGCTTGCTTTGAGTCTGTCATTTTCTTGTTCCCATTTAAGTAAGTCTCCTCAACCCTAGTATAAACCGCCCAAGTGAGCATTTGCCAAACTATCTATTATATCACCGATCTCGGTCACTGATGACAAGTCCCAGAAGACCTGGCAGTGACAAGTGCCAAGAAAAAGGTAACGGCATTGGGTGTGGAAACCAAGAGGCCACCTGCTCTCACCTTGCCCAGAGCTGTGGTATGGCTGCGTCCGGGCCCGCCCAGGCTTTGGGCGGCTTGCACCTCACTGCTGGCATTAGGTGGAGCGGCAGCTGAGATCGGGCAGGAAACCTGGGGATTCCTCCAGCCTGCCAAGCCTACGTAGGGTGGCACTGCCATGGGCTTGTGGCTCCAAGACAGAGCATTAAAATGCACAGGTGGTATCCCTATTGAAAGGCCTTAAGACAAATGACATCCTACTTGGATTCGTCATGCACCCTCCCAAAGGCAGGTCACGCAGTGAGCTGGGAAGCTGATTGTGCTAATAAGGACAAACTTGGAGCTTGGGGAAACTGTGGCTGTCTGACAGGGAGCCCTGGAGGCACAGTGGTTACACGGTGGCTGTACTCTGTAAGGTCAGCAGTTTGGAACCCCCAGCTGCTTCTCAGGAGAAAGACAGGGCTTTCTACGCCAGATCACAGTGAGTCTCGGAAACTGCCCTGTCCTATAGGCTGCTACCAGCGGCATCGGCTCGATGGCAAGGAGTTTGGTTTGGGTGGCGATTGGGTGGTGCCGACAGAGAGCAGCACCTCCTCTTAGCAAAACCCAGGCGGTGTCCAGGGAGGGGGAGCAGGAGCGAGATGGGAGAGGCAGAGCTGGAAGCTCTGGGTGCATGAAAGGAGGCAAACCTAACAGGGCACAGCCTGCTGAGGAGACCCACTGTTCTGAGGGGCAAGGAAGATGAGCGCATGGGGAACCCCCGCGACCCCTCTCTGAGCCTTTGCTCTGCCATTCAGGCCTCTGTGAAACCCCCCAACACTCACGACTGAGCCACAATGCCGTTTGCTATCCTTTATTAAGGGTCCCATACCCTCATGGGACTCCAGCCAAACCAGACAGGTCCCCCAAATATAGCAGGAGGCCTGGAAGGGGAGGGGAATGACTCATGATCCCACCACACCTCCCTGGAAACAGAAACCCACCACAGACAGACAGACAGACGGGGGCGGGGAAGGAGAACTGGCCTCACTCCAGGCTCTCCCCCCAGCCCCTACCTTGAAAAGAAAGTCAAACACTGGCTATGTAGCACCCCGGCCCCCTACCCCACCCATAGCAGCGTTGGTGGGACACCCCCTCCTCTGCAAGAGGTGCCCCGAGGGGCTTCCCATCGCTTGTCCTCCACTTTGGTTTGCTCCTGGCAACTCCGTGCCCTGCCCTCCATCGGCCTCCGGCCTCACCCCTTCATCTTCTATCACCTGCTCGGACCTTCTCTCCTCTCGGGCCTCCCTGCCCAGGGCTTCTGGGGAAGCAGCGTCCCAGGCGTCCTCGCTCCTCCCTGCACAGGCCTGGCCAGACCCCTCGGCCCAGGACCTGGGGCTCACACGGCCGCCCCACTCTCCTTGAGGTCAGGGGCTGAGCGCTGCCGTCTCATCCGCGGGGGTGTAGTGTAGGGGGGGTAGCGGGGCCCCGGGGGCCTCTGGGCGGGGTACGGCTGGGGCTGCTGGGGGTAGTAGTTGTGCTTTTTGGGCTGGAAGTGCTGGGGTTCGGGCTGTGTGGAACCCCCTCCACGGGGTCGGCCCCCTCCGTCCAGGGAGTTTCTGCGGGGGCGGTGGGACCGACGGGGACTGGGGGGTCTGCGGGCAGGGGGGGCGGTGGGGGGCGTGACCTCCTCTGGGGGTGGGGGAGGCACCGGGGCCTCCCCGCCCACCATCCCTGTCATCCCTGGCCAAGATTCCCGGTGCTGGGGGTTGCTTTTGAAGGGGAAGCGCAGCTTGCAGTCGTGGGGGGGCACGAAGCGGGCAGGGGGCCTGCGCAGCCCCCCACCCCTGCCCCCAGAGCCTTGCAGTCCCTGCAGCCGCAGCTGCTCCTGCTTGAGCCAGCGGAGGCGGCCACGCCGGAAGGCCGGGTCCTCCTCCATCAGGCGAGACACCCGCTCCAGGCTCGACAAGGGTGGTGAGGGGGGCCGGCCAGCGGGTGGTCGCTCTCCCGAAGCAGCCTCTTCTATGGCCTCAGGGCCCTCGGGGGAAGCCCAGGTGGCCTCTCGGCTTTCTTCATTCTCATCCTCGTGATCCTGGGGGTGGGGGGGATGTGCGAGAGAAACAAAAGGGGTATGAGGAGAGCTGGGAGAAGGTCCCGGAGGGGTCCCTGGGAAGGGCGGGGTGATGCGGGAGTGGGCAGAGGAGCAAGAGTCTGCGGGGAAGCCCGTGTCCGCCACTTTCTAGTGTGGCATCGGCAGGCCTGGGGCTGGTAGCGGTTGCATCTCATCCACAAAGCTGACTTCGGCAACACCCGCAGCACTGGCTGCAGGGAGCCGCCACCAGGAGGGGGAAACCATTTCAAGCAGGTGCTGAGAACCGGGCCCGGCACGAAGCAGACCCTCAGTACAGAGCTGCCCAATGGAACACACAGAAGAAAGCCACCTGCTACCGAGGGGCTTACATCTCCGCAGGCTGAGCGAGCAGACAAATTCTACATGTAGGCAGAGGCTCGTGGGAGAATGCCAGCAACGTTTCATCCTGTTTCTGCATGGACTTTTTGAAGGCCCCATGTAGATGCTACACACACACACACACACACACACACAGACATGCATGCTATACACGGACACGCATGTACTCCAAGATACAGCGTGGACCTGAGCGAAACCAGGCTAACTCTATAAGCAGCTCTGCTACCAGGGCTCCAGTCCAGCTGCACATGGGTTTGTGTGACACAAAAGGTCTTTAAACATGTCTGTGACCCGCAGCCACGATGCCTGCAGGCAAGCTCTCTCAGTACTCTTGTTACAGTGCCTCCAGAACAGGCCCAGTCACACGGGGCTCCATGGGCTGAGCCAGGGACATTCAGAGCAGAGAGGTCAGCTCAGGATGTTCGGGTGACTGTTGTGGGGGGCATCCCTGAGCGGGACAGAAGGGTAGACTGTCTGGATCACAGGGTGAGCCAGGGGCTGGCTGATGAAGGTTAGAAGGGGGCAGAACTGACTGATGGGGAAGGCCTGGCTAGTTGGGCTGAGGACTTGATCTAGCAGGGCAGCACCCCTGCGCCATCTGTGAGGGTAGCAGGGGCTGTCCTAGAGGAGTCCCTGGAGAGACCTTTAGCCCAGCCACCCTACAGGCCTGGTCCTGCCCTTTCAGACTTATTTTCAGGCCCCCAACTCCGGAGACGTTGACAAGGAACATGATTTGAGTCCCTCGGGGACACCCAGGCGGCTGCTGTGATGTGGTTTCATCTAGAGTATCTTCGGGAAAGGGTTGGAGAAAGGGAACCATCTTCAGAAGTATCTGGGCCTACGCCGGGGGTATGTTGAGACACAAGCATCACCCCTGGCCATTTCTGTTTCATAAAGGCTTCGATGACTTTGCAGTAATATTTGATGATTTTTCTGACTTACCCTTACACAGACATGCTGCTGCTGGTTGCCGTGACGTTGATCCCATACGTGCAGACTAAAACTGCACCACAGGATTTTCAAGGCCTCTGACCCTTTGGAAAGACAGGCCTTTCTTCCTCAGTGCCACTGAGTAGATTTGAACCACCTGCCTTTCAGCTAGTATTCAAGCATTTAAACACTATTGGGCCACCCATGGATTCCATGTGTTACACACACTCAGGAACAGACGACACGATGAACACACAAACCATGCACACTGACACACAGGGGAAGAGAAAGGCTCAGGCAGTGAAGCGGTGAGAAGCAGGAGGGCAGGACGGCCTTGTTCCCGGTCTCACATCTGGCCTGGGTGCTGTCTTCCCACTTTTCTATCACTCATTTCAACGCAAAACACGCAACTGCATTTTCCCTGACAGGGGGCCTGGTGGTGTGGTGCGTTACCCATTGTGTTGCTAATCACAAGGTCAGCAGTTCGAAACCACCAGCCATACGACGGGAGAACAATGAGACTTTCTGCTCCCGTCAAGATTTACCATCTGGTAAGACCCAGAATAAAACCATACCCAAGATGAATAGGAGGGGGAGCAGGGTGTATGGAGTGGAGATCCAATGCCCATCTGTAGACAATTGGACATCCCCTCACAAAGGGGTCACAGGGAAGAGATGAGCCAGTCCGGGTGCTTCCTTCACCCCACTAGCATGACCTCAATTCTACCTTACAAATTGGATTAGACCAGAGCATGCACACTGCTACAGACAAGAGCCCCAAACACAGGGAATACTGGATAGATAAAAGTCCTCAGGGCCAACAAGGAGAGTAGAGATATCAGGAGGATTAGGGAGGATGGGAGGAGAAAGGGGGAAACAATCACAAGGATCAATCTAGAACCCCCTCCCAGGGGGACGAATAACAGAAAAATGGGTGAGGGGCAACAGAGGATGATGTAAGACATGGAAAAAATAATCTATAACTTATCAAGGGTTCGTGAGGAAGGGTAGGTGGGGTAGGGAGGGGGAAGAAAGGGGAAGCGAATTATCAGGGGCTCAAGAAGGCTTTGAAAAGGATGGCGGCATATGTGCAAATGTACTTGACACACTGGAGGAATGTATGGCTTGTGATAAGAGATGTAAGAGCCCCCAATAAAAGTATTTTTTAAAATGTGCTGAAAAACTTGGCTTATACACGAATATACACAGTATTCAGGTTTTATTTTGTTAGTTTGATAAACTTGATTGGTTTAATTTTTTTTAAATACCATAAAAGTGTGATTATGACTAAACTCAGTAAGAATGAGTTTGGGTTTTCTTAACTATAGTAAAATTTTAAAAATTGTTTTCAATATTCAAATAAAATGTCTCTGTGTTTGTAACCTGAAAAAAACTTTTTTAAAAGATTTATCGTCTGACCTGATGCAAAGGGCTTAAGTGGAGAGCAAATGCTTTGAGAATGATTGGGGCAGGGAATGTATGGATGTGCTTTATACAATTGATGTATGTATATGTATGGATAGTGATAAGAGTTGTATGAGTCCCTAATAAAACGTAAGAAGAGGAAAAAAAAAAGAAAATGATTAGGGCAAAGAATGTACAGACGTGCTTTATACAATTGATGTATGTATATGTATGGACTGTGATAAGAGTTTTATGAGCCCCTAATAAATTGTTAAAAAAAAAAAAAGATTTATCATCTGGGAAACCCGTAAGAAACCCTATTCTGAACTCAAGTCCTTAAGTTAAAAAAAAAAAAAGAAAAAGAAACCCTATTCTATTGGGTTGTTAAGTGTGGGAATCGATTCATGGCAGTGAGTTTGACTTTGGTCTCTGACAGGTTTCTGCCTTATTTAAAGTCTGGCTTTCTTGGGTTTTACTGTGTGCCCCTATGTGGTGTGTGGGTTTGCACACTGCAGACACACACAGGTACCCTCTACTTGTTGCCAGACGGACACAGACAGCAGAAGAGAGGGACACAGTTGGTGGGAGAGTAGCCACACTGAAAGGGCGGGAGGGATTCACTGAGAAGTGACCTTCTCAGCAAAGACCTGTAGGAAGTGAGGGAGCGATGTGGACGTGAGGGCCAGCCTTCTGAGCGACAAAGGCTGTGAGGCAGGAGCAGGCCTAGCAAGTTCAGGGAGCATCCAGGAAGCCAGTGGCGCTGGGGTGGAGTGAGCGAAGGGAGAGGTGTAGGTGAGGTCCGAGGGCTGAGTGGTCAGCAGTCAGGAACTGGCATCAAGACTGTCATGGGGCTTTCCCCGCTAGAACTACAGTAGCCTGGAGGAAACTCTTGGTTTAAGCAAGCCTGGCCACTACATTAATGCCTGGCACACAAGCACCACATGTTGACCGGCTGGGTGAACAGATGCAAAATGGGGATTGGTGGCTAAAATCACTGCATATTGTGAGGATTATTAAAGGAAATCACGCAACACAGAGCTCCCACAGAGCAAGTGGTCGCCCACAGGGAAGAGGGATGCACAGCCGGGTGTCCACCTATGTAAACACTCACTGAACTCGAACGTAAGAGTCTGAGTCTGTCATACCTGGGGCAGGACCCAGAAATCTGCATTTTTCAATTGGCACCCTGGTGACTGACCACGAAGCCAGGGATTCACAAACTATACGAGAGAACACAAACTATACAGAGAGAAAATGTGTCAGCTGCCAGTAAGACATGGTCTAAACAAAGGGAACCAGAACTAGATGGTGCCCGGCTGCCACAACCACCACCAAACGCTCTGAAAGGGGGCGTATTAGGTGGTCCTGCAGGGAAATGTGGAAGAGAACTCACAATCAGAAAAGGGACCAGGCCCACTGGTCCAATGGAGGCTGGCTGGACCCTCCCAGACCTTAAGTTTCCCTTCAGGTCTAGAACTATTAGGATAAGTCAGCCACTGATGATCTTACCGAAGGATGGAGGGTCGGAGAGGCAGAGGGAAACAAAGCGCAGGGAGGAAGGGGGCCAGGCCAGCATCCATTGGGGGGAGGAGGTTGGGATAAGAATGAGCGGAAGTAAAATGTGTACAAACAGCTGAATGTAAGACTTCCCTGTGATCCGCTCTGCAAGCCTTGGTGTAATTCGTGATAAAAAGCAGGTAGGGCGGGGACGGAGTGGGGGGTGGATTCACGTTCCCCAGGGGCACAGCTGGGGACGGGCGGCAGGGCCTCCCTACCTGGGCGAGCGGGATGACCCTCTCCATGCGGAGCATGCGGTCCCGCAGGGCCTGCAGCTCGCGGTCCTTGCTGCTGTTCTGCAGCTTCACCTCCTGCAGGATGCCCGTGAGCTTGTCGATATGCGCCCGCAGGTCCTCCACCTCCGCCCCGCGGGCGCCCTCCTCGCCGCCGCCACCGCCGCCGCCTTCCTCCTCGCCCACCGTGTCCCAGACGTCGCGGGCCACCGCGCGCCAGGCGTCCCCGGGCCCCTCGGCCTTGCCGTAGGTGCGGCACAGCTCGCGCATCTTGAGGGCGGCCAGGGCCTCGATCTCGGCGCGCCCGTGGCGGAAGTCGGCCAGGGCCACCTCGTAGCAGATCTCCTTCACGGCCTGCATCTTCAGGTCAGCCATGGTGGCCCAGCGGGGGTCTTTGCCCTGCAGCCGGCGCCGCTGGGGGATCTGGTACACCCTGCGTGGGGCCCTGCGCTTGCCGCTGCTGGGCAGGCCGCAGCGCTTGACGATGGTCTGGACCGTGGTGGGGGGCAGCTGCTCCCGCAGAGAGGAGATCAGCCGCCAGCTCTCCTCGCAGGACCGCTTGTCCGAGTCGTCCCCGCTGTCCGAATCCGCATACTGGAGCAGAGGGGAGAATCAAAGGCTGAGACTCGCCTGGCCCCTGGAGACCCCAAGGGCACGAGAAACACCCCTGTCGGGGTGCCTGGGTTCAAATCCTGCTCCGTGGCTTACGAGTCACCAGGGGCCCTTGCACAGGCTGCTCAGCCTGATGAGCGTTTCCACCACGCAGGGTCACTTAGAACAGTAGCTGGCATGGAGAATGTGATCGGTATGCATTAGCTATGGAGCCGTGGTAGCTCCGGGCAGCTAACCACAAGATCAGCAGTTAGAAACCACCAGCTGCTCCATGGGAGAAAGGACTTCCTACTCCAGTAGCGGTCGCGGAAACTCACAAGGGCAGTCCCACCCTGTCCTGTAGGCTCACTTTGCGTTTGCCTTGACTCAGTGGCACTGACTTCTTTTTTCATATATCGAGAACAAGAACCTCCTAGAGCAGCAGTTCTCAAGCTGTGGGTCGAGAATCCTTTTGGGGTCAAAGGACCCTTTCACAGGGGTCGCCCAATTCATAATAGCAAAATGACCCTGATGAAGTAGCAACGAAAATGGTTTTATGGTTGGGGGTCACCACCACATGAGGAGCTGTATGAAAGGGTGGCAGCGTTAGGAAGGTTGAGAACCACTGCCCTAGAGGGGCTCTGTGAATTAAAATCAACTCTACAGCCTGGGTTTGGTTGGCTGTTCTCTATTTAAAGAAAAATTGTAACTAACAATGCAAGCACTTGGCTATGGTTGCTGCCAAGGGGGCTCTGCCCTCGTGTACAATAGGATCTGACCATTGGGATCCATGTGTTCTCATTGACTAATATTTTTTTTTAGAAATAGACCGCCAGGCCTTTCTTCCTAGTCGCACGTAGACTGGAAGCTCCACAGAAACCCATTCAGTATCCCCTTAACACACGAGCCTCCCCTGATTGACAGGCGGTGCTGTGTATGAGGTGTGTCGATGCACCTGCCCGGCAGGTAAGGGAGCATTCCACCGGGGAGTCACACCAGGACCTGGTGAAAAGACCCAGCACCCACTGGTGTCTGGGAAACCCTGGCCAACGGGGAGGGGCGTTAGCTCCCTGCACATACTGGTTTCTTCTCCAATCACAGTTCTTCCAAGCTCTCCTCCCAGAGGCCAGGCTCCACCCTCATCCCCATTCCCACTTCCGCTCTGGCTCCGAGCAGGTGATTGAAACTCTTCCCAGCGTCACTGCTCGTCCACTCACCCGCGGTCCTGAGCCTCTGCACACCCACCGCACCCCATCCCCGGCCCTCACCAGTCGCTGCTGCTCCAACAGAAGATCGGCCTCCTCCTTTTCCTTCCGGTACTGGTTCTCCAGATCCTGCAGCCTGGGTTTGGGGAGGGAGCAAGAAAGAGCTGTATGGGGTTCAGGAGTCACTTCAAGTCACATCCCAACCAGGTAGGGATGCTGGGGGTGGGGGAGGGGGTCCACAGGAACAGCCTTGAGGGGCTGCGGGTGGGCTTCCCAGCACCCTTCCGCGCACCTCTTCTCCATCTCCAACTTGATGTCGATGCCCTGCTGCTCCAACAGCTCCTTCTGGGCAAAGTTCCAGTCGACAGGCTCCGAGGGGGGCCCCGGGGGCGGGGGGACCCCTCTTTCCCGCTCCAGCCGTGCTTGCTCCGGGTGATTGAAGCGGAAAACATGGTTCTTGCCCATGACAATCCTATTCCCTGGAGACGGGAGTAAAGAAATGTGGAGATGTCGCCCTAGAGCAGCGAACTCACCCCCAGGCCCACGGCATCTAAGACATGAGCCCCAGGCCTGTCTGCCCCCAACCCCATCATGCCAAGTCCAAGGGGAGCTGACCCCAGAAGCCACTCTACCCCTGCCGGCCAGCCAAAAGGGACACCGACACCCTTCTCTCCAGCCCAGCAGGTGACCCCCAGACCACTCCTTTCTCATGACAGCCTAGTTCTGTCGGCACAGCCCCACGCCACTGCCTATTCTAGGGCCTGACCCGTGAATTTCCCCAGAAGGCTCAGCATGGGACTCCCTACCAACAGCCACACCCAGGACCCTCCCACCACAGCACTCCTACCTGACTTCAGCACCAGCGGCTCGGTCACCAGCTTCCCGTTGACGTAAGTCTCGGCCCCTTCACACGGCTCCAGTGTGACCACCACTGAGCAGAGGGAGACAAGGCATGGGCAGATCAGATTATGGGGGGAGATTGGGTTGTGGTCATGGACTCCCCCCTTGCAGTAACTCCCCCCAAAACACATGCGCTACCACTCCCACCCCTAGTACCTGTTGGGGTGCCAAGGCCCCTCTGGTGGCAGGCAGCACAAAACGGAAGAGCAGAAGGAGGGTTAGAGTCCCAACTACAACTCCCAGAAGCCCCTGCAATGGCGCCCTACCCACCCGCCACCACAGACCCCGACCGAAGCTTGGAAAACCATTCTCAGGAGGCTTCATTCCTCATGTTCAAGGGGATGACCCCTAACCAGTTCACACCTCGTGTTGTAGCGGACATCTGCCTTCCAAGCAGCCATTCCCTCCTTTCCAACACTACGATCCCTGCGGGGCTGGGATTCTTCTAGCAGGCGCCTGGCCCGTCTCTCAAACAGCGCGCTGGCTCATCCTGCCCAACCCGGCTAGCATATCCGTCTTCACAAGACAAGATAAAGCCAAGCCAACCCAAGCTTCTATCCAGTTGCTCCTGTGAAAATTACGACTGCCACTTGCTGGGGACACAAAGGTCCGTGCCCGTGAGGACTGGTGCCTCGTATCACGGAGGGACTTCTGTATCCCAGAGAACCAGACACCTCAACTTCTTAGCTGAGGGGCGCTGAACAAGTCGTCTAACTGTGGCGAGCTGCTATCAAACAGGTGCGTGAAAGCTTCCTTTACAGAGCTGTGGAAAGACGCTCACGAACAAGCCCTAAAGTGACGTGCAGACGCCTGATGGTCGCCCTCATCTGAGCAGCACACAGGTGCGTGAGCAACGTCACCCCAGAGCCCTGCGCTCCTTGCAAAGGATGGCCCGCATTGACCCCACGGTGGAGATGAGGAGGTCAGGGTGAGGCAGGCAGCAGGGAAGCTGGACTGCCAGGAACGGGGCCCTGGGAAATGCCGACGCAGGGTGAAAATGGTAGCCAGTAACACTGCGCGGTTTGTGTGGCTGCGGCCAGCTCCCACTCATAATGGCCCCATGGAAACACGCCGGAGCCCTGCTCGGCCCGCGTCATCCTCGTGGTGCGTCTGCGTGCGCCCACTGTCGCAGCCTCTGCGGGCTGAAGTGGCTATCTGGTGCCAGCTTTTGCCAAAATCTGAATAAACCATTTCTGAGGAGGACATGCAAATGTGACTCTTGATTATTAAAATAATACAAGCAACAGACCCAGAAACCAGAATTCACCGTAGCGCCAGGCAGTGTGTGCCACTTCTCCCCCTGGGCACGGAGGCTGATGTGGGAGGGCAAAAAAAGCAGACCAAACTCCTCCAGCGAATCAATTCTGACTCATCTCAACCCTGCAGGACACCGGAGAACTGCTTCTGTGGGTTTCTGAGACTCCAACCTTCCTAACACCGCGACCCTCTCATACAGGTCCTCATGTGGTGGTGACCCCCCCCACCCCAACCACAGAATTATTTTCGTGGCTACTTCATCACTGTCATTTTGCTACTGTTATGAATCGGGCAACCCCTGTGAAAGGGTCATTCGGCTCCCAAAGGGGTCGTGACCCACAGGTTGAGAACCGCTGCTAACTCTTTAGGGGAGTAGAAAACCTCCTTGTCCTCCACAGAGCAGCTGGTGATTTTGAACTGCCGACCCTGCAGTCAGCAGTCGAATTCAAAACCCTCTACACTCCCAGGGTTCCTTCCATTTCGGGGTAGGGGCTGGGAATGATTATGTGGGCCCATTCTTGAAGGGAAGGGCGGCTGATTGCAACTGGGCAGAAGGGACGGAGACAAGGGAGAGGGCAGAGAGCCAGCTGAGAACCTCGCCAGGTGGTGGCTGAAGTGCATATCCTTCCCCGCCCTTACTTCCCAGCATGCCCCAAATGCACTCATTCATGCCACAGAGGCATTGCGCGCCCCCATATGCCAGGGCCTATCTTAACCAAAAACAAGCAAAACAAATTTGTGCTCATCAAGTCGATGTTGACTCCTGGCCATGCTGTCGGGCGAGCAGAACCGCCCGGGGGAGTTTCCAAGGCTGGGATCTTTATAGAAGCAAACGACCTCATCTCTCTCCTCAGGAGTAGACTCAAAATACCAACCTTTCAGTTAGCAGCCAAGTGCTTAACCACTGCACCACTAGGGCTCCCGGCACTTTCTTACCAAACTAAGCCAAGCCCACTGCCACCAAGTCCATATGGACTGAGAGCGACTCTAGGGCAGAGTGAGCTGCCTCAGCGTAGAACTGGCCCACGGCGGCAAGCCGTTACAAAAGCACACGACCACATCTTTCTGGTGCGGAGTGGCTGGTGGAGCGAATGGCTAACCTTTCCATTAACCACTGGACCACTAAGCCCCCAGAGCTCTCTGGCCCTATCTCAAGTCTTGGAAACAGAATAGGAAAAAGGGGGGGGGGGACCCTACAGCCGAGAGCTTATTGCTGGCTGCTAAGGCAGACAATAAACAGTAAGCAGTCTGAAGTCCAGAGGGAACAGGAGATCAGGCCGGAGGGGACCTCCTGAGACCAGGTGAGGAGATGAGCACCCAGCCAGCCAGCTTTCTCTGCTTTGCGTCCAGGAGGCCACAGCTTCGGCAATGAGGCGGCACCAGGCAGAGCTGGCATCCTGGATTGGAATCTAGTTCTGCCGTTTTCCAGCTGGGTGCTCTTGGGGAAACCACCTGAGCCCTGAGCGCGCTGGTTCCCGCACCTGTGAGCTGTGTGAAACCAATGTGCAGACACAAAGCGACCCCCTACTAAGTCATTATCAGTCTTCTGCTTCATTGGCTGGCATCGTGGGTTATGTGAGTTCCCGACCGCCAACAAGGTCCACAGTTCAGAACCACGGACCACTTAGCCTGAGAACCCCCAGGGGGCAGTTCTGTCCTACAGGGTCCCTGTGGGTCAGAATGAACTGGATGGTCTTGAGTTTGGCTTGGCCCAGGCCGTCTCCCACCTCCAGGCCTGCCTCTGGCAAAGTCTTAAATCTGCCCCAAGAACCCAAAGATGAACCGCTGCCCCGAAGCCAACTCCAGCTCGGGGCAGCCTTGCGTGTGCCGTGGTCGTCCTGCTCTGGAGGGTTGGGTGGCCGGTTCTGCCTAAGTGGATTGCCAGGCCTTTCTTCTGGGGCACCTCTGGGAGGACTCTCCATCTTTTCCACGAGCAGCCAAGTTCAGTTTGCTTGTGCCACCCAGGGACCCCACAAGAACGAAGGCCCGAGATGGACACTTTTTATAGGCCGGCTGGGGAGGCACAGCATCGCTGGCTGCTTTTCCTGGCCTATAACAGTTTCCCACAGGTGTGTGTTATCTCTCCGGGCACTCCTGGAGGATGGGCTCGCCGGGAGGCCTTGGAGGGCTCTGCTAACTCCCCCAGCACCTGCTCCAGGTAACCGCAGAACAGAAACTTGGCAACAACTCACTGCCCTAAACTGCTGTGGTGGAACGCTCACCCACAAGGCCAGAGGTGTTTGCCGGCGCTGAAGCATGCCGCCTGCTTCCTCTGCGAGCCCTGGACTAAACAGAAGCCCCACATGCCTGCTCTACACCTGAGATGTTCAGCCACCCAATGGAAGCCTCCCTTATTTTAAGGGTTCATTCAGTCCTAAGATGCCAGAAATTCTGGATTTCAGGACCACTTACAATTCCATTTCTAAAATGTAAAATTCTGTTTCTGCATTCCCCCCCACCCTTTTGATTAGATTTCGTCTGTCGAATCTTTGCTCCAGATGTTCTGTAAGTTCAGTAAAGGCAGCCAGGCACCATCTTTTTCTTCTGGCCTCCTGTCAAGGAAGGCCATCAACCACAGGTTCCATACCCTCTCCCACTGTGTCCTCTCCTCCTCCCTCCGTGGCTCCAGGTGAGTCAGCCCATCTGCTGTGCCCTGGATGACCGACCACCTGCAGGCTTGTCAACCCTGGGCACCAGCAACAAACCAGCAGGTAGGGCAGAAGCACTAAACACATTATTTAGATGAATTAATCAGGATGCCCCATAAAACCATCAGCCTAGCCGGCAAAGCCGAGAAAGGAAATCCCACGAGGTGTTTGGTTGTACCCGAGCAGCTTCAGCCTCAACTCTGTCGTCGGTATTGCACGTTTCTCTCTGGCAACCTTTTACGACGGGCTGACGGTGGTGACATCTGTCGGTGTGCAACCCGACCTTTCATCGCTGAAAGCCACACCGACTGCTCCTCACAGAGCAGCTCCCTCCCGCCCTGCTGATCGCTCACAGACTGGGGCTGTGCTTTTCTGTGATGGGTGTGGGGGAAGTCGATCACCAAGCCTTTCTTCTGCCGGCACCCTTACAGCTGTGGTTCCTGACAGCTTTGGCTGCTCTGACCGTAGAAGGGAAAAACTTCTCGGAAAGTTTTGGAACCAGAGGGATTACTTGGACCAATTAACTCCCAGAGACTTGTGTGGTCATAGCCTAAGAAGGACAAAGATGTCCCAGAAAGACACATTTAGTAGATAGGCCACGGAAACAAACGCAGGTTTCCATGAGAAAGGAGAAAGAGACAGACAGACGGACCGACCAGGGTGTTGTTCCAGGCTGGGGGTATCAAAGAGGAAAGCGGGGACCTCTTCCTCACCAAACTCTCACTTCTGATGCTCCATATCACCCCATTTTTTTCTTCAAGGGCCCTCACTACTTTCTGACCACGGTGGTCTAAGCCCTCGGGAGTGTGGCAGATGGCCAGGCCCTTGGAGCCTGCCCCTCCCCCTACTGCTTACCCATCAGCTGGAAGCTCCTCGGAGGGCAAGCACGTACCACCTGTTTACACGGCCCCCCAGTGCCCGGCCCAGGCCTCTGTGTCCGTGATGGCCACGCCCCCTCACCCCCGCAGCCGTTACCTTCTCCGTCCACCTGAGGGATGCTCCGGAACAGGCAGTGCTGCTCCCGGATGAACTGCCCAGTCAGCTTGATGTCCACATCCACCTGGCCTACCCTGGGGAGCAGCACCAGGGTTCTCTGAGCACACATCGGGGTCTGCCAAGCCCCTCACGAACACACGTTCATTCCACCCAAGGAGCCCGGCCTCACGACCCCCTCACGTCGTCGGAGAAGAGACTCAGAGAGGCGAAAGAACTTGCCCAGGGCTTCGCAGAGGGGCAGTGATAAGTGGGGGCTAGAGCCCATTTCTAGGTCACTGTGTCATACAACAAGGGCGAGGGTGTTAGGAGATTACCAGAGAGAGATGCCTTCCCTCAGCAGGGGGCCTTCCAACCATCCTTTGGGCCAATCCCTCACTCCCTACCCTCAATGATCACCCAGGATGGACAAACACCGGTGGGGGGCAGGGAAGGGGGCGCTCTCTCGCCCCTTTAATGACAGGAAGTGACCTTAGAGGCATTAAAGGCCCAGGGGCTCATTAGCATAGGCCTGGGAACAGGGGGCTGGGCCATGTCTCCTTTCTCCCGCCCCTGGGGCAGTCGCACCAACAGATGCCAAGGCAAGAAAGAAGTGGTCCAGAGGTTCCCGATGACTCTTCGGTCTCAGGCCGTCAGGAGCGCTGCCCACAGCACTGGGTCCATTCGGTCCCAGGAGCCAGTGCGCTCTAACCAAAGGGAGTGGGTGGAGGCAGGACGGGCACTGGGCAGGCAGGCTCAGCAACCTTCCCAGAACCCCGTGGGGCAGGCAGGGCTGTGGGGCAACTTTCCAGAGACCTGTGGTGTCTCCAACGGGGTCAGGTCATCTGGAAGGCAGTCACCACAGTGGCCTCTCTCTGTGACCAAACCCTGAGGGAGAGGCTGCCCGGCAGGCCGCTGAGCAAGCACTACCTGGTGACTCCATCTTTGATGTGGTAGAGCAGACATTCTGACATCAGGGGGTCTTCATTCAGGTTCACCAGGTGGGGAGTCTGTGGGGAGAGACAGGAGCCAGTAGTCAGGGGGAGGATCATGAGAGCCAGCTAGGATGAGGTCCATGGGGGGGGGGGGTTTGGAGTAAATCTCAAGAAACACCTGTGTGAGTTTCTCTCCCTTCCTGCCCTCCCGCCTGTCATCATTCCCTCTGCCCAGAGAGACCCCAGGAAGGGCAAGGGGAGGGGTTCCCACTTCTCCTGGGTACCACCCAGTGGTCTACAGACCACTGACTGGGGCCTGCCCCCCCCCCCCGCCCTGTCCTCCATGCTCTCCTCACACGCAGCAGGGCCTACGAGAGGACCCCCTCCCGGGGCAGCAACCTTTTCTGAGGCTGCTCCTGTCAGAAGTGCCTGGGCCCCGGGGGGTTCCACGGACCGGGACCTTTGGGAACCGCCTGGGCCTTTGTCTTCAGTCCCTACCCCTCCTCTGGTCCCCGGGTCCCACCATTCCCTCCCTCCAAAGCTCACTGGCAAGTTCTAGAGAGGGTGAAGGGAGAGCGGCCCTCCCCTTCCTGGAAGCTCCGACTTCTTAGGAACATTCAGGACGTTAACATGCAATGTAAGGGATCACTGCACTGCACAAGAGCAAGCAAACCCTGGTCTCACACCAGCCTCCCCTGCAGGCAGCCAGGCCCAAGCCTAGTCCACCCCTGCCCTGGGCTACCTGCGCCACGCCGAAACCTCCGCTCACTCCCGTCCCCAGCCTATTTCCCCAACTTCTCCGTGTCACTTGATAGGACTCTGAGCAGCACACAAGTCTGTTCCTGCTACACCACAGCCCACTCCGGCCACCAGCTGTCACATCTGCTGCCTCCGGTGGAGCCTGACTGTCCAGGCCACATGGCCCCCTGGCCATTTCCCTTCCTCTCGGCTCAGAGCGCTCCAGTTGGCACCCATGCCCCACTGACTTTGCAGCCTGCTGTAACCCTTTCAACCTCCCAGATCCACCACCACCTCGCCCCAATTCCATGCTCCCAGCTGGAGGCTGCTGAGCACCCCCCAGAAGCAGGTCTCCTGCTCCCCTGACCATGGAGCTCAGCTGGAACAGTCTCCCTCCCTGCCCTGCCTGTCAAAATCACACACTTGCTGCAGTCCCTCTCCAATGCCACTTCTGCCACCAGGTTTTCCCGAGACTTCTACCCAAGCTCAAGCTCCCCTGACCTGGCTCTGTGCTCCGAGGATTTACGGTGGGCTTTCTACATGAGAGAGCCCGATCATGGAGTACTGGACAGAGAGAGGGGTCCCACTCAGGCGCTGCTGTAAAGGAAACCAGAGTCAACCTGAGGAGCTAAGAGTTGGCATGGAAACACGATGCCTCATTAAAGGCTTCTGATGGCCCCGCTCCCCCACGAGTGCGCTTCTTCCTCGCTCATTGCTCTGCTCCTGGACAGCAGTCACTGTGCCCGGGGAGGACTCCCTGGCCAAGCAGGACAAAGGGGAGAACTATGGGAGCCTGGGTGGGGGAGTGCACAGACGTGCAGGGGCGAGGAAGCGCAGAGAGGGTGGAGGGAGAACAGCCTGTGGTTTACAAAAAAACAACAAGCTAAATTCACCCCCAGAGTCTGACTCACAGTGACCCTACAGAGCAGGGCAGCAGAACTGCTCCTGTGGGAATCCAAGGCTCTTTATGGGAGCAGAAAGCCCCATCTTGCTCCTGGAGAGCTGATGGTGGTTTCGAACTGCTGACCTTGCCACTAGCAGCTCAATACATAACCACTCCCCCACCAGGGCCCATTCTTCCTTCAGTCCCTCACCCCAGACAGTGAGCTCAAGGCTGCGCCTGGAGGACGCCATATGTCTGCCCCCCTCAAGACACCCCAACGTTCCCCTTCTTCCACAGGACACCTCCCCTGCTGCCACTGTGTCAGGCCTGAAGGGACACAGCACTGACGGACTCTGGGGGCTGAAAGGGAGCAGCCCCTGGGGAGAGGGATCACGATTGAGGGCAGTGTTTTTCAATCTCTGCTTGGCCCCGAAAGTCTTTGTTCACATGAAACCTTACCTAGAAGCCCAGGTCTGAAGCAGATAAGCAGAGAGCTGCTTAGGTCGAGGCTGGGGGCTGGGACCCAGGATCTGTGCCTGCCTTTCCCTGAGCAGCCTGTGAAGGAGGCTCCTTAAATCTGGAGCGAAGAAACCCTCCCCTCGGGCTGGCAGAGAGGTCCTAGCAAGAAGGGGCTTTGCCTAAGGTCTTTGTTCTCCAACAAAGACAGCTTTCCCCTTAGGGCTCAATACCCCATCCAACTCTTTCTGGGTGGGAGCTACTGCGCCCCCCCAAACCTGTTGCCCATATAAGCCGAGCCTGTCTCTTCTCAGGAACGCCCCAAACACTACAGCAATTCCAACCATGCTCTTCCTCACCACCAGAGACCCCCGTTTTCACCCACCGGATGGCAGAGCCTGAAGACCCAGGCTGTCGCTCTCAGGAGTACAAACTAGTATGGCCAGAATGTTTTTAATGGCTGCATTTGACCGCACATCTCCACTTCGAGGAATGCATTCGACAGACAAGAGGCCGATTTATAAGAGTATATCGTAGCATTGTTTGTAGTAGCCTGGGATTGGAAGCAACCTAAATATCCCTCAGTTGGAAGCTGATTAAATAAAATGATCCTACAGCTGTACAATGGGATCCTCAACACTGAAGAAGAACGAGACAAGTGTCCTACATACTGGCATGGACAGAACACGGGCAAAAACCACACTCACGGCCATGGAGTCGATCCTGACTCAGGGTGGCCCTATGGACCAGGCAGAACTGCTGCTGCCCTGTGAGCTCAGGATCAGAACTCTTTACGGGAATAGAAAGGCCTTCTTTCTCCTGCAGAGCGGAGCAGTGGATGGTTTCAAACTGCTGACCTTGTGGGTCAGCAGCCTAACTCAGAGCCACTCTGTCACCGGGGGTCCTTGTGGACAAAAGACAGATATGGGAGAAAAGGACAGTGTCAGGCGTGCAACCACTCCTAACGGGAGGCTGTGCGTGCGACCTGTGCAGCCTTGTTCTTCCAGGTCTCCCACGTCTTCTTCCCTTAGCAAGGCACAGTCGGATTATGCACTGAGCTACCAACCACAAGAGCAGCCCCTCGGCTCTTGAGTTTGCTGAGATTTTGAATGTCACTTCTGTCCTGCTGCCTTCCTCCCCGCCCCTCCCCTCCACCCAGACTAACTGAGCACGTGCTATATGGCAGGCAGGTGCCAGGCAGTCGTACCCTTCCCAGCCCCAGGACTGCCCGGGCACCTTGTGTTTGCAGAGTCTGGTGGTCTCCCTGCTCCTCTCCACCCTGCACATCCCATTCACCATTCAGGCTTCACTTTCCAAGCCAGCTTCTCCAGGAGGCCTCTTTCCACACAGACCGCACTGAGGTGGCTTCCACGGTTGAAGACCTCGCTGTGTTCATAGACACTGCCTTACAATGTAGTGCTTCCGCCCCCTCTGGGTGATCCTGTTTCAACTGTGACTTCTGTAGGTTTCTTTTCAGTTTCCCCGTTGGTGAGACGTGTGCAAGGAGCCCTGATGGGACTGGGCTGCTAAAACGCAAGGCCAGCAGTTCGAAACCACCACCTGCTCCATGGGAGGATGATAGGGCTTTCTAGTCCCATAAAGAGCTACGGTCTCGGAAATCCACAAGGGCAGCTTCACCCTGTCCTAGAGGGTCACTCTGAGTCAAGTTGGCATGTAAATTTTTGAGAAAACATGCGTAAGGTACCAAGTTCCAATCACAAAAGTCTATGGGGAATGAGTCTCTTTCCCACTCCTGGGTTCTGGGCTTGGCTGCTGAACAAAAGGTTGGAGCTTCAAGTTGACCCAGAGGTACCTTGAACAAAGTCCTGGCCATCGATTTCTAAGAAATCAGCCACTGCCAACACTACAGAGCACAGTTCTACTGACACACGTGTCTTCATTGACTGGGAATCCTCTCCGTGGTGACGAGCTAGCTGGCTCCCCTCTTCTCTATAGTCAATCACAACCATCAGTTTCTGGCAAATCCTTCCAGAGAACAATTCCTACATGTGTGAGTTGATGTTTGTGTACACCTAGTCTAAGCAGTTCTTAAAATCCCCCCATGGGTCGGGGCCCTGACATCTCTGGTCCCTGAGTCCCTGGCACCAGGCACATCACATGCTCTTGCTCTCCGGCTCACTCACACAGATGGATAAAAAGAAGCAGGCAGGTGTGGTTGGACAACACAGAGGGGAAGGGACAGAGATGAGCCAGGATCATTCAGAGATCTCAGGGGGTACAGGAGAGGAGAGACCAAGGTCAGAAGCGCCCCAGTCCTCTTCTCTAAGCGTCCAGAGAGCTCCCTCCTCACTCAACTTGTCACCCACCTTCTTTGGAGAGAAAACGCCCACAGTTCCTCCATCTTCTCGCACAGCCACCCCCATCTCGGCCAGCAAGGCTTCTCTGTGAGCAAAGGGGGGGGACACGTGGCGGTTTTATCATTGGAACCTCAGTCTCCCCACCCTCCTCCTCCTCAGCCTCCACCCTACCCCAGCTCTGCACACCTCTCCATCCTCAGGGCTTCTGTCTTGCGTAGCTTCTCCTCCCAGGTCTCATTCAGCTCGGCTATAATCTTCTCTGTCTCCTGGGGGGACACAAGGACAGGCAGAGATCAGGACAGTCTGGGACAAGCATCTACCACAGGGTCACACTATTCCTGGGATTCCATCTTCCTCTCCAAGCCCTGGCTTTGGAGAACTGACCTTCCAGCAGACCCGAGCCCCACGCGTTCACCGGTTCAGCTTCCCACCTGCAGCCTCTCCATGGCCTCCTCGGGCCCAATCTGGGGCTCATCACTGGGGGAGAATGGTGGCTCCAGCTCCCCATTGTGCGCAGGTGGGGAGAGGGGTGAAGCTGGGTCAGGAGGCGTCGACACTGCAGGCAGAGCACCTCCAGGACTCCCCTCTTCCACCTTCAGGTCTAGGAGGGACGAAGAGCAGAAAGAGGGAAGAGGGAGGGAGGTTGGAGCTGATCAGAGACACAGTGAGGGCCAGGCGCTCCCAGGGCACCAGGAGGTACAGGACCTCCAATGACATCTGGCCACCTCCAGGCAGGGACTCGCCATCCTCCTGCAGCCATTATGCTATGCCATTGAGTCGATTCTAACTCATAGCACCCTACGGGACAAAGCCGAGCCACCCCACAGGGCTACCTGGGCTAGAGCCCCTTACAGAAACAGGTTCAAACCACTGGCTTTTCAGCCGGCAGCCCAGCGCTAAACCCCTGCGCCCCAGGGCTCCTGCCTTCTCCTGTCTTTGTCATCGGCGGCAGGTGCCATCCGGTCAGTTCTCAGAGGAACTCTGTACAACAGAGCAGAACGCTGCTGGGCCGAGTGGCACCCTCACCCGTGGGGTGTTTGAGCCCCGGTTACAGCCACGGTGTCACTCCCTCTTACCCAAGGCCTTCCTGTTTTCGCTGCCCTGAATTTCACCAAGCATGACGTCCTTCTCTAGGGACCGGTCTCTCCTGCTAACGTGTGCCACGAACGGAAGACAAACGTTTTCGCTACCCTAGCTTCTAAGGAGCATTCTGGTATACTTCTTTCAAGACAGATTTGTTTGCGCTTACAGAAGTCTCAGTAGTATGTTCAACATTCTTCCCCGGTTCTACAATTGAATCAACTGCAATCAAGTGCATCAATGCTTCTTCCGTCTTCCTCACTCACTGCCCAGCTCTGGCATGTGTAAGGCAATTGAAAACACCCTGGCTTGAGTCAGGCGCACCTTAGTCTTCGCAGGAGCGTCTCTGTTCTTTGATGCTTTAAAGGTCTTTTGCAGAAGATCTGCCCAAGGCAATATGCTGCTTGATTCTTGACTGCTGCTCCCACAGCACGGATTGGGAATCCAGCAAAAGAAGAGGCTTGACACGCGTAGTCTTTTCCCCAGTTATCAGGACGCGGCTCCCTGCTCTGGCCGCGAGGATTTCTCTTTTATCCTGAAGTGTGACCCAAGCTGAAGGCTGGAGGACTGGATCTTCGCCAGGAACTCTTCGCTTTCAGCAGGCAAGGTGTGCTGTCTGCACAGCACAGAGTGTCAGTGAGTCCTCCGCCAAGCCGGAGGCTGCCTCCTCCTTCACAGAGGTGAGCTCCCTGCCTTATGGGATCAGCATATAGATATGGTCGAAGGATCCAATCCTGGCACAA
The DNA here is from genome assembly GCF_050624435.1 of Tenrec ecaudatus. Taxonomy (NCBI): domain Eukaryota; kingdom Metazoa; phylum Chordata; class Mammalia; order Afrosoricida; family Tenrecidae; genus Tenrec; species Tenrec ecaudatus. The sequence goes on along the minus strand of NC_134539.1, from coordinate 105,271,617 downwards.
AAATGGGCACCAAGGCTCCGTTTGTACTCTTCCAGGATGGAGAGCTCATTTTATAACAAGCCAGTTCCACTCAGTGAGATGAAATCTGCCTCGTGTTTTCGCTTCCACCCCAGGGAGTACAAGAGATCAGACGGCATTTTTCTCTGCATGACAGCCCTTCACACAGTGAAAAGCAGACAGCCAGCCTGACCACCTTAGCCTCCTCTTCCGTTTTACGCACAGTTCCAAGTCCCTCAGCACCCGGTCTGCCCTCCACAGGCTAGACCCCAAGACTGAATGAGGCGTCCACCGGGACTTGTCCAGCATGGGGCATGCATCTCACAGAGAAGCTGCTTTGGATCAGTGAGGACGGACATTACTGCGTTTGAGAACAACTCCATCGTTTGCTTCTGTGATGCTCATGACCAGCTAAACCCTTGTTTCTACCAGAGCTCTGCCAAGAGCGCTGCCGAGAATATTTATGATTTATTTTTTAAGCCAGAAATGCAGAAATTGACATCCCTCCTCCTATCATTGTATAGGTTCCAAGAGCCTGTCAAGGTCCCTCTGAATCTTGACTCCCCCAGGAAAATAAGGTCCTGCCAGCTTTGTAGTCTCCAAGGGTGTGAGAAGTCCCAGCTCCACATGCATCCAGGTCACTGAGAGTAGGAAGGCTTTCATGGCAGGCGGGGGGAGGGGGAGAGGGTGGTAGGCCCTCCCCAGCCCGAGGACTGGGCCCAGGCAAGTGAGGAAGGACACGGTGGTTGAACTGCCACTCTCCACGCTCTCTCACCTCCCAAGGCGGAGGCTGAGAGCCCCTGTGCCAGCAGCAGTTCCCGCAGCCGGGCCACCTCCTCCTGCAGCTCTCGGATCAGCCGGGCATTGGGGTCCTCGTTGATGACGGCATTGCACCGGATCTGCTTGGTGCGGTCTGCATACCTGGTGGAGGTGCGAGGGGCCAAGGTGAGGGAGAGACCCACAGGGGAACCTCTGGCCTGTGAGCTAGGCCCTGCTCTCCCACCTAGGGGCAGGGTTGGGGTCTACCCTGTCTCGTGTGCAGGGTCCTGGGTAGCTGGGCTCTGAGTCTCCAACACTTTTGATTCGTTGCCCACACCTGCCAGTGCCTGGTGCCCCACCTGAGGGTGCTAAGCGTTTCCTCATAGTTGATGTCAGCAGGGCTCAGGGCTGCAATCATCGCGGTCCGTGAGTTCCCACCTATGAAGGGGCAGAGGAGGGAGGGGGGAGCATACCCCACGTTCCTAGTCAGCATGGGCCATGGGGTCAAAGAGGCCTTCAGTGCCCAGGTAGGGAGCACACATGACCCAGCCGGGCAGAGCGATAAGCTGTGGAGCTAACCACACGAACTGGGGCTCAGAGGGCGGGAATGAGGCCAGAGGGACACCTGAGATGGCAGAGTGGAGGGAGATGAAGTCAGCAAAGGGCTGGGGTCAGTGAGAGGTCACTGGGGTGCCAGGTCAGTAAGGACCTTGGCTTGGCAGACAGGGTGGAGTCCTGAGCCACATCGCAGCATCAGGCCGTTTTTGCAGGGTGGCCTCTGGGACAGCGGGAAAGTGAGACAAATGAGAGGCAGTGGTCAGTGGGACAACTGAGAAACTGGAGGTTCTCGGTGGCCAGGGGCTTTGTCAGATGAACTGAGAGGAGCTGGAGGGACGGGAGCAGGGCCGGCAGGCGGGGTGGGGGGTCCCTTACTCACCCAGATTCTCCTTGAGCAGCCAGGTGAGCACAGAGTCCCTGTAAGGGATAAAATCTGACTTCCGCTTCTTTGATTGCTGAGAATGGAAGGCAGAAGAGGTCAGGGGGCTGGGGGCACCCCCTTTGCCACTGGTCCGAGAGCCCCAGCTCGGCCTAGCCGCCAGGCCTTACTTACCATGTCCGCAAGGGCCGAGATCACCTTCCCCAGCGTGGTCAGGGACTTGTTGATGTTGGCGCCTTCCTGGGGAGGAAGGAGGAGCATAGGGAGTGAGACCCCGTCCTCTTCCACCTGACTCCACTTCCCCAGCCAGAGACCCGGGCTCATCCCCAACACGTCCCCCCCCCCCCCAACTCCGTCAGCACCCCTCACCTTCAGGCGCATGCCCCGGGCCCCGGAGGAGTCAGCCCGCTCGCTCCCGGCAAGGTCCACCAAACTTATCTTACTAACCTGGGGGGGGGGGGGGGGCGGAGGAAAGAGCCAGGAGGTGACTGGGCTTGCTTGGTGGGAGATAGGGCAGGGAGGCCAGGGGAATGAATAGTCTGCTGGTGTTTGAGTAACTAATGAAGGAAGAAAAGCCAAAAGGGGCTGCAGGAAGAGGGATGGAGAAGAGAAAATACGTGGAAGCAAGAGAGACGAATTGGCTACACGCTAATTTCTTTCACTTAGCCGTTTGGAAACTGGTTTGGCCATAGTGCGTCAGGGCAGGGGGCACGGTAGGAGCCCAGCCTGCCTGGAGAAGGCCCGTAAATGGAAGAAAGCGGCAAAGGAGCGATTGGAACGTAGTTCCCGGGGGGAGGAGGACAGAGCTCTGTATGCAAAGAGCTGACGCCCGGCCCAGCAAGGACATGGAAGGACGGAGGGAGGGAGGGAGGGAAGCAGCCAGCCTTCCATCTCATCATTGTCCCTGCCACCAGGTGGGGTGGGGATGACGTGTGACTGGGCTCCCACCTTCTCGGAGTCTAGTCCCGTGAGCTGGTCGTGGCAGCGCTGCGTGAAGACAATGGTGAAGACGGCATGGGAGCGGCTGCTGGTCTCGTTCATGTTGGTGGCAGCCACGGTCCTGGGGGGAAGGAGACAGGGTTAGAGGGCTCCTGCTTCTGGTCTCCTCCACTCGGCCCCCTCTCCCTCCCTTGGCCAACCTGTCTCACCGCGCCTTATTGCCACAGTCCATGAGGTCAGCGATATCTGCGTAGGAGGTCACGGCCAGCTTCGACAGGTCCTGCACGTAGGGGCCCAGGATGGGGTGTTCCCGGACCCGCAGAGAGCCCCGGCTCTTGGGGTTCAACAGGTCTCGGACTCGTTCGCAATAGATCTCCATGTAACTCACCTGTGGGAGCAGCCGAGGAGAAGTAGCAAAGCTGCAGGGACACCAACCGGTGAGCCACCCTAAACGCCACTGGCCAGCACCCAGGTCCCAGCCTCTCAGTGTGCCTGGTGCTCAACAGCTCCCGCTGAGCAGTGTATCTGATACCTAACAAACAATTCTACCAAGTGGGTCCCATCGAGCCTCATTTCCGTGTCACACAGTAACACACTCTGGCCCTGAAGGATTAAATCAATGGCCCCCCAGTCACAGTCAGAAATGGCCAGAGCCAGGGCTCCAGCCCCAGTCCTCAGTCATACTCACTCGGCTCGCCGGTCTTCTGCCCACCTACCACGCACACCCGGACTTACCTCCACAGAGTAGGACAGCTGGGCACTCTGGTTCTGATTCACTCGGGAGAAGAGGTCCTCACAGAGCTGGAGGGTAAGGAGGGGCACAGAGCTCCTGTTCCTGCCACACCCACAGTACCTGGCACGGGGCCCTGCCCTGCCCTGTGGGACCCCTCGCTCCACACCTCTGATAGGGGGAGGGGCATCACCATTCTACAGATGGGAAGATTGAGCCCCTGGAGAGCCTCACACTTGCCCAGGGTCACAGGGCTAGCATTCAGGGAGCCAGGATGCACACCCAGGCATCCCAACTCCGAAACATGCACAGCCGGAGAACCGGCGCCAACTCTCAGCTACCCACGATGGGCTTTTCCTGCGCGTGACACCTTGACAGCAGAGCACGAGCCCGGAGGTGAACTAAGCCCACAGACACTTATGAGGCCAGGTCAGGGGTAGAATGAGGAGCGTTCGAGGCCAAGGCTCTCTCTCTGTTTTCAACAGCCTGGCTCTTCTCACCAGGCCTTACTGTCTCAACTGGAAAAACAATCAATCCCCAAAGGGTCCTGGGTTCCGAGGTTACAGACACACTGCTGTCACATCCCGTCACTAAGCCACGCAGACAAACCAGGCCAGTCCTTGCTTACTTCAGGAGCAGCTACCAATGTGTGCCCCCACCCCCCGCCCCGCCCGGACTGCCCTGCCAGGCCCCAGGCGTGTTACCTGGGGCACAATGCCCTGCTGCCCCGGCTCCTGGCGCCCCATCATGGTGTAGGACTTCCCGGCCCCGGTCTGCCCGTAGGCAAAGATGCACACGTTGTAGCCTTCGAAGGCATGGAGCAACATCTCTTCGCCGATGTCGCGGTAGACCTGCTGCTGAGACGCAAACTGGGGGTCCTCCACCTGGCGGGAGGGGGCAGAGAAAGACAGTCAAGAACCCAGGATGACTACGTCCTTAAGGTCTTGGATCTCCAGAGTCCTGGCCCCAGCATCAATCACTGCCCAAAGGTCTGCCCACCTCCCACCATCATGCCCTTCCCCTCTCTAGAAAATCCCATCCACCAACTTCCTGTCAATTCTCAGTCATCCCAAGGGGTCCTGTCTCCCCCCACGTGGTCTCTATCACAATCTAAGGAGCCTCCTCTGCTACCATCACCCTGGGAGCCTGCCCCACCCCTCCCCCGACCAACTCCTCGGAGGGAGGCCCATTTCCCAGCGATGGCCCCTCCCCAGGCCCCAAATGCTCTGCCCCTCTGTTCCCCTTCTTCCCAAGCCATGGGCCTCACCGAGGTGTGTGACCAGTAAGAGTAGTCGAAGGTGAAGCTTTTGGGGGCATCCTTGCTCTGTTTGGGATTGATGATGGCTGAGGGGTACAGAAGGCAAGGAGAGGAGGACCAAGGTCAGGTACTCCCAACCTCTGCCCACACCCAACAAGGTCCCAAATCCAAGTGCTCCTACTCCCACCTCTGTCCTAGCTCATCACTCCCCTTTAATACACCCCACCCCCTCCAGTCACCAAAGCTAATTTTGGCTTCCCAGGACCCGCCCCCACTGAGCTGCCTCTCTGGATTGGGCAATGGAGGGCGCCAGGCCAACAGTTCCCCTCCCAGGGGCACAGAAAGGCCAAACTGCCCCAGCACTGCCCTTACGCGGAGCACCTGCTCTGTCCGTGCCTGGCCCAGGCAGGCCCCTGGTTCGGCCCATTGGGACTGGCCCTTGTCGGAGACCCAGCTCTCCTGCTGTGCCCAACCAGGCCTTGGGACTCACTCACAGGTGGTGTTGCCCTGCACGCTGACCACACACTTGGCATCGTGGCTGGTCTCGCGGGCGTTGAAGGGACGAACCCTCACGGCCACTTTCACGGAGGCGCCAGCCATATCTCCAGACACTCCCGCCCTCTTCAGCTAGAGGGCAGAGAAGGAGGGGTAGTTAGAGGCCCTCGGGGAACCCTGACATTGCCTCCTAACATCTCCCAAGAGCCACCTCCCCCCACCTTCCCTACCACCCAGAATTTCAAGGACCTAGTTCCTGTCTCCCTAGCATCCCTCCTGAGAAAACTCCAAAGGTGGTCCTGCCTTTCGCCCCAAGCACATCCCTAGGCCTTCCCCCTGACTTACCTGGCGTCGTGGCCCCAGATCAGGGGGTCTATATCAGTTCTGGCTGCTACCGGCCCTCGTAGGGGGAGTCCCATCCTACACTTGGGGCCTGGCCACTCCAGCTGGGGCAGCAGGAAGAACCCTGTCGGCAGCGCCAGAAGAGTGGTTAGAAGGTACCTGTGGCTCCAGAGGCTGTGGGGTGGGGGTGGGTGGGAGGGGGACACTGGGAAAGGTGAGGAGCTGGACACAATGTGAATCCAAGGGCAGAGACGGTGACATTTTTATTCCTGGTCACTCACAAGTGTACTGAACATTCAGATAAAGGAGAGAGAGAGAGACTGGACAGAGGGCAATCCCACGACACTGAGGCCGGTGGGAAGAGGGCAGAAAGCCCCAGGCAACAAGAGCATGTGGGACTTGAACAAGCTGACAGGCTGGAGGTGGTGCCAGGAAAGGAAAACTGGGAAGAGGAAAGGAAGGGGAGGCACAGAGGATTCCAACCAGACAGGAAGGGAGCCCAGGAGGGAGAAGGGCTCCCAATTCCACACAGGACCAGGCTCCCATCGCAGGCTCACACACAGGCGAGGGAAGCTGAGGGGCTAAGTTCCCAGGGCAGGTAGTGCAGACCAGGACCTGGATACACATACACACACACACAGCCTGCCTCATGGGCCCCAAACCCCTTTCCCAGCCCCCCAGCACTTCCTCCTCAGGATCCAGGACAATGGGCAGGGCAGGGTGGGGTCATCCTGTATCCATCCCAACAAACCCAGGGTGCTCCTGCTGGGGACCCACGATACCTGTGGCTTTGGTGGGGGGGGGGGACTCTCCCAAGGGGGAGGGGAAAGAAGGCAACAGGGCGGCCTGGGGCTGGTGCTATGGCCGGCATCCGCTGCCCTGGGGAAGGTGCCAGGCTGGAGCCCAGGAATGTGGGTGATCCGGGTGCTCACACCCTGGGAGGAGAGGCTGAGCAGCCGCCGCCCACGGACCGCAGGGTGGAGGATTCGGGGATGCCCTGGCCCTTGGCAGCCCCAGAGAACTCCAAGCCCTGTCATGCTGGGCCTCACCTCCTCAGGCTTGGCTGGCTCGGCAAGGCTTGGGAGGGGCGGGCGAGAGGGCTGGTTAGTCCCAGGACAGGAAGGGAACTTCGGAGACCCCAGAAGCTATCTCAGGAAGTACAGCCCTGGCCCCAGACACAGGGATAAGGCACTGGGGGGGCAGAAGAAGGGTCGCACGCCACGGAAGCACCCTGGCCGGCCGAGGGTGCAGGCAATGCGGAGCAAAGGGACAGAGGGGCTAAAGCTGGGGTCCGCAGGGGGCCTCGGAAACGCACCGTGGGGGACCGCAGGAGCCGGTGGCTGGGGTGGGGCCATCAACCCGAAAGGGGGCCTCGGACCACCTGTACCCAGTCTCTGCTCTCCCGGCGGTTCCCCCGCAGGCCTCGCCCCGGCCACTTTGGGCGGCCCTGTCCTCCTGTCCAGCCACCCGACGGCCGCCCCGGGCCTGGCTGGCACCTCTCTCCCTCTCCGCGGGACAAACAGCACATGACCCCAGCTCCTGCGCCCGGCCGGGCCCCGCCGGGTCGTGCGCGCGGGGACCCCGGCTCTCCATCCCGCAACTCGACACATTCCTCCGCGGGCACCTCGCCCCTCCCCAACCCCTTAAGCTCTCACCTCGTCGCGCCGGGGCTCGCGGAGCCGCTCGGCAGAGTGCAAGGGGACAAACGTTCCGGTCAGCGGAGGACGCGAGCCGGGGAGGTCCGGGGCCGGCTCCGGCCTGCCCTGGCCCCTCGCCGGGTCCCCGGGCGGCGGGCGGCGGGCGGCGGACTCGCGCCCCGGGGGCGGCAGCAGCAGCGGCGGCGGCGGCGCCAGCGGCCGGCGCCCGCCCGGGCAGCGCGAGCTGGGGCGGCTGCGAGGGGCGGGGGGCCGCGGGCACGCGCGCGGGCCGGCGGGCGCGCGCCGTCGGAGAGCAAGCCGGGTGGGGTGGGGTGGGGAGCGCCCGGGACTGCTCTTGTTAAAGGGGCAATGCGCCCGTGCCCGCGGGACCCACCGGATGGGGGCCGGGAAACTTAGTTGGTGGAAGGAGCAGGGCGAGCTGGGTGCTGGGGTTAGAGAGGCTCGTCAGCATCCTTGGGGCCGGGAAAGGAGGGGTCGGTCCCGGGAGGGGACCCAGACCCCCTGCACCCGCACGCGCGTGCGTAGGGGGCGGGGCCTCCATATGCCCCGCCCAGGAGGCGGCTCCGCGCAGGCCCCGCCCCCAGCGCGCGACGCCCGCCGGCTCCGCCCTCAGCTTTCGACACCGCGTCTCCCCGGCCGACTGGGCCCGTCGTTCTAGAACTCGCCGCGCAGCCGCCTCAGGTGCTGTGCCCAAGTGCAGACTGCGGCGACAGCTCCGTCGTCCGGGCACGCTGCCCCGCGCGCGCGGCCGTCCGCACGGGGCCCGGTGGTGGCCGCAGACCGCAGCAGCCCCCTCAGGCTGGGCGGCCCGCCTCCGGCCGGGGCCGTTCTCGCAGGCCCACGCCACCCAACCTGGTCCCCTCAAGCATGCGTCCGCCACCTCCAGCAGGAGGGCCGCCTCAGGCCCCCACGTCTGAATGGCCGCCGCCACGGCTGCCCCACTCCGTCTGCTAGGGGCCAAGCCACCCTGCAGGCCTGGCGCCCGCATCCGGGGCACGGTTCTCCAAGGCCCGGACCCAGGCCAGCGCCCTCCGCCCGGGCCTTCACCTCCTGTCCTGCCCTGCTGCCCTCCAAGACTGCCCAACCCCCAGCCCCAGCCCGCCCCGCGGATCGCTGGCACCCACTTGGGACCAACTGGACCGACCCTGAGATCCCATTTAGACTCCCACCACCCGCCGCTCAGCCGGAGAAAGGCTTTCTACGCCCTTCACCACCTCAGCGTTAGTCTCAGAAACCCCTCAGGAGCACTTCCACCCTGTCTCACAGGGTCCACACGAGTCCAGTCGCAATGGACTTGATGGCAGTGAGATTGGGTTGGTTTTTTTTTTTATCGTTTTCCCATAAAAGCCCAACTTTATGCCTGAGTGGCCTCTGGTGGCTTGGTGGGTTAATTTGGGGCCGCTAACCACGAGGTCAGCAGTTCACAACCACCAGCCACTCTGTAGGGAAAAGATGGAGCTTTGACTCCCGCCCGAAATGAGTTACAGTCTTGGAAACACAGGAGCGGTTCCACCCTGTCCCATAGGGTCACTGTCAGTTGGCATTGACTCAATAGCAGCGAGTCTGGTTTTTTGTGGGGGTATTCAGTCTCCACCTGTTACCCTTCTTCATTTTATCATTTCCCCAGTTCCGTCACTTAACTACCAACTGTACACTTGAAATATTGACTTCAGAAAATGTCTTGAAAATGTCTTTTACCGCATCCACTTTTCCTAGGTTCTTTATATCTTCCATCTATATGTTCAATGATTATATTCTAGAAATAACCATTTAAGATCTTTCTTTTGAGGGGATTAGGGACCTGTATACACTCTCCCCAATCTCTAAATCTGTTACTAGTCTCCTCCTTGAGCTATTACATGAATGGATGATTCATTTTCTGCTATCCTCCCAAAGCCAAGGAAGAGACGGTCCAGCCACTCCGTCCAGTCATGCAGGTACAGGAGGATGGAGACTACATTATCCCCTTTGCCAAGTGAGTCCTCCCCACTCAATAGAGTGACTGGGAACAGGCTGGAGGGTAGGTCGCATGCCCAAGTCCTGCCCTGATGGGTGGGAACGAATAAGTGTCATTCATCGAGTGATGATTCATTCATCTATTCAGGACATGATTTTTAAGCACTAGTGTTCTAGGCACTGTATTTGATTCTGAAATTCAGGGCCTACTGTCATACAGCTTACATGCAAGAGGGAGGCAACAAAAGGTATAAACAAATGTTACCTCAACTAATGTTCATTATTATGAATAAAACAAAATCAGATCTTAGTTAGCATCGTGGAAAATAGAATGCTTAGGGGGACACAAGATTTGATAGGGTGATTGTGAAGGACACCTGGAGAGATGAATATGAATCGAGACTTGAGAAATGAAGAGGAACCAGATATAAGAATCAGGAGCAATTTAAAAAGGACTATCAGGTGAAAAGGCCTTAAGGAGGAAATAAGCTCGGGAAGTTCTAAGAACAGGAAGCAGGACCATAAAACTTGATAGTGAGCAAAAGAAAATTTGGCATAGTGAGTTACCCATTGGGCTGTTAATCACAAGGTTAGCACTTCAAAACACCAGCTGTCTGAGGGTCAAGGACCAGACTTCCCACTCCTCTAAGGATTTAGTGTCAGAAACTCACAAGGGCAGCCCTCCTCTGACCTGTTGGTTTGATTTGAGTTGGAATTGGTTTGATGGTAGTGAGTGAGTGAGTGGCAGAGGCTAGATCATATGTACCCTTAAAGACCATCAAAAAGAGTTTAGATTTTATTCTAAAGACAGTAGAAGTCACTGGAAGGTCTTAAGCAAGTGAGTGACATGATCATACTTTCAATTTTTTTTAATTATGGAAAATTTCAAATAAATACAAAAGGAGAGAAAACTGTATAATGGACTCAATATACCCTTTTTGTTCCACTTTGTTATCTGCATGTGGATGATCTTTTCATCTATACACCCAGTTGATCCTTTACTTCCCAATTATTTTGAAATACACCTCAAACCTTATAGAATTTTTTACAATACCATTTTATTTACTTTTTGCCTGCCTCTTCATCCAAGTCTAGTTAGTAATTTACTCCCCGTTTCCCTCCCAAACCTAGTATCATTTCAAGTGATCATATGCTGAGGGAGATTATTCTCACTGCTCAGAATCAATAGTTGGGGTGGTGGCGGGGAGGGGGCGTGGAAACGGGAGTAGGGAGAGGAGAATACAGAAGTCCAGGCAGGAGGGAGGTGGTCTGGGGTAGGGTGATGGGAATGGAAATGATAAGAGATGGTCATGTTTGGGTATATTTTAGATATAGAATGGGACTTCCTGGTGGGTTGGATAGAGGAAGTGAGGGAAAGCAAAGGCATACTATGGTGTTAGCCCTAGAAACTGGGAGTATTGTTTAGATAGAAGTGCTGGGGAGGAGATGTTGAGGGCCAGTTGAGCCTGTAAATCTGGAGCCCTGGGGAGGAGCGAGGGCTCAGAGTAGAGATTTGGGGTTATCTGCACATTGGTGTTATATAAGATCACGAAAATGGGTGAGGTCACCTGCGAGGGCACCAGTCAGATACCACTGTAGAGATGGGAAGGCAGCCATCATTCATTGGAGGTTTTGGAAATGAACAGTGCCATTTCAAACAGCTCTGCACATCACTCCTGGCCTAGGATAGCAGTCCTTCTCAGGAGAGACCAAGGGAGGTAAGCAGAGGCTCTACTCTGCTGATATGTCACACTTGCTAAACACGGTGTTCTCTGGCTTAGAACCTTGAGATCCAGTAAGACGTGATGCTACAACAATTAATTGCCAGTCTTCTTTCAAATGAGAGGCCTTACCACCGTTCTCAAATGAAGTTGATAAGGGAGGAAGCCTGGGAAAGCTCTAGGGTCCCATGGAGAGACAAGGCTTCTGAATCCATGGTGTGAGCAGCCTCTGCAAGGGAAAAGCCAAACCTGAGCCTACCTTGTCCTCGCCTCAGGTGCTCCAGGGTGGTCAGCCGATCGCCACTACTCAGCTCACCTGCTCAGAGCCTCAGAATGACGCCCCAGCGCTATGGAGACATCTTCTGGGAGAATCTTGGTAAAAGGCCCAGGTGGGTAGTGAGGAAGAAAAGTGGGAGGGGAAGCCGTACAATTTCAAGCTACTCTGACCTAGGGATAATTGTCCCACTGGGGGGTGGACAATTGATGGGTGTCAGGCCTAGGGAATCACAGTTGGGAAAGGTCATTAGAGAAGCAATATTGATGGGGCCCTGCCCCTTGTAAGGAGCCCTGGTGGTGTAGTCGGCTACAAGTTGGGTTGTTCACCACAAGGTCAGCAGTTTGGACCCACCAGCCCCCTGCTCCTCAGGAGAAAGACGAGGTTTCTGCTCCTGTAAAGGATTCATAGCCTCTGAAACCCCCAGGGACAGTTCTACTCTGTCCGGAAGGTTTGCTATGAGTCAGAATGAGCTCGGTGGCAGTGGGTGGTGGTGGCTTCTCCCTGCATTAGCCTACTTTTTGTGTTTCACAGCCCCATGTGGACAGAGGAACGGTGCTTTCCACCTGTGCTGGTATGACAACCTCACTGTCTTTCTGCACTTCTCTGTTAAAAATATACCCATAGTCATCATTCCCAGCTCCCCGTATTACCCTTTCCCTCTAGAATCCCCTCCTCAATCAGGCCACTGACCAGGCCCTCCTTTCTGTGAGTCAGTCAGCATGTTTGTGTGCTCTCCCCAAATCTTGATTCCCTGTGCAGTTCAAGCTCCCTTGTAAGACCGACTGCTCTCTAGCACCTTGTCCTCCATTCTCTGGCTCAAAGCCTCTGGTTGCTCCCAGCCACAGGTTGGCCTGTACCCTCCTGAGGGACTCCCACCCCCTGAGATGCTTTGCAGAAGGAAGAAAAGGAAGCCTCATTCCATCGGAGTCCAGCAGGGACCTGGGGGTGTCCCAGCCCGGGTGAGGGCTGTGGCTTATCACCTGGAGGATCTCCGGCGGCGCCAGGGAATCATAGATGAGTAAGGAGAAGAGTGGTGTGCCCTCTGAGAGCCAAGAGGGGCTGGAGGGCAGGATGGGGTGAGCAAGGAGAGCTTGGAGGGAATTAGAGGTTGTTTTGGGGTGAGCCCCGAGCTTCGTGTGATTGAAGCAGAATTTCCACAGTGTAGCAAGGAGGGGGCTGAGGGATGCAGGTGAAGCCACACGAAAGCACACCATACAAGAGAGTGGGTAAGAGGGGTCACCTCTTGGTGCCAGGGCTGAAAAGATCTCACTAGTGGTTTCATGCTGGGCTGCTAACCTCAAGGTCAATCGTTCGAAACTACCAGCCAGTCTATGGGAGAAAGACAAGATTTTCCACTATGGTTAATGAATTGCAGTCTCAGAAACGCACAAGGGCAATTCCATCTACCCTGTCCTACCCGGAGGGACACTATGAGTTGGAATGGATTTGATGGCAGTGGGAATTCCAATAAAGGGGGCAGAGAGTTGGAGAGTTAGAAGACCCATGACAACACCCCTGGGCCCTAGCAGGAAGTTTTTCCACACAGAAGGGTGAAGAATGGAAAGGCATGGTGTCCAGGCACCTCTCCTAAGTCTCAAGTCTCCACAGACTGAAGAAGGCCCAGTGGGGCAGCTCCGGAACACCATCTGAGTCCCTTGCGCTTGGTGACGAGGACCCAGGCTTCTTGGACACCGCCAAATGCCCTGGTCTGGAAGAGGAGCAGGCAGTAGGTCTACGGGAAGTCAGCCATCCCCTCACTTCTGGTGGGGCCCAGGTATGGCTGGCGTGGCGGAGGGCATGTGGACCCCTGATTTTGCATGGAAAGGCTGGGCAACCCATCTAGGATTTGAGAGCCAAAAATTGGGTAGGTGGGACCATGAGACGTGAAGGTACGTACCTGAGTTTGGGGACTAGGAAACCTGGAGAGAGGTCTAGATTTCCATTCCTTAAAAAGTAAACGTTGTAATTTCTCTCATCCTCACAGCTACTTTGGTCTCCCTGGAGTCCCGGGGGCCAGGAGTCTTGCCTCTACAGGGGACAGAGCTCCCTGCCCTCCTAAAGCCTGGCCACAGCCACGAGACCTCTGGTCAGGCCCTGGGAGACGGAATTTGAGTCTGAGGAATAAGGAGAGTGTCCAGGGCCCAAGGTAGCTCTGCTACCTCCTGGACACCAGCCTAGCTCCCCGTTTCTGACGTCGAGGTCTTTTCCAGCTTCCTTGGTCACCGTTGGGCGCAGGCATTAGCAGCCCACCACGGCCCAGGAGCGCCCCCAGGGCCGGCGCCCCTGGCATTGTGCTTTCTTCTTGGTTCTGTTATTAAAACAAGCAAACGGGTCCTGGTGTGTTTTTCTGTGTGAAGCAGGGATGGAGGGACTAATGGGAACGTTTTTTTGTCCCCTTCTCGAGGCCCCACCTATAACAAAGTTGGGACGCGACCCCTCCCCCAAATTCAAGAAGAAAAGTGCGGCCCAGCCCCTCGACTGCCAGCACCTGCCGGCTGCTCCCGCCCCCGAGTCCGCCAGTCGGTCAAGCTTCCGCCTCCGGGACCCCGGGATCCTGGTCCCCGCACTGTGCTCCCTTTAGAGGCGTCCCAGCAGCCAGTCCCTCGGAGGCCATTCCCTCCGCCCAGCGCCCCACCCAGAGCCCCACGTGTGCTGACCCCTGGTTCCCTTTCCGACCCCCACCCCCTTAATTGGGAGGCCCCGCCCCGTGCGCCGTGACGTAGGACGCCGCTGTCAGCCGGCGCCGGGAGGGGGGGTCGGTGTGGGGTAGAATGGCCGCTGCCGCCGTCACCCGCGGGACCCCGGGAGGTAAGAGCCAGGGCCTCTCGCCTGCCTCTCCGCCCCCGCGCCAGGGGGCGCCGCTCCACCCGGTACGGCCGTAGAGCGCCGCGCCGGGACCACCGCCCCCCCATCCCCCGCTTCGCCCCCACTCCCGCTTCCGTCCTCCTCCCCCGCGCCAGGGGGCGCCGCTCCGCGCAGGGTCCCACGGCGGAGCTGCTCTGCCCGGCACTGGACCGGGGCCCCAGGGGCCCCGGCGCTTGCACTGCCCCTCGCCCGCCGCCGCGCGCTCGCGGACTTTGTCCAAGGCTTCTCCAGAACATCGTCAAGTGCAGGCTGGACCCTCTCACTTCCGAAGGCCTCCGGGGACCGCCGCCCCGTCGCGGGGAATCGCCCCGCGGACCGGGTGTCCGAGTCGGGCGCCGCCCCGGCCCGCGCCCGCTCCGCACCCTGGCAGGCTGCCGAGCCCTGAGTGCGCACCTGCGCCCTGGGGCGGAGTCCTTACCCCAACTCCAGCTTCAGTGCTCGGAGCTGAGATGGGCCACCTCCCCCTCTTCATCCCGGACACCTGGCGGAGCCCGCTCCTGAGCCTCCTCCAGCTTCCATCTGTTCCCCCACGAGGGTGGGGGCCTCGGGCGGAGTTAGAGTGGTAGATGGGGTAGGGTAGGCCTGGAGGCGGGCGGAGGTGGGATGGGGGGAGGCAGAAGGGTGCTGCGGAGGGCCTGTCAGTCTAAGGGTGCAGAATGAGTTGTCCTGAGAGGGTAAGAAGCAGAGTCTTGGGCGTCCAACCCTAAATTCTGCCAGAATCCCAGCAACCTGGAGGCGAGAGTAGATTAGTATGGTTATCAGAGCGGCCCTTCCCCTTGGGACAAGTCAAATAGAGAAGGCTGTCAGTCAGGGTGTGCCTTCCAAGGCCCTGCTCCCCCCCTAGCATTCTGATTCTTCAACCAAACCATCCTCCAGGACCAGAGGCCCCGAGTCCCAGCCCCCAAGCAGCCCATAGAGCCTCTGGCAGCCCAGCGCTGTCCCCTCCCTGTCCTCCTTCCTGATGCAGGCATTTCTGTGTCCTTGCCACCTCTGCACTTCCCTTCTCTGTCTCTCTCCCACATCCTAGTCCATAGTCCGGCCCCTTCCTCCTGCTTGCTTCTTTTCCAATCTACGGATCCAATTCTGTACTCTCCACCTCCTCCTGGATTGGGGGGGGGGTGTGTTTCTGCCATGACCTTGTTCTCTCCCTTGCCAGCACAGACTCCCCCTCCCCCCGGCCCCTTAGGCCGGGGGTGACCGTGCCCCTTGGAGCCCTCACCATGAATTCCAAGGACACCACTGAGGTTGCTGGTGAGTTGAAAGCCAGGGTCTTAGTGTGGGCGGAGCCATTTTTCTCCCCACGCAGGGGGGAGGGGGGTGACTAATTCTTGGATCTCCTGCTCTGCTTTCCTTGTCGTTGCCTCAGTTTCCCCATCCTCTTGAATGCTTGCCCGCCCCATTCTTTGGGCTGCCACTGTGCTGCCGGGTGATGCCTGGTTTCTTCCCTTCAATTTTCCTACAGAGAACAGCCACCACCTGAAGATCTTTCTCCCCAAGAAGCTGCTGGAGTGCCTTCCGCGCTGTCCCTTGCTGCCATCAGAGCGGCTCCGGTGGAATACAAACGAGGTGTTCTCAGGAGCCTGGGGACTAGGGCCCAGCATGGCGGGGGCTAGAGGAGGGGGGTGGGGGGTTGAGCTGAAGGAGGCTGAAAGGGAGTCCACACTCCTAAAGATAGGCCACCATTGTAGTCTCTTTGTAACCAAAGCCAGAACCAGTGCCATGAAGCTGATTCCCACAGTGACCCTATGGGCCCTTCTGGAGCAGACAGCCTCATCTTGCTCTCTCAAAGCTGCTGGCTGGGCTTGAACCCACCGTCCTTACAGTTAACAGCCCACTGTTTCACCCAGGGCTACTTGGGGGATTAGAGGGGAGACATAGAAAGATGAGCTTCAGAAGAGCCCACTTCTTGGCGTCTACAATGAGGCGACACAAATAGTTACCATCTACATGGGTCACAGTGATAGGTACCGTCTATGAAGTGGTTCCTCCTGCACTGTCTCCTTTACTGTAGTTCTGTGACAATGCTGGCAGATAGTTATTGTGTTTCGCCACATTGATCGAGATGAGAAGACAGACTGATCTCATGTGGTTTCTCTGCCTCCCTCCCGAGTTGGTGCTTTTAACCACCTCTCATGCTGCCTTCCCTGATGGCAGGGTCTTTATTTCACAAACCTGTGTGCTTCCTCACACCTTACAGGGAGCTCAGACTCCAGAATAACTCAAACTCCCTGCCATTGAGTCTGTTCCGACTCAGCGACCTCGAAGACAGGTAGAACTGTCCCTGTGGGTTTCCGAGACTACATCTCTTCATGAGAGGACGTCTCATCCTTCTCCCGAGAGCGGCTGGTGCCTCCAAACGGCTGACCTTGTGGTTAGCAGCCCAACACGGCACCAGGGTTTGTCTGCATGTAGACAGTGCTTCGTAATGACTTATTTGATGTGACGAGAGAGAGCCACCAGGCAAAGGGGACAGGTCCATGTTGTTCTTGTAAGTGCTAGAGAGCCTCAGGGAATGGCCAGCAGGGTGAGCAGGATCTCACAGAACATCTGGAAAAAGGACTTGCTCTGTTGGATGGCTCGGGATTCCAGACATGGGGTTTTGTGCAGACAGCACTCCAGGCTGACAGAACAGAGGGAACAATACAAGGACCAGGCAGGAGGGGTAGGTGCACTGTAGGTAAAGGATGAGCATGCTGGTTTGATCCCTGGTCACGGGAGTCGCAATGTCAGGCCAACTCGAACTCTCTGCCAACGAGCTGATTCTGACTCACTGCAACCCTCTGAGGCTGTGAATCTTTATGGGAGCGGAAAGTTTCATCTTCCTCCCATCAGGCTAAAGAATTTGGAGTTATTGGCGTTGTCAGACTTTGGTTTTTTTGGTGGGGGGCGGGGTGTTAGTCAGGAAGTGTCAATAAAAATGGGACTTGGACAGAGTAAAATAATAGGCACTGTGAAGATAGATGAAGAACTTGAACCTAACTCCGAGACAAGTGCCCCCATTAGAAGAGACAGAAGGAGGCACAGTGGAATCATTGTCTGCAGTGAGGCCTGGGGTTCTTGGAGGGCGGTGGCCCTTGCTGGGTCCAAACACCTGGAAGCATCCTCCAGAACTCAGCAAGAGTAAGGCCGAGGGGATGCTCATGAGTCCCTCCTCTCTCACCTGCAGGAGATTGCCTCCTACTTGATCACCTTTGAGAAGCACGATGAGTGGCTATCCTGTGCCCCAAAGACAAGGTGAGAAAGCAGGCAGAGGCGGAGAGTGGCAGAGGTCACCGCTTCTCCTGGTCACGGCCTTCGAGACCAACCCTCCTCTCTCCAGGCCTCAGAATGGCTCCATCATCCTCTACAACCGCAAGAAGGTGAAATACCGGAAGGACGGTTACCTCTGGAAGAAGCGGAAAGATGGGAAGACCACCCGAGAGGACCACATGAAGTTGAAGGTCCAGGGCATGGAGGTAAGAGAGCCCGCATCCATTCTCTGCTTCCCATCTCTCTCCATGACCCAATTCCTCAGGACTTAAGCCATAGCTCCCCCTCACAGACACAGCCTCGGCCCCCCCGACCCCCATTTTTCTCGAATTTCCCTCAGGGCTCCAGGTAATGAGCCCCTCTTCCTCACATCACAGTTCCTCACCTCTGGTGCATCCCTGTCCTGCCCTGAAAGTTTTAGAGAGCCCCTTCAAATCTGCCCCCCCCCATCCCTCATCGGTGGCTCAGTCCGCTGGCATCTGAAATCAGAGGTGGGGGCTGGGTATGGGTGGGTGTGGGGAGAAGGTCCCAGAGGAGCTGGTGGAAAGATGGGGATCCCTGCAAAAGGACTGAAC
The DNA here is from genome assembly GCF_050624435.1 of Tenrec ecaudatus. NCBI lineage: Eukaryota > Metazoa > Chordata > Mammalia > Afrosoricida > Tenrecidae > Tenrec > Tenrec ecaudatus. The sequence goes on along the minus strand of NC_134539.1, from coordinate 105,253,859 downwards.
AGAGGAAGAGTTTGGGGAGCAGACTAGCCCTCCCCCCACCCCAGCCTGTCTCCTGGCAGTGTCTCTATGGCTGCTACGTTCACTCTTCCATCGTCCCTACATTCCATCGGCGTTGCTACTGGCTGCTCCAGGTAAGCACAGACTTGCTCTCGGGCAGCTGCGCACTGCTCTGAGATTCCTCGAGGGAAATGAGATCTGAAAGGATGCGGTGCGTGGGGGGGGGGGGCCGGTGAGGGGGTGATGGCAGCCAGCTTCTCAGTGCGGGACAAGAGCCTGCGAAGGAGGGAGAGGGGGGCTGGCAATGAAGAGAGCCAGACAGTGGGAGTGGGGTTGGGAAGGGCTGCCCTGGAAGAAATGAGGACAAGGAAGCTGAGCCCCTGAGAGTTCAGGACCCCACATTCCCTGTGGGGACACACTTGTGTTCCTAGAACCCCGACATCGTCCTTGTGCACTACCTGAACGTTCCGGCCCTGGAAGATTGTGGAAAGGGCTGCAGCCCAATCTTCTGTTCCATCAGCAGCGACCGGCGGGAGTGGCTCAAGTGGTCTCGGGAGGAGCTGTTGGGGCAGCTGAAGCCCATGTGTAAGGCAGCAGAGTGAGGGTGGAACAGGGAAACAGGTGCTGCTAAAAGGGGTCAGGGCTCTGTACCCAGAAACCTGTGGGGGGGACCATTTCCCTGCAAGCCAGGATGATGGTCTTCTGTGGGGGGTGCTAGGTGCCCTGGTGCTTTGCAAGGTGGACTCTGGGGAAGCGGCTGGCTGTGAGCCACATGTCCCAGCCGTCTTGAGGCTGCTGGCCTCTCTCTGTTCATTCAGCCAGGTGTCTCGGAGCTTGAAGGAGCCATCCAGGTGCTCTGGGGGCAGTATTTTTGGGGGTTCCCTCAGTACCTCCTCCCCCCATTTCCCTCTAGTTCATGGCATCAAGTGGAGCTGCGGGAATGGGACCGAAGAGTTCTCGGTGGAACACCTGGTGCAGCAGATCCTGGACACGCACCCGACCAAGCCCGCACCCCGCACCCACGCCTGTCTCTGCAGTGGAGGCCTTGGTTAGTGACCCTGATGCTGGCCCTCCCTTCCCCTCTGTCCACACTGCACTCCCACCACCCATAGGGAAACTGCCGCAGCGGGATTTGCATGCTGATTTGCAAGTCCTTTGCTTGTCCCCAGAATGAGGGGCCATGTGACCGAGGGCCTTCCCATCTGGGCACACACTGGCCCCTGCTCCTTTTACTGGGAACTTCTGGCAGCTTGCACCGCTTTCTGCGGTCTACCCTTGGAGGTCTTGGCCACCTCGGCACCCCTGTTACTTCCAGCCCTGGCTTATTCCCAGTTGGCACCTTCTCAGTGCTGCCATTGCCCTTTTCCCCACAGCATCTTTACTGCTCCAAGCCCCCAGCCCTCCTTTGCAGTGCTTGTTGAGTTTTGTTTTTGTGGTGGGGGAAGGGATGTGAAGTCTGGAGAGGGGGAAACCTTTGCTGCCTCCCAGTGGCCATAGTTGGTACTACACAACTGGGCTCTAGGACAGTCCTAGGGGCTTTTATAAAGGTTTTCCGAAGGTCGAAGGATCCAGGTGTCACAGTGGTTAGTGCTCCACTGCTAACCAAAAGGTTGGCAGTTCGAACCCATCAGCTGCTCCCTGCTTCTGTATAGAGTTACAGCCTTGGAAATCCTCTGGGGACAGTTCAGTGCTTTTAGGGTCACTATGAGTTGAGTTCGACTCCAGTGGCAATGTTTGGGCCCAGTAGGGGAAGGTTGGAGAAAGTTGTCCTACCCTAACTTACCCTGCCCCCCTCCACTCCAGGTTCTGGGAGCCTTACCCATAAATGCAGCAGCACGAAGCACCGCATCATCTCCCCCAAAGTGGAGCCCCAAGCACTGACCCTGACCCCTATTCCCCATCCCCCCGAGCCCCCTCCATTGATAGCCCCACTGCCCCCAGAGCTCCCCAAGGCACATACTTCCCCATCTTCATCCTCTTCCTCCTCCTCTGGCTTCGCCGAACCCCTCGAGGTCAGGCCCAGCCCACCCACCACCCGAGGTTCCTCCAGAGGTGGCACTGCCATCCTACTGCTGACTGGACTGGAGCAGCGGGCGGGAGGCTTGACACCCACCCGGCACCTGGCTCCCCAGGCTGATCCCAGGCCCCCCATGAGCCTGGCTGTGGTGGTAGGCTCTGAGCCCTCTGCCTTACCAGCACCTCCCAGCCCTGCCTTTGATCCTGACCGGTTCCTCAACAGCCCCCAGAGGGGACAGACGTATGGAGGTGGGCAGGGAGTGAGCCCAGACTTCCCTGAGGCAGAGGCTGCCCTCGCCCCTTGCCCTGCCCTAGAGCCTGCTGCTGCCCTGGAGCCGCAGGCGGCCGCTCGGGGCCTTCTTCCATCGACGGGAGTTGGTGGGATAAGAGGAAACTGCTTCTTCATCCAAGATGAAGACGTTGGGGAGGAATTCAAGGCCCAGGGAACTGCCAGGCCGGCACCTTCTCCCCCTTCTTCACCTCCACCCTCCCCTGCCCCCCTCGAGCCCTCAAGCAGGGCGGGCCGAGGGGACGCCTTGTTTGGAGGCCCAGGTGGGCCCAGCGAATTGGAGCCCTTCAGCCTCCCCTCGTTCCCAGACCTCATGGGAGAACTCATCAGCGATGAGGCCCCGAGCATCCCCACCCCGGCCCTGAGCACCATCACAGACTTCTCCCCGGAGTGGTCCTACCCAGAGGTGAGTCCCCAGCCCGCCTCGGTTCTCCCCTCCCTGACTGGCCTAACCTGTTTCCTGGATTCCCCAATAGAAGTTGCATCAACTGTGGTTCCTTTCCCTCCAGTGATCTGTGACCCAGTTTCCCTGTGTTTTCCTTGTTTTTCAACTTTCTGCCCAGCTTCTATCCTGTTTCTCTAGTAGTCCCCCCCCACCAGCTAGCCCTTGCTCCCCACTCCTCACTGCCCATGGACTCCCTAGGAACTCATTCCCCTGGAGACTGTTCTCCACCGGAGGAAAGGAAAGCATGGCTGCTGACTGCCGCTTAGCCGACTCTCCAGCAGGGGCAAGAGTTCTGTTTTCAGTTGCCTGGGCAGACAGAGGAGGAACGACAAGGCGATGCCCATAGATCAGCTCCTCCCTGTGCACCCCCCAAAAGGAGAGCTTCCTCTTGAGAGCTTTCTGCAGATGAGCTAGCTTTGGGGGAGGCAGCAAGTTCCCCATTTCTGGCTGGTTCAGAGAGCGATTAGGTCACCATTTGGCAGGATTGTTGGGGAGGAACGACCCTCTGACCTCACCCTGCGAGGCCCTGGTCCTTAGAGACTGGCCCCAGAGCCTGGCAGGTAGTAGATACTCCAAGGGTCTGAACAAACGAATGAGTGTGTGAGTGCGCATGCGGAGGAACACCCAGCCCACCTGCCCCTCAGCTGACGCTCTGGCATCTGTCTGCAGGGTGGGGTCAAGGTGCTCATCACAGGTCCGTGGACTGAGGCCACCGAGCATTACTCCTGTGTCTTTGATCACATTGCAGTGCCAGCCTCCCTCGTCCAGCCTGGTGTCTTACGCTGCTACTGCCCGGGTAAGGGGATTGGGAGCAGCCGGGGGAAGCAGGCACTGGGGACAAATGGCCTTGGCCCTGAGAGGACAAAGAACTCTTACAGCCTTGAGGCCGAGCCCCAGGTGCCCCCAGCAGGTAGAGGAGCCTGCGTTTAACTACCAGGAAGTGCAGCTTCTAGTCCTTTCTTGGGCCCCTGGCCTCCGATTTTATAAGGAGGTCAGGCATTTGGCCCCGGGCATCACCGGTGTCTGTCCGAGCTCTCTGGCCAATTGCTTAGATTCTCTTAGGAAGCTCTCTTGGGAGAATGGGCAGTGAGGGCGGTCCCATCTCCTTTGACCAGTGACAGAATGACACTGGCTCCTAGACCTGCATTGCTCAGTATGAGCCACCAGCAGTCCATGTAGCTATTTTAACGAGCTATTTCCTCAGTCGAAGGGGCCGAGTGGCTGGGGCTGCCGTAGCCAGCAGCGCAGGTACAGAGCACATCCCTGGGTGCAGGACGTGTTCCACTGGACAGTGTTTGTCCAGACACCACTGCTCAGCTAGCCTCCTCCCTTACCGGACCATAACTTCCCTGCCCCCACCTCAGCAGGTGCATGACATCCAGACTCTGCTCCTTAGGGGCTTGGGGTGGTATTCTCCCGATGGTTCAGAAAAGGACTCTGAACCCTCGGCTTCCAGGCCCTGTTGCTGGATCATGACTACCCAAAGGGTCGTAAGGGCCCATCATAGGCCTAAAGTTCTTGAGTGAATGGAACCAAGAGGGCCAAAGCCACTGACCCCAGGGCCTCTGGAGTGAGAGGCGGGGACGGTGAGGGTGGATCGGATGTGTGGCAGGGGAGAGGGCCTCTCTTGCCGACAGCACCCTCCCCAGCCCACGAGGTAGGGCTGGTATCCTTGCAGGTTTCAGGGCGGGAGGGGCCCCTTTCTGCCTCCGTGCTTTTTGAGTACCGCGCCCGCCGGTTCCTGTCGCTGCCCAGCACTCAGCTTGACTGGCTGTCCCTGGATGGTGAGTACCTGGCCCTCAGAATCCCATCTCAGTCCATGCTGTCACACCTCTCAGGGTTCAGCTGGCCCACCGATTCCCCACTCTCCTTTCACCCTACCAGGGAGCTTCAAAAAGCTCATGGGAAAATCCTATGGTTTGGGAGTCCATCTTTCTCCTTTGAAGCCCCCAGCATCAGTCACTTCTGAATGCTGTGACCAGTTCCCCTCCCTTCCCTTTCCCCACAAATCTTGGGCTCACCTTTGTCTAACTTCTTGAGCCCCGCCCACTCCATCCCAAAGGCAAGAAGGGCCAGGATCTAGTCCAAAGCAGGTGTTCCCAAACTTTAGGCATCAGCTTTTGCTGCCCCTCCCCCTCTGTCATTCTAGTGCCACCTTGGGACATACCGACCAAGAGCAATATCTACATGACACCCATGGACACTTACACAGATGGTTTGGAAATTACAAAACAGCATAAACAAACACGAGGCAGCTTCAAAAAAATTGATGGGAAAGATCCCATTATCTTTCATTTCCATTTCCTTGTGAACTTTTCAAAGTCCCCCCACCCCCCAGCCTGTCTTTATTTGAATCTGTGGAGCTGTTTTTGTCCCTGGTACTGGCTGTCCCTCCCTGTGGCTTCATGAGCGGTTTCCGTCTGTCCCTGCTGCCTTCCTAGGTTTGCATCCCTGTCTGTGTCACAGCTCTGCTCAGGCTCTTGGGCCAGTAAGTCTCCCTGCCCCTCTCAGTGCCTGCGCCCCGGTCTGTCTCAGCCCTCAGGGTGTCCCATGCCCCACGAGCCCAAGGGTATACTGGGTCAACCTCCGGATTCTGCCGGGCTCTCAGCCTTGCTGTCTGTGGGCCGCCCTGTGTTCTGAGCTTGCCTCATCTGTCTCACCCTCTCCCCATTGGCTCGCTCCTCCTACACTCTGCTTCCCACTCCCATTTCTGCAGGTGTCCTCACTGCCCCAGTGTGTGTCCCAGTGTCTCAACTTCCCCCCTTTTCCTTGTCTTTCTTAACGGCATGCTTGACTCTCTCCTCTGGTTCTTATTTGTCCTCCACCGTTTAAAGAGCCCTGGTGGTAGCCTGTGCGATCGCGAGGTGTCGAAGGCATGAGGTATCAGGCATCAAAGAACATAAAATCTTATCATTGTGAATGAGGACGAGTGGGGACCCAGAGCCCATCTGTGGGAAACTGGACAGCTCATTACAGAAGGGTCTCGGGGAAGAGTTGAGCCAGTCAGGGTGCGGTGTAGCAATGACGAAACATACAACTCTCCTCTAGTTCTTTAATGCTGCCTCCCCCCACCACTATCACGATCCCAATTCTACCTTACAAATCTGGCTACACCACAGGATGTACCTTGGTACAGATAGGAACTGGAAACAGGGAATCCAGGATGGATGATCCTTTCAGGACCAGTGGTGAAAGTGGCGATACCGGGAGGGTGGAGGGAGGTTAGGGTAGAAGAGGGGGAACCGATTTTAAGAATCTACACATAACCTCCTCCCTGGGGAACGGACAACAGAAAAGTGGATGAAGGGAGATGTCAGACAGTGTAAGATATGGCAAAATAATAATTTATAAATTATCAAGGGTTCACGAGGGAGGGGGGAGCGGAGAGGGAGTGGGAAAAATGAGGATGCCAGGGGCTTAAATAGAGAGCGAATGTTCTGAGAATGATAAGGATAATGAATGTACAGATGTGCTTTATACAACTGATGTATGTATGGATTGTGATAAGAGTTGTATGAGCCCCCAATAAAACGATTAAATAAATAATCCTGGTGGCACTGTGGGTTAGGTGCTGGACTGGCAACCCTAAGGTCAGCAGGTGAAACCCACCAGCTGCTCCTCGAGAGAAAGATGAGGTTCTCAGAAACCCTATATGGGGGTGCCACGGTGGAAATCAACTCACCTGGTTTCTTTTTTTCCGCTCTCTGTTATGCCTGGGCAGCTGCTCACCGTGCTCCGTGCCTCCCCACCACCCTTACCCCTAACGCCCTCTCTGTCCACTGAATCCCTGGTGTCTCAGAACATCCAGACCTCCATGCTGTTTCTCTCTGCCTGTTGTCCCAAGGCACTTATCCCTTCTCGTCTCCCCTTTGTCCTTGTGTGATCTCAGGAAGGGACAGATATAGCTTGTGCGTGTGTGTGTGTGTGTGTGTGCGTGTGTACTCGAGTATTTGTGTATGGGGCTGGGGGGAGGCATGGACATGGCTATTCATCTCTGTCACCTTCCCTTCCCCCACCAGCCTCTTTGTGGACAGCTGTGGGGGGCCGGGACGAGGGGGCGGTGCTTTGAAATCTCAGTCCCTGAGCTCTTTTGGCCAGTGGTTAACAAAGAGGAGGGACCCTGGAGTCCTTCAGCGTTACCATGGGGGACAGAGGTAGTGTCTGGGACCAGGAGGACTGGCAGAACGTGTCACCTGGCAGAGGTGGGATCGTGCGTGGATGCTGTGGTTTGGGGTGGCTGTGGGCTTGGCGGCTGTTTTGGAATTCCTACTCTTTGTAACTTCCAGGACATTGCTCTGTCCATCCCAGGTCCTGGTCCGAGCTCTGTGGGTGGTACTGAGAGCCAGGGTGGGAGCCCTGAGTACCAGTGGGCTTCATTCAGGTGTGCGGGTAAAGGAAGAAGAGGAAATTCTGTGTCTTCACCTCCCAGGTCGCGGGGCAAGTCAAGGTGTGGTGTTCAAGGCCTCACCTAGACCCTGCCGCCTCAGCCTCTCACCCCCATGTCCCCGCAGACAACCAGTTTCGCATGTCCATCCTGGAGCGGCTGGAGCAGATGGAGAAGCGGATGGCTGAGATTGTGGCAGCCGGACAGGTGCCTTGTCAGGGTTCCGACACACCCCCAATCCAGGTACTTCCATGCGGACGTCTGCGGCAGAGAACACAGGGAGGGTCTTGACTCCAGCAGGACTCCTGTCCCCAGCCTCAGCCAGTTCTCCCTTCTCCCTGACTGACGTCACCTTGCTCCCACCCCCACCCCACCCGGTGGCAAGAGTGGCTATTCTGGGCACCCTCTTGGCATGACAGGCCTCCGACTATTTCTGGTCTGAAGAAGGGTGGAGGTGAAGGCGAGGGTGGGGGAGGGAGACAGGAGAGTTGGAGCTTTGACGCGCCTTGGGTCCCGAGTCTCTGAAGTAGGAGTAGTAAGGAGGGACTCAGAGGAACGAGGAACGTGGAGTTCCGAGGGGGAGAAGCCATCTGTGTGCTTGCTGCTAATCTGAGCCAACATGAGGGCACAATGGAGGGGGTGAGTGGGGTGCGGGGGCGAGGCCTGGCTGCCAGAAGGGATGTTGCTGGTTGACTATGGGAATGGGGGACACTGAGGCTACATGGGAAGCTAACTGGGAGGGCACATGGATGTCCTAACTAGGGGGGGCTGTCAAGAGGTCCTGGTGCTAGTCTCAGTGGGAGTGGGGAGGACTCATGTTATATGGCCAAGGCCATGCCAAACCAAGGGCCCAACTTTTAGGTCTCTGCATAAAGGCATGTGTTCTGCAGGATGAAGGCCAGGGGCCTGGGTTCGAGGCCCGGGTTGTGGTCTTGGTAGAGAGCATGATCCCACGCTCCACTTGGAGGGGTCCTGAACGCCTGGCCCATGGAAGCCCCTTCCGGGGCATGAGCCTTCTGCACCTGGCTGCTGCCCAGGGCTACGCCCGCCTCATTGAAACCCTGAGCCAGTGGCGGTGAGCAGGGGGTGTGGGGAGGGGACCTGGGCAGCCTCTGGGACGGTGTAGGAACTGCTGAAAGCCCTGGGGCCCTGTTAGAAAGGAACTGGGGCCTTTTGGGGGAGGAGGGGGAACTGGAAGTGGACTTGATACTTTGATCCCTTAAAGTGCTTCTAGACAACTTGCTTCCCCACCTCTTTCCTCTGGGATGTTCCCATTCTGCCCACTTCCTCCCTTGACTGGGCCCTGCTGCCCCTCTCCCCCAGGAGTGTGGAAACCGGAAGCTTGGACTTGGAGCAAGAGGTTGACCCTCTCAACGTGGATCATTTCTCCTGTACTCCTCTGGTGAGTCCACTGGACTCCTGAGTGCACATGGGAGACAGTGCAGCTGAAGGCCAGGAAAGGGGGCAGGGGTTACAACCTAAGGGGACACATCTGCCCCTCCTGCTACTGCCCTTGTCCCTCACTGTTCCTCAGATGTGGGCTTGTGCCCTGGGACACCTGGAAGCTGCGGTGCTCCTCTTCCGTTGGAACCGCCAGGCGCTGAGCATTCCCGACTCACTGGGCCGCCTGCCTCTCTCCGTGGCACATTCCCGGGGTCATGTGCGCCTGGCCCGCTGCCTTGAGGAGCTGCAGAGACAGGAGGCTTCCACCGAGCTCCCACTTGCCCTATCGCCACCCTCCTCCAGCCCGGACACTGGTGAGGGCTGCCCCGACACTTTGGGGAGAACTGTGTGGGTGGGAGGTTAGGCCGGGGCAAAGCCAAAGGGCAAGAAAGAGTGGGAGAGGAGGCAGAGGCAGGGCAAGAGCTAACAGGAGCCTGAACAAACAACGCAGCAAAACCCACCAGGGTGGGGATGGTAAGAGACTCCTTGCAGGGCTGCGGGTAGCTCCTGCTGCCCTCACTTTCCATATCCTCGCAGGTCTGAGCAGCGTCTCCTCGCCCTCGGAGTTGTCAGATGGCACCTTCTCGGTCACATCGGCCTATTCTAGCGCCCCAGATGGCAGTCCTCCCCCTGCCCCTCTGCCAGCCTCTGAGACGATGATGGAGGAGGTGGCCCCAGGCCAGCTATCCTCTGGTGCCCCAGAGGGCCCCCTCCTCCTCATGGACTACGAGGCCACCAACCTCAAAGGTCCCCGGCCCTCCCCTCGTTCTCACCCATTGGCCCTGGAGGAGGGGCCTGCCCCAGAGGAAGTGGACAGCCTGCCCACCTTGGACGTGATCCCGGTATTACTGACAGGGATGGTGTCTGGAGGGCGGGACACGGGTGTGCTGACCTGGTGGGCCCATGAGACAGAATCACTCGGGCTTCAGCTTGGGAAGGAAGGGGCTGTTCTCACCATTTGGAGCAGGCAAGGCAATACTTGGCTCCTTTGTGGCCTAGAGACTCAAGACGCCGTGAGCACTGGAGCCTGGACGTTGTGGGGCATATCTTCCGTTAAGAGTGAGGTTGTAGGGCAGCTAATCTGTTGACCTGAGAAGGGCTCTGGCTCTTGGAGAAGCAGCAGGGTGACCGAGGAGTTTGGCAGTGCGGGGGGGAGGGGGGCTGCATGGGGCCAACACAGAGAGAGGCTCATGGAGTGAGAGGACTCTGCAAAAGCACTGTCCAGCACACTTCCCTGCTTAGGATGTGCCTGCTTTAGGAGGCCACTGCATTAATGGGGCAGCAAAGTCCGTGTGCCGGAAATCTGGAGGCCGGCACAAGGAGAGTGGCCAGCAGGAAGTATTGCAGAGGTCAGGGCGTACGGTTGGCCAGCCCTGCGCTGGTTCTTGGAGAGCAGAGGAATGTGGGGCCTTTGTGGCCAGGACCATGGGCAGACCTGGATGGACAGGAGGGAGTTGGCATAGAAAGACAATAAAGTCTACATTGGAATAGCTCCTGAGCCCCCACTTGGGAGTATGTCCTTCCTATCCCACTTCTCCCGCCGCTTTTGAACATAAATGGCTCTACCCCTACATCCTAAGTACAGTTAGTACAAATGAATGAGCCCCGGAGCTGTGGCCTACAAGATCAAGTGAGCAGAGAGCTGTCCCGGAGGCCTTGGCATCTAGAGGCAAGAGCAGGATGGGGCATGCATGAGGCCCAGGCTGCAGCTTTGGCAGAGTAGAATCCTCTGGTCATGGAAGCCCCTCAGGTGCTCACTCAGTGGTTCTTTTGGTCCAGGTGGACATGATCTCACTGGCCAAGCAGATCATCGAAGCCACGCCAGAGCGGATTAAACAGGAGGACTTTGTGGGGCTGCCTGAAACCAGAGCTCCACTTAGGGAGCGGACAGGGGCCGTGGGACTCAGTGAGACCATGTCCTGGCTGGCCAGCTACCTGGAGAATGTGGACCATTTCCCCAACTCAGCCCCTCCTAGGTGACCAGCTTGGGACAGAACCTTAGAATTGTGAAGGGGAATATGGGAGGGAAGGAGGAGGCTCCCCACAGCCCCTTCTCCCTGGAGAAGTGGACTGGCTTCTCAACCCTCTGGCTGGTGCTGGGGTTGGGGGTATGGTTCTCCCTTCAACTCTAGGTCAGAGAGAGCCCAGATGCTCTCTGACACCCTCTTCTCTCCACCCCCTGCAGTGAGCTGCCCTTTGAACGGGGCCGCCTGGCTATCCCTCCCGCACCTTCCTGGGCAGAGTTTCTCTCAGCGTCTGCCAGTGGCAAGATGGAGAGTGACTTTGCCCTGTTGACGCTGTCGGATCATGAGCAGCGGGAGCTGTACGAGGCGGCCCGAGTCATCCAGACAGCCTTCCGGAAATACAAGGTCCGGGCCGGCTCCTTAGGGGAGGGATTACCATCTAAATCAGGGAAGAAATCCAAGTGATCTAGACAGGCCTTCCATGGGGGGAAGAGCCAAGGGGCCCATGGCAGGTTAGTCATTAGGCAGGTCATTAGCCTCGTGAGCAGGTGGTGAGACTTCTCATCTCACTAGGGCCGGCGACTGAAGGAGCAGCAGGAGGTGGCAGCCGCTGTGATACAGCGCTGTTACCGGAAGTACAAGCAGGTGAGCCCCTTCTCTGGGAAGCATGCCCTCAGCCCCACCTCACTTCCCAGCCCAGAGCATCCAGGATGCTGCGGGCCTTTAACTCCCCTTCTCTCTCCACAAGCTGACCTGGATTGCACTTAAGGTATTAGGCATGAGAGCTGGATGGGGGTGGGTGGGTGGGTTGGCCCGTGGTGAATGGGTCTTCCCAAGAGCATGGGGTTTAGAGAGCCAGTAAAGCACCAACTGAACTTGGGGGTCGGTGGGTGGAATATGACCTGTAGGGACGGAGGTCTCTGCCTCCGCTCCAGCCTGCTTCTCCTCCCCACCCCTGCAGTTTGCCCTCTACAAGAAGATGACCCAGGCAGCCATCCTGATCCAGAGCAAGTTCCGCAGCTACTACGAACAAAAGCGGTTCCAGCAGAGCCGCCGGGCTGCCGTGCTCATCCAGCAGCACTACCGCTCCTACCGCCGCCGGCCCGCGGGTGCCCTGCCTGCCCGGAGCAAGTACGGCCCAGGTGCCCCAGCCCTGTGCCCACCCACTGAGCCCGGCCTCACCACCCTCCAAAGGGCCTTGGGGAGATGCCTGAGTGCTTGGCAAGGCCTCCCATCTTTCTCTTTTCTCCCCCAGAAGCACCTTTCTCACTAAGAAGCAGGACCAGGCAGCCCGGAAGATCATGCGATTTTTGCGGCGCTGCCGACACAGGTACGGGCACCAAGCTCGTTGCACTGTGCCACCCCCACCTCCCCCTCGACAGACCCACAACCTCAAGTCTCCTGACGCCCTCCCTCCCTGTGTCCGCCCGCAGGATGAGGGAACTGAAGCAGCGCCAGGAGCTGGAAGGACTTCCCCAACCCGGACTGGCCACCTGACGTCCCAGGGAGCTTCTTGCAGTCTTAACCCAGAGAGGGCTTCCTGGAGGAGGGGGAGCCCCCCCCCCCAGTCGGCAGCTTTGTCCCCTTCACCTTTGTGGGAGCCCTTCCTGGGCCCCCACCCTTGTCCCCTCTCCCAAGTGCTGAATGTCCCCCGCCCCCACGCCCTCCTCACACCCTGGTCGTGCCTCGCTCTCCCCCACCCCACCATCCCACCCCACCCTGGCTCCAGAAGACCTGGGCCCCACCTACCTGCATCTTCAGCTGTGACCTACGGAGCCCTGCCTGCTCCTTTTCCCCGTCCCCTCCCTGCCTGCCCCCCCCCCCGTACTCAGCCCCATCCTGACTTGCCTTATTTATTATTTGTTCGACTCGTCTCTGAATGTATCAGCCACAGCCCCCACCTCTGCCTTCGCCGCGAGCGCCCCTCGGGTCGCGAGGCTGCCCGTGCCCCCACCTGGCTCCGCACGTTGGCGTCCGTTCCCGCCCCGCCCCCGTCTGGCCCCGGTATCTCATCACCCAACTGTGGCCACCAACCCCGGGATAAGGGGGCTGTACAGGAACGCGCCGCGGAGCCCGCCCCGCCCCGAAGGGGAAGGGGCTTGTACATAATGTACCATACAGAGTATAGTGAAGAATCTATTTAAGGCGCCGCGGGGAGGCCGCACGGTCGGGCTTGCGGTTCCCCGGCGCGGCGAGGGCCTCCTGCTGGCTCCACCAGCACTTTCTACGTGTGCATGGGCTTGGTTTATACGAATTGCCATTAAACATCGCTGCACCAGCCAGCCTCCGGCCTCTCTCTGCGGGGGCGGGGCCTGGGCGGGGCTCGGAACGGCGCCCGAAGGGGCGGGGCGCGAGCCCGGATTTTCTCCTGCCGACTCGTTTCCGGTCTTAAAGGCATTGCGACCTTCCCTTTAAGACGCACCGCCTCCTCTCAGTCTCTCCCAAGATGGCGGACCTACTGGGCTCCATCCTGAGCTCCATGGAGAAGCCTCCCAGCCTCGGTGACCAGGAGACTCGGCGCAAGGCCCGAGGTGAGGATCCCAAATTCACAGCCGCCTCTCTTCGCCTAGTTCTCAGGACCGCACTCTTCCCTCTTTGGACGCTCCTGCCTCCTCAACCTTGAAAGACCCCTCACAGGCCCCCTTCCGCGCCCCCCAGAGTCGCTCAACAAAGCTGTAGACACGCCCGCGGTTCTTGGCGGACGAGGATTGGCTATCTGCGTCCTGGCCCCGCCCTCCGCCCGTTGTCCCGTCCCCTGGACTTCCGCAGTCCTTGTTTTCAATTAGTCCGCCAGCCTGGCTGTCTGCTGCTGGCGTGCCCTGACTGGTGGCGTGCCTCTGGCCCCACCCATCTCTTCGTCTTCCTCTCCGCTTGGTCGGATTGGAGGAGGGAGTATTTGGCCGAACCTAGGCTCCGCCCACCTCCCGGCCCGCCTTTCCCCCGCCCCCCTTCTCTCTTTCGATTGGATTAGGGGCCTGTCCATTCACTGTCCTTTCACTTTTATTGGTTACCTCAACTTAAAGGCCTACCTCCTAAGTCCTGGTCGACCTTCTCGGCTGACCCACCCTGCCTCAACATCTTCAATTGGCTGCTGGGTCCTCTTGGGCCCCTGAGGCCCCTCCTCCCATCTGTGGCTTTCCACGCCCAGACGGACTCGTGGTGTTGATTGGACGGAAGGGACTGTCCAATTGGCCGTGGTCCCCCGCCTGTGTTCACCGTGGGACTTCCCTCCCGGCGGCCCCAGGAACTGGGCTGCCGGTGTTGGGCGCGGCCGGAGTGGTGGTGGTCGAGGCTGCCTTTGGGCTGCTCGCCGGGCGGCTGCTTGGGAACGAAATTGGCAGAATGAGCTCAGCTTCCAGCCCCGCAGGCTTAGACCGAGGACGCGCCTGCCCCACACCCACCGGGTCCCCGTTTGCCTGAGGTGGGCCCGCGCAGGCAGGGTGCCTTTGAAGAGGCTGCTTAGTATCCAAATGCCATTTACTGAACGCCTGCAGTGTGCCGGGGGCCAGGAGTATCCTCAAAGAGGCCACAGGCCCAGGCCAAACCCTGGCAAAGCACCAACTAACTGGACAAATGCTGTAAAAACATTGCCCCTCTTTCCCCGGTGGAGGGGTAGGGGGCCTCCCAACCTACCGTGTCTTGGTCCATGAGCCTGGCTGAAGAGTCAATAAGAACCCAAACCCACTGCCAGCACGATGATTCCGACTCAGCCTGACTCTGAAGGACAGACTGGAACTGCCCTCGGGATTTCTTGAGACTAAATTGTCACGAAGGCAGGCGGACAGCCTCGTCTCTCTCCCACACCGTGGCCTGTGGGTTTGAACCCTCTGATCTTGGGCTAGCAGCCCAACAAATAACCCACCGTGCCAGCAGGGCAACTTTCAGTGAGTGGAACAAGGGTTCCAGGCAGAGGACTGAGGAGGCGAGGGCACCATGGGAAAAGGGGACATGCTGCTCACTAGCCATACGTGACTAGAAGGCCCAAGTGCAGCGTTTCGTCACTTGCCCGAGGTGACCCAACCAGTGACACGGTTTCACTGAAATGTAACTTTGGAGACAAGGCTCTTCACCATAATCCCTTGTCGCCTCCCTAGATGGAGATGGAGGACTCACAGCAGCTAGAAAAGCAGTCGGTGGTGAGGCGTAGGTGTGTGGTGCTGAAGATAAGAGCTCTGGAGGTGGGGAGGGGAGTGCCCGTGCAGCGGGCAGTTCTAGCCGGGCAGGCCCCAGGACCACGGCGGGATCCCTGCCTTTAGGAGCACAGACTCTGGCAGGGGAGCCTACCAAATAAAAAGTTGCATTATGTTCGTTCTCAGCACCTGCTGGAGTGGGTGTCGGAAACAAATGCTCTTGGAGCTGGAAGAAATGAGTAAGTGACACATGGCCACTCTCAGTTTGCAAGGAGAGGAAAAGTGTCCCCTGCAGAAGGAACAACGTGTGCAGTGGCATGGGGTGACTAGGAAAATGGAAAGCCGTCATTGCAGCTGGAGCGATTCAGACCCTGAGGGAGAAGTAGGCTGAATGTATAAAGGATTTGAAAAGGCAGAAGCAAGGAGAGGGTCGATGGGGAGCTGGGGGGGAGAGTGGGAGTGGGAAGGACTGTATGCTCCAGGCCCCAGAGGCAGGAAGTTTCCACTGTGGGGGCAGACAGGAGTATACTGTGGCCTGCGCCCCCCACAGCACCCTGCCCCAGGGCCAGCGGGGGCTGGTGTAGACGCAGGAAGCCCGTGAGGGAAGAGAAGGGTTCGGTAAGATCCAAAGATGGGGTGTTCCCTTGCAGCTATGTTGGACACCTGCAGGCCCCAGGAGGAGAGTCTCAGATGAGCCATTTCAGCTTCCTCCTGCTGCCGTGTAGAAGTAGGAAGTGGGGGTGTTTCAAAAGATAGGAAGTTAAATAATTTCCCCCTTGCTAGGTCGACAATGAGAAGATAACCTCTTTGAGGCCAGAGGCTTGGTCTGTCTTCCTCACCTCCCCAAGTTCTTGGTTTCTATTGTTCTTTGTATGCAATGTGCGTTAAACAAATGTTTGCTCATTGGTTTCCCCAAGGGGTCGGAAAATGGGGTTCTGATCTGCCACCCCTGCTGAACCAGGAGCCCCTAGACAGTAACCCCGGGTCTTAATCATCTTTGGGTTCCAGGGCCCAAGATAGTGCCAGGTCTACAGAGCAGCCGTCAGTAACTGCTGGTGCATGCACCGCCTGCCTGCTCTGGCCAGGCACCTCCAGACTTCCTGTGAAGCTTTACAAATTCTCCTTGCTCGCCCTCCTCACCCTGGCCTCACACTGCCATCGTTTCTCGCCCCCAGAGCAGGCTGCCCGCCTGAAGAAACTTCAGGAGCAAGAGAAACAGCTGAAAGTGGAGTTTCGTAAAAGGGTGAGCGGTTCCTTAGAATGGGAAGGCTGAGGGCTCTGCCGTCTGGAACACGGTTCAGGGGGCGGCACGAAGGCGGGGAAGGTGTGGGAGGTCAAGAAGGCCTAGTCAGGAGTGGTACCATCACCTTACATATGCTTTCCTTTCCCTCCCTGGAGATGGAGAAAGAGGTATCTGATTTCATCCAAGACAGTGGGCAGAACAAGAAAAAGTTTCAGCCGATGAACAAGATAGAGAGGAGCATCCTGTGAGTGTCCCCAAGCCAGAGGTGGCAGGGCCTGGGTGGCTTGAAGGGGCCATCTGGGAAGTCCTTCCGAGGACAGCACTAGGAACCCCCATGGCTCAACAGCTTCTGTCCTGTCCGCCTTCCCTCTCCAGACACGATGTGGTCGAAGTGGCCGGCTTGACATCCTTCTCCTTCGGGGATGACGATGACTGCCGCTATGTCATGGTCTTTAAAAAGGTGAAAGGCCTCAGGTCCTTCCTCCCTGTGTGTCCCCCCCCTCCTTGTGGAGAAGAGAGGAGACATTCATACGGGTCCTGTTATCCCTCCCTCAGGAGTTTGCACCCTCAGACGAGGAGCTAGAGTGCTACCGGCGCGGAGAGGAGTGGGACCCCCAGAAGGCGGAGGAGAAACGGAGGCTGAAGGTGGGCTTTAGTGACTGTCACTGGAGACTGACGGCCAACCTCGGGCAAGCAGCCAAGGGTCAGACTCCCGAGCCTCTGTGTCCTTCCTGTGCACATCTAGGAGCTGGCCCAGCGGCAGGAGGAGGAGGCAGCCCAGAAGGGACCCGTGGTGGTGAACCCTGCCAGTGACTACAAGGACAAATATAGCCACCTTATCGGCAAGGGGGCAGCCAAGGATGCAGCCCACATGCTACAGGCCAACAAGACCTACGGCTGTGGTGAGGGCACAGCGAGGAATGAAGAGGGTTGAGGGAAGAGCACAGCATGTGGGGAGGGGCTGTGGGGGCAAGGCACAGCCCCCAGGCGCTCCCCAGCCACCTCTTCTCTGTCCCCAGTGCCGGTGGCCAACAAGAGGGATACACGCTCCATCGAAGAGGCCATGAATGAGATCCGAGCCAAGAAGCGTCTGCGGCAGAGCGGGGAAGAGGTGCCACCTACCTCCTAGGCACCCTAGCTCCCCCCATGGCGGGTCAGGGCAGGGAGAGACAAGGCTGCTGCTATGAGAACCCATCCCAGAGCCCCCACCTCTGAACCACCCCCCTCCTCTCCCTTGGGCTGAGGAGGACAGGTGTTTGTGTCACTGCTGGAGTCTGGACATGTGTGTGGTCTGTGTCTGTGCGCGTACGTGTGTGCAAGAGTGTGAATGCACAGGTGGCTATTTAATCTGTATTATCCCCCATTCTTAGATTCCTCTTCCCCCAGGGGTTAAGTAACATTCAATAAACACTGTTTGGCCCGGACTCTTGCTGTTTTGTGCGGAGAAGGGGGTTCTTGGAGTCTCTGGCAGAGAGGAAGCAAAATCATTTCAGGTCAAACTACACAGAAGTACTGTCTGTACAGATGCTGGTTTTATAAACTACAGCCTTTTAAAAAAGAGCCATGTTCACTACTGTTATGAGGCCTGGCTCGGGTCCTTGTGTCATTTAACCCTCCTTAAATGGGGGCAATCATGGTGCCCTCCTGATGGAGTTCTTTCCAGAGCACGGTCTCTAGCTTTCAGAACAGTCGCTGGAAGCCCCACAGACGTAGACACGATTGCCATCATATAGCCCTGGGCCTGCAGCTCTGCAGTCCACTGATGGACGGACTGACGGCCCCTCTGGTCTAGCCTCCAGACCCTTGGGCCCCCACCCTGTTCCCCTTCTGGAGCAGACTCCTTGTTCCCTCAGCTTCATTCGCCTATGGAACCTGTTTCCATCCCCTCTTCTCAAAATGTGAATTTTTCTCTTTCATTCTAGATCCTGCCCAACTTCTCTGTGACTGAGTCCCCCACTTCCTAGTTTCAGGAGATTATGCCTTTGTTCTCTGCCTCCCTCCCACAGAGCAGCAGGGCTGTATTGTTGGCACCAGTGTTTATTTCAGGGGAAAGGCTCCAGGGCCTGTGTCTGTCCTGGGGTGGGGGTGGGGGGTGGCGCCTTGGGTCTCCAGCTTCTCACTTGGCCTTCGGGTTACGGAACTTGTGTCCAGCAAAGACAGCCTTGTCCCCAAGAGCCTCCTCGATCCTAGTGGGCAGAGAAAATCAGTGCTGCTGCCAGCCAGCCTATGGGCCTGGGTTCCTCCAGCCCACTGGACCCATAGTACCTCATGAGCTGGTTGTACTTGGCCAGGCGCTCTGAGCGGCAAGGGGCACCAGTCTTGATCTGAGAAAGAAATTGAAATTCAGAGGATGGAGAGAAGGGGCTGGGCTGGGTCCCCAGGCTGCAGACGTGGTATATGACCCAAGGCCAAGGTCCCCCCAACCCCCAGTAGGAAGACAGAGGGGAGTCGGGCATACCTGTCCAGTGCAAAGTCCCACCACCAGGTCAGCGATGAATGTGTCCTCAGTCTCCCCAGAGCGGTGGCTCACCATCACCCCCCAGCCATTAGACTGAGCTAGTTTGCAACTGAATAGAGAGGGACTTGATCAGGCCTGCAGGGAGAGCTTCAGGGGAAAGGCCAGCAGCTGAAGGAGCTTTCCTCCTCCAGTTTTGGCCAGTGCTGCCCAGCTAGGCAGTGATATTTTGAAAAGGGGGTTCCTGACTTTGAATATGGCCTCCTGGGGTGCTAGGGGCAAGAACAGAAAGGCATGGCATCAGAGGGGCATTGCAGAGTCCCATGGGCAAAAAGTCTGGGGTCAGGGGTAGGAGGAGGTGGGCCTGGAGTTTGAGAACAAGGTTGTAGGTGGAGTGGCTGGGGCAAGAGGGGGACTGGGGAGAGCCCTGGGGCCAGCAGGGACTCACGCCTGAATGGACTCCGTCACAGAGCCAATTTGGTTGACCTTCAGCAGCAGGCAGTTACAGGCCTTCTTCTCAACAGCCTGGGCAATCCTCTTGGGGTTGGTGACTGTGAGGTCATCTCCCACAATCTGGATGTCGACCCCCTTGAGGAAGGAGGTCCAGGTGGCCCAGTCATCCTGATCAAAGGGGTCTTCGATGGAGACAACTGGTGGGGGTGGAGAGTACAGTCAGCAGACAGAGGTCAGAATGGGCCTCGTGGAGGAGTGGGAGCCAGAAGACGGAAGAGACAGGACTGGGAGCGCCAAGGTGGTGGTGCTGGAGGGCAGTGAAGCCCATGTTTATGGACAGTGGGTGGGGCTTGGGAAAGGGGAAATGAGGGGGTCTCACCAGGATAGTTCTTGATGAAGCTCTTGTATAGCTCCCCCAGCTTCTCCCCAGTAATGTGCCTTGAGGGGTCATCGGGCGACTTAAAGTCCAGGTCGTATTTCCCACTGCGATAGAACTCGGACGCTGCCACATCCATGCCAATCACGACCTTGTCTGGGTAGCCAGCTGCCTGGATGGCCGTCTTCAGCAGCTCCAGGGCTGGGGGTGGAGGGCAACAGGAGAGAACCTGAGGCTCTAGGGGTCCCCTTTCTGTAGTCCTCCTCTCTGTGGGAACCCTGGAGGCCTGCTCTCCCCAGTGAATACTGACCCTCGTTGTTCTCCAGGATGTTGGGTGCAAAGCCGCCTTCGTCGCCCACATTGGTGGCATCCTTCCCATACTTGGACTTGATGACCCCCTTGAGGTGATGGTAGACCTCCGCACCAATGCGCATGGCTTCCTTGAAGGAGCTGGCTCCCACGGGCAGGATCATGAACTCCTGCATGGCCAGCTTGTTTCCCGCATGGGAGCCCCCATTGATGACATTGAAAGCCTGGGAAGGAGATAGGAGTGGGGCAGCGTGAGGGGCCCAGGAGGGCTGGGGTGTCCCGGTGGCATTCTCGCTTCCCTATTGGGAGCTGAGGGAGCACAGGCTGAGTAATTTTACTACTCGGGGCCTCTTCGTTTCTATACAATGGGAATGGCACCTACTTCCCTACAGGATCTTTTGCTGACACTTTGAGAAAAGTCCATAGGGTGTTCCTGGTACATAGTCGTGACAAAGAGGACAACGGGAATAACTAATGGCTTTGTAACTGGATCACAGGGAGGTGGAATCGGCACGTTGGCCATGCTCTGTGCCAGGGAAGATGCCTGGGTGGCGCAGTTTGTGCTCACTCGCCTAACAAAGGTGAGCAGTTCAAACTCTATCCACAAGTCTGGCTATTTAGTTCTGTAAGCTTCTCAAGCCAAACTCCGCCCGATACAACAGAGGAGAGCTGCCCTGTGAGCTCCTGAGACGGTAACACTCCACGGCAGTCACAAGCCCTGGCTCTCCCTCGGAGGGGCTGGTGGTTTCAAACTGCTGACCTTGTGGTTAGCAGCCCAGCACACAACCACTACACCACCAGGGCACAGGAAACAAGTGCAGGTCTGCTCTAAAGCGCCTGGGTCACCATGCATTGGAATTCTCTCAGGGCTGGTAGGCTGTTCTGTTTTGCTGATACATTACAGGTAGTCGGTGGCCTAGGATGGAGTGTTGTTCCTAAGTCAGTTAAGTGGAATACCTCTCTCTCGCTCGTCTTTAGGGTGTGGTGTTAGAATAATAGCATCAGCATGCTGTGTATAGTACCTAATAAGACACATTCTTTTCCTAAAAATAGTTGTAAATGTAGTTTGTCCTAATTGCATACTTCTAAGGAGGGGACTGCCCACTTTGTATGAGCTCATTTCATTCTTAAAACAACCCTACGAGGGCAGTTCCATGCTCATCTACAAAATCACTGAATCAGAATTGACTCAATGGCAAAAACCAATCAAACAAAAATCCGTCACTGTCATCAAGTCAATGCCCGCTTACAGCCAGGGCTATAAGACAGCGCTCCAGGACAGGGTAGAACTAACTGCCTCTGTGAGTTCCTGAGACTGACTACTGGAGTCGACATCCTCAACTTTCTCCCCAAGAGCAGCAAGCTGGTGGTTTTGAGCTCCTGACCTTTCAGATCACAGCCCAACTTGTAACCACTGCACCACCAGGGCTCCTGACTCAATCAATGGCAGTGGGTGGGGTAGGGTGGGGAAAAGTATTATTATCTTATTTTACAAAGGAGGAAATTGAGGCACAGTACATATGTTGAAGATAGAGTTGCTATGAGTCAGTACTGCCTGGATGGCAGCGTATGTGTAGGTGCATGTGTATGTGTGCCTGTGTGCAGAGAAGCCTGGTGGCAGAGTAGCTACACTTTGGTCTGCGATCCCCTGAGTCAGATTGGTAGTTTGAAACTAGAGAAAGAGGGGAGGGGGCTCTTTAGTCCTACAAGCAGTTACAGTTCTGGAAATTTATAGGGGGGCAGTTCTACCCTGTCCTATAGGGTCTCCATCAACTTGTGGACAATGAGTTTGGCTTTGTTTCTTTTTCTTTTTCGGCCTGTGTTTACATATTACTTGCCTAAGTTCACACAATTAAGTGAAGAGGCAGTCAGGATTGGATCCCTGAAGTCTGCCCCTGCAGTCCATGCACTGATACAATCTGCCTAACAAGTAACAATAAATGGTAACATTGAGATAATTTCAAAGGGATGCGGTAAAGAGAGCACTTGGCTCAATTCCGTTTAAAGTAGCGATCGAGAAATGCCTGGATTCTTGCCATTTTAGAAGCTCTCAGTTTGCCGTGAGGGCCCCTTGTCCAGGCAGAACCGAGTTTGGAGTTATCGCCCAGGGCTGGAATGTGAAAGGACCGGGTTGCATTACAGGGCAAGGAAGCAGAGTCTGGGGCAGGCTTTGGATTATAGGAGCAGGGAGGGGCTGAACTAACCGCAATTTCAGAGGGTTGATTTCAGAAAACAGCTTTTTGGAGCTGGTTCTGGAAGGTGGGTTTTCCAGAAGCTATTTATGGACTTGCAGGAGGCCTGGTGGCACCTTTGTTAAATCTCTTGGCTGCGCACCATCAGATGGGCCATTCGAACCCACCGGCAACTCAGCAGGACAAAGATCCATAACCTTGGGCACTCCAAGGGACTGCTGCTCAGAGGTAGAATTGCCTCAAAGGCAGTGGGTTGGGTTTTGTTGTAAACACCCTGAGGGGGTTCTGTCACTGGGATCTGGCAGGGCAGATGCGCTCACAGGCACTGGGAGAACGAGATCTGGGTTCCCAGCCAGGTCTGCGATGTGGCGGTAGAGCGGAACCCCCTTCTCGGCTGCTCCCGCTTTGCACACGGCCAGCGACACGCCCAGGATGGCATTGGCCCCAAACTTGGCTGGATGGAGGCAAGTGGGAAGAATACATGAGAGCGCTCATCTCCTCAAACACCCTCTCTGGTAACCCCAGAAAAACTCTCAGCACTCCACCACGTGCCCAAGGATCCCTTCTCCCCTCCCCCTGCACACCAGCTCTGGGAGACCCCTGCCCCCACCGGGGGAATGTGTCAGCTTCAAGGCTGCACTCACAGCCCTGCCCAGGCCTGGCAGGCAGCAGGCACCAGGAAATGCTTGTGGAATGAATACAAAATCCATCCAGCTCCGATGGGCCCCAAAACGGGGGACACAAGAATAATCCCACCAGGCCTCTGGCCCTGGACTGTCTTTCTCCTCCCCCACCTGCACCCCTTTCTTCCTTCACCCCTCCCCTCTCCCTCACTCACACTTATTCTCAGTTCCATCCAGCTCAATCATAAATTTGTCCACTTTTTCTTGATCGACAACACTTAGTTTCTGGAAGGGCAGGTTTGAGGAGAGAAGGCAGGGGTCAGATTTGTCAGAAGTTAGGGCATGTCTAAGAGAAAAGAGGCATGAAGGCATGCGGGTGAGAGGGGAAGGGGGGAGGTCAGGGGGAGCAGACCCCTCCACTTGCCTTTTCCAGCAGAGCAGGACCTAATGTCTTGTTGATGTGTTCTACGGCTTTCAGGACTCCTAGAGAGGCGCAGGGGAGGGGGTGTAATTCAGAAGGGTTCTGATCTCCAAATTAGGCCTCTTCCTGAACAATCCCACCTGCCATGAGCTTCAGTTCCCATCCTCTGCCCCTCCAGCATTGGCCTCTCCTCACCTTTCCCCAGGTAGCGTGATTTGTCTCCATCTCTCAGTTCCAGCGCTTCGTAGATCCCCGTGGAAGCTCCGCTGGGCACAGCTGCTCGGAAGCGGCCTGGACACAAAACCCAAACCCACTGTCCTGGAGTGGACTCCCTAAGGACGAAAGAACTGGCCCTGCCGGGCAGCCCAGGCTATCATCCTTATGGAAGCAGACTGTCATGTTTTTCTCCCACGGAGTAGCTGGTGGGTTCAAACCACCTACCTTCCTATTAGAGAGCAGCAGGCTCTTAACCCCTGCACCACAGTGTTCCCTCATTAGAGGAACTCGGAGACCACCCAGAGTCCCCTCCACACCCTTAGGACTGAGGCAGGGCCCAGAGACAGTGCAGAAAGGCAAGTGAGCTGGGAGACAAGGCTGTAGGGAGGAATCTGGAGTAGGGTCCCCAGAGAGGAGAGGATGTGACTCAGAGCTGGGGTCGGGGTGGGGTGGTGGTAAGGGGAGAAATAGGGCTAGGGTCTTCAAAGGCATGAGTCTGTTACCCTTGGCTGTGTACAGGTCCACCTCAACAGTGGGGTTGCCCCTGGAGTCCAAGATTTCCCGGGCAAAGATTTTCTGCATGGCCATGACTGCTGCACAGGAGATGGGAGTGAGCATGGACAGTTGATCCTATAAGGAGCCAGCAATCCCTTGCCCTTTAACAGTTTTCCCTACCCTAGGAAGGCAGGTGCTGAAGCTAAAAATATCCCACAGAAAGGTCACAGACCAAAGTGGCAGGCAGAGCCCCCTCTCCAATTCCATCCCTACCCTAAAATGGGGAGATACCAACTTAGGAGTCCAGAACGCATCTGAACCCCTTCCCCAACCTTTCTAGGGGTCCTCCTTTGATTCGACCAGCCCCCCCCACACTCCCCAACCTCATTTTCCCAAGACCTACACTTATGTTCCCCAGTCCCTACTTCCGGTCAAGCTATCAATTTGCCAGGGCTTCCCAGCCCTGACAGCTTCTCCAGCTATTTGGTCTCTCCTTTTCCTGCTCGCAACCTGCTCCCAATGCGCACTCACTTCTGGCTGCCATCGGATCCATTCCAATTCACAGTGACCCCACAGGACAGAGTAGAACTGTGCCCCGTGATGGTAAATCTATATGAGAGTAGAAAGCCTCATCTTTCTCTCGTGGAGTGGTGAGTGGTGGTTTGGAACTGCTGACCTTGCTCAGAGATCCCAAATTCCCCACTTAGCTCCAACTCTAACTACCTTCCTTCCTACGCCTGCCCACCTGCCTGCCTCTATCCCCGACCTCTTCCCTTACCCTGTTTCACTGCGTGCGCTCAGAGTTCTCCCTGGCTGGTTCCAGCCCCTGCAACCTTTCTCAAGCTCCCCCAGCCCCAGGTGGGAATAAAGAAATGTCCCATCCTGCTCCAAGCCAGCACCACCCTCCCTCTCCCCACTCCCCATCCTTTGGGGCTGGAAAATTCACCAGACCTGCGATGTCTTCGTTTGGGGCTTGGGGTGAGCTCGGAGTCTGGGTGGCAGCTGGGACAGTGGCAGCTCACCACCTCTCAGGCTGGGCATTTATCCTCAGCCACCTAGCTTCCCCAGCCCCGCCCCTCTCCATATCCATCCTTCCACCCGTTCCCCCCCCCCTCCCGCCGCGCGCCATACCAGGCTAGTAGCCAAGTGCCCACTGAAGCCTAAAGTGTGGACATGTCTTTGGTCCCAAGGTCTACCCCATTCCTGAAGGCCAGAGGCACCCCCTCACCCCACTGAAAATACTTCCTTTTCAATTACCTCTTAGGAGTTGCAGGGAAGGGGCTGCAGATTGGGGAGGGGGGGGTCTCACCCTCCTCAGGAGTATACTTCTATCTTGAAAGGTTAAAGAGGAACCAGTGACCTTTAGGAAAGGGCAGGGGTAACCTGAGCCTGCAGGGTTGGGGAGGGGGCCTGGAAGAGGGGCTGTGGGATTGACATCCACACATGCACGGCTCACTGGGCACCTTCCAGCTGCCTCTCCCCCTCACAGCGGAGCAAGGAGGCGGGACTCTGGGCAAGATGTCCGGTCTACGTGTACCTACAAGGAGAAGGCGAACGGGTCTCACCTCCCAGGGTCTTCCTCATAATGGCCATACCAGGCTCCACCCCACCTGACCCAGTACAGGCCGGCAAAGGGCAGGGAGACAAATTTAGACGGGCCCTCAGGGCTGGCGCCACACCCGCCTGATAGCGCTGGGGCAGCACTTAGGGGTCGGAGTGGGCTGTCGGTCAGGAGCCCCTTTCCCCGACGACAGCGGGGCTCGCTGTTGAGTGCAGGGTGGCAAAGAAATGAATGGACCCGAGCATCGGAACGCCGGCGGGCGGCCTGGCGGCCAGCCCCGAGCGTGCTCCTCCAGCGGGTCTCTGCACTTGGCCACACTGCGCCCGGGCAGCGCCGAGTGGGAAGCGCGGCGCCAAGTCCTGCCCGCAGCCCCAGCCTGGGGAGGGCCGGCCGCCGGGGCTCGGGCGGCGAGGTCTCTCCCGCCAGCCGGCGACCGGTGACTCACCCCGTTTTCTGCCCGGGCCCCGCCTGCCCCACGCGGGCTGCGCTCCCCGCCCCCACTGCGGGATCCCTGCCCCCCACCCCAATCTCCCACGTGGCCCCTCCTTTATTCTCGGGCGGCTCCCTGCCCCTGGGTGGGGGGTGCTGCAGTCCAAGAGGGCGGCGGGCGGGGTGCACCGCCACGTGCCCGAGATGGACTCCGCCCGAGCTGGCTGCTAGGGACTCCGCCACGGCGGCTGTCGAGGAACGTGGACTCGGGGGGCCCCGGGAACCAGGGGGTTCGGGGTGGTGGGCGCGAGCGAGCCGGGCCGACTCCGGAGGATGAGCTAGGAAGGAAGCCCCTTCCCGCGCTGGAGGCTCGGCCAGACCGGGCACCCGCCCCGCCGAGGGACCGGAAGCAGCCAAGGCCCTCAGCGGCGACGGGGCAGGTCGGGGTCCGGTTCACCTCTGCGGGTCACCAGAGGTTGGCCTCCACGCCCTTCCCGGCTGGCGGCAAGCGAAGTGATCGCGCCAAGTTTTTATTGAAGGAAAAAACAAAAGCCCAACGCAAACGGTCCCGAGCAAGAGGGACTTTCCCTCCGTGTGGAAAAAGTTCCACTCGTGCACCTTTTGGAGAAAGTTCCATTCGTATGTGCCGCTCCTTCGTGTTCTTCCGCCTAAGGAAATAGTCCCGCCGGTCTCGCCCCGCAGGCGCCCGCGTTCAGTGACCTCTGCAGACTCCGGCCAAGGGGCACGGCCAGTGACCCACAGGCGGGGCTCGGGCGTGGGGCGAGGCTCCGAACTGATCCCATCCAGGGAAGATCCTCTGGAGGGGGTGGGGTTCAAGGGCGCCCAACTTGGGGTGCGTGCACAGGTACTGGGAACCTAAGTCTCCCACGTGTGACTTCGCCTCTGGAAACGGCCGGGACATTTCACAAAACTCCCCCTTCGCTGCTTAGTTCTCGGATAGAGAAATAAAATCAAAGGCGTGGAGGCCACAGCGCGCCCGCCCTCGCCCCTGCCCCTGCCTTCGGGCGGGAGACACGTCCCCGGCCCGCCTTCCTCGCAGGAGGGTCCAGATCGCTCCGGCCAGTCGCGCCCGGGCGCGCGCCCGCGCAGACGGCCGCCAGCCCCAACCGTCCCACGCGCCTTCCCTCCGGCCGCGCGCAGGCGCAGGCGCAGGCGCCGCCGCCCGCCGTCCCTGCCCTCTGGCGGAGGTGGGGGGAAGGGAGAATCGTTCCGTTTAACCCTGGCTTCCCCAAACTCTCTCTTTTCAATTTGCTGGGTTTGCAGCTTGTTATTTCTCCCACCTCTCTGTTCTTTTTCTTCCTCTGGCTCACTCCTTTCCGCCTATGCTAAAGCCTGGTTTACAGTCAATGGGAAGGGGAACCCTAACCCTACTCTCGCCTTGTGAGCCTTCCCCCGCAGCCCCCTCCCTTCTTATATAGCTTTCCATCGGACTCGGCAAATTTTGCAATAGGGGGCAGGGATTTTTTCTCAATTGCCATTTGCAAACTTCGGTCTCTGGGCCGGCGGGCTGGGGGGCGGGGGGCGGAGAGGAGGGAATAGGAACAGGCCCCGCCCCTACTCCTCATTGCAAATAAAATTCTAAGGGGAGCGGGGGGAGGAGCAGGAAGTGCGAGGGCTGCTGCTGCACGGCTAGCAGAGCCGCGGTCCGGACAGCAGCGCGTGCCCCGAGCTCTCCGCCTTCCCCCCGCCCGCCCGCCCGCCCGAGGCAGCCCAAGCTCAGCCCGCGGCCCCAGCAGAAGCACCGAGAAGCTGCCCCAGTAGCAACGCCATGGCCGGGTGGAACGCCTACATCGACAACCTCATGGCGGACGGGACCTGTCAGGACGCGGCCATCGTGGGCTATAAGGACTCGCCCTCTGTCTGGGCCGCTGTCCCCGGGAAAACCTTCGTCAACATCACGGTCTGTGAACCTGCGCGGTTCCGGGGACCCGGCTGGGCTTGGACCCTGAAGGAGGGACTTGGGTGGGGGCGGGCGCGGTCTGGGGAGGGCAGCGAAAGACCGAGCCGGCCCTTGTCCCGGAATTGGCACGAATGGCCGCTGCACGCGAATGGGACCCTCCGTTGCCTCTCTTAAGTCCTACACTCTAGGCGGCGGCACCCATCCCGCCGGCCGCCCTGCTTTCCGCGACGGGGCGTTACATCCGGGGCACAGGGCGGGGAGGGGCGCGCCTCCCGGTGCGGCGGCCCACTTCCGCCTCGTTCAGGGCGGGGCGGGCACGCGCTGCAGTTTTAGGCAGAAATGGTGATTTCAGAAGGGGCTGAGAGCCCCTTGAGCCCCCTGCTGCACTTCCGGCTTCCAGCACGCGTCCCCTCCACCATTGTTCCGCTTTACGGCCGGAGGGGTCCCCAGGCGCTACGTCTGGGTCCCCAGCCCGCCTTCCGCGGGCTCCCTGCCCCTCCCAGCTCCGTTAGAGCGGGCGAGGCGGCCACACGCCCCCTAATTCGGCACGTTGGGCCCAACATTCCTGTGAGGTCGGTCCCGGAAGTCCCCTCACCCTCCTTTCCCGCCACCCAGCGGCCCTGGAGCGGGCAACTTTGAGAAGTTCTAATACAGTACAAGTTGTGGGATAAGGGATGGCTGGGTGTCCCCATCACTACCTCCCCTGCCCACACTGCCCGGAAGTGGGGAGGGGGAACGGAAGTTCGAGGGGGGGGAGAAGGGGATTTCCGGGCGGGAGGGGACCGGATGTGGGGGTTTGGGGTAAAAGGGGGAGCGGGGAGAAAGGTTCCCTGAGGTAGCTGGAGGGAAAGTTTACTGATATGCACCAGGCCCCTTTCTCAAAAGTTTTCCAACTTGACCAGAGTGGGGGCAGCGGTGGTCTTGCTCACGGCGGGCCATAGACACCTGGACCTCAACTCCAGGTTACTTGGAGACCCAGGCGTCCGGGCCCCTAACACGCCGGCAGAACCTTTGACCAAATAAGGGCAAAGTTGCTTCTCCTGCCTCACCCGCCCCCCCTTCCCCCTCTGCTTCTGCTTTTCCTGAAGGAGAGTTGTGAGCATCCAAAGGCTGCCTGCCCACTCACTTCCACCCCAATCTCCTCTCTGCCTTTAGGCCCCATTGATTCCTGGAGTTGTCCTCCTTATTAAAGATCGAAATCGAGTTTCAGCGGGATAGGGCATCCCTATTACTACTCGCTAGGCTGAAGGATCGTGATCTTTGTGCATTGATGTCTTTTAAGAGTTTCTCACTTTTCATGGGCTTTTAAACAAAGCAAATCTCTCCTCACTTTGGGTGGCTTGGAGTTCTGGCTCCCTGAGAAGTGTCAGGAAGGTGGGTCCTTGGCAAACGGGGTGGGAACCTTGGTGTACTGACTCCCTTTATAAGGTTATTGGTTCCCCTTTCAGCCAGCCGAGGTTGGAGTTCTTGTTGGCAAAGACCGGTCAAGTTTTTTCGTGAATGGGCTGACACTTGGGGGCCAGAAATGTTCTGTGATCCGGGACTCACTGCTGACGGACGGGGAATACACCATGGATCTTCGCACCAAGAATACTGGCGGAGCCCCCACCTTCAACCTCACTGTCACCATGACTGCCAAGAGTGAGTTTCTGACCCTTTGCCATCTTTTTCTGTTCATTTTCCTGTGTGGGTCCCAGTGTGGGCATTCTCTGCTCCTGGATGCTAGGATGCTGTCTCAGTTCCTCATCTTGTGAGTGATCTAACACAGTTGGACTACATTATCCCCCAAGTTCCTGTCTGCTTTAGTCACTGGTTAGAAGTGAGCATTCATGGAGGTAGATAGCTGGTGCCCAAATCAAGTTCTTGGGTTTTGAACTCTTTCCTCAGCCATTTCTGGCCTGAATGCTGAAGTCAACAGTACAAGAGCCTTTAATCTTCTCTATGTTTTAGTCATGTTCCTTTCCAGCCTCTTAAGCTTGTTCTTCCCCCCTTTTGAAAAGCTCCATTGTTTCTTCATGACTGACAGCCTGCCTGTGGGGGGGGGAGAGGGAGGGATGGATGAGGTTGGGTTACAGCCCCAAGGGCTGGACAGCTGCTGAACAGCTGGCAAAGGGTGGCAGTGTGACACCTGGGTCCTAGCCTCCTCTCTCTCTCCTCTCCAGCGCTAGTCCTGCTGATGGGCAAAGAAGGGGTCCACGGTGGTTTGATCAACAAGAAATGTTATGAAATGGCTTCTCACCTGCGGCGTTCCCAGTACTGACCTCGTCTGCCCCTCCCCCCCCACCACTTCCCACTGCTTTTGCAACCCCCCCATACACACACACCATTTTTATTTTTGGGGGCCATTACCCCATACCCCTTATTGCTGCCAAAACCATATGGGGTGGGGGGTTGGGGCTGGATGGACAGGCACCTCCCCCTACCCATCCCTCCTGTGTGTGGTTGGAAAACTTTGTTTTTTGGGGTTTTTTTTTTTTTCTGAATAAAAAAAGATTCTACTAACAAGGTGCTTTGTGGTTTTAGTCTGGGTGTGTGAGGGGCTGGGGGAGGCAGCATGACCTGTTTCTATCCTGACTAGGTGATGCGGTTGGGGGTTGGTTAAGGGGGGCATCCTGGAGTGTTGAGGCAATCCAGTTCCTTGCCTCAAGCCTATCTGGACAGGAGAACCTGCTTTCAAGCTGTCAGTGCTAGTTTGGTGTGCTAGGTGAATTGGGGGTGAGAGTGCCATCCAGACAAGAGACTGGGTCCAGGCCTCAGGGCAAGGCAGGACCAGTTGAGTCATCTCTACACGTGGGTGGGGCTCCCCCTCTCTGAGTCACAACAAATGCCTGCTGGAGCTGTCCCCATGACTACAGGTTATGTCTCTCCAGCACCCTCTGCCAACCACAATTAGAAAAAAAAATTAACGTCCACAAAGGGATGATTACCCCAAAGGATTAAGTTCACCTGTGCAAGGCTGATCTCACCCGTAGTCCAGAAAAACAGTTTTATTAACTCACAAAGTGAAGACCCAGTCTCCTGTTCTCCAACTCCCTCAAAGGGGTTGAGTGTAGGAGAAACTTGGGGCTGGAATGTCCCCACCCCCCAACACAAGACTGGAGGGAGGGCAAAAGACTGCAAATAGGTCACCAGTGATTGGAGGGCGGGAGTGTTCCTAGACCAGGAGGGTAGCTGAAGGAGAGGGTGGGGTATCTGTTGAGGGCCCAGGAAACACAAGGGGGGGTGGAGCCAAGGAGCCAAAGGAGGTGGGGGGAGTGGAATTGGAGCCCAAGAGAGGGGTCCGTTCTGAAGCAGGGTGGTCTCTTGGCTCCCCTTCCTCATCACCCTCCTCTGGTCCCTGAGCTGCTGCTTCCTGATCCTCTTCACCAGGACCCCGATGCACAGGCTGCTTACAGATGGGGCAGGTCTTGCGAGTCTGAGTGAGCCAGGGGTCCACGCAGCGGCTGTGGTAGGCTATGGAGAGGACCAAGGTGAGGCACCTGGTGTCTGCTGGGGTGGGCGCGGGGGTGAGGACACAGAAGGCAAGGGCCTAACCATGAGCACATGGGAGCACCCTCAGCTTGTCCCCATCTTCATACTCGTCCAGGCAGATGGCACACACATCATACTGGTCTCCTGGAGAAAAAGAAGGGGCATCAATCTTGGAGCCTTCCGGAACCTATGAATGCAATCTGGAGGCCTGTGGTGGAGCCAAGTCCCCCAAAAGGTGTTTGCCTCTTATGCAGAACCAGTGAAAGAGGAGATGAGAGGGTAAGGCTAGGGCAGACGTGCAAGACCAACCAGAGCATAGGTAAGAAGGGAAGTGGTTTCTTAGGGGGAAGGGTATGGGTGGAGTGATCATGGGAGGGAGGAGAGCCTCCACTGTAGCCTTATACGGGCACTGGAGGCTCCAGGGCCAGAATCCCCGCCCCTCATCTCACCTGCTCCTTTTCTGGCCAAATCCCCCCCCTATCTCTCTTCACCCCACCCTCTTATAAGCAGGGTTGACCCTCCAACTTCTCCCCTGAGTACTTTGTTTAGCCCCCCCACACACACACACACACTTCCTGCCTGCCCTGCTGTACTTCGCCTCCTGTTGTCACTGTGGGTAAGAGACAGTGACATCGCTCCCTGCCATCTTTACTCTCGGGCTCAGGCAGCCTTGGAGTCAGCTGAGCGGTGAGAAAGACTCCCCTCCCCTAGCCCCACTCACCTTTCTGGTAGTCGTGTGTGGGAATCTGTTTCAGTTGCTCCTTGGTCAGTCGATTCCTCTGGAGCCGTTTACGGTGCTGGACACAACGAACTATCTGGAGAGTTGGATGAAAAGGGCTGGTACCTCTCACCTCACCTCCCAACCCCAGATTGGGTCTGGCTTTATAGGTCCTAGTATTTCCCATCATGCTTTCTGAGGTACTCACCATCACGACTCCCATGGCCAAAACCAGCAATCCTACAATGCCTGTGAAAGGGATGAGGTAATAGCCCAAGGGGAAGGTATTGTCCGGGACCAGCAGCACCCGAGCCCTGGGGGAAAAGGAAGACCCCTGTCAGGAAAGCAGGAAAGACCCAAGGATACAGAAGTAGAAAGAGGGCGGAAGGATGAAGTGACCAGGACCGGGGTGAAAGGGAAGACGGAGTTCCATAGAGGACGAAGAGAAACAGGCGGGAAGTGGAAGAACAGAATTGAGTGATTGGAACTGTTGAGTGCAGAGGTGATGGTATG
Source organism: Tenrec ecaudatus (assembly GCF_050624435.1). Taxonomy (NCBI): domain Eukaryota; kingdom Metazoa; phylum Chordata; class Mammalia; order Afrosoricida; family Tenrecidae; genus Tenrec; species Tenrec ecaudatus. Next base: position 105,221,795 of record NC_134539.1, on the reverse strand, counting down.
AAGCATACCACCCCACCACCGCCGCCACCTAATTCATTCAAACTAGAAAGTTAAAAAAATTGGAACAAAAACCCCTATAAAAGACCCATGGCTGGCAAGAAAGTGCAGAAGCATTGGTAAAGAGGGTTTGAGGCCCCACGGTCACAGCCGCCAGGTTGGCCCGGACTTGCCGAAGGAAGGGTGGAAAGGAAACACACTCCGTACCCCTTCTCGTAGACGAAGAGGGCACGCAGGTACTCGGAACTCCTCTCCCCAATGAACACAGATGGGATCCAGATCTGCTGCTGGATTTCCTCTACAGGGACGGGAGTGTTGCCCATTAGTTCCCTTGCCCTCAGTCTCCAGCCTTCCCACCAGCCCTCAGCCTTAGTGCCACCGAACACCCCTGTCAGACACCCTAGCCTTACCACTATTCCACACCATGTTCAGCAGTTCATTGGAGTTCACGTTGTGCACCACAGCTGCACCATACCCAGCTTTCTGAGCATTTAAGACCTAGGGACAAGGAGCCATCCTGAGCCTTGCTGCCCTTCATTCCTGGTGACTTTTTAACCCTCGGCCTCCCAGCTCCCACTCCACATTCAGCAACCTTGAGGTCAAAGTTGCAGTTGAATCTTCGAAGCAGTGCAATAAAGACTGACCCGTTGACCGGGGCTGGGGGTGGTGGGGCAATGGGGCTGCAGGCATTAGCTGGGTGAGCCTCCACAAGGAACCCCTGGGGGAGAGCAGCAAATAATGATTAGTTTTCTTAGGTTCTGGTCCCACAAACCCAAAAGAAACCCGTGGCCATTGGGCTGATTTTAATTCATAACCACCCTAAATGAGGTTTTTAAGCCTGTAAACCTGTATGATTGCAGCCAGCCTTCTCTCCCCGCCTCCCCTCCGTGGTTTGAACTGCCGACCTTATGGTTAGTCATCCACTACTTACCACAGATTGGCACTGGTTCACACATACTGTATGGGCACCCTCTACCCCCACTTCCCTGTCACTCTTAGGTCCAGGCATCCCACTCCAATCTGCAGTTTAATCTCTCGTCCTCTGGAGGATGCAATTGCACACATGACAGGCCTGAACCAGATCTTCCCAGCATCCCTCTCACTGCCAGACGGCTTACCCAAAACCCAACACTGCAAGCTAATTCCCTATCTGCCTTCCAGTTTCCCACTGATTGTCATTCCACCAAGCCACATCACTTCCTCTCAAGTCCCGTTTCACATCTCTAGTGCCCGGTAAGAGACACTTCTCCCACACTCCCATTTCCCCCAACCCATCTCACAAACAACGTCATTGGTTATTGACGGTCAAATGAATTCTTGCAATTGGCCATCTTCTCGGTGAGGGGCTACAAAAGTGCTTCTCTAACAATCCTCCCAACAAGCTGCAACGATTTCTCTACTTTCTCCACTTGAGGAAGCCTGCTGGCAAAGGACTGGGCTGCTCCCCACAAGAGAGATGTGACCCTTGGACTCTTAAGGATTTATACACTCTACAGGGCTCTTCAACTTTGTCCTATAAGGTCCCTTCCATGTGGTTGTTTTGTATTACCCCACTTTCCAGTAAAACTATGGTTCTGCCCCATAATTGACTTTGTCTACTGCCAGACTGGCAACAAGAAGTCTGAGACTACTGGTAGGCACAGCGCCTTGCCCGGGTTTCTCTCAGTTCACTTGCAGGCTCTCCTCACAAGACAGTCCTTTTCGTTTCTCACTTCCACTCTTGACGTGCTCAAACACTTAGTTCCTACCTCGGCTTTTCCTTTCTCCGACTTCACCCATGGCAAGCCTCCTCCAGCCTTGCCCAAGACGGAAGATTTGGGGGAATATGGAAGAAAATCACCTGGAGTCCCTCTTGGCTCAGGCTAGCCCCAAAGCGAGCTGGGAGGTCTGCAAAGTCCATGCTGGCGTTGTGGTCAGAGGTCTGCAGAGAGAGAGTCCATGTGCCCCATCTGCTTGCATCCCCTTCCCTCAGCGCCCTTCCCCCGTCGGCCCTCGGACTCACCGCTCGGATGAGCCCCCGGATGGGGGCCGCTCCCCACAGCACAGTGGCCACAACCACAGGAAGCGGGAAAGCCGCAGCGTGCATGACAGCGGGAGGGGAGAGGCGGAGAAGCCGCGTCCGGGGTAACAGGAGCAGAAGCAGTGTTCTGCGTCCTACCCTCGCCCCTCCCTCGGGATCTCAGGGGGTCCCACTCCCCCCAGGTTCCACTTCCTAGCTACATGGAGCCCTCGAGGAAGTACCCTCCACCTGTTTCGTAGAGCTGAGACACTATCAATCGACGCTTTTCTAGATAAGGATTAAAACCAGGAGAGGGCACGGAAACAGGGAGGGCTGACAGAAAAACTTGAGGAAGGGGTGGGGGGGGTGCTCAAAGAGGTGGGACTTCCGGCCAGGTGGACCGTCTTCCTATCCCTCGGAAAAGGGTTTCCGGCAGAGGGACAGCCACTTCAAGAGTCGGACGCTCCCGTTGAAGGACTTCCGGTCCTAAAAGGCCGGTTAAGAGAAGGTTAGAGGTGGAGGCAGTGTCTGCGGAGATGTAGGGAGCACCGACGCCCCCGGAGACGGCCCGATCGTTTTCCCTCTAGCCCCCGGACTCCCGGAGCTGCCCTGTTTACAAACCTCTCCTCCCTGTGGTGGCCGCCGCCGCCGCGGTACTTACAAGTGTCGCGAGAACGCTCGGCACGCTGCCCCTCCCCCCGCCCTGTTGAGCGCTTGCTGCATCTATCGCGAGAGGCCGCCCAACTTCGCCGGCTCGGCCCACTCGATCTCGCGAGACTTCCAAATACATTCTTTTTATTTCCCCGCGATTCCAATTTGGTAAAAAGAGCGCCCACACGCTGGCTTCCCGTACGCCCCGCCTCTTTCCACACCCATCCTCCAAGCTCCTCCTCCGACTTCGCCTTATTCCCGGCCTCCTTTGCGCTACGCGCCTGCGCCCGCTCCCAGCCGGTGCGGGACCTGAGGATCCGAGGGGCGTGCGCGCGCCCTCGCCCCTGTTGCGCGCGCGGTGTCACCTTGGGCGCGAGCGGGGCCGCGCGCGCTCGGGACCGGGAGCCCAGGGGCCCTTGAGTGGCGATGGCGGCGGCGGCGGCGAGTCCCGCGGCTGGCGGGGTAGACGGGAAGCCCCGTACCTCCCCTAAGTCCGTCAAGTTCCTGTTTGGGGGCCTGGCCGGGTAAGCTCAGGCCCGTGGCTGGGAGAGGAGGAGGAAGGACCGGGCCATTATAGTCAGTGGGTCTTGCAGTGCCCAGAGCTGGCACTGGTTCAGTGCGGTCCCGTGTCTTGCAAGGTCCTTGATGGGCTGCCCGGACCTTTTCTCCCCTTGCAGAGCCCCTCACTGGGCTTTCCCAGGCCTTTGCTTTACTTTCCCGGCTTATTTGGGGCCCTAGGCCATCACATTACCCCTGCCAGCCAACATGCACCCCACCCCCGCATGCCTCCATCCCTGGCACCCCCCGGAAGCACTCCCTGGTCATCGCTTGACCAACCTGGAGCTGCACGGTGTGCTTTCGTTGCTTGACCCCCTCTGGACCACTGGGTTTTCCAGACACGCATACCTGCAGCCTTGGTGATTCTCCTGGCAAGCCCTGCCCTTTATGACTCCGTTGCTGCCTGTGGCTTCGATTCCACTCCCATCTTCCCCCAGGATGGGAGCTACAGTGTTTGTACAGCCCCTGGACCTGGTGAAGAACCGCATGCAGCTGAGCGGGGAAGGGGCCAAGACGAGGGAGTATAAAACCAGCTTCCATGCCCTCACCAGCATCCTGAAGGCAGAAGGACTGCGTGGCATTTACACTGGGTACTGGGGCTACATGATGGGAGGGTAGGGCTGGGGTTGGCCGCCCCTCACCTTGGCCTCACGCACTGGCCCCTTGCTCCCCAGGCTGTCAGCTGGCCTGCTGCGCCAAGCCACCTACACCACCACTCGCCTTGGCATCTACACCGTGCTTTTTGAGCGCCTGACCGGGGCAGATGGTACACCCCCGGGGTTTCTGCTGAAAGCCCTGATTGGCATGACGGCAGGTGCGACTGGAGCCTTTGTGGGCACACCAGCCGAAGTGGCTCTCATCCGCATGACCGCTGATGGCCGGTGAGTTCCAGGCCTGCACTTGCCCCCACCCCCACCCCAAGGCCATTCCTTGGATTCTACAAACCCCTTGCCACAGGGAGGATTCAGACTCAGGGACCCTATAGGACAGAGTAGCTCCTTTAGTGTTTCTGAGACTGCGTATCTTTATGTGAGCGGACAGCCACATCTTTCCCCCAAGGGGCTGCTGGTGGCTTTGAAGCCCCGACCTGCAGCAGTTACTGTAAATCACTGTACCACCAGGGCCTAAGGCTTAAGGAAAGGACCGGTTTCTCCTGCCTGATGTGGAGCAGAGTGCTCACTTGTTCTTGCCTCCCTTTCTTTGCTCCCTCGGGCCAGGGTGGGCCATCCTGAGCCTGGGCTCCTCATGCATTCCCACCAGGCTTCCATCTGACCAGCGTCGCGGCTACAAAAACGTGTTCAATGCCCTGATTCGAATTGCCCAGGAGGAGGGGGTCCCCACACTGTGGCGGGTGAGTGGACTGGAGGGGCGGGACACTTGGAGGAACGTAGGGTGTGATCTTGGGCATTTCTAACTACCCCCCTCCTCCCCACCAGGGTTGCATCCCTACCATGGCCCGAGCTGTTGTTGTCAATGCTGCCCAACTTGCCTCCTACTCGCAATCCAAGCAGTTCCTGCTGGACTCAGGTGAGATGCAGAGCTGGGTCCTCTGCTCCCAGCCTGGCCCGGCCAAGCCTGAGCTAACTGTCTGCTACCCTCTGCCCCGCTCCCGCAGGGTACTTCTCTGACAACATCCTGTGCCACTTCTGTGCCAGCATGATCAGCGGCCTTGTCACCACCGCCGCCTCCATGCCCGTGGACATTGTCAAGACTCGGTGAGTATGTAGGCCTGGGCCTGAGGGGCATCCGAGGGGCTCCCTTTCTGCATCTCAGACCCCATCTCCTCTCCCTCAGGATCCAGAACATGCGAATGATTGACGGGAAACCAGAGTACAAGAACGGGCTGGTGAGAAAGCAGGGACTTGGGCTGAGAGGTTGCGTGGGCGGGGTGCGGGGCTGCTGCTACAGTCACTGGGGGAGGTGGGATGGGGCCGTGGAAGCCAGAACCTGTCCTGAGACCCTGCCTGCCTGTCTGCCTAGGATGTGCTGATGAAGGTTATCCGCTACGAGGGTTTCTTCAGCCTGTGGAAGGGCTTCACACCGTACTATGCCCGCCTAGGCCCCCACACCGTCCTCACCTTCATCTTCTTGGAGCAGATGAACAAGGCCTACAAGCGGCTCTTTCTCAGTGGCTGAGGCAGATGGTGGGGGGGGGGGCAGCGCTTCCCTAGTCAGTGTGCCCTGGTGGGGACTGGACTCTGCTGCCCTGGGCCCCTCTATTTATTTCCCCTCCACAGGGTGTGGTCTTCTCCCCCTGCTGCACTTTGCCCTGCTTGTCCTGATCCTTGTGGCCTCTCCGGGTGGTAGTTTCCGGACAGCAGCAGGCCCCCTTCCCAGAGGGGACGCTCAGCGCTCAGGTGGAGCCGAGGGGACAGGAGAGAGTGGAAGCTACTCACCGTGCTCAGGGTGGCTTCATTGGGAGGACACAGCCCTTCCTCGATCCAGCTCATCCAGGGCTTAATCAATAAATGGAATTGGTGACACCACCCCCAAATGTGGAGCATTGTGGGGCTGTGGAAGGTGGGTGGTGAGGGTAGGGATGGTGTGTGTGACTGGATAGGGAAGCTGATGCCTCCTCTGGAAAACAAACTGGAATTTTCAGGAAAAGTCCAGAAAAGGCATCCGTTGGTGTTACGCAGTGCCATGTAAGTCAGCCTGGTCAGGGGAGCTATTGGGGTGGGGACCCTGCCTGTGTGCTGCTTCCTTCCCACCAGCGCCAGTCATCTCACCCACCCCCTGCTAACGTCTCTGGGGGGGGGGTGGTCCCAGATTCTGCAGCCCAAGGAGGCAGAGGACCAGATCTTTGAAGTCTGGCGCCAGTGGGAGATGAGGGGAGCCAAGAAAGGGTGTTGGTGAGAGAACTGGTCTGGTCCCCTGCCTGGAGAGGGTAACTGCCCTGGCCGTTTCATTTGGGAGAGACTGATTCCCAAGCACCGCCCTAAAAGGAGCTTAAAAACCTTTTGTGCCCCCAAAGGGCATGAGAAGGTCAAACTAGGAGGAGAATTTGGCAGCAGAGGCTGAAGGCTTTGTGCCAAGCCAGCGACAGGAGGCAGCAGGTGGGAGCTGTCCCACAGGCAGAGGAAGGGGAGCTGGGCCACCTGATCCCCTACTTGTGTCCTCTTGCCCCTACCTCCCTTCTAAGCCCTTCCACATGTACATACCCTAACTAGCCCTGAATGGCCTCTTTGATATACCTCAATCCTGGACCTTGACCTTGAGTTCCAAGTAGCAGAGGGAAGATGACACCGAAAGTTTGCCCAGTAGAGGGGAGAAGGATAGCTTGGAGCACCTGTCTGGGCCCAAAGAGGAAGAGGGAGTCTTGCACTGACAGCTAGACTGAGGGGTGGGGATTGCTCGAGCTTAGACTAGGAAAGCCATGCTGGGGAGCAAGCAGTGCCCTTGCTGGAGCACTGGGAGTGAAGTGTTCTGTCTCACCCAGAGGACAGTTAAAAGTGGGAGAGTTGCCACCCATTTTTCAAGTTAGGAGGGGCTAGCACAGTCTGGAGGCGGGCTCTCCAGTGGAACTCCCTCTGGGAGCCATACCTGGATGGGGGAGGGGGGGGCGGAACTGAAGCAGCTGGAAAGAGTCCTGCTGGGTGTGGCCAGGGCACAGAGGAGTGGCGCTAGGGATGCCTGTGATTTGCCATCAACCCCACCAGGACCCCCTCAATAGCAGCCTGAGGCGCCAAAATGGTTCTCTCTCTACTCACTTGACCCAGAAAACCCCACCAAATCATGCAAATCAAGAGGGTCCGTTTTAAGAACACCCGTGACACTGCTGAGGCCCTCAAGGGTCTGCATATTGGAAAACCACCAAATATTTGAGAGACGCCCCTGCAGAAACACTGTGTGTCCTTCTGACCATACAATGGTGCCGCGGGAGGCAAGCCCAGACCGGACAGGGTCGCTGGCTCAAAAAGAGTGTGGAATTTTTGTTGCACGTACTTAAAACTGCAGTCATGCTGGACCTAAGGGATCCGATGTAGTCAGTGAGCACATCCAGGTGAACAAAGCCCCCAAGACGCGCCTGCGGCCTTACGGAGCTCATGGTCGGGTCAACCCACACGTGAGCTCCCCCTGCCACACAGATGCTCCTGACTGAAGAGGACCACGTTGTTCTGAAACCGAACATCTCCCAGAAGAAGCTGAAGAAGCAAAAACTTACAGTTTGGGAGTAAATTAAGCTTAAAAAGAACACACACACACCAAGATGGAGCACACAGTCAATGTGTGATACAAGCGTAGTTCTGGGGCTACTGATGTCAGTAGCCCCCACGCTCCCTCTTAGAACACTACCCCCGGTGTAGGCCTCAGCAGTGCCACTAAGCACCATGGAGGCTTGAATGGTTCTTGACCTGGACGGGCCCTTGAACATCACCCTGGAGGAGGGGAAGCGGGTGTTGGGTGAGGGAGTTGACAGCCCCCAGGCAGGGAAGTGCAGGGTATGACAGGATGTGTGTGGGGGGGTGGGGAGGGAGTTTGAATACATGGTACAGAGGGGGCAATTGGGGCTTTGGGAATGCTCATGACTGGGACCTCAGCCACCCTGCCTCTTCAGGAGAAAACTCAAATTTTAATGATTTATTACACTAGCACTGTACCATGATGATGGACAACTCAGAAATGCTAAGCAGAAGGAAAAAACAAGCCACATTGACGCCCCAGAGAGAACCAGTACTCCCATCTGGATGAAATGAGGGGGGGGTGCTTATTATTTCCTGAAATGCTTCCCCAAAGGGGTGATAGTCATGTAATCTAGGGCCCCCTCTCCCCACAATAACACAGCCTGTGGCCCACTCAACACTGTCTCAATCTCTTGATTCCTGGTTTACTGCATCTGAGGCGTATGCCTGTGGTGTGCCGAGGAGCATTTCTATTAAAAAGTTGTTAAAGCCCTTCCCCTGACTCACCCACCGAAAGCTAGATCCCTCCCTATGCATAGAGAAGCCCATCAGAACCTCTCTCCAGGTCCCCAAACACCCCACCCTCTCCACCCACCCCCGTCCTCAAAGGCTGTGGCCAGAGTACCTAATACCCACTGTGCCCAGCAGGTCTTGCCCACGACCCAGACTCAGGGCTGAGGGCCACCGTCTTGCCACTAGAGGACCCACACGGCCATTGGACCTTACCCAGAGGAAGAGACTAGAGCGGAAAGTGGGGAGTGACCCTTGGAGAAAGAGCAGCCAAGCCCGGGGCACAGTCACCTGCCTGCCCCTTTGCAGCTCCAGTTGTGTGGTGCATACAGCTGCGGTTTGGGGTCTCACGTGCTGCAGCTGAATCAGCAGCAGGATGAGGATCACAGAGGCAACCAGGAGCCAGAGAAGACCCAACACATAGAAGCCCAGGGGTAGGAGGCAACAAAAGTCAGGGCCAAGGAAAGGTTCGTTTCTGGAGCTGTCCAAATTCCCTTGACCCATCCCTTGGACATTCAGGAGATTGGGAGGTTCAGAGAAACCTGTGGATTCTGCAGTCATAGGCAATGAGATGGATTCTGTAGGAGTTAGGAATGTGGTGGGCTCTGGAGCAGTTGGGGTTGTAGTCAGTTCTGAGGTGGTGGTGGTGGTGGGGGTGGTGGGCTCCGGGGTGGTTGGGGTGGTAGTGGGCTCCGGGGTGGTGGTGGGGGTGGTGGGGGTGGGGGTGGTGGGCTCCGGGGTGGTTGGGGTGGTAGTGGGCTCCGGGGTGGTGGTGGTGGGGGTGGGGGTGGTGGGCTCCGGGGTGGTTGGGGTGGTAGTGGGCTCCGGGGTGGTGGTGGTGGTGGTGGGGGTGGTGGGCTCCGGGGTGGTTGGGATTATGATGGTTTTTGTAGTGAGTTCTGGGATTTTGGAGACTGTGGTAGATGGGCCTGTGATGAGGTGTGAGATCTTTATGCTTGGGAATGTGGTCTGTCTTGGCATGGATTCTGGGAGCGGGGACAATGAGAACATTTGGCTGCCTGCAGAAGCAGTAGACTCTGAGTGGAGCCGGCCCCCGGGGGTTGTGTAGTCTTTGGTGTGGGTAGAGAACTTGGCCACAGCCCTCGTGGTCTGCGCCTTATCCTTTCGCTCTTCTTCATAGCTGTCATAGGTGTCATAGTCTTCGTCAGCGTCCCCCAGGCTGGGGCAGCCCTTGGTTGGGTAGGTGTAGACAGGTATATCAGATCCGCCAGAACATAGCACACTGCTCACATCGGGGGTCATGGCTTTGACATCCATACCTTCCTTCCATAAGTAGACATTGTTTTCATTGTCCTGCAGCCAGCGACGGAAATAGAGAATCTCGCAGTCGCACGTCCAAGGGTTGCCGTGGAGGAAAACAAAAGGCAGGAGGAGGTCCCCAAAGAAGCCCTTTGGTACCGTGTGCAGCCAGTTCCCTTGGAGGTAGAGGGTGTCGAGCTCCGTGAGCCCGTCCAGGAGCCCGGGAGGAAGTTCTCTCAGCTGGTTGTTAGCCAGGTTGAGCTTCTGCAGCTTTGGGGTGGGTACCAGAAGCCCCGGGGGCAGATTCTTGAATTCATTGCCTCTTAGGAAAAGCTGCTGGAGTCCACTCAGGCCGTCCAGGGTCCCTGGAGACAAGGAGGCCAGCTGGTTGAAGGAGACATCCAGGACAGTGAGCGCTGGCAGGGCCTGTCCTAGTGGGGGCAGGCTTTTCAGCTGATTGTGTGAGAGGGTGAGGGTCTCCAGCAGTGGCAGCGTCCCGTCAGTCTGCAGCTTGGCCAGCTGAGTATGGTCCAGGTGCAGCTGGGTGAGGTGAGTCAGGGACACCACAGACGCTGTGGAGAAGGTGACCAGGGGGTTCTGATTCAGGCGCAGGATGCTGGTGTCTTCTGGCAGGGCTGAAGGCAGTGCCTTCAGCCCCAGCGCCTCACAGTTCACGTCCATCTGGCCAGCCTCTCTGGATTCCTCACAGAAGGCCTCCAGGTGAGAGGGGCTTGGCAGCAGAAGCAGCAGGAAGAACAGATGCATGGGGACCTGTGGGCGGCGCAGTGCTTGAGTCCCTGACCCACCCGCCCACCCACTCTGGCATCCTTCCCCTTGTCCTGAAGCCCCAGGGCAGCTTCTAGGTTCCCTTCCAGAAACTGGGTTTCCACCCACCCAACCCCCATCTCTCCTGCCCTTACCAGCCAAGCCCAAACTATGCACTCCCAGGGCTCGAATCCCTCCCTCAGCACCTCCTCCCTGCAGCCCCCAGGCCCAGCTTACCATCAGAAAGACCTCTTAAGGCCCAGAGCTTCTCCCAGGGTGTGTGTGACTCAGTCCTTCTGCCTTCCAGCCCCAGGGAGGGCCTGGCCAAGGGCAGGAAGGGGTTGGGGATGGGGAGGAAATGCCAGCCTGATAGGGTCCCCTCTGACCTGGGAACGGAATCTCCCTCCCAGACACAGGCCCTTATCACCTCCCTCCACAACATTCCCCACACTCTCCTTTTGGCTCTTGCCTCCCACACTGGAGGAGCTGAGATGGTTGCCCTCAGTCACCCACATTCATCTTTTCACACCCCACCCCCACCCCAGCTGCCACCCTGTCCCGTCTCTCCGTCACAGTCACATTTTGCCCGTGTCAGTGGCCTCATGGTATCAGGTACAACTGGCCCAAAGGGCTTTCAGCTGTGGCTTCTCAGAAGCAGATCAGCAGGTGTCTTAGCAGGTGACCAACCTTTTGGCTGGTAGCCAAGCATTGAACTGTTTGCAATACATTCTTCAAAAACGAAAACAAAACAACTCTCATCAAAGTCACTAGCACTGAGTCAATTCTAACTCATAACAACCCTCTAGGACAGAGTAGAACGGTCCGGTGGGGCCGGCAGAGGCTGTATCCTCACAGGAGCAGAAAGCCTCATTTTCCCCCAGTGGAGTGGCTGGTGGGTTGGAATCGCCCAGCTTGCAATTAGCAGCCCCAGAGTGTAACCCAGAACACCACCAGGACCCCAGACTACATTCTCAGAGTTGTCTAATTTGAGCTGTCTGCTTGCCTCATCTTTCTCGATTCCTCCCCCTCCTCAAGGCTGGCTTCTTCCCCTGCCCCGTTGATTGAGGTCTTGCCAAGATCAATAGTGCCCTCCATTGTCCCCAGAGTTTGATGTTGGGCCCTTCTTTCTTCTATTACACAAGCACCTCACCTACTTTCCTGCCTTTACCCACCATCTAGTCCCCCAAGCCAAACCAAACCGTTGCCACTGAGTCAATTCTGACTCAGAGTGACCTAAGGACAGGGGACAGCTGCCCTATGGGGTTTCCGAAGGCTGTGATCTTCACAGGTACAGACTGCCCCATCTTGCTCCCACTGAGCAGCTGGTGGGTTTGAAATGCTGATCAGGCATCTCCCCCCGCCCCCCGCCCCCCCCACCCCGCCCCACCCAAACCAACAGCCTTACATTTTTTATTGTTAAATTCTCGATGTGGAAGCATTAAAAACCAAGGAGGAAACCAGATATTTGCCAATACCAGTTTAATTGATCAGATGGTGGCAAAGGCTTAAACTCAGTATGACGGACCGCTGGTGAGCCTGGGTAAATGCAGGCGTGCGCGCCATTGCTTAAGGGGCAACTTACAGACCCAGCATGGTTCTCCAATGTCTTCTCTTGGGGTTGTACCTGATCTTATGACCAGTTTTCACTCGAATCCAGTGGGGAATGGGCCCATTCTGCCTCGGTTTCTTGGACAGGAACCTCTTGATCCTGAAGTCTTCTGAGAAGACATTGCGAAGACGGAAACCAGCACCTGACCTGTCATCTTTTAACTGCTGTGTCACCAGAGCTTTATTCCTGGCTCAGACTCCTCCTGAGACCCAAACACATATTTCCAGTTGCCTTTTAGACTTCTCCCCTTGAATGTTCTACAGGTGCAAGAACAATGCAAGGGGGTACCCCCCCCCCCACCCAAACTGGAACTTTCTTTTTTCAAAGCTAAGTATTTACATTTTTTAAAAACAAAGCAACCACATCACCTTCTAAGTACTCTCCATTACACTTAATACATTTGTCAAATCTGCAATTCTATTCTTGGAAACATTTTCCAAATTCATCTGTTATATGTAGATCCTTGTAATCTGTTCCCCTTTTCCAGCCCACCCTCCTTCTATGTTCACAGTATCACCACTCACACCACTGGTCCTAAAGGGATCATCCGCCCTGGATTCCCTGTGTTTCTGGTTCCTATCTGTACCAGTGTTCATCCTCTGGTCTAGCCAGATTTGTAAGGTAGAATTGGGATCATGCTACTGGGAGGGGAGGAGGAAGCATTTAGGAACTAGAGGAAAGTTGTATTTTTCATCGTTGCTACATCACACCCTGTCTGGTCCGTCTCCTCCCCGAGACCACTCTGCAAGGGGATCTCCCACTTCTACTTCTTTCAATCTCTGTCCTTTCATGTCCCTCTTCATTCACAGAAACAAAAAGAAGTTGCACGGAGTGAGGTCAGGTGAATAAGCTTCATGGGGCAAGAGAGACATGCTGTTTTCTGCACAGAACTGTTGCACTGAGATGGCTGCATGAGCACATGCATTGTCATGGGACAAAACCAGTCCCCTGTCTGCCACAAATCAGGCCTTTTTTTGTTGTACACTGTTATGCAATCTTTTCAGAAATCTATATAGAAAACTTGATTAACAGCCTGTCCTGGTGGAATGAACTCTAAATGTACTATCTCCCACACATCAAAACAAATTATCTTTGATTTCACTTGATGAGCTTTTTGGGGGGTAAGGTAACAATGGCTTCTACTGGCTTGATTGATGTTTGCTTTCGGGGTCTTAAGAATAGCACCATGTTGCATAAGCAAATGTGACGAAGAAAGTTGATGGTGCCCGGCTATCAAAAGATATAGTGTCTGGGGTCTTAAAGGCTTGAAGGTAAACAAGAAGCCATCTAGCTCAGAAGCAACAAAGCCCACATGGAAGTAGCACACCAGCCTGTGCGATCAAGAGGTGTCAAAGGGATCAGGTATTAGGCATCATCAGAACAAAAAATCATATCAGTGGTAATGAGGGGAAGAGTGCAGAGTAGAGACCCAAAGCCCATTTTTAGGTTACTGGACATCCCCTTACAGAAGGCATGCAGGGAGGAGATGAGCCAGTCAGGGTGAGATGTAGCAATGATGAAACATACAACTTTCCTCTAGTTCCTAAATGCTTCCTCCCCACCCACCCCCACTATCATGATCCCAATTCTACCTTGCAAGTCTGGCTAGACCAGAAGATGTATACACTGGTACAGATAGGAACTGAAAACACAGGGAATCCAGGGCGGATGATCCCTTCAGGATCAATGGTGTGAGTGGTGATACTGGGATGGTGGAGGGAGGGTGGATTGGAAAGGGGGACTGATTACAAGGATCTACATATAACTTCCTCCCTAGGGGATGGACAACAGAAAAGGGGGTGAAGGGAGATGTCGGACAGTGCAAGATATGACAATATAATAAATTATAGATTATCAAGAGCTCATGAGGGAGGGGGGAGCGGGGAGGGGGGGAATGAGGACCTGATGCCAGGGGCTTAAGTGGAGAGCAAATTTTTTGAGAATGATGAGGACAATGAATGTACAGATGTGCTTTACACAATATATGTATGTATGCATTATGATAAGAGTGGTATGAGCTCCTAATAAAATGATTTTTAAAATAATGAAATTTTAAAAAAAAGAATAACACCATGTCTCATACCTTGGAAAAAAGTCTGGGTCACTTCGGACCTGTTCTTTCAAAACACGGCATGATTTCAGTGGATGCTCTTTTTCCTGGTCAGTCAGAACCCAAGGCACAAATTTTGCAGCGACTTTTCTCATTCCCAATTCTTCCATTAAAATTTGCTGAACCAAGCTCCAAGATAGGTCAGATAACCTCCCATCTCTTCAATAGAGCGACGTCGGTCTTCGAACACAAGTGCACGAATTTCGTCTACATTTTTGTCCATTCAGGAAGTTGATCGACATCCAGAATGAGGTTTGTCATCAACTGACATTTCACCTTTTTTTGAAATGACAAGATCATTCGTACACTTGAGTTTTCCCATAGCGGTGTCCTTGTAAACTGTGTTCAACAGTTACTGCGGCATTTTTCCCAAGCAGGAAATAAAATCCCACAAGCCACACGCTGTTCTCTTAAACTGGCTATCACAAAAAACGAGGTTTGAGCAAAACTGCTTTTACCAAAAACTTCACTGTGACCAGAGAGAACTTTCCCAGGTGACACCACTAGGTGCACTAACTCAGAGCTGAGTTACTTGATGTCCTCCTAGCAGGAAAGATGCATTACTATGAAATCTTCGCCCAGAGGAGCTTTTTCCATTTTTTATGGGTGGGGTACTCCCTTGTATATTCAAAATGGAACTCATCATCTGTTATGGATTGAATTGTATCCCTCCAAAGATATGCATTGGAATCATAACTCCTATACTTACAAATGGAATCCCACTTGCAAATGGGATTATATATTAACTAGGCTCAATCAGTAGAGGTGTATCCTGAATCAATCACTTTGGAGTTACACAGAGCAGCATAGACTCTGAGACGAGCAAGCACAAACAGAGGAGGATTAATGCTACTTGAAAGCCACCAAGGAACGGAGGAACCAAGAGAGAGCCTTTCCCTGGAGCTGATATCCTGAATTTGGAATTCTAGCCTCCTAAGCTAAGAGAAAGGCATTTCTCCGCTTTTGATATCTCTCTCACAGCAGCACTAAGAAACTAAGACCTCATCTCTCTCTAAATAACTCCTCCCCTTGTGTTCTCCAACTTAGTGAAGGAACCCTCATCTACCCATGTGTCCAGCTAGGCAGACATTACAAACAAAACCTCATCCAGTCATTCCTACCTCCTTCCCTCCTTCATCCACACAACCAGCCTATCACCAAGTTTTTGTGAGTTGACCTCTTAATCTCTCTTGCATCTGCTCCTCTCCATTCTACTACCACCATTTCTAGTCCGCGAAACCATCTTCTCTTCACTGCTTCACTCCAAGAGCTTCCCACCCAGCCTCCTTTGCTCTGCATTCCTCGCAAGCAGTCTTTCAGAACTGCCGCTTTGCTCCTCTCCTGCCACTGCGCAGTGCATCCAGGGCTCCTCAGAGCCCACAGGAGGACGTTCAGAACCCCCACAGCCCTCTAGGGTCCTGCATGTCCCTGCTGTCAAGCCCATCTCTTTGCCTTCCATCCTTTATTTGGGACTATGCTCTCTTTCCAGCCTAGCCTGATCTTCTGCCTAATTTTATTCATTCATTCATTCATTCATTCATTCATTCATTCGTCTATCTCTCTCTCTCTCTCTCTCTCTCTCTCTCTCTCTCTCTCTCTCTCTCTCTCTCTCTCTCTCTCTCTCTCTCTCTATCTAGTCTTCTGCCTAATTTTAATTCAGCTGGCAGGCCCAGCTCAGAAGTTCTACGCACAGAAAGCCTATTCTGACTTCCCAAGGTCAGGCTAGGTGCCTATTTCGGAAAGTCAGTGGCCACGTAGGTTGGTCCTCTGCTCTCTGAATGAAGAAAACACGGCACCTACTGTCCCCAGGAGGGGCAGCCAATGCAGCCGCAGGAGCCTGTTGTGCTGCACACCAGTGGTGACTTGAGCCACATGCAGTTACTCCATAGGTTGTCCCGTTCCTTAAATACTCACAGAGGATTGGAAGCTGTTGAGAAAAGCAGGCAGGGAGTGGCAGAAAGGGAAGCAGAGGTTGCATGGGGAGAAACCATAGTGGGGAGGACCGTGCGGAGGCTGTTGCTTTTCACTGCACTTGAGTTTTTCATTGTACGCAAAAGAAATTAGACTGAAGAGAAAGTTATTACAAAATATCTTGGCTACTTCATAACATTTGCAGCAAGGGCCGGAGAATCAAGCTGGGAGCAGTGTGGGAACCATGCCCAGCCGCAGGCCGCAGAACCAGTCTGGTGAGCAGAGCTGTTCCTGCTTCAAGGACCAGGTCACTGAAGTTTGCACCATGTCAGCTGCTGACCTGGAACGTGGCCTTAGCAACCTTCATAGCTGCAGCGGGGATGCCGCACCACGTCTACTTACTCCTCTGTCACACCGCTTCCCGATTCAGAGTCTGGATGTGAGCTCCATGGCTCATGTGCTTGTGACTCAGCTGCAGGGGAGTCGGGAGAGCATGTACCTGGCAGAAGACAGACTGCTTCTCCAGAGAGTTTTAGCCCGAAGGACGTTCCTAACATAGAAATGGGACATATGCTTTGGCATGATTCAGACATGATTCTCTTTTCACCTTCAATCCTCAATGTCCTTCATTGTATTATTACATTTAAAAATTTTTATATCTTTGAATGCTTGGGAGTAGCCTTACTTGGCCATGATAGCTTATTCTTTATTTAATAAAGCAAAAAAATTGTTATTGTGAATTGAGTGAATGTTATGAATTGTTCTTTTATGTTTGCATTAATTAATATGTTTACAGTTTCATCGACATATCATACACAGATGAATTATTCTCTTAATATGATTCTAGATGGATGTAGAACTTGTACATCTGAGTTCCAACACAAGAGTGCCATATTGATTTTCTGTGGAAGGCATTGCATAGTTTTTATTTATTTGTTTGGTTTGGTCAAGGTCATGCTAGCTTTATAAAATCAGAAAAGTATGTTCTCTGGAACGGTTTACAGGTCATTTCCTGGTCTGTGTCGTTTTGGTGCAATGCACTGATAAATCAGCAGGACCTGAGATCACTTGAGGGACCTCCACTGCCACCCAGCCCATTCTGAGTCACAGCAGCCCTGACGAACAGCGGACAGCGTGGCGCTGCCCTGGGGCTGTAACTCTTCATGGAGCAGAAAGCCTCCTCTTGGTCCTGCAGAGCAGCTGGTGGTTTCAGACTGCGGGCGGACCTTTGCACCGACAGTCCAAGCGTGACCCACTACACCAGCAGGGCTCCTCCCATCGCAGGGATAGCTTTCTGAATACCTTTATAGTCCCTGCTGTAATTATCGGTCTGCTTTGGTGTCTAATCTTTTTATTTTTAAAATTATTTTAAAAAATAACTTTATTGGGGGCTCTTACAGCTCTTATCATAATCCATCCATCACCTTTTCCCCCATGTCTTACACCAACTACTGTCTCCCTTCACCCACTTTTCTGGGAGGGGGTTATATGTCAATCATTGTGAAAGGTACCCTCTTCCTCCCCCCCCCACACACACACCTTCCCCTTTCCCTCCTGATATCAATATTCTTATTGGTTCTGAGGGGTTTATCTGTCCTGGATTTTCTGTGTTTCCAGCTCTTATCTGTACCAGTGTACATGTTCTGGTCTAGCTGGATTAGTAAGGTAGACCTGGGTTCATGATAGTGGAGGGGGTGGGGGAAGCATTAAAGAACTAGAGGAAACTCAGGACCAATAATGACAGTAGCAATACCAGGAGGGAAGGGGAAAGTGGGGACAAGAAAGGGGAACTGATCACAATATCTACATAAAACCCCTTCCCAGGGGAACAGAAAAGTGGGTGAAGGGAGACAGCAGCTAGTGTAAGGCATGAAAAAGAAATTTATAAATGACCAAAGGTTCATGAGGGAGGGAGGGGAGGGGAGGGGAGGAAAAAAATGAGTTGAAACCAAGGACTCAAGTAGAAAGAAACTGTTTTGAAAATGATGATGGCAATAAATGTACACATGTGCTTGACACAACAGATATATGCATGGATTGTGATAAGAGCTATATGAGCCCCCATTAAAATTATTTTTTTAAAAAGAACTAGAAGAAAGTTGTATGCTTAATTGGTGCTATACTGCATTCTGTAAGGGGATGTCCAGTTGCCTACAGATGGGCTTTGTAGTCTCCACATTCACATTGATATTATTTTTTGTTCTGGATCTTTGATGCCTGATAACTGATCCCATCAGCACCTTGTGATCACACAGGCTGGTGTGCTTCTTCCACGTAGGCTTTGCTGTTTCTGAGCTAGATGGCTGCTTGTTTACCTTCAAGCCTTTAAGACCCCAGACACTATCTCTTTTAATAGCCGGGCACCATCAGCTTTCTTCACCACATTTGCTTATGCACTCATTTGTCTTCAGCGATTGTTTCAGAAAGTTGAGCATCACAGAACGCCAGGTTATTAGAACAAAGTGTTCTTCCATTGAGGGAGTACTTGAGTAGAGGCCCGATGTCCATCTGCTACCTTAATACTTACATATAAATATATCTGCATTGATCTATTTCCCAAACATCCTATATAAATATATTTGCATATGTACATGCCTTTATTTAGACCTCTATAACTGCCCTTTGCCTCCTAGTTCTTTCCTCTGTTTCCTTTTACTGTCCTCTTGTCCCACTATCATGCTCGGCCTTCATTTAGGTTTCAGTAATCCCTCTCGGCTACATTGCCCTAGATCAAGCCCTACCAGGCCTCCTATACCCTCCTCATCATAAATTTTAGATCCCTTGTTGTTCCTTTGTCCCTGGGTTTGTTGATATCCCCCTTCCTTTTCCCCGCCTCCCCTTCTTCCATGTCCCCCTGGAACTGTTGGTCCCATTGTTTTCTCCTCCAGATTGTTCATCACTCCTAGCTTATCTAGATAGACATGCAGAGACAAAGATAAGCACAAAAACAAGACAAAGCAAAAGAAAACAACAAAACCCCAAAACAACAGCAATAAAAAGAAATGCCTATAAATAGTTCCAGGTCTGTTTGTTGACCTTTAGGAGTGTTTTCTGGTTGAGTCCAATGGGGTGCCACCACACCTTTGCCCCACAGTCTGTTTTTGGGATTCCTCGGGGACTTCCTTGCTGTGCTCCCCTTGCTGCTCTGATACACTCCCTTAATATTTTGGCCCGGTGCAGTGGGGTCAGATAGGGCACAATTCCCACACTGTGCCTCCAGTGCTGTCCCCCGTAGAGCTATGGGTCAGTGAGGGACGTTGTGTCTCGTGGTGGGGCCGGCCATATTGTCCTCTCTGTGCATTGGCTGCTCTGAGCAGGAATATTGTCCCTGTGGTGACACACTTAAGATTCCAAGCAAAGCCACTACCCTGACATCAGGTGGCCACACCACCACAGTGATGGGTCCAGGTACAGGAAGTAAGTTGGTAATTCCATAGAGAAGCCAAAAACTCCCTGTGATGCTTGAGATAGATATACTCTCTCTGGATGTTGGTGAGAAAATATGTAACCCCAGATGAACTGTGGAATGCTTGAGAGGTAGTTAATGAACTGGTTAATGCACTTGGCTGCTAACCAAAACATTGGCAGTTCGAGTCTACCCAGAGGCACCTTGGAAGAAAGGGTGAAAATCTATTTCTGAAAAGAAAAGAAAAGAAGAGAAGAGAAAAGGAAAATTAGTCATTGAAAACATTATGGAAGAGTCTTACTCTGAAACACATGAAACTGGTTACCTGGCTAAGTGCACTACACCATGGATCCTGTGATCACAAATGGATCCGGCCTTTGAATTAAGCTGATGTCATGGAAGATATAATGAAACAATGGGTAGAAAATGGGTCCTTGATGGCATGACTGAGCTGCTGAAGTTCACTGAGATAAAAATTCCCTAATTTTTTAAGTCAGCTGATATTGGAATAGTTACTTGTAACATAATGAACGTAAGAGATCAAAATGTTTTTTTAATTTTAATTTTTCTATTTCAACAATGATTTACAAGAACTAAAATAAAATCTAGGTGGAATTTTATTTTTCTCTGTATAGTCATGTACCACATAGCATCCATTTGGACAATGTCTGACGACATGTATGAGGGGCTACAAAAGGTTTGGGGAAATGTAATGATCATGGAATCTTCCCATGAACGGTATCAAGTCTCCTCATGTGTCTGTGACCCCATAAAGTTATAATAAATAAGCAAACAGATTCACTGTCACAGAGTCGATCTTGACGCACAGTCACTCTGTAGGACAGAGCAGAACTGCCCCTGTGGCTTTCTGAGGCTGCGTAAATCTTTACAGGGGCAGGAAACC
This sequence comes from Tenrec ecaudatus, assembly GCF_050624435.1. Classification (NCBI taxonomy): domain Eukaryota; kingdom Metazoa; phylum Chordata; class Mammalia; order Afrosoricida; family Tenrecidae; genus Tenrec; species Tenrec ecaudatus. The sequence continues at coordinate 105,201,712 of NC_134539.1, read as the reverse complement.
TCGTCGCTCTCCTATGGAGTGGCTGCTGGGCTTTAACTGCTGACCTTGCAGTTAACAGCCCAACGTGGAACCCACCAGGCCACCAAGGCTCCTCTAAAGTTATAACAGAGTTCAGAAATCCCACTCTGAGAGCAGAATGTAGGGGTACACGAACTTTCTGCATACAACACATTATCTCCTGTCTCTCATCTACGAACTGATTGTGCTGCCAGGGTTTATGGTCCAATGCGTATATAACCTATAATAATGCATATGCATATGCCTTAGTAGTCCTAATAAACACACCTATGTTGCTTGCTTATGTATGTACTATCCTGTACTTTCCACCTGAAAAGGTTAGTGTGTCATAGCACATGCTCCACCTTGTAGGCAGCAGCTTCCAATTTGTGGGTCTCACATCTCTTGTATGTTACTGTAGCGTTATCTCCCTGCTCAGTTTTTTTTTAAATACATCACAGTGAGAGGCATCATGGCTCCCAGACACAGCCAAGCCATGGCTGGTGCTCGCAGCAGCAAGAAACAGAGAGGAAGAATTGGTTAGGATGTGAAATCAAAGTGCATTAAATAACACAACGGCCAAAAAAAAAATTCAGCGAGCGCTATTTGCTTACATGTGTTACACCTGATCACATCAGTCTCCGAAGACAAAGGGGGGAAAATCAACAAGCTGATACAGGATCAGCTCCACGGAAAGTGACAAGTCTAATAAAAATGCGAGAGGAAACTCTATCATCCATGGAAGGGTTGCTCATGATGCGGATTGAGGACTAAACATGAAAATGCATTCCTGTAACATGATGATGCACACTGCTGAGGTAAAAGGCTTGTTGGAAAGGCGTAAAGAAAAAGCGGGATCTAACTATGACGGGATGCTCACACGGCATTTGCCCCACATAGCGTCCTATGTCCCACCTATATCGCGGGCGCTGCGGCATGTGACTGTCGTTTATTTATGCGGCTGTTGTTGCTGTTCAGAAGGTGTACAGCACAACATGCTGAGGCTGCCACTGGTCATCGAAGACACCAAACCAAAAACCAACTCCCTGCCATCAGGTTGCTTCTGACTCAGCGATGAGTCTCCTGGAACACTTTCTGCAAGTAGGCACATGCTTCCAGTCCTGTTCCGTTCTCACCCCCTCCTTCTCAAGGGTTCCTCTCTCTTCACTATGAACCGACCACCCCCTAAGCCTCCTCTCAGACCTCTCCAGCTGCTGTCATCAACTTAATCCCGTGTAGGCTGGTTTTAAAAGAGCATAATGCTCAACCTGGATATCCTTATGTAACTCAGCAAAATCATAATTGTTTCTTTAAGGAAGACTTCAGGGGCTATTTTTGGCTTAAGGTTTAAAGATGATCTTGGGGCAATAGTTTCAGTGCTTCATCCATGACGCTCCAGTCCAGATTCCATGAACATTTGAAATTCTGTCTCTATCTCCTTGAATTTGATTGAGAGTTTTCTATAGAACCTTTGCTCCAAACATTCAATAATGGTCCTGGGCAACACCCCCCCACACACACACACACACCAGCTCTTCTAGTCTCAGGGCAAAGAAGACCGTTGTTCACGGAAGCAATTAGATACAGTGAGTTTGGTTTTTGGTTTGATGTCTTAGAATGACCAATGGCAAGCTTCTAAGACTCCAGACAATATGAAAAGATGGATTAACCAATAACCAGAGTAAGCATGGGCTTACTTGTGTCTGCTGGGTCTTCTACCCCTGCCAGGAACTATACATTTGAAACTTAAATTCTATAGGAAGATGCTGTGGCATTGGGAGGGAGACAGATCTTGACTCCAGATTAGTAAAGAAGTACAAGCAAGACCACACTTGCCTTACTTACTGGGCAATCCAACATTAACCGTGTGCAATGAACTAGGAAATAGAACAGAAGCACTAAACGTGCTGACAAGTTTCATGAAACCATGACTCTAACTCTCCAAACCAAGGTATCAAATCCCATGAGGTGTCTGATTGTATATAAGCAGCCTCAGCATATTGTTCTTGTGTCTATCTATCTATCATCTATCTATCTATCTATCATCTATCTCTCTCACAATGTTTGCCATCTCACAAATGTTCATCAACGTCTTGTATTGACATTGATTCTATGAATCAGCTGTACAGCCCTTACCTTAATGTGATTTTCTGTCATTGTTCCTGGCGGAATGTTTAAGACCTATATTTTTATTTTGAGCTAATCACACATTCAGATGCAGCTGTAAAAAGCGATTTAAAAAAAGAAAGAGAGAGAGATGCCATGTTCCCTTTCCCCCCTTCCCCCATGATAGCATCTTGCTGCTGTATGTGTGAATCAGGCAGGTTTATAGAGCAGATCGGTTTTCCATTCGGTGGTGCACACACATTTTGTTTCAGTTCCTTGACTGCAGCCCCCACAGGGTGGAATCCTTAGTTCACGTCCTCCTGTGCTTCCTGTTCCTGTCCCTCCTTCGTTCCTAACCCCTCTGAATTTTGGCCAGAGGTAAACGCTACTTTTTTGGCCAGAGGTAAATGCTACTTTAAAAAAAATTACCTCAAGTGGTTGAGTACTTTAAGGTGTGCATACCTCCTTCGTGTTAATCTGTTGATCGACTTGTGATTGTTGTCTGAAAAGAGACCCATGCCGGTGAGGCCAGGAGCTTCAGACCTGATGATGGCCCAAGGCCATTATCTCAGGGATTCCACCCAGCGATGGCCAGTATTCTTGGTTTCGATCAGACCAATGAGCACGGTCTTGCTTATGATTTTGAGTTACTCTCCCACTTTATGCAGGATCTTTCAGTATGATCCCTTTCAGAGCAGTCTGTCATGGTAATGAGGCATCATGTCGTTCTGGCCTCAGAGAGTTGTGCAGGCACGTGTGCAAGATCCATTCATTCATTGTAGTAATTGTTTCCATGGATCTTCTACTTTTTTTCTTTTCTCTTTCTCTTTTTATTTGTGTTCTCTTCTTTCTTCCAGACAGGAGAGACCTTAGCTGGCTGCTCCATGTGGTTGTTAGGGACCATCGAGTAGGCTCTATACAACAGAGGCAAACAATGCCCGGCCCCGCACAATCCTCACGGTTGTTCCCGTGGGGGAGTCCATTGTTTCAGCCACTGTGTCCGTCCGTCTCATCGAGGGCCTCCCTCTTTGGCACTGCCCCCTCTACTTTTCCAAGCGTGATGTCCATGTCCAGGGGCGGGTCCCTCCTGACAACATGTCCGAAGTTCGTTAGATAAAGTCTCGCCATCCTTGCCTCTCAGGAGTGTACTTCTTCCAAAACAGGCTGGTTTGTTCTTTTAGCAGGTCCCTGCTACTTTCAGTATTCATGGCCAACACCTTGATTCAACAGCATTGGTTCTTCGTCTGTCTTCCTTATTCAATGTCCAGCTTTCACATGCACACGAGGCCATTCCAGAATTTATTGCTGTTGCTTTTAATACTACTTGAGCCATATCACCTAAGGTTTGGGGCTTGTTTGAGGTGTGAATTTGTTTTATAGATGATAAATATACATATACAGTGTATGTATAAAGCAGCATGTCTGCCCTTCCTGTTTATATTTTTTGTATCCTATTGTAAATTATATTATTTATTCTTTACCAATTTTGGGAATTAAAAGGTATTTTGGTTATTTAATATAATAAAAGCTGTTACACTTATTAAATGTAAATCTCCCCATCCCCCCAAAAAAAGCACCATGACCTGCGTCAGGTGCACCTTAGTCCTGAAAGTAACATCCTTGCTCTTCATCCCTTTAAGGAGGTCTTGTTCAGCAGATCTACCCAATGTCGTCTTTTGAGCTCTTGACCGCTGTTTCCATGAACATCGATTGTGGCCCTAAGCAAAATGAAATCCTGGACAACTTCAATCTTTAAAAAAAATTATTATTTTAAAAATTCATTTTATTGGGGCTCTTTTCAAAATATATCCATCCACCCATTGTATCAAGCACATTTGTACATTTGTTGTCATTATCATTTTAAAACATTTTCTTTCCACTTGAGCCCTTGATATCAGCTCATTTTTCTCCTCCCTCCTTCCCTCACAAACCCTTGATAATTTATAAATTATTATTATTTTTTCATGTCTTACACTGACAGATGTCTCCTTTGACCCACTTTTCTGTTGTCCGTCTCTCTAGGAGGGGTTATATAGAGATCATTGTAATCAGTTTCCCCTTTCTCCCCCCACCTTCCCCTTCCCCTCCTGGTATCGCTACTCTCATTATTCGTCCTGAGGAGTTTATCTGTCCTGGATTCCCTGTGTTTCCAGCTCTTATCTGTACCTGTGTGCAGGCTCTGATGTAGCCAGATTTGTAAGGCAGAATTGAGATCATGATAGTGGGGGAGGGAGGAAACATTAAAAAACTATATGAAAGTTTCGTCTCTTCCTTGTGTCCCTTCTGTAAGGGGATGTCCAATTGTCTACAGATGGGCTTTGGAGCTCCACTCTGCACTCCCCCTCATTCACACTGATATGATTTTTTGTTCTGGGTCTTTGATGCCTTATACCTGATCCCATTGACACCTCGTGATCACACAAGCTGGTATGCTTCTTCCATGTGGGCTTTGTTGCTTCTCAGCTAGATGGTCCCTTGTTTATCTTCAAGCCTTTAAGATCTCAGATGCTATATCTTTTGATAGCTAGGCACCATCAGCTTTCTTCACCACATTTGTTTATCCACCCATTTTTCTTCAGCGATTGTTTCGGGAAGCTGAGCATCATGGAATGCCAGGTTATTAAGATAAAGTGTTCTTACATTGAGGGAGTACTTGAGTAGAGGCCCACTATCCGTCTGCTACCTTTATAATTTGTACATACATAAATATATGTACACAGATTTATTTCCCTATTGTTATAGCTAAATATATTTACATGTGTACACCTGTATTTAGACCTCTATAAGTACCCTTTGCCTCCTAGTTCTTCTCTGTTTCCTTTTATTGCCCTCTTGTCCCACTATCATGTTTGGCCTTCATTTAGGTTTCAGTAATCCCTCTCGGCTACATTGCCTTTGATCAAGCCCTACCAGGCCTCCTATACCCTCCTCACCACCGATTTTAGATCACTTGTTGTTCCCTTGTCCCTAGGTTTGTTAACACCACTTCCTTTCCCCGCCTCCCCTCTTCCATGTCACCCCGAACCATCGGTCCTGTTGTTTACTCCTCCAGATTGTTTATCTCGCCTACTTATCTAGACAGACCTGCAGAGACAATAATAAGCACACACACACAAAAAGACAGAGCAAAACAAAAGAAAACAAAACAACAACAACAGACTTTTCTCCACTTATCCCCATGTGATCTTTTGGTTCGGTTGTGAGGATTTGGGTCTTGGTTACTTTGAGTTGCAGTCCATTCTGAAGGCTGCAATCCTTGATCTTCATCCGCAAGTGCTTTAAGGCCTCCTGGCTTTCGTTAAGCAAAGTTGTGCCATCGGCATATTGCAGGTTGTTAATGAGCCTTCCTCCAATCCTCATAGCACAGTCTCTTCATATAATCCAGCCTCTCTGACTATTTGCTTAGCATACAGATTGAATAAGTATGCTGAGAGGACACAACCCCGACACACACCTTTCTTAGTTTGAAACCAAGCAGAATCACCTTATTCTGTTCAGACAATTGCTTCTTAATCCATGACAGGTTCTGCATGAGCACATGAAGGGTTCTGGAGTTCTCATTCTGCTCGAGGCTGTCCACAGTTTGTTATGGTGCACACAGTGGGATACCTTGGCACAGTCAATCAAACACAAGTACACATCTCTCTGGTATACGCTGCTTTGAGCTAAGTTCCTTCTGACATCAGGAATTATATCCCTGGTTCCTCTCTGGCAGCTCCCTGTCAACGTACTGCTGGAACCGTTGTTAGATGACCTTCAGCAACATGTCACTTGAATGAGATATCAATGATGTTGTTCTATAATTTGAGCATTCGGTTGGTCATCTTTTTGTGGAATGGTTACAAATATGGACCTCTTCCAGTCAGTTGGCTAAGTGCTATCTTCTAAACTTCCTGGCACGGAGGAGTGAGTGTTTCTAGTGCTTAATCAGCTTCTGAAACATTTCAATAGGTAAGCCATCAATTCCTGGAACCTTGTTTTTTGGCTAATGTTTTCAGTGCAACTTGAACTTCTTCCTACAATACCATTGGTTCTTATTCCTATACTACCTCTTGAAATGGTAGAATGTTGATTCGTTCTTTTAATTTTTTTCTTTCCCTTTTTTTGTTGTTCTTTTTTATATTCTTTTATTTATTTTTTATTTTTTTATGAGTGAGTGAGTGAGACAGTGAGTGAGTGGACAGTGAGTGAATGAGACAGTGAGTGAGACAGTGAGTGAGTGAGTCTTTCTTTCTTTTTAAAAAACGCATTATTTTCCAGTGACTCCTTATATCCTTTCCATCTTTGTTTGATGTCTCCGGCATCATTCAATATTTTTCCCATCACATCTTTCAGTCTGGCAACAGGAGGCTTACATTTTTGTAATTTGTAAAAGCTATAGTACAATATTATAACCAGAATACTGACAATGATACAGTCGAGATTCAAACCTTTGGATAGCCGCATGTATAACCTCATGCTGCCCTGACACTCCCCCCAACACTCACCCCCTTTGGAACTCCTGGCAGCCATTGCTCTGTCCTTCATGTCTATAATTCTATGAATGAAGTCATACAGTAGAAACCATTGGGGATTGACTTTTTTTCACTCGGCACAGTTCTCTGAAGCGTCGTCAGGTAGTTGGACGTGTCACCAGCGTTGCTCCCTTGCGTTCAGGGGTATCCCACAATACGACATGTAACCGTTTCTGTAACCATTCGCCAACAAAAGACACATGGATGGTAGTTTGGGGGGGGGAGGGGGAGGGCTACGACAGAGAAAAACAAAACCAACCCAGGACTCTGGCATCAATTCTGACTCACAGGAGCCCCTGAGGCACAGAGCACAACTGTCCCATGGGGCTTTCTTAGCTGCGATCTTGACAGAAGCTGCTTGCCAAGGTCACTCTCCCAGACCCACTGAGACCAACCTGAGATTAGTGGTCTGTGCTACGCAAGGACCTATAAACATCTATGTACAGGATTTGCGTGTGGGGGGGCTCTGTGTGAGCATCAGCCTTCATTCCTCTGAGCGATATACCTGGAGTGACGTGTAAACTGTTGGTGTTTACTTTTAAAAGAACCTGATGTCCTGTTTCCCAGGGTGGATGCTCCGTGCTGTGTTCCCACCAGCAATGTCTGAATGAGGCAGTTTCTCCGCATCCTCCCTATGATTTGGTGTTGTGACTATTACGAATTTTAGGGATGCTTCCAGGTACACAGTGATATCGCATTGTGGTCTAATTTCCTTTCCCTGAAGGGTTTGCATGAATGGTCTGGCGTCTGAGCACCTCCTCCCTTGCCCGCAGGGTGGATGACTCAGTGGGCGGCTAACCTCCAGATTAGCACGAACTTTGAAACCACCAGCTGCTCCCTGCTCCGAGGGAGAAAGATTTCTACTCCCATAAAGAGTCTAAGAGGGAGGAGCGGGGAGGGAGGGGGGGAAATGAGGAGCTGATGCCAGGGGCTTAGGTGGAGAGCAAATGTTCTCAGAATGATGAGGGCAATGAGTGTACAGATGCGCTTTACACAATTGATGTATGTATGGATTGTGATAAGAGTTGTATGAGCCCCTAATAAAACGATTTAAAAAAAAAGAGTCTAAGTAACCCACAGGGTCAGACGCCGTGAGAGAGACAGAGAGGGGGAGAGGTGGCCTCCTTTCATGAATTCCTTTCTTTTGGTCATTTGCTCTTATGAGAATGTTTGCCTTTTTTACTGTTGGGTTTGAAAAGTTCCTCATACGCGCTAGTCCTTTGTCAGGACACGGTCGGCACATATTCCCTCTCTGTCGGTAACCTGCCTGTTCACCTTCTTAAGCAGCAGAGAGCAAAGGGTTTCCATTTTGATGACGTCGAATGGATCGGTTTCCTTGTATTGACTGTGCTTTGGCTCTAAGAACTCTTGGCCAAGCCCTAGATCCCCAAGGTTTTCTCTTGAACGTTTTATACTTCATATTTAATGTTGAGGCTCATTAGTTTTCTTATGGAGATCCAATTTCTCAAATACAAATGGCTATAAAGGCTGTCTTGCCTTAATTTAATATTTTGGGTTATTGTTGTTAGGTGCCATGATTCACAGAAACTATGAGAGCAGCAAGATGCAGCCTTTCCAATTTCCCAAGGGAGAAGAACCAAGAGCAACAGCCAAAGGCTGTTTGACCAGTTGGGTCGCCTTTGGTGTCGTCCTTCCCGCCCACAGCACTCTGTACATCTTTACTGAGTTCAATAATTTGGTGTAATGGCCACCCAGAACTCACAAACAGACCTCCTGATTATGGCTCTTGTTAGGGAAGTAACCGGGTACAATTCACAGAAATGACTCAGATGTAGTTTTCCCACCAGGAAAACCCCTTTCAGCCTCTTCTCAGGCAGGTCTCTGGTCTTTGCACTCTCAGCCCCTTAGGCCACTTGGGTCTCTTGAGTTGGCTTGGCCTCTGCCTTTCTCCATTAAGTGCTTCATTACAAAGCTTTCCCTTGGCTAAAGTGCTTGGAGACACCCCATTCCACCAGTAAGCCTCTGCTTGTTGGTGGGTCACAAGCCTCAGTTTGCATAATCTCACCCAATACTACGGCAAGACAGGCCATATAAAGTGATCCATTTCACCACAGCAGACCTGTCTATCACAGAACAAAATGCTACCCTGTCCTGCATAATCTCCTGTCAACTTGAGGGTATGAAGCGTGAAGGGGTGGAGCTTAGCCTGTCAATCCAGTTGCAGTTTGATGACCTCTTTTGGAGGCGATTCAGAGATTAATAGCTCACTGGAGGCAGGACACTCTCTCCATGTCTCACCTTCCTGGGATGAAAACACTCAGAGAACTGGAGGAGCCACCTGGAGACCTGTGCCAGCATTGAGATGCTTCCACTGGATCCACAAGACTTTCCACCCACTGGCCCGTGATCTTCCTGCATTTGGCATCATTGCATGTGCTGCATGTCCATAAAGAGGAATTTATGGACTAGTATTGGACATATGAGCTAATATCAGACTTAAGGACTTGATCTGGATTGGGCTGGTATGTTTTCTCAATTACAATTGCTCTTTGATATAAAGCTCTTTCTTACCATAAATGAGTCTCTCAGTGAATTTGTTTCTCTAGTCCACCTGGCCTCCTAACACACTTGCCTTCTGGTCTATGTAGAGATTCTGTATAAGTGTAACTAAGTGCTTTAGAATTCCCAATCTTTGCAATGTTGTTCAGACAACCTTATGATCCACACATCTCAATGTCTTTGCCTAGTCAATAAAACACAGTAAACATCTTCCTGTATTCTCTGCTTTCAGCCAAGATCCATCTGGCAGCCAGTGATATCTTTCCATCACATCCTTTTGTGAATCCAGCTTGAATTTCTGGTGGCTCTTCCTACTGCAACTGTTTTAAAATGATCTTCATCAAAATTTTACTTGTATGTTCTATTAATGATATTGTATGATATGATAATGATATCCTACATTCTGGTGAATCATCTTTCTTTGGAGTGGGCACAAGTACAAATCTTTTTCAGTCAGTTTGGCCTGGTATCTGTCTTCCCAATTTCTTTAGTGAGTTCTTCCGAATTGCCTCCATTTGTTGAACCATTTCAATGGGTATTCGGTCCATTTATGCTACCTTGTTTTTCATGAATGCTTTCAACACATCTTGAACTCCTTCAATCAATACCATTAGTTCTTGATCATATACTACCCCTTGAAATGGTTCAACATTAATCAAACTTTTGGGGGGGTAACATGATTGTGTATTTTGTCATTTTTTAAAATTTTTCTGCCTTGCTCAATATTTTACTGGTGTAGAATTCTTCTGTATTTAAACTTGAGACTTAATTTTCTTCTTCAGGTCTTTCAACTTGAGGAATGCTGAGTGTGTTCTCCTTTGGTTTCCAACTCCAGGATTTGGGATATTTTATTCTAGCTCTTTACTTTGTTTTCTTGAGAGGCCCTTGGAAATCTTCTGTTCAGCTCTGTAACTTAAGAACTTCTTCCGTTATCTTTAACGACTCTGTATTCAAGAGTAAGCTCAAGTCTCTTCTGACATCCACTGAGGCTTTTTCTTTCTTTCCTGTCTTTTTAATGACCTTTTTCTTTCTTTGCACATGAGATCTTTGATGTTGTTCCAAAACTCATTAAGATCTTTGATCATCAGTGTTCAATGCATTAAATCTATTGTTTGTTTGTTATTAGCTGTGTATTGCAGGCATGAAGGTTTACAGAGCACATCATCTGTTCTATGTTCAACAATTCATACACATTGCGCTTTATCTCATTTCATTGGGGTCCCCATAATGTACCATCACTTTTCTCACTTCTTAGTTGTGCTCCTGTTTCTATCTTTCCTCCTTTCTTAAGCTTATGAGCTTTATTCTTCAGTAAATGCTGCCCTTTTGATCTTGGGTGGAGCCTAACCTGTCAATCAAGTCACAGGCTGATGTGCTTCCATGTGGGCGTGGCCTCATAAGGAGGGTCCTGGGAACCTTTCCTCTCGCTGCTTCACCTCCCTGCCAGTGAGCCACGCAGAGACAGCCCTGATATGCTTCCATTGGATCCACAAGACTTTGTACCCACCAGCCGGTGATCTTCCTGAATTCAGCATCATTGCATGTAGCATGAGTCTGAAGAGGGATTTATGGACGAGTGTTGGATTAATGGACTTGATCTGGACTGGGCTGGGATATTTTTCTGATATATACCATATATACTCGAATATAAGCTGACCCGAGTATAAGCCGAGGTACTTAATTATTCCCTAGGAAATCAGAAAAACTGATTGACTCGAGTATAAGCCTAGGGTGGAGAATGCAGAAGCTATTGGTGAGTTTCAATAATCAAAACAAATGAAAATAAATTACTAAACACTGAGACATCAGTGGGGTAATGTATTTCAATATTTATTTTAAATAAAAAGATAAATAAAAGGACAATGAGTCATTTAACATTAGTAACCCAGCACAGTAAGTGGAAAATAGGTTCAACAAAAACAGTAAGGTATCAACAATGATACCATAAGTACTATTCCCTGAACTCAATCAGCAACCAAGCTAAAATGTAGAGTTAAGATCATTCAAAACTGGATTCCTCATCATCATCCATATCCCAATGCAGAGCTTCAGCTGGTGTGAGGTCATCATAGCCGCTGTCCTCATGCCGTCATCACCATCGTTGCTGTCATTTTCATACAAAGCGCAGTCTTCACTGCCATCCATAGCATTACTAATACTACATTTCTGGAAGGCACGTCGCACCATGTCTTCTGGTGTCTTCCCATGCATCTCGAACCCACTTTGCTATTAACTCTATGTCAGGCTTCATGAGATTTCCTCCTTTTGTTAGTCGGGCTTGACCAGATGACATCCATTCATGACACATCCTTCGCACACGGTCTTTAAAAGACTTATTCAAAGATACACGGCATAGGACGGCTCTGATTGGTTAGATGTGAGTAAACAAACATTCAAAGCCTGGCAGTGTCAGCGGGGCTTTGAATGAACAGCGGAGAAATGGCGATCACCCACGAGATAATGGGCGCTTGTCCCATTACCTCGGGGGGGGGGGGGAACTCAGCGAGATGTTACACCTCGCTGGGGTACCACTGACCCGTGTATAAGCCGAACCCCAGTTTTTCAGCACATTTTTTGTGCTGAAAAACTCGACTTATACATGAGTATATTTGGTAATCACTTCTTGATATAAAGCTCTCTCTTATAAATATAAATGATTGTCACTGAATTTGTTTCTCTAGTCGACCTGGTCTAACAGAGTCCCTGTCTCATATCATCTCTCCTCCGAGTGTATGCCTCTTCTCCTGTTTAATTTCTTAGAAGGACACTTGTCCTCAGACTTGGGGCCTCCTCAGACAATCTAACATAATCTCCTCATCTCAAGATCTTTACATACAGCTGTAAAGACCTGTTTCATAAATATGTAAGGTCATACACTAGCCAAGATCAAGATGCAGACATACCTTCTTTGGAGGGTGGGGCGGGATGGCTATTAGCTTCCTAAAGTGATGCTGAAGGCTCCCTGGTACTTGTACTTTGGTCAGTATGAGATAGCCCTCCTCTCTTTCTGCCTTAATTCTATTTTGATTGCCATGGAATCACTATGTTTGCCTTCTGTTTGAATCTCCACAACAGAACTTTCATATTCTGTTGCTTCCCACGCTTTCTAGGCTTTAGAAGCCAGAGCTTTATGCTCTCCTAGGTTAGGAATCTGGAAGCACAGCTTCCGGGCAGCAGCTCTAGAGGAAGGCTTTCTATTTCTCTCTTTGCTCGTTTCCATATCAGTGCACCTGGATTTCCTTGGCGAAGCCCATGTATTATTATTTTTAATTTTTTATCTATATCTGTTGGCCTGTCTGTTTATTTATCTCCATGTATCTTGGTATCAATCTTCCCCTGGGCCTAGGAGGTTCTCAGATTGGATTCAAAGGATTAACTCTGCTTCAGGCTCATTTCTCTTGGAACTGAGGTAGCATTGAGCTTCATAGTTTCATCATTTTGCTTGTGATGTCTCTCTTGCAAGCAGCATATAGCAGAATTACTTTGTAATCCAATCTGAATCTGTCTCTTGTATGGGTGAGTTCAACGCAATATATTATTTCTCTTGACTTATTCCTTGCATTTTATTGCTTTTGGGGTTTTTTTCCTTTTTTATGGCGTTAATCAAGTTTTCTTTATATCATCTGATTATTTGGAAGGTGCATATTTCATTTATGGTCTTTAATGGTGACCTTAAAATTTAAATATATATATTTCAAGTATACTATATTTTCAATTGTCTCATATACATGTGAAATTGGATGTTGAATAAGGAAGGCCAAGGAAGCATGGATGCTTTTGAACTACAGCGCTGGTGAGGAATATTGAAAGTGCCATGTGCTGTCAAACGAACAAACAGATCCCTCTTGAATGAAGTACAGCCAGAATGCTCCTTAGAGGCAAGGATAGCAAGACTTCATCTCCAGTCCTCTGGACATGCTGTCAGGAGAGACTGGTCTCTGGAGAAGGACATCATGCTTGGTGACGTGGAGGGGCACAAACAAAGACAAAGGAGAACTGTCTGCTACCTTTATACTAAACCTAGAAATATATGTACATAGATCTATTTCCCCATAATCATATATAAATACATGTATATAGGTTCATGCCTGTATTTAGACCTTTATAAATGCCCTTTGCCTCCTCATTCTTCTTTCTATTTCCTTTTACTTCCCAGTATCATGTTCGGCCTTTATTCAGATTTCAGTAATTCCTCTCGGTAACAATGCCCTTGATCAAGCCCCACCAGGCCTCCTACACCCTCCTCATTGTCAGGGTAGACCAGCCCCTAACCAGCCCCAACACATCATTATGGGTCCGGTAGGTACAAATGTACAGCGATAATAAGTAAAGATTACAGTAAAGTCATAGAGAGCCTGAATGACAGAAGAGAGATTGAAATAATGGAGTCAGACACATTTCATGGTAGCAATGCTCACCTCAGCCTCATCTGGTGGTCCACTTGGAGAGAGAGATACCAGAGGGCAGGAGAGAAGGGGAGAAGGAGGACAAGGGGATAGGGAACAGGGGAGTGAGGACGGGGGTAAGGAAGTGGGAGCGGAGAGAGGCCAAGGGGAATCTTTATTGGTAAGCAAGGCTTATATATCTTTGGGGGGGATATGCAAGCCCACTAATTACATGTAAAGACAGATGTCACAGGAAGGGGTTGCACTATAGGTTATACAGAAATGAGAGGGGGGACAAGCTAGAGATATACACACAATAGGAAGGGGAGGGATTGGGGGGTACACATGTGACAAGAAGGGCGGATCCTAGATTCAGGGTGACAGCCTAACTTTGGATGTCACTGAGCTGGTTTGACCTGTTCTCTGGCTCATTATAGAAACCATTATCAGTAGGCTGTAAACCCACCCTGTAGGGACCAAACCAATGACTGCAAGCCATTGTCCTTAACAGCAGGGAGTGGGCCCTACTTGTGGTGGGACCAGACAGTAGTCTGGCAACTGCCTGCCTTCAGGGAAGTAACTTGACAATCATTTACCATTGGCTGCAAGCAGCTAAGTCTAACATATATTTGGGGAAGATAACTTGGGGGAGATGACTTGGGAGAAATCTTTCTGTTTCCCACACCTCACCATGGATTTTTGATCACTTGTTGTTCCCTTGTCCCTTCCTTTCCCCCGCCTTCCCCTCGCTTGTGTCCCCCTGGAACTGTTGTCTTGTCATTTTTATCCTCTGGATTTTTTATCCCGCCTATCTTATCTAGACAGACATGCAGAGACAAAAAAAAACACAAAACCAAGACAGAGCAAAACAAAACAACAACAAAATAACCAATGACAAGACAGGGAGAAACGCCTATAAATAGTTCCAGGTCTGTTTGTTGACCTTTCAGAGTGTTTTTTGGTTAGTGGGGTGCCACACCCTGGCCCCAAAGTCTAGGTGTGGTATCCCCCGGGACCTCGTTGCTGTACTCACTTTATCACTCTGTTGCACACTCTTAGCATTTTGCCCTGGTGCGGCCACCACCAGTTTTAAACATTTTCTTTCTTCTTGAAACCTTGGGATGAGCTCCCCTGTATCCCGTACCTGCCCCCAGGAGCCCTTATGATTATATTTTCTATTATTATTATTTTGCCATATCTGACACAATCCAAAGTATCCATTCACCTGCAATTCTGTTATTCATTCCCCTCCAGTGGGGTGATACAGTTACCATTGTTATCAATCTCCCCCCACCCCTTCCTGTACCCTCAGGGCACCATTAATCTCATTACTGTAATAAAGCAAAAGTTTAGAGACACCGGGTATCATTAGTTTATTATAATAAAAGAGAGACATGGGGTTATTTACATGATGAAGGATTTTAGACCTGCAACGGAGTGAGCAACTTCGCATCAGGCCGTTTCAACAGTGGTTTATTCTGCTCTACATGGACCCTGGAATGCGGCTTTCTCTCACTAAGAAATAATCCTTGTCATCTTTGAATCTGACCTTTCAGCCTCCCATGTTCAGGGAGAACTCTGTCCTGACTCTTATGTGCTCTGCTGGAATCTTCCCACCCTTTCCTTTAGAGCCGAACCCAATAGCTAACCACTGTTGCTTGCAGGACTGTTCCTTGAGATTTTTTTGGAAGCACCATCCCCCCTTTGATCAGAGTTTCAGGGCCACTCCTTTCTGCCAATGTGCAGTCACACCGGGACAGCAACGGTCTAAATACCTCTCCTGCCACTGGGTTACTGCCGTTCATGCTCCTCTCGCTGCCTAACCTTACACTTCTGACATAACATCAGAGCACAGTTTTCTATCAGTGTCTTCAGCTGATTATTGCTGACTGCCCTGAAACCACGATGGCATTCTTAGAAAGTATTTCGTTTCTTACTCTCCTCCTCCACTACTCAAGAGATATTACCTTTTAAAAAATGGCACAGGGGTCTCTCCCCTAACTTCATGAGGGGACAGAGAATCACCACCAACATCAGCCCAAGGCTGATTCCTAAGAGAAAGAGATCAAATACACCTCCGCCTCTCCACCCCTTTCACCAATGTGACATGAGCCATTCTTCCCATGGCCCTCTTGATTTCTCTGCTGAGTTTGATAATTCATTGCAATGGCCACACAGCACGCATCGATCACAATTACAGTTGTGACGCTATTTAGGAAAGTAACAGGTAACAATGCAGGATCAGGATGGACGCAGGATACAGTTCTTCAGTCCAGAAAGCTTCTCAGCCTTGACTGCAGGCAGGCTTCTCTCTCTTTCAGACCCTAGGCAGCTGGCTTCCTCAGTCTCTATGTCCCTTGATCTCACCTGTGTCCTGCTTGGTCAAGTGTTACAAAGCTCCTTAGCACCATCACTAAATACCTAGAGATATCTCACTTTGGCAGCAATCTCCCTGCCCATGAGCACTCTCTCGTTCCCTGGGTCAGCACTGTGGATTCGTTATGGGCTGTTTTACACTGGCCTTTGGTTCTGCTGCTGTTGCTTCTTTTTACCATCCTGTCCTCTCACTGGTGTTAAAGCTCTCTCTCTGTCTCTTGGGCGGAGGAGGCTGTCAGCACAGGGACCCTGGGTCCAAAGGACACGCTCTGCTGCTGTTACTTCTTGGTGGTTGTGAAGTCTCGTCTTTCTGCCTCTGGGATGGCTCATTTTAAGCCTAGTGATGGCAAAATTTACTGATCCCTTAATTAGGGTTCCAGAGACCTTATTTGCATGGTTTTCCATCCCTGGTGGTGGAGCCTATGTGACTTGGGCTGCTAACCAGAAGTTTGCCGTTGGAAACCATCAGCCATTCTCTGGGAGAAAGGCAGGCTTTGAACTCCTGCAGTCTCCTTTCCGGTTTCAGAAACTCAAAAGGGTAGTTCTACCCCATCCCACAGGGTTGCTAGGAGACACGGAATTGAGTGGATGGCAGTCAGTTTGGCTATCTCCACAGGGATTCCAAACGTCTTATTTGCATAGAAGACCATGGTGAAAAAGTCCTCATGAAAGTAATTTATAGCACTGCGCATCTCATTTAAAATCTAGATGATTGTCTCCATTTAAAAACATCCATTAACATATTTAGAAATTACATATTGGTAAGTTAATGGTTCCTCTGGGATTCTGGGTGACATTTGTCACACTAGTCAGCTGCCGAGCCCCCAGATTCCCTTCCTGTGTTTCTGAAAACCCCCAACATCACGCCTCTCCCTGGAAAGTACCAGGGATTTCTTCTCTAGCTTCTCTTGCAGTCAGGGGCCAAGTACCTTACTTGGGCTTCTGCAGTGGGACCTGCTAGCCCCAAAGCCCACGCCGTCTGTTCTGGTGATGGCAGGTGGCAGTTCCGTCTGGTCTCTACCTGCAGGTGGGGTCTGGTTCCAATGGCAGCAACCATCGGCGATGGGTCCATGGGATTGCGCCTCAAACTGCAAGCTCATCCATTCCCCTTGCTGCATAGTGAGAGTCCCACTGCGAGAACCCCTCCCGCATGCTGTGATTTATGGGCATAAGTGTTCCCAGCCCCCACCCCCACCCCTGCGGGTTTTTTTTTTTTTCATGACAAACAATGGTTCTATGAAAAATCTTGTACATATCTCCTAGGGCACTGGTTCCTCTACCCAGGAGAGTTAAATCTGAAACCCTGTGGGTGAGGCCCAGCCATTCACATTTTCTTTTATAAATCTCAAGCTGACAGATCATTTATGAGAAGGGTATAAAGAACCCCAACCTGCCCCCTCGCTTTCCGTAGGGAACGCACGGCGGTGGACTTGAACCCGCTCTGCCCCTAGGACTTCTTCCAGAGTCTTCATGGTTACCTGACTGTCTCCTTTGCTTTATTGTCCTCACTCTCATCCTCCCTCCCATTTGAGAGTAAACTGAAAATATCATATCTCTTGACCCCTAAATATGTCACCCGAAAGACAAACACATTTTCTTATATACCTGCTGTACAGCTATCAGCTTCAGGATCTGTAATATGGACACAATGCTGTTAAATCATTGTCCCCAAAGTGTGCTTTAGAGCTCTTCCCCACATCCAGGACACCATATCTCTCTAGTTTCTGTGACAAGCCAAGTAATATGTGTAGCCCCCACCCCGACACTCCAGTATCCATGCCTACAAACTGTGAATGTTATCCTGTGGGGCAAAGGGGACTTTGTGAATGTGATTACAGACCATGAGCGGGGAGATTACCCAGGCTTCTTGGGGTGGGCCCTGGATGTGATCACAAGCCTCCTGATAGGAGGGAGGCGAGAAGGTCCCAGGAAGAAAGCCATGTAGATTTTCAGGTGGGGCAAGCCCGCTGCTCCAGCAGGGCCCAGCCCACAATACCTGGCCTGGAGCCCCTGAGACAGATTCTGGACTTCTGGCTCCCAGGCGCTAGGAGAATAAAGTGCGGCTGTTTTCCGGTACTAGATTTGGGGCACGTCATTACAGAAGACTAGCACAACTCCTCAAACTCCAAGCCAAACCCACACCCCACTGCTATCAGTCGAGCCTGCCTCACAGCCACCACGCGTCACAGCTCCACGTTAACAGCACTGCTCCATTGGATTCTTACTTTTGTCTTTAGGGAAGCAGATCACCAGGCCTTCCTTCTGTGGCACTCCAGAGTGGGGTTCACTCGCTGTTAGGTTAGCAGCCACCAAGATCGTGTCTGTCCTTTTGTGACCAAGAAGCACTTTCCTGGGGAGATCGATCCTTTGAGACTCTCTCAATAGTTTATACCTTATCAAACTTGGGCCTGACAACTTTGGCATCCACGGACGATTCTCACCCGAATCCACTAAACCAATCTACAAACCAAACTTGCTGCCATCGAGTCGATTCCAACTCATAGCAAACCTATAGGACAGGGTACTGCTTTCTACCTCAGAGAGGCTGGTGGTTTCGAACTGCTGACCTTGTGGTTAGCAACCCAATGTGTAACCACCACACCACCAGGGCTCCTCTCTTATTGCCCACATTGTTTAAAACAAACCCACTGAAACCGCTGCCATCAAGTCGATTTCAACCCAACCTAGGAACCGACAGCGTCCTCATCGTTCTCCCTCAAAGGGCTTGGCGGTTTGAACCACCGACCTCCAGGTTTCAACCTTTAGATGATTTAAATTTATCCCTGTCTCTTCAGAACACCAAGATCCCAATGAAAACAAAAGGTCAGAATCATGACTCTGATCCTGAGTCAGAATCGGGAGTCTCAGTAGATAAGATGGTTCATTGCTGGGCAAAGGAACAAGTTCAGCTGACTCCAGAAGGGGTGGGGGGAGGTGGCAAGAGGCTGGAAGCCTGGGCCCTCTGTACAGGGACTTTGGACTTGGTGGCTCTAGCTCTGAGTCAGTTCCAGGAAGGAAACTGTTATTTAGACTCTCTAGACTGGATTAGTTACTGTTGTTAAGTGCCTGCAGCACCCTGCCAAAGCAACCGCGATACTTTGTTACAGTGTCTGTCTCCCTCCCAGATTGCAAACTTTGTGACAGCCTGCGCTCAGAAAGGCTGCCGTCCAGGCGCTCAGGAGTAGAAGCTGTGCTATCGGTTGAGGGAGGATGGAACACACACACACACACACATGCACGCACACGCACACACACGCTCCCAGGCTTTCTCCAGAGACATCTCATCTCCTATTTTTATGTGTTCTTCACCCCCTAATGTCTTTTTATTTTATATTATATACACATTATAGTCTTACTGACCCCCCTGCCCCCAGTCAGCAATGCCAGCCCATTCACGCCTCTCTCTGCAGAGGCCATGCTCATGTCCTTCTCTACTGTCAATGTAGTGCTAGTGTGGTGCTTAATGAATATTTAATTTCTGTCTTTCTTTTTTTTAATGCAAATCTATAGAGACAGGAACTAGATTACTAGTTTCTTAGGACTGTGCCAGGGGAGATTGGGGGAAATGTAGAGAGCTAATAACGCAGTACAGAAATGAAGAAAATGCTCTCGAATTCATTGTGGGGATGATTCTGTAACTCTTTTTAATATAGTCAAACCTCTGAATTGTATAGGATGTGAATTATATGTTAATAAACTGGCTATATGTATATTTTTTATTTAATTTGCTGCTGCTATTTGAGCATATACACAGCAAAACTCACTGCCATCAGATCGATGTTAAGCCTATAGGACACAGCGACCCCACAGGACACAGTGACGCTATAGGACACCGAGACCCCATAGGACACGGCTGCCTTTGTGGTAAGCAAGCACCCCCTGCTTCTCTACCCAGCAATGCAGTTTCTCCGTGTGTTACTGAAGACACTGAGCACATCCTTCAGCTACACCCTCCTTTTCTTTTCTTACTTTTATTGGGGGCTCTTACATCTCTCATCACAATCCATGCATTCCTCCAGTGTGTCAAGCACATTTGCACATATGGCGCCATCATCATTTTCACAGCATTCTCTTCCCACTGAGCCCCTGCTATCAGCTCCCCTTCACCCTCCTTTTCTCAGTTGTTGCCCTCACCCTAATATAAGACCCCTGCCTCCCACCACACAGGGCTCCTATCTAGTCTCTCAGATTATTGTCAATTCAACCCCATACCCAAACACCAAACCCAACCCATTGCCACCCAGTTGATTTCAACTCTAACAAACCTGTAGATAGAATAGAACAGTTCTTGTCTTTCTAAGACTGTAACTCTTTACGGGAGCAGACTGCATTACTCAGGTAGGTAAATCGGCAGCAGATGGTTTTGAACTGCTGACCTTGCAGTTAGCTCAACTCTTGACTCACAACGCTGCTTTTGATCACACATTGTTTCTAAAGAGCACAGTGCTCAAGGCAGATCGCCTTCGCCCCTTAGACGTCACCATGGTTTGCAGGGAATATTTTTGGTTTAAGACTGAAAGATGGTCTCAGCTTTCCTGACCCCAGGTAGTCTGGAGTCTGTAAGTATTTGAAATTCTGTTCTGCATTTCCCCTTATCAAATCAGGATTCTTCTATGGCTCTTTGATAAATGTTCAGTAGGTATTGGGACATCATTGATTTTGGCCTTCTGGCAAAGGAGGCGGTTATTCACGGGGGAATTAGCCACTCATTCCATATCCTCCACTGTTTTAGCTAGCATCTGCTACCATTGAATTGGGGTCCCACAAAAGATGTACCAGTATAGCTAGAGCATGATTTCCAGTATTATGTAATTATCCTTCATTTTGTGAACTGATGAAATTATCCCATGTGTTGGCAATCCTTATGGGAAACAGAAAAGTCATTCCCCAGGTTGTCCCCCATAATGTACGCCAAACCTGAGGTGCTGCTTGCTAACACATGGTCAGTGACGATGCACTTGGAGGTCAACTACTTAAAGGTTATCTCCCTGAGGGTGATGAGCCATCTGGAGCAATCCGACCCTATAGTCTGTCCCACCCTAAGTAGGCCCCATCTCTTTTGATAAGGAAAATGGATTGGTCCCCTAAAGAAGAGCCCAAAGACTAAGGTCAAGCCAACTCAGGGACAACCAAGGTTAGGCTGCCATCTTGACTCTAGAGTCCATTTATCTTGTCACTTGTATGGCCCCTAGGGCCTCCCCTGCCTATTGCATGTACACCCCTAGCTCAACCCCCTCCTGTTGCACCTATGCCTATTGTAATCCACGTATGATGTAATTAGGGGGGCCTGCACATCCCTTAAGTGTGTATATAAGCCTTGAGAGGAAATAGATTCGCTCTCTCGGTGCAGCTCAGCTGCTGAGATCATGGCCGTCCCAGAGGGGAGCAACTGCATGCTTTACCTTGTCAGATGAAAGAGATTTCATTTACCCCTCAATTACTCAACCACCCCTTGGACCCATTCGATTGTGGAGGCTGGTACCCCACAAATCCTCACCTCTATCACATTGATGAGACAGGATGAGAAGCAGCTATGTTAATTTAAAAAAAAAACAAACAAACAAACCTCAAACTCACTGCCGTTGACCTGATGAATTTGGACTCTCACCGGGTCTCTAGGACTGGGTAGCACCGCCCTGTGTGTTTCTGGGGCTGTAAATCTTCTCAGGAACCCAAAGTCTCATCTCTTCCCTTGAAGAGAAGCTGGCAGTTTCTAACAGTAGACCTTGCGGTTAGCTCCCAGTGTACCCATGTTGACCCCATGCACAACAGAAGGAAGCCCTGCCCTGTCCTGACTTCCTCACAACTGTTTGTCTGTCTGAGGCCACTGTTGCAGTCACGGTGTCCGTCTGTCTCGTTGAGGGGCTTCTCCTCTTCACTGTCCCTCCCCTTTGCCAAGCATGGTGTTCTTCCCTAAGGACTGGTCTCTCTTGACGACACATCCAAAGTATGTGAGTCAAAGTCTTGCCATCCTTGCTTCTAAGGAACATTCTGACTGTACTTCTTCCAAGACAGATGGGTTTGTCCTTTTAAAAGTCCACAGGACTTTCCATATTCTGAAGCCAGCACAATTCAAACATTTCCATTCTTCTTTGCTCTTGCTAATTCAGGGTCTAACTTTCACTTGCATGTGAGCCCATTGGAAATACCCTGGCCTGGGTGAGGCATAGTTTAGTCCTCAAGGGAACATCCCTGACTTTCAAGACTCTAAAGAGGTCCTTGTGCAGCAGATTCTCTCACTCTCTTTTTTGTAAAGCATCTCTTGATCTCTTGACTGCGGCTTCCATGAGCAATGATTGTGGATCCAAGCAGATGAAATCCTTGATAACGTCCATCTTTTCTCTGTTTATCATGATGTTTCCTCTTGATCAAGTTGTGAGGATTTGGGGTCTTCTTTATATTTAGTCTCAATCCGTGCTGAAGACTGCAGTCCTTGACATTCATCAGCAAGTGCCCTGAGCAAGATTGTGTCATATGCACGTAAGAGCCTTCCTCCAATCCTGATGCCACATTCTTCTTCATGTCACCAAGCTTTCTGATTCGATGCGCTGCACATAGATTGAATAAGTATGGTGAGAGGATACAACCCTGATGGACGCCTTTCTCGATTTTAAATCACGCAGTAATCCCTTGTTCTGTTCACACAACGGCCTCTCGGTCCATGTACAGGTTCTGCATGGGCACAATGGAGTGTTCTGGAATTCCCACTCTTCTCAAGGCTGCCTACAGTTTGTTACTATCCACACAGTCAAGTGCCTTGGCATAGTCAATAAAACACAATTCAACATCTTTCTGGGCACTCTCTGTTTTCAGCCAAGATTCATCTGGCATCAGCAATGATGTCCTTTGTTCCTTGTCCTCTTCTGAATCCAGCCTGGCCCTCTGGCAGTTCTCTGTCAATGTGCTGTTGCAACCTTAGTTGGATGATCTCCAGCAACATGTTGCTTGCATGTGATATCAATGACATTGTTCTATAATTTGAGCATTCAGTTGAGGTACTTCCTTTTTTTAATGGGTGCAAATATGGATCTCTTCCAGTCATTTGGCCTGGTAGTGGTCTCCCAAATTTCCTGACAGAGACCAACAAATGCTTCCAGGGCTTCCTCAGCCTACTGAAACATTTCAGTTGGCGTTCCATCAAGACCTGTAGGCTTGCTTTTGGATAAAGGTCTCCAGGCAGCTTGACCTTCTTCCTTCAGCCCTCTTGGCTATACATAGATTCTTATAATCACTTCCTCTTGTGAGATTCTACGTACCGCCTCCTCCCTGGGGGAGGGACAGCAGAGAAGAAGGCAGGGGGAGACGCCGGACAGTGTATTATATGACAAATAATAATTTACGAATGATGAAGGGTTCATGAGGTAGGGGGAGTGGGGAGGGAGGGGAGAAATGAGCAGCAGATATTAAGGGCTCAAGTAGAAGGGAAATGTTTTGAGAATGATGATGGCAACAAGTGTACAAATGTGCTTGACACAATAGATGTATGTATGGACTGTGATAAGAATTGCATGAGCCCCCAATAAAATGATTAAAACAAAAACAATCTCACAGGAGTGCAACTCGAGGCTTGAATTTTTTTTTCCTGGAGTTCTTTCAGTTTAAGAATGTGCAACTCCTTTTTGGTTTCCTAGCTCTCTCTCTGCACATTTCATTATAATAGTTTTGACTTTGTCTTCTTGAGCTGCCCTTTGAAGTTTTCTCTTCTGTCCGTTTGTGGTTTGTTAGGCAGGCTAGGTAGGGCTGGGGAATGTCCCTTAACGCATGTCCAGAGGGTCAAGCCACGGAAACAAAGGAGTGGCGCACTGCACATGCTCAGAGGTTCAGGTTGCCCCCACCACCCCCCCCCCTAGGCATATCTGGCCACTAAACCTGGATTAGCCTACCTAAGCCAGGTGAATTCAATTCAGCCCATGGGGTTGATCAGGGGTCCTCCACCACACTTCCCGGTGGAATCCTTGAAAAGGCAGGAAGGAGCCCAGCCAGCGTGGAGAAACACTTTGTCTGCCTGACGCTGAGCACCTTCCGCCAGGCTGCATGGTCAGGAGGGGAGTCCAATGGGTGCCGGTTAAACCTGAAACTTCTTCTAACTCTCATAAAACTCACTTGGATCACGAACCAGGCTTGGGGTGAATTCTTTCTCGCGTGGGGCCAAGGACCGAGGGGTAACTCTAGCTCTAGAGAGATGGAACACTTTGATTTGATCATTTCTTGCATTTGTCTTAAGAGCAAGTTTCAGTCTCTCCTGAAAACCATGCCGATCATTTCACTCCTGTCTTTTTAATGACCGTTTGCTTTCTTCATGACTAGTGTTCTTGAGGGCCTCCCCCAGCTCACCAAGTCTTCTGTCATTCAGGTTCCATGAGTCATATCTGTGCTTGCGATGTTCTGGAAATTCAGACTCTAGGTAGTCTTTTGGCTCTCCTGGACTTGCTATAATTTTTTTCCACTTCAATCTGAATTTACATGTGAGGAATTGGTGGTCTGTTCCACACTCAGCCCCTGGCCTGGTTTTAGCAGCTGCTATGGAGCTTCTCCATGGTCTCTTTCCATGGAGATGTAAGAGGGATTAAACACATGAACAAAGTTTAGAGCCACTTATTACCAACAAGTGCAAAGTCAGGAGCAGAGAGTCCCATGGATTCAGCATCCCTGTGCTGAGAGGTTCCTAACCATAGAGGGAGGTTGACACCTATGGAAATCCCCCAGGGATACCATGCCCACCCACGCTGAAGGGAAACAAGGATCTTCCTCCACAGGTGACAGGAAAAGAAAGCCTTTCTCTAGAGCTGGAGCTCTGAAGTTGGGCTTCGAGCCTCCTAAATAATTTGTTGGTTAGAGTCTCCCATGGCGGTATTTCTGTCCTGGCAGGAGTAGATAATTAAGACAGTGACTAGTCCAGAAATATCACAGATAGATGGCTACACAAACAGAAATGCATTTTTTCACAGTTTAGGAGGGTGGGAGTCTAAATTCAGGGTGCTGCCTCTAGCCGATGACTTTAAAAAAAATCATTTTATTGGGGGCTCATACAACTCATCACAATCCATACATACATCAATTGTGTAAAGCGCATTTGTACATTCATTGCCCTCATCATTCTCAAAACATTTGCTCTCCACTTAAGCCCCTTGCATCAGCTCCTCATTTTTCCCCTCCTTCCCCAGTCCCCTGCCTCATGAACCCTTGATAATGTATAAATTATTATTTTGTCATATCTTACACTGTCCAATGTCTCCCTTCACCCACTTTTCTGTTGTCCATCCCCCAGGGAGGAGGTTATATGTAGATCCTTGTAATCGGTTCCCCCTCTCCAGCCCCCCCTTTTTTTCTATCCTGGTATCCATTCCCCTGGAGGGGGATTGTTTTGCCGTCATTGCTATCTTTCTCCCTTCCCCACCTCCCTCTCCCTTCCCTTCCCCTACTCTCGTGGAGTCATTGCTCCCATTACTGATTCTGAGGGGGGTTTGTCTTCCATGAGTTCCATATATTGAAAGCTCTCATCTGTACCATTGTAGGTACACCGGTCTAGCTGGAACTGCAAGGTAGGGCTGAGATCATAATAGTAGGGGGTAGGAATGATGAAAGAACCAGAGGAGTGTTGTATGTTTCCTCGGTGCCAAACTACCCCCTGGATGCATTTTCTCCTCTGTGCAGCCCCTCTGTGCAGGAATGTCCAAGTATCCTTGGGTGGGCTCTAGGTCTCCACCTTGACCCCCCTCCATCACCTCGATGAGGTTGTTTATTTCTGAACTTCTGACACCTCATGATCACACAGACCGGATAGAGAATGCCTTTGTGTCAGTTTGGGAGGAAGTCCTCTGTCTCTGAGCAGAGCTCCCGGACAATCTTTGTGTGGCTTGTCATTTCTTGTCCCTCACCTGGGCCTCCAAGTTTGCTCATTTTCTCTCTTTTGTATTTCGAAAGAGATTGATTCAAAATACACCCCATACTAATCCTGTCTCATTCACATAACAGTCCATTCTCAGATGGAATTATAACCACAGACGTGAAGGTTAGGATTTACTACACAATTCATTACATAGCATCCTCTTCCTGACCGCCTTTCTTTCTCTGTTCCAGGTGAGTAACAGCCAACTGTGATTCAGCTGACTGCTGGCAAATTTGTTTCGTTTTTCACAGTTTTATTGGCATATGATTCACATATCCCACGATTCAATCGTTCAGTCATAGTAAAAGGAGCTGTATGTACTGCAAGCTTTTAAGACCTCAGACCCTCCATGTCTAATTAGAATGCAGAACTCTGCTACTGTTCTTAGGTGCTATCGAGTTAGTTCTGGTTCCTAGCCACCCTGTGGGCAGCAGAACAAAGCACTGCCTGGCCCTGTGGCGACCTGTAACGGTTAACTTGGGGCCCTTTGGTGAAGTCTTGTGCCGATCCACCTCACTGAAGGGCTTCCTCTTTTTCGCTGAGCCTCTGCTTTACCAAGCGTGTTGCCCTTTTCCAGGGACTGGTCTCTCCTGACAACATGTCCAAAGTAAGAGACCATCCTAGCTGCTAAGGCGTCTTATGGCCATGCTTGTTTCAAGGATGTAGAACAGTCACCAGACCAGTGAACTGAGGTGTCCCGTTCATCGATGATCCCAAACCTCCAAACCCAGAGAACCAATCCCACAAGGGATCTGGTTGAACGTAAGCAACAGCAGCAGCTACTCTGTGAGTCAGTGTGCGATTGTGACTGTAGCTGTCATGGAACTTTTACCAGTTCAACTGGTTACAGGCATACGACGTTGACAGCAGTCACAATAATCGGCTATGAAACCCGCCTCAAGGCACTATTTCCATCATCATTTACCCAGTGCCCTTCCTTCTGCCCCTGGTAATCCCCTTTAAACTTTGTTCTCTCTATTTGTATGTACTCATAAAGGGAGGTCATACAGGATTTGTCCTTTGTGATGGACTCATTTCATTCCACACAATGTCTTCCAGCGCCATTTATATTTTCATAAACATTAAAACTTCCATGAGCCTACTGGCTGAATAGTATTCCGTGTGCGTATGTACCACGTTTTGTTCATCCCTTCATCTGGGGATGGGTCGGTGGGTTGCGGCAATGAACATGGCTGTACAAGTCTCTGCTTTCAACTTGTTAGGATGTCTAACGAGGAGTGGAGGTGCTGGGTCAGGCGGTAGGTAGGTCTGTTGTTTGTTGTTGTTAGTTTTTAAGGGACAGCCACCCTGCTTTCTGCAACAACGGTCCCAGTTTGCATTCCCAGTCGCACTGGGTAAGCGTTCTAATTTCCCCACATGGTTGCCAACATTTGTTGTTTTCTGGTTTGCTTGTTTGTTGATCCTGGCCATCTTCCAACCCACTGGATCGAGGTGATCACAGCTACTAAAGACCCTGCAGTGGGTTTCCTACATCTTTATGGGCGCAGACAGTCCCATCTGAGGAACGCTGGCGGCCTCCAAGTGAGCAGTCCACCACTAACTCAACAGCGCCACCAGGGGTCCTTCCATGGCATTTCATGGTGGTTCTGACGGCTTCTCCCTGATGGTTCAGAATGTTGAGCTTCTTTTCATGTGCCTGGTGGCCA
Organism: Tenrec ecaudatus; assembly: GCF_050624435.1. Lineage (NCBI taxonomy): Eukaryota > Metazoa > Chordata > Mammalia > Afrosoricida > Tenrecidae > Tenrec > Tenrec ecaudatus. Next base: position 105,174,258 of record NC_134539.1, on the reverse strand, counting down.
TTTGAACTGGGTGAAGCGCTTTTTCAATTCCTTTGCCCACTTTATGATTAGGCTCTTTGTCTTTTGGCTGCTAAGTTGTTGAAGTTTCATATATATCTTGATGTGATCCTTGTCAGATAGGTCGTCTCCAAAGATATTCTCCTAGTCCAGGGGTGCTCCACCTGTGGGTGTGACCCCTTTGGGGGGTCAAACAACCCTTTCACAGGGGTCCTTGATTCATAACAGTAACAAAATTACTGTGATGAAGTAGCAACAAAAATAATGTTATGGTTGGGAGTCACTACAACATGAGGAAGTGTATGAAAGGGTCGTGGCATTAGGAAGGCTGAGAACCACTGTGCTAGTCTGTAGCTTGACTTTTCATTTTGGTGGTAAAGTCTTTCGATGAGCAGAAGTTTAGAATTTTTATGAAGTCCCATTGATTTATTTTGTATTCTGTTTTTGTTTTTATATTAGATAATCTATTGTTAAAAATTAGACCTTGGGGGGAGTGAGGAGGGAGGGGGAAAATGAGGAGCTGATGCCAAGGGCTTACGTGAAGAGTAAATGTTTTGAGAATGTTAAGGACAACGAATGTGCAAATGTGCTTGACACAATTCATGTATGTATGCTGTGAGAAGCAGAAAGATATTTCCCAAGTCTCCCCCAAATATATGCCAAACTTAGGTGCTTACTACACATAGCAAATGACTATACACTTGGAGGTCAATAGAAATAGGTCAGGGGTTATTCTCCCTAAGGGTTATCAGACATCTAGAGCAAGCAGACACCACTGTTTATCCCACAACAAGTAGGGCCCACTCCCTTCTGATAAGGACAGTAGTTGTCTGTTTCCTTGTAGGAGACCCCAGAGAGGTCAAGCCCTCCCAAGGGTGGCCAAGGTTAGGCTTCCATCTTGAATCTAGGGTCCGGCCATCTTGTCACATGTATACCTCTAGTCCCTCCCCTTCCTATGGGTATACCCCTAGCTCATCCCCTTCCTGTCATGCTCATGCCTTCCTATGATGTGTGTGCCTACTGTACTGCTCCTTGCTGTGACTCGTGGTTACCTGTAATCACACCTCCCTAAGTAGATATAACTCTTGGTTAGCAATAAAGGGGGTCTTCCACCCTCCTACCAATCCTCCAGCTGGCTGCCAGGTCTCTGCCCCACCTCCCCTCCACCCACGCTATGCTCAGACCTGGCTGGTAAGATCATGTCCATCCAGGAGGTGAGCAAGCTACCATGAAATGTGTCTGACTTCATTATTTTAATCTCTCCTCTATCTCTCATGCTCTCTATGACTTTACTATAATCTTTATGTATCTTAACTGTACAATTGTGCTTACTAAACCCGTGTGATTAGTTGTGGGGGCCTGGCCCTTTCCCACCACAGTATGCATTGTGATAAGAGTTGTATAAGCCCCCAATAAAATGATTTTAAAAAAACGAACAAACTAGGCCTTACTTGATAAATGTTTCTTGAATAAGTGAATCCGTGTTAGTGGGCAGAGTAGGCGGACAACAGCAGGGAGGGGTCTGCGATCTCCTTTATACAGCAAACATTCTAAATGTTAATGTACGCAAATCCATCAATGTTTCCATTTGTTTTTGTTTTTTTAAAACAATTTATTGGGGCTCATACAATTCTTTTCACAGTTCATACATATACATACATCAATTGTATAAAGCACATCTGTACAGTCTTTGCCCTAATCATTTTTTTCTCCTCTTTTCTTTTTTTACATTTTATTAGGGACTCATACAACTCTTATCACAATCCATACATATACATACATCAATTGTATAAAGCATATCCATACATTCCCTGCCCCAATCATTCTCAAGGCATTTGCTCTCCACTTAAGCCCCTTGCATCAGGTCCTCTTTTTTTCCCCCCTCCCAATGTTTCCGCTTGTGGTTTGTGCTGTAACACCTTGGTTAGGAGAATTCCACTCTTGGGTTACGCAGATATTCTCCTGTGTCGTTACCTGTTGCCTTTATAAGTTGACCACTTGTTTCAAAGTCTTTAATCTTTATGTTTACACACAGTGTGAGGTAGAGATGCAACTTTATATTATTTTCCTCCTTAGGGTGAGAGGCAGCTACTTAACCTATCTTTGAATCTACCCATTTCCCACTGTGTCATATCAAATTATAATTCAAATGTTATATGAAAATTATTTCTAATGTGACCTAACTAACATGGTGCCCATGAAATGGGTTATATATTGACAAGGTATATTCCACAAATCACCAGCCTTGAGCTCTCTCACTTGAAGGGCTACTGCCTACGCACAGACCAAACAGTATCTCCCATGAGGCCTTGCTCCATACTTACCCTCAGAGGACAGTCACTGGCGACTGGGTGCTACAGGAAAGCACCTTGAAGCCACTAGACAGTACCTGGCTAGCTAAGAAAGTAGTCCTTGGGGACTTAAAGGCTTGTCTTAAAGTAAGGGGGCATCTAAAGCAGCTGTTACCAGTCTATGCAGAAGAAAGTACACCAACCTAATTGCAATAAAAAAATTAAAAATATAATCCTTTATCAAAAGGAAGGAATATATGAGATCTTAAAATATGAGGCAGTTGGTTTGTAGAAGGCTGCGGTCACAGGTAGAGCCCTAATTCTATCTTTAATCGTTTTGTTTTGTTTTTTTTCCCTTTTTTCTCTCTCATGTGAGAGTCTGGGTCTTCTTTACCGTGATCTGTAATCCAAACGGAAGGCTACAATTCCTGATCATCATCAGCAAGCACGTCCAGTCTTCCTCATTTGTGTCAAGACAGGCTCTCTCATCTGCCTATTGAAGGTGGTTAATAAGCTTCCTCCCACTAATGCCACATTCTTTATACAATCCAGCCTCTCTCCTAATGTGCCCAACCTTTTCACCCCAAACCATCAACTCTAGATCTTGTTGGGCCAGCTGCTACTGCAGTTCAGGCAACCCAACTTGGCACCTGCGGCCCATGGTTCCACTTTCACCCCAACGGCAGACAGGTCTGTCACAGAGATGGCACGCAACGATCCCGCATTCATTCTTTGCATGTGGAATCGCCACGAGTTGGGTGCTGATGCAGGGAAGCTCCCGGATGGCCATGATCTCAACAGCCAGGTCTGCGCACAGCACGGCCCGAGAGGGCAGGGGAGAGAGTGCGAGAGAGCTCTATCTTTAATCTCGGCGGAAGTTCTGGCTTTATTTTAAGTTATTTAAGTTATTTCTGTAATGCTTACTAACCTTTAGAGGAACTTAATCGCACCGCTAAAGAAGTTCTTTCATTTGTGGTCAGGCACAGCTGTGGAAAGGGTGTACCCTTGAACATCATCTTTTTTCTCTCTCTGTTTTTCTGGACATATTTATTTTTTTTAATTGAGAGTATATTGTACATACTGTTCTTTTAAGTAGATTTTTATCGTGTGAATTGGGTGAAGGTTTGCAGAGCAGATGGGTTTTCCATGCCACAGTTCCAACAACAATTTCCATCTTGTTTCATCTCACTGATTGCAATCCCCACAGTGTATCAGCATGCATTCTACTTCCTCCTTGTATTTCCCGTTTCCATGTCTCCTTATGTTTCAGCCCTGCTGAACTATGTCCTTGGGTGACCAAGCTCTTAATGACCTTACTACTTTTAGTGTTGACTCTTAGTATTTAATATCCTCATATTAAAAGCAAGCGAGGGACGTCAAGTGGACAGCCACTTGGACAACTATTTGGGAGTTTCATACAAAGTGAGACATCATCTCACCTGTGACACAGGACCATGGTGCCGGAAAGGACATTGAAAGTGCCGTGGATTGCCAGAACAACCAACCCATCTGTTTCGGAAGAAGCACGCCTAGAGTAACTCCTTTGAGGCAAAGGTGGCAAGACCCGTCTCATGTGCTTTGGACACACTGTCGGGAGAGACCAGTCCCCTGGAGAAGGACACCGTGTTTGGGAAAGCGGAGGGGCTCCCTGCGAGACGGACTGACACAATGGCTGCAGCAAAGGGCTCCGCAGAGCGACCGGGATGAGGATGGTGCGGATGGGCCAGCGTTGCTTTCTGTTGTGCAGAGGGTCGCTATGAGTCAGAGCCACCGACGGCCCCTGACAGCAGCAATGACTCAGGAATTCCGTTCTAGGTGCTTCTCCAAGAACAAGGAGAAGACCGGTATGTCTTCGATCGACCCAGACACACATATTCGTGTTGTGAGGCGCCGTCAAGGCAGCCCATCCTTACTTCCTCACCATTCTGAGTGATGTCTTTGGGTAAATGTTGCCATGTTGATCACAAACAGTTGCTTCTTCTTCGTGTGGGACCCCTAAGTGTTGCTCTTCTCCTGTTGTCTGGTTGGAAATTGGGCCAAGAGCCATCATCTCAGGGATTCTGCCCATCTCTATCCGACCAACAAGCCTGGTCTTTTTTATGAGTTGAATTTTGTTCCGGACTTTCCTCCCACTCTATCCAGAACATCCTAATGGGATCCCTTTCAGAGGGATCTGTCGTGGTAGCGAGGCACCATCTAGCTCTTCTCGTCTCAGGGTGAGAGAGACTGAACCAGTGCACTCATGGTTTCCATGAGTCTTCAGTTTTCTTTGAAAATGGCCTTGATGGGTGGCTCTTGTCAGATATTTCCTCACAAGCAGATCCCAGGAACAGATGTGCCTAAATGTTATATTGTAACTTGGAAGGTGAGGTAGTTAGTTTATTGTGCCAACCTGGCCGATAAACACGTGGAGGGGGAAAAACCTCGCATGTGGAGTTAATTGAAGGGTGGAGGGATAAATGGCTCAGTGAGCCTCGCCTTTCTAGTTCTTGGGTCTCTTGCTTTCTGATGGTCGGAACAGGGTGCAGCTGCCTTAGCCAGTTCCCTGCTTTTGCTGGCAAGGCTCACTTCCTGCAAGACATCCCTTAGGAGATGCCACATGGACCTACCCCTGATGCAGCCCTGGGTGGGGGAGCAGCCATGTGGAGACTCCTGCCAGCACTGAGATGCTTACACGTTCACTGATTCAGCTTTCCTCCTGCAGTCGGCATCATTGCGTCTGTGTTGTGAGATGGAGGACTTTGTGGATTGGTGTTGGACTTGTGGGTTGGGCAGCACTGGGTGGGGATGTTTTTCTTGATGTGCACTTAACCTTTATATAAAACTCTCTCTTATTAATGAATTCCTGTGGATTTGTTTCTCTAAATTACCCAGACGAACACAGAAAGGAACTTTTGTATAACACCCCGAAGCCCGCTAAAAGAACATACTTTGCAATTGTGTGGGGCACGCAATCCCTACAACTTACATATATTCTGTAAACCAATCCTAGCCAAAGTCTTGCTTTGAGATATCTCGCTTTTTATTCCTCTAATTGTGTTTTTGTGTTAGGTAGGGTTCTCTGGAGAAACAAAACCAGGACACTCATGATGATCTATGAGGATAGGTTTATACAGCAAGAAGGAGTATAACAGCTAATTAGTCTACACAGCAGCACAGGGGGCTCAGTTCAATCACTTCCGTGGAACAGTTAATATACTGGAAGTCCTTCAACTCACATGGGCTGCCGGGTCCAAGGTCAAGGAAGCAGATGGGGGGGGGGGGCTTGCAGAGCCCTTGATCTCTTTGCTCTCCAATCGAACTGCGACCTATTTAATCCCACATGTTCCCGTTGGCCAGGTTGGCCCAATAAACCTACCTCTACCTATCACCGTGTTCTTCGATCAAAATATTGTCAGCTAAAATTTCTTTTTTTCTTATAGTTTCATTGATCTAAAATTCACATACCATACACTTCCATAGTGAGGTTGCTTTTTTAAAAGTTGTAACAGTTCTTTTTTTTTTTTTGTCAGAAAAAAGCAAATTCATCAGGAGGTCAGCCGAAAGATGGTGATTTGATTTTATTCATCATGTCAGCTGCTAACAATTGTTATAAGGCAGGGGAGTGCTGCAGCCAGAACTTGAATCAAGACAATTTGGCTACAAAAGCCGGCGCGTAAATACAAGACACGACTGCCTTATCAAATGTGTGCTTACATAAAGATGTCCTACCTCCTCCTCATCAGATCCAAAGAGATCGATGTCGTCGTCATCCTTACTGTCTGCAGCGCCACTCCCTGTGGTGTCTTCCACATCAGTAGGGCCATACTTGCCCAAAGCTTTCTTGATTCCTGGCAAACTGGCCTTTTCCTTTTCGTACGACTTGATGTGATTATACCAACGTAGGGCATGATACAAGTCAGCGGGTGGAGGGCCGGAGATTGCTTCAAACACTGCCGCATCTGCTTGCGATGGCACATACCCCTCGATGTAGCTCTTGTCGGCCAGGTAGTCATTGAGCACCTGAAGGCCGGCAGGGCTCTTCAAGTCTCTGAAACTCATGGCGCCGGCTGGACCAGGTGGGCGGCAGCGGAGGGAAAGGCAGAACGCTAGGAGATGGGACAAAAAGGCTGTAACAGTTCTAATGCATTCTCCCCGCTTCTGCATTCACGATTTGCTCCTCAACTCCCCTCAGTCTCCCCCTGAACCCCCAATAAGCTATTACATCAGTTATGATCTCTATGCATCCACTCCATCTGTGTTTAATGAAATAGGAAACATAACAAAAAATAATAAAAACAAAAACAAGACAAAAATAAATGAATGAAATGAAAACAAAAAGGAAGAAAGAAAAGATGACCAGCAATATTAAAATAAGTCAGAGAGAGAAAATTTCTGTCATGGAATAAATGAGAAATATTTTAATCTAGAGTAAATTCAGGATGGGTCAAGGGAGAGGTTCACTAACCCTGTATTGTATTATACCGTGGTTCCATCCACCATACAAAATCATTTCTGATTTAACCCCAGAAAAAGACATATTTGTAGCTGTGCTGTCTTGGGCTGCTTGGCTTTACTTCCGGTGTTTCACATAGCTCCCTGGTTTAAATCGCACGGAGTCTTCATCAGCCTTTCTTTTCAGCCTTTCTTTAAACAGAGTTTTTCTGGGTTCACATTTCTTGGTCAAGAGTCTGCTTCTTGGTTCTCTTTTCAGTTTAATTTTTGTTTGCTTGAGATAAACTTGCTGGTCAGCTTCATTGTTTGCTTGACCACTTCCGGTGCTTCCTGGGGCCCTGATGCAGCAGACTTGCCAAACCATAGGGGAGAATTTTGGCTGCTTGCCAAACCATAGGGGAGAATTTTGAACCCACCCACTTCCCCAAGGTGAGGGAACACGAGGCTTTCTGCTCCAGTAAAGAGGTACAGGCTCGGAATCCTTAGGGAGCCTTGCCTTACAGGGCCACTATATGAGTCAGAAACCACTGGATGGAGGGGAGGATACGGTATCATATGACATCCTGATGACACAGGGATTTAAGCTGAGCTACCAACTCAGGAGTCCCAAGCCTCAGCCACTGTGGGAGAAACACAAGCAGTCTGCTTCCAGAAAGATTCCCCGCCGCAGAAGCCCCATGGGCAGTTCTAGGCTACCCTCATTGGGGTTCTAAGAGTCAGATTGACTTGATGGCTGTTAGTCTGGGTAGACCAGAGAAACAAATTCATAGACACACATATGTGTATAAGAAAGAGCTTTTTCTACAAGAGCAATTGAATATTGAGAAAACAGCCCAGCCCCAATCAAGCCCATAAGTCCAATATTAGCCCATATGTCTGGTACCAATCTATAAAATCCTCTTCAGACTCACAAAACACATGCAATGATGCCGAATGCAGGGAGATGACAGGCCAATGGGTGGGAAGTCTTGTGGATCCAGTGGCGTTGTAAGCATCTCAGCGCCAGCAAGGGTCTCCATGTGGTTCCTTCAGCTCCTCAGGGTAGCTTCATGTGACTTCTCCTCAGAAATGTCTCTCAGGGAGTAAGCAGAGAGTCTCTTGTTCCAAGAAGGAAATACAGGAATTCCCAGGATCCTCAGGAGAAGGTCACGCCCACACAGAGGCCTCATTGGCTATGACCTGATTGACAGACTAGACTCCACCCCTTCACTCTTAATCCTCTCAAGTCCCAAATTGACACCAGATTAGGTAACTACCACAATGGCAGTGTGCTTTATAAATCAAAAACTTTCTCCTCAGGGGAATGACTGCTTTAGTGACAGAATTCTCTCTTTTCACGAAGGAGGCCTGAATGTGACTCCTGGCTCACGGACAGCCTCCCCCACCTGTGCGTGGAGTGATTCGTGTTGCTACCATGCTGAGGTTTCAGCAGAGCTTGCAGACCGAGACAGACTAAGAAGCAAGGGTTGGTGAGCTACTTCCAAACAGCCAATGAAAACTCACAACAGACTGATTCTCTCTCAGTGACTCTTGGGAGCAGGGCAGGTCTGTTGTGAATGGGGTCGCCTGACCCTGCAGCCAACAGAGCAAGCAGCTCGGCATCACTCTGTTCCGCCTTCTTGTACTCTGGCTCTTGTGCTGTGTCGGAGTATCTGGTAGGGTGACTCCGTCCTCTTCCCTGTTTTTTTTTTTCTTTCAAAAAAGGACTTCATGCTGTCACATCCATTTGAGAAAAAGTTTGGCAAGTTTCTAGAAACGTAACATGTAGGTAAATTTAGGGAGAATCAACATTTTTATAACATTAAGTTGTCCTATCCAAGCAAAGAGTATCTCTGTCTATGTATACTCTCTTTTATGTCCTTCAGTAGAACTTATATTTCTCTATAAATGTCTAGTGCCATCTCTATTAATTTAATTTACCATTTTTATTACTAAAAACATTTTATTTCTTGTCATTTGATTATTCTGGTGTAAAGATCGGCTATTGAAATCTTATGTCTTTCTCGCACCTAGTCAAGTTTTAGCTCTCTTATCTGTCCTAGTAATTTGCCTATTGATTCTGATCAGTTTTCTATCATCTGCAGTTAACACCTTGCATCAGTACAGCTTATTTCATTTTCTCCTCTTAGGACATTGGTCAGACCCTCTAGCTATCAGAAGCTGTGAGCCTTATTCCCATCGTTACAGGGAGGGCACTATTGAGGATGCAAGCCATAGGTTTATTTGTATGGTTGCTTCTGGCAGCCAGGGAAGGAGGCCCTTGGGAATGGAGGGCTGGGCCAGTGGTGACTCATCCGTGGAGCTGGCACCAGTGAGGCTCTGAGGAGAACGGGTAATGCTGGTACCTTATCCTTGACCTACTTGAGTTGGGCAATTTTATTTTTTCTCTCTTACCCATAAACTTTTGGATTCACGTGGCCTGTATTTTATTTAGGATTTTCACATTTATGATTATAAATGAACTCGGCCTAGATTTTAATTTTCTTGTACTGTCCTTTGCTGAAATAGAAACTTCATACAAACAGTTGGCTCACTCTTTTCTACTTTCCAGGGGGGAAACCACACCTGGGTTGCGCTGTCTGTGACCTGAAGCCACAGCCTCTGGGGGAGAGCGCTGAGGTTGTCTGCTCCCATCAAAGGTGCTAGACTCCCAGAAGCCCTCGGGGGCCGTTCTCCTCTGCCCAGTAGGGTCCCCGTGGGTCAGAATTGACTCAGGGCCAGGGATGAGCAAGTGACAGGTGGCTGGAACTCATGCGTGCCTGCGTGTCTGCTTGGATGGGCATTCCACCCGCCAGTCTTTCTTTGGGTCACGATGTAAACAAAGACATGGTCACCTCACAGTCTTCTCCTGAGCAGTCTGCGTCATTGCCTTGAGCTCCTCAGGTTGGTCCACCATCGCCCTCACTTTCCCAACCGGTTCCAGTATCCTTAACGGAAGTGCAGCGTCACTCCAACCAACCACACAAAAACTCACTGCGTTTCCGAGACGGTGATTCTTTCTGAGCTACATCTTTGTGAGCCTCGTCTTCCTTCCCTGGAGCAGCTGGTGGTTTCAAACTGCTGACCTTGCAGCGAGGAGCCTAACATGCAACCCACTGTGCCATCAGTGTCCCTCTGTCCTAGTTATTCTTAATAACCGTCTCAGTTTATGGACATTTTCCCTTTGGGGTGCATACAAACTAGCACTTCTGTTTTAATAAATAAATTCATCCGTCTTCGGCTAGAGTGAAGAGCAGTTCTTGTTTTATCGTTTTTGTGCCTGTAAGTCCAAATGATGTGGGTAAAGAGATCATACTGAAGCACAGAAGTCCGTTTGTTCTCCCTATGTTTAAACCATAGGGAGAAAATTCACTTAACTTTGCTCACACATTCCTCTGGGGAGAGGGACGCTTTTACCTATCTTTCCTTGGCAAGATCAACTGATCGGAAAAATCATTCAATTCTCCTGTAAAAACTGTAAGGTGCTACATCATCCAACTCATACAAAGGCTGTGTGTGTGGTCATTCAATTCCAAAGACATGAGAGGGCCACTCTGCCCCACCAGGCGTGGAAGGATCTACGCTTCTGTTGCTCCTGAAGAAAAGGGAGGAGAAGAAGGGTTCACTGCCTGGGGGCTGGAGTCCTTGGGCGGTGCCAACAGTTAAGATGCGTGGCTGCTACTGGAGGGTGGGGGTTAGACCTGTGGAAGAGAGGCCTGGCCATCAACAATCAACAGAAGATCTGGTAGGCAGCCCACGGGATTGCAGGAGGCAGGACTGATGACAGCCGCTGGTCTGATTATTTGCTGCGTCTGGTCGAAGGTCGTGGGAAAGAGGAAGTTCCCTGAGAAGGTGGCCGTGTGTCATAGCACTTGTGACGTTGGCACCTTGTTTTGCTCTGTGGTGGGCGGGGTCACACGAGTCAGAAACAACCTGCTGGCCTCTTCCAGCCACCAGGGACCTGTTGTTACCCGGAGAAAGATTTATGCTAGATAGCTCTACTTTAAGAATGTGTATTAAAGGGACAGTTTTTTAAAAATTGTAATCATTTTCTTGGGGTCTCTTGCAGCTCTTATAGCAATCCATACATCCAACGTATCAAGCCCGTTTGTACATATGTCGCCATCATCCTTTTCAAAACATTTTCTTTCGACTTGAGCCCTCAGTATCAGCTCTTTTTTCCCCTAACTCCTCAACCCCCCCACCCTTATGAACCCTTGATACATTATAAACTATTATTATTTTCATATCTTACACCATCCGCTGTCTCCCTTCACCCATGTTTGTGTTGTTCGTCACCCTGGCGGGGGGTGGGGAGGAGGACACATGTCGATTGCAACCGGTTCCCCTTTTCTCCCCCACCTTCCCCCTACCCTCCTGCTATTTCTAATCCCATCACCGTTCCTGAGGGGCTTATCTGTCCTGGATTCCGTGTGTCGAGAGCTCTTATCTGAACCAGTGTACAGGCTCTGGTCTAGTTGGATTTGTGAGGTAGAATTGGGGTTATAATAGTGGTGGGGGTGGGGGATAAAGAACTAGAGGAAAGTTGTATGTTTTATTGGTGCTGTACTGCACCCTGACTGGCTCGTCTCTTCCTTGTGACCCTTCTGTGAGAGGGAGTGTCCAATTCTCTACAGACGAGCTTTGGGTCTCCACGTTCGCCCCCCCTTAGTCCCTTCAATATGATTGTATGTTTGGGGTCTTCTGATGCCTGATACCTGATCCTGTTGCTACCTCGTGAGCACACAGTCTGGTGTGCTTCTTCCATGTGTCACCAGTGCTGTCCCCGTAGCACTTTGGGTCAGTGAGGGACATCGTGTCTTGTGGTGGGGCCGGCCCTATGGCCCTCTCTGTGCCTTGGCTGCCCTGAGCAGGAATGTCATCCTCGGGTCTTGGTGGGCCAGGATGAGGTCCACTCTCTCGCTCTCTCATTCCATCTTAGTTTGCTCCCGTGTGGTCTGAGAAGACAACCCCGCCCCCCTCTCCTCAGGCTGCATCTTCAGTGCTGTCCTCAGTAGTGCATTCTTCTGGGGAGGGGTGGACGCAGCCCTGGGTGCTGGAGCAGCCGTGTGGAGACCCTGCCAGCGCTGAGGTGCTTACACATTTACTGACCCGGCTTTCCTCTTGCAGTCGGCATCATTGCATCTGTTTTGTGAGATGGAGGAGGACTTTGTGGATTAGTGTTGGACATTGGGTTAATGTTGGACTTGTGGGCTTGGGCAGCACTGGGTTGGGATGTTTTCTTGATGTGCACTTACCCTTTATATAAAACTCTCTCTTATGCATGAGTTTCTGTGGATTTGTTTCTCTAAAGTACCCAGACAATGTATTTGGGTTATTTCTAGATCAGGGGCACTGTAAATCGAGTTTCCTTAGAAGCTGGACGTTAAATAAAGAAGATGGAAGAAGGATGGGTGCATTTGAAGGCTGGTGCTGGCAGAGAATAGGAAAGCTCACCATGGACTGCCAGAAGAACAGACGGATCTGTCTTGGCTGAAAGGAGCTCTGGTGGTGCGGTGGGTTACCTGGAGGGTTGCTAACCAAACAGTCTGTGGTTCAAACCCACCTGCCGCTCTGCAGGAGGAAGCGGGAGCTTTGTGCTTCTGCCAAGATGTACAGCATCTGACACCAGCAGGAGCTGGTCCACAGGGTCCCCTCACATACTTTGGACATGCAACAGGGGCGACCAGCGTCTGTGACAAAGGAGGTTGTGCTTGGTAGAGGATCAGCGAAAACAGAAAGACTCTCAACCCGCCGGGCTGACGCTACCACAGTGGGCCCCACCATAAGCAGCTGGGCCGCTGGCTCAGGACCAGGGCGTTTCCTTCTGTTTCACTGCGTCATTCTGAACCGGAATTGACTTGACAGCACCGACGACGACGACAGGCGGATCTGCGCGCACGGCAGCGTTCAAGGACAGACACTTTCCTCTCTCGTGGGTAACCACCGAGGGACGCATTACTGAGCACAGCAGAGCTGCGCGGTTCTCTTTGTGTGAAAGTGTCCGTTTTCCAACACTAGAGTATTAGGTACTAAGCATAAATACTAAATGTATTAACAATCATGAAGGGTTTAGTGACCCAAGGACGAAATTCAGAAGGGTTAAGAAATAAGGAGGCGGGAGGGGGAGGAGCAGTAGAGCAGACAGTGGCTGCACAAATCATCTTAAAGGCGATTTGACCCAGGGGGTGGGGGGGTTGCTAAAATTGATGTGGGATCCCCCCTCCAGGGGAACGAACAACAGAAACCACAGGGGAAGGGAGACAGTGGTCGGGGTAAGATAGGAAACTAATCATTTATAATTTATCAAGGGGTCACGAGGATGGGGGGTGGGGTGGGAAAAAGAGGAATTGATACCAAGGGCTCAAATAGAAAGTAAATGTCTAGAAAATAATGATGACAACAGATGTACAAATATGCCTGATACAATTGATGTATGGATTGTTATGAGGCCCCAATAAAATGATCTTTAAGTTAAAAATGTATTTAAAAAAATAACAAAATAAAATTGATGTGGGGTGATTGTACAATTCTTCGTGATATGATTGAATGAGTTATATGATATGTAAATTATTTGCAAATAAAACTGCTGAAAGACCAAACAGAAACAGGAAATAAGGAGAAATGGGGACTATGAGAGGGAAGTGGAATAAGCCGTGCTATATTGTGGAGATTCCCATGAGTGAGGTGAAACAAACATGTATATAAATCATTGAATGCAAACGAATTCCACTCCCAATGCTCATCTGCTCTGTAAATCTTCACCCAGTTCCCAACACGGGGTTTCACCAAAGAAGGCAGTAAAGCTTTGGGGGTACGAACCCCTGGCCCTGACACTATGGACTCTCAAATCCTTTTGATGTGGAGGTTTCCCAGCTCAAGGGCTGTATTTGCTGACTCCGAGCCATCTTCTTCTGGCTCGCAGCACTGGGGAGCTCAGCTGCGGCCACCGTCACTCTCTTCTGCCCCAGCTTCGCTCTGAAGCCAAGGGCGACACTTGAGAGAAACTTGCCACCCGATCTCGCATCATCCATTCTTGCCAGGGTTGACCTTCCCTTCCCAATTCATCTCCTTCCTCTGGTCTGAAGTGAGTTGATCTGCTAACCCGCAAAGCCACAGGTTCAAACCCACCAGCCGGTCGTGGGGGGCAAGATGAGGCTATCAACTCTTTCAGGCTTTCGTTACTTTTTAAATTTTTTTCCTACAGAAACATTACCTCCCCCATTCATGAACCATGAATCTGGACTCTGGAAAAACTCAAAACTCACCTCCATCAAGTCGATGCAGTAGAAGTGCCTGTGGGTTTCGGGGCTGTAAATCTTTGTGTTTGTGAGCAGCGAGGCCTGTCTTTCTCCCGAGGCGGGGGCTGTGGTGTTCGACAGCCCAAGGCACACCTCTACCCCCAGGCCTCGGCAAATAGGAAAGCCACCTCTTTTCGTTCCTTCTGAGAAAATAAAGGAATCTTGCGTTTTTTTTGGGGGGGGGGCTTCATTTCCCATTCGGATGCTTGATCCAGTTGGTGATGGTAGAGGGAGGGGGGGAAGCATGGCAGTTGTCGTGACTGGCTGACCAGTTCCCCATTGCGGCTGTCCCATGGACTGTAACAGGAGCCCTGGCGCATGGTGGGCTGCTAAGCACAAAGTCAGCAGTTTGAACCCACCAACGCCTGCCCAGGAGAGAGGCGGCTGCCTGCTCCCTTAAGCATGTTCAGCCTTGGAAGCCGCACACAGGGCTGCTAGGGGTCCGCCTTGGTCGGACAGCAGCTGATTTGGTTTACAGACTTAACTAGACAATAGGACACTGCATGTCCATCTTCCAAGTAGTCTCACATATGCTATTTCATTCCCCCTAACGGGCAGTTTTCAGAAATACGAACGGTCACGATATATAGTGCTCTGTTGAACCAAATGCTCAGCTTCCCTCAGCGAGACATAAACTAGGAAGGGGCTCAAAAATGGACTGAAAAGATGGTGGCATTTCCCCACAAACTTTTTTGTTTTAACATTTTATTAGGGACTCATACAACTCTAATCACATACATACATCAATTGTGGAAAGCACATCTGGACATTCTTTGCCCTCATCATTTTCAAAGCTCCACAAACTTTTTGATGGCCCCTGGGAATAATGAGATAGCAGTGTTCATTTGCTAGTTGGGCAAAATTTTAAAATGTGATACTATCGGCCCGGATAGGCATGCCTCCTTACTTGCGCTCAGTGAGAGTATCAATGGGTGCATTCTTGGAAAACAATTTCGCAAGAGGCACCAACAGCTTTTGGTAAACCAGGAGCCCCCTGGCCCAGCAATGTCCCGACTAGGAATTTACCCTGGGGAGATATTTGCAAAAGTACTCCACATATAAATGTGTACATAGGTTAACTGATGTGTGTCGTCACACACACACACACATTTCAACTGTTTATACAATGGAACACATGATGGCACGTTCACGGAATATGTGAAACTAGGGGTGCGATGTCAGACCTCCTCTAATTTTGGCCAGGAGTGGAGGTGGGGATGGAGAAACAAGATTAATTCCACCCTCCAAACTTTTTGCCAGTTCTGACACCAGCCTAATTCCCTCCCATAGCTCTCTCTCCTTCGCCACTGGGCTTGAGAATTCACTGCAAGGGCCACACGGAGCTCATGAGGTGTCCCTAAGGCAGGAGCTTCATTAGGGAGAGAGCAACGTGCCATTCAGGATCAGGATACTACTTGGAAGGAATTGAACCACCAGGATCCAGTTCTTCTACAGGGCAGCTCTTCTTTGTTGCCTCTGGGCCCTGCTGGGGTCTGGCCTCTTCCACCAGTCCCTTGCTGTCAGCCTTGGTCCCCAGTTGGGCCCAAGGTCATTATTATTTAGGTCACTATGAGTCGTTAGTTCTGCTAATAAGTGGGGACACCTCACTCTGCCAGGAAGCCTCTTGCTCAAAGGTATTCAATCCCCTCACCCAGGAGTCAGCAGGCCTGGCCTCGGCCCCAGGCTGCTGCTGTGTTCTGAGACACAACTCTGTCGGTTCTCAGCGCAGGGGCCCCAGGTCCAAAGGATATGGTCCACTCCCTGCTCTGCCGCTGGACGGTAGTGAGACCCCACTCTCCCAACCCCTAGGATTGGCTCCTGTAAAACCGAGCAGAATGGCAAATCTGATCCATCCCCTACAAGGGTTTCATGGCCCTTATTTGCATGATTAGCAAGTTGTCCAATATCCTTGGTGGGACACGAGCACTTTTTCTTATTGTTGTTATTAGGGGCCAATAACTTGGTTCAGACTCAAAGCAACCTTATACACAAGAGAGCAAACTACCACCTGGTCCTGCTCCATCCTCACCACGGTCCTTATGTCTGTGACTGTGTCCATCCACCTCGTTGAAGGTCTTCCTCTATGTCACTGGCCCTCCACTCTACCAAACGCCATGTCCTCTTCCAGGGACTGGGCTGTCCCGGTACCATGCTCAAAGAATGTGAGACAGTCTCTCCATCCTTCCTGAGTTCTGCCCCGACTGAAATACCACACGGCAGTGGCTTCAAAGAACAGAAGAGGTGGCCTTACAGTTCAAGAAGCTAAAAGTCTAAATCAAGAGTCTTCGTCATGTCTTTCTTTCTGTGACCCTCTCCCTTCGATTCTGGTATCCGCGTGATCTTTGGGGTTCCTTGGAATGCCTTCCCCTGTGTGTGTCTCTTCTAGACTCAGAGGTAATGAGCCACCATCCACTGAGAGGACCTCATTAACATAACAAAAGAAAGTCCCATCCATCTCCCAAACTCAAAAACTCCGCTGCCATTGTCTTGATGCCCGCTCCAAGCGAGCCCAGAGGAGACTGCCCCTAGGATTTCCTACACTGACCCTGTAGAGGAGCAGACAGCCTCACCTTCCTCCCCAAGAGCAGCTGATGGATTTGAACTACCGACTTTGCAGTGAGCAGGCCCACGTTAAACCACAGCACCCTTGGGTCTCCATATTTACAACATATATTTTGGAGGGAGCACAATTCAGTCTGTCACGTCTGCCTGCATTTAGCGTGCACACTTTGGGGGTACATTTAATATAAACACCCAGGCTGGACTATGGTCTAGAAGGATGGACGAGAAGCTGTTACCCTCTGGAGTGGAATACTGGTGGAGAGAAACTTACACTTTTCACGAGACCTTTCTGCACTCTTCCGTTTCTCTTGTGCCGGCATGCATTGCTGTTTTACTGTCAAAAGGATATTTAGTTATGAAACATTTTTTTGCTGCTTTATACTAGTTATCTTTTTAAATCCTTACGTTTTTAAGCCAAGTGCTGTTTGGTTGCTAGCTGCCCTCAAGTTGGCCGTGACTCAGGGTGAACAAGGAAAGTAAGCTCTCCCCGTGACGCTGGGTCATCCGCATGTGCGTTCCTCCCGGGGGGCCGTTTGCAGCCGCTGTGTCCATCCACCTCGCTGATGGTCTTCTTCTTCTTCATTGACCCTCACGCCACCAAGCACGAAGTCCATCTCCAGGGACTGGGCCCTCCTGATAATATGTCCAAAGTACTTCAGACAACGCTCACCAATCTTGTTTCTAAGAAGCATTCTGAATCTACTGCTTGCAACACAGCTTTGTTTGTGCTACCAGCAGTCCCTAGTACATCATGTATATATCTATATCTATATCTATCCATAAACCACCTCAAAGACATCACTTCTTTGGTTGACCTTATTCAGATGGCTGTGAGATGACTGAGATGGCCAAGACTTGGATGAGGCTTCTCTTTATCTCCACAGTCACCCCTTGGCTCTTCAGGAGATCTTTTGCAGTCGGTTGAGCCTTACGCCAAGATTAAGTCCAGTAAGGGGGGGCGGGGGTTACTGGGGAGGCGCTGAGGCAACACATTCAAGCATCGGCAGCCTGCAGGCAGAGGTGAGCACAGCTGGGCCTCGGGACGTTTTTTGGACTCCGGCCTGGGTTGCTGCTGGCTATTCCTGTCCTTGCTTGCCTCTGTGTGCCGACTACACTGCCTCTCTGGCCACGTAAGGGGCCAGGAATGAAGGCGGCTGCTTCCTTCATCGACGTTCCTTCTCCTTGCGCCGATGACAGAGAAAGGCCAGTTTCTGGAGCTTCCACTGGACAAAACTCTTGGGGAGGGATTGGTTTGTCCAGGTGCGGGTCAGAGGTCTTCTCCTGGACCAATCAACTCTAGCCGGAGGCCCGCCTCTCTTTAGAGATCGGGCCTACCAGATCCCTGTATGGTCACAGAGTTAGAGAAGACAACCATATCTCAGAAGGAAGGGTGGTGGGACGCGAAGGCACTTATTCCTTCATTTATGTTTTCTACTTGCTCAACACATACCTATTGAGCATCTATGATGTGGATATGATTGTCCCTGAGTGTCAAAAATGGTTAAATGCTCAGCTACTAATAGTGGAGGCTGCCAGTTCAAATCCACCCAGAGGCATCTTGGAAGGTCGTCTGTGGATCTACTCCCTAAAGATCAGCAACCAACAAACCTCAGTGCCATTGAGTGGATGCTGACGCACGTAACTCTCTAGCACAGGGTAGGATCAGCCCTGTGGGTTTCTGAGGCTGTCACTCTGTGTCGGAGCAGACGGCTCCGTCTTTCTCCTGTGGATCAGCTGGAGGATTTGAACCCCCAACCTTGCAGTTCCCAGCCCAACGTGTAACCTATTAGGCCTGCAAGGCTCCTTATGGCACACAGTGCTGCTCTGTGACCAGACAGGGTCACCGTGAGTCCCAGTCAGCCTGCCCGCAGCTGGTGGTTTTGCTGTTGTTTCTTCACTGTGGGCCGGGCTCTGGGCCGCGCTCTTTAAACACAGCGACTCGGCCAGCTCTCAGCTGTCAGTAAGCTCCGGTTCCAATCATGTCTCCTCTGGAAATCGACGTGGGCTATACCGTGTGGTCTGGGCTCGGCCAAAGCGCCTCCCCTATTCGCCAAAGAAGACAGGCGTGCTCTTTCTGTCCTGTGCAGACAGGGTTCACATGAGGGCACTTTGGGGCTATTTTCACTGAGGGCACCGGTGGCTGAGAAACAAAAGGCTGGCAGGAAGGGTGCCTGGGCAGCTGCAGCTGTGGGAGATAGGTGCCAAGAGCTGGTAGGTGAAGGGAGTGGCTTCCTGTTGGGCCGCAGAGATCTCCAGGAATTCCCAGGCACTGAACGGTTGGTTGGGCAGCCCACTAAGGTTCTGTGGAATGTGAATTACAAAATTACAAAACCCAGGCCCTGCTCACAGGCCTGTGCTGGCTCCACCAAGCTGGCAGGAAGTCTCAGGCCTTCCGGCTGGGGCAGCCCTGCCAGTGGAGAAGAGGCTCCTCTGCTCGCAGCTCTGTGCTGCCCAGCGCCCTGGGCGGGGACTGTTGGGGGGCAGGGGCTGGGACCCCGCTGGGGGACTCTCCTAGGAGTGTTCTTCTGTGAGGGCTTCGCAATAGAAACACAGCAACGACTGGAGCCCATGAGTTTCATTCACAGGAGCAAGGCCTTCACCAGCAGGGGTCTCCCCAGCGAGGGAGATGCTCTGTTTTTTGGTGTGATGGATGGGAGCGGCCAGGCTCCAGTAGGTGGCTTTGGGGATCTATAGGGATTTGAAATCCCGCTCCTCATGGTGGTTATGCTAACCCTGTCCTACAGAGTCGCTACGACTCGGAATCGGCTCCGTGGCAGTTTTCTCTTCCTCCTCTCCCGGAGAGGCAGGCTGTTGGTCCCAAGAGTGTCATGGTTACCCACCGGGCTGCTAACCACAAGGTCAGCCGTTCAAAAAACACCAGCCACTCCGAGGGAGGGCTTTCTACTCCCAAAAGAGTCAGTCTCAGAGACCCACAGGGCCAGTTCCACTCTGTCCTACAGGGTCGCTAGGCGTTGGAATCAACCTGATGAAAGGAAGCCTGGTTATGTGTTGGGCTGCTAGTCTCAAGGTTGGCAGTTCAAATCCACTAGCCGCTCTGAAGCAGAACGATGCCCTTCCATGTTCCCATACGGTTTACAGTGTGGGACCTAAAGGAGCAGTTCTACTCAGCCCTAGGGCGTCCTAAGTAGACGGACTTGAAGGCAGCGGATGGTGGAATTGTTCAGTAGTGGTAGCACACCTTCCCTGTGGAGGCCCGGGTTCTATTCTCACCCCACACACCTCCTGTGCAACTGTCAACTGTCTGGTGGTGGAGGCTTGTAGGTTGCTTGGATGCGGCACAGGTTTCCATGAAGCTTCCAGGTGAAGACTGAGCAGGAAGAAAGACCCCAGAATACGGCTCCTCTGACACACGTGGGGTCGCCGTGGGTTGGATTCACCTTGAGAGCAACTGGTTCTCTGAGGAAACAGAAGCTACATGGTAGAGAGAGTGGGGCAGACAGAGCTGGTGGGTCATCAGATGTTTGTAGAGCAGCCAGTGCAGCCAGACGGGAGCCGGCCGGGACCAGTCCCAGTCCATACGCAAACCTCTGTGTGGTAAGCGCACCGTAAACCTTGTCTTAAGGCCGTCAAGAGACTCTGCCTCTCCAAATTCAACTTACAACTTCCACAGCTGACGGGAGGGGTTTCAGCCTTTTGACTGTTCTGGTGTCACTAACACAAAGTCAACAGTTCAAAACCACCAGTCTCTCCGTGGCAGAAAGGTGAGGTTGTGGAAACCTATTATTTAGGGTCACCATGTGTCAGAATTAACTCTGTGGTCCTGGGTTTGGTTGCTCTCACTGTTTATAGGCCTCCCTCCCCCACAATCGCTCCCCACGAATGTCAGTCATTGCCTCTGGGCCGGTGCCAGGAACCTTGCAGGTTCCCATTAGTGTCCGCGCGAATATAGGCATTCAGACCGACGCTCGAGGCCGGCCGGGGGCTGAACCCAGAAGATGGGAGTAAACAGCGGCAGTGGATTCACACACGTCGGCTCTGTGCACAGGGGAGCTGGTCCTGCGGGCTCTTGCCCAGCACAGAAGCTGGGAAATGGCGGCGAGAGAGGCAGTTGGGGGTGGGAGGGGGAGGCTGCCAGCTTGTGTGGGAAATGGATAAGGCATGTGGAGTTTGGTGTCCCCTCCACCCTCATTTGTGGCCCCTACAGGACAAGGTAGAAGTGCCCTGTGGGTTGCCAAGACTAACTCTTTAGAGGAGTTGAAAACCTCATCTTCCTCCCTCAGAGAGGCTGGTGGTTTCAAACTGCTGACCTTGCTGTTACCAGTCCAATTCTTGACCCACTATGCCACCAGGACTCATGAGGTACATTCTCTTGGTGTCATCGAGTCGATCCGACCCCACTCATAGCTGCCCCCCGTGGGCTTCGCAGACTGTAGCTGTTGACGTGAGCAGAGAGCCCAGTCTCTCTCCTGTGGAGCGGCAGGTGGTTTCCATGGGGGGGCGCAGCCCCACGGGTAATCTCGACCCCACCGGAGAGCCTCCTGGGTGGAAAGGGGACTCAATGGCAGGCGTGAGAGTGTTTTCTGAAGTGTAAAGTGGTACTCAGGTGCACATGCTCAATATAGTGATGGACTGATTCATAAGCCTGGTGCGTGATGACTGCCAGTCTCCTTGGGAGACTTTGGACCTCAGCATCCCATACCTTCATCGCTTTACTGGATTGGAGGGAGCAGCAAAGGCACAGAAAGTGCTTAGCCCGACACCTCCTTACACCGTCTTCTTAAAAATACATCGTCCCCGCCTTGCCACCTCTTCCACGTTTCCCGGTGGCATAGTGGGCCATGAGGTAGGCTGCCAACTACAAGGTCTGCAGTTCGAAACCACCAGCTGCTCCATGGGAGAAAGACGGGGCTTTCTACTCCCGAAAAGAGTTCATCTCGGAAACCCACAGAGGCAGACTTCTATGCTGTCCTATAGAGTCACTGTGAGTGGGCATCATGGCAGTGAGGATTGTGTTGTTTGGGGGCGGGGCAGGGGGCAGAGGGGAGGGGAGACTGCACTATCATCCAGGTGAAATTTCTCTCTGGCTGGTGTCCGCACCCACCCACAATGGAAAAGCCTCAAGGGCTGGGAATGAGATTTTGGAGGGCCCATGGGCCCTGAAATGGAGCATGGTATCCTTCGCTTTTACTGCAGGTGAATTCCCAATGACTGTCTGTCTCAATTCCCCCAAACACATTGCAGTATTTTTTTGGGGGGGGGGTCAGTGAATATTGACTCACGGGGAGTCCATGGTCCAGAGTAGAGCAGCCCTAGAGGGGTTCGGGCTTGGAATCTTTACAGAAGCGACCGTGGCATCTCTGTCCTGAGTGGTGGCTGGTGGCTTCCAACCACTGATCACTCAGGGGCCAAAGGAGCAGTTTACCAGTGCCACCAGGGCTCCCCGCCTGGTTCATCACCAGGGGATTGAGGGAGACTTGTAAGACACCCCCTGTGGATGTGGCGGTCTGCTTTTGTCACCACTACAGCCTTGGTATGAGGGCTGGTCTACCCTGTTCTCTGTGGTTGCTAGTGGAGATGGGGTTAGCGTTCACAGGAGACTGCTTCCTGCTAAGCTCTGCAGGCAGAAACTGCACCAGTGACCCCCTTGGCAGGGTTGTGGGAGGCGAGGATGGGCATTCTGCATGGCTGAGGGGTGTGTCATGTCCTCAGATGATCTCACCGGGCCGAGTCACCTACAAAGGACACCGGTTCATGTCTTAAGCAGAGTCCCTCCACCCCACTCCCTGCTGCCAGGCATGCAGACCCAGGTGATCCACTTGCACTGGGCTGTGAGAGGTTCAGTTCTGCAGCTGGGGTTCTGGCTGGGTACCAAGCAAAGGATGCTGGGATAGGGGGTAGGGTTGGGGGTAAGTCAGAAAACAGGATGGGGCAGCTGCCTCAGAAAGCAGCCAAGACGGACAGTCCCTGGCTGCAGGAGGGGTGGGAAGAGTATCAGATGACAGTCCCCGAATCCAGCCCGGAACTAACACCCCCCTCTTTTCACATGCACACAGCTTTCAGAGCTCAGAATAACCCGAGCACCAGGCAGCAGGATGGCAGGGGCCCTGCTTGGTGCCCTGCTCCTCTTGGGGCTCCTAGGTATGGTATGGGGCAGGGGCAGGGGCAGGGGGGAAGCAGGTGTTGGGAGATGAGAAGCATTTGGACATACAGGGAGAATCGACAAAAGAAATGCGGCAGAGATGGAAACCAAGACAAAATGAGCGGCAAAGTTTGGTCCCCAGGCAGAATATCCTTGATTTGGATGACAGACCCTGAAAACCACAGCCTCCGCTGAGACAGCGATCACAGCTAGAGAGTAGACATGTACAGACCCAGAGGGCAGGGAGGGGAGGCCCTCCAGCCTGGTCATCCCTCTGCCCTCTCATCTCAACCCCATCCACAGGCAGAGGTGAAGGGAAGAATGAGGAGTTACGCCTTTATCACCATCTCTTCAAAAACTATGACCCCCAAACCCGACCAGTGAGGAGGTCGGAGGACACAGTCACCATCTCCATCAAGGTCACCCTGACCAACCTCATCTCCCTAGTAAGACACCCCTGAACCCTATCCCGGAGCCCCAAGCCGCACTTCTTGTCCCGAACTCACCTCTGGCCGCCAGACCCCACTTTGAGGGGTCTCAATCTCCTCCTGTCTACAGAACGAGAAAGAGGAGACTCTCACGTCCAGCGTCTGGATTGTAATCGTGAGTCAAAGGCAGGGAAGCGTGAGAAAATGTGTGTGTATGTGTCTTGCCCAGGGCCCTCAATGGGTTTGTAGTTTTTGTGTGTCTTGCCCAGGTCCCTCAGTGGGTTTGAAGTTAGTGTATGTATGCGTCTTGTCCAGGGCCCTCAGTGGGTTTGTAGTTTGTGTGTGTGTGTGGGGGGGGGGGTGACCCGCAGGGCAGATGTCCTTCCGTCCCCCCACCCTTAGAACTGGCAGGACTACCGACTCAACTACAGCAAGGAAGACTTTGGGGGCATACAAACCCTGCGTGTCCCCTCGGAATTCGTGTGGCTGCCAGATATCGTGCTGGAAAACAAGTGAGGGCCGGGCCTAAACCCGGGCGGGGCGGGGGAGCCTCCTCGGTGGTTCAGGCCTGGGCAAAAAGCTCCCTTCGGGCCCCTCAGTATTGACGGCCAGTTTGGCGTGGCCTACCACGCGAACGTGCTGATCGATGAGGGTGGCCATGTGAGCTGGCTGCCGCCGGCCATCTACCGCAGCACCTGCGCAGTGGAGGTCACCTACTTCCCCTTCGACTGGCAGAATTGCTCCCTCATTTTCCGGTGGGAAAAGTTACTAGGGGCCCTGAGCCACGGGGACAGGGATGTGGAATCGCTGGGTGGGGCACCCCTATCAGGGTTGGCAGCGGGGTGGGGATGCGGGTGGGGGCAGGGCGGAGGGAGGCGGGGCCTCGGTGAGGGGGTGAAGCCTTGCCTAGGGGTGGGCGGCCTGCTCCTGCAGGGTGGTCTGAGTTTCCCTGGTGGGAGTCAGACTCTGGCTGCAGTTCTCAGACGTACAGTGCCCAAGAGGTGGCGTTCATCTTTGCGCTCGATGATGCTGGCGAGACCATCGACAAGTTAGAAATTGACACTGAGGCTTATACTGGTGAAGCCCCCTTCCTGCTCCTCCGAAACGCCCGCTTCCTGACGGGGTCCACAGAGGGGACTTTTCCGAGTGGGACCTTCCCAGACCACCCATGCTGGGGAGGGACACTAGCCACGGCTTTGCCTCAAATCCTTTTCAACTGTCAGTCTGGTCCTGCCATCTCCAATGGGTTCCTTAACCTCACCCTTTTCTGCACGAGGGGCCCCATCCTGCTGGCCCACGGCCCAAGCAGCCTAGTTCACCCCAGTCCAGCCCCAGCCTCACCCTCGGTTCCCCGGGTCCAGTGGGCAGAACAGGGCCCTCCACTCCCAGGGCGAACTAGCCACGTGCCCTCTGCAGAGAACGGCGAGTGGGCCATCGACTACTGCTCAGGGGTGATCCGCGGCCAGGACGGAGGCGCAGCTGACCCCGAGGGAGCTGCCGACGTCATCTACACGCTCATCATTCGCCGGAAGCCGCTCTTCTACATCATCAACATCATCGTGCCCTGCGTGCTCATCTCAGGCCTAGTCCTGCTCGCCTACTTCCTGCCAGCGCAGGGTAAGGAGTCACCCCAACTCCCAACCCCGGGCTCCGCCTAGGGAGCTGGGCCCTCTCTCACCAGGCGCCCCCTCCAGCCGGCGGCCAGAAGTGCACCGTCTCTATCAACGTCCTGCTGGCCCAGACGGTGTTCCTGTTCCTGATTGCCCAGAAAATCCCAGAGACCTCTCTGAGCGTGCCACTGCTGGGCAGGTGCGTGCACACGGCGCCCCCGCCCCGCCCAGTGACCACGTGGGGAGCGTCCAGTGCAGTGGGCGGGGCTAGGAAGGCACCAGTGGGTGGAGCCAAGAGAGGCACGGTCCCGGGAAGGGGCTCTGGAGCTCTGGCACCGCTCTGCTCTGGGCTTTATTTGCACTGGACTTGGGGCTGGAATAGCGCTGGCACCTCCAGGCCTGAGTCTTCTGCGCTGCTGCTAGTCGCCACCTTGAGGTCTCCCGAGTATCTCTGTGGGAGAAGGGCCCCTGGAGCTCAGCTATCCCCAGCGATGCTGCCTCGAGCCCGATCCGCCCCTGTCGCACACTCACCGATCCCTCTGGGGGTCCCAGGGCCAGCTGGCGCTGCCATTGTTGCAGAAAGGAGGCGGAGCCCTGCAGACCCCGTCCAGACAGGCATAACCTGGCCACCTGGAGGAGGAGCCGAGCGCTCGCGCCCATCACAGCCCCCACTTGTCCAGCCCCCTGCCCCGCGGCCTGGGCGACCCGGGCCAGCGCTCGACCCGGATCTCCGGCGGCTGAGGCTGGGCTGCTGTGGTCGCCGTCTCCTCGACGCCGCTGCAGCCACAGGGCTGAGATCTGCGGTGGGGGTGCTGGGATTAGTAGGGGTGCAGAGGTGCCTGCTCCCCGCTGCCCTATTCTCCTCCCTCTGCGCCCCACCTCCATCAAGGTGGCGCCGAAACGCAGGAAGCTGGCCACAGCTTCTCTGACCACCAGCCTGAAGGTGGGCTCCCGGGCAGGGACGTTCCCGGGCCCCGTGGGCTCTGGCGGCTGCTCCAGGGTCTTCAGCTCTTCGAGTCTCTGCTCCAGATATTCACGGGCTGCAGTCAGAGCGAGGTCCAGGGAAGAGAGGAGCGGGGACTGCAGAGCTACCTGGAGGAGGGGCAGGGACAGTAGGACCATCGGGTCATAGAGCATGGGTCAAAGGGGGCGGGGCACTGGAGACCTGCCCAGAAGGTCTCCAAGTGTCCCCTCTGGGCAGGGCTGTTGGGGTCGCCTCACCTCGGTGGAGCTGTGGAAGTGGTAGACCCATAGCAGGGTGTCCAGGGAGCTGGGTGCCCCCTTCATGGCCGCCCCAGGTGGGAGAGCAGGACCAGAAGCGACTGGCTCCCCAGATGGGGACCCCTAGGGGATGTAGCCCCTCTCAATGCACTGAGATGTTTGTGAGGTCAGAGGGCAAGCGGCACCCCCTGGGGCAGAAGAGAGCGGAGAGGCTGTGATGTCATACAGGCCAAGGGAGCTGTGACGTCATGCACACACACCCCCTCCCTCGGGCTCTTCAGGTACCTAATGTTTGTCATGGTGGTCGCCACGCTCATTGTCATGAATTGCGTCATCGTACTCAACGTGTCCTTGAGGACGCCCACCACGCACACCATGGCCCCGCGGCTGCGCCACGTAAGCGTCAGGCGGTCACCCCCCGGGGTGGGAAGTGAGGCTGCGAACTCACCCGGCCCTGGCCCCACCCTAGGTTTTACTGGAACTGCTCCCCCGCCTCCTGGGCTCCGGGGCACCCCCTGAAACGCCCCAGGCCGCCTCACCCCCGAGGCGGGCGTCCTCAGTGGGCATACTGCTCCGCGCGGAGGAGCTGATTCTCAAAAAGCCTCGGAGCGAACTGGTGTTTGAGGGGCAGCGGCACCGCCACGGGGCCCGGACCGGTGAGCGATGGGGCCCCGGGGTGCAGGGTGCCTGCCTCAGGGTGGTCCCAGGTAACACCCTCCGTTGTCCCCCACCAGCTGCACTTTGTCAAAGCCTGGGCGCAGCTGCCCCCGAGGTGCGCAACTGTGTGGATGCTGTGAACTTCGTGGCTGAGAGCACGCGAGACCAGGAGGCCAGTGGCGAGGTGGGCCATGGGGGAGGCCTGGCTTCCTGTGCCACTGGCGCGCGCAGCGCCCCCATGTCACCTGTGCTGTCGCCCACCCCTTCCTCAGGAGGTGTCCGACTGGGTGCGCATGGGAAAGGCCCTGGACTACTGCTGCTTCTGGGCTGCGCTGGTGCTCTTCAGCCTGGGCTCCGGGCTCATCTTCCTCGGGGGCTTCCTCAACCAGGTGCCCATCCTGCCTTTCCCCCCTTGCCTGCAGACCTGAGCCCGCGCTGCCTGCCAACAAGTCGTTGTTTGAAAAACACCACCGCCACGGTGGAGAGTAAAATAAACCGCGTTCTGAATTCTCTCCGGGGCTGTGTGTACCTTTGTGCAGGGGCCAGCCAGGCCGGGGAGAGGGCCTTCCTCCAAGACAGCTGGGCTCACGGTTCTGAGCAGCCACGGGGACTTCCAAGCTTCCCTGGGACCCCAGCCCCTCAACCCTCTGGCCTCTCCATCTGCTTGCCTGCTTAGCATCCGCTTGCCCCCTCCCCGTGGGCTCCCCTACTCTTCGGGGTTAAGGTTGAGGATGGCCCCTCGATGAGTCATTTATCCTTAGCTTCCCCTCAACCCACCACCACACACAACACTCTCAGCATACTCTGATTATCTCTCCCCGCTCCCACCCCTACACGCCAACCCCAGCCAATGCCAGGGTCAGGAAAGAGCCAAAGAAAACGGGGCTGGAAGTGGTGGGAGCTGGTTGAATTGTCTTTATTAACAAACGGGATGTCCAAGGCCACTACATTGAGGGGAGGGCAGGGAAGGGTCTACTTGCTGCTCACACTATGTACAGATGCAAGCAAGGGGGCCTGGGGGCCAGAGCTCCCTGCTCCCTCCCACCACCAAGGAAGGGCAGAGGCCAGAAAAGGAGAAGGGAGGCTGGAAAGGGAGGAATGTTTTGGTTGGGGTGGAGGGTCCCCCCTCCATTCTCTGGGGCTTGGGGGGGAGGGGAAATCATTAAAGTGCTTTCAGAAAATGAGGAAATGGTCCCTGCCCCTGCCTGGTGACCCCCATAAGACCTAGGGCCCAATGACCCCCCCCAGGGTCTGGTACATTCAAGGGGGGAGCCGGCTCCCCTGACGTGCAAATGAAGGGCTGGGGGCCCTGCCCAGTCAGCAGCAGTGGGAAGGGGTCTGAGCCCAAGCACTCTCCTCTCAAGTGGAGGAAGGGGAGGGCTGGGCCCACTCCAATGCCTGATAGGCGGAAGCTGTGCCTGTGCCCAGAAGGCGGGGACAGGCACAGTCAAGGGAGAGCGTATTGGGGATGGGGTGGGGGTGGTCACGTGATCACAAAAGCATCAGGGATCAGAGGTCACGTTCCCAGCAGGCTCCAGTGGATCAAACCAGTAAAAGCAAAAGCCCAGGGAGGGGTGAGAGGGGCGGACTGGGAAGCCTGGCTGTCAGGGGAGGGCTGGGTCCAGTCGGGGCAGTCCCAGCCCAGGGCCTGTCACCAGTTCATGATGCAGTTACGGTTCAGAGTCATGAAGTAAACTTGGCTGCTGCCCCCGGAGCGAACAGAGGCAAAAAATACCTGGGGGGGGGGAGAGGGGGGTAGAAAAAGAGGTCACTGGGGGCTGGGGTCTCCAGCAACTAGGAGAGGAAAAAGAAGAGAGGCTGAGAGAGAAAGAGACAGAGCGAGCCTGCAGCATTCATTTCTGAGGGCCCTGCCCCATCCTCACATAGAGGCAGAAACTTTTCAGGAAGACCCAACCATCCTCCATGCCCCTCCCTGGGCCATCCCCCCTCCCCGCCCCCCTGCACCATGGGGGTTGGGGTGGGGCCCTGGGGGAGGCAGGGGAGCCGCACCTTGTCATTGCGTTCACACAGGAACTTGAGCCTCTGGGCTCGCTTGTGCATGAAGACGCCGTCCAGGTGGCCGGTCTCCACTGAGCGGATCTCGATGGCTTTCTCACCCCAGCCCATGATCTGGTTAGAGCAGATGTAGGCTGCGGGAAGGCGGCGTAGAGGGAAGAGTGAGGAGGCTGTTGGGCCAGGCCCTCCCCCAGGCCACACTCCAGGGCCGCTTGGTGATGCGCGGCCGGGAGGGTAGGCCCCTCACTCACCCACGGAGGTGGGCATCTCTCCCCACTGCAGCACCACATCCTTGATGATGCGCCCGTACGTGTTGACGTACACGCCCTCGTCCTCATAGCACAGCAGCATCTCCATGCCGTCAGTGTTGGGGAGGAAGATGATGGCATGAGGGGTGATCTGGCTCTGGATCTGGGAGAGAGGAAGGGGCGCTGGAGTGCCTGGGTCTGGTGCCAGATGGGGTGGTGCCAGCTGGCCCCGCCCCACACTCACATGGACAGGGATGTAGATGTCGTAGCTGTTCCCCGAGTCAACGTCCACTGCATGGAAGCCAGCACTGGAGCCGTAGATGACCTTGAGCCGCTGTCCCTCCTCCACTGTCAGGTCAACCAGCAGAGGGCGGTGTGGGAGGTCAGCAAAGGACTGGGGGAGAGAAACGGGCTGAGTGCACAGAGGGGCAAAGCCACCCTGGGCAGCGTGGGGTGGGGCGGCTACGCCTGGGGTTACCTTGAAGGCCATGAATTTGTGGTAGGGTTTGGGGGCCCAGGCATACACCTCCACGGAGCTCTTCAAGGCAATGACCAGGAACTTGATACGCTCGTATTTCACTGCGGGCAGGGAAGAGCCAGGAGGCGGCCACCCCTCAGTCCCAAACCCCAGGCCCTGGGGCCCATTCTGCCACGGAGCCGCCCCCCACCCCCCCACCCCCCGCTTCTCTCTACCTATAAGCCGCGAGCCCTGCCCTCACCGACACGATAGTGCCCACAGCCCTCCATGTCCCCCACGGTGGTCCAGCCCTGCTTCTTCTCCACTTCTGGGTCATTGTGCAGAATCTTGTTCCGCAGCCACGACAGGTAGTACACTCGCAGCTTGTTCCTCTTCCCTGCAGGACACATGCGTGCACACTCCCTTCCACACTGACTGAGGCCTCGTCTCGGTTCACCACCCGCCTATCCCCGCTGGCCACCTCTGGGCTGACTCCCTGCCCTCCTCCTCCCCGACTGCCTGAGGCAACAGAGCAGCAGCAGCACCCCCTCCCCCTGCCGGGACCCATTCCCCCCACCGCAACAGACCTGAGATGGTGATGAGCAGGTTGAGGCCCTCCAGCACATCCATCTGCTGGAAGCGCCGCCGCCCAATGAGCCCGTACACCTTGCCCTGCCCGCTACGGTCCAGCAGCATCAGCCCGTTCTCCGTGCCCACCAGCAGGTTGACCCCTGGAAGAGCAGCCCTTGGGCAGATCAGAGGCAGAGCCAGGCCCTCACCTGACCGGGGACAGAGGAGCCCCACTAGGGGCCCCGTGGCTCTCGCAGCCCTGGCTTACCCCAAAGGGCCGCGCAGAGGATCTCGGAATTGAATCGCTTCTTGTACTTCCGGATCTCGGGGGTCTCGCTGTGGGCCCGGGTGTTGGTGGGATTCACGTTCACCACCGAGCCCTTCCTCACGTCATACTGCAGCTGATCGAGCCGACTTCCCTCTCCGCCCACTAGGGCTGCGGGCAGAGGAGAGGTGGCTGGGCTGCGGCCCCCAGACTCTCCTTCTTCATCCCTCCCCTGCAGTCCCCACATTTGGTCTTGGCCCCTCTGGGCTGAGAGGAAGGGACGGAAACGACTGAAGAACAGAGGCCTGGACAGAACACTGAACCCAGAGCCTGAGGTCTGCCACTCGCTCACTGCCACTGCACCCAGGCCCCTCGGCTGCTCAAGCACAGTGTCACGGGGCCAGGGCAGGACCAGGGCCCCTCGGCAGGGGGCTGGATGGTGTTTCTAGCACGGTGTCAGGACGCCGGGCCCACTCCTCCAGCTGCCACCCTCACCTGTGATGGGGATGGTGTCCCCATTGCCTCCAGGCTGATAGATGCCAAGATCTACGAACATGGTGAAGGAGCTCTTGCCGGGGGCCTTCACCAACCCACGAGACTGGTACTATGAGGAGGGAGGCGGCAGTCAGAGGATATTAGAGTTCAGCCTGGCCTCCCTGCTGGCATGCCAGGGCTCAGTGCCTCGCAGGCCCCTGCCCATGGTCAGTCCCTCTGCTCCCACGCCCACTTACATCCGTGGTGCCTTCCTTGGAGGGGGGGCTCTGGCCTTTGCTGCCCTCGGTGGGCGAGTGGCTGGGCTGGACTACGTCGGGCAGGTTCGTGTAACCATTGCTATCGGCATGCAGCAGGTTTCGCTCTTCTTCGGGGGTCTGCAGGAACCGGGGGCGGGAGGGGGTGTTGGTGTGGGGCTGGCGGGGAGGGCAGGCACTGGAGGAGAGCGGGGAGGGCACTCACACGCTGGACCACCATGGTCCCTCCCCCGAATGGGGTCTGGGTGCCAGAGAGCTCCTCGACGTCATGGACCACCATGGTGCTGACGCTGTCTGTGTCCCCGTCGCTGCTGGGGGCAGAGGGGGAGTCAGACTGGCCACACAAGAACCACAGGCCACGGGCGACGTGTGTCGTCGCTGCTCAGTCCACAAGGAGGGCGCCACGGGCCCCTGCAGCTGCCTGTACTGGGCACTTAGGGAAGGCTGGCTGCGCGGACACACCTGAGGAGGGAGGAGGGTCTGGCCAGCGGGCTCCCCACTCTCCAACTCTCCGGCAGAAGCAGGCTCCCTCAGACTGCCCCCACGCGCCACCATCCCTCGGCGGGATTGACACATACCGGGCCCCGGGGGTGTCCCTGCTCCCCTCGGAGGGCTCGCCATCACCCTCCTCCTCTTCGTCCTCACTGCTGTCCACCTCCTCACTGGACGACGAGTAGTCCATGGCCTTCTTGGGGGGCCGGGGGACCTCGTCCAGGGTCCGCTCCTTCAGCAGCACAAAGTCCTGTGCAGGGCACGAGAGGGGGGGAGGACTCTGGGCACAGGGCTGCAGAACCCCGTGAGCAGCAGCCGGGCAGGTGGACAAGAGAGGCCCCTGCAAGCAGGGACCCAGCACTAACCTCGCCAATAGCTCGCTTATAGCTCTGGGAGGGGCCGCAGGGGGAGAGACAGGAGAGAGGTTAGTACTCTTGAGAAGTGCTAGCCCCGCTCTCCCAGCCCTTTCTCCACCAGGTTAATGTGTGCATACCCCACCCCACCACCTGCCAGCCCCCAGTCCCATTCTGCCTAGCCTGGCGCAGGGACTCACTGCGGGCCGGCCGGGTCGGGAGCGGTGGTCATCGGGCTTGGCTTTGCTCCCAGGGGAGAGCACGGGGGAGGTGTCCAGTTTGGAGGCGGCTGGGGGAAGAGGGGAGAGGAAGGGTTACCGACACCTAAAGGCCAGGCCTCAGGTCACCCTTGGCTGGCCCTGTGGTCCTGAGTCCAAGCAGGTGCGTGCCATGTGCCCACCCGGGTCCCCATCACTCCCCAGAATGCCCAGACCCTGCGGGGCTCACTCACCCCCCACACGGTTCCGCTCCAGGGAGCCAGCCTGGGGGAGGTGGCTGTGCGAGGCAGGGAGGATGCTGTCCGAGCGCTCCCAGCCAGGGTCGCTCCTCCTGAGGTCAGGGTTACTGTGGGGGGCAGACTCGGGGTCAGGGGGGCCGGGGCTTCAGCCTGAGTGCTGAGCTGCGCGCAGAGGGAACCATCACCAGGAAAAGCAGGTGGTAGAGTGAGGAGCAGGGCGGGCGTGGAACAACTCCATTACCTACAGGCGCTGGGCGGGCCAGGGGGCTGAACAGGGGGCCCTGGAGGCTGGGGGCCCCCCCGCTCGGCCCGCCTTTGCAGGTGGATTTGCCAGGCGGAGTTGCTGCGTGGTCTGTGGAGGGAGCACAGGGGGCCGGGCGGGGCGGGGAGTGGCTGAGGGGACTGGGTTGGGGCATCCCACCCCTAAGTGGGTGACCTGGTGAGCTCCCCCCACACCCTCCCACTCCCTAGGCTGCCACCCAAAGGCACCCTGGAGTTACCTGGCTCGGATGGCCTGTGCTGGCCGGGGCGCCCCGGCCCCACTGGTGTTAAGGGCAGTGGCGATGGAGGAGGTCCGCTGAGGCACCTGAGGGGGCAGGCAAAGGCAGGTCAGTAGGCCTGCCCTGACTACACAGGCTGCCTCCCTCCCTGCACCTAATCTCATATGCTTCCTGCGCCTGGGAAGCTGGGGTCCTCACCCAGGGGCTCGCAGACACCTGGGCATGTCCCTACCCCCACCCCCCACCACGAGGGTCAGCGTGACACCCCCTCCCCAGACCAGAGGCGGGGCATCTCCACCTTGCCTGCCCTTCTCTTCTGCCGCCTTTACCCCACCCCCCTGCCTCCACCCCGCTATTTCCCAGACTGCCTCACCTTGGGTGGGGCCTCATTATTTGGCTGGACCCAGGTTGGGGGGTTGGGGCTAGGGCCAGGCCCTTCCGAGGTGGGGTCTGAGTTCTGGCGGATGACAGCCCCTCGGGCACTAGGCGTGGCAGGGGGTGCGGGGACAGCAGGGTCCGGGCCAGGGGAGGTGGGGAAGGCAGCCAGGTTCCGGGTGGGCTGGTCCTGCAAGGACTGGGACCGGGGCACAGGTGCTGCGTACGGCTTCAGTGGGACCCGGTGGGCCACCAGGCTCTGCAGGGAGAGACCGGGGAGGTCGGGCAGCCCACTCTACGGCACACTCACACCCAGAGTTGGGGTCTGGGCTGGGTGGAAGGGGCTAGGGAGTAATGCCGCTGGCTTCTGATCACATGGGCAGGGGCAAGGGCTCTGAGAGGACCACACAGGGGCAGCAGCCTCAGGGTCGGTCTCTGCCGGTGCCCGAGGCCTGAGACCCGACTATGAGCTGAGCCTGTGCGCGCGCACGCACGTAGCCTGTGCCCTGGCAGTGGGACAGCAAGAGGACTCACCTTGTGAGGTCCCTCCTGGGGCTCCACCGGCCTCTGCATAGGAGGGGTTTGTGAAAGGGGCCCCGGAGGTCCCGGGGGGGCCTGGGGGGCAGGCGGCTCAGGGCCTGTGCTGCTCAGCTTGGTCTTGGCCAGGGGAGAGTTCTGCTGCTTATTCATCCTCGTTCTCTCTTCCACCTGCGGTGAGGCGACAGGCCATCACACAAGCCACCTCTGGCCACCCTGCTCTCACAACTGAGGTCAGCACTGGCCCAACTGCTTGACCCACAGCCCTGCCTGGGATGCTTGGTGTCTTGGGAGGCGGTGAGTACCTCTCGGGCCCAGGCTGGTTTGTCGGCAGGATTGATGCCCCGACCGTAATGGTACAGGGGCTTCCTGTCCCCGGGCAGGATCTGCTGCTGCTGCTGTTTCTGAAGCTGCTGCTGTTGCTGCTGCTGCTGCTGTTGCTGCTGCTGCTGCAGGGACTTGAGGTAGGCATGTTCCTGCTGCAGCTGCCGCTGGAGCCGCTCCGACTGCCGCTGCTCCTCCAGCTGCTTGCGCTTGTATTCCTGGGGCCAAGGGTAGGCAGAACGGGCTCAGCAGGGAGTGGCCTGGAAGTCAGAGCAGGCAGCCCTTTCTTTCCTCCAACTGCCTGGCAGAGGTGCTTGCCCGGCGCCTGGGCGAGCCCCTCCCGGGCAGGCCCACCCCTCCAGCAGAGGCGCTCTGGAGAGCATCTTCCCGAGGAGGCGCAGGGGCCCCGTTACCAGCAGCAGGGCCTGTTCCTGGAGCAGCTGTTGCTGAAGGATCTCGAGTTGTCGCTGCTCCTCCTCTAGCCTGTGACGGATATAGTCCTGGGGGCGGGGCGGGGGGCAGGGGGAGGAGAAGAGGCAGAGGAGGGGTGGCGGCGGCAAAGAAGTCGGAGGAAGAGAGGGGGTCAGCAGGGTGCGGGTTCAGGTCCCGAGATGGGGGGAGCGGTTGGAGGAGCCATGAGGGCAGTGTGGGAAGAGCAGGATGGGGTCCACAGACAGGAATGAAGGCACAGAGACAGGAGGATGGGGAGCCAGGGTCAGGGGTTGAAGGGTGGAAGAAAACAGAGAGAAAGAGTGAAGCTGGAAAAGACAGGAATCCAGGGGCAGGAAAGAGAAGGGGAAGGGTGCTGGGAGCAGGGGAGGCAGGCAGCAGGAGCTAGGGGTATGTGTGTGTGTGTGTGCGCGCTGGGTGTGCTGGGAGGGGCGTGTACCTGCTCTCGCTCGGCCTGCCGCCTCTCCTCCTCCCTCCGCAGGACCTGCATGTCCTCCAGCCGCCGCTGCTGCTCCTTCTCCTGCAGCTTCCGCTGCTCCCGCTCCCGCCGCTGTTGCTGTGGGGGACAGCCGCGTGGCTGTAGGGACCGGCCCAGATCCTGGGGCAGCCCGGCTCGTCCCCCACGGGCACAGAGGGCAAGTCTCCCTTTTCGCTGAAGGTGCCATGCCTGGGTGGCACACACAGCTTACGGCTCAGTTGCCAGCAAGAAGGTTGGTGAATTCAGTCCACCCAAAGGGGCCAATGAACTTAAAGGTGATGAATGAACTTTTTAAAAAAGTCCACTGGAGACCCTCTGAAACACAAATCTATTCCGGTCATTCCACTTCATAGCAGCTGTCTACTGTGTTCTGAAGGTTAGCCATGGGTTGGGACCGCAAGACCAGGCTGTAATTACAGCCTTTGGCCAGAAGAGGGAGCCAGGTGAGCGTGCCCTGAAAAGCCATCTTCCTCAGACCACGAGGTTAAGAGCCCAAACTCACTGCGGACTCCCAGGGACACTTGGGGGCAGCGTAGAACTAACTGACCGTCAGTTTCTCAGACCCTAACTCTGCAGAAATAGAAAGCCCCGTTTTTCCACCACCACCTCCCACCCCCCTCCCGCACGAAGCGGCTGGTGGTTTCAAACTGCTGGACTGACTGCTCGCTGCCCAATGCATATCCCAAGGTTACAGGGACCGGGAACGGAAAGACACTTTCGGCAGGCACTCGACCTGCTCCTTGGGAAAGAAAAGCAGCCCGGGCTGCCCTTTCTGACCAGAGTCCACCCCAAACAAAACAACGCCAGGCGGGGCAGGAGCCCAACGGCAGGGCGCGTCTGCACTGTGCCGTTTCTACAATGAGGGTTCCACCGGCCCTCTCTAAGGCATGGTTCTGTGACCCTTCCATCCAGAAGTTAAAATGACATTTGTTTACTTTCAAGGCGTTATTTAACGTTAACAGTGTTCATTTAAAAGAGCCCCGGAGGCACTGTGGGTTAGGCATGGGGCTTTTACCCAACCGCAGGGTTGGCAGTTCAAACCCGGCAGCTGTTGTGCAGGAAACAGGTGAGGCTGCCAGGATTGACAGTCTTGGGAACCCAGTGCAGGGTTGCTCTGAGTCGGAATCGACAACGTGGCAGTGGGTTTGGGAATGGATTAAAAACAATTTCCATCTACCTACTGCAAGTTGGTTCAAATTAAATGACAAGACTGCACTGAAAACCAAACTTTAGCCAAAATGCCCATAAGCAAAGGAGGCTCTTTTGTAGGAGCTCTGAGATTAAAGCACTGAGAGCCAGGTATATTCCTGTCAGAAGGGACAGCTTTCAGGAATGGCACTGATGTGGAGCGAAGGACAGGGAGACCATTGCCCTTGGCCCCTGATCATGGAGGAGGGAGCGCCTCTCCATAATCCTGGAAGACCTGCTTCCCCTGATGCCCTGGTGGGCCCAGGGCTGGGCCAGGCATGCCAGCCAGGCCTTAGCCCAGGCACGACCTTGGGGGCAGCCTCACCTCCTCGACGCGCCTCCGCTCCTCCTTCTGCTCCTCTATGCGCCGTTGCCGCTGGTGCAGGAGGTGCTTGATGTGAGCCTCGGGGTCTCGCTGCTGCTGCTGCAGCTGCTGCTGCTGCTGCTTCAAAGCCTCCGAGTTGCTCTTATTCTCCTGCTGAAGCCGGAGAAATTCCCGGCGCAGTGTCGACTCTCCGGGCACATTCATGATGGAGCTGGGTTGGGTTGGCACAAGGGAGCCTGGGAGTCACCACCTGCGGTCTCTCATGCTCATGGATGGGGAGCCCACCAGGGGGGACACTTGGTCTAGGCTGACCGGCCTGGCTACGTCACACCTGGTCCTGGACCTGCCTTCTACTCTGCCCGGCCTTGGGCCCTGTCCCCCTTTCATATCCCAGGCCCCTGCCTTTGGCCTGGAATCATTACCTCCCCCCTCCTAGTTCATTTGTTCCTTCCACTTCTCCTGAACACTTAGATTCCATTTAAATGGGTCTCGGTCTTATCATCTCAGATGGAGGAGTCCCCTATAGCAGTGAATATTGCTTTTAGGAATGACCCCCAAGCCCACCTTGGCTCTCCTTCCTCTCCATGGCTGTCATCCTCCTCCTCGCTGCCGCTGTATTCGTATTCTGTTTCCTCTGC
This sequence comes from Tenrec ecaudatus, assembly GCF_050624435.1. NCBI lineage: Eukaryota > Metazoa > Chordata > Mammalia > Afrosoricida > Tenrecidae > Tenrec > Tenrec ecaudatus. The sequence goes on along the minus strand of NC_134539.1, from coordinate 105,137,256 downwards.
AGGGGGAAGACCACCGCTGTTTCTTCACCCAGCACCCCAGACCCCACCCGGGGCTGGGGAGACCTCGGATGGGGACAACCAGCAAGGTCTGTCCGGAAGACCCCACACCAGTGCCACCCCACCCGCCTTCTTAAGAGTAGTAGGGTGGCGGGGGTCCCAAGGCTGGGCCTGCACGGAGGCTGGTAGGGACTGGAGCCCATAGCAGGATGTGGGTACAGACGCCCCTAGGCCTGTGCTCCCGAGAAGTTTCCTTCTGCAGAAGTGGAAAGGGCGATTCAGATTGGGAGAGCTGAGCGGAAGTGGGTGAAAACAGAGGGAAAGGACTCTGGGCACAGCAGTTGGGAACCCAGGGGCCTGCAAGAGACTTCAAGGCTGCAGGCCCGCCACCACCCCCTGCCCACTGACCCTTCTCGCCTCGCTTCTTTCGGGATCGGTCAATGTGGTCCTTGAGCTGGATGCGGACCTGCCGCTCGGTGGGCTGGTCCCGGATGAAAGGGAACTTCAACAGCTGCTCGGTGGGCGGGCGGCTGAGGTAAGTCTTGATGAGACACGTGTCAATGAAGTCGATGAACTTCTTAGACCTGGAAATGGTGCAGGCTCAGACCGTGAGTGGCCCCAGCAGGGAGAGTGCATCTTTCACCCCGTAAGCCCTGTGACTACCCACCCCGTCTTCCCCACGGGCCAACACCAGCCGGACCACAGGCCCGCGGCCACAGTGCCACCGCCCCGCCGGGGCAAACCCATGTCTGAGCTCAGGGAGGCCGGGGTGGCGCTGTCCAGAGCCCTTCGTGCCCAGTGACCCACCATTTCTTGGACTTGAGCCTGGGCGGAGGGTTCCGAGGGATGAGGAAGAGGGCCCGCATGGGGTGCATGTCACACAGAGCTGGGGGACAGAGAGACTCTGTTAGCCCCTCTGGCCATGCCGGGCGGCTGAAGGGCCCTTCTCAACAGGACTGGTAACCCGCCTCCCTCAGAGTCCTGGCCCCTCGGCACTTACGGGGGGCTCCCTCTGCCATCTCTATGGCTGTGATTCCTAGAGACCAGATGTCGCTCTGCGGAGAGGAGAGAAGCCAGGACAGGGGGCACTTCCTGACGACTGTTCAGGCACTCCTCCGCCCCACCAACCCTGCAGCACCATTTCCCGGCCTAGTGCTACATCACCGGTCCTTCACTTTGTGTCCCCCCACCCTGCTCAGTTCCTGCTGGGCCGGCTTTCTGCTTCGTACCCTGTAATCATAGGTGGCATCCGGGTTCTCGTCACAAGCGATGACCTCCGGCGCCATCCAATAAGGGGTCCCGATGAACGTGTTCCGCCGGCCCACGGTGCGGTCCAGCTGAGCACTCACCCCAAAGTCCACTGCGAAGACAGGGGACTCAGGCCAATGCCCCTGCCTGGGGCTGCTGAAGGGAGCTACTGCCAGGTGCAGCTGCAGGGGTGGCCCTGCCCAGACCGCCTGGGCCTTCTCCCACCCCACCAGCATCTTGCAGAGGCTGGCCTGGTCCTCCTGCGTCTCAGGGGACACAGGCTGACAGGGCCAAGGGCCAGCATCCCAGGCAGGTGTGGTCACAACAGCCCAACTCCCCAAAGACACCGGCATCACACTGAATACCCAATAGGTAGTGGGCAAGCTTCCCAGTGCTTTTTAGCGGGAGGCCAGGTGGCCCAGGGGAGGAGCTGGCCTGGCACACAGTGTGGCCTGGGTGCCACCAAGGGCGGGGGCGGGGAGGGGGAAGAAAGCCCTCTCCCGGAGGGAATCGCACACCTAATTTGACCTCAGCATTCTCGGTCAGCAGCACGTTCTGCCCCTTGATGTCTCGATGGATCACCTTGTGGGCATGGAGGTGGGCCAGACCCTGGGGCAGGAGAGTGCACAGGATTAGCCTTAGTGTAGGAGGGGTGGGGACGAGCAAGGGCTGGAGGTGGCCCAGGGGAGCAGGAGGAGGCACAGGCCCGCCCCGGCCACCTCAGGCTGGGCTGGGAGAGCAGACCCAGGGGCCTGCACACAGGCCGAGCCTTCCTGGGGCGCTTCCCCAGAGGGAGGGTGCCCTGTGGGTGCCCAGGAGCTGCCGGGCTCCAGAGAGGAATGGCAGGGTTTGGAGACGAGAGGCTTGCCTCCTCCAACTGTCTCCGAGTTCCCCAAGGCCTGGGACCCTAATTCCTTCCTGAGTAGGCTAGCTACTCCCCAGAGAGGGCTCAGTCCCATGTGCTCCGTGGGCTGGGGAGGGTCCACGTCGGGCGGAGGTCCCAGCCAGGCTGCAGGGGCTCACCCTGAGAATCTCCCTGCAGATGTAGGCAATGCAGTCCTCCTTTAGCGCATTCCCCTTCGTGTTCTTCACCAGGTCAGTCACCGAGCCGGCCCCGCAGAACTCCATCACCAGCTGGGGGGGAGAGGGGGGCACAACCATCAGTCTCTCGGCCTTGCCCTGCCCACCAGAGGCCTTGGGGCTAGAACTGACACCGTGCGGGGAGCAGGGCCACACAGGGCAATGCGCTCAAGAGAGCCAGGAGAGGGGATGGCGTCCCGGCCAGACGCACGCAGCAGGACGAGGCGGGGAAAGCAGTCTGGGTCTTGAGTAGCACCCAGAGCCTTGGGGTTGTAGTCAGTCAGGCGCATGCCCTGGGGGCCGGGCGCCCAGTGCTTTCATCACTCTGCCCGGTGCCCACAGACTACTGCTCTGAAGCAGGGCCAGCGAACCGCAGCCTGCCTGCAGCCCCGTTTGTACGGCTGCAAGTGGGCTCAGGGTGTTTTACGTATGTTAAACGGTTGGGGGGCAGAAGTCAAGAGATGAGTGCTACTTGGTGACACGTGGAATTAAAATTTTGGTCTCCCCATTACAATCTTTCAGAGGACAGAGCCACGCTCCTCTCTCCACATGCTGGTGGCGGCGGTGTTAGCAGTCCAAGGGCAGAATCAGGCATTTGCTCCCTGACTTTCACGGCAAAGAGGTGTCAGTCCTGGGCCCAGGGGCAAGGAAAGGGCTTAGAAGCCACCAGTCCCCAGGTTCTGCTAGAGACAAAATTGGGGTGTGGGGCTCACCCAGAGAGCTACTGGAGAGAACCTGGGGAGACGCAGGCTCCCCACCGGGAGCCAGAGCCAGAGCCAGTGAGCCTCGAGTCCCAAGCCTGTACCTCCAGTAAGATCTTACCCAAGACTCAGACAGAGGTCAAGTGGGAAGCCAGCCTGAGTCACTCGCTGGGCAGTCAGTGTGCTGGGCCTGTCCAAGCGACCTCCTGAGACACTTTCCACTTGGAGAAAGGCTGGCTGACACACAGGTATTTGCATAGGCAGTAGAAGGAAGGTGCCATGCCAAGTCTGGTCAGCCTCCTGCCTGGGATCCCCGCGGGTGAAATGAGGACCATGCCAGCCAGATCCAGAAGGGGGCGCCTGGCCCTGACGCCTAGCCTCTAGCCCAGATGCTCTCCCTACACACACTGGGCAGGTAGAGCTACTGGAGGTGTTGGTGCACACCCGAGAGGACTGGGGGCCTGGGAGCGAGGGACCATGGTTCACCACATGGAGGTTGCTCAGTAAGTGCTTGCAGTCTGACTGACTGTGGTGGGGAGAGGCTGCCACTACCTACCCGATTCCTGCCTCCTACCTCGCTCTCCTCGGTGCGCCTGGGTGGGCACCTGGCACCACAGGCAAGGGAGGAGGATGGCTCCTGGGAAAGCTCTCAGCCAGAAGAGAATTTAGGGGGGCACAAAGAGTCCGCTGGGGCTGCAGGGAGAGCAGTCAGCCAGAGGATAGGGTCGTGTGGTGCGCTGACCACAGGAGGGCTCTGCTGGTGTCCTGGGCTGTGCTCCCCGGAGGCAACCAGTGGCCTACACCCTGCTGGGGCCTCTTCCAGCCTTCCCAGGCTCACCTCACTCACGAGTTCAGGTCCCTGCCAGATGGTGTGTGGTACTGGCTAGGGCAGAGACAGAGTGCTGCGAGGGAGAGGAGTGGGGCTCCAGTGATGGGGAAGGAGGGTGACAGGAAGAGAGTCTGGGCACCAAGGGGAGCCCCGAGGGTAGGGAGGGTGCTCTCACCCAGAGCTGGTCGTCACTCCCTGGGGGGCTCTTCTTCACAAAGGCCCCATAGTAGGTAGCAATGTTGCGGTGGTGAGAGTACTTTTTCAACATGTTGATCTCCTGCTTGATCTCTTCCTCCTCGTCCTGGGTGCAGGGGAAGAGGGTGTCCTGAGATGCCCCGCTCCCCTCGCAGGGCCCCGACCCCACTCCCCGAGGCTCCAAGCCCTACCTCCGTGACATCCATGACCTTGATGGCAGCCAGCTGCCCAGTCTTGACGTGCCGACCCTGCCGGACAGAAAGCGGGCATGGAGTGGCCAAGTCTACACTCGGCAAGGAGCAGCGTTCAGCGGCTGAGCAGGGAGGGGCCGCACTGTGAAGACCCCTCTCTGGGGCTGGGCACCTCGGCTTGTGTGTGGGTCACAGGGGCAGCAGATGGGACAGAGTTCCTGAGCCACTGTGACTAACAGAAAAACCGAGGTCAGGCACCAGCTACCTGCAACAGGAAGGGCCTCCTCCCGTTAAAAACCAGCAAGCATGTGCACTCTTGCTCTGTGGCAGCCCCCGCCCGTCTTACACTCCCTGCTGGCCGGGGAAGGCAGCTGGGGAGCCAGGGGCTTCTGCCTCGGCTCAGGACGTCTCCTCCATATCCACCCTGCCCCAGGCACGCTGCTGTCACTGGCAGGACAGAGAATCAAGGCCGAGTGGAGGTTCCTGAGAACTCGGGCCACACACAGGGCTGACTGGCAGGGCCCATTCTGCCCTGCCATCAGTCCTAATGGGAAGAAACAGCCCCTTCCAGAAGGTTCCCCTCCTGCATCCCCCTCCTCCCTCCACAGGACTCATCTTGCGCTGGGACAGGGCAGCCCAGAGCAGCCTGCGGAGGAGCAGGGTCAGGGCAGCCCCTCATGGGTTATCCTAAGCAGTCACTTAAGGCCCCAAGCCCAGAGGGGCAGTGGCGCACAGTAGGATTTCCATGGCGACTGCCTAAGCAGAGGGACAGTGGGGGTTGGGTGACTATCTCCAAAGCTCACAGGCCTGGAGCAGAGGAGGAAGGCGGTGGTCCTGGTAACCGCCCCAGAGATGCAGAGGGGACTTGGGACAATGCCAGGTGTCTGGCCTGGAGGCAAGGCAGCAGGTGAGCATTGGAGGGGCTTTCTCCAGCTCCAGGGCAGCAGCCCCTCCCTGCTGCGGGGACACACACACACACACACACAAACACACAGAGTCCAAGTGTGATCCACACACAGCCATGTGATGGGCGTTGCCACTTCTGTGTGGGACGGGAGCCTCCACAGCAGAAGGTGGGGTTAGAGGGAGATGGGGGAGCAGGGGTCCCAGGAAAGCCATTTCCCTCTACAGAGGGTCAGCCACGCCAGCTTTTAAGTTCCAGGTCCCTCTGCAATCTTGCAAGGTGCCAAGCCCACAGCTTTGGCCCGAGCTCTGACACATCCTCTGATCTCCACCCTGTTCCCTCTCCCAGCGCTAGGCTGCATGGCCCACACCCCATCCAGCTCCAGCCCTGTGCTGCGGCACCAGGCCCAGTCCTGAACACTCCGCTTCCTGCTGCTCCCCTGGGACTTCTCTCTCCCCTGGCCTGCCCTTCCCTTCCCAGAAGCCCCAGCTCCTGTAACTGCCAAAACAACCCCCTGCAAATCCCCAGACCTGGGGTCCCTCCATTCCTCGAGAGGACGCACAGGGGGTGGAAGCCACACCTCACATCTCACCTTGTACACCTGTCCGTAGGTTCCATTGCCGACCACCTCCACCAGCTCAAAGATGCCAGCAGGGTCCTGGGGGGTAAAGGAAGGGAGACACACAGGAGGGGTCAGGCCTATCCAACAGGGAGGGCGGAGCAAGAGGCCTTCAATCAGGACTGTGAGTGAGCACCTGGATTTCTTGAGGGCTCCCAGGAGGAAACCCGGCCAAACAGTGCCCTTCCCTGAGGGAGAGCACACGTGTTCGATGAGGCAAATTGGCAGGGGGGGAGAGAAAGCAGAAGTCCGAGCCTGGTCAGCTTTGCAGAGTCATGGGCCCTGTTTCTGGCCCCCGATGAGCTCTGTGAGGCTGAGCCCACATCTGGACAAGGGGACAGCAGAGTTCACCTGGCCTCTAGGGAATGCCCATAAAATGCTTCAGACAATGCCTGGTCCCGTGCATGCACTCGCTAAAGGTTCATGATCATGATGCTTGCGTGATGGTTTGTGTTTTTGTTTTTTTGAAACGGGGGTATGGAGATCGAGCGAGGAGCAGGGCTTAGAAAGGCACCACCCGTGGGTCTTTCTCCCCTCCGAGGAGCAGGAAAGGGTCACAGGAGGGGCAGGCAGGGAAGGGAGAACGGCTCGTTCCTACTTCCCTGAGCCAAGCAGTGCCAGGAGAAGGCTCGAAGGGCCTGAACAAAGCCTCCACAGAGGCTCATCCTCCTGCTGGGCCAAGAGCAGGCAAGCTGGCCCTGGGGCAACACAGCTGCTGCTGGGAGGCCACCCACACCCTCCTGGCAGAACCTTTTCTTGAGAGAGAGAGAGAGAGAGAGAGAGAGAGAGAGAGAGAGAGAGAGAGAGAGAGAGAGAGACAGAGACAGAGAGAGACAGAGAGAGACAGAGAGATGGGGCAGTGGAGCTGCAAGCCAAGCATGCACTGGGCACGGCTCCTACCACTCCTGCACATCCGCTCTCAGGACTCACAGGGCAGGAGACAGGAAGTGAGAGGAACTCTCCAGTGGTACTGGGGCCCGGTGCTGTAAGTCATCTGAAACGCTCCCCCCTCCCCACCCCTCGATTATGAAAGCCAATGGAGGAGGGTTGCTGGAAACAAAGAACACAGACCTTCACCCACTGGAGCGGGTAGGGAGATGACCCGGGTAGGCTGGGACTGGGAGACATCAGCCGGGAGCTTTTTAAGAACACCCTGGCTGTTCTGTCTTTGTCCTGTTTCCTGGAGCAGGGATGGGAGGCCAGGAAATGTTCTGAGAGCTCCGGGCGCTCCCCATCAGAGAGCATGGGTCACAGAGCACCGAGGAGAGGGGCCGAGTCCTCCACCTCACGCACCAGGGCGGACACAGGGTAGTCTCAAAGAACATTTCAGGTCCTGGTGGAATCCCCAGAGGATCTGCTCCGAGCAAGTTGGAAGAAGGCTCCCCGCAAGAGCACTGACAAGGACAGGGCTGGGCAGACCAAGAGCTGCTTGACGCCACCTCCAACTGCTTAGCTTCAGCTGGCACGCTCAGAGTTTCGGCCGGTCTAAATACGAGGACTACCAGGGAGGTGCGGGAGCTGCAGGCGGGCAGAGGAGTGGTTTGTGGGAACCTGAGAGCCTTACGCGACTTCGTCTGTCTGTGTGTCTACTCTTGGGTGCTCAGCCCAGTCCCCTCAAGAGCCCCCCAAAGGAAGAACTCATCGATTCTGGGGCCTTTAACGCTCGCTACTGAAACGTCTATTCAGGGTGGCTGATTCTTCGCTCTTCCTCAGATGGAGGCAGGCAAGAAAAAGGCAATCCAAATCTACGCAGGAAAACACCCGGGCCTTTCGGGAGTCAGAATGTCCATCCTCCACCACCAAACCAGCACAAACCGAGAACCAAACTCACGGCCTCACAGGGACCCTATGGACAGAGCAGAGCTGCCCTGTGGGTGTCCGACACTGCAAGACTGAACAGAAAGCCTCGTGTTTCTCCTGTGGAGCAGACGGGGGGTTCAAACCGCTGACCAATCAATGCATAACTCACTACGTCACTCGTGCTCCGTAAAGCCAGCCCAAGTCAACTTAATTCTGTGATTTCAGCTCCTTCCTACACTGAGACACCAAGGGGTAAAAGAATCATCTTTGAGGTCAGATACAAGCCAGCTTCCTCCTCTGGAAGATAAGCCTAACCACGGACTTGAAGGGGCTACTCTGAGAATTCCACGGAGACCAGGCACGCAAGTGAGCCTGTGCCAGTCAGGGAGCTCTGGCAGGGCTGTCAGCGAGGGGGTGGACTGCTAAGTGCTAAGTCATGGGTTTAAACCCAGAAGCCTCTCTCGGGGACAAAGACAGGGCTGCCTGCTCCCTTCAAGACTGACAGCCTAAGAAACCCCACCTAAGGCCACGAAAGAAGAGTGAAAATTAACTGGTTGGCAGTGGTCTTTTGTTGTCTGTTTCACTTCTGGCCCCTCCTTCCTTCTCCACATCCCAACCACCGTTCTGTCTTTTCTCTTGCTCTCCAATCCTGAAGCTGCCCCTGCCCCGCCCGCCCCAGACCAGTACCCTCCCCTCCCCACTGCACCTTCCTTCTGCCGGTGCTGCCAGATTTACCCATCCTAAGACAGTCTCGCCTAATTTTACTCTTCTGCCTCAGAAGCCAGCAGGGTTCCTGCTGTTTCCTCCCCCAACCAACCAGGGGGCATTTCTGAGCAAACTTCTGCATGTGCTCTGCACGGGGGAGCTCAAACCAGGGGAATCTGTAAGGCAAACTTACTCACTCATCCGTTTACATATTGATCGAGTACTGACCCTTGGGCCAACCCCTGGACGAGGCCCGGCAGGGAGCTCAGAGGCGCGTCAGAGACGGGACAGGAGAGGCCACATCCCCAAACACAAGGAAGAGCGGTGTGTGACTGCCCTCCCGAGCCTGCCTGGTAGGCAGACGGCAAAGGGTCCCCGGATCAGGAGTCTGGAGAATGGCTGTCTCGTGAGACTCTGCCACTGGCTGCGGATCCCTGGGCAAGTATTTAACTGGTGGGGGTCTCACTTTCCTCACACACATGAAGGGAGCTGGGCTGGGTAAAACTTTAAAAAAACCTCCTCTTGATCTCAGAGGTCAGAAGAGACTCGCTGGGAATGTGAGCCCCGCTCCCAGGAGGCGGCGCTGCCTGAGCTGGGCTCAGGGGGTGGGTGAGAGCTTCCAGCAGCGAGTGGGGGCGGGGGTGGCAGTCAAGAGTGGAGAAGGCCATCCGGGCCGAGGGACAGGAGTTTGGCTTCGGAAGTTGAGTTTGCAGTGCCAGGGGCTGCAGAGGAGCCAAGGTACACCAGGCCACTGGAAACCAGGGGCTCTTTGGAACGGGGCACAGGAGGTCAGGCACCGTGACCAGGGAGAGAACACACCAGCCTCTGAGGACAGCAGGCAGGAGGAAGGACCACCAGAAAGACGAGGTGGGCAATGCACAGCAGTGAGAGAGGACCGAGACAGCCATGGCCTGTGCACCTGGGAAAGCACCTGTAACCCTTGTGGGGATGGCAGCTGTGAGAACCGAAGGTGGGGGGCGGGGGGCTGGTAGGAGACAGGGGCACAGCACCTCCCTGGAGAAGTCTAACTTTGAAACAAACCAACTTACTGCCAGAGGCTTGGTTGTTCCGATTCACGGGGACCTTCTAAGACAGGGGAGATCTGCCCCTGTGGGTTTCTGAAACTAACTTTTTAGGGGAGTAGAAAGCCTCATCTTTCTCCCCAGGAGCTCAACAGGTGGTTTCGAACTGCTGATCTTGTGGTGAGCGGCGCCAGGTGTAATCCATTAGCTGAGGGCTAGTGGAGGAGGCAGCCGGGTCTAAGCAAGGACGCTCTCTTGGGCTTACAGCAGGGAAGAAGCTCGGAGAGAGGAGTTTACATTGGTGGCAAGTCAGGCCCAACAACATAACGGACACAGCTCAAACTTGATTTACACATGGATTTGGACGCTTCAAATAGCATGCCTGTCTGGGTGCTCGGATGCCCCTGTGGGTGGTGACGCAAGAGACATGCCTCCAGATGGAGGTGTTCTACCCTGGCATGACCCCGCACACTGGCACAGCTCTGCACCAACCCCGCTGCAGGCCTTCTCTGGCCCTTTCTCTTGGTGCTCACGTTCCTTGTTCTCAGTGGTCTGACTCTTGTCGGGCCAGTTGCTGGAAGGTGAAAAGAGATGCGAACAAGGGAAGGGGTGACTAAGGAGGCGAGACGAAAGAGTGACGGGGAAGGAGAAGGAGGGTGCCCTATAACAGACCCTCAATGACCTTGACTGGCCTGGTGAAGCTGGAGGGAATACCATCTGTTAAGTGCAAACAGGGGCTGAGCAGAGGGGAAGGGCTTGCGAAGGGATGCTGTGCGGACTGCTATCTAGGCTGCCTCTCCAGAGACGCTGATTCAACAGCACGGGTCTGAGTCACAAACAGGCATCTGGGTAGTTAACAGTAGCTCTAATTCAGAGGGTCAGCGGACCCGTTTTCAGAAGCACGGCCATAGGAAGCTGCTAGCAGGTGGAAGGAAGGTGTGGGGCAGCTGGGAGCAGCGGGGACCTATGGGAGACAGCCAGGCAGTCTGATGGAGGGCTTGCACTCCTTAATCTCTCCACAGCACCTGGCTCCTCACCGACTTCCTTCTCCAGCACATCACTCCTGCCATCTATTGTATGGTCGTGTGGCCCATCCTCCCTAAAAGTGACTTTGTTCGCCAGCCAAGCCCAATCACAATTTTCCCCCGGGAACCCTTCCCCAGCGACTGTAGCCCACAACAAGATATTCCACATGTGACATTCAATCTCAGTTTCATATATATATATATATATATATATATATCAACTCCACTATGAGTTTAAGTTTCTGAGTAACAGGACCAAGTGTATATATATACATATATATATATATATGTCTATTAACAAGACAAAGATCAGGATCTTGGCTACATCTATTCAATGTTGCACTGAAAGTTCTAGCCAGGGCCATAGTTGGTTCTGACTCACAGACACCTTATAAGGCAGGAGAGAATTGCTCCTATGGGTTTCTGAGACTGTAACTCTTTATAGGTGTGGAAAGCCTTATCTTTCTCCCAAGGAGCGGCTGGTGGTTTCAAACTAATGGCCTTGTGGTTGGCAACGCATTCCACTACCAGGGCTCTCAAAACAAATCATAAGACAGTAAATCTTCCTGACCGGGATCAGGTAATGGTTTCAGAGATCAGACACCAAAAGCACAGGTAATAAAGGGGGAAAGCGAGCCAATTAGGCGTCACCAAATTCAAAAAGTTTGTGCCTCAAAAGTCGCCATCAAGAAAGTACAAAGAAGGAAATCCAAGATAGGTAGATCTACAGACAGTCACTGGCTTAATGTCTTCTTGGGGATATGAGAGGGGACGCTGGAGGGAAACGAGAAGCTGAAGCAATGTGTGCGAAAGGAAGCACATGTCCTGGAACTGACTGGTGGTGATTGTCGAACTTTTTAATTACATGACTCAACAATTAACGTGAATGGTCGGTGAATTAGATGTCAATAAAACCAAAAAACACAAAGAGAGTGACAGTCTCAGAAACCCACAGGGGCAGTGCTACCCTGTCCTCTAGGGTCACTATGAGTCGGAATCAACTACTAAATCTCTACAGGGGCAAATAAGCTAATGTTCCCCCTGTAGATCGGCTGATGCGTCTGATCTGCAGACCTCACAATAAAGAGGCTCAATGCTTAACACACAGGACCACCCTTAGGCAACTATTTTTTTTATAAATCATTTTATTGGGGGCTCATACAACTCTTATCACAATGCATACATACATCCATTGTGTCAAGCATATTTGTACATTTGTTGCCCTCATCATTCTCAAAACATTTGCTCTCCACTTAAGCCCTTGGCATCAGCTCCTCATGTTCCCCCTCCCTCTTCGCTCCCTCCCTTTCATGAGCCCTTGATAATTTATAAATTGTTATTTTGTCATGTCTTACACTGTCCGACGTCTCCCTTTACCCACTTTTCTGTTGTCTGTCCCCCAGGTAGGAGGCTATATGTAGATCCCTATAATCAGTTCCCCCCTCTACCCCACCTTCCCTCTACCCTCCCAGTATCGCCACTCTCACCACTGGTCCTGAAGGAATCATCCGCCCTGGATTCCCTGTGTTTCCAGTTCCTATCTGTACCAGTGTACATCCTCTGGTCTAGCCAGATTGGTAAGGTAGAATTGGCATATGATAGTGTGGGAGGGGAGGAAGCATTTAGGAACTAGAGAAAAGTTGTGTGTTTCATTGTCGCTACACTGCACCCTGACTGGCTCGTCTCCTCCCTGCGACCCTTCCGTAAGGGGATGTCCACTTGCCTACAGATGGGCTTTGGGTCTCTACTCCACACTCCCCCTCATTCACAATGCTACCTTATTACTAAACCTATAAATATCTGCACATAGATTTCTTAGGCAACTTTTTCAGATATGCTTTCTAAGTCTCTTGCCCCTCTCCTGAAACCTGAGTGTCAAGGATGTGGTGCACATCTGTCAGTGTACTGTGCGGCCCCTCGGAGGACCAGAGCCATGGTAATATCTGAGTTAGTGTCACCCCTCCAAGAACCAATGTTTTCCTCTTAGGATTCACTGGCCTCATTGGATTCATGGCCTAGAATAATAACACCTTGTCAGGGATTGTCTCCTTCCCACCTCACCCCACCCCACCCCACCCCACCATCAATTCCCCCCCCCCCAATTGTGTCAAAGTTGGCTGGACCATGATTTTCAGTGGTCTGGCAATTATGTGCGGATTCCTCATGATGTGATCTAATGTAACAAACCAGTGGGATCATTAAGGGTGGAGAGCAATATCCTTGATCCTTTCCATAGCCCTGATCAGGCAGAAAGGGGGATTTCCTAGGGCGTGGCCTGCAATGCCTTTTCTCTTATAAAAGATACAAAGACGGAAGCAGTTCAGATAGAAGGACGAATGACTGCCAAGAAGAGCTGGGAGTGGAGTGTATCCTTTAGAAGGGGGGTCCCTGCACTCAAACCTAGACCCAGGGGAAGAGTGATTCCAAGACACCTAGGGGCCTCCAAGGAAGGCTCGCTGCCATCAAGTCGCAGCTGAGTCAAGGGCCCCCCCTGCGGGGGGTGGTTTCTAAGTCTCACGCTCACAGGGGGAAAAAGCCCAGTCTCTCTCGGGAGGAGCTGCTGGTGGTTTCAAACCACTGACCACGCAGGTCACAGCCCAGCTTGTAATCACTGCACCACCAGGGCTCCTCCAGCAACACTCAGCCATAGACAGGAGACAAGGACCTTCCCAGAGCCAACACAGAGCTGGGATTCCGCATTTGGACTTCTAGTCTCCTAAGCTGAGATTACAGATTTGTTGGTCAAACCAAGCAACCAAAGAAGGTGCAAAGACAGCCAAGAGAGGGGCAGAAAACATGCAGACTTTATATTCCGTAAGGGATTTCCATTCAGGATATAAAATGACTTCCTACAACGAAACAATAAGACAACCAAATTTTAAAATGGGCAAAGAAAACTAGCCTGGAAAAAAAAAGGTGGGGTGGGGTAAAGGATCTGGGTACACATTTCTTTCTTTCTTTCTTTTAACACATTTATTCCTACAGAGAATATATGCAAAGGTCAATCAGCACACAAAAGATGCTCCCCCATTCGTCAGTGTGGTTAGCTGCCATTAAGCTGGCCCGACGCAGAGTGACCGTACGCATAACAGGCAAAATGCTGCCCGGTCCTGGGCCTGCTCCCAGTCGCTGCCATGCGTGAGCCTGCTCCGGGGCCAGCCGCTGTGTCAGTATACCTCCGTGCAGCCTGTTTTTTCTGCTGACTCGGTTTCCCAAGCACGGTGCCTGTGTCCAGCCAAAGGCAAATCAAAGCCCCCAGGAAGCACCACCTCTGAAACAAATCAACCCACTGCCTTCGAGTGGATTCTGACTCACAGAGACCCTCGGGGATGGCTGTCGTGAAAGACAGTAGCCAGTGTGAGTGCGCACGTGGACAAAGTGGAACCCTCTTCTACTGTGGGGGTGAGTGCACCTTGATGCCCTTGCTGTGGGAAACAGTTCCCGCAAATGGTGAACAGTCACCGTGTGACACGGCAGTTCCACTCTTCTATCTATCTATCCATCCATCCACCCACCCACCCACCTATTGCACACACACAAAGCAAATCAACAAAACTGCGTACACAAATGTTCATAGCAGCAGTGATCATAACTGAGAAACGACATAGTGTGTGTCAACTGACGAGTATGTACGCGAAGGGTGGTAGACAGATATCATCCGACAGTGGATCACTCAGTCCTGAAGGAGAATGGAGTCCTGACCCACGGTGTAACACCAATGAGCCTTAAAAACACAATGCTGAGTGATGTCAGCCACCCAAAGCCTCATATTGTTCCAAAGGTGGGAAGGGAGCACCGGTGACAGAGCGGCAATGCTTTGGTGGCTGACTGCCAGGTCAGCAGTTCGAAACCACCGGCTGCTCCGAGAGAGGAAGATGAGGCGTTCTACTCTTGCCAACAGAGTCTCAGAGACCCACCAGGGGGTGGGTCTACCTTGTCCAGTAGGGTAAGAACCGAGCTGGCATCAACGTCATGGCAGAGAGTTTAAGATGTGAAAGTCCAGAAGAGGCAAATTCACAGACAGAAAGTAAATTGTGGTTGGACTGAGGGACTGAGGGAGTGGAGAGTGACTGCTATCGGGCACGTGACTTTTCATCGTCATGAAAATGTTCCGGGGGGTGCGGGGTGGGGACCCAAAGCCCATTTGTCGGCCACTGGACCTCCCCTTACAGAGGGTCTCGGGAGGAGACGAGCCAGTCAGATGCAGTGTAGCAACAATGAAACATACAACTTCCCTCTAGTTCCTAAATACTTCCTCCCCACCCACCCCCACCAACTATCATGATCCCAATTCTACCTTACAAATCCAGCTAGACTACAGGATGTAAACTGGTACAGATAGGAACTGGAAACAGGGAATCCAGGACCGATGATTCCTTCAGGACCAGTGGTGTGAGGGGCGATACTGGGAGGGTGGAGGGAGGTTAGGGTAGAAAGGGGGAACCAATTACAAGGATCTACATGTGACCCCCCCTCCCTGGGGGACAGACAACAGAAAAGGGGGTGGAGCGGTCGGACAATGTAAGATATGACAAAATAATAATTTATAAATTATCAAGGGTTCTTGAGGAAGGGGGGAGGGGAGAACAGGGAGGGAGGGGCAAATGAGGAGCTGATGCCAGGGGCTTAGGTGGAGAGAACATTCTCAAATGTTTTGGGAACTATGAGGGCAATGAATGTACAAATGCGCTTTACACAACAATTGATGTGTGTATGGATTGTGATAAGAGTTGTATGAGCCCCTAATAAAACAATTAAAAAAAGGAAAATGTTCCAAAATTAGGGGGGGGGGCAGCTGTGCAAGTCTTTAGCAGTATACTAAAAGCTCCTTTTAAATACTTTAAGAGAAGTTTTTAGGGTATGCAAATTGTATCTCAATAAAGATGTTATTAAAACAACAGGAATAATCCCAAGAGGACCTATCATAGACTTAAAAATGATTGTGGATTAAATCACCATTTCCTCTCCAAGAAAGCTATCCCACTAAAGCAAAAGGGGCCCTTACAAGTACTTCTGGGATAACATATGAAGTGTCCTGAGAAAAACACTGAAGTAACAATGAAACCACTCGCATGACTTAAGGTTAGGCACTCTGGTTGCTATTCTTGGATTTACTGATGACTGGCTTTGTGTTTGGGGTCAGTCACTCCACCGCTCTGGGTTTCTCGCCAACAAAATAAGAAAACTAGTCCTTTCCAGTTTTATGGGGGTAAGTCAAAAACTGCTGCTACCAGGGGGTCATACAGGACGCAGGTTTATTCCCAACAAAGCCTGCTTGAAGCGTGCTCTGCCGTCTGGGCACAGCCGCAGCCACATTTCCAGATGATACATAGACTTGCCTTGGCCTCATTATGGGGCCCTGGAGGCATAGTGGTTACATGTTGGTCTGCAATTCAAAAGGCCCGTGGTCCAAGATTACCCGGTGCCCCTCAGGGGGAAGATGGGACTTTCCACTCCTACCCTGTCCTAGAGAATCACCACGTCAGCATCGACTCGATGGCAGTGAGTTTGGGATTTGGGGGTTTTAGTTTCATTAGGGCGTCTTCAAAACACAGCGCCAATCAAAGGAGCAGCTCTCGAGGGGACCTGCTGGCCCAATTAAATGCAAAGCAGACAGCTCAGTTCAGAAAATCAGGGAGACCGTGAGTTGGTTTTTGTTTTTTGTTTTTTTGGGGGGGCGCGATTCCAAAAATTGACTTTTAATAGATTTCCTCAAAAGAGACAAGATCAGCATGGGGAGTTAGTCGAAAGAAGATTCAAGAAAATGGAAGACTGCACTGGGGAGAACACGGCCAGGGAAGTTCTGCCCGGCTGTTTTCCCATCAGGGCAGTGCACGGCACCTGCTGGCAGGGCAGCAAGAGCTTTGTTGGGAAGCCCTGCCCTATCTACTCGGCAGCCCCTATCTTGCCCCTTCAGACCCTCCCCACGCCACCAAATCAAAACACATTTACAAGGAACACGATTGACGGCCCTCGAGGATGCCGACAGCCACTGTGCGTGACGTACCCTGAAGAGCACAGAACTGAGAAAGGCTCAGAGATGGAAGAGCCACCTTGACAAGTGTCTCGACCTAAAACTGATGGTGGTGGTGACTGTTCACCTCTTCTTAATGTGCCCGAACTACTCAACTGTATATCAGAATATCCCAACAAAACGGTTTTAAAGGTGCATAAATCCAGATGGAGGACGTATTAAGAAACAGTGCCTTCAAATGTCACTATTTTTGTTTAATCAAGGCTCCTGTTTATAGCAATGTTTTTTGACTCTGCTTCTTAATTCTGATTATCGATACTCAAATCTGCACCCCACGAAGCTACCAAGCTGGCTGTAGTCACTGCTTCCTTGGTATGTGCCAGAAATTGTGCTAGGCTAGGGGATAGTCGTGTATAAGATGAGCTATCCCTGGTGTTTGCACGCTGATGGGGGGAGACCGAGATTCCGCAAGCCCGCAATGGTTATGTAATTATACCGAGTAAGGGTGCTAGGTGCTATGTGCCCGGTGTTTAAGAGAACAGGCTTAGCCCTGTCTGGGGAAGCAGGGAAAGGCCTTCCTCTAAAAACATCTCTGGATGGTGTGAGAGGTGAGTGCACTTTGCTGCTGCCTGGAAGACTAGAGGTTTGAGTCCACCCAGAGGCGCCTCAGAGAGAGGCCCAGCTGCCCCGCCCCGTACCAGCCATGGAAGCCTCATGGACCGCGCACAGGAGGCAGCCATGAGTCAGAGCGGACGGCAGGGGGACCTGGTAAGGAAACAGTACGTGGGCTGTGGTCCAAAAGCCTTCCCAGCCTTCCCTGCCGCACCTTATGATCCTTTCCCACAGTCTGTCTCAGATTTGCCATCCATCCTGGGGCTGCGAGCAGCCCTAACCGCGATCATGGCCAGCACCGTCCGAGCATTGTCCCAGAGCAGCCTGCTGTGCCCTTTAAACAAACTCCGCAGCGGACACTGCTGCCCACCCAGTCACAGGAAAGGAAGGTTAGCACCGCCTGACGACGGCGGGCTTGGGATGGTTTCCCACAACTAGCTAGTGTGGCGCCAAGATCTGATCCCAGAATTTTGGTTCCAAGGCTTACGGTGTATCTTCATGGCTCCTACTGCCTGAAGGATCACATGTTGAGACCCATCTGCCCATTTCCTTGTCTCAGGTCAAAGCAAGCAGATGCTGTTAGTGAGCAGGAAGACTGGCTGGTACACAGAGAGCAGAACAGATGCGTGCGTGCGTGCGTGCGTGTGTATTTAGGGGTTGGAGTAGAAGGGATGAGAGTGGTAAAGAGGGAGATGGAGGGTGATGAAGACAGAAGTTACACGACTGGCTGCCTTTGTCCGCTACCATTACCATGAACCCAGAATCACCCTCGTTTCAGCCCCCAGGACCTGGCTCTGCCGCAGTTCTGGTGCTTAGCGTCCAAGGAGCATGCTGGTCTTAAGAGCAAATTGAAAAATAATACTGGCTGGCATTGTTCTAAACCCTTGACACACAACGAATTCAATCCTCCCAGCTTTCACCTACATTTCAGAATCTCCTACTATTGTGGCGCCCTGCATGTTGCTATGAAGTGGAAGTTATGCCACCAGGACAGCACAGAACAGCTGGGTCACGCATAGTGGGCAGGTCTCAGCGGAGCTTCTAGATTACAGCAGTCTGGAGGGAGAGGCCTGGCAATCGACTTCCAAAATCAGCTGACTGAAGCCTCGGCGATCACAACAGAATGGTGTCCAATACAGTGCTGCAAAAAATGGACTCAAGCACACTAGTGGCCATGACCATGGTACAGGGCGGGGCGAGGTTTTGCTGTGCTGGTGCAGGGACCTTCATGAGTCAGCGCTGGCTCTACAGCAACCGCCAGAAAGCCTCACATAACTTCAGCAGTAGCTACTATTATTCTCCCCACACCTTTTTAAGAAATCATTTTATTAGGGGAACATACAACTCTTATCACGATCCATACATACATCAATTGTGTAAAGCACATTTGTACATTCATTGCCCTCATCATTCTCAAAACATTTGCTTTCCACGTAAGCCCCTGGCATCAGTTCATGTTCTCCCTCCCTCCCCCTCCCTCTTGAACCCTTGATAATTTATAAATTATTATTTTTTCATATCTTACACTGTCCGACATCTCCCTTCACCCACTTTTCTGTTGTCCGTCCCCCAGGGAGGAGGTCACATGTAGATCCTTGTAGTCAGTTACCCCTTTCAACCCAACCCTCCCTCCACCCTCCCGGTATCGCCACTCTCACCACTGGTCCTGAAGGGATCATCCGCGCTGGAGTCCCTGTGTTTCCAGTTCCTATCTGTACCAGTGTACATCCTCTGGTCTAGTCAGACTTCCAAGGTAGAATTAAGATCATGATAGTTGGGGGAGGGGGGAAGCATTTAGGAACTAGAGGAAAATTGTATGTTTCATCGTTGCTACATCTCACCCTGACTTGCTCGTCTCCTCCCTGTGACCCTTCTGTAAGGGGATGTCCAGTTGCCTACAGATGGGCTTTGGGTCCCCACTCCGCACTCCCCCTCATACATGAGGATTTTTTTGTTCTGATGAAGCTTGATCCCTGATCCCTTTGACACCTCGTGATCACACAGGCTGGTCTGCTTCCATTCTCCTTTTACATAGGAGGAAACCAAAGCTAAGTAAAGTAACCTGGCCAAGGTCAAACAGTCAATTAAGTGGCAGAGCGGAATTCAAATCCATGCCGCCTGGCTCCTGAACCTATGCTACCTACTTCGCCCTTTAGTTGACGTAATTTCCTGGAGCAGGTTACTTGCAACCCAGCAAGCTAGACCACATCACCACTAAGTGTTCACACGGTGACGTCTCATGGCCCCAGGTGGAACAGAAGTTCTTTGAGGGCAGGAACCACATGCGAGCGGTCCCTGGTTATCACAGAGTCAGAATTACACACACTCACACTGCGAGGGGCGGGCCAGGAGGGAAAGGAAGAGGACTTATCTGCGGCGCTGAGCCGGACTAGACAGACAGCGGCTTTCCTGGAACAGCTAGTGAGTGGAGTAAATCTGGTGGCTTTCTCTTCATCCACCAGACCCTTTCTTACTCGGCATTTCTTGTCCTCCTGAATGTTACATGAATCAAATTTTACAAAGTCTTCAGCTGCTAAAGAGGCTGTGGGAGGCCTTATTAATGTGTCGGGATCAGTCACTGGATGGGTGGGGCTCGGAGACGGGAGCAGAAGAGCTCTTCCTGTGTGTCCGTGTTAACACTCAGACATGCTACATGTACTGCACTTGCCATGGTAGGACGCTGTTTATGACGTAGCTGTACACACTTTGTCCAGCTAGAGCAGTGAGAACCACAAAGGCTCTCTCTCTCGGTGGACAGGACTCCACGTGTGACATAAGGGGATGTGTTGCGGACACATATCTAGAGTACTGATGGTTTGCATCCACTCAGGCTGCTACTCTTGCCTAACTCGGAGCTGCTGTGGCCTGAGCCTGGTTTCCTCGCGGCATTCAGCTTGCTTCTCAGTGTGGGGTTTGCAATGGACCTTACCAGAACAATTCAGGTCTCTGCCCTGGGTTTCTGAGAAATCATCTCCACAACCTTAGAATCTCCCCCAGTGAAAGAAGCATCTGAGACACAAAGCCTCCCAACCAAAACCAAACTCATATATGTTAATGAGTTTATGACTCAGCTGGGGGGTGGAGGAGCATGGCGGAAGAGCTCAAGCCGACACAGCACGGCCCCCACAACATGAGAACCCCAAGGGCTTCCTGGTTGGTGGCGCACATCCCTTTTAGGGACCTGGGAGTTTGGCACGGGGAACCCTCCCAGACCTCGCCCTGTGTGTCTCTTCCTTTCTACTACAATAAAACTGTAACCCTAAGTATAGCACATTCCATGAGCTGTTCGAGTGCATATCATCCTGAGGAAGCAGTGGGAGCAAGCAGGTCAGAAGCGAGGGAGCCCTGGAAACCTGAGAGGGAAACAGAAGAAACCCCAAATGTGCAGCCAGCAGGTCAGAAGCGAGGACGCCCGTGGGCGCGTTGCAGAGGAGGCACTCAACAAAGGGCCAGGACTGGACCTCCTCAAGACTCCTCCCCACTCTCAAATTCCTCCCCCGCCACTCCACGGCTCGTCTCCCCACCTGACCCTAAAGCTTCCTGAAGGAGATGCCTGACACTCCGAGTCTCCCCAGCACAGGGGCACAGGGCACACTGCCTCCATAGAAGCGGAACAATGACCGATGAGGCACATCACCTCGGTCCTTTGCAGAGTATCGACTAGGACCTCTATGCCGGACTGCTCACAGAGTGGACTGGGGACCTGGCACAAACTGCCCTTGCACAATTTCTTCTTCGCTCTGTGCACCCTCTTGAGGGCCGTGCTTTCAGCTCACATCTGGAGAAGGAACAAGGGGAATGACGAGCGTAGCTCTGACAAAAAGAGATCCAGTATCAACGGACGTGTCCCCTTTTCTTCTCTTGAGCCATGGCTGTCAGACAAGAGAAAAGGGAGAAGGGAGCCCTCCCCTCCCCTCCCAGTGAGCACAAGGACACACGAAATGTGGGGTGCAGGTCTGCCGTCAGAGGGGAGTCCTGGAAGAGAGGGGCGGGGGACAGGATAGGCAAAAGGAGTCCAGCACTTTTGATTTTGGGGTCAAATTCCTTGGCAGAGGTCCAAACCTTGAAGATCAGAGCACTGGCCTTCAGTCCTGTGATGTCCGCTTCCCATGCAGATGCCATCCCGGGGAGGTGTTGAGAAGCATCTGTTGTTGTTAGGCGCCATTGAGTCAGTTCCGACCCAGTGACCCTGCACACAACAGAACAAAACACTGCCAGGTCCTGCACATTCATCCCCAGGCCTGAGCCCACCAGGGCAGCCACTGTGCCCACCCGTCTCTGGAGGGGTTTCCCGTTGTCTCTGCCCCTCCACGTTACCAAGTCTGATGGGACTGGTCTCTCCTGAACACATGTCCAAGGTACAGAAGCTGACCTCTTGCCAGCCTTGCCTCTATGGGGCGCCCTGGCCACACTTCTTCCAAGACAGATTTGTGGTCCTTACAGCAGTCCAGGGTACCTTCAATCTTCTTCTCCAGCACCACCATGCAAATGGGCCAGTTCTCCTTCGGTCTTCCTTATTCAATGTCCAACTTTCACAAGCAGATGAAGCAACTGAAAACACCATGGCTTGGGCCACACACACCTTAGTCCTCAAAGTGACATCCTTGCCTTTCGATACTCTCAACAAGTTCTTTGTGGCAGGTGTACTCACTGCAAAGGGTCGTTTGATCTCTAACTGCTGCTGCGTCAATGAGCGGTGATTGTGGATCAAGCAAGATAAAATCCTTGACAACTTCAACCTTTTCTCCATTTATCATGGCGCTACCTGTTGGTCCAGTTGTGAGGATGTTGGTCTTCGTTACGTTGAGTTGTAATCCGTACTGAAGGCTGCAGTCTTGATCTTGACCAGCAAGTGCTTCAAGTCCTCCTCAATTTCAGCAAGCAAGGTTGTGTCATCTGCATCCCGCAGGTTGTTTAGAAGCCTTCCTCCAATCCTGATGCCACCTTCTTCTTCCTTGACCCAGCTTCTCTTTATTTGCTCAGCATACGGACTGAACAAGTGTGGTGAGAGGAGACAACCCTGACGTACGCCTTTCCCCATTGGAAACCACACAGCGTTCCCGTGTTCTGTTCGCACAACTGCCTCCTGATCCACGAGCACGATGAAAACCCACCAAACCCAAATCACTGCCACCGAGTCAAGGCCGACTCATAGAAACCCTGTGGGACGGGAAGAACTGCTCCCTTTGAACTTCTGAGACTGTAACTGGTTTCGGGAGTAGACAGCCCCATCTTTCACCCGAGCAGCGGCCTAGTGATTTCAAACAGCTGACCTTTCAGCCCCAAGTGTTACCACTACGCCACCAGGGCTCCCAAGCTGCTGCACTGCTCAGGAATTCCCTTCTTCTCAAGGTTATCCAGTGTTTATGATGGTCCATACAGTCGAATGCCTTGGCACAGTCAATAAAACACACGTAAACCTCTTTCTGGTCGTCTCTGCTTTGAGCTGAGAACCACTTGACATTAGCAATGAGATCCCTTGTTAGGCTAAAATATGAAGGGTGGGATTGTTGGTGAAGACACTGTACGTGAAGCAGGTAAGGCCTGAAAACATCTGCCCCCCGCCCACCACCACCACCACCACCCTTTCCTGCTGAATTCCAGAGACTGGAGGAGGCTGCGAGAAGAAGGGCTGCAAGCCCCAGAAGGCTTGGTGAAGGGCGGGAGTGGCGGGGAGGCACAGAAGGGCTGGTCCCTCCTGTGCTCCGAGCCCAGCAGTGATTATTCACTCGGATGTGCCCTGGCAGGTCCTGCTGCCTAACTAGTGCTGCTCCCAAACCCCACAAGGATGACAGCCAGGAGGTGGGGCTGCCACAGGGTGGTGGGGGACAGGAGCACAAAGCAGGGTAAACCAACCATGAGGCTGGGGGAGGGGGAAGACCCTTTCTGTCCGGGACCACAGCCCCACCTCCGATCTGTTTCCTACTAACACCAGGACTACTCAGAGGACAAGACTCAGATGGTGACAGTGAAGCAGATGAGGGGAGGGGAGGGGAAGGCAGGGCAGTGGGGGCTGTAGGGAAGGAGAACAGGAACTTGTGGTCAAGAGAGGGAACCAACAAATGCTGGCATACTAGAGCCCAAACAAGCCTCTTGCCCTGGAAAAACAGGCTGCCAGAGCCTGCGGAGCCTCTATTTATCTGGTACCATTTCAAAGGCTAGTGAGACTGGGCAGGGCAGAGAGGCTGGCCCTCCTGCCCAGAAGAAAACAATAAGCCTGTTTTCCGGAGTTCTTCCTGTAATCCAGAAGGCCCACACCAAAAGGAAAAGGGGGGCGGGGCCAAGGGCAGTGTCACACCAAGAGATGGCCTGGGGGAGGGGGTCTTTAGCCTCCAGATCACTCTGCAAGAAGCAGACAATCTTAGCAGCAAACAGAGACCGCTATGCAAATACAGCTGTAAATCCACCCTCGGTCCATCACTACCAACCGCGTGATCAAACAAGAACCGAACCCATCACCAACGAGTCCATTCCGACTCACGGGAACGACTGCACATGGTTTCTGCGGGTGTGGATCTTTGGGGAGAATAGTTTCACCTTTCTGCTGTTGGTCTGAACCATCAACCTTGTGGTTCGTAGCCCAACCTCCCAGGTAGCACCCGCAGGGCTCCTGACCACTCCGCTCCTTCTAGAGACTGCGGCTGGAAAGGCCAGGGGGCAGACAATGTCCTCCCAACAGTTCAGGTCTCAGAGGGAGGGCGGCCAGACCCTGGTACCAATCATCAGCACACACACAATGTACACGCTGGGCTCGTTCCAAGCTGTTCACTGGTGACAGGCGGGGTTATCACTTTATTTCTTAAAAACAAGTAGCAAAAAGTAGGCTAGCTACGACTGCTGGTTTGAAAACAAAAACCTTTGAATGAGAGCAAAACCTTAACCCCACACCTAGTTGTCCGATGATGTCATAGAGAGTCTGTGGATTGGGGGTGCAGGACTCCCCCTGCATGAAATCTCCAAGAGCTGGAGGCTTTTCAGAAGCTTAGATACAGCTGACCTTAAATCTCCAGGGCGACAACAGACCTAACGGTTACTGCTGTATCATTAAAAAAGGCTCCCCGAGAAGGATGAGGACAACAGATGTACAAATGTACTTGACATACAATGGATAGATGGATGGACTGTGATAAAAGATGTACGAGTCCCCAATAAAATGATTTTTAAAAAAGGGGGGACTCTTTGTATACACAGGTAGATACACAAATGGGAGTAGTGAAACCAGGAGGCTAGCGGGGGAGGTGGGGAAAGAGGGGGCAAGAAACCCCAAGGGAAGGGAGACAGTGGTTGGCAATAAGATATGAAATTAATAACAAGCTATAATTTACCAAGCGGTCACGAGAGGGGGAAGAGGAGGGGGGATGGGAGGAGGGAGGATAAAAAGAGGAGCAGATACCAAGGGCTCAAATAGAATGCAAATACTTAGAAAATAATGATGGCAATATATGTACAACTGTGCTTGATAACACTGATGTATGGATTGTTATAAGAGCTGTAAGAACTCCCAATAAAAAGATGTTAAAAAAATGATAATAAAAAGCCATTAAAGTGAGGGTAAAAAACACATCCTTATTGTTGAAAAGAATTTTTAAAATTTAAAAAGTGACTCCTGAAATTGGGGCCTGTGCGAACTCTTGAAACTACAACTAGAGGACACACAGTCTTTGTGTTAAATCACAAGGTGATGGGTTTGCCACAGCCTGTGCTTGTTGACCCAGAAAGCGCAAGGGGTACTTGGGATTTGCTGGTTAAAACCAATAGCCACACAAACCAAGCCAACAGCTCTTCAGTCTGGGTCAGGCTTGTCCTCTTACTCTGGGCTCATGGGTACAGAGTATTTTTGTTGTTTTACATCTGGTACTGAGTCAGGAGGTGAAAGGGAGTGGGGCAGGAGAGGCGGGTGAGAAATTAACTATTTCCCATTCACAGTGCGCAGCTAAAAGCAGGGAGACTGTATGTGTGCATGAGAAAGACAAAGTGTGTGAGTGTGTGGTTGTTATAACAGAGAGACAATGGGAGTGGGTGTGTGGGCTGGGGAGAGAGAATTGGCAGTAAAAGTCCCATTGAGTTCCCTCCGCCTTCCTAGGCAGCGGAGAAACCAGACACGGCCCCCAAGGGCCTAAAGGGAAACCGGAGAGCCAGATGCCAGCCTTTCTCGCAGGAGGAGGCCTGCCCTCCTGTTGCATTGCCCCCAATCCTGCCGCAAAGGGCTCAGCTGGGAAGCAAGCCTGAGGCCAGAGCTCAAAGGACCATCCCTTGTTTCTATAGGCTAGAGAAGGAAGCCCATGAAAAGGGGGGTGATCAGAGCACCTCTAAATTGGCCCAATAAACAGAGAGAATGGAGGGAAAGCTAAAGACCCTCAAGTCCCTACTGTCCACCCAGACCAGCCATAAGTCAGCCCCCGCACAACAATAAAATCAACACTAACCGGGCTCTTTAAACTACTCATTTCCCCAGCCTACACTGCTTTCTCAAACGGGCTTCACTCTTCGCTGGACTAGTGCTTCACGAGGAGTACTCGTCCTGTGTATCGACTGCCGGGAAGTCTGAAGGGTTTCTATGGGAATGACGGGCAGGGTACCAAGTAGGCTCCAAGAGCAGTTGAGGGGAGAGAGAGATTGTAATGTGTGTTGGGCAGGAGGGGGCAGCCTCGTTTCTAAGTCACTTCTCCTGGGTCTCTGTGCCAGACATGTACACACACACACACACACACACACACACACACACACTTGCAGAAGCATGTAGAGGCAGCAACACGTTCAGACATGACACATGCATGAAAACAAATGCCATTCCAATCAGACAGACAGACAGGGCTGAAGGGGCCCTCACTTCTTTCAAAACGATGATGTAGCAACCTCAATGCCTAGGTTCTCAACAGATCTGGCTGCGCCTGGCAGGGGTCTGAGTCCAGGCTGCAGGTGGTCAAAGAGGAGGAAGCCCATGGGAGGTGGGCAGCTGACACATGCAGGGAGCTAGATGAGACAGGCTCTGGGAGGAGTCCAGAGTTGAGAACTCACGCTGGGGAGGTCGAGGAAAGAGGGGGCCAGAACTCAGGCAACCTTGTGTTGGTTCTAAAATGGCCTCAGGCAAGGCTGGGGGCAGTCGGTCCCTTTCTGATGCCGAGCGGGGGAAGTGGGGAAAGGGGGAAAAAAATAAATACCATCACATTCAGAAATTTCAAAATAAACGGAAAATCCTCAAAGATAAACAGCTCGAGAAAAAAGGACAAAAACCCACTGGGAAAAAAATATATAAACAGCTTGTTTCAGAGGTTCTGCCAGCCTCCAAGGCCTTCTGAGGGAAAGTAGAGGGGTCCAGGGCCAAGGAGGCCGACCGGGACATTCTAGCTGCCCTCCTGCCCTCGTCAGCCTTGCAGTCTCCTAGGCAGCCAACGCATGAGCATCTTGCCTCTACCCCTAGCACTCACAATCTCTGATTTACCAAGTCAGGGGGTTCTGGGTGCCTCCTCCAGAGAAGAGGGGTGCCCTGCAGCGGCCGCCTGTGAAGTGTCCATGCATTCCCTCCTCCCCACATGGCCGCTGCCCCGGCTGCCATCACTCAGTTACCCAGCGCGGGGCAGTCTCAAGGGGCTGTCCCCCGCCCTGAGTGTCAAACTGGGACTATGACTCCATTCAGAGGTGAGAAAGCTAAGGCTCGGAGAAGTTACATACTTGTCCAGGTGTGGCTAGAACCCGGGCCTAGCTAGGTTTCTGATGGCAAATGCCAGCCGTCTTCCCAGGGCTGCCTGGTGCCACTTTCCCAGCTCTGTCATCAGCGTCTGTTGCCTTGGGAGGGCCAGCAGGGTGCTTCTTCAGTCTCACAGTTGACTGCTGTCCAGCCGAGGACCCCAGGTGCAGGTCACCTGGAACGGTGGCTGTTCCTATCCTGGTGTCCTTTGACTCCTTGCCGGTGTGCAGAAGAGGGGAGGAGCCCTGCCCTCCACTGGGTATCCTCAGTTCTTCTAAGGTACAGGCCCTTTCTCACGCCGGGGGGTCTCCCCTTTCTCACCTGGGGGGTCTCCCTTCCCCCTGGATACCCTCACCTGCGATGCTCCTGTCAGGACACCATTTACGTGTAACTGTCTGTCTCTTCGGCAGGACTCGGCTTGGGGAGTCCAGGACGACAGTTTGTTAACGAATGAATTCAGAAATCATAGAAAATTGGTATTATCTAGAAAATAGATCATATTTTCCCTTCCCTCAATGCAGCAGCTTCTAGCACTCGCTTTTGGCTTATGTCCATCCTTCTAACGTGACTCATAAACATTCACCTCAGTGCAAAGCTCCTGAAGGCAAAGCCTTCTCTTGACCTTGAACCGGCAGCCTGCAATTTATATACTGGGCACGTATGTATTTCCAGAGAGTGGACTTTCGTAAAGCAGAAAACTCCTACGGAGTCGACAAAAAAACAAACAGGAACACCGGCGAGGACCCAGTGTCTGTCGAAGGGACCGGAAGAGACGAAGGCAAAGTTTTCAGGTGCAGAAAAGATTCTAGCATTTTGGAACAGAGAAAGAAACAGACAGAAGCTGGGCCGGGGGAGAAGGGCAATCGAAGGCTCTATGGACATGGCTGACTCTTAACTGAAGCAGAAAGGGGAGAGACAAGTGAAGACGTGAAGACGGCAGAGAGAGAGGAAGACGGGGACAGTGTGCGAGGTTATACCACATACCACACAAAGCACCAGGAGGCCTGGGCACTGGGGCTGACTCCTTATTTGGACAAACGGGCAAATGACGTGAATTCTCAGAGCCCCTGTCCTCCTCACCACCCAAGCCAATCTCACAGGAGCTCAAGGATGTGGAAACACTTGAAAATTGAAGTCTCACTAATGTGTATAGAGATTGCCCCATGCCGCAAGCAACGAGCAAGTGAAAAGGTGATTCCCTGAGACTGGGTGCTATGGGATCTGGGGTGAAGATCAGCTCGGGGGAAGAGGAAGGAGATTTTTAAAAGTAGACCGGAGAGGGAGGCAGGCATGAGGGAGATGAGGAAGGAAGAGCAAGAAAGGGCAGAGGATAGAAGCGGGGTGGTGGGGGGGGGGTGCGGCCCAATCAGGCTGGCAGAGAGCAGGCTAACGGAGGAGGACAACACTGGTAATCAGAGGGTAGATAATAATAAGGCTTCTCACGGATGGTTTTCAATTGTAGCACAAACAAATCATTATAGCTCATTGCCAACCTCCCCCTGCAGGAGTCAGGTGCCCACCAATCCAAGGGAAGAGATGGGGGAAGCTGTGTGACCAAGAAAACCTGCGACTTGTCTTGCCCCCATGACTTCCATCTTCAAAGGGGGACCTATCAGATGCCAAGACAGAGAAGTTGCGAGAGGCTAGGGGTCCCTGAAAAGGGAACCTTGAAGTAAGGGCCGAGGGCAGGGGCGCAAAGCAGAGGGAGTTGGGGGAAGACACCAGCGGTGGGGCTGGCAAGGCGCAGGGAGGACACTCTGTGAATCACGGCCTTCAGAAAGACCAGGATTACTCTCCGGAGAGGGCGGAGCCGATGGTCTGGCCCCACAGCTCACCAACCCAGAGCAGATGGCAGCAGGAGGTGGTGGGTGAGGTGCACCCAGGAACTTCCTGACCAAACATGTTCATTCAACGTTCCACCAGGCCTGGCCCTCCCCTCTCCCAAGAACCCTTCCCTGGCTCCATGAGTCCCAACTCCCAGACAGCTCCAGGGCCAGGAGAACCCTTCATGTGTGCATGCAGCACTGAGCGCAGAGTCCCCTGCAAGCTACTAGCATGGGCCACGGCGGCCGGCCATGGAGCGCACCCTCTGGTTGAGGGAGCAGACATTAGACACATCTGACTGCACAAGACAACGGTGACAAAGACTGAAGAAGGGAGGCAGAGTACTTTTAGAAAGCTTAAGACAACCTGCAAGGGCCAGGAGCCCCAAAAGAACAAGAGTTAGCAAAACAAATGGCACCCCCTCCATGGGGGGGAGGCGGGCAGGCAGGCGATGAGCCTCTGAGGCAAGAGAGTCTTAAATCTCCAGATGGAGAGGGAGGGGAAAAATGAGGAGCTGATATTAAGGGCTCAAGTAGAAAGCAAATGTTTTGAGAATGATGGCAACAAATGTACAAATGTGCTTGACACAATAGATGGATGTATGGATTGTGATAAGAGTTCTATGAGCCCTCAATAAAATGATTAAAAAAAAATCTCCAGGCAAGGCTGTGGGAGGAGCCAAGCATCCTGGTTGCCAAGGCCGGGTTCCATGCCTTTCCAAACAGCATTTCTATACAAATGAACTGTAGAACAAAGCCAGGGCCCAAGGGTGAGGCTCAGGTTTTCTTCCTCGGCTGAGTGCTTCCTGTGGGTGGGCCCAGCAGGCCCCAGCGACTGCAAGAAAAACTGACTCAGGAGGCAGGACAAACAGGAGTTTCGTGTTCAGATAGAAGATTTTGAAGATTTTGAAGTTATTCATTCTTCCAGTGAAGCTGGAATGTTTTCAGGAGGATGGAGAGATGACAGAAAAGCTTCAGGGCAAGGAATGGGGAGCCAGGCTCACCCAAGTCCATGCCTGTATGGGGAGGGGGGCGGGGGAGGGCAGTGATTAGCCTACCACCGCCATTAAGACTGAGCGACTACACTGGGTGGTTTCTCTTTCCCAAACAAAACACTAGGCCCGGAGGAGGGGCATGTGAGCAAAACCCCTGGAAACACCTGTTCAGGGCACTTCCTGCAATGAGAGAAATCAGCAGCTACCGCCTGTCTTGTGAGCATTTACCTTGCTAAGCACTCTCAGCATATTTTTAGTTAATCTTCTCAGAACCCTACTAGGTGGGTCTTGCCAAAGTATTGTCCTAATTTTTGTCAAAGTTCATCCAGCCAGTAAGAGACAGAACTGGAATCTGAATCAGAGCATGTCTCCAGCTAACCACTGTATGAGTGTTGATGACCTCAAACCCCAAGCAAAGACTCTCAATCACTTTCCTCTAGTCCTTTAGTGCTTCGTCTCCCCCCACCACCATGACCCCAATTCCACCTTACAACTCTGGCTAGACCAGAACATGTACACTGCTACAGATTAGAGCCTGCGACACAGGGAACCCAGGACAGAAACACCCCTCGGTCCAATGATGGGACTATCGCTACCAGGAGGGGAAGGGATGGGAGAGGGGAGTAAGGGGAACCAATCACAATGATCGACATATGGCCCCCTCCCAGGGGGACAGACAACAGAAAAGTGGGTGAAGGGAAACAGTGGTAAGACATGAATATATATATATATATATATATATATATATATATATATATAAATTATCAAGGGTTCATGGGGGAGGGAAGGGGGAAAAAGAGGAACTGATACCAAGGGCTTATATAGCAAGAAAATGTTTTGAAAATGATGCTGGCAACATATGTACAGATGTGCTTCACACAATGGACAGATTGTGATAAGAACCTCCAATAAAATGTTTTTAAAAAACAACAATCTCCCTTGGATTACCAAAAAGCCCAACTCCCTATCTTCCCAGCACGGACAGACGGAACCCGTCCCTGGATGCACACCTACTGAAGGTCACACGTCAGTGCCAGGCCTTCGGATAGTTCTCTGAGCGTCCCTTTATTTTCTGTCCTGTGTACAGAGCCCAGCCTAGGCCCCCACCTGTGGTCTCTGCAGCGGGGTCTGATGCTTCCCAGACACCATCCTCAGATTCCCCACACTGGCCAGCCTGACTACATTGTTTCCCAGCTCCTCTGCTGGCCGGCCGCGCACACACGATCCCTACACCGTAGGTGCCGGCTCTTTGTGAAGAGTACGGTGGGACTCGCACTCCTGATGTACTTACACATTCAAGTCAGTGCTGAGAACTGAGCACAGCACAGGGCAGGCACTCGGATTTCTAGGAAGGAATGCAGGGGAAGACGGGGACTCCTGGGTCTGGAAGGGACCTTAGGGATCCCGTATATGGTCCAGGAGTTCTCGGCAGGCAATTTGCATGGGACTCATCTGGGAAAATACACACACCGGCCCCACCCTGGATGGCCTGAATCACCTCCAGGAAGGGCCTGGGAAGATGTCTCCTCAAAAAGCTGCCCAGGTGCCTGACTGTGCCTGGGGTAGAACCACTGCTCTCGGCCCCTCGTCTGCAAGTCAGGGACGCACACCCCAGAGAGAACGGCACTGGTGAACCAGAGTGAAGTGAGGTTGGAACCGACGCCATGCTCGCTCTGAGAATGGATCATGTGGCCTCAGACTTGGCTCCCCAACAGGGCCTGAGTTGGCAGGCCACCAACTGGGCGCTCTCTAAAGACGAATAAGTTTTGCCCAATCTGAGGAGGTTAGGTGACCAAGGCAGGGAATTGAGGAAGCAGCTGACTTGTCCAAAACAAGCCTAATCTGCACAGACAGCGCCGGGACAACACATGTGAGCCCCTGGTGTCTAGTGGGGACTGGGCAATACAGCAGCCATGGACAACAAGTCCGACTGACCTGGCTCTGAGGCCGTGGTGGGATTAAAAACAACATCATTAGGGCAGGGCACAATGTCCGACTACAGGACAACAACAGTCAGATGACATTTCTGGACGCAGGTGACCAGAAGATCCCTTGATTCAGATTTTGAGCAGCAGGGCTGGGCGGCCTAGACTCAGTCTGAAGGAACAATGGCCCCTATCCGCACCTGGCTTGGTGGGAGAACCAGTGGGCTTTAGACTGCAGTGAGCAGGGGCATGGGGGTGGGGGGGGTGGGGTCCCCCGGCACTCAGCAGACCCTGGAAGAAAATGCTAAGCATGCGTAGCCTGAGCACAGAGACAGACACAGTCCAGGACCTCAAGCTTTCCCAAGGCCCTTGGGAAGAGGCTGCAAGGTGCTGAATGCTTCGGCTGGTGAGTTAGTGGACCCCAACCTACCAGCCAGGAGCCTCTGTGGCTGGACTTTGCCCTCTAAGACAGGCCTCTCTAAAATACAGGGCTTTCCTACCTCCCGTATTTCTAGTAAACTTGGGTGCGAAGGGTCTCTCTCCCATCTTCTTCCTCTTCCCCGACGAAGGCCAATGAAGAAAGGGTAAGTGGCGTAGATAAAGGAAAGTGACCGCACTGGGCAGGCCAGGGAACAGGCCACCTCTATTCTAAGAAACCCAACTCAACTCTCGGCCAAGCTTTGGGTCTGTCCAAGGATGTGCACCACAGGGCGACGCGGAGCCTGAGCCGGCTCCAAAACGTCCACGCCTGACAGCCCAGAAAGGGGCTATCAAAAGCGCCCCAAGCCTGCTCGCTTTCCTCACACCATCTTCAGCAACCCACCCGCCGCCCGGCCCGTGACCCCACAGGAGAGACGCACTGAGGAGCACGTATCTGACACAGAACCTGCTCTTTTATTTATTTGGTTTGAGATGAACTTGTCACTAGAGACGCTGAGGTCCTTATTTCAGTTTTACTGTCCTCCTCTTTTCTCTTTTGAAGTCACTCAGGCCACTATTGGGGTTTGAGAGATAAAGCATCTGGGTTTTCGTTTGTTATTAAGGAAAGGACTGTATGTTTACACAGCCCATCTCAAAAATTGAAACCCACAACAATATCCTGCTGAACCTTCCACACCTGTTTCCCTTTCTTTCCCTCCCTCAACAGCCTCTCCTTCCCTTTTCCGGAGGCTCCCTCCGTGTCCCTGGCCTTCTCAGTAGTCACCAAAGACTTGTCTTTTGGTGTATAGACCATGTCCCTTTTTCTTCGTTTTCCCTTATGATAACGGAACTGTTAAATATTTATCTTGGTAAGACTGACGACGTTTGCTAAGCATAATGTTCCCTAACTCTGTCCATGTCTTGCAGTGTCTAAGAGAGCTGTCATGTGCTGATGCACAATATTCCACAGTATGAATGTAGGTACCGGAGCTTGCTATCCATGCCTCTGGAATTGGGGCTTGGGGTTGGTTCCATGTTCTTGCTATTATGGAAATTGCTGCAATAAACATAGGTGTGCATGTCTATTTGTGTTGCAGTCTTTATTTCTTTAGGGGAGATATACTTCCTAGAGCAGCGGTTCTCAACCTTCTTAATGCTGAGACCCTTTCAAACAGGTCCTCACGTTGTGCTGACTCCAACCATAACATTATTTTCGTCGCTACTTCATCACTGTCATTTTGCCACATAAATCATAAAGTAAATATCTGATATGCAGGATGTATTTTCATTGTTTCAAATTGATCATAATTAAACATAATTAGAGCATAGTGATTAATCACAAAACAATACATAATTATACATTGTGAAATATGTGGTTTCAGATGGTCTTCGGCGACCCCTGTGAAAGGGTCATTCGCCCCCCCACCCCCAAAGGGATCGTGACCCACAGGTTGAGAACAGCTGTCCTAGAGCAACTGCTGGATCATGAGATACTCGTATCTGCATTTGTTTAAGCAATGTAGTGTTATAAATCTCCCGGCATCCTCTCCAGCTTTTATTATTATTTTCTGCTTTACTGAATTTTACTGAAACTTATTCTCCCTTTACTTGATGCTGTCCACGTGCCTCCCACACCACGACACCTAGAATGATACCTAACCCTACGTCCCGAACTGTTGGTTGAGATGCGCCAAGAAGAAAGACAGGAGACAACTGTACCCAGGTCAAGGTAATCTTCTCCGGCAGATTTCCTCTCACCACCAAGAGAGGTATCCAAACAGAGGGACAGAAATGCTGCTACATTTTATTATCTCCGTCCCCTAAGTGACCTTCGAGCACCTACCCACCAGGTCCCGCGGGATGAGAGTAAGCAGCAGGAGGATCAATATAAGCAACGGCGGAACTGGAACCGTGAGCAAGGTTTGCTGGGAGATAACAGGAGCCAAACACGAAAGAAACGCTCTCCTCCTTCCATATCCCTAATCCTCTTGCGACTCTCTGCTGACATTTCCATTAGAATCCATCCAGTGGAGGAAAATGTTGGGACTTGGCTGGTGACACATGGACTTCTGGGACATTTCGCCTCACGTGACTCACCGACGAATAAGCATCTATCCTATCCGGCCCTCTGTCCACTCTGTCACACAGGAGAAGAACAGGGAAGAACAGGTCTTCTTCCTATCACTCAACCAGGTGTGCCCGACTTTCCCCCAGACCAACCTGCTCAGATCTTTCGTCATGTCTTGCTCCCCTGTCGTCTGGCGGCCCAACGTCCAAAAACTTTGCTCAGTCCCCAGAGCTGTGTAGTCCCAGCATATGCTGGGCATCACCCACTAATGCCAACCTACCAGCAGGTCCCGAGGCTCAGGACAACACCACCATCCTCCCCTCAGAAAGTGAAACTGGTCCTCGACCAAGACACAGACCCAAGTCACGTAAGCCTGGGGAGCCATACCCATTACTCATACTGGCTGTCTCCAGTCTACACTGCCATTAGCTGCGATTGAGCTCACTCCACCCCATGACACACTGCGTGTTTCCGCACCACCCTAACGATTGGTTGTGGATAAGACTGTCGTGATCTCGGAGGTTATCACCAGGGGATCCTTGGAAGACTATCACCAGGCTCTGCTTCCTAGTCTATCTTAGTCTGGAAGCTCTGCTGAAACCTGTTCAGCATCATAGCATCACGTCAACCTCCTCTGACTGACAGGAGCGGCTTACAGGTTGAGGTGCACTGGCTAGAGACAAAAAAACCCTGGTCTCCCATATGGAAGCTAAGAATTCTACCACTGGACCGCCGCCGCCTATCTCCAAGCCACAAAACAGGCTGTATTCCAATAGTCTGGAAATACCTTCCCACAGAAACACTAAGGATAGGGTCATGTCTCTGAGCAAGCCCACAAAGTCAGTTTACCACAGATCGCTGAGATATTACACATTGACAATTAAGGAGAATATACAGCAAGACTGCTCCAAGCACAGTCTAGAATACCAGCCCTCCTCCCATCCCCTCAGCACCCACCCCCACATTTACCTGGCCGCAGGCCTCCACCAGCACAGGGGTGAACAGGCTCCGGCTGGGCAGTGAGTCAGACCTGAGTCTGCACCTGGCTCTGCCCCTTACGGGCTGGCTCTCCAACCTCAGGAAGTTCCTTGGCCTCTAAAGTTAACTTCTCCAAGCTTTGGTTTCATCTTGAAAATGAGGGTAATATCATTCGTCTCCAAGAGTTACTGTGAAGGATAACTAAATTATGTAAGGAAACAGCCAATTCAGGTACAACGCTGTCTGTGATAGGGTAACATCTATCCCCCTACCAGGAAACCCAGTCCCTGTAACTATTCTTCAAATGTAGGCACCACCCACTACAGTCAGTGTGGCAGTTAAGGTGTATCGTGCCAACCTGGCCAATAAACACATGTGAGATTAATTAAAGGTCAGAGAGATAAATGGCCCGACAAGCCTCACCTTTCTTGTCTCTTGTTCTCTGATGATTGGACCAGTGTGTGGCTGCCTTAGCTAGTTCTCTGGCTCAGCTGGCAAGGCTCACTTCCTGCGAGACATCCCCAAGGAGAAGCCTACCCTGATGCAGCCCTGGGTGCTGGAGAAGCCACATGGAGACCCTGCCAGCACTGAGATGCTTACATGCTCACTGATTTGGCTTTCCTCCTGTAGTCGGTGTCATTGCGTGTGTTTTGTGAGATTAAGGAGGACTTTGTAGATCAGTGTCAGACATATGGGCTAATGTCAGACTTATGGGTTTGGACAGCACTGGTTTGGGATGCTTTCTTAATGTACACTTACCCTTTATATAAAAATCTCTTATTAAAAAAAAACCAAGTGTATGGTAAGTGCTCATTGTTACTCTTATTTCAATCTAAAACTCCTTCTAAAATGAATTCACTATTAAAATATAAATGACTTGTATCAGAGCAATCTTTGTTCTGAACTGAAAAAACAAGAGAGAGAAGAGGGCTTATTAGAGGTCTGAACGGATACAGGAACTAACTTCTGACCCACATGCAGCCTGCTACCCCAACCGCACTCTGACATGTGGGTCTAAGGCAGTTTCCATGGTGAGGCATGCCCTTTGCCGAGGCCACAGGGACTTTCTTTCGCTCCTCCAAACCTCAGGGAAACCATTGACTTGTCCTGGTCAGCCGTTCTACTGGTCACCTACCCCCACCCCCTCTCCAGAGGATACTCTGGGTGCTGGCCTGAAATGTGGGTAATGACGTTCATCCAGGACGCCCATCTTCCAGAGACACCCCTAGATGAAACCCCTAAGAAGAGAACTGAGTATATGCTGGCCTCTTCTCACAAACACTCCCTGCACACACCTCTCTCTGCCTCCTACTGCTTGTTCCCAGGAGTCCTTGTCCAAGGACTGCTGCATTGTTTCCTTGTAGTTGTCAGCAGTTCAAACCCACCAGCCACTCCATGAGAAAAAAACGAGGCTGCGTGCTCCTGTCAAGTTCACAGCCTCTGAAACCCACAGAGGCAGCTCTACACTGCCCTACAGGGTCACTGAGATGGATCTGACTCAAAGGCAGTGGGTGGGAGTCCCTGTCAAACGGTTTTCTTGAAGGTTCTTTCCCAAGCCTGTTCACTAAATGTTCCAGCAACTTCCTTACAAATGTGCCTTGAAAGAGAGTGGGTGGTGGTGAGGAGAGGACATGAAAATCTTCCTCCTTGCAGTCTGGCTGGGAGCCTGCCCATTCTACCTTCAGAGGTGTGTTGACAGACAAATAAAAGCCGCTAGGAGAGATAGGGGCCATGCACAAAAGAAGTTCATAGCCCACAGCCTAGAGGGCTATGGGCTAACCCCACCTAGAGCAGCGGTTCTCAACCCGGGGGTCGCCTGATTCGTTAACAGTAGCAAATGACAGTGATGAAGTCGCAACGAAAATAATGTTATGGTTGGGGGTCACCACAACATGAGGACCTGTATGAGGGTCGCGGCATGAGGAAGGCTGAGAACCACTGACCTAGAGGGAGGGAAACAGGGGACTGAAGGACCTTTCCCACCCAGCCCTTTCCCTGCCCTTCCTCGTGTCCACAACAAGTTCACGAGAGGCATGACTGGCATTTTGCGTAGAACACTTCTTCACTGCCATGCCGTAGACACTGCGGGGTGGACATCCCGTCCCTACTCACTAAATGCCATGAGTGTGACCATGACACCCTCCCCCTCACAGCTGCTACCTCCCCACGGACACACTACATGCCTGCACTATTGCTGGTGTCTGCCATGTCCGGCATACACTGCCAGTTGCTAGGGAGCGGATGCCAACTCACGGTGACACCAGGCGCTTGGGAGGCACACTGGGCTCTGTTGGGTTTTCAGTGGTAGATTTTCCAGCAGTAGACTACTGGGCCTTTCTTCCAAGATGCCTCTGTACAGACTCAAGCCTCCAGCCTCTCAGTGAGCAGCCAAGCTTCACAACTGTGTGCTCTGCCCGGGGGCTCCCAACATATAATTCCATTGCCACTGAGTCAATTCCAAGCAACTCAGAGTGACCCTCTATAGGGTGCCATCTTTGTAAATCTTTAAAGAGCAAACAGCCTCATCTTTCTCCCACCCAGCATATACTAAGGGCCCTTTATTACTGTGGATTGAATCTAATGGAAAAGGACTAGTCACAAAAAGGACCCAGGTGTATTTATCTTTCCAGGTGAGCAAGTGCTAAGTCCCTGGGGCCAAAAAAACCCTTTGGCACAATTCTACTCTGAAACACATGAGGGTCATCAGGAGTCAGCATGGACTCAGCTGCAAGGAGGGGACTCCTGTGTGCTCAGTATGTCTGTAGGCTCCGGGAAAGACCAATGGGGAAGACAGAAAGATGGTCTCCAGTCAGGGGCAAGTCAAACACTGTTGCTACGCAATCACAGAAACCTGTATTAGAAAGAAATGTCTACATCTGAAGCTACTGCTTCTCAACATATCCACCCACCTAGGTCTACACATTTCTGAAGGTTGTGTTTCCGTCTCTGTAACCCTTCCCTAAAGAATTCTGTGCTCTTGTCTTTACATCAAGACAACGTGGCAGTCCGGGTATCTTCAAGAGACCCGAAAAACGTTCCATTTAACTTTGAAGGGGTTGAGGTTTTGGAGTTGTTGGGTTTTTTTTTTTCTTAATCTACTTTTCATTGGTAATTAGGATGGATTACAGTTTTACACTCAACAATTCATATAATTTGTCTCAACTCATCCATTCCATCCCCTCAAGGTATCATCACTCAGACCCTCCCTCCCCTTCCTCCTTGTGTGTCTTGTTTTCCGTCCTCCTTTCCTGACTCTACCTTTGTCCTTGGCTAAATGCTGCCCTTCCGACCCTAAATGGTTCCTGACTCTAACAGAGGGGTCCGTTCAGTTCCAGATCTGTAGAGGGGCTACGGGTCCCACTAGTCACTATTAACCAGTAATCTTGGATCTTTGCGATTTTAGGTTTTGTCCCATTTTCCCCTTCCCATGCGATCCAAGACCTTCTCCTGTGATCCTTTCCGAAGAGTTGGCCTTGAGGGCCAGGCACAGTCTGGTCTTCTCACCTCGAGGTTATGGAGACTGGGGTTCACATGGTCATGGTCTATCAGTCCAGTGGACTGTTTCCGTATGGCTTTCATTTTGATCGTGCCAGCAACAACAACCATGTCTGAGGAGGCAAGACGAGGGCATTCTGGTGGATGAAATCTGGTTTCCCAACGAAATTCCCTAGGACAGCCCCGCGTCCTTCCAAGAGTCAGCAAGTGCAACGTCTTGATGAGAAGGAAGGTAGGCCTCAGTGTAACTCGTGGGGCCTTTTCCTCACCAACGATTATCTGGGACTTCTTTATATTAAACATCCCCAGGACTGTCCTGGGTCTACCTGGATGATCGCTTTGGAATCTCCACAACCGTTGCTGGCGCTTTCTGCACGGAAACACAGAACCCCGGGAGAGCAGGAGCTGCTGCAGTCTTCCTCCTCCAGTCTCTGGCCTCTCCCACAGTTCCCTCCACCATGGAGGCGGACCGTCTTCTCTCCTGGCTAATCTCCGAAGGCTTCCTGACCTCCCTACAGACACTTGATCCACCTGAAAACTGTTGCTTTATGTGGGGCAGCATTCCGTCAACTAGCTGCAAAGCTTCAATGGCTTAAAAAGATGTGCACGTGAGTTTTGTTAAAAATTTGATTACAAAAAAATTTATTTTGATTACCAGCCCTGGCCTCAAAATATTTTTTTTTCATGGCCAAAAATATCTCCTCAGGGTGCAGGGGGGGGGGCCATTACCTTAATGAGGCTGAAACAAGTGGGTCACTGAAAGAACTTGCCCACAACAGCCTACTGATCACAGAGACAGGTTTAAACATGTCTTGTTTGGAATGAACTTGTAAATATATGAGCTGGAACCTTAGTGGCCACACTTTTTTACTTACCCTTATACATAAAAACATATTTGGAAAAATAAGATCAGACGACATTAATCAGTAAAAGCAATATATGGTCAAATGTTAACTTGTAAGGTTTGTGTAAAGAGGAGAAGGCTGTGATCAAGAAACACTGGGGAGGCTTTATGAAAAGGGAACAAAAGAAGAAATTATAATGCCTCTTGATGGAAGTGGAATTGTCTTCGTTCAACCCTATGAATCCTCAATCTGTCTTCGCAAGGATTAGTACTCATGGAAAACTCCTCTTGTGGCTCCTGGAATAAGCTTGAGAGCCTTTAAATCTCACCTTCAAAGGTTTTCTGGTAGATGTGATAAGAAACTTCATCTCTCCCACAGAGGAATGCATGAGAATAGGTTCTGTCTAGACCTGAAACCCCCTTCCCTCCAGCTCCCCCTTTCCCCCCAGGAGTATGCCGAGAGAATAACTAGGGGACCTCTTCTCCAGGAAGAAGAGCAGTAATGGCCGAAAGTACCAGACCAGCTGATGCTAAGGCTGCGTCAGGCGGCCTTTCATCCTAAAGTCAAGGCAGAAGTACGCAAGTCAGAACCAAAAGGCAGTTACTGCCACGTGCACTTAGTCACACCCAATGGTGGGGTTCCCAGTTGTGAAAACAGGAACTGACTGCCTACTTCATCTGTCTCCTCCTTCCGGCTGTAGACTCTCTTCTGTCAATGGTCTTGCCCCCCCCCCCTTACCAACACTCACTGCTTTTCTTAGGCACACAGCCTCCACTCCCTCCACTCATCTCCCTCCAGTCCCGAAGGCTCCTCCCACAGCTGTGCCACCAAACCCTTCTCACAGGTCATCCCACTGGCTTCTCCACTTCCGCTCTCCTGACACCAAGCTGCTCCAAGAGCCTGGCTCCTCCGAGGAGCTCCAAACCAGTGGCTTCCCCAATCCGGTTCATTTCAAACACACAACATCAGTAACACTCCCCCGACACACACCATTCAGCCTCTACTTGTACGCGATGCAAATTGAGAATCTCATCTATTTATATGGTTAGGAAGAATACCACTTCTCACAGACCACAAAAGCTAAGCCCAAGGCTGAGCCTCCTTCTTCTTTTGGGGAGACTTACACCTGCTAAACCCCAGTCACCACTCAGGCTACCAACATTCCGTGATATACCTTTCTCCCTCACACACCAGCTCCAGACAGCAAGCACACTCCCTCACCTTCCTCAGAGCCACCTGAGTCTCGGAGACCCTCCCCCACCCAAAATAAACCTGAGGGTTCTATGAGTCATGGGCCTTTACCCCCATATGCTCTTACCCTTTGAAACAAACGCCGTCTTCCCTCCTCCACCCACCATGGGAAGGTTCAGAAAATAGTCTTCTGAAAGCTAAGCCTGAAGTTTCCACCCCATCCTCAGGCTCCTGGCCCTTGGTAGGTGGCCAAATGCCCCACCCCAAGGATGGCCCCATTCCAGGGCCTCCTAATTCTGGCCATCACCACACTCTACCTGCTGGCTCACTTCTACCTACCTTTATTGGGGGGGGGGTGCCAACTCTACTTTCTGCCACATGACCTGTTTCTCGTTCAATCGACAAACCAAGTATTCCTGTCTTGTAAAAGGGAGAAACCATTCTGGCTATATGGTTTCATGATACCCTAAAGTTTCCCTCCACAGGGAAAGTTTACATGTATAATCTGCAATTATGGATGGAGGTGATTATTAGCTTAGTGTCTCTCCTCCTACCAGGCTCTCAGAACTGTGGCTGTCTTCCTCACTCACCACTGAGGACAATAAAATATTATTTTTTGAAAGGGAACAAAGGAGCCTAACTGGCAAAACGGTTAAACAGTTTGCTGCCGTCCAAAAGGTTAGGGTTTGAACCCACCCAGAAATTCTGTCGGAGAAACACCTGAGGATCGGCTCCCATCACTAGTGCAGCCTAGAGAGCCCCAGGGGAAGCTCTACTCGGTCCCACGGGTCGCTAGTCTAAAACCAATCGACAGTACTTCACAACTGAGCCCAAAGGGACTGGACTGTAAGGGGCCTGGTGTGGAGTTTTTTTGGTTTTTGTTGTTATTTTTAAAATAAGCCATTTTATTGAGGTCTCTTATAGCTCTTATAACAATCCATACATAATTGTATCACACACATTTGTGCATATGCTGCTGTTTAACAACTCTGGCTGAAAGTAGAAAATATCAGAAAGATGCTTATCTATGTTTCCGTGTGTAACACAGCATTCGGGTGTTGCATATCACATTATGGGTTAGCATCGCAAGAACAGGGATTCTAGAACACTCGTTTGTGCATGGACGGCACCTGTACATGGAGCAAGAGACACAAGGGGATAGCGCATGGTGTAAATTCAAGAAAGTTGTGTCTCAAGGTTATATCCTTTCACCAAACTTGTCTGGACTATGCTGAGCAAATGACCCAAGAAGCTGGCCTATGTGAAGAACGTGCCACCTGTGTTGGAGGGAGACTCATTAACAGCCTATGTTACGCCGATAACACAACCTTGCTTGCTGAAAGCAAAGGACTTGAAGCGCTTACTGTTAATATCAAAGATGACACCGTAAATCCTCACCTAATTCATTAAAAAAAAAGAGTTTTAAAAAAATCAAACACTACAGCCTTCGATATGGATTACGTCTTAACGTAAAGAAAATGCACGTCCTCCCAACTGGGCCAGTAAAGCCAGGTCACAATACACAAAACAGTGGTCAAGTCAAGGATGCCCCCCGGCTTGGTTCCACCATCGGCACCCATGGGGGCAGCAGTCAGAAAGTTAAGGGGTGTCCTGCAGTGAGGACAGTTGAGGTCCAAAGTCTCCTGGAAGTGCTAAAAATCACAGTACTCTTTGAAGCCTGAAGTGCACCTGACCCAACCTGTGTTATTTTCAATCCCCACACAACACACGCAAACACTGAACAATGAATAAGGAAGGCAGGAGAAGAATTGATGTGCTGGAATCACGATGCTTCCAA
Source organism: Tenrec ecaudatus (assembly GCF_050624435.1). Taxonomy (NCBI): domain Eukaryota; kingdom Metazoa; phylum Chordata; class Mammalia; order Afrosoricida; family Tenrecidae; genus Tenrec; species Tenrec ecaudatus. Next base: position 105,095,128 of record NC_134539.1, on the reverse strand, counting down.
AGAAGACTAAATATAGCACAGACTGACAGAAGGACACACGACTCTTTTCTAGGAAGAAGTACAGACAGGATGGTCCTTAGAAGGATGGTGAGACTTCGTCTCAAGGATCAAGAGTCCAGTCCCTGTAGAAAGGCAGTGTACTTGTAGAGGGTCAGCAAAAGACCCTCCACAAGACGGACTGACACAGTGGCTGCAACAATGGGCTCAACAATCATGTGAGTGGCCCAGGACCGTACCATGTTGTACACACACTCGGCATCTCCTAACAACAACTTACTTTAAGAAGAAAAAGCCTCCACTATCTTCAGGAGGAGCTTCCTATAGGTGGGAGAATCCTGGACTCAAGTCAAGGACTCACTGGTTGGGGGAATAACGGCAAGAACAGTGGATTCTCAAGGCAAGGAGCAATAGACGAGTCTTCTACCAAACACTGTTCTTCTATCTCCCCCTAGTCTGTAGGCACTCAGACATGCGTTGAGAGTTGGCTCACTAACCTGATTCTTCTTGTTCTAGGTCTCTGATCTAAGGATGAAAAGAGTGAGAGAAGGGGGGGGGGCACAGCAGCTGGTGCTGAGGAAGGGGAAGAGACTGAGTATCAGAGTTCAACAGATGTTATCTTCTAAAGCGTTGACCACAGGACATCAGAAAATAAGCACGATTCATGGCAGTCAGATTTCGCAAAACCTTTTCAATCTTGAGGCTTCTAAGACATCGCAAAAACATATAGGTGGTTGGGGCAGGGAATGTATGGATGTGCTTTATACAATTGATGTATGTATATGTATGGATTGTGGTAAGAGTTGTATGAGTCCCTAATAAAATGTAAAAGAAGAAAAGAGAAAAAAATGATTAGGGCAAAGACTGTACAGATGTGCTTTATACAATTGATGCATGTATATGTATGAACTGTGAAAAGAATTGTATGAGCCCCAATAAATTGTTAAAATAAAAAAAATTTAAAAAAAAACAAACATATAGGTGGTGCAGTAAATTGTTTAATAAAGCCCTTTTATCAAGGGGACTGGGCAGCTTGTTAATAATGTAAATTAGATGCATGAAGTGGCGGGGGGGGGGGGTGTCCGTGCCCTCTTGCTAGGATTAAAGAGAGAGGCAATTGGGAAGTGGGGGTGAGAGTGGGGTGGTGTAACTTGGCTACCATCCAGAAAGAGCCAAGATTAGAAGGCATCCTTTGGACCCAGGGTTCCTGCACTGAAAACTTCCTAAAGCAGAGAGAGAGAAAGAGAGAGAGAGCAGCACAGCAGGGAAATGGCAGCAGTGGAACTTTCACACCCACAAAGCAAACAGCCTACACCAGTCATGCTGACCCATGGAGTGGGAGTGCCGAGCACTACCGGGCAGGAGACGTGCTGGTGGAAGGGGTACCACTGGGCACTGGTCAGTGGGCTGAAAGAGCTTTGTAGCACTTGCCCTATAGGGCAAAGGCCTAGCCCCAGTGGGGCTGAGGCCTGAGAGAGGAATTCTGTCCTTAGTGGGCCGAGAGGAGCCCTGTAGGGCCGAGAGGAACCGAGAGGTGTCCTGCAGAAAAGGGCACTTTGCCCGTACGTTTCCTGATGCTGATCCCAAGTTGTAACCTGTTTCTTTCCTCATAAGCCTCCTAACTTTGAGTCGTACCCCTGAGGTCTGTGTGGCCACTGCAGCTCATGTTCCAACCTAGCATAGAGGGGAGCGCGGTGGGAGTGATGGCTGGTGGCCGAACTGGTAAGATTGTTGGAGGGTGGAGTGTGTCCGTTTGACACCCCCCCACTCATGGGAATCAGCCTCAGGCTGATGCTGATGGTGAGTCTCCTCCCTGAAATGAGAGGACCTCTGAGTCACTTAGTCATTTTAAAAACTTCCTTTCAAAATAATTAAGGAAAGGGGGCCTGAGCTCGAGAAGAAACCTAGATGGGTGCTCTCAGGGTTCCAATTCAATAGTTTAGCATAGTACAGAGAGAGCACACTTTACATCTCTCTCCTGGTGTCCAGGACCCCATTCTCCCTACAGCCTGCTGGCAATGCTTGATGACCGATCAATGCAAGGACACATGTCATCAATGACTATCTGTGATACAACACTGTCTGAAAACAGGCGGGTTAGGCAGACGGCCTCTCTCTCGCAATGGATTGTGGAGACGGCCCCCATCCTAGAACTGTTTTGTGTTTCTGGGTTGAAAGGCTCTGCGTTCCCCATTTGCAGACCTACGGCAGAACGTCAACTTGTAAAGAACAGGTATCCACTTCCCGCCACCTTCCCTCTGAGATGACAAGGGAGGCCACTCCATGGGTGCTCCATGTTGCGTGAGTTAGCTGTCCCAGGCACCCAAGAGGAAAAGCAGCAGACCAGCTAGTTCGCTTGCTGGCCCTTCCATGTCCACTGTCAAAACCTCACTTTTCTAAGGAACCACCCCTCCTCCATGGATCACTCCAGCAATCTGCCCTAACCCACAGCATGATCTAGCTCAGTGGTTCTCAACCTTCCTTATGCCGTGACCCTTTAATACAGTTACCCATGTTGCAGTGACCACTCCCCGAATCATAAACTTTTTTTTGTTGCTACTTCATACTGTCATTTTGCTACTGTTATGAATGAGGGGGCCCCTGTGAAAGGGTCGTCCGACCCCCAAAGGGGTCGCGACCGACAGGTTGAGAACCGCTGATCTAGCTTTTCATTTGGCAGATGCGGTAACACCTGGATCCAGTAAAATTCCCTGTAACCTTCCATCATTTTGCCAGAGCGGCATCTCACTTCGTTCCAAACGCCATCAGCTTCCCAGCTGTGCCATCTCTTCCCAATTTGCAGTTCTCTACGGGGTAAAAGGTCACTACCTGATACCATCCCTTCTGCTGCAGGAGTTCACTCTTCCCATTGCCCTGCCTGGGGCACCTGCTGCTAACCCTCGGACGGCTAGCACGTCCGAGCACAGGGCAGGCCCAGCCTGTGGCTCAGCAGTCTGGAAACACATGCCACAAAGAGCCAGCCGTCCAGGGGGTGCTGCCTCCAGAGCCGCGGGAAGAGAGACAGAGATTTCTCCAAAGAGTAAGGCCTAACGGCAACCACACGATCATTTGAGACAGACCATCTCTGTCATCTACTACCACTTGGCAACTCGTCTCTCTTGGTAGTGCACCGTTGTCATTTCAGTGGACTACACAGCACGGGTCCCACCATTTCAAGGACACTGCCATCTGAAACTTCTAACTAGTCGGACTGTACGGTGGAGCAGCAAGATGGATGAAGGGGCTCGGCCGAAAGGAAAGAAAGTCAGTCTGGGGTCTTCCTCCCACCCACTTCCACTGATCCTTAGGCCTTGTACGAAAGCCAAGAGGCTCAAGTCAGCTCGTGCTGTAGTACAATCAAGCTTGGACACTGGGATGGTCTGAGACAGGAGGCCCAACTTCTCTCTTCCGTGATTCCAACTTTTATCAAGGGCATCCATCCCTCACGTGGAACTTTCCAGAACTCTCTTGACCACCAGACAAGGTTTGATCCTGAAACAACTCAGAAAAGGTACATTCCGAACTGTTCATGTGTAAGAGAGGCCAGAGGAAGCCTAACAAGTCTGACATTTGTTAACAAATTTCTTTAGACATGTTAGAATATGCATTCACCTAATAAATATTTGAGCCCCCTATTATGTCAAAACATGTTCTAGGTACTAAAGATGCAAACAAAGAGACAAAAACATCCTAGTTTTCAATGAGTTTACATTGTAATGGAGACTTATAGATATATGTGTTACCAGGTAGCAAATAATACTCTTAAGTAAAATAAGGCACATTAAAAGCACATAAAAATGCACCCAAGCTTTCTACAAAGCACAGGAAGGAATGCTATTTCAGATACATTTGGTAACATGAAGAATCACTATGTGGTCCATAGGAGCCCTGGTGGTGGGGTATGTAGGTTTTGGGCTGCTAACCAGGTCAGTAGTTTGAAGCCACCAGTCATTCATTGGGAGAAAAAGAAGACTTTCGAGTCCCATAAAAATATATACTCTTGGGGAGGGAGGCAGGAGGAAAAAGAAGAGCTGATACCAAGGTCTCAAGTAGAAAGAAAATGCTTTGAAAATGATGACAACATGTGCACAAATGTGACTGATACAATTGATGTATGGATTGTTATAAGAGCTGTACGAGCCCCCAATAAAATGATTTTCTTAAAAAATGTATGGACTTGGTAACCCACAGGAGCAATTCTACCCTGTCTTACAGGGTCACTGGTACTTCAGAGAGCATGTGCTAGGAACTAGACTAGGAATTCAACATTCAGTGCTTCATTTAATCCTCAACAGCTCTTGGTTCAGCAGTGGTACCACCATCCCTGCTCGATCGATGAGAAACATCCTCACACAGACAAAGTCTCTGCATAGTCTTCAGCAAGTCAAGGACGAAGGGGTAGCAAGGCCCAGGTAACATAGGAAGCAAGGCTTGAGCTGGGTACCACAACTCCAAGCCCCATGCTTTTCCACATACCAAGCCACTGTGCGGGTGGAGAACCGGGGCTTCCAAGAGGTCAAGGGTGGCTGTGGTTCCCAAAGTGGCAAGTCCATTCCATCTCCCCATACACGGCTAAGAGGCTAATACAGTCCAATCGCCCTAATATCAGATATAACGATCATCACCAGTTGAAAACCAAGCCTGTGCCTGAAAGAGGAGGAGACGGACAACCTGGGTGCTCTCAGGCCAGCTAACAAATGCTATCCTCCAGCAAAAGATGGGCTGCTAATGCTCCAGGTTCCCATTTCTCACTGCAAAGCAGACAGGAACAGAACAAGGGGTGATTGAGGCAGCAGCTCCACAGTGCCACAGCAGTGAGCTGAGGTGGAACGCAGGGGAGGCACTGAGGAAAGGCCAGCCGCAAGGAGTAAGCGAGCCCTCACCAGTCCCATTTCAAGGAGGGCCCAGCTCCCCTTCATGCCCAGAGTACGGGAGGGGTCCGTGTGGGAAGGGGGATATTTTCCCAAGAAGCCTGAGGCAAGCCAGACTGGAGCCTAGGAAGCAAATCACCAGGCTGTCCTGGGGAGGGGTGCATGGGGTGAAAGGCAGGAAGCAATTGAGGAAGGAGGCTAACAGTGCTTCTATATAGTAAAGTCCCAAAGGGAAATGCCACATCCAAGGTCAGAGGGATTCCAGAATTGCTGGAAATCCCAAGATGAGGGCACAGGCCAAACTACCACGAGAGGCAAATAGAAGAATTAAGCCCAAGCTGAGTCCCACAAGGCCCAAACCAAAGGTCACCATCTGAACTCGAACTCACCCAGTTTTATTATATTTCAGTCGCCTCAAATGGCTACAGGAACCTGCAGCCAGAGTTAATCAACAACCAAGGTGGGAAGGGAAGGTAGCTAGGTGGTGGTTCACCAGAGCAGAATATACTGAAGAGTTGGGTGTTTTGTTGTTGTTATTGTTGTTTTTCCTTCTAGCTCAACTGACTTGAGAATTCCAGTTTCAACCCTGGCCTGGAAAAATCTCCCTCCAGAGCCTTGACACCCCTTCCCCAGACACAGAAATCCAATACCCCATCTCCCTCCTAGCAACTTATCACCTTATCTCTAAGCAAGCCAGGTCTCATAGCCCAATATCGCACCAAATTATGACCTGAATGGCAAGGAGAAAACTGTGTCACCTAGCGAAACCCAATTAGCAACATGACTCCGCTCTCTTCAATTCCCCTCTCCCCTCCTGACAGATCCAGGGCGCTGGGTGGCTGACCGCCTTTTATCCCCAATACTGACCGGGTTCCCCCCTGGTTCACTCACAAGCCAGAAGGCAGGACAATGTGAAAGTGGGGGTCTCTAGAGAAGCTAACCTAGAGACAGGAAATGCTGCCCCAGGTCTAGCTGGGCTGGTGAGAAACCCCCAGGCTACCACCTGGATGTCGGGAATGTTCACCTTGAAATATTTAAGTCGCCCCTTAAGCCAAGGGTTTCCTGCTTGGGGGAAAATAAGACAAAAGAAAAAGATGCTGCTGAAAGCTCCCAAATGAGGCCGTGTAATTGCCCCCATGAGGGGCACTAAATGGGTATTTCGAAGAAATCTGCTGCTGGCATTTCCTCGGATCCCTTTTTCTAATAAGCCTCTCCCTGGAGAGATCCACAGTCATGTCCCCACCCCCACGCACCCCCAGCCAACTTCCAACATCCCCACTGCTTTCCCAAAGCAACCAGGCCGGTCCCATGCAGCATGTGCGTGCGTGTGTGTGTGTGTGTGTGTGTGTGTACATCCTCTAGTGTGTGCATGTAAACATCCTCTTCCCAGACCCTGCCAGAGTTTGTGAAGAGAAGAAACGCTCCTCGCCTCCCCCAGTGCACTTGTCTCTCCACTCAGCCCCACTCCACTGCAGAACTGGTAATGTAATATTCAGGGACCCTGAGACCGGAAATGCCTGTTCTGGACTGCTGCACTTGAAACCCGAGAGAAAGGACAGAAACTGAACATGGGGGTGCGGGAGAAGGCAGGAGGTGGAATCCGGAGGCTGGAATGCTCGGCCGGGGGCAGAGGAGCAATTCGGGGGTGGGCGAGGATGAGAAAGGGTGATGAGGAGGAGGCCGTCAAGACGAGTGGCAAAGTCAAAATGGGTGCGGAACGGGGAGGGGAGGGGAAGAGTATGGGGCAGCGGTGCAGAGGGAGCCCCGAGGGGGGTAGGGGCCGAGAGAGGCACGGCAGGAAGGGTTCTGCAGCTGCTGGACCGCACGCGTTTCGGGGAAGCGGAGGGTGGCCCTCCTGACCTGGAAGGAAGAGGGTCCCGGACCTCCGGATGAAGGTAGGGCTGGAGAGAAGTGCGGGCGCACCCCCCCTCCAACGCTGGGCGGAGATCAAAGTAGCTCCCCGAAATCTGCAGCGAGTGGAGCGCAAGGGGCAGAGGTCGGGGGAGGTGGGGAGCCCAGAAAAGGGGACGCCGGGGGGGATGGGGCTAGTGGAGGGGCGCGCGGGGAGCACGTGAGGCGTGGGGCCACCTGGCTCCCCTGCGGCGTGGGCGCGGAGCGGGGCGAGGCTGGGGGGCGGCGCGCTCACCCGCAGGGCGGACAGGTCGATGTCGTCCAGGCTGCGGGCGGGGGCTGGGTCGCCCATGGCCTCCGCCGGGAACGGAGCCCCGAGGCCGCTCACGCTCTGGCTGGCTTAATCCACTGCCGCCGCCGCCGCTTCTCCCCCATCGGGGACCCCGGGGGCGGGCTCCACCGCGCCTCCCCCGGAGAACAGGGAGGGGGAGGGCCGGCAGGAAGACCGACCCACCGGCTGACAGGAGATCTCGCTCGCGAGTCTGCAACCCGAGCCGCCCGACTCTTCTGCGCAGGCGCGCCCGGGCCGCGCACCCGGAGGGAGGACGGGGGAACGTGACGCGACCGCGCCGGGCTCCCCCTCCCCCTAGGCGCCGACACCTGCGCGCAGGCGCAAGAGAGAGAGCGCGAAGAGCGCGCGCGAGGACCGAGCGCCCGCGCGAACCTGGCGTGCAGGGAGTGGGCGGTGGCCGAGGCGACTTCGGAGCTCGCCCACCGGCTGGCGCGCCTGCGCACACGCGCTTCTTTTTCTGCCCCCTCCAACCCCCTTCCCATCCCCCCCCCCTCTTTCCCCTATTTCCCTCTTAATTTTTGTTGGCGTCTTTCCTTCCTTTCCCACCGTCTTTGTGTGCCCAGCTACCAATCAAGCCACCCACCTCGCTAGTTGCGGGGAGGGAGTGGGGGGCGGGACCCAACCCCCTCTATCACTAGGGGGGTTGTTATGGCAACTCCCCACGCGAGGGCTGGGTGGCCTGCAGATAGGATGGGCTGTCCACCCACCCAATTGCCATGGCAACCGTTGAGCCGCTGGAGGAGGGGCCTCTCCGTGAGAACTTGGTTGGAGAAAGCACGTGGGAGTTGGGGGTAGCGGAAGGCTGGCTGCTTCTGGAATGCCCTGTTCTCCCTTCCCAGCCTGGAGTTGGGAGTGTTGGGGAGGGGAAGGATCTCAGATCTCGGGATAAGCAATTCTGTCTTAGACCGCAGGCTCTGCACCTCTCTTAATTAAGTGCTCTGCACGGAGGAACTGTTTTCAAGGATTATTCATTGCCTGATTACTGGAGCCCCCGGGGAGAGTGGGGAGTGGGGCAAAGTGGGCAGGCCCAGGGAAGGAGGAATCGATGCCCCACCCCCATCAAATCTCGCTGAGTTCACCTTAGCTCTCGGCCTGTTGGCACAGCACCCCCAGCCACTAAGCCTCCCTGAGTAATGCATCGTAAATAACAAGAAGTCCTGAACTGCCAGGCCCCACTGCAGGGCATTAAGCAAGTTACTTTGCTTTTCTTGGCTTTTCGCTGTAAAACTGAAGGGGGCGATTGTATGGTCTCTGAGATCCCTTCCAGGCGCCAACACTATCTGAAGACCCCACCACCAGCCTTAATACAAACCTTACTTTAGTAGACATTGAGAGGCCCTGGTGGTGTGGCGGACTAAGCATTGGGTTGCCAAGCACAGGGTCAGTGTTGTGAACCCACCGTTTGTTCCGGGAGAAGGGTACCACCTGCTCAGGTAAAGGTATCAAAGCTCACCTGGGAAGCCCAAGGGGCTGGACATTCTCTGAGTCAGGATGGAATGAGTCAGTTTCTGAGTAGACTTTGAAAGAAATGTCTTTGAGAAGAGGCTGAACCACCTCTTTTTCTCTGGACTTTTCCCCCTTAGAACATTTGGATGTACATCCAGTCTTGAGCATGATGTTCTTTTGATATCTGTTTGCCGTACTGTGGTGGCTCGTGTGTGTGTGTGTGTGTGTGTGTGTGTGTGTGTGTGGTGATGCTGGAAGCGAATGCCACCGGGATTTCAAATACCAGCAGGGTCACCCGTGGTGGACAGGTTTCACCGGAGCTTCCAGATTAAGAACAGACTGGGAAGCAAGAATCCACTGTCCATTTTAAGAGATTAGCCGCTGAAAAATCTGCCAAATAGCGGAACATTGTCAGATCTAATGCTCAAAGAGGAACCCCTCAGAATCCACTCAGGAGGGTGGCATAGGGCGGGCAGTGTTTCCTCCTGCTGGTCACAGGGTGGGTCGCGATGAGGGAAGGCTGACTCTACCGGTGGCACCTAACAGCGGCGGCAACAGCAACATCAAATTGACAACTGCAACTTAAAGGATGAGATAGGAACCTTAGGGGGCAGCGAGTTCCTGTGAACGGAGGAGGAACAACTCAGATATAATCGGTGGGGAGACAGCTGCACAACTCAATACAAAGATCCATCACTGGATCATATGTGGAGGGTTGATGGGGTATGTTTTGTTGTGCATCCTCTCAACAACAACTAAAATTGTAGAGCAATAATTTATTTAAGAAAGACACCGCAAAGCTAATGGGGAAAGGGCAGCTGGACCCAGGTGGAGAAGCCCACCTGGTCCCTAACCAAGCCTGGGCCAGCTGCCCTCGACACCACACCCCACTCCACAGTTCAGGAGGTGCTGGTGCCCCCTGGGAGAGAAGCACTTAGTGTTGATAATGAGGCTAATTAACGGAATGCCAATTAGCACTGAGGGACCGCTATAAGGAGGGGGGGTTTCCTTGTGTGGAAATGGCAGTTTAGGGAGGAGAGGGCAGTACTTAAAAGGAGAGAATGGGGCCAACTGAGACCTCCTTAGACCCTCACCCCACCCAGCACCCTCCCCCCCTTCCAGACTCCAGCCCAAACTCACTGCCATCCAGTAGACGGCATTCCAACTCACAGCCACCCTCAGACCCAGCACCCTGCCAGGGCTCCCCTGTTCCTGAAAGACTTCCTCAACCCCTGACTCCACACTCCTCAGCTTCCTCACGCCGCTGTATCCCTTGGAGACTTTGGAAGAGGAGGTTGAGGGCAATGAAGGGTGTGAGCCAAGACCTATCCTAAGCTTTTTTGTTTCATTGCAAAACATTTCAGACGGACAGAAAGATACTAAGAAATGCATATGATGAAAATCCATCTATCTACCACTGGGTGTAAGAAGCTCTTTTTGCATACCCTTCTGTTAGCCCCTCTCTTTCCATGCACACCCCCCACCGCCACCATCCCCCCCCACCGGGATGTGCTCTGCGCCCTCACAGACTGTGTGCCCTTTGGTCCCTCTCCCCCCTCTAGCCCAGCGCTGCCCAGGACAACGGGAAGTTTCCTGCTGTGATGGGCATGGGGCACTGGCAACACGTGGCGATCTAGTACTCCTCCAAGACCGAGAAATGCTTTCCCCCTGATTTTAATTCATTTTCATTGAATTAGCCACATATGGCTCCAAAAATGTCCAGCTCACCACCATGGCATCCATTCTGACACAGCAACCCCAGAGGACAGAGTAGACTGTCCCTGTGGGCTCCCCAGACGATAAATCTCATCTTTCTCCCATGGAGTGGCTGCTGGGCTCAAACTACTGATCTTGCTGTTAGCAGCCCCGACATGTAACCTTGGGGCTGGTGGGTAGGACACTGGGCAGGAAAACTATAGAACAGAAGAATTACTTTGTTGCACTTTCTCAGATTACTTTGTTGCACTTACTCAAAATAGTGAGTGATTCCAACTCACGGTGATCTTTTCGGACAGAGCAGAGTTGCCTCTGTAGGTTTAGGAGGCTGTAAATATTTATAGAAGTAGAAAGCCTCATCTTCCTCCTATGAAGTAGCTGGTGGTTTTGAACTACTGACCCTGCAGGTCACAGCCCAACAGGTAACCACTATGCCACTAAGGTTCCCTTTGCCAGGCCTGGCAAATCATTGTCTTGAGTTGATTCCAACTCGTAGCGACCCTGTGTGTTACAGAGCAGGACTGCTCCATGGGTGTGCTTGACTATAGTCTTTAGAGAAGAGGACGGACGGTCTGCCTGGCGCCCTCCAGGCAGGTGTTCTATACATGCTTAGGTCAGGAGCAGAATCTTTACAGAAAGCCAAGTGTGCCTTTCCCAGTCGGTGCCACCGAGGCCCCAGAGAGGTGATGTGACTTGACAAGAAAACCTAACTAGGAAGTGACAGATCCTGGATTTGAGCCCAGTTCTTCCTGACAGGAATGAGGCCTGTGCAGTGAACCACCCCCACGGGGCCTTCCATCAGTATTTCCCCATGATGTTCCCGGAGAAACCCAAAGTAGAACCTGCTAGCCCTGTCAGGCACCTTTCCCTCAGTCCCTCAGCAAAGTCACAACCACAATTCTGCCCTTCCTAATACCAGGCATCACAGAGTGAAGACCGACCGTCTGCCACCTGCAGCCGGGTGACTAAGCTCCCACTGCTACAATCCCATAGAGCAATGATGGAGGTGGAAGGAGAGGCAAGGGGTGGACAGCTGTGCTCCCCCCACACCCCACCCCAAAAGGAGACATGTGCTCTGTGTGGGCACCAGGATTCTTCAAGGAAGACACAAGCAGACTTTTTCTACACATTTATTTATGAAACGCTTATTGAACTGATACAAAGTTAGTGTCTGTCAGCAGGCTGGTGGAGGGGGGGTTAGTGTAGCCCCTTACCCCACCCCCCATGGGGGCTGAAAAGTCAGCTTTCCCTCCACCTTGGGGAAACAGGCTGGGAGAGCGGCTCTAGGGAGGGTGAGGCCTCTCCTCCTGAAGTTAGTGGCTTGACTCCGGGCATCCTGGCTGGAGTTGGGCTTCTCTGAAGCGGGTCTGAACTGGGAGGCAGCGAGAGAGAGCCCTCTTCTCTGGGCCCCTCTCCTCACTCTCCAGCCTAGAGGTAGGTGTGCCCTCCTTGGCTGCTGTCCAACTTCCTTCTCTGTAACTTCCTTCTCTGTCCCCCTGGGGGATGCCTGCCTTTCCCATGTCTCAAAGGGCCTTGCCCTCAGTCCACGGGTGAGGGGACAGGAGCCTGACAAAGTGGAGCCCAGCAGTTGGTGACCACTCTCCTGCCTGGAGCCTGGGCTAGGTCCACACTTCCAGGGGTATCATGCCCTCCTTGCTGCCAAGTGGGGGCAGCAAAGACTCATCCTCCAGGAACTTGAGGGGGAAGTGGACCAGGTGGCCCTGGACCTTGGTGAGCTCAGACCGGGCCAAGGGCGGGCTGACCGTGGCCAGGGGTTCCACGGCCACATATTCCCGGAGAACCTTCATAGAGCGGGTGGCATTAGACGGCAGGCAGCGGAAGATCTGTGGGAATGGGGAGGCATGGGACACAATCAGGCTTAGGGAGACTCACCTAAGAGGCCCCCACTCCCCTCCCACCATTTCTCAACACCCCCCACATCCACATCGACCCTGGACCTTTGAATCCCTTGATAGTCAATACCCAGAAACGCTCACCCCCTCTTAGGAATAGCTGTGAGCCCTGCATTTCCTCCAGGCTGACGCCCACAAAGTTCCTACCTGCTCATAGATGTTGGCATTGTTCTCGGCTGTATCTTGCCACAATTGGAAGAAGTCATCACAGACGGGGTCTCGGAGATCCAGGTCTGGCCGGGCATCGGCCCCGAGAATCACACTACAGGAGAAAGGGGGTCCCAGCAGGGCCAGAGGAAGAGCCTTAGAGGACCCAGAAAATGCGCTGGTTCCTCTCAGGTCATTCCAAATAGATGCAGCATGAGATGAGACACAGTGTAAAGAAGCCCAGGAGAGTTTTCATCGGTCGCTCCTTTTTGTAAATGCTTTAATTCTATTAAAGATACACTCTCTGCTCCTTTGGCTTGGTTGTGGTTTGGTGCCCCAACCTGGCTGGTCCCTGAAACCAGATTACTCTGCCGACTGGGAAAGCCAGTAGTCCTTGTGAGGCGAACGTGGTAGCCACTACACTACGGATCCCCTGTAAGCCAGTAGTCCTTGTGAGCATCCTTTATACCGGGCTCACAAGACACAGCTCCCTGCCCACTTCCACCCAGTAGCAGCCCCCACCCCAAGCGGGCCATACCTGAAGCAGTGCTTCCGCAAACTCAAGGCAAACCTGCCCGCCTGATACTCCATGCCATCCATGAGGGACGGTTCCATCTCCGTGTCCTCGATCAGCACGGCCAGCTCACTGTCCCGCTTCCCCAGCAAGCTCCTGTCATTGATGTTGGCAGAGCCTAGGGCGGGTGCAGGACATGCTGTGTCTGCCTGTGGTCTGGGGTGGCAGGGACTCCCAGAATCTCCCCCAGAGCAACAGCCCACAGACAACCTTGGCCTCCACCCGCAGTCTCCATCCTCCCGCCCCTTCGGCTCTGTGTCCCTGCCTGGAACTCCTCCATCCCCCCATCCCACACTCCTCTTCAGCACTGACCAATGATGACTGTCCGGTCGTCTGCTATGAGCAGCTTGCTGTGGATATAGATGAGTTCTGAGACCGGGTGTCCAGCCAGCTCCCCGTGTGTGCGAAGCCCACAGATGGACACGTAGTCCCGCCACGCTGTCCCCACTGCACACAGGAGAGAGGGGCGTGTGTGTGTGAGGTGAGAGATGCCCCCTGGCTGTGCAGCTGGTGTCCTATCTCGCCCACCTCCTCGGGTCTCCTTGACAGACCCCTTTCTGCAGGGCAAGACCACCTGTGGTCTCCTGGTGGTGGCATGGTCACGCACTGAGCTGCCTGCCATCCACGCGGTAGGCAGTTCAAAACCCCCAAGGCTCCTCGGGAGAAAGACGGCGCTTTCTGATCCCGTCAGCTGTCACAGGGTGGGACGCCCACAGGGGCTCGCTCTGAGTCAGCCTGGACTCCATGGCAGAGAGTTTGGGGCTGTGGATTCAGAGGCCAACAAGAACGACTGCCTCCCCCCTCCACCCAATTCACAAGTAAAAATTCATTTATTCAGAAGAAGGAAATCATAGCTTACGTCCCTTCATGCTACCCTCCAGGCTTCCAAGTCCCCAACTACCCCAGGCCCAGATGTGCTGCAAGCCCCCAGCACTCACTGGCTGCTTTGAGGCGATGTAGGATTGAATACTCTCCACGACACAGGGTCCTGAGGAAAAGAAATAGGGAGACTGAGGCTTAGGGGGCAGGCGATGAGGAGGTCAGGAGAGAGGCGGACCGTCCATGGTCCAACATCAAGGAATCCGGATGGAGGCAGGAGGCTGATGGATGGCTCGGGGCTCACCTGTAGGTGAAGTGCAGGATGGCCTGGATGGAATTGCCGCCGCCTGTGGAGATGTCGCCCTCAAAGCCGGGGAGCAGGGGCAGAAGCACGTACACCCGGAAGCACTGCCCTTGTCTGGGGGTTGTGATGGGGTCAGAGGAGTGACCTGTCCCCGGAGCACCCAGTCCCCACCTGCCAGTCCCCCTTACTTGTGGGCCTTCAGGATTCTGTCCACAATCTCATCGCCCACCTTGTTCAGAACCGTCCGCCCATCTGAGCAGCTAATGAAGAACTGATTCTGGTGCCGAGATCGAAGAGACAGGTCAGCAGCCTGGCCCCTGCCCTCACCCCCAGCCCCAGCTCCCACCTCCAGGCTCCGGGTCTAGGCCCAGCCCCATCTTTCCCAGTCCTCCGTGACCCTCACAAGCACCCTAAGGCCTCTCTTGGGTCATCCCCTCCCATCCATCACCCCCCCTCCCGCCCAGTCAGACCTCGATGTAAAGGAAGTGCTGGCTCTCTCTGATTGTGTGCAGGTAGGCATTGAGGATGGAGTTCTCCAAGGTCCCTGCTGACCAGCGGTCTACTGACCGCAAGACCTAAGGGAAGGGGTGAGCGGGAGGTGGCAAGGGTGATTATTGGCCCCAGAACGAAGGAATGAGTGGGGTACAGATGCATTCTGAACCTGGGTGTCCACCCAGCTCCCTGTGTGGTGTTCCATCACACTGTCCCCAAGGTGCACAAGAGAGAGGATGCACAAGAGAGGGGCAGATGGGTGTATGATGTGAGAGGTGCCCCCATTCGTTCAGGCAGCAGGTGCCCTATCCCTTCCAAGTTCAGAAGACCTTCCTAGGGTCTCCCTGTCAGACGCCTCTCTGCAGTGAAAAACCACCTGTGGTCTCAGGGCCTTAGCACTAGAGGCACCCAAGATGATAGGCTCCCTGGCAGGGAGGGTGGGTGGCGCCTTGGAAGGGGGCAAAGGAGGGAGGCGTGGGAGCCCTCACCTGCACGGTGGCGCACTGCACCCCGGGGAGAGTGAAGGGGAGCTGGTTTTCAGTGATGGAGGACTTGGGCAGCAGGTAGGGGAACGTGGGTGTCTTGTATCTGGCCTTGGTAGTCTGAGGTGGAGGAAGGCGGAGTCAGAGAGAGGTGGTAAGCCGAACCTGTCTCCTCCCTCTCGACCTCCAGACCCTGAAGGAAGGAGTGAGCACCTTGGTGAAGTTCCAGCGCTGGATAAAGTGCCGTGCAAGGTCCCGGGCGGGGGGGCCGTGGACCACCACCCCAACGTCCCGCCATGGCATCCGGGGCGTGGTCTCCCTGTCAATGAAATCTGGGGGAGCCAGAAGGGTCAAGAGAGAGAAAAGGCCTATCCCTGGAAGACCTTGGCAGTGGGGAGGGAAAAGGGCCTGCCAGACAGAAGGCTGCCCATGCATTGACCCAGTTCATCTCTTCCTCGGTCTCAGCCCCAATTCTGACCCTGCTCCCAGCTCTTGGGAAGGTCCTTACCCTCAAAAGGTCTGTCCAGCTGCACCCAGTCCTTGGTGATAAGATTGCTGTAGTCCTTGCCCAACCAAAAGTGTTGGTTGTGGGAGAGTTCTGGGGTGGCTGAGGCGCTTGGGCATGGGGTGGGAGACTGTAAGAGGAACACAGCCCAGCCAGGGGCAAGGAGAGGGTCATGGGCCACACAGCCAGAAAGCGAAGACAGGAGGACTGCAACATGGATAGACAGACAGACACGGGAGACATAGAGGAAGAATGAAGCAGAGAGAGTTAGACTCCGTACCCCTCCCTTTCGTCTGCATTTGCTATCCCTAGAGGAGTCAGGGATGGGGGAGGGAGTGGAAATAGTGACGGGACTTGGGTATCTTCAGAGGAGGCTCTTGGGATTCCAGAAAGGCTGAGGACCTCTGGAAAGGCCTGGGAAGACTGCAGGGGGGAGGGAGAAGCTGGGGAGGGATGTGGATGTTAAGCGAGCTGAGTTAGGAGGCACGCAGGAAAGCCTTGGGGGATTACCTGAGAGGCAGGTGATGCAGAAGCATCTCCGAGGTCAGTCAGTCGGTAGTGCAAGTCATCCCAGCGGCCATAGGCGAGGTCCAGCCCCCCCAGGAAAGCTACCGTTTGGTCCACCACAAGGAGCTTCTCATGATGGGCCCACAACGTCACCTGATCTGGGTGGCGCATCACCTAGAACAGGTACAACCGGGGCAGCTCGTGAAGGTGGGTTTAGGTGAGGGAAGAGAGCCAAGGTATTGGGAGAGCAAATGGAACGATGAAAGGATGAGCTGCTCCAGGTCAGGCAGGGTGGGGGTTGGCAAAGGTGGTGAGGAGGGTCCCAGGGTGGGAGGGATCTCTGAGGCTTGAGTCACCTTGACATTGGGGTGCAACAGCATCAAAGCCCTCTTGCTGTAACCACTGTTGATGCCCAAGGCCAACTCCACTTCCTTAAACAGCAGGACAGACACACGGACACCTTCCTCCTGTGGAGGGGGAAGACGGGGAGAAATTAAGTCCTAATGCCTGTCCTAGGATGGTCCCCTTCAGCCTTCCCCAAGCCCCTCCTCATTATCGGATTCCTGTTGATCCCTCCACACTGCCTGGAGATCTTGGACTCCCCGCCACTTCCACAGCTGTGAAGCTTGATGGAACATCATCTGTCTGCTCACCCACCTGCCTCCATCCTCCCTCCACCCATGTATCTACTCACTTACCCTCAGCTATCCAGCCAGCAAAAGCCATCTTCCTATCTAGCCACCCACTCACCTAACTGTCTACCTCCCCAGCCTCATCAACACCTGCCACCTCCTTTCCCATTATCTACCATCTACACACTCACCATCCCTTTATCATCATGTAGTCTCCCTTCCATCCAACCGTAGCTACCTTCTACTATGTCCTGTACTGTGATATCAGTCAGCCAGGGTTTCCACTCAAGGAGTACCAGTCTAGTGAGAGAAATAGGCACGTACTCCCTGCCCCTCACCCTAGGTAACACAAGGAAGAGTTACAGGTACAGGTAGAGGGGAGCATGAAGGGCTGTCTGTTCTCATTTGGAAAGGAGCCAGGGGATGACGTTTGCCAGACACTGAGCAAAGATGGGCACATTTCTTCTCCAGGATGCCTCATACTCCCTATATTCTCCCATGCCACAGCCCCTTCTAGCCAAACTCCACCCATAAGCAACACCTGCCACACACCCCTCCAGCCTGGCCACTCTCCTCACCGCCTTCCTCTTGAGCATAATATCCAGTCTCCAGTCGTCGGAATGGGCCGGACGCTTCAGGTAAATCTCAGGACTCAACCTGGGATTCAGGAACAGGGACAAAGGGCAAGTGAAAGCCCCAGACAGCTAGCCATCCCTCCCTCTGAACGGGCTGACCTGCCCACCCCCTCCAGCTCCAGCCTTCCTCCCCCCACTCACCACCAGTCTGTGATGAAAATCTCCTCCCGTGCTCGCAGGATGGCATCTGCCACAGCCGCAAAGTACCCTGCCCCATTCACAAACCTGGGGGGAGGCCAAGCCAAGGGGGTCAGAGGAGCCAGAAGGCAGAAAGCTCTGGAGAGTGAAGACCCAGGACAGTCAAGGGTCAGAGGTGACAGCAGAGTCAAGAGACCCGGAGTGATCAGAGGTCAGAGGGTTCCTTCAGACAATCCAGAGTGGGATGACCTTGCCAGTATGGACCAAGTAAAACTGACAGCAGATTTAATAAACTTAAAAAGAAAAGACAGATTGGGAGGATGTATTACTAACATCACACAGAAAGAGCTCCACCAAATCAGAAGAAAATGACGTAAAAACCAACAGGGGGTGGGGGGGGGGGCGCGGGGAGTGGGAATGACAGTTCACAGGGGGAATTAGAATGCTCATTCATAAGAAAAGATGTTCAGTTTCCCTAGTACACAAGGAAAGTGAAATGAAAGTGAAATGACTCTTTTCTATGCATTGGATTGACCAAACTTCAAATCACTGGTAGCATGTAACATCAGGACAGGGAAAAGTGGGTATTCTCAGACCCTGGGGATATATATCGGGTAGAGCCATTGAAGAGGACAATTTGAGAGTCTTTATCAAAATACTGAAGGAGCGCCGGTAGCGCTGTGGGTTAGGCATTGGGCTGCTAACCATAAGGTCGGCAGTTCAAAGGTACCAGTCGCTCCACAGGAGAAAGAGGAGGCAGTCTGTTCCCAGGAAGAGGTTCTGTCTCGGAAATCCTAAACAGGGTCGCTATGAATCAGAATCTATTCAAACGCAGAGGTGTATATCAAGATATTAAATGTACACAATCCTAGGAATGATGAGGTGTTAGGTGCCGTCAAATTGATTTTCAGTTCTTAGCGACGTCATGTGACAGAATCAGGAGCGCTGCCGGTGCAGTGCTTAAGCGGCTGCTAAGTGAGCATCGGCCATTAAACCCACCAGGTGCTCAGTGGGAGAAAGGTATGACATTCTGCTTCTACAAAGGACACTTCCTGTCCGGTGGCTGTGAGTCAGCGTGATGGATTTGGGCTTTCAGTGACAGAGTAGAGCTGCCCCATGGGGTCTGCTAGAGCGTCATCTTTAAGGAAGCAGACCACCCACTGAGGTTCAAACCCCAGCAGCAGGCTAGTCCTTAACTGTGGCAGCACCAGGCTCCTTAAAGCCAAAACCAAACTCACTGCCATCAGCTTAATTCTGAGTCACGGTGACCCTATAGGACAGAACAGAACAGAACTGCCCCTTTGGGTTTCGGAGGCTGCAAATCCTTCAGCGAGCAGAAAGCCTCATCTTTCTCCCACGGGCTGGCTGGTGCAGTGGATTGGCTGGCCTTATGGTTCGTCCAACACGTACCCACCCCCCTTCTGCCGCCCGGGCTCGTGATATCCTACAGAACGCTTGAGGCAAAGACTGTTCATGACAGCACTTTCCTAAGAGCGAAAAATTGGAAATAACCTCATTGTCTGGTCTCTAAAACAAGTATTAAGTGAGAAAGAAAAAAAAAGTCACAGAATTGTGTACTCTTCTATACGACAAGCAAATACACATATGCATCGTGCTCACGTGAAACAGGCAGAAAGGGATCTGAGAAGCAAGTGAACCCACTGCCTGGGGTGCTTCTGGGGCGAGACGTAGGGGTGGTTGAGAGGGCGTATTGGAAGGGAGAGTGGCATGTTCAGTGGAAGAGGAATTTTATTTACTTTTTCACTCAATGTGGTTCCATATAGTTTAACTTAAAAAAAAAAAAGACAGTCTAGCATGGTGATAAGAACAGGGTCCACTCCCAGACTTCCTGGATTGAATCCTGGTTCCAATGTTTACAAGTTATGTGACATTGGACAGGCCTTGTAACCTCAAGTCTATCTCAAGTCGCCCTCACCATCAAACGCAGATAACAGCTCTGTCTGCCTCCAGGGTGATTATGAGGATTTAATGAGTTCATACAGTTCCTGGCACATCCAGAGTGCTACCTAAGTATCAGCAATTATTCCCTCCTCTGTTTAAAAAAAAGCAACAGAACTCTCAAAACCACCTACACCCCAATAAAATGATTTAAAAAAACCCACCTCCAACAAAAATTCTCCCTATGACTCCCTCTGTCCGTGACAAAGCCCTGCGTGATCAGATGCTGCAAACTCCCCAGGATTCTTCTTCGCCCATTCCTCCTCAAGCTCCAACAACCATCCTCCTCCTCGTTCCTGGAGCTACCAGCCTAGTCCTGCCTTCGGTGTCTGGGCAGCCGCTTCCAATTTCATCATCTTGCTGAAGGTAACCTTGGGGCTTACTGCCTTCTGGAAGCCTGTCCTGACATCCGCAGGCAGAGGCAGAACCAGCTTCTCCTCCTCCACGAGCGTGACTCTGTACCTATCCCTACTAGGACGGGTCACTTTGCTCCATGCTGAATCAGGGGGGTGAAACCAGAGAAGCCTGTTGGGCTTGACACACAGTAGGTGCTTGGAAAATGTTTACGAGATGAGTGAAGAAGTCAGAGAGCGTTGAGGCGAGCGTAGCGAACAGTGGGAGTTGGAAAGGAGAGGAATTTTTAAAAACATTCATAGACGAGAAGACAAGGCTCAG
This sequence comes from Tenrec ecaudatus, assembly GCF_050624435.1. Taxonomy (NCBI): domain Eukaryota; kingdom Metazoa; phylum Chordata; class Mammalia; order Afrosoricida; family Tenrecidae; genus Tenrec; species Tenrec ecaudatus. Next base: position 105,075,113 of record NC_134539.1, on the reverse strand, counting down.
AAGAGTGGGGAGGTCAAAGGGGTCATGGCTAGAAAGATCACAGTGATCAGCATGGTTGTGAAGAGCAGGGGTCAGGGAGAGCAGAAAGGGGTCCCAGGGGTTAAAAGAGAGAATCAATGAGCAGAGAAGACCGAGGGGAGCAACAAGTTCCCAGACATGCTCAGAAGGGACATGAGCATCTCACCACCGGGCCAGGGTCCCAGGCCGGGGTGGAGCATAGCTGTCATGGCGGTGAAGCTGTAGGAAGTCTCGGCCTGGGCCCTGAGCCAGCTCGGTGATCTCCTGGCTCCACCAGCGTGCCTGCCGGTAGCTACTGCACTTGAGAATCAATGACCTGGGCAGGAACAATGAGACGAACCACTGAGCCTTGCCCTGAGCGCCCCCCCCCATTCTGACTAGCACCTCTTTTCCACTACCTTGCTTAGTCTCGAACTCACAACATGACAGGACCAAGCCTTTATTTATCTTATGGTCCCAGCTGGGCATCCAGCCCCTGGTAGTGGACCAGACACTCAGGTTTGTTGAATGAATGAATGAATGGAGTGCCTTTCATCTATTTCAGCGCTTCTCCCAGGCTAATATTCAACCCCTTTTCTCTAAGCCTGGATTCTAAGAGCAGTCTCTAGCATCTGGTAGAAATAGCTTCCTTTCTACCTGGTCTGTCCTGCTCACCCACCCCAGGGCTCCGAGCCTGGCTCCCCACTCACCAGGTGTCCCTCTCCACACCAGCAAGGCCTTACCTGTGGGAGGTGTCGATGCGGACCCCATAGCGGGTCTCCGTGCTCCTTTTCCCCACCTGCACCTCGAAGCCAGGGTCAAAGAGCTGAACAAAGGAGATGACGCCCGTCTCGAGGCACATGTACAGCAGGAAGGAGTCCTTCACCACCAGCCACCTGGAGTGGAAGGGCTCCGTCCGTTCCTCCGGGCCGCTGCTCGCCTTCCTCTCTCCCGCCCACACCGCCCAGCTGCTCAGGCCAGCCCTCACCTCTTGGACCAGCGATAACACACTTGGTCTCGGCCACAGCAGTTGAAACCAGGGACCCGGTGGCCCCCCGAGCGCTTCCGGATGACGCCCTCCCTGTGAGGAGAATCAAGAAGAGAGACCAGATGAGGAGCTGAAACCTCCCAGGCCATTTTGCAGGCCCTTTTCCGGTTATCAGGACCGAGGGAGCTCCTGAGGGATGTTTGCAGACATCTGGATCAGGGGTGTCACACACTCACAGTCCTTTGGAGCCAAGGGCTGGGATAAAAGACAGCTGACTGACTTCCAAGAACTCCATCTGCAGAGGGAGGCAAAGGCTCAGGGGAGAGAACCTGGCATTCCGACCCCATTCACCTGGCTCCTCAGCTCCCTTGGGAGTTACAGGACCCTGGCCCACCTCACATGGGTCGCACATCCAGTCCCGGGGCCTTACCATGGCGTGATAGTTGCGGTAGAAAGACGTGGCCAAGAGGCGGTTAAGGTAATTCTCCAGGTATTTCTGAAGTGGGGGTGGAGGGAAGCGAGAGAAACAGATGGGACCAGAGCCGTTCGCAGCCCAAACCCCTTCCCAGAGGGCCTGGCGTGTGGTGTCACCTGTTTGCTGGCGGCATGTCTGGTGGATCCCTCAGGCCCCACTCGGGGCAGAGAGGGGATCTCTCTGTCGGCTGCATCTCCAGCTGGGGCGTAGGCAACGGCAAAGCTGTGGATGGGATGCCTGAGGGTCAGATAAGAGCCAGAGGCCAGGTGTTCTCTGAAGCATTGAGGTGGCTGTAGAGGGAGGGCAGGAGGCCCAGAGACTGGCAAGAGGGAGGCCCCCTACCCTGGGAAAGGAGACCGCCAAGGACATTTCAGGCATTGAGCCCAGAAAAGATATTGGCATCGGTCCGTGGGCAAAAAGAGCGGGGTAAGAAAAGTTTCCTGGTAACCAGGGGCAGGGGCAGGGTCTGGTGGACCGAGCTGCAGGGAAGAAAGGTTGTGGCTGGGGATGAGAGGGAGGAAGAAATGATGAGGGTGGGGAGTTATGCTTTATCAAGTGAAGGGTGCCTCTGGTGGGACCTTTGGGCTGCTAACTGAAAGGTTGGCAGTTCAAATCCACCCTCGGCTCCCAAGGGAGCAAGGTGAGGCAGCCTGCTTCCATACATATGCAGAGCCCTGGAAAGCCTGTGGGGGCAGTTTTACTCTGTCCTAAGGGTGCCTGTGAATCGGACTCAACTCGGACACCACTCGGGTTAGGGTTGGGTTACCGGGCCAGTGGGAGCAGACTCATCAGGACTTTGTGCCGCAAGAGGTCCCGATGCAGCTCCTGGAAATGGCGGAACTTCTTCTTGGTTGTCCAGGTAAAGTCACCGTGTGTCAAGCGGACAGAATAGAGGGTGCACGTTCCCACCTGCAGGTACGAGGAACTGAGTCGGTGTGCCCCACCCCCCCCTTGGGTGCCAGGCTTCCTCTCTGCCAGATCTCCCTCTCCCCACCTCCCAGGCGGGCCCAGCCACCTTGGATCCACTCGTGTATCTTTCCGTGCCCACCACCTGGGCTGTGATGGGGACCCCAGGAGCGAACACAGAAGAGCGCATCTTCAGAGGCTGAAGGTCATAAATGGCCAGGAAAGGATGCATCCGGTCAGCTGGGAAGAGAGAAAATGCAAGTGTAGATAAGGGGCCGAGCTCCCTCCCCGTTCCCCTCGCCCTGCAGAGGGCTGGATTCTGTATACCTGGGTCTTCCCCCTCCTGCAGGGTGTCCACTTCATCGGGTTCCATCTGTAGTTGACTTGAGTCCAGGTCACCCCCGGTAGAGAACAGGCTCTCTGGGGTCGCCATCATCCTAGGAAGATAGGGAGGCTTCAGGGAGGTGACCTGCGTCGAAAAACTCTGTCCCCCAGCCCGATCCCCACGGACCACCTTCCACAGATCTTCGTCTTCCCCACCCGCAGGGGTCCCGCTGACCCCCAACCCTCAATATGGCCGGATCCGTCTGCAGTGCCTGCCGAACCCGCTGTCATCCATCTCCCTGTCTCAGTCCTTCATCCTAAACCAGGACGCCGCCGAAAGGCACCGAGGCCGCCCTGGGTGGCTCCAAACTGGGACAGAGCAGAAGCTGGGGCAGGAGGGGCCCCCCAGGCGTTGCCAAATCAGCTGCGAGACCGGGTCCCAGCTGGAATGAGGAAGTTGCGTTTTCCGATTTCGGGAGCGAAACCCTGAAATCTGAGAGTCCGACCGAGTGCCCAGGCCCGGGCCACCCGAGTCCATCCCGTCCCCGCCCGATTTCCGGGCCCCAAGTCCCCGCGGCGCCCCTCTCGGGCCCTCACCCTGGCAGCCCGCGCCGGCGCGGTTCCGAGCAGAGGGAGCGGAGCGGAGCCGGCGCCCGAGCCCACACCCCAGTGGGCCGGGGCGGGGCCCGGGCTCAGGGCCTGCCCTCGGGGGCGGGACGGCCCCCAGCCTCACCTCCTGAGGATTCGCGTCTGTCTCGGTTCGCCCGGTCGGTCTGTGCAGCCGGTGGCCCGAGGGGGCCCCCTCTGCCCTGGGGGCCGCGCGGCCCTCCGGTGGGTCCCGCTGGCGACTGTCCGCCCGTCTGCGCTTCTGCCTCGCGCCGTCCGTCGGTCGGTCGGTCCGCGCGGGCCCTGCTGCCGCCCAGTGGGCGCTCCTCGCTGCGCACATTGCTGCGCTCGGGCGCCGGCTCCGCACGCTCGGTCCTGGGCGCGGCCGGGGCCCCCGGCAGACGCGCGACCGCGACGGGGACCTGCGGGGCCGCCTGCCAATGACCTCGGGCCGGGCCTGAGCGGCGTTTGCCCATGGAAGGGGCACCCAGCGCGGGCGCGCGATCGGGGCTGCAGATGATGCACATGCCTGCGTCCACGCCTTCATTTCATTCACCACACGTCCTGTGCGCACCAGTCTGCGGGCCTGCTCTTGGTGCACCCTTGGAGGAAACAGGAAAACGCCAACCCTAACCTCAGTAGCTCTCAAAAGGCAGCTTTCTGGATCCTTTGATGGCTATCTGGGCTGTTTCTAGCTTCCGGCTAGAGTACAGCCTCTGTGAACACAGCAGGGCCGCTGGTGTGCTGGGGCCTTGTGGACCTATCCACGGGAAGGTTAGCCAGCGTGCCAGCAGGGCAGCCTCATATGAACAGATCGTGGTGCAAAGATGTGCTTGTATTCTCCGTGGTTAAGTAGCTCGGAGCAGAGTGGCGTGGCGGTTACAGCGTTGGGCTGCTAGTCACAGATAACAGCGACTTGGAAACCATCAGCCGCTCTGTGGGAGGAAGGAGAGGCTTTCCACCGCTGTAAAGACTTACAATCTCAGAAGTCCTCAGGGGCAGGGAGCTCCAAGGTCGCTAAGAATTTCGATCCCCTGGATGGCCATGAGTTATTGCTAAGTTGCTGCTCAACTTTATTAGGAGCTGCCAAACTACTTTTCCAAAATGCTTGTTCCGTTTTACATTTCCAAAGGCAGCGGATGAGCCTTGCGTGTGTTTCCCAGCACTGGATAACATCAGTCTTTTAAGCATTAATTAGACATTTCTAATTGGTGTGAAAAGTGATATGCTATGGGTTTGTTTGCATTTCTCCTATGCCTCTTAAAGTTGACTATTTTTCCATGTGATTAGCCATTTGCATATCTTCTTTCATGAAGTGTCTGTACAGTAGTTTGCCGATTTGTTTTTTTTAATCACCATCCTCTTGAATTGCACATTTGTAGTGTATTGTAGCTGCAACTCCTTTATGAGATAAAACTATTGCCGATATTTCCTCCCAGAGTGTGCTTTGTCTTTTCAATTTCCTAATCATAATACCTTTTGACGAGAAGAAAGCTAAGCTTTGATCAATGAGTGACACAGTCTAACAGCAGAATGTAGCCATTAGTGGTAGCTCAGTGGGTTATGCTTTGGGTTGCTAACGGCACGGTGTCAGCTCAGATCATCAGCAGCTCCCCGGGAGAAATGGTGAGGCTTGCTACCCCTGTGAAGAGTTTCAGTCTCAGAAAACCATGAGGGCAGATGTATCCTGCCCTGTAGGGTTGCGATGAGTCAGAATCAACTCGGTGGTAATGAGCATTGCGTGTGTACAGAACAGAACCAAGTGCTCCATAGGAGTTCCAAGACTGTGATCTTTTGGCAGCAGGATGACTTCCGAGGCCCTTCTGAGTCAGTTCTAACTGCCAGCCTTTTGACTAATAGTCGAATGACTCCAGTAGTATCTTACTCAGTAAAGAAATGAATAAACTGTATCATGGTACAGTCACTTTGGAAAACAGTTCGGCAGTTCCTCTAAACATTAAAGACAGATATTATATGACCGAGCAATTCCATTCCCAGGTACATACCCAGAAGCATTGAAAACCACGTCCACCTGTGTAAGATAAGAAAATAATCAAAATCTATAACTTGTCAAGGGTTCATGAGGAGGGGAGGGTGGGGGAGGGAGGGGAAAAAAGAAGAGCTGATACCAAGGGCTCAAGTAGAAAGAAAATGCTTTGAAAATGATGGATGGCTACCTATGTACAAATGTGCTTGATATAATTGGTGTATGGATTGTTATAAGAGCAGCAAGAGTCCTCAATAAAATGATTTATAAAAAGAAGAAAAAGAAAACCACGTCCATGTAAAAGCATGTACACAAAAGTTCATTGTAGCATTATTCAGTTGGCCCCAAAGTAGAAACAACCCCAAAGTCTACCAACTGAATAATAGATAACCAAAATGTGGCATATCCCTACCAAATCCCAAATGAAATCCACTGCCTCCACGTCGATCCCCATTCTTAGGGACCCTGAAGGACAAAGTAAAACTGCCACAAAGGGCTTCCAAGGCTGGAAATCTTGATGGCAGCCTAGGACCTGCCGACCTACCGACCTACCGTTATGCATGGAGTACTTAACCCCAGCCCAGCAGGTCTCCTGATACAATGGAAGATTCTTCAGCCATCAGGAGGAACTGCTGTCTCACAAATGCGAAGTGAAAGAAGCCAGACACAAAAGGCTACATATTCTATTGTTTGACCCATATTTTTTGTATGAAATGCCTGGAAGAAGCAGAAAGTAAGGGCTCGTGAGAGGGAGGGGTGGGGAGTGATTGATAAAGGGTATAGGACTTGTTTTAGAGGTAATTAAAATATATAATTAGTGGTGAGTTGCATCACTTTTTAAATAGTCTATGTCTACTAGTCACAAACCACAAGGTCAGCAGTTGGAAACCCCTGGCTACTGTGAGGAAGAACCATCAATGCGGAGTTCCACTTCCACACAGAGACAGTCTGGGGAACACACCAGGGCCGTTCTACCCCGTCCTACAGGGTCGCGATGAGTCAGAGCTGACTCAGTGGCAGTGAGTTTGATTCGGAAGTGACATCTCAATCAAGATGTCATTAAAAAATACACAAACAGATGAAATTTTAATACATACAATAACATGGATGAATTTTTAAAATATGATGCCAAATGATTCCATTGACATGAAGTTCTAAAACAGGAAAAACTAGCCTATCACGCAAATCCAGTCAGCAGTAGTTTGGTACCAAACCCGACCAAACTCACTGGAGTGGAGTCTGTTCCGGCCAGTGTAGAACAGGCCCTGCCGGTTTCCAAGACTGTAATTCTTTATGGAAGTAGAAATCCTTGTCTTACTTCCTCAGAGTGACTGGTGGAATCAAACTGCTGACCTTGTGGTTAGCAGCCTAATGTGTAACCACTGTGCCACCAGGGCTTCTATGCTGCTTGGCACAGGGAGCTGGGAAAGACTGACTGTAAAGGGAAACACAGAGTTCGTGGGTGACACAAACTTTTAACCCACTCTCGTCTGCTTGCTGCGAAGTTGAAGGTTGGAATCCACCCGAGGGTTCGCAGAAGGAAGAGAAACCACTGATAACTCCGTGGAGCACCGTCCTACGCTAGCGCACATGGGACCACCGGGAGCTGGGGTCAACGGCACAGCAACTGTTTTGCTGGTTTTGTGTTTTATAACTTGGCAAAACTCCTAGGACCATACACTTCAGGCGATGGAGCTTCAGATAATTCGTAGGAAAAGTCCATGATCTCATTTATTTCCCCATGAACTTTTTGGAAGCCCCTACTTGCAGATGCACATTAAAAACCAAACTCACTGCCTTCGAACCCATACTGACTCATAGTGGGCAGGGTAGAACTGCCCCTGTGAGTTTCCCTGAGACGGCAACTGTTTGAAGGGAGGTGGAAAGCCTCGTTTCCCATGTATGCATTACTCCAAACCCCCACTCCCTGCCATGGCAGCAATGCTGACTCAGTGCAACCCCTGGGTTTTCCTGAGACTGTCACTGTACAAGGGAGTAGAAAATCCTGTCTTTCTCCTGGGGAGCTGTAGGTGGTTTCAAACTGCCGACCTTGCAGATCACAACCCAGCATACAACCACTACACCCCCAGGGCTCCTCTGTGTAGATAGTAAGTTGTAGGGAAATTCTTGCTTCAATAAAGTTCATTTAAAAAACAAAAGGCAAACAGATTTCTGAGTTAGGCAGTAGAGGGGAGTCGGCATGCTTCTAACTTTGACCACATCACGGCCCTGAACTGACTGTCAACTCTTAATAACACTAAAGGACAGAGACCTGCTCCCTAGTGTTTCTGAAACTGTACATCTTTACAGTTCTATCTCCTATGGAACATTTGGTGGGTTTTGAACTGTCGGTCTTAACAACCCAAAGCTTCACCCCCCCCCCCCCCATGGTTCCCGATGGCGGCGTTAGGGGAGAGCATTTGCACCGCTTTACTTGAGAGCATTTAGAGTCCCTGGGCAGGGTGCTCTGGCCCTGAGGAGCCCGGCCCGGGCTCTGGTGACCCCAGACCAGTTGAAGGGATGCTTGTCTGCCCGAGAGTTGGTGCTTGGGCAGCCCCGCGTCGGGTTAGCAGAGTAGACTGTGGAGTCTGACTGGCCTGGGTGGGTTCCTGCTCTGCTGGCGAATGCCTGTGTGGCTTTGAGTGTCTTCCCTCATCTTTCAGTGCCTTTGTTTCCCCAAAGATCACTGATGTGATCACCTACGCAAGTCCCTAGCATCTACTTGGCACAGCAAAAATTAGCCAATTACCTCTAACTATCTTCATCAAGGAGCCCAGGTGACTTAGTGATTAAGCACGGGTCCGCTAACTGCAGACCACCAGCTGCTCCTCTGGAGAAAGACTTGGCTTTCTACTCCGGGAAAGCGTTACAATCTGGGGAAATCACAGGGGCAATTCTACCCTGCCCTGCGGGGGTCTCCATTAGTCAGAATTGACTCTAGGGTAGTGGGTTTTATGTTCATAAAAGGGAGTGCTAGCGTATAACCATTGGACTGCTAACCTCAAGGTAAGCGGTTCAAACCTACCAAGCATGCCTGAGGAGGAAAATGAGACTTTCTGTTCCCGCAAAGATTTAGCCTTGGAAACCTATTTTGGGTGCTAAGCGGCTGATTCCATTCCAAGGCAGTGAGAGTTAGGAGTCAGCATCGGGTCGATGTCCAGGAAGCACTGGACTGCTAACCAAAAGGTTGGTGGTTCAAACCCACCAGCCACTCCTCAAGAGACAGATGAGGCTGTTGCTCTTATAAAGGTTTACAACCTCGGAAACCCTATGGGGCAGTTTTACTCTACCCTACGCTGGTTATATCGCTGCGGATCAGAATACCAGATTCCATGGCTATGGGTTTGGGTTTGGTTGTTTTTTTGGTTTGGGTATCTTCTTTAAAAGGGGACCACAGCTACCAGAGCACTCAGTGAGAACATAACATTTCCTTGGCTCGTACAATTTCTTTGATTTACCCTAAAAAAGGAGATAGACTAAGATTTTACATCTTAGGCACCCTTCGATTTCCTTCTAAAATACCAATGAACCCCCAGCAGTGTCTAGTCTGGCACCAGCAAGTGTCTGCAATTACTCTCCTGGATTTCTCTTGGAATGGCTAGCCTAGATTTCCGCTGGACTTGCTAGCCTGGAGGTTCCCTGCATCTGTCTAGAACAGCACCTCTGTGTCTGCCTCTTCCACGCCACTCTTCCCAATATCCCCCTTCTGCTCCAAGGGCGTCTGAGAGGACCCTAAGACGAGAGTGAGTACAGAGAGAGCCCTTAGATGGGGGCACCCTGCTTCCTTCCCCTGCCCCTCCTCTCGCCTTTCTGTCCCCTGGCGCCTGTAATCACCAGGCGGGTCTGAAGCTAAGTGGTAGTTTGCCCATGGTGGGGGGGCCTGGAAGCCACACCCCTCACCCAGGAGCCCTTCTGGCCATTCTCCCCATCGCCATCGCCTCCGTTGTTGCGATGGGTCTGAAGGGGGCATGGTGTTTCCTATGGTGTGGGTGCCGGAGACAGCGGGGGACGGAAAGAGGAGCAGGTATGGGGTGGGGTGGGGAGCATGAGCAAAAAGGGGGACTGCCAAGCAGACAGACAAGGACATTGTGTAGCCAGACAACCCAGTAGAAGGGAAAGGAGAATCTCTCCCTCTGGGTGGGGGTGGACCCTTCACTCCTCCACAAGACTCCCGGGGCCCAGTGTAAACTGAAAGGGCAGAGTCCCTTGTTAAAAAGGAATCAGAATTGCAAGAGAGCATCAGAAAGCATTAAAGCCAAGCCTGGGGCCCTTCTGAGACCACCAAGCGGATCCCACTCCATCAATATCCCTTCTCCCTATTCCTGCTGCTACCACCAACCTGCTCAGCCTCAGGACCCAAGGCATCTTCCTTTGCCTCTCTCCTCAACTAGGGGTTGGCTACAGAGGAACCCTCACCAGAACTCCCTTCTCCCTCCTCCCTTCTCCCTTTCAGGCTTGGATCCAATCGCCTCTTCAGATCTCAGCCCACCTGCAGCCCCCATTGTAACTGAGGGAGGGATACCCTCCCCAGAGTCGGCCAGTGCCTACTTCAGCAGGAAAGCCCGACTCTCCTTTCGCCATCAGCTGCATGATGTGGCCTCAGCCAATGACTCCACCATTTGAAGGGGACCACCAGGGACTGGACCTCTAAGAAACCTGGGGAGCTTTCCCCACCAGCTCCCCCCCAACCCCCGCCCACCTCTCATGACCTTCTCATTAAATATACTCAGACTTGGGAAGTATGCGTGCATGTATCAGCAGGGGATAGAGGGGGGCTAAAGCACAAGCTGGCGGGGTGGGGGTGGGGGCATGGGGGCCGTTTGGGTCATGGGTTGAAGCAGAACGTGTTGCATGGGGTGGAGTGGGCCCAGGGGAGCTGGTGAATATCAGGTAGCTGATCGAATGCAGAGCCAGATGTGGTTAGCAGGAAGTAAGAGTTTACTAAAATCAAGCTTCAGAGTTGGGTGTGGCAAGCAAGGTTTGGGGAGGACAACAGATGGGGCTAGGAAGCAGATTCAATAAATATCCCTAGCGCCTGCGGGCCAGGCAATGGGGAGAGCCGAGCAAAGCAGACAGAAAGGATTCTTCTTGCCAAACTTACTTTCTGGTAGGGGAAGGGAGACAATAAACAAGTGAACAAATAACCACAAGGAGAGAGGAGACGAGGGAAGCAGAGGTGAGAGTGCTAGGTTGCACACCACAAGGTCAGTGGTTCGAACCGATAGGTTGCTCCAGGGAAGAAAGATGAGGTCGCCTGTCTCCATACAGATTTATAGACTTAGAAACCCTGTGTGGCGATCGACTCTCTGCCCTGTGGGCTTGCTGAGAGTAGGGAGCTACTTGATGGCAGTGTTTGTTTTTAGTAAACGGAGCCCTGGTGGCACCATGGTTCTGGTGCTAGGCGGCTATAACCCAGCAGCAGCTCTGAGAAAAGGCTTGCTTTCTCTTCTCAGAAAGATTGCAGCCCACAAAACCCGTGACGCAATTCTACTCCGTTCTATAAGGTTGAAGAGTCACAATCAACGAAGTGCACACAATATGTGAGCAGGGTGGATGTGGGCAGCAGGTGGGGTGTTTTGCATCTAGTGGTTAAGAAAGGCCTTCCTGATGAGGTGGTGTTGGGGCTGAGACTTAATGATGATCCAGCCATGTCAAAGTGACGGCACTGGGAAGCGGGAGTCCCGTGAAGGGTAAACCAGCAAGTGTAAGTGCAAGGACCTTATAGTTCTAGGAACAGGGGAAACAATTAAAAAGCCAAGGAGCAGTGTCAAGACTGAAAGAGCCCATTGGATCTTCTAGGCTGTGGTTGGGAGGTAAAAGATTCTAGGGAGAGGAATTGCTGAGAGAGGAATGATGGATAAACACGATAGTGGGGCAGGAAGAAAGAAAAAAGAAAAGGAGGAAAGAAGAAAAAAGCAACAAATAAATATATAGGTATATGTGTAAATATATAACTATAGGTATATTTGATTATACATGTATATAAATGCAACAAGGAAGCTGATGGGTTTTGGGCCTCTACTTAAGTCTTACCTCAGTACAAGAATGATTTGTCCTAATAATGTGGCATTGTATGATACTCACCTTCCTGATATGACTGCTGAAGAGAAAATGGGTGCATAAGCAAATACGGTGAAGCAAGCTGATGGTGCCTGGCTAATAAAAAATATAGTGTCTGGGGTCTTAAAACCTTGTAGTTAAATAAGCAGTTATCTAGCAGGGAGGCAACAAAGTCCACATGGAAGCAGCACAGTAGCCTGTGTGATCATGAGGTGTTGATGGGAAAAGGTACCAGAAGTTCAAAAACAAGCAACCAATCGATGTGAAGGGGTGGGGATGTAGTGGAGACCCACAACCCACCTGCAAGATAATTGGAGCCCCACCCGGAAGGGATGATGAATCCAGGGAGCGGTATAGCACTGATGAACCACATAACGTGTCCTTTAGTTCTTTAATAGCTCCTCCCCTTACTAATATGGTTTGTTTTACCTCTTTAATCATGTTAGACTTGTGTATGTTCATTTGTATAATTAAGATCATGTGATACATGAAAACCAAGATATCTAACCCTTCAGAAACAGCAACAGGAGTTAATGATTCCCTGAAGGCATGGGAAGTGAGGGGGAACCATAGGAGGGGAGGGGGAGCATTTGATGACTGTATATCCCCACTTGAAGGGAGTGAACAACAGAATGGTCTGTGAATGGATTTATTGGATGGTGTATGATGTGGCAAAAACAAATAACTTAATTAAATAGATAAATAAATGTTCCTGGAGGGGGAGGATGGATCCAATAAAGGGGAGCTGATATCAAGGAGTTCAAGAAGAAAGAAAATGGTTTGTTTGTTTGTTTTTTACTCTGGGTTCTGTTACTCTTCTGCCATTTTTCCAAAGGTACAATTTTCTGTCCCTGGAACAGGCAGGTTCAATGCTCAGGAACCTTGGATTGCTGACACATTCCCCTCTTGTGGAGTGTGTCCCATTCCCACTCCTTATTCTTTCTGGATCGAAAGAAAATGTTTTGAAACTGTGTTAGCAATTGTACAACACTGCTTGATGTGATTGAACTAGGGGATGTTATGATATCTCTAAGAGCTCCCATAAAATGATTTTTTAAAAAGATTCTAGATTCGAGGAGGGCTACGAAGCCGCGGAATCATGGTAAGCAGGGAAGTGGCATGATCTCACCTAGGGTTAAAAGAGATCGTTTGCTCGCCCTCAGGAAGGCAGCACAGAGGGGTGGGTGCATAGCAAACTGTGGTGAAGAATGTAGATGGTGCCCGGCTAGCAGGCAAAATAGTGTCTGAGGTCTTAAAGGCTTGCCTCCAAATAAGCAGCCATCTAAATGAGATGCCACCTGAGTCCACATGGAAGCAGCACACCGTCACTAGTCACGGAAGGACTGGAATCCATAGAATCCAAAGGCGAAGGAGGGATCCGCATCAGAGCCTGAATTGTGGGAATCCGGTGTGCAGGAGGCGATGGGTGACAGTGGAGCCCACGTAGTTCCCATTTGTGGAGCTACGTAGGAAACAAATCCGCGTCTCACGCTGAGGGATGGGAGGAAAGAGATCCTGAGACAGAGTGCTTGGGAGAGAGCAGTATAAAAGATCAAAGGCATAAATCCGACTTCAACAGTTACCATCTTGTCAGTAGATCCCCCACTTTGATGCAGGCTGGACCTGATATTGTTTGGGTTTTGTTTGTTCATGTTGGGGTGTACCTCAGAGTGACCCTCTTGAAGCTGTTACCTGTTTTTCCATTTTTTGGTCCATGAAACCCAGGATTGATGAACCTATAGGGAGAGCAAGAAGCATAAGTGGGGGATGGGGTTAAAAGGGAGACAAGGTCAAGGCGTCCATAGAGAAAAAGGATGCCTGGAAACTGTATGATTCTACTCGACATGGCTGAACCATGCATGGAATGATGTATGCATTAAATCCCAATTAGTAATTTTTTTTTTAAATTTGAAGGAAAAAGGGTCATGGATTGCAGTCTGGGGAAAGGACAGAGCACATGTGTGGAAACAGCAAGGCCGTCTGGAAGGTTGCTTTCACCTTCCAAAGGAGCCCTGGAGGTGCGGTGAGGGAGGGCTTGGGTTCACACACACACAAGGCACTCCGAGGGCAAAGTCAGGCATTCTGCTCCCATAAAAATTTAGTCTTGGCAGCGGAGAGGTCTGAGGGGCTGGCCCCAATCCCAACTACATGGACACCTGCCCCTCCCCCCAGAAGAATTTATTTCAGAGGACAGCACTGATTCTGCAGCTCCAGGAGAGTACATGTCTGATAAGAGCACACGGGAGCAAATGAAGGGGGAGGAGGAGAGTGGAGCACATCCTGGACCACCAAGTCTTGAGAATGATATTCCCGCTCAGAGCAGCCAGTCCGCAGAGACCACTTGGCCGGCCCCACTATGATATATGACATCCTCACTGACCCATAGCCCTACAGGGGACAACACTGGAGACACAGTGTGGGAATTCCACACCATCTGATTCCACCACACAGAGGCAAAATACTTTAGGGGGTGCAACAGAATAGCAAGGGGAACAGAACAATGAAGCCCCCAGAGAATACCAAAAACAGACTTTGGGGCCAGGGCTTGGTGCCCCATCAGACTCCACCAGGAAATACTCCTAAAGGCCAATAAACAGTCCTTGAACTAACTACAAGCTTTTCTTTCTTGTTGTTGTATTTTGTTTTGCTTTTTTGTAATTGGCTTGTTGTTGTTTTGTTTTATTTTGTTGCTTGGTTTTGCTCTGTCTTGTTTTTGTACATGTTATCTCCGCAGGTCTGTCTAAATAAGATAGGCTGGATGAATAATCTGGAGGAGAAAACAATAGTACCGACAGTTCCAGGGGAACATAGGAGATGGGGAGGTGGGGGGAAAGGTAGTGGTGTTAACAAACCCAGGGACAAGGGAACAACAAGTGATCCAAATTGGTGGTGAGGAGGATGTAGGAGGCCTGGTAGGGTGTGACCAAGGGTAATGTAACCGAGAGGAATTACTGAAACCCTAATGAAGGCTGAACATGATAGTGGGACAAGAGGAAAGTAAAAGGAAATAGAGGAGTTAGGAGACAAAGGGCATTTATAGATGTCTAAATAAAGGCATGTACATATATAAATATATTTATGTATGAGGATATGGAACTAGATCTATGTGCATATATGTATAGATTTAATATTAAGGTAGCAGATGGACATTGATCCTCCACTCAAGTACTCCCTCAATGCAAGAATACTTTGTTCTATTAAACTAGCATTCCATGCTGCTCACCTTCCTGACACAATCACTGAAGACAAAGTGGGTGCTTAAGCAAATGTGGTGAAGAAAGCTGATGGTGCCTGGCTAAAAAGAGGTAGTGTCTGGGGTCTTAAAGGCTTGAAGGTAAACAAGCAGCCATCTAGCTCTGAAGCAACAAAGCCCACATGGAAGCAGCACACCAGCCTGTGTGATCATGAGGTGTTGAAGGGACCAGTTATCAGGTATCATCAGAGCAAAAAAAAATCCTATCATTGTGAATGAGGGGGGGTGTGGAGTGGACACCCAAAGTGCATCTGTAGGCAATTGGACATCCCTTTATGGAAGGGTCTTGGGGAGGAGACGAGGCAGTCAGGGTGCAGCGTAGCAACCAACTTTCCTCTAGTTCCTAAATGCTTCTCCCCCCCCCCCACTATCATGATCCCAATTCTACCTTACAAATCTGGTCAGACCAGAGGCTGTACACTGGCACAGATGGGATCTGGAAACACAAGGAAACCAGGTCAGATGATCCCTTCAGGACCAGTGGTGAGAGTGGCGATACCTGGAGGGTGGAGCAAAGATAGTGTAGAAGGGGGAAACCGGTTACAAGGATCTACATATAACCCCCCTCCCTGGGGGATGGACAACAGAAAAATGGGGGAAGGGAGACATCAGCCAGTGTAAGATATGACAAAACAATAAGTTATAAATTATCAAGGATTCATGAGGGAAGGGGATTGGGGAGGGAAGGGAAAAAATGAGGAGCTGATGCCAGGGGCTTAAGTGAAGAGCAAATGTTTTGAGAATGATGAGGGCAATGAATGTACAGATGCGCTTTACACAATTGATGTATGCATGGATTGTGCTAAGAGTTGTATGAGCCCCTAATAAAATGATTTAAATATATATTTAAAATCTTTTTATTGGGGCTCATAAGGCTCTTATCAGTCTGTACATACATCAATTGAGCAAAGCACCCTTATACATTCGTTGCACTCGTCATTCTCATAATTAAAAATATATTTTATAACATCAAATCATTTAGAAACTACGTAAATAAAATTACAATAAGCTAATGCAAAAAACCCTGTAGCCTTGGACTATGTAAGAAGCGGTTCTTACTCTGTCCTTGGGGTCACTGGGAGCTAGAATCCACTTGATGGCAGTGGGTTTGGTTTTTCATCATCCAAGTGAGAGATGGTCAGGAAGTGGCGAAAGAGGGGGTGATGCAAGCGATGCGCTTGGTTTCTACTGAAAAGGGTGGAAGTTTCAACTCCACCCAGAGGCACCTTGGGAGAAGGGCCTAGTGAGTGGCCTCGGAACAACCGGCCATGGAAGACCCCGGGTGGCCATCTAGCAGGGAAGCAACGAGCCCACATGGAGGAAGCACACCAACCTGTGTGATCATGAGGTGTCGACGGGATCAGCTATCAGAAGACCCAAAACAAAGAATCTGATGCCAACGATGGAGGTGAGTAGAGACGCAAAGCCTATCGGTAGACAACTTAACATTCCCTCACAAAAGGGCCACAGGGAAGGAACGAGCCAGCCAGGGTGCAGTGTACCACCACTGAGACACACAGCATTCCTCTAATTCTTTGATGCTTCCTCCCCTCCCCAGTCATCATGCCCCAGTGCTACCTTACAAATCCGGCTAGACTCCCGGAGCCTGTACACTGGTACAGATAAGAGTTCTCAACACACGGAATCCAGGACAGATAAGCCCCTCAGGAACAGGAATGGGAATGGCGATACTATGAGGTAGGGGCAGGAGGAGGAGAAATAGGGAACCAACTGCAATGATTGACCTGTAACACCCCCACCCCCCACCTGTGGGGATGAACAACAGAAATGTGGGTGACGGGAGACAGCAGATGGTGTAAGGTATGAAAATAATAATAAACTTATAATTTTATCAGGGGCTCACGAGGGTGGGAGGGTGTGATAGGGAGGGAAAAAGGAAGAGCTGATACCAAGGGTTCAAGCAGAAACTGTTTTGAAATGATGATGGCAACCTATGTACAAATGTGTTTGATACAAATGACGTACGGATTATTATAAGAGCTGTAAGAGCCCCCATACGATGATTTATTAAAAGAAGAAACCCCCATGTAGCATAATTCTACCCAGACATGGGATTGCCCTGAGCAGCTGCCTTTGATTGATGACTTCCAGAGCGTTTTCAGGACTGAGGCTGCCTGTGGAGTGAGGAATCACAGGGCGCCATGAGAGACAGACAGCAGATGTCGGCAGGAAGACAAAGCACTTTCATTGGCTATTTTAAGACACACGTGCTCTCTGTTCATCTTTCGTTCATCCAGGGCCTCTCTGCCTCACCCCTTCCAGGGCAGTGTCATTCTAGAACAAGTGTTTCACATGGAGCTCCCACAATCCCCTGAATCAGAGACGGGAGAAGAAACGGGGAAGATTGAGAATGTCAATCCCTGCCATGGAGTGCCTTGAGCAACCTAGCTGAAGAGGGGCCAGGGTCCACCCTCAGCACCACTACACCCACTGTGGGAGCAGTGGCTTCAAGCCAGCCCACATCACTTAGTGCTGGCCCTCTCACACCCAGTCTACCTTAAACTCCACTGACAAGTTCCACCTGTCTCTCACCTCCAGCTGCTCTTGACAACCAGGGAAGGGGAGAGGTGAGGGTGGAGAGAAGGGACCATGAGGCTGGGTCAACGATGTGGTCTTTGGGCCTTCAGGCCAGTAGCCACCAATAACTGTCAGGAAGCTGGCTGAGGGGCCACAACTGCCGTCTTGGCCAGAATGCTGAATTCCACTTGGGCTTGAACTAGAGAGGCTGGGCCGTTGACTGGAGCAACTGCCCTTTGGACATGGATACAGTGAGGGAAAATTAGGGTCTGGAGAAAGATTTGAAAACTACCCCTCCAAGGTGGGGAGGGGGTAAGAGAACCACATATGTGGAGGGTTTAACAAGCTGTTACTGTTGCTTTCATTTCTTGAGAAGGGCTGCACAGCAGGATGTATTTATATATATCGTACACACACGCGCGGTGTATTTCCTTAACAGGTAAAAAACGCAAATCCCTCCAGATTCCTTCTCTCTCAAACCTGAACAGTGGGCTGAGTGACTAAACATCTTTTAAAAAAGGAAAAGTAAATCAGAAATGGGCTGTGGAGTCTTTTGTGACAAACAAGTTCATCTCAAACACTACTCATCGGGAGGCCGCACCATTCATACAGTGCAGTCGTCGGTACAAACAGGAGAGGGGCAGACAAGTCAGGCTTCTCAGATTCACTGGAACCCTATAGGGCAGAGCAGGAATGCCCCCCGTGAGCTCCCAAGGCTCACCTGCTGGGCTTGAATCACTGAGCTTGCAGCTAGCAGCTCACTGCTTAACTCACCATGTACCACCAGAGCACACTTAAGGCCAAGAAAAGAATTCCAAGCCACAGATTCTTTTTGTCAAACTTTACTGAATTCCACGTCGTTGGGGTGTGGGGGGGCGCAGGTCTCTTATATTCCGTAATTGCAGGCTTCAGGGGGGTGGTAGGGTGGCAATGGTGAATTTGGGGATCTGGTCTCCCAAGAGAACCTGTCGCTCTACCCCCGATTCTGCAATGGCTGCCAGGCGGATCACCCCTCCACTGGAGCCGTCCCGCTCCATGGCCAGAGCGAGAGCTGTGGGCAAAAGGAGAACGTTGGAGTCAGGATCCGATACTGATGCTGGGATCCCTACAAGGAGGGCGGGGTGCGGGCGTGGCTTGGGTAAGGGGGTTGATGGTCACAGGCCCAGACTCACCATTGGCAGTGAATTGCAGGCATTCCTCTTTGGTCATGCCCTCCTTGTAGGTGGCATCGACATAGCCATAGATATAGGAGCTCCCGGAGCCTCCGATGGCAAAGGACTGCCGCACCATCATACCCCCCATGGGCACTGAGTACACCTGACAGATGGAGGGAAAAGAGTTACCATTTGTCTCCTCTCCCAACACAGACCTTCACCTATCTACTGTGGGACTGATCTGGGGAGAGTTAATAGTTGACGTGCGATCCAAACTAGATGGAGAAAAAGAAAGGGTGGGGTGAGGACCACAGGCGTGGTCCCAGTTTGTCTTCCCTGGGGGTTCTGACCTGCCCTCCTTCTTGGGGGTCCCAGCCCGCGATGATGATTCCTGCCATCAGGTCTTCCCGGTATCGGTAACACATCTCCTTAAAGAGGCTGGCTGCCGTGTGTACCAGTGGAGGCTCATTGAGCTCGATGCTAAAAGATGAGAGAGGGCACAAGGAAGACAGCTGTCAGGCCTTGGAAGTCAAGTCACTGACAAGACCCTCGGGCCCCAACTCCTCAGGGATAGTTCCTCCTTCCCTTGCCCACACGCACCTGTGGAAGCCTAGCTGGTAAGTGACGGCATCAGCTACAGCCTGGGTATCAGCAGCTGAACCTGAACGGCAGCAGAATATTCTATCATGAATCGGGGTCAGCTTGTCAGTCACTCGATTGGCGATGTAGGACCTGCAAGACAGAATAGTTGGGAAGAGACCCCCGGGGACACACACACACATCCCACCCAATCTCCCACCTCCAACCCAATGCTTTCCACTCCCCTAGGGCTCAGGGGTAAGCACTCTAGCATTGCTTATTAGTTCTCATCCACATTATTGGGGGGCTGGATAGAAAAATGTGGCAAGGATTTCACCTACGGCTAAGGGAACTGGGAAGTAGTGGAAGCTGGGAGAAATCCTTCTCTCCCAGGGGGCAGGCGAGACCTTCTTGGGAAGGTCTGTGGAGGGCAAGGAGGACCGGCTGAGAGGGGAAGAAGGGGCTTTTTCCTTCAGTACCGAGCTCACCCAGTGGTCGTTCTGGAGTCGGCGCCCAGCACCACGCCCCCGTCGAACTGCACAGCCATGATAGTGGTCTGGGAAGAGAGAGAAGGGTGAGAGTTTGGGCGCTTTTCCACTTTCGTCAGAACACCCACTCCTCAAAGACCCCTCTCACTGGCCCCAATGGCAGAAACATGCACTGCAGACCCCTTTTCAAGCACCTCGGGCCCTCAACGCTCCACGGTTTCAGAATTCCATCGTTCAAATCACAAACAAATGCACATTCAGGTCTTAAGTTCAAGAGCTTCAGTGGCCCCGCAGGATCCCTGAACGCTACGCTTCAATTCACCTTCCACCATGAAAGTCCCCCCCAAACGGCCACGTACCGTCCCCATGCCTAGAGCACACCACAGCCCACATCATCCTCCCCCCGCCACTCAGGCCTTAGTCTCTCATTGCGTCGAGCCTGGAACACATCTCCTGAACACCGCCCGACTCCTTCTTTACCCCTGTGGAGACTTCTCGGTTCCCCCAATCGGGGGTGAGGGCCTGCGGCCCCCAGGCCGGGGCAAGCCCCAATTCTGGAGCAGCTACCACGGATGCCGCCATCTTTCTCCTCCAGTGCGGCCACAAAGCAACTGTCGTAAAGCGCTCTGTCACGCTGGTCGCGCGCCGAGCTTTTCCCAGGGAGGGAAGCCGCGTGTTGGTTGACGGCAGAAGGGCAAACTACGTGTGGCCGGTTCTTTTGCAGCAGGGGGCATTTGACGGCAGTGTGGCGGAAGTGGCGGGGTGGGGAGGGGAATTGTCCCGAGATTGTGTATCCCATGAGCCTTTGCGGTCCGGCTTGATGGCACGGGAGTTGTAGTTTTAAGGGCCCGTAAGAGCGACTTGAGCGCGTTGTACACGGAGCCAACTTCACGGTGACTGACAACCGTACACACCAAGCGGAGCCTGGTGGTGCAGAAGTTAAGCAGCTTGGCAGCGCTTGGCACCCACCAGCCGCCCCGGGAGAAAGTCCTGTCAACGTTTCAGCCTAGGAAACCCTGTGGGGAAAGTGGGCTTGGTGCTGGCGGAGCCCTGGCGGAGCAGTGGTTAGAGCACTCGGTTGCTAAGGGAAAGGTCAATGGTTAATTTACTGGTCAGTTGGAAGTAAAAAGACGCGGCAAGCTGCCTTCATCAAGATTACAGTCTTGGACATCCTAGGCTACACTGGGTTTGGGCTGACCGAGTGGTTACCCAAAAAAAAAACGGATTCCCCCCCCCCCAGCTATGTATTCATTAATTTTTTTTTACAACACAATCTTATCGCCTTCAAAGTACTCTCCATTACGTTTAGTACATTTGTCAAGTCTTAGAGACATTTTTCAAACTCGCCTGTTTGGATGGCTGACAGCACCTCCCCTCGTTTTCTTCACCTCTTTTACATCATCAAATCGCTGTCCCTTCATGTCCCCCGCTTCATTCGCAGAAACAAAAAGAACGAAAAAGAGTGAGGTCAGATGAGTAAGGGGCAAGAGAGACATGCTGTTTTTTGTCAAAAACTAGTGCACTGAGATGGCTGGTGAGCAGGTGCATGGTCATGGTGGCAAAATCAGTCCCCCGTCTGCCACAAATCAGGCTTTTTTGCTGCACACTGTTACACAATCTTTTCAGAACCTCTAAATAGAAAGCTTGATTAACAGTCTGACCTGGTGTAAAGAACTCCAAATGAATAATCCCCCTCACATAAAAAACAACAACAGTGTAAGTATGGATTGTGATAAGAGTTGTATGAGCCCCTAATGTAAAAACAGAAAACAAAACAAAGAGCATTGGGATTGGGTTTGGGGGGAGGTACCTCCTTGTATGTCCCAAGAACCTACTGACTTCTAGTTGGTTGGGATTCATGGCCACCTTATGAACCCCAACAAAAGATCTCAGACGACCACACCTTTCTCCCATGGAACTGCACACCTGTAAGGTTGTTAGGGGCTAGAATCGACCTCACAGCACACAGCGACAACCTATGCTAGAAAAGGCCCCCGGTGGTGCCAAGGGTTTGGCTGGCTGCCGATCAGAAGGTTGGTGTTTGAACCCATTCTGCTGTGCTGGGGAGGAAAGCCCTGGCAAACCCTGTAAAGCAGTTCGACTCCATGGCACGTGCGGTTGCCATGAGTTCGAATATCTACTAAGTGTGGAATTGCAGGGCTGAGTTGAAACTTTGTCTAGCATTTTCAGGAACTGTCAAAGCATTTTCCACAGTGACTTGATTTGGTTGATTCTACTGTTTTTGTATTCTCTGTGTTGTTTACTTACACGCTAATCTTTATTATTTTCTTCCTTCGGCTTAGTGGGAGCCCTGGTGATGTAGTGGTTGCAAGTTGGGCAGCAATCTGTGTGGTCAGCATTCAAAAGCACCTGCAGCTCCTCGGGAGAAAGACTGGGCTTTCCACTCCCATCAGCACCTTTTTGGAAACCCACAGCGGGGTCGCTGTGAATCAGCATTGACCCATCGATGGCAGTGAGTTTTCTGTGTAATCTGGATTGTGTTTGCTTTTCTTCTAGTTTCTTAAGATGGAAGGTCAGGTTATAATTGAGCTGCTTCTTCATTTTTAACGGAGGCCTTTACATTTCCCTCTGAGCACTGCTTCTGCTACATCCCATAAGTTTGAGTGTGCTGTGTTTCTGTTTTCGTTCCTCTCAAAGCACCTTCACGTTTCCCCTGTGACTTCTCCTTTGACTCATGAATTATGTAAACATAGACGGTTTAATTTCCATATATTTGTGAATGTTCCCAAATCTCTTCTGTTACTGACAGCTAATTTTATTCCATTTTGATTGGAGAATAGAGTATGTAATTCCAATTGCAGCCCTTTTGAATGTATTGATATTTGTTTTATGGCGCCTGGGTGGCATAGTGATTTCGGGTTGGGCTACTAACCACAAGGTGAGCGGTTTGAAGCCATCAGTTGCTTCACAGAATAAACACAAGGCTTTCTATCCGGAAAGGAGTTACGGTCTCCAACACTCACAGGGCCAGCTCTATAGATGACAGACCCGGTCCTGTAGGGTCACTGTGAGTTGGAACTTGGTGACAGTGAGTTTTGTTTGACTTGTTTTATACCCTAACACGTGGTCTACCCTTGGGATGTTTCATGAGCACTGGAGAATATGTATCCTGTTTTTGTGAGAGGAGTGTCCCATATCATTAAATGAAACTACCATAACCTTTTGTCTTCATGAAGCTGGTCTCTATGTTGCGACCAGACCCCATTACTCAGGCAATCCCTTGCTTAAAATTCGGTCTTGGGAGAAAGTTAAAACTTAACGTGGTTTACAACGTTTTCCTGGTGGTAGCTGGGCACCATCTAGTTCTTCTGGTTTGGGCTAGAGGCGGCTGTGGTGCAAGAAGTCAGATCTCTGGACTAATGTCAGCCTTCCATCTTTGGTTTTCATCACTCTTCTGTGCTCTACGCAGGGCAGAGACCAGTCATTGTATCTTCAGTGGCTGCTCATAAGCTTTTAAGGTCCTGGGCGCTGGTCACCAGAGTAGGGTTAGGACATATTTTTGTGATCAATGTTACACCAATTGATCTGAATGTCCCTGGGGACTGTGGTTCTTAACTTGCAAGCCCAGTAGCTTCATGTCCCTGGAGGATAAAGTGTTTATTTACATCTAAGAAATATTCAATACTGGGCTCCCTTAGGTGTTTTAGGAGGCTTGAAGATATTGAATTAGAATGCCCAAGTGGCACAGTGGGTTAAGCACCCAGGTGGCAACCACAAGGCAGGAGGCTGAAATGAACCAGCCCCATAAAGATTTACAGTGTCTGACACATTTATAGAACAGTGAGGAGGCAGAACAGACTCTGATAATTGGTTTGATGTAGGTTTGCTTTTATGAAAGAGCCCTGGAGATGGCGCAGTGGTTAAGCACTTGACTGCGAATGGATAGATCAGTGGTTTGAGCCAACCAGCCCTTCCTGGGGGGGGGCAGGGAGGCTGGGGGGCTGGATGGGGGTGGGATATGGCAGCCTGCTTCTGAACAGAAGTAGAGCCTTGGACACTCTACGGGAGCTATTCCCGAGGAACACTGGTGGGTACAACTGTTAAGCGCTCAGACGCTAATGGAAAGATCGGCCACTCAAACTGATCCAGAGGCTCTGCAGGTGAAAAACTTGCCAATCTGTTTCTGTAAAGAGTACAGCTACTCGACAGTTCCACTCTGCCGAGTGGGGTCCCTATGAGTCAGGTCAGCTCCATAGCATCCAACATCCCTGTTTTCCAACCAAGCCATGATATCCAATAGACAGTTGTATAGATAGGATCCTGGAGTCCAGTAGAAAGCGTATTAGCGTTTTAATTTGGGAGTTGGTGTATGACCTGATCACTATTTTGGGAGGAGTCTTGGCACCAGGGTGGTAAAGTGCTGGGTTGGTCATTGAAAAGTCAGACGGTTGGCCCAGCCAGCTTCCAGGGAAAGCTGGGGCAGCATGCTACCGTAAAGACTGACCATGTTAGCAACCCTATGGGGGCAGTTCTCTCACACCCAAAGCTCACTGTCATTGAGTCGATTCCGACCCACAGAGACCTTACAGGTGGAGTAAAACTGCCCGTGTGAATTTCCAAGACTGTACATATTTTTTTGACTGTACATATTTTTTTAGGAAAAATGTTCTCTATAATTTTATAACAGACAGAATTTAAAAATGTAAAATACCATAAAGTCTTAGGTACAGTAGCTGCATAAGCCATCTTTGCTGTTTAGGAGACAGGAGTTATGTGAAACTTTTCCCACCCTACCACCCTCCTTTATGTCCACGGTTGAAAGCAGATCTTAACCTAGGATCTATCAACATCGTCTGAACTGCCAATCCACGCCTGCCAGTTTCCTTCCAGCAATGACAGAATGAAAAAGCAAGTCTCGAGTGCTATAAACCCCCCCCAACAAAGAACAATAAAGTAATTTCCAGCCCGGCAGCCTATTTCCTAGTAAGGGAAAAAGGCCCCTTCAATGGGCTAAGGACAGTTTGGGTTTCTTTTACTGCTCTTTCACTGAACACGCGTGCATTTGTGCACGTAGCTTCTGAACAATATAGTCTGTCTGTCCTCACATGAATGGGGAAAAAAACATTTAAAGTGATTGATGTCCAAAGATTTTCAAGAAAAAAAGGGCACAATGGCCTTCTGTAGGAGGAAAAAAAAAATCCCTTTTTTCTCACCTAAAAGTGTGGATTTGCAAATAGTACAGACTGTGATGGTTTATTCACCTATGATTAACCCCGAGCTATCTTGCTTTATGCTTCTATATCACATAAAAGGTTTAATTGCAAAATCAGACCTTTGTTTAATCAGGAACTATGTCATGAGATGAGATTCGGGTACATAAACATGCAATGTTTTACCATCTCTTCTACTTCAAATTAGACTGCATATTTGGAACTTACTGCTTGCAAGCTGAACTGTGCTTTTCATGATAATGGCTGAAACTGGATGACATGGAAAACCCAAACCCCAAACTAAACACCTGAAGTCACTCATGTTTATTATTTAGTTTGTCTTCTTGTGTGAAAAGCAAGCATTTCAAAGTGAGACTGACTTCCACATTCAGAGTAATTTTCTTATAAAGAGGCCGACAGCAGCCGCAGACCCAGGCCAGCCGACCCTCTCTTGAGCGCCGTTGACACGAGGACTAGCATCTGAAGGGCTGCCATGGGTTGACTTTCAGAGGTGGAACAAAAAAGGGGAAGCGGCCTTTCTCCCGTTCCAATCCTGGAGGTAAGCTGAAGGGGAGACATCCTTGCTGGAGGACGAGGAAGAGGGAGGGCCTGGTAAAAGTAGCAGGACCCCAAGGCAGAGAGAGCATTGAACCGCTTGCCAAGTCCTGAGTTCAGAATTTGTGTTTTCTTTCTGAGATGAAGAAAAGAAAAAAGATCCTTGAAGGTCAAGGGAAGTGCTCTTCTTCTCAGGGAGCCCCATGTTCCCACAGGCTGGGGGGCGGGGGTCTCTGGCCTTCTTCACATCTTCCCAGAGAAGGTAAAGGCTCCTGGGGTTGTTCTATGCGACCCTATAGGGCCACTGCTTTGGAATTCCACTTGAATTCGGGTTTAGTTCGGGTTGTTGTGGGAAGGGCTAAGAAGCCCTTTGGTGAATATGGGTTTGTCCAGCTGAGCGCCTGCTGGGTGAGAGGCATGAAGGCCAGGTTTGAGGTTTGGAGAGTGGGCGGGGCGTGGCACCTTTTATTCAGAGACAGGGAAGCCCGGAGAAAGCCCAGGCGCTGGATGGGTGCGGGTTACAGAAAGAGTTAGCAATGCAGGCCCGAGACAGGGCAAGTAGTTGGCGACTGAAGCCTGGGAGAGGCTGCCGGGAACGGGGATGACACATGCTTCCTATTTCCCTTCAGCGCCTGCGGCCATCACACAAAACGCCCACAGGGACAGCTGCCCAAAACCAACTTTTTATTCCCACCGCCCCTCCCACTCCCATTGCTGCGCCGGGGTGAGGCGTGGAGGGGCGGAGCCCAAATCTTTCCCCGCCCGGGGCGGGCCTTCTCGGCGATGACGTCAACGAAGAGGCGCGGCCTAAGCGTGGGCTCCGCCCCCGCGTGCATGGGCGGGGCGAGAGCACGGGGCGGGGCCTAGGGCTCGCTGGCCCCGCCCCAGACGGAAGCGGCTTCAAGCCAGGTGCAGCAGGCCGCGCTCGGCCAGCAGGCCCTGGGTGCGGTTGTAGACGTCCTCCAGCGTGCCGGCGGCCAGGGCCAGCGCGGCTCGCGCCTGCGACTCCCGGGCTCCGGGACACGCCAACTGGAGCAAGCGGGCACGAGCCGGGAACGCGAGGAAGGCGAGGCGGGCCGCCTGCTGGATGAGCCAGGGGAAGTGCGGGGCCAGGACGGCTCTGTAGGCGTCGCTGCACTGCGCGCCGGCCTCTGGGCCGCGGAGTGTCCCCGTGGCCACCCTGTGGAGACAGAGCTGGGACCAGCGCAGCGCGCGGTGCAGCAAGAGCGTCGTGCGTGAGCCCGAGTCCCGGGGCGCGGCGCCGGCCGCCCCCTTCAGCAGTCCAGCGCTCCGCTCCCACGCCGTCATGACCGCCAGCGACGTGTAGTGCGCGGCATTCGGGCCTCGAACCCTCGTCTCCAGGGCTGTGACCTTGGCGGAGGCCTCAGTGGTGGCGAAAGTAAAGATGGAGCCGAGGGGTGTTAGGAACCTGTGTGATTGTGGGGAGATGGTGTGAGACAGGGTCGGGGAACCGAGGAAGCAGGAACTGAAGTGGGCGGGAGGGGGTGGGGAATCACTTACTTGATCAGCTCTTTCCATCCAGCCAGGTACAGAGACAGCTCCACATCCCCTTCCGGGCTTAGACTGGCCTGGAACGGCCTCATCATGCGACCTAGCATCCCATGGGGACCGAGGCACGAAGGTTCTTCCCCCTCCTGGGGTCCTGACTCTTGCTGGACCTGCGGGGGGGGGTGATGGGTGAGGGGAGATGAGACGTGACGTGAGGGGAAGGGGATGGGAGCAGAACCAAGAAGCCAAGTTGGGAGGTGAAGAAATTGTTCCTAAAGTCTAGCTGGTGTCCGTCGACCTGTAGCCTTGGTTTCTACTGGGAGGGGGCAAATCAGGGGCAAGACCCACTCTTCACCAGACCAATGCCTCCACTTCTGATCAGAGGCTCATCTAGAGCTCCCAGCACCAGCCCTGCCCCAGGTGTACCTGGAGGGGCACCCGTTCCTCCTGGCGGGTGCAGGATTGTGCCCCTGAGTCACAGCCAGAGAGCGCTCCTGGGGAAAGGCGAGACGCAACTGTGAGAACTGGAGTAGGGGGCTTGGATCCTGAGGGCCTGGGGAGGGGTCCTCTCTGATCCGGTAAAGAAAGGGGCCACTCACGCAGACTCCCAGCCCTGAGGTAGAGCAGCAGCAGCATGAAGAGAGCCAGAAGAATTGCCTGGTAGAGCCGGCACCGAGGGGCCGGGGGCCGCAGTGTGCCCCCCATGACTGCTTCTGGGACCTCCACCCCTCACCAGCCCCTCCCTGGCCAGTCCATGCCCCTCCCGGTGGGGAGAAGACCTTGGTGCTGTGAGAAGCAAAGGGCTAATCATTAACTTTGAAGGCCCCTTCACCTGTGCCCTTTGCCCCTGAGGGCAGCTAGCTGTGGGTGAGGGACTGGATGAAGGATATTTGGGGGATTGGATGATAGTAAAGAGTCTGCATTTCATTTACCTGGAGGACCAGCTTGTGGTAAGAGGCAGCCTTGAGTATTGGGATGAAAGGCTAGCGAGTGACCCAGCAGCCTACTAGTACGCTGACCTTGATTGAACTCTGGGCCCGGATGGATTCCCTCCATTGTAAATGAAGGATCTTTTTTTTTTCTTCAGTTGGAATAATTTTTAATATTTAGATGCAAAAAAGTGCTGACATCTTTTTTATACACACAATACAGGGTTATCGGCCAAAAGGCAGAGGAACCGGCTCCTCCCAACACATGGGCACACAGTGGGGGGTTTGTGTCACACCACTGTAATGCACTGTGCCTGTTGCACATTGTGTGCCCCTCCCCAACCTCCACTCTGAAACAGCCAAGTCACCAAACCTCGGGGACATTCCTCCCAAGGTCTCAGAGGAGTGAGAGAGTAGTCCTTCAGGACAACTTGGGAGCAATTTGGCGAGGGGTGGGTGGTGGGTCACTGCATAGCTGCACTCTGTGGTCAGTGTGCAGACAGAAGAGCGGTCCTGATGGAGTTGGGGGCGGACGGATTCTCCCACCGGGTTCCAGTATGCCAAAGTTTGACCAAAAACCAACAAAGAACTCCCCAAATCAGCAGTTTTAACCATTGAAATTCAAACTTCTCCCACTAAGCTCAATACAGGTGAAGGCTCTAGATCAGGGGTCCTCAAACTCTTTAAACAGGGGGCCAGTTCACTGTCCTTCAGACCTGTTGGAGGGCCAGACTATAGTTTAAAAAAACCTGAACAAATTCCTAAGCACACTGGACATAATCTTATTTTGAAGTAAAAAACAAAACGGGACAAAACCACCCGGCGGGCCTGATAAATGTCCTCAGCGGGCCGCATGTGGCCCGCGGGCCGTAGTTGAGGACCCCTGCTCTCCATCTTCGCAGACAGTGAAGAGAGAGGCCTGGCAGTCCGCCCGACGGTCAACCCTGTGTTAGGCCCTAGGAGTATCTGCCGCTGCTGTTGCTCCATTTGCAACTTCTCCAGGAAAACCTGTACATTTTTTGAGCCACAAAAGAGGAGAGGTCAAAGTGGCTCCAGCCATGGACCGGACTCTCCAGGAACATCTCCATCAGACCCCAGAGTCCCTCGACGACAGGGTCTCATCTGGCTCCTGGTCATTGTCCTCCTGTTCCTCCTCAGTCTTCTGTGTTGCCTTTTGGGAGCAACTGGTCCGGGGATGCTGATGCCGCAGGGCAGCAGCAGCGTTGGTCATGGCTGTAGGCTAAATTAAGGATCTTAATTGGTACTTTGAAAGCCTCATGTGAGGATTAAATGACAACGTATGTGAAAACACTGTAAGTAGAAAAGCTTAACACAATTACCCCATAAATCTGTCCTGTTAAGTTCAAGCACCGTGCACCTGAGATTCAGAAACACCCACTTGGAAATTCCCTGTCCTATTCCAGGAGGCGTTTGTCTTGATCTGGGGGCAGGGCCTCTCAACTATTTACCTGAGGTTTTATTCTTTTACATGGCGCGGTTCTTTTTCTCTCTTTTCTTTTATCTGGTAGCTCCAGATTCATTCACGGAGCCAACCTGCATTAACTACTTCCGCATCCCAGGCTCTGTACCTCAAGGATATGAAAGGTAATTTCACGGAGTTCAAGCTTTATTGCAGGAGGATTAAAAGGGAAAAACATACTGGGACTTAGGGGAAGGTTTCCACAGCAAGGTCACTGGTTTCCCATTTAAAAGTTCACACACATTCGATTCAACTCATCACCTCAATCCCCCAGCAGTTCCCTCAGCGGATGGTGGCTCATCCCACTTCCTGTTTCCATTTTTCCTCCTTTCCCGACCTTCTGAACTTTGTCCAAATGCCCTTTTGATCTTAGATGGCTGATTATTCTAGCACAGTGAGATCAGTTCCAAGCCTGGAGGGTGAAGAAAGGTGGACCTCCCGCTAGATGCTACCTGACCAACAAGCCTAGTCTCTCTTTATGATTTCGGGTTTTGTTCTACATTTTTCTCCCGCTTTGATCCAGGAAGCTGGTGGTGTAGTCGTGGGTTACAAATTGAGCTATTGACCACTCGAGGTCAGTGGTTTAAACTCAACCAGTGGCCCAGTGGGAGGAAGATGAGGCCAGCGACTTCCGTAAAGAATGTACATTTTCAGAAGCCCAAAGAGGCTGTTGTGTCCCATGGAGTCACGGTAAGTCACCATCAACTCAATGTCAGTGAGTATGATTTGGTTGGTTCTAACCAGGACTTTCGAATTTATTCATTTTCAGAGCATTTGGTGGTAGTGTGATCTTTCCATAGTCCTTTAGCCCTGTCTATGGTCTCAGTGTTTCCGTCTGTCTTTGAATTTCCATCACCCCTCCCACCCCCCAAGGTCAGAAACCACCAGCTACTCCCTCTAGACTAGACACGGAGGAAGATGAGACTTTTCACTTCCCTAAAGAGTTATAACCTTGGAAATCCACAGGGCCAGTTCGACCCCTGTCCTGTAGGGTCATTATGAGTCAGAATTGAGCAATGAGTGCTTGTTTTTATTTGCGGGAGGGGTGGGGTGGGGTGGAGCTGGTTTCTTCCTCCTTTGGATGGGGAGAAACCAATAGTTGCATCAAGCAAGCATTTAAGACCCCTGTTACTACTCACTAAAGCAGGATGTAGACCACTGTCTTTGTGAAGTCAGCTTCGCCAGTTGGTCTTCACGGCCGTGACACCATGGTCCCTGTCTCATTGGGTGAGACTTACATCATGTTCTCTCGTTGGAATATGAGCCCTGTTTCTCTTGGCTCTTAGAATATTGCCAGAGCCAAATTAAATTATTATAAAATAAATATTTACTGAAAAATGGTTTAACCTGTATGACGGGCAGCCAAAGAAATGACCCCCCACCCCACCTTACATATCGAGGAGCCCTGGTGCTGGTGTAGTTCTCACTTGTTGGGCTGCGATCCACAAGGTCCAGTTTGAAAGACCCAGCGGCTCCGTGGGAAAAAGACAGTTTTCTGCTCCAGTACACAGTTACAATCTCAGAAAACTCACCGAGTCAGTTCTGTCCTGTCATTCATTCATTTATGTTTATCCTGTCCTACAGGGTTGCTATGAGTCCACTGGATGACAGTGAAGTTTTTTGTTTGTTTATGTATTTGAGCCAAATTTTTCAAGGTCAAAGTAAGAGGCCACCTGGTGGTGAAGGAGGGAAAGGCATTCCAGGAAGGCTTCTAGAACAAAGGCAGAACCTGTCTCATGCCCATAAAGTTTGTTTTTGCCCATAAAGTTTTAAAACAGTTTTATTGGCATATAATTCACATCCTACAGTAGTTCGATCATATTAAAAAGAGTTGTACAATCATCACCACAATGAGTTTGAGTACCTTTTCTTCTTCTTTGCACCCCTTGTTATTCTCTGCCCATTTCCCATCACCCTCCCTTACCATAATGCCACACGAAACCATGCACCCAGGTGCTGCCGCCTATAGTTGTGCCCATTGTGGATTCCACACACAGGAAGCTCACAAAACCCCGACCATAATAGCACAGTAAAGCAGAGGAAGCCTCAACTTAAAAAAGCCGAGACTGTTGAAAACTAGAACATTAAAATAGGTCAGAAGGGAGTTCAAAGATAATGTGGTTCCCCCCCATAAACTTCTTAGGATTGTTCCTTTGTGTGTGTATATTATTATAATGTACTATATATATCTATATCTATATATATGTAATTTTGTTAGGAGGAGCTCATTCTAAAGAAGCCAGGATTTTAGAACATTTGAATATCCAAGAAGACCCTCACAGCTGGGCACTTGGTGGCTTCTTGCCCTATCTTTCACAGATGCACTCTCCACCCTGGAGATGCCCGGCCTGCCCCTCACCCATCTTGTCTCGGGCCAGGTTGCTTGCACCATGAATAACTGCCATCCATCCCCAGCCCTGGTCTCCACAGTACCTAGGAATGGAATGTTGCCCAGCTTGCTGGCTGGGACCTTTGGCAAGTTGCTTGCCATTTCTGGGCCCTGGTTATCTCATCTGCAAAGTAAGAGGGTTAATTCCTACTCCCACAAACTGTGGTGAGAGGATTACACAAAGTAAGCCTGCAACGTGCTGAGCACAATGTGGGGCCACAGTTAACGTTTAGTAGGTTTAGTAGGTGGCCGGCACTTCAACCCGCCAGTTTGGGCTGCCCCTCCTCCTTTTGCTCTGGGTGCCAGATCTCTCCGACCACAAAACCAACTCTGCAAGGCCCTGGGAGTGGAGCGGATTAGTTTTGGATGTCACTTAATCTGTGGCCTTTCCGAAATCGGAGCCCTTGTGGGGCGGGGGTGGTATAAACCGGAGTGACTGGCTGGACCCCGGTAGAAGGTGGCAGGATGGAGAGCAGAGGCCAGACTAAGCGGCTGCTGCTGCTGCTGCTGCTGCTGTGGGCGACTCGCCGCGGACTGGCCGGAGGGGATGGGAGGAGTAGCGTCACGAATGTCATTGAGGTGCCCAACGGAGGCCCCTGGGGCGACTGGGCCTGGCCCGATATGTGTCCGGACGGATTCTTCGCCTGCGGATTCTCGCTCAAGGTGAGAGGGGGCTCGGGCCTGGATCCTGGAGGAGTGGAGACCTGAGGGGTCCCAGAACCTCTGAAAGCAGCCCTCTGACCCGGACCCCTCCTTGCCTCTCTCCCAGGTGGAACCACCCCAAGGCATCTCTGGCGACGACACAGCGGTGAACGGGATCCGTCTGCACTGCGCGCGGGGGGACGCAGAGCGCAACAAGCACGCGGTGGAGTCCCAGTCCGGAAGGTGTGTGTGCGGGTGGGTGGAGGGAGGTGGTAGGCTGGAGCTCAGTATCCCCTGGGGTGGGGTACGCCCTTGCCCTCCGTTACCCCCCCCCCCCCGGCGGGGTGGCAGGTGCCTCCAAGCCCTTTCAGTCTAGAGGAAGGACCGGAATGGAAGACCTCCCTCTGCTTGGAGGACCTGCACTTCTTGGCTGGGGAGTCCCGGGGGCTGGGGGAGCAGTCTAGAAGCTGGGTTGGGGGGGGGCGCTTCTGTAGAACCTGGGGACACCGCTTCTCTCCCAGGTGGGGCGCGTGGAGTGAGCCTCAGTGGTGCCCGAGTGGCGGCTACCTGGTGGCCTTCTCACTTCGCGTGGAGACACCCAAGACCCCGGGGGACAACACCGCGGTGAACAACGTGCTCTTCCGCTGCTCGGAGGGCACAGAGCTGGAGGGGCCTGGCCTGACCTGGGGAGAGTTTGGAGACTGGAGCGACTCCTGCGTCAAAGGCGTGTGCGGCTTGCAGAGCAAGATCGAACGACCCAGAGGTCTCCTGGACGACACCTCCCTGAACGACGTGCGCTTTTTCTGCTGCCGCAGCTGACCGCGATGCCTCTGTCCCAACCGCGCCTTATTAAACCTTCTTAGTCTTGCCTTTGGTCTCGCTTACTTTCGCGCTGGGAAACCCCGGCATCTTATTGCTCCCCTTTGGACCTAGCATGGGGCTGGGCCCACTCTCAGACACGGCAAGTTGCTGAAGGTTTATGCACCCGGATACAGCACTTATTAAGCCCAGGATTTTTCCTACAAGTCAGGCGAGCCCCTGATTTTCTGAGGGCCTCTGTCGACACCTTTACCTGCTTCAGTGCAGGTTAAGACACTTCCACCAAATTAGAGGATAAAACTAGAAAGGCCTTAAACCTTTGTTTCCTAGAGTCAAAGAAATGAAAGTGTGCCTGGGATCTCCAGGTACTCAGATTTTCAACACAAATTTCACTTTTCCAGGGAGACTTACAAAACATAGCCCCTCCATCAATCAGTATCTCTTATTACGAATGCATTAAAAAAAAAAAAAGCTTATCACCAACCCTCAAAAAAGGATGGCTCTTAACTCACTCTTCAGGTCTGAAAGTGAACCAGTGACCCCTGAGGTTCAACTTTCAGCCAAGCAGTAGACCCCCTGGGAGGGGAACAGTTACACTCGGGTGGTCCTAGCACCCCAGGAGTAATCAGCACTTCAGATCACAATGGCAGCGTTTACACAAGGACTGAGCTGAGGGTTAGGAAAAGATGCCAAGGCAAGCAGGAAGGAAGTGGTGTCGCTTTGCCTTGCGGGGATTGCAGTAGAATAGATGGAAGACAATGTGTCTAATTGCTGAATGTGAAACGGAAGGCCTGCTCTGTAAACCTTCATCCAAGTAGTTTTATTTATTAATAAAAAATTAAATAGGGAGAGATCTGAGGGGCTGGCCCAAATCCCAACTACGTGGACATCTGCCCCTCCTGCCTGAAGAATTTATTTCAGAGGACAGCAGTGAATCTGCAGCTCAGGGAGAGAGGCATGTCTGATCAGAACACAGGGGAGCAAATGAAGGGGGAGAAGAGAGAGTGGAGCGCATCCTGACCCACCAAGTCTTAAGGACGATATTTTCGCTCAGAGCAGCCAATCCACACAGAGGACCATATGGCTGGGCCCACTCTGAGACACGACGTCCCTCACTGACCCATAGCCCTACAGAGGGCAACACTGGAGACACAGTGTGGGAATTGTGCCCAATCTGATCCCGCCACACCGAGGCAAAACACTAAGGGTATGAAACAGAACAGCAAGGGGAGCAGAACAACAAAGTCCCGAGGGAATACCAAAAACAGACTTTAGGGCCAGGGTTTGGAGTCCCAACAGACTCCACCGGGAAACACTCCTAAAGGCCAACAAACAGTCCTTGAACTAACTACAAGTTTTTCTCTCTTGTTGTTGTATTTTGTTTTGTTGTCATTGGCTTGTTGTTGTTGTTTTGTTTTATTTTGTTGCTTGGTTTTGCTCTGTCTTGTTTTTGTGCATGTTATTATCTCCACAGGTCTGTCTAAATAAGATAGGCTGGATGAACAATCTGGAGGAGAAAACAATGGTACCGACAATTCCAGAGGGACATGGGAGATGGGGAGGTGGGGGGAAAGGAAGTGTTGTTAACAAACCCAGGGACAAGGGAACAACAAGTGATCCAAATTGGTGGTGAGGAGGATGTAGGAGGCCTGGTAGGCCACATGACCAAGGGTAATGTAACCGAGAGGAATTACTGAAACCCAAATGAAGGCTGAATGTGATAGTGGACAAGAGGAAAGTAAAAGGAAATAGAGGAAAGAGCTAGGAGGCAAAGGCCATCACTTTCCCCGAGACAATCAACACAATTGCTGAAGACAAAGCAGGTGAATAAGGAATGTGGCAAAGAAAGCTGATGGTGCCTGCCTATCAAAGGATATAGCGTCTGCGGTCTTAAAGGCTTGAAGGTAAACAAGTGGCCATCTAGCTCAGAAGCAACAAAGCCCACATGGAAGAAGCACACCAGCCTGTGCGATCACGAGGTGTCAAAGAGATCAGGTATCAGGCATCATCAGAACAAAAAATCATATCAATGTGAATGAGGGGGAGTGCGAAGTGGAGACCCAAAGTCCATCTGTAGGCAATTGGACATCCCCTTATGGAAGGGTCACGGAGAGATGAGCCAGTAAGGGTGCAGTGTAGCAATGATGAAACATACAACTTTCCTCTAGTTCCTAAATGCTTCCTCCCCCACCCCACTATCATGATTCCAATTCTACCTTACAAATCTGACTAGACCAGAGGATGCACACTGGTACAGATAGGAACTGGAAACACAGGGAATCCAGGACAGATGAACCCTTCAGGACCAGTGGTGAGAGTGGTGATACCGGGAGGGTGGGGTGGGGAATGGGGAACCGATTACAAGGATCTACATGTGACCCCCTCCCTGGGGGATGGGCAACAGAAAAGTGGTTGAAGGGAGATGTCGGACAGTGTAAGATAAGACAAAATAATAATTCATAAATTATCAAGGGTTCATGAAGGAGAGGGCAGCGGGGAGGGAGGGGAAAAATGAGGAGCTGATGCAAGGGGCTTAAGTGGAGAGCAAATGTTTTGAGAATGATGAGGGTAATGAATGTACAAATGCGCTTTACATAATTGATGTATGTATGGATTGTGATAAGAGTTGTATGAGCCTCTAATAAAATGACTTAAAATTTTTTAAAAAATAAAATAATATAGATGAGCTTATTTCCAGTTTGAAATAATCCATGACCATTTAAGAAAAAGGTGTCTGTCCCCCGGGATTGTTAAATTCTTTGAGAACCTAGAATCTGTCTATCTTGTTTACTACTGGATTTCCAGGGCCCTCGGATGGCTCTGTAACGATTGGTTATTTTATCAATAACAGTATGAGAGAGTCAGCCCCACCGCAGGTGTAACTGGGGGCCATTGGCCACACCACGCGTATAGTATACTCCGAGACAGGGTAGCGAGCGCCTAATAGTTTATTCTTCCAGCAAGGCAGGGCTGGGGCCGCCCGGGCCAGCAGGTGGACAGGTGGTCCTTCCGGGGAGCCTCAGGAAGCAGAGTCCTGCGGGAAAGAGAGCGTTAGGACACGACCAGCAGCAAGCAGGGTCCCTCTAGTGACCCCTCTCCCCCACCCCACCCCAACGCACCCCCTTCTTCCTGCAATCGCCACAGAAGACCCCCAGGGTGGCGTTCACGAGCTGTATCCCGCACAGCACAATTTCCAGGCAGGAGGCGGCCACCAGCACGGAGAAGAGCGTCACGTTCCAGGTCACCACGTTGGGCGGTTTCTCGCACTTACTCCACAAAGTATGGTTTTGCAAGTACTGTCCCCTGTGGGCGGGGCAAGGTCACGTGAGGGAGGCGAGGGGTCCTCCCAGCCCCCTGTCCCCCGTGGTGCACAACCCCACGGGTGCACGTGCAGAGAATCTGGGAAGGAAGCACTGGGGGGTCCATGTCCGGGGGCCCGTGTCGGGGCGCGGGGAGCTCTTGAAGTGGCCAGGTGTCCAGGCCACGTGCAAAGGGCAGGTAGGGAAAGCAGAGGCAGAAGGGTGGACGCGCACCCAGGTTAAGGCTTACTGGGAGTTTTCGAAAGGGTAAATCCAGTTGCTATCAGCGTAGCATTGGGGTCCATTGCGGAGCGCGGCTCCTGACACCCCGAGGCAGTAGATAGCACCCAGCACGCCGAATGCGGAGGAGAAGACGGAGCGCAGCATCTGGATGCAGAGTGAAATGAAAAAGCTCTCCAAACGCCCACCCCTGTGGGTGTCCGAGACTGGAACTATTTACAGAACTAGAAAGCCACATCTTCTTCCCACAGAGCAGGGGTGGGGGTGGGGGGGTTCAAACTGCTGACGTTGTGGCTAGCCGACCAGCGGGGAGCCCACCACACCAACCAAGGCTGTCTAGAGGCAGAATGAAAAGTAGCATAAATCGTAGGGCCTCCTTCCTATTCATGGGCCGATGAAGCCTAGCTGGTGCTATACCCTGGTGGTGTAGTGGTTAGGCCTTGGCCTGCGATCTGCAAGGTCAGTTGCTCAAAACCACCAGCTGTTCTGTGGGAGAGAGGTTTTTATAGCCTCTGAAGCTCGTAGAGGTTGGTATACCCTGTTCAAGGACCATTATGCATCGACCACGGTGGCAGTGAGGATTTTTCTGTGGCTTGTTTTCAAACCCTCACGTGGCTGCAGTCTCCCCAGTCACGTAGTTCTCCCTTAAACGTTGGCCCTGAGAATTAGGCTAACTGGGAGAACCCGCAGTCAGGGAGGTTCACGGGATGGCCATGCCCACCGGCCAAGTTCACCAATCAAGTGTCTGGTGGAGCTGGGGCGGTTCAGAGAAGCTTGTGTGGTAAGGATTCTGTTTGTGGAGAGGGCCTGTAGCTTGTGCGGTTGAGCTGCGAGAGGCAGGATCAAAGACTGAGCTCAGAATTCGGTTTCAGTTGGGATCTTACCCTGCAGCGGTTTCCACAGCAGCCGGCACCGCAGCAGCCCTTGCCACCGGCGCGGACGGCTGCGATTCCAGGACACAGGACCTGTGAGAGGAGAGTCAGAGGGCTACCCTGTGCCCGCCATCTTCAAAACCTCCCCGCAGCATGACTCCCCTCATTTGGGAAGCTGCTTGTGACTCCCTTCAACCCCGTGGACTGTGCTGGTCCAGTTGGTCCTGACTCACGACAACCTTACGAACTGTTAGCAGAACGTGCCCAGTCCTGCGCCCGACTCACAGGCGTCTTGGGTGCTATCTGAACCCATCGTTAGAGCCGTCATCTCCATCCGTGTTTGGGAGCGTGCCCTCATGCTCGCCGACCCACACTGCTTTACCAAACACGACCCTCTTTTCTACGGGATTGCTCTTTGGGCTCTGCCTACCCACTTCTCTAGTGCTTTCGAGTGGATTCTGACTCCTGGCAGCCCTACAGGGTGCGGTGGAACTGTGGGGGGGGGGGCGGTTTCCACGGCTATAATCTTTACGGAAGCCTTTTTCTCCAGCAGAGCAGCTGGGAGGCCTGAACAGACTTTCTGATTAGTGGCTGAGTAACCACGGAGCCACCAGGGCACCTTTGGACTACGGAAGGATGTTATCGCTTCTGACATGCTGCCGGGCTCTAATTTATAATTATTTATATTCCTACTTATCTCTGTCCAGATTGTGGTCTCCTACAGGGTTAGGGTCCAATATCATTAGCCCCATAAACTTCAGCAGCACCCAGGAGGTGCCTGGCTTCATCTCACGTACTTTGGACATGTTCTCAGGAGGGTCAGAGCCCTGAAAAAGGCCATCATGCGTGCTAAACATGAGGGGCAGCGACAAAGAGGTGGTCTGACATGGTGGCTACCACAATGGGGTCCGACATTACAATTGCGGGGATGGTGCAGCAGAGGGCGCGGCTTCATTCTGTTGGACACGGGTTGTACATAGACATGCTGTGAGCCGGACCCGGCATGACAGCGCCTAGCTACAGCAGCAAGTGCCCAACGGCAGGGGAGTCAGGAGACCTGTGTTCTATACGAACCCAGCACACAACCTCCCACTCTATCAGCTGAGTCAGCTCTCTGAGTCTCAGTTTCCCTGGTTAAAAATGGACCTGTCAGTCTTAGCTCAGAGGGGCCCTCGGCAGGATTTAAAGAGACAGCAGGTTGACTTGATGTCAAGACTGGCTCAGAGTCAATGCTCAACAACGGCAAAGTCCCTTCTGCCTCTTAAGTGGCAGCCCAGGTGTGTCCACGGGGCTTTTTAATGGCTGGGTGGGGGGTTGTTTTTCCTAACTAGATTTCCAGGTCTTTCTTACGAGGCTCCTGGAAGTGCATTCAAACCACCTGCTTTTCAGATAGAAGCTGAATGTGGCAGCTGTGGGCAGGACCCCAGGCCTCTGGAGCTCTGCCCAGGCTATCAGAAATGTGGACTGAGGGGGGAATGGCTATGCGGGAGGGGGAGGGGCACACTGAGCTGATAGGAGGAAGTGACTGATCAGTGATGTCGCTCCCTGGCTCCAGATATTTTTACTGCCCCGCCCCTCTATGACCATCATTGTCCTGCCCCGATAACCTCCCACGCAGCCAACTGTTCCTGCTACCTGGCCCCTTGTAGGGAAGGGTACCCACCATCTGTCCAACTGTAGTGGGGGTGGGGTGGGGAATAGGTGGATAAGGGAAGCTGGTGTGTGTGTGTTGGAAGAGGGAGGCAGGAGAGAGACCCTATCAAACCAGGGCATCTCTCCCCTGGCACTCATCTTTTCCCTCCCCCCCCCCCCCCCCCCGCCAGGTGTAAATCCCTTAGAAATAGCCATCTGGCCCATCCCCCTTCTTGTCACCACCCTCCCCAGACTTCTCACCATCAGGCCCCCTCCGATGAAGCCCGCCATGAGCCAGACTTGCAGGCTGAGGTGGTCGGTCCAGGAAGTCTCCCCATTAGGCACCAGCAGAAGGATGTTGGCCAAGATGCAGATCAGCGAGAGCGGGATGAGGGAGAGGCCCACACATCGGGCACACTGTCCTGTGCACATGGCCACACGCAGCCAGGAAGGGCAGGCAGCGAGTGAAAGTGAGCACAGGGTTTCTGGGCTAGAGAAAACCCAGGCTGGAGTGAGGAGCAAAGGTCGGGGATAAGAGGCGTGGCAGGAGCTGAGTGACAGGGAGAGTGGCAGGAGGCACACACACTGAATGTAGAGGCCAAGGGGCTGCAACCCTGGAGGGCAGGGGAGGATGTGGTGGAGGAGGGAGGCGAGCCTTGTCACACAAAGGAAGTTGTCTGGGGTCAGTGAGCTGTTCCTCTTTCTCTGCACACACCAATCCCCAGCCCCTCTGGGGGCTCTCTACCTGCTTTGTGGCTGGTCAAAGCCCACTGGTTCCAAGACCCTTCTCAGTTGTCTTATCTCTATAATGGGCATAGCTGTGCCACTTGCCTCCTGGGCTGATTGTGCAGCTGAAGTTGGGAGGATCCGAGAAAAGGAAGCACTAAGCAGATGGATGGGCCTCGCTGTTAGTAACCACCCAGAGACGAGTCCCTACTGGGAAGAGACTAGGAAGATGCTACTGGGCTTCCACTGCCCTTTAACATCTTTGGCTGCTTCTTCTGGTGGGACTCACTCAAAACTCACAGCCATCGAATCCATGCCGACTCATGGCGACCCTATAGGACAGGGTAGAAATGCCCCTGTGAGTTTCTGAGACTCTTTACGGGAGTAGAAAGTCCCATCCTTTTTCCCATAGAGCGACTGGTGGTTTCGAACTGCTGACCTTGCAGTTAGCAGCCCAATGCGTAACCACTGCGTCACAGGGCTCTCTTCAATATTTTGAAATTCTCCCTTTCTTGCTCAAGGGGGGCTCACGATGGGGCCTGATGGATCAGAGGGAGCATCGCACCATCTCATGCCTTGGCCTCAGTAGTTGATTCAGTGATGACCCTAAGATCCAAGGCAGTCGCCTTCTGGGTTGGTTTGTTTGCATTCCGAGGTTTAAAAGCTCTGCTTTTGTTGGGGCACTGATATTGCTGCCAGCACATTGTCACCAATAAGGAGGGCTTGTCTGAGAGTGAAGGCACACAGAGGCCAGGACAATGGAGGGATCCACAAAGACTGGGCCTAATGGCCTCACCCGAGCTTGCAGAGCCAGCTATGCTTGGAGTCTGGCTGTCCTTTGGACAGCTTTGATTATGTGAGCTTGTTGGAGTTATGCTTCTGCCCGCTGTAACCTGAGGGGTCTCTTTTCATGCGGAGAGGAATTCATGAAGCCCTCACTATGGACAGGGCTCTCCTGTTGTGAATTACCATCTGTCAGGCTCCAGCCCAAGGGGGCTTCATGCACAGTGGAACTTGATACTTGCCAATCCGACTCTACACCCGTGGTAGTTGGGGATTCGATCACTGGGATGCACTGGGTTTCCGCTGCCTGATTTTTGGAAATAGATTGTCAGGCCTTTCTTCCTGGTCTGACTTAGTCTGGAAGCTCCGTTGAAATCTGTTTGACATCATGGTAACACACGGACTTCCACTGATAGGCCCCACACGAGCTATATTGGTCAGGAATTAACCCGGGTCTTTTACAGCAAAGGCAAGACTTCTACTACGGAAGCACTGGTGCTTGAGTGAGGCCAGTGGCTAATATGATCAGCTTCCAAACCAAAGGGTGGAAAGTTGGAGTCTATCCAGAGGCACGATGAAATAAAAGCCCCCCATCCCCACCCCCAACAAAAAATCAATGAAGTGAAAACCCCACAGAGCACATTTTGTGCCTGACACCCATGAGGTGGGATTGACTTGAGGGCGGCTGGTGGTATGGACAGGCCACTGTGCTGGAAACTGGGAGGATCAGAATTGCATGCGGCGGTCCGGATATGTGGGCCGTGGGAGCTAAGGACGCCCAGCCCAGGTAGGGTGGGGTAGCGCTCTGGAAATGGTGGGAGCAGCAGGAAGTGCTGCAGAGCCTCAGGGGGGCTGATGGGAGGATGCCACCCACGGAGAGTGACATCCGGCCAGTGGCCTCTGATGTAGCCATGCCCATTCAAACCATTGTGGACACATGAAAAATGGAGAAAACTTATCACTGAAAACGAAATCCAGAATCTGGGAGGAATCGCTGCCGTTTAGAAGAGAGAAAGAGCTGGGTTGCAAAAACAAAAATCTGAGCATTTACTTCTTCCATCAGAGGATACCTGAAATAAAGGGAAATCCTTGGCTGTCCCTCATGTCTGCCTCTCACCTGGAGTGATTGTGATAACTGATACGCGGTCTTGCTTTTGTTGTTCTGTTGAATGCTTTTTCTTTCTTCCATGCCCATGTTGTTTCAGACGTCTCTATCCCTTCTCTGGGAAGGTTTCCTCCTTCTCCCGTGTTTCAGAAGGCACGTTTTAAACCCTCGCAGCGGTTAATTTTTCAGTGTTGCCAAAGTCTCTTGTGACTTGTTACCATGCCTCCTTCTGAGATGTCTCAGAAGGCACGTTGTGTCCGTGGCTCCTTTGAGAAGCTCTGCAGGGCTGGCAGGTGCACCTGGCTGGTGCAGATGGTTAGCGTGATGGTTAGCAGTTCGGGTCCACCCAGAGGTCCTTCGGAGGAAAGACTCGGTGTTCTACTTGTGAAAAATCAGCCATGGAAAACTCTCCGGAGCACTGTTGTACTCTGACTCACATGGAGTCACCATGTGTGGGCATGATTTGAGGGCACGCCATAGGGATGGTTTACCACGCTCAGAGCTAGATGATTATGTGGCTTTGGAGACAACGCCGAACTATTTGTGCTATTCTTTAGACATCTCAACGTCCATCCCCTTTCGTAAGCACACAGACACAGACATGAGCCCAGCAGTGTGAAATCACCCGTTGTTCTGCAGGAGAAAGACGAGGTTTTCTACTTCTGCTAAGAGCGACCGCCTCAGAAACCCACAGGGACCGTTCTGCCGTGA
Source organism: Tenrec ecaudatus (assembly GCF_050624435.1). Classification (NCBI taxonomy): domain Eukaryota; kingdom Metazoa; phylum Chordata; class Mammalia; order Afrosoricida; family Tenrecidae; genus Tenrec; species Tenrec ecaudatus. The sequence continues at coordinate 105,032,896 of NC_134539.1, read as the reverse complement.
CCTATAGGGTCAGAATTGACTCAGCGGTGTTTTGGGATATTAATAGGCTTTGATTTTTTTTAAATTGTGTTTTTGGTGACATTTTTTTACACAGAAAATTAGATTGTCCATATTCTTGTTATTTCTGTTTTGCTATTTTTGACCTTCCATGAATCTAGCTTATCTGCTCGTCCCTGCACCCTTGACCTGGTCTTTGGTTTAAGGTAAATGTTGACCATTTGGTCTCATCTAGATTTTTTTTTAAGAGCATAGTCCTCACAGGTGATCCTGTTTATTTTCTGAGTCAATCTGTTATTTTGGCTGAAAGGGGGCCTCCAGGAATTGTCCCAGTTCAAGATAGTCTCAGTTCAGTCCATCTGGTTCCTTCTTTTGTGTTTTAAGGAATTAGGATTTTTGTTCTACATTTTCTTCACATTCTGTCTGGGACCCTCTAGTTCAGTGGTTCTCAACCTTCCTCATGCCGTGACCCTTTCATACAGTTCCTCATTTTGGGGTGACCCCCCCAACCATAAAATTATTTTCGTTGCTACTTCATTACTGTAGTTTTGCTACTGTGATGAATTGGGAAACCCCTGTGAAAGGGTCATTCGACCCCCAAAGAGGTCGTGACCCACAGGTTGAGAACCACTGCTGTACGGTGTCCCCGATCAAAACAACTGGAGAGTGGTAGCCAGGTACCATCTAATTCTTCTGAGATTCGGATAAACGAGGCCCCAGTTCCTGTAGACAATTAGTCTCGTAGACTAGTTTCCTCTGAGTCTGGTTTCTTTCTTTGTCCTTTACCCCCGATGAAGAGAGACCGGTAGTTGTGACTTAGATGATCACCGCATGCTTCTAATACCCCAGATGCTACCTACTAAGGTAGGATGTAGCACATATGTTTACACACTACGTTGTGCCAATTGATCAGGTAAATTGTCCCATGAGACTAGGGGCCCACGCCCTCAAACTCAGTAAACCAATCCTGCCAAGTCTTTGGCTGCGTCTATCCATGACTGTGACATCTAGGAGCTTTATCCTATTTGAGAATATTCTACTTGTGAATATCTGTGCAGTGTGCACAAGCGTGCATATTGCAGGTAAGTGAAAAAAAAAAGTCCTACCAGGGTTTAGCTTGATCCACGCATGGTTTTATTCCAAACAAAACAAACCTGTTTACATTAGTGAATGGCTGCAGACAGGCGCCTTCAAGTAAAAAGTCCAGTCAAAACAAGAACTTCTGTTTTTTGGTGTCTTTTGTTTTTCATCCCTCCTCTTCCCTCTGCGTGGGAGAGGCCTAGAGTCGACTTACAAGGCTGCTCCTGGGCTTTTAGGCCCCGGCCCTCTGCCCATTTTGGAGATTGGTGGGCTGTCTCTGTTGTTGAAGCAGTCCGTAACGCTCAGAGTCATCCCTTGCCCTAGATGTCATTGCAAAAAATCCCAGTCTGTAGGCTTTTTACAATGTTGGTGAAAAATCTTTTTAAAATTTTGGTGAACGTCAGTGTATAATCTGTAGACGGTCCTGTCCCTCGCGTTTGCCTCCTACTGCTTGCGTGCTTTCAGTTATGTTCGGGAGTGTGTTTATGCCTCAAATTGAATTCCTGAATTTGTCCTTCTCTTTTTATCCATGAGCTTCATGGCTTTAGATTTTACATCTAGGTCTTTTATCCATCTGGGGCTTGCTTTTGCATGTGACATGAGATATGGGTCTTGTATTATTTTTCTGTAGATGGATATCCAGTTTTTTCCAGCCCCATTTATTAAAGAGACTTATCTCTATCAATTGCCTTATTTGGTAAGTTTTGACCTCTTGTTGAAGACCAGCTGCCCGTAGGTAGATGGATTGACTACTGGGTTTCCAGTTCTGTTCAGTTGGTCTTTGGGTCTCCTGTGGTAGCAGGCTGTTGAACTGTGGGGGCTAGGTTTTGAAATGTGAGGCTTCCTATTGAATCGAGCTCTGCCTATCTGAAGTCTCTTCTTTAGCAGAGCTTTGTTTATCAAAAGTCTCTTTCTTTTCATATAAAGTTGGCGGTTGAGTTTCCCATCTTTTTTTTTTTAACCGCAAAGAAAATTGATCACTACATTTTCACCATCAAAACTTCTGATTTGAGTCTTTCCTTCTTGCCTTTCTGCAAGGCCAAAAGCAACACAGTGGCTACTTTGACAACCTCAGGATCGACTCTGGGAATGGCACCAGAGGCATGACCAATCCACAAAGTCCTCCTCCATCTCACAAAACACACACTATGATGCCGACTGCAGAAGGAAAGTTGAATCAGTGAACATGTAAGCATCTCAGTGCTGGCAGGGGTCTCCACACGGCTGCTCCATCACCCAGGGCTGCATCGGGGTAGGTCCATGTGGCTTCTCCTCAGGGATGTCTTTCAGGAAGTGAGCCTTGCCAGCTAAAGCAGGGAACTGGCTAAGGCAGCTGCACCCTGGTCCAATCATCAGAAAGCAAGAGACGTGAGAACTCGAAAGGCAAGGCTCACTGAGCCATTTCTCCCTTAGCCATTCAATTAACCCCACCTGTGTTTACTGGCCAGGTTGGCACAGTAAACCCACTACCTCACTTTCCTTTCTATTTAAAGCTAGTGACATGCTTTTCTAGTTCAGTAAAGAACACTGGATCGGGATCGCAGTAGATCTAAAGATCTCTTTGAGTAGCAATGATGTTTCACAATGTAAGTCCTTCAGACCTCGAACACGGAACATTTTTCCATTTATAAAGGTCTCTTTTCATTTCTTACCATAGTTTAGAGTTTTCACTTAATAGGTCGTTCATATCTGCTGTTCGGTTTGCTTTTAGGTGTTTTATCCTTTGGAGCTTGTTGAAGACGTCCCGGTGACACGGCGGCCAAGCCAAAGGTTGGTGGCTTAAACCACCAGCTACTCTGAGGAAGAATGAAGCGATAGCTGGCTTCTGAAAAGATGACCACCTTGGAAAACCTATGGGGTAGTTCCTCTCTATCCTACAGGATCACTCTACAGAGCAAGGGCCACATCTGACCTCCTGTGAGCTCACACAAGGGAAGGAGACTCAAGCTCAGCATCAGCCCAAGGCCAATTCCAATGCGTGGATAGTCAGACATGCCTTCACTCATCAACCTTCTCTGCCAATCCTGAGATCCACCGTCCCTCCCAAGGTACTTACTTCTCTGGGATTCGGTAACTCACAGACAGCAGCCATGATTATGGGCTTGATTAGGGAAGTGAAGAGATTACAAGTCTGGATCAGAAATACTCAGGCAAGCGCTCAGTCATGACAGTCTCTTCTTATCCACATGGCCATAAGCACACGTATCTCTGATCCGTGGCTTCGCAGCTATGAAACCCACTGGCTTCGGCTCTGCTTGGGCAGTGTTACCAAGCTCTTTTAGTGTTGCTAATAAATGACCAAAAGGCACTTCATTCTGCCTTCAGTAAGCCTCAGTCCACAGGCACTCAACTCTAGCTGGGTGGGCAAACCTAGCTCCTGCCACTACCACTCCACCCACCCCACCCCACTGCCGATTATGTGCCTAGAGGTAACCCACTCCACAAACAAGCCTCCTGCTCAAAGTCACTCAACTTCCTTGATCTATGGGCCCAGGAAACCACCCACTGCTCTGTCCTGTGCTCTTGATTTTTTCGCTGACTTTATTTGCCACCCCTCTGCTGTTGCTCTTGAATTCTCCTGGGAATAGGAACGGTGCACTTTAAGAAAGTAAAGGCCGATAAAAAGGCGCTAGTATGTATTTGGGGGAGAACAGAAAGAATTTCAAGGACACTCAGAATACGCTTTAAGAAAAGTTAAAGCTCATTGATTATGGATCCAAGTAAAATAAAATCCTTGGCAAAAAAGAAAAGTCAAAGGTCTACATGAGAAGCACTGAGGACCCTCACTGAAACCGGGGAAACGTGAGTAAGTACAGAGAACAAACTTGAGGACGTCTCCAACCAACAGACTAGAAAAAAAGGACCAGAGATGCAAACAAAGGAAGGGACGGTGACAGATGTGGGGAGAGAAAAGAAATCTGTCAGCATCACGATTTAACGCCGGGAAACTGTTGACTCCCAGGAGCAAGAATGGAGCTACTGGAGGCAATCTTTAAAAAACAAATAAATAAATTACTGCTATTGAACAGACTCCCACTCAGAGTGACCCGATAGGACAGAAAAATGCCCTGGTGGATTTCTGAGACTGTAAATCTTTATAGGAGTATAAAGCCTCTTCTTTCTCCCATAGGACAGCCGGTGAGTTCAAACCACTAACCTTGAGGTTAGCAGCCCAACATGTAACCACTGTAGCACCAGGGCTCTTTGGTGCTGGAGCGGATACCACAGTTTCTCTATGCTAGAAAATGTCACTTAACTTGAATCAACTTGGATTGACAGGTTAAAAGGCAGCTGTATCCAGGTCAGATAGTCAAAGGGAACTGAACTTAAACGCCTCAATTAAAGAATAAGTCTAGGCAGAATGAGAGTTGGTCTGGCCCAGTCCCCGTGGTGCACGTGCCAAAAGCAGTGTTGATAGTTATGAGAAGATAGAAGTGATGACTCAATTATTAAATATATATCCACAATGTTGTTTGTATGTGAAGGGCAGCAGAGTTATATTTCTGCATATGATGAGATTCAGAAATGCCACCATCTGCTTTTACTATTGCGACTTCTTTTATTGCTCTGCCTCCTTTTCCTCTTTTAAATAACCCACCAAGACATAAAGTAAAAGTTTTAAAATCCCAAACGGGGAAATCTTGTTTTAAGTCAAAAAGATTTTTGTTTGTTTTAGAGATCTGGGTATGAAATTGAATGGAAGTTAAAAAAAGTAAAGAAAAACCATCTAATGTAAATTTTAAAAATTATAGTGGCAGTATGAATATGTCAAACGTCTACTGCCTAGTCATGCCCACAGGCCCTTTTAGGAAACATGCCAGGTAACAGGAAATCGAACTCAGTTGAAATCATTCATTAATTTATTAATGCAGGTAATCACCTGCAAAGTTCAAAGGTAGGACTAGCTTCAAGTAGGGTTTGATAAAAAGTTCAGGATGTGATCGGAGTTCCTGTTTCGTTTCCTTGGGATTTATTTTGGCTCTGCCTTTTTTAATATCGGTTTCCCCCTCAAAACAGTTGGACCCTCCTCCCACAGCCAGTCTTAGCAGAAGCAGAAGTCTTGTACAGGAAGAGAATCTCATCTTTGAGCTTTCCCCTGAGAAGAGAGGAAGCTTCCTTCTCAGGTACCCCAGAGAAGCCCTCCTTGGCTGGGAATGTATTGTCCCTGCCCCAGATCACGGTGACCAGGTGATACATGCTAATTGGTTTAAGTCAGTTAGGGACCACCTGAGAACAGGAGTTGTTAATCCACCTGAAGCACAACACTGGGCAATCAAGGGGACTATCAGGGATGAACTCATGAGTTGGAATCAGTTCACGGAGTGTGAGTTATTAGTATCCGAGGAGCCCTGGCGACACAGAGGTTAAAGCGCTCAGCGGCAGCTCGCTTGCTCGGCAGTTCCCACCCACTAGCCATGTTGAGGAAGAAAGATGTAACAGTCTGCCTCTGTAAAGATGACCGCTGTCTTGGGAACCCTGCGTGTCAGTTCTACTCTGTCCTGTGGAGTTGCTGTGAGTCAGAACCGACCTGAGGGAGGCGGGGGGAAGTTGGGGTGGGGTAATAGAGAGCGGGTGTCCAGGCAGGAAAAGAATGTTTGGAAACGGATTGTGGTCGCGATTGTACAATCCTGCTGGACGTGCTTGAATCATGGGAACAAAATGAAAACCATCCTTTCTGACTTAACATATAAAGAACTGATGTGCTAACAATCTGCTGTCTTGATCCTTGGGTGGTGCAAACAGTTAAGGCCCTTGGCTGCTAGCTGGAGGGTCGGCGGCTCGTGTCCACATGTCTGAAAGCCAGGATGGTTCTGAGTCTGAATGGACTGGATGACGGCAGTTCCAAGGAAGAGGCAGAGGGGAGGGGAGGAGGAGTGTTGGGGAGGTATCCCACCAGGATCCTCTCCAGAGACTCCATCCAAACTACGCAGCCATGTAAATGAGACGACTCTGGCCATCTCCCTGGCCAGAGCTGAGTGGACCGGCGCGCTACTCATGCCTGACCCAGCATAGGGCAGTGCTAGTGACTTGCCCCGTTCTGCTCTGTCTAGATAGTAACAGGCTTTGTAGCGGGACATAGGGGTGCTCAACAAAAGTCCATGTTTCCCCGAGTCTCTTCAACTAACTGTGCCCACGTGACCTGTGAGAAGAAGGCAGAAATGTTTATGGTCAGCTTCAAAGGCGGCCTTTCAGGAAGCAGCGGGCTCTCCCCTTCCCCTTTTTGCAAGCTAGAAAGTAGACCTTCTGCATTCTGTGCATGTGACAACCCCTAGAGCTGGGGGAACAGCCATCTCAAAGGAGCCTGGACTTTCAGACGACCTGGAGGAGCAGAAGCCCTGTCCCAACCCCGGGCTGCCTGCCTCTGTGCTGTTTTAGGAGAAAACACAGAAACTTCACTCCTCATGTCAGTCTCTGTTGTAAGCGGAGGCGTATGTCTGAGTGATACTCAAAGACCTGCAGTTCACTTGGGATAGAAAAGGGGAAGAAGGAGTAACTTGCTAGTTGTCTTGGGACCTGAAGTTGTTGGTAATAAAGATGCCATGAGATTGGGTCTGTGCCCAAAAGAAATATTAAATATTCCTTAAATATTTACCATGTTTCATTAGTTTAAGTCATGTCTTTTTGTACATTTTGATGCCTCTGAAATTAGGATACTTCTTACAATAAACGGTGTCTTGCCAGTGCTGTAACCTTTGCCTGAACTTTTTATTAAAAATCATTTTATTGGGGGCTTGTTTAAGTCTTTTTTTAATCGTTTTATTAGGGGCTCATACAACTGTTATCACAATCCATACATCCATCAATTGTGTCAAGCACATTTGTACATTCATTGCCCTCATCATTCTCAAAACATTTGCTTTCCACTTAAGCCCTTGGTATCAGGTCCTCATTTTTCCCCTCCCTACCCGTTCCTCCTCCCTCGTCAACTCTTGATAATTTATCAATTATTATTATTTTGTTATGTTGCCTGAACTTTGAAACGCAAGGATAATTGCTCAGATTGTTGTCACTCTGAGTTATATATGACACCCGTTGGTTAAATTGCTTTTACACACACACATGCATATATATAAAACATATATAAATAAAATTAATCGCACTAAAGTATACAGATAAACACAGGCATATATGTAATTTACTTTATTTTCCAAATTGACTTTAGAAACATCTTCAAATGTCTGCCAAAGGGCCTCTCCTGGGGCTCTGAGCCTTAACTACAGTGCTTCTCAGACACTAACTAATGTACCGATCTCCCAGGGATCTCGTTAAAATGCTCATTTTGATTTAGTGGGTCTGGAAAGAGCTGTTTGGTATTTGTGACGGGCTCCAGGTATTTCGGCTGCTCTTTGTGGTGCCGTGCCTATTCAGTTCAGGGGAGACCAGCGAGCGAGCCAGCCAGGCAGCGTCTGAAAACAATAGGATCGTACTCTACTGGTGGTCACCTGACAGACACCGCCACACCCTCACTGGGGATCTCAGAGTGTCGAGAAGGGCGGCCAGCAGATGGCAGCCCAGCTGGGAAAACATGACCTTCTATCCCTCTCCACTCAGTCACGGTGACAGGGTCAATGCTGACACATAGCAGCACAGAACTGCCCACCAGGGCAGCGAGGCCCTTTCAAAGCTGTCATCAATACAGGAACAGGCTGCCTCAACTGCCTCCCACAGACCACCAATCTTTCTGCTAGTATCCATGCCTGTGACCACGAGCCAAGCAGTTCATGTAAGTCGTTTAGCCACCTCTATGAACTTCTTTCAAACGGGGCCAATCAGCAAAACGCTCTTAACATTGGTGATGGAGACGAGGGGGGAAGGGAAATGCTTCTCATTTTCTGAAAGGGTATTTTTGTACCTTTTGAACTTTATTCTTATAGATTATTTATTCTAAATAATAAATGAAGGCTTCGGGCCTAGGGGCCATCCTCCCCAGAGACAACCAAATCAATTGGCATGACAAAGTCCACAAAAGCAATGTTTTGTATACTGCTTTGGTAAGGAGAGACTGGGGGCTTAAAAGTCCCTCAGTAGCCATCTAAGGCGCAAGTATGGGTCTCTTCTTGACAGAGCAAACAAGAAAATGAAGAAAATCAAAGATACATGGAGACAATTAGTCCAGTGGGCTAATAGACCTTGTGAATCTCACCCTCGATGACTCTGAGCCCAGAGGAACCAGATGGTGACCCGCCATCACTACCAACTATTCTGTCAGGGATCATATCAGAAGGTCCTGGGTAGAGTGGGAGAAAAATGTGGGAAAACCCCCAAATCATAAAGATTAGCAGGCGAACCAGTCAGATGGAGACAAGGGGAACCCTTGAAATTCAGGCCCTTAGACACCCATCCGGCTGGGAATTGAACTCAATTTTCTGTCAACCGGTAGATCTATAGGGTAAACAATAACATTCAGGAGTATGTACTCCTCCGAATAATCGCCCAATTGAAATTAAAAGTGCAGCCTTTGTCCAAGGGCAACGTTCAGAGGGGTTGGGGAAGGAAGAGGTATGGAAGCAAGAAACACACAAACAGGAAATGGGATACGTGATGTTATCTTGCAGGGATCAAAATCCATGACATGAAACAAATGAGTATGAATTGCTGAATGGAAAACGGATTTGCTCTGTAAGCCTTCACCCATAAAAAAGTTAAAAATGAGGGGGGAAAGGGGAGGGAGGGGAAAAAAAAAAGGACCTGATGCAAGGGGCTTAAGTGGAGAGCAAATGCTTTGAGAATGATTGGGGCAGGGAATGTATGGATGTGCTTTATACAATTGATGTATGTATATGTATGGATTGTGGTAAGAGTTGTTTGAGTCCCTAATAAAATGTAAAAGAAGAAAAGAGAAAAAAATGATTAGGGCAAAAACTGTACAGATGTGCTTTATACAATTGATGTATGTATATGTATGAACTGTGATAAGAATTGTATGAGCCCCAATAAATTGTTTAAAAAAAAGTTTCATTGGTAAAAGTTGTGTGATCAATATTTGTTTATAACAAAATTAATAAAGGAGGATTTTGTTTCCTTGGTTTGGAAGAAAAAAAAAAGTTAAAAATAAGTAAACTTCCAAAAGCGAATGAACTTATGCACGAAAACAAGTTGTAAAATAAAACCATCTCTTATAAATGGTGCTTTGTAAAAGAATGAAAAAAAACCCCAATCATTTTATAGTGAGATGGTTTACATTTATAACGATTATATATATAGTAGTCACAAACTTCCAGGTACGACATTATGTGCATGTTTCATATCTATTTTTCAATGTATGATAGTAAAACACACAAGAAAAAGTAGTTAGAAACATGCTGAGAAACTATCAGAAATATAATAGTAGCGGGAAACTAGCACAACTCATCAGTCTTTGGCCAAGGAGGGAAGAAAAAATTGTACCCATGTGTGTTGTTGTTGTTAGTTCAAAGCCACGGGGACTGTGTGTGTCACAGTGAAACCCTGCTCGGTTCTGCACCTTCCTCACGTTCGTTGTTGTTGTTGCCACTTAATTAATCAGGCGAAGAAGGAATGGAGTAGCTAAGTGATCATATTAAAGTGGTTAAATCATTAGTCACTCGCTCAAAACATACTTAGTGTATGTATGATGGGCGGCCCTGTGCCAAGTATTAGGAGTTCAACTGGGAACATAAACTTTCCGTCCTCTCGGGATTTGCATTCGAATGACAGTGGTTGGACTTTGAACTTATCAGTGGAGGACATGCCCAGTTCTACGCCAGTAAAACATTCATAAGCGCTCGTCAACGATGAGGTTCTGAAGCCGGTGCAAATTCCATTCCTGAAAGGCTACTGGCCATATTCTCTAACCGCCATGAAACAAGCTAGAAACTAAAGGTTTCAGAAATGCAACCGTTCTCTTAAAAACTCCAAAGTGATCTGAAGGGATTCTCTGATCACAGACAAAATTAAAATTGTACACACGTGCATGAGTAGAAACCGACACTGAGAATGCACTGTGACAGAAGTTGAAGAGCAAGCGTAAATATTTGGTAATGGACGCTTGAGACCATAGGATGAACCAGGCTTGGTGCTAGGACTTTATCAGACGTTAGCTATCCAAAAGTAAGCACTTGGGAAATATTTGTTAAATGAGTGTATGTGGTGCAGCGAGATTAAGTTACTTACCGAAAATTACCCAGCTAAAGGAGTCAACCTGGGATTTGAACTCAGGCCTGTCAGCCTCCTGCTACTGTGTTTGTCATCGTTGGCCATTGTGATTGGTGAGACATTCAGAGGGAAGAACTGATGATTTCACTTGGATTTAACCAAACCAGTTTTCCAGAGCTTTCGTTTATACGCTTGTTCTTTCTCTCTTCCCTTTCTCTCTCACTTTCCTTTCACACAATAAACATTTATGCCAGACATCGTTCGTCACTCTGGGGATTCATTGGGCGAGGCAGACCATGAACACGTAAACCAGTAAATATTCCACCTCAGGCAGCGATGAGTGTCGTGGAAGGAGTCTCTGGATGGTGCAAGTGGTAAGGGTTCTACTACTAGATCAGAGGTTGGGCGTTCAAGAAGCACCTCAGAAGGCAGGCCTGGTGACCTGTTTCTGAAAGGCCAGTGTTGAACCCCTGCGGAGCACAGTTCTTGGCACACGTGGGTCTCCCTGAGCCAGAATGGACTTGACAGCTGATGGAAAGTATCATGGCCTGACAAAAGGATAAGCCAATTCGTCTTGGAAAAAGGTACAGCTCAAATGCTTCTTAGAGGCAAGGACGATGAGATGTCCTTTGGACATGTTGTCAGGAGAGACCAGTCCCTGAAGGAGGACACCGTGCTGGACAAAGGAGCAGGCAGTGAAAAAGAAAGCCTTCACCAGCTGGACTGACACAGCGACTGCACTGATGGGTCCAGACGGAGGAACGCTGTGAGGGTGGCATGGGGCCAGGCAGTGTTTCGCTCTGGTGTGCACAAGGTGCTATGAGTCGGAAACGACTGGATGGCGTCTGACCACCACCACACACACCACACACACACCACCACCACACCACACACACATACACCAGCACCCCTACCACCACACACACACCACCACATACACCACCACCACACACACACCACCACCACCACACACACACACCACCACACACACCACCACCATACACACCACACACACACACACCACCACACACACCACCACACACACACCACCACACACACCACCATACACACCACACACACACATACACACACCACACAACACCACCACCATACACACCACACACACCACCACCACAACGCACACACAAACACCAGCACCCCTACCACCACACACACACCACCACATACACCACCACACACACACACACCACCACACACACCATCATCACCACCACACACCACCACACACACCACCACACACACACACCAACACATACACACCACCACACACACCATCATCACCACCACACACACCACCACACACACACATCACAACACACACACACCATCACACACACACCATCACATACACCACCATCACCACATACACCACCACACACACCACCATCCCCCCCCACACACACCACCACACACACATACACACCAGCATCCCTACCACCACACACACACACCACCACCACCACCACCATACACACCACCACACACACACCACCGCACACATACCACTACCACCATACATCCCACAATCACACACACCCCACCACCACCACACACACCACCACCACCACCACCACCACACCATCACACACACCACAACACACACACACCACCACCATATACCCCACAACCACACACCCACCACCACCATCACCACATCCACCACCACCACACACACCACCATCACCACACACATATCACCACCACACACACATATCACCACCACCATACACATACCACCACATATACACACCCCCACCACCACCATACACACCACCACACACACACCACCACCACCATACACCCCACAACCACCATACATCCCACAACCACACACCTACCACCACCACACACACCACCACACACACCACCACACACACCACTACCACACACACACCTCCACCACACACACTACAACACACACCACCACCACACACACACCACCACCACACACATCACCACCACACACACACCACCACCACACACACCACCACCACACACACACCTCCACCACGCACATCACCACCACACACACACTACCACACACACCAGCACCAGCACCGGCAGCCCCAGCACCAGCAGTGTTATGAAACTAAGGAGGTAGAGTGACAGGTCTTGAGGGCTATTTGAGTTAGGGCATAAGGGAAAGGCTTTCAGAAGTGAGATTTGGGGGAAAGTGTTCCAGCAAAGGAAACTCTCTGGGCAAAACATGTGAGAAAATAAGCTGGTGTGTTCTGGAAGCACTAAGGAGTATCTGAGTGGAGATAGGTCACCAGGCCGAAACATGTTGGGTCATGCTGATCAAGATAAGGGCTTGAATGTTGTCCCTGGTATCATGGGGAGGTCGCTGGAAAGTTTGGAGCAGGGACTGGCATGACCTGATCTAGGTTTATGGTTCTCCTTTGTTATAAGAAGAATGTACTGTAAAAGGACAAGACTGGAAGCCAGGAGACGGGTGAGGAGGTAAGGTAATAGTTCTCTGCGCCCCTTGCCCCCCAAAAAGGAAAGAGAAACAACAACAACCAAGAAAAATAAAGACAAACTGCCCCCGTTGAGTTTCTGAGATGGTAACTCTTTACTGGAGTAGCAAGTCCCGCCTTGTCTCTCAAGGAGCAGCTGGTGGTTTTGAACTGCTGACCCTGAAGTTAGTAGCCCAACACGCAGCTTCTCCGTCACCAGGGCTCCCCTGGTTCAGGAGAGGGATGACGGTGGTTGGGACCAGTGTGGTACAAGTAGTGATGGTGGCGAGTAATCAGATGTGGACTAGAGTTGAAGTGAGAGCCACGCAGCCCGGGGATGGGCGGTATGTGTGGCTTGGGGGAAAGAGAAGACTGTGAAAGAATATGGAGAATTGAACAAGCAACAGGCTGAGAAGCACCATTTACCAACGTGAGGAAGCATGGGAGGAGGGGTCTGTAGGGCGGGGTTGAGAGTGGATGTGGCGATTGGAATCAAGTTCGGGGGAAGGTGAGAGGAGAACTGTTAGATTTCTCTCTCGTGGGAGAGAGATACCCGGGTCCTTGGCTTTGCACGAGAAAGAATTCACACCGAAGTCTGGTTTGTGATCCAGGTGAGTTTTAGAGAGAAGCTGCCCAAGTGCCTGGGACAGCGGCTCAGCCTCTCGGCCTGCAGCCGTCCACCAGGACCACAGCCCAGCTGTGCTGCATTGTGTGTGGGAGCCTCTGGGAGAGACCACCAGAGCAAAACCTCTTGTCTTTTCAGCCCTGCCTCACCCATCGGGAGGCGTGGTCCACAATACTAGTCTACCCCATTGGCTGAATCAAATTCACCTGGCCTAGATGGGCCAATCCAGGTGTACCGCCCACCTAGGTATGCCACGCCTTCCTGGCTGGGAGCTGGAACCTAACATTTCCCTCCTGAAGAGGTATGGACCCAAATCTGTGGGGTACTGGGCGACCACATCTCTAGCTGCTTCCTGCTGGTGATAGTGGTGTGGAGTGGGGCTCTGGGTCCACACCCTTCCTACTCTGTGGAAGGGGTTGTCCACTCAGGACCCTCGATGGATGGAGGTGGGGTGGTGGAGGTGGAGGTCCTGAAGCTGGCTTCAGAGGCATTGGTACCCTGAGGGCTTCTGGGAGAAGCAAACAGGTGGGCGGTTTAGGTGAGGCAGGGGTGAGGCTGTGAGATAGCAGTGCCCGTTGAGGTGGGTTAGTGTCACGGGAAGTTTAGAAAGAGGGAATCTTAGGACTGACAGGCATGGGTGTTTGTTCACTGTAAACACAGGAACGGGGTAAAAGCACTCACTGGCTTAAAGACTGTGACGGACCTGAGGTAGGGCTTTCTGTGGAACACTTCTCTGTCCTGGGGTGGCAGTGAAACACCCCCAACAGATCTCTGGGGTGCTGGTCTGTGTGCTCCACTTCTGAGGGGTGTGGGTGCAACAGGTCCCACGGTTCCACCTGTGGATGATGCCCAGAGTCAGGGAAGAAGGTGAGGACAGGATAGGTGGCCCAGTACGTAGGAGGACATCCACTGACCTGGCTGCCGCATTGATTGCTCACCCGAGGTTCCCGACCCACTACAGCTCTCCTGCTGCTTCGCTGGCCGGGCCGGGCCAATGTTCAACGAGCAGCTGCTCACTGGCCTGCAGACGCCCTACTTCTTGGCTATCTGCCATAGGACAAGGGATACCCTGGTGGCCAGCTTGCTTGCCTGGGTGACATGGCCTCGGGCGAGCCTATTCTGGCTCGGCAGTTCCATGCCCAGTGGCCCGGTTCCCAACACTTAGCACTTGGCACTTTGTTCACGGGTCTGGGAAACCTGGGAGGTTAGCAAGTGCGGCCAGCACTTGGGCATGCCTGATGTCCTTCCTTCTCCCCTCCTGAACCTGCACCTCCTGTTCCCTATTGTCCCTGTGTCTCTGAACTGCTGACCCCCATCTAGAAAACACAACCAAAAATTACAGGAAGCTCGATGTCTCAAGGTCAGTAATGCAGTTTCAGCGCACACCTCTAGGGTGCCGTAAAACTGGGGCCTCGAGCACGTTCGAGGGCAAGGTTGGGGATCCCAGTCTTTGCCGGCAAACTGGACCCCACTGTTTTCTAAGCAGCAAGCCTTGGCCACCGGCTTGAGTGACCGTACAGGGCCTACAGAGGGATTTACTGGCACGAGTAATTCACCAACCTCCAAAGGCGAGACCACTGCTTGGAGTGTCCTCCCAGCAGCCTTCAAAGGCGCCCGCTGGCAGGAGTGGACTCTCCAACCTATGAAGGGTAGGAACGACAGGTCAGTAGTTCAGGGAACCTGTTAGGGAAATTGGAATCTTAGCTGGACCCAAAATGTGCTGAAAGCGGTATTGCTGAAAGGTGAACGTTAACAGTCCCTCGGGCTAGGCTTCCAAATGCCTTTGACCTAGGCTTTGGCAACGGAAAACCAGCCGGTAGGAAAAGAACAAACCCACGCTGCCAGAACACTAAAGCAGCTGGTTTGTAAAATCAGGAGAAAGCTAAAGAGAATGGAGGGGGGAAAGGGAAGTGGTTGGCTCCTAGGACTAGGTGGGGCTAACTCCTGGGGCCCAAACAACCTGCCACCTAGGCACTGCTCGCCTCCAGGTGTTTGGAACGGTGGGTGGCATCTTGGCCAGGGTCACGTGCTCAGTTCTCCCACAACAAAAATGGCCAAGTCCATTGGCAGCGCCATCTTGCTGGGGAGCATAGAATCACATGGCTGGGAAAACGGCGGCCTCCATAGTCCTGAATCCAGAATCCTGCAGAAGCCAACAGGGTTTACACGTGCATGCAGCTATCTAGCTGGCTGGGACACAAAGCAGACTACTGAAGATCAAAAAGGTGCAGAGTTCCCATCCCAGGAATCTAGGCTGGGGAGTGCATGAAAGCCCGTGGAAACACAGAAAGGCAGACCTGCTTCTCCTAAAAATAGGGAGCAGAGACAGAAATACAGACATGAAGGGATGGGGCTTCTGTAATACATTACCAGCAGGTCGCAGCAACTTCTGCAGCAGGATAAATCAAGGATGGAATCCTTTCCAAATTGTGCGCAGTGCAGTTTTAAAGTCCAGCCAAGCCTCAGCATTGTATATCCGAGTCACGGAACCATATGTTAGAGCTCTCTCTCTCTCTCTCTTTCATTGGTGATACATACGTTGGTCCTTGGCTTCATGCAAGAAAGAATTCGTGCTGAAGCCTGGTTTGTGTTCAAGTGAGTTTTAGAGAGAATAGAAGTGGCACAAGTGTCTGGGGCAGTGGCTCAGCCACTCGGGCTGCAGCCCATCTGCTCCAGGACCACAGCCCTGCCGTGCTGCATTGTGTTGGAAATGCTGGGAGAGAGTGCCAGAGCCAAACCTCTGGCCTTTTCAGAACCGCCCCCCTCTTGGGAGGCATGGTCGACAATACTGGTCAACCCCATTGGCTGAATCAAATTCACCTGGCCTGGATGGACCAATCCAGGTGTATCGCCCACCTAGTTGTAACACCCCTTCCTGGCCGGGAGCTTGAACCTAACAGAATGTGCTGTCTTGTCCAGTGAGACAGAGTCTCAAGCAGAGTGACAACTCTCCAAGAGTGTGACTGTGAGTACTAACCCGAGAGGGTGCATACTGACCAGTGCACTGGGCGAGGTTACTTCAACACGGCGTTTTCACCAGAGTGACAGGGATGGGGATGGAGAAGCAAGGAGGACCATACAGTCAAGGAAAGCACTCTGTGTGATGGACTAAAGTGAAGCAAACAGAAAAAGGGAATTCACAGGGAACAGGGCATCATAAGACGCCCAGCTGGGAACATGAGGAAGTTTTCTTCTGGTAACTTCTCTTTTCTCTGTCAAATAAGAATCAAGATCACTAGCCGAAGATGGAGTGTGCGTGGCCATTTGATGGGAGAAGAGGGTGTGCAGTCATCGTTTCAGAGAACAGAAGAGAGAACTGAGTTTTGTGGGATACAGAAAGGGTTTCCCCCAGCTTGTCTGCTGCTTGCTAGCACAAGGTGGGCAGTTGCTGCTTAGAAGTTCTCTCCCCAGAGCATCAGCCATCCAGAGCAATCAGAAACTATTGCCTGTCTCACACCCTGCTGATAAGGACAGTGATGGCTCACTCTAGGAAGACCGAGGTTAGGCTGCCATCTTGAATCTAGGGGCTGCCTATCTTGTCACTTGTGTACCCCTAGGTGTTCCCCTTCCTATTAATTGCACACCCCTAGCTCATACCCTTCCTGTAACGTGTAAGCTTATTGTACAGCCCCTTCTTGTGACATATGTGGTTACCTGTAATCAGGGGAGCTTGCACGCTCCTGAGTGTCTATATAAGCCTTGATTAAAAATATATTTTCTGTTCCTGAACGCTTCCTCCTCTCCCAATTATCATGACTCCAATTCTACCTTGCGGACCTGGTTATATCAGAGGATGTACAGCGGTGCAGTAGGGATCTGGAAACACAGGGAATCTAGGACAGACGAACCCCTCAACACCCACGGTAGGAGTGGCGACACCAGGAGGGAAGGGGGTGTAGAAAGGGAGAACCGATCTCGGAGATCTATGTGTGACCTCCTCTCTGGGAGATGGGAAATGGGGAGGTGGGTGAGGGGAGACACTGGGGAGTGTAAGATAAGATATAATAATTATTTATAAACTATCAAGGGACCAGGGGTGGGATTGGGGAGGGAGAGGGAGGGGAAAAAAAAGGGAAACCGAGCTGATTCCAGGAACCCAAGTGGAAAGTGAATTATGAGAATGACGAGTGCAACGAATGTATAAGGGTGCTTTGTTCAATTGATGTATGTACAGATTGTGATAAGAGCTTTATGAGCCCCAATAAAAAGATTAAAAAAAAAGAAATATATTTTCTGATAGAGAGGTCTGAAGGCCAAGCCCCAATCCCAACTACGTGGACAGCCGCCCCTCCCCCCAGAAGAATTTACTTCAGAGGACAGCACTGAAGCTCCAGCTGAGGGAGAAGGACATGTCTGATCAGAGCACACAGGAGCAAATGAAGGGGGAGGAAGAGAGAGTAGAGCACATCCTGTCTTGAGAACAATATCCCTGCTCAGAGCAGCCAATGCACAGAGAGGACCATATGGCCGGCCCCACTATGAGACACGACATCCCTTCCTGACCCATAGCCCTACAAGGGACAATACTGGAGACACAGTGTGGGAATTGTGCCCAATCTGACCCCACCACACTAGGGAAAAACACCAAGGGAGTGCAACAGAACAGCAAGGGGAGCAGAGCTAAGAAGTCCCAAGGGAGTATCAAAAATAGACTTGGGGGCCAGGGCGTGGCACCCCATCAGACTTGACCAGAAAACACTCCTAAAGGTCAACAAACAGACCTTGAATTGTTTACCGGCTTTTCTCTCTTTTTTTTTTTTTGTCATTGGTTTTGTTGGTGTTGTTGTTTTGTTTTCTTTTGCTGCTGTGTTTTGCTCTGTCCTGTTTTTGTGCATATTATTATCTCTGCAGGTCTAGATAGGTAAGATAGACTGGATAAGCAACCTGGAGGAGAAAACATCGGGACTGAGGTTCAGGATGGGGGGGACATGGGGGAAGGGAAGGTGGAGGAAAGGAAGTGGTGTTAACAAATCCAGGGTCAAGGAAACAACAGGTGATCCAAACTCAGTGGTGAGGAGGGTGTAGGAAGCCTGGTAGGGCTTGATCAAGGGCAATGTAACTAAGAGGAATTACTGAAACCCAAATGAAGGTTGAGTATGATAGTGGGACAGGAGGAAGGTGAACAGAAATAGAGGAAATAACTAGGAGGCAAAGGGCATTTATAGAGGTCTAAATACAGTCCAGACATATGTAAATATATTTAATATATGATGATGGGGAAATAGATCTATATGCATATATTTATAGGTTTAGTATAAAGGTAGCAGATGGACATTGGGCCTCCACTCAAGCACTCCCTCAATGCAAGAACACTTTGTTCTCATAACCTATTCTGTGATGCATACCTTCCTGGCACAAGTCTCCAGTAAGGTTGGTAGCTATGGGAAGACGATTGCAACAGGAGGGGTAATGAGTGATTTTGTCTACTACCTGGTGCTCTGGACAGGCTGAAGGGAGGAGGAATTTGTGGGAAGCAGGAACAAAGATGAAGAAAGACACGGACCCCATTTCCAGGCTCTGTGGTTTGTGGAATGTGGAAGACAAAGGAAGCAACTACCTGCTTGGAGAGCTGAAAGAGAGCCACGTTTCTGTTGGAGCAAGAAAGCGGCGGGAAACTTAGAGAAGAGGCTGGTGGCTTGGGGGACTTTTGGTGATGACAAGCCTTACGTTCCAGGATATCTAGTGAACAGATTTGAGGGAGACTGGGGAGGAGGCAGAAGACTGGACTCCAGAAGGGGTGCACAAGAATCCTTCAGGGATAAGTCAAGGTGACAATGGCTGTCCTAGTAAGGGTGGCCTTCTGGGAGCTCACAAGGACCAGGGGTGTAAGGTCTGATTTTTTTTTTAAGATGGGAAATTAATTTTACAGTTTTATCTGAGGACTAGTGTAGATAGTTGGAAATAATCATAATAGCAATGACATTAACACTGATGGAAGACTTTTTGTGCTAGTCTGGGTGGACTAGAGAAACAAATCCATAGACACTGAAATGTGTATAAAGAGCTTTATATTAAGAGTAATTGTATATTGAGAAAACATTCCAGCCCAGTCCAGATCAAGTTCACAAGCCTGATATTAGCCCATATGTTCGATAGCAGTCTGTAAATTCCTCTTCAGACTCACGTAACACATGTAATGACGCCAATTGCAGGAAAATCACAGGCCAGTGGGTGGAAAGTCTTGTGGATCCAGTGGCAGTGGAAACATCTCAGCACTGGCAGGGCTCACCATGTGGCTCCTTCAGCTCCAGGGCTCTGGCTCCATCAGCATAGCTCCCTGTGGCTTGTCAACAGGAATGTGTCACAGGGAGAGAGTGTGCTTGGGCTGTTTATCTCGTGGTGCCTTCAAATGAGGTCATCAAGCTGCGACCCGATTGATAGGCTGGACTGCACCCCTTCGCAAGTTGACAGATTATGTAACTGCCACACTTTTCTAGGCATTTCTATTTGTTAATTTCCTGAATCCTCATGGTAATTATGGAACCCTAAAAAGAAACCCTCAAAACCCACTGTTAGAGTCAATCCCAACTCAGAGCGCCCAAAGCACAGAGTAGTACTGCTCCCTCAGCTTTTCAAGGCTGTCTTTAAAAAAAGCTCCCAAACAGGTTTATTGGTATTCCATTTGTGTATCATACAATTCAATAGTTCAACCCATATCAAGAAGAGTTGTACCATCTTTACCACGGTCCATTTTAGAACATTTTCTTTTTCCCATACACATTGTTACTCATGTAATTCCCCCCCACCCCAACTTCGGCAAAAATATATACAGCAAAACCTTCACCAATTCATCAACTTCTACTTGGATAATTCCGTGCCATTGATGATTCTCTTTGTGTTGTACAGCCTATTGCTACCCCTCTCCAAATTGTTCTGCCACCATTAAAATGAACTCAATGCCCTCTAAGGACTGCCAGTCTTTATGGGAATGGACAGTCTTGTTTTGTGCCCCTTGGAGCGGATGGTGGCTTTGCACAATTCCCTTGTGGTTAACAGCCCAATAAATAATCCACCATGCTACCTGGTAGGTCCTTGTTTCACAGGTGAGAATATCAAAACAGAGAGGCTGTTACCCAACATGCCCAAGGACATCCTGCCTATAAGTGGGGAAGTCTGGATCCAAACTCACTCAGTCTGATCCCTAAGTCTGGTCTTTTGTTATACCATAGTCCACTCCACTTCCCATTGATGTGGCGGGGTAGGCATGTCCAGATGCAGGAATTGGTGATCTTACAAGAGCTTGTGGAAGTCTCCCTTAAGTTCCTCCATTTATTCCAAAGAAAAAGTTTGCCAGAAGTTTTTCTAATTCTTGGTATGACTAGTCATCCAAGACGGTCAATGAGAGAGGGTGGCTTCTGGGAAGGATGGACGTCCACTGTACGCATTTCCTAGTTGTCCTGAGAAAATGAATCATTTCCTCCAAAGCTGTATGGTGTAGAGCAGTGGTTCTCAACTTTCCTCATGCCTCGACCCTTTAATACAGCTCCTCATGCTGTGCTGACCCCCAACCATAACATTATTGTCATTGCGACTTCATCACTGTCATTTTGCTACTGTTATGAATGGGGCGACACCTGCAAAAGGGTCATTTGACTCCCCAAGGGGTCACGTCTCACAGGTTGAGAACTGTTGGTGTAGAGGCTAAAAGAACCTATTCTGGAGCCAGGTTACTTGGTTTGTGTCCAGCCTATCCTTACAGAAGTCTTGGTCGTATAGTGGATTAAGTGTTTCACTGATAACTCCAAGGTCAGCAGTTTAAATCCACCAGCTTCTCCCTGACAGAAAACGTAGGCTGTCTGCTCCCATAAAGATTTACTCTTGGAAATCCCAAGGAGCAGTTCTATTCTGTCCTATAAGCTTGTTACTAGTCGGAATCAACTTGATGGCAGTGGACTTGGTTTGGGGTTTTGGACTTGTCCTTGGCTAAGTTACTTTATCTCCTTAAGTTCAGTTTCCTCATCAGTAAAACCCTAAAGTCAATTCTGACTGTGGTGAACCATATGTTACAGAGTAGAACTGCTTCATAGAGTTTTCTTGGCTGGAATCCTTACGAAAGCAGGCCATTCTTCCGCGGCCACGAGGTGGATTTGAATAGCCATCCTTTAAGTGGAGTGTAATAATTTGCATCGTGCAGGGATCATATTTGTAAAATAGGGATAAAATACCTGCCTTATTGGTTTATGGTGAGGAGTATATACAAATTAATATATGGCAAGTGTGTAGGCCATTATCTGGCACCTAGGAGGCAGTGGATACATGTTTGCTGTTTGCATTTTCTTTTTAAGGCCCCAGTCTTTTCACTTTTAGAAGAATAATTTTATTGACATATGGTTCACATATCATACATTTCCACAGTTCAGTCAGAATAAAAAGAGTTGTACAGTCATCATCACGATCAGTTCCAGAATATTTCTTCCCTCTTACATTCACTATTAGCTCTTCATTTCCCTCCAGTCTCCTCCCTATGTCCTCAAAAGTCCCCAATCCAGTTACTGTCTCTATAGTTTCACCCTTCCTGGACTTCATATACCAGAAAACCTACAAAATAAACAACAATAACAAAAAAAAATACCAATTGAGAAAAAAGCAGGAAGTATTAAAAATGCAGGAAGTATTAAAAAAGCAGGAAGCATTAAAAACTAAACACATTTAAAGTGAGTCAAAAGGAGATCAAATGATTAGATGTCACATATTCACCTGCCTTATAAAATTGAGTTCGCAATCCCCTCTGTCTGATAGCTATTCACACCCCTCAACTGTGGTTGGAAGGAACTCATCAGAATCCATGTAGGGACTTTACCAGTGGATTTGGGTTCCTACTGCCATCCATTGCCTTCAGCACATCAGGTGTTCACAATTTAAGCTCTGATCCCATCCCCTCTTTTAGATTTGGATTTTATTAAACATCCCTGCCTCACACAGGCTGGTGTGCTTCTTGCATGTGGGCTTAGTTGACGCTTCACTTAGATGGCTGCTTGTTTGAAGACGTGCCTTTAAGACCCCCACATGCTCTTTATATTTTCCATGGTAGGCTAATATAGTTTGGCGCTCCAGAGAGTTTTTCCAGGATTAAATTCTGAATCTGCGCAAGACCACCCAGCTACTTAGTAGTGGAGACAAGGTTCAAACCAGGTTTGTCTACACCGATAAGCCATGGCCACCTCTCAACAGTCGATAGGACAACTCAAGAGAAAATCAGCCAAAAAGGAGAAAATCAGCGAGACACAACGACGCCGTCAACCTATAGGATGTAACAGACATTTGATGGAATAGTTCACTCCCACACAGCTGACTAGGCATTTTCAGGCACCCATGAAACCCATAGCAAGATGGCCATTTTCCAGGTGAGTAAACAGGCCCTGACAAATTACAAAGAGGTGGAATCATATAGAGCCTATTCTCTGACAACAATGGACTCTGAGTCCTAATCAGGAACAGGAAAATCCCGACTTCGACACTAAACAAGATCCATGGCCTCACCGCCCGCAGAGCAGTGGTTCTCAACCTCCCTAATGCTGCATCCCTTTTATACACGCCTCACGTGGTGGTGACCCTCAAGCCTACAATGATTTTCGTTGCTACTTCATCACTGTCATTTTGCCACTGTTATGAATCATCATGTAACTATCTGATATGCAGGATGTATTTTCATTGTTACAAATGGAACACGTTTAAAGCATAGTGATTAAGCAGAAAAACAATATGTAATTCTCTATTGTGAAATAGTTATTTCTAGTTGCAAATAAATGAAATTTCGTCCTGAAGCATGGCATGGCATGGCACGGGTAGCAGTCTTAATCTAACAACAGTCAACTACATCGCAACATTTTGCGTCAAAAGCCGATGTCAGTGCGAAGGTTGAGGTAACTTCTTTCCCACCAGGTCAGTATATCTGTCTGTGGGCGGACCTGCTGGAGACGATAGAGGAGCGGTGTCTCGGTTCCTAAGGCCATCGGAAATATGTGTTTTCCGATGGTCTTAGGTGACCCTGTGAAAGGGTCTTTGGGTCCCCAAAGGGGTCGCGACCCACAGGTTGAGAGCCACTGCGGTAGCGTCTCCCTGGGGCCATTCACAACAACAACCCACAGTTTTCTGACTCTTGCTCTCACCTACACAAGGTGCCTGGTGGGAAAGCAAAAGCGTCCGCACCTGTCAGGTGCCCGCGTGGCAAAGCCACTCTTTGGGGTTTGTCGGAGTTCTGAGTAGGAGGAGACCTCTGTGGGTCTCTGTTTCCTAGGTTCTGGGTGCCGTGCTCGAGTTCTCTGGGGCTCTTGACAGCGGCTCCTTTGTCCTTGGCCTATGCTTTCCCTCATTGGTTCATACCTGAATCCATGAGGTTGGACAGGAAACCCACACAGACCCATGTGGCCCTAAGCATGTTTGCTCCTTTCTTAGCCAGAAAGCCCAGGAAAATATCTCAGGCAAACTGCCGCCCACCCGCCAGGCAGGCCCAGATGGTCTTAGATTTCTGTCTGGGAACCAAGCTGGGACGGTTTCTACTTCCCCCTTCATCTGAAATAGGGGAAAAACTGGAAATGGCGTAACTGTCTAAAAATAGGAGACTGGAGAAATACATGATGTTGACTTAATAAAGTACATTAGTATGCAGATCTGAGACACAGGGGAGTCAGCGATAGAATGCAGCTAGCAACAATGCTGTGTGTCCAAGCATCCATGAAGAAGCTGTCTAATGACCCAAAAAGCTCTCGCAGCATATCATTAGAGTGAAATACCCCGTCCGTTAGCATCATGTCAAGTATGATCATAGTTTTGTGAAAAAAACATGCTCACTTTGAGAAACATGTGCATCGTCCTCACATGAAAACGGCAACAGTGGTTACCTCTGGTGTGAAGACTGAGGGTCCTTTCTTGTGTCTTAGTCATGTTTCTGCATTTTCTCAGTTGTCTGATTATCTTTAGTCAAATAACTTGTGCCTGGTCCACTTTCTCCCCCACTACCAGCTCTTCATTGCTTCGTTTTCTTCCCTCTCCAGCTTATACACCATTTACTTTCCTCCGGCCTCTTCCCAATGCCTTTACTGCACTGTCTTCCCATAAGCTGTGAAAGGGCCAATCATGCATGCATCCCACCCTCTGCTTTCTCTTTTCAGAGGCTGCTGATGGGGGAAAACCACACTACAGTGTAGGATGGGGTTGGTGGTCAGGTATCTCTCAAATGTTTATTTTTCTTACTTATTACTCCTACCTCTGAGGCCTGGTGACACCATGGATATGCACTGGGCTGTTAACTGCAAGCTCAGTGGTTAGAGGCCACCAGCCGCTCCGCAGAGGAAAGCTGAGGCTCTCTGCTCCTGTCAAGATTGACTTCTCAGAAACCCCCAGGGGCAGTTCTAGCTTGCTGTGAGTCGGAATCCACTTGGCAGCAGTGAGCTTTTTGGTTTTATGAGAGGGCACATTGATGAGCAAGATGGAACTTAGGCATGCGGATCCACAGTAACCAAATGAAGAAGAGTATAAAATCACCATGGCAGGTGTGCAGAGCAATGAAGGGTTAAAAAAAGAAGACAGAAACAGAGTATCACGATAGTGATGAGTGAGCCACATCTCTCTCTCTTTTTACAGAAAAAAATCACTTTATTGGGAGGCCTTACAGATATCATAACATCCCATAGTTTAAGCACATGAAAGAGTATTGTACAATTGCTACCACAATCACGTTTCAAACTTTTTTTCTTCTTCTTGAGCTCCTCGATATCAGCTCCCCTTTATCCCTTCCCTCCCCCACCATACATCCCAGGAACCCTTATTCTTTTTAACATTTCTATAATAGTCTTATTTTCCATATTTTACACAGTCCAACGTATCCATTCACATACAATTCTGTTGTTTGATCCCATCGAGTAGGGTTACACAGTGCTATCATCAGTTCCCTATTACCCTCTTCCTCCCCTCTCTCTTTCCATAGCCTCAGGGAACCATTACTCCTGTTACTGTTTCTCAAGGGTTCTCTTTCATGTACTGAAAGATCTTAAATATACAAATGAACATATGCAAATCTAATACGACTAGTGAGATAAAACAAGTAGAAACCATAATAGTAAGGGGAGGAAATATGAACAAACTAGAGGATAGTTAAGTATTTCATCAATGCCATACCACACCCTGGATTTATCATTCCTTCCGTGCGCCTTCTCAGTGGGACTGTCCAATTATCTCACAGGTGGGTTTGGGATCTCCATTATATCCCTACCCTTTCACCTTGATTTGGCTGCTTGTTTTTGAACTTCTGATACCTCTTCACATGGACACCCCAGACACTATGTCTTTTATTTATTTATTTATTTATTTTTTTAATTACAAAGCTACGTTTAATACTTTGGGGTGAGCCCCACAGGAATAAAAAACACTGGGAAGGGGTAACCCCCTCACCCCCCAGGTGTGGCCCAGGGGGCGAGGGGCTACCTGAGGGGAAGGGAGCACAACAGGGACCCGCTGCAGACTCAGGGCAAAGGGAATGCCATCGGTGCTGGGACCTGTGAGCACTACAGGAGGACCGCGAGCGTGGTAGGACTGGCTCCAGGCAAACAGGCGAAGGGCAAGAGGGTTGGACACGAAGCCACAGAGCTACTTGGGTTCCTCCTTCTTCTCGTTTGCCTTTTTCTGCTTCTGCTGCATGATCTCCGAGTCCCTCTGCTTGCGGGCAGCAGCAGAAAGCCCGTCATCTCGGCGCTTTCCCTTAACCGAGTCGCTCTGCTTTTTCATATTCTTCTGGCGGGCAAGCTCGCGTTGGTTACCGCGGGTCATGGCGACGGCAGCGGCTCCGGCCTGCCTAGGTTGCGTCCCCTCATTCCGACACTATGTCTTTTAAAAGTCGGGCTCCATCAGCTTTCTTCGCCACATTTGCTTATGCCCCAATTTGTCTTCATCGATCCTGCTAGGAAGGCGATTATCAAACAATGCCACATTACTAGAACAAACTGTTCTTGAACTGAGATAAGATTTAAGTAGAGCCCCAAAGTCCATCTGCTTCCTTGTTTCATTTGCATGTATATACATATACAAACACACGTACACACATATTTACATTTTTTTCTTCCGTCTTTTTTCCCCCTCCTACCTCACTGTTATGTTAGCCACCGTTCACCTCCCACATCTCCTTTTAAACTCCAACTACACTGAGTTGCTTGTAGGGCCGTCCAAGTGCCCTGCGTACTCACCTAGGCATGTGCTAGTTTCTCCTCTTCTCTTTCTCTTCTGCTTGACCTGGTGGGTTTCTACGTGCCCTTCACTGCTTAGAGGCTACTTCCTCCAACAAGTCTTCCTGGACAGCCCTGAGGCTGGCTTAGGTGTGTCCTCTCTGCCCCTTAGGCTTTGATTGGACGCCGGACATACTGCACTGTCATTTCTGGTGACTTCTCAGTTTCTTCCCAATGGCTTTCAGAGGCATGGACAGCCGTCCACAGTCAGGAACGCATTTGACATTGTAATGCAGCAGCAACCCCACCACAGGCACATATATACCATATGTAAATCAAATGTTTCACAGAGCGGTATTTACTCTGCATGGACACACACTGAGCTTTTAATCTAATTCATTAATGAAAAACAACCAAACATGCTGACCAGAGGTGGGTAAACTTTTTCTGTAAAGGAGCAGATAGAAAATATTTAGAATTTGTGGGTGGTCTGGTCTCAGTTACCCCTGTCGTACTCAGACTCTGCCATTTGTATTGGGAAATCAGTCGGAGACAATAGATGAATAAATGGACACGGCTCTCTCAGTATAACTTCCTGTATGTCCACTGCATTTGGAATTCATCCAACTTTCCTATTGTGAATAGTCTCTAGTCCATTCCCAGTCCAACAGATTAAAAAGTGTAAAAGTGATTCTTTCAGGCCAGACAAAAAATAGGAAAGATTTGTCGAGAGGGCTGTAGTATGCCAGCCTCTGCCCTAAACTGGAAGCTACATGGGGCAGGGACTGAGCTCTCTTCCCTTCTTCTCTGTTGTATCTCTAAAGTTCAACACAAGGCCTTATGAACATTCAACGCAAAAATGAATTATTGAGGAGGACAATTTGCAAATGAAACCGAAATGTTCATGGCAGAACCATGAGCAGAGTGCAGCTAAACAAAATAAACACATCCTCAGTAATCCCAGCACTGGGAGATAACGAGATCCCTTCTGTTTTTATGTAGCAGACGACAGTAATAGAGAGAAAGGCGGTGGCTGTGGGAGAAGAATTCCGTGTTCCCTCCATCCCCCAGGGCCCTTGCCTTCCTCCATCTGGCTGTGGAAGGTGAGGCTGGAAGGAAAAGGGAGACAGGGCGGAGAGACTAAAGAGGGGAGAGGCTACTCCATCAGCAATATTGCCATCCTGGGTGGTGCGAAAGGGCAGCTGAAAGGTGGAGTTTTCGTGCCCCCAGATGTCCCTCAGACAGGAGTTCTGTCAATCTGCTTCTAAAGCGTCAGTCATTGGAAATTCTCCGGAGCACAGCTCTGTTCTGACACACATCAGGTCACCACGTTGCTGCTAGGTGCCATGGAGCTGATGCTGCCTCCCCTGCACAACTGAAGGAAACACTGCCGGTCCTGCGCCACCCCCACTATGGCTCTCAGGCTTGAGCCTGTGCGGCAGCCACTGCGTCCCTCCCTCTTGTCAAGGACCTTCCTTTTTTCATTGCCCCTCCTCCACTTCGCCAAGCATGATGTCCTTCTCCAGGGACCAGTCTCTCCTGACATGTCCTAAGTACTTGAGACAAAGGCTCACCTCCCTCACTTCCAAGCAGCATTCTGGCTGCCTTCTAAGACACCTTGGTTCTTTAGCAGTTCTGGGTACTTTCCATAGTCTGCTCCAGCACCACAATGCAAATGCATCGATTCTTCGTCAGGCTTCCTTATTCAGTGTCCAACTTTCACATGCATAGGAGGCAATCGAAAATACCACGGCTTGGGTTCGGTGTACCTTCGTCCTCAAAGTAACACCTTTGCTTTTCAATACTTTAAAGCGGTCATGCGCAGATTTGCCCAATGCAATTCCTTGCTTGATCTCAACTGCTGCTTCCACGAACATTGCTGGTGGATCCAAGTGAGATGTCATTCTTGACAACTTCCATCTTTCCTCTGTTTATCACACTGTTGTCTCTTGGTCCAATTGTGAAGACTTGTTTTCTTTATATAAGTTGGGATGGATTCAACTGACAACTGGTTTTACTATGTGCCAAGCCAAGTTAGACCCTGAGCTGTGGGTGTAACACCAACCTCTCCCATTTTATACCTGGGAGAGTAGAGGAGAGATTACAAGTGTAACAAATGTCACTAAAGAAGACATACAAAGTTGGGGGCAGGGAAGACCTCCTTCTCTAAAGAAGAGAGGTTTTGGCAGAGGCTTGTAGTTCGATGGTGTGTTTGTTTTGAGGCATCTGACTGGTGGGTAGACAGGGGGCAGTAAGTGGCATGAGATCAACTTGTGGAGGTTGGTAGGTACCACATCAAAAGGGTCTTGTCATCCAGTCCTAAGTTCACAGAAGAGATTGATGAACAAATTAACACACATGCACATACACACACACACGTGCGCACACACAGCCAAAGCTAGGATGAGCTACATTCGGCAGGCCAAATGACTCCATTGTTTAAATAAATTGGAGGCATGGAAATAAAAAGAAATTAAAGGAAAGGAGGCCCATTACAGAAATAAGAGTTAAATTTAAGAACCATAATAACCAAAAGTAATGAGTGGGCTTATTTATGTCTCAATGGGAAAAGGTTGAATGTGGATTGAGTTTGTTTTTAAAAATTAATGTATTGTTAATTAGGTGGGGTGTGGGTAACATTTTGGACAATCAATTCTGCATTCAATGGTTCAAACCAGTCATCAGCCTGCTTCCCGATATCCTACCCTCTACACCCCTCATTTCTCTCCTGTGGATCTCGAGACTCCCTTCTACATTGCCCCACCTCCTTTGGGACCCTCCAAAGTCTGTCCCCTTTGGTAGGCAAGTCCTTGTCTTGGTTTTTATCCTTGAAGCAGTGGCTTCACACACACCTGCCGTTTTGTGACTGACTTGTGTGTATGTACCACAGTCTCTTGAGCTGAGTATTATTTTGAGGAATCACTATTTTTTTATTGGGTGATGACCTGGTGGTGACATTAAAAAAAAACACCACCTTTTTAGATGCCTATCAGTGAGATGACTGAGGCTCGGGGAGGGTGTTTTTGAAGACCCTGGGGAATCTGTGGGGAAGGGAGAAATAAAGTGGATATAATACCGACAATTTTCAAAGCTGGACGATATTCACTATGCTCAGTTCCTGGACTTGTGTGTATATTTGAAAGTTTAGGTAATAAAACGATGAGAATAAAGAATGACAGATGTCAACATAAGGAGTCTGAATTTGATTTGTAAAGCATTTTTGCTTTGAAATAATTTCAGATTTACCGATGAGTGCAGAGTCGAGTGCTCCCATGCACTCTTGACTCACCTTCCTGCAAATGTTAGTTTATATAGGGAGGTGTGTTCCAAAAGCGTGTGTGGAAATTCCATTGTCTTTCAATTCCATTTTTCCGTGAGCTTTTTGAAGCTCCAGTGTAAATTGGCATCGCTACCATACAGTGAGCTCAACCAGGAGCTTTATTAGGACGTCTCTAGTGATTCTGTCCCAGGGCAGGGTAACACACCGGAGTTCATTGCCCTGTCTCCAGTCTCTTCCAATCTGTGACAATTTCTTGGTTTTGCTTGGTCTTTTATAACTTTGGCACTATTGAGGAATTCTTGCCGGGTGTTGTGTTGCCTGTCTCATAATTTGGACTTGTCTGATGCTTTCCCATGGATCTTGGAGAGGAGTACCACTGAGGTGATATGACCTTCGGATCACATGTCACGTGGCACGTGGTGTCTGTACACCTTATAATTAACCTAGGTCACTTGGTTAAGGAGGGGTGAGCTTGTAAGTTTTCTCCACTATGTTTTCCTTTCTGTGCTGTATTCACGAAGTCCAAGCCACACTCAGAAGGATTTTAAGAGCTGCAGGAAGTAAAGAGACTTAAACAGTAATGTTCTTAAATGCATTCAAAAGGAATGTGTTTCAGTGTGTTTCAGAAGGATTTGCTGGCTGCAGCGTGGGGACAAGATATAACTGCAGTGGAACTGGAGATAAGCTGAGGGATAAAAGCGATTTTGTGGGGTCATTGACTTAACAAGAATTATTTGATGGGGGATGGGGGAAGGAAGGGAAAAAAAGAGGAGCCAACCAAGGACTCAAATAGAAAGTAAATGTTTAGAAAATGATGATGGCAACATATGTACAAATATACTTGATCCAATTGATGTAAGGAATGTTGTAAGAGCCCCTGGTAAAGTGATTTAAAAGTAATAATCATTCGTTGCTGGAGAAGAGGAATGAGGCCTGGTGGGATCAAGGATGACGGCGGTGACGTTTTTAACTTACCCACCACCTTAGTGAGAAGCTGCTTTCGGCTTCTATTCTTGGGGTGGCTTCCTCAAGGTCCCTGGGACTGGCCAGTGGCACACCAACACAGAAGTGGGGCGAGGGAGGAGTAGGCATCCATGTCACAGGGTCGGGAAGGGACTGAGGAAACAGACCTGTGTTCCAGAGGGCTGCCAATGGCTAAGGTGGGGGTTCGTAGAGTACCAGGGAGGAGCCATGAGGGCCTAGTGGGTTACCTGTTGGACTGCGGTTGGAAGTCACCAGTGGCTCCGAGGGAGGACCAGTTACAGTCCCGGGTGCCCACCAGGGCAGTTCTCCATCCTGTCCTGATAGGGTGGCTGTGACTTGGAAGTGACTCAGTGCAGTGAGCTCCTATCTTCTAAGGTGCCTCTGGGTAAACCCATTAGGATTTGGACCACCCAGGGGCTGAGGGAGATATCCAATCATCCCTACGTCTTTCTCTTCCTCTCATCACCTCCGGGTTTGGAGGGATCCTGGGTGCCAACTGTAAGCGTGTGGCTATTCCAGGTAGGCGCTAGGCTATTTTGGCGTCCGAAGAAGACAGGCCTGGGGCCCTGCCTCCAAACGCCCGGCTTTGGGAACTCGAAACGCGGGTCTTCCAGAGTCAGAAGTGACTACCGGGCAACAAACATCAAATGGTCAAGGACGCCGTGACCTCGAACAAGTCATTTCATTTATTTACCTTTTCGGATTCCACCAACCAGTCCCTCCCCTCTGCCTTGGGCCTTTCCGTTTTGCCTTCCCGACCGGCGGGTTGGGGCGCGGGGCGGCTTCCCCAGGCCTCACTTTCGCCGGCGGGCCCCCCGCCCGGACTTCTTCTCTCCACGGCGCCTTCGCGCGGGGGCCGTCGGCGCGGCGGGCGTCGGGGCGCGGGGCGCGGGGCCGGGCGCAGGGCGAGCCCCGCTGCCGTGCGTGGGCTTGTAGACCAGGTGGAAGATGAAGGCGTTGCAGTACCTGGGGGCGGGGCGGGGCGGGGCGTGGTCAGAGGCGGGGCTTGCCGCAGCCGCTCCGCCCGGAGCAGGGTCCATTCTGGGCCGGGGGCGGGGATTCTGAGGCTGGAGCCGTCGCGGGCAGCGTTGGAGCGGGGGACGCCAGGTGGTCGGGATGGGAAGAGGAGAGCCCCACGGGCAGGGGCCCTTCAGGACGCCGAGGAAGAGAGGCTCAGGCTCCGGAGGGCGGCGGGAAGGGTCTCGGGCCCTCACCAGGGCATGCAGTTGTCAGCAGCTCGGAGGCGAAAAGGGGAGCGGAAGGGGTTGGGCTGCGGGGGGCTGGTGCCCCCTCCGGTGGCCACCGCCATGGTCTGGTCGTCCATCACACAGCCGTACTCGCTGCTCTCCGTGAAGAAGGCCGGCACGCGGAGGGACTGCGGGTGGGGTGGGGCCTCAGAGCAGCTCCGTGAGGCCCCGCCCCGCAAGGACACCCCCCCCCCCCCAGGCAACCAGGGTGGTTGATAAGGGCTGGAAACGGAGGCCCTAGAAAACATCCAGATAGGGGCGGGGCCAAAGGCACACCCAGAAGGCAGGGGGACCTAGGCCCGCCCCCCAGGTCTGATGGGCTAGAGGAGAGGGGAGACCAGGGGCCCCGGAGGGGCAGAGGCTGCCTGGGCAGGGAATGGCAGAGGTTCCTCCTAGCCCCCGGCCCCCACCTGTAGCCGGGGCAGAGAGCTCAGCCAAGTGTCCTTGAGCCCAAAGCCAGAGTTAAATCCTGCAGGAGAAGAAAGAGCAGGGAGCAGTTGGCTCCCATGGTCAACTTCTCCCCATCCTTTCCCACCTGTCCCTGAGCCTGGGGTTTCAGGTTCTCACCAATAACCAGGTCGGGCTTGGGTCCTTGAAGCAGATGGTAGGGCCTGGCTGACACCTTAATCTGAAGATCCCTGCGCACCCCTTTCTCTTTGGTCCCAGAACCGAGCCTTGCTGATATGCCAGAACCATTGCGCACAGATACCTCAGGACCATCCTGGGGTGGGGGGGGGGGCGTGAGGAATACGTTGGGG
This sequence comes from Tenrec ecaudatus, assembly GCF_050624435.1. Classification (NCBI taxonomy): domain Eukaryota; kingdom Metazoa; phylum Chordata; class Mammalia; order Afrosoricida; family Tenrecidae; genus Tenrec; species Tenrec ecaudatus. The sequence continues at coordinate 105,000,177 of NC_134539.1, read as the reverse complement.
GCGCCCCTGGCAGTCATGGCACTGCAGGGTGCATCAGGTGAGGAATGGCCAAAGAGGGGGGAGATCAGGGAGATCCTGAGCCCTCACCCTCTGCAGGGTAAAATGCTGTTGGTCACTCTCGGGGGGCAGGTCATCACCCACAAACTGCAGTTCCAGGGCCACATGAGGAAGCAGCACCAGAAGTTCCTGAAGCAGAGAAGAGGGCAGACCAGGCTTCCACTGCCTGTCCACCTCCCCGCACCCACATGCCCCACCTCTGCCTGGGGTCGGACATACCCAGAACACCATGACAAGATCAAACTCCTGCCCCGCCTCCACCACGTGGATCTTCAGAGACTGCTTGTTCTGGATGTTGAGCTCAGGGACTGGGTGAGAAGCCAACTTGGTGAGCATCTGCGCTCCCCCCCTTCTGTCTTCGTTCCCTCTTCCCCTGCCCTCCTCCCCCAGCCTTGCCTATCCTTACAGGACTGGGGCACCAGGTGGGTGATGACGTAGTACACGGTCAGTGGGTAGGTGAGAAGCACAGCCATGGGGGAGTCCAGGCTGAGGCCTCGCCACGTGTAGTAATCCTGCCACGAGCCTGGGGAGAGTGGGTTACTGGGGGACCTGGTTCCAGGCCCCCAACCCAGCCCCTCTTGAAGAATGGCTCCTTTTTGCTTAGGGACCCAGGCTTCTGGGCCTCCAGACTCTGTCCCTCTGAGCCCCTCCAACTCACCAAAGAGGCTCCTGGGTGGTTCTGGCGGGACAGCAGGCATCAAATTAGGCCCATCCCCCTGGAGAAGCTGGTAGGGATCTCCTGAAAGGATGAAAAGAAGGGTGGGGGCTTGGTATCAGTGAGACCTCTGCCTGGCCTATCACCCTCCTCTTTCCAAAGGCCCCATGTCTTCTTTGAGACCACCTGGAACTGTGGCATGAGAAATAGGGGTTTGCCTGGGGAGGAGCTTCTGAAGGGGGTGGGCAGGAGTGATTCTTGAGGGTCAGGAAAAGGTCTTTATTGGCCCTGGGAGATGCTGGGGGAGGGAGACAGGTGCATGTAGAGTGTTTATCTGGGCCCTGAAGAACTTCCCTCTAGGCTAAAGGGCCCATGCCTGAGAGTGGAACCCACTTACCACTGAGAAGAAGACTGAGTGATGGTGTGTTGCCTCTGGGGTGGCTGGGCATGCCGGGGCCTGGGATCAGCATGCTGAGCTGGGTCCAGTAGCCACGAGTGAGGCCCCGAGAGGCCAGGAATGCCTCCTTGTTGAAAGTTTCACTGGTGACCTCTGGAGGAGGAGAAGGAGGGAGGATTGAGGGCCTGGTGGCTCAGACCCAAGGCTTTCAATCGCCTCAGCCTTCCCCCAAGATCCTGGTTGTCTGAATCTGGTTCTAGATGGAATGAACAGCCCTGAGTGTCTACAACAACTCTGTTGGTTTTTAGCCTTTGTTTGTATCCCTATTTTTCAGCTGAGGAAACTGAGGCTCACAGAAGGAAAGTGATTTGTGTAAGGTCACAGTGCCACTTAGTGAGGGAGCTGAGAAGAGAGCATGTGCATCGCTCCATCTTCCAGAATCCCTGAAGCTCTCAGGAACCCTGGTGTGTAGCCTGTACCACCAGGGATCTAGCCCCCATCCCCAAACACAATGGCCAGGTTCTCATCCCAGGGATCTAGACCCCTGGCCCCAACACTAGGACTTCTTCCACCCCTAGGTACCCAGGTCCCAGGCCCAGAGACCTGGTCGCAGTCACCACCCCCCCGCCCCATCTCTGCCTCCTCTCTTGAGCACCTGCAGTGTAGGTAAAAGGCAGAGTTGCCAACTCTCCCGCTCGATCCATGAAGGCTGCAAGCCTTGGGCACCAGAATCGGTGGCTCACATCATCTGGGCATCGCCGCCAGTCAGCCAGGAGACAAGCTTCTCCACAATATAAGACAGCACTACACTGGGGGCTGAGAGACACGAAGTGTCTTTGTAGTTTTAAGCCCTTTGTTACTTGTGTGCGATGAAGCTGTCTGTATGTCAATTGGTCTGGTGGTGTGGGTTAAGCATTGATTGGGCTGCTTACTGCAAGGTTAGCAATTCAAACCCACCAGCTGTTCCAGATGAGACTGTCTGCTCATTATAGGTTAAAACTGATTCAGTGGCAGTGGGCTTCGGCTGTTTGTAAATTCTGTAACAGCTTGCCTCCCCCTGCCCCCTTTAATCCTGTTGTCTTATCCCTCTGCTCCTCACTGTCTGCTGGGCCCCCCACCAGCTGGCTTCCTCTCTGTTGGCCTATTTGGCTCCTTGTCCCCCTCACTCCATCTTTGCTGGTGGCTCACCAGGGTGTCAGCTTCACTTCAAAACTGTGCTTGTGACAAACATGGCAGGTTCGAGCTCGAAGGGAGGCAAAAGTGAAGCCTGGCCGGGGACCCCATGTTCGCATTGGGGTCTTGGCTAACTTCACTCCCAGCCTTGGGACCAGGCTCTCCAACTCTCTGGATGGGAAGATGGTAATCAGGCTGGGGGATCAGCAGTCCAGGCCTCCAGACCTCCCACCCTCAGAAGTTCGATTTTTGTACCGGTGCAGCTGGGTGTCGCCCACAGTAAGCTGTCGGGGCTTCCGGGGGTCTCCGGACCCCATGGGGCAGGCCATGCTGTGGCAGAGGAGCGCGTAGGCTCGAGGAGCCAGGTTCTCCATTCCTGAGCCCCGGCCTGTACTCCCCTGGGTTCCATCCATTAGGAGGTCAATGCCCAGAATGGTGCCATGTTCGTCTGTTACCAGTAAGAGGCAGGTAAGGTGCAGGGGGGCAGCCTCTGGGGAAAGAGGGGAACATTGTAGGGTGTGGGAGGCAAAGATGATCAGCGTCTGAGGTTCAAATTTAAATGCCTGCATGGACTAGGCAAGGTGTAACCTGTGTGAGCAAAGGGACTATGTACATGCCCCACTGGAAGGGGCAGCAGCTACATAGTTCCAGCACTGGCTGCCATCTAGAACTACAGGTCTGCTGTCGGAACTTTAGGAGCCCTTGTTGTGTAGAGTTGGGCTGCTAACCACAAGGTCAGCAGTTCCAATCCACCAGCCACTTCAAGGGAGAAAGACGAGGCCTTTTGCTCCGGGAAAGATTTACAGCGTCGGAAACCCATACAGGCAATTCTACTCTGTCTGTAGGATCGCTATGAGTCAGAGTTGACATGATGGCGGAATGTCAGAGCTTTGGATTTTTCTTGCGAAATGTATAAAGCCAGATTTCTGATTTTTCCCCTCTTCATTCAATGCTTAAATGTTGGCTCTAATTTTAAAAACAAAGAAAACTCGGTCAATGAAAGGAGCCTGGTGGCACTGTGCATTAGTTCATAGGGCTGCTCACTGCAAGGTTAGCAGTTCACACCCACCAGCAGCACCTCGGGAGAGAAATGAGGCTGGCTGCTCCCATAAAGACTGATAGTCTTGGAAACGCTTCTTCAAGGCGCTGTGAGTTGGAAAAGATTCACTAGCAGTGGGGTTGGTTTGGGGGTTTGGTAGGGAAAGCAGTTTGTGACTCATGGCTGGGTGCTGGGGGTGGGAGAGGACTTTGGGGGTAGGGGCATGGCCGGATCGGAGGTGGGGCAGGGCGAGCCTAGTGCCATACCGTTTCTCCATCCCTTCTTCTTCTCTGGCTCTGTTTCGTCCTCTGCCTTGTCCTCCGGGCCACCATCTTCACTGCCTCTTGCCTCCTGCTCGGCCTCTTCTGGTTCCCCTGGAGGGTTTGCTTCATGGGGGGACTCCCTGCTGGTCAAGGCTGGCTCCCCATCCTCCTCTGGTTCCATCTTCTCTGGACCTGTACCCTCCTCCTCGCCTTTCTCCTCCTCCTGTTCCTCCTCTTCCTCCTCCTCCTCTTCCTCCCCGTCCAGGCTGACAAAGCTGACATAGGAGCTCAGGTCTCGAAGATGGAGTGGGGGCTCCTCTCCTAGGAGTCTGGCCGCCCCCAGGCCAGATCCAGGACCTGGCTCCACCCCTTGCCCCAGGCTGATGCCTACACTGTGGTTGGGCAAGACATGGAGCACCCAAAGGGCAGGGTCCTGGGGCAGCCTTCGGATCTGAGCCTCCAGTGGTCTCCAGCGGCCCTCGAGGTTGGCTCCTCCAGCCCCACGCTCTGCCACAAACTTTCGGAACCAGCCAAAGAGGAGGGCGGCAAAATCCAGGAACTCGTCCCGGTATCCAGACACAAACTCCATGTCTTCTGGGGCACAGGACCTGGCCTCAGTGAGCAGAGGAAGAGGGATATGGAGTGAGGGGGGGTGGTGAGAGGGTATGGGCTGTTTAACGGGGTGGGTTGGGTTTGAGAGCTGCTTGGGGAAGAATCTGCGGTGAGTGTCCCCCCCAACAAGTCCAAACTCATCGCCATTGAGTCAGTTCTAACTCACAGCGACCCTATAGGACAGGGTGGAAAACCGCCCCTGTGGGTTTCTGAGACTGTAACTCTCCAGGGGCCTTGCCTTTCTCCAGTGGAGCAGCTGGTGGTTTTGAACTGTTGACCTTAGGGGTTAGCCGCCTACTGGGTAACCACTACACCACCAGGGCTCCTGTGGATGAGGGTTGGAACTCAGAATAGGATTTTCAGGGCAGAGGATGGGGTTTCCGGGCCCAGAAAAGGGGTGAAGTGCGAACATAGAATGAAGTTGAGGATGAGTCCTGGTGGGGGGCTCTAACTTTTGGGGCCCAAAGTTTGAGGACTCAAATTCTTAAAAGTAGGGTGTGAAAGAATAATGGAGATGGGGGGGGGGTGGGGTGAAGAGGGGGGTGCGGCAGGGGCGTGGCTAACCCTCTAGCCAAGAGTCTGTCTGGGAGGGAAGAATTTGGGCTGGTCGCTCAGAGTGGGAATGGACTTGAAGACAGTGGGGATTTTAGGGAGGAAAGAGTGGGAGGTGGGAACAGGGCCGGGCACCCCTTCAGCTAGGCTCAGTGTGGCGACGGGACGCGAAGGGACAGGACGCGACGCCACGGGAGAGAGCTACCCCCTCCCGGCCGCCCGCTCCACTGCTCCGGTACCTGCAGCCGCCACCACTTTTCGAAGGTAAATACCACGGGGTGGCAGTCGTGACGTCAGGGTCGGCCCGAGCCCCCGGCCCAGCCACGCCCCTGGTCACCCGCCGTGACCATGTGACTGCATCCCCCCCCCCACCTCCGCAGTGGACAGCTGAGCTGGGAAGTGAAAGTGTGGGGAGGGGTTGGCTTCAGCCTCTCCCCGACTTCACAGCTCTGACTGGCAGGCTTGGGACAGGGGGGCCGAGGGGGACCCCTGAACAGAATCTGCCTAGCAGGCCGGCCCCGCCTCCATACCTGTTTCCTTTCGCTTTCAGACTTTCTTGGCCGGTGCTCAGCAAAGGCTCGGCCGGTGCGGTACAGAGATCGGGGCACTCCGCCCCCGCGGGGGGTTCCCCCACTCCCGTGGTACTGACCTCACGTCTCCTCAGACCGACCGCGGCCTCGCGCCATTCCTCAGCCCCGAGAAGAGAGAGAGAGAGCGCCTTTGGGAATCGGAAGTCAGACGGTGCGTCCCCCGGACGATGTGGCAGGACCGGGAACCCTGGTCCCTGGTTCTCCTGCTACTGCTAATGCAGCTGCTTTTGCCAGGTTCGTCAGGGGTCGGGCTGGGGGCAGAGCCCTGGGAAAGGAATGTTGAATGTGGCAGGTGTCTGGGGACACTAGACCAGTGAGGTTGGGTGAGCTTAGGATCGCCAAAGCAGGCCCTATGCCTGAGGTCCAGGTAGGTACATGGGGGTCTTTGGCATGTGTGATGTGTGGGTTGAGCCCTGGGAGCCTATGGCAAAGGTGGCAACTGGGCAGTGGACTGGACGCTAAGTAACAGTTGGGGGAGTCCCTGGGCCTGGCGACCAGTGCTGACCCCTTCTCTCGGCTCAGGCAATGGGAATGAGGGCAGCATCAGTGGAAGCTGTCACTGTGATGCTTTACGTTTTGACCTGTCCACGGCAGAGGAGGCACATATCCGAAAATACGTGAAGGAGTATCAGCGCTGCCCAACCTATGTCAGGTAACCCGCTGTCTCTGGAACTAGTGCCTCTAGGAATCTTGGAGGTCAAAGCCAGATGTTTAAACAGACCTAGCTCTTGAGCTAAACTTCATCCCAGTCTGTTTCCTTCCCTGTCCCACCTGCCTGGGATTTCCCAGTTTCCAGAATCAATGGCTTTCTTGGCGGTGACTTCAAGTCATTGGAATGAGGAAGGAACTGGGCAGAAAAAAACCATCAGAAAGACGAGGTAGTTTTTTTTGTGTGTGTGTAGGTTCCGACTATATTCCAGGACCGTGTGCGGGGGAAATGCCCAACAGTGGGTTCGGGAGCTGATGAGCTGCTTGGATAACAAAGGTGAGCAGCTTCTGCCTTCTTCCTCAGGTTTTGCCTTCGGGGCTTCGGCAGCTCCCCCTCACCAGGTTCTTTGAGTCACTGTTCTGCTCGTGCCACACCTCACATTCCCAGAACTCACTTCTAGAGTTAGTCCAAGGACTTTCACTCAGTTCTCGTGGGGCAGGACTGACTCATCAGCTTTGACTCTGACCTATGTTCGTTTTCCAGTCTCTCCGACCACTAGTGCTACTGTTTACTTACTGTTTGTCTCCTGACAGTTTATGATAAACACTTGGACACATAAAAATGGACTTGCACCGTGAGCATCCACATTCGCCACCCAGGTCCTACCGTGAATGATTTGCTAAACTTGTTTCTTTAGACCTCCACCTGTCTCTCCACTCCTCTGCTCATCATCAAGCCATCTTCTTCTTCTTTTTTAATCAATTAGCCAAGTTTGACTTGCTCATTTTTTGCATTTGAGGTATCCTTCAATAACATCCTTGGCTTGAGCTTCTCTGCCATCGTCCTTAACAACCACACAACTGCAACCAACCACTTAATTTTTCAGAGACCCACCGACTCTCCTAGTTTCTTGTTGCCATCCACCTCAGTGCGGTCGATGTGGTGTTGGGCACACAGGGCCTCCACTCATGGGACATCCTAGGCTCATCACAGTAGTATGCAAGCACACAAAGAGGAGCTTGGCGCTTGTCTAAGGCTTTGGCAGCTTCTCGAATTCCACGTGCTCTTCAGCACCTCCTGTAAAGCAGGGTTGATGTTCAGGACACCTCTGGAAGCAGGACCTTCTTCGGCCACGGCGGTGGGTTACGGGGTAGGACCGAATCTTGGCGGTGGGTTACGGGGTGGGACTGAATCTTGAACACACCAGAGCCTCCGCCTCTGCACAGCTTGAGGACATCACAAACGGTTCCTCCCCAAACACTTCAGCATGCGTATTGTGAAGGAGAGGTCAATACCGTATGGTCCCTTTTTTTCTTTTAAGGTAAAATTTACAGGCAACGAGGGGAGCTCATATTAAATGTACATGCAAAATGTACACCGTCCCAGTAGCAACATAATAGCATTACCTACGTTAGCGAGCTGATTCCGGCTCAGTGATGGCTGCTAAGATTTCGGAGGTTTTGTCAATGTGAGCGGGTGTGTTTCTGGGAGCAGGCAGCCTCATCTTTCTCCCGTGGCGTGGTGATGGTCTCTAACTTCCCTGACAGCTCCCTTAGGCCTCCTTGTCCTCAGCATGAACATTCATGCCATCCCAAACTTGATGCATCAGTTGCAGTTCCTCCTGGAATAAATACATAAAACGTTCTTTCATTCCCGCTTAGCGTCCCACAGCCCACCTCGCGGCAGTGGGTGAAGATACTACTGGCAGTTGGTTGGCATCCACTGCCAGAGTCAATTCAGACTCGTAGGTACCCGGAAGGCCAGACTAGAAGCACTCAGGCGGGTTTCTGCGAAGGCAAATCTTTATGGGAGCAGACCTACCTGCTTTCTCCTTCCCTTCGAGTGGCTGGCGAGTTTGAATGTCTGACCTAGAAGTCAGCAGCTCAGCACTTAGCCCATTGCAACACCAGGCCTCCTTTGGATGACACAGACCCCCCCCTTTTTTTTTTTGCCTCTTTGAACTTTTCATTGTGAATTAGATGGAGATTTATAGAGCAGACCCTCAGTCTGACTTTCAACAGCTTGTCTTGGGGTACATGTTCTCAAATGGCTGATTATTCTAAGATGTGTGTACTTCACAGGTGTTACTGTTTGTCTTATAACTGTGTCTACCATTGGATGGGAAACTGAGCCATTGGGGTGAGTTCAGGTCCAGACAGAAAGAGGACGAAGGGCCATAATCTCGAAGGTTCTTCTGGTCTCTATTTCACCAACGAGCCTGACCTTGTTTAAGATTTTGAGTGATTTGAAAAAAGTTCTACATTTTTATTCCATTCTTTTCAGGACTTTTTATTTTAAACAGTTTTATTGGCATATAATTCACACATCATACAATTCAACAGTTCAGTCATATTGAGAAAGGTTGTACAATCATCACCACAATCAATTTTAGAGAATTCTCTTCTTTCTCACATTGTTATCAGCTCCTTCTTTTCCCCCAGCCTTCTCTGCCATACCTGCAAGAAACCATCAGTTCAGCTACCATCTCTACAGATTGCCTATCCTGGATTTCATGTACAGGAAGACATGCCATATAAACAAAACCCCTAACAATAACGAAGTAAAACAAGAGAAAAGACTCAGTCAAAAAGAAACCAGAAAACACGGAAAACCAGAACAAATTTAAAATGGGTCAGAAGGGAGAGCAAATGATAAGGCGTTAAATTTTAATCTAACTGCATCTGCACGAATCCACTTCCCATTGTACTCTGCATGATCCCTGCTCCATGGTCTCACCAGAAGCTTCATCCACGCGCTTACGTGTTTCTCCTTCACCTTTTTTTTTTTTTAAAACTGAAACAACTTAAGGTGGGTCAAATGATGCATTTTAACTTAACGACATCAGCCATAATTGACTTTACCGTGTTCTTCGTCTCATACCAGCGCTATTCATATCCCCAGACTAGTCAGAGGGTATTCACCAGAGGCTTAATCTGTGTAGACCCTGAAAATGGATTGTGGGTTTCCACTGTCGTCCATAGCCTCCTGTAAACCAGCTGTTCGCTATTTCATCTTTGATGCCATTCCCTCTTTTGGATCTGGATCTTATTCTTATCCTTGGTTCCGCAGGCTGGTATGCTTCTTTCAGGTGGACTTACTTAGTTGATGCCTCACTTAGATGACTACTTGTGTGAAGACAAGCCTGTAAGACTCCAGATGCTATTCTGATAGCTGGGCACCATCTAGTTTCTTCACCATATTTTGCTGTAGTACCCATATCTCCATTGACCTCTTCATGATCTTTCCAGGACCTTCTAAGGGGATCCCTTTCAGAGGAGTTGGTAGTGGTAGCTGGGCACCATCTAGTTCTGGTCACAGGGTTATGGAGTTCATTCGTCTATTGGACTGTTCCGTGTGTGTTCACTTTTCTTTCTTAGCTTTTTATTGTTAAAGTGAAGGCTTGTCGAGCATATCAATTTACCTTCAGCAATCCATACACACGGTTCCAACTAAGCCATTCCAATCTCCTCAATGTACCATCACTTATCCCACTTCCTCCCTGGGTTTGTTGTTTCCATCCCACCCCCGTCTTTTTTATATCTTGGTACTTTGTTCTTGGATAAATGCTGCCTTTTTCATCTTAGTTGATTATTCTAACTATGGGGGTGAGCTCAGTTCCAGACTCGAAGGGTGACTAAAGGTCTTAGTTTTGGGGGTCCCACTGCCTCTGACCACTAAATCTGGTCTTTCATGATTTGGAGGTTTGTTCTATATATTTCTTCCACTTTATCTAAGATGTTCAAGTGTTACCCTTTCGGGGCAGCTGGTGGTGGTGGCTGGGCACCATCTAGGTCTCCTGGTCACAGGGCCGTACAGACGGATGTTTGCTTGGCCCATTAGTCTGTTAGCTTACATGTTTCCATGTCTTTTGATTATTGTCATTCTTCCTAGCTCCCGATGGGAGTAGACCAGTAGTTGCACCTTACGTAGCTGCTCAAGGAACTTTTCACACCCCAGTTACTACTTACCCAAGTAGGATGTAATATATTATTTTTGTGGACTATGCTTGGATCCCTTGAAACTATGGAACAGACGTATACCTTTTAATTCCCTCCAACTACCCTGGACCTTGGTCCTGAAAGGATCATCTTTACAGTTGGAAGATGAGTTCCCAAGAAACTGGCAGACAAGCACCTCAAACCCAGATCTCCTGACTTCCTAGTTCAAAAGGCACATTTATTCTTGGTTCATGGTTATTCTTTTCTATGGTTTTCTGATCCACCCTCCCCCCCTTCCACTCTTCTCCAGCCCCCTTGGTGCTCTCCCTGACCCACTACCCTTCCATTTGCCTCTTTACCTTGCCTTCTGACATTGGATCCCCCCCCCACCCCTTTTCCCCCTCTCCAGAATGTGGACCTACTCTTTTGGCAAGTCAGGCCCGCCAGAAGCAGCTACCTGCTGTCAGCACTCAGGCTCCTGAGCCTACAGAGGGAGCACCTTCACATCTGGGAAGCCCCGCCCAAACACCCCTGCCATCCACCCAGCAGCCCACCCTTCCGGTGGCAGTGCAGTCCTTGGACAGAGGCCTCTTCTACTCCAATGAATCCACCACTTCCACCGTGAGCCACAATCCAGGAGCTGGGCTGGTGGCTGAGAACAACCAGAAGCCGCTGGAAGGCACTGAGGGTCCGGTAGCTGGGACGTCACCTTTGGTGCCAGTGCTGTCCCTCCTGGCCATCACCTTCATTCTTACTGGAATCCTCCTCTACGTGCTGTGTAACAGGAAGCGGCAGCAGGCTAGGAAGTACTCTCCAGGTAAATTGGAACTCTGCACCGTTTCCCCCGAAGTCTTGAACCTCCCGCGGGGGTTCCTGCCCTTGTAGCTCCTGGGTAGATGGAAGACCTGACCTATCTGTACCATGGATCCTAGGCCTCAGAGGATGAAGCAGCCAGAGACTAGAGTGGAGAAGGAAGGAAGCCACTCTAGACGCAGGAGAAAAGGGCAGCGGGAGGAGGCTAGTGGGAGACGAAGCAGTGGAGGAAGACAGGGCTGTTCATTTCATGCACAGTTCTGTCTGAAGTCCCTATCGTGTACAAGGAGCTCCGGCAGCCCAACTGAAAGGTCTGCAGTTCAAATATGCCGGCTACGTTATGGAAGATGTGGCAATCTGCTGCTGTAGTCTGAAAGCCTGGCAACCCCCGGGCAAGTTCTACAGGGTTCCTGTGAGTCAGGATCAAGATGGTAACGGGCTTTTGGTTTACTGGATACCAGGTCATCTAGGAGCCCTGGTGGCAGAGTGGTTGAGTTGGGCTGCTAACTGCATGGTCAGTAATTCCAAACCACCAGCTGCTCTGCGGGAGAAAGACCAGGCTGTCTAATCTCATACGGAGTTACAGCCTTGGGAACCCACGCGGGGAAGTTTGACTCTGTTCTATAGGGTTGCTCTGAGTCAAGTGCATGGCTTTGGGCTCTGGGTTTTCCGTATCTCGAGTAAGGTCTTGTGTCTGATTCCCCAGTGCGAGCTACTGTTCTTGTCCCACCCGCTTGATCTCAGAGCTCATCATCTCTCAACTTCTTCTCTCTTCCAGATTTGCCGCTCCATTACACACCGGTGGCACCAGACTCTACAGCCTGAACCAGACACTTGTCTGAGTCTTCTCAAGTGAATAAATTGGCTGGTGGCTGGAATGAGATCTTTGCCAAATTCAATGTATTTTCTTACTACTAAAAAATTCATTTTGTAATGATGGCCTCTTTCTGTAGACATTGGCTTCAGGACCTGGGCCTTCTCCCCTGACTCCTGGCATAGGTGTCTTTGTTGATGAGTCCCTCTTGTTTCAGATCTCTCCTCATATTACACCACTACACGGTCATCCCCTCCGCCCCCCATCCCTCAAACCTGAGCACTATAGCAAAAGCCTGGATTTTCCCACTCTCTTTGCCTTCCCTCAGCTCTCGGCTGCTGACATCATCTAGCAAGTTTCACTTCCATAATCACTTGCATGTCTCAACAAGACTCGACCTTCTAGTTTTTTATCGCTTTTATTATTAAACCGTCAGTTCTTGTTTTTCCCTACCAAGAAGAGCGTGACTGCACTGGGCCAAGTGTGTGGGAAGCCTAGGACAAGGGCACGAAGAGTCTGAGGAAGTGGGCCGGGTGTCTGGATCTCCATCTGCCGTCTGAGCTTGCTGCTGGCAGTTCTGTGGAATGCAGTGCTGGAGCAGCCTGAGTGCAGTGGTGGTGGCCAAGTTTGCTCCGTTTGTCCCTTTGTCCTAGTACATCCTAACCAGCGGGCACGTATGCGTCCGTCTGCTCCCATCCCTACCACTTTTCCAGGTTCTGCCCTGGATGCAGGTGGTGGTCTCCCTCCAAGCTTTGTTTCACCTGCTTTGTCTAGTTTTCCAGCATCTGCTCACAGGTGTGGGCCACATCACTGAGCTTGAGGCGGGCGTAGTCCACTCGCTTCAGGGCCATCTGACAATCCTTCCTGGAAGAATAGCTAGAGCCCTCGTGGGGCTGCCCGGTGGCCACCTGCAGGAGAGACAGGCAGATTCAGCAACAGCCTCTACGTTACCTATACCCGCCTCCGCCAGGCATTAAGCGGTCTCTCTTCTCGTTTTCTCCCCCCAAGTTGGAATCCTAGTGATCCCACTTAGGGGACTTAGGGCAGATGACTTAGATTTGTTAACCTCATCAGTAAAATGGGGGTGACAATCATTACTTCCTCGAATTGTATGGAGGCCTTGTGGCACGAAACTAAAAACACAAAACAAAAACTTTCTTTTTAAAAAAATGAAGGTTAAGCTCTTGGCTGCCAACTTTTTAGATTACCCCCCCCCCCCCCACTATCTTGGGAGAAGGACCTGTGGATCATTCTAGCAACGATGGGTCCGATAAATCCTATGGTACAATTTGACTCTGTCACATAGGATTGTTGAGTCAGACATCAACTGGACAGCACTTTAACAGCTGTTGTGGCCTGCTTGGGTGGTGGTCTTCAAGGTCAGCGGTTTGGGTCCACCCAGAGGCTCTCTGGAAGGCATCTCTGGTGATCTGCTGATTGCTTTGAAAACTCTTATTAACAGTTCTTGGCACCAGGGACCTCAAATGGGAACTAACAACGAGTTGCAGGATGACGAAGGATAACGCAAGATAAGCGTCTGGCCCACTGTTGGGAAGAAGTCGGGACTGTTGTAATCACTTCCGAACCTTCGCAATCCTGTCCCTTTTGTTAAGATAGGCATCGAAGCCTTGGCCCTGGTCCACACATCCACTCCCGGGATCTTTCCCAATGCGGTGACTCAACGCTGCAGTCTAGGGAGGCCGACTGGACCGCCTCCAAGCTTCTCCTTTTAAAGGAAGAGCCCAGTCCTGGGAAGAAGGCGCACGGCTGTGTCATCCAGCCCGTTTGGGGATGGGGCCAGTTTGGAAGGCCCAAACTCCGCCTCTGACTCTGAGGGTTATTGAAAAGAAGCAGGGTTTGCTCAGCACCTCCCGCAACACACCGCACCTGGGTGAGGTAGCGGATCTGAGCAGACAACTCCGCCTCCACGTGCTGCACGGACGCTGTGAAGGCTGCCGCCTGCCGGTCCAGAAGTCGTTCATTCGTTTTTTCCTTGGACAGTTCGAGGATCACGTTCCCTGCGGGAGAAGAAAAGGCGTGGCTACTGGTGACGGACGGCCCCACCCGGAGGCCAATCATGCATCTCCACCCCGCAAACTGGGGCCTTGCTTGCTCGCTCTTCGGGTCCCTCCCCATCACTCTCCCAGCCTCCAGTCGGCGCATGTGCGGGCCGCTCGGGCTCGCTCGCGCTTTCGGAGGTCCGGTCGCCGCCGCCGCCTCCCGAACCTGCATTTTGAAGTATGGCGCCTATTTCCCGCTCGATGTCTTCCAGGGCGCGCAATCGCTCGTTGGCCAGGCTGTAGGTAGCCATTGTCCCAGTGCAGAATCCTCCTCCTCGGGACTTTGTCCTTTTGCGAAATGCGACGCTTGAGTCCGGAAGTGGCCGCCGACCGCGCCTGCGCAGAGTGCTCGCTCGCACTACAATTCCCAGGATGCCCGGCGCAGCCTTTTCTCGATTCACCTGGTGAACTACAACTCCCAGAACCTCCTGCTCTTGATCGGGTCTGCGCTTCCGGCTTCGGACAACCTGTGCGGTGAGTTGCGGTATTGACGCCTCTGCTGGAAGCCGTTCAAGCCTGCCTACCTTTACAACACAGTCTAGTGTTCTATAAATAATTTCTTCCACAGCAATGATTAAGGCTCAGTTGGGTACTTGATGATGATGGTGGCGGGAACCTTGGGGTATTCATTCCTCTAGGCTGGACAGCCATTCACGTCTCTGCCCGTCCACCCGCTCCACCATTAGTGGAGGCCCAGGGAAAGCATCCCTTGGTGAGTGCTGGCATTTCCTCTGCTGGACGCTTCTCCCTGATCGCGAGCCCACCTTGAGAAAGTTATCAATACCTTCAGGTGCCATCTCTTGCCAGCCTTCCCTTTGTCTGATTGCTTGTCGTGTGCTGGGCTCTGTGGAATGAGTCTCTCATGTGACGGTGAAAGAGATGCTTCCTTAGAGACCTGCCCAGCTGTAGGGCTAGCAGCATACGGGAAGGGCCCGTCATTGCTCAGAGAAGGGTTGTCCAAGAAAGCGCTGCTAGGTGGATGAGAGGTTGGAGTGGACAGCGGTACCGACAATACGGTGGTCCGAGCCCGTTTGTATAACCAAGTGTCCAGTTTGACTAGAGTGAGTGGGCATGATGGTGGTTCGGTGAGACAGCGATGAGGCTAGAGGGTTATACAGATCGGGGAAAAAACTTGCAAGCTAACTAATTGTTTGTCTTCTGAAGGCACTTCAGAATCTTGGAAATCTTTTAAGAAATGTGTTATGAGTGCACTTAACTTTTTCGAAAGATCACTGTTGACAGCTTATACAAGATGGTCAAAAATAAAGCTGGCTTGCACCGGGCTAACCTGAAGGGAGATTTTCCATTCAGTTTCATGGAGCCAGCATTTAATTTGTCTTAAATCCTAATAAAATGACAATATATATATTAAGCAACTAGCAACACTTTCCACAGAATCAGAGAATAGTTAAGTGGTAATAGATTTAGCAGTTTTCATCACGAATGGAGCAGTGATGACAGCCGACAGCAACATAATTTATCCTTAAGTTAGTGGTATCACATACATCCTGGGTGAAGACGATAAGAAAATTAGCCTGATTCGAAGTGGTTATACCTTCAGCTCTCTTCCTTGACATTTTATATCTGTGTAGTGACTCACTCTTCACTCCTCAGAATACTGGAGGTTTCTTTGTAAGGGCTGTAAAACAGAAGGTGTTTGGCTTGAAGGTACTTGGCCCAAGTTGACTGCTACAGAATGTGCGACAATGGTGTGTAGAGGTGGCATCTGACTTTCTCTAACTTCATAATGAGGGGGGAGGAAAACAAAAGTCATTTTGCGTTACTCACCCAAGGCTGATTTCATTTGAGTCAGAAGGCAGACATGCTTACACCCTCCAACGGTCTTCCTGATTCTGACCCCAGCCATACCTTCTGCAGCACTGTGTTTCACTGCGGTGTCCACTCAGACGTCACAGACCATACTCACGGTTATGGGGGTTTTAAGGAAGTAGGAGGTTGTACAACTCAGGATCAGACAACTCAGGATACAATTCTTCAATGAAGACAGCTTCTTCCCAGCTTCATCTCTGTTAACAAAGATCTTTTGGTTGTGCTGTTCTAGTGCTCAGAGGCACCACACTCCTCCAGTAAGAATCTGCTTGAAGGTGTTCAACTCTAGCTCCGTGGGTCAGCAAACCTAGCTCCCCAGTAAGTGCTCTGAGACACCCTACCCTGTCAGGAAGTCTCCCGCTCAAAGGCATGCAACTTTCTTACTCCATAGGCTGGGAGCCCACTCTCTCTCTGATCAGTCTCCTGGTTCTGCGGCTGCTGTTTCTCCTCTACTGCTCAGTCTTTCACCTTTTTCCCTGTTGCCTCTCTTTGTCTTGCATTGAGGAAGTTCCCTGCAGGGCTCTCAGGTCCCAAAGACATACTGCTTTCCTGGTTTTCTTTTTTGATGGCAGTGAGATTCTGTGTTGTCAAATGGGTTGACTCATTTTAAGCCCAGTGGGATAGCAAACCTGATCATTCCTTACATTTGGGTTCCAGGTACTTTATTTGCATGACCCCACCACAAGGGTGCCAAGTACCATAGTTCCATTATTAGCAAGCTATCTGAATCCCTTGGTGGCCCACAAGCACCTCACATTTGCATAGCTCTACCCAGTCATTTGGTTACAAAATTCCGAAGATTTTGCTAGAAGACCCATGAGTCAATTCACTGCAGTATTATATTGAAAGTAGAAATTAAGTGAAAGTTTGTTTACTGAGTGATGGTTTCAAGCCCTCTGGCAGCAGGTGGGGTCCCCAGACCATAGCCCCTAATCTCCCTTCAGGCCAGGAACGGAACTCACTCTGTGGTTGAATAAGCAACCATTTAAGATCGAAAGGGCAACGTTTACCCAACACAAAGTTCAGAAGGTCCATGTAGAAGGAGGAACAGAAACAGGAAAGGGAGGATAAGAGATGGTACATTGAAGAGACTGTAGGGGTGGGTTGAAACAAACTGTGTGAATTCTTGAATGTAAAACTGATGTTCTGCTCTGTATCTAATACACAATAAATTTTTTAAAATTAAAATAAACTGTGGTAACCAGGCTCATCCTTTTCCAGGAGACTGGAAGACTCTTTACGAGAGAATTTGATTAGTCATAGGAAAGACCCAAGGATAATGGCATTAGGGGTTGTCTAACGAAACCAATCATCTCATTCTGAAACCCGTAGTTGGAAAGTACAAATTGTGTGCCTCACGGAGAGCAAAAGACAACCGAAGAAACCTTACGATACAGAGGCTAGAATCAAGGAGGGTGGTGGGTGAAGTGGGCGAAGAGGGACTTAACCTTAGACAAGCCCACTCTACAGTCGATAGACGTGGCAGTCTGCCTCTGTACAGATGAAGTACAAACCAGCTCACTGTCATCGAGCCAATGCTGACTCAGCCACCCCCCCCCCCCCCCGTGGGTATCCGAGACTGTAACTGCACAGCAAAATTTGACTAAAAAGAGCCCGTTCTGTCTCTGGAGCTGCTGGTGGATTTGAACTGCCAACCATGTGGCTTACAGCCTAGCATAAAACCACTACACCACCAGGGCCTTGGAAACCTGATGTGACAGTTCTATTCTGTCCCATAGAGAGCCACTGATCAGTCAGGATTGACATCAATGGGTTGTTAAAAAGCAAACAATATAGAGCAGTGGTTCCCAACCTGTGGGTCACGATCCCTTTTGGGGTCAAACAACCCTTTCAGAGGGGTTGCCTGATTCATAACAGTAGCAAAATGACAGTGATGAAGTAGCAACGAAAATCATTTTATGGTTCGGGGGGGGGGGCGGTCTCCACAACACGAGGAACTGTGTTAAAGGGTCACGGCATTAGGAAGGTGGAGAGCCACTGATAGAGAGTAAAACTTCCGAAACAAAACTCTGGAAGCTATTCGAGAAGAGATAGAACAGAGAGGGACTGGATAGAAGCAAGCACACTTATGAAATAGAGCTGGTGGGGGGTGGGTGGGGGGAGCAGGAATGAAAAGCCCGGCTGAAAGGTTAGAGGAACAATTGAGAACGTTCTAGCAAATAGGCAAAAGAGAAAGATGGCATATAGGAGGGAAAAGATAAGCAAATTAGAAAACCAGTCCAGGAGGCTTCGTGCTAGAAGGCGAGGACAGAGAAGATGGAGAAGGAATCACCTAAAATCGTTGGTTCACAGTAAAAAGTTACGCAGAAAGAACACATGATTCATGCATCTTTCCAAGAATGGATGGGTTTTGGTTTCCAGATTAAAAAGGCCCTTCAAGTGCCCAACGTAACAGAGGAAAATAGCCCACACCAACGCAGATCATGAAATAGCACACCACTAGCTTAAAGCTTTGACACCCCCCCCCCCCCGCAAAAAAAAAATTGCAGAGAGAAAACAGACTGATCGCAGCAGGCTAGGCATCGGCAGGCCGAGTGGTTCCAGGACTCTGAAGAGCAGCCATTCGTGCTCTGACCCGTGAGTGGAGCATCACCCTCACCCTCTCTCGGGAAAGTGGTTTCCAGAATCACTTCTAGAAGGCTGTGCTCAGCTGTGTTCCAGCGGAACCTGAACGGCAGCTGCCAGAGAGCAGAAAATGCAGTGACTCAGGGTTTTTTATTTTCTCTCGTAAAACAGTTTGGTCAGGGGATCAAATAAAAACCCAGCCCACTACCACTGAGTCGATGCCGACTCCTGGTGACCCTATAGGGCAGGGTACAACTGCCCCTCTGAGTTTCTGAGACTGCCCCGCCTTTCTCCCTCGGAGAGGCTGGTAGTTTCAAACTGTTAACCTCACGGCTCGCTGCCCTCAAAGCCACCAGAGTTCCAACCACAGGGACCGGGACTAGCAGTGGCATCCTCTAGAGCAGCGGTTCTCCAACTTCCTCATGCTGCGACCCTTTCAGACAGTTCCTCATGTTCTGGTGACCCCCCAACCATCAAATGATTTTCCTTGCGACTTCATCAACTGTCAGTTTGCTACTGTTATGAATCAGGCAGCCCCTGTGAAAGTCCTCCCAGAGAGAGTAGTTGCCTCTGAGGAGCAGGGAAGGGGGGTAGCGGTATGTGCTCTTTATTGCAGTGGGTCTGGTAACCCGGGCCCACTTTTTACAGGATCGCTTTGAAACGCAAATAGAAAAAGAATCAAAGTGAGAGAGGAAGTGGAGAGCCTGAAAGGATCCTGAGTGGAGGAGTGGTTTTGTTTTGATTTCCTCCCACCCTCTTCCCTTCCTTTTCTTCTGTGTGTGTGTGTGTGTGTGTGTGTGTGTATTTTAACCATGGCGGAGAAGCCAATAGAGGCAGGTGGAAGAGAGGGGGTGGTTGTGGATTAAAGTTTTAAGAGGTGGGAGGAGGCGGGAGATCCCTAGGTCAAGGGACTAGCTTTGAACTGGAGAAGACGTTTCAACTTCAGTTCTATAGTGCATCAGGGGAATATTTGTAGGAGGGGAAATGGGAAATGGAAATCATTCATCCCTCAGAGCTGCATCTCTGAAGAAAAGAAGTCACCGCAAGAGTGAGGAAAGTTTGGGTAAGTTAAAATGGGAGAAGTGGGAGGTGAGCAGGGACAGGGAGAGAGAAAGTTATTGAGGTTGAGACACTGTTAGGTTAGAGACCATCCAAATCCACACGCTGCACCTGCAACCTTGGATGTGTTAAACAACCTTGTTGAGTTAAATAAGTAAGGAGGGTAGCGGGATTATTTTCCGAGCAGTGCTCCACAGTGAAGGCAGTGGGTTGGACAGATCCCAGAGTGGGGGTCGAGAGCCCACGCAGGCTGGTTTACCAATGCCTGACATACATACAACCTGGAGTTATGAGCCAGCCTCGGGAAGGCCTATTACGTATATTAAAGATTCGGTACGCACAATAGTTTGTGCTAGTCAATGGATGCTATTTTGTGACATGCATCAAAACACTATTATGTCTTTCTTTTTTTACTCTTTCTGTATTCTTAGGTGAAAGTTGTTTTCTTTTATTTGGAAGTGTTCCTTAAATATTTTCTTATATCTAGAAAAGTACACTCTATACTAAGACCGACTATTATTTGTCTAGTTGACATTGGCTACGACTTAACGCGATGGATTTAGAGACAACTTTAGACAGGGAACTTCCTTGTCTGGGGACTGCTTGGACTGTGAAAGAAGCTGTGTGCTGATGAGATAGTGGTTGATACGATGATCTTGACCTTTAGACTGGAAAGAAAAGGAAATGGCATACATTGCGAAGACGCAGAGAACTTTGTAACACGACAGCAAGCAGCCATTTAGACAAGGGATTTTAAGTGAAAGTGAGTGTAAAAAGGAAGCATAATCAGTTGTATAACTGATTATGGTGGTGATCATACAACTCTTTTAATACGATTGGACTATTGAATTATACAACATGTGAATTCCATGTTAATAAAACTTAAAGTAAACAAGTGAAAAGTGATTATAATGGACTACACTGACATAAACAAGGAAAACAGGCACTTTAGATGCAAATTCAAAAGGTAAAAGGCAAGCTGGGAAGATATTTGCAGCAAGTATGGCAAGGGGCTAATTTATTTGCTACATACATCAGGAGCTCGTAGACGACATTGAAAAAGAACACCCAATGCAGTACATTGAGCTTATCCTTGCTCAAGAAGAAATGAAAAAGAAAATGATTGAAAGATACTTTGCCCAAAGATGGCCCAGCAATTCTAGTGTTGGTTGGCCTACGGGTGGCCATTCCCTGTGCCGAAGCCCCAGTGCTGTGGTTGGTTAACACGCTCTTCATGTGCATGTGCAAATGGCACGTAAGGGTAAGTTAAAAAAGCATTAAGATAAAAAAATCAGAGCAACTTCTATTAAACAAAAATATCACAACCTGAAACTATTGTTTCTGAACATAGCTTTCATCTGAGTCATAGGTTCGTTCCTCAAATTATTTGGCCTACCACCCCACTTTCAGAAAACACATTGCTCAGCGCAAATAACAACTTTGGTACTCTAGCCCAGACCCCAGAATAAAGTGTAGGTATCTGCTTTTCCAGCCTGCCCTTACCCTGTTTTTCCAGAGCACCCAAAGGGGCGGTATCACCACAGTGGGAAACAGGGATGTAGAGCTCTCTCCAGCTGAAGGCAGTGTTTCCATCTCTCCAACCTTTCTCTGAAGAATCCTGCTTTGTGTGTGTGTTTTTTTTTAACTTACACCATGTCAAAAGGCAGTTTCGGCAACCTTGAAGGACTCAGATCAGGTTCCTTTGAAATGTCCTTTGCGTTTTGGAAACAAAAAGTAATCTGTAGGGACAGCTCAGGGATGTTGGGTAGATGAAATCATTTGCCGATGAAATGCTCACAGGACAATGCTTGCTACCCTTGAAGAACGAGCAGTATCCTTGTCATGATGGGAAAAAATACACAACCTTCCTGGCCTTTTTCTTAAAAGGTTTTCATAATAAACCTTGTGATTGTGCTGGGTTCTTTGAGCAACTCTATCTGGGTGAGCCCTTTGGAATTGCAAAATTGATGGAATGCCAATTGAAATGTTTCAACAAATTGATGAAGCCCTGGAAGCACTCACTCGCCAGTGCCAGGAAATTTTGAGACAGCTACTTGGCCAACTGACTACACGAGATCCATCTTTGTACCCAGTCCAAAGGAAGACGAGCCAACAGAACCTAATTAATGGAACAGTATCATTGATATCATATGCAAGTAAACTTGTGCTGAAGATCATCCAACAACAGTTTGTAGTCGTTATGACAGGGAGCTGCCACAAGTTCAGGCTGGATTCAGAAGAGGACGTGGAACAAGGGATACCATTGCTGGCGTCAGATGGATCTTGGCTGGAAGCAGACTACTGGAACAATGGTTTAACAGGTGTGTTTTACTGATGAGGCGATGGCTTCTGAATGTGTGGTCTATAGAAAACGACAGGTAGCCTTGAGAAGATGGGCAATCCAGAGCCCTTCATTGTGCTCATGTGGTGGAACCGCTACGTGGATCGAGAGGCAGATGTGTGAACAAAGCAAGGGAATACTGCATGGTTTAAAATCAGGAAAGATGCGTGTCAGAGTTGTAGCCTCTACATTTTTACTCATCATTCTGTATGTTGGGCAAATAATCAGAGAAGCTGGGCTCTCTGAAGAACATGGCATTAGCATGAGAGGAAGGCTTGTTAATGACGTTCGATGTTGCAGGTGACACAACCTTGCTGGCTGAAAGTGAGGACTTCAAGCACTTGCAGGTGAACATCAAGAATTACAGTCACCAGGATGGATTGCATTTCAGTGTAAAGAGCGCCAAGGTCCTCGCAGCTGGACCGATAGCTCGCATCCTGATAGCAAGGATTTCATGCTGTTAGACCCACAATCAATGCTCATGGAGGCAACAGTCAAGAACCGGAATGACCTATTGCACAGGACAAATCTGCTGGACCCTACCTCTTTAAAGTGTTGAAGAGCAAACATGTCACCATGAGGACTACGGTTTGCCTGACTCGAGAGCCATGGTATTTTCAATCATGCCATGTGCATGTGAAAGTTGGACGTTGAGTAAGGAAGACTGCGAAATAATGAACACACTTGAATGATGGAGCTGGTGAAGAATGTCGAAAGTACTATGGGCCGCCAGAAGAACACACATCTATCTTGGAAGTACAGCCAAAATGCTCCTTAGTGACACCGCATTTCACGTGTTTGGGTCACGTGGTCCGGAGAGGCCAGTCCCTGGAGAAGGACATCGTGTTGGTAAAGCGGAGGGGCAGTGGAAAAGAGGAAAGCCCTGGGCAAGATGGGTTGGCACAGTGGCTGCAACCATGGGCTCAAGCAACAGATCCCCGGGGGCAGCACAGGATTGGGTAGTGTGCTGTTCTGTCGTACACAAGGTCGCTTGGGGTTGGAACTGACTCGAATGGCACCTAACAACAACAACAATAGGGCCATGGAAAACTATGCCGTCCTTTAAATGCCTGAGGTATTTACAAGGGTACGTAAAAAATACTCCTAGTGGTGATCCAGTTTGTACATGCACAGGTTTATTCCAAACACAATGTGTTTAAACATGTCTTTGGGACCAATGCATGGCTGCACACAAGTCAGACACTTGCCTAAAAAAGTCTAGTTGAAAGTGGCGTTGGAAGGGATCTTCTGAGCCAGTTCAATTCAAGACAGAGAGGTCAGTTCAGAAGGTGATGGTGACTGCCTTTTGGGGATCCCAGAGGGTTCATTTGGATGGATTTTCTCAAAGGACAAGACAATCACAAGGGCTTCTTGTGAAGAAGCTTTAAGAGAAACAAAACTGCATTTGTTGAGAAGTGGGCCAGGAAATTTGCACAGAGAAATTTTTTCTATCTCAACCAGGTTCCTGCTCATTCTTGGAAGGTAGCAGAGGCTGCCTCCAAGAACGTCACCCGGAAAGCTTACCTCATCTACCCAGCGGTACTACTCACGTCCCGGACTCAAAGGATATTTAGAAAGGACACAATTTGAGTACCCCGACTGCTGTTTTGATGTGGTGCAAATCAGAGTGCAGGATTCTGCAGGGAAGGATCAGAGGTGGAAACCTGGCCTTCAGAAGCGTGTAGACTCAGGTGGAAGCTTTGTTGAGCAACATCAGGTTCAGCTCTTGATGTTTTTCATGAAGATGCTCTGATGGGTTCCTAGCGATACTTCTGGACTGACATAACTCTGCATTCTGTGGAGCCACCACCCTAACCCTATGTCTCTGTGTGCCAGGCAGTCAGTGGAGCGGTCCCTGCATAAGGGTGTTTACATTATGCTGGGGGTGCTGGGTGCATGATAGACAACTAATTATGTACTGGTTTTCCTTTTTAGCAATGGTATTTGACTTACCCACTTGTTGGTCTTGTTTGAGGAGGGAGGCGTAATCCAGATACACTGTGAAGGGGGATAAAACAAGCTGTAGGACAGGGTTAGTAGGGTGCCCCATGTGTACTCGACGAAGGGGGGTGTCCTATGGAGCCGTTCTACGCTCTCTGCAGGGAGTTACCATGACAGACCCGCCCATGTATGGCTGAAGATTGAAAACCGTCTCCCTGAAGGAATAATCAAGATGCTGATTCAGAGCAGTTGTCTCTGGAAGGAGAAAGGGGGGAGAGGGGACTGGGGCAGGAGAGAGCCTCGTTTTCGATGGTTTTAGAATAGCAGTCTGGGTATGTGTTTAAAGCGGCCTTTCCCAAACGTGGGCAGTACTGCTCCTGGAGGGGTGCTGGAACGCTCCACGGGGACTCCAAGAGCAGACGGTGGCCGTGTTAGGCACCACTGGGTCGGTTCCAACTCAGAGCGACTCTCTGGACGACAGAATGAAGCCCCTTCTGGTCACCATGGTTCTTCTGCTGGAGACCGTTGTCGCAGCCCGTGTCAGTCCATCTCACCGAGGGGTTTCCTCGTCGGGATGCCCCTCTACTTTATCAAGCACGAGGTCCTTCTCCAGGTGCTAAAGCAGATACCTACACCTTCTCTCGGATGACCGGCTATAGTTTTTAATGACCAGGGAGCACTTTTCTTTTCTGATCAGGGAGCGGTAGGCCAAGTAAGTTTAGGAACCTATGGCTCAAGTCATGTGCATGCATTACCTTCTTGAACTCACAAAAACATAAAAATATTAAAAAACAACCAAACCCCAAACCACAATGGAAAAGTATTGTTTCTTAAAAGTACATAGTCTCAGGGTGGCCTGTAGTAACATCATCCTGTCCAGATTCAGTCAAGGATGAATGTGACCCACTGAATCAGTCTCAGAAGGCAGAGACTGAGACGCCACTGTGCTTCCCAAAAGACTGATTCCCTGGAAAGAGTTGGAGATCCGGGGGCTAGGGGCTTAGAGATCAAGCCTCGGGTTCATGGGACGCTGGAGGTACAGGTGGACGTCTATAGTTCCTACCTGGGATCAAGTTCAGGGTGTGCTCTGGAAGCAGGCTGTTGAGATGGGTGCAAGGGTAAGCAAGGTCACTGGCGTTTTCCCAGTAAGTACATGATTGAGTTAGAAGTCATGAGTCATAACATGGACGGAAAGGCCTGCATGAACTTCCCCCATCTGCCTCATTAGCTCAGCTAGGACTATTTGCCCCTGGCTGTCTCTCAGGAGTCTTGCTGGTGTGGTGGTGAAGCATTCCGTTAGTCCCAAAGTCCGTGATGTGTATTCACCAGCTGCTCCCTGCGAGAAAGATGTGGCAGGCGACTTTTTTCAAGGTTTACAGCCTGGGCCACCCTGGTCTGCACTACTGGTCAGCATAGACAGCGTGGGTAACAGGAACATCTGCCCCTTCAGTCCCTGAACTGTGCTGTCCCTCCTGCTGTTATCCACTGTTGTCTTAATGCCCATCTCAAATGCGGTCTCCTGACTCCTCGCTCCCATCTCTCCGTAAAGGCCACTTTTCCCAGGAAATCACCCCAAGCCCCAGCCTGGGCCAGCACTCCCTGCTATGGCCCTTGGTACTCCTCCTTTGGAGCATTGCCGTCCTTGTGTGTCTCCTGGTCAGTGCTGTGTCCCTAGGCTGTGCCCAGTACATCCGAGGGGACTTCCAAGAACCTCCTGGGACATTTTTCGCTATTGTTTCACTCAAGTTTCTGGTAAACCTCGTGAAGCCTCCTCGTAGGTACTCAGATGTTCATGAGATGAGTAGACGAGATTTCCGGGCCCAGCAAGAGCCAGCTTGGGCTGCAGGCGCAGGGCTGGGTGCTGAAGTGGGAGAAGAGCACCCGTCCTAATGGTACAGCTCTCTTGGGCTGTCCCAAGCCTTAGCTTCTGCGTTAGATGGAAACCCCAGAATCCACGGAGAGGTCAGGTGGCTTCTCGATCGCACGAGGCCTGCAGAGGTGGCCCCAAGGGCAGGAGTGGGCCACGGGAGCAAACCATAAGGGCAGAAGTGAGCAGAGCCGGGTCAGACCTCGGTCAGGAGTGTCCAGCCTGCCCTGCCCAGCTCCCAGAGCATCCCGAGAGCAGGGCAGCTGGTGGTGGTTTCCCTTATAAATGAATGTGGACTTTGTGGCTTTACCAAACTGTACCCTAGAGCCTGGGCTGACCCAGTCGGGTTTGTTTGACTTGGAACACAGGTTCGACACAGTCGGTCAGTAAACATGGGTTGGAAGCCTGTGTTCCCGGGGCTACAAAGGGTGAATCTGGGTCCTCGCCCTGGTGGTGTTCCCGAGCCTAACAGACTCACGGATGAGCACATGCTACGTCTCTTCCACTCTGCGTAGAGAACACACGCACACGCACGCCTATTCAAAGGTTTATTTTCTTCTTTATGCTCAGAAACAAAGAACTGTCCTGCCGCCCAAAGGGCCTCATCTGGAATGAACTGGGAGGCAAGTGTGACCCACGGGGCGGGGCGGGGCGGGGCAAGTTCTTTCTAGCCCCTCTTCTAAAGATCACTTGGTTTTTTGGCACCCCGCCTCCCACAAACAACAACAACAACAACCATTTTGAGATACAAACACAGCTAGCTGCCCACTGGGAGGTTGGGGAGGTGCAGCTGAAGAGATTAATGCCCACATTCAACAGGAGATGGGTCCAGTGCGTATCTTGGGGAGGGTTGGCAGTGGATGGTTGGGGGGGGGAAGGGTTGGTTGAGGAAGCCGCTAGATGGAGGGGGAAGGGAAGACGGGCTGAGACCACCCCTTCTTCCATACCAAGAATAGGGATCTTGGTCCTACCCTACCTCTCCCAGCACCATGCACCCACTTCTTCCAGCCCCCCTCCTAGCAGAATTGATCATCATAGTCTTCGTCCTTCATCCCCTTCAGCCGAAGCCGGGCAAAGTCCTCAAACACAATGTCGTCGTCGGTGGCATAGCTTGGTGGGGGGAAAGACAGGGGTGAGGCAAGGGCTTTGGACCCTGCTCTCAATGCCCTGCCTCCCTCCTGGGGACCAGTGTTAGCACAGCAGTGGGACTGGAGGCATGTGCAAAGCAGGGCAGAGGAGGGGTGGTATTGGGCAGCCTGCCAGGGCCAAGGCACCTAGATTTGAGGCTTTAGCTCTGCCTTCTCCCTAGAGGCGTGAGGGTCAGTCCGAAAGCTGTGGGAATCTAGATGGTGAAAGGGAGGAAGGTGGGGGGGGGGAGGGAGGGATGAGTTTCTTACTTGGTGTCAAATTCAATGAGGTTGGTATCCACAGGGACATCTGTTTCAGTAACGGCTGGGTGGAGGAGGAGAGGTGGGTGGGTGGGCTGGGTGCTAGAAGTGCCAGCAGTTGCCTACTGGCCCTCTCACACCCTCCCTCTGCGGGGTGTGGGGTAGTACACTTACCTGTCTGAGGTCTGGGGAGGGTGATGATGTGGTCATGGGGCTTGGGGTGCATCAGAACGAAAGGCAGCTCCACCGACACGTCCCTGAGAAGGCGGAGAGCTGGCATGAACAGGATGCTGCCCTCGCCCCAGCGAGAACCAGTGCTGCCCCACCTGGGCCCCAAGCACACTCACCCGCCTCGAGATACCACCAGCTTCACCTTGACCCTGTAGGACACCAGGATCCCCAGCACCTCCTTGTTGGCCCCCTCCTTTACTCTGCAAGCAGGGTGGAGAGTTGGCCTGGGAGCCCCTGGATGTACCTGCACGCTGTCTCGACTGGGCACTTCCCCAGGGGTGCCATACAGCTCTGAACTTGGCCCCCAGCCCCAGGGCTCCAGCTACACTGCCTGATTCTCCAGGGACATGGGCCACCGCATTCCCCAGAGTCCTCTCGGCTTCCCATGTCTGCGTCACAGCTGAAGTCTCCTGGCCTCGGCTCGCCTCCGTCTTGTTTGCCACTCGCCCACTCTCTGCCCTCACCACCGCTCCTCGGGGCCCCCGGGCCTGCAGTGTGCTCCTGCATCGGGTACTGCAGATGGAGGTCCGGCCCTAGCTGTGGGCAGAGCTGCCCACCCCCCGGCCCCACCTCCTCCACTCTGCCCGGGCCACACTGCCGACTTGTGTTGGGTCCTCCTCCAAATCCGCCCCTCGAGCACACCTTGCGCAGCCGCCGTGTTGCACCACCACCTTGCCCCTCACCCACTTGTCCTTAACCCTGGCCACGGATCCAGCTGTATACTTCCTCAGGATCAGACCTGCGTCCTCCCCACCAATGAAAGGTCCAATTTGACTCTTCAGGTCACTGACTCGCCCCAGGCCCCTAAGGAACTGCCCGACGCCTGTGCTGGATGGACGACTGTCCCTCTGGCTGAAGGGGGGGGCCCTCCCGGGGGGGGGGGGGGGGGGGCCTCCCGCCGCACCCCCTCACATGGTGCTGGAAGCCAGGTTGGTGTCCTCGTGCTTGAGCTTCCCGTCCAGGGCGAGGCCGCGCTTCTCACGGTTGTCGCTGAGCAGCGGGGTGATGGTGTACACCTTGCAGAACGTGGAACTGGGCGACACCTGGTCACTGCGGATGGGAGCGGGATAAGAGGGCTCTTGGAAGGCCCGCCTGGGTGAGGGGCAGGCGGCCACCACCACGCAACCCCTCCCGCGCATCGCTAGCCCTTCCTTTGGGCACACACCTGCAGGGCGTGGCTTTGGGCTCACCTGGCTCAAGAAGACGAACATCTGCGCTAGCCAATTAGGGGAGAAACGCCCCTTTCCTAGAGGACTTCCTCCCCCCCAGCCCCACCCCTCCCACTGCACCTACTCTTCTCTGCCCAGCTGGATGGAGGCCCGGGCTGGTACTCACTCTTGTTCGACTTGAGCCACGGGGCACTTGTACTGGGCGGTGCTGAAGAGGCAGATGTCGGCATACTGTCTCACTGCGGGGCGGGATCGCAGCAGCGCTGGATGGAGCGCCCCCACCCCAGCCCAGCCCCAAAATTCACATCCACACGCGGCCCGCCATGGCAGTGAATGCCGGGGTCCCGGACTGCGTTCTAGAACAGTCTCCCCCCTCCCCCACTGGGTCAAGTCCTTGAGCGGCCGCTCCTGCAGTAACTCCTCCCCCCAGCCCCCCACTTCCTACCAGAGACTTTGATCTTCTTGACGGTCTTGGTGGAGTTGTTGGTGACGTGCACGTTGACACTGAGGGGCTCCCCGTGGTAGTAGAGCTTTGGGGGGGGGGGGCGGAGAGGTCGGTTAATGCGGTTGGCATTTATGGGTCCCGTTACTTGTGCGCCCCCACCCAGGGCGGGCACACTGCGCGACCTCCTCTCTCCAAATCCAGGGCCACCAAGAGACCACACCCAGCCAGGGCACGCGTCCTTCAGTGGACCATCCCAACCCGTGGGCCCACGCTTCCCCCTCGGGTCTGGCCCGCGCCATGGCTCCCAATGCCCCACATGCATGTGCGCGCTCGCCCCACCTCCTTGTCCAGGGACGCCTCGAGGTGCAGGGAGCGGTCCGACATGAGGAAGTGGCGTGTGGTTTCGGCTGAAGGCTGCGGGCCGGGCTTCTCAGGGGCGAACTGCACCTTTCTTATCACCAGCCGCACAGAGTTCCTGGGGGGGTAGGGGCGCAGTGAGGGCCCAAACATGCAGACTCCCCTGCCACCTCCCAGAAGCCCAGGGCCCACAGCAGAGCGGCGCCCTCACCTTTTGTGGCTTTTCTCCTCCAACGATTTGGCACAGAAAGCACGGATCTCAAAGTCGACCCCACAGGCCTTGGGATGGGGAGAAGGGACCCTGTCTGTCACAGCCTCTCTCCCGATCCCACCCCTGCTCCCGCGCCCTTGGGCAGGGACCCTGGCAGCCTCATGGTCGGAGGAGCGGGGGAATGGAATCTTTGCTCTCCCCTGGCTCCCTGAGCCTTGGCACCTGGTAGAGGCTGGGTCCTGGCAGGAGGCAGCGAACGATGTGAGACACTCCACAAAGCCAGCTCCCACAGGGACTTTCCACTGCCCCCCAGTCCCACTCGTGTCCCCTCCCTCTTGGGTGGACTCCGAGGCTGTCCCTGGGCTGAGCCCACTAGCTCAGGGCAACTGCCCACTTACCTTTCCTGTGTCCTCTGGGCCTGGCTGCAGCGTGACCGAGCAGGGCAGATTCTGGGGGATCTATGGCAGTGGGGAGGGACAACTTCAGTCCCTCTGGAAGCCCCCCTGGACCTTCCTCTCAATCTCAGACAGGGGGTGGGAAAGGTAGACGAAGGGACCCTGGGAGGAGGCAGCCAGACTTTCATGCCCAAGGCCACACAGCCTCACGGTTCCCCCAGATCTGCCCATGACAGCTGCCTCGACCCCAGGCCTCTTGCCCTGTGGAGGGGTGGGGGCATCCTCACTGTGAAAAAAAAGGGGTGGGCATGCTGGCCCAACTTCCTCAGCAGCCGGTCCTGCAGGCGGGTGGGGGGCCGGGGTGGGTTGGGCACTGGGGGAAAGGCCTGGTAGGTGGCGATGAACAGGTCTTTGCGGAAGGACAGGCCCAACACGTCCAGGTCTTCCCGGCCATAGCGGAAGGCGCAGGTGAGGGTCACAAACACTGGTAAGGAAGGGCAAGGTGGGCAGGTCAGGTTGCCCCAGCCCCGATTCCGTTTTCCACGCCCCCAGTACCCTGTAGTAACTGCTCTACCCTTGGGGGGACAACCTGCCTCAATGCCATCCCTCCCTTCCGCCACAGCCCGCCACCTGCCTGGGCACCTCCTTGATGCCAGCCCGTTTCACTTGGGCCCCCGCTGCTGGGGCTAGTACCTTTTCGGTCCTTCAAGTAGTCAGGATCCACAAGCACCACACCATCTAGAGAAGGGGGACACGTGAGCTCACTCCCTGCCAAGCCTCTCCCCCACGGAACGGCTTCTCTTCAGAGGACACTTCCTGGGGAGACTTACCTACGGGGTCCACTTTATCCAGGTGATCGACAAAGTCCCGCTTGCCCAAGTACACGGTGAGCTGAGTGAAGGCGTGGAGCATCCCAGGGAAGGTTGGGTAGGAGGGGGACAAAACAGTAGCTCCCTCAAAACTGGGTCTCCTGCCCGAGTCTTCCCAGGCTGGGGTGGGAAGCAGTTCTCCTGTTTCCCTCCTGGCGGGGTGTCCCAGGCTGCCCAACCCTTAAGCTTCTTGGCTGCTCCCCAATCTCTCTTTACATCTGCCCATTAGTCAGGTGTGTGTGGGTCCTGAGGGAGGCCTGAGCTCTAAGCAGCCAATCAGAGAGCACTTGTTGGCCTCAGGGGCTTTGGGATAAACAGACCACAGCCTAGGGGTGGTTCACTTCTCCCAGTTCCAGGCACCTGAGTTGGCGCCTTTCTTGATCTTGCTTAGGGACCCAGGCCTGATTCCACCCACCCCACCCACCCCCTCCCTCAGCCCTGCAACCTAGGCAGGGCAGGGAAGGAAGTCAGCTCTTAGCTGTCACAGGAAGTGGGGAGCTAGGGGTTGGGGACCGTCTAGGGACAGGCCGGGCTTGGTTAGGGCCCAAGGAGATCAGAAGGTGGGAGACTCACCTTGCAGTTAGGGCTCGACTTCTTGAAGACCCTAACAAAACAGAAAGGGAAACCCCACTGCCTCCCTCAGACTCCCTCACACCAGGACTTTAGCCCTCCCCAGCCCCTGGGCCAAGCGGAGCTCACCCAGGGCACCTGGCCCAGGTCTTCTGCCCAGCCCCACCCCTCCCGCAATTCCCAGCAGGAAAGGCAACCACACTCCCTAATACTGCCAACACAGTAGCCACCACTTGAAGCAGGTTGCCATGGTAAACCCCCTTCTCTCATTCTGAGTCCATCCTCCTTTGCTCCCTTCCCCCCAAGGTACTGGCCACTGGTTGCCACAGGAACCACCCAGGTTTCCCCAGAAGACTTCAACGGGCAGGTTGCAACAGCATCTGCATCAGGCTTAACCTCTTTCCATTGCCCCTCATCGCTGCTTGCTGGCTCCTGGGGACAGTCCCAGCACCGGTGACAGCTCCAACTTGGAAGAGCAATGGCCTTGGCACCTGCCCTTAAAATGGCTTCTACAACAGGAATTCCCCAAGCCTGACACGACTCCATTAAACTCTAACTGCTCTGATCTCGGCAGCTTACAAGCCAATTCATCTTTCATGAACTAGCTCAAATGTCACCTCTTTTGGGGAAGCAACCCTGGATCACTGTGGTTTCTTCTGGTTCCTGCCACGCCTTGTGGATTTACGCTTTACTTGGGGTGTGATGGCAAGTTATCTCATCTCCCTCTCCTTGCACAGACTGAGTGCTAGGGACCAGCCGTCCGGTGAAGAGCATGAGGCCGGCTAACATTTACCCGGTGACGACTCCCTGCCCGGCATCGCCCCCCCCCCCCCACTTCAGGAGTTTCTCGTGTTGATCTCACTTAATACTCTTTATCAACCCCGGGATTGAGGTCCTCATCATTTCTACTTTACAGGGAAGGAAACCAAGGCGGGGAAAGGTCAAGTGTTTTGTGTAAGGTCACAGAGTACAAAGGGTTTGGGAACTTGGGCTGCAAACACCAGGAGCCCTGGTGGTGTCGTGGTTACGCGCTGGGCTGCGATCTGCATGATCGGCAGTTCGAAACCACCAGCAGCCCCTTGGGAGAAAGGCTGGGCTTTCTATTCCTGTAACAGTTACAGTCTCAGAAGCCCACAGGGGAGGGGGTGTTGCTATGAATCAGTATTGACTTGATGGCAGTGAGAGATACGAACTGAGGAAACCTGGCTCCAAGTCCATGATTATGATCATCACTAAGCTGTTGTGCTACCTTGCCTCAGTAGCCAGCCTTAAACATTGGAAAGGAATGGAATTTGCTTCCCAGGGCTTGCCTGGGAGGGCAGGGATGTCTGGCTCTGGCCTAAGTCTGTGGGTCTGTTCTTCTTCGCCTTACAACTTTACTCCTCCCAATCCACTGGCCACCTGGTCCGTCCTCCCTCCAACCCTGATGCCCAGTTTCTGCTTTCTGCCATAACCACACCTCACCTGTCACCTCCTTCCCCCAAAGCCGAGCAGCCCAAGGGTATGGAGGCCCCAGGGACCTCCAACCACCTGGGAGAATAAATCACCAACGTGGCGCCCCAATGTGGGCTCATTGCTATGGCAATGTCCCTTCCCTTGACCTTGGTGGCTTCTGATTTCCCTTTAGGTCCCAGTGTTTCCTCCCATTGGGAGTGCCCACAAAGGGGTGGCTAGCTGGCCAACAGGAGCGCAATGCTTGGAGCAATTGCCTGTGAGCAGCTGCAGGGCACCTGCCCTTTGGATCCTAAACCTGCCAGGTTAGGGGGCAGCAGTGCTGTACACTGAAGCGGGTCAAGGAGGCGGGGTTCGGGGTGACCCAGTGGATGGGGGAGACAAGAGAAGCAGATGCCCCTCACACTTCCTGCTATTCTCTTCACTTCCTGTGGCCTAGAATTTACTGGTGGTGGTGGGGATTGTGCCAAGTCAGCAGTCCCCCTTTGGTCCATCCGTCCTCTTCCCTGAACCGCATAACGGAAACCGGGGGGCCTCCTTCAAGTCAGCGTCTTCTCACTCAAGTCCTCCCTCACTAACTGTTTCTCTTCAATACTGGGCGACTCCATGCTCAGAGACCCGTGTTCTCAGACTCCACGGGAGGAAGGGGGGGGGGAGTGGTGAGGTTCATAGGACATTCTGCAGAACCAGTGACAGCGCACGTAGGACCAGGCCTTCCTGCCTCTCAGTTGAGACATAGAGCTCCAACCTGGCCTCTTTTGCTCCTGTTCCCTGGGGACTCAGGCATTAGTCCCCTGCTCCCTTTGGGGGTGTTGGGTCACAGGAGGAAGTGGATTTTGCTAGAGACCAGAAAAAGAGAACTTGGGGTGTCAGTGGAGGGAAGGAGCCTCGATTGCACAGAAAACATCCGGGGAGTGGACGCCTCCAGGGCGCTCACTGCTCACCCCCCCACCTAGGGGCTGAGGAGTAAGGCCAAGAACTAAGAAGGGTCACCCCACACTCCGCGAAGATGAAGGTGCTGCTCCAGCAACGCAGGGAAGGCAGAAGTTTGGAAAAGAAGTCACCTACACCTCAGAGCAGGCGAGCCAGTACACTTGCCTGTGGGGTACTGCATGCCAGCCTTTCTCTGAGCTCAGCACGCGACTGGGGGGGGGGGCTCCCCTCCCAACGTCCAGTCTTCCCAAATACGACTCAAGGCTGGCCACCTGCTCCTGTTCTCCGCCCCTGCATCACAGCCTGCACGGGGAACCCCAGCGTTCGCTCCCCCATTCCCCTGCGGGAAGCCGGACCACCAGGTCCCCAGTCCTTCCAGCCTGCTTCCCTCCCGACAGGGGCCCAGGCATGCGCCCCCATCCTCCTCTAGGACCCAGGCATGCGGCCCCGGAGATGGCTGCCCCGAAGGGACCCAGGCGTCCAACCCCACGGATTCTCTCTCCGGTGCCCTTGTCTGAGGATCGCCTCGGCACCCACTCGAGCCGCCACCCAAGCTTCACCGCGTGGTCCCTCCTCCCTTACCTGGTCCCGGGTTTCTCCCCCATGGTGCGCGCGCCCGCCGCCCGCCGGGTTCGAAGCTAGCTCGCAACCTCCTTGCCCGCTGCTAGGTCCCCGCTCCTCCCCACGCCGCGCGCACGCGCGCCCCCGGGCTTTTCTCCTCCCTCCCCCCGCCCCCCGGGGAACCGGGGCCAGATGCGTCAGCCCTGACGGCGCGCGCCGCGGCGCCGCCCGCCCCCTCGGCGCACACGCGCGCGGTGATTGGCTCTGCCGCCCCCTCGGCGCACACGCGCGCGGTGATTGGCTCTGCCGCACCGCCTCCCGCCGTCCCGCCCTCCCCTGCGAACTCTCCGGCGCGCGCGCGATTTCAACGCCCGCCTCGCTCTTCCCGCCCATCTCCCCGCCCCTGCACATTCCCGGAGCCGCTGATTCGGTTCCCCTAAACGAAGGTTCCCGCCTTCCAGGAAGGAGAGCCCTCTGATTGGCTTCCGGAATCCAGGCACCCCCTCCCCGCTAGGGGGTCCCCTCCCCTTTGTTTGCTTTCTTTGCGGTGCGGTAGTGGAGGCGTGCAGGGGGGCGGGGGCGGGGGCGGTCGGAGAAGCCGGGAAGGAGGAGCAGGGGTGGGCATGGAGGGCAGGGTGGCCCACGTGGGGGAGCGGCTACCATCGCGCCGCACTCGCCCTGTGGCCCCGCCTTCCGGCTTCTTCATTGTGGTGGCTCAGCGCCCTCTGCTGTCTGCCTTCTCCCTGTGCGGGTTTCCTTTCCTTCATTGCTCCCTTGACCGCTCCCTTCCTTCCACCTACCGATCCCAGCTTCCACGCGCCGGCCGGCGATCCTCGCATCCTACTTCCTGTCAAATCCTGCCAGCCGGCAAGGAGAAGCTGGACTTGAGTTAGCCTCGCCCTTTGCGTCTGGTTAGGTGTTGGGCAGCTCACTTCAAGGTCAGCGCTTCCAAACCTCCATCCTCTTCCCAGGCAGGAATTCCACTTCCATTAGGAGTTAGTTCCCTTCACAGAGGAGCAGTTCTATCCTGTCCTGTGAGTCATCATGAGTCGCATCCATTTGATGGCAGTGAGTTCTTTATTTTTTTCTTCCATTTACTTTCCTTTTTTAAAAAAAATCATTTTACTGGGGGCTCATACAACTCATCACAATCCATACATACATCAATTGTGTCAAGCATATTTATATGTTCGTTGGCCTTATCATTCTCAAAACATTTGGTTTCTACTTGAGCCCTTGACATCAGCTCCTCATTTCCCCCTCCCTCCCTGCTCCTCGCTCCCTCATGAACCCTTGATAATTTATAAATGATTATTTTGTCATATCTTATACTGTCTGACGTCTCCATTCACCCACTTTTCTGTTGTTCATTCCCCAGGAGGAGGTTATATGTAAATCCTTGTAATCGGTTCCCTCTTTCCAATCCACCCTCCCAGTATCGCCACTCTCACCACTGGTCCCGAAGGCATCATCTGCCCTGGATTCCCTGTGTGTCCAGTTCCTATCTGTATCAGTGTACATCCTCTGGTCTAGCCAGATTTGTAAGGTAGAATTGGGATCATAATAGTGAGGTGGGAGGAAGCATTTAGGAACTAGAGGAAAGTTGTATGTTTCATCATTGCTACATCGCTCCCTGACTGGCTTGTCTCCTTCCCAGGGAGCCTTCCTAAGGGCATGTCCAGTGACCTACAGACGGGCTGTGGGTCTCCACTCCATACTCCCCCTCATTCACAATGATAGGATTTTTTTTGTTCTTTGATGCCTGATACCTGATCCCTTCGACACCTCATGATCACACGGGCTGGTGGGCTTCTGAGCTAGATGGCTGCTTGTTTACCTTCAAGGCTTTAAGACCCTAGACACTATATCTTTTGATGGCTGGGCTCCATCAGCTTTCTTCACCACATTTGCTTATGTACCCACTTTGTCTTCAGTGATTGTGTCGGGAAGGTGAGCATCATGGAATGCCAGTTTAATAGAACAAAGTATTCTTGCATTGAGGGAGTTCTTGAGTAGAGGCCCAATTTCCATCTGTTACCTTAATACTAAACCTATAAATATATGCACATAGATCTATTTCCCCATCCTCATATATAAGTATATTTACATATGTACATACCTGTATTTAGACCTCTAGAAATGCCCTTTGCCTCCTAGTCTTCCCTCTATTTTCTTTTACTTTCCTCTTGTCCCACTATCATGCTCAGCCTTCATTTGGGTTTCAGTAATTCCTCTTAGTTACATTACCCTTGATCACACCCTACTAGACCTCCTATACCCTCCTCACCACTGATTTGGATTACTTGTTGTTCCCTTGCCCCTGGGTTTGTTGGCACCACTTCCTTTCCCCCCATCTCCTCCTCTCCAATGCCCCCCTGGAACCATCGGTTCCATGTTTTCTCTTCCAGATTGTTAATCAGTCTATCTTATTTAGACAGACCTGTGGAGATAATAACATGCACAAAACCAAGACAGAGCAAAATAAAGCAACAAAAGAAAACAAAACAACAACAGGAAAAATCCAATGACAAAAACAACAACAACAAAAAAGAAAAGTAGTTAGTCCAAGAACTGTTTGTTGGCCGTTAGGGGTGTTTTTTGGTCCGTGTTTTTTGGGGGTGCCAAGCCCTGGCCCCAAAGTCTGTTTTTGGTATTCCCTGGGGACTTCGTTGCTCTGTTCCCCTTGCTGTTCTCTTGCATGCCCTTAGTGTTTTGCCTCAGTGTGGTGGGATTAGATTGGGCGCAATTCCCACACTGTGTCTCCAGTGTTGTCCCCTGAAGGGTCAGTGAGGGATGTCTTATCTCATAGTGGGGACTAGCAATATGGTCTTCTCTGTGGATTAGCTGCTCTGAGCGGGAATATCATCCTCAAGGCTTGGTGGTCCAGGATGTGCTCCACCCTCTCTTCCTCCCCCTTCATTTGCTCCTGTGTTCTCTAATCGAATATTTCCCTCTAACCGAGCTGCAGCTTCAGTGCTGTGTTCTGAAATAAATTCTTCTGCCCACCTATCTCCCTAGTGTAGTAAAAAAGACAACAGAGGGGGACGGACAACAGAAAAGGGGGTGAAGGGAGACACCGGATAGGGCAAGATATGACAAAATAATAATTTATAAATTATCAAGGGCTCATGAGGGAGGGGGGAGCTGGGAGGGAGGGGAAAAAAGAGGACCTGATGCAAAGGGCTTACGTGGAGAGCAAATGCATTGAAAATGATTAGGGCAAAGAATGTACGGATGTGCTTTATACAATTAATGTGTGTATATGTATGGGTTGTGATAAGAGTTGTATGAGCCCCTAATAAAATGTTAAAAAAAAAAGACAACAGATACTGTGATCCCTGGAGTGCTATAAATAGCATTATATCTTAGAAGGCAACAGTACGTGGCCCGAGTGGAGGGGTACGGAGTGCAGGCTGTCCAAAAACCAAACCCAAATCCACTGCCATTGAGTCGTGCTCGGAGCGACCTTCTAGAACAGGGTAGAACGGCCCTTGACGACACTTTCTGAAATTGTAATTGTCTCTTTTTTTTCACCAGATAAATTTATTGTATCAAAGCATCTTAGACAAGTCTAAGGAATCATCTCGTCTGTAGCTGCACCTGTTTAATGGCATTTCCTTCTGGGCTTGAGAAAGGGAACCAGCAACACCTGTCCTCATCTGAACCCCCTCAAGGTACTTTTCACCTGAGAAGTTACAGATTTCAATGAGAGACCTGTTCTCCTGAATAGCGACATTGATGGGGAAGTGAGCGTACCCAGATCTCATCTTATATCGGAAGCCCAGTGTGTGAGTCTGGGTACTTTAGAGAAACAAATCCACAGACACGCCTGTATAAGAGAGTTTTATATAAAGGGTAAGTGCACATCAAGAAAACATTCCAACCCAGTGCTGCCCAAGCCCACAAGTCCAACATTAACCCATATGTCTGACACCAATCCACAAAGTCCTCCTCCATCTCACAAAACACATGCAATGATGCCAACTGCAGGAGGAAAGCCGAGTCAGTGAACGTGTAAGCATCTCAGTGCTGGCAGGGGTCTCCACGAAGGTGTTCCAGCACCCAGGGCTGCATCAGGGTAGGTCCATGTGGCTTCTCTTTGGGGATGTCTTGCAGGAAGTGAGCCTTGCAAGCTGAAGCAGGAACTGGCTAAGGCAGCTGCACCCTGGTCTGACCATCAGAAAGCAAGAGATCCGAGAACTAGAAAGGCAAGGTTCCCAAAGCCATTTATCGTTCCACCCTTCAATTAGCCCCACCTGTGTTTATCAGGCAGGTTGGCACCATAAACTACCTCACCCAGTGTAGCACCCTTGATCATATTCTGCTCAGGACTACAGAGAGTGCTGACTGTAGCACGTTCCTTTGGGTCCCCCCCCCCGCCCCCGTTTGTCAATGATCAAGCCTCTGCTTTTTCTTTCCAGGGAAAGAGTTCTACACTGATGCGATTGAAGTGCCTCTGCAGGATTCTTCACAATCACTGTCTAGTTGCGGAGAATGGCCTTCCTTACTGTTAGTAGATGTGTCACAGTAGATGCGGCAAAGGAACGATAATGCTTTATGAGAGTAGAAAGCCTCATCTTTCTCCCACTGCTGACCTTGCACTTAGTAAGCACTGCACCACAGGCTACGCAGAGGAGGGGAATATTTGAGAACAATCCTAAAGGATAGGATAGGCAGACGTTGGAAAAAGGATAATGCAAAAAAGAAATCAAGGAAAACAAGGACAAAAACCATACCCTATACCTTTTTTGTTTTGTTTTGCCTCCTACCCCCTCTGATATATCCTATTTTGAATTGTTAGTGGAGTTAGATTGCGGGGCTGGCCCACAACGGAGAGGGTCCTGTGGAGCGATTGGTGCTGTTGGAAGAAAATTAAGAGACAAAGAGTTTGGTGCTGGTGTCGTCCAGGAGTCAGGGATGAGAGAGAGAACGAATGTCTTCTCAAACAGGTATATCTCGTCTTGGGCTTAGGAAGTCCTGTCAATCACAGTCAATCACCTATGTAACAAGGTGGACAGTATCTTAACCTTAGTTACCCCCCTGGGCTCATTGGGGGAGAAGCCTAATCCTAGCACTGGGGACAGGTAGAAGGGAGGTGCGTGGGGAGAGCGATAGAAACTTGTCTGCTCCTATAGGTAAGGGCTGCCGGCCACATAATGATCACCTACGTGCTTGTAGGAGGAATCCTTAAGGTAGCATTACTGTGGGAGGACATTGTGGGAATGGTTTTTAATTAGGAGAATGTGACCGGGACTCATATCCAACTCACAAATGTGAAGGCCTCCCCCCACCAGAATCCAAGCCTTCCAGGCTTCTTAATGGCGAGGGTAGAGAATTTGTCCTCATCCACTCTCTTCCCAGTCCTTACTTTCCCACACTGATGGTTGCCAGGGGACGACTGGAACAGGATGTGAAGACTTCTCTAGCAGATAAAGCAATGGAGTGTCCTCAGGGCCCCTGGAACCAGTAGAAATGAAACAAGGGTGATAAGATCCATTCTTCTAGGAAGATAATTCTAGATAATATGAGGATGGAGGAAGTCGGGCAAGACAGGAAGCAGAAAGAGGAGTTATTTGTAGATAAACTCACTGCCATCGGGTCAGTGCTGACTCATAGCGACCCCCTGTGGCTTTCTGAGATTGTAACTGTTTACAGGAGGAGAAAGCCCAGTCTTTCTCTCTCGGAAGCTGCTGGTGGTTTAGAACTTTGGACCACGAGGATTGCAGCCCAACATGTAACCATTACACCCTCACGGCTCCCAAACTAGCTACAGGCAGATGATAAACAGTTAAGCAAAAGAGAATGGGAAGGAGGGGTGCCCAACCGGAGTGATTTCTGGAATCAAATGCCTTGAACCTGTGGAAAAATGGTGGACTTAAAGACATTTCTGGAGTCAGGGACCAAAAGTATTTCTCCTTCTTCCATCTCTTTTCCCTACAGTTGTCCTAGGTGCTGTGGGGTCGATTCCTACTCACAGTGTTCCCAGATGACACAGTCGACTGCCCGCAGGTTCGTTGGCTGTCATCTTTCTAGAAGCAGGTTGTTAGGTGGTTCCCTCGCAGAGCTCCGGGGGCTTTGGAGACACCGGCCCTTCCGCTGGCAGCTGGGTGCGGATCCATCTGTGTCACCAGGGCTCCTCCCTTCCCAGTCCCGTCAGGGAGAAGTAAGTGCACACCACCCCCTCCTCTTTTCCGTGTAGCAAAAGTAGCGTGCCTAACAGCACAGCGTCTGAGATCATCTTCCACATTCAAAACAGGCTGTGCCCACCAAGTGGCTCCTCCGGTTCCATCACTCTTTAGTCCTGAGCTAGCTCTTTACTCCTTCCCACTGCAGATCATGCGGTCCCTCACACCCATGAACCACTTACACTCAACTTTGTCCCCTGCCAAAGGGTCTTGACTGGAAGGTAAGGTTATATGTCTGAAGTGTGGGTGGAAGAGCAAAGTAATGTGGCCGACGTGACATGCAAACTACTGTCTTAGATGATGCTGACTTCAAGACTGACGACTCACCTGTCCCCCCCCCCCTGTCTGTCGATCTGTTGGATTGTGGGGCCTGTGTGTTGTCACGATACTGGAAGCGAGGTCACTGGTGTTTTCAATAGCAGCAGGCTCGTCCGAAGTGAAGAGGTTTCATCAGAGCTTCCAGAGGGGGTGCAGACTACGAGGAAGGAGTAGGCTGTCCCACCGCAGAGCAATAAGCCGCGGGCGACCTTACCGACAGTGTCACAACATCGTCAGATACTGGAAACCTTCCGAATCACAGAGGAGCACTGTCAGAAGTGGTGCCAGCAGATGAGCCCTTCAGGTTGGAAGGCACCGGAATGTGACCGAGGGAGAGCTGCCTTCTCAAATAGAGTCAACCAGCGACGTGAATGGTGTCAAGCTTCCAGCAGTCAAGCCTTCCAGACTTTCGCTTGTGCATGGAGCATGCCGCAACGTGAGAAGCGGCAGCCGAAACCATCTATGGATAACTGGAATTTGGAATGTACAAAATATGAATCTAAGGACGTTGGAAATTGTCAAAAATGAAATGAAAAGACATAGAGATCAATATCCTAGGCTTTCGAGAGGTGAAATGGACTGGTTCTGGCCATTTTTGATCAGAAAACCACATAGTTTACGATGTTGGCAATCGCAGGTTCAAGAGGAATGGCATTGCATTCACTGCCACAAAGGACGCTTCAAGATCTCTCGTGAAGCACAGTGCCATCTGTGATAGGATAACATCTACTCACACACAAGGAAATCCAGTCAATGCAACTCTTATTCAAATGTATTCACCAACCACTAAAGCCAGTGATGCAGACCTTGAAGAATTTTATCAAGATCTTGTCTGGAATTGACCAAACCAATCAAAATGTGTTGATAATTATGGGTGATTGGAATGCAAAATATGGAAACAAAGAAGGAAAATATGGTCTTGGTGATGGAAATGGAGCTCGAGATAGCATGTTCCAAGACCAATGACTTCTTGATTGAAATGATGAAGGATTAAAAGCAGGCCTATTAACCTGTGATATGCAGATGAGACACCCTTGCTTATGGAAAGTGATGAGGACTGTCTGATATGGATTACAACTCAATGTCAAGAAAACAAAAAAACCTCATAACGGGACCAAGAGGTAACATCTTGACAAATGGAGAAAAGATTGTGAAGGATTTCGTCTTGGAGCCACAATCAATGCTCATGGAAGCAGCAGT
This sequence comes from Tenrec ecaudatus, assembly GCF_050624435.1. NCBI lineage: Eukaryota > Metazoa > Chordata > Mammalia > Afrosoricida > Tenrecidae > Tenrec > Tenrec ecaudatus. The sequence goes on along the minus strand of NC_134539.1, from coordinate 104,958,657 downwards.
TAAGAGATCAAATGATGCGCTGCATTGGGTAACTCTGCTGCACAAGACCACTTGAAAGTGTTGAAAAGCAAGGATGTGATTTTGAAGACTAGGGTGTGCCTGACCCAACCCATGGAATTTTTAGTCTTCTCACATGCATGTGAACACTGGACATTGACTAAAGATGACTGAAGAAGAATCGATGCATTTTGATTAGGTTGGTGGTGAAGAATATTGAAAGTCCCGTGGACTGACAAAAGTACAAACAAATGTGTCTTGGAAGAAGTACAGCCATGACACTCTTTAGAAGCAAAGATGGTGAGAGAGCTGTGGGGGAAGGCCAGTCCCCCCACAACTAATTGCGGGTTTGACAGGCGCAACTGTGCAGTTAAAATATATGAAGATTATAAAAAAGTAATAGAGATAAGGAGAGATAGAGGAGAGATTGAAATAATGGAATCAGTTTCATGGTAGCATGTTCACCTCAGCCCCGCTTGGTGGTCCACGTGGAGATGGGAGACCAGATGGCAGGAGAGAGGGGGAGGGGAAGGAGGACAAGGGGAAAGGGAACAGGGGAGTGAGGACCAGGGAGAAGAAGGGGGAGCAAGAGGGAGCTTCTTTATTGTTAACCAAGGCTTGCATGTCTTTGTGGAGTGCATAACCCCCTAATTACAGGGAAGGACATATGTCACAGGAAGGGGTTGCACTGTAGGTTATGTAGTAATGATGGTGGGGGGACGATCTAGGGGTATCCATCAACAGGAAGGGGAGGGATTGGGGGTATACATGTGACAAAATGGGTGGGTCCCAGATTCAGAATGGCAGCCTAACTTTGGATGTCACTGAGCCTGTTTGACCTGTTCTCTGGCTCTCCATGGAAACCATTATCAGTAGGGTATGAACTCCCCCTACAGTGGACCAGACTTATGGCTGCCAAGCCTTCATCGAGAAGTAACCCATTGTCCTTAACGGTAGGGAGTGGGCCCCACCTGTGGTGCGACCAGACTGTGACTGACTGCCTTCAGGGAGGATGTCTCTAAGCATCTGACCTCCCACCACATGCTGGCAAATAGCCTCTAATGTTTGGCATGTCTTTGGGGGAGACAAAGCTGAGGAAAAGTCTCTTTTATATCCCACAGAGACCTGTCCCTGGAGAAGGACATCATGCTTGGTAAAGTCGAGGGGCAGCAAAGAAGAGGAAAGGCCCTCAACAGGATGGATTGATACAGTGGTTGCAACAAGGGGCTTAACCCAGGAACAATTGTGAGGATGGCCAGGACCGGCAGTATTTTGTTCTTCGGTACATAGGGTCTCCATCAGTTGCGTCTGATTGGATGGCAACTAAACAGAACAGCTCACCCTGTGGCTTGTGTGTTGCTATGATGCTGGCAGCTCTGTCACCAGTATTTTCTTTTTTTTTAATTAATAAATCTTTTTATTGGGGCTCATACAACTCTTATCACAATCCATACATACATCAATTGAGCAAAGCACCCTTATACATTCATTGCCCTCGTCATTCTCAAAATTCACCTTCCACTTGGGTTCCTGGAATCAGCTCGGTTTCCCTTTTTTCCCCCTTCCCCTCCCTTCCTACTCCCCCCTTCCCCCTGGTCCCTTAATAGTTTATAAATAATTATTTTATCTTATCTTACACTGCCTGGCGTCTCCCCTCACCCGCCTCCCCATTGCCCATCTCCCAGAGAGGAGGTTACACATAGATCTCCAAGATTGGTTCTCCCTTTCTACACCCCCTTCCCTCCCGGTGTTGCCACTCCTACCGCTGGTGTTGAGGGGTTCGTCTGTCCTAGATTCCCTGTGTTTCCAGATCCCTACTGCACCGCTGTACATCCTCTGGTATAACCAGGTCCACAAGGTAGAATTGGGGTCATGATAATTGGGAGGGCAGGAAGTGTTCAGGAACCAGAGGAAGGTTTTGAGTTTCATTGTTGCTACACTGAACCCTGAGTGACCCATCTCCTCCCCACTACCCCTCTGCAAGGGATGTCCAGCTGTCTACAGATGGGCATTGGGTCCCCGTCATGCACTCCCCCTCATTCACGTGTCACCAGTATTTTCAATACCAGCAGAGCCACCCCCAGTGACTCGATTTCATCGGACTGTCTATTCTAAGGCCTGGCTACCTGTTGGCAGTGAGACAATGACCACCGTGTGGATCACGGCAGCCTGGTACCCATGATAGCGCTGGAAGATGAGTGCTTAGGGCTGGAAGCCCTCAAAATATAGTGGCTGCATGAATCCACCCACCAATGCCTGTCTGTCTGTCTGTCATACTGTGGTGGCTTGTGCGTTGCTGTGATGCTTGAAGCTGTATCACGGATGTTTTCAACTGCCAGCAGGGTCACCCCCAAGTGCGCAGACTAAGAGCAGGCTAAGAAGATGGGATAGGCTGTCTACCTTGGAGGCAGTCTGTCTACCCAAGGCTTTATGGCTGGCACCCCAACAACAACAGGAATTCTTGGGTGGACAGTCAGGTTCTGAACTGAACCGAAAGATGGGCTTTGACTCCACCCAGAAGCACTCCAGAAGGAAGAGCTGGTGAGCTGCTTGCCAAACACCGTGGCTACAGAAATGGACTTGAACACACCGGTGGTGGCGAAGGTGGCACAGGACTGGGCAGGGCTTCCTTCAGTTATCTCTGGTGTCTCCATGAGCTCGAGCTGACAGGATGGCAGTGAACCTTAGATGTCAACTTAGTTGCTCTTGGTAGGTTCTGTCCAGTCAGTTCTGACTCAAAGCACAACAGAAGGAAACACTGCCAGGCCCTGCGCTGTCCTCACAATTGTGCTTATGTTTCAGCCCATTGTTGCAGCCACCGTGTCCGTCCATCTGGTTGAAGGCTTTTCTTCTGCTTTTGCTGCCCCTCCATTTTACCTTCTCTCTTGGCAACATGTCCAAAGTCCCGGAGACCAAGTCTTGTCATCCTGGCCTCTAGGACAACATTAGGAAGATATTAAAGGCCAGGAAGGCCAGACGTAATGAAGAGATAACAGTTTATTCTGGGCGAGAGCATCTCTCCCAATTATCTACAAATTTAATACCAGATCAATCAAGATAACAAGAAGTTTTTTCCCTTTTTTAAAAACAATTTTTTTATTGGGGGCTCTTACAGATACTATAACAATCCATAAATTAATGATATCAAGTAAACTTGTGCAAATGTTGCCACTGTCATTTTCAAACAGTGTCTTTCTACTTGAGCCCTTATTATACAAGAAGATTCTTTGAGGACCTTGTGGACCACTGGATCCTAAATACAATCAGCAGAATCAACTTTCACGTATAACGAAGAAAATGCTGAAAAATTAGAATGAATGTATCCTATCAGATGCCACTCCATTTTACTAACGATCAATTCTTATCATAATTAAAAATAGGCATTTTCTTCCATCCAGCATTCAACCATCTGTTTTATTTTTTTCAAATGTTTTATCGTGATTTAGGTGGGGTTTATAATTCATAGAACTAATTTTGTATTCATCAACTGAAACTACATATCAAACTTCCAATAGCTTGTCCTGCCTTCCCCCCCTTGTAGAATACTTTTTCCCCCTTCACCAAAGTTTATACCTGTCTACCTTCTAGCTTATTGTTTCATCCCGCCAAAACCATCAGTGTTTGTTTCTTTTGGCATTAAAACATTTGTCTTGTTTTTTTCCCCTTGATACTAATGGTCTTATACACGATTTGTCTGTGATTGAGTAATTTCACTCAGCATAATGTTCTCCAAGTCCATCCGTGCCACGAGGCGCTTCCCAGTGCCATCATTGTTCTTTCGCGATAGCTAAGATTCCATGGTGTGGATGTGCCAACGTTTCCTTGTCCATCGTCTGCTGAAGGGCATTCAGATTGTGGCCGTTTTCTGGCTATTGTGAACGGTGCTGCGATGACCACGCGTATACGCATGGCTGTTCTTGCTCGGGCTCTTACTTCTTCAGAGTGTTGGGGTCTGTACCCAGCAAATGGACTGCTGCTCTTATTTCTCTTTCTATTTCCAATGGTTTGAGCAAGCACCCACCACTCTCCCTGGTGGCTGCACATTTATACAGTCCCACCAGCCGGGTAGGAAGGTTCCGATGTCCCTTTGCCCTCTCCTCTTCTGTTTGCTTTGGCGAACTTTGCTATCAATGCCGGCATAAGGTGCTGTCACTGCTGTCGATCCGCATCGCTTGGTGGTCGAGAGCAGTCCTTCATGTGGTTGCTGAGGCTTGGATGGCTTCTCTGGTGAAGTGTCTGTGAATGTCCTCTTTTTACACGATTGCTGACATCCCCGATGTACCTAAGCGTTTTATTTTTCGAAGGTCCCAGTTATCTACTTTGTCTTCTGCTCTGTGTGTGTTTTATTATGTTTAGTAGAATGGTTAGGCCCTGTATCAGGTCCCCTAGAAGAGCACTGGTGGCGTAGTGGTTACACATTGGGCTGTGACTTGAAAGATTAGTAGTTCGAAACCACCAGCGGTTCTGAGGGAGAGAGGCAGAGCTTTCTACTCCTGTAAACAGTTGCCATTTTGGAAATCCACAGGGCCAATCAGACCCTGTCCTGCAAGGTTGCTTTGAGTCAGCTTGGCTTGATGGCAGTGAGGACGGTTTATCCCTATTTTGTCGTTGATGATCCTTATAGTTTTAGGTCTTTTATCCATCTTGCATTTGTTTTTGTATATTGGGTGACTTATGAATCCTGTTTCATTCTTCAGCCATGGAAATCCAGTGTTCCCAGCACCATTTGTTGAAGAGACTCTCTTCCCCCACTGTATTTTGGCCCTTAGTCTAAAGGTGGATGTATTTATTTCTGGGTTCACTATTCTGTTCCAATTATTTACATACCTATCATTGTACCAGTATTAGGCTGTTTTGACAACTGTGGGTATATAATAGATTTTGAGGTCAGAAAGTGATAGGCCTGATACTTTGTTCTTTTTTTTAAGTAGCGCGTTGCTTATCCTGAGTCTCCTTCCTTTCCATAAAATGTTGATAATTTCCATTTCTTTAAAGAATGGTTGCAATTGTGATCCTGATAGACCTGATCGGAATTGTGTTAGGTTTATAGATCGATTTGGGCAGTATTGACATTTTCACGATGTTAATTAAGTTTTCCTATCTACGAGTATGGAATGTTTGTTTCCTTTAGTTTCTCTTTTTTACATCTTTTTATTGGGGCTCATACAATTCTTACCACAATCCATACATACATCAATTGTGTCAAGCACATTTGTACATTTGTTGCCATCATCATTCTCAAAACATTTGCTTTCGAGTTGAGCCCTTGGTATCAGCTCCTCATTTCCCCCCTCCCTCCCCATTCCCCCTCTCTCACGAACCCTTGATAATTTATAAATTATCATTTTGTCATATCTTACACTGTCCAACGTCTCCCTTCACCCACTTTTCTGTTGTCCATCCCCCAGGGAGGAGGTTATGTATAGATCCTTGTAATCAGTTTCCCCTTTCTACCCCACCTTCCCTCCACCCTCCAGCTATCTCCACTCTCACCACTGCTCCTGAAGGGATCATCCGTGTGATATTGGAAGAAGTGCCAATAAAAGTGGCTTATTTTCTTTTTGAATTTAAATTTTATTTTACAAAATGAGAAATAAAGGAAACTGATAGGCAGTTATACAAACTTAAAGTTTGCTTTTTTTCAAAAAAGTGACATGAAACGTAAAAAAGTGGTGTGTTTTTCTTTTCAAGTCTTTCTAAAAGAAAGAAAACAAAACACAGGGAGCCCTCAGTGAGGGTGGGAACATAATAGCCCTCACACAGAGAAAAGCGAGCGTCCCCAGGCCACGCAGCCACGTGTGGAAAGGCCCCGAAGCTGAATGCGCTTGCTGAAGAACAGTCGTGTCCAAGTGAAGAACTACAAGCCAATTTAAGGTTTAAAACGGAGATTAAACATTTTACACTGAAAACAAATTATTCCAGTGAATGAGTATTTCGCAAAACGGAAACACAGAGGAAAGAAGCTCTTGACGAAGAACTCCACCGGGCTACAGAATTATACAGGTTACTAAAGACAAAAACTACACGTCACAGTTGAAATATCTTTGACTCGTTAACATTTAGAAAGTTGCACGTGTCAGAGTCATCTGTTGACTACTGAAATCACGTTTCCAAATAGATGGACATCTGTAGTCTGTGTTAAACTGACTGACTTAAACTTGATGATGATGGATTCGGTTGAACGACAAAAGCCAAGCGTTTGCTGAAGGAGCAGAATGGCCACAAGTAAAATGATAAAGGATTCGAATGCTCAAGGAAAGGAAAAGGATTTTGACATTGAAAAGTAATAGCATTGTCTTTATTTAACATCAGCTTATTCTAATAAGCTTGGTTAGTTAGAACAAAAGTTTGGAAAATTACAAGTAGAGATGAGGGCATTTTAAGAGAGTATTTTCTCAAAATCACCTTAGCTGCTCAAGTAACACGCTTAACACAATGTTTAACACTGGTGCAAGTGGAATAGTCTTCTCTTAACACCAACTATTTTGAAACCCAAGCTCATCTGTGAGTAGAGTAGGGTGGGCAAAATCCCAGTTTTCTTGTAGAAATTGCTTGTGTCTAGGATAAAGGTATAGTGGAAATTTCAATATATATTTCTTTTCTGTGGTATAAAAGTAAGAACCTGTCTTAGGCTGGGTTTTCTAGAGAAGCAAGAGCAGTGAAATATATATAGACTAGAGAACCAAATCCAGACACACACACACACACACACACATATATGTATATCTAAGAGAGAACTTTATATCAAAAAGTAATTATGCATCAAGAAAACATCCCACCCCAGTCCAGATGAAGTTCATAAATCTGATATTAGCTATAAGCCTGATATTAGCCCATGAATTCCTCTTCAGACTCATGCAGCACAGGCAATGATGCCAAATGCAGGAAGATCACAGGCCTTTGGATAGAAAGTCTTGTGGATCCAGTGGTGGTGGAAGAATCTCCAAGGCTCTGACTACCATCAGCGTGGCTCCAAGTGGTTTGTCATCAGGAATGTGAAGCAGAGAGAGTGTGTCCTGCCTCCAGGGAAAAAACTAGAGGAAATTCCCAGCATCCTCCTGGTGGGTGTTACCTTGTGACCTGATTGACAAGACTAGACTCCAACCTTTCATTCTATTTATTAAGTTGACATAAATTACGTAACTACCACTATACACACACACACGCACGCACACACACACACACACATATGGAATTCTGGTGGCATTGTGGTTACTCATTGGGCTTCTAACTACAAGGTTAGCAGTTTGAAACCACCAGCCACTCAGGAGGAAGAGGAGGCTTTCTACTCCCATAAAGAGTTACAGTCTCAGAAACCCACAGAGGCAGTTCTACCCTGTTCTATAGGGTCACTAGGAGTTGGAATCAATTTAATAGAAGTGAATATATGTGTGTGTGTATACATATGTATGTATGTATATATCTATAAATTATATATATAAATTTATTTTGAGAAAATGGCTCACACAGTAATACAAGCAGGCAAGTCCTAGCCTGGGCAAGTTCCAAGTCTGTGGGTCAGATGTTTGGCTGGAGGCTTTCTATGACTTGAATAGCTTTGGGGATTAATAGACTCAAGATTGGTAGGAAGATGACTGGCTGGCACGGCTGCAGAGGCAAATGAATCCAAGAGCAGCAGGTCAATGGCAACCTGCTGTTGACTCCCAGGATTAGCGGGCAATATAGCAGGCTCTTGGTGCAAGTTCATAGACCTGGAGGTTGATGAATCAAACACAAGATCCAGACCTAGTGTGGTAGTTACACAATCTGTTGTCAGTTTGAGACAACAGAGTGAAGGAGGGGAGTTTAGCCTGTCAATCAGGTCACAGCTTGATGACCTCCTTTGGAGGCACTAAAGAGATAAATAGCTCACTGGAGGCGGGACACACTCTCACTTCCTGCGAGACATTGCTGATGACGAGCCTGTTGGCGCTTCACTGATGCAGCCAGAGCTCAGAGAACTGGAGGAGCCATGTGGAGACCCATGTCATTGCTGAATGCCTCTACCACTACTGGATCCACAAGACTTTCCACCCACTGGCCTGTGATATTCCTGTATTCGGGGTCATTGCATATGTTTCGTGAGTCTGAAGAGGAATTTATAGATTGGTATCAGACACATGGACTAATATTGGACTTATGGACTTGATCTGGACTAGGCTGGGATATTTGCTCAATATTCATTTGCTCTGGAAAGCTCTTTCCTATATACATATCAGTGTCCACAAACTTGTTCATATAGTCTACTCAGACTAACATACCTAGCAAAAAGCAAGCAAGCTCTTCCTCAGTGTCCACTTCTTTTGGAAGCAGGCCATTCCCCTGGAGAAACTTCCTTTCAATTGATTGCACCAGGGTTGTGATCTGAGGGAGGGTACAGCATCCCTAATCTTTTTACACCTGAGAGGTTGCTCATAGCATCTGATTATGGAAGCGATTACATTGTATTAGATCACATCATGGAGAATTACTAGGTCTAAATTGCCAAAGTACCGAGAATCTTAATACAAGCAAGTCAATACATATGCTAACTATCACAGTGCATAATTTTAATTATAAGAACTATTTATTGGGGGAAGGGGTGGCAGGCGCCACGTCGGGCCACGAAGGTGGCAAGAAGAAGCCCCTGACACAACCCAAGAAGCAGACCAAGGAAATGGACGAGGAAGAGAAGGCTTTCATGCAGAAAGAGAAAGAAAAACCAAAGAACCTCGAGGAGCTAAAAGCGAAGGCTGCGGGGAAGGGCCCCCCCCTGGCCACAGGTGGAATGAAGACATCTGGCACAAAGTCAGCTGTTCTTGGTGACTGAGGCAATGACGACCTGTGTAAACATCTGGATTTTACATAGAACATCTGCTATAATATCTGTTGCCACTTATAGTTAGAATGGAGTGCTGTCTTGGAGCCTGCTGTGCATTTAAGAATAAACTTTTGTAAAAAAAGAAGAGCAAGCATACAATGTTCAGTTCTTCTCGCTCAGTTTACACTGAGTCGAAATCCACATTGAAGGTTGCAATCCTTGGTTTTCAGCAGGAAGTGCTTTAAGTCCTCACTTTCAACAAGCAAGTTTGTGTCATCTGCAGGTTGTGAATAAGACTTCCTCCCACCCCAGTGTCCGATTCTTCTTCTTATAATACAGCTTCTCTGGTTATTTGCTCAGCATACAGACTGATTATGGCAAAGAGGCTGGAAGCCTGACACACACCTTCCTGAGTTTGAATCATGCAGTATTTCCTTGCTCTGTTTGCCCAACTTCCTTTTGATTTTAGGCTTTGGTTTAAAGTTAGTAAGAGAAAGGGAGAGTGTTATGTGTTGTATGTGTTGAGGTCAGACACTTACGTAGGAGTCAGATCCCATGAATTCGAATAGACCGAAGTGATGAGACTGAGAGAAGCCGGAAACTGGTGAAGAAGCTAGGTGAGAGGGAAAAGTTCTTTGGATTAAAGTTGTCCTGGAGACGGAGACATGGAGAAAAAGCCAAAAGGTTGTATTTTGGAGCTGACGCACCAAACGATGACCCCTTGGATTTCAATCTAAGCACACAAGGAGGCAGGTGTTCCTGGTATTATTTATACTCGTGAAAAATTGGAGTTTCTGGGAATATGCAACAATTGAGGAACTGTTAAATAAATTATGGTTCACTGATTTCAGGTTGAAAGAGGCAGTTAAAAAAAAAGCCCAATATGCTTACAATATTGAATACAAAAGGCCAAGAGGAGATCTGGTTCTTTTAAGATAAAATATGCATTCATGTGTTTTATGCATCAAATATTAGGAAGCATATATACCACCAGAGTCCTGGTGGTGCAGTGGAAGGCAGAAGTTCAAACCCACCAGCTACTCGGAAGAAATATGAGGCCTTCTACTACGCTGAAGAATTACAGTCTCAGAAACCACCAGGGGCAGGTCTACCTTGCCTTATAGCAGTTCTCAACCTGTGGGTCGAGACCCCTTTTGGGGGTTGAGCGACCCTTTCACAGGGCTTGCCCATGGTCTTGTGTTTTCCGATGGTCTTAGGAACCAAGACACTGCTTCGCTGTCTCCAGGTGGGTCCATCCACATGCAGATATGCCCACATACTAATAACTGGGGTGAAGACTGTTACCATGCTACAGCATGCTTCAAGACAAAATTTGATTTGTCATTAGAAATAAATATTTCACAAGATATAATTGCATATTGTTTGGCGATGAATCACTGTTTTAATTATGTTCAATTTATAACAATGAAAATACATCTTGAATATCAGATATTTACATTATAATTCATAACAGTAGCAAAATGACAGTTATGAAGTAGGGTCGGCATTAAGAAGGTTAAGAACCACTGCCCTAGAGGATCTCTACGGTGATGAGTAGAGAGAGAGAGAGAGAGAGAGAGAGAGAGAGAGGGAGGGAGGGAGGGAGGGAGGGAGGGAGAGAGAGAGAGAGAGAGAGAGAGAGGGAGGGAGGGAGGGAGGGGGGGAGGGAGGGAGAGGGAGGGAGGGAGGGAGGGAGGGAGGGAGGGAGGGGGAGGGAGGGAGGGAGGGAGGGAGAGAGAGAGGGAGGGAGGGAGGGAGGGAGGGAGGGAGAGAGAGAGGGAGGGAGGGAGGGAGGGAGGGAGAGAGGGAGGGAGGGAGGGAGGGAGAGAGGGAGAGAGAGAGAGAGAGAGAGAGAGAGAGAGAGAGAGAGAGAGAGAGAGAGAATATCTCTGGGGGAAAAAACATGGAGAGACCCTTTCTCCTTTTAGTTTCTGCATTTGTTTTGGCAAGGCATGTACATTGTATCACTTCTGTCTTTGTAAACGCAGTTGAAAATGTCCGATTTCAAACCGGGGGCGAGGTGTGCGGCAGCGTCTTTTGTCCAAACCACGTGTCCCTTCCACACCTTTCCATCGCCCCGCCCCGCCCCACCTCCCATCTCTTTACGCCTCCGGAGCTGACTTCCGCCTCAGCCGCTGCGCGCGCGCATGCGCTCTCCCAGGTAGCTCTCCGGGCCCGCAGTGCGCAGGAGCACAGCGCCCCCTGCCTACGTTCCCTTCGCAACCGCGTTCGTCGCGCAGCGTTTGCGTCATCGCGCCACGCCGCCGCCAGAGCCCGGGTTGGAGATGGCGGCAGCCGTTCTTAGCGGGCCCTCAGGCGGGCCCGCGGCGGGGGTTCCCGGCGGAGCTGGGGGTCTGTCGGCGATGGGCTCGGGTCCTCGCCTCCGCTTGCTACTGCTAGAGAGCGTGTCCGGGCTGCTCCAGCCGCGAGCGGGGTCCGCCGTTCCTTCAGGGCATCGCTCGGTGCGCCCGATGCCGCATTTGCCTCAGCTCATGTGCCTGTTGCAGCTGCATGGGACGGTGGGCGGGGCCCAGGTGAGTCTTCGGCCCGCACACACGCGGCTCGGTGGGTCGGTGAGCGTCGGCTACCGGTGCCTCGGAGCCCGGCTGCCCCGCAGCCGCGTTGGGAGGTTGAGGGAAGAAGAACTGGAGACAGAAAGCCGTTTCGGGTGTCAGTTCGAACGAAAACCACGCATTTCTTCTTGACCAGCCAGTAGTGTTTTCAGGGAAGAGAATGAGCCTTTATTTCTCTGTGTCTACATTATTGGTTGCGTCGTGGGTACATTGGTTCGGTTGCTAACTACGGTTGCTAACCGCCAGGTCAGCAGTTCGAGTTCAGCCGCTAAGCGGGGGGCGGGGGGCGTGGGGGCGGGGAATGAGACTTTCTGCTCCTATAAAGATGTACAGCTTTGGAAACCCACAGGGCCAGCTCTGCCCCGTCCGTGGCGGCCTCTGAGTCAGAACTGACTCGATGACAGTGTGTTTGTTTATTTGGAGGTTCTTGGGAGACACATACTAGTTGGATGACGTCTAACCTAATTTTCTTCCGATAATAACGATTTTTCTGGGATTGTTTCGACTGAATTAACCCACATTTCCAATGAATAAATATTTGCTGAGCTCTTACTGAACACTAGGCTCCGTACTAGGCGTTCCATTGACAGAGGTTGAGGGAGATAGTCAAAATAAAATGCTGTGAATACAATAGTAGTCGTTCTCTGATCTATCCTGGGGAATTGGAGGGTGTTCCTGAAAAATAGGATTTTAAGCTGAGATACCAAGGATGTACAGGGATTGGTTAGGGAAAGAAAATGAGGAAGAGCTGCGCAATCAGAGGAAAGAGCCTGTGGGAAGAGCCTATGGTAGTAAGAAATTGTCAAGAAGATTGTAGTGCTTGGTGCCAGGAGATAAATGGGAAGAGAGTGGAGATGAGGTAGGCTGAGGTGGGCAGCAGTGGACAGGTCATGCCAGACTGTGGACTTAAGTTAGGTAATTTGGGCTGTCCTATAAGCGGATAAAACATCCTTTCAGTTCCACAAGCTAGAAACCTAGGGATCATCTTGGGCACTTCCTTTTTTATTATTATGATAATAAATCATTTTATTGGGCTCTCTTTACAGCTTTTATAGCAATCCATACATCAATTGGATCAAGCACATTTATACATCATCGTTTTCTTTCTTTTTTTAATCATTTTATTAGGGGTTCATACAACTTTATCACAATCCATACATACATCAATTGTGTAAAGCACATCTACATCTGTACATTCATTGCCCTCCTCATCGTTCTCAAAACATTTGCTCTCCACTTAAGGCCCTGACATCAGGTCCTCATTTTTAACCCTCCCTCCCTGCTCACCCCTCCCTCATGAGCCCTTGATAATTTATAAATTATTATTTTGTCATATTTTGCCCTGTCTGACACCTCCCTTCGTCATTTTCAAAACATTTTCTTTCGACTTGAGCCCTTGGCATTAGCTCCTCCTTTTTTCCCCCCTCTCCTCCACCCATCTACCCTGGTGATCCCTTGATAAATTATAAATTACTATTATTTTGAAAACGTACACCATCCACTGTCTTCCTTTACCTACTTTTCTATTGTTTGACCTCCTGGGGGTGTGGGAGGGTTATGTGTCAATCATTGAGATTGGTTCCCCCTTCCCCTTCTCCCCCACCTTCCCCATGGTATCGCTACTCCCATTATTGTTCCTGAGGGTTTTATCTGTCCTGGATTCTGTGTGTTGAGAGCTCTTATATGTAAGTGTCCATGCTCTGGTCTAGCTGGATTTTTCAGGTAGAAATGGGTTCCTGATGGTAAGGGGAGGGGGGGCGAGCATTAAAAAACTAGAGTAGTATGGGTTTCCTCGGTGCTATACTGCACCCTGGTTGGCTCGTCCACGTCCCTACCTTGTGACCTTTCTGTGAGGGGATGCCCAATTGCCTAGACACCTCCTTTATCACACATCATCTCGTTGATTTTGTCTTCTGAGGACTTTCAGATATGTCCACTCCCTCCCATCCTTCTCCCATTGTCTCATCCTAGCTTGAACCCCATCATTTCCCCAGACGAAGGTACTGATTCTAAAGTAGAATTTGTCGATTCCATAGTACCAAAGAGACCAAACTGTCGCCATATGATTCTGGCTGTTAAGACCCTAGAGCAGTGGTTCTCAACCTTCCTAATGCCACGGCCCTTTAATACAGTTCCTCATGTGGTGACCCCAACCATAAAATTATTTTCATTGCAGCTTCATAATTAATTTTGCTATTGTTAAGAATCGGGCAACCCCTGTGAAAGGTTCGACCCCCAAAGGGGTTGTGGATAGAGTAGAACCGCCCCAATGGGTTTCTGAGACCTTTAATCTTTATAGGAGCAGAAAGCCTCATTTTTCTCCTGCTGAATTGTTAGTGGGTTAGAACTGCTGACCTTGTGGTTAACAGCTCAATGTGTAGTCCACTATGCCATTAGTGTTGCTTAATCTATAGTAGGTGCACCCTTAATATAGCTTCTGCTCTTCCTCTTTCGTTCCTCTTCATTATCCTTCAAGACCCTTTTCATGTGCCCAGATGGAGTAATGATTAAATATATGCTGGGCTATTACATTCAAATCAGCTGCTGGAAACCACTAGCTGCTCTAAGGGAGAGAGACTGGGCTTTTTACTCCTGTAAAGAGTTACAGTCTCAGACTCACAGGGCAGTTCTGTCCTGCCCTACAGGTCGCTGTGAGTGGGCATCAGCTGGATGGCAGTGAGTTTGAGTTTTCCAGGTCCAACCTCAGGTTACGGTGGTCCAGTCAGCTTTATTCTTCCTTCCAGGTGGTTCAGACTTCCTTCACACTTCATAGGTGGTTCAGTAATCAGCCCTAAATTTATTTGAGATGACCTCATTTATTACAGACCTTGACCTGATTCTCAGCTGAGGGTGACAAAATCATGTCACTTTTACCTCAGGACAGTTGAGAAGCAGAAACTGGTTGTAAAGTTTCTACTCCCTCTAAATCCTATTTTGTATGCTTCTCCTAGTTTCTTTGGGGGTGGGTGGGTGGTGGTGGTGGTGGTGCGTGCGTGTGTGTGTGTGTGTCTTTCTGTTTGTGTTCTCATCTGAAAAACAGCCCCAGAAATGTCTTTTCTCAGTATCCTGCCTATGAGTGTGTGATTTATGATCTCTTTTGAGACTTTCCTTCCTGAAGTCCAGCTGCATTAACTTTATGTCTTGTTTATTTTCTCTAAGTACCCAATTCTAGCAGAATTTGGAGCAAAGAAAACACTGAAATGACCACAGAGTCCCCTTGAATATTGTCTGTGTCACTCTTTTGGTACATCCGATTTTCTGACTTTCTATTTCTGTTTTCTGTATTGGGTCTTAAATACATTGAGGCGATGGGTTCCCCTCCCCCCATGAAAAGATTTTAAATTTATTTTAAAACCTTTCAGTAGACTTTTGTTTGAGAAACATTTATTAAGTGCTTGTTCTGTGTGAGCTATTATTACTCATCTTTAGGTGAATAAGACATTCTTTTCATTAGAGGATTTCTAGTTTAGTTGCTATGGGAAATGAAGGTAAGTAAGTAGCCTAGGACCTGAGAGAAAAAGAGTTCTTTTGGTTGATGGTTATTCACCAACTTGTTTTTACCCCTAGGTATTGCACTCACTAGTTCCAGAATGGAACAGGTCACATTTTCTAGCATAGATTATAGCAAAGGCCTCCTGTCTCCTTGCCTTTGTCTTTCTAAAGTAAAGTTCTGATCCTTTGTGCTTCCTTGTAAATATCCTTTGTACTTGGGCTTTCTTGCCTCAAGGTGTTTGTGCGGATTGTTTTGCACCCTTTCCCTGTGCTGTGTTCCCTCTACTCCCCAGCCGCCTAAATCTTTTCAGTTCCCTCTTGGGAAACGTTTTTGTTTGTTTTCTTCAAAACTCTGTATTGTTATGGGCGAACGCCTTTAGTCACTTATGATTAACTGATCTTTGTCACACTTTACTGAAATGATATGTATGTTTATTCCACTTAAACATACGCCCCCCCCCCCACTCACTTGAGTGGGCTTTTATTTGTTTTGTTTGGGCCTGTAGGTGTGTTAGTCTGTGTGGACTAGAGAAACCAATTCATAGACACTCGTGTATGAGAAAGAGCTTTATACACAAGAGCAATCGTGTATTGAGAAACATCCCAGTCCAGTCCAGATCAAGTCCATAAGCCGGTACTAGCCCATATGTCCGATACCAATTTATAATTTTCTCTTCAGACTCATGAAACACATGCAATGACGCCAAATGCAGGAAGATCACGGCCAGTGGGTGGAAAGTCTTATGGATCCAGTGGCGGTACAGGAATCTCAGTGCTTGCAGGAGTCTCCACGTGGCTCCTTCAGCTCCAGGGCTCCAGCCTAGTTCTGTCAGCAAGCATGTCTTGTAGGGAGTGAGTGTGTGTCCTGCCTCTAGTGAGCTATTTATTTTCTTAGCACCTCTAAATGATGTCATCAAACTATGACCTGATTGACAGGCTGACTAGACTCCACCCTTTCACTCTTAAGTCACAAATTGACAACAGATTATGTAATTCCCACAGACCACCCCTTGTCAATTTAGCACTTTTATACAACTCTTTAGCCATATATAGTTTTCAAACAAACAATAATAAAATCATATCTGTGCCTAACAGGATAAAGCTTTATGCTTACATTCAAAACTGTGCCACCCTCACTGACACATAACAGTCTATAAGTGAACAAAACAAGACATCCTATGCCTAACTACTGCATTTACGTAGCACTGCACCTTAATTCTGTGGATATATTCCCCCACCTATGAAAGTGCGTAAGCCAACTACTTCATCCCTTTATCCCCCCACTTCTGTGTATCCAATTCTGTTCTGCCCACGCACAACAACCCAGTGCTCTGAGGAGACAATCATTCTTTGATGTGAAGGATCTTCATTCCAGTTAGAACTTTGTGAGCCTGCATCCATACGTAAAGTCAAATCAGGACAGACCATCCATAAAGTCAGCAGCAATATGCACTGGTTCACAGGCTCAAAATCTCTTCATCTGGTCAGGTTATGGTCATTTTATTGTGGGCTGTGTCACGTAGCCTCAGCAGGGTGCCCATTGGTCGCCTCCCCTTTAGACCATGGGCCCATCACAATTTCTCAACAAGCCGAGCCCCCTTGTGCTAGGTCATGAACTTCAGACCAGTCAACCCACTCTCGGCTTCTCTAGTTCCTGTGAACCAGGTCTACGGGTGCCAGTGGCCAGACTCAACCCGTCTCTTTTTTTTGCTGTATTTCTCCCACTTCCACTCATTAAGTCACCTAGCACGCATTTCAGCCTGCTCACAGGCTTCCTTTAGAGAGAGGGATTTTCTTCATGGTTCCAGATGTTTTCCAGCCTCAAGTGCAAACTACTAGTTCAAAATTAAAAAATCCAGAGTTCTTTTTTTTCCCAATCAACATCCCCCTAGACAGGTCTCTTGAAATGCAAATGTCTTGAATACTCCAAAGCACTGGGTGGGGCTTATCCAGAGCCCCTGGAGTGTCTTAAACAAACCCATTTAAAGATTCACATTTTAATGGTTGAAGGCAAGGTTTACAAACTCTGTTTTCTTACTCCCCAATGATCATTTCTATCAATCCTTATGTCAACAGTAGTAAGCAGAAGAAATTAGTATAAATAAAGTAGAATCAGGTACTAAACTCAATTCTTAAAAGAGTCAAGTTCAATTCTTACCTGTCTTAATTCTAATCTAAACTATTCCTTTGATACAAAATATGGGATTAGCCTCTGACAGCATCAAGCCAGAGCAAGGCTTTCTGTCGGCCATTTTGACCTTCTGTCAGTCATTTTCATTACACACCATGGTCTATGAGAAATTCAAACAGCGATTTCGCTCCTTGACCCCCAAATATACATTCATCACATTCATTTTCGCCATTTCAAAGAGGAATAACCAAAGACAACAACCAAAGAAAATGATCAAAACTTGAACTTCCCATATTCTTTCCCGAAAACAACCCAGTAAAGTGCATGGCCATATCTGACCTCTGGCTAGCCAAAGAAGAAAAACTACCGTGAGGCAGAGGTCAAACAAGCATCCACTCTCCATCGTCACGATCTGTTTCTCTAGTTTTCTCAACAGGAATGTCTTGCAGGGAGTGGTGTGTGTCCCATCTCCAGCGGCTGTTTATCTCCTTAGCACCTCTTTTTTTTTTTCTTCTTTTACATTTTATTAGGGACTCAAACAACTCTTACCACAATCCATACATATACATACATCAATTGTATAAAGCACATCCATACATTCCCTGCCCCAATCATTCTCAAGGCATTTGCTCTCCACTTAAGCCCCTTGCATCAGGTCCTCTTTTTTTTTCTCCCCCTCCCTCCCCTTTCCCCCCTCCCTCATATGCCCTTGGTAATTTATACCTCGTTATTTTGTCATATCTTGCCCTATCCGGGGTCTCCCTTCCCCCCTTCTCTGCTGTCCCTCTCCCAGGGAAGAGGTCACATGTGGCTCCTTGTAATCAGTTCCCCCTTTCCAACCCACTCACCCTCCACTCTCCCAGCATCGTCCCTCACGCCCTTGGTCCTGAAGGTATCATCCACCCTGGATTCCCTGTACCTCCAACCCTCATATGTACCAGTGTACAGCCTCTGTCCTATCCAGCCCTGCAAGGTAGAATTCGGATCATGGTAGTTGGGGGGATCCTTAGCACTTCTAAATGAGGACGTTAAGCTGAGACCTGATTGACAGGCTAAACTCCACCCCTGCACTCTTAAGTCTCAAATTAACAACAGATTATGTAACTACCACATAGAAAAAAGTACTATTCTGAATCACCCTGCCTTGTGCTGGGTACCTCTCACCTGGATGGAGCTGCCAGTCTCATTTCATTGTTTCCCCCATCTGTGCTTTGGCTTTGAATTTGAAAATGTACAAACAACTTCAGCTTCCGAAATTGACCTGAGATAACAGTGACATGATTTTGTTAGCCTCAGCTGAGAAGTAATGTAAAGGTCTGTAATAAATAAGGTCATCATAGGTTAATTTGGGGCTGATTATTGAGGCACGTAGCCAGTGTAACAAAGTTTTAAAAAATGAGAATATTTGTGCAGGGGTGGGGTGGTCTGGGGTGTGTGTGGGAAAGCAAAGGAAACTGTCTCCAGCTTCATGTATTAAAGACCCAATACAGACCCCTGTACTGCGCAGTTGAAACAGGCAGGAGTCGTATGTGAAGCTGTCATGAAGAAAGCAGAGGCCACATGATGTATAGCTGTTTGCTAAGTTAAGTTACTGGAGGGCTTTAAGCAGAAGCCTGCTGTAATCTTGCTGTTTTTAAAAGGCTCACTGATGACTTAGTGAACTGTTTAGCATGAAGGACACAAAATAGATGCCTCTGAATGTGAGTTTCCCTTGAAGCCTTCCCTTCCTGAAGGCCAACTGCATGAATTTAATGTCTTGTTTGTTTTCTCTAAGTACCTAAGTCTAGCAGAATTCAAATTGGGTTTCCTGGCCCAACTTTTGTTCCTGTGGTCTTTCTAGCTTGGTGTTTTCTCATGTTTCTCTGTGATGCCTTCGTGCTTTTGTTTCTTGACGTGAGCATGCTCACTGAAAGGGGAGAAGTGTCACATTAGTAAAACATTAATTTTAATACATTACTTCTCATGTATTTCACAAGCAACCCTGCTAATGTACCATTTAAAAAGTATAGAAAAAAATCAACCCTAGCCAAACCTTGTACCCACTCCACCAATACCTAGCACATAGACACCTCAATAGTAACAGAATCAATCGCACACATAGTCTACCGCGTAGGTGCAAACTAAGCCAACGTCTAGCTTTCTTCTCTCCATCGGACTCTCACCTGGTGACCTCACTTGCTTTTTCCCTGAGAAAAAGTAGATTTAGGCAGATAGGAATTTCTATAGTGTCCTTTCTACGAGTCTACCATATATCTACATTTGCCTGCTTCTGTGCCCATGTGTGCTGCCACCCATCCCATTACTAGGGATGACCTGGGTATGTGCCAGCCTTCCGTTGTATTCTAGATCCAACCCCTCTCCACTTACAGGATGCCACTGTGCCAGCAATTCTCCCACTGTCTGCCACGCTTTCCTTCCCCTCTTTTAGACGATTTTCATCAGCATGTGGCTCAAAGCTTCTTTAAACAACCTCCTCTAGCTCTTGCCCCTTTCCCTACTTCCCTTCTATATTCATTCCCTCCCTCCCTCCCTCCCTCCCTCCCTCCCTCTCCCATCTAGTTAGTTCTGACTAAGCCCTTACAGGGCAGAGTAGAATTGCTCCATAGGGTTTCAGAAGCTGTAAATCTGTATGGCAGCCAATTGTATCATCTCTCCCCCCCGGAGTGGGCTGGTGGGTTTGAACCACTGACCTTTCAGTAAGCAGCCCAACACTTAACCCGTCGCACCACAAAGACTTCTCATAGGAGTTGTCTATACTCACTCTTAACCAGCCCCCACTTTAAAAAAAACCAAAACTTTGGGTAGAAGTTTACAGAGTAGGTATGTGAATTTAAATTTTAATAATATTTCAAATAAATTAAAATGTATAGAAGAGTTAAAAATTAGAGAAAAAATTTCTATCTCCTAAATGTCAGCATTTTAAAGGTTTATTTGTATTTTCTGTGTCCATTAAGGAGTAAACTGGAGACAGCACATTTGCCTTTGAATACATCAGTATATATTTCTTTAAAAGCAAGCAACTTTTCTTCATAATCATGCTCCATCAAACTCAGAAAATTAGCTGTAAATCTTGCTTAAATGTTGTCAACCACCCTACAGGTATCCTTTAGCAAAAGCAAAAAACCAAACAAAGCAAACTGAGTGTCCAGGCTAGGATGACACACTGCATCAAATTGTCATGTCTCTTCAGTTGTTTAGAGTATGAAATCATTCTTTAGGCTTGATTTTACGATCTTGACAGTTTTGGAAATCTCTGGCTGCCCGCTGGCTCGGCTGTGAACTGGGAGGTGGGGAGCACCGGCTGCTGTTCTGGAAGAGGACAGCCGTGGGAGCCCTAGGGGCAGTTCTGTTTGGTTCTGTGGAGTCTAGTGAGCTAGAGTTCACTTGATGGCAACAGGTGCAGTCCTTATTTTGCAGGACATCCCTCAGTTTGGTTTGTTTGCTGTTTCTGGTAACTAAATGTGCGTTGTGTGTTGGTGGGACTATCACAGAAGTGATAGTGTGTCCCCTCAGTGTACCATACCAAACCCATACCAGGTGGTGCACGGTGTGATACTTGCTTTGATTACTGGTTCTGGTGGTATCTACCAGATTTCTTCACTGTTGGGTTAGACCTTTTCTCCTTGTAAAGGCGTGCCATGTGGGGAGATGCTTTGAGATTGAAGAAATGTCTTGTATTTTGCCAGTCTCTCACCCACCCCGAGTCTTGCCTGAGCGAATTACTGCTGTAGTGGCGGCCCCGTTCTCTCTTGAACTCACTCCCTTTAGTCTTTCAGCAAAACCACTTGGATGAAGCAGCTTTTTATTAAGGTCATCAAGAGATTAAATGCAGAACTTAAGTTTAGGTCCTCGTTACTGGACTTGGCTGTAGCATTTCATCATTCCTTCCTTGGAAAATTACCTTCACTCTCTTGCCACCCAAGCACTCCTTTTCAGTCTCCTTTTCCAGTTCCTCTGCTCTCTCGGGTCCCTAACCCAGTCATTCCCCGGCCTTTCTTCTGTTTATACTCACTCCCTTAACGAATTGATCTAGTCTCATAGCATCTAGCATTAACCATGTCTCATAGGTTAGTCTGGTCATTGTTTACTTATTGTCTCCTCTAAATAGCATATGAGCTCCCTAGTGCTCAAAAAAACTCACTTGGGACCTTTATTAGAAAAGATCTTGCAAAAGACCTATTGTGGGCCCTCTCCCCAAAGTGGGAGAGGGACGAACACTTGTTCTCCATGAGAGAAGTTACCTTTCTGTTTTTTGTTCCACCCCATATTCCTGAACCTAAGTGCAAAAAATTCATAGACAAACTTTCATTTTCAGCCCCATGTTTCCATGAACGTTTAAAAATCAGTTTTACTGGCATATAATTCACATTATTACAATTCAGTATTCAGTCACATTGAGAAGAGTTGTACAGTCATCACCACATCAATTTTAGAGACCTGAAACAACTTTGAAGTAGTTTAAAAGGGAGATCACATGGTTAGAGACTACATTTTAACTGCCCAATCGACTTAGTGATGCTGCCTGATGACAGGGCTGTTCCCATCCTGTGCTGTGGTCAGAGGGGATTCACCGGAGGCTTAATCCACGTGTGGACTCTGCAGAGGGATGTGGCCTTCCGCTGTCACCCATCCTGCAATTTAAGCTCTTGAACCGTTCCCTCCTTTGGACTTGGATGTTATTATTGAAGATCTTTGGCTCTCACAAGCTGATGTTCTTCTATGTCAGTGGTTCTCAACCTTCCTAAAACTGCCACCCTTTAATATAGTTCCTCATGTTGTGGTGACCCCCAACCATAAAATTATTTTCATTGCTACTTCCTAATTGTAATTTTGCTACTGTTATGAATGGGGCAACCCCTGTGAAAGGGTCTTCGGCCCCCAAAGGGGTTGCGACCCCCAGGTTGAGAACCGCTGTTCTGTGTGGACTAGTTGACTCCTCCATGAGCTTTGGGAAGCTCCCTGAATGTGTCTGCTGACAGAATGGGTTTTGGTTCTGTGAGGATGGAGCGGTTACTTGCCAGAGGGCTGATGAGGAACCATCTTTTGGGCCTCCCAGAACGTGAGAAAATGTGAAGGTTGGGAGGAAGACTGGTTGACTAGGGCTGCTTTTGGTGTTCTTAACAGTTCTGTGGAAACCAGGAACAGGCAGAGGAGGAGGATTTGTTTGGGGTTGGGAGAAGGGTATTGGGCAAGTTCAGTATCCATTCAGCAACTATATGTCTACTCTGTGCTAGGCGCTCTTCAGGATTTTGGAGATTTCTGATGTCTTGCACCTGGAATGAGTTAGGGTTGTCCTCTGGAAAGCGTTCATTTGTTGAGTGGTGCTTGAGGGGAGGAACCAGACAAAGTGTCATCTGAGGAAAGCCTGAGGGGTAGGTTTCTGTGTGTGTTAGCCACAGAAAATAGGACAACGGCTGAGGGCCTTTAGAGGAATGATCTTTGCCCCGAAGGAGATGCGACTCAGAAGAGCCTTCATAGGTACCAGAGAAGACGTGGAGAACTTCTCCCGAATCTTTACCATCCCACTCACCTCCCTGTTTTCTTTCCTCCAGAACCTTTCGGCTCTTGGGGCATTAGTGGGTCTCAGCAATGCACGTCTTCGTTCTATCAAAACCCGGTAAGTCTTCAACCCTGTTTTTTTCTCCCTCTCTGTCCCCGTCCATTGTCATCACCCCATGGATTTAAGAAATTTCTCCATTTGAGAGTGGAGTTTAATTTTGTGTGTGTGAGCTTGCTTGAGTTGAAGCCTGCCTTTTTTAGCTCCCAGATTCCCTATTCCCCTGGAATTACTTCTCGATTCATTCCTTGCTGCCCTCCCCTCATTCCCAAGTCCTTCAGGTAGGTCTCTCAAAGGAACCACAGTGGATCTGTGTGAAGTCTTGCATTGTCTCGCGAGAGTAGAAGAGCCCTAAGTAGGACTTTTTATACTTTGCTTTTACCCACTTGTCATCACTTTTCCTTCTAAGGTTTGAGGGCTTGTGTCTGCTGTCCCTGCTGGTCGCAGAGAGCCCCACGGAGATGTTCCAGCAGCACTGTGTCTCTTGGCTCCGGAGCATCCAGCAGATCCTCCAGGTAAGGATCCAGGTGCTAAACCCTAGTTTTCCACCATGGCTGTGGTACATGTCCTTTGGGGACTGGACATTTAGTTGCTTCTGAGATTGACAGAATCATTGGAAGTAAACTTTCTGATGGAAGGGACAATGAGCTTCAAATAGGAATAGGGCTAGTTAGATTCATCTCACCTTTACACAGGTTTACTCTTTACTTACCTTTTCGAATGCCGGACATCGATAAAGTTTCCTTTTCCACAGGACTGTTTTTTTTTCTTCTTTTAACATTTTAACTTTTCCCTCTGCTTTCACATTCCTTGATGACATCTTCTGTTATTCAACATGCTTATTCAGCAGTGGTTTTCTGAGCTCCCATGGCAGGCTGCTTGCTCAGATTTGGGGCGACAGGTAAAATGCACACAGCCTGCTTCCCTGGTGCCTGCAGTTTAGGGCCAGGATTGGCATGTTCTTTTCTATGAAGGGCCCAATAGAATGTTTCGGGCTTTGTGGACCACATATGATCTCTTTTGTGTACTGCTTTTGTGTGTGTGTATGTGTGTGTCCAGCCCCTTAAAAATGTAAGAACCATTCTAAGCTTGTGGACCACACTCACCCACTGGAGTTTGGTGTTTGATTTTATACACAAATTGGAAGTGAGAACCTGAGGTGTGTGCCATGAAGAACAAGGTGACCCTCAGACACGAGAGAGGAGACTCTGCCCCTGGCTGGGACGGGACAGTGCCGGCAATGGTGACTGGGATTAGTGCTTCGGGGAAACCTCTTCCAAACTGATAATAGGCACTCGCTGGGCTAAGGAGGGTGCAGATGTTCTAAGGATGGAAAAGAAAAGAGGAGCTGGCCCCCTTTGAAGACTTGTCGGCAAGCTTGTGCGGCCTTTGGGCCATGGTGATGATGTTGGTGTATATCTTGGGAGCAGTGGCAGTTTTTAAAGGGTGAGGAGGTGGTGGTAGTGACATGGTCCGACTTTTAATTTGAACTGTCACTCTGGCGGCTGTGTGGAGAAAGGGTTTGAGAGTACAGAGTGGAAGAAGAAAAACCATGCAGAAAGCCAGGGAAGTCTTCTCTAAGCGAGTGCTCATGGCTGGTTGCACTAAGGTGGAGAGTGGAAGTGAGAAGTGGATGGATTTGAGAGTGAGAAGTTGGCGTGAGCTAGGATTAGGGGCAGGGAGATGTGTCTGGGAGGACTCCTGGATCTCAGAGCTCTGGAAGAAAATCTGTTCTGAGGGGAGGGCTGGCAGTACCATGGGGCTGGCCTTGGGCTCTCAGTCTTAGCAAGTCTGTCCTTAGCTGGGTCAGAGTGGAAGCGACCAGGATTCTCAGGGAAGTCCTGAGGGTTCAGCTCCATAAGCTCTACAAAGTGACAGGCATCTTCAGCATCTAGATGATTGAAAACACTGACTGAGACGAGAGAGCCCACGGAGTGACTTTCCAGACCCTCCAGACTGATAGAGTCGGAGATGAAGATGAGTTTTAGAAAGAGTACAGCAGAGAAAAGAGATATCCATTATGCTGGGCTGATTGGACTCCATGAGCTAATTCAAAGAAGAAAAGGAAGTCATTTCTAGTTCTGCTCCTGCGTGGTGGAACAAGGTGAAGACTGAAGGTGGTTGTTGTTGAGATTAGCGCACCAGGGGGAGTGCAAGTGCTTTTGATGGTGCAGTGGCCCCTGCAGCCACATGGTGCTGGATGAGAGACAAACCGGAGGAGAGGAATGGGAATAAGCGAAGTAGCGAAACCTTTTTAGCTGTGTGGCTGTGAAAATAAGGCAGAGGAATTAGGGAATGAGTGGCATTTGTCAAGGGGAGAATGGGTTCTAGGGAAGGAGTTTTGAGATAGGAGAGACTTGAGCAGGTATCGATGTCAGTCATAAAGGTCTGGTTGGTGGCATGTAGTGGGTTCTAAGTTGGACGGCTAACAGCAAGGTCAGCAGTTTGAAACCACCAGCCACTGTACAGGAGGAAGATGAGAAGCCCACACGGGCAGTCCTGTTCTATGTGTAGGGTCTGTGCATTGGAATCAGCTTGGTGGCAGAGGGTGAGACCAGTTACACTCCCTCACTGTCCTTTCTGCTAGCAGCTCCCCGTGTAGCCTACTGCGCCACCGGCCCACCTATTCTTTCTTTGTACCTGTAGCTTGGGACTCGATGGCAAATCCTGTCACCCTTGTAGGACAGAGCTGAAGTGTCCCACCGGGCTTCCAAGCTTGTGTGGAAGCAGTCTGCTCCGCCTGTCTCCCTCAGAGGAGGCGCTTGGCTTGAACCGCTGACCTTTTTTCACCTGGGCCACCACGACACCTTTTAGTGCATTTTCTTTTCTTTCTATTTTGTCAGCGTTTTAAAAAAATCATATTATTGGGGGCTCATACAACTCTTATCACAATACATACATACATCAATTGTGTAAAGCACATTTGTATATTCATTGCCCTCATCATTCTCAAAACATTGGCTTTCCACCTAAGCCCCTGGCATCAGCTCCTCATTTTTTCCCCCTCCCCGCTCCCCACTCCCTCATCAACCCATTTTGCCAACTTTAATGGAAGTTATTTTACTTTTGCATCTTTATTTTTGATTCTTTGTATAGCTGCCCTTTTCCTTTCCTACTTGGTGAGTTTGGTTGTCTGTTCGGTGATCTTTTTTTTATTAATCATTTTATTGGGGACTCGTACAATTCATCACAATCCGTCCATCCATCCATCCGTCCACCCATCGTGTCAAGCACATTTGTACATTTGTTGCCCTCATCATTCTCAAAACATTTGCTTTCTACTTGAGCTCTTAGTATCAGCTTCTCGGGTTTTTTTTAAAATTAATTATTTTAAAATCATTTTATTGGGGATTCGTACAACTCCTATCACAATCCAGCCTTCCACCCATTGTGTCAAGCACATTTGTACATGTGTTGCCATCTTCGTTCTCAAAACATTTTCCTTCTATTTGAGCCCTTGGTATCAGCTCCTCATTTTTTGGTCATCTTTTTGCGGTCTTCCTCCAGTTTGAGCCTCGTGATTCACCTTATCTCGTTGCATCAACTGAATGTAGACGACCCATTTCTCCCTGTGACCCTGGACCACTTTGCCAGTTTGCTGACCTTTGTAATGTCCTTGTACAGCCTGAACCTCATCATCCTTGTGGTTGGGCATGGACTGAACATTGTATTTCTGTCCCACTGCTTTGGAGAGGGGAGACTTCATCTTGTGATCATGAAATGCTTCTTCTGATTTTTGTAAGTCACCAAGGGATTACATTTCATTTTTGCCACCGCTGCTGCAGTGACGGGACCCCCAAAGGGAAAAACTGCATTTTATTGTTAGTAATTTTGTTTGTTTGTATGTATGCGTATTGAGAACGCGCACAGCAAGACTCACACGGACTGAGCAGTTTCTGCGGGTGCTGATCACAGTCTTGAGGTTGTGCAACCAGCCCCAGCTTCCTTCTCCGAGCTGCACCTCCTCCTTGAATGGAAGCTCTGCCTTCTAAGGGACTCAGCTCTGCAGGTGCTGCTGTTGTTTTGATCCCAGACAGCTGTGTCTTAACAGAGCACACTGCTCTGCGCTGCAGACATGGTTTACTGAGAATGCTTGGTTTCATGAAGACTTGAGGGCATATTCTTGGTTTAAAGTGTAAGGATAATCTCAGAGCAGTTTTGTGGGAGGTCATCCACCCTCCATTGCTCCAGAAAATAAGATTTCATTAGCGTTTGAAATCTTTTTAGCATCTCCCTGCTTTTTGACAAGGTTGCTTGTATAGCTTCCTGATCAGAGTGTTCAGAAATGGTAGCTGGGCACAGTTCATGTCGTCTGGGGTCCGGGCTGTGGAATACAGTTGTTTGTGGAAACACTTAGCCACAGAACCATTTCCTTTTCCGGTTGCAGACTTTTTCTTCCCTGTATGGCTCTGGGCAAATAGACACTGCCTGTGCCTGGGATAACTGCTTAGGACCTGTTAAGAGCCCCAGGCAACAAGCTAGGAGGTAGAACAGAAGCATTAGACAACTCACTGGACTGTCCCGTGAAATCATGACCCTGACCCTCCGAACCAAGAAAAAAAGCCCAGGAGATTTTTAGGTGTACATCAGCTGCCTCAGAAGCACATCTTTTACTTATTTATTTTTTTTTGTGGGGGGGGGGTCGTTGTAAGTATACTATAACACAGCTTTGCACCATGTTTTCTTAATGAACATCCTCATTTGCTTCGCTGTCACATGGTCTTCTGTGGCTTAGCAGGAGACAGGGGCCAAATATTAATTCAGCATGTTAATACTTGGTTAATTTTCCAAGGAAGGCCTTATTAGTTCCAATGACTTATTCACTGGATGTTCTAAGATGGGCTGGAGCCACCTGGGAGAGGTGGGGTAGTTTTGTTAAGACTGAAGATAAGCTTAGATGGTTTTTGTCCAAACGGTGCTGTTTCCCATTCTCAGCAGGGAATTACAGTATGGGGGAACCAAGAAACCCTTGAGGGCATCTGGTTAGTCAGAACTTTAAAGTGTGACTTTGTGTTTGTTTTTTCTTCCCCCAATATTTAGGACCTCAGGTACCCTTAATCCTAACATGTAAACATAGGACTTTGCTGTCAGACACCATGCTACTTTTGGAAACTTCATCTCTCCAGTGCCCTGTAGTCCTGGAGATGGATAATGGGTTTGCTGGTAATGTTGACATTGAAATGGACAGGAAGGTTTCCTCAAAGGCCTGGTGTTGCTGTGCCTGCCATTCCCCGACTGGGCGGCCACGGAAGGGAGTCTGGGAACACGGGCTGTTGTTGCTCTTTAGTCCCAGGACCCAGTCCCCACAATGGATTTGGCTGTGGCTGTGCTGAAGGACTTGCTCCGATACGCAGCCCAGCTGCCAACCCTCTTCCGGGACATCTCCATCAACCACCTCCCCGGCCTGCTCACGTCCCTGCTGGGCCTCCGACCAGAGGTGAGTCACCCCATTTCCCAGTGTGATTTCTCCACGGGCCTAATCCTCACTCTTACACACTGGGTTAGAGAATATGATGGGATGGAATTAGGGAATGCGATGGGAAAAGAGTGGGGCTCTGGAGAAAGGACTCCTGGGTCCCGGTGGGGAGCTGGGGTAGGGATGGTGTTAGGTGACGATCTCTCAGCCTCACGTGTCTGTGTTTCCTACAGTGCGAGCTGCCGGCTCTGGAGGGGATGAAAGCTTGTATGATCTATTTCCCTCGGGCATGTGGTTCTCTTAAAGTAAGTATTCCTGGGAAATCCCTCCAGCCCTTACAAAAAACTTTTTATTTTGAGTTAGGTGGGAGCTTACATTCAACACAATTCTTCCTAGCTCCTCCCTTACCTCTGCTTCCTGAACTGTCTGTTCTCCTGTGTTCTGGTTGTGCTGAAGCGTTCCCTCCCTTTGATGCTGAACCAGGGCACCGCGTGGCCAGCTATGCCCCACTGGAGGCCTGACCGGTATGGTGCTGTGGTGCTGATGTAGGGCTTCCAGACTAAGCCTCCTTAGAGAGGCTTGGTGTTCTCTTTCTCAATAGCAGCCAATGTAAGCCCTTTGAGGCACAGTGGTCTGATCTGCTGCGGATCATGGGGGCTGGCGCAGGAGTCGGTTTCAGTGTAATGTGGGATGTCCATGCGTGGTTGACAGCTAACAACCACGTCATTTCCACAGCTATCATTGTGTCATTGTTTATTATTAGACCACAATGAGCTCATAGAATCCTCCCCTCCCCTCAAGAAAACCCCCACAAAAATCAAACACTACCGTAGATTCATTTCTGACGCGTAGCACCCCTATGAACCCTATGTAACAGGCTGGCCTGCTCTTGTTGGTTTTTGAGACTAGATCCTTATGCAAGCAGAACACCTAGAGGAAGAAACTGAAATTAAGTAACTGGGTAACGGGCCCACAGTTGTTAGAGGTCAGAACCCATAATTGTGTGATACTATACTACAGTCCAACCCTTGACTGTGGACTTCCTTCCCCATTCTCCTGCATCTCTATTTTAAGAATGTTTGGCGTGTTTCCCCCACCACCCCATTGATCATTTTATTGAGGGCTCTTAAAAATATTCTAACAATCCATAAATCAGTCATATATGGTGAACTTGTACAGATGCTGCCATCATCATTTTCAAGATATTTTCTTTCCATTTGAGCCTTTGATATCAGCTCCTCTTTATTCCCTCCCTCCCTCACCCTACAACCTTGTGAACCCTTAATAAATTATATATTATTATTTTTTCATATCTTATACCAGGGGGCCTCAGACTATGGCCTGTGGGCCACATGCGGCCTGCCAAGGACATTTATCCGTCCCCTGGGTGTTTTTGCCCCATTTGTTTTTTTTTTTTACTTCAAAGTAAGATATGTGCAGTGTGCATAGGAATTTGTTCATAGTTTTTTTTTTTTAAACTATAGTCCGGCCCTCCAACAGGTCTGAGGGACAGTGAACTAGCCCCTCTATAGAAAGTTTGAGGACCCCTGTTTTAGACTGTCCGATGTGTCCTTGTACCTACAGTTCTGTTATTAGTCTGCCTCGAGGGGGGTTATGCATCTATCATTGCTATCAGTCCCCCCGCCCGCTTCCCATACCCTCATCGAAGTGTTATTCCCATTACGACTTCTGAGGGGTTTGTCTATTCTGGATTCCCTGTGTCGCAAGCTCCTGTCTGTACCAATGTATGTATGCCAGTCTAGCAGGATTTGTGAGGTAGAACTGGGCCTATGTTAGTGGGGGGAAGGAAGCGTTACAGAACTAGAGGAATGTTGTGTGTTTCATTGGTGCTATACTTTACCCTGGATGAATGATCCCTGCCGTGTGGCCCTTCTGTGTGGAAATTTTCAATTATCAACAGGTAGACTTTGGGCCTCCCCTCTGACCCCTCTCCTTTGCATCGATATAATTGGTTGTTTTTGATCTTGTGACACCATTGACACCCCGTGATCACACAGGCTGGTGTGCTTCTTCCACGTGGACTTTGTTGCTTCCCTGCTAGATGGCCACTTGTTTAACTTCAAGCCCTTAAGACCCCAGACGTTGTATCTTTTAATAGGCCTGGCCTGTTTTTCTCCTATTTATGTTTCTTTATTCCTAAAACTCTTGGTGATGTCCTCAAGGAAACTTTGATTTAGCACTTCCCTATGACAACTTACCCAACATTCCTCTCTCCTTGTACAAGGATAGGCCAGAAAGTGTTGATACCAGGATTCCAATTCAATTATGCTTGGGTGTATTCCACCCAAAATTAAGCTTAAACACTTCACTGCACGTTATCTCAGTAATACGCTTATCTTCGTTTCATTAGATTGCCTTAAGAAAAAGATCACATTTCAGACCCGTGGCTTCTCCTGGGACCTGCTGGGCCATCTCAATTCAAAGCAGGGAGCTTGGCTCAGAAGGCTATAGGGGCTTTTTTTGAGATTCCAAAAGGGTACTCTTGATATATTTTTCTTACAGGACACAGGACAATCATGAAGAAGTCGTAAGAACAGTAAACGTTACATTGTTGAGGAAAAGACTAGTAGGGAAGTTGGACTAGGGGATATTTAGTGGCCCTGACTGACTGTGCACCCGGTCATTCCTTGATGGTGGTGAGGGCTGTCCTGTAAACACTGCATTGGGAAACCTTGCTCCACCCACCCGACAGCCCTGATCTTGCCCCTTCAGACCTCTTTTTCATCCTGACACTCAGCATTTCCTAGGAGTGCTGTTGGAGCGCCGCTTGGATGTGTTAGTGGAAGTGCACCCCTCCTCGGAGGACAGGTTGGAGAGCTGGAACACCCCCTCGGAAGGGTGTGCACTTCGTTGAGAGCTGGATTGAGAAACAGAGGCTTCACATTTTGATATTTGGGGTTTATATATCTTTGGTAGCAGTACTTTTTGTCTTGCCCTCCTATGTTTTACTTAACTACTT
This sequence comes from Tenrec ecaudatus, assembly GCF_050624435.1. Lineage (NCBI taxonomy): Eukaryota > Metazoa > Chordata > Mammalia > Afrosoricida > Tenrecidae > Tenrec > Tenrec ecaudatus. Next base: position 104,927,711 of record NC_134539.1, on the reverse strand, counting down.
CTATCATTTCCTCCCTCCTCCCCCAAACTGTCATAAGCCATAAAAGTGGCTGTTCAGCAAAGTCCTAGAAGAAACAGGCAGGAGGTCTGTGACTCAAGCATGAGAGGAGACCAGTGAAATCTCTGCAGCTGTATTGAGAAGGAGATAAAATCCCAAATAGGACTGGTTAGCACACACTGCTAAAGCAGTACAAGGTAGAGGGCGGTTTGAAATGAGCACGTTTGTCGGCAGTAAAATTGGATGCCCACTGCTGTCTGTAGAGTCCGTGCTCTTTCTCACTCTGTGACACTCACTGCCTCGGCAAACCATTCTGCGCCCCCCCCCCCCAGGCAGATGGAAGGAAGTGGCAGAACGTCACCTTGCATGACTAGGGCGGCTGCCTGAGTGATGGTCCACTAGGAGAGCTTGCCTTTCACAGAGTAGCCCCGGGGCTCTATGGCACACCAGAGGTGCCCTGATGGCACTGTGGGTAAGTGCTCAGCTGCCAACTGGAAGGTTGGTATTTCAGATGCACCAGCTTGGGAGAACGTGGTGCTAGTCTGCTTCTATAAAGATTACAGCCATGGAAACCCTCTGGCCGTCCCATCTGTCCTGCCAGGTGGCTACGGCAGTGGTGTATGATCACATTATCTTTATAATAGCTCTGGAGTTGGTATGACCCCATTGTACAGAGGAGGAAATAGCCCAATGGAGATTTAAGGCACTGGGTTCTGTAACTGGCCACATCTGTTTGCCGTAGAAGCTCATGTTCTTTCCACTCAACCAGCGCCCTAGAAGCTTAAGAAAGATGGCGTTGGCAGACCGGTTTCAGCCTGGGAATCTGCTCTGATGGGTTGTTGGGGGCTGGAAGGCTTTCGAGGCACATGTGGAGCACCGGGGACAACGGTGATCCTGGAGTGGTGACGGTAGCTTTAGTAACTGGCGACTTGTAGTATCTGAAGTGTCCCCGAGCCGATGGTGCGTCCCTCCACGCAGAGTCCTGTCCTTGTTACTCTAGGAGACAGAGTCTCTGGGCAGGCAGAGTAGGGCTTTTGTCCAGAAAGATTCTGACTTCTTGAGTGACACTAGGTCTTTGCCCTTCACCCCCTTGGTCAGTGTTTGTGAGCGCCAGTTGTAAATGACTGTTGATTATAATTTGCTTGGCATTATCTGCCCTTTCCTTTGTCCTTCCCCCTCGAAAGGGGAGGGTCAAAAGTGGAGGGTCGTTGAGCGTCCTGTGGTCCGAGGTCCGAGGTCTGCGCAGTCAGGGTTTTGTCTGTAGGGTGTGCCACGTGCCTGTTTCTCTCCAGCCTCATCTGGAGAACTGCCCTCAGGTGAGGGTCGGTACCTCATGTAACAATGTTTGGTTTTTTATTTTCAAAACCATTTTATTGGCATATAATTCACATAGCAGACAGTTCAGTAGTTCAGCACATCAAGAAGGACTGTACAGTTATTACCACAGTCCGATTTAGAACTGTTTCTTCATTCTTGTGCTCATCATTTTTAGCTCCCCATTACCCCCATCCTCCCCTACCAGACCCCACGAAACCATTAATCCAGTGACTGTCTCTATAGATTTACCTCCCTGGATTTCATACACACACAAAACTAACAAGAATGACAAAATACAGCAGGTAACAACCTCAACTGAAAAGAAGGGAAATAATACAAACTAGAAGAAATGTAACTGTGTCATGAGGGAGATCAAACGATAGGGTGCTAAGTTTTCACCTGGCCACACCTGCAGCAGTCCACTCTCCGATGCACTCTGCATGTTAGCAAGGCGCTTCACATTCCTGGCAGCTGCCTCCGAGGTGATTCAGAAGCTTGTGGCCCAAGGTCTTAGGAAACGGATACTGGCCATTGTGAAGTGTTTATCTGCTGTGGGGCCCCTTCCTCAGTCATCCCTAGAGCAGTTGCCGTCACCAGGCTCTGTGTGTGTGTGTGTGTGTGTGTGTGTGTGTGTGAGAGAGAGAGAGAGAGAGAGAGAGAGAGAGAGAGAGAGATGTGGGTTTGCTTTGCGTTGCCCAGAGCCAGGCCACGATCACGGAGACCTTGGCCGCCCTGAGACGCTGTTCTCAGAGAAGCCAGTGGGTGGTGACTTTCCTCGGGTTTGAGTGTTGTGAAATGCACCCTTGTCAGACATGAAAGTGCCTTCCAAGCCCCAGTGGGGGTTCGAGAGACTCCCAACAGGTGCCGGTGCATCCAGGGCTTGCTGGGTGGTTTGTGGGAGCGAGGGCTTGGAGCATTAGCTTCTGAACCACCGTGCAGTGTGCAGAAGCGTCTGCTGCTGCTTCCTCCCGGAGCTCCGCCGGACCCCCTTAGTGATGCCCTTCCATTCGGGAAACCTGTCTGCTGCCAGGCATTGCTGCCTTTGTTTCCTGTGTCTGTGGGCATAGGTGCTGCTGCCAGGTATGCCCAGGGTATATCCCTCCGGCCCTTGGCACTGACTCACCTGCCTCTTTTCTTCCCCCTCAATCTAGGGCAAGCTGGCTGCCTTTTTCCTGTCTCGGGTGAATGCCGTGAGCCCTCATGTCCAGCAGGTACAGGCAAAGAAGGGAGTAGCGGCTTGGGGACCCGAGCCTGGGACGTCTCTGCTGATCTGTTTCTTAGCTTTATCTCAGCTGTTGCTTCAGACCATGCTGCCACTTCCCACTGGCTGATGCCCATTGCCTTTGCATCATGCTCTCGTCTGTCTTGCCCACTGCCCCCTCTCATATTTCCCTCAGCGCTCTCTTACATCTCCCTTTTTCCTGGGCCTCGGTGGAGTGGGAGGAGTCTGTGGCTGGGGCTTGTGGTGCTTCTGTCTGACCAGGTTTCTGGTGCTGCTTCCGCAGTTGGCCTGCGAGTGTTATTCCAGGATGCCTTCCTTAGGGGCTGGCTTCTCCCACGGCCTGAAGCACACAGAGAGCTGGGAGCAGGAGCTGAATTCCCTGCTGGGCTCCCTGCACAGCGTGCTGGGCACCCTGTATGAGGGAGCGGAGACAGGTGAGGGACCAGGTCTGAAAGTGTATGGGGCCAGGGCTGGGGTACTTGGCAGGAGGCGAGGAGGAGAGTAGCCCAGAGGGGTACCATTGAATATCGGGTGGGTTGTCTGCCAGAAATGAAGAGGGCGGAGTGGACGAACGGCATCCAATACAAAAGGTGGCGGGTTTTTGTCTAGGTCCTGTGCAGTATGAGGGGTCTGGCGTGGAGATGCTGCTGGCGCCTTCAGAAGACAGGGATTCCCATGCTCTGCTCCAGCTTCAGCAGAAGTTTTCTGGACTGGCCCGCTGCCTGGGCCTCTTGCTCAGGTAGGGGTGTGTGTGTGTGTCTGACACGTGTTGGGGGGACGCGCACGCGTGGGCCTGGGGTCGGGGGGCAAGGACTGTGCTACGATGGGGTGGGAGTGCCATCTTCACCCCTTAGAACAGGGCTGGGGAATCATTTTCCTGCCAAGGGCCATATGGATATTTGTAACATCATTTGTAAGTGTGGGCCCCGAATGTGGAGCCGCTGCTCTTGGGCGAGGCGTGTGGTGGTAGCTGGTAGTACGTGGCCGAGGGCTAGCTGTTCACCGCCCTGCCTGAGAAGGCATGTGAGGCTGAGTGCAGAGCCGCGCTCGGGCACCTCTGCTGAGGGTCTCTGCTCCGATTCTCTCTGTAGCTCTGAGTTCGGGCCTCCCGTGTCCGTGCCTGTGCAGGAAATCCTGGATCTCATCTGCCGGACCCTCAGCATCGGCGCCAAGAATATAGTAAGTAGACTTTGTCCTCGATGCCTAGCCCTGTCTTGGAACTCAGAGTCACTGCAGAAGCACTGGAGAGGGTCTCAGAGCCACTGAGCAGTGCTGCCCTCGAAGTTTGTCCCAGGTGGCTCTGTCTTGTCCGAACACCTTCACTCCCCGCGCGCCCCCACACTGTCGTTGAGTGGGAGTTTTCATGTTCCCTGGGAGCACCTGTAGCAGATGCTGCCCAAGGTTTGGGTGTGAATTTGGACATCTGCTGCATCATTGCCAAGAGGTTCAGCCATGCCAGACCCTACTCCTTCCACCGTCGGTGTTGGGGTGGGGTGTGTGTGTGTGTGTGTGTGTGTGTGTGTGTGTGTGAGAGAGAGAGAGAGAGAGAGAGAGAGAATGAATGGGGGGCAGGGGAGTGCTTGATTTTGTTAAAGGGGAGTCAGGTTCCTTGCATATGCTCCACTTGTGTTGAGTCATGTTCAGCTACTTTGTACCCGTGTCTGTCTCTTGCCCTCCTTCTGTCTGCTCAGTCTTCCTTTCCCTGCAGAGCTTGGTTGGAGATGGTCCTCTGCAGCTGTTGCTGCTGCCCTCAGTCCACCTGGAAGCCTTGGACCTGCTCTCCGCCCTCATCCTTGCGTGAGTGTGACCAGGCCAGCGGTGCCCGGGGACTGGGATGTGCTGGCTAGGTGGGACTCACCATACTCTCTCCGCCTCCAGGGCTGGCAGCCGGCTTGTACGCTTTGGGGGCCTGATCAGCCGCCTACTCCCCCAGGTCCTCAATGCCTGGAATGTGGGTCGGGACACCCTCTCTCCCGGCCAGGAGAGACCTTACAGGTGACTGTCAAGGAAGGGATGCAGCTGAGTGGGACCTTGCTTGGCTGCGTCTTGGGAGGGTAAGCGGAGAGGGGCAGGACCAGGTTGACAGACATTCCTGCCATTACTTCTCTCGTTGTTCTCACTGCAGCACTGTGCGGGCCAAGGTGTACTCAGTCCTGGAGCTGTGGGTGAAGGTGTGTGGGGCCTCAGCAGGAGTGCTCCAGGGAGGAGCCTCAGCAGAGGCCCTGCTCACCCACCTGCTCAGTGACATCTCCCCCCCAGCTGATGCTCTTAAGGTGAGTGGGGCCTTGGCTCCTGCCCCAGCACTTGAGTCTTAGTGTGCCCCTCCCCAGCCAGCCTCCTGCCTGCCTTCCAGTTTGCTGGGTGTGTGAGTTGTTTTTCTCTGCCCCCAGCTGCGGAGCCCGCGGGGAAGTCCGGATGGGGGTTTGCAGTCTGGGAAGCCCAGTGCCCCCAAGAAGCTGAAACTAGATGTTGGGGAGGTGGTGGCCCCACCAAGCCACCGGAAAGGGGATAGCAATGCCAACAGTGATGTGTGTGCAGCTGCGCTGAGAGGTGAGGGCGGGCTGTGCCTTGGGCTGGGGCTGGGGAGTGGCAGGAGGGGAGAGCCGGAAGCCCGTTGGTGAAGTGGAGGTGGTATACCGCAGAGGCCGCCACATGTGCCCCAGGTCAGAGTCTCAGCTCCTGCTATTGGTTGGGGGTGCAGGTGCATCCCACGGCTCTTCTCGCGGACTGACCAGTCTGCCTGTACTGCTCTGAGCACTGGGGCCCACGTCCCTGCCCTTCGTGGAGCTGCCGTACTCAGGGCAGCTTGCTGGAAGGACTCTCATCCGTACACAGACCCTGCCAGCCTGCTGCTGCCGGGAATGGGTGGCTTTCCTTTGAGTCCATGCCGTTCATAGGTTGGCCTTCAGCTTGTGCACATTCTTGAATGCAGGGGCATACCGCTGTGCAGAGCCCTCTCATTGGAATTACTGTCAGCAGCCCTAAGTGAGAGGCATTTGGTTTTTAAACAGCTTCAGACAAAAGCCCAGCTTTAGGGGAAGTCATAGAGATACTTTTTTGATCTTTATGGTGAAGACTGCTTCCCAGTGGTGGATTTAGCCCATCTTGCGCTGTGTGGTCCCAAAGCCCTGGCTCTGAAGTTTGTTCATAGACCAACGCTTACCGTGCCCCGCTCGCCTGCCCCCCCCCCCCCATTGCTTTGCAGGCCTCCGCCGGGCCATCCTCATGTGTGGACCTCTCATCAAGGAGGAGACTCACAGGGTGAGTAGGACTGGGAGAGGCCCCTGTGCTGTACAGGTCGGTGGGTGCCCCTGTGGCAAGCCCATTCCAACCCTGAGAGCAGGTGCTGGGAAGGGCTGCTTCTAGGTGCGCTCCCTGTCCTTTGCAGAGACTGCATGATCTGGTCCTACCCTTGGTCATGGGTATTCAGCAGGGGGAGGCCCTAGGCAGCTCCCCATATACTAGCTCCTGCTGCCGTCGAGAACTCTACCGCCTGCTGCTGGCACTGCTGTTGGCACCTTCTCCTCGGTGCCCGCCACCTTTGGCATGCGCCTTGCAAGCCTTCTCCCTTGGCCAGCGAGAAGACAGCCTTGAGGTGAGCTGACCTCTTTGCTTTCTGGGCGCCCTTGTTTTCTGACCTGGGGGCTCTCCCAGCCCCGCCCCCAGGGCCCCATGATCCAGATACTCACCCTGCCATTTCTTCCTTCCTCAGGTCTCCTCTTTTTGTTCAGAAGCACTGGTGACCTGTGCTGCTCTGACCCATCCCCGGGTTCCTCCCCTGCAGTCCATGGGCCCCACTTGCCCCCCACCAGCCCCAGTGCCTCCTCCCGAGGCCCCATCTCCATTCAGGGCCCCACCTTTCCATTCCTTGAACAACACCGTGCCCTCGGGCCTTATGCCCTCAGCGGGCCCCATGCCCACAGAAGGCTCGATGCCCCCAGCACGCCCTGTACCTCCAGCCACAGCCAACCACCTAGGCCTTTCTGTCTCAGGCCTGGGCTCTGTACCCCCTCGACTCTTGCCTGGCCCTGAGAATCACCGGGCAGCCTCAAATGAGGACCCAGTCCTTGCCCCAAGTGGTAGTCCTCCTGCTCTCCCCGCTGATGAGACGTTTGGTGGGAGAGTGCCCAGACCAGCCTTTGTTCACTACGATAAAGAGGAGGCGTCCGATGTGGAGATCTCCTTAGAGAGTGACTCTGATGACAGCGTGGTGATTGTTCCCGAAGGGCTGCTGCCCCTGCCGCCCCCAGCCCCCTCAGGCAACACTCCTCCCCCTGTGGCCCCGGCTGGGCCCCCCGCTGGGCCTCCAACGGCCTCTCCACCTCTGCCAGCCAAGGAGGAGCCCGAAGAACTTCCTGCGGCCCCAGGGCCCCTCCCCCCACCACCACCCCTCCCTGTTCCTGGTCCAGTGACACTCCCACCCCCCCAGTTGGTCCCTGAAGGGACTCCTAGTGGGGGAGGACCCCCAGCCCTGGAAGAAGATTTGACCGTGATTAATATCAACAGCAGTGATGAAGAGGACGAGGAAGACGAGGAGGATGAGGAAGAGGAGGAGGAAGAGGAAGAAGAGGAAGAAGAAGACTTTGAAGAAGAAGAGGAGGAAGAGGAGGAAGAGTATTTTGAAGAGGAGGAGGAAGAGTTTGAAGAAGAATTTGAAGAAGAGGAAGGTGAATTAGAGGAAGAGGAGGAGGAGGAAGAGGAGGAGGAGGAAGAAGAGCTGGAAGAGGTCGAAGAACTGGAGTTTGGCTCAGCAGGAGGAGAAGTGGAAGACGGTGGGCCTGCACCCCCGAGCCTGCCTCCAGCTCTTCCCCCTTCAGAGTCCCCCAAGGCACAGCCTGAGCCCGAGCCGGAACCGGGGCTGCTGCTGGAGGTGGAAGAGCCAGGGGCAGAGGAGGAGCCTGGGGCTGAGACAGCCCCCACCCTGGCTCCCGAGGTCCTCCCCTCCCAGGGGGAGGTGGGAAGGGAAGGGGAAAGCCCCCCAGCAGGGCCTCCACCACAGGAGCTTGTTGAGGAAGAGCCTTCTGCCCCTACAACCCTGCCGGAAGAGGCCACTGATGATGGGGGCGACAAGGCTCCGCCCCCACCTGAGACATCTGCTGAAGAAGAGATGGAGACAGAGACAGAGGGAGAAACTCTGCAGGAAAAGGTAAGGGGCCAGGGAGGAAGGGCAGCTCCAGTGGGAAGGTGGGGGCAGAAGGAAGGGGTTGCAGCTGCTTGTGCTGGGGGAGAAGTGTGTCCCTGGCGTGCTCTTTGGTGTGTGTTTCAGATTTTATGTCTTTGTCCCCAAAAGGAGCAGGATGACACAGCTGCCATGCTGGCCGACTTCATTGATTGTCCCCCTGATGATGAGAAGCCACCACCTGCGACAGAGCCCGATTCTTAGCCTCTCCTGTACCCCATACCCCGTTTTCAATAAAGTTATGTTCTCACATATCTACTGCTGCTTCCGCCTTTTGCCCTCTGTGACTCCAGTCAGAAGCCCAAGTGTCTCGGCCTTTGTTACAGAGTACCCACGGTATTCCCCCCAGCGCTCTCCACTGCTCCGAGGAGGGGCCCTCGACCAACGGGGGTCATGAGCACTCTTTCCATTCAGCAAGTTGGTGGCAGAATTTCAGAATTCTTGTCTTTTGCGCTTGCTGATGGTAAGTCTGTGCGCCCCAAAGTACAGGATGCTAGGAGATGGCAGTCCTGCTCCCCGCATCCCGCCCATCTTTTATTTGGTGGTGGTTTCCATTGTGAAAGCAGAACTCAAAACATTTGGCAACTCAGCAACTTTGCTTCAATGACACTGACTGGGTGTTTCCTTCTGCCTGCCATTCTCAACGATCCTCATCCAGTGTTGCTCCGATTTTGAGTTTATAATCCAAGCGTGGACCATGTGTGTGAGTACGTGCTCCGGAGCATGGATCTAATCTGCGTAAAGGAAGCACACACATTCAGTAAAGAAGCTGACTAACTGATAGAACGTTAAGAAAAGATGGAGAAGAGCTCAGTCACTGAGTTCTTTGAACCTGGGGCATCTCAATGGAAAGGCGCATCCAGAGTCTTGGATTATACCCTCCCACTTTCTCCCTGTGGAAGGATCAAGCTGGCATTGATCCTGGGGAGGAGACTAGAACAGAAAATTTTTCTTTTTTTTTTTCAGAAAATTTTTCTAATTAAAATTTTTCTGAATAAAAACCAAACACTGCCATCGAGTCAATTCTGACTCATGACAATTGTACAGGGCAGGGTCGAAGTGTCCCTGTCCAAGACTAACTACAGGAGCAGGACCTCCTGCCTAGGGGGCCCCCTGGTGGTTTCAAACTTCGGACCTTGTGGATCACAGTGTTCTGCATAGATACTGTGTATTCATGCGGTTCAAAACCCCAAGAGGTATAAAAACGCAAACCCACCATGAAGGTGTTTCTGACCAAGTCACCCAGGTATATGAAGGGTTTCTTTCTAAGGTTTGTCAGTCTGCGGGAGCAGACACCATCTTTCTTCTGAAGCCTAGTGGGTTTAAGCCTCCGATCTTGCAGCGAGCGCCCATGCTTACCTGACCATGCCTCCTGGGCTGCTTTGTTCAAGGCAGAGCACAGGCAGTGCAAAGGTCCTGAGGCAGGGACATTGTTGGCATGGTCAAGGAGAGCTGGGAGAGAAGTGAAACTAGATGCGGTGATGTCAGAGGTGATGGAGTGGGAGCCCGGGTGCTATAGTGGTTTTGAGTTGGAGTTGCAAGGTCAGCAGTTTGAAACCACCATCTGCTCCGCAAGAGAAAGAGGCGGCTTGCTTTTCCTGTACAGGGTTACAGTGTGGAAACTCACGGGCAGTTTTACCCTGCCCTATAGGGTCGCTCGGAGTCGGGAATGGACCAGGGCCGAGTTTGGTTGTTTGGTGTGGTGCTCAGGTGGGGGGGCATTGTGTCTGGTCCCTTGAGGGAAGTGGAAAGCCACTGCAGACTTTTGATCTGCCTGGCTGTTCTGGGGGCGCATTTCGACTGGAAGGGAGGAAGGGTAGTAGCCGAGTCAATGGGAAGCTCATAGGGAGCCCTGGTCATGTAGTAGGTTCCATGTTGGGCCGCTAACAGCAAGGTTGGCAGTTTGAAACCACCGGCCGCTCTTCAGGAGAAAGGAACCCCCCAGGGGCAGTTCTCCCCTGCCCTGTCGGGCCACTGTGAGTTGAATGGACTCGATGGCAGTGAGAGTGGGTGAGTCTCGTTCTGAGTTGTAATGCTTTGGGAAAAGGTGGCGAAGTGGCTGGACTGAGGCAGTGTTTGAAGTAGAATTGGGGGGATTTGATTATGATTTCAATGGAGACACAGCTGCTACTTTTAAAAAAATCTTTCACAGATGTGTCGCGTCCTTTTCTGCCACTTAGCCAGTTTCTGATGACTGGGTTCCGATCCGTTGGTGCTAGGTTCCCACTCGCAGCACCGACAGAACAGCACTCTGCCTGGTTCTGCAGCTTCCTCGCTGGAGCTGTGTGTGAGCCCATTGTTGCAGCCTTTGCACCCATGCATTTCCTGAGGGTCTTCCCCTTTTTTGATGCCCCTCTACTTAACCACGCATCATGCCCTTTTCTAGGGGCTGGTCTCCCTTAGTCACATGAGACAAAGTCTTTGCTTCTAAGGAGCGTCCCACCGCTACTTCTCCCAAGACAGACCTGCTTGCTCTTTTGGTGATCTGCAGTATTTCAATATTCGCCAGTCCTGTATTTCAAAGGCTTTGATTAGTCTTGGGGCTTTATACAGCGTCCAGCTTGCACATGCATATGAGGTGATTGAGAATACCATGGTTTGGGTCAGGTAGACCTTAGCCCTCAATGTGACAACCTAGCTCTTCAGTACTTTGGGGAGGTCTTGTGCAGATTCACCAGTGCCGTGTGCCATTCGGTTTCTGGACTGCTGCTTCCGTGGGCATCGATTGTGGTTTCACGCAAGATGAAATCCTTGACAACTTCAAGCTTTGCCTCAGTCGTGAGAATTTTCGTTTCTTTACCTAGAGTTGTGGTTCATATAGAAGGCTGCAATTCCCCCCCAACAGTTTTATTGGCAAGTAATTACATATCATATAATTCAATAGTTCTATCATTCAATCATATCAAGGAGAATTGTACACTTATCCTCATATCAATTTTAGACGCCCCCCGTTAAATCTCCTTTAAGATGATTTATGCAATCACATTCTGTTCCAGTGCTCCCTCCCATCTGTCTTCATTAGTTACTCCCCAAATCCCCTTTCCCTCCCTTCTGGATCCCCTAGATCCCCTTGTATTCGTTATTATGCATCCATTCCTCCTTGTGGAGGCTGCAATTCCTGATCCTCATCAGCAAGGGCTCCAAGTTCCCCTCACTTTCAGCAAGCAAAGTTCTGTTGTCTGCAGACCATAATTTGTTAAGCCTTCCTCCAATCCTGATGCCACATTCTCCCTACAGTCCGCATCCAGATGAACACGTACGGGGAGAGGACGCAGCCCTGATGGGCCCTGATTTTGAACAATGCAGTGTCCCCTTGCTCTGCTTGACCGCTGCTTGGTCCATGCACGGGTTCTATGTGAGAGCAATGAAGTGGTCTGGGATTCTTACTCTTTTTATGGCTACCTGTTATTTGTTGTGATCCACACCGCTGAGAGCCTTTGTGTAGTCAATAACACACAAGTGAAGCAATGGGATTTCTCCTTCCATGTCACCGGAATTTCTGGCAGCTCTCTGTTGAGGTACTGCAGCAGCTATTGGCTGACCTTCAGCAAAATTTTATTTGCATGTGATATTAATGATATTGCTTGATAATTTCCACCTTCGGGGTGGCGCGGGGTCACCTTTCTTTGGAATAGGTAGGTCAGTGAGTGCTTCCATTGCCTCATCAGCTTGTTAAAATATTTCAGTTGGTTTTCTGTCAATTTCTGGAGCCTTGTGTTTGGCTAATGCCTTCAATAGAGCTTGGACTTCGTCCTTCAGTACCACTGGCTTTTGCTCAGATGTGCTACCTCTCGTAATGGTATGGTGCAGTGACTTTGTATTCTTTCCATCTTTTGATGCTTTCTGCATCCAATGTTGCCCGTAGAATCTTTCAGCCTTGCAGTCTACGGCTTGAGTTTTTCTGGTTCTTTCAGCTCTCTTTTCGGCGTTCTAATTCTAGGTGTTCACACCTTTCATTTCACTGTACTTGTCTGCTCGCGCTGCCCTTTTGCTGCCGCAAAACAAACATGCTTGCACACGAGCGCATATTGGCAGGAGAACGTTCTAGAAGCAGACTTTCTAAGTTCTTTCTTGGGGACGGTACCGATTTATGTTCCAACCAGAAATGTATTTCCCCAGACCTGTGCCAAAGAGTTCGCAGGCAGCGCGATGTCACTAATGCGTTGGATGAAAAACGCGATCCCGAGGTATTTTCCTTTCACTTGTTAGGAAAGAGTTAGAGCCTCTTCGGTGTTTAGTCCTGAATGTTTTCCTTTTTGAATGCCTGTGTCCTTTGTCTATGAAATTATTGAATTTTATTCTGTCTTCATAGCTTTTTCTGTGTGAGGAAAACCAGTGCTGTATCCTTTGTCTGTATCCTTCTCTGCGGTTTCGTGTTTGACTGCTTACACAGGTGTTTGGTGTTATACTAAAACACAACAAAAACTTTGACCATTTCAAGATTATTCTCACATTAAACATTGTTTTGGATGCCTTGCTTTTATGACGCTAATTTTATAAAGTGCTGGTGGTGCCGTGGCTTAGATGTTGAGCTACGAACTGCAAGGTAGGTGGTTCAAACCCATCACCTGCTCTCTGAGAAAAAGTTGAGGCTGTTTGTGTTTTCAATGTTTTTGTTACTGGAAACCTTTTATAGAGTTGCTACGAGTCAGAATCAACCTGATGACAGTGGTTGAGTGGCAATACTTAAAAATATATATATTTAAAGTGTACTAAAGGGACAGAATTATTCAGGATTGGACAGTACCTTGTAAGGACTCACAAAAGTACTGCACTGACTGGAAATTTTTACAGATCTTGAATACAGGGCACCCAGACACTTACAAGAACACTCTGATTGGTTGGCATTTATAAAGTTAGGGTTTAGCACCAGAAAGCAGTGGCAAGAACCCCAAACATGATTTTGAGTCATTTACAACTTCTTCTGTGGACATCTGAAGGACCACCTTACTTGAGTCCTTTTCCTGGAAGGACGTTGTGAAAAGAATGGGGAGGAGGGAAGGAGGGTGCTTGCAGGCTTCCGGGAGTATGTTGACTTTTGAAAATGAGCTTAGAATAAATAGTCAAAGTCAACAACCAAAAAAACACAATCTGGCTTGTGTCTTTTTTAAATGAAAAGGGGTGATTTATTTATTTAAACAGTTTTAGCCACTGTGTCCGAATCAACTCCATGTCAGTGGAGTGTGGTAGTTGCACAATCTGGTGTCAACTTGTGGAGGGGTAGAGTCTAGCCTGTCAATCAGGCCGCAGCTTGATGACCTCATTTAGAGGCCCCACAGAGGCAGGGCACAGGGATACTTCCTGTTGAGAAGACACATGGAGCCACGCTGAGGGAGCCAGAGCTCTGGAGATGCTTCCATCGCCACTGGACCCATAAGCTTCCCACCCACAAGCCTGTGATCTTCCTGAATTTGGCATCATTGCTTGTGTTGCGTGTATATGAAGAGGAATTTATAGACTGGTATTGGACATATGGCTAATATGGACTTGATCTGGACTGGGTGGGATGTCTTATTTGATGCATAATTCCTTCTTGATGTAAAGTTCCCTCGTACACACATCAGAGTGTCTCTGGATTTGTTTCTCTCGTCAACCCGGACTAGCACAGCTGTGGAGCTGGCACAGAGCTGTATCATTCGTCCTGTTACACATAGGTCGTCCTGAGCCTTGATGGCAGTAACAACCCTGAAGGCAAGAGGAAGAGTTTTGAGGGAGAAGGAGGAGGGGGAATGATGAAGAAAAGCTTACTGAATGCCCAAAGCTGTGTACCAGCCATCGGGGGAATAACACCTAAGCTCCTTCTCTATGGGACATCACGTCTGGCACTCAGTGCAGAGCATGGGCAGTGAGCAGCCGCTGCAGGGGTCCTCCCTCAACCAGTAGATAGGGATGTGCAGCTGGCTCAGGAATGGGTTCCAGGCTGGAGAGAAGTTTGGGAAGGGCATTTCCCCCAGGGACTGACTAGAGTGGAAGAAGAAAGAGGCTGAGTGGAATTGAGGCAGGACCACTAGCTCGGGCATGAAAGTGTTCATGAAGAGAATCAGAGAGAGAGATTGGCATCCCAGAATAGACCTAAAGGAATAGGATATGCAGAGCAGGAACCATCAATGAAGAGTCCACTGGGTTGTCAGCCATCGGTGACTTTGGGGAGAGCACTCAGAGCAAGTTGGAGGTGGAGGCAGAACGCGAGAGACAAGGGGAAGGGCAGCAGTCATGCGAGGGACAGGAGCGAGGGGGAGGGTGCTAGTGTGTGCCCTGCCTCCCTCTCCTCGTCCCAGGACTGTGGATGTGATTGAGCCCTGCTGGTGCCTACAGGATGATCTCTGAGTGGTTTTAACTGCCTGTGAGGGGCTGTGCCTCGGCTTTCTATAGAGGGCTACAGGTTCCAGGTAGAGCTCTCCCACTTCTGGGGCCTCACCACCTCAACAGACTGAGCGCCCACCTGCTTGTACCGTCCCTCTATACAAGTCGCTCCATGCTTTCTCTTCTGAGACGTGTTAGCTGGACACGAGATCTAAAATGTGCCCCTGCGCCTGCTCATCACTGACCCCTCACCCTGCACTTACCACCACCTGCAGACAGACAAGGTGGCATCCAAACGTTTGCGGAAGGATTCCATTCTCTTATTTAGTTTCTGAATAAATCATTTTATTGGGGGCTTTTACAAATATTGATAACAATCCATGCATCCCGTATATCACGTGGACATGTGACATTGTTGGCGTCAGCAATTCCTAAACAGTATCTTTCTTCTTGAGCCCCTTGATACCAGCTCCTCTGTTTTTCTTTTGTCCCCCTCCCACCCTCCATTCTCTTTTGATTCCATCGTCACAGACTTTTTGACGTCCTAACTTACTCAGGGTTGATCTCTGCTGTAGAACACCCACTGACCGCATGAGAGCCAAGACTTGGTTTTGTTCCAGGTTGGCTCCTGGCTCTCCCATTCCAAATTCCAAGTTCAGAGTCAGGGCTAAGGAATGCATGAGTGAATGGGCAAGAGGAAAACCGTGCCTCCATCGAACATGGATAGCTGTAGTCCCTCTCCTGTCCCTCGAGATGGGAGTGGGAAAGATTAGAAGGGCAAATGGTGACGTCCAACTTGGTTCGTTCTGCAATCGATGCGCAGGCACTCCCTTCAGCTGTCTGGGTGTGAACTGTCACAGGATCTTGAGAGAGCGTTCCAGCCCAGGAAAGCCGCGTGCTAGGCCATGGTCACTGGGCTGTGCTTCCCTCAACTCGCTGCAGGGGTCACCCAGCTCTCACATTTCCCAAATCTGTACCGCCTATCAGGGACAGTTGAGTCATTTAGAATCGCATGTAACCAAAACATGGACCTAGCACCAGCCGCCCCGTGCACAATATTCACATGATACCCTGGGAGTGGTCCTGAACAATTACATCACCTCAGACCAAACACAGGGCAGTACTGGTCCTAATAGTTAGACAAAAGTTACGGGCAACCCCTGGACCTGAGTCTCACCCACCTCTTGCACGTGTGTCGTTACCGTGTAGCTTATTGACAGAAGTATTTGCAGTGAAGTCAGTGGTCCTGCGAAATTCTCTTGCTCTTTCCAGCTTCATTTCCGTCACCAAGGCCACATTTTCTAACTTCTGGGCTTTGTCTTGGTTTCCAACTCCCTTCAAAGGGCACTGATTTGCTGTGCAAACTAGCACCTAAAGCACAATAATATTTTTTACAAAGAAAAGGAAATACGACGGGACTTGTTCTGGTTTCTGGAAGGGGAAATGAAGAAATCTCAGTTCAAGTATTGGGAAACCTTAGAGCCACATGAGCATGAGGAATACGCGTGGACTCACAAAAGACAGGCCACTTCCCCTGGCACTCGGAGTCACACACTGCCACATCTCATTCACCAGCTATCATGAAACCATCATGGGAAAAGATTGAAGCTCGCAAAAGGATTTCATTTCACTTGGATCTGCAATCAGTGCTCATGGACACAGCTGTCAAACTTTGAGTAACATTGTCTTGAGCAGCTTCTGCACAAAGATCTCTTTAAAGCATTAAATAGCAAACAAGTTACTTTGAGGACTAAGGTGTACCTGATCCAAACCATGGTATTGATTTATGTATTTATTTTTTTTTGCTTTAAAAGAAAATTCATTTTCCCACTGTTCAGGAGGGGCCAAGTCCACGGTCTGTGTCCCAGTTCTAGGGGAATGCTTTTTTCCTTTTTATTAGATCTAGAGGAAGACCCTGATCTCTTTAGCATCTGCTCAGGGACAATCTTCACATAGCCTGGCCTCTCCTTTTCCCGATCTTGGTTCACTAGGCTGCTTGTTGAATCTTTCTCTTGAGATTGATTCGTGCACGGTGAAGTTTGACTCAGTGATCCGTCTTTTGGACTGATTGTTTCCATGTGTCTCTTTTATTCACCCCCCCCCTGCGCCCACCCCCTTTCTTCTCTGGACAGTGAGAGACCCATAATTACAACTCTCTAACTTTGAAGAACCCAGTTTCTACTACCCAAGTAGAAGCTGTGAAACTCTGTCTTAGTGGACTGTCACATCACTGATCTTGATGTGCCCTGTGATAATCTCTCTGAGACCCAGACCAAGAGACTCATTCTCTTAGCAGTGGTTCTCAACCTGTGGGTCGTGACTCCTTTTGGGGGGTCGAACGACCCTTTCACAGGGGGTCGCCCGATTCATGACAGTAGCAAAATGACAGTGATGAAGTAGCAACAAAAATAATTGTATGGTTGGGGGTCACCACCACATGAGGAACTGTCTGAAAGGATCGTGACACTAGGAAGGTTGGGAACCACTGCAGTGTCTGACTAGGCTTAGAAGTTGACACAACTCTTTCAGGAAGATGGTGCCGAGTGAGCCCCCCTTCTCCTTTTCCCTCTTCTGGTTCTCCAAACAAAATGACTCTTCGGAGACATCTCCAAACTGTGCCAGCCCAATTAGCCAAAAATGTACACTATCTGGTAAGACCCTGAATTGCTACCTGCAGCTGTGCTGGTTCCCGCCCCCCATGCCCCCTGCTTCCTGTTACCCTGCCAACCTGATGAGAAAGAATGTGGCTGCTGACAGGAGAGCCAGAGCAGGCCAGCGATCTGGAGCAGAGCTTTTGTCCTCCCTTGGCTGTGGATACCGAGCTAAGTCAGTTTCCGAGGACGTCCTCAGCTGATGGCAGCAGATGGACAAACTGCCCACTCTCACATCCTCTTCCAACACCAAACATCAGAAATACAGCCAGTATGACCCGAGCAAAAATATGTATGTGTACAAACTGTCTATAATTTCTTTGTACTGATCCTCACAATAACCAATAAAATACGTTAAAAATGTATACATAACTTTGTCCCTGTTTGCGCAGCAATACATACGGTTCTATCTGTTCTGCTTGTTCACTGATATATACGGGGATATCCTGAGACCCAAAGGACTGGATGGAGCCCAGCACCCACCAATGACTGCTCTGAAAACGACCCCAGTAGAGGGTCCTGGGTAGAGTGGGCGAAAAGTGTGGACGAAAACTGAAAATCATGAAGTAGGCCAGGCTTCCTGCTCTCATCGCCAGCAGTGAGACCTACGAAACCCGTGAAAGCTAGACAATGAACAAGGAAGACTGGGGGAGGATCGATGCATTTGGATCACGGATGGGCAAATAACCTTGAGTGCCGTGGACTTCCAGAGGAAAGAACAGATCTATCTTGGAGGAAGTCAAACCAGAGTGCCCCTGAGCAGGATGGCCAGACTTCATCTCATTGACGTTGAACTTGGACATGATCAGGAGAGCCCAGTCCCTGGGTCGGGGCGGGGCAGGGCGTGGGTGGGGAGAATCATGATTGGTAAAGCAGTGAAAGAGAGGAAGCCCCTCAATGAGATGGATCGATACAGTGGCTGCAGCAATGGGTCTCAAGCCTATTATTTGCGAGGATGACCCAGGACTGGGCAGTGCTTGGTTCTATTGTACACAGGATTCCCTGTGGTGACTGGAGCTGACTTGATGGCACCTAACAACGACAACAACATATAACCTTGGTCAGTGGCGTTCACTGCTTTTTTTCACAATGGGCCAGCATTCTTTTCACTTCCTTTGTCAAGTTTCAAAAATCTTTTATTGACGTAAAATTCACATATGACACACTTCCATCGTTAAGTAGCTTTTCAGAAGTCTTGTATAGGCACTATCACAATCAGCTGTAGTGCTCCCTCTCCGCTCTTGGATTCATGTTTTTTTTTGCTCCCCAATTCTCCCCGTCTCCCCTCCTCCTCAATCCATTGCATCAGTTACTGTCTCCAGGCACCCACGTCTTCCGTGCTTCAAAACCTGGGGAACCTAACAAAACAATCAGAAATTAAGACGAAACAAAACAGAAAGAAAAAGATAGAAATAAAGAATAAGAAGGAAAGACCACCAGCAACATGAAAAAACGCCGAGAGGAAACTTCTGTCATGGCACAAGTGAGAAACACTGAAACCTAGAGCAAATTCAGGCTGGGTCAAGAGGGCGTGCATCCTGTCGTTCCGTCGTCCCCCATCATCGGTGTCTGATGGCAAAGCTTCAACCTTCCGTTGACCTGTGGTCTCTCACTTGACTTCCCGTGTCCTGGCTTCACGGCCCCATCTCATCTTTGTGTACATTAATTGTTGGCCTTTTCATCGTGGAGCAATGTCCTCATAGGCAATCTTCTTCATGTGGCGTGCCCCTCTGTCATTTCCATCCAAGATGACATCAGCGCCTAGTCTGGATTCAAGATTTAAAGAGAATCCTAGGGCGATACTCTAGACTCAACTGGTCCAGCAAGTAGGAGCCTGGTCCATATTTTCCCATAAGTCCATCCTGCACCGAATCTTCTGGCCCCATTCAGGAATGTTAGCGGAGCTAGCCAGGCACCACCTTTGTCTCCTGGTCTCAGAATAGATGAGGCCATGGCTCGTGGGGGCTATTAGCCCTATAGACTGGTTTCTTCTCTGAAACTCGGATTTCCTTCTTTGCCTCCTAAAAAGTAGAGACAATAGTTGCATCTTAGATGGTTGCTCACAGCTTTTACGACCCCAGATACTACTTAACCTCACCCAGATGCAGAACCTGAACTTCGAGAGAATCAGGTCCTCAGCTTCCAAACTCAGAAAACCAGTCTTGCAGCGCGTTCCGTTGGCTTGAACTCAGTTTTGCCCGGGCGTTTTTCGCTTCTCTGACCCTGATGCTTTTCAGCCTATTGTTCCCTCCGTTTCTCTAGCACCGGGTGCTAGCATCGTGCTCGAGGCCCCAACCTGGGTCTCAAATAAGCATCCTCCAAACCCATTTCGATCTTGGTCATTGTGGCACCTGCCAGCCAGCCTGGAGTGTACTTGCTTTCAGCACTTGGCTCCTACCCAGAAGGTTAATGATTCCATCAACCAGTCATCCCATGGCAGAAAGGTGTGGCTGTCTGCTTCCTGCAGGTTTAGAATTCTGGGAGTTCTGTTCTGTCACTGGGAGTCACAATTGATGGAGGACAAAGGTGGTTGTTTTCTTAAACTCCAACTACCTTCTTGTGTGCGTAACTAACTGCCCACCCAGGCGCCGCTTCTTTCGCAGCTCTTGCACTGCCGCTCTGTGTTAGCGAGGATGAAAAGGAAAACGACTTATTGCCCAGTCTCTTGGGAAAGGAGAAGTCAATAGAAACATGCACTGAAGCGAAAGTGTTACAAAATGCGCCTCTCAGCTACAGTGGAGCCCTGAGCCCGGGAGACACCAGGTGGGCCATGGAGAGCGTGCCTGCTGCCTGCACTTTCTCGGGGGCAGGGATGCTGCTGGGAGGAAGGCTGCCGGATCCAATCAATCCTAAGTGGCTGGAGCCAAGAAGCAGGTCGTTTTGAGATTCCTTCACACTATAGGAAACGATCTCATCTTCTAAAACTTTTGAATAAACTTCCTAAATTTTCATTTCAAACTTAAGAAATGGAGAGACTAGCAGTTGAAGAGGCACTCTTACACTCTTCACTAGAGCAGCGGTTCTCAACCTGGGGTGTGTGACCCCTTTTGGGGTCAAACGACCCTTTCACAGGGGTCGCCTGATTCATAACAGTAGCAAAATGACAGTGATGAAGGAGCAATGAAAGGTTAGGGGGGTCACCAGAACATGAGGAGCTGTATTAAAGGGCCATGGCATTTGGAAGGTTGAGAACCAATGACTTAGAGTCATTGAATATTAATATTTTGCTACATATTGCTTTATGTCTTTTTTGTTTGAATTTTTTGGTGACAAGTATATATAGACATTTAGCCATTTCAACTTTTATTTCCCCCTCTCAAACTGTGGCAAATAGGTAACAGAACATTTACCATTTCAGCATTCTTCACATATGATTGTTCAATGACATCGGTTATGTTCATTGTACTGTCCAGCCATCACCATGGTTTCCGGAATTTTCTATCAGACACTAGCACACTTTGGTCTTTTTACATTTGTCTGTTCTAGATATTTCATATAATGGGATCATAGTCGTCCACTCAGCTATTGATTGTTGCTTTTTTATGAACCATTTGAGAGTATGTCCCAGGTCATGATGCTGCCACATTCTTAAATATTTGTACAATATCGATTTCTTTATGTTAAGGATATTCTCTTATACAATCACAATACACTTATCACAGTATAACAATGTAACACTTGAGAGTGTGCTGGTACTAAATACGTTGTCCATCTTCAAATTTACTCAATTGTCCCAATAATGTCTTTTATAGTCATTTGTGAATTTTAACTTGTCATGTCACCAAGTGATGAGAGCTCTTGCCCAGCCCTCACCTGAACTCTGTCCTTCCCATCTTGCCCTAACCCATCATCACAGGTCTGGTAGGCTCAACTGTACAGCGATAATAAGTAAAGATTATAGTAAAATCATAGAGAGCATGAGAGAGAGAAGCGATTGAAATAATAGAGTCAACACATTTCATGGTAGCATGCTCACCTCAGCCTCCTACCCTGGGTGGAGATAGATTTATTGCTAACCAAGGCTTTTATATTCTCTGGGGACATGCAAACCCCCTAAATACAGGTGAAGACATACATCACAGGAAAGGGTTGTGCTATAGGTAATACAGTAATGGGAGGGAGGTGATCTAGGGGTATCCACGTAATAGGAACGGGAGGTATTGGGGGTATACATGTGAAAAGATGGGCAGATGGCAGCCTAACTTTGGATGTCACTGAGCTGGTTTGGTCTGTTCTCTGACTCACTATAGAAACCATTATCAGTACGGTGTAAAACTCCACCAACAGGCACTAAATCAATGATTGTAAGCCTTTAGGGAGAAGTAGCCCATTGCCTTTAACAGCAGGGTGTGGGCCCTACCAGTCCAGACAGTTGTTTGGCAACTGACTGCCTTCAGGGAGGTAACTTGACCATCATTTACCATTAGCTGCAAGTAGTGTCCTAAGTGTAACATATTTTGGGGTGATGACTTGGGAGAAATCTTTCTGTCTCTCACAATGAACCTTACCCAATCTCTGACCTCTACCATATTCGGTCATGGTCCCTAATGGGGCCTCTGTATTGTATAGACCACTTTTGCTAGTTCCTACTTAGCTGCTAAAAGATTAGATTTGAGTATTCGGATTGCTCTCTCCTTTTATCTCCAATCAAAAGCAAAATTAATCCCAAATAACAGGAGATTTATCCTTTCTAATGGGAATGATATCTGGCATACCATCCCTGATAAGGTCTAAGTTATGGTGGGATTGGTAGACTATTACCAAGACCCAAACCAAACTCACTGCCATTCAAATAGATTCTGATTCCTAGTGACCCTCTAGGATCGAGAGAGCTGTCCCATAGGGTCCCCAGGGCCGTGACTCTCTCGGGAAGCAGGCTGCTTCCGTGGATGGGGTAAACCGCCAGTTACAGTTAGCAGCCCCTCACTTTATCCACAGCACCACCAAGGCAACTCAGACAGCGAAGCCCCCACAGAACATCCATTTTCTGACCACCTTGTCATCAAATATGAGACCCCTGACCAGTGGAGGGCAGCCCAAAGGATTCCAACCTAGTTTTATAGCTGGTGTCACCTCTTCAGTTTCAGTAGCATTTTGAGGCTGGTATTCAAAGGCCTCTGGACTCAGGCGAGAGGTTTAACAGGTGAGAGATTGCTCTTGGAACAATAGACATGCAGTCTGCATTCCTCCTTGGTGGAATGAATGAGACAAAGACACGGTGCAGGAGGACTGGAATTGACTTGGCAGCAGGCTGCAGGAAAAGAAAAGTTAGCCTTGGTTCTGGGCATGTCGTTGTTAGTTGGCATTCGAGGTACACAGAGGAACACAGGGAGTTTGAAACACAGAGTCAGGAGAAACCTCAGAGAAAGAGACACCTCGTACCCTATCTGTCTGATATGGCCATAAAACTTCTTTGTGTACTGAAAACAGTTCTATTTAGAATCTGTCAGCTGGACTCACTTGAGAGGATTCTGATTTTCTTGGCAATGTCTAAAGCATCATTCGGACATATACTTTCTTCTCTCCGGCAAGCCCGAGCGAGGCGTCGACCTTGGCAGTGGCAATGACATAGAGCTTCTTCGCAGCTTGTCTGATCAGGTGCTTGCTGGTCTTGACATCCACAGGGAACGCCAGTGCTCAGTTATCTTCGGTGTTCATGGCTGCCTCCGTGGGGAGGAGGCCCTTGACGATGATGTAATAGTTAAGCTTCTTGTCGGGGGGTGCACTTCTGAGGCTATGTGGGCTGCCTTCTTAGGCTCCGTGCCTCGGGCTGCCATGTCCGTGGGTAACATTCTTGGCTTTGGTTTCCATGTGGGGAGGCGCAGAGGCTGCCGCGTGGCCTTCGGCGCTATCTTTGTAAAGAGGTCTACGAGCACTTCTGGAATGTGTTTCCATACCTTACCATCTTAATGCGTGGTGGAGCAAAGTCAATCTGATTCAGTCGCTCGCTCTTTCCTTGACTCAAGCTTGCTCCCCCGCTCGGGAGCTGACTGTGCTCTCGCTCTGGGATTTTACGGGCATCCTTGGGAGTTCCCCTAGTCGGTCTGGGATTCCCATGTGTTCCTCTTTCTTGGTTTGCTTCCTTGTCGCAGTGGTACACATCCTCTCGACAGCCTCTTAAGAAAGAGAGCATGGGAGGGAAAATGACTCAGGTTTTCCATGGAATGGGAACATGTCTACCAGGTTTCCTAGGAAAATGGTTGTTGGCTAGAATCTTGTTGGGCAATTTGACCAACGACACGATTCCAGCCAACAACCATTTTCCTAGGAAACCTGGCAGACATGTTCCCATTCCTTTTAGTTTCCGGTGTTGCCATCATTCCGCAATTGGATGCCATTTGAGCCCCTTTGTGTGTGACCTGTGGTTTTGGGTTTTTTCCTTCTTCTGTCTCTGGAGACTCTCAGGATTTTTCATTTTTCTGGCATTTGGTGTGCTCTATCTTTCTAGGGCCAATATTCCCTCTGTTCTAGGGAATTCTGTGTGCTTGAAGAGTTTTCTTTGCTTTTGGTCTCTCTTTTTCATCCAAGAACCTATCGATTGAATTTTGAACTTACTCCCTAATTTTTCCACGTATTTTTCTGTTGTTTTTTTTTCATTTCTTTGGTGATATTCTTAACCTTTCCTTCCAACCTTTCTTCTAAAATCTTAATTTTAGCTCTCACATCCTTATTCCCAAGGACTCTTCTTTAATCTCCAAATGTTACTGTGCCCCTGACTGCCGCCCCCCCACTCCCCCGCCACACACACTAAATTCAAATAAGTTCCTCATCTTGTTTCAGAACTGCAATGTCTTATCTCTGTTGGTACTAATGATAACTTTCTGCAAGTTCTTTCTCTGGCTTCTTCTCCATATTTCATAAGTAGGTTCCTCTTCTTGTCGCATGGCTGAAACACTTTATCTCTCTTTTGATAGGAATGATAACTTTCTGCCTGCTCTTCCTCTGGCTTGGTCTCTATATTTCATAAGTAGCTTCCTGTTCTTGTCACATGGCTGTAGCATCTTATCTTTCTTTTGATAAGAATGATAACTTTCTTCAAGTGCTCTCTCTGCCCTGGTCTTTACATTTCACAAATAGGGCTTTCTTCTTGTTTCATGATGGCAATGTTCTTCTCTTTCTCTCTCATTATTACACCGATTAGCCTACTGATGACAGGCTAGAGGCATTTCAAATGGTGAAGCTTCGGCAACCTTTAACATTCTTGTCGGCTTCTAGGCACCCCCAGCTGCCATGTCTCAGAAAGCATCGCAGCGTCAGAGCCTCACAGCGCAGCCCTCTGTCTTGAGTTTGTGGCAGAAGGAGCAACTGCACTTGGCATGTGGGCCAGTTTCGATTGTTCTTTACTCTGTGAAGTGCCATCCTGGGTGCCCCCTTTAAGTTCTTGGTGCATTTAGCCAAACAACCTCGAACTAGCTCAGCGCCCAGAGAGCTTTCTCTCTCTTTTGATCCGCTTTTCTGCAAGCCTCCTCTCTGGCATAGTCTTTCATTAACATTAGAAGCTTCCCTGTCTCTTGTATCTAAAGTAAGAGCCTATACAATTGTGATAGAAGACGGTGCCTCGTGGGGACTTCTACTAGAGGCATCCAATGGAGGTAGATGAGCAAAGCGGGCAGGGGGACCCCAGATGGCAGCTTGTAGGTCCTTGCTGTTGGTCATGCTGTTTTCCCAGAGAGGAGCCCCTTCAGCTGTGGTGTCGAGGGTGTAAACCTGGCTGGGGAAGCTTGGGGGAGAGAGTAGGGGCTGGTTGGGCAGTCCTGCCTTCACTGTGTTGTTTCTGCCAAGCATCCCATCTTGGCTCTGAGCCATGTCTGGCGAGCCCAGAAAGTCAACTACTGGCTTACCCTCAGGGTTGGGCAGAGGTCATCTCCTGGTTTTGAGATCTGGGGAGAGAACTGTCCCTTTGAATGACCTTCAGCTAATCCTACACACTCCTTATATCCATGCAGAAACAACCCGGGGTCAATTATCTCATTGTTAAGCAAGCACATTTGATATACATAGCAACTCTATCTTCTGTCAAGCCAGACATCCTTGAGAAAATTAAACCACCTGTTTTTCCCAGACCTTGCTTGCTTTCTTGTCTGTTCAACGCGTAAAGTCACAGAAGAAATCAGCAAACACTTAGGTCATGAGACTTCTCAGCCGTTTCAAGGCTGAGTCTTAAGGGGCTTCAACAGGGATGAAAGTTGACCCATACAAAGCTTGTGTATGATTATGTTTATGCTGGAGGCCGGCTGCAGCGACCTCTTGTTCTTGTTGTTGTGAGGTGCCATTCAGTTGGTTCTGATTCACCGAGTCACCGGTGACTCTTTGCACAACAGAACAGAACACTGCCCGATCCTGCACCATCACATGATTGTTATATTTGGGCCCACTGTTGCAGCCATTGGGCCAGTCCATCTCCCTGAGGGTCTTCTACCTTTCGCAGCCCCTCCTCTTTACCAAGAATGGCGTCCTTCTCCAGAGACTGGCCCCTCCCGATTTAACAGGCCCCAAGGCTCTGAGAAGAAGTCTTGCCATCCTGGCTTCTACAGAACATTCTGGCTGCACTCTTTCCGAGACAGACCTTTTGTGCTCTTCTGGTAGTGCCTGGTTCTTCCAGTGTTCTCCACCAGCACCATTGTTCAAATGCATCAATTCTTCTTCAGGCTTCCTTCTTGAACATCTAGCTTTCACATGCATCGGGGGCAATTGAGCATACCAGGGCTTGGGACAAGTGCACCGTAGTCCTAAAAGTGACATCCTTTCAGGGACCTGGATACAACCCTACCCCTTGGCCAATACTTGAGCCACTCCTGTGCTTCACCACCGAGAGCGAGATGTCCTGGTGACGAACTATCCCCTTCTTGAACTCCTTCCCTTGCCCTCCCTTGGTCCTTTGATGAATGGGATCCCATGGGGATGGACACCAGCTTTGTCATGGGACAACTGGAGCGGGGACCATCTGGAGCAGCAGTTCTCAATTTGTGGTTCGCCACCCCTTTGGGGGTCGAATGACCCTTTCATAGGGTTTTCCCGATTCATAACCATAGGAAAATGAAAGAGATGAAGTAGCAACGAAAATAATTTGATGGTTGGGGAGTCACCACCACATGAGGAACTGTATGAAAGGGTCATGGCATTGAGAAGAAGGTTGAGAACCACTGATCTTGAACCTCTAGTTTCTAGAGTTTGCGAGCAATGTTGTCAGAAGCACCAAGTTAAACCTTCCATTCCATTTTGAAGTGTGCTATTGTCTATGAGGAGAACGAGGGCAGGCTTAAAGGAGAGAGCTCAGTGTCAGGTACCAGACACCTTGTTCCAGGATAGCATGAGCTGCTGGCTCCCTTTGGGTGCTGTCACTCCTCAGCAGAGGTCTGGGTCCTGGTTGAATAGGACACCAACAAGGGATCTGACTGTAACTCCAGGGACACCACCATAAAGGAGGGGTAGAGATAGTTCAGTCAGACAGTTGTGAATCATAAATCCTAAAATTCGGTAATGTGTCCAAAATACCCTCACTTTTTATCTTTCTTTACTGGTTTTCAGGCCATGTCATTTGTCGGATGTCATATTTCTGTTAACACACTCTCTTCAATGATTACATTTACAAATGTTTTGTGTTCCTTAATGTTGTCTCGTAGCATCTATGCTCTGGGTTATCCTGTATTGGATCTGAGGTGTTTCTAAAATTTCACCATCACACATTTATGATGTCACAGATATATTCAGATCAGCCACGTTTCTTACTCTATTACTTTACCTTTAAACCCATCCCACGTTATTAGATCCTAAGTGAGCTAACCTAACTATAAACATTTAACTCCATGCAATATGTTTGCAGGATCAAATATCTTTTTTTCAAAAGACAGCCCATAACTTGGAATTCCATTAGAAATGCTTTCTGTTGGCAACTCTTTTTTCAGTTTCTGCAATTTCGAAAACAACTCTAGCTCACTTTCTAAGTCTCTGATTCAAGCTAAATTTATAACTAAGTTTAAGCTTATTACTTCCAAATGACAAGAATCCCAATAACCTCACTCTGAGAACATTTACAGGTTAAACTCTTACGTGCCATTCTTACAAGTAACTGTTATTTCCAGTAGCTTGAATTATGTCCTGATTATAATAGAAATATCTGTCTATTCTATATATCTAGAAGCACATGAGGGGCTTCAAAAGTTCTCACAATTCCATTTTCCATGAACTTTTTGAAGTCCCTTGTATATATGTCATGTACACACACCACAAATGGATAATAGCCCTTTAGGTGGAGCCAGGTAGACAAATGTGTAATCTATATAGCTATACTTGCTTGCATGACCTATAACTTACCATTTAATTTCCAGAGAGAATTCAGATGAGAAATAAACTGGCCTCCCCTACTACCTACTTTGCCTCGTGGTATTTACTATTTGGTCAATCTCTGTTTCTGTAACCACAAATGTACTAATGCTTATTGATTTATAGTCTAATTAGATCTACAATCTAATTACGGTTGCTTTTAATTTAAGTTATTCAGGGTTCTTCTACGAGGCAGGTTGTAAATACTGCCTTGTCTTGATGTTCACGCATACTTAAAACACAATGACGAGCCTGTCCACCATGCCCCGGACAGAACCGGAGGACATTATGCTCAGCAAAGGTAGTCAATCTCGGGAAGAGACACACTTCACGATGCCATGATTATCCAGGGGGAAAAGTGGCTTCACACCAAAGGAAAAGACTTTGAAGACGATGGTGAAGGCAGCGGGGAGGGGGGTACGGGAAGGGGAGGGATAGGAAGGTAAGTAGGGAGAGTGGGTAGGAAAGGGAAAGAGAAGGAGGAGGTGAAGGAGAAGGATTATTTACTGGCGTATGGTCTTAATTAGGGTTCTCTAGTTTACTTTTTTAGGTTCTAGTATTCATTGCAATGGCTACCCAGAACGCACAGACAAAATCCACGATTAAAAGGCTTATTAAGGAAGACAAGTTGCAATGCTGGTGAGAAGTGCTCTGATTTATCAGTAGGAGCTACAAAGTTGTTTCAGGTCTGTTAATAAGTGCATTTCTCTTAGCTTCCAAACCAGTGAAACCTTGGCACCTTCATCATGGTGTCGTGGTTATGTGCGGGGCTGCGATCTGCATGGTAGGCAGTTTGAAACTATCAGCAGCTCCTTGGGAGAAAGACGGGCTTTCCCCTCCTGTAAACAGCGCCAGTCTCCAAAACACACAGGGGTCAGCATTGACTCGATGGCGGTGTGTTTGGTTTTGGAGCTTCATCGCGTTATATTCTTTCCTGAGAATATATTTACCATCACTACAAGATTACCACGCGCATTTTGTCAGAGGAAGCCAGGCTCTACCAACCGAAGGGTCAGTAGGCACAATTGCACGGTGATAATATGTGAAGATCATAGTAAAGTCGTAGCGAATGGGAAAGGTAGGAGAAAAGTCAGGCATATTTCATAGTAGCACGCTCACCCCAGCCCCTCTTGATGAGCCATGTGGAACTGGGGGGTGAGAGAGGGAATCTTTACTGTGTTGGGATATTTATAGGTAGCCATAAGACATGCATATTCAGTAGTTACATCCGTCACAAGGTGGGTGGTAACCACAGTTAGGTCCCTGGGCTCACAGGTGAGGGACCCAATACCTGCACTGGGGGAAGGTAGGAGGGGGGCTGGGTGACATGGCAGGAAGAGAGGTAACAGGATGTCTGTAGGGAGATGGAATCCACCATGTGCTCACTTGAAGGCAGCAGAGCTGTTAAGGGAGAATCTGGGGGTATGACATTTAAAGCAGGATCATGGACTTGGACTTTATCTCTGACTTAGCCAAAGTGGTGGCTTTCCTACTTGGAATGCTAGCTTTCCAGAGTCCCTCTGTTATGGTAGAGAATAGAGTCCCTGTCACATTTCCCTCAGTGTTAGTTTCCCACAAAATGCATTGCCTGAGAGGTAGGTGAGAAGTAGACGGAGCACACGAGGAACCCTGGTGGTGTAGTAGGTTATGGTTTGGGCTGCTCGATGCAAGGTCAGCAGTTCAAAACCACCTGTCACCCTGAGGGAGAGATGAGGCTTTCGACTCCCTCAAAGAGTTAGAGTCTTGGAAATGCACGGGGGCAGTTCCACTCGGCTGTGTAGGGTCCTTAGGAGTTAGCATCGACTTGAGGGCAGTGGGTTTGGTTGGGAGTGCTTTGAAGGCTCCTGCATCTGAGCTGGCCACTGTCCCCTTGCTCTCCCCTCTGCCGAAGCTCTCTTTGGAATTAGAAATGAGGTGAAAAACTTCACTCTTTTCTCTACAATGTCTCCTCTTCTACTCAACCCTTCCCTAACATAACTCTCTAGTTGATCTTGAACGAGGGCTGGGAACTAAGTTGGAGGGTGACTCTGGCCAAACACGGCCATATTTGATTCGTTAGACACTCACTATTTTTTTCTTCCCTTCATCTTTTTTTTAAAGGCAAAGATAGCTTGACTGGCATATACATCAAGGATCATACAATTTAATCATTCAGTCATATTAAAAAGAATTGTGCAATCATCAACATAATCCATCTCAGAACCTCATAGGCAGGTCTATCCTGTCCTGACAGGGTCGGTAGGAGCCAGCATCGATTCAATGACAGTGAATGTGATTTATGGTTATTTGTTATGTGTGATCTGGAAGGTGTGTGTTTTTTGGGTGATGATTAACAACGCATCGCCAACGTGCATTTGGGCATACTGGACGCACTGGGTGTACGTTTCTTGCGATGGTAGAGGGCTTCTGTTTTACAAGCCCTTAGTAATCCTTTGGCGATAAAAATGAATTCATTGTAGTGATGATTTTTCCCATCACACCAAATCCTTTTGTGTTTTGCCTGTGTGTACACAGTGCAGGATGCATGCACGCAATTTCTCCTCTTGAGCATTTCCATAGTGGTGTGGTATTGGTCTTATCTTGGTTTTGCCGAACCTAGAATTATGATGATTTTTTCCCCTAAAAATGTCCTGATGTTTAGACATTGACTTAAAAAAAATTCTGAAGGACAAAACCTCCAAAGGGTAGCCAACTTTAGACCCTGGCTGTGTTTAAATGGAATCATTGTTGCCTTTAATTCTTCCAACCTGATTGGTTCTGGCCACCTCCTGCTCCTGCACTCTGGGGGTCGGGTGGGGGTACTCCCGTGTTCTGGGTGCCTCTCTGTGCAGTGGAAGATTCAGGTTAAAGGTCTAAGAGAGCCCAGCACTGAGGCCGAGATTGGAACACTACAGGAGGTCCCCCAAAGGCTAAAGAACATGGAGATGCTTCCATCTCCACTCCATAGCCTGCGGGTTTATGTGAATGCAGAAGACTCCAGGCCAGCGGCCAGGGGCTGGCGTCTGCCCTTCAGCGACTGGGTGAGAGGTCCCTGACCTGGGGTTTTGCAGAGGTGTGCACCTGGTGGGTATTTGGGCCTGACTGCAGACCTTGATTAGCTTCAGCAGTGCCCTTAACAGAGGAGCCCTGGTGGTGTAGTGGTCTGCAAGGTGGGCAGTTCGAAACCACCAGCCGCTCAGTGGGAGAAAGACAGGACCTTTTACTCCCTCAAACAGTGACAGTGAAACTCACAGGGCAGTTCTCTCTTGCCCTATAGGGTCTCTAAGAGTGAGGGAGGGGGTACCCCTCACTATAGTTCGTTTGTCCTACAAAGTGAGGATCTCCATAAAGATCAGGTGTGTCTAGCTCATGGGTCCTGGGGTGGAGGGTGGGGGATCCTGGGGGAGCTCTGCCTGATTTCATCTTCCGAATTTCGAATGCTTTGAGATGTTGGTGTCAGGGTTGCTTACAGGGTGCCAAAAGAAACACAGAGAGAGATAGGACAGGTGAGAGGGCAGAGGGCAGGGGAGGGAGAGAGAGAGAGAGAGAGAGAGAGAGAGAGAGAGAGAGAGAGAGAGGAGAGAGAAAGCCGAGTGATCCCAGGTGGGCTCAGGTGAACAGGTCCCCCTGCCAAGTCCAAGCCCACGGGCTCTCTAGCCCTCTTCCCACTCAATACTTGTTCTGGACATACATAGGTGTGGGGATCAATTCACCTGGCGCTCCGGAGCCACTTGGCATTGGGGAATCTCCACCGTAGAGCTCTGAGAGGAACTAGTCTCCTCTGGTCCAAATGGCCAGGCCCACGCCTGGTACAGCTCCGACCTCAGTGTGAAGGCCAGTCCTAGTGGGCTTACATGGGAGGTCCTGCTGGAGAAGGGGCCCCAGTCTGGCCACAGCCAGGTTCCCTTTGCGCAGGCCTATCAAATGATCATTGCACTGGTCACTTTCTGGATTCTTTGTTGTAGTCACACATTTTTGAACTCCTAAGACGGTCTCAGGATCAACCATGTCTGTGTCCCAGCAACATGCATGTACCGATCAGGGGACGGCCAGCAGTGGATGTCAATATCTTCTCTCGGCGGCAGGCTGCTGGTGTGGACGTGGCATTCTAATCTCTTGCCCTGTTTATCATGCATGTGTTCCTGGGTGACGTCAACATTCACTTGGCTCTTTATAATTTCCAAAGTCTTTTCCCTAATTGCAGACAAAAGGTGCTCTCCTTCTATGTCTCCATAGGTCAAGTCCAGATAAGCTTTGACATATCGCTGACCTGAGTTCATGGGTGAGTGCCCTGTGCTTGGACTTGTCAGTCATACAATTATTCTTGTGACCTAAACATTGTTTTCCCTTCTCTCAGTGATAAAAAGCATGGCCGAGAAAGGACTATGTGTGAGGGGCTTCCGGAAATGATAAAAAGAAACTAGAGCAGGGAGGGTTTCTGATTCCTATGAAAGGATAAGTGGTGGCCATCATAAAGGGGCAGGACAATAAACTCGGGACAGTTTTGTCAACACTTCATCCGAAAGGCCATCACTAGGCTTAACGTAAAAAGCTAGTTCCTCTTCAGCAAGACTTTGCCCAAGAGCATGTGCACAATCTACCACAATTATGAGGCAAACACACTTACGGAACATTCCCCAGAGGTAGAAAAGGAATGTGTTACTCAAGTGGTCACAGGGATTGCTGTACAAAGGGGGCTTTAAAAGCTGGTGGACAAATTCCATTGTCTTAAAAAAATCATTTTATTGGGGACTCATACAATTCTTATCACAATCCATACATCCATCCATTGTGTCTAGCACATATGTTTCTATCATCATTCTCAAAACATTTGCCTTCTACTTGAGCTCTTAATATCAACTGCTTATTTCCCCTCCCTCCCTACTCCCCCTACCTCATGAACCCTGCATAATTCATAAATTATTATTTTGTCATATGTTACACTGTCCGATGTCTCCCCCCGCCCTCTTCTCTGCTGTCTATCCCCCAGCAAGGAGGCTATATGTAGATTCTTGTAATCGGTGCCCCCTTTGTACCCTACATTCTCTCCACCCTCCAGGCATCGCTACTCTCACTACTGGTTCTGAAGGAGTCATCTGTCCTGGATTCCCTGTGATTCCAGTTTCTATCTGTACCAGTGTAAATCCTCTGGTCTAGCCAGATTTGTAAGGTAGAATTGGGATCATGATAGTGGCGGGGGGAGAGGGGAGGAAGCATTTAAGAACTAGAGAAAAGTTATATGTTTCATCGTTGCTACCCTGCACCCTGACTGGCTCATCTCCTCCCCACAACCCTTCAGTAAGGGGTGTCCAGTTGCCTACCGATGGGCTTTGAGTCTCCACTCTGCACTCATGCACATTTAAAATGATATGATTTTTGTTCTTTGATGCTTGATACCTGATCCCTTCGACAGCTTGCGGTCACACAGGCTGGTGTGCTTCTTCCACGTGGGCTTTATTGCTTCTGAACTAGATGGCCACATGTTTATCTTCAAGCCTTTAAGACCCCAGTTGCTATATCTTTTGATAGCCGGGCACCATCAGCTTTCTTCACCACATTTGCTTATGCACACGTTTGTTTTCAGTGATCGTATCAGGAAGGTGGGCACCCACAGATATGATTTTTAGTTCTTTGATGTCTGATAACTGGTCCCTTCTACACTGCGTGGTCAGACCGGCTGGTGTGCTTCTTCCATGTGGGCTTTGATGCTTTTCAGCTAGATGGTCGCTTATTTATCTTCAAGCCTTTAAGACCTCAGGTGCTATATCTTTTGATAGCCCGGCACCATCAGTTTTCTTCAACATGTTTGCTTATGAACACATTTTTCTTCAGCAATCATGTCGGGAAGGTGTGTATCCTGGAATGCCAATTTAATAGAATGTGTTCTTGCATTGAGTGCTTGAGTGGAGGCCCAATGTCCATCTGCTGCCTTAATACTAAACCTATAAATATATGCACATAGATCTGTTTCCACACACTCTTATATAAATATATTTACATATGTACATTCCAGTCTTTAGACCGCTATAAATACCCTTTGTCACCTAGTTCTTTCCTCTATTTCCTTTTACTTTCCTCTTGTCCCACTATCATGCTCAGTCTTCTTTAGGGTTTCAGTGCTTTCTCTTGGTTACATTGCCCTTGCTGAATCCCACCAGGCCTCTCACACCCTCCTTGCCACTGATTTTGGATCACTTGTTGCTCCCTTGTCCCTGGGTTGGTCAGCACCACCTCCTTACCCCCGGTTCTCCCCCTCTCCCATGTTTCCCCGGAACCATTGGTCCTGTTGTTTTCTCCTCCAGACTATCCATCCAGTCTATCTTATCTAGATAGATCTTTAGAGATAATAATATGCACCCAAAATCAAGCCATAGCAAGATAGGCGATGAGTGAGAACACAGCGATGACAACAAAAAAGGAAATCAATTACCCATAGAAGAATAAATTAATTAAAAGAAAAAAATTAAAAAGAAAAAAAAACCTGTACATAGATCAAGGTCTAATTTTTTATCTCTAGGTGTGTCCTTCAGTCAGGTCCAATGGGGTACCATGCTTTGGTCCCAGAGTCTGTCCTTGGTAATCCCTCGGAGGCTCCCTGCTCTGCTCCCACTGTTGCTCTGCCACATGCTTTTAGTGGTTTGCCTCAGTGTCACAGGGTCAGTCTGGGCTAGTACCAACCCTGAGCCTCCAGTGTTGTCCCCCTTAGGACCCTGGGCCATCAAGGGATGGTGTGTCTCATAGTGGGATCAGCCATATTGTCCACTCTGTGCATTGGCTGTTCAGAGAGGGGATATCATCCTCCAGGCCTGATGGGCCAGGATGTGCTCCACACTCTCTTCCTTTTACTTCATTTGCTCCCATTTGCTCTGATCAGACATGCCCCTTCTCCCCAACTGCAGCTTCAGTGCCATCCTCTCAAGTAAATTCTGCTGGGGGGGGGAGGGGAAGTTGTCAATGTAGCTGGTATGGGGGCCAAGCCCTCAGGCCCCTCCAATTGTTCCCCACTCCTTGCCGGCATGTTACATTTGTCTATCACTGGCTTTATATCTGGTCCCTCTTTCCCTGTGGAGACACAAACAATACCCTCCCCTTGGGTGGGTCAGTGCCCTATTCCCCAATCACACATCCTTTTTTTTTTTTCCTTTCTCCTTTCCTACCTCCACCCCCTTTTTAGCTGGATAACATCTGTACCCCTGGATTAGGTCTGACCCCTGGCATACTACCTTGACCTCACTCCTGGAGTGTTTGTATGCAGTTTTTTCCCTGTGCCCCTTTTGCATTTACCTTTCTGTTCTTTCTTTTATATATATACATATTTACCTCAGCGGACTCATGTTATACTTGTTCTTTTGTGCTTGGCTTACTTCACTTAGCATAATTTCCTCCAGTTCTTCCCACGCAGCGATATGCTTCATGCGTTCATCTGCTTTTTAGTGATGCATAGTACTCTATTGTATGAATGTACCACAGTTTTTTAATCCATTCGTCTGTTGATGGAAATTTGGGTTGTTTCCAACTCCTTGTGATTGTGAACTCTGCCACAATGAACATTGGAGCACAGATGTCTGACCATGGTTTGTTTCTTGCCTCTTCTGGGTATATTCCCAGTAGGGGGATTGCTGGGTCATATGGTAACTCAATTTCTGTCTGTTTGAGAAATCGCCAAATCGATTTCCATAGTGGCTGAACATACCTACAGGTCATACCAGCAGTGGCTGAAAGTTCCTATCTCACCACAGCCCCTCCAAAGCTTGTTGCTTTCTGATTTTTTGAATTGGGCTATCTTTGAGGGTGTTAGGTGGTATCTCATAGTTGTTTTAATTTTCATTTCTATTATGACTAACAATCTGGAACATTTTCTATATATTGGCCATTCATATTCATAAGAGTACTTCTATGAACTACCTGCTCGTAGCTGTACTGAGGGGGTCAGACTGTCACTATATCTTCCTGTGGTTTCACTCTTATTCTAGCCATCCAGCATTCCATTACTTGGAATGAGTGTTGGATATTCCTCTCATGTGACACTGGTTGGATTGTTGTGGGCCCACGAGGGCATCGCTTCCTGGCTGATTTTTAAGTAGACTTCACAGTTCTTGGAGCACCTCGGCTGGCCTGTGTTGTTTTTCTCTGCAACTGTAGTGCTGAGGAGGGCATGCGGTATACCCTCTTTGGTGTGGAGCTCTGTACCTGTCAGGGGAATTACTGTAGACAGAGCGATTACCTTGGAGGTTGGGTGGATGTTCCCGCAGTAGCATGGAACCCCACCGGTGGTGGTCAGGTGTTTCCCCCAGTCACTTATAGAGCCTCAAGAATTAGGCTGGCAATGCCCCCATTTTTTGTAAGGGAGAGCCTCTGCTGCTTAGTGTGTGGAAGAGGACTGGTGTGAATTCCCCAGTTGCTTTCCAAGACAATACATGCGGGTGGGAGCTCCCCCAGTTGGGCCTTCAGAGTTGCCCCAGGCAGAGGGGAGTGGCCTGGAGGCCCCTAGTGTCTTGTGACAGGAAAGAGAGTGAAAGGAGAGGAAAATGAGAGAAAGAGGAAGACACAGACTGGAGCAACACTGCCAAGCAAACTGACACACACACACACACACACACACACACACACACACAACTAAAATGCACAGAGTAAACAAAAGTGAAAA
Source organism: Tenrec ecaudatus (assembly GCF_050624435.1). NCBI lineage: Eukaryota > Metazoa > Chordata > Mammalia > Afrosoricida > Tenrecidae > Tenrec > Tenrec ecaudatus. Next base: position 104,892,093 of record NC_134539.1, on the reverse strand, counting down.
CAGTTAACAATAATATAAAATAAAACAACAATAAAGGAGATCTGAATCTGCTGAGGCTTTTGTAGGAAATCGAGAAGAGCTAGAAGAAGAGGAGAGAAGATGAAACTGTGAAAGAAGAACACAAAGAAATAAAAAAAAAAGTTGAGAAAAAGGAGAGAGAATTTTAAAAATAGATAACAAAACAGCTGGCCCCGTGCTGTGCTGTGTGTAGCACGGACTCGTCCTGTGTGCAGCACTGTCTTAGGGGTCAGGCTGCCCACTGGGAGGACAGGGTTGCCCTAGGCAGAGTGTAGGGGTCTGAGAACCAGCAGTGGCATGTGGAAGGAATGAGAGGAAGCAGAGAGAATCATACCAACAGAGAGAGAAGCACGGAGAACAAAGACAGAAAGATGAAAGAAAGACTAAGAGAATAAAGAGAAAGAAGGGGAAGAACCCAACTCTGTTCACTAAGATTGGCTGTGATGGTAAAGAGGGAGGAGAGAGAGAAGGAGGAAATAAAGAATAAAGAGATAGCTGATCCCTGATTGCTTGAATGTAGGGCCAGAGGGGTTTAGACCTTGCCCCACAATGCCAGGTTGGAGTGCCCTTTTAATGCAGGGACCCAGTGATGCTGGGAAGTATTTCCCCAGTTGATGAGATTGCCTTAGAGGTCCGACGGAGGTTTCCTCAGCAGCGCCGCATGTTTGTCTGAGCTGCCTTGTGTGGTGTACGGCACTCCCACGGAGGGCAGGCTGGAGTTCCTCCTGCTATTTGGTTGATTTGCCCTAAGCGTAGGGTAGTCACCTGGAAGTTAGTAGTGGCGTATGATAGGAGAGAGGGGGAGAGAACAGGAGAAAGAGGGAAAAAGAGAAAAGAGAGAGAAAAAGAAGAGAGAGAAAAAACTTCAACATAAACCGGAGCTCGTTGAGCCTGACTGCGGTGGGAAAGACAGAAGGGCTAGTGAATAAAGCGAGAAGAACTAGAGTAGGAGGTACGGAGATAACTGAGATTTGATCACCTGGCCGTGAGGTTGGAGGGGTTCTATCTCTTCCTCAAGGTAGCAGGGTGGTGTTCCTGTTTGATGTAGGGTTCCACAGATGCTGTGTAGGATTACTTCAAAGGCAAGATCGCACCCGTGGCCAGGTGTCAGTCGAGTGCTGGAGTTCACTGGTGTACCTGCCTTGTGCTGCATGTAGCACTGCAGCAGGGGCAGGGGCTGGGGTGTTTCCACAGCCTCGTCTAGGGCCCCAGGACAGGAGGGGCCTCCCCAGCTATGTGTAGAATTACTGAAAGGGAAGCTGGGTTTATTGTCCTATCTAGACTGCTGATGCCTTACTAGAGCAGAGGATTTTATTTTTTTATCCCCCTGGCCAGCTAGAATAAAATCAAATTAAAATTTCTCCCACACTCTCTAGGCTGCAGGTCCATGCCGTTTGAAGCTGACACTTGCTACAGTGGGTCTTTGTTATTCAAAAAGCTGTTAGGCCCTGTAGCTGAGTTCTGGCATTCCTTAGCTAGGTTTCTTTTTATGCTAGTTTATGTTAGGGGACCCCTGCCTATGTGCTCCTTGGAACTGAGCAACCAGACTGGGGTTCCAGTTTTAAACCAATACTATATATTTCACCCTTTTAAAAATTATGTTTGTGATGTGCTCTGTTTTGGGGCTGTCAGACTGACCCCCAGAGGGGGAGATCCAGCTTATGAGGGGGGTTGTTTCCTTGTCGGCAAATCGGAACTAACTTCGCTCCCTGACTTTCTGCCTATTTTCTCCCACACCATGATCTACCTGAGGTAAAAATCTGCTTTTTCTTCTACTCTAAATTATGGCTACCCACTGCCACCACCCCCCAGGCTGTGAGCTCAAGGCAGCCAACTGCACGGAGAGCGCTGGTGTGGGGTTCTCCTCATGTCTGGGATTCTGTCCCCTTTAGATGTCTGTCTGGAGAAATCGCTGCTCCCGGCAAGGGCACAGCCAGCGCCCGCATGCTCACCAAAGCTAGAATGCTTTAAAGCGTTCTTGGTTTGCTTTGTGAGTGGAAATCCCACGCAAAAAGGGGTTCAGGAGAGACCCTGGTACCCTAGTTCTAATTTCAGGACTCCACCTCCCCTTTTCCTTCACCTTACCTTCCAATTTTCCAGTCTGGCAGCAGGAGCTCTGGACAGGTGAGTGCTATCAGGTTGCCATTTCCCCGTTCCCATTGTCTTTTCCTTCCCTTTCCCACACACTTTTTGAAGCTCCCTTCTAGTTTCCTTTTTGACCTTGGCATTGTAAACAGCCTTACAACATGGGACAGTCCCAATTGGCCGGATGTAGCCAACTTTCCTTCAGGCTTGCTGTCGTTAGGCAGCTGACTGTGGGCCAGGAAATCAAAGGACAAGGAAAACCTTCTTTTCTTGAAAGAACAAGCCGGGAGCAAGTGGGGTGCTAAATGACCATGGCCCCATAGGTTGGAGAGCATTCATTCACCTGTGCAAGGATCTAGCAGGCGATGCTGAGAACACAGTCCTAAGAAGGAGGCTCAAATGATTATGAGTAGTCAGTGCAGGATGCCTGTATCTACTACCTTGTGCTGACCAACTTTTCACACCATAAGCAAAATGACTGAGACACACCCATCACTCCTCTTTTCCGACCATCAGAATCCAGTGAGACCCATGTGTCCCACATACTATTGATCAACATCCACCATACCTAACACAAATTTTAAAACATCCAATGATTTACCATGCATTTCATTATTGAAAAAAATTTATATCGATAAAATCCTACAAACAAAAAATTCAATCAGCAAAGGGGTAAGTGTGCACAACTCGGTGTCATGAATTGCTTCCACTATGTTGTGCAACCATCATCTACATAACTCTTGACATCCACAAAGCGTAACACCCCTGGACGAACAGCTTCCTGTTTGAGTCTGGTTTGACGCCCATACACCCCGAGTCCTGTAAGGTGATACATCTTTAGGTTGAGATGCATTTTCTATAAGCTCTGGGTTCATTCCTTTCCCCAGGCCTTCTCTTATTTCCTGCCCATGCTGCTGGGTATCTGTTTCAGTTATCTCTTGCTGCATAACCAATCATCCCAAAGTGAAGGGACCCAAACCATTAACTGTGCCTTTACTGTTGTGTTTGACAGTTCTGTGAGTTGTCTCAGCTAAGTGATTCTTAATTGGGGAAATTGAGTTATCTCACAGGTTTACTTACTCACATGTCTGCTGTTAATGTTGGCTGCTCACGGGGTTCTCAGGTTACGGATGCAGGGCACAACATCGGTACATAGCCTCTTCGTGTGGCCTGGCTTTCCTTAGAGGTCAGGTGTGAGTCCTATGAGCAAGTGCTGGAAAACAAGGTCAAAGATGAGTATTTGGCTTAGCCTTGCTGTTCACATAACATTATTCCATCGCATTCTGTTGTCAAGGCAGTTAGAAAAGTCCACTCATAGGATAGGAAAATCTATAAGAAATGGTAGCTGAATCCATGGCTTATTGGGAGAATGGCAAGGGAAAGTTAGGCTGGTGGTGATGGTTGAATGGGGAGCTAATAACAATGAATACAAGAAGGAGGAAAATGTTCTAGAACTGCCGCAGTGATGATTGTACAACTCTTTTTAATGTGATCGAACTATTGAAGTGTGTGATATGTGAATTACATGTCAATAAAACGATTTAAAGTCCACTCAGGTGCCCGAGGAAGGAGAAACAGACCTTGCAATTCAGTCATATCTGCTTCAAGAGTCTCGTCCAGTCTGGTCCAGGTGGGGACGAGGCTTCTTGGATGTGGTTTCTCCTTAGGGCTTAGCTCTACTGCTTGTTACTTGTTCACCACGGCTCTTGGTTCCAATCTCTAGGATCTTTAATTTCTTCTTCCACAATCAACCTGGGATTGCAGGCAAGTACATTTTCCAGCTTGATTTTTGCCAGCAAAAGTTTGTGGGTCGCTTTTCTGTTTATACTGATTCTGTTCCTTTCAGGTAAGCATATATAACTCTTTGATTAAAGCCTAGGTAACTTAGGTGTATTAATTATAATCCAATCTATAAAATATAAGACACAGATACACATCTCTTTGTCATAAGCCTGCCCTAGCTAGGACTCTGCGTCATTAAGGTCATTGAAAGCCTTGCTGTTTCAAAGAGAGGGCTTGCCAGCAATGCCCTTGTGATCTTCAGAAGGCCTTTGGCCAGTTTGAAAGAGTCTAAGATCTTAACAAATGGCTTTACCGTTATACCTTTGGCGTAATCTTTAGACTGTATTTTCCTGAAAGAGTTTTGGTTTGATCTCTGTCCAGGTTTATTCTTTAGTTTTGTCACCTGTAGTGGCTGAGAACGACAAGCAGCTTCTTTTTTTGAGCCCAGCAAGTCCTGGGTCATTTATATGCAAAACTTAATCTTTCGCTTCTGTTATCTCTTCCATTTTCTCAGAGGCAGCCAACTTCAGGGGACAGTTTCAATATTTTGACTGAGCATTTCCTTAGATCATTGAGTTAATTAGGTACATTCTCTATTTCCCATGTTATTCCAGGGGATAAAATTCTATCACTATACGAGGGGGTACCCCCCAAACACACACACACACACACACACACACACACACACACACACACACACACACACACGGAAAAAAGCTCCACTGGCCAGAGCTTTTGCAGTATGCACATTTCCCCCTAGGTGAGGATCAAGCAACTCGCTGTGACTCAGTGCACCCCGTGGTGTTGCTTGGGAAGGTTCTCTCTGGTCACAGTGAATTTTTTGGTAAAAGCAGTTTTCGCTCGAACCTAGTATTTTCAGGGATGGCCGGTTCAAGAGAACAGCATGGATTGTGAAATTTTGTTTTCTGCTTGGGAAAAATGCCGCAGAAACTGTTGTGATGTTGAACACAGCTCACAAGGACAGCGCTATGGGGAAAACTCAAGTGTACGAATGGTTTTCTCATTTCAAAAAAGGTGAAATGTCAATTGATGAGAAACCTCATTCTGGATGAAATGTTGATTAATAGTACATTTGGAGTTCCTTCCATCAGGCCAGACTGTTAATCAAGCTTTCCATTTAGAGGTTCTGAAAATATTAAGCAGCAGTATGTGACAAAAAAGGTCTGATTTGTGGGAACTGGTTTTGCCACCCTGACAATATACCTGCTTACGCAGCCATCTCAGTGCTCCAGTTTTTGGCAAAAAACAGCATGCCTCTCTTGCCCCACCCACCTGACTCACCTAACCTTGCTCCATATGACTTCTTTTTGTTTCTGCAAATGCAAATGTAGAAGGACATGAAAGGACAGGGATTTGCCAACTTAGAAGAGGTGAAGAAAAAAAATGAGGTGCTGTCAGCCATCCAAACAGATGAATTTGAAAAATGCCTCCAAGAATGGAATTGCAGATTTGATAAATGCATTAAGTGTAATGGAGAGTATTTTGAAGGTGATAAGGTTGTTTTGTAAAAAAAAAGTAAACCCATAACTTTGAAATAAAATCTTTTTTTAATATGGGTACCCCTCATATAAGAAGGATCTCTTTTCTTCCCGTTTCCAAGAACATTTCCCCTTACTTTTCTATGTAAGTTCTCACCAAAATACTCTCTTTAAATGCTTTAGATTTCCATTCACACTCTCCTTGGGGCTCTTTAGGCAATGGTCACCTGGTCCTAAGACCAAGGCCACGTGCTTTTGGTTTCTGTTTCAGCAGCTCCTCACTCTGGTACCAAACTGTCTTCTGATGAGCTTTCGCTAGAAACAAATCGCTCCCAAACTGGGAGGATGAAACCATTAGCAGTCATTGCATCTGTAGTGGATCGAGGGGATATCTGGACTGTGTGGTTCTCACTTGGAATTGTCATGTCATTTTAGTCAGGCTGTAATAGAATTGGAGCCATCCCGAAGGCTTCTTTTCTCACATGTCTAGAGGTTAATGCTGGCGGTCAGCTGGAACGTCGACATGTAGCCTTTCTATTTGATTTAGACTTCCTTATAGTAGAGTAGCTGGGTTCTAAGAGTGAGCATCCAAAACGAACCAGGTAGAAGAAAGTGCATGGAGTGTTTTATGACTTAGCTTTGGAAGTCAAAGAATTTAATTTCTGTTGTACTCTACTGAGTGAGGTTTTCACAAGAGTCCCATTCAGATGCCAGGGAACTGAACCTTGACTCTAGCACTACACAAGATGAGGGTCAATATCAGACCGAGAGAAGATTGTGTGACTGGGGCCTAATGAGGAAGCCACGTCTGAAAAATATAATCTGTTGCAATGTCCAAGGTAATGTGTTAATGACAAATGCCATCCTGGCTACAATGAAAGCCCAATGAAAAGATGATCTGGGGCCATGGAGACCATGTCTGATCCCCTCTGACTTCACAAGGGAGAAGGAGCATTGGATTCAAAGCCAACCCGAAGCTGCTTCCTGTGAGGCACGAGTCGGACATCCCTTTGCCACCTTTCCTCCTTATCCTTTCTGACACCAACCATCCTTCCCACAGCACTTCCCCTTTCTCAGCGTGGTGAGATAACTCTTTGCAATGGCCACACAGAATTCATGGACCAAGCTCAGGATCATGGTCTGTGTCAGGGAAGTTAACAGGTTGCAGTTCAGGATTAGAACTGCTCAGGAAGCAGTTCTTCCAGTCATGATAATCCTTTCTCGGATGTGCCCATAGACATACCTTTCTTTGTCCCCTTCTACATCATTGGCCTCTGAGCCACGCAGACCCTTGACTTCTGTCTGGCTCCTGCACAGCTCTGTTAACATTGATGATGAATGACCAAAGGGCATGCAATGCTGCGATAGGTCTCAGTCTGAAGACACTAAGCTCTAACTTCAGGGATGAGCAAACCTAGCTCCCAAATTAAGTGCCTGGAAGCATTAAGAGCCTTGCTTGGAAAGCCCACTGCTCTGTCTCATGCTTAGGCTCTTGGCTCTGTAGCTACCTCTTCTCTGTCAATTCTCTGGTGTCACAGATTTCTGTCCCTCGATCAAGGAGGTTTAATGCACAGGGGTGTCAGGGTCGAAAGAACATGCTTCACTCCCAATCATTCTATTAACTGTTTTTTTTCCCTCTCCCCCCACCCCACCCCACTATCTCTATTAATTGTTTTATTGATATGTAATTCACATGCCTTGCAATTCAATCATTCAACTTTATTAAAAGAGTTGCACACTCATCACTGCAATCAATTTTAGAATGTTTTCCTCATTCCCATAGCCACATTTATTCCCTCCCACCCCAACCTTTCCTGCCATAACTCTAAGAAATTATTAATCTAGTTACTCTCTCGGTAATTTACATATCCTGCATTTTATATAAAGAACATCATAAAAAAAACTTCCCAAGCTAATGGGACACAGAGGGGACTGGGCAACTGACAATAGCATGTGTCACGCTGTCCCCTGATTGGAGCAGACTGTTACAGAGGACATTTCTGGGGTCACATGATGGGGGAGCAGCATGATCTGAACCCCCCAAAATGGAGTGAATCAAGAAGGAAGCATACCTGGATAAACAATCTGGAGGAGAAAACAATGGGACCGATGGTTCGGGGGGACATGGGAGAGGGGGAGGTGGGGGAAATGAAGTGGTGCTGACAAACTCAGGGACAAGGGAACAACAAGTGATCCAAAATTGGTGGTGAGGAGGGTGTAGGAGGCCTGGTAGGGCTTGAGCATGGGTAATGCAGCTGAGAGGAATTACTGACACCCAAATGAAGGCTGAGCATGATAGTGGGACAAGAGAAAAGTAAAAGGAAATAGAGGAAAGAACTAGGAGGCAAAGGGCATTTGTGGAGGTCTAGATGTAGATATGTACATATGTAAATATATTTATTTATAATGATGGGGAAATAGATCTATGTGCATATATTTATAGGTTTATTAGTATTAAGGTAGCAGATGGACATTGTGCCTTCACTCAAGTTCTCCCTCAATGCAAGAACACTTTGTTCTATTAAACTGGTATTCCATGATGCTCACCTTCCTGACACGATCGCTGAAGACAAATGGGTGCATAAGCAAATGTGGTGAAAAAAGCTGATGGTGTCCAGCTATCAAAATATCTAGCATCTAGGGTCTTAAAGGCTTGAAGGTAAACAAGTGGTCATCCCCACATGGAAGAAGCACACCAGCCTGTGAGAAGAGGTGTCAAAAGGATCAGGTTTCAGGCATCAAAGAAGAAAAAATCATATCATTGTGTACTCACCTTCCTGATATGATCACTGAGGACAGATGGGTGCATGGGCAAATGTGGTGAAGAAAGCTGATGGTGCCTGGCTATCAAAGGATATAGTATCTGGGGTCTTAAAGGCTTGAAGGTAAACAAGCGTCCATCAAGCTCAGAAGCAACAAAGTCCACATGGAAGAACACACCAGTCTGTGCAATCACGAGGTGTTGAAGGGATCAGGTATCAGGCATCATCAGAACAAAAAATCTTATCATAGTGAATGAGGGGGGGAGTACACAGTGGAGACCCAAAGCCCATTTGTAGGCCACTGGACATGCCCTCACAGAAGGGTCTCGGGGAGGAGATGAGCTAGTCAGAGTGCGATGTAACAACGATAAAACATACAACTTTCCTCTAGTTCCTAAATGTTTCCTCCTCCCCCACTCTCATGATCCCAATTCTACCTTACAAATCTGACTAGACCAGAGGATGTACACTGGTACAAATAGGAACTAGAAACACAGGGAATCCAGGGCAGATGATCCCTTCAGGACCAGTGGTGTGAGTGGTTATATTGGGAGGGTAGAGGGAGAATGGGTTGGAAAGGGGGAACCGATGACAAGGATCTATGTGACCTCCTCCCTGGGGGATGGAAAACAGAAAAGTGGGTGAAGGGAGACATTGGACAGTGCAAGATATGACAAAATAATAATAATTTATAAATTATCAAGGGTTCATGAGGGAGGGGGTAGCAGGGAGGGAGGGGAACAAATGAGGAGCTGATGCCAGGGGCTTAGGTGGAGAGCAAATGTTTTGAGAATGATGAGGGTAATGAATGTACAAATGTGCTTTACACAATTGATGTATGTATGGATTGTGATAAGAGTTGTATGAGTCCCTAATAAAATGATTAAAAGAAAAACGAAGAAGAGTCTCAGGGAGGAGACAAGCCAGTGAGGGTGCAGTTAAAGAAAAAAGAAATAAGAAACATACAACTTTCTTCTAGTTCTTAAATGATTCTGTCCCCACAATCATGATCCCAATTCTACCTTGCAAATCCAGCTAGACCAGAGGATGTACACTGGTACAGATAGCAACTGGAAACACAGGGAATCCAGGACAGATGATCCCTTCAGGACCAGTGGTGAGAGTGAGTGAAGGGAGATGTTGGGCAGTGTAAGATATGACAAAATAATAATAATTTATAAATTATCAAGGGTTTATAAGGGAGGGGGAGTGGAGAGAGAAAGGAAAAAATGAGGAGCTGATACCAAGGGCTCAAATGGAAAGCAACCGTTTTGAGAATGATGATGGCAACAAATGTACAAATGTGGTCTACACCATGGATGGATGTATGGATTATGATAAGCATTGTATGAGCCCCCAATAAAATGACTTATTTATTTATTAAAATTTTTCCCAATAAAATTCTTTTTTTAAAAAGAAAGAAGAATCAAATTGCATTAAAATAACCCAAGAATAACAAACTAAAGCACACAAAAGAATCCTTAATCCAAAAGAAAGCAAAACAGAATGACAAGTAGAACAAGTTGAAAATGGGTCAAAAAGGAAAATAAGTGGTCAAATGTTAAATGTTAACATAATGATATCTACAGTAATCCACTTTCCAATGCACTCTCTGTGAGGACAAGACTGTTGCTAGCCCCTTCAGGGATTCTCAAACTTTTTAATCAGGGGGCCAGTTCACTGTCCTTCAGACCTGGAGGTTGGAGGGCTGGACTGTAGTTTTAAAAAAATCTATGAACAAATTCCTACACACACTGCACACATCTTATTTTGAAGTTAAAAAACAAACGGGGATGAAACACCTGGCGGGCTGGATAAATGTCCTCCGTGGGCTGCATGTGGCCTGCGGGCAGTAGTTTGAGGACGCCTGTGGGCCTGGCCAATGGCCTGAGGGAACTCAAGGGAGGTTTAATCCACAAGTAGGAGCTGCAAATAGATTTTGGGCTTTCCTGGTCATCAAAGCCTTCTGCAAACCGAGTGCTCAGACTTTAGACTCAGTACAATCTCTGAGCTCTGATTAAGGATTTTAGTATTAATAATCATAATCTGGGGATACTAAGAATATTTACCCCAGAGTAGATGGCAATAATGTATTTATTCGACTGCTCATTCTATTTAAACATCATAACTCCATTTGAATCTTAGAAGTAGAACACCTTCCTTAAATGAAAACCTTATTTTGTTTATTGCCTCTTAAATGCAAATGAGGCTCTCGTCGTCAGTGAACCATGACTTTCCAAACTCCTTCTTCGAAGGACGTTTGAAGCTGCCCCTTGGTTCCATCTCATCAGAGGAACTCTGTGCTGCCCTCCTTCGTGTAATATACTGATGCACAGAAGGATGATAACGCATCATTCACATGTCCCTTTTGGCCAGTACGCTTCAGAAATGATGGTTTTCTGAGCATAATGATTATGTTGTCCCCATACAGAAATGATGGACCGCTTCCTACATTGGCATCTTCCATATGGTGGTATGTTGATAACCTCCACGGTAAGGAAAGCATTAAAATAAATTTTATATGCCTGGACTTGTAAAACAGAGGCTTAAAACTGTTATATCCCAAGCCACTAGTTTCCTCCTCCATTTTTTCCTTTTTAAAGATGGTTTTGTTGGGTGTTCTTATGGCTCTGATAACAAACCATACAGCAACTGTATCAAGCACATTTGTACAGAGGTTGCCCTCCCTTTCCTAAACATTCGAGCCCTTGACATCAGCTCCTCTTTTTTCCCTCCCTTTCCTTCTCCCCACCCCGTGACCCCATCATAAATTCTAAATTATTATTCTTTTTCATATATTACACCAACTGCTGTCTCCCTTCACCCACGGGGAAGGACGGTTATGCGTCAATCATTGCAATAGGTTCCCCCTTCCAGAAGAACACTGTGTTTTCATTGGTGCTATACTGCACTCTGGTTAACTCATCCCTTCCTTGTGACCCTTCTGTGAGGGGCTGTCCCTGTGTACAGATGGGTTTTGGGTCTCTGCTCTGACCCCACTCCTTCTCAGCAACATGCTAGTTAAGGTTTTGTGTCTGCTTGCCTGGGTCAGGATTCTCAGGGGTTTGTCAGGTATGTAACAATATAATTTGGATCTGAATTTTACAGCATGTAGCTTATGTTTAAAAATATGATGAATGAAAATTCTGTACATACATATACACACAAAGTTAAGGTCAGGGAATTTTTAGTGCTTTTCCTAAAAAACAAACGCACTTGTGTTCTACACAGAAGTTGTGTATTTGGCCCTCACTCAATCACACAGGGTATAAACCAAACTCATGGCTGCTGAGTTAATTCCGACTCATAGAGGCCTAATAGGGCAGAGAACAATTGGCTGTTTGGGTTTCTGAGACTTTGAATATTTACAGGTGTAGACAAGCTCATCTTTCTTCCATTCACCTGGTAGAGACCTAATTTCATAGCATTGTGATCTGGGACCATGCTCCGTGGAATTTTTTATGACAGTTTTATTGGTACTTCATGCACATGACATACAATTCAGTAATTCAATCAGAGTTGTCCAATCATCACGAGCTTTGCAGTTTCTTGATGTTTTTGAATTTATGGAGACTTGCTTTGTAGCCTCACAGTGTATTCTGGACAATGCTCCACGTGCCAGGGAAAAGCATGATTTGGTAACAGTGCTTCCCCCCCCCCTTTTTAAAACTTACTCTCATAAATCATTAAGTGAGCTTAATAGAATCACTGAAATTATCTGGTGAAATCAGTACTGACAGAGGACCTCAGTACTTGGTATTTGCCAGCCTCTTTTAAAAACCAAACCAGACCAAAGAACCTTTTGCTATCAAGTCTACTCATGTTGACTCCAGGGGCTATGGGGTAGAATTGCTTGATAGGATCTCCTTGCCTGCAATCCTTAGGGAAGTAGATTACCAGGCCTTCATACGTAGCGCTGGTGACTGGCTTTGATTGCTAACATTTGGGTTCTTCTTTCACTCATTTACTGCCAAGCAGTCAATCCCAACTCATAGCGACCCTATAGGACAGAGCAGGACTGCCGCTGTGGGCTTCTGAGGCTGTAACTCTTTATAGGACGACAGAGCCTGGTCTCTCTCCATCGAGTGGCTCATGGTTTGAACTGCCAACCTTCTGGTTGGCAGCCCAATGTGTAACCAACCCACTGTACACCCATAAACATTTTTTAAGACAGTAGAGTCTTTCAGGAAATATATTTGATCAGATTAGAGTTGATTAGGCTCCACCGCTGAGACAGGCTCCCCTGAGGTTGACTTAACCGCATGAGGCAAACACCAGACTTTCTATTAAGTCGGCTGCTATCAGAAACAGGAGATGTTCTCAGGGACAGGACAAGAGGGCTTACCATTGTGGTCAGAACATGCCATCAAAATGCTGGTCTGAGGTAAGAAGCAAAACATTTGTGGGAAATTTACAAGAGCCAGTGTTAAATTGTAAGTGGTCTCTAAACAGCCAATGGTGTTTCTTCTGTGTTCACTAGCCAATTTTCAACGTGACAATTCTGCAGCATCTGGACATAGGTTTTGGATAAATGTACCCCCATGGGAAGGAAAAAAGACCACCCTCACTCTGTGAGTGAAGACTGGAAGAACCTTGGGATGAACCCACGGGATGAATTCCAGATATATGGAGCTCTTGTTGTTGTTAGGTGCAGTCGAATCCGTTCAGACCCGTAGCGACCCTGTGCACAACCGAACGAAACACGCCCCATCCTGCCGCATCCTCACATTGTCCCTATCCTTGAGCCCATTATTGCTCCCACCTGTGTCATTCCAACCACATGCTCAAAGTATGTGAGACGAAGTCTCACCATCCGTGCCTCTAAGGAGCGCCCGGCCATACTTCTTCTAAGATGGATGCGTTTGTCCTTTTGGTAGGTCTATGGCACGTTCAATCTTCTTTGTCGACAGCATGATGTAAATGCATTGATTTTGTTTTCAGTCTTACCGATGCAATGAAATCACTTTCACATGCACACGAGGCACTTGACAATACCATGGTTTAGGTCAGGCATGGGTTAAGTCTAGTCCTCAAAGTAACCTCCCTGCTTGTCAAACACTCTAAGGAGGTCTTCTGAGCAGATGCACTCAATGATACATGGGGTACAGTTAGGAAAAGAGTGGGAGGTGGGTCGATCAGCAGTCACCAATTGCTGGCCCATGGAATCCTGCGCATGGCAGCCCATGTGCGTCAGAGTGGCACTACGTTCCATAGGGTCTGCCAGGGCTGATGACTCAGACGTCAGCAGCCAGGCCTTTCGACCCAGGGGTGCCTCTGGGTAGCTCCAACCCTCCAATCTTTGCTAGCAGCCAAGCGTTTAACCATTTGTATTCCTAGGGATCGATGCCCAAACCAATCCCCCAGCCATGGGGTAGATTCTGACGCATAACAATGTCACCCAGGGTTTCTCAGATTATAAAGCTGTGCAGGGGCAGATAAGGGGCAGATAAGGGGCAGATAAGGGGCAGATAAGGGGCAGATAAGGGGCAGATAAGGGGCAGATAAGGGGCAGATAAGGGGCAGATAAGGGGCAGATAAGGGGCAGATAAGGGGCAGATAAGGGGCAGATAAGGGGCAGATAAGGGGCAGATCGCCTCATCTTTCTCTCTGGAAGCAGTTGATGAGTTTTCATCACTGACTGCATGATGAGCAACACCACTGCCAGTTCTTAGAGAGACAGAAGAGCCTGGAAAACCCAGGCTTCAAAAAGCCCCTGAAAGGCTTCTAGAATTCACAAGCGGGAGCAGACAGACAGCTACTGCCTTAGAAAGCAGAGACACAACTGTGTTGATGCAGGAGAGCCCACTCCCCATTTGGGAGCTGAAGTTGATGTGAATATGGCCCTTGAGAGCCAGTTCTCAACCATCCAGATTTTGAGGAGTGGAGATGAGGAAGGCTCTCACTTAGAAGGTTCCCAAGAGCAAGCCTGCACTGAACATGCCACTCACTAATATGCTTCAATTGATAGAGATATGATCACTGGAAAGCCCACTCAAACCCTAACCTGCCCTCCACGATGCTATGTGTCAAGACTGATGCACGAGGGCTGGCAGGGGCCAGTCAGCACCCAGGGTTCTCTTAGCCCTTCATGCAAGAGCAGAAGCTGTGGTGAGTATCCAGCGCCAGACAGGGAGAAAGGAGGGCACACAGATGTGACCAGTGCATCCCTTGGATAGAGGTTATTCTAGGCTGTCCCTCTGCGTGTAGCCACGAGGGCCCTATTGGCTGTCTCGTGGGAGAGTTACTGGCTCTGCTCTGAAACCCCTCTCCTCCCTGACCAACATGACCTTAGGTGATGTCCCTTTATACAACGTCAACATCATTTGTCATTGCTTTGCTGATCAAGCACTTTCACAACAGCACTTTCATGGACTTTGTGAAATCTTCTCTATATTTTTCGAGGCTTGCAGTTTCATTTTGCAGCTAATTAGATGGACAAGGTTGATATATGAGAGAAACCCTGAATGAGGAATGATTTTATAAGCAGTCCGCTCTCACAAGTAGTTTTCAGTTATGCACAGCTTGGGAGTTTGGGGACTCTCAAAGTAAATATGTGGACCATATGAGTCACCTATGGCTACTGGTTAGTCTAGAAACTTTAGAGAAACAAATCCACAGAAACTCATGTATAAGAGAAAGTTTTATATAAAGGTTAAGTGTGCATCAAGAAAACATCCCTACCCAGAGTTGCCCAAGCCCACAAGTCCAACATTAACCCATATGTCCAACACTAATCCACAAAGTCCTCCTCCATCTCACAAAACATACCCTGTGATGCCGATTGCAGGAGGAAAGCTGAATCAGTGAATGTGTCAACATCTCAGCGCTGGCAGGGGTCTCCACACGGCTGCTCCAGTACCCAGGGCTGCATCAGGGTAGGTCCATGTGGCTTCTCCTCAAGGATGTCTTGCAGGAAGTGAGCCTTGCCAGCTAAAGCAGGGCTAAGGCAGCTGCACCCTGGTCCGACATCACAAAGCAAGAGACCCGAGAATTAGAAAGGTGAGGCTCACTGAGCCATTTATTCCTCCCCCCTTCAATTAACCCCACATGTGTTTATCGGCCAGGTTGGCACAATTAACTAACTCAGCTACAACACCCAATTACCTCAAAATTCCATGCCTTAAGATGGCAAACATTTATTCTTTCACACAGTTTCTGAGGACCAGTCAGTTCTAGCTCTAGTCTCTCAAGGGGTTTCAGTCAAGCAGATGGTTAGCGTTGTGGTCACCCGAAGGCTTGACTGGGGCTAGAAGGTGACTTACTCACATGGCTGTTGGCTGGAGGCCTCAGTTCCTCACTGGTTGTTAAACAAGGAGACTTAATTCTTTCCTGAATGGAATGCTCCATAGAGCTTCAGGAGTGTCCTCACAACACGGCAATGCCTCCTCCACCCCCCCCCCCCAGTAAGCCATAATACACCAAGAGGAGTGGCGGCTAGAATGAGAGAAAGCATGTCAGAAGAAGCCACGCAGCCTTTTGTCTTTGGAAGTCAGAGTTCACTTCTGTCATATCCACTGGGTACACAGACCAGTTATGATGGCAATCGGGAGGAAACTGTGCAAAGGTGTGACTATCAGGAGGTAGGAGCCATGGTGAAGCCTGGCAACAGCACACCTCTGGCTTCCAACAATTCACTCCCCGACCCCCAACAAATGCACTCATTCTTTCCCAAGACACCTCCAAGCTGAGTTCTATTACAGCCCCAGCGTGTGAGCTCATCATCTAAATTAGAGACCGGTATGGATGAGATCTCTCAGGTTCACTCCTTTAAGTACAGCGTCTTCAGTATTAGTTGTTGCTTTCTGAATACCTGTGAATGAAAGAAAATGTCATGTCTCCTGCTTCCGTCTTCCCTGCCCCCAACTCCAACAAGCAACAGTGGGGCAGGCCTAGGAAAACTGCGGCAGATATCCCTATTCAGCAGAGGGGCTGGGGGGAGGGGGGATGGTGTGGCTAGCATAACCTCCTGGGCTTCACCTCTAAGCACCACAACCAAATCACCAGTGAACCTCCTCATGCCCAACAATGGCCCACTAGTCAACGCTGCCTCATTGCAGCTCACCGCAGGGTCTCTGAGGCTGTGACTCTTGGAGGGATCAGACAGCCTCATCTTTCTCCCCTGGTTTGAACCATGGGCCTTGTGGCTGGCACTCAATGCCTCACCCTCAGCACTGCCAAGGGTCTGTAATCTAACCACTAGTCACTGCAAATCCTGTTTCGGTGTCTTTCAAACCCTTCAGTCAGACTTCTAATTCATGAGAAGATTATTGGACTTGGGCCGTTTGCACAAAAGGATAATCTGGCCTCCTGCATTTGGACGCTTGCATTCCATAAAGGAGAACTTGAACTTTAGTTCCAGAGCTCCCCTTTATGCTGCACTTGGTTACAGGTATGCTTTTATTGTAGTATTTACAGCAGTGCATTTTGCGAAAGATTACATTTTCCAGATTACAAAGTGACTCACCTCCTTTTAAAATTCCCAAGTATGTAAAAAATGAAAGCCCCCCCTTTAAAAAACATGTTATTAGGGGTTAATACAACTCGTATCACAAGCCATACAGACATCAATTGTGTAAATCACATTTGGGCATTCATTGCCCTCATCATTCTCAAAATCCCCGCTCTCCACATAAGCCCCTGGCATCAGCTCCTCATTTTTTCCCCTCCCTCCCCACTCCCCCCCACTCATGAACCCTTGATAATTTATAAACTATTATTTTGTCATATCTTGCACTGTGCGACGTCTCCCTTCACCCACTTCTCTGTTGTCCATCCCCTAGGGAGGAGGTTATTTGTAGATCCTTATAATCGGTTCCCCATTTCCACCCCACCCTCCCTCCACCCTCCTGGGATTGCCACTCTCACCACTGGTTCTGAAGGGAACATCCGCGCTGGATTTCCTGTGTGTCCAGTTTCTACCTGTACCAGTGTACATCCTCTGGTCTAGCTGGATTTGTAAGGTAGAATTGGGATCATGATAGTGGTGGTGAAAGGGGGAGGGGAGGGGGAGGAAGCATTTAGGAACTAGAAGAAAGTTGTATGTTTCATTGTTGCTAAACTACACCCTGATTGGCTTGTCTCCTCCCTGCTACCCTTCTGTAAAGGGATGTCCAATTGCCTACAGATGGGCTTTGGGTCTCCACCCTGCACATCCCCTCATTCACAATGATATGCTTTTTTTGTTCTTTGATGCCTGGTACCTGATCCCTTTGGCACCTTGTGATCACACAGGTGTGCTTCTTCCATGTGGGCTTTGTTGCTTCTGAGCTAGATGGCCGATTGTTTACCTTCAAGCCTTTAAGACCCCAGACGGAAAGCCCCCTTTTTATCTTCTGCACATTCCCTGGAGACAGTGTTTTATTGATTAGAGATAATACTTCAGTATTCAGAAATCTTTCAGGTGTTTTATTTTTATTTTTTACATTTTCATAGGCACCTAATCCACACATCATATAAGTCAATAGTTCAGTCCTATCAAGAAGAGGTATACAATCATTGCCACATCAATTTTAGAACACTGCCCCCACCCCATGGTTAAATCATCTTTAAAATGAGTTGTGTAATCATAATCAGTTCTAGGGCTCCTTCTCCACTTCATTGTTTATGCCTAGAATCCCCTCACCCTCCCTAGCTTCCACCAACCCCACCCCTATATTCTCGATAAGCCCTGGCTTCAGTTATTATCTCTTTGTATTCACTCTTGTGCTTCTCAAACTGGGAAACCCAGTAGAAACAATAAAAAACAAAAAAAATAAAACTAGAAATAAAGTGGTATCAGTTATTTTTCTATGTTCACGGTTGATAGAGCTGTTAACATTTTAGGAACATCCACATATGTTTGTATTTTGTTTAATGCTCAGTTTATTAAAATTCTATGTCTATACACAGAACGCTGAAAAATAATTCTCTTTAATATTTAAACATTGGTTACATGCTAATTTAAATTCCATTAAGCCATTTAAACTGCATTTACCAATTCACTATGATGAATCATTTAAAATACATTTTAAACACAACACAAAATAAATGCAAGAAAATGATTTCAAGACGTACTAAAGTTATATTTAAAATTCTTCCAGGCCTTTCTTCTGAGCTGTCTCATGGTGAATTAGAATAGTTTATCTTCTTGCTACTTATTAAGCCCCCTAACCACTTTTTTGCTAAAGTAATATCTGATTTTTTTTTTTGCTACTGAAATTGTCACATACTGTCCCTGTGCAGCAGATCCACTGGGGTGCTAGAATCTACCTACCCAGAGAATCGATTCTTGGAAGGGTCTCTGAGGTTGTAGCAAATCCCAAAGAACTGTCTTTTCCCATGAAAACTTCCTGCTACCCCAGTAAGACTTTTAAATGCAATAGACTATTTTCTAGAGCAGTTATAGGTTTACAGGAACATTTTGCAGAAGTACAAGAAAGTTCTATACCTGCTCCTCCTTGCAAACATTTTCTTTTATTCACATTTGCATTCCGGTGGAACATTTGTTACAATGGAAGAACCAAGATTGCTATATTGCTATTAACTAAGGTCCATAATTTCTATTGTTAGCTGTCATTGAATTGACCCTGACCCAGTAATCTCATGCAGAACAGGATCAGACCATTCGGACCATAACCATTTTACTTGGAAATAGACCAACAGTCTTTTCTTCCCATGTTGTCTTAGTCTGGATATTCCACTGAAACCTGGTACTGACTGATGGATGTTGGCTGTACATGAGGTGCATTCACCAGGACTTGAATCAAGTTCTCTCTCATGGAAGGTAAGAACCCTCCCACTGAATTGCAACTGTCCTCTTAGTTTGGGCTGTTGTTGTTAGGTGCCATCAAGGCAGTCCCACCTCATAGTGACCCTATGTACCACAGAATGAACTAATGCCTGGTCCTGCACCATCCTCACAATTGCTCTTATGTTTGGCCTTGTGATAAGTAGGTTTATTGTGCCAACCTGGCCAATAGGAGCATGTGGGATTAATTAGGTCACAATTTCTGCTCTCTGGCGATCTGACCAGCTTGCGGCTGCTTTAGCTAGTTCTCTGCCTCAACTTGTGAGCTACACTACCTGTGGGACAGCCAACCCATGGCTCATGTTGCTAGAGCTTGAGGTTCCTTGGAGACCTGCTTCACCACACTGTTTGAGTGTACACTGCTTGAGCTTGAGGCTGGTGGATCCTGTCATCATGCAGTGCTTGAGATCAATATGCCCTCCGGGCCTGCTTTGCCAAGCTCCTGAGCTGCTGACTGTTGGTGACCCACCCTGCTGTTTGCTACTTGGGGGCTCTGCCTGTATTGCTAGAGGGAAGACTCAGCTGTCTACTTCCTTGACCTTGGACCTGACAGCCCTTGTGAGTTGAAGGACTTATATTAACTGTTCCACGGAAGTGAGTTGAACTGAGCCCTCTGTATTGCTGTGTGGACTAATTAGCTGTTATATTCTTTTGTGCTATATCTATCTATCTATCTCTCTATCTCTCTATCACCATAAGTGTCCTGGTTTTGTTTCTCTAGAGAACCCCGACTAACACAGAACCCATCTTTTCTTCTAAGAGCATTCTGATGGTACTTCTTGCACGACAGACCTGTTTGCTGTTTTGGCAGTCCCTGGTACTTTCAATATTCTTTGCCAGTATTGTAACTCAAATGCATTCATTCTTCATTGGTCTTCCTTATACGGTGTCCAACTTTCACCTGCATATGAAATGACTGAACATACCCTGGCTTGGGTCAGGCCCACCTTAGTTCTCAGAGTGACATGTTTGCTCCTCACCATATCAAAGGATCTTGTGCAGCAGATGTACCCAATGCTATGTGTCGTTTGATTTCTTGACTGCGGCTTCCATGAGCATTGGTTATGAATCCAAGCAAGATAAAATCCTTAGCATTTAAACTTTGCTCTATTTATCACGATGGCATTTGCGTCAGGGCTGACTTTTTGTGCTGTACAGCATAGTCTTCTGCATTTTGACCACTGCTGGATGGTATGTGTTCGCCGTTACAGAATCACACAGAGTAGTTGCATTGCCCTAACCATCTCCTGGGCTCCACCTGCTCATCCTTCCTCTCACGCCTCCTCAAGGAGACTTAGAGCATTCAGATGTGGAAGCATAAAAGGTTTTGAAATGTGAGCACATTCCCTGAAATGGTTTACTCCTTTGATTTCATTTGGTCAAAGTTATGGAATCCCTTCGTCTACCATGATGCGCTATTGACGTACTCTGTCAATATTATAAAACCAATGCATTACTATCAGCACACCGTCAAGATGAAGGTGTGCTGGGCCCAAGTCATGGCTTTGTAAAGACCCATTTTCCTGCAAAAGCTGGGCCATGAAAAAGAAAATAGAAAAAGACAGAATTAATGCATTTGGATGGAATACACACTAGGGAATACACACCTTTGGGGGTCAAACAGCCCTTTCACAGGGGTGGCCTAAGACCATATTTCTGATGGTCTTAGGAACTGAGACACCGCTCCTCTCTGTCTCCAGTTGGGTCCACCCACATGCAGATACGCCCACATACAGGGTGACCACAACATGAGGAACTGTATTAAAGGGCTGAGGCATTAGGAAGGTTGAGAACCACTGCACTAGGGCCTTTCAGAGGTATGAACAAATCCGTTTCAATGTTCCTTAGAAGGGAGGATTGTGAGACTACATCTTGCTTGCATTGGACATGTTTCTCCACCAGGAAAGACCAGGTCCTGGAAAATGACTCCCTGTTTGTTCAAGCAGAGAGGGTCACTGAAAACAAGGGTGGAACCCCTTCATGAGCTGCACTGACACCCTGCTGCAGCCATGGGCTCAAACCTAAAACATCACGGACATGGCACAGGACCATGTGTCTTTCTGCTATACAGAGCTGCCACGAGGCTGAGCTGACTGGACAGCAAATAGCAACAGCTGTGATTCAGAAGGAATCTCGCGACTGCATCTCCTGGGAGAATAGGACTGTGTTTTACAGGAGTGCTCCTTAAAAAAAAATTAAAGAACTTCCTCCATTATCTCCTAAATTTTTTTTATTGTGAATTGGCTGAAGGTCTACAAAACAGAGCAGACACTCAATTTTATATTCAACAATTCATACATATTTTGTTTTCACAAATCCACTTGTAATCCCCTCAATGAGCCATTTCTTATCCGATTGCTTGTGTTTTCTGTTTCCATTCCACCTCGTTCTGAGACCCTCTGAACTTTCTCCTCAAGGAAACGCTGCCCTTTTATTCTTAAATGGTTGATGGTTTTCACACAAGAGTGAGTTCACTTCCAGACCCGAGGCCTCGCGACAATGCCCTCGTCTTGGGGCTTCTACCAGTCTCTATCCGGCCAGGAAGCCTGACCTCTTACGTGGATTTGAGTTCTCTTCCACATTTTTCTCCCACTCTACCCAGGGCCTTCTAATGTGATCCATTTTAGTGCTGCTCCTCCTTTGGGTGTTTGACTCATTCATCATTGTAGGACCCCCTCTTCCCAGGTCATGGCCTGTGTGTAGGCAGCTGTTCAACACTTGGACTGTTTCCACCTGATGGTCAGATGTAACCAAACGGGCAGATCAATCCATCTTGTTCTTGGAACAATTCCTAGTTTTTCCAGGATCATTTGGCTCGCAAACAATTCCTTGTTTTTCCCCTTTCATATTTATGAATGGAAATAAGTGCATATCTGAACATTAGAGACAAATGTGCACTTAGAGGAAACGTAGATCCTCATAGAGAGTAATGCTCTTCTTACTGAAAACTAAAGAAATCCTCCCATTGTCTCTCTTATGTATTAAAATACTTTTTGTTGGTAGTTGGCAGTGCCTTTTGCCTTCCGAATGCTAGAAGGGTTCACTAGGGTTTCTGAGAGTGTAAGTAAACAGGCTCCCATTTCTCCATGGGGGGTGGGGTGAGGTGGGGGGGGCGCCCAGTGCAGCCCTAACCCAGGCCGGCTGCACGGGGCTCCTTGCTGGCTTGGGCTGCTGCTTATCACAAGAGGACCAGAACCTTGTCTTGGTGGGCCATGCTACTCAAAAACCAGTGGATGCCACCCAAGAATCATCCTATAGGACAGGGTAGAGCTGCCCCTGTGAGTTTCCGGGACTATAAAGCCCGGTCTCTCTCCTGAGGAGTGGCAGGTGGTTCCGAATTGATGACCTTACACTCTTGGGCTTGGAGATGAGCTTGGGGCCTTGGGGCGATGACAACTCAGGGCGTGCCCTCTCGTGCCCCCCCCCCACCCTCACCCCCTTGGCTGGAGGCCTATTACCTACTTCCTCAAGGTTTCTGAGGGGGCGGGCACTTGGACCCACTTATTTACCTCTGGCAGTCTTCCCCCAGAGACAGCAAGGTACAGCCTTGGGCAAGATGGGTGTCTACCGCATCCGCGTGTCCACTGGGGACTCGCTCTCCGCGGGCTCCCTCAATCAGGTCCAACTGTGGCTGGTGGGCCAGCACGGGGAGGCGGCCATCGGGACTCGCCTGCGGCCGATGCGGGGCAAGGTGAGCACCGGCCTGGCGGGGCGGGTGGCGTCCAGGACAGGTTCGGAGAGGGTGACAGGGGCTCGGAAGGAGGGCGGCCGTCGCCTGGCCCTTAGGAATCCAGCGAACACTCTGGAGCGCTCCTCGCTCCACCAAGTCCAAGTGCTGCTGACTCCTGAAGGCGGGCGCTCACACCTGGTCCCACCTGAATATGGAGTGTGGGCTTCATCACAGGGGAAGCCTCAGAACAGCGGGACCCTCTCCATTTTCGGATCTTTCGCCTCTCCAAGGAGCTCTAGTGGCACAGCGGGTTAAGCGGCTGGCTGCCGACCGCCAGGTAGACGGTTCCAAGCCCGCAGCTGCTCGGGCTGGAGAAAGAAGGCTCTGTTAGAGACCCACAGTCCCGGAAACCCTTGGGAGTGGGTCTGCTCTGCCCCACAGCAGGCTCACCCTGAGTTGGCAGCGACTCAAGGGCAGTGGGGTTGACTTCCTCTTGCTTCACGTTCTGCCAGGTGGTGGCCTTTCGCACCTGCCACCTTGTCGCTTCCCGGATCCCCCATTCCCATCGCCTGTCCGGTTCCAACTTCCAGGTCCCCAGATTCAGTGTCTGCCCCAAGAACATTTCAAGGGCATTTACCCTAAAGGAGGATCTTCCCCTCCAGGCCATCCCGGGGGGTCTCACCTCCAGTTTTTCCAACCCAGTGAGGTCCCACACCTGGCCGTCCGCCTGGTGTCCCCTATCTCTCCGTCTCGTTCTGACCCGGAGTGCGGGCGGGCAGCTCGACCTCTGGGGGCCTCTCCGCAGCCGCAGCCGTGCTCTGACTGCTCCCTCGCCAGGGACCTCCCCACTTCAGAACCTCTGCACGGTCTGCAGCCGGGAAACCCACCCCCGGCGAGTCCCGCCCTAGGCACCTGGCTACTTAAAACCCGCGAGTCCTCCGGCCCGAATCCAAAGCCCCGACTTCTCCTCGGAGATTGTCTCCGCGCCCCCGGCTCTGCCCGCCTCTCCCTGCGCGGCTGCTCGCTCCTCTCCCGCTGCCCGTGCCGCTGCCCGCCCTGTCCCCACTCTCACTCGCTTCGTGGCTCCCACCTGATCGGCACGTCTTCCCGGCAGCCTGCCCCAGGCCGCGCGGCTTGGGTCGGCTGGGTGCCGGGCGTCTCTCGGGTGTCATCGCTCGGGCCGCAGCGCGTCTCCACCGTGCGCGCGCTCAGGGCGCCGCGCCGGCTTCTTGTCTCGCACAGCGCAAGTCCGCAAGTCCGTGTCCCCAGCGGAGAAAGACGGCGGAAAGGAGGGAATCCCCCTCTGGTATCCCCCGCCCTCCCGCTTCCCTGCTGCACCTGGAACCTGGGACTCCCCTGGCTCACTGCGCGCCCTATCTCTTTCTGGATTCCGTTGGGGCTCCTTCCCAGAACCTTAGCTGAAGGGTGTCCAGGGAGACCAGGACCAGACCCAGACGCCCTTCCTCTGGGTTCGGCTCACCCCGCACCCCTTCCGACGCCTCTAGGAGGATGTGTTCAAAGTGGACGTGTCCGAGTACCTGGGGCCTCTGCTCTTCGTGAAACTGCGCAAACGGCGCCTCCTTCAGGACGACGCCTGGTTTTGCAACTGGATCTCCGTGCAGGACCCCGCGAGCAGCGGGGTTGAGTTCAGGTTCCCCTGTTACCGCTGGGTGAAGGGCGATGGAGTCCTGAGCCTGCCCGAGGGCACTGGTGAGAGCGGGTGTGGGGCTGGAGGAAGGTGGGAGCGGAGAAAAGGGGGCTGGGGGCAGGGCCCAACCAGAGGGCAGGCTGGGGTGGGAGAGGCTCTCAGGGGAAGCCTCCGTGCCATATCCTGCCCCCTCCAGGTCGCACGGTGGTGGATGACCCTCAAGGCCTGTACAAGAAGCACAGGGAGGAGGAGCTGGAGGAGAGAAGGAAGCTGTACCGGTCAGTCCTCCTCCCAGACCCGCACTCCTCCTGACCCTTCCTGAGCACCTAGGCCAGACTTCATGCCCCCCTCTGCTCCCACAGGTGGGGCAACTGGAAGGATGGCCTCGTCCTTAATATGGTTGGGACCAAATTGTGTGACCTGCCTGAAGATGAGAGATTCCTAGAAGACAAGAGAATTGACTTTGAGGCTTCGCTGGCCAAAGGGTGAGAGGGGGCTGAATGAGAGGGAGGTGTCCTCATCTACCCTGACTGATGGGCTGGGCCAGGCAGAGGTAGATACCTGCGATTGCCATGTTTGCTTCTAAGATAAAGTTGTAAATTAGTTGTCTCTGTTCTCCCAAGGCTGGCAGAACTAGCTGTTAAAGACTCTTTAAATGTTCTGACTTGCTGGAAGAATCTGGATGACTTCAATAGAATTTTCTGGTGTGATCAGAGCAAGCTGGCTAGTGAGTACCCTCTCTCGACTTCTCCCCAAACCCTCTACCCCCAGATCCTACCCATTCCAGGGGAATTGAAATAGTTGGGATTGGGGACCAGAGACCTGGGCCTTTGAAGTGGGTTGGGGTCCTATGGATATGGGGATGGTTCAAGGGGGAGTTGGAAGAACCAGGAGCTCAGAACCCACTAGCTTGCTCAATAATTTCTATCTCCAGAACAAGTTCGGGATTCCTGGAGGGAAGATGCTTTATTTGGGTACCAGTTCTTCAATGGTGCCAACCCCATGCTGATCAGACGTTCCAATGAGCTTCCCAGCCGCTTAGTGTTTCCCCCAGGGATGGAGGAGCTAAAGACCCAGCTGGAGACAGAACTCCAGGTAGGGACATTCAAGAAACAAGGCCAGGAAAGATGAAAGGATGAAACGAGGTGGGCCAACATCAACAGTGCTGCTTAGGGTCGGATCCTGCACATCGGGAAGTGCAGCAGCATGCCCTTCCTCCCCTCTGGAGAACAGCCACACAGCCTTAGAGGGATGCTGTGCTCTGACAGGGTGTCTGACAGGAGACAGGGGCAAAATGAACAAAAGTAATAAGACCGTGGTGTTACGGATTCAGGGATGGTGTGGATCTTGGAATAAGGGAATAAAGTCAGGGATGGGGTTATCAAGAGTCAACATAGGACTGTTGAAACAATTCAAGTGGGGTTATGATGTAGCGCACATTGCTTTGAATCCTGGCTTTGCTACTTGTAAGATCAGGCAAAATACCCAACCTCTCTGACCACCCGTTTTCTCTTCTGTAAAACTGGTTAACTTCAAGCACAGACAAAGCTATGTGAGGTAATAAGCACCCGATCAATTGCTTGATACAACACAGGGGATGGAGACAAGCTAGTCCCTTTTTATTTCTTCTGGAAATCAGTGGGAAGAAGATGTCTAATTTCCATGACAGCCCTTACCCTCTTCTCCCCTCCATCCAGGGACACACCCTGTTTGAAGCTGACTTCTCCCTGCTGGATGGGATCAAGGCCAATGTTATTCTGTGTAGCCAGCATTACCTGGCAGCTCCTCTGGTGATGCTGAAGCTGCAGCCTGATGGGAAACTCTTGCCCATGGTCATCCAGGTGAGGGCATCCAGGACTGTGGTCTCCAGAGCTTGGGCCTCTTAACACAGCTCTTCAACCCCAAATCCACTCTGTGCAAGCACACAGTGCTCTGGAGTGGGGGAGGAATCAAGGGATGAAGTGGACCAAGACTTCCACTCTCAGGGCTTTGCAGCTGAGCTGGAGAGCTAGACTAGACAAGGCTGAATAACCTGCTGGCATGGAGGAAGTCTCTGAGGACAATCAGGGAAGGATCACAGAGAGGAGGTGATTATGAAAGAAACTTGGGGCAGATCAGGACTAAGCAGGAAGGAGAGGGAGTGACCGGCCCTCACCAGGAGAAGATGGACTGGGTTGAGGCACTGAGACAATACTGAAGGTGGTCAGTCAGGAAGGTCCCAGTGGACAGCTGAAGTGGATTAGCGGGGACGATCGTGGGGCGAGAGGTGGCCACACTGTGGCGGATGGACCACAGTGGACAAGGGAAGCCGGTGAAGGCCATTGCCAAAGTTGCTTTGGGCACATTCCTGTTCAGAATGCTCTGGACAAGGAAGATACCAGATACAGGAATCTGGGGAGGATGTTCCAGTAACTGCCCCAGACAGAGGTGAGATGGGGCTTAGATGGAGACAGTGGTGGCAGGAGTGATTGAATTTACCTGGATTCATGGGGGACATGAAAAGGAGGAGCCAGGCATGGAGGAAGCAAAAATAGGACACAGAGGAAGAGAGAGAGACACTGAGGTGTGTTTCCGTCTTGCCAGTATTGAGGTAATAGGGACCAACCAATTATTAATATCCAGCAGACAGCTGAGAGCTGGAGACTGCAGAGAGGTGATGCTAAAAATCAGAGGCTGGGATTTCTGAAAAAAAAATGTGTGGTATGGAGGGCAATGAATGTACAAATGTGCTTTACACAATTGATGTATGTGTGGATTGTGATATGAGTTGTATGAGCCCCTAATAAAATGATATAAAACACTAAAAAAAAAAAAGGAAAAGAAAGCAAGCAAGCAAGCTATAAGACCCTAAAAAATGTGTGGGATGGTTTGGATCTTATCCACACAGAAGGGACAAGAGGAAGAGGAAGTGGAGTCAGGAGAAGAACTGCTTCTCAGAAGGCCGAGGGCAGAGACAAGGGCAATGTCAGCACCCTGAATGGATGGCAAGGGACCCACATAGGGAGTCGCTGTAGGTGGGGGTAGGGTGAGGGTAAGAAGGTAAGCAGCCTTGGAGGTAGAAGGGAGAGGTGGAACCCGCAAGTCAGAGGAACCTGTTGGGACCGCACTCATTCCTGCCTTTCTGATACTTTTTCTTGGGCTCCAGCTCCAGCTGCCAAGCACAGGATCTCCCCATCCACCACTCTTCCTGCCCACAGACCCCCCAATGGTCTGGCTCCTGGCCAAATGCTGGGTCCGGAGCGCGGACTTCCAGCTTCATGAGCTGCAGTCACATCTTCTGAGGGGACACTTGATGGCTGAGGTGTTTGCTGTGGCCACCATGAGGTGCCTGCCATCGGTCCATCCTATCTTCAAGGTACCAACCACCTCCTCCCCGGCTCTCCTGTCTGTCCTTTCTCTGCCCCAGGATGCCTTCCACCTCTGGAGGCACCCTCTCTGGGCAGCTCCCTGGGGCTGGGCCTGGGGCTGGGGCCCGGGTGGGGCAGGGAGAGGCAAGTAGGGGAAGATAGGACAGTAAGGCATGAGAGCAGGGCTGCCTGCCTTCTCAACAGAGCAATAGCACTTTCCAAGGAGCTGATCGTGTTTCTTGAGGGACAGGGTGAAAAAAGAAAGTGTTCCTCTTTTTCATGTTGCAAGCACAGGGTATATGGAAATCCCTGGGTGGTACAAGCAGTTAAAGCGTTTGCTGTTAACTGGGGGGTTGGAGATTTGAGTCTACCTACAGGTGCCTCTGAAGAAAGAACTGGTGATCTACCCCCGACAAAGCAGCCATTGCGGAACCGAGAGCACAGTTCTTCTCTGACACACATGAGAGAGCAAGGGGATTCCTCGCCCTGAACAGACAGTACATGCTATTTCCAAGCCAGTCTTTGAAGTGTTCTAGAACCACCTAGGCCAAGTTGAGAAACCCAGGCTAACAGCAGTCGTCTGATTTGGTATAATGAGACCTAAGGAATCATCCATTAAGGCAGGCAGAGCCCCATTCTTTAGCATGATCAATGCAGCGGGCCAATGAGGACAGCCTATAACTTCTCAGTCGAGACCAGCTCGGTGCAGAGAATTAAAACAGGGTGATAATGCCGGGGAGCAGCTGGATGGTGAATGTAGATCGTGTGGTCTCACTCCTTCGACGAGATGACACCGAGCTAGAGATCACAAAGAGCCAGCCATGAGCTGATCCAGGGGCCCAGTAGGTCAGGCAGAGGGGACAGCTAATGTAAAGATCCTGAGTGCCTGGACAGGTGTGAAGAACAGAAAGAAGGCAAGAGAAGTGACTGAAGGGTAGACGCAAGCGAGAGGAGGGGTATCGGCAGGGGACAGCCTACGTATTCTCAACAGGGTGATATCATTTTCTGATCAAAACGATTCTTGGTAGAAGGCACAAAAAGTCTTTCTCTTTATATTTCTAAAGCAAAGAGACTTGTTTAGAACACACATGCACATCCGTATAGACAGTGTTCAGCACGTACAAAATGTGTGGTATTAAAATTTCATGGTGGGAAGGGTAATTAGTAAAAAAGTGTATAAAAAACTGCCATCAACCACTTGCCCTTGAGCCGACTGTAACTAATGGTGACCCCATGTATGTCCCAGTGGGACCATGCTCCACACGGTTCCCAGTGGCGAGCTTCAAGGTCCTTCCCGTGAGCAGCCATGTGTCTTCTTAACGGCTTCTCCCATTCAGGGGAGTGATCATGAAAAGCAGGGTTTGGAAAACACTGAGCTACCCTTTGAGCAGCTTCCAATAAAAAGGGGGAAACGCCACTTCGCAATGATCAGGAAGCAGCCAATCATTGGTTCGTGGGACTGATTAGGATATGCCAGTCGATCGTAAACTCTCGGTGTGAATCTTGAGAGGATGTCTTTTCCCTGAAGGATGGGAGCCTTTGTTACTGCAGCCTTCTTTCCTGCAGGGTCCTCAGGACTCTCTGACGTTACCCCCCCCCCCCATATCCACCCCCCACCCCCCGCCTCTCTCTAGCTTATGCTGCCCCACCTGCGGTACACCATGGAAATTAACCTCCGGGCTAGGACTGGGCTGGTCTCTGACTTCGGAGTTTTTGATCAGGTATGGCGAGAGAAATGGTAATGCTGGGGTTCCTTCTCCCTCCTGCCCACCAAGTCACTGACCTTGCACATCCTGCCTCCTCAGGTGGTGAGCACAGGTGGAGGAGGCCACGTGCAGTTGCTCCAGAGAGCTGGATCATTCCTAACCTACAGATCATTTTGTCCCCCTGATGACCTGGCTGACCGGGGGCTCCTGGGAGTCGACTCTTGCTACTATGCCCAAGACGCACTGCGGCTCTGGAACATCATATCTCGGTGAGGCTGGTGGGTTGGGGTGGAGAAGGCTGGGAGAACAGATGGTCTGTGTCTTGGGCCAGGGAGCATTCACCGGGCTACGTAGGCAAGGAGCGGAGGGCCTGGGCTTTCCACCAGCTTCAGCTCCCTCTCCTTGGACCCTCGGCTGGCAGGTATGTGGAGGGCATCGTGAGTCTCCACTATAAGACAGATGTGGCTGTGAAAGACGACCTTGAGCTACAGACCTGGTGTCGAGAGATCACTGAAATTGGGCTGCGAGGGGCCCAGGACCGAGGTGAGATGAGCTCATGACCTGAGGCTGGGACCCTGCTCCCTAGCACCTCCTCCAGAATCCTCTCTACTTCTAGAGAAGCTTCCAGAAGCATTTCTACTCTCCACAAAAGCTTCCAAAGGTTTTCTTCGAATCTTCACCCTCTCATCTGGCGATCTGTCTCTATCCCATGTACCCAGAATACCCCCCCCCCTGCCTTTAAACCCTGGTTTAATAACAGACTCTCCAGAAAAAGAAAAATGCTTGAATTTGTAGCATTCGAACATTTCCAGGATGTAAATATTCTCACCTTGGTTCACTTTAAACTACCAATGTGAAATCTATCAGTGTGCTAAACTCGGGCAGATTGAACAAAGTCTGCTCTCTTGAGCCAGGAGAGCCAGCTCCAACTCACCATTGGAGGTTTGGGTGGCTGTTTCCCAGAGCCCTCCCCCATGGCCCTTACCCTACTCCAGTGGTTCTCAACCTGTGGGTCATGACCCCTTTGGGGGTCGAACAACCCTTTCACGGGGGTTGCCCAATTCGTAATAGTAGAAAATTAGTTAAGAAGTAGCAATGAAAATAATTTAATGGTTGGGGGTCACCGCAATATGAGGAATTGTATTAAAGTGTCTCAGCATTAGGAAGCTTGAGAACCACTGCCCTACTCTATTCTGTCAGTCCCCACAATACTTACTGAGAATCTTGACCCCTCTACACGCTCCTCCTGTTTCGCCCCTGTCTTGTATTTCTGAGTTCTGTTTCTATTCTTGGTATCCCAGCGTTTACTTCACCTCATCCTGGCCTCTTGCAGGGTTTCCCACCTCCTTACAGACTCGGGAGCAGGCTTGCCACTTCATCACCATGTGTATCTTCACCTGCACTGGCCAGCATTCTTCCATCCACCTGGGTCAGGTATGGACCATAGGGGAACAGCTGAGAATTTGAGGCCTGGAGTGGGGCAAGAGGCTCTGTAACGGCCTTTTCATGCTTGATAAACTTTGACTCTAGACCATTAACCCCTCCTTAGCTGGACTGGTACACTTGGGTTCCCAA
This sequence comes from Tenrec ecaudatus, assembly GCF_050624435.1. Lineage (NCBI taxonomy): Eukaryota > Metazoa > Chordata > Mammalia > Afrosoricida > Tenrecidae > Tenrec > Tenrec ecaudatus. The sequence continues at coordinate 104,861,215 of NC_134539.1, read as the reverse complement.
CACACCCTGCACAATGAGACTGCCCCCACCCACCACCAAGGACGCGACGCTGGAGACCGTGATGGCGACGCTGCCCAACTTCCACCAGGCTTCTCTTCAGATGTCCATCACGTGGCAACTGGGCAGACGTCAGCCCGTGATGGTGAGAGTCGGGTGGCTGGGCCTCTGGGCAGAGGTGCACTGTGGGAGGTGTGGGCACCCCAAGCTGGGAGGTATCGGGTTCTCGGCTGACCTTCTCTCTCCTTGACAGGTGGCTGTGGGCCAGCACAAGGAGGAGTATTTCTCCGGTGCCGAGGCCAAGGCTGTGCTGGCGAAGCTCAGGGAAGAGCTGGCTGTGCTGGATAAGGACATCGAGATCCGGAACGCAAAGCTGGACATGCCCTACGAGTACCTGCGGCCCAGTCTGGTGGAAAACAGCGTGGCCATCTGAGCCACGACTGGACCCCGTAGCAGTCTGAGTCCAACCGCCCTAGACCCTGCCACTCTTCCCACTCCCACTTTCCCTAAAGGGTGACTTGTAATTTGCCCCCATGGAAGATTTGTTACGCTAGATGCACCACTCCAGGACCTCTGTCCCCCTTCCTTGTTTCCCCTCTGGCCACTTGCCTCCCTCATTATTCAGACCTTCCACCTGGCACATAATAAAAATGGTCCCAAACCAAATCGGTTGCCAACGAGTTGTTTCTGACTGTACTTCCTCGGGCTTTCAAGATTGTGGCTCTTTGAGACACGTACCTGATCTTTCTTCTCAGGTGTGCCTGGGTGGATTTGAACTGCTGACTTCTCAGTTCATAACCCCAAACCCAAACTCACTGCCATCCAGTCCATGCCAACTCGCAGTGACCCTCGAAGACAAGGTAGAATCACCTCTGTGAGTTTCTGAGACTGTAACTCTTTCCAGGAGTAGAGATCATAAGCTGTCTCCTGGGGAGCGGCTGGTGGTTTTGAACTGCTGACCTCGTGGTTAGTAGTCCACTTTGTAACCATGATGACACCAGGGCTCTTTTTCAGTTAATCGAAAAGTTTAACTCTGTGGTGTACCTAGAGAACAGAAGAATGTGATAACACATGTCATTCTAAACTTTTGATGAATCGAATATTATTTTGAACCTAAATCAATTTTCCCAACAACAAAAAGATATTCCAGACTAACGACAGAAGGGGAATCTAGACCTACTCGATGGCAGTGGGCTATCTTAAGTGAAACATTGAACCACAGAATATAACACATCAAAACCACCTTTCTTTCTAACCGGCTAGGATTTGTCACATGCCCTGAAGCCACAAGTGACACACAGTTAACCATTACCTTGGAGACACTCAATACTTTTTTATTTCCAAAGGCTTCATGTTATGACCCATTTAGGAAAGGACACCCTGCACTGAATTGGTTCACCTGGAGAAGCGCCTCATGTGGGGAGGTATTCGGCTTTGGGCTTCAGGCTGAGGGATTCACATCTTGGGACACCAATAGTAATGGAACGGCAGTTTGTCAGTGGGGAAGTTCTAGCTTAATCTTATGAACTGGAAATACACTAAAAACTCATGATTTCTTTCTTGATGACAATAAGAGAATCAAGAAAATTGAATTGCCAGCTCTGATGAAAATCTCAGAAGAGTAAACGTGTTTCTTGGGCCGGTAGTCCGTGGGTGTTTTAAAACAGACCACAGAGCAGTGTGCACAAGCCGAAGTGATTTCCTTCACAAGAACAACGCTGCTTCTCTCTGCGCCCATTCAACCAAGACTGATTCCTGGCGGGAGACTAGGACACTGTCCGTTCGGAGGTGGGGGGAAGTTGGAGAGCAGCAGCAAGCGGGCAAGCGAAAGCATTGGCATCATCCCCATACCAGAAATAGCCCGGTTTGGGGAGTGGGCGGTGGGTATGCTCAAGGTGCTGGGACAGGAGTGGTGGGAAGGGCCAGCCTCAGGGGCGCCTGCTTTGATAGCCTAGGAAGTCAGAGGAGATATTAAGGAAACCAGTTGCCGTCCACCTAGTCCATTCTGCTCCGTGGTGACCCCAAGCATGTCACAGTCAACTGTGCATCATCTAGGATTCTCAGTGGCGGATTATTGTCCTGGAAGTCGATGCCCAGCTCTTCCTTTTGAGGTGTCTGGGGGAACTCGAACCTCCAGCCTTTCCGTCAGCAGTGGAGTGTGCTGTTTGCCCTACCCAGAGACTCTGGAAACAGCTTGTCAAGGAAGGATTTTGAGAAAGGGGATGACAAGTTCTGGAAAGTCAAATTCTTCAAGAAGGAGCTCCTTCTTCTCGGGGGCCACATCCTCCTCTTTGTGTGTGTGTGTGTGTGTGTGTGTGTGTGTGTGTGTGTGGCTCACTTCTCCTCTTTTGGTATCACACCCTGTTTCCTCGGGCTGCAGCCGCTTCTCCTTAGGGAACGCCTCTCATTTTTGGCTCCTTGCCATTCTTCCTGGCAGCTTTCCTCCTTAGTCCATAACAGATAGAGCCTCCAACCCATTGTCATTTTAGACAGGGATCCAGGTTAATTACAAATGGGCCTGTAGGAAAGAAAGTCATCAAAGGGTTAGGGTTAGACCTAGGGTTAGGGTTATTGTTAGTTTTAGGGGTAGGCCTAGGTTTTGGGTTAGGTTTAGGTTTAGGGTTAGGGTTAATGTTAGGGTTAGGTTTAGGCCTAGGGTTAGGTTTAAGTTTAGGGTTAGGCCTAGGGTTAGGTTTAAGTTTAGGGTTAGTATCAGGTTTAGGCCAGGTTCAGCGTTAGGGGTAGGGTTATGGTTAGGTTGAGGCCTACGGATAGGATTAGAGTTAGGGTTATGGTGAGAGGTAGGGTTAGGGTTATGCCTATGGTTAGAGTTAGAGTTAGGGTTAGGGTTAGGCCTAGGGTTAGCATTAAGTTTACGTCTAGGGTTAGCATTAGGGTTAGTGTCAGGTGTAGGCCAGATTTAGGCTTAGAGTTAGCATTAGGGTTAGACCTAGGTTTAAGATTAGGTTTAGGATTAGGGTGAGGGTTAGGGTTATACCTAGGGTTAGGGTTAGGTTTAAGGTTAGGGTTAGGTTTAGGCCTAGGCTTAGGATGAGTGTTAGGTTTAGGCCATGGGTTAGGGTTAGAATTTGGCCTAGGCTTAGGGTTAGCCCAAGTGTTAGGGTTAGAATTAGGGTTAGGGTAATGTTTAGGCCTAGTATTAGGGTTAGGGGTAGGCCTAGGGTTAGGGTTAGTGTTAGAGTTTGGGTTAATGTTAGGGTTAGGGTTATTGTTAGGCCTAGGGTTAGAGTTAAGGTTAGCTTTAGGATTAGGTTTAATGTTAGGGTTAGGCCTAGGGTTAGTGTTAGTATTATTGTTAGGGATAAGGTTAGGGTTAGCATTAGTGTTAGGTTTAGAATTAGGGTTAGGATTAAGCCTAGGTTTAGTGTTAGGGTTAGGGTTAGGCCTAGGATTAGGGTTAAGGTTGAGTTTAGGCCTAGTGTTAGGAGTAGGTTTAGGCTTATGTTAAGGGTTAGGGCTAGGTTTAGGCCTAGGGTTAAGGTTAATGTAAGCTTTAGGTTTGGGTCAGGGTTTGGGTTAAGGTTAGGGTTAGGTTTAGGACTAAGGTTAGGGTTATGGTTAATGTTAGGCCTAGGGTTAGTATTAGGGTTAGAGTTAGGTCTATGGTTAGGGTTAGGGTTAGGTTTAGGGTTAGGCCTTGTTTTAGGGTTAGGATTAGGCCTAGGGTTAGGATTAGGCCTAGGGTTATGTCTATGGTTAGGGTTAGGGTTAGCGTTAGGTTTAGATTTAGGCCTAGGGTTAGGCTAAGGTTTAGGGTTAAGCTTAGGGTTAGGGTTAGGTTTAGGTCTAGGGTTAGGGTTAGGGTTAGGTTTAGGTCTAGGGTTAGGGTTATGGTTTGGGTTAGGCTTAGCATTAGATTTAGGGTTAGGCCAAGGGTTATGGTTAGGCCTAGGGTTAGGGTTAGGGTTAGGTTAAGCTTGGGGATAGGGTTAGGGTTAGGGTTAGGAATAATCCTAGGATTAGTGTTAGGTTTAGGGTTAGACCTAGGGTTAGGTTTAAGGTAGGGTTAGGCCTAGGGTTAAGGTTAAAGTTCAGATTAGGGTTAGGCTTAGCCCTCGTTTTAGGGTTAGGGTTAGGCCTAGGGTTAGGGTTAACCCTAGGGTTAGCGTTAGGGTTAGAGTTAGACTTAGGGTTAGGATTTGGGTTAGGCTTAGCGTTAGGGTTAGATTTAGAGTTAGGATTAGGCCTAGGGTTAGTGTTAGTTTAGGGTTAGGCCTATGGTTATGGTTATGGTTAGGGTTAAGGTTAAGGTTAGAGCAAGCCCATGGGTTAGGTTTAGGTTCGACCTAGGTTTAGGCCTAGGGTTAAGTTTAGGGTTAGGTTAGAGTTAGGGTAAGGGTTAGGCATAGGGTTAGGGTTAGGGCTAGGTTTAGGGTTAGGTTTACGGTCAGACCTAAGGTTAGGGTTAGGCTTAGGGTTATGGTTAGGTTTATGTTTACACCTAGAGTTAATATATGGGTTAGAGTTTGGGTTAGTTCTAGGGTTAGGCCTAGGCTTAGGGTTAGGTTTAGGCCTAGTGTTAGGGTTAGCATTAGGTTTATGATTAGGGTTATGGTTAGGGTTAGCGTTATGTTTAGGACTAGGGTTAGAGTTAAGGTTAGGCCTAGGATTAGGGTTAGCCCTAGGCTTAGTTTTACGTTTAGATCTAGTCTTAGGTGTAGGGTTAGGGCTAGGTTTAAGGTTATGCTTAGGGTTAGGCCTATGTTTAAGGTTAGGTTTAGGTTTAGGAGTGGTTTAGGGTTAGGGTTAGGATTACTGTTAGGTCCAGGTTTAGGGTTAGGGTTAGGGTTAGGGATAGGCCTAGGTTTAGGGTTAGCCTTAGCATTAGGGTTAGGCCTAGTGTTAGGGATATGCCTAGTGTTAGGGTAAGTCCTAAGGTTAGGGTTAGGCTTAAGACAAGGGTTAGGGTTAGGGTTAAGGTTAGGCTAGGGTTAGGTCTACTCTTAGGTTTAGGGTTAGGGTTAGGTCTAGGTTTAGGGTTAGGAGTGGTTTAGGGTTAGGGTTAGGCTTAGGGTTACGGTTAGGCCCAGGTTTAGGGATAGGTCCAAGTTTAGGGTAAGCCCTAGGGTTATGGTTAGGGTTAGAATTAGGGTTATGATTACGGTTAGGCCTAGTGTTAGGGTTAGACCTAGGGTTATGGTTAGCTTTAGGGTTAGTCCTAGGGTTAGTGTTAGGGTAAGGGTTAGGCCTAGGTTTAGGGTTAGTGCTATGTTTAAGGTAAGCGTTAGGCCTAGGGTTAGTTAGGGTTAGAGTTAGGTTTAGAGTTAACATTAGGATTAAGTTAAGGCCTAGGTTTAGGTGAGCGTTACAGTTAGAATTAGGGTTAGCGTTGGGTTTAGGCCCAGGTTTAGGGTTAGGCCTAGGTTTAGAGTTAGGGTTAGGGTTCATCCTAGGTTTAGGGTTAGGTTTAGCATTAGGCCTAGGGTTAGGGTTAGGGTAAGGTTTAGGGTTAGGGAGAGGGTTAAGGTTAAGATAATGCCGAGGGTTAGGTTTAGGTTTAGCGTTAGGTTAGAGTTAGGGTTAGGGTTAGGCATAGGGTTAGGGTTAGGTTTAGGGTTAGGTTTACGGTTAGACCTAAGTTTAGGGTTAGGCTTAGGTTTTGGCTTACACCTAGAGTTATTATGTGGGTTAGGGTAAGGGTTAATCCTAGGGTTAGGGTTAGGGTAAGGGTAAGGCCTCAGCTTAGGGTTAGGTTTAGGCCTAGAGTTAGGCTTATGATTAGCGTTAGGGTTCAGGTTAGGGTTAGGGGTTGGTTTAGGACTATGGTTAGGGTTAGGCCTAGCATTAGAGTTAGCCCTAATCTTAGGCTTAGGGTTAGGCCTAGTCTTAGGCTTAGGGTTAGGGCTAGGTTTAAGGTTAGGTTTAGGGTTAGGCCTATGTTTAGGGTTAGGTTTAGGTTTAGGAGTGGTTTAGGGTTAGGGCTAGGGTTATTGTTAGACCCAGGTTTCGGGTTAGGGTTAGGGTTAGGTCTAGGGTTAGAGTTAGGATTAGGGTAAGTCCTAGGGTTAGGGTTAGGCTTAAGGTTAGGCCTAGGGTTATAGTTAGCCCTAGGCTTAAATTTAGGGTTAGGCCTAGTCTTAGGTTTAGGGTTAGGTCTAGGTTTAAGGTTAGAAGTGGTTTAGGGTTAGGGTTAGGATTAGTGTTACGGTTAGGTCCAGGTTTAGTGTTAGGCCTAGGTTTAGGGTTAGGGATAGGGTTAGACTTAGGGTTTGGCCTACAGGGTTGGGTTAGGTTTAGGGTTAGGGTTAGCGTTAGGATTAGGGTTAGGCCTAGGTTCAGCATTAGGTTTATGGTTAGTGCTAGGTTTAGGGTTAGATCTAGGGTTAGCGTTAGGATTAGGGTTTGGGATAGGGTTATGATTAGGCCTAGGGTTAGGGTTAGGTTTAGGTCTAGGGTTAGGTTTAGGGTAAGTGTTAGAGTCAAGGTCAGGGTTAGGGTTAGAGTTAGGTTTAGGCTTAGTTCTAGGCTTAGGTTTAGGATTAGGGTTAAGCCTAGGGTTAGAGTTAGGTTTAGGTTTAAGGTTACGCTTAGTATTAGGGTTAGCGTTAGGTTTCAGGATAGGGTTAGGTTTAGGGTTAGAATTTGGCCTAGGGTTAGGGTTAGCCTCAGGGTTAGGGTTAGGGTTAGAATTAGGGTTAGGTCTATGTTTAGGCCTAGGGTTAGGGTTAGGGTTAGAGCTAGGGTTAGGCCTTGGGTTAGGGTTAGGTTTAGGGGTAGCGTTAGGGTTAGAGTTATGCCTAGGGTTAGGCTGAGAATTAGCCCTAGGATTAGGGTTAATGTTTGGGTTAGGGTTAGAATTAGGGTTAGCGTTAGGCCTACCTAGGTTTCGGTTTAGGATTAGACCTAGGGTTACAGTTAGGTTTAGGACTAGGGTTAGGGCTAGGGTTAGTCCTGGGGTTAGGGTTCGTTCTAGACTTAGGGTTAGGGTTAGGCATAGTGTTAGGATTAGGTTTGGGGTTAAGGTTAAGTTTAGTTTTAGGGTTAGGATAAGTCCTATGGTTAGGATTAGATTTAGGGTTACAGTTAATATTAGGGTTAGGGTTAGGCCTATGTTTAGGGATAGGGTTAGCATTAGGGTTAGACTTAGGCTTCGGGTTCAGGTTACGGTAAGGTTTAGGGTTAGGGTTAGGGTTGGGGTTAGGCCTACGTTTAGGGTTAGGGTTAGGCCTAGCTTTAGGGTTAGGTTTATTCCTAGGGTTCGGTTTAGCTCTAGGGTTAGGGTTAGAGTTAGGGTTACCCTTAGGGTTAGACCTAGGGTTAGTGTTAGGTTTAGGGTTAGGCCTATGGTTAGGGTTACGATTAGGGTTAGGCTTACACCTAGTGTTAAGATTAACATTAGGGTTAGGCCTAGGGTTAGGGTTTGGTTTAGAGTTAGCGTTATGGTAAGTGTTAGGGTTACAGTAATGTCTAGGGTTAGGGTTAGGGTTAGATTTAGGGTTAGGTTTGTGTTTAGGCCTAGGTTTAGGGTTAGGGTTAGGTTTGTGTTTAGGCCCAGGTTTAGGGTTAGGGTTAGGTTTGGGGTTTGTGTTAGGTTTAAGGTTAGGCCTAGGGTTATGGTTAGGGTGAGGGTTAAGGCTAGGATAAGGCCTAGGGTGAGGTTTAGGTTTAGGCCTAGGGTTAGGGTTATACCTATGGTTAGGGTTAGGTTTAGGCATAGGCTTAGTGTTAGGTTTAGGCCATGGGTTAGGGTTAGGAATAGATTTCAGAATAAATTTAGGTTTATGGTTGGACCTAGGGTTAGGTTTAGGGTTAGGATTAAAATTGGTGTTAGGCATAGGGTTAGGTTTAGGGTTAGGTCTAAGGTAAGGGTTAGTGTTAGGATTATACCTAGTGTTAGGTTTAGGTTTTGGGTTAGGGTTAGAATTAGGGTTTCGAGTAGGGTTAGGTTTAGGTCTAGGTCTAGGTCTAGGTCTAGGTCTAGGGGTAGGGTTAGGGTTCGCCCCAACACTGTCCCTAATCCTAACCCTAACCCCTAACCTAACCCTAACCCTATCCCTAACCCTAAACCTAACCCTAGCCCTAACTAACCCAAACAGCAACTGCAACCTAAACCCCAACCCAACCCCAAAGCCAACCGCAACCCCATACCTAATGCCAACCCCCAAACCAACCCCAACACTAACCCTATCCCTAACCCTAACTCTAAACCCTAACCCTAATCCTAACTTAAACGCTAACCCTAACCCTAACCTCAATCCAACCTGAACCATAACCGCAATCCCAAATCCAAATACTAAACCCAATCCCAACCCAACCCCAGCCCCAGTCCCAGCCCAAACCCAAACCCCAACCCTAACCCTAAATCTAACCCTAACCCCTAACACTAACCCTAAGCCTAAGACTAAACCTAACCCTAAACCGAAACCTAAGCCTAACCCTAAACCTAACTCTAACCCTAACCCTAACCCTAATGCTAACCTTAACCCTAAGCCTAAGCCTAAGCCTAAGCCTAACCCTAAGCCTAAGCCTAACCCTCACCCTAACCCTAACCCTAAGTCTACCCCTAACCCTAACCCTAAGCCTAACCCTAGCCTAACTCTAACCCTAAGCCTAACCCTAAGCCTAAGCCTAACCCTAAGCCTAACCCCAAGCCTAACTCTAATCCTAAACCTAAGCCTAACCCTAACCCCAGCCCTAAGCCTAACTCTAAGCCTTACGCTAACCCTAACCCTAAACCTAACCCTAACCTTAAGCCTAACCCTAACCCTTAGCCCTAAGCCTAACTCCTAACCCTAACCTTATCCCTATTCCTAATCCCTAAACTGAAGGCTAAACCTAAACCCTAACCCTAACCCTAACACTAAACCCTAAACCCTACACTCTACACTCTACACCCTACACCCTAATCCCTAAACCCTCACCCTGACCCGCACCTGGACCCGGACCCGGACCCGGATCTGCACCCAGATCTGGACCCATACCCGGACCTGGACTCAAACCCGAAACCGAACCCTAAATGCTAACACTAAACCTTAAACCTAACCCTAACCCTAACCCGAACCCCTAACTCCTAACCCTAACCCTAACCCTAAGCCTCAGCCTCAGCCTAATCCTCAGCCTCAGCCTCAACATCAGCCTCAGACTCCTGAAATCGAATCCAAACCTGATCCTGACCCCGACCTGAAATTGAACCCTCATCCTTACCCTCACCCACACCCAAACCCTAACCCAAACCCGAACTCTAACCCGCACCCGAAAGCGAACCTGAACCTGAACTCGAACATTAACCCTAACCCTAACCCTAAGACTAACCCTAACCCAAACCTGAACTCTAACCCGCACCTGAAAGTGAACCCGAACCTGAACCCAAACCCTAACCTTAACCCCAACCCTAAGTGAAGCCTAACTCTAAGGTTAAGCCCAAACTTAACCTTAAGCCCTAACCCTAACTCTAACCTTTACTCTAACCCTAATCATAACCCTCACCCTAACCCTAAATCCTAAACCGTAACCTTAACCCTAGCCCTAGCCCTAGTCCTAAACCTTGTCCTATCCCTAACCCTTACCCATCCCCTAACACTAACCCTAACCCTAGCCCTAACATTAAGTCTAATTATACTGACCAACAAATTTCTGTTAGTCAACGAGTTGTGCAGCACAAGTACTTCCAAGAGTGACCGTTTCTCTTAGACTCAAGAACCTCTGAAAGATAGAGTGGAACTGAAAGTTTCAGGAGAAACAGGAATCTTCAGGGGGCAATATTGATCTGAGAGAAAAGAGACTGCCGGAGGCACTCTTGAACTGAGAACCAGCACGCTGCAGGAGCTGTGCTTCCTTCAGGTGCTAGACGTGCCAGGACTCAGGAACGCTGCCAAACTCACTGACGTTCACTTTTCTCCAGAATCCTTCAGCTCCCAAGATAAGCTTGATCTGTGACACCTGAAATCCCACGATAGAGCTTGAACCTGCGCGATTCACCGTTTTCCTTGGACTCATGATTCTCCAGAGGGTAAAGTGCAACCAAGAGAAATGAAACGGCTGGAAGCCCCACCCAGCAGAGGCTCGTTACCCTCCGAGAGGCAACTTTGTGGTGAAACACCTGAGCTTCCACGTCAAAAGTTTTCTAGAGAATAAGGATTCTTCACGGGGCAATGTTAATCTGAGAGAAATTAAACGACGGCTGTACGGTTGTACTGAGAAGCATACATGCCCATAAGTCAATGCAGTTGGGAAGCACAGGTACCTCCATGATTCACCGTTTTCCTCAGACCCAGGAAGCTCCAGGAGTTAAAGTTGAAGTGAGAGAAATGAAAGGGCTGGAGGCTCCACTGAATAGAGGCAGGCGAACCTTCAAGATCACAGAAGTGCCTCAGGTCAGCAGAGCTTCTGCTGCACGATGTTTCTCAGTTCAAGAGGGTCTCGAGCACTGTCTTTTCTGACACCCAGGAAACGGCAGGGTTCACGGTTTTCCATAGACCCACGAATCTCCATGGGACAATGCTGTTCAGAGAGAAAAGAAACTAACTGCTGGAGGTGCAGTTGTACTTGCGATAACCACATCCAGGAGTACATTAGCCCTTGTAGCTCAAGAACTTCAATTATTTTTCTCCACTAATGGAGACACAGGAATCAGTTCGATTCAATGATGTGCTGAGACCCTAACCCTAACCTTAACCATAATACTAACCATAACCCTAAACCGAAACGTAGCCCTAACCCGAAACCTCACCTGAAACCTAACACTGACCCTAACCCTAAATCCGAAGTCTAACACAATCCTAAACTTATGCCAAAATCTTATTCTAACCCTAAGTCTAACACAAACACTAACTCTAACCCTAATTTTAAGTCTAACCCTAACAGTCTAACACAAACCCTAACCCTAACTCTAACCATAACCCTAATATTTGCCAGTACAATAGCACCTCCTCCAGTTAATTTCTTTGCATCACTGCACAGTGGCAAGTGAACCTCAAAGAGGCTACGTTTCCTGGAAAAAAGCAGAAAACAAAACCGAATTTCCATGACAAAGAGTTTTCAGGACACTCAGGAATTTCATGGGGGCAGTAGTGCTTGGAGAGAAAAAAAAAACAACAACTGCTGGAGGCACCCTTGAGCTGAGAAATCTGCAGGATTCATGGTTTTTCCATAGATCCATGAATCTCAAAGACGCACTGTAATTCTGATGGAAAAGAAACTAACTGCAGGAGGCGCTGTTGTACTTGCAAACATCATCCTCAAGGAGCACATTAGCTCAGAAGCTCAAGAACTCCATTAATCTCCATTTTATGAAAACGCAGTGAACTCCCCTCCCACCCCCACCCCCCCGTGAAGTTCACTTTTATCTAGCAACATGACCCTCCAGAAGGCACAGTGGTTTTGTGACACATGAACCTTCATGAACCCATGGAGTTCGGAGACCCAGGAAGCTACAGGAGTCACTGTTTTATCTTAGAGCCGTGAATCTCCATGAGGCAATGTGTTTCCGAAAGAAGAGAAACTGCGCAAAGCCCTTGTAGCACAGTTTCCCTGAGACAGTTGATACTCCATGGGGCAATGTTGTTCTGAGACACCAGAATTTCCATGCAGCACAGGTCCTTAGACACGTGAAGCTACACGAGTCAATGTAGTTCTGAGACACACACACAATCCTTAGGATTATTGTTAGACTTAGCATTAGTGTTAGTGTCAAGTTTATGTCTAGGGTTAGGGTTAGGTTTAGGTTGTGTTAGACATAAAGTTCAGGTTATGGTTTAGGATTAGGGTTGGTGTTGGTGTTAAGTTTAGGGTTAGGGCTAGTGTTAGTGTTAGTGTTTCTGTTAAACTCAGGGTTAGGGTTAGGTTCTGGGTTAGGGTTAGGGTTGGTATTAGGTGTAGGCTTAGGGTTAGAGTGTGTGTTAAACTTAGGATGAGGCTGAGGGTTAGATTTAAGGTTGGTGCTAGACTTAGGTTTAAGTTTAGGGTTAGGAGTAGGGATTGTGCGAGTGTTAGGCTTAGGGTTAGTTTAGGGTTAGGGTATATGTTAGACTTAGGGTTAGGTTTGGCATTGGTTGGTGTTAGACTTAGGGTAAGGGTTAGGGTTATGGTTAGTGTTACGGTTGGTGTTAGATGTTGGGTTAGGATTAGGGCTTTTGTTAGACTTAGGGTTATGGTTATGTTTTGTGTGAGACAGGGTTAGGGTTAGGGTTGATATTAGACTTAGGGTTATGGTATAACAATACTGAAACTCTAAACCTACACCTAAAATGAACCTAACCAGCCCCTACGGGTCATAATGGGTCCTGTAGGCACAATTGGACAGCGATAATAAGTAAAGATTATATTAAAGTCATAGAGAGCATAAGAGATAAAAGAGATATTGAAATAATGGAGTCAGACACATATCTTGGTAGCATGCTCACCTCAGCCCCGCTTGGTGGGCCACGTGGAGAGAGAGGGAAGGGAAGGGGACCAAGGGGAAAGGGAACAGGGGAGGAGAGGGAACTGATGAGAGGTCAAGGGAAGAGTCAAGAGAGAGAGGGCCCCTCTATTGCTAAACCAGGCCTATATACCTTTGGGAGCATGCAAGCCCACTAATGACAGGTAAAGACATACGTCGCAGGAAGTGGTTGCACTATAGGTTATACAGCAATGAGATGGGGACAATCTAGGGGTTACAAGCAATAGGAAGAGGAGGGATTGGGGCTATCCATGTGATAAGTAGGGAGGAAACTAGATTCAGAATGGTGGCCTAACTTGATGTCACTGAGCTGATTTGATCTGTTCTCTGGATCTCCATAGGAACCATTATCAGTAGGGTATAAACCCCACCTACAGGAACCAAATCAATGACTTCAGGCCTGTCCATTGTCCTTAGCAGCAGGGAGCAGGGCCTAGTAGTCTGATGACTGTCTTCAGAGAGATGTCTGTAAGCATCTGACCTTGCCCCACAATCCCCCCTTTTGTTTTATATATAAAATTCAAAAGCCACATGGGTGACATGGTTATTTTCGATACATTAAAAGCTGTCAAGGCAAAACTTCATGATCTAATTAATACAGCCCAAAATTCAGGCTTATAGCCAACATTTTGAATCCAGGCATGGGGGATAAAGTCTCCCTATGTCCATCTGCTATTGAAGGAAGGTATGAAAGGGATTGGATGCCGCAGCGGGAAGAAATAGAGCCAAATGTCTGCTTCTATAGTTAAAGCTGCCGGCCACACAGCAACCAGCTATGTGCCTGTAAGAGACAACCTCAGATCAGCACCATATACGAGGGTAAAATGGGGAACAATATCATGAGAATGTGATTAGGACTTACCTACAACTCACAAGGGTGGAGGTCCCCCTCCACCACCAGAAACCTAGCCTTCCAGGCTCCTTTGTGAGAGAATGAAGGATTCGTCCTTAAACACGCTCTTCCCGTTCTCTGTTCCTCCCAGTGTTTGCTTTATGCACGAACTTCAAAAGTGACATAGAGGCCGTATGATTCGCCTTCATCCGCCTTAGCGTTCTATAGAAGCAACATGTGATAGCCAGGACAAAAGTTGTAACCCAGGCTATGAGAGATACTTTGAACCCAAGCTCGAGAATCCAATCCTTCCATGCCATCCGCCAACTGCTTAATCATATCAGAGCCAGGAGATGCCTCAAGCTCATCTTTGAATGTATAGAAAATATCCTTTTAGTTAAATCACATCTAATGAAATACTTCCCCTCAAACCTTTGTAAATGTTTCCTAATCCAATCCGAATCATGCAATGTCTTCTTATATGGGTAAGGGGTTATAAAAAATCAGTTACAATCCAATCACATTTGAACACTTGACAAGTCCAAAATCTTGATATTTCAGCAAAAGAACAGTCTGTAGTAATAGTCCAGTCACTATTGTGTAAAATGTTCAGTTGTGATAGAGTCCCAGAGTGTCCCTTAGACAGCGTCAGCAATGGAAGAAATATCTCAGCAGTCAGCAATTGCCATTCTCAGGAATCTGCAAGGTCTTCTTGACATTTTGTGTTAACTTCAGTAACAGGACAGGGGGTTCAGGTCACACATCAGCTTCCCTGCTTTCTTCTGGGCCTTGCATAACAAATCAATCCCTGCTTCTTCAATTTTTCCTAAAGTTTCATCACCTAACTCATACTTATTCACAGACACTTTAGCTTGCTTTTCTAGATTTGGATAGACACAAGACTTCTCACTGCCCTGATAATCCCCATTCTCTGCTTCTCACCTGATTTAAGTTTGCGTAGCTTAGATGCTTCTCACTACTTTACTGGTCTTGTTTCTTTGCTTTCTCTACCTTGGAAGCAAGGGAGCTTCCTGGAATTGCTTAATAGTCTCACTTTGGGTCTTGGAATCCGCTGCCTCTAGTACTTTATCACCTTTAAACCTTCGGAGGCTGCAGTCCCCTGAGGGCTTATAGGTTTTGGCCATGAGATTTCCTTTAGCATCAGAGGCCTTAGTCTAATTCCAACCAGAACCCTAACCCTAATCCTAAACTTAACTCTAATCGTAAGACCAACCCTAACCCTAACCCTAACCCTAAACTTAACTCTAATTGTAAGATCAACCCTAACCCTAACCCTAAACTTAACTCTAATCATAAGACCAACCCTAACACTGTCACTAGCGCCAAGCCTAACACCAACCCTAACGTGAACTTTAACCCTAAGTCTAACAAAACCCCTAAACCTACCAGTAACCCTACGTCAAACACCAAACTGAACCCATCCCTAACTTTAACCTTAGTCTAACACCAACCCAAATCCTAACCCCAACCCTAAGTCAAACATCCCCAACCCTAACTGAAACCTTAAGTCTATCACAAATTCTCACCCTAACCCTAAACCTAAATCTAACACCAGCCCTACCCTAAACCTTACCATAACCCTAAGTCTAACACAAACCCTAACCCTAAACTAACACTAAATCTAAGTATCACAAAACACTAATACTAACAGTAACCCAAACACTAAACTTAACCCTAAGTCTAACACCAACCCTAACCCTAATCCTAAACTCAATCCTAATCCTAATTCAAACACTAACTCTAACCCTAACCATACACCTAAATCTAACCCTTACCTAAACATTAACACCATGTCTAACTTGAACCGCAACCCTAATTCTACCCTAACCCTAAGTCTAAAAACAACCCTAACACAAACCCTTAGTCTAATGCTAGCCATAACCATAACCCTAAATATACCACCAACCATAAACTTATCCCTAACTCTACCACCAAACCTAAAACTAACCCTAACCATAAGTCTAACACTAAGTCTAACCTAAGCCTACCTCTAAGCCTACCACTAACTCTAAAGCTAACCCTAACCCTAAACCTAATCCTCCGTCTAACACCAAGCATAATGCTAAACTTAACCCAAAGTCTAACACCAAATCTAAGCCTAACAGTAAACCTAACCCTAACTCTCGCCCTAACCCTAAGTCCAACTCTACCCTAACCCTAATAATAACAGCAACCCTAAAATGAACCCTAACACTAACCATAAACCAATGTCTAACACTAACCATTACAATAAATCCCAAACCTAAAACTAACACTAACCCAAACTCTAACCCTAAGTCTAACACCAATCCGAACTTTAACCCTAACATTAAGTCTAACACCAAGCCTAACCTTACCCCTAATGCTAAACCTAACCCTAAATCTATCACCAACCCTAAACCTAACCTTGACCCTAACCCGAAGTCTAACACCAACCATAACCCTAACCCTAAGTCTAACACCAACTTTAAGCCTAGGTCTAATGCTAAACCTAACCTTAACCTAACACTAATTCTAACACCAAACTTAATTCTAACACTAAGACTAACATCAAGTTTGACCCTAAACCTAAACCTAACTCTAACGCTAACCCTAAATCTAACCATAACCTTAATTCCAAAACCAACCCTAACCCTAAGTCAAACACCAACCTTAACTCTCACCCTAAGTCTAACAACAACTGTAACTCTAAACCAAGTCTAACACCAACAGTATCCCTAACTCTTACCATAACCCTATGTTTAACACAATCCCAAAACTTAGCCCTAAACCTAACCCTCAATCTAACACCAACCCTAACCCTAAACCTAAACCTAAGTCTAAAACCAAGCCCCAAGCTACCTATACCCGTAAGCCTAACCCTAACTCTAAACAAAATCCTAAACCTAAGCATAACCCTAACACTATGTCTAACACCAACCCTAACCCTAACTCTAAAATAAATCCTAAGCCTAAGTATAAAACCAACCCTAACCCTAACCTTAACCCTAACCCTAAATCTAACACAAATTGTAATCCTAAACCTAACCGTATGCCTAACCCCAAACACTAACTCTAACACCAAGCTTAACCCTAACCCTAATGCTAACACTAACCCCAATCCTAACCCTAACCATAAACTTAAGTGCAATAACAAACCTAACCCTAGTCAAACACTAAACCTAAACCTAAGTATAACACTGAGTCTAACTCTAATCCTAAATCTAACATCAGCCATAACACTAACTCTAACCCTACATCTAACACCAATCCTAACCTCAGCATAACAATAACCCTAAATCTAACACAAACCCTAATCCTCAATCTAAAATCAAACTTAACCCTGTCTAAAACCAACCCTAACCTTAAAATTAAGTCTAACACATTATAGCTCTAACACTAACCACAACCATAACTCTAACCCTGAATCTAACACCAACCTTAATCCTATTCCAAGCCTAACCCTAACCCTAAACCTAATCCTAACTATAAGACTAAAACCAACCCTAACTCTTACCCCAAACCAAACCCGAAGTCTAACACAAAGCATAAGCCTAACCCTATGTCCAACAACAACACTAAACCTAAACCTAACCCTAAATCTAACACCAACCCTAAGCTGATTCTTTAACCTAGGCCTAAAACAAACACCAAAACTAAACCTAAACTTAACCCTAACCCTAGCCCTAACGCTAACCCTAACGCTAACACCTACCCTAACCACAATCCTAAACCTAACCTTAAGGCTAAGTCAAACCCTCACACTAACCCTAACCCTAAGTCTAAGACAAGCCTAACAGTAACCCTATGTCTAACCCCAACCGTAATCCTAAACCTAACTCTAGCACCAACCCTAAATCTAAGCCTAATATTAACCCCAAAACTGACCCTAATCCTAAACCTTACCCTAGGTCTAACACAAACACTAAACCTAAACTTAACACTAAAACTAAGTCTAACACTAACCCTAACTCCAATCCTAATACTAACCCTAAATAAATCTAAATAAAACCCTACGCCTACCCATAATAGTAACCCTATTCCTAACCCTAAGACTAATCATAAACCTAAGACTAACTCTAAGACTAACCCTATACCTAACCCAATCCCTAAGTCTAACACCAACTGTAACCCTAATGCTAATCATTAACCTAATCCTATCATTAACTCTAACACCAAACCTAACCCTAACCCTACCATAAGTCTAACACCAAGCTTAACTCTAACCCCAACCCTAACCCCAACTCCAACCCCAACCCCAACCCCAACCCCAACCCCAACCCTAACCCTAACCCTAAACAAGTGCAACACCAACATTAAATCAAACACCAAAACTAACCCTAAAGGCTTAGTCTAACACCAACCCTCACTCTAACTCTAAGTCTAACACCGATGCTAACCCTAACCTTAACCTTAACCCTAAAGCTAACACCAACCCCTTACCCTAAGCCTAAGTTTAACACCAACCAAACCCTAAACCTAAACCTAACCATAAAACTTACAGAGTGTCAAAACAACTCTAACCCAAACCTAAGTCTAACACAAACCGAACCCTAACCCTAACCATAACCATAACCCTAAATCTAACACCAACCCTAACTCTATCCCCAACAGTAAACCTTACCCTAAATCTAACTCAAACCCTAAACCTAACCCTAAGTCTAATAACAACACTAACCTAACCCTATTCCTAACTGTATCCCTAACGCTGTCTAACATAAACCCTAAACCTAACCCTAACCCAAACTGAACCCATAAACCAAGTCTTACCCTGACCAAAACCCAAATCCTAACCCTAGGTCTAACACCAATTTTAAGCCTAGGCCTAATGCTAAACCTAACCCTAACCCTAATTCTAACACCAACCCTAACCCTAAACATATGTCTTACACCAACCCTAACTATATCAAACCCTAACCCTAAACCTAATCCTAACCCTAACATGAAGTTCAAAACCAATCCTAATCCTAATTTAAAAAACAACCCTAATCCTAACTGTAAATCTAACATCAACTCTAACTCTAAACGTAAGTCTAATATCAACAATATCCCTTACCCTAAACATAACTCTAAGTCAAACACCAATTTTAAGCCTAAATCGAAAGCTAAACCTAATCCTAACCCTAAATCTAACACCAACAAAAAACATAACAATAAGTCTAACACCAAGCCTAACTGCAATCCTAACCTTAACCCTAATCCTAACCCAAACCTTAACCTGAATTCTAACACCAACCCTAACCCTAAGTCTAACACTGACTGAGTTAGTTTATTGTGCCAACCTGGCCGATAAACACATGTGGGATTAGTTGAAGGGTGGAGGGATAAATGGCTCAGTAAGCCTCACTTTTCTAGTTCTCGGGTCTCTTGCTTTGTGATGGTCGCACCAGGGTGCAGCTGCCTTAGCAGTTCCCTGCTTCAGCTTGCAAGGTTGACTTTCTGCAAAACATCCCCAAGGAGAAGCCACATGGACCTACCCCAATGCAGCCCTGGGTGCTGGAGCACTCATGTGGAGACCCCTGCCAGCGCTGATATGCTTACATATTCATTGACTTGGCTTTCCTCCTGCAGTCGGCATCATTGTGTCTGCTTTGTGAGATGGAGGAGGACTTTGTGGATTGGTGTTGGACATATAGGTAAATGTACTTGTGAGTTTGGGCAGCACTGGGTTGGGATGCTTTCTTGATACACACCTAACCTATATATAAAACTCTCTCTTATACATGAGTTTCTGTAGATTTGTTTCTCTAAAGTTCCCAGACTAACACACCGACACTACCCTAACCCTAAATCTAACACCAACCCTAATCCTAAACCTAACTGTAACACCAACCCTAACTCTAATCCTAATCCTAACCCTAAATCTAACACAAACACTAACTCTAAACTAACCCTAAATCTAACATGAACCCTAACCTTAAACCTAAGTCTAAGACCAAGTCTAACCCTAACATTACCCCTTCCCTTACCCATATCCCTAACCTTAAACTAATCCTCAACCTAAACCTAAGCTTAACCCTAACCCTAAGTCTAACACTAACCCTAAGTCTAACAAAAATGTAACCCTAAACCTAAACATACCCCTACCCCTAACACTAACTCTAACACCAACCCTAACCCTCACCCTAAGTCTAACACAAAGCTTAAACTTAACTTTAACCTTAACTCTAACCCATACCCTAAACTTAAGTGCAACACCAATCCTAAACATAAATCAAACACCAAACCTAACCCTAATCCTGTATAACACCAAGGCTAACTATAACCCTAAATCTAACACAAACCCTAATCCTAAACCTAATCCTAAAATTAACCTTAACACTATTTTAAAACCAACCCTAACCCTAAGTCTAACACAAACCGTAACCCTAACACTACCATGAACATAACCCAAACCCTAATTCTAACACCAACCCTCTCCCTTATCCTAACCGTAAGTCTAATACCAAGCCTATCATAACCCTAAAGCTAACCCTTAGACTAACTCTAGCCTTAATTCAACTCCTAACCTTAATAATAACCCTAACCCTAAATTTAAACCTATGTCTAATACCAACCATTACAATATCCCTAATCTTAATACTTAGATGAACCCTAACCTTAAGTCTAACACCAATTCTAACCTTAACTCTAACACTAGGTCTAACACCAACCCTAACCTTAACTCTAGCATCAGCCCTCACCCTAACCCTAAACCTAAGTCTAAAACCAAGCCCAAACTTACCCCTACCCCTAAGCCTAACCCTGACCCTAAACTAATCCTAAACCTAAACTTAACCCTAACATTAAGACTAACACTAACCCTAATCCTAAAGCTAACCCTATCCCGAATTCTAAGTCTAACACGAACTATAACCCTAACCCTAAGCCTAAACTTACGCCTAACCCTAAACCTAATGCTAACCTTAACCATAAATAACACCAACTATAACCCTAATCCTAACCCTAACTATAATACACATATAACCCTAACCCTAACTATAACACCATCTTTAAACCTAAGCCTAATGCTCAACCTAACCCTAACCCTAACCCTAAGACTAACACCAAACCTAACTCTAAAATTAAGTATAACATCAAGTTTAACCCTAACCCTAACCCTAAACCTAAACCTGACCCTAATGCTATCCCTAACACTAACCTTAAATCCAAAACCAACACTAAGCTTAAATTCAACACCAACATTAACCCTAACTGTAAACCTTACACCAACCCTAACTCTAAACCTAAGTCTAACAACAACCCTAATCCTTAACCTAACCCTAAATCTAATCCCAACCCAAACCCTAAACCTAACTCTAACCTGAAAGCTAACCCTAACCATAAGTCTAAAACCAACCCTAAAGGTTACCCTATACTCTAACTCTAAGTCTAACACAAAACATAACCCTAACCCTATATCAACACCAACACTAGCCCTAACCATAAAATTAAGCCTAACCCTAAATCTACCACTGACACTAACCCTATTCCTACCCCTAGTCCTAAGAATAACACGCAAACTAACCCTAACCCAAACCTAACCCCTACCCTAACCTTAATTCTAACACCTAGCCAAATCATAAGACTAAACCTAAGCCTAAGATTAACTCAAACACTAACCCTAATCCTGACCCTAACCCTAACCCTGACCCTAACCCTAGCCCTAGCCCTAACTGGAAACCTAACCCTTTCTAATACCAAGCCTAACCCTAACGGTAAGGCTAACCCTAAAACTGACCCTAATCTTAACCCTAAATCTAACTGTAACCCCAAACCAACCCAAACCCAATCTTAAGCCTAAATTTAACTGTAACCCCAAATCTAACTCAAACCAATCCTTACTCTAAATCTAACACAAACCCTACCCTAATACTAATCCTAAACATAAACTTAACCAGAAATCTAGCACCAACCCTAACTCTAACCCTAACCCTAACCCTAAATCTAATTCTAACACCAACCCTAACCCTAATCCTAAATCTAACACCAACACCAACCCTAACTCTAAGTCTAACAACCCCAATCCTAACCTCAACATAACCCTAAAACTAAGTCTATCACCAACCATAACCCTAACCCTAAGTCTAATATGAAAAGTAACCCTAACCCTAACTATAACCATAACCCTAACTTGAATCCTAACCCTAACCCTAAATCCAACACCAATTTTATGCTTAAGCCTAAGGTTAAACCTAACCCTAATCTAACCCTAAACCTAAATCTAACACCAAGCCTAACCCTAACCCTTACCCTAATGCTAACACTAACCTTATCCCCAATCTTAACCCTAACCCTAAACATAAGTCTAAATAAAACACTGACCCTAACCTTACCCCTAACTGTACCCCAAACACTAACCATAACCCTTACTCTTAGACAAATCATAAACCTAAACCTAACCCTAAGAATAATCATATACCTAATCCTAACCCTGTCTAACACCAACCCTAACACTAAAAGTAACCCTAACCCTAAAAATAATCCTAACCCTAAATCTAAAACAAACCCTAACCCTAACCATAATGCTAATCCTAAATCTAACACAAACTATAACCCTAACCCTAACCATAAACCTTATACTAACACTAAACCTAACCCTAACCCTACCATGTATCTAACACCAAGCTTAATCCTAACCCTAATCCTAAATTTAAATGCAACGCCAACTCTAACCTTAAGTCAAACACCAAAACTAACCCTAACTCAAAGGCTAACACCAACCCTAACCCTAAACAGAAATCTAAGCCTAACCATGAGTCTAAAACCAACTCTAACCCTGCCCCTATGTCTCACACAAACCGTAACCCTAACATTAACCATAATCACAACCATAACCCTAAATCTAACACCAACCCTAAACCTATCCCTAACTGTAACCCTTAACCTAAGTCTAATCCTAAACCTAACCCTAAGTCTAACACCAACACTAACCCTTACACTAACACTAGGGGTGGTTTTAGACTTATGGTTAGGGTTAGCTTTCGGGGTAGGGTTGGTTTAGGGTGAGGGTTGGTGTTAGACATAGGGTTAGGATTAGGTTTCAGGTTGGTATTAGATTTAGGATTAGGTTTAGGGTTGGTATTTGTCTTAGGGTTAGGGTTGCTTTTGGACTTAAGGTTATGGTTAGGGTTAGTGTTATGTTTAGGTTTAGGATTAGGGTTAAGTTTGGTGTTAGATTTAGGGTTAGGGTTAGGGTTAGGTTTAGGGTTAGTGTTAAGGTTAGGCTTGGTGCTGGTTTTAATGTTAGGTTTAAGGTTGGAGTTGGTGTTAGAGTTAGGGTTAGTGTTAGGGTTATTTTAATGATTGGTGATAGACTTAGTTAGGTTTAGGGTTAGGGTTAATGTTAGGGTTAGTATTACAGTTATGGTTAGAGTTAGTCTTAGGGTTCGGTTTATGGTTAAGTAGGCTTGATGTTAGACTTATGGTTCAGGTTTGAGTTCAGGTTAGGGTTGGTGTTAGAGTTAGGGTAAGGGTTATGGTTATGGTTAGTGTTAGGATTATAGTTTGTGCTATATTTAGGACTAAGGTTAGTGTTGGTTTTAGATAGAGTTAAGGTTAGTTTTAGGGTTAGGTTTAGGATTAGGGTTAGTTTTGGATTTAAGGTTAGTGTTAGGGTTGGTGTTAGAGTTAGGTTTAACATTAGACTTGGTATTAATCTTAGGGTTAGGGTTAATTTTGCTGTTTGATTTAGGGTTAGGTTTGGTGTTGCACTTCAGTTTAGGGCTAGGTTTAGGCTTAGGGTTAAGCTTTGTGTTAGACTTATGGATAGGTTAGGGTTAGAGTTGGTGTTAGAGTTAGTGTTAGTGCTACAGTTATGGTTACGGTTAGGGTTGGTTTTACACTTAGGGTTATATCTAATTTTAGGGATGGGTTTAGGTTTGGGGTGACGGTTGGTATTAGATTTAGGGTTAGGGTTAGGCTTAGGGTTATGCTTAGGTTTAGGATTAAGTTAGGGTTATGGTTAGGTTATATGTTAGGGTTAGGGTTAGTTTTGGTGTTTGTCTTAGAACTAGGGTTTGGAAAAGGGTTAATGTTGGTGTTAGATTTATGATTAGGGTTAGTTTTCGGGTTAGGGTTAGTGTTGGTGTTAGATTTAGGGCTAGGGTTAGGGATATGGTGAGGGCTAGTGTTAGATTTAGGGTTATGTTTAGTGTTAGGTTTACATTTTTTGCTAGACTTCAGGTTAGGTTTCGGTTTCGGTTTCGACCAGGTAAGCTTAGTTTTAGGGTTAGATTTAGGATTAGTGTTATACTTAAGGTTAGTGTTAGGCGTATGGTTAGGGTTGGTGTTAGCTTTAGGGTCAGGGTTAGGGTTGTTGTTAGACTTAGGGTTAGGGTTGGTTTTTGTGTTTGACTTAAGGCTAGTTTTGGTGTTGCACTTAAGTTTAGGGTTAGGGTTCAGGTTAGAGGTAGGGTTAGGGTTAAGGTTAGTTTTAGTAAAGAGTTAATCTTAGGGTAAGGTTTAAGGTAAGGATTAGGGTTAAGTTTGGTGTCAGACTTATGGTTAGCATTAGAGTTGGGGTTGGTGTTAAAGTTAGTGTTAGGGTTGGGTGTACAGTTAGGATTAGGGTTACGGTTTGTGTTAAATTAGGGTAAAGGTTATGGTCAGGTTTGGTTTTATACTTAGGGTTAATTTTACCGTTAGGGTTTAGATTAGGGTTAGGGTTGGTGTTAGAATTAGGGTTAGGGTTTGGCTTAGGGTTATGCTTAGGCTTAGGTTTAAGTTTAGGATTAGTTTAGGGCTAGGGTTAGGGGTAAGGGTATGGGTAGGTGTAGGCTTAGGCTTGGTCTTAGACTAGGTTTAAGGTTAGGGTTATAGTTGGTGTTATATTTAGGGTTTGTGTTAAACTTAGGGTTAGTGTGAGGGTTAGCATTAGGGATTTTTTATATTTAGGGTTGGGGTTAGAATTAGGGATAGGGTTAATTTCAGACTTGGGTTTAGCATTACTTTTAGAGTTAGTGTTTGTGTTAGACCTACGGCTAGGGTTAGGCTTAGGGTGAAGATTAGGTTAGAGTTAGGATTGGTGTTACAGTTAGGTTTAGGATTAGGGTTGTTGTTAGACTTAGGGTTAGGGTTGGTGTTAGACTTAAGGTTAAGGTTAGGGTTAGGGTTACCATTAGGATTAGGGTTAGGCTTGGTATTAGACTTAGGTTTGGTGTTAGACTTAGGGTTAGGGTAAGATAGGGATATTGTTGGTGTTTGACTTAGATTTTATGGTTAGGCTTAGGGTTAGGGTTTGAATTAGAGTTAGGGTTGGTGTTAGACATAGGGTTAGGGTTAGTGTTGGTGTTAGACTTAGGGTTAGGGTTAAGATACAACTTAGGGTTACAGTTAGCATTAGTTTTCGTGCAAGACTTAGGGTTAGGGTTAGAGTTTTAGTTGGTGTTAGAATTTTGGTTAGGTTTTGGGTTAGGCTTGATGTTAGTTAGACTTAAGGTTAGGTTTAGTGTTGGTGTTAGACTTAGGACTAGGTTTAGGGTTAGAGTTAGGTTTAGTGTTGGTGTTAGACTTAGGTTTAGGGTTAGGGTTTGTGCTAGATTTAGGGTTAGGATTAAGTTTAGGGTTAGGGTTAAGTTTTGGGTTTGTGTTAGACTTATTGTTAGGTTTACATTTAGGATTAGAGTTAGGGTTGGGGTGGTGATAGACTTAGGTTTAGGGTTAGGGTTATGTTTAGGGTTTGGGTTAGACTTAGGGTTAGGGTTATTGTTAGGTGTCAGTTTAGTGTTAGATTTTGGTTTAGGGTTAGAGATAGGATTAGGGTTACCGATAGGGTTTGTGTTAGACTTAGAGTTAGAGTAGACTTAGAACCTACTGTTAGGCTTAGTGTTAGGGTTAGGGTTTGTGTTAATTTTGGTGTTAGACTTAGGGTTAGGGGTAGGGCTATATTTAGGGTGTGGGTTAGACTTTTTGTTATGGTTATGGTTATTGTTGGAGTTAGATTTAGGAATAGGAGTAGAGTTGGGGTTAAGTTTAGGGCTGGGTTGGTGTTAGAGTTAGGGTTCAGTTTACAGTTAAGTTTACTGTGAGGATTGGGTTTAGGGTTAAGACTGGTGTTAGACAGGTCTAGGATTAGGGTTAGCCTTAGGGTTAGGATTGGGTTTGGTTTAGGGTTACGCTTAGACATAGGGTTAAAGTTAGGGTTAGGGTTGGTGTAAGACCTAGGGTTGGGCTTAGTATTAGATTTAGATTTAGGATTAGGGTTAGGTTAAACCTTAGGCTTAATATTGGTTTTAGACTGAGGGTTAGGTTTAGAGTTATGGTTGGTGTTAACCTTAGGGTTTGGCTTAGATTTAGTGTTAGACTTAGAGTAACAGCTAGGTTTGGTGTTAGACATAGGTTTAGGTTTAGGGTTAGGGTTGGTATTAGATTTAGGGTTAGGGTTATATTTAGGGTTAGAGTTGAGGTTTGGGTTTGGGTTAGGGCTAGGTTTAGGCTTAGGCTTGGTATTAGACTGAGTGTTAGTTTAGTGTTAGGTTTGGTGTTAGACATAGGTTTAGGTTTAAGATTAGGGTTAGAGTTAGTCTTAAGTTAGGGGTAGGTTTAGTGTTAGGTGTGGTGTTTAATTTATGGTTAGGGTTATGGTTCAGTTTGGTTATAGAGTTAGGGCTAGGGTTAGGAATAGGGTTAGGGCTGGTGTTAGATTTAGTGTTAGGTTTATGGTTATGTTTAGTGTTAGGGTTACGGTTTGTGTTAGATTTAGGCTTAGGGTTAGGATTGGTTTTAGATTTAGGTTTAGGATTAGGATTAGGGTTAGGGTTGATGTTAGATTTAGGGTTAGGATTAATATTAGGGTTATCCTTAGGATTAGGTTTAAGTTTAGAATTAGTCTTGGGTTTAGGGTTTTATTTAGACTTAGGGTTAGGGTTAGTTTTGGGGTAATGGTTAGGATTAGGATTAGTGTTAGACTTAGGTTTAACAATAGGTTAAGGGTTAGTGTGTGTGTTAGATTTAGGGTTAGTATTAGGCTTAGGGTTAGTTTTAGGGTTCATATTAGGCTTAGATTTAGAGTTGGTGTTAGAGTTACATTTAGGATTAGGGTTGGTGTTAAATTTAAGATTATGTTTAGGGTTAGCATTAGGGTTAGGTTTAGGATTAGCATTAGGCTTGGTGTAGATTTAGGTTTAGGGTTAGGTTTGGTGTTAGACTTATCAGTAGGATTAGGGTTAGCATTAGGTTTAACCTTAGGCTTAGGCTTTGGCATATACCCAAATAAGTAAGAGACATGAACAGATGCATGCTCTCCCATATTCACTGGAGAATAGTTCACAATGATAAGCTGAAAACAGCCTAAATGCCCATCATAGAAGAATGGATATAGAAACTTTGGTATATACACACAATGGAATGCAATGCATCCCTGAAAAATAGCAATGAAACCATGAAACACCTCATGACATGGAGGGACCTGGAACTCATTATGTTGAGTGAAGTTAGTCAATTACAAAAGGGAAAATATTGCATGAGTCCACTATTGTACAGATAAACACCATGATGAAGGCAGGTTTCTGCTCTCAGAACATGTAATCTGCTAAACTGGTCTCCCAAGCAACAAGGTAGAGAGCACCTGTCTCGTGCCTATGTCATCTGTGCCAATGTCATATATGTCATCCCTTTTTTATATGTACATCTTCAAAGTCACTTTGACCTTACCTCAGCTGGGATCAGTTTCTCAAGATGGGAGGAGAGGGAGAAGACCATTTAGTTGCTACCATTCAATATTGTGCTAAGGTCACCCCAAACCAATAGATACTCCAAAAGTGTGATAAGTGAACCTTAGTGGAAATTCAACTAAAAAAGCTTAAATTTGGAACATAAAGTTTGTAGAAGGTCTATAGGTGACAGTGGAAGCCCCAAATCCATTTGGTGCCCACACAGATTGAACCTCCAGTGACTACCCTCTGACTATAATCGAGGAATGTGAATAGAGAGAAAGAGACAGAGAGCCCTGTAAAGGTTTGTAAATCATGACAGATGTAGTTAGGCTAAAAGGTAGTACTTTATTATTTGATCTCTCTATTGACTCATTTTAAGGTTGCTTCAGTTTTTAATATTTTTTTGCTTTCTTTTCCTGAGCTTTTTCTCTGTTTCATTTTGGCATCATTGTTGTTTATTTGGTTGTGTTTTGTATAATTTTCTGAGTCTGAAATCTAGGATAGGTAAATCTATAGAAACAGTAGCTGGATTAATAATTACCTATGGGCATGTCAAGAGAGGTTGGGAAAAATGGGGAGCTAACAACAACAATGTGTACGAGAAGGAACTGTTTTGAAATGGATTGTGGTGATGATTGTACAACCCTTCTTAATATGACTGAATGATTAAATTGTATGATATGTGAATTATACACCAAGAAAGCTATTTTTAAAAATAGGGCAAAATTAAGATAAAGGACTTTACCCAGGTGTCACTTCCTCCAGGAAACCTTTTCTGATGCCTCTTGGCTCTTTGCTCCATGGTGTTCCACATCTGCCTCTATGATTGCTGTTTCTGCACTGAATGACAATAGTCTGTCTACTCTCCTGTCACCAACTGACTGGAAGCTCCTCAGTTGTGATCTCTGTCTTATTAATTTTCATATCTTAGCAGCCAACATATGCCAGGTAAACACATTCAATAAATGGGTGTCGAACAGTCAGATGAAAATCCTGCTCCAATATAAGAGAGGATATTTTCATTTTGAGAGGGCTTATTTGCTGCCCAGTTGATGGACCCTATTCCACCTTAGTGTCCAGTGATCAGCTATTTCTGAGCATCACCAACCCCTCTCCCCCACCAAGGCTGTCCCGTTGATATGGACTCATGACAGCATCATGTGTGTCAAAGTGGAACTGTGTTCCATAGGCTTCCATCCGTTTGGTGTGTGCAGAAGCTGCTTCTCCATGGTGCTATTGGTGATGGGCCCTCGGTCTCTGTCGACTCTCACTGTGTGCTGCTGGACTCGGCACACTGGCAGGCACTTTCCCAATACAGCTCCATCTGCTTATGGCGAATTCTGACACTTTCTTGAACTTTGACCGTTTTAATGACTCCAGGTATATTTTAGTGTGAATTAGGGAAAGGTTCCACCTCTGCCTGTCAGTTTGTTGGAATGTGAGGGCTTGCATGGTGCTATGATCTGGGCATTGTTTAAAGACAAACAGGTCATCCACAGTGGACAGGTTTGGGCAGAAATTTCAGACTAAGAGAGATTAGGAAGAAAGGGTTTATGATCTCCACCCCCCAAAGAAGCCAATGAAAGCCCGATGAATCACCTCAGAACCATTGTCCATTCCACTTGTTTTGGATATGCCTTCGGGAGGGAATCAATCACTAGAGGGGGGACATGATGGGCGAAGCAAAAGACCAGCAAAAGTGAGGATGGCCCTTAGTGAGATGGATTGGTGCTACTGTATTCTTCTAACAATGGGCTCATGCATGGTGATCATTGTGAGGATGACACAGGGACAGCATTTTGTTCTATTGTACGTCAGGGGAATCAACTTGATGGTTGCTAACAACCATAAGGAAAAGGTCGAATTGGTGATTCGATACTCAGGTGTACATTCTACTCGGCATCCAAGACTGTCTATAAATCTGTTGCTCATATCTTGCTCAGAGATACCAGAAAACATCCAGAACCAAGCTTTTGGCAGATGCCAATTTTCTGGTTGAAAGAAACCCTTTGTCTAGCTGGTCAATACTGTGAAAGAGCTTCTTCAAGCAGGCAGAGAAAGAAAGAGAGAAAGGCTTTTACCTGTTGTTTTGAACATGCAAATAGATGTTAGAGATTTAAATTTCTAAATCTCTATACCTTTGTGCAGAATCTTAGGCTGGGGAAACTTTAGACTATGAGGCTTGAACCCCCTCTACACTTCTCATTTCCCGTAGCAAAAATTAAAGAAAATGCGCAACTGTTTTGAAAAAGAAACACTCAATTGTTTTCACATTGCAAGTGTTTTGGGGCATGTTTTAAAATTCAGTCCACTCTTGGGATATTTTTAGTCTCTGGAGAATGTTCCAGATTGCTGACTCAGTAAGCCCAAGCTCTTAGATGCATGCTTCTAAATTGCACAATGGCACATTGTGTAAGTTACTTGCCATTTGAGTCAGATTGTACTTTCTGGAGTTGGCCTTGGTTTCCTAGGGCCCTTTCTGAGCATCCCTTCAAACACCCCCATTTGAATTTGATGATAGCGCAAGTTCCCAGCATAGCGCAAGCGAAGGGGACCAGCAGTGGCATGTAAACAAACAGAAAGTTACTGTGTTCCTGTCATTTGGAGCCAACAAAGCTCATGAAGTTTAACATCCTAGGTTGCAGAAGGAGAAATGAAAGCCCAGGAAGGAGATCACATTTACCCCAGATCATAAAGGCTTCTGTCCTCTACGTCCCTCTCCTGAGCCTATCCCAGTGGGACATTCCCATTCCATTTGCAGTCCCTCAACCAGGCACTTCTTTTGGTCCAATTAGGATCAGCATTGAGAGCAGGATTGGTGTGCTTGAATCACAATGGCTATTTTTAGGAGCGATAGCCCTAAATCTGAATTGCATTGTATTAATAAAAAAATATCTGAAGTATCTGCCATGGTCTTAGTTTCCTATGGATACCATAACCAAGTCCCATAAGCAGACGACTTTAAGAAGTAGAAATTTGTGTTCTTGTAGTTCTGGAAGTTAAAAGTCTATAACGACATGTCGGCCATATTGACTTGCAGGGAGAGGCTTTGAAAGAGGATCCGTTCAGTGCCTCTCTCCTAGTTTTTGGCGCTTTCAGTAATCTTGGGATTCCTTGGCATGTAGACGGATCTCACATTCTGCCTTCCCTGTGTGTTTAACACTGTCTCCAGATCTGTGCTTTCCTTTTATGTCACTCAGACGGGATTTGGATTTGATTCAATGCTATCAATAGAGCTGTTTAAGCCTCATGTGAAAGATGTCTGACATACTTCAATAAAATGACAACAATATCTCCACAAAGGAACCAGGGACTTATAGAAACAGTATTTATATAAGTGAATTTTGAGCTCTCACTCCACTGTAGCCCTTATATTAGAACAATTGGTTCTTATGACATGGCCCTGCCTGAGATCACGGAAAACGTGGGTACATAGCAAAATGTGGTGAAAAAATCAGATGGTGCCCAGCTACCATGAAAAAGAGCGTTTGGAGTCTTAAAGATTTATCTCAAAACAAACAGCTATCTAAGCTAGGTGCCAACTAAATCCACATGGAAGAAGCATATTAGCCCTGGTGATCTAAGGATTGCAAATAATAAGATCCATACCTTGAGGAGGGAACAAGACTAACATCCACATTTCAAACACCTGGTTTGTGGAAAATCATGGATGATAGTGAGCCCCCAATCCTTTTGCAGGGTCCCTACATGGCTTGAGTTCTTTGTGAGTCCCCATTGCACATAGGCTAGAAACAAATCAGACAAAAGCATTGCAAAGCTGTATTAGGCTGGTATGTAATTTGATCTCCCTCTGGACCCAATGTGAATTTATTCTAAGTTTTTAATATTCTCTGCTTTTTCTTAGATTGAGCTCTTTACTTGTTTTCATATAATCATTGTTTCTGAGTCTTTGCTTGCTTTTGCCCTTGTTTTGTGTGTTTACCTGTGTAGGGAAGCCAGGAGAGATGGACTTATGAAGACAGTAAATAGATTGATGTGTGCCTGGGGCACAGTAGGAGAGAGTAGAGACCATAGGGAATCAACATCAGTGAGTACAAGAAGGAAGAAAAGTTTCCAAAGTTGATTGTGGCGATGATTGCACCCCCTTCTTGATTTGATTAAATTATTTAAGTGTATGATATGTTAATTATAGCTCAATACAATTAAAAAATTACAGCCAAGGAAACCCATGGAACAGATTTACTCTATAACACATGAGTTCACTGTTGAGTCATAGTAGTGTCTATGGTAGTGGGTTTTCTTTACTTTTTTTTTTTTTTTTTTGGCGTCCCTGGGTGGGCTCGAAGGGTTTTCTTTACTTTTAAGAAAGAAATGTTGGCATAAGTTTTACACATCAGACTTGCCTATATATTACTAAAGCTCATCCTAGCTCCAGTGCTTTCAGCACTGTAACAACTCACATCCAAGAAAAACAAGATGAGGTTTCTGTGGTTTGTCTCCTCTGGCT
Organism: Tenrec ecaudatus; assembly: GCF_050624435.1. NCBI lineage: Eukaryota > Metazoa > Chordata > Mammalia > Afrosoricida > Tenrecidae > Tenrec > Tenrec ecaudatus. Next base: position 104,829,905 of record NC_134539.1, on the reverse strand, counting down.
CTTCCTGTAGCCAAGGCTTAAATCAGTGGTTCACAAAGTATAGTCTCAGAAAGTCTCAAAGTGTAAGACTGAAAGCATCAGGATCATCTGGGAAGTTGGTGGAAATGCATTCCTGTAGTTCACCCTCTACCTACTAGCTCATCAATACTGGATAGGGCCCACCAATCTGTGTTTCCTAAAGTGGTCCAAGGGATTCTTATGCACAGTGGAGTACCATAACCATCACTCTAAGTATCCACGATTTAAATCAAAATCTCCAACTACGTGAGTCTTCCTGGTACATTGCTCATCAAGCCTTAAAGGTGCCAGATTAACTAACGTCTACATAGTAGATATTGAAGCAAACTTATTTTTCCAGAGTCACAAAATACCACTGAAAGGGGAATTGAGAATATAACAGCAGTCTTCCTGAGTCATTAAGTAAGGACACGGAGTGCCTCTATTCATAAACTCAAGGCTATTTGGGCCAGAATAGGGAGTTGACAAATTTTCTGATTAGAACAGAGAGAAACAGAGAAATAGGATCAATCGGAAAATCACCCACCCTTCCATTTATTAACTGTGCAGTGACTTAGCAATTATAGGAATACGAGAAACCCTATTGGTATTTTCCAAGAAAAAATATCATTAAATACAAATTTTATTTGTTTAAGGGTAGGGCTGTGCAGCCAATTACTTGAAGTGCTATCAATAAATTGTACCCTTGTAAAAATCTGGGCAAATGTTGCATGCTAGATAGATTTACAACACACACAACAAGAAGAGTAGCTGTTTAGCTGCTTATGCTCAGCCAAGAACTCGTGGGATTTGGCCTTTAGTTTGGAGGTTCAGCATCATGGTTTCATGGGCCATCCCAGTTGATTGGCCTAATAATGGGTTTAAGTGCTTCTGCTCTACCTCCTACTTCATTGTGTTGGATCTGGGGTCTTTAAAGTTTGCAAGCAGCCACCCAAGGCATGCCAATCAATCTCTATTCTCTTGAAGCAACAGAGGAAGAGAGTCAGGAATAGAAGGAGAAAATGGAAAGTGTGACTAATTGCCTCAGTGAAAACCTGCCTCCTTTGCCAGGAGAGCAGGAGAATAGATGGGGCCTGCTTCCCATTACAAAACATTTTATTGAAAATTCTATAAAAGAATCCTGATCAAAAAGTGGAAAATAACCAAACAGATCTTCAGATTCTCACAGACTATACACTTTGTGGAGTCATGGAGGCTGAGGGAAGCCATGAAATGATTGCCCTCATGTAACTTGAAGAATGTCATCCCTGCCACTGAGCTGGGTCTGTGAAAACTGTTGATTTGACCTATGTTTTGCTATGAATAGTCGTAACAGCAACACAAATGAATTTAAAAAGAAAGAAAGAAAAATTCAAATTCTTCAGCATCACTTCCTTTGTGTTTCTGGGAACTATAGAGACTTTTAGGACACTGTGCTACTGATGAGTTATAATTTCTATGCTTTTTAGGGACTGTAAATTTTTTATAACCATTTTATTGGGGGCTCTTACAACTCTTGTTACAATGCATACATCAGTTGTACCCAATATATTTGCACATATATTGCCATCGTTCTTTTCTAGACATTTACTTTCCATTGAGCCCTTGGGATCAGCTTCTCTTGTCTTCCCCCCCCCTCCTCCCCACCCCACCCCACCCCACCCTAAAAAACCCTCATGACCCCTGGATAGAGTGTAGATTCTTAATTATTTTCAAATCTCACACCAACCGCTGTCTCCCTTCCCCTCTGGTTTCTGTTGTTCTTCCTCCTGGCTGGGGGTATGTGGTTATGTGCCATTCATTGCAATCGGTGCCCCCATCCCACCCCTCTTCTCCCCGCCTTCCCTCTATCCTTTTGGCATCTCTATTCTCATTCCTGTTCCTGGGTTTCATGTGTTTTGATCTTCCATGTATTTTATCTCTCACCTATACCTGTGTACATGCTCCCGTGTAGTCTAGATTGGGAAGCAGCACTGGGGTCATGATAGCAGTGGGGGGGTGCGGAGGTCTCAAGGGATCAGAGGTATATTGCATGGACCATTGGTGCTCTACTGCACCCTGATTGACTCAAACCCTCCCTGCGACCCCTCTGTGGGGGGATGTTCCATTGTCCATAGATGGGCTTTGGGTCTCCGCTCCAAACCCCCTCCTTTCTCACCAATGCATTTTTGTTTGTTTACTGTTTGTTGTGAGTCTTGATGACACCTCACAATCGCACCAGCTGGTGTGCTTCTTCCACGTGGGCTTGTTGGTTTACTGTTGGATGGCCACTTGTTTAACTTCAAGCCTTTAAAACCCCAGACACTATAGCTTTTAATAGCCAGGCACCATCCTCTGTCTTCACCACATCTGCTTATACACCCATTTTGTCTTCAGCGATCATGTAGGGGGTGGGGGAGGGTGAGTATCACAAAATTCTAATTTGTTTGAACAACGTGTTCTTATATTGAGGGAAGGTATGAGCCCAGGCCCAAAGCCTGTCTGCAACTTCAGTGTATTTCCTTATAAATATATGTACATAACTATAAATATATACATAGGCCACTATTGTTATGGATTGATGTATCTACATAAGTGCACACCTCTGTTAATCTCCAGATCTATGCCTTTGCTTCCTAGAGCTTGCCTCTGTTTCCTTTTGCCTCCTCCTGCCCCGCCATCACTTTCCCCCTTCTTCCACCTCTTAGTGCTTCCTCTCCACTAGCTTAGTGTTGCTCTAATACTCTCAGGATCTCTACCCTCTCCTAGATGCTGGGTCTGCTTCCCTCGCTGTCCCCCTGTCCAAGACACCATCTGCTCACCACACCCTTCTTCCCACCTCCTTCTTTCCTCTCTACCTTCTGGGGCCATTGACCCCCATTGCTTTCTCCTTGGGCTTCCCTCCCATGGTCCCACCCCTCTAATCAGGCAAACCTTCCATGTCCTAGTCCAAACAATAAGAAAACATACGGTTGAAGAAACAAAAGGAAAGAGAAAAAGATGAGAGAGGAAAAAAGAAAGAAAAAAAACAAAAACAACCCCAAAGCCCTACATAGGTCCAGGTCTGTTTGCTGGTCCCCATGAGACCCTCCCCCTTGATCCTGAGGGAGATCCAGGGGCTGCCCTTCCTAGCCCACAATCCATTCTTGGGGCTCCTCAGGGGCTCTGTGGCTCGGCTTTGCTCCATTTGCTGACCTGTTATGCTTCATTCCCCCACTGTGTCCCCACCCACCATGTGTCTCCATTTTTGTCCCCTGTCTCTGTATGCTCCAATTAGGGGACAACCTGTCTTGAGTTGTTGGTAGTCCCACAGTCCTCTCTGTGCCTCAGCTGCTCATGCAGGGACCTCAGCCTCTGGGCTTGGTGTGCCTATATGGAGTCTAGGCCGACTGCCCCTTTCTCTTTTTCCTTCTTGGTTTGCTTCTGTCTGGGTCTGGTAGGTTTTATGTCCTTCTCTGTGGGACACAGTTCCAGGGTGGGGGTCAGGCTGGTTCTCATTGGGGCCGGCCCTGTAGAGACTGGAAATTTGTATGGGAAGAGAAAACCTCATCATTTTTCTTTGGAGTTGTTGGTAGATTTGAACTCCTGACCAATGCTTATCCCACAGTGTCACCATGGCTCCTTTTAAAGGCTTCCAGTGGGGTCACACTGGTGCCTTGAGATGAGGACTCTTGACTGTATTTTGGGCCATACAATGAGTGAGTGATCTGGAATCACTGCTCTTGATGGTATTGAGCATTTTTCATATCTTTAATACTGTTATTTGTCCATTATACCAATCCCACTGCCAGGGGTCTGATTCTGACTCATAGAGACCCCGTGCAGGTTTCCTGAAGCTGTAAATCTTCGTAGGAACAGCTGGTGGGTTTGATTCCCATTAGTCTGGCTCTGTGGTTTCCAAGGTTTGGGTATTTCATCTTGTATTTGTCTTCTATTAACCTAGACTAGACTTGGTCTAGTATGAACCATATCCCTGTGATCGAGTTTTTTGAGCTTCTTTCCTTAGCTACAAAATGCAGAAAGTGGCTTGTCTAAGGTCACATCAACGGTGGTGGCTGTCTCTCAATCGTTTTTAAAGTCAGAAGAGTCAGTAATACTGGTTTCCACATTATTAAAGAAAATGTGCCAGTGCATCTAAACCCACGTATAAAAGTTTTGTATTTTATGTGTAATATGTATTTGGTAACTGCCTTCAGGCTATGTGTGAGCCCACTCTTCCAACCCTGTGTTGATCATTGTGATGGAGGATTTTCACCTTTTCAATAACCCTATGCTTTTCTAAGCACGAGGCCTAGGCTCCTGATTGAGCACTACATTGAAAAAAAATTTTAAGTAGGACTTTTTTCTTATTATTTTAATTTGAACATATCTGAAACCAGGTTTCATCTTAGCATTGGATTGACAGATGATTTTGTCTTAAGCAATACAAACAGAACAAAACAAAATCCCGTGGCTTCCTGTTTGGGTTTTATATGATTTTCTGTATATGAGATCCAGGATCAGTAGATCTATAGAGGCAGTAACTGGATTGAGAATTGCCCAGGGCCGTGGCAGGGGAGGATGGTATGTGGCAGGGAATGGGGAGTTAACAACAAGTACAAGAAGCCACTGTTCTGAAATTGATTGTGGTGATGATTGCACAACTCTTAGTGTGACTGAATGATTAAAGTGTACGATGTGTGAAGCATCAGCCAATACAACTATTTCAAACAAAACAAGACAAAAATTAAACATCCCCTCCCCCCTAGTTGCCATTGAGTCCATACTGAGTAGAACTGAGTTCTGTGGGTTTTCTTGGCTGCAGTCTTTTCAGTAGCGGACAACCATGTCTTTTCCACAGGGATTCTGGGTGAACACAAACCTCCAAACTTTCAGGTAACAGCTGCTTGTGTTAGTTGCTTGCACCATGCAAGGACTCATGATATTCAGCATTCCTGGCTATCAACATTCCACAATATTTCTGTATCGGTTGTCATTATTGACCCTTGGGTGGCACAAATGGTTTGCATCAGCGGATAACCGCCAAGTTGGCAACCTGCCGCCAACAAAATGGCCCCGTGAAAGAAAAGCTTAGAGATTGGCTCTTGTAAGGATTACTCACAGCCAATGACTTCAAGTGACCCTACATAGGAGTTTAGGAACTCTAAATATTGATGAGCGCAGAAAGCCTTATCTTGCTCCTGAAGAGTGGCTGGCAGTTTTAAACCCAATGCCCAGCCCACAGTGCCACCAGGACTCCTTCCCGAGACAGCTCAGTTCTACTCTTACCCACCCTGAGTTCAAATCAACTCCACAGTAAACAGTTGGGTTTTTTTTGAGGGGGGGCAGAGGGGTTGCAATCAACAGCTGCTGCAGACCTCCCAGGAGTGTCCTTGTCATCTGGGCTGCCTCAGCTGCCACCCTTCCACTTGGCACCCCAAGGCAGATTCCCTATGATCTGGCAACCAAAAGGTTAATGCTTGCTCACTTGGGCCCATCCCATTGACTGGTGGATGCCCAGACCTTTCTTAAATGTAAATGTCACTCTGACTGGAAGGAGAACTTCTCAGGGTGGTGGTGAAGCAGGTGGAGACCAGGCTTATTGGTTGAATCGAGACTGACGAAGCCCTCAAGCCTATGACCCTTAGTCAACCATCACTTTGGGAAACGTTTACCGTTCACACTAGACAGGTTTATAGGAGGACCGATAACACTAGTGAGGCACGCACACCTTTGAATATTAGACCGTTTAAAATCAAAGGGGAAGCATTTCCCCAAAGACAAAGTTCAGAGGGTGAGGAAAGGAGGGGAAGTGGAAGCAAGGAATACAGGAGGAAGTAGGAGAAATGATTGCAATGAAGGAAACGAAATATATATGAACTGTTGAATATAAAGCAGATGATTTTCTCTGTCAACCTGCACCGGTTCACCATAAAGAGAGTGAACAAGAAGGAGGATGAGAAAACAAAGATGATGACAACCGCCTAGAAAGACTCAAACGTATTTTAAAAAAATCACAACGAGGCCAGGTCCCATACACATTTGCTTTGACTGACAATGGTAAGGATGCAGTTAGAAAATAGAAAATGAGCAGGTCACTTTTCTGGTCCCCAGGTCACATCACACCTTGTAGGTATATGACTCCATAGGGTGTTGGAACGTTTGGGGTAGGGAGAATGTGGAGGGGAGTGAGGTCCTGGGACGCCTCAGGAAAGAGTAGCCCCAATCTCCTGAGGAATAAGAGGAACTCCGGGGCAGGGCAGGGCAGGGCAGGCCATGTGAGCAACCACAGGACACGAACAAGATGCAGCCCAACTTGGTCGTTGTGGCTGGGCAATGACATAGGGTCTTAGTGGAAATATGTGCCCCATGATGTCTCTTCCGTTCTTCGAAAGGGACCTAAGAAAGAGACAAAGATCATCAACAACACTCAGAGGTAACCGCTGCCCAGAGCTGACTGTCGACACCCTGCCTTCCCTACCTTCAAGAGAGGCCCAGAGGTGGGCTGTTTGTTGGAGGGACGAGGACAAGAGGCAGAATGCACCAAGGGCCAGGGGGAGCACGGAATGGCAGGCCTTTGTAAACTAAAAATTCAGAGAAGCTGGGATCTAGCTGAGTGAGTTGTCCTAGGACAATGGACAAGGGCAGGTGGGACCTGACTGAAACTGGGTGAATGCTTAGGCCACAAATAGCTATCAGGGCCCTGTCTGTCTGCTTCAGAAAATGCTTCTTTCTCAGCTCGTTGCTTAACATTTAGAAGGTATTTACAAAATGACCATCACTTATTAACTCATTTAATTTTCACACCTACTTGAAGGGACCAGTATTATTTCTATACTTACTTGAAAGATCATAAAAAGAGACACAAAGAGGTAATCAGACTTGCCCAAGTGAGATGGGGAGGAAGTGACAAAGCTGGGATTTTAGAGCCAGTACTCCTACTCACTGTGCCTCACTGCCTGTGGCAAATGGGAGCCTTGATAATTGTCCCCCAAACGCCACTCCCAACCTCCCACTCCAGCCCACAGGTTCACAGTAACAGCGGTGCACCTTGGACCCAAGATTCCCCTTGTACTTACTGAACGTGGAATCAGTCTGTGCCTGGGAGTTCATAAGGTCTAGGCTTACACGTGAGCTTGATTGTTGGTTCAACGAAACAGAAGTCTTAACCTGCCCTTCTCCAAACCCAAACACTTAAAACAATTCCAATGTACAGTCTCTCAAACACTAAAAGCTAAAGAGAGGAGAGGGGAGCAAGGAAGAGGGCAGAAAAAGACATTATGGATGCACCAAAAAAGCATCTTAAAAACATTTTCTTTCTTACAAACGGTCACTGTAACCACCTGCCAACACCTGGCCACTATTCTCCAAACCACTTGATTTCTCTGCCTTTCAACGCTTCATTGAGAACGTCTTTCAAAAGCTCTACCTGCCCAGGGCTTCCCTTCAACCAGCCCCCTTTGAAATGTTTTCAGTATTTTAAAGACTTCAACATCTTGGCCTCAAACAGACAACATCTTGGCCAGAAACAAACCCTTTCATGGCTTCTCCAATTCTGCCTCTTTTACGTTTCCTGCTGCTGGGTCATTATCACAAAGGCTAGGGACAAGCTAGTGACAAGGAGAAGGCTCTTGAGCAGGAAGGGAGATGGGAAACCCAACCTTTGAAACCCTTTGTCCCTGTCAAAGCCCAGGAACCCAGATCTCTTCCCTCAAGTTTCATGTTGCTTAAGCCCTGGCGCTGCTGGTTTCGGGGTCGGCTGGCTGGCAGATAGAGGGCCGGTATTAACTCCGGAGCCTCCATCAGACCTTTCTGACACGGTGGTGAAGATACACGCAGTCAGGGCTGAGCAACCTGGGAAGCAATTATCTAGGGCTTTGGGCAATTTGCCTCAGCGTTGTTCTCACCCCCAACTCCCTGGGTCTGTGTCCATTTTCTTCTTCACTGGACGTGAGTCCAGTCCTTGCGGGACGCCACAGCAACTCACCGTTTTAGAGATCAGCATCCTTGGCTTAGATTGCTACTCTGGTGAGCTCCGTGCGATCCATGAAAGTTCTACTAACTGGTCTTCTCTCACCTCACTGCAAATGTTTATTTCTAGCTCCCTCATTGACTTTAAATTCCCACTCTCCCTACCTAGTAGGGGGTCTGGTGGTTCAGGGGCTGAGTCCATGTTGTGGACTTGGGTTTGACGTGAAGCCACTCACCTTGGGGTGGCCATCATCTGTGTGTCACTGGACCTGCGTGCTGCTACGGTGTGAATTTCCTCGGAGCTTGCAGACTAAAAAGGATGAGGTAGAGAGGTGTGGCCACTTCATTCCAAGAATAGCCAGCGGAAAGCCCTGTGGATCGCAATGGTTTGATCTGCAAGCCCGGATAAGGAGGGCTCAAGACGGCCTGGATTCACTTTGCTGTGCATGAACATGCGCTCACTCCATAGTTCGGGCCAACTCGACAGCAGTTAACAGGAACAACTACTGATGAGACACCGTCAATCTACATACTTGCTGCGTACATTTATTTGCACGGAGCCTGCTCTTAGCCAGGTTGCTTAACATGAGATTCAATTCAAAACTTCTCCCTCTCCAAAGGATTGGACACTAGAAACAATCCAGCTTTTTTTGAGACGGCGAATTTTAAAAAGCTCAAAATGGAACATAAGAAGGTAGTAAACTAATTTAAAAGAGTTCTTCAAATGCCTCATCAATACTTGGTTTCCTTCACTGGTCATTTCTCAGGACGGAAGTATTCTAATGTATGCAACCTTTCATCTCCAGAGCTTCCCGAAACCCCCAGTCCTCCTCCAGCCTCCCTCTTCTTCCCGTTACTGCTGCCAGAAAGGACTTGATGGCAGTGAGGGGCTTACATTTTAATTGTTAAGGAAGTATTTCAGGATGCTGCCGACAGATGGCGCCAACCTCTCTTGGCTCTCCCTGTGGTCCTTGAGCCAGCAGCTCGCGGTGGGGGGAGAGGCCCAAGGGCAGAAGAACCGCTAAGCTTGAGCCAAGATTTCTTTTGGCATCTGGAATGCATTATAAACAGCCCACAATCTGGGTCTCCTCTCCTCAGAAGAGAAGGAAGGCAAGAGAGATGGAAGGCAAGAGGGAGCCTGCAGCACTCAGGGAGGGGAACAGGGCAGAAAAGGAGCAGAGTGTCGGGGTGTCCTTCCTGGGAAGGGTGGCCCCTTCCCGGGTTGGCCTCTCCAGTCCCCACACATCCACTGTGTAGACAGAGGCATGCAGCCTGGAATAAGGAAGTCCAGAGCCAGAGGGTTCTAAATATAGGAATGGCATGACAGGGTACCTAGACACTGACACCCCCCCCCCCCCGCCCCCCGCCCCTTACTGCCAACCATTTTCCTCCTAGACTGGAGACATAAGGGGAGGGGTGGAGGCCTTCCACCTTCCTCCTCTGCGCACAACGTTGTTGGTTTCCAGAATAACATCACCTACTTTCTCTGGGTGACTAATAGATACTGCTAAATGGATCATGTTCCAGAAAATATCGACCCCAGAGCCTGTCTGATTTCACTTTCTTTCTTTCCTTTTTTTTCTGGGGTTTCTTGGTGAAAAGCAGTTTTAACAGCTGCCTGGCTTCACCACTTAGAGCCTTAACAGTTACACAATCTGCATGGAAAATGTGGTCTAGATCCCGCTCTTGGCGAAGGGGCTCTGAGGGGGAAGAACACATGGTGGGTGGGGGTTGGGGGCTGAGGGGGTGGGCTGGTGGTGGGGGGCTGAAAGGGCAGGGTAGTGGGGGCCAGGGTGGGGGTGAGTCAGCTGAGCAGCCCCAGTTGTGATGAATCTCACATTAGGGAGGCCCCCCTGGCTTCCCTAAGGATCAAGAAAGGTGAGGTATGAGTTCTTCCTACTACTGAGGTCAGGGATGCCTCGTGGCTAAGGTAGGAGAGGGGCTGGCCTACCCCTGGCGCTAACAGCCAGTTTTCGCTCTGTCCACTGGGGGGCTACACCTGTTCATCAGGCGGGTGATGGTAAGCCCATAATGTAATCATCTCTTACGTTTCTAGAGTGGACTTTAGCGGCAGGATCCTCACATGACATACAGGAGCCCCAGGCTTTATTGTAGGCCTATGCAGCCCATGTGCAACCAGCGTCTGTCAGCATGGTTATGACGCTCAACAGGCTTCAGAGGAGCTTCCAGATAGATTAGGAAGAAAGACGCGGTGATCTACTTCTAAAAATTAGCCAATGGGAACTATGGGTTGCAATGGTCCAATGCTTACGTAGTCATGGAGATGACACATGGTGTCAGCGTGAGTCAGGGGCCAACTCAATGCCAGCTAACAACAACCACAATCACTGTCCCAGGGACTTCAACACGCTTGTGGACAAATGGAGTGCAAAGATATTGGAGGGCCTTAAAAAGCCTGTGGAAACATGCCATTATCTTCCACTTTCACTTCCCCACAACCATTTTGAAGCCCTTTGTGTATCTAGTTCAATCCCACCGGACGTGGATGCCCTAATGTGTTCAACTTCATTCTTGTCCCACTGGTCCTGGACATTGTGTTTCAAGAGCAGGATGTGAAAGGAAAGGTTCAGGCCTACCAACAGCCCAGGCCAGGCTAAGGTGACTTGTGGACAGTGGCTGGCTATACCTCCCCAGCCTTCCTGCAGGTTATCAGTACGCTACTAGCTCCTGACCAGGGCCATCCTGCAAGTGATCCCACAGATGTTGTCTTCTGCCCCTTTCTGATGACTCCTGAGGTAAAATAGAAACTATTGCTGATTGATGCCTAAGTCAGTTCCAAGTCTGAAAAGTTAGATCTGGTGAATATAGGAGTAAGTAACCTACAAATGGTGAGAGTAAACTTTAAGAGGAATAAAGGACAAGAGACATGAATCTAGTGAACCATAAGGTGAAAGGAGATGCCGGGGTGGCACAGAGATAAATGGATAACCAAAAAGAGTATTTGGAAAGCCCGTAGCTCTACCTAGCACCTTCCACAATGTTATTAAAAACACACAGGTCTTGCTCAAAGAAACGTAAGAATAACATATCTTAAAAATAAGTCATAAGTTCCTTAAAGGCAGAATTTATTTCCTTTATTTTTAGCATCTCCAACAAGCTCTGAATATGAATAATTGCATATATATGTCACAGTTTACAAGGTATTTTATATGTGATAAGTTTTCAATACAGTCTACTTGACTAAATGAATGAGTAAATTATAGGAGAGATGATGTCACACATTCAAGGAAGTCCAAAAAGGATGCATCTACCAGCATGGACAGATCATAATCTCACAATTGTTATGGTACCATCACACCTTCTATAATCTTGTCTCTTCACTTCCCTACTTAGTTTCCTTGACACCCAACACAGCTTTCCTTTCTGACCGATGAGGCAGAACAAGGGATAGCCTGGGATTTGGAGTCAAGCGATTCCTAGATTTGGATTCTGGCTCCATTAAACTGCCTCTGTGATCTCGACTGAGTCTTCTTTTTTGAAAGAGGGCTTTGAGGTAAAAGAACACAGAACTACTGGGGAGATTCATGTAGGGATTCAATGAATCACATTTTCAAGCTCATTTTATTGTAGGGATACGGAGGCACTGAGGTGAAGCAACTTGGCTGAGGTCAGTCAGGTATAACAGAACCAAGACCCAAACTCATGATCTGCCAAATTCTGGGTTTCTTAGCCAGAATCAAGAGTATGTGGGTAGTGCAAGTTCTTAAAATGCCATCCACAGCCTCCTAACGGAAAGAACAGAGGTGATGTACACCCTGAAGCACGCCAGAAGAAAGGCCTGGCAATCTCCTTCAGAAAAATCAGCCACCCAAACCCTATGGACACAGTTCTACTCTGACACATATGGGGGCATGGCGAATCACAATGGAGCCCATGGCGACTGGCTAGCCAGAACCAACGCAGTTCAGCACGTTGGCTTAACATATGTAGGGCTGAGATGACGGTGCCTTGTGGCCAACAATTGAGGATCTTTTTACCTGAGTAAAGCAAACTCTTTCAAAATGGTGGTCCGAATATGCTGCATTTTTGAAAGCAGCACAAAGAGCAAGGGTATTGGTGGAGCCAGAGTTCGGCTTCTACCCTGTGGTAGTTACATAATCTGGTGTCAATTTGGGGCTTGAGAGGAATAAGAGTGAAGGGGTGGAGTCTAGTCTGCCAATCAGGTCATAGCCAAGGAGGCCTCTGTGTGGGCATGGCCTTCTGAAGATTCTGGAAACTCCAGTCTTTCCTCCTTGGAGGCAGGAGACACACACTCTCTCTGCTCAATCCCTGAGAGACTCTCTGCTGACAAGACTCATGAAGCTACCCTGATGCAGCGAGAGCCCTGGGCCTGGAGAAGCCACGTGGAGCCCCCTGCCAGCGCTGAGATGATTACAATGCCACTGGGTCCACAAGGCTTCCCACCCACTGGGCCTGTGATTTTCCTGCACTCCGCGTCATTGCTTTAGTTTCATGAGTCTGAAGAGGACTTTATAGATGGGTATCAGGCATATGGGCTAATATCAGACTTATGGACTTGATGTGGACTGGGCTGGGATGTTTTCTCAATATTCAATTGCTTATGTATAGAAAGCTCTTTCCCCTACACGTAGGAGTGTCTGTGGTGTTTCTCTAACCTATCCAGATAAACACATACTCTGGGGCTGAGTCTCTGGAGGGTGGGGCTCATGACACCCAGTTGGTGGTAATGAGCAGGGTGCTCAGTCCCTGGGTGCCTGAGTCATCACCCATAGAATCACGTTGCTCGGCTGAATCATTTTGGAAGAACTTCCCAACTGTAACATTTAGAAGTTCCGAAGTGTCTTGGCCCCTGGTGGTGCCTGTTTAGTCAAGTGCTTGACTGCTAACCAAAAGGCTGGGGGTTGGCATCCATCGGGAAGTGCCTGAGAAGGGAGGCCTGAGATCGCTTCCAAGGAAGCAGCTGCTGAAAACCCCACAAAGCACCGTTCTACTCTGACACATCCAGGGTTTTCGTGGGTTGGAGTGGACTGTGTTGCTTTTTACGTGTTATTTTACTGGAAATCTTTTGTTTAGGTGAGTGTGTGCTTAACTAGACACGAAAGAACGGCTTTCACAGTGGTGGTCTGTATATGTTTAGTCCCTCTCCAGCCCCTGAAGCGAGAAGGCGCGGCTCTTGTCAGAACCACAACTTGACTATAGGAACCGACTGCTTTTTGAGAGTTTGCATCTTTGCGGAAATTCTAAAGATTGGATTTTTGTCTGTAAAATGTTTATTTTTTTTCCGTGGAGAAGAATCCACAGGCTCTTCCAAGCTTCACTTTTTCTTAACTATCTCCTCATTCCGTTCCTGGGCTTTCCTCTTATTTCTATAAAGGAAATTCTAGTGTTGCTGAAGACCCCAACGCCTACTTCGTCTGCTCCAAGGAGCTGCTCTGAATTGGAGACATTTGTTCTCAGTGCTCTCCAGATGTCTCTGGGGCGAGCACATTCCTAGCAGTGTCAGTTAGGGTGAAAGCCAAGGCGGAACAACGGCCCAGTGTTTAGGCTCCAGCAGTCTGATGACAGTGCTTTGGAGGACAGTGTTCTTTTTCCTTTTGAGTCTTCCTCATCTATCAGACAGCAGCGCACACCTTCCTTTGAGCTTCTGCATGACCACAGTTCCCTAGTGTAACGAGGCTCCCTTTTGAAATCCTAATTTTGCATGAAATGGGGATTAACTCATAATTATCCTTATATTATTTTTAGTATCAGTAGATTTTCATTTCTGAAGTTCAGTCTTACCTGGTAGTTGAGAACACAACCTTGCCCAATGTCGAGTACATGTAGTCATTTCTGGAGTTTTTTTTTCTTTTCTTTTTTCGTCTTTAATTCAAGTTCAGGGTTCTCCTACCTCAAAATGTCTTTCCAGAAAGCTGAGTTTGACAGTGGGAAGGGGGAGGCTTCAACAGTAGGGATGTGCCAGGTCCCCACTGATGCCTTCCGGTGTAGCCTTCCTTACTCCCTCTCTGGTATGAGGTCATATAGTGAATGCTTCACCTCCTTCATATCCCAGCTCTGGATTCTGATCCACTGGTTCCCAGCCCAATGTCTATTTGTCCTGCCCCCTCCCCTCCAAGAGAATGACTCTGTGGCTGCTCCCCTCACCCCAAAAGTGTATCCAAGCACATTAATAGCTCTGCTCTGCTCAGCCATCTGGGAATCCCTATGCTCTACTCTGCTGGTGGGCACTTTACCATGACTGAAAACAACCAAATAGACAGACAGACAAATTAAAACCCACTGATATTAAATCATCTGACTGATAGTTCTGCTAGAGGGCAGGGATGAACTGCCCTTTAGGGTTTCTAAGGCTGTGATCTTTATGGAAGCAGATGGTCACATCTTTCTTCTGCAGAGCACCTGGTAGGTTTGAATTGCCAACCTTTCAGTTAGTAGCTGAGAACTTAGCTACTGCACTAGCACGGCTCCACTTTACCACTGGGGGTGGTGCTCTTTTTTTATTACTTTTTTATTGCATCTTTATGTGAAAGTCTCATCTGCCAACTTAGTGTTTTCCACCAACCCGGGGAGCAGACGCTTTCACGGCCTTCACAATCATTTTCTTAGGTGCTGCCTCTGTGGGAGGCTTGGCAGCAGCCATTGCTGTCCTTTTAGACACTTGCTTTGCCTTTTTTTTGCTTCCTTGGCAGCCCTGATAGCCTGTTCTCGTGGGGCCTTTCTAACCTCAGGTTTCTGATTCCTCTTGGCCCTTCTGTCAGCAAGAGATGCACCAGTGATGGCCTTCTGGCATGGGACTGCACGGCAGCTTCTTTTCCTTTGAATTTCTTCCGACTGCCCTTTCTTGTGCTTCCTCCTGTAGAGGACAGTGCAATTGATCCGCCGAGGGTTCTTCTCGGAAAGGATTTGCATTTTGCATTAAGGAATTGGAAAACCTTTCCCTGGGTCCTGGCGTAGCGCTGCCGGTGTCCGGGGTAAGGCTTGCACCCACTGAAAGTGCACAGCTGGACCTTCATGGCTGTGGCAGCAGAGGGCCGTGGAAGGCGGGGGTGACACTGTTAGTGACCCTTGAGTTGGCTGTGACTCATGGGGACCACATGCCCAACAAAACACTGCCCAATCTTGTATTATCGTTCCAATTGCTGGTATTTTGAGCTCTTTGTTGTGGCCATTGAATATTCCCAATGCTTTTCAACTGGCAGGCAGTGGGGGTGGGGGTGGTGGTGGGGAGAGATCTCACCTTCCAGTGATGGGCTGTTATGATACATTAATTTTCGCTGGCTAAGTTTTAGAAGTTGAACTCCAGGCCCTTCTTCCTTGTCTATCTTGGTCTGGAAGTTCTGCTGAAGTCTGTCTACCATGGGTGGTGACCTTACACAGCTTCCAGCATCATAGCGCGAACCAAGCCACCCACCGCAGTAAGACAAACTGACAGGGGTGGTGGGAAAAGTCAAACTCACTGCCATTGTGTTGATACCGACTCACATGGCCCCTAAGGGACAGAGAAGGGTTTCTTATACTCTTGAGTCTCTTCAGGGACAGACAGCTTCATCTTTCTCCTGAGGACTGACTGATCTTGCGCTTAGCTTCCTAATGCTTAGCCCACTACATCATCATGACTCTTTATGATGGGAAGGTGGGGGGAATACATTAGAAATGGTCTTTTGCTTGGAAGAGAGTAGGTCAAGGAGAAGCAAAGAATGAAATGAATTCAGGAGGATAGAGCCACTAGATGGGCCTGGAAGCCCCACAGAGTGCTTGGGTTTTACTTCCCTGTGGAACCCGGAGAGGGAGGGAAGCGCACTGCTGAACTCCATTCCTTTTGGTTAAGAATGTAGCTTTGGCTTTGAACACCCGTTCTCAATGTATCAGTGAGATGCCCCGCCTAAGCTACTCGAACTCATGGAAATGTCTTTATTTTGGACATACTTTCTATCCAAATAAAAACATTTCTTTTTTTAAAAACATTTTATTAGGGGCTCATACAACTCTTATCACAATCCATACATATACGTACATCAATTGTATAAAGCAAATAAAAACATTTCTAATCGAAGTGCTCCCTTTAAAACATCAAGTAAGTGCTTTCCTCGTTGAGTGGCTGCGTTCTTCAGGGGAATGTTGGAAAGGATCATGGGGATCTTGAGCTAATTGCCTCACAAGAGAAGGTGAAAAGATGAACTTTCAGTGACCACAAATGAACCATTTTCACGCTTTTCATAATTGGCTTCAACCGTGAGTCATGACTGGGGGGCGATTTGTTGGCAACTTCTGATTCTCCATGAACCAAGCAGGGTGTCGAATGGAGGACCAGGTACAGATACCTGGTTCTCCCCATCAAATAAAGGCTTTAGTTTAGTGAGCATCATGGCTCAGAAAACAATCATTATCTCACCATCATCATCAACAACAACAACAACAACAACAACAACAACAACAACAACATTTCTCTTACTAACTCTAGAAACTAAAGGAAAGAAGAAAACATCAAGTCTTTTTCTCTCTCTGCCTCTCGAGCCAGCTGGCTGATTCACCTTCTGCATATTAATGGTGGAAACCAGCCATTCTCGCCCTCAGCACCACTGCCACGTTGGGCCCGATAATTCTTTGTTGTGGGGGATGCCGTGTTCACCGGAGGACTGTTAGCAGAATCACACGTATCCCAAAGGTAGCAGGAGCCCTTTCCTCTCTCAGTCCCAGTTCTGATGACCACACATGTTCCCGGACATCCCTCAGTGTCCTCTGCAGGGTAAAACTCACCCTGATTGGGGACCACTGCTTTATGTAATTTACATACCAGAGTATGTACTGCCTCACTCAGTAGTAAATACTCATGCATTCAACGATACATATAAAAAGGAATTTACCGACTAGAAATTTACTAATCGCTACAATGGAAGCACCCGTTTTGAGTCCAAGTCCAGCATTTGACATTATCATTAAGTCTATTTTTATTCCACACCCCTTTCCGCCAGCATTTTATAATATTTATGAACTATTGCTGCTCTACAAGAAGTTTAAAACGATGTCTCTACATTTTTCTCTTCTCTACTTTCAATTCACATTTTTCTTGGATAACATTATTTTGGATTGATTATAGAAAAAATACCAACAATAATGAATTGATTTACCAGAGGGTGATTTCATAGAGTTTTCCAACTAATAATCTACTGGGATTTGAATAGATCATTATTCCAATAAAATCCAATCTTAAACTATAAATCATTATAATACCTATTCACAAGTTTCCATTTGGGGCAATGTGTAGGAAATTAGTTAATTTGTAGATTTCTGACTCACCACACACACACATTCTCTGTTTATATTTCAATGCTTACATAGCATACTTATAGTTCATTACATTATTCCAAAATGTAGCCCATGTGTATAGTATGCTTATTAGGCTTCTCTGAGTATACTCTACATCAATGCCTTATCACTACTTTTATTCCACAACGAATCACTTATGAACTATTGATCCACGTTGTGATTTGGGGCTACGACATAAGACAATGGAAACAACAACAACCAAAAGAGAAACCTAAACAATTTAAGCAAGAACTTGTAAAGAAAATGTTAGTTGTACTAAATTACATCCTATGAAGGAAATGTTAGCCAAGATGCATAATCTAATGCAGTCTTTGTAATTTAGCTAGACTTTTAGGTTAAAGTATATATTAGCTGATTTAATCTTACCTTTCACATGTATAAAATGAAGTCAATAATTGACCTTATTACATTCTCCGATTATGGTATCATTCCCACCTGAAGATTCCTATCAGGTGACCTTTAGTGGTGTGGTGGTTTCAAACACAGGCATTAAGAAGACAGAGCTAGGCCACTGATGCAATTTTAGATGCAAACGATAATTTTGAGAGCACTTGATTCTTGGTACTTCAAATGCCTTACAGTTTCCTTCTCCGGACCAGAGAGCTTCCTGAGGTCAGGGGCAGGTTGACTGAGTCACTTAGGTTTCCCACTGTCCCCAGCACAAGGTTCTGCCCCAAATCCAATAAAGCTCTTGGCACCAAAGAGGAGACTGTAGCTTGCCACCATTTCCTCTCTGGAAGCCTGTGCAACCAGTGAATTGCTTTCATCAAAGTGTGAAGCCCAGAGTTGAAAATGCAGACAGACAGGTCCACAATGCCCAAGCCCCATGGGGTTTGAGCTGTACAAATCCGTTCTTTTGACAAGGACTAGTGATCTCAGCAGGGAGAGGCTAGCTCTCAGCTCTGGCTCAGGCAGCTGCCCAGGGACAGCCTTTTGGAGCCCATGTCCTGGCTCTCTGGTGTCCAGCAGGGCTCATGACTGTCCCCCCTAGTCAGCAACTATGCTCTCCTGACACTGGGCTTGGGGCACTTTACTCCCTCCTGTGAAAGGTCTCTGAGAGCAGTCCTGTACTCATCTGTCCCCAGCTTGCTGGCTAAGCCGCACCCTTGCCCTTCCTCTCTGGGAGATTGGGTGTTCATTTGCAGGGGTTTGTGTGTTCCTGTTTTTTTATTTTTTTAAATCAGGATAGTGATGGATGACTTTCCATCTTACTATAGATAGGCATGTGTGTGGACAGGGGGTAAGAGTGTGAAAAATCAAGTTTAGGTTCATTTAAGAACCATTTTATATGACCCCTAGTTTTGAAAAAAATCTTACAGGCACAAATAGAATGGTAGTAGAATGGCTTTGCTGTGGTTGTAGGGTAAGAAGGACATCCCAGGACACTTGAGTGGCTGTCACCATGGTAACAGTCACCCTATTACTGTGATAACCATGATCATTTATTAGCTGAGGCTTAGTACAGAACAACTGGCATTGCAAATGGTTAATGTGCTCAGCTGATAACTGAAAAGCTGGAGGTTCAAGTCCGTCCTCAGGCACCTTAGAAGAAAAGCCGGGACATTTACTTCTCCAAACTCCACTATTGAGACCCCTGTAGAACATCGTTCTACTTGGACACGCCCATGGCCATGTCATGAGTTGAAATCGACTCCACAGCATCTGGTTTGAAAATATCTATTGCACACTTATTGTTGTCAGGCACAGTAGATGAAGTCTCATTCATTCCTTAACAATCCCACTATCATCCCCGTTTAACAGTTGAGAAAACCGAGGCATGAGAGGTTGATGGGCTTGCCTAAAATAATAAACTATATTAAGTTGAGGTGCCTGGTGCTACATCTGGTTGCAGAAATTAGGTAAGCCCTGATCTCACTACTTGGAAAATTAAGGGTGGATGAGTTAACTTCCTATGACTTTTTCTGCTCAAACAAGCATTCTCTTATGCTATATACAACCTTCGGGAGTCCCTCCACTCAGGTCATGTTTCTTCTCTCTTCCCTCCTCCCCAGGCTCTTCTATATTTCTGAAGGAGACCAGTGCCTTTGTCCTTTCCTCAAGAGGGTCAGGGTCGATGGTTGAAACCTACTAGCTGCTCCTGGGGAAAAGATGAGGCTGTCAGTTTCCATAAACATTTACAGCAGTGGTTCTCAACCTGCCTCATGCCGTGACCCTTTCATACAGTTCCTCATGTGGAGGTGACTGCCCCCCAACCATAAAATTATTGTCGTTGCTACTTCATAACTGTAATTTTGCTGCTGTTGTGAATTGAGTGACCCCCGTGAAAGGGTCGTTGAACCCTCAAAGGAGTCACGACCCACAGGTTGAGAACCACTGCTCTGCAGGCTCAGAAACTGTATAGACGGTTGCTGTGAGTTGGAATGGACTTGATGCACTGGGTTTATTTTTCGGGTTAGTTTCTGCTTTCTTCGGAAGATTGTCTGGGTCCTCAACTACAGTAAGTCATTATTGTACCGGTTCATTTTATGCGTCAGCTCGACTAAGCGATGGTGCACCCAGTTGTTTGGTCAAACACTAATCTAGATGTTTCTGTGAAGATATTCTATAGACGTGGTCAACATTCTCCATCTGCTGATCCCAGGGAAAGGAGATTTCCTTAGCCAATGTGGAATGGCCTTAGTCATCAGTTGAAGGTCTTCAAAGAAAAAAAGGAGGTTTCCTGGGAAGATGGAGTTCAACCTCCAGACGGTAACTGATTGATTTTGGACTTTCCAGATGGAATTCAGCATGAGCCAATTCTTTACATTCAATCTCTATTCTTCCCTTATTGATTCTCTTCCTCTGGTGAACTTTAACAGACGCAGGAACAAATGAGTGATAGGAGTATACAGTGCTTCTACTTCTTTTCTTTAATCTACTGGTAGGACAGCAGGTGTCAGCCAGTAGATGGCAGATACTTTGCAGGAGGTATGAAGGTCATAGTATTATTCAGGCTCTAAAGGTCTGTTTTCACAAAAGATTGCCCTATCCCATCCCCATACTCAATCAGGTATCCGAGGAAATTAAGATTTAGAAATTAAGACTACAGATTTGTAGACCTGGACCAGGAGTCAGGTCTCTGAATGCCCCACCAGGAAATCACATTGCAAGTTGAAAGACAAGAGATCAGTCCCCACCCTGTAATGCTCTGATTCCTGTCACAGAGCGATACAAGGGACCTGGCACATTCCAAAGGAAACAGCAGCAAGATGAGTAAGGAGACAAGACCAGCTCCAACCAGGCTCAGAGCCCTTGGATGAGTGTGGCTGGAAAATTCCCAGGGTTGGTGGCTCCCCAAGGTCAAAGGACACCAACCAGAAATTCTAGCTCTCGGGGCCCCAGGTTGGAAGACACCACCGGCTTTGTCCCAGTGCTGCGCCACTGAAAGGCCTCCAGGCTTCCAGAGAGACTCGGCCCAAGGTGACTCAGACTTCCTGAGAAGTCTCTTATCTCAGCCAGCACAGACATCTGTGCCTTTCCTTACTCATGGTGCTGCCTGCTCAGGCGGATTCCTTCCCTGGGCCGACTCAATGGCTTCTCCATGCTCTCTTGCACCAGTCCCCAGAATGGCCTCACGCCTGAGGTGACTCCGATGGCTGTCTCTCTAGGATTCCTGTTTGTTTTCACGTCCCTGTCCTCCTCCCTCTGTGCAGAGACTCCTGACAATCCAGGAAGATTTGACTCATTTTCTCCATGAGCTTCTTGCCTGCAGGAAGAGCAGAGTCATCAGTGTAGTGACTGTATTTTCCAAACGACATCGGGACAAGAAACTGGATAGAACTTTTGCAGTGACTTCATATGGACAATGAAAACAGTGAGATAAAACAAGAATGGATAGATTAGAATTGTGGTGTCAGTGAAGAAGGAACCAATCGGTCTGAGAAGTAAGACAAGCTTAGAAGTGGGAACAGGGAGACTGCTACTTGCTTCCTTTGGACAGGCCATCAGCGAAGACCATTTGCTGGGAAAAAGACACAGTGTCTGACCAATGAAAATGAAAGAAGCTCTCGATGAGATAGACGGACACAATGGTCGAAACAAAAGACTCATCCCCAAGATCACGAAGATGGTGTTTAACTGGGTAATTTTCTGTTCTGCTACGGCAAGGACCAGTGGCAACAAACAGCACCCACAGCGACAGCGAAAGGAGCAGGAGAAATGAGTATTTTGAATGGATGCTATGAATTGGCTGTATGGCTCTCCTTTGCCCGTAAGGAGGAGATGTGGGGCAGATACAAGTCGCACTCACGGTCTTCTCCACCTGAGCCACTGCATGAACGGAAACGCGCCTTCAGAAATTTCTGCTGAACGACTCACCCCTGGTCCCTATGAGATGGCCCTTGTTTGAATATAGTGCTCTTGAAAGTGCTAGCAGTTAACATGAGGTCATATCACATGAGAGGGGGCCTAGTCCAGTGGGAGTGATAGTCTACAACAGAGAAGGGGCATGCTAGCTGGCCAAGGCAGAGACTAGATTTACTCTGCAGCTGCAAGCCAAGGGATACCAGGGGTTGTCAGAAGCTGGAAGAGATAATAAAGGAGCTTTTCCTTTTAGCTTTAAAGTTTTAAGAAACTTTTAGTTTTAAAGTTTAAAAAGTTTAAACTCTCTGACACCTTAAATTTGGACTCCTCATGTCTCAAACTGGAAGACAATAAATATATTGCTGTTATCAAGAGCATCACTCTGTGGTACTTTGTGACAGCAGCCTTAGAGAGCACACACAACTCGCAATATTCTATCCAGATATAGGATTCCACCTGGCAAAGGCCTTCTTCAACAAGTGTTTTCTTGTTGTTGGTGGTAGACACCATGGAGCTTTGCTGCATGACCTTGAACCCCAAGGTCATTCAATTGTGTGAGAAAAAAAGTTTCTGAGAACAAAAGTTCTCAGAAAGTGGGTACCTTTGAGGGTTAGTTGTTAATAATTGATCTTTAGCTTTAGAGTTTCAGGATCTCTGCATTATCTGCTGCTGACTTGGCTCCTCTTGTGCACAACAGAATGGCATGCTGATCGGTCCTGCGTTGCCCCTGTTGTGATGCGTAGAGTTCTCATTGGCTGATTTTCAGGAGCAAAGTGCGTGACCAATCTCCACACTCCATTTTTGTCTGGAAGCTCTGATGAAACCTGTTCAAATGCAAGTCTCCAGCAACAGAGGGATGGTTACTGTACCTGAGGTTCATTGGTCAAGAATTGAAGCTGGGTATCCTGCACCCCCAAATGTCACTGCCACCGAGTTAACTCCAATTCATAGAGACTCTAGGGCTTCCAAAGCTATACATCTTTATGGGAACAGAAAGCCTCAAGTCTCTCCTGTGGAGCTGCTGGTGGGTTTCAACTGCCAACGTTGTGGTTAGCAGTCCAGTGCCACTGTGGATTGGCCAGGAATTGCAGCTGAGTCTCCCGTATCTCCCTCTTACTTCCAGGAAGTTGATTCCAACTCATAGCGGCCTTTTAGTACAGAGTAGAACTGCCCCCATGGGTTTCCAAGAGTGTATATTGTTAGGGGATTAGAGAGCCTCATCTTTCTCTCTTGGGGCAGCTGATGGCTTGGATTGGCTGATCTTGTGGTCAGCCGCCCAACATGTAACCCTGTATGCCACCAGGGCTCAGTCTGCTGGATAGAAAGTGAGAATTCTGCCATTGAATCATAACACCCCCCCCCTTTTTTTTGTAATTGAGGAAGGAGTCTTGGAAGAGTCCAGTGATTGATTCAAACTTTTGTGAAGTTAGTAATATTGCTGAGATGCAAATACAAGCTCCTGACTCCCAAAGGCCTATTTCTGCAGCTCACCCCTCCTCTCAAAGGGGAAACACCTTTATTATCTAAATAGTTCCTTTGCCAACCAATAAATAGGCAGAAGATGCCAGACTCAATCTGGCATGATCAGAGCCAGATCAGTTTAACTCCAGGGTCTCGATTAATTTCCTGCTGTCATTGAGTCACTGCTGATTCATAATGACTCTATAGGGCAGGGTACAACTGCCCCCTGCAGCTTTCTGGGACTGTAACTCTTTGTGGGAATAGAAAGCTCAGAGTTCTCTCTCTTGGAGCGGCTGGTGGTTTTGAACTGTGGGCCTTGACAGATCACAGCCTAGTGAGTAACCACTACCCACCATACCTCCTTTATTTGAAAATAATCTTTCTAGGAAATTCCAAAGATAAAGAGAAAAGGTACCTGGGACACTTACTCAAAGTTGCCAAAGAGGCCTGCAGGGGCTTCTCTCCATGAGAGGATACTCTGACAAGCGGAACCAGAGGGCTGCATACATGAAGTTCTCCCTGTTCCCAGTTGGCTATTCCCCAAATAGTCCTCTGCCTCCAGTGTGCAGGAGCATAGGCAGTGCTGGAGCTCACCCCACTACAGGCCCCGGTCAATCCAAATAGCTCAGGCACCACTGCTGCCCTCAGGGGCCCAGTCTGGCCATAAGGACTGATAGCAGAAAGATGGAGTGTAGGGCAAACTCTGACTATGGGAAGGGTTTCATCATTAACTTCATTTGAATTATTAATTTTTTCAGAGAACTCTTCTTTGACTTCCATGACCGGGTCACATCTGCACACTTAGGCTCACAAATAACTTGAAATGATTCATTTACTTTTTAAATTGATGAGTGTCGGTATATGGTTTTGTGTCTAAGCTAGGACAAACTCGTCTTTCCCTCCCCCTCTGAGGGGAGTGATGAGTTTGTGTCTGTTGAGCATTATTTCTTTTTCTTGGATACAGTGCCCAAACATTGTTCACGAGTGAGTAAACAGATGAACAAAAAGCTCACAGATGATTTCTAATGTCTTTCATTCGTGGTCACCTCGAGCTTACACCCTAGGAGAAGACAGCAAGTCAGAAAAGCTTAAGCAAATCATTGTGATCAATGCAGTGCCTGCTCTCTCGTGTACTCTATTGAACGAATGAACGGCACTGAGAAGAAGCGCGTCTGTCCTTGCTTAAAGCAAATGGAGAGTCGCATCCTTTGCTTGGGGAGCAGGGACCGGTTTGAGCGATTCCGTAATTCAGAGGGCACTGCCTGTGTTGAAGTTGTCATTTTAGAATTCTGCTTTTTCAGAAGCCTCACCAAATCAGCTGCAAGTACTCACTGCATCCTGTGATCTCATCGAGGGAGGGAGCACTGGATTTAAATGCACTTGGCTATTGAAGATGCCTGATTGCAAAATAGGATGACTTCATGCTTTTCTTTTTTTCTCCTTGGAATAAGAACAGTTCTCTTCACATTGGGCAGCCTGGCAAGGAGATTCCTAAAGGAACAGAGAGACAGTATTTAAGAGACATTCAGTTTGAGCTCCATGAAAAGGCTATTGTAGCAGGGCTCTTACATGTCTATTTTCTCCCCTCAGTCTCCCATGTGTTTGTAAAAGAATGGGAAATTACTAGGCGTCAGGTTCTGTAGTGTGGGTGAAGTTATTATGGCCCTCCTGGAACTCAGAGACATAACCACTTCTATCTACTGAAGCCCCACTCTCTCTCAGTGTTTGCTATTGCTGTTAGGTGGCATTGAATTAACAGACATCGAAACAAAATGTTGCCTAGTCTGTGACATTTGAAAAGCCATGAGTCTTCTTTTGCTACTCCCATGGACTTGGGAGGTAGTTGGATTTCATTTGGCAGATGCACTCCTCAGTGTCATTCATTCATTCATTCATTCATTCAATAGCATAGATGAGATAGGCACTGCATTGATGACAATGCTTTTTCTTAATCTTTACTGACTTACTGTCTTTGCCTAGAGTACAAGATCTGGGTGGGTGGGGATGTTTGTCCATTGAACTAACTGATGTATCAGAGGGCTGATACAGAGTGTCACACCCATTAGACACTGATTGGAGGGCTACGGAAATCTCTTAAACGAAAATGGATCTAGATACCCTTGTGTGTTTGACCCACCTTTCGTCGAGTACTGCCCATCTTTTTATGTACTAGCACTCTGGCTTTCTCTGGGAAGAAATCATGATCTCAACTCCCAGGCCTTGATTCGAGACCTCTGGTTGACACTCCTGGAAAAAGAAGCTCTTCTAGGGGATTTGAAAGTGGCAGGTGCTTCTGGAGATTGCTTGGGAATGGAACTCCGACTTAGAAGAAAGGGATTAGAGGAATTGCAATAACTGTCCTAACAAGATATAAGAACACTGCGAGGATGGCACAGGACTGGGCAGCGCTTCGCTCTGTTGGACATCGGGTTGCTGGGAGTGGAACTGACTTGAAAGCACGTAACGATGACCACCGCCATCAGAAGATTGAATCAACCAGTCTTAGAAGAAGTACGATCAGAATGTTCCTTAGAAGTGAGGATAGCAAGACTTCTGCTGGCTTGTTTTGGCATACATTCCTGAGAAACCAGTTTCTAGAAAAGGACATCCTGTCTGCTAAAGCATCGAGACAGTGAAAACAAGAGAAACCCTCAGTGAGATGGATTAGCACAGTAGCCACAACAATGGATTCAAACATACCACGGATTGTGAAAATGGTGCTTGACCAGCAATGCTTTGTTCTGTTGTGCAAACAGTCACCAAGAGCAGGCGCGAACTCCACTGCAACCAAAAGCCACATTGCTCGGTGTGTGTCGCTTAGCATTTGCCTTATAGATTAATTAGCATATACTCTCAAGTATATTTTGCATGTAAATGGAACTTTCTCCACACAAAATCTGGCTTTTTACTTCTATGATGCTAATAATAAAACTATTAAATTTTGAATGGTCCTAGGACAGTTTGGGAGTTCCGGTGATCACAAGGTCAGCAGTTTGAAACCACTGGCAGCTCTTTGCGGAAAAGATGAGGCTTTCTACTCCCCCAAATAGTGACAACCTCTGAAACCCACTGGAACAGATCTACTCTGTCCTCTAGGGTCTCTATGAGTCAGAATGGACTCAATTGCAGTGAGTCTGGATATTTAAGAGGACACTTTGCAAACATTTCTAAATCCATTCTTTAATTTGATACTCAAAACACCCTATGTTAATGAATAGAGCAGATGTTTTTAATGATGAAAAATTGAATTCTGGCATTTCAAATACCAGCAGTGTCCTTCATCATTTTAGCAGTTCATGGTGTTTTCAATATTCTACAAAAACCTACTTATGGTGGGTAGGTTTCAGTGGAGCATACAGATGGAAACAGACTACAAAGAAAGATCTGGTGATCTACTTCTGACAATTAGTTCATAAAAACACTATAGATCACATCCGAATACTGACTGATATAGTGCTGAAAGAGGAAGACTTCTAAATTGAAAGACACTACACAGTAGCCACAATAATGGATCCACAAATGTCACCATACATGAAGATGGTGTAGGACTGGGTGGCATTTTGTTCTGTTGTACACAAGGTTTCAACGAGCTGAAAGTCACTCAATGGCAACGAGCAATAAACTCTTCCCACTGTGCCACAGGATACTTGGAAGACTGACTCCCTGTGGTTCACAGGTATTTGGTAGCCATGCAAGAAATATGCTAGGAACAGATATTTGCTATGTTGGGGCAGGAGGCAGGGGCCTCGTGAGATGTGGTAGTTACATAATCTGGTGTCAATGTGAGGATTAAAAGTGTAGGGGTGGAGTCTAGACTGTCAATCAAGTCACACCCAATGAGGTATCTGTGTAGGCATGGCTTTCCCCTGAGGATTCTAGGAACTTCTATATTTCCTCCTTGGAGGGTGGAGACACACTCTCTCTCTCGGCTCACTTCCTGGGAGACATCCCTCTGGAGAAGGCACACGGAAATAGGCTGATGGAGCCAGACCTCTGGAGCTGGGGAAGCCACATGGAGACCCCTGCCAGCTCTGAGATGCTTACAATGCCACTGGCTCTACAAGACTTCCCACCCACTGGTTTGTGATCTTCCTGCATTTGGCATCATTGCATGTGTTTCGTGAGTCTGAAGAGGATTTTATAGATTGGTATCAGATATATGAGCTAATATCGGACTTAGGGACTTGATCTAGAGTGGGCTGGGATGTTTTCTCAATATTCAACTGCTCTTACATATAAAGGTCTTTCTTATACATGTATGAGTGTCTCTACGAATTTGTTTCTCTAGTCAACAGACTAACACATGAGATAAGTGTGGGGATGTAGCATTCTTAATCTTGAACTGGACAGGAAATGCAAAGGTATTGAATATGTGTTTCTATGGAATATAATCAACCTCTGGATGATGAATTCTAAAGGAATTTTGAAAAGTAACAATCAATCAGTAGTTATTTCCTGAATTGTTAGTTAATAGGACTTTGATGTATACAAAGTCTCTATGGGAGTTCAAGAGCGTCACAGGCCACTTCAGAGTTCCTGGAGCCGTACAAAGAAGGAATGAGAAAACAAGGGTCTAAATTCACTTCACTGTGATACTTATTTGCTGCTTATGTTCAACAAAGGAATATTTTCATTTAATATAGTACTAGAAATGCAATGCAATGTGAGTATACTACTCAAAAGTTAATTATGGCTTAATAAACATAATAATTTGATGCTGCATGGCAAGAGATGTGCCAAGCACATTATCAACTCTTTTTAATTTTTTTGCTGGGAATATAATAACTAAAATACATTTGCTTGCTTATAGAAGCCATTGATCCATTGCAGTAAACAAGCACACGCACAATGAATGCTGTAGGACAGCCAGTGAGAAGGAGTGGCATGGTACAGAGTTCCAAAGAGAATGATTAACTTTCCCCAACAGAGATGAAGTAGCCTTGGAGGATGGATAGGATTTTGCAGGATGAAAAAGCAGGCAGGCACTCCGTGTGCAGGAACAACATTGGAGCCACTGATGTAGTTAGGAAAGTGAGCATTCTTGAGTGTTAGATGGACACATCCTTTTGTCTCCTAGACAAATTCTGAAAAGGCCTTATATGTTTCTATTGGAAGGGTTTTGCTTTTGTGCCCGATTACCTGATGAGGTGCTTGACATGCTCCTTCTACTTGGCCCTGGGAGCTGTGTTGAATGCTGGACGTCCATAGTTAATGGGTCAATGGGAATCCACACTTGAAATCAGCTTGATATAGCATCCCTTCTCTAGGGCTTGGGACCTAGAGCAGCTTCTCTTCCTCCTGCATCTGTTCTTCTACTAGCTCTTTCTGCTCTCCTAGCCCCAATACTGGGTGGCTTTGCTGTTGTTAGGTGCCACTGAGTCCGTTCCAATCCATATCAACCCCATGCACAATAGTATGAAACACTGTCTGGTTCTGCACCATCCTCACAATCGTTCCCATTCTTGAGCCCATTGCTGAAGCCAGTGGGCCAACCCATCTCACGGAAGGCCTTCTTTTGCACCGCTCCTCCACTTTACCAAGCATGGTGTCTTTCTTCAGGGACTGGTCTTTCCTTACATGTCCAAAGAATATAAGATGTCTCACCCTCCTAGCCTCTGAAGACCCCTCTGTATGAACTTCTTCCAAAAAACAAAACAAAAACCTTAGTCTTTTTAGCAGTCCGTGTTGCGTTCAATATTCTTCTACTGCAACACAATTCAAATGCCTGGCTTCTCCTTTGGACTTGGTTATCCAATGTCCAACTTTAACATGCATCTAAGGTGATGAAAAATATCATGGCTTGAGTCAGGTTCACCTTAGTTCTCAAAGTCACCTTCCTGCTTTTCAACACTTTAAAGCGGTCTTGTGCAGTGGATCTGCCCCACAGAATGGGTCCTTTAATCCCTTGAGTGCTGCTTCCATGAGCATTGATTGCAGATCCAAGCAAGATGACATCCTAGACAACTCCAAACTTTTCTCCATCTGCTATGATGTTCCCTCTGGGTCCAGTGGTGAGGATTTCGGTCTTCCTTACACTGAGTTGCAATCCCCACTGAAGGTTGCAATCCTTGGTTGCGATCAGCAAGTGCTTCAAGTCCTCTTGCCCTTCAGCAAGCAAGGTGTGTGTGTGGCTTCAGAGAAGGAAACTGGCTCAGCTGGCCTGATTTCACATCTATCTTTTTTCATGAAAACGACTGGTTTCTTCGAGCCTTTCTTTTACTGAGAAAGATTGTGACGGAAGCAGGTAGAAACAAATTTAACTAGTACTTTAAAATATACCACCCTGACCTTCTAGATTCCTGACCCTTGGATCTAAATATTGGTCTGAGTGGCTGTAAAAGGAGCAAAAGTAAAACTGAAGTGGATTTGCCATCTTGAATGACTTACAAGCTCATTTCAAACAGAATAAAAAAAATATACCACCCTGGACTAGTTGCAGAATGAGACAAGCAGTATGAGCAATAGAACAGTGGTTCTCAACCTGTGGGTTCTGACCCCATTGGGGGTGTTGAACAACCCTTTCACAAGGGTCGCCCGATTCATCACAGTAGCAAAATGACAGTTATGGAGTAGCGACGACAAAAATTTTATGGTTGAGGGGTCACCACCACATGAGGAACTGCATGAAAGGGTTGTGACATTAGGAAGGTTGAGAACCACTGCAGTAGAAGGTTAAACTGGCAGCATTATGCAGACTTCAGTAAGAATCGACTTTTGCTCTTTGCTGAGAGGGTAGGCAGTGGGGAAATATGGACAAATGAATCCCTATGTGGCTTTTTGGTTCTTTGGAAACACTACTTGAAAGACCTGAGATGTTGTCTTTATCCTATTTCTCTACCCCAGAGTTTGTTACTTTTATCCAGGTAGGTTTACATTTATTGGACAAACTGTAAACAACCTGTGGTTTAAGACTTTTTTTGTTTGACCTGAGCTTGTTATGCATCTTTCAGGGATTGGTCGATATAGTATGTAAATTAAGCGAGTGAGGAGAGTCAGAAAGGTCTAATAAGCATCTTGGAAATGGTGTGAGAGAGAGCAAGGTGGGTTTTTATGAGTGTTATAGGTTGGGCAGAGGATATCTGTGCACAGATAAAAGGTTATATAGCTTGAATTTCCTACTGACGCCAAAGGAGGCAGCATCTAAGCTTTCTTATCAACTTGCTTATATGTGGGGGACTGGGGGTAAGGGAAGGAGGAGACTTAAAAGAAGTTGGTTGCCAGGCATCAAGTATAGAGGCAGATTATCAAGACCAGTTGAGGGATTGTTGTGATAGGTGCACATGAAAGGCATTTTGAGGAAGTGGATGAATTTATTATATGGGTATTTATATAAATGCCACCACATAATGTAATGGACGCTTAATTCATTTATTAAAAAAAATTAGAAAGACAATGTTGTGGAAATGTTGATGGCAACATAAGCATAAGTGTGCTTAATACAATTAAATGATGGATTGTTATAAGATTTGTAAGAGTCCCCCAATAAAAAGATTCATGAAAAATATGTATTTACTGAACACATACCCAACCTAAGGCACTGGATTAAACCTTGAGATGCCTCATGCTCTTCACTGCCTCACTTTCTTTAGTAACTAAAATGTAGCTGCTCTCCTTAAGAAGCCTTGGCTGGGCGGGAGTAAGCAAACACATGTTCCGGTGAGACAGTATGAATGGCATGTTGGAGACCATCAAGCTAGAAGGATAGCTTTGTCTATCAGAAGTGAAGTAGACTTGAAGTGCATGTAGGGAGTTACAAGATGGAAGGATTTTAAGGTGGATGGAAGAGTGATGGTTTAGATTGGTGATCCTAGATACTTATTAATTAGAAGCTTTGTAGAATTCACCCTACATAACGAAAGACATCCAGCTTTGCTGGATGTGGACCATGGAAATCTGTCCTGGCTCCTCAAATAATTTGGAAGTAGAGCTATTTTATATACTGACAGCTAGGAACGCAGGGCTATAGTAATCAAAGAAAGAGGAAGGGTTGAGAAGCAGCAGAGAACATGTAAGACCCAGAGGTTCCACAACGTTTTTTACATTTGGGGACTGAGAGATACATGGTTATGGATTTTTTTGGGGAATATATATATATTATATATATATATATAATGTGCAAGTGCTTGTATTTTCAGGTGCATTATCCACCATATGCAGATAAACACGGAAAACCAGTCTCAGCCTCCTGTGTGGCTCAACATTTTATTTTGAGAGTGTGGAGTCATATTAATATTTGGCAAAAATAAAATAAAAATAGGTATGTTGATCTCTTACAAGAGGAATTATGCAATGATTCCCGAAGGTAAAAGAAATTCTGGTGATGATTGCCCGCTATTCTGGATAACTATATCGTATCATTCTTCCTTGAGGCTGAGGGTTAAGGATTGACTGGTTTACTATGTTTTGTGTACAGTCATAAAGCTGCAAGTTAAAACTGGGAGTTTTGATGTACGTCTAGAAGAAATAACAGATAATTCAAGCGATTTGGGCCATCAGAACTCGTAAGCAAATCCTGAAGGAAGGGAATATTTGGGTAGAGATGACTTGGTTTCTCAATATTCTGTCTTACTGTTTACCATCTTCTTCATGATTTACCAACTCTCATAACTTGTCTTCTATTCACTCAAGTTTCTGGTCGTGGAAACATGAGGAGAAAAATGAACAGAAATCCCTGATGTTTAAATCTTTCATCTACTCTCATTCTCATCTTTGATAAGTATTTGGAAAAAGATAATTCAGTAGTTATTTTAATTAAAAAAACCAGCTTAATCAAGATAAAATTAACATATATTAGTCACCATTTTAAATTGAGTTTCTGAGACTGTAACTCTTTCCTGGAGTTGAAAGCTTTGCCTTTTTCCTGTGGAGCGGCTGGTGGTTTTGAGTGTCTGACCTTGTGGCTGGCAGCCCAGTGTGGAACAACCCTACCCCACCAGGGCTCCTTCGTTCCAAAATAAAGTGCCGGCAAAATAAGGTAGAGTTTTGAAATCAAACTGCCCGGACACAGTGTGTGCTAGCTCCCCCCAAGCACCCAGCCTGTTGCTTGCCCAAGTTTTACAACCTCTCTCAGACTCGCTTTTCTCATCTGGAAAATGGGGTTTAGGTATATACTGTATCTACTGTATTGTACTGTAGCTTGTGATTACTAAGTCAGATAATAGATATAAAGAGCTTGGCATATTGCCTGGCCCATGACATGACTGCAGTAAAACCTGGCCACGGCTGCATTAATTATTCAAACAGCTGC
The DNA here is from genome assembly GCF_050624435.1 of Tenrec ecaudatus. Lineage (NCBI taxonomy): Eukaryota > Metazoa > Chordata > Mammalia > Afrosoricida > Tenrecidae > Tenrec > Tenrec ecaudatus. The sequence continues at coordinate 104,797,660 of NC_134539.1, read as the reverse complement.
AATCAGACAGACACACGAATGACTGCAGTACAATGTAAGCGCTTCAGAAGAAGTAGGATCAAAGGACAACACGGCCCATTGGAAGGAATAAACAATTCTACATGTGATAAGGGCCTAGCTATCCCTACCAAGCCTTAATAGAGGTAGGTTAGTTTGCTTGGGCAAGATAAGGACCTCTTTATCCCTACCATACCTTAATAGAGGGAGGTTGGTTGGCTTGGGCAATTTATGTTACCAGCAGGGAAGGGCTGTACTCACCAACTGTCTGTAGAGTTTTCCCAAAGGGTGCCAGTGACATTTCATGGAAAACACACTGGGCTACTTCAGAGTGCTGGGTCTGCTCAAAGATGTGGCTACATGGGCCTCCTCTTTGGATCTCCTCTCCCTGCTCTGTCCTGGTAGAGGTGCTCTCTACTGAGGGGTGCCTGCATGTTTGGTAGTATCAGTCAGACTCTTTAAGAGGCAGTGTCTCCTGGGGAAACTAACCTAGAGATGTCTTCTTTTTTTTTTCTTCTTTTTTAAAATTTTATCTTTTTTTAAAATTTAATTTTAACAATTTATTAGGGGCTCATACAATTCTTATCACAGTTCATACATATACATACATCAATTGTATAAAGCACATCTGTACAGTCCCTGCCCTAATCATTTTTTTCTCCTCTTTTCTTTTTTTACATTTTATTAGGGACCCATACAACTCTTATCACCATCCATACATATACATACATCAATTGTATAAAGCACATCCATACATTCCCTGCCCCAATCATTCTCAAAGCATTTGCTCTCCACTTAAGCCCCTTGCATCAGGTCCTCTTTTTTTTCCCCCTCCCTCCCCTTTCTCCCCTCCCTCATGTGCCCTTGGTAATTTATACCTCGTTATTTTGTCATATCTTGCCCTATGTCTTCTGTTGTCAGCACAATCTTGCCATGGAGTGAGTTCTGGAGACCACCTGTGCCATTCAGGTGGGGTCTTGCCTGGGGTGGAAAAGCCCTGGGATCCCATAGGGTCCAGGGAGGCTAGGGGCTGTCATTTCCACATTGTTTGCACCGCCAGTATAAACTGTGGGTGCGAACAGATTGCATCGTGCTGACTTGCAGGGAATTTGCTGCCCACAAGCAGGGGGCAGATGCACTACCAGAAAGCCAGCAATCAAAACCCATGCAAGTCTCGTGGGAGGGAAATAACGTGGGCAATAGATTTTGTTTTCTAGACCTGGCTTCATGCCAGGCACAATATAGAAATCAGAGATGATTAGCAGTGTGCCCTGTGTACTGGCAGGTAGGGAGACTGATGTCATTCCTAAGTCTCTCAAACCAGTGCACAAGTCTGGCTCCCAGATGAGGCCTGGGGCCCTCTTAAGTGCATCAGTAGGCCTATAAATAGCTCAGAGTAACTGCAAGCTGTGTCTTTATGGGTCGGGCGTATGGGAGGTTCTTGTGAAATTATGCTCACTTGCCCATCCCCGACATCTCACACAAAAAGGTGTCCAGAAGTTCCACCCCTGATTTACCATATATACTCATGTAAAGCAGAGTTTTTTAGCACATTAAAAAAATCATTTGATTGGGTACTCATACAATTCTTATCACAATTCCTACATACAACCATTGTGTCAAGCACTTATTTACATTTGTTGCCATCATCATTCTCAAAACATTTGCCTTCTACTTGAGCCCTTAATATCGGCTGCTCATTTTCCCCCCTCCCTCCCCACTCCCCTTCCCTCATGAACCCTTCATCATTCATAAATTATTATTATTTTGTCATATGTTACACTGTCTGATGTCTCCCCCACCCTCTTCTCTGCTGTCCATCCCCCAGGGAGGAGGCTATACGTAGATTCTTGTAATTGGTTCCCCCTTTCTACCCCACATTCCCTCTGCCCTCCAGGCATTGCCACTCTCACCACTGGTCTTGAAGGGGTTATCTGTCCTGGATTCCCTGTGTTTCCAGTTGCTATCTGTACCAGTGTACATCCTCTGGTCTAGCAGGATTTGCAAGGCAGAATTGGGATCATGATAGTGGCGGTGGGAGAGCATTCAAGAATTAGAGGAAAGTTATATGTTTCATCCTTGTCACATTTTAAATGTCGTCTATGTGGCAAAATTAGGTGCCTTGGCTGATATTTGGATTGGCAATATTGAGTGTATACGGTACCTTTTCCCTTCTTAGAGCTGCTCAGAATCATCCTTTCTTCTCTCCACTCCATTAACTGCCCATGTTTAGCATTGGAGAGCGTGTCCAACTATGCACCCAAACCTAACCACTCTCCAAGATGCAGGTTGGACCTGAGCAACTGTTGCTGACATCAGTTCTCTCTCCAATCCAACTGGACAGTGTCTTCTTTCTGAAGGGTGAGGTGCATAGATATTAAGGGAAGAAAGCACCACTTGGATAACTAAGGTGCCTCAGTACCACATACGAGGTGGGTACCCCCCAAAAGCCGGGATGTTTTCAAAGCTATGTATTTAATTTTGCTTTTACAAAACAACCTCATCATCTTCTAAGAACACTCTGTGAGACTTAATACATTTGTTAAATTTATTGGAAACATTTTCAAACTCATCTATTTGGATGGCTTGCAACACCTCCCTCATTTTTTTCCATCACCTCTTCTACATTGTCAAATCGTTGTCATTGCATGTCCTGTTTCATTCTTGGAAGCAAAAAGAAGTCACACGGAGAGAGATCAGGTGAGTAAGGTGTGTGGGTCAAGAGAGGCATGCTGGGTTGCTTTTGGTCAAAAACTGATGTACTGAGATGGCTGCATGAGCAGGTGCATTGTTGTGGTGGCAAAACCTGTCGCCTGTCTGCCACAAATCAGGCCTTTCTTTTGTTGCACACTATTATACAATCTTTTCAGACCTTTTAATAGAAAGCTTGATTAACAGTCTGACCTGGTGGAATAAACTCCAAATGTAGTACGAGTAGACATTTTCATCTGTTTGGGAAGTTGACGCATGTCTAAAATGAGGTTTGTCACCAATTGATATTTTACCTTTTATGAAATGAAAAAACTACTCTTTTAATTTTTAAACATTTTATTAGGGGTTCATACAACTCTTATCACAGTCCATACATACATCAGTTGTGTAAAGCACATCTGTACATTCATTACCCTCATCATTTTCAAAGCATTTGCTCTCCAATTAAACCCTTGGCATCAGGTCCTTTTTACTCCCCTCCCTCCCTGTTCCCTCCTCCCTCATGAGCCCTTGATAATTTATAAATTATTTAGTCATTTCTTGCCCTGTCCGACGTCTTCCTTCACCCCCTTTTCTGTTGACATCCTTGTAATCGGTTCCCTCTTTCCAACCCACTCTCCCTCTACCCTCCCAGTATCGACCCCTCACACCTCTGGTTCTGAAGGTATCATCCGCCATGTGCCTCCAGCTCCTATCTGCACCAGTGTACATCCTCTGGTCTAGCCAGACTTCCAAGGTAGAATTCGGATCATGATAGTGGGTGGTGGGGGTGGAGGGGAGGAGGAAGCATTTAGGAACTAGAGGAAAGCTGTATTCTTCATTGGTGCTACATCGCTCCCTGACTGACTCATTTCCTCCCCTAGACCCCTCTGCAAGGGGATCTCCAGTGGCCAACAAATGGGCTTTGGGTCTCCACTCTGCACTTCTCCCTTCATTCACTATGGTAAGATTTTTTGTTCTGATGATGCCTTATACTTGATCCCTTTGACACCTCGTGATTGCACAGGCTGGTGTGGTGCTTCATCCATGTGGGCTTTGTTTCTTCTGAGCTAGATGGCCGTTTGTTTACCTTCAAGCCTTTAAGACCCCAGACACTATACCTTTTGATAGCCGGGCACCATCAGCTTCCTTGGCCACATTTGCTTATGTACCCGTTTGTCCTCAGCGAGCGTATCATGGAGGTGTCCACCCAATGATATGATTTTTTGTTCTTTGATGTCTGATAACTGATCCCTTTGGAACCTCGTGAGCACATGGGCTGGTATGTTCTTCCATGTGGGCTTTGTTGCTTCTGAGCTAGATGGCCTCTTGTCTATCTTCAAGCGTTTAAGGCCCCAGACGCTATCTCTTTTGATAGCTGGGCACCATCAGCTTTCTTCATCACATTTGCTTATTCACCCGCTTTGTCTTCAGCGGTTGTGTCGGGAGGATGAGCATCATAGAATGCCAATTTAACAGAAGAAAGTATTCTTGCATTGAGGGAGTACTTGAGTGGAGACCCAATGTCCATCTGCTGCCTTAATACTAAACCTATAAATATAGGCACGTAGATCTATTTCCCCATCCTCATATATATATTTGCATATGTACATGTCTTTGTCTAGACCTCTATAAATGTCCTTTGCCTCCCAGCTCTTTCCTCTATTTCCCTTGACTTTCCTCCTGTCCCATTATCATGCTCCGTTCCTACCTGGGTTTCAGCCATAGCTCTTTGTTACATTACCCTTGATCATGCCCTACCAGGTGTCCCACATCCACCTCACCACCAATTTGGATCACTTGTTGTTCCCTTGTCCCTGAGTCTATTAACACCACTTCCTTACCCCCCTCCCCCACGTTCCCCTAACCCATTTCCTCCCTGGAACTGTCGGTCCTGTTGTTTTTCCTCCAGATTGTTCATCCAGCCTATCTTAAAAAAAAAATCATTTTATTTGGGCTCATACAACTCTTATCACAATCCATACATACATCAATTGAGTAAAGCACCCTTATACATTCATTGCCCTCATCATTCTCAAACTTTGCCTTCCACTTGGATTCCTGGAATCAGCTAATTTTCCTTTTTTCCCTCCCCCTCCCTCCCCACTCCCTCATGAGCCCTTAATAATTTATACATTTTTATTTTATCTTATTTTACACTGCCCGGTGTCTCCTTTCACCCATTTTCCAGTTGCCCATCTCCCAGAGAGGAGGTTATATGTAGATCCTTGAGATTGGTTTCCCCTTTTTACCCCACTTCCCTCCCAGTATCACCACTCTCACCGTTGGTCCTGAGGGGTTCATCTGTCCTAGATTCCTTGTGTTTCCAGATCCCAACTGTACCAATGTACATCCTCTGGTCTAACCAGGTTTGCAAGGTAGAATTGGGATCATGATAGTTGGAGGGGAGGAAGCGTTTAAGAACCAGAGGAAGGTTGTGAGTGTCATTATTGTTACACTGAATCCTGAGTGACTCATCTCCTCCCCACTACCCTTCTGCAAGGGATGTCCAGTTGTCTACAGATGGGCATTGGGTCCCCATCATGCACTCCCCTCATTCACGATATGATCCCCCTCCTGCCTTTGTTGCTTGAAACCTGGTCCCCTCGGCCCTTTATGATCACGCATGTTGGTGTGCTGCTTCCATGTGGGCTTTGTTGCTTCTGGGTTAGATGATCAGTCTATCTTATTTAGACAGACCTACAGAGATAACAACATGCACAAAAACAAGACAGAGCAAAAGCAAGCAACAATATACAAGAAAACAACAACAAACCACTGACAAAGAACAAAACAAAACACAACTAGAAAGAAAAGCTTGTAGTTAGTTCAAGGATCATTTGTTGGCGTTTAGGAGTGTTTTCCAGTCCAGTCTGTTGGGGCACCACGCTCTGGCACCAAAGTCCACCTTCAGCATTCCTTGGGGACCTTGCCGCACCATTCCCTTGCTGTTCTGCTACACTCCCCCCAGTGCTTTGCCTTGGTGTGGTGGGATCAGGTCAGGTGCAATTCCCACACTCTGTCTCCGATGCTGTCTCCCGCAGGGCCGTGGGTCAGTGAGGGATGTTATGTCTCATAGTGGGCCTGGCTATGTGGTCCACTCTGTGGACTGGCTGCTCTAATTGGGGTCATCGTCCTCCAGGCCTGGTGGGCCAGGATGTGCTCCACTCTCTCCTACTCTCCCTTCATCTGCTCCCATGTGCTCCAATCAGATATCTCCCTCTCCCGGAGCTGGAGATTCAATGCCGTCCTTCAAAATAAATTCTTTTGGGGGGAGGGGCAGGCATCCACTTAGTATTTGGTACTGGGGCCAGCCTCCCCGACCTCTCCACTGGTTCCCTACTCCACGCTGGAATGTCGTATTCACACCTTGGAGCACTGGGTTGAAGTCTGATCCCTCTTTCCCTGTGGAGATATAACCAATACCCTCTCCTTGGGTGGGTTAGCGCCCCATGCCCCCACTACCCATTTCTTCCTTATTTTCACCATTTTTTAACCTTTCCCCACCTCCTCCCCAGTTGTCTACCATGTGCATCCCTGGATTTGATCTTGTCCCTGCCATACTACATTGTCCTCACCCCAAGAATGTTTGTATACAGTAGCTTTTTCCCTATGCCCCCTTTGCATTATTTTATTGCTTACCTCAGCGAGCTCATGTTGTACTTGTCCCTTTTGTGCCTGACTTACTTTGCTTAGCATGATTTCCTCCAGTTCTTCCCATGCCTCTATGTGCTTCATATGTTCACCACTGCTTTTTAGCGACGCGTAGTACTCCATTGTATGCATATACCACAGTTTTTTAATCCAATTGTCAGTTGATGGAAATTTGGGTTGCTTCCAACTCCTTGCAATTGTGAACTGTGCCGCAATGAACATTGGAGCACAGATGTCTGGTCTTGGTTTCTTTCTTGCCTCTTATGGGTATATGCCCAGTAGGAGGATTGCTGAGTCATATGGTAACTCAATTTTCATGTGTTTTAGATATCGCCAGATAGATTTCCATAGTGGTTGTACATATTTACAAGTCCACCAGCAGCGGATGAGAGTTTCTGTCTCCCCACAGCCCCTCCAACACTTGTTGCTTTCTGATTTTTTGAATTGGGCTACCTTTGAGGGTGTTAGGTGGTACATCATTATTCTTTTAATTTGCATTTCTCTTATGGCTAAAGATCAGGAACATTTTCTCATATGTTTGTTGGCCATTTGGATTTCTGCCCCTGTGAAACTTCTGTTCAAGTCCTTTGCCCACCTCTCAAGTGGGCAATTAGTTTTTCTCTTTTGGGGAGCCAGCAGAGTATTGTAGATTTTAGTAATAAAGCCTTTGTTTGATGTGTCAGTGCTAAAGATGATTTCCCAGTCCACGGATTCTCTTGGTTTCTCTCTGTGTGAGGTTGTTCTATGTGGTGGTCTCTTATTTATGCCTGGTAAGTTTTGTTCTGCCCATACTGGGTTGGCAGGGATCTTTTGTAGGGCTGGGTTTCTTCTAACATATTCGTTGAGTTGTTCTTTGTCTGGGAAGACTCTTACTTCTCCATCTATCTTGATCGATAATTTGGCTGGGTAGAGCATTCTTGGGTTTGCATTATTTTCCTTCAATTTTTGGAATATGTTACTCCACTCTCTCCTCTTCTTCATAGTTTCTGCTGATAGGTCTGAGCATATTCTTATGTGGGAGCCTTTATATGTGATTTCTTGTTTTTCTCTAGCTGCTATCATGATTTTCTTCTTTTCCTCAAGGTTGGATAATTTAACTATTATGTGCCTTGGTGACGTCTTCTTGGGATTCAGTCTAGCTGGTGTTCTTTCAGCCTCCTGAATGGTTGCCTGGTTTTCATTTATTAAGCTGGGGAAGTTTTCCTCCAAGAATTCTCTCAGTATTGTTGCAGATGACTTCTTTGTTGTGCCTTCTTCTGGTAAGCCAATAAGTCTAATGTTGTTCCACTTCATAGCGTCAGACATAGCTCTTAGGTTTTCTTCAGCTTCTCTGATGATCTTATTAGATTTTTGTTCACGTTTGTTAAAGTCTGCTTGGCTGTCCTCCAAGTCACTGGTGCGGTTCTCTGATTCCTTGAGTCGATTCTCAAGGTCCTTGTTTCTGCTACTGGTTTTTGTTATCTCCTCCCTAAGCGCCTGTATTTCCCTTTGGTGTATGGCCTTTATCTCCTCTATCATTTCATCCTTTTTCTGTATTTTTTTCCCCTCATATCCTATATGACTCCAAGCAACATTCTGAAAATCTCTTTGTGTGGCAGCTCAATGTCTGCTTCTATGTATGTTGTTATGTTCAGGACATCTTCTGTGATTGCCTTTTGTTTCTCCTGTTTTATTCGTTGAGGTCATTGGGGCTGATGGGTGTTTGCATTGTGTTGTTTTAGAGGAGCCAGGTGCCATTTTCCAGGGAGTCGAAGAGTTATAGGAATGCTTCTTCGAACTGCCTACAGTTAATTTTACTATGGGATTAACCTACCACTTGATCCTCCTGTGGCTTCCCTCTCAGGGGAGTGACCCAGAAGGCTGGTGGGTTGCCTGCTTTGGTGTTGCAGAGGTTAGGCAGAGGTTCCTGCAACAGCTTGGAATGTTGATGAGTGTTGGCTGAGCTGCTTTATGCCCCAGGCACACTGGAAGGAATTCCCCAGTGAGAAGTTAGGCAGAGTATCCCCTGGAGGGAAAGTGGGGCTTTTCTAGCCTCGGGCTAACTACACAGGGTGGAACTGACTTTGCTGGGTGCGGTACAGGTGTAAATGCCATAGGCCAAAGGGAGTGTTCGTTAGTACAGCAGTGGAGAGTGAGAGAGCAGGAAAGAGATAAAGAGGAGGGAAAAAAATTAATATGTAAGACAGTTTAGACTGTGCGGGAATATAGGGAAGAGAGGGAAACAAAAGAAACTATGTAGCTGAGTCCCACTCCCCTCCCATGGAGCTGCAAGGGTTGAGTCCCTGCCCTGAGGCAGCAGGGCAAGCCACAGCTGAGCCAGAGAAAGCTGCGGAGCAGCCTTCAAAGACCTTGGGGGCACAGAGAGCAGAGATGTAAACAGAAGCAACAATATAGCTGAACCCCAATCCCTGCTCGTGTAGCTACAAGGGTTTGGGTTTAGTCCCTGCCCAGACAGGTGGTGGCAAGCTGTGGCTGTACTGTGAAAAAGCCCCTGCACAACCTTCCAGTGCTGTGGGGGAACAGAGGAGAGATGTAAACAGAAGCAACAATGTAGCTGAACCCAGATCCCAAGGAGCTGCAGGGGTCCTGTCCCTGCCCTGAGGCAGGCAGGGGCAAACTGTGGCTCTGTTGAGACCAAGCCCTCCTACAGGCTCCAAATGGTCCCAGCTCCAGCAGATACAGTGGCAGGGCCAAGGTCAAGCCCCAGCCGGCTTCCTCTGAGGTAAGCCAAAAGCCCCCAGCCCCTCAAAACCCCCATGGGTCTGTGCCTACTTATCTTATGATGCTCCTCCTGCGTTCCAACAGTGTTGAATTTCCCTCTGACCAACTCTCCTGGGCTGGATTCTGTAGAGTCCCTCTGGTATGTGTCACTCCGTTGACATTTTCCTGGAGGTCCCAAGAAAACTGCTCTTACACTTGAGTTCTTCCCATAGTGCTGTCCTTGTAAGTTGTGTTCAACATCATAACAATTTCTGTAGCATTTTTTTCAGAGCAGGAAAAAAATCCTCATAACCACATGCTGTTCTCTTAAATACACTATCACAAGAAAGGATGTCTGAGTGAAATGGCTTTTATGAAAAAATTCACAATGACCAGAGATATCCTTCCCAGACGACGCTGCTGGGTGCACTAACTCCAAGTGAGTTGCTGGATGCTCACCTGTTGGGAGAAATGTGTACTATTAAAGCTTCTCTCTATTCAGCACCATTCCATTTTTCCCCCCGAGTACCCTCTCGTATGCATGTGAACAGATGGCAAAAAGGGAGACCAAATTGGAATTGATGCTTTTGAAATGTGATGTCGGTGAAGACTATAGACCACACTGTGGACTGCCAGCAGAAGTCTTAAAAGAAACACAACCAGAATGCGTCTTCGAAGTGAGGATGGTGGGCCTTTATCTTGATTTCTTTGAACATGTCATCAGGAAAAGGCCAATCTCTAGAAAAGGACACCATGTGTAGCACAGCAGAGAGTCAGTGAAACAAGGGGCACTCTCAATGAAATGAATTGACACAGTAGCCACCAAAATGAACTTAAACTCATCAGTGATCATGAAAGTGTCATGCAAGTTTTTTTTTCTGTTGTACGTAGATTGCATGAGTCAGCACTGACTCAAAAGCAACTATTAACAACCATCACAGGAAGATAGACTTATAGGCCCAGCCTGAGACCTGGAGTCCTTCTGAGCGATAAATCAAATAAAACAAATGAAATGCCTAGTCTAAGGTCCAGCATCAATTTTTGTTTTTGTTCTTGGGTTCTGTTGAGTTGATCCCAACTCATAGGACCCTATGTACAACAGAATGAAACTCTACCTGGCCTTGTACCTTCTCACAATTGTCATGCATGAACCCACAGTTGTAGCCACTGTGTCAATTCATCCTGTTGAGGAGGTCTCCTCTGTTTCATAGACACTTTACCAACCATGATGTCCTTTTTGTCATGGAGTTGCTTTTGGTAATCTATCCAAAGACCATGAGCCATGTTTCACTGTTTTTACTTCTATGAAACATTCTGGCTATATTCTTCCAATGTAGATTCGTTTGTTCTTCTGGCAGACCATGGTACTTTTAATATTCTTTGCCAACAACATAATTTAAACATGCCATTTCTTCTTCTGCCTTTCTTATACATTGTTCATCTTTCATGCATAGGAGGCAATTGGAAATCCCCTGGCTTGGGTTAGGCGTAACAGTCCTCAAATTGATGGTGGCAGGAATGATTATTATAGCTTCAACTTGCTTTAGGATTGCATCATTCAATCCTTACTGAGTAGGAAGAAAGTTTCAAGGCAGGGACACATAGCAACTATTGATGTCACAATGTCCCCATTTACCCCTAACTTGTGGCTGTTTGACTTCCTCAGGGCAGCAGAGTGGAGATGGCTGGCAGGAGCAGAGAGAGTACAAAAGGGGAAGTGGGACTGAGGACACAGGAGACCTCTGCAGACAAAAAGTAAGCCCTGGACAGGAGGACCAATGACAGCTGCCCGAAAAATGGGGAATCACAGACATCTCACAGGTAACACACAGGAGCACTACATGTTTCCATGGAGGGAAATCTCCACTGATGAAAGTAAAATCACACACCCAACTCCAGGTGGCCACGGTCTTAGAGAATGAGTCTTCTGTTTGTGAAAGGGTTCTTCTCTAGCATCTCTTGATAAACAACAGTTACTGTCAAGTTGATTCAGACACATTGTGATCTCCTGTGAGTTTGAGTAGAACTGTACTTGTCAGACTTATCAGTGGCTGGACTGCGTGGGGGGAATAGATTGCCAGGCTTCCTTCTGGGGTGCCTGTGGGTGGGTTCCAATCTCCAACCTTTGAACAATGGAGTGTTTTAACCATTTACACCACTCAGGAACCCCACTGTATCCTGGTCACACATAGATCGGGGTGCAGTTTGTTTGGAGAGAGTTTGCACCTGGGTTTTTTTTTTTTTTTTTTTAATGTACATGTTTGGGAGATCTAATTAAACAGGAACGGGAAATACACACTCACAAGTATACCAGTGCTTTCCCCTTATAAAATGTTGTGGGGAGCTGGTGCTGGTTTCCTCTGTAGTGAAATACCTCTTTGGGAAAACAAACAAACCATTTTATTGGCTCATAATTCACAAACCATACAACTCAATAGTTCACTCATATCAAGAAGAGCTGTACACCCATCATCACAATCAATTTTATAACATTTTCTTCCTTCTCATACTCATTCTAATTTCTTCCCCAGTTCCCTCCAACCTCCTCTGCCATCTCCTTAAGACAATATTGTCTCTATAGGCTTACCTATCCTAATTTCATATACAGAAACACATTTAGAAAAGAAAACAACTTAAAGTTATGGATGATAGTTGAAGCCCAAGATACATTCGTGAGATCAATACAAGAAATAAACCTCTGGGGATTTCCCTCCAGCCATAATGGAGGAATGGAAAAAACTGGTTACCCAACAGAGTATGAGAGAGACGACTACAGGAGGTCAAAATGACAAAGCTGACTTGAACTTCATCCCCCTCTGATTATACTTTGGACTTGATCTTGTTTTCAATATTTTGTGAGTTTTGTTTGTTTGTTTTGTTTTCCCACTTTGGGGTTTATCTCTGACGCATTTTGTCATTTTGGGTAGTCTTATTGAAGTTTTGTTTTTCGTGTAGGTAAAATCCAGGATGCATGAACCGATAGAGTCAGCAGGTGGAATAAGGGCTCCTGGTAGCAGGTGGGGAAGGTGGAGGGTGGGGTGGTGTAAAGGGGGGTTGGTATCAAGAAATTCAATAAGGAAGACAATGTTTTGAAATTGATTGTGGTAGGCATTGTACAACACTGCTTGAACTATGGAACGGTATGGTATCTGTATTAGCTCCCAATAAAGAAAAAACAAAATCAAATGAAAAAGAAAACATCAACAACAAAACTAACAGCAAGAATACAGCAAAACAGAACACTTCAACAAAAAGAAAGCAAGAAATGTTGAAAATGGAAACCACTTTGGAATGGATTACGAAGGAAAGAAAATGATAGGGTGTTAAATATCAACCTAACTGCATCCACAACAATCCACTTTTTAAAAATTAATTAATTAATTAATTTTTTACAATCCACTTTTTAATGCACTCTGCAGGCCAGCAAAGTTCCTCACACTCCTGGTCTATGGTCAGAGGGGATTCACTTTTTAAAATCCGAAACAATTTTAAAATGGGGCAGAAGGGAGATCAACTGATAAAATATTACATGTCCACCTAACTACATTTGCCATAATCAACTTTATAATGCTCCCTGCCTGATAACAAGTCTATTCACATCTCTCAACTATGCTTAGAGGGATTTCCCAGAGGCTTAATCCATGTGTGGACCCTGGAAATAGATTGCAGGCTTCCACTGCCATCCACAGCCTTCTGCAAACCAGGGATTAACAATGTAATCTTTGATATCCTCCCCTCCCCCCTAGGGATTTTGATTTGATTATGTACAATCTTTGGCTCACTCACACAGGCTGGTGTGCTTCTTCCATGTGGACCTAGTTGACATGTCACTTAGATGGCTCTTTGTTTGTAGACAAGCCTTTAAAATCCTAGAAGCCATTCTTTCTGATATCTGGGCATCATCGAGTTCCCTCACCACATTTTACGGTAGCACACATGTCTTCAGTGCTCTCTTCATGAGGGTGAGCATGAAGCAAGGCCATATCATGAGAACTAATTATTATTAGATTGGTCCTAGAAATAAGCGTTAGCCCAAAATCCAAATAGTGAATTACCTCCTAACACAACTTGGTACCAAGAAATTGTTAGGCTAGATTGGCAAAGACTCTAAGAAACCAGTAGAAAAGAAGAGAAGTCAGTGCCCACAAACAAGAGATCCTTTTTAAAGAGTCAGACTAATATTCAAGTTAAATTTTTCAAAACAATGAAGAACAGAATATTTAGATACCAAAATTGGTAAATTCTTAGGATCCATAACAGCATTGTGGTAGAGATATGGGTAGGGGTGAGAGAACAGATGAAAAGTGAGATAACTTTAATTTCTTCCAGGGCTTTGAACCAGTTAATGCTTAAGAATCATCTGGAGTGTTGTTAAAATGTGGATTCTGTTTTGCTGGGGTGGAAACCCACATTTCCATCAGGGGGTTGAACCCAAATGAACTGTGGTTTCTACAGATGAGGAGGCGCTCTCCATTCTTGCCTTAGGCTTCTCGAGGGTGAGGTTTTACAGGGCAGCATTGCCTCCCCCGTAGCACAGAGAACTCAGCCCACTGAGGTGTTTGGGTCTGATAGAGGCCAGAAAGGTCCTCTCTCCATGTTGGCAGCTCCTGTCTGGCTCTTGGATTCAGAAAGGGTTAAGGGCATGGGTCTGACGCAGAGCTCCCTGGTTCATCGTCACCCTCTGCCGCCCTGGGACACTCACTGTGCTGGGACCAGGACGTCCAGAGCTCACACACTTTTGTCAGTCTACTGACATGCTCTTCCTCCCACCCACCTCCGTCATCTCTCCTTACCGTTTCTTACTGTGTGTCTATGTGCACTTCTGCTTGTGTCTACGTGTGTGTGCATGTCGGTGTGTGTTTCTGTATGTGCCTGTAACATTGTCTGAGTCTGTGTGCTCTTGTGTGTGTGAGATTGTGTTTTTATGCTTTCATGTGTAAATAGGTGTGCATCTGTCTGTGTGTCTATGAGTCTATATGCCCTTGTGTGTATGTGTGTGTCTTTGTGCGTTTGTGTCTCTATTTCCGTTCTTGTATATGTCTGTCTGTATGTCTCTGTGTGTGAGTGTCTGTGGTGCTTCTGTCCCATTTCTCCTGCAACTTGGTGACGCACAGTAAGCAGGCAAGCAGGCTAGCAGGAACAGACACGAGGAGGAGGAGGGTGCCGAGAAGAAAGCGGTTAAGTTGGAGTTGACATGCTCCATGTCTGATGGCCTCCAGCGAAATGGAGTGGGTGGGAGTCTGATACAGAGAGGCCAGGGGAGTAGAACTCATGGCTCACCTAGAGGTGGGAACCCAAGGAATGAGCCAGGAAATCCAGGAGAAACTAAGAGAACTTTTGCCAAGTTACAGTGAGGGCCTAGTTGAAACCAGAGCACTGGGAATTTGTAGCAGGCCAGGCCTGTTGCCTGGGAAATATTTGGCCAACTCTGATTTAAAAATTCATTGTCATACCTCTGAAATTCTTAAGGCTTTTGGGAACATTCAGGTTGTGGAAACTTTCTTGTGGGTCTTTGAAACATGTGCCAATTTGCTAATTATGACCTAAAATGTCTAGTTGACAGCCATATCTTCCTTTTCTGGGGTACATTGCTTTTCCTGTATGCAAACCCACGATGCATCCTTTCAACCACACTCTCCAGGGTAGTCTAACCCTCTCTCACCCTTTTGTCGCTTTGGAAGGTTTTTCTTCCACAATTGATCCTTTACTTCTCTGTCACCACCCCACTCATTCTCAGGCTCCTCACTGATGCAGAGTCTCTGTCTCTCTCTGTCTCTGTCTCTGTCTCTGTCTCTCTCTCTCTCTCTCTCTCTCACACACACACACACACACACACACACACACACACTCACTCATGACTCACATCAAACCTTGCAATTCATGCTTTCCAAAAGCAATTAGACAATGATGGACACCCAGTAAATCATCTTATCATCTTTTATTTCCTTCCTCTTGGAAACTTTTTGAACTTTTGAAAAAGACTTTTTCTTTTGAAATCTGAACAAGATAAGAATGCATAGTTTTGGGATTGGCCCAAGGAGAATACCTGAAAGTTACTACCCAGAGGGAGAAGTAGAGTCCTGCTGGCACCAGGAAGTTCCCCGTCCCCTCCTTCAACCTTCTCTCTTCTCAGAGGAAACCACTCTTCTGATGTCGTCTAAGCAGATCATTGCCTGACATTGAAGAAATGCACTCCTCAGCATCATGTTGTGAACTTTTTCAGGAAGTGGCATACCATTCTCCATAGTGATAGTACCTTGTTACAGCTCTGCTGACAGTATATGAGGATGCTAGATCCTCCAGCACATCTCAAACATTTATTGTTTTCTGAACTTTGCTACTAATAATGCTGGAATGAGAGGGGATCTCATTGTTGCTTTGATTTACATCTATCAGATGGCTAATGTTCTAAAGCTATTTTCTTCATAATAATGTTAGGCTATGTAGATGTTTACTTTGGTGAAGTGTCTGTTCATATCCTCTGCCCACTTAAAAATATTTAAATTATTATTTTATTGCCATATCTTACTCATTCAAATATATACCTTCCCTTCCTGTACAGTCCTGTTGTTAAATCCCATTGGGTGGGGCTATATAATCATCAATGCTGTCAACTCCCCTCTCAGCCCTTCCCACTTTCCATACCCTCAGGGAATCCTTACTCCTTTCACTGTCTCTGAGGGGCCTTCTATCTTGACTACCAGGTATTGAGTGACCTTAAATGTACAAATGAACATATGCAAATCCAACATGACCAATGAGGTATATAATGCAAGGACCGTAATAGTAAAGGGAGAAAGTCTTAAAGAACTAGAGGATAGTTATGTGATTCATCAGTGCCACACTGCACCCAGGATTTATCCTTCATTCCGTGAGTCCCTTCTAAGAGGGACTGTCCAGTTGTCTTGCTGATGGACTTTGGGTCTACACTATGTCCATTGCCTTTCATATCAATTTGGATACGTACTTTTGAACTTCTGATACCTCTTCCCGTTGACACTTCAGGATCACACAGGCTGGTGTGCTTCTTCCATGTGGACTTTGCTGCTTCCCTGCTAGATGGCCATTGTTTAACTACAAGCCTTTAAGGCCCCAGACACTATAGCATGCGATACCTGCTCTCTGCCCATTTTTAAATTGGATTATTTGACTTTTTCTTGTTGAAGTGTCTAGGTATTTTTGAGACTAATCTCCTATCTGATATCCCAAACTTTTTTTTAGTGTGTGGGTTCTATTTTGAGTCTTGTGGTGAAATCTTTTGATGTATATAAGTGCCTAATATTTAGAAGTTGCCAGTCATCTTGCGTGGTGTCTGCTGCTGTTCTGTGTTTTCTGTTATGCTTAATCATCTATTTATGCCATGTATTAGGGCTCCTAAGTTTGTCTCTAGTTTTTCATGGATGATCTTTATGACTTGTGCTTATGATTATATATAGTATGAGATATGGATCATGTTTCATTTTCCTGTAAATATATATTTGGGTTTGCTATCCCCATTCGTTAAAAAGACTCTTCCTCATTTAATGTAGGGAGGCCCTTTCTCAAAGATAAGCTGTGGTGGATGAATTTCTTTCTGGGCTCTCAGAGGGAGAGGGGAGAGAGAGAAGCAGGATCAATGGAGAGAATGATCCAAGAATGCCAGTGGTACCAAAGCTGTCCAGGGATCCATCACTAGAAGTGTAAACATAGAAGCTATATTTACAAAATCAATGGTTGAGTTTGGCATCATGGAAGTTACTTCATTGGGTGGTCTTTCTATTTACAAATGGAATCTCTTAGAAAAGGCTGGGTGGGAACTCTCTTGAAAGTCGAGTGGAAAGTTAATGACGAGGAGCCACAGAGATAATGAAGCAACCTTCTCATGGTTTCCTCTCAGAGTTGTCTTCAAACGGAATCACCACTGCTCAGCTGAGGTGATTGCTGCAAATTTAAAGACGTCCACCTGTTGGATTGCTCATGAGTGGAGGGGAGATTCCTTTAAAATAACGTTTTAGGAATTGTCACCAAGGAAGACAAGCTTGGGGGCGGGGAGGAAAGAGTTACTGAAGTTAGAATCAAAAGTTTCCAACGACACCACAGTTTGACACAGCTGCTCTGAATCCCTAAGCACGTTACCACTTGCACAACTTTTATGACCTTAAAGAAAGTCCTCTGTCTACATTTCCAGTGTTGTTTCCTGGGAATTCACATGGGCACTGAATCCCACAGCCTCTGGAACTGCTTCCACTCTTGTCTCCCTGTACAACTTATCCTCTGCACACCAAACCTTCTGCATTTCTCTATTATCAAGACATGCTGGGCCACAATTGAGTGTGTGTCAGAATCACTTGGAGGATATGTTAAAGCACAGACTACTGGCCCCTATCCCAGAGTTCTTTGCCAGGTAATTTACATTCCTTATAAGTACCCAGGTGATGAAGGTGTTGCTGGTCCACCGACCATGCTTCCATAATCCCTGGAGTAGATCACGTGCGTCCTGAAGGAAGCACCACATTCCTCTTGTTCATCTGGCTCAGTAGGCAGTGCTCAATGAATATGCACTGAGTGGATGGATGAATGGATGGGGGGGACTTCTTCACTTCACACCTGACCTTACCCCAGCTGTCTTTGAACCCTCAGGGCTGAGGAATGGGGTGAATGTCAGGATCTTACATTCTGTTCTAACCCAAGCTTTCCTCCTAAGCCCCAATCAAAACCCAAACCCGCAGAACGGTACACTGAACGTAAATGGCCAAACCTGTCTGCTGAGGTGACTTCTGGGTGGGTTTGAACCAGCACCCTTTCAGTTAGTGCCACTGTGTCACCCCACACGCTGACCAAACCTCTCACACTAGTTCTGTTCAGGCTTGCCCTTCACCAGGCCTGTAGCTCCAACACCACCTCTTTCCACTCCACTCCCGCCCTGCTACTGGACAGATGGTCTACTTTTTCATCTTTCACCAAACTCTACGCCTTCTTTCCAGTCCAGGTGTGAGTGACTAATAGTCTTCCATGTATCCTGTGCTTGCATGCATGGGATTTTAGGCAGAGTGACAAAGTGACACCAGTGACTTAACATTTGGGAGCAGGGCGTCTTTCTGGGACCTATGACTTAATCCCTGGGTCAAATGAACCCTTTCTCTTGGCTTTCCAGAGCTGGTGGGTAAGGGAGGTCGCTGGCACATAGTTCACGTATGGCAGAGAGAATGAGTTCGTCCTCAAGCAGATGCAGAGACGTCTCGGCTCCCAAAGCCCAGCCCAGCCGGCGCACACGTCTCTTGGTGTGCGGCACGCACCCTTCCCAAGCACACAGAGCTTGCTTTCTTTTTCTTCTTCGAGGGAAAAAAGTGACTGCTTCACAGCGTGCCGGACGCAAAGGAAATGGAAAGTCCCACAGCCTCCTGAGCCCCTCTCTGCTTGGACAAGTTTGGGGCCAGCATGGGGCCTCTGCGTCCAGGTCAGGTCCTGTGGGGACACGGTGAATTCTTTGGCTGGAGGCTATACCCAGGACTGCCCATGTTTCCAAGGAAGAAGAGGCCCTGTGTACCGACCTCCAGGTCAGGTCCACGTCTTACCCGGAACCGAGCGTGGGAAGCCACCCCCGTGCCCACCCCGTCCCCACCCACCCTCAGCCCTGAAACAGAAGGCTTGACGGGGCCTTTTCGGAGAGGCCGCTGAGCTCAGACCCTGGCGGCTCTGAATTCCCGGGTGATGAGCGAAGGATTCCAGTGTTTACTCTGAACAATGTTTTCCTGTGTCTGCATCGGCTGGGTGTTAAATTCTTCCAGATTTCTGGCTCCACGTTGCAACTCCAACAGGACAGAAACAGGTTTATGGCAGTTGGCAATGGTGCCGGCTACGTCTCCAATTTCCACTTGGCCAATGGAAAGACCGTCTGCGCAGGCTCCGCTGCTCCCCACCCAGGAGGGGCTTGTTGTGGTCTCCCCGCCACAGCTGCTTGCTGTGCTGGTAGCATTTCCCACCACAGAGGGCAAACGTTAGCTGCTTCTCTCTGGAAACGCGGCAGGCAGTGAGAGCAAGCTGTGCTTTGAAGGTCAGGCCTCGCAGTGTTTTCCCCGTACAGATAACCCAGAAGTTGGGCGCATAAGGAATTCATTTGGTGAGCTATTGGGAAATGAGAGCATTCCAGGACTGGGGCCTGCCGGGCTGGGAGTTTTGGGAGACATGTGGGAGGGCAGAGCTGGAAGGGAGAGTAGAAAGCGTCAGACCTAAACCGGTATTTTCCTAGAGGAGGAAATGGAAATACAGGAAGCGTGCGACACGAGGGCTAGGATATCAGCTCTCGGAATTGGGCAGCTGAAGCATTGGGGTGAATTATCCCAGTTTTTTTGAAGAGGCCCTTATAAGACCATAGAGGTCCTTCTTTGTGAAGTGTAGATAGTCAATATGTTTAAGGCTGTGAAAGCCAGCCTTGAGTGAATTCTGCCTCAGAGAGTCTGTAGGTGAAGACTGACTCTTTTCGGGAGCAGCCCAGCACAGTCTTTGTCTTGAGAAGTGGCTGCCGGGTTTGAACCACCGATGTTGTGGTTAGCAACCCGATGCCGAACCTGCAGGTCACCCCGGGGCTCCTTTAAAGAGGGAGCTTCCAAAAGTTGGTGGAAAAATGGAATTAAGAGATAATGGAATTTCCTTATGAAGAGTTTAGCGTTTCCTCTTGTAGAGTGTGTGAGAAAACCGGTCAGTTCAATGCAGAGATAAATCTGCCCGGCACAGGCATTCATTCACAATAACGTTTTACATTTTGTTTTCTATGCCTATGTCCTGAGATGATGAACAATTCGGGGAACACTCTTAAGGTGACACCATGCTGACTTGTGGTCTCCATTTTTGGTGACAGTCCACCTTCTGGAAAGGCCCCTCGCCAACCTCTTGAATCAGAACAATCCCAATCCAAGTAAGGCATGGGGCACGCAACCCCAATCCAAGTAAGGCATGGTATTCACAAATACCATGTTAGATCTTGTGCTCATGGGCCCTGGAGGCCTACCTCTGAGACCTTGTCTGATGTGTGTGTGAATGCTCATGTATGTGAGTGCATGAGTGGACGGAGATGGAAGATTGGTGGTAATCCCCCTGGCTTCAGTACTTCTGTGGGGAGGCACTGAATAGCTCCTTGACAGGCCTCATATTTTAACTGGCAGCTCTCACATAGCCATTTGGACTTTCAGGAGGCTTTAAAAAAATTCAGCTTTTAATAGGACTTAAAAGGTTTGACCTTCAAAAAGAAAAGGAAAGGACAAAAGGATTGCTCCTTAAAAGAAACCATTCGAATTTAAGTTTCTAGTCCTGTCAAATAATGTGTAAGGCAAACAGCTCAACCTTATCTCTGAAACTTCCCACAGCCAATATCCTGTCTTCTCACTCCAACTTCGATCCCTCCGGCCCCTTCAGGATGTCTCTTGTGTAAAAATGACCTGGTCAAAGGTGGTTTCGTGACAAGGATTGCTTCATTCCTGTGGTGTTTTATAGGCCTACGTGTTTGGCTTTACCTTTATTTTCCCTTCTCTAAGCAGAAATTGGATCGTGCCCTAGAGATGGAAGAGGCGTGGGAGGAGTATACGAGTTATACTTTTATAACTTCCTTTTCCTCAACTGTGTGTTAAATTCTGTACCATTATGCCCCAGGGAAATATTTAATAATGTCCTGTAACACAAAATGACACAGATATGTGAATGGATTTGGGGCTCGAACTTAATTTCAGGCCCAATCCTAGAACAATGAATTCTTATGACATGTCCCTGCTTAATGCTCACCCTCATGAGAGTGCACTGAAGATAAAGGTGCTACAGCAAACTGTGTCAAAGAAACTAGGTGGTGCCCGGCTATCAGAAAGAATAGTGTCAGGCATCTTAAAGGCTTGTCTTAAAACAAGCAGCTACCTAAGTGAAGAGTCAACGCAATACATATGGAAGAAACACACCAGCCTGTGTGGTCCAAGGATTGAAAATAATATTATTCAAATCCAAAGGAAGGAATAGTATCAGAGCTTAAATTGTGAACACCTTGTTTGCAGAAGTAAATGAATGACAGTAGAACTCCAACCCCCATTTTCAGGTTCCACTTGTAGAATAAACCTCTAGTGAATCCTCTATGACCATGTTTGAGGGATGTGAACAGCCTTGTTACTAGACAGAGAATATTATAAAGTTAATTATGACAGGTATAGTTAGGTTAAAATGTAATATCTTACTTGATCTCCCTTTTGGTCCATTTAAAAGTTGTTTCAGTTAAAAAAAAGAAGAAGAAGAAATACACTCGGATTATGTCACCAGTGAATCCCCTCTGACCATAGACCAGGCATATGGACAGCTGTATTATCATGCAGAGTGCATTGGAAAGTGGATAGTTATAGATACAGTTAGGTTAAATTTTAACACCTTATCATTTGATCTCTCCATTTAAAAATGGTTCTAGTTCTCAATATTTTCTACATTCTTTTTGACTGAAGTTTTTGTCTGTTTCACTTTGGTATCATTGCTAGATTAAAAACAACAACAGCATGTTTTTCTGTAAATGACACCCAGGATAAGTAAATCTATAGAGACGGTAACTGAGTTAATGGTTCCTTGGCACTATGGCAGGAAGCTTGGGGTGAAATGAAGAACTAATAATGAGTATAAGAAAGATGAAAATGATCTAAAATTCAATTGTGTAATGGTTGCACAACCCCTCTTCATAAGCCTGAACTATCGAAGTGTATGATATGAGGATTATGTGCCAATAAAATTGTTTTTAAAAAACTCAAAGGACACATTTACATTGGACAACCATTCTGTAAAAGCTCTCTTTAAAATATTAAAGAGCGAGGACATCATTTTGAGGACTAAGGCCTGTTTTACTCAAGCCACATGAGTTTCAATCACCTCACATGAATATGAAAGCTACACAATGAATAAGAATACTGTAGAAGACCAGAGAAGAACCAGTGCCTTTGAATTATGGTCTCGTTGAAATATTGACTGTCTCAAAGACTTCCAAAAGAATGAAACAAAAATCTGGTTTGGGCGAAGTACAGACAGAATGCTTCTTAAAAGTAAGAATAACCAGCTTTTATCACACGTACTTTGAACATGTTATCAGGAGGGACCAGCCCTTGGGAAAGGGCATCGTGCTTGGAAGAGGGTCAGTGAAGAAGAGGAAGACGCTCAATGGGATGGCATGACTGAGTGGCTGTAATAATGGACGGACACACAGCGACTTTTGTGAGGATGGTATAGGAGCAGGCAGTGTTCTATTTTACTGGACTCCGCATTGCTATGAATTGAAACCAACTCCATGTTAACTAAGAGCAATACATTTTGTGTGTTGTCAGAGGTTGGGGAGTCTACAGGGGTATGAATATCGGAAGAAAGTATCATTGGAACCTGTCTTAGAGGCTGTTTATCACAAAGCTTATAAACCCAACTACTCTTGGGTCTTTGTTGGCCTTGTCTACGCTCTGGTAAACCAGCGGCTGTGAGGGAAGAGGAGACGAGTTGCGTGTTCACCTACACTGTTCCTGGGCAAGGGATGCCTTTTCTGGCATGGCGTCCCTAGGACTTCTCAAGGGCAAATGGTTGAGTTTCTAAATGGCCTTGCTCTTCAACTCTATTCCTTCTAATTTCTACTCCCCTGGCAGTTTAAACTGAAGGATGACATTTATTCTGATCTATCATGGCTTGAGTTTTTAGAGCAGAATCTCTCTCTCTCTCTCTCTCTCTCTCTCTATATATATATATATATATATATACACACATATATATATATGATATACTTTTTATCATATCTACATCAATTGGATAATCATAACATCCCATAAGGTAGAATGTTTCACATTTTAGATTTGAGGAAATTGAGACTCACAATGAATGATTAACTTGCTTACGATTAAACATCAAGAAGTAAAGCTGAATTTCAAGACAGCTGTCCTGACTTCAAATTCTGTGCTCCACTATGTTTCCCCAGTATTCATACCTGTTGTATGCATATGTAAATCTCTAGATTACTCATAGTAGGAACCTGGTGAGACTGTGTGGCCCAGTTTTGCTGATTAAGTCATTCTGAACCAGGGCAACAATGACCCGAGAAGAGAGAGAGAAATCAGTTGAAATGAATGATATAAAAACTAGAGTGGAATAGTAGATGTGGCTAGAGACTTTAGAGAGTTACAAAGGTGTGTGTGTGTGTGTGTGTGTATAATATTTATTCATGCATGGTTCGTAGATGCTTACCCCTGAGTCTATATGAATGTTCTATGCATGGCTAGGGGCGTAGCATGCACACATTTATATGGACAGTTCAATATCCATCTGATCCAGGAGATAGTGCAGTCCTGGGCAGCATTTCATTCCATTGTGCATGAGGTCCACAGGAGTCTGGGGGTCAGCTTGATGACAGCAAAGAACAAATATATGTGAGTGTACTTGGACACAGACACCCCAGAACTTGCCTGGTTTGGGGGATAATCTCCATAGGATAGCAATTTGTCATTTTGGTGAGTAGATGGTATAACCAGGTTTGAGAAGGGATTGTGGAGCAGGTATGGAGGTTTGAGATGCTACAAATGTGGGTAGCAGTAGTGTTGAAGGGTCCTCTGAGCATATCTTCTGATCTCCTACTGTTCCAGCTTGTTCCTTGATCTCCCACTTGTTGGTTTATCTTTAGTGGGAATCATTTTGTTTCTAACTCCCCCAGCCTGAAATGTGGCCCAGGTTGCTTTGGCACCATGTGAGACATCAGAGTCTTGCACATTAACACTGATGGTACAGTCAGTCTAAACAAAGAGCTCTGATGATGTGTCTCGGTACTGTGCTCAATGCTTTATATGGGTCATCTCATGGAGACTAACCAAAGTTCTTGTTTTGCTTTGTTATTCAAAGCAATGTTTCATATGTTTTTCAGTGTATGCAATCCAGGATAGGTAAATCTCTAGAGACAGCACCTGGATGAATGGTTTCTTGGAGGTGTGGCAAAGGAGGCTGGAGTGGTGGTGGTAATGTATGGGGAGCTAATAAGAATGAGTTCAACAAGAAGAAAATGTTCTAAAATTGATTGTGGTGATGACTCTACAACTCTTTCATATGCTAGAATAATTGAATCATATGATATATGAGTTTTAAAATAAATCATTTTATTGGGGGCTCATACAGCTTTTATCACAATCCATTCATACATCCATGTGTCAAGCACATATGTACATTTATTGCCATCATCATTCTCAAAACATTTGCCTTCTACTTGAGCCCTTAATATTGCCTGCTCATTTCCCCTCCCTACCCGCTCCCCTTCCTCATGAACCCTTCATAATTCATAAATTATTATTATTTTGTCATATGTTACACTGTCTGTTGTTTTCCCCCCACACTCATCTCTGCTCTCCATCCCACAGGGAGGAGGCTATATGTAGATTCTTGTAATTGGTTCCCCCTTTCTAGCCCACATTTCCTCCACCCTCCAGGAATTGCCACTCTCACCACTGGTCCTGAAGGAGTCATCTGTCCTGGATTCCCTGTGATTCCAGTTGCTATCTGTACCAGTGTACATCCTCTGGTCTAGCCAGATTTGTAAGGTAGAATTGGGATCATGATAGTGGGGGTTGGGGGTAGGGAATGAAGCATTTAGGAACTAGAGGAAAGTTATATGTTTTATCGTTGCTACCCTGCACTCTGACTGGCTCATCTCCTCCTCACAACCCTTCAGTAAGGGGGTGTCCAGTTGCCTATAGATGGGCTTTGAGTTTCCACTCTGCACTCACTCACATTTACAATGATATGATTTTATGTTCTTTGATGCCTGATAACTGATCCCTTCGACAGCTCGTGGTCACACAGGTTGGTGTTTTTCTTCCTTGTGGGCTTTGTTGCCACTGAACTAGATGGCCACTTATTTATTTTCAAGCCTTTAAGACCCCAGAACCTATATCTTTCGATAGCCGGGCACCATCAGCTTTCTTCACCACATTTGCTTATGCACACGTTAGTCTTCAGTGCTCATATCAAAAAGATGGGCACCCACTGATATGATTTTTAGTTCTTTGATGTCTGATAACTGATCCCTTCTACACCTCATGGTCAGTCAGGCTGGTGTGCTTCTTCCATGTGGGCTTTGATGCTTCTCAGCTAGATGGCCGCTTGTTTATCTTCAAGCTTTAAAGACTCCAGATGCTATATCTTTTGATAACCGGGCACCACCAGCTTTTTTCACAACATTTGCTTATGCACACATTTGTCTTCAGCAATCGTGTCGGTTGGGAAGGTGTGCATCCTGGAATGCCAACTTAATAGAACAATATGTTCTTGCATTGAGTAAGTGCTTGAGTGGAGACCCAATGTCCATCTGCTGCCTTAATACAAAACCTATAAATATATGCACATAGATCTGTTTTCCCACACTCTTATATAAACATATTTACATATGTACATTCCAGTCTTTAGACCTCTATAAATGCCCTTTGTCACCTTCCTCTATTTCCTTTGACTTTCCTCTTGTCCCACTATCATGCTCAGCCTTCTTTTGGGTTTCAGTAATTTCTCTCAGTAATTTCTACCAGGATTCTCACACCCTCCTTGCCACTGATTTTGGATCACTTGTTGCTCCCCTGTCCCTGGGTTGGTCAACACCACCTCCTTACCCTCACACCCCCCCTCTCCCATGTACCCCAGAATCATTGGTCCCATTGTTTTGTCCTCCAGACTATTCATCCAGTCTATTTTATCTAGATAGATCTGTAGAGATAATAATATGCACTCAAAAATCAAGCCATAGCAAGATAGGTGATGAGTGAGAACACAGCAATGAGGACAAAAAGGGAAACCAATTATCCATAGAAGAATAAATTAATTAAAAGAAAAAAATTTTAAAAAGAAAGAAAAACCTGCAAATAGATCAAGGTCTGATTTTTCATCTCTGGGCATGTCCTTCAGTCAGGTCCAATGGGGTACCATGCTCTGGCCCCAGAGTCTGTCCTTTGTACTCCCTCGGGGGCTCCCTGCTCTGATCCCACGGTTGCTCTGCCACATGCTTTTAGTGGTTTGCCTCGGTGTCACAGGGTCAGTCTGGGACAGTCCCCACACTGAGTCTCCAGTGTTGTCCCCCTTAGGGCCCTGGGCCATCAAGGGATGGTGTGTCTCATAGTGGGATCAGCCATATTGTCCACTCTGTCCATTGGCTGTTCAGAGCAGGGATATCGTCCTCCAGGCCTGATGGGCCAGGATGTGCTCCACTCTCTTCCCCCCCTTCATTTGCTCCCATTTGCTCTGATCAGACATGCCCCTCTCCCTGAGCTGCAGCCTCAGTGCTGTCCTCTCAAGTAAATTCTTCTGGGGGGAAGGGCAGTTGTCCACACAGCTAGTATGGGGCCAAGCCCTCAGGTCCCTCCACTGGCTCCCCACTCCTTGCAGGCACACTGCATTTGTCTGGCCCTGGCTTTATATCTGGTCCCTCTTTCCCTGTGGAGACACAAACAATACCCTCCCCTTGGGTGGGTCCGTACTCTATTCCCCCATCACACACCTTTTTTTCCTTTCCCCTTTCCTCCCTCCATCCCCTTTTTAGTTGGCTACCATATGTATCCCTGGATTTGTTCTGGCCCCTGCTGTACTACCTGGACCTCACCCCTGGAGTGTTTGTATACAGTAGTTTTTTCCCCGTGTCCCTTTTGCATTTACCTGTTATATATATATATATATATAAATAAATTTACCTCAGTGGACTCGTCATATTTGTCCTTTTGGCTTGGCTTACTTCACTTAGCATAATTTCTGTCTGTTTGAGAAATCGCCAAATTGATTTCCATAGTGGCTGTACATACCTACAGGTCCACCAGCAGTGGATGAGAGTTCCTACCTCACCACAGCCCCTCCAACACTTGTTACTTTCTGATTTTTTGAATTGGGCTATCTTTGAGGGTGTTAGGTGGTATCTCTTCATTGTTTTGATTTGCATTTCTCTTATGGTTAATGATCAGGAACATTTTCTCATGTTTATTGGCCATTCGGATTGCAGACTCTGTGAAACTTCTGTCCTTTGCCCTCCTCCTCAGTGGGAATTAGTTTATCTCTTATTGTAAGCTTCCAAAACATTGTAGATTTTAGTAATAAGGCCTTTGTCTGATGTGTCATTGCTAAAGATGTTTTCCCAGTCGGTGGGCTCTTTTATTACTCTCTTGGTAAATTCTTTCGATGTGCACAGGTGTCTTATCTTCGGTATATCCCACTTGATATTTGTGATTCCTTTGTACTTTTATCCTTCCCTATTTCTGATAGTCTGTGTATTCCCTGTGCCAAGGTTCTCAGGTTTGTCCCAATTTCCTCATTAATGGCCCTAATTGTTTGGGTTTTATCACAAGGTCTGTGATCCACCTTGAGTTTATTCTTGTGCATGGAGTGGGGTAAGGGTCTTGCTTCATTTTTCTGCAGGTAGATATCCATTTTTCCATCACCATTTATTGAAGATGGCATCTGCTTCTCATTTAAATTTTTTGGGTCCTTATCAAAGATCAGTTGCCTGTATGCTGATATTTTTATTTCTGGGTCTTCAGCTCTTTTCCATTGGTCTGAATATCTGTCATTATGCCAGTACCATACTGTTTTTACTACTGTCACCGTATAGTATGTGCTAAAATCAGGTAGAGCAAGCCCTCCTACTTTGTCCTTCTTGAGGAGTTCTCTGCTAATTCTGGGCTTCTTCCCCTTCTATATGAAGTTGGTAATCTGTTTTTCCAATTCTTTGAAGAAGGATGGTGGGATTCTTATCGGGATAGCATTGAACTTATATAGTGCCATGGGCAGAACTGTCATTTTTACTATATTGAGTCTGCCAATCGAGGAGCATGGGATATTCTTCCATTTGTTGAGGTCACTCCTGATTTCTTGAATCCGTGTTCTATAATTTTCCTCATACATATCTTTTGGTTTTTTAGTCAGGTTTATCCCTAGGTATTTCCATTTGTGCTTGGATATTGGAAAGGGCACTGCCTTTTCAATAGTCTCTTCTGTGAACTTGTCTGATGTGTAGAGCAGAGCAATAGACTTCTGTTTGTTGCTTTTGTATCCTGCCACTCTTCCATATTCCTCTATTGCTTCCAACACTCTGCTTGTGGAGTCTAAGGGATCTTCAATATGTAGAATCATATCATCTGTGAATAATGATAATTTCACCTCTTCCTTCCCCAGCTGAATACCTTTAATATCTTTCCTTAACTTGTGTTGTTAGCTAGGACCTCCAGTACAATGTTAAATAGGAGTGGGGACAAGGGGCATCCTTGTCTGATCCCCTTTTTCAGTGGAATTGCTTTGGTCTTTTCTCCATTAACTACCACGTTAGCTATTGGTTTTTCATATATGGCCTGTATAATATTGAGGAGTTTTCCTTCTATTTCTATCTTCTTGAGTGTCTTAAACAGGAATGCGTGTTGGATGTTGTCGAATGCTTTTTCCACATCTATTGATAATATCATGTGGTTCTTATAATTTTTCCTGCCAATGTGGTGAATAATGCTGATGGTCTTTCGTATGTTGAACCATCCCTGCATCCCTGGTATGAATCCCACTTGGTCATGGTGAATTATTTTTTTAATATGCTTTTGTATTCTATTGGCCAGTATTTTGTTAAGGATTTTTGCATCAATGTTCATTCGGGATATTGGTCTATAGTTCTCAATTCTTGTGGCATCTTTGCCCGCTTTAGCTAACAGAGTTATACTAGCTTCACAGAAAGAGTTTGGGAGTTTCCCCTCTTTTCCTATGTTCTGGAAGAATTTGTACTGGATTGGTGTCAGTTCTTCCCTGAATGCTTAGTAGAATTGTCCTGTGAAGCCATCTGGGAAGGGCATTTTTTTGGAATGTGGTTTTACTATAGACAGTCATTGGGACAATTATTGGAAATTTAGGTTTAATCATAATTTGGGGTTACTCATCACCCAGGAGTTGTGTGCCATATGTGACATGTCTATTTTTAGCATTCTGGCATGGGAAGTGTCAGGTGCAGAACCACAGCATCACAGTACTGGTGCCTAACCACCTCCCGTTGCTCACCACTCCTGATGGGTATCGAGATACATGTACAGGGTGGGCTCCCCTATCACATTCTGTGAAGGTGGTGGTTGAAATTTCTCACTGGTTGCAGCCTCCCATCTCTGGTGGGGACCTCTGTTCATTCTCCATCCACCCCAGCCCCGAAGGCCTACAAGATCCTCTTCCTTTTGTCTGGCTGCCTGCCTCCCTTCAAAGAGCTCCTTAAAACCTTTAACCTTCACCTGACACCCTTCAGCCGCTGCTTACCTGTGACCTCAATTCCCCACTGTTGCCCGTACTCTCTGTGGCTAGGCCAGCGGTTGGCAAACAGTGGCTCTTAAGCCATATGGAGCTCTTTCGGTACATACATATGGCTCTGAGGTAAAATGCAGACAATTTAAAAGAGGTTGTTCAGATAATGATTTCATTTGTTTGTAACAAACATATTTATAACTCTCAACTAATTTTAACTTGTTGTGAGTGGACAGGATTAGCTCTTCCATCTCAAAAGCTTGGCACCCCCTAGGCTGGATCAAGACTTTGTACATGAATGAGATAAGGTATCTTGCAGTTAGTCCCTTTCTTTTTTTAAAAAAAAATGGAAAAAGTATGAATTAAGTGGGGCTTTTCCATTTCAGATAATTAATTTTGAATTAAACAGTTTAAACTACTTATCAATTCCACCCCACCCCCAACCCCAGTTTACCCTCTTCCCTCCTTTGATTTCTCTTCTCTCTCTTGGGAATTACTATCTTCCCATTCACCCAAGTGAATCAATACATGTCATCCCTGTAGTCTATTGTTTTATCTTCCTTCCCTTGTCTGCCCTTGCTCCCCCTGGCACACGCCCCCAGCCCCCCCAATCTCCAATGTCTGTTCCCTTTGGTATGGAAGTCTTTGTCTTTTTCCCCTTGTTTATAACAGTGGTCTCATATGTTTGTCCTTTTGTGATTCATTTCATTCAGCATCATTTTCTCCAGGTCCACTCATGCCACGGTGTTCCCTAGTTTCATCATTTTTGCATCAACTGTTATGATCATGTGGTTATAGGATGGATGGAATTGATTGTTTTTCTATTGTGGAACCATCCTGTTTACAGGTATGAGTCCCATGATCATGAATATATATATATATATATATATCTCCCAGGAACTTGTTGAGAATATATGCATAAGGGATATTGGTCTATAGTTTTCTATGTTGGTAATGTCTTTGCCTGGTTTCCTTAGAAGCGTTATGCTTCATGTAATGAGTTTGGAAGTTTGTTTTCCTTTAATCTGGAAGAGTTTGTGTAGGATTGTTGTCAGTTCTTCTCGGAAGGCTTGCTTGAATTCCCTGGTGAAACCATCTGGCCCTGGACTTTTTTTTGTGTGGAAGTATTTTAATGAGTTGCTCTTTATATTTTTCTTCTGTTATGGGCCTGTTGAGGTTTTCTACATCAGCGTGTGTTGATTTCTGTGGTACATTTCTAGAAATGTGCCCATTTCCTCTGGGTTTTCACATTTGTTGGGAGTGTCAGTGGCCGTCCTTTGTGTGGCCTTGTTGTTGCAGGGCACTAAGGTTTATCCATATAGTTGTGGAGTGGCCTGTGGAAAGCACCACAGATGTGCCTGTGGCCCCAAGACCCCTATTGTAGGAGACACTTGAGAATTACTTCCAAAGTTTTCCTCAATGCAAAATGTCAGAGAATTGGGATGGGGATAGGTGTGTTTTAGTTCTTTGCTTCAAGGCAAACTGTCAAGTGCACGACACCTTCTTAAAAATAAACACTGCCCAGGATTGCTAGAGTTTTAAAAGGGGTAACCTGGTCCACTGATTGGGACCAGACCTGGGAAGTGTCTGGCTGTTCCCCCCATGTGTTCTCTAAGTTCACAATGCCTTCATTGTTTGAGTTTAGCAAGACTTTCTTTTACTGATTGGTTAGCCATTGTAAGGTCACGTGTTCATGGTCTCATTACTTGTAAGTCAAAAGGCAGGCAGACGGAAAGTCTTTGAGCACAAATTCCTTTCAACCTTTCATGCTTGGTTTCCTGATTACCAAGTTGTAGGGCTGCCTATTCCTCCATGCCTTTTCCTTCTCCACTCCAACAGTTCTCTTGGCATATAAATCACAAACCACACAATTCAGCAGTTCCATCACAGCCACAAGAGTTGGACTAGCAGCAGCATCACAACCAGTCTTAGACCAGTTTTCATTTTTGTGCTCATTGTATTTGCTCCCCATTTCCCCTCCATCTCCCTTACCATAATCCCAAAGAATCATCGCTCCAGTTACTCTCTCTGTAGAGTTATCTATCCTGGATTTCATATAGAGGAAAATAAAAAAGTATCCCAAAGCCATAAACTAACAATAACAAAGTAAAACAGATACAATCTCAGTAGAAAAAAAGAACAAAAAATACTAAAACTAGAACAAATTTAAAATTGGAGGTCAAAGGATAAGGGGTTAAGTTTTCACCTAACTTCGTCTGCAACAATCCACATTCCAGTGCATTCTCCATGATAGCAAGGCTGTCCACATCCCTGATCTACCGTCAGGAGATTCATCAGGGGCTTAATCGAAATAGAGTTGACCTTCACTAAAAAGAAAACAAAACAAACAATCTTAAAATGGGCCAAAAGGAAGATCAAATGATAATCTATTACATTTTAACCTAACTATGCCTGCCATAATCAACTTTAAAATGCTCTCTGTCCCATAACAGGGAAATTAATATCCATCAACCATGATCAGAGGGAATTAATTGGAAGCTTAATCTATGTGTAGATCCTGCAAATGGGTTTTGGGCTTCTACTGTCATCTGCAAACTGGATGGTCACACTTTAAGTTTTTGATACCATTCTCTCCTTTAAATTTGGATTCAATTCTTTACCATTATATACAAGCTAGTGTGCTTCCTCCACGTGGACTCACTTAAATGGCTGGTTGTTTGAAAACAAGTCTTTAAGACCTTAGCTATTACTCTTTTAGATAACTGGGCATCATCTAGTTTCTTCACCACACTTAGCTATCACACCCATATTTTAGGCATCTCTTCATGAGGGTGAGCATTCAGCAGGGCCATGTCCTAGGAACTAACTGTTCTTAGAATGGGGCTAGAATTAAGGATAAGCCCCCCAAATCTATTCATGCGTGTATGGTTTACATATGTCTCTGGTTCACCTTAGAGACATCATTGTCACTCTGTTATAGGACACTATCAGCAACCTCCTGGGGCATCACTTCTGCTGTTTTCTATTTTATAGTCATGGTCCCATACCAACAGTGTTTATCCTTTAGTGATTGACTAACTCAGCATAATGTTCTCCATACTTCACACCATGTGCAAAAACAAACTCAAGTGGAATAAAGACCTAAATATCAAACCTAGAACAATCAGGATCATCAATAAAAAAAGAGAGACAAACTTAAGGGCCCTAATGCAGAACAGAAATATGCTCCCCAACATAAAAAACATTCACCACTGGAAAGACACTGAAAATATCCTCTGGATTAATTTCCTAGTTTCCTAACCCAAACCTCATTGCCTTTGTGTCAATTCTGACATATATCAACCCAACAGGGCAGAGTAGAATTTCTGTACATGGTTTCCAAGACCTTACTCTTTCTGGAAGCAGACTGCATCCTATTTTCCCCGTTGAGTGGCCAGTGGGTTAGAATTTTTTGGTTAAGTAGCTGAGCATTTAACAGTTTCCATTTTTTAATTCTCTGGAGAATGGAGAGATCAAACTCACTGTCATTCAGCGGATGCGGACTCAGAGCAATCCTTTAGAACAGACTAGAACTGCCCCTGTCGGTTTCGGAGGCTGCAGCTTTTAACAGGAATAAAACACCATGCTTTTCTCCGGAGGAGCAGCTGGTGGTTTTGAACTGCTGACCTTATGGTCAGCAGCCCAACAAGTCACCACTCTGCATCCAGCGCTCTAGTTAATAACAATTGCTTATAGATTATAAGTGTTTCTTTGGCCTAGATTATAGAACAACGGTTCTCAATCCCTAGGTTATATCCAGTTCCAATTCAATCACAATGTTAGATGGTGGGAACCAGATAATAATAATTTTAAAAGTTGCTCAGTAATTCTGAGCAAATAACTGGAGAAGCTGGATTATATGAAGAAGAATGTGGCATCAGGATTGGAAGAAGGCTTATTAACAGCCTGCAATATTCAGAGGACACACCTTGCTTGCTGAAAGTGAAGAAGACTAAAAGCACTTGCTAATCAAGATCAAGGACGGCAGCCTTCAGTACGGATTACAGCTCAATGTAAAGAAGACCCGCATCCTCACGGGTGGACCAGTAGGCGACATCATGATAAATGAAGAAAAGGATGAAGTTGTCAAGGATTTTGCTTTGCTTGAATCACCATCAATGCTCATGGAAACGGCAGTCAAGCGGCCAAAAAGACACATTGCTTGGGGTAATTCTGCACAAGACTCCTTTAAAGAATTGAAAAGCAAGGATGTTACTTTGTGCCTGACCCGAGCCATGGTGTTTTCAGTTGCCTCTATGCCTGTGGAAATGAGAAGAGTGACGAAGCAGGGATGCATCTGAACAGTGGTGCTGGAGAAGAATATTGGCAGTACCATGGACTGCCTAAAGGACAAACGAGCCCGTCTTGGGAGAAGTATGGCCAGAGCGCTCCTGTAGAGGGAAGGGGGGAGAGACCTTCTCTTCCACACTTCACACATGTTGTGAGAAGAGACAGCCCTTGGAGAAGTACACGCTATGTGGGCAGGTAGAGAGGCAGAGACGAGGAGGATTGACACAGAGTCTGCAGCAGCGGGCTCGGGCAAAGGAACAATTGTGAGGGTGGTGTGGGACCAGGCAGTGCACTGTTCGGTTGTCTGTAGGGTCACTGAGAATCAGAACCAACTCAATGGCTCCTAACAACACCCAAAACAATATCAAGCATTGTTTATAGACACTGCTCTCCCTAAGTCACTGCTCTGAGCGACAAGAAAACAGTGAGTCAATAGTACCTAACAGCGACAATTATTCCAATTTGCAGTGACGTTTGGGCTCCATTAGCTTAGAAGCAATTTTATTTTTCAGAAAACATTTTATTGCAATTATGACTCTGAGCGTTGGCTAAGAATCTTGGATTGTTACTCATAATGCTGGTGAAAAATATTGAAATTAGCATGGACCGCCAAAAGAACAAACAAATCTGTCTTGGGAGAACACCCAGAATGTTTCTGAAAAGCAGGGATGGCGAGATTTTGTCTCACCCACTTTCGACATGTTAGCAAGAGAGGCCAGTCTCTGGAAAAGGGCATCATGCTTAAAAAAGTAGAAGGCGAACAAAAAGAGGAAGCCCTCCACAAGATGGATTGACACAGTGGCTGCAACGGTGGGCTGAGACAAAAGAACAATTGTAAAGCTGGCACGAATCTGGACCATGTTCTGTTCTGTTGCGCTTTGGATCACTGCGAATCAGCATTGGCTCAGTGGCACCTGACAGCAACATGAGTCTGTGATGGACGCAGACAAGGAATTCATCTTCATTCTTAGTAGTACAATAACGGAAGTCCTCAGAAGTTAGCAACATGTATGAGGTACAAAGTTATGTCAGGTTTAAGGCAAATGTCATTCCTTTGAATCTGTGTGGGGCTAACCCATTGTATCAAAATAGATTTTAGAAATGGTGAGATGAGAGGGGAGGTGGGGATTGTGGGAGTACTGGGCTTGAAATCCCAGGAAATTAAATATGGACCTCGGTGAACATTCATGAAAGCCACTTGAACGTCTGCCTCCTGCCAATGCTCTTTTTGTCTGTACACTGTTGGCTTGCATATCATTTATAGGGAGGCAAAACAGGACTTTGGTGTTGGAATTGAACAAAATTAGAAAAACCTACAGCTTTTCTTCAGACTTAATCACAACTACATGGCTCCTTGTGCTTTCCAATTGCTCACCATGAGTTTTGAGACAGCCTCAAATATTTCCTCTCTTGACTATGAACTTTTTCTAGATTTCCATAGCAGGTATGGGACAATCGACCATTCAGCAGGATTGGCCACCAGTATATAGAAAGAGGATTTGAGCAAGACGAGGTTGAGATAAATGATCCTCTTATAACTCAGCTTCTCTGAGACTGTGAAGTTTATTAACTATAAATTTAGAAGCAAGGATGAAATAATTTATTCACAACTCCCCAAGTCACTGTAGTGCAAAATGTTTTTTCATGGCATGGTTGATTAACCGTATTTTAGAAATGGAGTTGGAAATACTGAACATGTAGAAAAATGAATTCTTGGATAAAGGCATATGTCTTAGAACTAGAAAGGAAATGCGCTGGACACGTTTCTGACATCCAGATAGTTAATAGTTTTGTTGTAATTGCCATTGGGTTACCTTGGAGTCACGGTGCCCTATGGACAACTGAAGGAAACATTGCCCAGTTTCACATCATCTTCATAATCACTGGTATGCTCAAGTCCATTGTTATGGCCAACGTTTAGTTGAAATGCATTTCAACCTAGGTGGCTTCATCTCCCGCACATGCAGGACAATTTCCAGTTGCGATCTGGGTTTTTATTGTTAAATATTTTGGAAGTAGATCACCAGGTTTTTCTCCCTAGTCTGTCTTACTCTACAAGCTCCACTGAAACGATGTATGATCCTGCTGGTATTTGAAATATCATGGCACAGCTCCCCGCACTTCTCTGTCTGTCTGTCGTACTGGTGTGACTTATATGCTGCTGTGATTCTGGAAGCTAACATATAAGATGGAACGGAAAATGCCAGCAGGGTCACCTAAAGTGAACAATTTCCAACAGAGCTTCCAGACGAAGAACTGACTTTGAAGAAGGAATAGGCTGTCCACCTCAGAGGCATTAGCCATTGAAAACTGATGGAT
This sequence comes from Tenrec ecaudatus, assembly GCF_050624435.1. NCBI lineage: Eukaryota > Metazoa > Chordata > Mammalia > Afrosoricida > Tenrecidae > Tenrec > Tenrec ecaudatus. The sequence continues at coordinate 104,761,765 of NC_134539.1, read as the reverse complement.
AGCAATGAAATAGTCAGATACTGAAAACCTTATGAACAGCAGCAGCAGGACCTTGTCAGACACAGTGCTAGACAATGAGTCTATCACTAACGTAGTCAGGCAGGGCACTAGACAAGGGGTCCCTGAGGAGGGAAGGCCCTACATGCCTGATGAAGAGCTACCTTCTCAGAATAGCGTCGACCATGATAAGGTGGATAGAACAAAGCCTGTGGAGCAAAGCCTTCATCGGGACCTCATTTGCTGATGAGGCACGACTCAAAATGAGAATAAGTAACTGCAAAAGTCTATTTATAATTAAACTTTGAAGGTGTGAAGTATAAATCTAGGAAAATTGGCAGTCATCAAAATAAAAGAGAATGCACAAAGATCAATATTCTAGGCATTAGTGAGCTAAAATGGACTGGGATTGACCACTTTAAATCAGAGAAACATTTGGTCTGCTACAGGAATGACACAATCAAGAGGAATAGCATTGTGTTCATCGTCAAAAAGGACATTGCAAGATCTAGCTTGAAGTACAGTGCTGTCTTTGATAGGATAATAGCTGTCTGCATATCAGGAAATCCAGTGAACACAACTGTTATTCAGATTTATGCATCAGCAACTAAAGCTTGAGCTACAGAACTTGAAGAAAATTTTAAATAGTTTTATTGGCATATAATTCACACATCATACAATTAAATTGCTTATTCATACCAAGTATTGTAGAATCACTACCGCAATCGATTTTAGAACATTTTCTACTCTCTTGTACTCATTGCTATTAGTTCCCTATTTCACCCCAATCTTTCCTGCTACCCCCCAAGAACCCATTAATCCAGTTACTGTCTCTATAGCTTTACATATCCTGGATTTCACATACAGAAAACATAGAACAAAACAAACAAAATCCTAACAACAATAACAAAGTAAACAGAGAAAAACTTCAGTCAAAAAGAAAGCAGAAAATATTAAAAACTAGAACAAATTTTAAATGGGCCAAAAGGGAGATCCAATGATAAGGTCTTAAATTTTAATCTAACTGCATCTGCAATAATTCACTTTCCAATGCATTCTGTATGACAAAGATAGTGACCTGCCTGGTCTAATTCACTGACGCTTAATCCACATGTACTGCCCATCCCCCCTTTGGTTTTTCAAATTAAAATAGCTTTTAAACAGGTCTAAATGGAGATCAAGTGTTAAGATACTACATTTTAATTTTTTTGGCTTTTGTGGAATTTTAAAAAATCCGTTTGTTGGGGGCTTGTACAATTCTTACCACAATCCACACATCCATCCATTGTGTCAAGCACATTTGTATACCTGTTGCCATCATCATTCTCAAAATGTTTTCTTTCTACTGAGCCTTTGGTATCAGATCCTCATTTCCCCCCCCCCTCGCTGCTCCCTCCTCCCTCATGAACCCTTGATAATTTATAAATGATTATTTTGTCATATACTGTCTGACGTCTCCCTTCACCCACTTTTCTGTTGTCCATTCCCCAGGGAGGAGGTTATATGTAGATCCTTGTAATTGGTTCCCCCTTTCTACCCCACCTTCCCTCTACCCTCCAGGTATTGCCACTCTCACCACTGGTTCTGAAGGGATCATCTGTCCTGGATTCCCTGTTTCCAGTTCCTGTCTGTACCAATGTACATCCTCTTGTCTTGCCAGATTTGTAAGGTAGAATTTGGATCATGATAGTGGGGAGAGGAAACATTTAAGAACTAGAGGAAAGTTGTATGCTTTATCTTTGATACCCCACACCCTGACTGGCTCGTCTCCTTCCCACGACCCTTCTATAAGGGGGTGTCCAGTTGCCTACAGATGGTCTTTGGGTCTCCACTCTGCACTCACCTTCATTTACAATGGTAAGATTTTTCGTTCTTTGATGCCTAATAACTGATCCCTTCGCTACCTCATGGTCACACAGGCTGGTGTGCTTCTTCCATGTGGGCTTTGTTGCTTCTGAGCTAGATGGCCGCTTGTTTATTTTCAAGCCTTTAAGACCCCAGACCCTATATCTTTTGATAGCCGGGCACCATCAGCTTTCTTCACCACATTTTCTTATGTACACATTTGTCTTCAAATGTGTCGGGAAGTTCGCATCGTGTTGGGAAGGCGCGCATCATGGAATGCCAATTTAATAGAACAATGTGTTCTTGCATTGAGTAAGTGCTTGAGTGGAGGTCCAATGTCCATCTGCTACCTTAATCTATTTACAAGACCAATCAGACCATCAGACCTTTATCTATTTATAGGTTTTTATTTCTTTTTAAAAATTTAAAATTTTTTCTTTTTAGTTAATTTATTCTTCTCTGGGTCATTGGTTTTCTTTTTTGTTGTCATCGTTGTGTCCTCTTTTGTCACTTTGTCTCGCTATGCCTTGTTTTTTTGTGCATATTCTTATCTATGCAGATCTATCTAGATAAGATGGACTGGATGAACAGTCTGGAGGAGAAAACAACTGGACCGATGGTTCCTGGGGGACCTGGGGGAAAGGAAGGTGGTGTTGACCAACCCAGGGGCAAGGGGCAACAAGTGATCCAAAATTAGTGGCAAGGAGGGTGTGAGAGGCCTGGTAGGTTTTGATCAAGGGTAATGTAACTGAGAGGAATTACTGGAACCCAAATGAAGGCTGAGCATGATAGTGGGACAAGAGGAAAGTAAAAGGAAATAGAGGAAAGAACTAAGAGACAAAGGTTATTTACAGAGGTCTAAATACAGGCATGTACATATGTAATATATATAGGATGGTGTGGAAATAGATCTATGTACATATATTTATAGTTTTAGTATTAAGGTACTACATTTTAACCTAACTACATCTGCCATAATCAACTTTACAATGCTCTCTGTCTGATATTATTATCATATTCATAGCTCTTGAGTATGCTCAGAGGGAATTCATTGGTGGATTAATCCACGTGTGGACCTTGAAAATGGATTTTGGGCTTCCACTGTTAATGATAGCCTTTTGCAAACCAGGTGTTCACAATTTAAGCTCTGATACTATTCCATCCTTGGGATTTGGATTTTATTATTTGCAATACTCGGATCAATGTCTTCAGTCTGAAATTGATCAGATGAGCAATCAAGATATATTGGTAATTATTGGTGATTGGAATGAAAACGTTGGAAACAAAGAGGAAAGGACAGCAGTTGGAAAATACCACCAGGTGATAAAAACAAAGCTGGAGAGTGCCTGATGGAGAAAGCTCAATTATCAGTAATTGAAATGAAACCTGGAACTGATTGTGGAACAGACCATCAATTGTTATATGCAAGTTCAGGTTGAAGCTAAAGAAAATGAAAAGTAGTCCACAAGAGCCAAAATATGACTTTGAGTGTATTTGTTTCAGTTACATCATTTCATGTCAGCTTGCTAAATAGAATGTAGGGGTAAAGTCAAGCCTGTCAATCAGGTCACAAAGTAACACCCACCAGGAGAAGTCTGGAAACAACTTCTTTTTCTCCTTGGGAGGAGGACACACACTCTCTGTCTGCTTCACATCCTTGTTGACAAGCCACATGGAGCTATGCTGATGACAGAGAGCCCTGGAGATGTGTCCTCTGCCATTGGATCCACAAGACTCTCCACCCACCAGCCTGTGATCTTCCTGCATTTGGCATTATTGCTTGTGTTGCGTGAATCTGAAGAGGAATTTATAGACTGATAGCAGAAATATGGGCTAATATCAGACTTAAGGACTTGATCGGGATTGGAAGGGGTTGTTTTCTTAAAATATAATTACTCTTTGATATAAGTTCTCTCTTACATTCATATGACTATGTCTGGATTTGTTTCTCTAATCTACCTGGACTAACACAGTATTCCACCTGAACTTTGAAAACATCTTCTCTTGATGGTGTCCTGTAGCAAACCATATGATTTCCTAATCCATTTCAGCTCATTAATGTCCAGGATATCTATCTTTATGCATTTCATTGTTGACAACTTCCAATGTTGCTAGGTTCGTACTTTGTACATTTCAAGTTCTTATTAGTGGTAGGTTTTTGGCAGCTGTTTCTTCTCACCTTGAGTTGTGCCACATGAGCAAAGGAAGCTCCTGAGGCTTTACTCCCTCAGGCTTTACTCCAGTCTTACAACCGTGGCCAACTCTACGATGAGAAAGCAGCTTCTCTGTGGTTACATTTCAGTTGCCTTCCAACCAGAGGGACCAATTCGCTGACACTGCCTCCAGTAAGGGTCTGCTTCCACTCATTAGGACTTGAGTGTATGACAATGTTTCCAGACGGTTCCATAAGGTTTTCGGTGACTACTTCTAAAGTAGGCAACTGATCCCTTCGTCGTAGTCTGTTCTTCGTCTGCTAAGACTTGTTCATTTTGGGGGATTCTGATGTATTTGAACTACCAGTGACAGAGCTTCTAGGATCATAGCAATACACAAGCCAGGCCAGCATGACAAAGTGGCAGACAAGTGGTGGTCAGCTGGCATATAGATGGGATAAATACAACCTCGATGCATACCCTTCCTGGTTTTAATTCATTCAGTTCCCTTTGTTTTATTAGAGTAACTTCCTGCTGGTCAATAAACAGCTAACAGATCTGGGGTTCCCATTCTTCACCAGGTTGTCTATAGTTGTTATGGTCCACACCATCAAATATCTTTGCATCATCAATGAAACACAGTCAAATATTTTTCAAATATCTCTACTTACAACCGAGCTCCATCTGACATCCACAGTGATATCTCTTGTTCCATGTCCTCTTCTGAAGCCTGCTTGAAACTGTCCAGATACTTTTTGTTTTTTTTTTTAACTGTCCAGATTCTGCTGAAACCATTTTTTGTTATCTTCGGCAGCATTTTACTTGCCTTGGGTATGAATGACATTGTTTGATAATGTCTGCATTCTCTTGGATCAGCTTTCTTTGGAGTGAGCACAAATATGGACCTCTGCCAGTTTATCGCCCACCCACATGACTAAGTAAGGCATTGAGCTCTTCCTTATCCAGCCTATGCCTGGAGGCCACACCTTCTTTCCTAAGCATCCTCATAGATCAGATTCCTGGCAGCTCCCTCCCCCGTACCATTCCAGACAGAGCAGTCAACCTGAAGGGTAGACACTGACCGTACTTGAATGAGTTAGGACTTAGCCTGTGGTAGAGAAGGTAGCATAATGTTGACGTTGGAACATAGTTTTTCCACCTGCCTCTAATGATCAAACTACCAGATGGCCACCAGGCTGGTCCCAGCACTCCCTCCCTCACAGCATGACCCAGGAAGATTGTCCTGACCTTCTATCCGGGCTTTCCCATGCTCTGTTCAGCTTCACAAAAGGTGCCATGGTTGTGACCTTTAAACTCAGGATCCCTTTGTGACTAAGTGCTTTCTTCTGAGGCCAGTTTGGGGTGGTCCTGATTAACAAGTGTATTTCCTTAGAGGCATTTGGACCGTTGACATGGAGGACTCTCTACAAAGGAAAGGGAGGAATAATAGAAGAAAGAAGACAGATGAAGGTAGGCGTGGACTGTTGACTGTGAAATCTGCTGGGGGTGGGGCTGGCCCAGGTTAGAGGGTTTGAAGTCCAGGGCAGAGGGGGGCGGGGGGTGAGAGGCAGGGCTCTCTGTGTGGTCTCTCGTTCCTCTGGTACAGATGCCACATTAATTACGACAATTCTTGCAGGAGGCTGAGCGGGGCTGCTGCTCATTTTATGCCGGTTTTAGATGTGCTGGTGGCAGCTTCATGTAAACACCCGATGATCTCTGTGGTCTGCACTGGCTTGAAGGAGAGCGGGGTGAACAGCCAAAGCTTTGCCGCACTGCCACACATCTCATCTTCCTTAGAAAGCGAATGCAGGACTCCTCCTGGGGGACGAAGCCCTGTCACAGCCTATGTTTTACTAAAGAGCGGCTCCCAGATTGTGCCGGCTCCTGAATGCCCAGCAATAACTCTCTCCTCTGAGTCTCGACTGTATTATTCTCATCCACAGGGGTTTTCATGGTCTTTAGGTTGGAGTTAGCAAGATGAAGCATTGAACTCCTTTCCCTCCCACGCGCCTATCGAAACGGTCAATGAAATAGAAAAACTGAGCATGTATGCACCCACTTTGAGAAGCAGGGACAGTGCCAGCTTCAGAAGAGAAATTCTGAGGCATTTCTTTTAGATTTAGTGATGCTGTCAATGAAAGGAGGGAGGGACTATTGGACCATGGTTTAGTATCAGCAGGAGCACAAGCTGCTTGTTAAGTCAATGAATACAATTCCTAGTAAAACTCCTGTGCTCCAATTACCCATCACTTCCGGCCGGCAGCGGTCCTGAAAGACTTGTGAGTTCGAATCCATCATTCACCAGTTGAGCTAGCCTGCCACCCTTGGTTTCATCTTCTGATAGAGGTGATGCTCACTTTACCCGGCTGATGAAGAGGAATGAAATAGGGTAGGCAAAGAGACATCCGTACTGTTAGCTAATTACTCCATGTCAGCTTTGTGCTAAAACCTTTACATAAATGATTTCTTTTCATCTTTAGGAATCCCGGGGGGAGGTATAAGCTTTAACATACTTGGCTGCTAACAGAGGCAACTCAGAGAAAGGCCTGGCATTCTACTTCTGAAAAATGAGCCATTGAAAACCATAGGAAGAGTGTTGTAGAATATGCCTAGCAAGTTTTCTATTTCTTTCTGGAAGCCTCCACCTGCCTAAAAATAACTAACTAAATAAATAGATAAATAAATAAATAAAGAAGCCCTATGAAGTACAGTATTGCTCTACGTAACACATGGAGTTAGCATGAATTCAAATCAGCTCGGCAGCACCTTATTTGATTTTTGTTTTTAATCCTCAGGGATTAAAGCTATTTTAATCACCAATTTATAGTTGAAGCAACTGCAGTTTAGAAGTACAGGTCAGAGACTTGTACAAGGTCAACGGGTAGTAAAGGGGTTAGAGTAGGAAGTTGAACACACCGTCTGACTTCAGAACCAATACTCTCACCCCCCACCCCCAACTACACCATTCGAAGCACTTGAAGTATATTTATTTAATCCTCGCAATAGCATTGGTGAGGCAGTGGAAGCTCAGAGGTCAAATAACTTGTCTGCGATCACATAGAGATTTGCAACCAAGACTGCTGGACCCCAAAGTCTTCTCATCATGAATGCTGCTCTCCACTTGCTATCCCCTCCAGAATGGCTTTCTGTCCCCCCATGTTGCACTGGGGTTTGTTTCTGCAGAGTATAAGGGGTGGAAGTTTGTCATGACGATGGGGAGGAATTCACAGAGCCGGAGCGTTCCGCTCCATTCCGGTTCTCTGAAAGGCTATTGCACTGAAGTGACTAAATCCTTTCTGTGCTTCTTGGTTGGCAGAACTCACCGAAAACATTGGTCTTCCCTTAAATCTGCTTGAAAAGCACGACCCTTGGCCAGCTTACGTCACGTATACCTCCTCCGTGGTGAAACAACTCATTGACAAGAGCAGAGTTCGCGAGCTGGAATGCATGGAAATCATTGAAGAACGGCGGCAGCAGCAGCAGCAGCAGCAGCAGGGGTCGAGGCTGCAGAAGCCTTCCAGCATCACTCAACTGAGACGACACAAGTCCTCAAGTGAGGATGTGATAAAGGACACCCTGTCAGAGACCTCCCTGTCAGTTTGGGGTGCTTTATCTGCAATGGCCACGGGGCCCACAGCTCTCCCAGAACCCACACGCTTCATGGCAGATTCCAGAGAATGTCCCACCATAAACTGTAATAAGATCATCTTCTCCCGAAAGTCCATGAAGAGGATGCTTCCACACAACTCACTACTGGCCAGTAAAGAAAACCATCCCGATGTTTAGCAAAGCAGTTCTGCAACCATCCCACAAGATTACATGGCAATTAAGCTCCATTTGCCACAAACCTCACTATTTCCTTGGCATTTGAATTCATCCCAATCATACAGAGGTTGGCATTGATCAACCAGATCGGAATGTATATCTTAAGTGGGTCATCTCCCCCCAGCATCTACATTGCAGTCTCACAGGGGCTGGGCTGAGCCAGGTACCAGTTACCTCCCAGAGATGCTTGGAACCTAACTGTGAATGAATTCTTCAGGGTCCAGGCAGGGGACAAAAACCCCATCAGCCATTTTATCAGCGAGAATATCACATAAAGACATAATAATCAGGTGACTGGAAAGGCCGAAAGGGAACACTAAGGAGGTAGCAACTACAAGGGGTGGGGGAAAGGGGATATATTGAACTTATTAAAACTTGGGCACTGGGAGAAGTCTTGGACTTCTGAGGCTGGGTGAGATGCTGCTCAGCTGGTGTCTGAGCTGGAAGGAGAGACCCTGTGGGGCTTCAACCTGATGCCCGAAGAAGGGATGCTGTCTGGTTGGTGTTAATGTCTCTGAGGACAAGTCATGAAATTGATTTTTTGAGTTTGCTAGAGGAACTGAAAATGGAATTCAAATGCTTCTGGGAGAAGCTGCCACTGCTGGGGTGAAGAATAGGCCTTTCTGGGGGCGGCTGACTGGAACAAGATGGGGAGTTAACAGGATGCAAACAGCGAACAAGGCAGCAGAATGTGCTCTTTAGCAGCCTTGTTGGCAGAGTTTATAAAGCAAGAATGAGGTTTGAAGACAGTTCTGAGAGTCTGAGTGGAATATATATATATATATATAATTAGGTTAATAATCAGCCCAGCAGTGATCCACGCCTCCACCTGGCACCTGAATAAGGTACTGAGATGTGTTTCAAGGTGGCAATAGGAGGAAAGATGCTCTCTGCTGAGAAATGGAGGCATTCCCCCCGTGGACTTTGCTCAGGGTCACTTTGCTCCTGCTCACCAAAGCCACTTTGAAAAAGTACAGGTGAAAACGCCTCCATTCCTCAGCATGGTTGCATTGGTGAGCAGATGGAGTCTTGGTGGTGTAGTGGTTACAAGTTGGGCTGTGGTTCTCAAGGTCTGAAGTTCAAAACCACAAGCCACTCTTTGGGAGAAAGATGGGGCTTTCTACTCCCCTTAATAGTTACAGTCTTGGACACTCACAAGGGCAGTTCTGCCCAGCCCTGTAGGGTCAGTGTCTACTGGATTGGCAGTGAGTTTGGTGAGCAGGGTTGGTGGGGAGCAGTTCCTGGCTGGACCCTCATGGTTACTTGTCGGACAGCAGCTCGAGGTGATCCCACTCTGAACTGGCTCTGATTGGCTCCAAGTAAAGTGATGAAAGGCACTCCTCAGGGGACAATCAGGCAGGCAGCATGTTTAGAAGCATGATGGAGCCAGTTATGTTTAGGGCTCATCAGTTGACCACGAGTCCCTTGTTAGCTTTCTCTTCTTTGACTCTGTTAGCACAGTGCCATTCACTATTTCCTGGTCTCCTAACCTCTCCTGAAGTGTGAGAGAACTGGATATAACACAGACTTTTCCTATGGCCTTGAAAGCCTGGGCTTCGATGTTGACATTTGAAAAGCTGTTAATACCCACCCCCTCTTCTTCACAGATGTAGAAGATGCTTTGTGCTAAAACATGTGCCATCAGAAACATTTGTTTTATAAATATGTCCTCCTGTACATCTAAGGGTTTTGGGTAAACCTTGGCAGACACAGATGCAGCTTTGTGAAAATCATCTCTGGGCGCTATGCATTTGGATCGAGACACACAAAGTAGGAGCTAGCTTTCCAACCTTTAGCCAGAATGAATTCTTGGCCAAAGTATTGGTGGACGACGGAGAGTCTGAATGGCCATATTCTGTGTCCATGGAGCATATCCAGACGTGGACCGAGGTGACACAGATTTCCTCCAACAGAAATATGTGTCTCCTTCTTCTGTCCTTTTATGACTGCCAATGGCCAGGATGTGTTTGGGAAGGTAGGGATAATAGATCAATGAGTATTGGCGTTTCCCAGGGCTCAGAGCTCTTTCTTCCTCTTTGAGGGTGGCAATATATGGTAATTTACCTAAGGTCACATGTTTTGTTTTTAATTGAACTTTTTGGTGCCTATTAGTTTTTTATAGGCATGCAATGGGCTGCTCACCATAGGTGGACAGTTCAAATACCCTGACCACTCCCTGGCAGAAAGATGAGGCTGTCTGCTCCCATGAAGGTTTGCAGCCTTGGAAACCTGATAGGGTTGCTCTGTGTTGCAATAGTCTCAATGGCAGTGGGCTTAAAAAAATGTATCCTCCAAACTAATGTTCTATAGATGGGATGGCTTAGATTAATTTTATTCTCAATAATAATTATTTGGACATAATTAACACCTTGTAATGTGATGAACATTGTTTTTTTTGAGATCACAGTCCATATTTAGCTCCTTCTTGGGCAATGTTAATAAAGAAAAAGTCTAATTCCTTTTCAAATGAGAGATTCTGTTTGAGGCCAAACTGGGATTCATAGGTCTTACCAAAATAGACAGTTGGTGAACTATGACTGTATTTACATGAGGACCATGGGGGTTTCTGGGGAATCATTTTCGCAGTGAAGAAGCGGTTGGGCAAGACCAGCTGGACCGAGTAAGGGATTCTTGGCTATTGAGGAGCTCGAAGGTGATCCTGAGTAACTTGCAGTATCTGTTGTTTAGATTTGTCTCCTAGTCAAGACAGAGGCTTGGATGCTGTTATGATGACATACAGGTTTCTCCAAAGCTTCTCGACCCAGACAAATTAGGAACAAAGACCCGGCAAGCTATCTCCAAAAGTTCAGTCCAACGAGAGCCCTATGGATCACCAAGTTCTGGTCCCGTTATGCATGGAATCCCGCAGTAGCAACCCCGCTTCCTTGAGCACGCTGAAGGTGGGACCTGGTGAGTCAAACACGTAAGGGGCACTTTCACGGAAGACCCTTGGGTACAAATGTCAAGGAGGGAGGCGGCATTTTCTTGACTTTATAACACACCAGCTCACAGGCTACCACGGCACCTAGGGCACCAGAAACAGCCAGGTCTGTGGACATTTGGTGGAACCAGCTTTTTTCAAGAGGACCTGAGCTGCATTGTTCTAGTCCTCTCAGAAGTGTATGTGGAACCCTTCTCATGCCAGCAGATGGGGCGTGGAATGATGGGCGGCTTATCCCATTGCATGTCATCTTCGTTATCTGCCCCAGCTTACTCGGAATATATTTAACTTCCACCTTGAAAAGGGAACTGGTTCTCCACAGCGCGTTTTATTTATCGGCTCAGCTTTTGGAATGTTCTGCCTGCCTGGAAAGCTGCTTCAGTTCACCTTCCTGCACAAGTAGGTTTATGAAACACTAGAATATGTATTTGACTGGCCCGCCTCTGTTGCTCTGTAACTAAGGCCTTGTTCTGACACACACTGAACAGCTGCTTTTAAACACATTCTTTGGCTGCTGCAGACAATATGGTATTTACCCATTTGAGAATTCCACGGTCGGTGTTTAAACAGTTGCTGTTTAACTTTGGCTACGTGATGGAGCAGGCTGGCCATTTTCACTTTGGCAGGCACGCTAAGGAGTCAGCCCTTCTGCAACCTCCCTGGCTGGGGCCTAAGACTGTGTTTTCACGGAGGTGGTTAGGTTGCTTGGCAGATAAGAGGCGGCAGGAGAGTCTCCACAAAGGTAACCGTGCAACCACGGGCAACAGTGCAGGTGTGGACAGACCAGGTGTTTGAGGGCAGCCTGGGAACCCTACAATTATATTGGTGGCTGGACTAGGACCTAACTTGGGAGGCCTAAATCATTTATGAAGTAACTGCTTTGGAATAGCCCAGCACAGCATGATCAGCTGATGTCAAGCCATGAAACTCTTATAACATTCCCAGTCTTGATGTCAACCAATGAACCATCCAGCCCACCCACCTACCCACTCATCCAGTTGTATTCCAGCTGATTTGGACTTATGCGTCAGAATAGCACTGCGCTCCATAGGGGTTTCAGTGGCTGATTTTTCAGAAGTGGACCATCAGGCCCTTCTTTTGAGGTATCTCTGGGTGGATTTGAACCTTCAGCGTTTTGGGTAGCAGTTGAGAGCTTATCCATTTGCACCGCTCAGGGATTCTTTCCCAGGGTAAGAAGAAAATGGAGCTGTGGTCCTGGAAAGGGGTTCTCAGAGATGCACAGGAAGTCCCAGCCAGGCATCAGCCAGTATCTGTGGAAACCCCACAGTAGGCATGAGGATCACAATCTGTGTATCAGCTGATATTTTACCCGTTCTCTGTGAGATACAGCTGAGTGAATACATTCATCTGTACGATGTGATGATTTCTTTCCTGGAAGTGTTCTGAATCTCTTCCCTTGTAGACCACTTGACCACTCCATTGAAGGCCCCTCCTTTAATCGGGACTAGATAAGAGTTGGCAGATTAAGAAACTGGGAAAGAGAGAGTAGGGGAGGTGAAGTAAACAGGGATTCCAGTGTTACTGTGGATCTAGTGTTGTTAGAGCCAGACTGAAGCACAGGCGTGGGTTTGTTTTTCAAAGAATCAGAAATTACCCTCACTTTCCCCCTTCACTACCTTTCCCCAAACCTGTCTCTTACCAGGAAAGCCACACCTCAGCCAGCTGGTTGCTGTGGAGTTGGCAGTGGCCCCATGGTGCCCCTTGTGCGATGGCATGAAGCGCTGCCCAGTCCTGGCAGTCTCTCCCATAGTTTGCAGATCCGAGTGCTATGATCTACAGGGTGTTCAAGGAAGGATTTTCAGGCACTCTTCCTAGGCTAGTTTAGTCCAGAGGCTCTGCTGAAATCTGCTCAGCATCCCGGCAATACCCTAACTTCCACCGACGCTGGTGGTGATGGTGGCACTCGAGGTCCATTGGTTTGGAATTAACCCCAGGTCTCTAGGGTGATGTGTGGTTAGGTGCCGTGGGATCTCAGAGTGAACAACAGAACCAAACACTGCCCGGTCCCCTGCCATTCTCACAATTGTTGTTATATGCCGCCCCATCATTCCCGTCACTGTGTCAGTCCATCTTGTCCTCTTTTTCCCTGGCCGTCTATCAAGTATGGAAGGTAAGAATTCTGTACTTGCCCTTGACTTTACCAAGTGTGGAAGGTAAAAATTCTCACCAACATGGAAGGTGGTGAACCACCCCAGCCGTGCCTTCACATACCTTTCTAGGAAGTTTTCATGCCCAAGGTGCCAATAGCCCTCAAGATACCCATTCACTTCCCCCTCAAGATCGAGTTATTCTGCCACCTAGAATAGCTCTTATGTTTAGCAGACAATGGACATGAGAAGCCACAACATTTAAGACAAGTCAGAAACCCAGCTCCAGCTCTCTGGGATGGGTTCTGGGGGTCTACCAATTAGGAGGGCTTATGTGGAAATTGCACCTTAGAACATTAACACTGCCAGGAAGCTGTGCCGAGTGTTTGGACCCCGTACTCACACACGTCTGCATGCTGGGGCTTCTCTGGCCCAGTCCATCGCCCATCAACACATGCCTACACTCCCCGTTGGCCATCTAGTCACAGGAAATGAAATCGTATTGAGATAAAGTCATATTGGGAGCGGAACCCAGGTCTCCATTCCAAACTCAACTTCTTCCACTTTCCTTGGCCTCCTCCTGCTCATTTTCATCCATAACAACTTTGGTGGGTCCTCAAGTGAGGTTTGATGGGCACAGCCAGTCTGTGCCTTTGAGCCATAACGACTCCTTTAGAGCACCCTTGGTGGAGAAACCCCTCTTTGTGTGGCAAATGTACTTATGGGGGGTGGAGAGGACAGTGGTGGGGACTGGATTCAAATTGTCCCAACATCTGGAACCTGGGATGTGGTATGCCTGGTCATATTGCCAGAGCCTGATCCGTCAGTTGACACACAGATTCCCAGGTTATTTATAAAGTGCGTTATTTATACGAGGAAGCTCTAAGGCCCAAAGCCCGGCTTTGGGAAGAGATGGATTCTTTCATCATGTTCAGAGGCTGGAGACACCACTTGGCTTAGCTTTTGTGGAAAGTTTGAAGCACGGAGTGGGTGGCTCTGCCATAAGGTGTCTTTCAGTCCTGACCCAATCAGAGCCATCCACTCGTCACGTCTGCTCTGACTCCTGGCAGCCCCGCGTGTGCAGGTTGTAACCGCTCGACAGAGTTTTCAAGTCGGTGTACTTTTGGAAGCAGATCATTAGGGCTTTCTTCCAAGGTGCCACTGGTGGGTTTGACCCATCAACTTTTTATTTAGTAGTCAAGAGCATAAAGGTGTAAATCCTGACAGGAGTAGAAAGCCTCATCTTCCCTCCAGGGACTGACTGGTGCATTTGAACCACTGCTCTTGCGGTCAGCAGTCCAGTGCATAGCTCATCCTGCCAGCAGAGGCCCTTGCCCTTCTTTATGGAGGACCCGATTTATTGGTGGTGCAGAGTGAGTAGGAAACACAGTCTCATAAAATACTTGTTACTTGTTTTAGCTTCTGCCAAATCAGCCCGAAACCCATTGAGGCCCCATGCACAAAGAGACGAGACCCTGCCCCGAACTGTGCCCTTACCACGATCAATTGTGGGCTGGATTGTTGTGATCCACTGGGTTTACACTGGCTGAGATTTCAGAAGTAAGTAACCAGGCCTTGCCCTCTAGTGCGTCTTAGACTGAAGACTAATAAGCATCCTAGCAACACGTAAGCGTTCACAGCAGACAGATGGAGGCTTCACTTGGGGTGCACTGACTGGGAATTGAACCCAGGTCTCCTACAAGGAAGGCAAGAATTCTACTCCTGAGCTACCAATGCCCCCTCTCAAAACATAGCTTCTGGTTATTTTGTTCTTTTAAACAACCAAACCATCCCCACCTGATGGAAATTCTATTTATTTTTTCCCCTTTAGCCTTTACCAGAAGGGATATAGTTTCATAGATCTGATTTGTTTGCTTGCTCTCAAATTTGCTCTGTGCAGACGGACAGCCAACAAATGGACAACTAAGTGTGTCAAACACTTTGTTAAGGGCCTGGCAGGGGACATACTGGACACACGTCTCCCAGTAGAGAGGTTAGAAAGACACATGATCTAGTCACAGTTGGAACACACCTTCTCAGGAAGCTCGGAGTCCTATGTGAGTGCACTTGCTTGAGACCCATGCCATGGTCTCGAAGACACCTGGCACAGGCGTTGTGAAGGAGGCAGGGTTAGTGTCAGGGGAGCTGCTCATAGAAAGGGACGAGGTCGTGGCAACTTTGGGGCCAATAGAATTGTAACGGTTGCAAAACTGCCTTCCATTTATAGGTTGGCTTAACTTAATTTCTGTTTCTCCATCACCATAGCAGCCAATACCCAGTCCAGGCATACTTTGGGTTCTATCCCTTGAAGCTACACAGAGAACGTGTCAAACATGTGCATGGTTTGCTCCAGGATATCCACTTCTCGTCTGCCTGGCTGGACAGCTTCAAAGGGAACCTCGAGGCCCCTTGACTGTCCTCTCCAGATCCGGGGCAAGTGCCAAGCCTTCAGCATCTGGCTCCTGGCCTACTGAGCCCTGCTTCAATGTCTCCAGCTGTCCAGAGCAAAAGGACTGGCTCTACTTTCCATTTCTTCTCTATGACAGTCCTGCTTCCTACCACATTCCCAGAATGCTGCAGGCCTCTCTGTAGACAAGGGCACAGTGTGCATATCAGCACAAGAAGGAAACGCTGCGGAATCTCCTGCTTCCTCCCTTTTGGGCTCTATCCATAGAGTTTCCTCCTCCCATTTTCTTTGTCTATTCTCTCTTCCCTTTCTTTTGATATTCATAGTTGATTTTTTTCATCATTAAAAATTAAGTGGTACTTATTGTACAATCTCGGGCTCCCCTGAAGTCCAAATGACCAAGATCATCTAAACTTTAGGAGAAGCAAGTCTTAGAAATCAACAGTTTGAGTCTTCACTCTGAGGCCAATTAGAAGTTCTCATGGACTTTCTAGGAAGCTCTAACGCAGTGGTTCTCAACCTTCCTAGTGCTGTGACCCTTTAATACAGTTCCTCATGTTGTGGTGACCCCCCCCACAACCATAAAATTATTTTTGTTGCTACTCCGTAACTGTAATTTTGCTACTCTTATGAATTGGGCGACCCGTCTGCTTGCACATAACCTCAAACCATTCTAATGGGCATCTGTCATCATATCAAGCCATCACAACCCCGAAACAGCTGCTTCAGGGTCCCAGCTACTGGTGTGTTGCCTCACTACAACCTAGCTGTGGGGACACCAAAGCACAGCTTTGCTCAAGTTGTAATGGAAGACATATTTACTATGAAACTGGGGGATAAGAGAAATGCAACAGCGTACATGATGAATACTGCTAGGAGTGGCTACTTTGGGAGATTCTGAAGTCTAAATGTGGTCCCCTTGTCCATCCTCTGACAGGCCATCCCCTGGCGAAGGCTAGCTCTACTTCCAACATGAATCTTGGTGCGTCTCTATCGTCTTAGAATCCAGGCCTAATTCCCCCTTAATCATGGGATATTGGAAAGTGGTACTACTTTCCTCCATTAAGGGCCTGTCTCTCTTCTTGATCACAGATGAAATTGGCACTGGGTTCATCAATTGCTTCATTCATAGACATGGTTTGGTTCTCCTGGCCTGGAAAAGAGTCACAATAGTTAACAGTATGTATCTTGATTCCTGACTTGTTCATTCTAGAACAGTGGTTCTCACCCTTCCTAATGCCATGACTCTCTAATACAGTTCCTCATGTTGTGGTGACTCCCCCAACCATAAAATTATTGTCATTGCTACTCCATAACTGTAATTTTGCTACTGTTATGAATCGGGTGATCCCTGTGAAAGGGGCCATTGGACCCCCCAAAAGGGTCGTGACCCACAGGTTGATAATTGCTATTCTAGAATAAAAGATCCTTTGGGACTCAGGATCAGTTTAGCAGAGGAGAGGGTTTTTGTCTAATCCTCTTTAGGTCATGCTGACAGAATGTGGGAAATGATGCCTGCTGGTTGCCTACAGGCAGCTCTTGGAGCGAGCACAAGCAGTGCTCACATCATCACAATCCCGGTCGCTACCACCACCTCTTCCCCCTCACCACCGTCCCTATCTCCACATCACCTCCACTCTAACTACTGGCACCATCAGTAGCATCACTGTCACCACCATGCGCCTGACTCAATGCCATCATCACCCCCACTTCACTCTCAGCACTGTAATCACCACTTTCACCATCTCTCTTCCACCACCACCACCACCATCACAGCCATGACCTCCATGATTCCTAATCACTAACTTATGAAGTTGCCGTCTCAGCATTTATGGAAAATATCTTCTCTCAACCAGCAATGGATCGATCGCAGAGACCGAGTCTCTAAGTTATCTACAGAATTCCTAACATCTCCCACGGAGACATTTGCATTTCAGTCACTTCACTGATCTTCATATCCCAGGGACAAAGCCTTCACACGTGCAAGAATAAACAAGCTCTCCAAAGGGGCCCCTGGAAGCCAGAGAGGATCTGACAAAGGGGCCTAGGAAGTGCTTTCTAGGATTCAGAAACCATCAAGCTCTTAACCTGAGGTCCACAGACCGCCAAGAGGTTCATGGATTTTATCCATGAAGTTGGGTATGAAATAATCACAGCTGTATGTTCATTCAGGATGAACAGAATCCTCACCTTTGTTTATTGGCTTTTTCTCTAGTTGACATAGCAGATATTTTCCTGTCACATGAACTGCGTATCTGAAAATACTGTTTATGCTCATTGCTTCCACAAAACTAGGAAAGTCAGACTTGCTGTTATATCTTGCAAGGGGGCCGGAAAGAAGGACAAAAAAAGTGGGGGTCCCAGGGAGGAAGTGGGAGAGTCCTGACACACTGAGGAGCTTTCCACCCATGTCATCAAACAAAATGCATATAAATTGTTGAATGCAAAACTAATTTGCTCGGTAAACTTTCCCCAAACCTGTAACAAATAAATAAATAAGGGAATAAATAAATAAATAAGGGACTTGCAAAATAATAAAATAAATATCTGGTTCATGCTCCTTTGAAATAAATTTTTCCTGTATTGATTTAATTATTTGATAGGAACAACACTCAAGTCTTTGAGATATGATTCTCCTTTCTTGCTGGCCCACTGTCAGATTTGGCTGGATGCAACGATGCCTTATATTCGTCTGGAATATATGCATTTTCAATGTGTTTACTTATTTTACTTTCCCAGATGAGGAAACAGACTCATTTATGAGACTGCCTGGACACAAACAGTAGAGAAAGTGCATCTGATGTTCAGGCTCTGCTGTTGTCACCAGATAGCACGGCTTCTCCGTGTAGGCATCGATTGCCCTTCCCATTCCACAGCCCTTGCTCACGATCATCCCTGGTGTTTGGCAGCTCCCCACACCTCCACCGTGGTGCAGCCTCTGCCTTGGGACACATGTACCCATCAAGCAGTCATGGAATCCTGCTCGAATTAGAGCCAGAGTCACACTTGTCACCGTGGCTTTCTTCCTGGAGTTCAGCCTGCAAGCTTGGTTTGGGCTGAAGCCGCTCTGTGGGAGATGACTGTGGTGCAGGCTCTGCTGCGAGTCGTGATGGGCAGTGCATTCTGCAAGCTTAGGGCTGTGGGAGAAGGCTTCTTCACTGTTGGGTAGATGACCGAGCAGACATTGCCTCCACTGTTTCTGATCACCTGATGAACATGGTGTTACTGAACAAACCGAGAGGGACTATAAGTGGCTGGCACCACTTAGAATCATGCAGTCTCACAACCAGAACAGCGTACAGGAGCTCTGAGAGGAAGCAGTGCTTAGTGTGAAACCTGACGGGAGTTAGCTCATAGGAGTTCGCTTGATGAGGGAGAGAGCGGGTGAGAAAGCATGTGTGTGTGTTTATGTGTGTATAAATGGTGAGGTTTGGGGAACACTACATTTAGGAAAAAGAGCATTCGTGATGGTATTGAGATGATACGCTTTTAAGCCTATGTCTACAAATTATTTAATAACTCCTCCTATCAAGAGATGGAACGGAATTCCCCTTAAGCGTGGAATAGGTTGCACGTCGGGCTGCCAATATAAAGGTGGTAGAACCCACCAGTCCCTGCGATGGAGAAAGATGCGGCTTTTGCTCCTGTAAAGATTATTAGCGCTGAAGCCAGAACTGGCAGTTCTACTCTGTCCTTCAGGGGCACTATTGGCACTGACTTGATGGCAGTGACTTGAGAGTTGAGGGTGGGGCTGGTGCCTCCTCTCTGTCTTGGAATCCTTGCTCTGGGAGAATACCGCTTTGGAGAACCCAGGTGCTATTCATGTGAAAGGCCTCATGAAGAGGCCCATGTGTGGAGCTTCCAGTCAACAGCCACATGAGTCAGCTTGCAAACAGATTCTCCAGCCACTTCCCATGACAGCCACCTGGGCCAACATCCTGACTGAGCCGCGTGAGACGCCCTGCGCCGGAATGCCCCAGCCAAGCAGCTTCTAGATCCTTTTTCATAATAAAATCTGTGAAAGAGTAAACATTTGCTGTTTTAAGGTCATCTGTTATGCCGCCATAGAGAACTGGTTCTGGGAGGAAGGAGTTCAGCTCATGTAAGGCCTTAAAAGGTCAAGATGGCCTAGCAGAAGCAGTGGCCTTCAGACTTCAGAGGTCACGGAAGCTGTCTTATGCATGTACTAAAAAACGTCGATTCCTGGGACTCACTTTCTGGTCATCTGATTCCACTGATCTGTAATTTGACATATTTAGAGATCATATTTTGAGAAGTAGTGGTGATTTGTTGACCGGGTGACCCCGATGAGGCTTGTGAATAATGGTCGAATGTGGTTACAGCAGCAGCAGCAGCAGCAGCAGCAGCAACACAGCAAGCCGTTATCCCAAGAGTCATGGGAAACCACTGCAGGCATTCCAATAGGGAAACCGCTAAATCCAAACACAGTTTGAAACCCATTTGGGCTTCCCTGTCTCATCAGCCCGTCAGTGTGGACACTGGTTTACGATGGTCAGGACTCAGTGTGGGAGGTAAAGCCGAGCTCTCATAGCGCTCTCAAGGGATTGAAGGAAAAAACTACAGAAGCTTGCACACCCAAGTGAGAGCTCTTTGTTGAAAGTGATCAAAGTGAAAGACGATTCCCTCTTTACAACTAAGCTGAGGCTGTTGAGCCTTTTTTGAACACCCCTTTGATAACAGAACTCACGAGATAAATGAAAGCTAGTTCCTCTAGAGTTCCGGAATGGTAGAATGGAAAGATTATCCAAGATCACTTTACAGACTCCACTAATTTCACCCAATCGTTTTGAAGACAAGACAGCATCGGAGAGGCTCAGGCATCAGACTGAATATTTGACAAGAGAAGAGGCCTGGGGTCAGTGGGATTCGTGGGAAGGACAGTGGCATGACTGGGTGTGGAGAAAGAGGATGGGTGACACTAGATATGGTCAAACGTGGGCTGCTATCTTAAAACACAAAGAAAACCAACCATGGAACATCAGTCACCATTGATTTTTCTAAAGGGATGTTTTTCAAGCTTCTATTCCCCAACCAGATGGAGTCAGCATCCATGCCCTCTTTTAAGGGCATGGTGTGTGTGTGTGTGTGTGCGCGCGTGTGTGTGTGTGTAGGGGAGTGGGTGAATGAAGAGACGCTGGAAAAATAGAATAAAGTGGGCTTTGTCCAGTCCTTGGGTTCAGTTCTTCTTTTCTAATCATCCTGTCTTCGCATGAAATGAGTTAAACAGAAGGGTCCTTTTTGGTAAGGAGAGTGTAAAGAATTTGAGAAGGACACTGCCGTGGCAGCTAGTCCACAACCCTCCATTTGAGCACATGCCAGTGGCATCTGACCGCAGGCACTGCCAACAGAACTTTCCCTCAGCTTGTAGGAGGGGCCAGGGAGTGAATGTCCCAGAAGACCCCTAGTAATGACAGATGAGAACTGGACGTTAAATAACCCAACCTGCTTGTTCTTAAATTGGGCAGAATAACTCCAAAGCAGGTTCTATGCGATTTCTAGCATTCCAGGCAGGACTGAGCCCCGGCTGTCCAAGGAGCTGCTCAAGATTGAATTCTGTTGAAGATTGAACTCGACATTGACTTCCTTCCCTGCCTTCTGGAATCACCTCCTTGGTAGGTGCCTTGTTCTCCAATCCTCCCCTGAGAATGTGCTCCTTGACAACTCCATTGAATCCATCTTCCAAGCAATCCCTAAAATATAAAGTGATGCAGAAGTAAAGAGGTACCTTTCTGGGAGAAGAGCGCTGGTTTGCATTTCACATGGAGTGAGAACACTTGTACAAATTGTCAAAGCAATGCATGTGTGGTAAAACAGAAACAGCAACAGCAAGCCTACCATGTAGTAGAATACGGAGTTATTCTCTCCACCAAGCTCCCTGCCTGGTTTTCATTATTATGAGCTAGGGATCAACTCAGTGGCAGAGAGTTTGTTTTGGTTTAGTGGTGACTACCATTGCTAGATTGGGGTAGGGCTCTTTGGACATTTATCTATATAATCTTGAGACTTGAAATTAGAACATGACATCTGTCTGCTCAAAAACTTCTTCAGGATTTTTCATCCCATTGGAGGTCAAAGCTAGAACCACACAAGACCCTCTCTGTCTCCTCTCCCTTTCCTCTCGGATGTTTTCTCCTTACACACACCTCACTACTTTTGTTCTTGCACTTGCTCTTGTACTGGCTGTTCAAGATTCCTTGAAAGTGAAATTGTTGGCCATACACACTACTCTTTTAATGAGTATTGTTGAGTTGCCCTTCCTAAAGTTCACACTGATTTACTCTCTTGCCCATAATCCACGAGGATTTTGTTTCCTTACATCACAATCAATGCTGTGCATTGATTTAGGTTTAAAACAAAATTAATTGACATTTTAATTCTTTTTTTTTCTTAGTGGTGAGTTAGAGAGGACTTTTGCACTTGTTTACAAACATTTTCTATTGTGCTTTTGTTTTTGGAGAACAACGTGTGTGCTTTGATTATATTGGTACATGAGTATTTGTTTTTGCTGCAAATAAGTGTATAAATGTGGTGGCGTATATGGGGGGCAAACTTATGAAAACCTCTTGAGCTTAACCAAACACCTTGAAAAAATAAGTCCATGAGCTAGGGGAATCAGGAGCATAGTCTTCGGGGACACTAAGGTAAATTGGCATAGCATAATTCTCAAAGACAATGTTCTCTATCCTGCTTTGGCGCGTAGAGACTGGGATCTTAAAAGCTTGTGAGTAACCATCTCCTCACGAGAGGAAGAAGAATATGAAAAATGAAAGAAAGACCTATGGAAACTTTTAGTCCACGAACTACTGGACCACAAAAATATCAGCCCCCGTGACCCTGAGACCAGAACTAGATGGTGCCTGGCTACTACAACCAACTGCTCTGAAACGGATCGCGTTCGAAGGTCCTTGATAGAGAAAATGTGAAACAAAACCCTACGTAATAAAAGACATCAGGTTTGGTTAGAACTGGGAAGATCCTTGAGACCAAGGCCTGTAGCCACCCTTCAGGTCTGAAAGGGAGCTCACCAGAAAGTGAGACTCATGAGACATTTAAAGATCCACGGGATAACATTCACTCAAGGATAAAGTACAAAGACTTAGGCAAGAAGGAGGGTTGGAAACAGGAAACGGGAAAAGTAGATACGCGATGGTGCCTTGAAGACATTGCAATGAATGGACTGAAAAAGAATGTGTATGAGCTGTTGAACATAGAACTGATCATCTGCCCTGTGCACCTCTATCTAATGCACAACAAAATGTTCTCAAAAATGAGCCCTTGGACTTTTCCTTTTGGCTCACAAGTCCTATTTTTATAGTAAATTCTTTACACTTTACTCCTTTGTCCTTCACTTGCCTTTCAAATATTTTCCTCTCTGTTTCATTTGTATTTTCACAGTCATTGTTTTTAGTATTTTTTGTACAGACAAAATTCAAAATATCTACTGTCAGATTCATCAATATATTTTTTATTTTTCTGTCTTTTTTAAAAGATTCATCAAATTTTTTATATATGGATTTTGAATTCTGTCTTATTTATAAAGGCTTTTATTTGGTCTCCCAAGAGTATATGAAAAGATTGTCTCATGATTTTTTTCTTTTATAGCTTTATTTTCTCTTTTAAACATACACTCTTGATTCACCTCAAATTTATTTTAGCATAAAGGCATGAAAGGGGATTAAACTTGACTTTTGTCTACTTGATTAGCCAGGTCTTACAATCTATAATGAGTAAGCTATCTTTTCCTCAACTATTTGAATTTTGCCTTTATTGTTTTAAAATCATATATTGGCTTGTTCAATTCTTATCACTATCCATCCATCCATCCATCCATCCATCCATCCATCCATCCATCCATCCATCCATCCATCCATTGTGTCAAGCACATATATACATTTTTGCCATCATTCTAAAAAATGTGCCTTCTACTTGAGCTCTTAATAACGACTTCTCATTTTCCCCCTCCCTCCCCACTCCTCCTCCCTCATGAACCCTTCATAATTCATAAATTATTATTATTTTGTCATATGTTACACTGTCCAACGTCTCCCCCACCCTCTTTTCTGCTGTCCATCCCTCAGGGAGGAGGCTATACATAGATTCTTGTAACCAGTTTCCCCTTTCTGCTCCATATTCCCTCCACCCTCCAGGCATTGCCACTCTCACCACTGGTCCTGCAGGAGTCATCTGTCCTGGATTCTCTGTGTTTCCAGTTGCTATCTGTACCAATGTACATCCTCTGGTCTAACCAGATTTGTAAGGCAGAATTGGGATCAAGAGAGTGGGGTGGCGGGGGGAGGAAGTATTTAAGAATTAGAGGAAAATTATGTTTCATTGTTGCTACCCTGCACCCTGACTGGCTCATTGCCTCCCCACAACCCTTCAGTAAGGGGGTGTCCTTTTGGCTACCGCTGGGCTTTGAGTTTCCACTCTGCATTCACCCACATTTACAATGATATGATTTTTTGTTCTTTGATGCTTGATACCTGATCCCTTCAACAGCTCATGGTCACACAGGCTGGTGTGTTTCTTCCTTGTGGGCTTTGTTGCCTCTGAACTAGATGGCCACTTGTTTATCTTCGAGCCTCCAAGACCCCAGACCCTATATCTTTTGATAGCCGGGCAACATCAGCTTTCTTCACCACATTTACTTATGCACAAGTTTGTCTTCAGTGATCCTGTCAGGAAGGTGGGCACCCACTGATATGATTATTAGTTCTTTGATGTTGAATAACTGGTCCCTTCTACACCTCGTGGTCAGACAGGCTGGTGTGCTTCTTCCATGTGGGCTTTGATGTTTCTCAGCTAGATGGTCGCTTGTTTATCTTCAAGCATTTAAGACCCCAGACACTATATCTTTTGATAGCCAGGCACCATCAGCTTTTATCACCACGTTTGCTTATGCACACATTTTTCTTCAGCAATCATGTTGGGAAGGTGTGCATCCTGGAATGCCAACTTAATAGAACAACATGTTCTTGCATTGACTGCTTGAGTGGAGGTCCAATGTCCATCTTCTGCCTTAATACTAAACCTATAAATATATGCACATAGATCTGTTTCCCCACACTCTTATATAAATATATTTACCTATGTACATTCCAGTCTTTAGACCTCTATAAATAATACCCGTTGTCACCTAGTTCCTCTATTTCCTTTTACTTTCCTCTTGTCCCACTATCATGCTTAGCCTTCTTTTGGGTTTCAGTAATTTCTCTCGGTTACATAGCCCTTGCTGAATCCCTACCAGGATTCTCACACCCTCCTTGCCACTGATTTTGGATCACTTGTTGCTCCCCTGTCCCTGGGTTGGTCAACACCACCTCTTTACCCCCGCTTCCCCCCCTCCCTCTCCCGTGTCCCCCCGGAACCACTGGTCCCATTGTTTTCACAGCAATGACAACAAAAAAGAAAACCTATTACTCATAGAAGAATAAATTAATTAAAGGGAAAAAATTTTAAAAGAAAGAAAAACCTGTAAATAGATCAAGGTTTGATTTTTGATCTCTAGGCATGTCCTTTAGTCAGGTCCAACGGGGTACCATGCTTTGACCCCAGAGTCTGTCCTTTGTACTCACTTGGGGGCTCCCTGCTCTGCTCGCTTGGTTGTTCTGCCGCATGCTTTAGTGGTTTGCCTCAGTGTCACAGGGTCAGTCTGAGCCAGTCCCGGCCCTGAGTCTCCAGTGTTGTCCCCCTTAGGGCCCTGGGCCATCAAGGGATGGCGTGTCTCATAGTAGGATCAGACATATTGTCCACTCTGTCGATTGGCTGTTCAGAGCAGGGACATCGTCCCCCAGGCCTGATGGGCCAGGATGTGCTCCACTCTCTCCCTCCCCCTTCATTTGCTCCCATTTGCTCTTATCAGACATGCCTCTCTCCCCTAACTGCAGCTTCAGTGCCATCCTCTCAAGTAAATTCTTCTGGGGGGAAGGGCTGTTGTTCACGCAGCTAGTATGGGGCCCCAGCCCTCAGGTCCCTCCACTGGCTCCCCACTCCTTGCAGGCACACTGCATTCGTCTGGCACTGGCTTTATATCTGGTTCCTCTTTCCCTGTGGAGACACAAACAATACCCTCCCCTTGGGTGGGTCAGTGCCCTATTCCCCATCACACATCTTTTTTTTTTCTTTCCCCTTTTCTCCCTCTACCCTATTTTTAGTTGGCTACTGTAAGTATCCCTGGGTTTGTTCTGGCCCCTGCCATATTACCTGGACCTCACCCCTGGAGTGTTTGTATACAGTAGCTTTTTCCTTGTGCCCCCTTTGCACTTACCTTTCTGTTCTCTCATATATATATATAAACTTACCTCAGCAGACTCATGTTATACTTGTCCTTTTGTGCTTAGCTTATTTCACTTAGCATAATTTTCTCCAGTTCTTCCCATGAGGCGATATGCTTCAAGCGTTCACTACTTTTTAGCAATGCATAATACTCCATTGTATGTATGTACCACAGTTTTTTAATCCATTCGTCTGTTGATGAGAATTTGGGTTGTTTCCAACTCCTTGTGATTGTGAACTGTGCTGCAATGAACATTGGAGCACAGATGTCTGGCCGTGGCTTGTTTCTTGGCTCTTCTGGGTATATGCCCAGTAGGGGGATTGCTGGGTCATATGGTAACTCAATTTCCATCTGTTTGAGAAATCATCAAATCGATTTCCATAGTGGCTGTACATACCTACAGGTCCACCAGCAGTGGTTGAGCCTTCCTATCTCACCACAGCCCTTCCAACACTTGTTGCTTTCTAATTTATTGAATTGGGCTATTTTTGAGGGTGTTAGGTGGTATCTCCTTGCTGTTTTGATTTGTATTTCTCTTATGGCTAATGATCAGGAACATTTTCTCATATGTTTATTGCCCATTTGCATTTCAGATTCTGTGAAACTTCTGTTAAGGGCCTTTGCCCACCTCCTCAGTGGGAAATTAGTTTTTCTCTTATTGTAAACTTTCAAAGTATTGTAGACTTTAGTAATAAGGCCTTTGTCTGATGTGTCATTGCTAAAGATGTTTTCACAGTTGGTGAATTCTTTCGATGTACACAGGTGTCTTAGCTTCAGTATATCCCACTTGTCTATTTATGACTTCTCTGTATTTGTAGCCTGCCTTATTTCTGATAGTCTATGTATTCCCTGTGCCAAGGTTCTCAGGTTTGTCTGAATTCTCTCATTAATAACCCAAATTGTTTGGTGTTTTATCTCAAGGTCTGTGAGCCACCTTGAGTTTATTCTTGCACATTGAATGAGGTAAGGATCTTGCTTCATTTTTCTGCAGGTAGATATCCTTTTTTTCCCAGCAACATTTATTGAAGATGGCATCTGTTACCCATTTAATATTTTTGGGACCCTTATCAAAGATCAGTTGCCAGTATGCTGATGTTTTTATTTCTGGGTCTTCAGCTCTTTTTCATTGGTCTGAATAGCTGTCATTATGCCAGTAAGTACCACACTGTTTTGACTACTGTGGCCTTATAGTATGTGTTAAAATCAGGTAGAGCAATCCCTCCCACTTTGTCCTTCTTCTTGAGGAGTTCTCTGCTAATTCTGGGCTTCTTCCCCCTCCATATGAATTTGGTAATCTGTTTTTCCAATTCTTTGAAGAAGGATGGTGGGATTCATATCGGGATAGCATCGAACTTATATAGTGCCTTGGGCAGAACGGACATCTTTACTATATTCAGTCTGCCAACCCACGGGCATGGGATATTCTTCTGTTTGTTGAGGTCACCCTTGATTTCTTGAAGTAGTGTTTTATAATTTTCCTCATTCAAATCTTTTGGTTTTTTTAGTCAGGTATATCCCCAGGTATTTCCATTTGTGCTTGGCTATTGTAAAAGGTACTACCTTTTTAATCGTCTCTTCTGTGGTCTTGTCTGATGTGTAGAGCAGAGCAATAGACTTCTGTTTGTTGATTTTGTATCCTGCGACTCTGCCATACTCCTCTATTGCTTCCAACACTCTGCTTATGGAGTTTAAGAGATCTTCAATATATAGAATCATAACATCTGCAAATAGTGATAATTTCGCCTTTTCTTTCTCCAGCTGAATACCTTTAATATCTTTCCTTTGTCTTATGCTGTTAGCTAGGACCTCCAATATGATGCTAAATAGGAGTGGGGACAAGGGTCATGCTTGTCTGGCCCCCTTTTTCAGTGGAATTGTTTTTGTCGTTTCTCTGTTAACTACCACTTTAGCTGTTGGTTTTTCATATATGGCTTGTATAATATTGCGGAATTTTCCTTCTATTTCTATTTTCTTAAGTGTCTTAAACAGGAATGCGTGTTGGATGCTGTCGAATGCTTTTTCTGTGTCTATCGATAGTATCATGTGGTTCTTATAATTTTTCCTGCCAATGTGGTGAATAATGCTGATGGTTTTTTGTATGTTGAACCATCCCTGCATCCCTGGTATGAACCCCACTTTGTCATAGTGAATTATTTTTTAATATGCTTTTGAATTCTATTGTCCAGTATTTTGTTAAGGATTTTTGTATCGATGTTCATTAGGGATATTGGTCTATAGTTCTCGATTCTTGTGGCATCTTTGCCCACTTTATGTATCAAAGTTATACTAGCTTCACAGAAAGAGTTTAGGAGTTTTCCATATTTTTCTATGTTCTGGAAGAGTTTGTATAGGATTGGTGTCAGTTCTTCCCTGAATGCTTGGTAGTATTCTCCGGTGAAGCCATCTGGCCCGGGGGATTTTTTTGTTGGTAATCCCTTGATTAGGTTGTCTATTTCTTCCGTTGATATGGGTCTTTTGAGGTTGTTGACATCCATCTGGGACAGTCTAGGGAGGGATTGTGTTTCCAAATATTTGTCCATGTCTTCCAAATTGTTGAATTTGTTAGAATATAGACCTTCATAGTACTGTGTAATTATCATTTTGATTTCATTCGGGTCCATTGTAATGTCCCCTGTTTCATCCCTCATCCTTGCAAATGTCATTTGTTCCTTCCTTTCTTTGGTTAGTTTTGCCAGAGGTCTATCAATTCTGCTTATTCAGAGAACCAACTTTTAGCGGCATTGATTTTTTCCATAGTTTTCTTGTTGTCTCTTTCATGCATCTCGGCTCTGATTTTTATTATATCTATCCTTTTGATATTAGCAGGGTTGTTCTGTTGACTCTGCTCTAACAGGTGTAAGTTTTATGTGAGCATATCATCCACAAGTTTCTCTTCTTTTTTCTTATGTGTATTTATTGCTATCAACATTCGTGTGATAAATGCCTTTGCTGTATCCCACAGGTTTTGGTACATCATATTTTCGTTCTCATCGGTTTCTAGAGACTTCCCGATTTCATCTCTGATCTGGGTCAATACCCACTCCTTTTGCAATAGGAAATTGTTCATCCTCCAATTGTTTGCCCTTGTTTTCTTCACTGTCCTTCTGTTAATTTCCAGCTTTATGTCACAATGATCGGAGAGAGATGTCTGTATAACCTCTATGTGCTTGAATTGTGTGGTCTATTTTGAATATGTGCCATGTGAGCTTGAAAACAATATGAGTTTTTTTGCATATGGGTGGAAAACTGAAAATACCTATCAAGTCAAGTTGTCCAATTGTGCTATTTAGATCTGTAGCCTCCTTGTTTAGTTTCTTACCCAATGATCTGTCTTTTTAAGAGAGTGGTGTATTAAAGACACCAACTATAATTGTTGAACCTATGATCTCTTTTTTCATCTTTTGGAGTGTTTTATTTATGAATTTTGCAGGTCTCTCATTATGTGCATATATGTTTATTATGCTCATTGGTTCTTAGTCTATTGTTCCCTTGAGCATTATATAGTGCCCCTTTTTGTCTCTTGTTATGGCTTGTATCTTGAGGTCAATGTGGTCAGATATTAAAGTCGCTACTCCTGCTTTTTTTTGCATTACCATTTGCTTGGTATATTTTTCTCCAGTCTTTAATTCTCAACCTGTTTTTGTCTGTAAGCTTGAGATGACTCTTCTGTAGGCAGCATATCGATGGGTTATATTTCCTGAGCCAGTCTGTTAGCCTCTGTCTTTTAATGCCTGAGTTCAGGCCATTGATATTCAGTGTTATTATATCCATCTGTGCACCCTGTGATGTCCTATTGTATCTTGTGTGTTGGATATTTTTCTATCTACCTATCTTATTCTCTTGTTTTTTGTGTGTGGTTTATGTTTGCCTTCTTTCCACTATTGAGCTGATGCTATCCGGGGGGCTGTTTCCTCTTTGTCGCCCTATGGATGGAGTTGTTCAATGTCATGGTCTCTTATTTGCCCACAGTGAGTGTTGATCTTCTGCCCATGCTGGATTAGCAAGGATCTTTTGTAGGGCTGGGTTTCTTTTTATGTATTGTTTGAAGATGTCCCTGTCTGGGAAGACTCTTACTTCTCCATTTAATAAATAATTTGGCTGGGTAAAGTATTTTTGGGTTTGCGTTGGTTTCCTTCAATTTTTGGAATACGTTACTCTATTCCTTCCTCTTCTTCATTGTTTCTGCTGATAGATCTGAACATACTTCTTTTGGGGAACCCTTATACGTGACTGTTTGCTTTACCCTAGCTGCTTTCATAATCTCCTTTTCCTCATAGTTGGATAATTTGACAATTATGTGTCTTGGTGACTTCTTCTTGGGATTCAGGCTGGCTGGTGTTCTTTCAGCCTCTTGAATGGTTTTCTGATTTTCATGTATTAAGCTGGGGAAAATTTCCTCTAAGAATTCTCTCATTATTTTCACGTTGACTTCTTTGTTGTGTCTTGTTCCGGTAGTCAAATTATTCTAATATTGTTCCTTTTCATAGCGTCAGATATGGCTCTCAGGTTTTCTTCAGCTTCTTTGATTGTCTTATTTGACTGCTTTTCCCGTTTGCTGAGGTCTGCTTGGTCTAGGTCATTGATGCGATTCTCTGCCTCCTCAAGTCTATTGGCAAGGTCTGTCAATTTGTCACTGGATTTTGTAATTTCATCCCTTAATTCCTGTATTTCCCTTTGGTGCATTGCCTTTATCTCCTCTATCATTTCAACCTTTTTCTTCATTGCTTCCGTCATATCCTTTAGACTTCAAGCAGCATTTTGAAAATTTCTTTTATGGCAGGTCAATATCTGCTTCTTCTATGCCCATCATTAGGTTCATGACTTCTTCCGATATTGTTTTCTGCTTCGCCCGCTCTTTCGTTGAAGCTGTTAGAACTGGTTGCTGTTTATGTGTTGTTTTAGAGAAGCATGGAGTCATCTTCCTGAGTCGAAGGGCCCTGGGCCCTCTCGTGGGGTTCATATGAGTACTTCTATGAACTACCTTCTGGTAGCTGTACTCAGTGGTCAGGCTATCGCTATATCTTCCTGTGATTTCACTCTTATCCTAGCCATTCAGTGTTCTGTTACTTGGAATGTGTTAGATATTCCTCTCATGTGACACTGGTCGGGTTGTTGTGTGCCCACGAGGGCGTTGCTTCCCTGGCCAATCTCTAGGTAGGCTTCACAGATCTTGGAACACCTCGGCTGGCCTGTGGTGTTTTTCTCTGCAACTATAGTGCTGAGTATACTCTCCTTGGTGTAGAGGTCTGTAGCTTACAGGAGAATTACCATAGGCAGAGAGACCACCTTGTAGGTTGGGTGGATGTTCCCGCAGTAACATGGAGCTCCACAAGTGGTGGTCAGGTGTTCCCCCAGTCACTTGTAGGGCCTCAGGATTTAGGCTGGGAATACCCACACTTTTTGTAGGGGAGAACCCCTGGCTGCTTGGTGTGTAGAAGAGGACCGATGTGAATTCTCCAGCTACTTGCCAATCCAATAAATGCTGTTTGAGCTCCCCCAGTTGGTCCTTCAGAGTTTCCCTAGGCAGAGGGGAGTGGCCTGGAGGCTGCTAATTCCTTGTGACAGGAAAGAGAGTGAAAGGAGAGGAAAAAGCGAAAGAGGAGGACAGACTGGAGCAGTAATGCCACCCAAACTGACACCCACTCACCCACCCACACAACTAAAATGCACAGGGTAAACAAAAGTGAAAACAGTAAAAAAAATTTAAAAAGACTAGAAAACAAGTAAAAGGGAGAACTAAGTCTGCTGGGGCTGTGGTAGGAAATAGAGATGAGGTGGAAGAGAAGGAGAAAAGAAGAGAATGTGAAAGAAGAACACAAAGAAAGAATAAAATAGAAGAGAAAAGGAAGGAGAAGAAGAGAGAATTTTTAATATAGTTAAATAGCTGACCCTGTGCTGTGCTGTGTGTAGCACTGACTCGTCCTGTGTGCAGCACTGTCTTAGGGGTCAGGCTGTCCACTGGGAGGACGGTGTTGCCCTAGGCAGAGTGCAGGGGTCTGGGAACCAGCAGTGGCATGTGGAAGGAATGAGAGGGAGCAGAGGGAATCATACAAACAGAGAGAGAAGCAAAGAGAACAAAGACAAAAAGAGGAAAGAAAGAAAAAGAGAATAAAGAGAAAGAAGGGGGGGAAAGCCCAACGATGTTCACTAAGATTGGCTGTGATGGTAAAGAGGGAGGAGAGAGAGAAGGAGGAAATAAAGAATAAAGAGATAGCTGATCCCTGGTTGCTTGAATGTGTGGCCAGAGAGGTTTAGACCCTGTCCCACAATGGCAGGTTGGTGTGCCCTTTTAATGCCGGGACCCACTGGTGCTGGGCAGAGTTTCCCTAGTTGACAAGATCGCCTTAGAGGTCTGACAGAGGTTTCCTCAGCAGCACAGCACAGTGTAGGTGTTTGTCCCAGCTGCCTTGTGTGGTGTACAGGATTCCCAGGGAGGGCAGGCTGGATTTCCTCTGCTGTTTGGGTTGATTTGCCCTAAGCAGAGGGTAGTGACCTGGAAGCCAGTAGTGGCATATGATAGGAGAGAGTGAGAGAGAAGAGGGAAAAAGCAAAAAAAAATAAAAATAAATAAATAAATAAAATAAAAAGAGGGAAAAAGAAGAAAGAGAGAAAAAACCTTAACACAAACATGAGCTCGTTGAGACTGACTGCGGTAGGAAAGATAGAAGGGCTAGTGAAT
Source organism: Tenrec ecaudatus (assembly GCF_050624435.1). Taxonomy (NCBI): domain Eukaryota; kingdom Metazoa; phylum Chordata; class Mammalia; order Afrosoricida; family Tenrecidae; genus Tenrec; species Tenrec ecaudatus. The sequence goes on along the minus strand of NC_134539.1, from coordinate 104,729,513 downwards.
AGATTGAGAAGAAATAGAGTAGTAGGTATGGAGATAACAGACTTGGTCACCTGTCCGTGAGGCTGGAGGGGTTCCATCTCTTCCTCAAGGTAGCGGGGTGGTGTACCCGTTTGATTTAGGGTTCCACAGATGCTGTGTGGGAGTACTTCAAAGGCAAGAACACAGCCATGGCCAGGCGTCAGTTGAGTGCTGGACTTTGCTGTGTACCTGCCTTGTGCTGTGTGTAGCACTTCAGCAGGGGTGTGGGTCGGGCCTGGGTTGTTTCCACATCCCCTTCTATGGCCCCAGGACAGGCAGGGCCTCTCCAGTTATGTGTACAATCACTGAGAGGGAATTGGACTTGTTGTCCTATCTAGTCTGCTGGTGCTTACTAAATCAGAGGATTTTATTTTATTTTACTTTTATCCCCCTGGCCAGTTAGAATAAAATCAAATGAAATTGGCTCCCACAGTCTCTGTGCTGCTCTTCCATGCTGTCTGAAGCTGACACTTGCTAAAGCGGGTCTTTGTTATGCAAAAAGCCACCAGGCCCTGTAGCTGAGTTTTGGCATTCCTTCCCTCGGTTTCTCATTATGCTAATTTATGTTAAGGGCCTCCCGTCTATGTTGCTCCTTGGAGCTGAGCAACCAGACTTGGGTTTGAGTTTTAAACCAATAATATATTTTCAACCTTTTTTTTCAAATTATGCTTATGAGGTGCTCTAATTTGGCTGCTGTCACGCTGACCCCCAGAGGGGGAGATCCAGCTTATCAGGGGGGTTGTTTCATTATCCGCCAACTGGAGCTAAATTCGCTCCCTGGACTCCGGACTTTCCGCCTATTTTCTCCCACACCGCGATCTACCTGGTGTACATATCTGCTTTTTCTTCTACTCTAAATTATGGCTACCCGCCACCGCCACTCCCCAGGCTGTGAGCTCAAGGCAGTCAACTGCTGGAAAGCTCCAACGTGGGATTCCCCTCGTGTCTGGGATTCTGTCCCCTCTCAGGCGTCAGCCTGGAGAAATCGCTGTTCCCGGCAGGGCCGCAGCTGGCACCTGGGGGCTCACCAAAGCTAGAGCGCTTTAAAGTATTCTTGGTTTGCTTTGTGAGTGGAAATCCCACGCAAAAAGGAGCTCAGGAGAGACCCTGGTATCCTAGTTCTAATTTTAGGACTCCACCTTCCCATTTCCTTCCCTGTACTTCCCAATTTTCTGGTCTGGTAGCAGGAGCTCCAGACGGGTGAGTCCTATCGGGTCGCCATTTCCCCCCAACCTTTGCCTTTCTTATATACTAAATTATTCTGTTTTCCAGATTCCCCCCTCCACTCTCTGTTTGAGTTCATTGATCTGTCTGTCTATTTATATGCCAGAATCAAATGGTTTTCATTAATGCAGCTTTAACATCTCTTTTAACATTTGGCAAGTAAGAAGGGTCCCCGGGGGCCTTTCTAAAGTTTGTTTTGATCGTCACATAGCCTTTTGGGAAGAATGAAAACTATTTTTAGGTCGCCAAACTGCTTTCTTTTTTCTCTTTGGTAACTCAACTGAGGAATAGTTTAAATCTAATGTTAACTGACAAGTTTCACTTTCATCCCGAGTGGTCCACGTCTCTAACGAGGGGGTAATAGAATAAATATGATTTTATTTCATCAACTTCCCTGACAGTATTGCCCCATGTGTAGGTTAACATAATGAAGTTATGCCATAGCTCAGGTTCCTTCCAGTGGGTGTGATAGGAAGGGTTCAATCTGGAATTTACCGATAAATTCAGCAGCTGGAGACATCCATAAAATACAAAATTACAATAGAAGAAAAATGCAAATCAGAAAAATATCCCACTTTTGACATGCTTGGCATATATCAGTACTGCAAATGATTGCCCCAGATATTAAATAAAGCCCCCCCAAAAGTCTATGACATACTGAGGTCAGGCTGTGGGACTGATACACAGTGCCAGATAACTAAGGTAAGCACAAGCACAGGCTTGATTTGCTAATTTAAAAGGAACAATTTCCCCCTTACCCTCCTAACACAGCAAACCTCCTGCTTCTGGGTGGGGCTGGTATCTACTTCTCTGTCAACCCCACCTTACCCTTCCTACAGAATCAAGACCTCTTTTCAGATTTGCATTCCCTGACAGGGTTGGAGTACCCAGGAAGCAGAGTAAGCACAGGCTTACTTGTGCTTAAGTTAAAAGTGTTCACAAGTATTCCTGTGCTTACCTTGCTAAGTGGGGATCTGCCCCTGCTGATTCAGGACCAGTGCTGCCACCGAGGAGCCTTCCTCTGCTCCTTCCTGGAGTAAAGGGGGGCTGCCTCCAGTCCCTGCATATGGGCTCAGTGGGAGCTTGGTATGCAGTTAATGTTTTGAGTGGGAGATGTGTAGGAAACAAAATCAGATATTTAGACTTTTTCTTCCTCTTCTTCTTTCTCTTAGAATATTTCTGGCTTGCATAGGAACAGACCCTCATTGTGAGCCATTGCTCTGAGCAATTTGGCAAGGATGTTGACTACAGCCTCCTGAGAGATCAGCTTTGAGAATGTACTAGAAGCCCAGACTCTAGTTCCTTAGAGAAACAGCTACAAGAGAGCTCTAGGCTTACTCCTAGCCCAGCCTCAACACAATCCCTCTCCATCTCCCCCCCAAACATCTATTCCCATAGAATTGTGCACGTTCTCACAGAAAACTAAAATGACCAGGGCTTGGCCAAGGTGAGCCTCAGTCCCACACAAAAGGTTCCCAGAACAAAAAATCTATTGGTTTCTTCATTCTACAAACACTAATTGAAACCTAATATGTGCTTTAACAAGTATTCAGACTCCCCAAACTCACTGTTATCCAGTTGATTCCAACTCATAGTGCCCCATCCCAGAGTAGTACTATCTTGGTGGGTTTCCAAGACTGTAAATCTTTACTGGAGCGGAAACATTTATCTTTCTTCTGCTGAGCGGCAGGTGGCTTTGACTTGCTGTTTTTGTGATTAGTCTCGGGTTACATTATACTCAGGTTACATATAATGGGCTACATTACACCACCAGGGTTCCTTTCGAAAGATATCAGAGATGGACAAAAGGAAATTATTTTCTGTCAGAAGCCTGCTGGGAGGAAACCAATGGAAAGTAGCTCGTCATGGGTTGAATTTTGCCTCCCACCCCCACGCCCCACCGCCCCAAAGTGTCAACTTGGCTAGTCCATGATTCACAGTATTGTATGGTTGTTGTGATCAGATTATCCTCTATTTTATGATGGATTGTAAATGCTAGCCTTTGATTATGAACCCATTTGGGAATGAGCTGTCAGTTATGTTAATGAGGCTGTCAGTTATGAGCTGTCAGTTAATGAGCTGTCAGTTATGTTAATCAATGTATCTTGAGCTGACTAACCCTTGACCCGCCCTAAAGGGAGAAAAGGGGACAGAAGGGAGCAGAGAGAGGGACTTGACTATCAGCAAAGAAGGAGAGCCTGAAGTAAATCAAGTCCTTGGACCCAGGGTCTCTGTGCTGAGAACCTCATAGACCTAGGAGAAGATAGATGCCAGGACACATAGAGATCTCCAAGCAACGCCTGCCCCACAGATGTTGGAAGGAGGCAAGGACCTTCCTCCAGACTGGACAGAGAAAGCCTTTTTCTAGACCTGGACTGTGAATTTGGACTTCCAGCTTCCTAAACTGTGACAGAGTACCTTTCTGTGGGTTAAAGCCAGCCCTTGAGGCATTTCTGTTCATGCAGCCCGAGATAAGGAGAGACATAAGGCAAAGGGTGATTGTGTATTCATTGATAAGTTGTAGAATGAAAGTGCCCTAGGAAGTGAGGAAACGTGTGTCCATTAGGGGAGTAGGACACTGAAAGAAGTCCTCCTGGGAGACCTGGAGCTGAAGGTCACAGTGACATAGAAAATATCATTTTATAGGGAGAAAGCAAGGGCCCCTGGGTGGTACAGATGGTTTGTGATGGTCTGCTAACTGACAAGTTGTTTTGAACCTCTCAGTAGGGTTGCAGAAGAAAGTGAGATCGCAGCTGCTGGACACCTTGAGGAGCCAGTTCTACTCTGGCCCACGTGAGCTCATTTTGGTTTGGAACTGACCTATAGCAAGTTGTTGAGAGACACGACCCCTGTGCTCACAGGAGCGCTTGCTGTTTTGGTGGGTCTGAAATTGTGAAAGGTGCCCCTGGGTTAAGGGTGAAAGAAAAAGATGTACGAGAGGTCAGACCTTTCTAGAACAAGGTAAGCAGCGTAACGGCACAGGCAGCCTCTGAATGAAGCACTTCAGATCTCCTGTCAAGGCTTCAGTGACTGCAGACTCTGGGGCCTTGGAGAGGGAGGGGCTGTTAGGAACTTCCCCTGGCCTCCCTGGAATGGGCGACTTCCTTGGAAGCACATGCTGTACACCGAGTTGCTGCATGCACTAGAGGTGCTGTGGCAGCTGGCGGCTCAGGTCCAGCACTTGAGATGCCATCTGAGATCCAGGAATCCCCAGGCCTAGGGGCCTGGGCATGTTGAACAAGCCAGCCTCACCGAGAATAGTGCTCCTCAGCTGATTCCCCAATCGACAACTCCTCCGAATCAAATGCCTCTCCATCGATGCTCTACCAGCCCGAGGGCTTCCCTGGGCGTATTCTATTTCGCAGATTGTCAACAAAAAAGCCGAGATGCCCATCACTCTGTGTCTAAGAGGGTCCTCCACAGTGATTGGGCTTACTGTGTATTCTGCAATGATATCTTTCTGTGAAAGCCCATTTGTGATGACAAGATATTTATAGACCAGGAATTCATGCAGAAAGATGCCAGGGCACAAAGCTGTGTGATGTAGTGGCTTGGATTACAGTGTACTCCAGCAAGCACGCTGGCCTTCAGACTGGGCTTCCTGCCTTCTTACCTGGGGGCTCCCTTTTTGAGAGTGTTCCCACAACGTCTGCCCATAAGAGTTTCTCCCCACCATGACACTAAAAGTTCCCAGAGAGCAAGAACCATTTCTCCCACATCTTTGTACCCTAACCCTTAGCACAGCGCGTTGCTTATAGGAGAGGCCCTCGTGCGTTGCTTATAGGAGAGGCCCCAGAGTGCTAATGGCCACCGAAAGAAAATGAACTCGGAGCTCAGAGACGCTGCTACCACTTGATTTTGTTTGACTTCTTGACTGCTGCTTTTGTGAGTGTTGAATATGGGTCCAAGCAAAAATGCTTGACAGCTTCTACCTTTTTGTATGTTTATCTATCATGATTTTTTTTATTGGTCTAGTTGTGAGGATGTTTGTTTTCTCTACAGTTGCTACAACCATGGGCTCAAAGATACGAACAGTTGTTAGGATGATGTGGGACCCAGAAGTGTTTCATTCTGTTGCACATCGGGTCACTGTGAGTCAGGACCGACTTGGCAGCACTTAGAAGAGCAACAACACAGGGACAGCGGTTATTGATGCCTCTCCTTCCCGTACTTCTGCCCCTTGGATTCTCCACTCAGTGGAAGAACTTTAGGTCCTGCAGGAGTGGGGCATCCTGGAATGGTACCCACACTCAGATGACTTCATATAGCAGGAAAATGAACATTAAAGGAAGATAGACTGCCCTGGGACCTTGGACCTCTCTCTCCAAGAAAATGGTTTTAATTGGAGGTGGCCAGATCTGTAGACTTGTTTTGCCTCTGTGGCCATTAATTTGGTCTGCACAGCATCCTTCCAGAGTGCTCAAGCTGCAGGGTCAGCTGCTTCAGAAGAAATCTTAGTTATGATGGCTGGTAGCTCTTCCTTGAACATGACTTCCTTTTCAAATGAATGTTACTTTCCTATTGTACTAGAATCAGTGTCCTGCTGTACCTTTAGGAAATGATTAAGAACTTATTGACCTGCCACACTCCATAAAGCAGATACAACATTTAACATTTATCTATCGAATGACTTTATATGCTTGGAAAACTTTTAGTTATGTCCATATCATTTATTTATTTGATCAGTTCCTTTTTGGAGTCATGGAGATAATATTCTTCTTCAAATAAAATCATATGTGTAAACTTGATAAATACTCCCAAACCTCACATCAAGACACACACAACATAACCTAACACAACACAGCCTAAACTAACCTCACCTAACCTCGCCTAACCTAACCTAACCTAACCTAACCTAACCTAACCTAACCTAACCTAACCTAACGATCCCACTGCTTTCAAATGGATTCAGATTCATGGAGCTGTCACGCGTGTCAGTGAACGGCACTCCATGGGATTTCAATGGCTGCAATCTTGTGGAAGTAGCTACCAGGCCCTTCTGCTGAGGTGCCTCTGGGCTGACTTGAACTGCCAACTTTTTTATTAGCAGCCAGGTGTGTTAACCATTTGCATCATCTGAGGCCTCTGTACAGTATATTGTTGCTGCAGTCTGGTATGTTAACCAGGTAGGAGCTGAATGATCCTGCTTGACTCCAGGATGGGTCCAGCTCGCTCTTTCTTTTCCCTGGATTGGCCACTGGAGCCTGTGTGGGAGACCTTGAGGCTTCAGTAGGAAAACCACTAGTTTTAAGAAACCCTACAATTATGAATCCTTTCAAACATGATTTAAAATATGTTTCCAATGTAAATTGCTATGCACATGCCCTACTGTCCACCTCAAGATTCCATTTCAGTAATTTGGGTTTCAACACCAAACCTTTTTTGCACCTCGATAGCCACAAGAGTCCACAGGTCCTCCGTCTCTCCCTAAACAGCATGGCCTCCCAGTGGCCTCCTCCTTAATGTTCCTCAGACAACAGCACTTTTGCTCCCTGTCCAGTTGTTTACTGATTCTCCCTTTCTTTTCCCAACTCTATCTGAGTGACCATGTGTGGCTGGAATGTGTTTTACCCTCCCTAGTCTCTCTGGCTATTGACGTTCGCCATCAACGGCAGGGGAGAAACCAGGTTTGAGGATGGAGCTTACCTAGGGGAGGGTGGATGAGCCACCTGCACAAGCTGACCTTGCAGGAAATGAGGCCAAGGTCCATGTTTGTTTGAAGATAGGCACCAGGAGGGAGCGCAGGAGGGGCTTGAGGGAAGCAGTCCACAATCCACCCAGAGACTCCCAGAGCGGGAGAGCGCGCAGACCTAGCACTCAGAAGCTACCACCAGGAGTCTAAACAGAGGGGGCTTGAGCCCACCTGTGAGCCTCCTTAGACGCTGCTGAATTTTTGAGCGATGTAGAAACACAGGAAAAAACTCTGTACCCAGGCTGGGAAACAGGAAAAGTTGTCAGAGCTCTGAGGAATGTTTGCACGATCCAGTGAGGACAGGCAGGACTATGCAGCTAGAGAAGGACAATATATGAAGGTAAGGGAACGCACGGAGGGGATCTCTCCCTGGTGAGCATCTCTGCAGGGATGCAGGAATGGAATATGCACATAGGCCTGCACTCCGGAGCCAATATTATGAAACGACTGTAGTCTCAAGAAGAGGCCGTGAGACCAGGGGAGTCTGGGTTGGGGCCACGGGCTCCACCTTATTTTTTCAGTTGATTGGACTCCCAATCGAATAAAGCGAACCAATTTACAATCTGATTAGAACTGGGTCTTTTGCTTAAGTTGTTTTATCTCAACTCACACTTCCCATGGAGACACAAATTTTAAGGCCCCAAATTTTGAAGGGGGATGCAAATTTCAACTTTGAAGACCCTTCTTGACGGAACGCTTTCTTGAGGAGAAATGCTGGGAGTATTATACTGCATGGTTCCCTTATTAATGCTGTCTGTTTTCGGCTCTCTGCCACTCAGCTGTTAGTTTGTCGCATTGTTGTGGCTTACCTGTTGCTTCTATCCTGGGATCTATTACACCAGTGCTTCAAATACCAGTTGGGTCACCTATGGTACATAGGATTCCACAGAGCTTTCAGACAAACACAAACTAGGAAGAAAGATGATCTACTTACAAAACATAGCCACAGAAACTCCATGGGTTATACCAGAGTATTGCCTGATCTAGTAATGGAAGATGAGCCTCCTTGGTTGGAAGGTGCACAGAATACCCAGCGGCTATCACAGTACACTTGAGCACATCGCCCCTCATGCAGACAGTGCAGGAACAGGCCGTGTTTTGTTCATGGGTACAAAAACAATTTCTTGTTTAAGGATCAGTACAAGGTTGGTCCTTCTGAGGTGTCAGTTAAAGATGTCCCAAATGAATGACAACCAAATGCAATACCATTCTATTTTCCTCGACATTAGCCACTCCTCCTCTCTCTGGTATTTTCCCTCCCGTCTCAGTGTCCTGTGATTGGCTGCAATGTCTCACGGAACACATGAGCTGTCAAGGAAAGAGCTCACAGGTGTCTGTGGAAACTGGTTGATCAGGTCAGGTGGTAGACTGCTGCATGCTACGCGGAAGCAAGCCAGATACACAATTCCAGAGCAAGAGAGCAAACTTTGCCAATGTAGTTCGGCACCGCTGTTTTACAGAGATGCAAAACATGAAAGCGAAAGGTCTTGTTCAGTCAGGAGAAGGAACACTACTGGGCCGCACATCAAGATGGTTACCTGAGTCCTGATCCAGCAGTTTTTAAAGATGGTCATGGGGTCCGAAGGGTATTCACCACCAGGTGGATCTGCAAAGCCTCAGTTGGGGAAGTCACCAACATGGTTTCTTGCCCACATGTAGGTCTTTGATGGAGGAGGCTTTGGAGGTTAAAATAGATAGAGGACACACTGATCGCTTCTCTGTGTCCTTGACAGGCCATGTCCAGTCTCGGTCAATTCTATGACCCAGGCCTCCTGCGTTGAGCAACTAACAGGGCAAGATATGACAAAATAATCATTTATAAATGATCAAGGGTTCATGAGGGAGCGGGAGGGAGGGAGAAAATGAGGCGCTGAGCTGGGGGCTTATGTGGAGAGCAAATGCTTTGAGAATGGTGAGGGCAGTGAATGTATAGATGTGCTTTATACAATTGATGTATGTATGGATTGTGATAAGAGTTGTATGAACCCCCAATAAAATGACTAAAAAAAACCCCCCAAAACCAAACTTTACTGGAAGTAAAGTCTTGTTCTAATGCCAATATCAAAGATGGCAGTTCATTTGCAAACCACACCCCCTAGGAAACGTAGATTGGTGACTAGAGTCACAACCCCTACTAAGGTGGGCACTCGAGAAATATCCCACCTTAATCCTGTCTCAGGAGGCCGGATGGCATAGTAGGTTATGCGTTGGGCTGCTAACCATAGTTCCCAAATCACCTGCTGTTCCTCGGGAAGAAGATGAAGTTTTCCCCTCCTTTTAAGGTTTACAGTCTCAGAATCCCACAGTGGCGGTTCTACTCTGTTTCTGCTGGGTTGGTTGCTGTGAGTTGAAATCCACTATATGGCAGTGATTTTTTTTTTTTTAATCCCGACTCATTCCCCTAACAGATTTACTCCAAAAAGGACTCTAACTGGAGGTGTAGAGGCTAAGATTTACAAGCTATCACAAGCCGAGGACTATGGTGAGAAGGCCGTATTAAGTAATCACACCATGATGAAGTGGGCATGGAGAGAGCCTTCTCTCACCTTCCCCCAACCCCCCAAAGTCACAGCTGCACGGCTTCTTCCCTACTTCCCTACCCTTTACCAGGCAAGCTGCCTGAACTTCCTTCCCCATTTCCGGCATTTCCCCCTCATTAGGTGCTTTTGTTCTTCTTCCTTATGGAGACCAATTTCACTGCTCATACCCACTCCCATCGAGTTGATTCTGATTCAATAACGCTCCCCTATACGGCTGAATAGAACTGCTCCATGGGGCTTGAGAGCTGTAAATCTTTATGGAAGTAGACAGCCCCATCTTTATTCCTCGGAACAAATGGTGTGTTTGCATTGCCGACCTTGTGGTTTGCAGCCCAGCATTCAGCTTACTATGTAATGAGGGTTCCTTACTTAAACCAAACACACTGCCACTCGGTTAGTGCTGACTCACAGGGAGCCCCCGTGGGTTTCTGAGACCAATTGTTTACTGCCTTGTTGCTGCTATTGGTTTAGAACTTATGAGCATGTGGATCACAAGCCAACCACTACACTACCAAGGCTCTTAGCTCCTTCCTATACTTCTCCCCTCATCACTCCTCTGTCAGGTTGTTGTACTGTGGTGGTTTGTATGTTGCTGTGAGGCTGGAAGCTCTGCCATTGGTATTTCAAATTCCAGCAGGGTCACCCATGAAGGACAGATTTCAGTAGAATTTCCAGAGTAAAATAAAATAGAAAGATGTATCTGGTCATCTATTTCCAAAAAGATTGACCAGTGAAAGCCTTATCATTGGGATATTTGAGATAGTGCCAGAATGCGAGTCCTTCAGGTCCGAAGGCATTATGATTGGGAAAGTGTTGCCTTCTCAAAGTAGAGTCGACCTTACTGATATGACGGAGAAAAATATCTGTAACTTTGTTTATCAATATAACGATTCAAAATAGCAGAGACCGTTGTGACCATCCACTAATAACCAGTATTGAATGGATGCGGTATGAATCTAGGAAAGTTGGCAACCATCTAAAATGAAATGGAACACTTAAAGATAGTTTTACTAAGCGTTAGTGAGCTGAAGTGTGGTGGTGTTAGTCATTTTGAATCAGTCATGTGGTGCACACTGCCAGGAATGAGACTTTAAAGAGGACCAGCGTCACCTTCACTGTCAAAAAGAAGTACAACACTGTCAGCGATAGAATGACAGCCATATGGGTACAAGGTAGACTAGTTAACACAACTATTATTCAAATGTATATACCAACCACTGATGCCAGAGATGAAGAGCTTGAAGGTTTTTTTTTTACTAATTTCTGTAGTCTACAATTAATTGAATATGCAATCAAAATACATCGATAATTAATGGTGATAAATATATAAATGTTAGAAACAAAGACCTCTCAGTAGCTGGAAAATATGGCCTTGGTGAGAGATAGGAAGCTGGAGATTGCATGATATAATTTAGAAAGTTCAACAATCTATTCTTTGCAAAGGCCTCCTTCAACAACATTTTATTGTGCACTCTACATGGGTACCTCACCAGATACATCACACCGGAATAAACTTACTACATCTGTGGGAAGATACTTGTTGAGAAGCTCAATGTTATTAGACAGTGGGGCCAATTGTAACAGAATATAAATGGCTCATATGGAATTTAGAGACCATTTCACGAATAGATCTGATGTACTGAACACTAATGATTAAAGACCAGACTGTGGGGTGATATCAAAGACATCATGCATGAAGAAACCAAAAACTCATTACAAAGGCTAAAAGGGAAGACAAGACCACATTTTATATTAGAAAAGATTCTAAAACTTTCTCTTGAATTTAGAGATGCTAAAGCAACTAGAACAAAATGATAAGGGTAGATCAACTGAGCAGAAAGAAAATGTCAAAGGACAGCGTGAGAAGATAAAGTAAAATAGTTCAATGAAATGTGCAAAGGACCAAAGTTAGAAAACCAGAAGGGCAGAACACACTTAGCATGGTTCAAGCTAAAGGACGGCAGGAAGAAAATCAGGCCCAAGTGGGGCTATGGAAGGATTCTATGTACAAAATGCTTGCAGCATTTTTGCTCGCTGTCCCTGTGACATTGTACACATCAGGTCTGCAGATCTTACTTCCAAAGGCAAGAATACGACCACCCGGAGACAGCATTGATTTCATCTAACTGGTAAGAATGTTAAGAATGCCTCCTGGCGATTTTGGACTCCTTTGGGTCAACTGATAAAGAAGAGTATTGCCTTATTAAGTGGTGAGATTGACTTTATTACCAAGGAAAAAGTGGACTGATGATACATAATGGAGGTAAAGAAGAATATGTTTGGAATCCAGAGATTCCTTAGTACTGACATGCCCATCACTAACGTAAGTGGTAAACCACAGTAAGCTAATTGTGATATGACTGAATGTTGACATGACGGGAATGAAGGCTTGGGTCACCCATCCAGGCAAAGAACCATGGCCAGCTGAGGTGCTTGCCAAGGTCCAAGGGAATAAGTAATGGGTAGTGAAATGAAGCAGTTCTCAATACCAGATATGGCCTTGATGGTCAGTTGCAGAAATGAGAACTGTAATTATTATGAGTGTTTACTCCATATACATAAACATCAAAAGAACTTTTTGTTCATAGATATATAAAAGATAGCTGTGTTTTCAGTTGTATAATGTTAGGTGCAAATATCAGTTTATGATTGTCTTTGTTTGGAGAGTTTGTATGGTTTAAGGAAATGTGTGCAGGTGCCAAGTTGACAACAGGTGGACTGTGATAGTAAGGTTATGTGTCAACTTTACTGGGTCTGGATTCTCAATGATGTACCAGATAAGGTTTAGGAATTCCTCATGATGTTATGTAACACAACGCAATTAATTCTGGAATGGGATCTGCTGTGAGCACCCAATACTTTGTAAGAAGATTGGGGTGAGCACAATCCCATTCATTATTCAGGTCACAACCCTGATGGAATTGAAAGGAAGTTTCCTTGGGGGTGTGAGCCAATTCTTGTGTAAGAGGACATTGTAGTGAAGCTTTTTTGATTTTGTGATTTCAACTGGGTCTGGCTCCTGCATCTGACTCCTCGATCTTCAGTTCTTTAGACGTGAGCCAATTGCCTGCTAGTCTTGGAGCCAATCTACTGTCTGACCTGTTGACATTAGCTTCATTTGTTTCTCCAGTAACAAGCCTAACATGTTGACCTGAGATTCATCTGCCTCTGCAGCCTGTGGTGTTCCTGCCAATCCTGGATTCATCAGCCCCCAAACTACATCAGTCAGGACAGGCCTCCAGCTTCAACTCTGACCCATGGCCTTGAAAACAGACTAGACTTACCTGCTTTTACAACTGTGTGAACCATTTCTTTGATATCAATTTATAGAAATATCATTGCTTTTGCTTCTCTAGAGAGCTCAGCCTAACACGATAACACAAGCTACAGCCAAGGAAGATGGAAATCATAGGGAGTCATTGTATCCAAGGGAGCTCGTCAACAATCAACCATTTTGAGAGGTAGCAGCTAATCAAGAACTACTACATTGAAGGAAGAAGTCCCCGATGCACTGAAAGCTTTGTTGAAAAACCAAGCTCCAGAAGAGAAGAAATACCAGACTCACGGCCCCTGAGTTGATTCTCACGCACAGTGGCCCCCATATTGGGTTTGTGAGCCTGTGCATTTTTACAGAACAGGTAGCTTCATGTTTCCCCCACAAAGCAGCTGGTGAGTTTGCACTGTTGACCCTTTAATTCGCCGCCCCATGCTTGTTGCACAGCACCAGCGTGGATCCAAAATGCCTGTGCAGAAACCAGAGCACCAGGTCTACTGCTGTCGCACTGCTTACCACTCGGAGAGAGCCCAGAGCCCAGGGCAGCATTGCTGCAATCTTTATAGACGCAGAACGACACACGATTCTCCGGCAGAGTCGCTAGGGAACGAGAACTGTTACCCATGTGGACAGCAGTCAGCCTCTCAACTATTATGCCACAGGGCCCCCGTGCCTGTCCAGACCCTGACATTTTAGACAGGACTTCTCTGGCCTCCTCAAACTGCACACACTTACAAATCTCTTTGAGGGTTACTGATTCTGCTTGCCATTGCCCCTCAAGACTCATGTTTCATTTAAAACACACTTAATTTCTTTTGGTATAGAGTACGTGTTTACTCCGAAAAAATATACAGAGAAATTGTGAAAAAAGAGTTTATTCTACCACATAGAGGTGGAATGTCAACACTATTGGTATTTGGTGTTTGTTCCTTCAGACTTAGTTTTATTGAAATACACACATAAATACGTTTGTATATATGTAGCGAGATACAACTATGAATATATGTATATATTTGAATACATATTTACAAAAGTGGGATTAAACACATACTATTTATTTATTTTCATGGGTCATGGGTGGCTCCGTGGTAAGAGTTCTTAGTTCCCATGCAAGAGACACAGGTTTGAGTCCCAGTCAATGCACTTCATGGACAACGCCCCTGCCAGTGGAGGCTTGCATTGTGTGATGATGCTGAACGGGTTTCAGTGGAGCTTCCAAACTGAGATGGACTAGGACGAACTTTCTGAGACCTCCTTCCAACAAACCCTCAGCTAATGAAGACCCTATGGATCACAATGAAACACTGTTTGATTTTCAAGACCAGGGGGATAGTGCAGAACCAGGCATGGGAAGCTCATGGAACAAGTTAAGAACATGTAGGCATTTACAAAAATGGGATTAAATGTACACTAAATTATAAACACGTCCTTCTTTCTAAATCAATAAATTCATTCACAGCCTCGTATTCAATGGCTGCTTTGACCACAACTCTAACTCACACTTGCAGATTCTGCTTATTTCTGAGTTTAGAAGTGCTACGTACGTGTTATAGCCGTCAGGGGCTAAAACTCACTAACGAGGGTATCCAGGTCTCCAAGGGCCTCCTCGGGGACATGATGTTTGCGTGAAACTTTGGGGCTAGTTGTATAGACATTGAATATTCAGTAAATGTGGACAAACTTGAAGAACCACCCACACTTTAAGGAATTTTTTAAACCAGACTTTCTGGGATTTATGCATCACTGCACAAAAATTTTTCATGACTTACAAGAGGGAAAACAGTGCTTCTTTTCATAAACAGTCCAATCTTTTGGCTCCGGGAGCAGTAGTCGAGGACACCTAATACATACAGCTGTGCCCACGGTCTTGATGGAAGTCAGACCCAGTGCTGTCAGAACATAGGGTCTGCTTGATGGCCATGGGGGAGGCGATGGTGGGGGCCCTGCAAGGCTTAACCAACACTCTGGCGACTTCAAGTATGACTGAGATCTCTGGCATTGTTGATGGGAATACCAGGCATTCTTAATGAGAATTCCAAGCACGCCAGGGGCGATTGCCCAGCCTATGTGAATAAAGGGGAAAAAATAATTATCTTTGGGAGCATCCCTATCACAAGACACAGGCACTTTTTATCTTGTGTACTCTGATGATTGGATCAGGCAGAAACTCCCAGCCTAGAGGCTCCCGCCTGCCCCTTGTCTTGGAATTACTCAGAGGAAACACATGAAAGTTTTCGCTTTTGGGTGGCCATTTGGACGGGAGGGGGGGGGATGCAGATCTCCTTGCCACCCTGCTCTACCCCATTCAGTGGTTTCTTTCACATCCTTCCTGCCAATTAGGAAACTCGGGACTCCGGCAGCTGTATGTTCATGGGCTCCCCTCTGTTTGTACAGGTAACACTTTGACACTTAGAGCTATGTTGAGAGCTGCTGTTGTTAGATGCCATGGAGTTGGTTCCAACTAATATCTACCAAACGCACAACAGCAGGAAACACTCCCGGCCCGGCACCGTCCTCACAGTGGTTCCTATGCCGAGCCCATGGTTGCAGCCACGGTGTCAATGCATCTCACGGAGGCCTTCCTCTTTATCGCTGCCCCTCCACTTTACCCAGCACGGCATCCTCTCCATCTCTCTCCTAAGGACTCACCCAATGTCAAAGGAAGCTCCCTCAGGCTTCTCTCCCTCAGGCTTTATCTATCCCCCTCAGTCATCTTCTGAATGCCCTCTGACGAGCCCCAGCAATGTTCTGCTTCCATTCATTGGGCCTTCCGTATCTGACAGTGATTGGAAGCTATGCATAAGATTTACAGTGGCTGCTTCCTCCCAGGTGGGCAGCTGATTCCTTCCTTGTTGTTTATTCTTAGTCTGGAAACTCTGTGGAAACCTGGTCACTTTGGGTGACGCGGCTGGGATTCGAAATACCAGTGACATAGCTTCCTGCATCACAGCAACACACAAGTCGCCACAGTACGACAAACGGACAGACTATGGGGGATATTGAGAGCATACGTCCCCAATGCCAGCCCACCTCACGTTTTAAAGCAGCTCTAGGCGCTGATGCCTACGCATAGAGTTCCAGAGCTCTAACCCCACATACATTCACATTTTCATCAAGGTTAACTCTACAGTAAAAAGGTTAGTTCCACCTTTGAGGGGCACTAGAGATCCATCTAGGTATGTGTAAGGTGAGCCGTGGGCACTGGTGCACAACCTGGCTCACAGCTTCCTGCTTTCAATATGCAGCACGTTGGCCAAGAGCACACCCTTCCTGCGCTTCCTGTAGGTGATTTACTGAGAAGCTGGAAGGCTGGTGCTACTAGCATGCTCAAGAGCTTGTTGGTTCTAGATTCTACTTCCTTGGACAGTGTGACCCTAGAAGAAGGTCATCATTGGTCTTTAGGTCACAAAACCTTTATATTTTTTAATTACGTAAACACGTTTATTTTGAGATAATTATAATTGTTTGTAAGACTGTATAAAATACAGTCTCACAACCAGGATAGTGGGATTATTCAGATATCCCTGGTTTTACTTGTACGTGTGTGTGTGTCTTTAGCAGTACCAGTTGCTGTAGAGTTGACTTTCACACCAGGAGACCTCGTATGTGTCAGAGTAGAACTGTGCTCCCAGGATTTTTCAATGGAGTATTTGTTAGACGCAGCTTGCCAGGTTTTTCTTTCTTTCTTTCTTTTTTTAATGTTATGTTAGTTAATTTTTAAATTACTTAATCATTTTATTGGGGGCTCGTACAACTCTTTTCACAATCCATCCATCCATACATTGTGTCAAGCACATTTGTACATTTGTTGCCTCCTCAAAACATTTGCTTTCTGCTTGAGCCCCTGGCATCAGCTCCTTATTTTTCTCCCTCCCTCTCTCCTCCCTCACGAGCCCTTGATAATTGATAAATTATTATTATTTTTCCATATCTTACACTGTCCAATGTCTCCCTTTGCCCACTTTTCTGTTGTCCATCTCCCAGGGAGGAGGTTATATGTAGATCCTTGGAATCGGTTCCCCCTTTCCACCCCACCTTCCCTCCACCCTCCCAGTACCACCACTCTCAGCACTGGTCCTGAAGGGATCATCCATCCACTCTGGATTAACTGTGTTTCCAGTTGCTAGCTGTACCAGTGTACATCCTCTGGTCTAACCATATTTGTAAGGTAGAATTGGGATCATGATAGTGGGTGGGGAGAAAGTATTTAGGAACTAGAGGAAAGTTGTTTGTTTCATTGTTGCTACCCTGCACCCTGAGAGATTCTTCACCTCCCCGCAACCCTTCTATAAGAGGATGTCCAGTTGCCTACAGGTGGGTCTTGGGTCCCCAGTCTGCACCTCCCTTCATTCACAATGATTTGATTTTTTTGTTCTTGATGCCTGATCCCAGATCCCTTCGACACCTCATGATCACACTGACTGTGTGGGCATTGTTGCTTCTGAGCTAGATGGCCTTTTGTTTACCTTCAAGCCTTTAAGACCCCAGATGCTACATCTTTTGATAACCGGGCACCATCAGCTTTCTTCACTACTTTTGTTTGTGCACCCATTTGTCTTCAGTGATCGTATCGGGGAGGTGAGCACACAATGGTATGATTTTTTTTGTTCGGTGATGTCTGATAGCCAGGCCTTTTTTAAAAGGCACCTTTGGGTGGACTCTTCTATTGGCAGTAAAGGGCATTAACCATTTGTATCCCGCAGGAAGTCTAATTGTGTTAATTGTGAAGGTTACTGAGTCACATAAATAGTTTGCACTGATCTACTAACTTACATGTTGGCAACCCAGATCCATTTGTTACATAGCTAGCTTTGGGACAGGGGGTTGCCCCTTCCATGCTTGAAAAGGTCCCCATAGAGGAGGTTGGAAAGAAAGCAGGCGATCATTAGACACCTATGAAGACCCCAAAATGAGCATGCACATACTGAAGGTTACCCCCCACCCGAGCCAGGTGGGAGGTATACATGGGCGGGCAAAACTAGGCCCAGGCTCATGACATCACCCAGGTGGGCCTAACTCAGTCAATGGGGTCAACCAATACCATCAACTACGCCTTCCCAAAGCCAGGAGTTAGGCAAGAGTAAAGGCAGGGACACACTCTGGGATGCTCTCTCTTGGTCAGAGGCAGGTAGAAGGGGAGGGTTTCCCTCCCTACCCCCCACACGGGCACACATGCACCTACTCAGGGCCCACTGCCTCTTGGTTTACATGCTCTGAGTCTCAAGGGTTCTTGAGCTGCTGACCTCCCGGGACCCTCCACCTCCACCCCAATGTGGTTGTTCAGGCCCAATTGTGAACCCCTTTGAGACTGCCGAACCTGAAACTTGTCCTGTTCTTAATAAAAATCCACTTGGATCACAAAACGGTTTTCAGCATGACTTCTTTCATTGTGTGAAGCCAAGAACTGAGGTATTACCAACTCCAGAAACCTAACACATTCAGTGGTGCCACGGAAAAGAGGTCTGGTGATCTGCTTCCATTAAGGGAAAAGCCAAGGAAACGTGATGGAGTTCAGCTCTGTGCTGAGGGATATGAGTTTACCAGGAGTTTGGAATCGACTCAATGGCAGCAGTTTTGTAGAATAATTCCATCACCACAAAGAGCCCTCCTCATGTTGGCAAGGCCTTGATTTCAAACCCTATATTTTAGGTTCCATTTCTAAAGGGTGGGAAGCATCCAAGTAACTGTAACTCAGCATTCATTTGAAGATGTTCTGCCCCAGGTTTGCCTACAAGCACCATAGAGATCACACCTAGGAGATGTGGGTCTAGGTGGTAACTCCTCAGCTCAAGTTGTAAGTCACAGCTTTCAGGGTGGTGATTGTGTACTCACATTTTATATCCCTTCTTTGATGAAAAAGTACCAGTTTTATTGGTACATAATTCATGCACCATATAATTCAATGATTTAGATACGCCATCTCCCTTTTATCTCCCTCCCCCACTGCTGTACCTCCACCCCCTGAAATCCTTATTCTACTTGCTATCCTTATAGGTTCAGCAATCCTGGGTTTCATACACCAAAACACAGAGATGCCATATGATCAAGCAATACCATTATTGGGTATACACCCCAAAAGAACTAAGAAGCAGAGCATGAACAGACATTTGCTCCCCCATGTTCATTGCAGCACAGATCACAATAGTAAGAAGCGGGAAACAGTCTACATTCCCATCAGTAGCTGATTGGATTACATTTTAAACAAACCTTGGTCCATATACACAATAGAATACTACACACCCGTAAAAAGCAGCAACGAAACCATGAAACACCTGAAGACGTGGAGGGCTCTGGAAGACATTATGCTGAGTGAAGTTAGTCGATCACAAAGGGACAAATACTGTCTGAGTCCACTGCTGTAGGAACATGCAACAGAATGGGCACCAGCTCCAGCTTGTAAGGCATCCGGTCTGCTGGGCAGAGCGGCCAGACAGCCTGGTAGAGAGCCTGACAGTGCCAATGAACCATATACCATTCATTCTAAGTAAGTATTTTGAAGGTCACTTTGCTGGAGGGTGCCTCACATCAGCTGGAATCAAATGGTCAAGGGAAGGAAGGGGATGTTGTCTACTGAGTGGCCACCATGTTAAGCTACGACGACATACACCTGCCCAGACAGGTAGACAGAGAGAAGAGGGATACTGATGGGAAAAACAACTTAGGAGAGGGGGAAGGGAGGAAACATGTTGGGGAAACATAAATGCATGTCGGTTGGTAGGAAACAGGGAAGACCGACCTTCAGTTGGGTGGAAGAATGACTAAAAATGCTTTGGGGGACACTGTGTGTGTGTGTTGTCTTATGGGCATACACCAAAGAGGCCACATTGATCCAGACCTCTGGGCGCATCCAGAGGACCCAGGCCAGGGACCGTGGAACACTGTAACACTGACTTCAAGGTCCATGCCCCAGAGGCTGCCTCAGTGAGATCTGACACGGAAACTCCACAGGGTGAACTGGACTCTACCTCAGACACATTTGTAACCTGAGAACTTAAGTTGGAAAGTTCATGGTGTCTGAGGAAGCAGAATATAGCTGTCTCCAGACTGTTGAACTGTTGGTAGGCCGACAAAGATGGTCTTGCTACATCAGTACCCTGTATACGGTATTAAGATATGTAATATTCCGGCAAACCTCCGATGCACATTCTGTTTGTTGTTTTGTTGTTGTTCATATTAGGGTGTATCTCAGAAACATTATGTCATTGGGGGCCACCCTTTTGAATTTGTGTTATCTGACTTTCTGGGTTTTTGTAAATGAACCCCAGGACTGGTAAACCTGTGGGGACAGCAAGTAGAACAAGGATTTCAGGGGTGGTGGGAGGGGGACATGGTTGGCGGGGTGAGGGTGGCGAAAGAGAGACGATGCCAAGGAGTCCAGGAAGAAAAAGAATGTTTGGAAACTGACTGTGGTAGCAATTGTCCAACTCTGCTTCACGTGATTGAACTATGGAATGATATATGTATTAACTTCCAATTAATAGCAAATTAAACATTAAAAAATGAGTTGTGCAGTCGTCCCCACAATCCATTTTAGACGATTTTCTTTATTCTTGTCCCCATTGTGACTAGCTCCTCATTATCCCCCAACGTTCTCTGCCATACACCTAAGGAACTATTAATCTAGTGACTGTCTTTATGGGTTTTCTTTCCTGGATTTCATATAAAGAAAACCGTACAAAAACCACTAACAATGGCAACAAAATAAGACACAGAAAACCTCAATCTAAGAGGAAGCAGAGGATAATAGAAACTAGAGCAAATTAAAAATGGGTCCAAAGGAAAAACAAATAATAATATGGTAAACTTGAACCAATTAGCTATATTTGCAATAATCTACATTCCTCTACACTCTGTGTGAGGGCGTGGCTATTCACGTCCCTGGCCAATGGTCCAAGGCAATTCTGCGAATGGATTTTGAGTTTTCAGTCTCTTCCATACCTTTCAGCAAACTGGGTGCTTAGAATTTAAGTTCTAGTACAATTCCCTCTTCTGCTCTTAGATTTTTATTACATATAATTATTGGGTCACAGGGGCTGGTGCGCTCCTTCTCTGTGGAGTTTACTGATACCTCACTTAGATAGCGGCTTGTTTTAACATGGGCCTTTGAGACCCCAGGTACTGTTCTTTCTGATAGCCAGTGAGGCACTACCTTACTTCATCGCCTCACTTTGCTGTAGCTTCCATCTGTCTAGTGATCACTTCATGAGGGCAGGTATTGAATGGGGCCCCATTGTAGGGACTCATTGTTCTTAGATTCGTATACCTCTTGTTCTGATCATTAACTAAATGCCTATACTATTAACCACCACAGAGGCAGTCAAATCTCAACCAGTGTCATTGGAATTTCATCCAGTAGGTGGCCAGTCAAATAGAATGGTTTCATAAGAGTAGTGCTGTCCACAAGACATATAACGTATGTCATAGCTATAATGTAAAGCTTTAAAGTCTTCACATTACAAAATTAAAAGAAACAGGTGAAGTAAATGTTAATAATAATTTTAGTCCAGTATATGAATATACTATCATTTTAATTTGTAATCAATATAAAATGTTAAATGAGGTATTTTTTGCTATTTTTTTCATCTAAATTTTGATATGAAGTGTGCATTTTATACTTACCAATTGTTGAATCAATTACCTCTGATTCTGACAACACTTCTAAATTTGGACTTTCTGTATTTCTAGGGATCAACAATTATGTGTGCTGATCAACACAGCTCTTAAATAAAAGTGTGCATGCTGAGAAGATGAGAAACTGGAATATATGAAGAAGAAGGTGGCATCAGGCTGGGAGCAAGGCTTACTAACAACCTGTGATATGCAGATGACACAACCTTGCTTGCTGAAAGTGAGGAAGACTCAGAAACATTTGCTGATGAAGATCAAGGAATTCAGGCTTCGGTATGAATTACAAATCAATGTAAAGAAGACCCAATCCTCACAACTGGACCCATAGCTAACATCATGATAAATGAAGAAAAGGTTGAATTTGTCCAGGATTTTCGTGCGTGGATTCACAATCAGTGCTCATGGAAGCAACAGTGAAGAGATCAAATGGTGTACTATATCGGATAAATCTAATGTACAAGACCCTCTTTAGAGTATTGAAAAGCAAGAATGTTCCTTTGAGTACCGAAGTGTGCCTGAACCAAGCCATGGCATTTTCAGTCAAATCATGCACATGTGAAAGTCGGACAATGATTAAAGAAGACTGAAAAAAAAAAAGCGGATGCACTTGAACTATGGTGTTGGTGAAGAATTTTGAGAGCACATGGACTTTGGACATGTTGTCAGGAGAGACCAGTCCTCAGAGAAAGACGTCATACTTGGAAAAGTAGAGGCCATGAAAAAAGAGGAAGGCCCTTGCTGAGATAAATTGACCTAGAGACTGCAACAAGACACGCAAGCAGAAGAACTATTGTGAGCCTAGTGCAGAAGCAAGCAGTATTTTGTTCTGCTTACATTGGGTCGCTGTGCGTCAGGACCAACTTGATAACGCCTAACAACAACGAGAATAACAATAACACCAAATGCTGTGACAGCTTGTTTGACCACCAAGAAGTCTGTTAATTCAATTCATCTGAGCCCAACCATAGCGGGGAGAATGTCCCCACCTTGTTCTCAGGGTTTTGCTACCTAAGACCCTGTGGTTTGTCAGCAGTCCCCGTTGATCCACCTGCTTGGACCATAGAAGAAGGACTTGGCTCAGCAATGTATCTTGACACCCTTAGACAATGTGGTGTCAAAGCCTACTGGCAGGAACTTTTAAGGGAATTGAAATGGGAATTACAGACTGTTGGGAAAAAGCCAGGGGGAGCTCTGGAAGTCAGAGTAGTTTTCTGGACTCAAGAGACTTGGGCATTCCATTCCAGTCCTCTGAGCTGCCCTCACATGTGCTCCCAGGCAAAGGGAAGCCCTTCAATCCCTCCCAGGGACAGCTTCTGTCCTAAGCAATCTGTCCAGAATTCAGCCCTGCCACCCACACATAGCCATTTCGAGAAATGGATGGAATACCAGCAGCCCACGGGGGTCCTTTGTCAGCTAAACCCCCTCTGAAAATGGGTGGCTGGATAAAAAGCCTTCTGTTTGTTGTAGGCTGGGGCAATGTCTACGATAACCTACACATTCATGATAGGGATAGTTTTCCGTATGTCTAATGCTTCTAAGCGAAGTGCAGATTTGCTGGAGAATATGTTTCTTAGTGGGCCTGTCCATTTATCGCTTTCTTTGGGCCCCTCACAATATACGCTGCTATTCAGGGTCTGACTCCTTAATTGTCTCGCCCCCATCCCAGACAAGCCCAAGTGGGTACACAGTGTACTTTGAGCTAGTGGACTGAGCAGGAATCAGGAGACAGATTGTATATTTAAAGTGTATATAGGAAGTTTCTAGATTACAAATGAGTTCTGTTCCTAAATCAGTCTTTAAGTTGAACTCGTGCATAAGTCAGAATACTTTGTATCTAAGGTCAGGTAGCCAAATATTTGTATTAGTATGTACTATATATTGTATCTTTCTAATGAAGACAATGAAGAAACAGGCCCAGATACACTCTCTAATATAGTAAGGAAGTAGTAATAATAATATTGTTTTTATGCGTGTCACCATTGCAGCCATTGGCTATTAGGAACTATTGTAGGTACCTCAAAATTGTAATATAATAGTTTTTACCAAGGGTAGGGGCAGTGGGGGTTGGGGAGTTGGTTGCTAACTACAGGTTGGGTTGGTAATCTGGGGCCTGCCTGTCCTGTAATAAATATATTATAACATTAATTTCACCTGTTCCCTTTTGTTTTTGTAATCGGCTACTTGAAAGTTTAAAACTGCCTCTGCAGATGTGTTGGACGGTGCTACTTCAGTGGATGCTAGATGCTACAAAGCACTGGGCCGGACCCCTAATGTTTGAGTTACAGAGTCAACACAGCACCAACAGATCAGAAAGCCGAGACTAAATTCCTTCTCTGGGAATTAGCTTCCTCCTCTGTAAATAGGTGTCTTGAACTAGCCTAGCGCAGTGGTTCTCAACCTGTGGGTCATGACCCCCTTGGGGGTCAAACGACCCTTTCACAGTGGTCACCTAATACATCCTGCATATCAGATATTTACATGATGATTCATAACAGTAGCAAAATGACAGTGATGAAGTAGCAACAGAAACGATGTTATGGTTGGGGTCCCCATAAGAGGAGGGCAGCATTAGGAAGGTTGAGAACCACTGGACTAGCGTGATCTCCAGCCTACCTTGAACCTTCACCATCTCCACTGCATAACGACGTGGATAGCTTAGAAAGACCGGGCACCTGGCCGGGGCAGCCGGCATGCCTGCAAAGACAAGACTCATGTTCACATCATCCTGCTAAGAGGTCAAACGTCAGAGCCCTGGTAAGTGGACAGAGTGTGGTGAGCGCGCTTTGATTTATTCAGTAGCCACCTCCCAGCTGAGTACCCTAAGGACGATCCCCTCCTTGGAAACCTGCGGTCGTGAGCCTCAGCAGGACCCGTCCGTCCCGGGCGGTGCGATGGATCGAGGGGCCCAGCGGAGAAATCCCACTCGCAAGCCAGCTGGTAAGTGCAGCCCTGTGCTTCTCAGAAATGAATTTCAGAGCAAGAGAAGCAAACACATTAGACGTCTCTTCCAGGAACACTTTTACAGAAAATCTTTTAAGAGCTGGAGGGGAGTGCCTGCATCTGGGCTCTTGCATTGTTTATGCTTGCAAACGTTGAAATAAATATTTCAGATGAACAAAGCGATGAGCCAAAATTACTCACTGGCCCCTCATTTGCATCAAAGCAGCCTGCAACTGGTTTCTCAGTGTTTAGCCAGCCTCGGTCGCAATTCCCTTTCCAACGATTTGTAGGGTTTTCTTCCCTGCCTCTCACTTCCTGGCTTGTGCACGCCCGTAATGGTTTTCATTTCCTTAGGAACAGAGTCTAGTGTAGTATTCCCCTGGCTCTGTCCCGCATTGACTCTCCAAAGCTGCCCTCTGTCTCTCTCCCTATCGCCCTCCCCCTCGTTCTAGCTTTCCCACTGAGGTTCCTTCCCTTGGGCCGATCCAGCATGCCTGCACTGGGTCCCCACTGTTGGAAAGGTCCTTTCCTCCAGATGCTGACCTTGACATCCCATCTGTCCTTGAGTTTCAGCTCATGTAATGAGGAATTCCTCCACCATAGCTAATAAACTGGTCACTGCTGTTGTCAGTTGCTAGCCAGTCCTCCCTTCATACATGGCAACCGCATGCACAGTGCAACCCAATGCCACCCAGTCCCACATCGTTCCCATGCTGGTTTGGAGCTCGGGCCATTGTGGTCCGTGGGGTTTTCCTTGACTGATGTCTTTCTCCCTAGCTCATCATCGTCTGGAAGCTCTGCAAAAAACCTGTGTACCATCGTAACGTTACACAAGCCTGTCCTTACTGACACGTGATGGCTGCGCAGAAGGAGCATCGGCGGGGAGTTAAATGTGGGTCTCCCGCTGGACATTGAGACTTCTCCACTGCTTCTCACATGGATACCGTGCCTGCTTTATCTGGTTTCTATTGGTTTATTTAATTCCTTAATTCCAACAGCCATGCCAGGTGGGTATTATAAGGGAGAGAAGTGACAGTCACTCAGGGAAGTGACAGAGCAAGGATGTGTGGACCCAAACAGCCCACTTGGGAGCCCCTCTGCTCACTTCCAGTCAATTCCATCCGGACCCATCTCGCTTTCCTCTGTCACACACTTCTTGCCTCTGCTACGGCACTGATAGAATTGGGAATGTGCCTTTTCCCCTGTTGCCTAATTTCCGCACTCAGCATTGGATTCAGTCCTCTGTCCTTCCTAGTGCTAAATTAATCTCAACAGTTTTTAGAAGACCTCTCACTCTTGAGAGATTCTGGACCTTGAGAGCCAAAATAAGAGTCATCTGTGTATGGTGGGGGACCAGTGACCTTTCAGAGTGGACCCAGGCTGACACTTCAGTCACTTACTCTGCCTGCAGGTAGAAAGGACTCTCTCTCTCTATATAATAATATATATTATTTTTTAAAAAAGTATTAATTTTTTTAGAAAGGACTCTTTGAAGGAATAAGGTTGTGAGGAAAATGTGAGGATGGGTTGGGGACTGAGCTCTGGGTGAAAGAGATAGTAGACACAGGTCTCAGAAAGGAAAGGGTCACAACAGAGTTGCAGACTGCTACAATGCCTAGATTAGGTTTGTATACAAATACAGGGCAGTCGCAGCTGAGGTTGTCCCTGTGTAGACCAGGTGTGGAACAGGCACTATGGCTGTTGGCCTTCAAAAAAGGGTTCTCTTGGCTCCTTGCAAGGACAGAGATTAGATGAGGAATGAGAGCAAGCTGGCAGGAGGGGGGTGGGGTATTGAGAAAGGAAAAGATGAGTTTAGCGTGCATCTCCCCTTTCCTTTGGTTTTGGGGTGGAAAGCCATTTTTCTCACCTCATTGATGCTTTTCATGAAGAAGAAAGATAGACCATATCACATGGAATTACCCTCAAGGTTCTCTGGCAAGGTGAATGTCACCACATAACTACCCAAGTCTGAAACGTGGCTTCCAGTCTGACCCCTCTCAGAACCTCCTTTCCCCTAGTGCACCCATCACCACCTCCTGTGGATTTCACCTCCTGAAGATGCCACGAGGCCATCTCCCCTGCCAGGGGCAAATGCAGCCCCCTCCCTGGGACTGCTGCTGAGGCCTGGCTTCCTGCCACGAGCTAGAGCCCTCTGACTTCAGTGATCAGAGATGCCTTCGCACTGTGTGGATTGCTCACTGCACAGGGCTCCCCCGTGGCTCTCCATCATTCTTTAGATTTGTTACATTCATTGTATGATTTCTAACCCCGTGCAGGCCTCCAGCCTCCTCTTATTGCCTCTTCCTGCACCGCAAGCCTCTCGTCCACTCACAGGGAATGCCTTTATCATTCTTCCAATGAACTATACATTCAAGGGAGTTTCAAAAAGTTAGTGGGAAAAGGTAATAGGAAGATAATGAATTTTTCCCCAGGAACTTTCTGAAGTGCCCTCAAACATATTCTCTCTCTCAAGTGTGGCTCTCTTTCTGCCTTCTTTACCTAGCTAAACCCTACTTTTCACTCTTACCAGCTGCCACCTCTCATGGTACCCTCATCGCTCCTCTGATGTCTTCATTATGGAGCGCTGCAGTAACAGGAATATCACAGAAGAGGGCTTTTACAGACAGACATTACTTCTCTTAGTAAGACGAGGTAAGAAGCCCGAATTGGAGCACTGGCTTCAGGAGAAGGGTTTCTCTCTCTGCTGGCTCTAGGGGACAGGTCCTGTCTCCTTCCAACTTGGGGGGGCTCAGTGTTCCTTGGAGATCTCCATGTGTTTGACACCACTATTCCCTTGAGTCTAGGAGGTTCTCAGCATAGGGACCATGAGTCTAAAAGATACACTTTGCTCCTGGCTGGTCTTTCGTGGTGGTGCTGGGCACTCCCCTCTCTGCTCACTTCTTTCTTGAAATCTCTTGTCAGATTAAAGTTCATGCAGGCCACCTTCCCAGGAAAACTCCCCTTACATTGGATCTGGGCTTTCACCTATTTAAAGAACTTGCACCTTATACCAACCCCCTTACAATGAATTGGCTGATCACATCAGATCCCACCATGAGAGATGATTATATCATCGCATAACTGCCAAATGATACCATCATAAAACTGCCCAACTACTGAGAATTGCGCCCAGCCAATTTGATACATATTTTAGGAGCACACAATTCAACCCATGACATCTAGGGCTTATGTTCCTTCTCTAGATTGCATTCTAGTGTGTGTGATTCCAACAGAACACCCTTCAGATGGAACTGGTTGTCACCAAGTTGACTCATGGTGACCACACATGTCAGCATAGAACTGTGCTTCATATGGTTTTTAATGGCTGATTTTTTTCAAAGTAGATCACCAGACGAGGGCAATTCTGGATTCACATGAACCTCCAGTGTCTTGTTTAGCAGGTGAGCACGCAGCTGATGGAACCACCCGGGAACTTCTACCATGTGGAAGGTATCTCTTGACCAGAAAGCATCTTTCTTAGACTTCATGTTCCTCCAAGGAGAGCCTAAAGGAGCCCTATGGTGCTGTCAGATAAGCGCAGGACCACCTAACCACAAGGTTGGTCATTCAAATCCACCAGTGGCTCCTTGAGAGAAAACTGAGGCTGTCTGCTTCCATAAAGGTTTACAGCCTTGTAAACCCTACGTAAGGCTGCTATGAGTCGGAATAGAGTAGAAGGCAGTGGGTTGGTGGGGAAGGAAGATCCCAAGTTTACTTGCTTTGCCTTGTGCCCCCAAGGTCTCCCACAGGGTGTGCACAGAGAAGAAGCTCAATGCACACTAATCAGGTGAGTGGCTATATCATGGGACCTGTGTGAGACCACAGTCGTCCTGTCTCTGCATTAGCAGACCTGGCTTTTTAGAACACCGTTCCTCCCTTTGAATGGCCTCGGTAACGTTGGCGTCTGCTGCCCCAGTTATTGAAACCAATGCCCAAACTCTCCTAGCACTATAGGTGAACAGAAAGGAAAGGCTCTTCAAGTTGGGCCAGTTCTCCTTTGTCTTTCTGGAGTGCAAGGGAGAAAGCTGCCCAGGAAGATGGGAATGTGTAGGTTGCCGGGGGCCCAGAACAAGGTTGGAGCCTGGCAATTCTGCTGTTGCTCAGAAACCACTCCAGCATAACAGTATGAGCAGGCCGGGCTGGACTGGGGATATGACTTTCTTTTTTTAATGCCTCTGTTATCACCCTGATTTCCCCAAAGCAATGACAGAATCCAGGCCGAGAGCTGTGGGTATGTGTGTGTTTGCCTTCTAAGCTCAACAGGGACCTTCAACCTCAATGGAACACAAATGGCAGAGAGCATAACGTGTCCATTGGGGGGACTAGTAATCGTGCTGAAGCCAGCACAGCTACCCAGAATCAGCAAGTAGAGGGGATTTTGTGACCCACACGGTGAAGGGACAGGTAAGTTATGACAGGCTCAACATCTCACAGTCAACAAAGGCTACTCAGGTAGTCAGTTCAAAAGCATCTCTCTGTCTATCAAGAGAACTACATTCTATAGCGACAGGTCTAGTGAGCCTAGGACTAGAACCCTGTGAGGTCAGATACACTCAGGGAGGAAGAATTCAGCAACAAAAGACCTGGGGCCACTTGGGAATTCTACCTAAAGAAGACACTTTGCACGCACATCCCTGAAACATCACCAACATTATAGTCGAGGAGCTGAAGGAAAACAAAGGCAGCAAAACGTAAGGATTTAGAAACTGAGAGAGGAGTGCATTGCAGCACCTTTATGGAAGGTGCTCAGCATATGGACAAATCGCAACTAATTTAGTAACCAAGCTCAGGTTGAGGAAAGACGGAAAGCACGTCAGTTTCCGCTACACAACCCTATGAAGGCTCAGGAAGAGAACCCCTACGTACCCTAGAAGGCGGGGGCGGTGGGGAGGGGCATGCTGAAAAGGAGAATCCTTTCAAAGGCTGCTTCCCAACAAGTCGGCCTTCCTTCTCCAGCCTGCACAGCTGGCTGACTCCCTGGCCAATAGAAAAAGCATAGGCTCTGCAGACGGGGCCTCCAGGCACACCTACCCAACAGTCCAGGGGCTCTGACTGTGTCTCAGACTGTGAGACTGGATTCCGAAGGAGGTGGTGGCCCTGGACTAGTAAGGGAGGTTTGTGTTGGGGGAAATGACTCAACACCCAGAAGTCAGGAGAGGACAGTGTCTGCAGAGGTAATCACAGAGACTGGCTAGGCTTGGAGCTGATGGCTGAAGTTGGCAGGGAACTGCACAGAGTGGGCAGGAAGGAGAAGTGAGGGGGAGATGGGCTCTGGGAGCAATAGCAATGACAAACTAGGGTCTCAGCTTCAGGAAGAACTATCCCCTCTGGGCTTTTAAGTTAGAGAACTAAACGATGCAAACAGGATTTGAGGAAAGTTTTTTTTTTCTGCCACCAAGTGTCTAGATTGATGCCCGAAGAAGCTGGTGATCCAAGAAAGAGCTAGAATCAGAAGGAACTACTAACCAGTTCCTACCAAGTTGATTTTCACTCCAGGTGACCCTTTGTGTGAGCTAGAACTGTGCGCCACAGTGTTTTCAATGATGGTTTTGGAGAGTAGATTGCCAAACTTCCTGGAGTGGAATTGTGGAATTGAACCTTCAAGATTTGGGATAGCAGCAGAATTCCTTAATCATTTCCATACCTTGGGGATCCAAATGTAACTGAAGGGTCCAGCCATGAGGAATTAGAACAATAGATGGTATAGAAGTGGGGGGAAATGAAAAACTCCTAAAAAACTGGAAACCCCACTACAGCCAACTGTTTGTCTATTCTTTTGCCATTGGTTATTGGCTCTCTGAGGACACCACCATGATTCATAGATGTGGACTTTTTTTTGTAAAGTGAGAATATAAGATTAATTTATAAGATATATGAACTTCTCGAGAGTGTCCTAGCCAAACCAGAAGATAAATATTTTGTGGAAGAGATGTCTCCATCTGTTATCACTTGTCCACCTACCACAGAGCCATGGACTGCACTGTCTGCACAGAGATGCGATCCAGGAAGGCTAGGAAGCCCTCCCACTCACTGTCTGCTCTGCAGGCCCCCTAGGGCTTCTCTTACCCATCTTCCTCACCCTCCCTCTGGGGTCCAACCCTCTCCTTTCAACTCTGCTTGTTTCTGATCACTCTCACCGGAGTGAAGGCACCCAGGGCTTATCTTGGTACCCTGCAAGTATTAAGTGCTCAGCAAATGGCAATAGTTATTTTTCATCATTCTGACAAAAACCTCATTCCATTTTAACATGACCCTGAAGGACTGACTGGCATTAGGTCTAGAATGGATGTGGGGCTGAGTGGTTTCCTGGACACCACAGAGCTGGCTCCATGTTCACATCGGCACATGTGCAAACTCTCATATTAGCTCATTTTCTTTTTCTTTTAAAAATCATTTTTGGGGGGCTCATACAGCTCTTACCAAAATCAATGCATACATCATGTGTCAAACACATTTGTACATATGTTGCCATCATCATTTTCAGAACATTTTCTTTCTACTTGAGCCCTTTCTACTTGAGTCCTCTTTCCCCCTTCCCTCTCCCTCACGAACCCTTGATAATTTATAAATCATATTAATTTTTCATGTCTTACACTGACCAATGTCTACCTTCACCCACTTTTCTGTTGTCCATCCCCCTGGGAGGGGGGGTATATGTAGATCATTGTGATTGGTTCCCCCTTTCTCCTGCCACCTTCCCCTCCCCCTCCTGGAATCGCTACTCTCATTATTGGTTCTGAGGGATTTATCTGTCCTGGATCCCATGCATTTCCAACTCTTATCTGTACTTGTGTTCATGCTCTGATCTAGCTGGATTTGTAAGATAGAATAGGGATCATGATAGTGGAGGGGGAGGAAGCATTAAAGAGCTAGAGGAAATGTTTGTTTCATCAGTGCTGTACCGCACCCTGATAGGCCCATATATTCATTGTGACCCTTCTGAAAGGGGATGTTAAATTGTCTACAGGTGGGCTTTGGGTCTCTACTCCACACACACCCTCATTCACAATGGTATGATTTTTTGTTCTGGGTCTTTGATGCCTGATACCTGATCCTATTGACACCTCATGATCACACAGGCTGGTGTGCTTCTTCCATGTGGACTCTGTTGCTTCTGAGCTAGATGGCTGCTTGTTTATCTTCAAGCCTTTAAGACTCCAGATGCTAAATCTTTTGATAGCCAGGCACCATCAGTTTTCTTCACCACCTTTGCTTATACACCCATTTTGTCTCCAGCGATTGTGTTGGGAAGGTGAGCATCACAGAACACCAGATTATTAGAACAAAGTGTTCTTGCACTGAGGGAGTACTTGAGTAGAGGCCCCATGTCCATCTGCGACCTTAATACTTAACATATAAATATATGTACATAGATATATTTCCCTATTGTTATAAATAAATATGTTTACATATGTATATGTACAGGCCCGTATTTAGACCTCTATAAATGTCCGTTACCTCCTAGCTCTTTCCTCTATTTCCTTTTACTTTCCTCTTGTCCTACTATCTGTTCGGCATTCATTTGGGTTACAGTAATTCATCTAAGTTACATTGCCTATGATCAAGCCTTGCCAGGCATTCTATGCCCTCCTTGCCATCAATTTTCGATCACTTGTGGTTCTCTTGGCCCTGAGTTTGTTAACCCTTCTCTTGTGCGCCCGCCCCCCACGCCAGAAACCGTTGGTCCCATTGTTTTCTTCTCCAGATTTTTTATCCCACCTATTTTATCTAGATAGACACACAGAGACAATAATAGCACAAAAACAAGACAGAGCAAAAACAAAACAACAACAAGAAAATCAACAAAAAAAGAAAAGCCTATAGTTTCAGGTCTGTTTGCTGACCTTTACGAATGATTTCTGGTCGAGTGTGATGGGGTGCCATGCCCTGGCCCCAAAGCCTATTTTTGCTCCTCTTGCTGCTCTGTTGCATGTCCTTACTGTTTTGCCCCACTGTGGTGGGGTAGATCGGGCACAATTTTCTGCACTTTGCCTCCAATGTTGAGCCCCGTAGTGCTATGGGTCAGTGAGGACTGTCGTGTCTTGTGGTGGGGCCGGCCCTATGGTCCTCTCTGTGCACTGGCTGCTCTGAGCAGGAGTTTCAGCCTTGGGGCTTGGTGGGCCAGGATGAGTTCCACTCTCTCTCCTTCTCTCTTCGCTCTCTCCTGTGTGCCCTGATCAGATGCCCCTCTCCCTGTAGTTCATGTTCTCCAGCTTCACTCAAACTCTCAGACCGGTCCAGGCTTGCCTCAAAGATGCTTTTCTTGTCCAGAGTCAGACGGATAAACCCAAATCCCCCCATCTGTTAACACTTAAAACACATTTTTCAAAAGTCTTTACTTTTTCTACTTTCTTTCAAGTCCGTGTTCTTCATCAACAGGTTGCTACCTTCTTGCTGACTGCTGAAAAATCTTCATTTTAGCCAGAGCTTTAGGGTTAGTTAGCAGTTGCCATTGAGGCCACTCAAATCATTGGTGACCATATGTATGCCAGGGTAGAACTGCTTCATTAAACTTTCAATGGATAATTTTGGGGCAGTAGATAACTAAGCCTCTTTCTGGAGGCGTGTCTGGAAGATTCTGCCTTTGGTTACTAGCCTCGTACATCCTTCCTAGGGTCTCCGTTATGTTCTTAGAAAAACCAAAATCAAAACCATCCTCACTGCTGTTGAGTCAGTTATGACTTGCAGTGACCCCATAGACGAGTTGAATTGCTCGCTGGAATTTCTGAAGATTCGGATGGTCGTGGGAGCAGACAGTTTCATCTTTTGCCCTTGGAGTTGCTGGAGCGTTGGAAGGGCCGGCACTTTGGTTAGCAGCTCGCTGCTTGATTCATTGCACCAGCAGGGCTGTGATCTGAAGTTAGGCCTGGCTAAATCACCCAGCACTGGCTCAGTGTAGGTAACATTCATCAAATGTTCATAAACCTGTGTGTTTACTCTGCGCTCATACTTTGGGCTTTGTTTATGTCATACTTTATGAGGATTTATAGAGCAGCTTATGGTTATGTGACTGCTTTAAGCCTAAGACAGAATCCAGACATGCCCGTGTAGGAGGGATAAGGGGTGCTTAACAAGTGTATTTTAACGAGAACTCTGAGGGCATTTACTGGACGACTTTCTGGGAGGGCACTACTCATTCTCAGGCAAGAAAACAAATTTTAATTAGTCATTTCCACCCCCTAGCCCAACACATGGGAATATGCCTGGGTTCAAGAAAAAGAGAATAATTGAAAATGAGTATACAGCTATACCCTTAAGAATACTTCCAGACAGGGGGTCAGGATAGAAAGGCTGGGCATGAGCCTGGGCACTGTGGAGTGTAATGGGAAATGCTACCCTATCTTTATCCACTGGTGGTGAGGGCAGGAGAGATTTCAATGTACGCAACACAGATGTTCCCTTTGGGTGACGGCAGTTCAGCAAGGGACACCATGAAAGACCACGGGTGACTGCAAGAACATAGGAAGCACCGTGCACTGAGGAAACATCCGATAAACGGTTCGTGGGTTCAGGAGAAGGATGGGGTGGGAGTGAAGGCTTGTGGAGCAGCCATTGATAATTATCCCCAACAACACTTCTCCTTCTACAAACACAGAAATCTCAGTTCTTAACTGAGCATTTGCCCAGAATAAAGATATTTCCCAGCTTCCCTTGTAGCTAGATGTGTCCATGAGGCGAAATCCAAAGAGATGCGATCAGAATTGTGGGTCAGCAGCTGGTGGGAACAGTCCTTTACACGAAGCTAGCAGTGCACCCTGAAGAGGTACGGCCCCCGAAACCCTACACGGAGCTGCTGTGAGTTGGAATCAACTTGATGGCAGTGGGTTTGGCTTGTGTCTGTGGGCACAATGCCGTTTCAAAATAACATTGTCTTTCTGTCTGTGTAAATGAGGACAGTGTCAGTGGAAGGTACACTTTAAGCCAAGTCACCTTTGAGATGCAAAAGAGCAGATTAGTCACAGGGGCCCAAACTCAAAACCTATCCCACTGCCACTGAGTCAATTATGACTCACAGTAACCCCATCGTACAGAGTATGACTGCTTCCTGGGGTTCCCGAGGCAGTAAGGCCTTATGGGATGGGAACAGACAGCCCCGTCTTTCTGCTGAGCAGTGCCTGGTGATTTTGACCTACTGACTTTTCACTCCCCACCCGCAGAGCAAGCACACTCAGCACAGGAGGAAAGGCGCCATGTGGAGCTCATGAAGGAACTTGGGAGTTTCGTGCTGGAGAAACGGGACAGGATCTCCCCCCAAGAGTTGACAAAGAGAGTGTTTCCACTGGAGAGAGTCTCTTGAATGTCTAGCCTCCTACACTGTGAGGAAAGAAAAGTTTGTCCTTTAAAGCAACCCACTGGTGGTATTTTTGTTATCGCAACAATAATACAGAGGGTCCTGGGGCTGGGAGGCCTATTGTTCCACCACAGGCTATACCAGCCTAATGTTTGGAGAACTTGTGTTTGACATCTGACTGTCCCATGAACCCCCACCTGTCTCCCCTCCCCCCCCAAAAAATTCCCCTTCCTACCTTCTTCTACAGTACAGGGCTGAACAGTTGCAGACACACTTTCAAGACTACATTGGAATCACCCACCTTTGGATATGGTAACATTAACTTGGCCAGGACATAGTTCTTAGCTCACTGAACGAGTCACACCACTTCTCGGGGTTCTATCTCTCCCCTCTGTAAAGCGAGGACATCAACTGCAGCCCGCCACTCCGGGATGTTGTGAACATATCCATCTCTCTCGAGGTCAGCAGGGTCAAATGCATCACCACCCATTCCTAAACCCAAGGGCCCATCAAAGGAGATGAAAGGATTGCGTTAGAAACTGGAATTAATGAGTTGACCTACCCCTTCTTTAAGTAGCTTGAAGACATCACAAAGGCGCTTGACGCGTGGCAGCAGCTGTTTGGACAGTTTGCCAGGCATGACTGGAGTGTTTATCATGATTCCTACGCTCTACGTCATTTATCAAGCGCCCCAGCTTCTCCAGGACATGTGTTATTCTACTCGCATGTGACAGAGCTCTTGACATCAGTTTCTTCCGGAGGAAGCCCGCTTGTCCTAGCACCACATCGCACGGCAGCCTCTCTCAAC
The DNA here is from genome assembly GCF_050624435.1 of Tenrec ecaudatus. NCBI lineage: Eukaryota > Metazoa > Chordata > Mammalia > Afrosoricida > Tenrecidae > Tenrec > Tenrec ecaudatus. Next base: position 104,694,098 of record NC_134539.1, on the reverse strand, counting down.
TCTTTTTCTCCTCTTGTTCGGAAATAGACTCAGGGCATATCATGAGGTGGAAGGCAGCATAAGGGCGAGACCTAGGACAACAGCAGCTGAGGCCAATCCAAAACCCAATGCTATGCAACCATAGGCAAAGGTCTATGTCTCCATTCTGTGGTCACCAGCCTCTCCCAGAAAGATTGGTGGCCCTACGGTGACTGTAGCTGGCATATCTCTTCATTATAACAGCTGCCCCAATGTCCTCCATTTGTTTACATCTAGTGGAGAAGTCAATGTGCCATCACATGTTTCCCTTCAGATTTCTAGAGCTTTCCCTAGGATCTAACACTTGCTTGGTTCACAACAGGTACCGTATATACTCGAATATAGCCGACCCGAGTATAGGTACCTAATTCTTACCTAGGGAACCAGAAAAACTGATTGACTCGAGTATAAGCCTAGGGCGGGAAATGCAGGATGTGAATTATCACAGATACCAGAGGGGAGAGACAGAGCGCAGCCACAGACACATCCTTACCAGTTCAGCTGCCCACGTAAGTGAATCACTACGGGTGCTTCTGCGAATTGGAGCCATCACTTCATAGGATGGCTCTGATTGGTTAGATGTGAGTAAACAAACATTCAAAGTCTTGCAGTGTCAGCGGGGCTTTGAATGAACAGCAGAGGAACGGCAATCACCTGCGAGATGTTATACCTCGCTGGGGTACCACTGAACCCGTGTATAAGCTGAACCCCAGTTTTTCAGCACATTTTTTGGTGCTGAAAAAATTGGCTTATACATGAGTATATACAGTAGGTGTAAAATCCATTCATTTACAGAAAAGGGGAAATAGTAAATATAGGGGGGATAAAATGTTGGCTAGAAGGGAAGATGGGGGTTCAAAACTCAGATAGGTGCTTGAGAGGGTAAACTATATTAAAACAGAATTTGGGTGCTTTAAGGAGCCTTTGTAGTGTAATGGGTTATGCATTGGATTGTTAACTACAAGGTCAATAGTTTGAAAGCACCAGTCGCTTTTAGGGAGAAAAATGAGACTTTCTACTCCCCTAAAGATTTACAGTTTGGGAATCCCACAGAAGCAGTTTTACCCTGTCCTATGGGGTCACTATAAGTGGGAATTGTTTCAATGGCATTGAGGTTGTTTTGAGTTTTACATGCTTTAAATTAATGTTGGTTCAGGTTGACAAAGAATAATGGAAAATTGGAGCTTCCCATTTCTAGAGTTTGAGGATCTGAGAGGTCAGAAATAGCTTTGCAGTTTGGAGACCTAGAAGTGAGGAGGAAGATATTAGGGAGTGAGGGGGAGCCAGCAAACACCTTCTTTACACCTACACTTCTTTACAGCATCTTTCTGGCCCCCAGCTCGTGGAGTGTGCCTGTAAGGAAAGGCCTGGGGCCAGTCCCAGTGGGTCATCTTTACAGGAGCAAGAATCAATTCAATGGTAATCTCATTTTGAAAATTCATTCTTTCAAATGTTAAAAATAGTTAGTAGGTACCTGGTGTGTGCTAGGCATGAGGGTGCTAAACATTTGGAGACAATTACTAGAATACAAGGGGGTATTCTGCCAATAAAAACAAACAAACAAACAAACAAACAAACAAACAAACAGAAAGAAAGCTCAGCTTGGCAGAGGTTTTGTAGTACGCATTTTCCTCTCTAGACAGGTACAAAGCAACTCGCTCTGAGTCAATGCACCCAGTGGCGTTGCCCAGGAAGATTCTCTCTGGTCACAGTGGATTTTTTTGTAAAAACAATTTTGTATTTTTTGTGATGACCAATTCAAGAGAATACCTTGCAGCTGTGAAATTTTGTTTCCTGCCTGGGAAAAATGCCGCCGTAACTGTTGTGATGTTGAACACAGCTTACAAGGGCAGCGCTATGGGAAAAACTCAAGTGTATGGGTGGTTTTCTTGTTTCAAAAAAGGTGATATGTAGATGGATGACAAACCTTGTTCTGGATGTCCGTCAACTTCCAGAACAGATGAAAACGTCGACTGGTAGTGCACTTGGAGTTCATTTCACCAGGTCAGACTATTACTCAAACTTTCTATTTAGACCGTGTAACAGCGTGCAACCAAAAAGACCTGATTTGTGGCAGACAGGGGACTGGTTTTGCCACCATGACAATGCACCTGCTCACGCAGCCATCTCAGTGCTCCAGTTTTGGGCCCCAAACAGCATGCCTCTCTTGCCCCACACACCTTACTCACCTACCTTTCTCTGTGAAACGGCTTTTTGCTTCTGCAAATAAAGAGGGATGTGAAAGGATTCGTGATTTGACGACATAGAAGAGGTGAAGAGAAAAAACAAGGGAAGTGCTGTCAGCCATCTAAATAGATGAGTTTGAAAAATGTTTCCAAGAACGGAACCACAGGTCTGACACATATATTAAGTATAAGGGAGAGAGAGTACTTTGAAGGTGATAAAGTTGTTGTGTAAAAAAAATTAGCTGATATCAGGGGCTCAAGTAGGAAGAGAATGCTTTGAAAATGATGATGGCGGCATATGTGCAGAGGTGCTTGACACACTGGATGAACGTATGGATTGTGATAAGAAATATGAGTCCACAATATAATTATTAAAAAAATTAAATACATAGCTTTGAAAAAAATTCCTTTTTGGGGAGTTACTCCCTCATATGTCCTTCTCCTTTTTGAAATTCACAGAACACCATAGAAATAGAAATGATCCTAATGCAAAGCTGGTGAAATCACCAGCTGCTCTGAGGGAGAAAGATGGAACTTTCTAGTCCCATAGGTAGTTAGCCTTGGACACACAGGGGCAACTCTCCTAGCCTACAGAATTGACGGGGTGGCAGGGAGTTTTGAGCTTAATCATTACAGGGACATATCACCAACTTGTCCCTTAGCTGCTGAATGCGCAATTGTGGTTCCACCTGGATTCTTTCCTGTGCTACATAGCAGCCTTTACTGGGATATGCTCTGGTTTGACTCCTCTGCTCTCTTATCTTCTGTTTGTTTGTTTATGTTTCAAGAATGATCGCTCCCTTTCCCCAATTGACCCTTCTTACTAAGGGCACTCAATCTGTTTTTTTTTTTTCAGCATCGATATGGACTTAGTTCTTGGAGCTTCTGCATTGCCATTTCCTTCATTTGTTCTTAAGGATGGCTTTTTGAGAGCCTCTGTGGGCTGGACCATCCTTCTTCTTTAGCTGGTATCCTGCTGGTGGGTATGATGGTTTTCCCACTTGGATTGGAGCCCAAAGGTCATTCACAGTGACGCATGCCCAAACAGATCAACGACAACCTTGTAAAAGCCAGGGGGGCTTCTCTTTACTAGTTACTGGGTAAATGCAGCCTGCCATTCCTCACATACCACACACCCGTCCTGTCCCGTGAGCACAGGGCACGCAGCTTTCTGCCTTCCAGAGAGGACGTTAAGGAAGGAAACACTGGCAGTTTTGATGCAAATGCGGTACAGAATCAGTGCACAGTCCTGGGTTGGAGAGAGACATAGGCGTCCTTGTGTTCAGTAGCAATTAGCACATTCCAGGAGAGCCAGTTCTGGGCAGGAGGCAGAGGGAGTCGCCACAAAATGGTCTTTGTCCCCAACTCCCATAAAAACATTCCAGGCAGTGGGAGTTAGTACAGACATAGGCCAGCGAGTCAATTGTAGATGTCTTAGATTTTAGCATTTGCAGTGAAACGATTCCAGGAATTCACAGACTGCGGTCTTTCAAAGGAGGAGACAGCAAACACCTACCTCCCTGGAAAAGGTGGCGCATTGAGAAGGGTTTATTTTATGATTGGAGATTTCTAGCTCCCAGGGCACCTGGTCTCCAGAAAGCGGGATGAGTTATTTTGGAATAACAAATAGGGATAGCCACTGCACTACACTTCTTCCATGCCTGCTTCCAGTTCCTCAGACACACAAGGATGGATGTATCTGGCCATCTGAATCACTGCTAACTAGTTTTAGCATGGCATTACGTCCTTCTAGACACAGGCCAAACCCAAACCTTCGGCTGGCTATGCATGGCAGGGTTTGATAATCTGGAGGCCTCTATGCTCTTGCATACATGTTTAGTTTCACTTTGGGCTGATTACATACCTTCAGAAGGTGGCTGGCCAAGTGATGGTACAATTTTTAACCAAGGGCTTGGCAGGGGTCCTCAAGCTACGGCCTGCAGGCCACATGCGGCCCACTGAGAGCATTTATCCAGCCCTCTGGGTGTTTCTGCCCCATTTGTTTTTTTACTTCAAAATAAGATATGTGCACTGTGCATAGGAATTTGTTCATAGTTTTTTTTTTTTAAACTATAGTCTAGCTTTGGGTCTGAGGGACAGTGAACTGGCCCCTGTTTTAAAAAGTCTGAGGACCCCTGGTGGGTGTTAGCTTAACTCAGATATTTAAGTGCTGACCAGGACTGAGTGAAGAAGGTGGACAGAGGGTCATCTTAGTCTCGCTTTCGTTTTTTCCAGGAAGGTTTCTTCCATTGGCTCTAGGTAGAGAGTGTGTAACTAAGAACTCTGAATGGCAGGCAGGGGGTCTAGCTTTGCTCTGCCTTATTCACAAGCTGGTAAGTCTCAATTTCCCCATCTTTACAAATAAAGGCAGCAAATTCACCCACTTTCAGGTTTTTTCGACCTCTTCAGATAGAGAATTCTGAAGATTTATCTCTTTGTGAAGATTAGTCATTGTTTGGATAGTTAAAGGCCAGGCACCAGGCAACTGCCATAAAAATAAGCAAATCCAAACCTTGGAATGTTGTAATCATTCCAGACCGAAGCGGATCAACTCTGAGTAATCGCCCTTGAAACCACAGGGGCAAACTCTTCACAAAACAACAGTCATAAAGCCCGGTAAGATACCTGCGCACTCAGTAGTGATAAACTCACTTTACTGCCTCCTCTAGGATGTTTTGAAGAGTTTTGCCCCTAACAATTCATTTTCCTGGTCTTTGGCATATAATTTAGCTCTCATAGTTTGGATATTTTATTGGTAAAAGGTGAGAGCAGGGTATGGGTTTAATGTGTACAAGAGAAATCTCTCGGGTCTGTCCTATTGCACCTGAAAGGTATACCCTCATCTTCTAACCACCTTCCACCTGTAGCCCAGGTGCTTTCCATATCACATTTCCATTCTGCTTTATAAGCTTTATGATATAAACTTTTAGTTCTATGGAAGCCTAGTTATTATAATAGATATATTCACAGTCAATTTAAATGGGAAGAACAATATATAGGTAACGAGGACTGGTTTCATAGTGTCTCAAATGCTGGCTGTACCGCATACTGAGAGTCCAAAATCCACAGTCGTTTCCTAACACTGTGGTTTATGAGATCAAAATACAACAGACTTGGTGGCTCGGAGCACCAGAGACACATGTTCTCATTGTTTGGAGGCTATTAGTAAGCCAACGTGTTGGCAGGACCGAGATCCCTCTGGGCCCTGTAGGGGTGCATCCCTCTTTAGGGGACAAGCATTGTTAACCATAGGTTTTCATGCTTTTCAGAAGCAGATCCCTGTGTCTTCTTTCCTTGTCTGCCTGCATCTAGGAGCTCTGTTGGAAAATGCTCAACATCATGGGATGGCACCGCCTCCACCGGAAGACGGGCAATGGCTCTCCATGAGTAGCACTGGCTGGGAATTGGCCCCAGGTCTCCCACAGGGAAGGCAAGCATCTGTCCTACCAGTGAACCAGCACTGTTCTCTCTTCAACGCTTATTTCTGCTAAACAGCAGGAAGCCGTAACTGTTACACACCAATTCCAGTCCTGAGAGGGAGCACCTCAGGTTATGAGGTAAGGATTTGTGCCAGGAAGTTTCCAAACCCAAAGAGGGATAGACATCTGTCCATATTCAGAACGCCCCTCTCCCAAGTCATCAAGCACAAGACCCAATAAAGATAAACAGCATCTACCTTAAAAAAAAAGCAAGCCAATACCTATAGAAAATTGAAAAGGTAGTGAAAATCTAATCCTTAAGTTAACAGGCCCAGGTCTTTATTCAGACCAATTCTAACAAGGAATATGTTATATTAACTCTTCTAGAGAATTTTAAAAACAATTAAAAAAGGCAAACTTTTACAGCTCATGTTCTGAACATATCTTTGAAACTTCATGAGAGTATACGGAAATAGAAGACCTTACAAACATGGTGGAATAAGTCTATATGTCTACCTCTTCTCCCCATCTCCCTCCTAATCCCAGACTACTCACTCTAAGACAGTTTTACAAGACTACAAAAGGCCCAAGACCGTAAAGACTCAGAATGCAAAGGGGTGCCATACATGGACACAAAATCCAAACCAATTTCTGGAAGATGGAAAATAGCCCGAGAGAAGAACTGACTTAGTAAAGAAGCAACTATGTCAAACCCTTCCTTAAACAGGGAACACTGCAGAAAAGCAAGCCACTTAATTTAACAAAACCCTGCATCTCCCTTCTGAGGACTGTCTGCTGAGTCTGAACCTCCGGGGTTGAGGTTACCAATCCGATGCTTACCGACAACCCCCCTGGACTCCTTACAGTGCGAGAAGACAGTTTTAGATCTGAAGGACCAGACAGTCCAGATAGTAAGACCTCCTAAGTGTCCAGCACACAACAAAAATAAACAAAATGAACAAAAGAAAAATCATCCAAAGTCTACATAAAATTTCAAAAACACCAGGGGTATAAACAGAGCTTGAGCGTCAAAAGAAATAACCGTAAGAGGTTAACTGCACAATGCAACAGGCATAAAAATGATATCACACACCCTGGAAATGAGGTGACAAAGTTCTGGGAACATTATGTCCAACATAGAATCTAAAGTGCTTGTCACGTGTAAAGAAAGCATAAATGATGTTCTCCGATAAACGTGGAAGAAAAACGGTTACCAGCATAAAGCTCTTCATAGGAAATTATAAGGATTTCTTTCACCAAAGTGAGAGAGGAAACCAAAACACAAAGGGTGGCAGGACACAGCAGACCCAGTAGAGAACAACAGAAGGCCAGCGCTTTCCTGGTTTGATAGCTGGGCAATGGCCTAGAGAGCAAACATGGAATTGACAGGTTACCTGGCAATTATATGTCAAGCATTTACAGCACATAGTTGGTAGATGTGCAATAAATCTCTGTTGGTAGGAAGTGCAGAAGATAGGTATATTGTATAGGGACATCATTCCAGGGAAATAAAATGAAAAAGCACGTGAGTTGGCAGCGACGTTACTCAGTCACAATAATGCAAACACTGGTTACTGTGTTATTACTATCAGTGACGTCATACGTTTTCTTCTGTGAGAATAGGCAGAGGGGACATTGTCGTGGTGATGTAAGATGCCAAATCATCATCATCATAGAAAATCAACAGATACCACAAAATTGATAAATTAAGTCACAGGCAAAACCGGAATGGCAGAGACGGCTCTTTCGTTGGACAACTCTTATAGTGCACTTTGAGTTTTAAACTTTTTAATAAACGTATGAAAGGATGACTCAGTATGAAAATGTGAATGTAATATTTTTACCAGAAAAGGCATTTAAAAATGCTTAGTATTTTGTTGTCATTGTTAAGTGACATCGAGTTGGTCCTGACTCATGGTGACCCTCTGTATAATAACCAAAAATTGCCTGGTCTTGTGCCATCCTCACAATTGTTTCTATATTTGAGTCCGTTGTTACAACCACTGTGTCTTAACAAAATCCCTGTCATGGAGGGTCTTTCTCTTAATCTGTGGCCCTCTACTTTAGCAAGCATGATGTCCATTAATCTTGCCCAAAACTCAGGGCTAAATTGGGGATTGGTGAATACTTTCTTCTGACTAATAAAATATGCTATTCTTATTTAAAAAGTCTCAAGTTTATAAAGAAATATGCAAGTGGTTACTTGCAGGGACACTGGAGCCAACTGTTTCTAGTTCATGACACACATAGAAGATGGACAATTAGAATGACGAGGGCAACAAATGTACAAATGTTCTTGACACAATGAATGTACGGATGGAGTGTGACTAGAGTTGTACAAGTCCCCAATAAAATGATTTTTTAAAAAAGCTTAAAAAAATGGATGATTTAGGCTGCTCCAGGCTCATTGGCCAGCTGACAGGACCACGTCAGACCAGTATCTGACCTAAGGCAAGGGACTGTCTCACTGCTCAGGAGGCTCTTGTACAAAGAACTGCTGCAAATGGACAAGCAACAGATTAACAGCCCAATAAAACAACAAGTAAAGGATAGGTACACACAATCAATTAAAAAAAGAAACGCAAATATTCTTAAGTATGAGATGGATTTTACACTATGCACAATCATAATATCATTTCCAAAAGTCTGTTTTAAAATATACATTTCTAAGTCCATTTTCAATATATAGAAAAATAAACCAAAATCTTAACAGGTGCTAACCTTTTGAGGAAAAGTAAGTGGAAGAGGGGGGTAATGGGAAGATGATAAGTTTTCTTCTATGGGCTGATAGATCACTTGGCAAGGAGAATATGTTCATGCTGCACACATCAATTCAAATCATTCTGAAGTCACATAACCAAGTTATGCATGACAATACACCTTCTATACCTTTAGAGATATTTCATTCCATTCATTGATCTGCTTTAAGACTGAAGTCATTGAGAATTCCCTTATTGTTGAGAAATAACAAACCCATTGCCGTCAAGGCAATTCTAATTCTTAGTTACCCTACAGGACAGCGTAGAACTGCTCCTTGGGGTGTCTGAGACCATAAATCTTTAGAGAAACAACCAGGTTCATTTTCCTCCCATGGAGCACCTGGCGCGTTTGAACCAACAACCTGCGGTTAGTAGCCCAACACTTAACTGACTACATCACCAGGGTTCCATGTTGTTGTTCCATGAAATCAGCTCCTGACTCACAGTGACTACGACTGTGTGACTTTGGGTTCTCACTAGAGGCAAAACCAATGATATATATTTATATTAAGAAAATGACTCATACAATTTTAAATATGGGTAAGTTCAATCTGGTTCAAATCCATGTTCAGATATTAAGCTGGAGGCTTCCCCTGACTTACGTACCTGTTGAGGCTGATGAACTGGCAAGCCGAAGCCAATCCAGGAAGCAGGATGATGGAGTAGGAAGGCCATAGGCTGATGGGTGCAGAGGCAGACGAATCTAAGACCAACACATCAGACTTGTGGATTCAGAGTCCAGTGAATCTGAGGCTCGCAGGTCAGATGACAGGTCCCAACAGCACACTGCTGATGACTCCCAGGGTCAGCATGCAACATGGCAAGCCATTGGCTCAAGTCCAAAGAACTAGAGATGGGTGATCCAGATGCAGGATCTATGCCCCGCAATAATCAAAGGAGTGTGCAAAAGAGTGTACTAATATAGAAAATAACCCCCACACCAGACGGGGTTTCGTTGCACCATAATCTTCTTAAAACTGATTGGCTGCTCACACCAGGTCCCATTATGGAGATGATCAGACTGTTAGGTTACATCATGTAGGGGTTATTAGGCCTTAAGTGCTAAATCACTGAGAATCCTGGTCCACTCACGTTGTCCCCAAACCCACTATCACAGGGACCTCATGCACAACTGAAGGAAACATTACCCAGTCTAGCAATTCCTATGTTTGGTTGTGGACCTAGCTGTTGTTGTTTCATTGGCTTATTTTGAAAGCAGATCACCAACCTTTTCTTATTAGTGGGTCTAAGTCTGGATGCTCTGCTGAAACCTGTTCAGTCTCATAGCAGTATGTAAGCCCCCACCGACAGACTGATGCTGGCCCTGTGTGAGGTGCATTCAGATTCATCCAGGAGTCCCTTTGGGGAGGGGGTGTTCTACCACTGAACTACCAAGAATCCTCTATGTTTTCCTTTTTACACTGTAGTCTATTATGCATCAAGTTGACACTTCATCTTTCATGAATTTTAGCTAAGTGTAATAGTGGCATCTGGGCCTCTTTCTATAGTGAAATTTTGTATGGGATTTTCCCTCACTTTGCTAAGTCACATCATCAGAGAAAAACCTAATCTGATGCCTGTACACTTGAGATGTGAATATAATAACGTTCTACAAAGTATGCATGGATTCCAAAAACTATGGATAGCCTTGAGGAGAATGGGAATTTCAGAACCCTTCGTTGTGTTCATGCAAGACTTGTACACGGATCAAGAGGCAGTTGTGCGAACAGAACAAGGGAATCCTGCATGGTTTGAAATCCTACAAGGTGAGCATGAGGGTTGTATCCTCTCACCACTCTTACTCAATCTGTATGCGGAGCAAGTCATCACAGAAGCTGGATTCTATGAAGACTATGGCGACGGGATGGGAGGCAGGAGTGTGAGCAACCTGCAATATGTAGATGACACAACCTCACTTGCTGGGTGAGGACGACTTGAAACACTCCAGGATTACAGTCTTCAGTATGGATGACAACCAACATCCTCACAAGTCAACCAATAAGTGACATCGTGATAGATAGAGAAAAGATTGATGCTGTCAAGGATTGGATGAATCCACTTGCTTGGATCCACAATGAATGCTCATGGAAGCAGCAGTCAAGAGACCAAATGATGCATTGCATTCAGTAAATCTGCTGCACCAGACCTCTTGAGAGTGTTGAAGCAGTGGGGTTACTTTGGGCACTAAGGTGTGCCTGACCCAAGCCATGTGTTTCCAATTGCCTCCTATCGGTGTGATAGTTGGACGTTGCATAAAGAAGCCTTGAGAAGAATGGGTGCATCTGAACTGTGCGGCTGGCAAGGATATCTCAAGTACCACGCACTGTGGAAAGAACCAACACATTGGCCTTGGAAAAAAGTACTGTACGGCCAGAATTCTCCTTTGCGGGAAGCATGGCAAGACTGCTCCCATACTTTGGACATGTTTTCAGGAGAGACTAGAGCTTGGTAAAATAAAGGGGCAGCAAAAAAGAGGTATGCCCTTAAGGACACGGATGGACACAGTGGCTGCCACGATGGCATCAAGCATAGGACCAATTGTGAGGACGGCGCAGGACTGGGCAGTGCTCTGTTCTATTGTGCGTAGGGTTGGTAGGCTTGAAACCGACTTGGTGCCATTTAACAACAACGACAAAGAGGCTATCTGATAACGTGCACGAGCTTAATTGAAGTCATGTTGAACTGAACTGGGGCGTGTTTCTCCCTGGCGCCACTACCCCTGCGTTCTGGTGCAGACCCTCTCAAGGCTGTGATCTGGGGCGGGGCGTCAAATCTTTCCGGGCTTATTTTCATTTTCCTCATTGGAATAGGAATTGAATGGACCGGATCATTTCTGAACTTCCTTCCATTTCTAGTATTCTTTGCTTCTGGAGTTTGGGGAATATGACGAAGATGCCATTGATTATTAATTTTCCAGAGAAATAATGCAAGCATCTATACTTTTAGCTTCCTGGAATATAAAACCTTGGCATTAAAATTCACAGCCAGTGAGTCAGTTCCGACTATAGCGACCCTATAGGACAGGGTGGAACTGACCTGGACAGTTGCCAAGACGGCAACTCTTTCCCAGAGTAGAAAGTCTCGTCTTTCTCCAGTGGAGAGGCTGGTGGTATAGAACTGCTGACCTTGCAGATCATAGGCCAACAAGTAATCACTATTCCACCAGGCCTCCTTAGACACTAGAAGAAGAGGAAAATAGAAATAAAGCTAGCTGACATCCTTGCATGCTCTAGAAGCGGATCAAGCCTTCACTTGTCTGATCAACCACTGAACCCAAACACAACGTGGCCTAGACATGTGTGAAGGAATCCTGGTGGTACAATCAGTTCAGCACTTGCGCTGAGGGAGCAAGACCTGGTGTTCTGCTTCTGCGCAGCCAAGCAAACCCTATGTGTTGGTTCTACTCTGCCATATGGGATCGCTTCAAATCAACAGTGACTGGACGATGTCCAATAACAGTGCTTAGTGTGGGTATTGTGAAACCACACTGAGTTGAGTAAAAACTCAACTGAAAACGCTACTCCTGGTGATCAGACTCCCCTCTTGGGGACTCTGGGGCCAGAGCCCCTGTACCAGTTACTTCTGTCAGTTGTCATGGTCCAGCTCTGACACATGGTGCCCCACGCAGGGCACAACGAAATGCTGCCCTGTCTTGGGCCACGCCTGTGGTCATTGTTCTCCATGGGCTTCACTGGCTGATTTTTCTGAAGTAGTTTGCCAGGCCTTTCTTCCGAGTCCATTGTAGTCTGGAAGCTCTGCTAGAACCTGTTCAGCATCATAACCACATGCGAGCCTCCACTGATAGACAAGCAGTGATTACACCTGGGTGCATTCGCCAGGATTCAAACCTCAGTCTCCCACATGGCAGTCGAGAATGGCTAGAATTCCACCACCGCACACTGCACACCTGCCTCACAGCCACTGTTAAAGTACGCAGTCTGATTCTGTAGATCCGTGAGAGGATTAGAAGAATTTTAGTTTCTGCGTTTCTCGTCATCTTCCTAGGGGTGCTGATGTGGCTGGTCTGTGGACCGAATACTGAACAGCCGGCTTGAGGATGCAGCTGTGGGTGATTGCTGGTTCCATTTGGAGGAGGGTTCTTTCGCAGGAGAATTTTTCTCAAACTCAGGGCCCAGGCAGGTGTCTCTAGAGGTGTCTACTCCAGTTGGGGACTCTACATACTATGTGACCTGTATGACTATCATTATTTCCTATGCTTTGTTTGCAAAGCCAAGCACTCGTGTAAACATGAACATTCTTCAGAAACTCTGCCAAGGATGGTAATGTACTGAGCATGTGTCTTCATGCAGGAAAAGTTCAGCTATCCCCACGTGGGGCACTCATGACCCTGCCCGCGATAAAGAAAAGGTCTCTCTGCATCTTTCATTTGCTTCCACCCAATGGAGAGCAAATGGGCCAGAACCTCCATAAAACCACGCGGCTGCATGCGGCTGCCAGCTTCTGCTTTGGGTGGCCTTTTCTGGTGAAAGAGGCCCCGCCCAGCCTCCTGGGCTCAGTATCTCCTGACTGCTGCTTTCTGCCCTTTGCTCAGTTCTGGGAAGGACCTGCCTCAGCGGCAATGTCTGCATTTGGACAGGTCTTTCTTTGTAGCCCAGTCTACCCCAGTTTCAGGTACCAATTCTATTCACGCCCTTGTTGGTAAATCACGTCAGAGAAAGATCTCCCAGTGGCAGCTGTTTATCTGTCTTCAGAGGTCACCATGGGATCCTGACCTTGGTCACACTGGGTATGAAGTAGCTCTGTGTCTAGGAGCTGGTCGTCTCAGCCATTGGCAGGGCATGGACACTTGGGCCTTGGGGAAAAGCTCTGCTCTGACTCAACCATATTATTCCTCTACTTACTCCCCACGCTCTCCTGCCCAAATGTGGGTGGGTCCCACCTCACCTGTCTCACATAGTCACCTTCTCTCCTCTCCCACTTACAACCCATATTTCCTGAGGGTTGTTCCTACTTAGCTGGTGAGAAATAGTATTGATTCTCCTAGGATCCGTGGAGATGGGTAACTCCCTTGGGTCCTCGGCCCTTCGGTGTCCATTTGACTCTTAAGCCTTAAGGAATGGTTTTTCTGAAGTCATTTTCATCCAAACAATCGCCTAGTAAGCAATCTAAAATCATCATAATAAAAAACCCAACAAAACAGAAGAAGCAAAAGCCTCTTCTGAGCCAATTCTCTTCCAAAGCAACTTTATATCGAGCTTCCAAAAAGGTAAACCTCTATAAGAGGATACAGCCTCCTCTTTCCCCCATACAGCAGCTGGTTGGTTTGAACTGCCAACCTTGGAGTGAGCAGCCTAATACTTAACCTAACCTAACTCCTTAGTAAGCAGTTTAACCCAAACAAAGCAAAACAAAACAGAAAAACCACTACTGTGAAGTGGATTCCGACTCACAGTGACCCTACTGGACAGAGTAGAACTGCTCCTTAGGGTTTCTAAGCCTATAAATCTTCATGGGAGCATACAGCCTCATGTTTTTCCAAGTGGCTGGAGTTTGAACTGCCAACATTGCAACCCAATGACTAACCAACAGCACCACCAGGTCTCCTTAGATAGCAGTTCAGTAGAGATAACTTTGTCTTAGGAGTTGGGATCTTTCAGTAAATTAGCTATATGCAGCTAGTTTAAAGGAACAGAACCCCCAGGGTCTGACTAGGAAGCGAATGACTGGTCCTCAGTGACTCGGTTTCTTCAGCACATGGAATCTCTTCCACTTTTAAAGTTGACAGGTAAAAGATACACTATATTATGAGGCTAAGTGGTTGTAAATAGTTGACGTTTAAGGGATACTTTCCTAAGTGTTGTAAATATTGATATTTAAAAATAAGAACAAAGACCACTCTATAGCTCTTTCCCAAGTGTCCAATTCCACGGTATAGTAAATTATACATACCCTCATCGGCTTACAAAGAAATGAACACGATTTCCTTCATGTCAGCAGTTCGATCCCATTTCCTGCACTTCTGCTTTCATTTTCCTTTCTGTCTTAGTCTGGGGTCTCTAGAGGAGCAACCCAGTGAAGGCTGTTGAAATGGCACACACACAGAGACATGTACTTCCAGAAAGTGGCTGTGCAATGGTGGGGCTGGAGCATCTCCAATCTATGGATTCAGTGATAAGATGAATACCTCTGCTGGCTCCCTTGGCCAAGGAATCCAAAATCTGCGAGTCAGGTGGCAAGCTGGAGGTCTCTGCTGGATCAAAGAGTTGCAAGGGTCAGCAAATCCAAAAGTTTCCAGTTAGGAGACTTCTGCAGGCTTATATCCCTAGAACAAGAATTACCTTTTTGAGTTCTGCCTTTGTTTGGCTTCTTGAACATGTTTATACTCTAGGACACGACATCGGGATTTGAGGAAGGCTCCCTCCCAACCTGCAATGTCTAGATGATACCACCTTGCTGGCCGAAGGTGAGGAGGACTTGAAGCACGTACTGATGAAGAGAAAGGAAGACAGCCTTTATGTTTATGGACAACAGCTCAGTAGAAACCAACAGAACACCCAACCAATAGACAACCTGGTGACAAACAGAAACGTTTGAAGTTGTCTAGGATTTCACGTGGCTCCACAATCAGTACCATGGAAGCAGCAGTCAAGAAATTCAACAGTGTATGGCATTGGGCAAATGGGCTGCACAAGGCCTCTCTAAAGTGTTAAACAGCAAACACGTCACTTTGAGGCACTGCCTCAAGTCATGGAATTTTCAATCACCTTGTGAGACATGCTTAAGCTGATGAATGAATCAGGAAGCCTGTAGAAGAACTAATTGCTATATTTGAATTATGATCTTTGCTATGTGTATGTGCACGCGTGACACACGGTGACTGCCAGAACAAATCCATCTGTCTTAGAGGAAGTCAGAATGCTTCTTAGTAGGAAGGATGGCAAGAGTTTGTCTCGCTTAACTTTGGGCATGCTACCAGGAGAGAGCAGTCCCTGGAGAAGGACACTGTGCTTGGTAAAGTAGAGCTGATGGAACAAAGGAAGACTGTCACTGAGAAGGTTGCAGCAACAGACACAAAGTAATAATTGTAAAGATGATACAGGACCAGGCAATGGGTGGTTCTGTTGTACACGGGGCTCAATGAGTAGAAACTGACTCAACGGCATACAACAACAATAACAACAACAGGACAATGAGCTCCCCTAAAAACACCTTAACTGGCTTATGGTGATCCACATGTGTTGAAGTAGACTCCATAATCTGGTTTATTTGAAAGGATGAGTCTATCTTCAGAGTTTTCCTCGGCTCTGACCCTCAGTGGACTTGAATTGCCAACCTTTTGATAAACAGTCGAGCGTATTAACCATGGCACCACTCTTGGGCTTCTTATACTCAGAGGATATAAGTTTCGTGAAATAGGGTACATTTCTTGACCCTGCACCTCCCAGACAGACAGTGGCAGGAACGAATGACTGCATACTGGAGTTCAGATGCTGGAAATCAATCGCATGCTCTCATGTCCTGGGAAAGTGCTTCCATACCTCCAGAAATTCAGTCCTTTACACTGGTCTGGAGAAGAGAGCGGTGTTGTGTCCTGAATGATGCTCCAGACCCAGCAAAGACAAGTTCCTGCTCTTCCTGTTGCTCCGTGTTTCCTAACTTCATCACCAGGACAGACAGGTGTCCTTTGTAGTCTCTTCCTGACTCTCTTTGATACTCAAAAGACAGAGTGTGATCAGAGAGAAATGATTTAATTTCCTTAGGGGGAGGGACAGGAATCAAGTAATGGGTTCCTATTATTATTTCTCAAGATGTGAGCTTGAAAGTGCACACGGGCTTCAAGAAGCTAACAGAATGGGGAGTGGGGGTAGGAGCGGAAAGGAGTTGTTGGACTCACAAGGAGAGCCGATCTAAATTAGGTCTTGGACCAATCTACCTTAAGCTGAGGAGAAAATGGAAAACATCTTTTTAAAAATGTCCAGTATTTTAAAAATAGTTGTCACCTTTCAAGAAGTCCTCAGTCATTTTCTGTAAGACCCGCTGAGCTCATCCAATGTTGCGGCTCAATTGCAGCGATGTATAATTACGTTCTGTCTTGCCCTGGTTCTGCAGGGAGATAATGCAGTGCTTCCCCTCCCGACACACCACTGTGGGAGGAGGAAGGCAGGCAAAAATAGCTCCTGAACATTCCTCCAGTTACTTCTCTGTCTCAGGGGGACAACACTAGCCTTTATAGAGGGGAAGAGATGCTATTTCACCTTACTGGATTTACATAATGATTACTTTAATTTTCCCAACAACCTGTAATAGTAGTATAATTGTCCAAATTTTGCAGTTAAGAAAACTCAGTCTCGGAGTTGTTTGTAACTTGATCAATATCTTGTACCACTCGAGACCGAATCAAGGCTTACAGTTCCCTTCTTTCTCATCACTGAGTCCATGTTCCTGCCAATACGCCGTGGGATCGCCCTACATAGAAACTAGCTGCCCATTTCTTTTCTCCTGCCTGGGACATGAAGCATCTCAGCCATGGTACCTGGGTCTCTTGATTACAGAGACAAAGTTGTTTTTTTGTTTTTTCAAATTTACAAAATTGAGAAGGGTGGAAGGAGCCCCACAAAGTTGGTGGTTTAATCCCACCAGTGACTCTCTGGGGCAAAGTTGAGACTGACTCTTCTGGTAAACACAGCCTTGGAAACCCTGTTTAAAGTTACAATGCATTGGTATCAACTCTGTGGTGCTTGTTTTTAATTTGGACATGGGCTTACTTGTGTTCACTTACTAATCTACAGTGAAGTTTCCCGTGTTTCTCACTGAGTGACCCCCTCGGCTTTATTCTGCTGCCGCCGCTCTTTTTTGTCTAGGTGGCTGTGGCCCAGGTGACTTCACATGTAACCGAATGAAATGCTACTCAACTCTGTGCCATGACCATCATCACTTGAGTATGTTGTTGTAGCTAAGCCCCACCTTCCAACCTGCCTAGGACTGCGTAGCCTGTAAATGCCACGGCATGCCCCCTGAACTTGGGCATAAAAGATACTGCCACAGGCTGCTGAAACATGCCCCAACCTGGTTCCCTGCGCTTTCCTTCCTGATAACCTTTTTCTTAAGAACCCTATCCTCCCGAGAGAAAGTACCCCACTACAGCCTGTGAGAACTGGTTATGACCAGAGCTGGCCCAGCAAACAGGTACAGCAAGGACAGTCACAAGCTAGAGCGGAACCTGGAACAAAAGAACTTTGGTGAAGGAACACAATGTTGTCAGAAAGACATCACCAGACCAACTTGGACAATGTACAGAAGCGAGGTGACTGACAAGGCACTCCCTGGCCAAGAATCAGAACCCTGCTCCAATACATATTCATGACCATTCCTTGGAAATCGGTTACATATTCATAATAGCATGAATTTATTTCCTGTTATGAACACACAGAACTACAGATTCTCCTTTTTTCAGGGACTTGCTGTGGTAACTGTAGCCCAGACTTGATTCTTGTTTGATCAAAGTAAGACTTTCCTGCACCTTCACTCAGTCTGACTTTGTCTGTCGACAGCCGTGTCTGATCCCTGGGTTGTCTACTGAGTCAGTCCCGCTCATCGCGACCTTCCCTTGTCCTCACAGACCCTCAGTCACCCACAGTGTCCTTTTCTTGTGCGTGGTCTTTCCTAATGGCACGTAGAAGTAAGCTTGTTGAAATCTCACCCTCCTTGCTTCGTATGTGTGTTTATATAGATAGGTGGTTTTTTTCCTTTTAAAACAAAGAATTTTATTGGGGGCTCATACAACTCTTATCACAATCCCTCCATCCACCCATTGTGTCAGGCACATTTGTCCATTTGTTGCCATCATCGTTCTCAAGACATTTTCGTTCTGCTTGAGCCCTTGCTTCCTTGTTTCTAAGAAGTGTTCCGGTTCTATTTATTCTGCAGTTTGGGTTACAAGGAAGAATAACTGGAGGCAAAGGGTCAGATCTTGCTGCTGAGGGGCCGACAGCTCCATGTGTCAGGGCACTTGCGACCCACTCAAAGCAGAGTGCGTGGGCTTTGGGATCCACCGCCGTGTCAAATACCACTTGTATTTTAACTCCTGCAGAACTGTATGCTGCCATCTGAAAGATTAAAATAAAGAAAGAAAGAGAGAGACAAAGAAAGAAAACAAACCACTGCCATCAAGTCTGACTCATAAGGAGCTGATGGGTTTATCTTTCCCCCAAGGAGCCGCTGGCAGGCTTGACCTGCCAACCTTGCAGTTCGCAGTCCAGAGCTTCCCTGACAGTGCCACCAGAGGTCTTTGGATAAGCAAAAGGTCATCACCACCACGGCACCCTGACTGTTAAATAATAAGAAGTCAATGAAATTTAGACATAAGGATTATTTTGTGCAGTTATTCAGCATGCATGTTAGGAGACTCTTTGGATTCCAGAAAAAGCTAGGAGGAAGCTAGGTATAGTGAGGATTGCAAAGAGAAGCTGTTGATGGTATTGTTGCATGCTGTTGAGTTGACCCTGCCTCACAGCGACCCTAAGCATAACAGAGCAACGCACTAGCTGGTCCTGAGCCATCTCCTACTTGCTGTGTTTGAGCCCCTGGTTGCAGCCACAGGGTTAATCCAGCTCGTGGAGTGTCTTCCTCTTTTTCTGCCGACTCTCTAACTTCACCAAGTGTGAGATCCTTTTGCTGGCACTGGTCCCTCCTGATGACAAGAGAAGAGGAATGGGAACTGGAGAGAACGAACCATAGGCTCATCCTGACCCGACGCTCGCTCTTACTGAGATCCAGTGACATTCTTTCACAAACGCGCCTCTGCCCTCCACACAGGCATGGCTTTTCACATTTGGTAAGACTTGACCTTGAACAACAAAGACAGACATTGGGAAAAGACAGGTGCTGTCCAATAATCTTCACCAAGGATTGCTTTAAACTGAATATTTGCTTTGGTGGGTAAGAAAACTCCAAAATCCAAGCTTGACATCTGTTTATCGATGCCCCTCTTTGATAGTGTATGCTCAGAGCAGGTGTACGAGTGGGGTGGAAGCAAGCGGAATGACACTGCCTTGCTGGCAGCTGTAAGTGAAGCCCAAGGAGCCCTGGTGGTGGGTTATCCATGGGGTTGTTTACCTCAAGATCAGCCAATGCAAACACCAGTCACTCTGTGGGAGAAAGACGAGGTGGTTACTTCCATGAAGATTTACAGTCTTAGGAAGACACAGGGGGTTCTACCCTGTCCTATAGGGTCTCTCTGAGTCAGAATGGACTCAGTGGCAGTGGATTTGGTGGGTGAGGCCCCTGCTTCCTGGGAAGGAAGGATGGCAGAGGTCGTCCAAAGGTCTCCACCTTTGTTTTCTCTCTCTTTAAATTGTAGGACAATCCAAAAGTGTGCTGGAAGAGTGAAGGATTCTTACTTTGGTTCAGATGGACAGACAACTTCCTGGGAAGTAGAAAATATCCAGGTTTCCTCAGCAGATGTATGCAAGCTGATCTGGGGTTGATGTGTACTGGCAGTCATTAGGGTATGATGAGACAAGGTGAAATTTGCTTTTTTTTTTCCTTTCCCTGTGTTAAATCTTAAAGTGCTCTCCCTTAGGTTAATTTCTAGGAAAAACAACAGCAGCAACAACAACAATGCTCAGTGACATCAAGTTGATTCCAACTTACCGTGATTGTATAGAAAAGGGCAGAACTGACTGTGGGTTTCTGAGACTGTAAATCTTTATGGGAATAGAAAGCCTCATACTTGTCCCACAGATTTGTGGTTGGTTTGGAACTGCTGAACTTATGGTTAGCAGCCCAACACGTAACCCACTATGCCTTCAGGGTTCCTTCATAACCAGGGTCTGATCAAGCTCCAGGGTGACAAAGCTGCCTAGGCGGTGTTACTGTACGGATATAAACCAATCTCTAGTCCATTCAACTGGAAGTGCCATTTCCAGACTTGTCTAGAAACAAAGCTCCACTTGGAATCCTCATCCCAGAAATAGGGGAAAGATGAAAGGATTCTGGAGATTGGGGTCCCAAGTCACTTAGGTGCCCAGGAAAAGTCACCCTGACTCATTGGCCTCCGTTTCCTTATTTAATAAAGGTAGCTGGCCTAGGGAATGATAAGATCCTTTTAGAGTTCCCTTCTGGCAATTCTACTCATTTCAATTCAGTGATCGGAGCCTCTTTTCAAACATGTTTCCCGTGGCAGAGGAGGGAGAAATTTGAAGTCTCAAGATCCAACTATTTTAATTTAAGTGAGACCTATTAAAAAGCCTCCTCAGAAACAGTAATGGGAGTAATGATTCCAGGAGGGTAGGGAAAGGGAAGGGGGAGGAAGAGGGAGAAGGGGAATGGACAGCAATGATGGTGGAATTACCCCCTCAAGGGAGATGAATACCAGGATAGTAGGTGAAGGGACAGAATAGGTGGTGTAAGATATGAATAAATAATATTAATAATATGTACTATATAAAGGGTTCACGGGGATGGTAGCATTGGGGGAGGGAGGGAATAAACAAGAGCTGATATCAAAGGGCTAAAGAGGAAAGATAATGGTTTGAAATTATTGATGCCAACATCTGTGCATGTCGGCTTGATATAATGGATGTATGGATTATTATAATATATGTAAGAGCTTCCAATAAAATTATCTATTATTTTTTAGATAAAAAACCCACCTTAGTCTTCAGGCAAAAAACAAAACAAATTCATAAGCAAGTAGTTGGCAATCCATGTACAATATACGTTATGTATGTACGTACATATAAAGAAAGACAATCAGGATATGTCTGGTTTCACTGTCCTTAACCCCAAATTCCACCCCTAGGATTAATGTAAAGTAAGGGAAATCTGAGAAAACTGTAAAATCTTGTATCAATGTTCACATCCCAGGAAAGCACCTTCTTTGTCATAAAGTTGATATTGATTCCGGTCCCCACCCTAGAAATCATGCTTCAGAGCCCCGGGGAAGAGCCCCTGAAGTCTGCATTGTAAAATCTTGATGTGCCATGTTTTGCGTTTGGGAATGTTCCAGCTGCAGGGATGACTACGCATGGTGACTCTGACGAGTTAATTAGAGCACTCAGTGTTTTATGAGTGTTTTAGATAAGTGTGGGGTGAGAGAGAGACAGGGAAATCACGATGGACGGGGTGGGGTGAGAAGTGGTGCAGACTAAAAACAGGTGATGTTGCCAGAGGCGGTGACATCCAAATGGCTGCCTGCAAACTTCTTGTGCAGCCTTTCAGCAGAAAGTGGTTATTTTTTTATAAACATGCACCCTTAGTTATAAAAAGTAAAAAAAAACATTTTGTGGGCCTCGTTTACATATGTCACTATACCTACAGGGTCAAAACTCTAGGCTAAATTGAGAACAGAAAACAATAAATGTTAGAGACCACTGACACCCTCATACACTGCTGGAGGGATGCTAAAATGGTGCAACCACGGTGGAGAGAAGTGTGGCACTTCCTTACAAAGTTGGGAATACCACACAATCCAACAATCCCGCTACTCGGTCTACATTCTAGCAAAATAAGAGCCAGGACACCAGTAGATACGTGCACATCGATGTTTATCTCAGCACTATTCACAATAGCAAAAAAGACGGAAAGAATGCGTAGCAGTGAATCTGCAAAACACCTCACAACATGGATGAGCCTGGAGGACCTTCCGCTCAGTAAAATAAGTCAATCACAAAAGAGCAAATACTTTAGGAGACCACGATTGTAAAAAGTCAATAGAAGGTTCTCATCCTCAAAGAATCATTCTCTGATAGTTACCAGGGATGAGGGGAAGAGAAAGTAAATTACTGACCAGAGGGTAGACACATGTTAACTTGGGTAACAGGAAGGCAATAACAGTCAGAGGAAGGTCCGCCCAAAGACATGGCGATGGGGAGACACTGGGAGGAGTGCAAGAGTTGACGGCAATGGATGTAATATTGCTGTATGCACAACCCCGAGTAATGATAGATCTGTGGGAGACTGTGGGCCCTGGTCACCCTTCAGTTCTGGAGCTGAGCGTATCCCGTCGCTCACGTTCAGCCACACAATATGAACCGAATCAACTGGATAGCAGAGAGTTGTTTTTGGGTTTTTTGGGGAAAGGAAATAACACTAGTGAGATAACATGCCTTAGAATCATCAACCATTTGAGATCAAAAGGACAGCACTTACCCAAGGACAACAGTTCGGACGGCTTAGGAAAAAGGAGTATTGGAACCAGGAAATTCTGGGAGGAAGTGATGCTACCTTGTGGGACATGGCCTAAGGGACAAGAAATAAAATGGGAATGAATTAGTGAACAGAAAATGGATCTGCTCTGGAAATCTTCACCCAATTCACAATAAAAAGCTAAAAACAAGCAAACAACCCCCCCCCTATTTGCTCATCTACTTTTTTAACCTTCTCATGTGCTCTGATCAAGTTATCATTATTACTCCTGTACAATGATGCTTGGAATTATGTGGTTTCTTCTGCATCTGCGGCAAGCTGTTGCTTGAGTTGCTGCTGGTGTTTATAAGGTTGTTGATTTTGTCAACATTTCTCGTGTGTTTTAGCTATAATGTGGTAATTAGTGTTTGTGAGCCTGCATCTGTAACTTTTGAGACTAAAGTAGTAATCAAAGGATAAAGAGAAACATTTTTCAAAGCTTTCCACTCAGCGACTAATAATGTTATAACTAATAATACACTACAGAAAGCTTTTATAAAACACCATTGTCTTAGTACTCATGTCATCTAAGAAATATTACATTGAAGCCATTTACAATTATTTATAACATATGACTATGATGAAAACAGATAATCAATACTACTAAGAATTCTGTAGCGTCTGATATGCACGGAGGTCCATGGGGGAGGGAGCATAACCCCATGGTACAGGGTGACACCCTTAGGGAGTTGATGCTGTCTCCAGGCAAGAATGAATTCTATTTGCTTTATTTGCCTGTGTCTGGGAAATGATGGCCTCCTAGTTTTCAATGTATGAAAGTTGTGGGGTAAGTACTTCTCATCTCTACACACTCCCCATTTGAATATCTCATTCAGGCTCCATTTCTGAATAAAGATGCCTCCCTGGTTTTTTTTGTTGAAGAAATTAGAAATTGTGCACTAGGATAAACTTCTGTCATGTAAACACTCTTCTGGCCCTGCGTCCATGTCATTATCAATAACATGGATGTAAGAATCTTTGGAATTTCTTCAATATTTGGAACCTATTTTTGCTCCCTAAATTTGCAAATCATACATTAAATAAACTTCAGACACTTGCTATGGTGGACTTAATATAATTTTTGTCTAAAAAGTTAGAGAAAACCCTTGGCAGTGTGCATCAGTTTCCAGTCTAGCGTGGTCCCTTCACCACTAGAACTAAAGAACATTTAAAAAAATTCTTGTGTGAATCTGTGTTAGTCCAGGTAGACTAGAGAAACAAAACTCATAGACACTCATTATGTGTATAAGAAAGAGTTTTGTATAAAAGAGCAATTATATATTGGGAAAACATCCCAGCCCAGTCCAGATCTAGCCCAGAAGTCCTATGTTAGCCCCTATGTCCAATACCAATCTATAAAGTCCTTTTCAGACTCATGAACACAGGCAATAGCACCGAATGCAGGAAGATCACAGGCAATGGGTGGAAAGTCTTGTGGATCCAGTGGTGGTGGAAGCATCTCAGCACTGGCAGAGGTCTCCATGTGGTTCCTTCAGCTCGAGGGCTCTGGTTCCATCAGTGTAGCTCCATGGGGCTTGTCAGCAGGAAGACCAAGCAGAGAGTCTGGGTCTGGCTTCCAATGAGCTATTTTCTCCTTACTGCCTCCAAATGAGGTTATCAAGCTGCAACCTGATTGACAGGCTAAACTCCACCCCTTCACTCTTAAGCCTCAAATTGACAACAGATTATGTAATTACCACAGAACCATTCTTTTTTTAAAGTTGGGGTTTAATACCTATATAATATCAATCCATATCTCAATCATGTCAAGTAGAATGTATAATTGTTACCACAATCAATTTCCAAACATTCTTTCTCTACATGGACACTCTTTGACATCATCTACCTTTTACCCCCTACCACCATGTACCTCCCTCCCTCAGAACCCCTTATTCTACTTGTTGTCCCTGTAGGTTCCTCAATATTGGACTTCATATACCAAAAAAATGGAAAAGCACATAATACAGCTTCAAGGGCATGACCTCCATTGACATAACATCTCTGTGATACACTCTAATATGAACAAACAAAAAATGAACAAAACAATACAAACCAAAAATACAGAAAAATTTGGGAATCAGATCAGGCCCAGCCTGCATTATAGGGAGGATCTACCAACAAAGTTTTTAACTGTTCAGGTCAGATTTAGGCTTTTGATCTTTTATATAAAGTGCTTCCTTGATGAAAAGGCTCAAGAGACATATTCAGGGTAAAGAGGTAAATGTTTCTGGCTCATGCCATTTCCTCTTTACTCCTGGTTCATAGCTGCTTCACTCTTCCTGTTCTCCATTTGGATAGCTTTATTTGGCTGTGGCAAGTGAAAAAAGAGGGGATCAAAGACAGAAGAGAAACCAGCTGCTTTTCCACCCCAGCAAGAGGACTAGCCTTGTCTCCTTTAGCTTTTTAATATATAAAACAGATTTCCTTCCCTTTTGACTTTTCAATTTATGTAAATTCAAATTCGAATTCATGCTGCTTCTGTTGTTGTTAGGTGCCCTCAAGCCAGTTCCAACTCACAGCATCCAGCTGTACAACAGAACAAAGCACCTCCAGTATTGTACATTCCTCACAATTGAGTCCATCATGGCAGTCACTGAGTCAATCCATCTCATCAAGGGTTCTCCTCTTTTAGTGCTGGTCCTCGACGGTACCAAGCACGACGTGCTTTTCTAAAGACTGGTCTCTCCTGCTAACATCTCCAAAGGAAATGAGAGGCTGTCTTGCCATCCTTGCTTCTAAGCTTCTAAAGTTCCTTGCTCTACATCATTCTTGCTGTACTTCCCCAAGACAGATTTTTGTTGTGGTTGCTCTTTTGGCAGTTCATAGTACTTTCAATATTCTTGAAATATTCGGCTGCTTCTAATTATATTTTTATTGCCACCTTGATAATTTTCAGGACCAGTTTCCTTAACAGTTTGGCAATGATTGACCAGAAATTTGGACCCACAAATGTGGTGATTCCCAATTGTGTTTGAGACTTTTTGAGAACCAAAGAGAGCTATCTCGTAGCCTTGAATAATGGGTTTATAAGAAAGGCCATACAGCAACAATGGGCTCAAACATAGGAACAATTGTGGGAATCATGTAGGACTAGGTAGTGTTGAGTTCTATTTATTGTTGGTAAGATTGCTATCTGTCAGAACTGACCCAATGACACCTGACAACAACAATAACAACAATAGCATGGGAATGGAACCATGCTTGGAAATTGAAAAATCATCTCCAGTAATAAAGTCATCTTGTTGCTCTTTGGCAATCTAGGTCTTTGGATCTCACAGTTTTTCGATATCAAATCCCAAACCCAAACCAAATGCATTGCAATTGAGTCAATTCCACTCCTAGTGACTGTAGGACAGAGCAGGACTGACCCATAGGGGTTTCTAGGCTGTAAAGCTTTACACAAGCAGATTACCACGTCTTTCTCTCATGGAGCAGCAGGTGTGTTTGAACTACTGACATTTTGGTTAGCAGAAAAGCACTTTAGTGCTTCACCAGGACTCCCCAGTGTCAAATAAGGTGACTTGGTGGCTTGCTTTCTGATGTAATACCCAAATTCCTAAGAAGATCTGCCTATTGGTTTTTCTGCTAGGCTATTTCAATCCATTGGATAGCCTACAGATTGGGTTTGTTTGAGCAAGGGGCCCACCTTTGGGCTAATCAACTGTGGTTAGGGAAGGCTGAGTTGGAGATAGTTGGAGGACACAGCAAAAATTATCAAGGGCTCATGAGGGAGGGGAAAAAAAGAGGACCTGATGCAAAGGGCTTATGTGGAGAGCAAATGCTTTGAAAATGATGAGGGCAAAGAATGTACAGATGTGCTTTACACAACTGATGTGTGTACATGTACAGATTGTGATAAGAGTTGTATGAGTCCCTAATACAATGTTTAAAATAAATAAATAAATAAAATTTAAAAATACATGGTTCCATAGAAGTTGATCCTAGGAATAAATGTGGAAGTGATTTATCAAGAAACATAGCAGGAAAGTGGATAGAGAATTGAGGACAGGGACTTAAAAGGGGAGCAGGAGTGTGGTATCAAGCAAAGTACCTAGGAGGGGAACCTTGGTTTGGTTTCATGAGGGAACTCTAAAGTAAGGTATCTCTGACCTAAGTGTTGTCACAATTAGAGCCAAAGGACTGGGGATTCATATCCCTGGACTCATCAGTCAAATTCAGACAAGTCAAACTCACTGCCATCGAATCATTGCTGACTCTTGGTGATACTCCTGTGGGCTTCTGAGACCATGGAAAGCCCAGTCTTTCTCCCTCAGAGCTGCTGGTGGTTTCTAACTGCTGGCCATGTGGACCACAGCCCAATGGGTAACCACTTCACTACCGGGACACCTTCAGTCAAATCAGAGCTGGCAAAATAGTTCAGTGCTCAACTAGCCTATTGATGGGTGGTTCTAACTCACCCAAAGATGCCTTGGAAAATAGGCCTAACCACCTGCTTCCAGAAAGTCAGTTTTGAAAATCCTATCATCACTTATCACCCACTGCCATCAAGTCACTTCTGATTCACAGTGACCCTAGAGACGTCATTCTCTTCACATGAGATCACTATGAACAGGAATGGATTCCATCACCGCAATGACAAGCAACATCAGCTCTTCATTTTTTGGTTTAAGGCTGTCCCCCTCAAACAAGCAAACAGACAAACAAACAAACTCACTGCTATCCAGTCAGTTCTGCTCTATAGGACAGAGTAGAATTGCCCCTGTGGGTTTCTGAGACCATAAATCTTTGTGGAAGTAGAAAGCCTCATTTTTGTCTCACTGAGTGGCCAGTGGTTTGGAACTTCTGAATTTGCAGTTAATTAGCCCAACAGGTAACTAATAAAGATCCCATGGATTTTCAGACTCAATTATGAGGGGCTTCAAAAAATTCATGGAGAAATGGGCTTAAAAGATAATGAATGCATTTTTCCATGAATTTTTTGAAATCCCTCTTGTAGAGTGTCTGTCATAACAATCACCAATTATTTCCTCTCTGCTCAAAAGGTAACATGTCTTTAACAGCTCCATCTTTGCAGAATCTTAGAGCGCGTGTTATGAAATGGCCCAGATCCTAAACATGTCATATCTTTTCAAAGGCTTGGATATACTTCCTCCATTTTGTTGTTTTTCAAATATATAGTGTGAAATATAATTCATAACTCTCCCAAATCCAATGTCTATCACTGAATGACTCTTAATAACATTAAACCAAACCCCACGGCCCACCCTTTTAAGTGTCCTGTTTATGACTTTGTTTGGCATCTTCTTTTAGATAGTCAGGGAGTCTTGGTGGCGCCATGCGTTGTGCATGGGGCTGCTAAATCAAAAGGTCAGCAGAAACACAGCCTGCTCCAAGAAAGAACAGTGGCACTTTCTGCTCCCATAAAGAGTCACAGTCTTGGAAACCCATGACTCAATGGGGGGTGAGCTTGTTTTGGTTAGATAGTTAGAATCTCTTTACAGCACTAAATCTGAATCATTTGTGTTGTTGTTGTTAATGATGATGATTACTTTATGGCTTAAGATTGACTGTCAATAAATACCAAAGCCAAACCCACTGCCATTGAATCAATTCTGACGATATTCCAAATGGAACTTTCAGTTTGGATTTCACAGGTTCCATGATCATATAAGAAAAGTGTTCACAAAAAAAAAAAAAAGAAAAGAAAAGTGTTCACAACAAAACCCACCTGGAAGAAGCACACCAGTCTGTGTTGACAGGATCAGGCATCAGATGATCAAAAACAATTATATCAATGCGAAGGAAAGGAGTCAGAGTGGAGGCCCAAAGCCCACCTGTTGATAATTCCCACAGAGAAGAGACACACAGAAGGGACGATTCATCCAGGGTATAGTGTAACACAAACAGAACACACAACATTCCTCTAGTTCTTTAGTGCTTCCTCCCTCCACTGTCCTGGCGCCAGTTCTACCTCTCAAATCCTGCTAGACTGGTATATATACCATGGTAGAGATAAGAATTTTCGATACGTGGAATCCAAGAGAGATACAACCCTCAGAAACAGTAATGGGAGTAATGATTCCATGAGGGTACGGGAAAGGAGGGGGCGGGAAGTGGAATGGATAGCAATGATGGATATATAACCCCTCTAGAGGGGACGAATAACAGAAATGTGGGTGAAGGTTTTACATCAGACAGTATAATATATATATATATATATATATATATATATATATATATATATATATATATATATAAATTTATTAAGGGTTCACAGGGTGGTAGGGTGGAGGAGGGAGGGACTAAAGAGGAGCTGATATCAAAGGCACAAGTAGAAAGAAAATGTTTTGAAAATGATGGTGGCAACATCTGTACAAGTTCGCTTGATATGACTGATGGATGAATTGTTATAATGTCTGGAAGGGCCCCCAATAAAATGACTTAAATAAAAAGAAAAATCTTCAGGAGACTAATTAATTGTCTGGCTATCCCAATTGCTGGAGTGATTGCTCCTTGCTCCATAATGAAACTCACTTCATGAAAACTCCAGTCTGGGCTTCTTCTCCTTTAAGTAATGTTTCCTCTGGGGAGAAAACCTGCATCGACATAGGAACCATTCCTTTTGGACTCTTCCAATATTACTCACCAATGAGCACTTAAACTTTGCCCAATTTTCTGAAGAAAAATCGAATAGATTATTTAATAGGCTAATTCTAGAACAATGTAGATTCTGTGGAAAATAGTGCCTATCATAAGCATTGAAACCGTGCTCCTGCCCAAGCATCTGACACACATCTTTCAGAAAACTTTACCATAATATTAGCTCAAATACAGAAGTGAAGCTTGTTATATCTTTTAAGTGTTTTAAGTTTTAAATGATAACTGCACCCTTCTTGCTTTTATTGATGAAAATTGGTCTGTGATGCCAAATTTTCAAAATCACTTTTATTTTCAGTTGCTTCTCTTTTTATTTTCTGCAGAACAAGATCACACAGTCTGCCTTGTCCCACATAATTGTTAGGTGTTTTTGACACCTAGTGGGTCCCTACGTACAACAGAAAAAAAACACTGCCCAGCCCTGCACCATGTCCACTATTATTGTAATGGTTGAGCCCATTACTATAGTCACCGTGTCAACCCCTTTCACGGAAGGATTTCCTCTTTTTCAATGATCCTCTAAACTACCAGATGTGATGCCTTTCTACAGTTTCTCCTGATACCTCGTCCAAAGTATGTGCGATGAAATCGTTGCCATTCTCCTTTCTAAGGAGCTTTCTGGTTACAGTATGTTTCTTCCAAGACAGACTTGTTTATTCTTTGGGTACTCCATGATGTATTTCATCCTCAACAATACCACAATTCAAATGTTCTTCCTCCACTGTTTTGAATGCCTTCCAACATGAGGGGCTCATCTTCTGGAGCGATCTCAAGTTATATTCTGCTGCTGTTCTCAATGTTTTCAGGGGCTCATTCCTCAGAAGCGAACCGTCGCTCTTCTTCCTCATCTGTCTTAGTCTCAGAGCTCCACCCAAACACGACCTTCTTCAATGACCCTGCTGCCATGTAACATACCAGTGGCATGGCTTCCAGTGTCCCAGCAACACACATGCTGATGGAAAACATCAAACTGACAGACTGGTGGTGGGTCTTGACCCAGTGAGGCTCTCAAGTAGGAAGGTACTAGTTTAATTGCTGAATGATTTCTCATAGATGGGTTAATAGAAACTGCTCAGTGGCTTCCCTTTTCACATGGTGCCTGTGGCACGAGCCATGCCAGTGATACTTGGCATATGTCTCTGAGAAATAGCTGGTTAATTCTCTTTCCTAGGGTCAATGAGATCTCTTTTTTCTATTTATAGAGAAGTCCAATTGACCTGGGGTATTGGAGTATTTACTTAATGTCACATCACTGATAAGTGCCAAGGAGGAAAGCTGGTCCCTCTAAGAATAGTGCTCATTCATTCATTCATTCATTCATTCATTCAACAAATGTGCAGTAAGGCGACACTGTAGGGCAGAAGAATATATAACCGTATGATGTCGGTGAAAAAACATGGAACTGGAGCCAGGCAGATCTAGGTTGAAGTCCAGCTATTATTACTTCCTAACTGATATGACCTTGGTCAAGTGACTCTCTGCTGTTATCTGCTGCCAAGTCAGCCTATGCCTCATGATGACCCTTTACTCAACAGAAGAAAACTACTCTGTCCTGAACACTCCCATGGCTAGTTCCAAATCAGACAATTGTGACTCAAAGGATTTTCATTGACTGGTTTTCCAGGAGTAGATGGTCACACCTTCCTTCCTAACCTGCCTTAGTCTGAAAGCTGCTGAAACCTGTTTGGCACAATAGCAAGAGCAAACCTTCATTGACAGATTGAGATGGGGGGTGGGGTGGGGAGGTGGAAGCCCAAGAGGTACATTGACTGGGAATTGAACCAGGGTCTCTCACATGGAAGACAAACATTAGCCCACCGAACCCCCCTTGCCCTTTGTTTTACTTCTAAGGTTCTGTAAAATGGGAATATTGTTATGTGCTCTCCTGTCAGCCCTGAATCAGAGACCCTTTGTTCAACAGAATGAACCCATGCCTGGCCCTCCACCATCCTCTCAATGGTTCTTCTGTTTAAGCCCATCGAGGCAGCCACTGTGTCAGTCCATCTTGTTGAGGGCCTTCCTCTTTTTCACTGCCTTCTGCTTCACCAATCATGATGGCCTTCTCCAGGACTGGCCTGCTGATCTTTGCTGACAACTTATGCAAAGTATGGGATATGAAATGTCACCATTCTGCCTCTAAGGAGCTGTATTCTGGCTATATTTCTTCAAAGATTTCTTTGCCCCTTTTGCATTCCCGGGTCCTTTCAATTCTTCACCAATGTTGTCATTCAGATGCATTGATTCTTCTTTGGTCTTCCTTCTTCAATGTCCAACTTTCACACGCATATGAGGCAGTTGATAAAAAAAAAAAAGAACATGGCTTTTGTCAGGAGCACCTTAGTCCTCAAACTAACATCGTTGCTCTTCAACACTCTAAGGAGTTCTTGTGCAGTAGATTGACCCAGTGCACTGTACCCTTTGCTCTCTTGACTGCTGCTTCCATGAGCATTGATTGTGACAAAATCCTCTACAACTTCAGTCTTTTCTCCATTTATCATGATGCTACCTGTTGGTCCAGTTGTGAGGATTTGGGTCTTCTTCGTTTTGAGTCATAATCCATACTGAAGGCTACAATCCTGATCTTTCATCAGCAAGTGTTTCAAGTCCTCACTTTCAGCAAGCAAGACTGCGTCATCTGCATGTAGGAGGTTGTTAATAAACCTTCTTCCAATCTTGATGCCACACTCTTCTTCATATAATCCAGCTTCTCTAATGATTTGGTCAGTATGCAAGTTGAATAAGTATGGGGAGAGGATACACACTTGACGCACACATTTCCTGATTTTAAACCTGTTCCTTTTCTGCTCCCACAATGGCCTCTTGGTCCATGTGTAAGTTCTACATGAGCACAATGGAGTGTTCTGGAATTCCTGTTCTTCTTAAGGCTATTCATAATTCGTTATGATCCACACAGTTGAGCGCCTTGGTGTAGTCAGTAAAAGCACAAGCAAACATCTTTCTAGTGCTCTCGGCTTTGAACCAAGATCCGCCTCACACCAACAACGACGTCCCTGGTGTCACATCCTCTTCTGAACCAGGACTGAACCTCTCGCAGCTCCCTGTCAATGTTCTGGTGCAACCATTGTTGGTTGATGTTAAGCTAAATTCTACTTGCATGTGATATCATTGATGTTGTTCTATAACTTGAGCATCCTCTTGGGCCACCTTTCTTTTAAATGGGTACAAACATGCATCTTTTCCAGTCAATTGGTCAAGTAACTGTCTTCCAAATTTCTTTGCACACATCAGTGAGTACTCCCAGTGCTTCAACAGCTTGTTGAAACATTTCACTTGGTAGTCCGTCAATTCCCAGATCCGTGGTTTTGGCTGATAGTTTCAATGCAGCTTAACTTCCTCCCTTCAGTACCATTGATTCTTGCTCATATGCTACCTTCTGAAATGGTAGAATGCAGACTAGCTCTTTTTTGATCTAGTGCCTCTGTATGTTCTTGTGAGGCTCTTGTGAGGGGTATGGTTCATGTGTGTGAAGCAGGCACAGAGCAGGTGCTTCAGAAATGGTTCATGTGACCGATGCTGGAAGGACACTCTCCCTGCCCACTTGGGACTCATAGCTCTATGAGGAGAGATAACATATGAAAATGCTTGGCAATGGCATAATGGTTTTAATGGAGACATAAAGAGAACCCTAAGGTATCTTAACACTTTTACTTGGTCTGGAAGCTACAAACAAAAGTATGGTGTTCTGTGATGTTGGGCTTGCCATTTAACTTCTTCAATTTCAGTTTCTCTTTCTGTTAGATATGGGAGCTAGATGATGGTATATAACTTGCCTTATTCTAATTACCTTGGACCTTTGGACACACTCTCAATGAGGTGTTCCGTGATTTCATGCCACAAAAAGCTCTATTCATCTAACTGAAGTGGATAGGGACACATACCCTTATGAATAGCTTAGCAACATAAACACAACAGTGGCAACTGAAGCCACCTCATCATTGTTGTAAACATTAAAATTCTCAATGAACACCTCACATGCTCAAGCCAATGTCCCACTTATCAATAAGTGCTAGTGTTATACCCTTTACATTAAGTGCATTTGGGTCCCACATCCAGTTTATAGGTTGACTTTGCTGCTTACAAATACACTGATTCTCAACATGGAACTCAAGGAGAATAATACCTATTATTATTATTAATAAGATAGGCAGATGTTTTAAAGCAAACTTCTCAGAACAATGATTAATAAATTTCAAGAATCTATATTACTCTAAAATTTAGACTGATGAATTTGTTTAGTTTCTCACCTTTGAAAAAGCAATATTTTAATTTCCTTTTAAAATGGTTGTAATATGGAATTATAACTTGCTTTCATGAAATGATCACTGAATGTATAGGTGCTATAGAAAACTTTGATGAAGAAATCAGACTGTGCCTGGCTATCAGGAGTAGCAGCTGGGGTCTCAAAGGGTTGTCTTAAAACAAGCAGTCACGTAAGTGAGCTAAGTCCACACAGAGGGGGCACATCAGCCCGTGTGATCCAAGGATTGTAAAGAATAAAATGCAAGTTCAGAGGAGGGAATTATATTAAAGCTTCAATGCTGAGCGGCCATTTCACAGAAGGCTCTGGATAACAGTGAAAGTCCCGAATCCATTTACAGAGTCCCCACGAGAATTAAGCCTCCACTGAATTCCCTTGAGCCATTGACCTGGCATGTAAATAGTCTTGCCCTCACACAGAGTGCACTGAATGTAGATATAGTTAGGTGAAAGTCTATTATTTGTTTTACCTTTTTGATACAGCTTTAATTTGTTCTAGTTTCTATTATCTTTTGCTTTCTCTTTAGGGATTTTCTGTGTGTGTTGTTTTCTCTTTGGAGGTTTTTCTATGTGTTTTGTTGTCATTGTTTTTGTTTTGTTTTGTTTTTGGTATGGTTTTCTTTATAGGAAATCCAGTATATGTAAACCTGTAATGACAGTAATTAAATGAATAGTTACTTGGGATTATCGCAGGGAAGGTTGAGGGGTAATGGTGAACCCACAATAAATGCATATGAACATGAAGAAAATGTTCCAAAATTGATTGTGGTGGTTTGCACCACTCTTTTTAAAATATGTTTAAACCACCGATTGTATGGAACATGAGTTATATGTAAGTAAAACGGTTTAAGTGGAATTATGGATTAAATAATTTAAGGAAGAGTAAGTTACTCTGCAAACATTTCCCCCTCTACTACAAAGCTGGTGATTCCGGCCCATTCAGTGGCTCCAGAGAAGCAGGGCTCAGCAATCTGCTCCTATGAAGACTACAGCCTAGAGAGTCCCGTGGCTCTGTTCTACTTTATAACCCACGAGGCCGAGTGGTAATGTGAGTGTCTGTACTGCTCTACTTGGAATGGATCCTCTGGGTTTGACACCAACCTCAAAGCAATGGAGATGTAGCCCTTCCAAAAGGTCTGAGAGTCTCAACGATTCTGTCTGTGTAGAGGCTGACGAAGCTAAATAAACCTATTCAATCCTTTTAGTGCCAGAAATTCACTGATGAGTTTTATTAATGGTTATTTATTGATTCTGTATAGCATCTGCTAAGGATTCAAAGAACATATGTTGAGAAACATGGTTCTAATGCAAAAATAATTTTCTTTTCCTTTTTTGGATGAGCCAATGACAGGAACCTGTTGAAGCCACCAGCCTCTGAGGTCTTGCTCCTTTGATGGAAGCAGGGCCATTGGGGTCCATGTTTACTTGACCAGCTTCACCCTTGTCTGAGGAGCTTCTCACTCCTGCTCTGACAACATCCACATTCTCTACAGCCACCGATAGGATCTCGTGGGTCTTTTGAGGTTCTCATAAAGCAGTCATGGGCTGCCTTCAGCCATCGGATTGCATGCCCCAGAGGTTGTAGTGGACCATGTGTGGACAGCAAACAGCTTCCTTAAAGATTTAACCTCTAGAAACCTTGAAAGGGTGTTTTGTTTTTTAACCTCTTGCTCGGCCATTGCCGCCTTCTCTGTTACTGCTCTTCTCTCTTGAGCTGATCACGATTTAGATTGTGAAATAGCCCGAGGCATGGTTGGAATAGAGGAGATGTTTGTCCAGCTCAAGAAACGCACCAGCAGGAAAGCCATATCAGAGGCATCTCAGAAGAAACTGCTGGTGATCTTCGTACAAATCCATAGCCCTTGAGAACCCCATGGGACCTAGGGCTAATCTAATACACATAGCATGGTCATGAGTCAGAGTTGACTCAATGGCAACTAGCTTTATTTTCTTTAGTATAAATAGCTATCAAAATAATTCAGTAAGTTCTCTTGTTGCTGCTCACACATCTGGACCGGTGCCTCATGGAGAAAGAGTGCCAATTGAAATATGACAGATTTGAGTTTTTAACCTAGCTCATCTGTTCATTAGCTGGTAACCTTGCCCAAGCA
Source organism: Tenrec ecaudatus (assembly GCF_050624435.1). Taxonomy (NCBI): domain Eukaryota; kingdom Metazoa; phylum Chordata; class Mammalia; order Afrosoricida; family Tenrecidae; genus Tenrec; species Tenrec ecaudatus. Next base: position 104,658,561 of record NC_134539.1, on the reverse strand, counting down.
ATTAACTTCCCTAGGCTTTAACATCTTCTTCTCTAAAAAGTAAGTCCCTGCCACAAGGCAATAGGATATGACATGGCTGACAATAATGTATATTAAACATATGGCTAGTTAATAAAGGTTACGGTTACCAGGCATTTAACTTCTGGACTGCTGCTTCTATAGGTGTGGATTATGAATACAAGTAAAATGATATCCTGGATAATATTAATATTTTCGCTGTGTTAGTCTGGGGTGACTAGAGAAACAAATCCAGACACATTCATATGTGTATAGGAAAGAGCTTTATATACAAGAGCAATTGAATATTGAGTAAGCATCGCAGTCCAGGTCAAGTCCATAAACCCGATATTAGCCTGTATGTCCATTGTGAGTCTATAAATTCTTCTTCAGACTCATGCAACCCATGCAATGATGTGGAAAGAAGGAAGATCACAGGCCAGTGGGTAGAAAGTCTTGTGAGTCCAGTGGTGGTGGAAGCATCTCAGCTCTGGCATGGATCTCCTCGCGACTCCTCAGCTCCCGGGCTCTGGCTCCATCAGCCTCTCTCCATGTGGCTTGTCCACGGCAATGTCTCACAGGGTGTGTGTGTGTGTGTTCCATCTCTATTTATCTCCTTAGTGCCCTTAAATGAGATCATCAAGCGGTGACCTGATTGACAAGCTAAACCACCCATTCACTCTTAAGTTTCGAATTGACAACAGATTATGCAACTACCAAATTCTCCATTTATTGTGATGTTCCTTATTGGTTCAACAGCAAATATTTTGTTCCTTATGTTAGAGTGTAATACAAACAGAAGCCCACCATCCTTAACAATCATCAGTAAATGATTCGTCTTCCTTCCCTTTAGCAAGCAAGGGTGTGTTATCTGTGTGTGGTCTGATGCTGTATGCCCCTTCCTATAGTCCAGGTTCTCAGATATTTTGTGCCTCATACAGACTGATGAAGCACAGTGTAAAGATGCAAACCAGACACACACCTTTCTTGATTTTAAATCATGCAGTATGCCCTTGTTCCGGTCCAATGACTGCCTCTTGGTTTACATATAGGTTCTGTATGGACACAATTGATTGTTTTGGATTTCCAATTTTGGGGTAATATTTTAATTTGATGTGATCCATACAGCAAAATGTGTTTTCATAGTCAGTAGAACATGGATAAACAAGTTTCTGGTGTTCTCTGATTTCCACCAAAATCCATTTGGCAATGTCAGTGACATTCCTCATTCCACATACTCTTCTTAATCCAGACTGAATATCTGACAGTTCTCCGTTGATGCCTTGCTGCAACTATTTTAAATTACCTTGAGCAAAACTTGACTTGGACATGAAATTAATGATATCATTCAATGTTGATATTGTTCGCTAATTTCTCAACTTTGAGAGGGTCATGCAAACAGACCTCTCCAGGTCACTTAGAGAGCTGCTTGGTGTGGTGTGTTAAGCATAGAGTTGTTCACTGCCAAGTCAGCAGTTTGCACCCACCAGCAGCTCTATAGGAAAGAGGTGAAGCTTTTTGCTCTGGTAAAGATTTTGTTTCGGAAACCCACCTGGGCAGTTCTACTCTCTGCTATAAGGTCGCTTTGAATCAGAATGGCCTACTTGGCATTAAGGAGTGACTCTCCCCAGATGCTTAAGCAGCGTGTCTTCCAAACATCATGGTGGAGATGAGGGAGCACTCCTAGGGTTAAACCTGTTTGTGGAACAATCAATGTCCGTGAAAGCAAAGGTCAAGAACTCAACGGACAGCTTGCATTTGGCAAATCTGTTGTAAAAAGACCTCCTTAAAATGTTAAAAAGCAAATATGTCACTCTGAAGATGAAAGAGTGCCTGACACAGGCCGGGGTATTTTTGAGTGTCTCATATGCCTGGAAAATGAATAAGGAAAATTGAAGAACAGATGTATATGAATTTTGGTGTGGGTCAAGAATATAGTATATAGCATGGACTGCCGAAAGCACAAACAAAGCTGTCTTGGAAGAATTACAGTCAGGAAGCTCCTTAGAACACAGTATCTTGAAGGACCCATCCTTGGAGGAGGACATCATGCTTGGTAGAGGGTTCGTTTCAGAGAAGATGATCTTGGCCGGACAGATTGAAACAGTGGCTGAAACGATGGGCTTCCAACGTAGCAGTGGTGTGAGGCTGGCAGAGGATTGGGCAGGGTTTGGTTGTGTTGTGCATATAGGGTCACCCGGAGTCAGAGTTGACCGGACCCCACCTAAGAGAAGCAACAATACCACTCTGGGTAACAGAGCCTTGGTGGCCCAATGGTTAAGAGCTCTGTTGGTAACCACAAGATCGACTGTTTGAATCCACCAGCTAGCTGATTTGTAGCGGAAGATGTAATCTGCTTCCATCAACAACTGCACACTTGGAAGCCCCTTGACACAATTCTACTCTGCCCATTGGGTTGCCAGGAGTTGGGATCCAGGCGGTGGCAATGAGTGAACGGATTACTGTTAACACAAAGAATAGAGAGAGAGAGAGAGAGAGAGAGAGAGAGAGAGAGAGAGAGAGAGAGAGAGAGAGAGAGAGAGAGAGAGAGAGAGAGAGAGAGAGAGAGAGAGAGAGAGAGAGAGAGAGAGAGAGAGAGAGAGAGAGAAATACCCCAAACATTTTCTTCTGGGTGAGTAAGGAGGGGACGATCAATGGATAATCTCATTATCGGAGAGACCAGGGCCGGGGTGTTTACTCAGATGCAAGGTCCCAACGACAGGACCTCCCAATTTGGTGTGCCCGAGGGAGCGTCCCCGAGCTGGAGTCCCACACTGCAGCCGCGAAGAGAGGAATCTCTTCGGACTCTCCTCTGGGAGACAGCATCCTTTCACCTGCAGTCCCTGCGGTTATCCCTGGGGGCCGCGGTTGCTAAGCCTGAGAGCGTCCATAGCAACCGCCCAAGCGTGTCCTTTCTCTCCGGCCTCGCAATTTCAGCCCCGCCTCGACTCTGGCTGGCCAATCCGCTTCCGGTCAGCCAGCATGGACCGTCGTTGAGTGGCTTATAGACTCTGACGTCACAGAGAGAAGGCGGGGCGAGGGCGGGGCCGGCCTGGGTCCGAAACTACCGTGGTGTTGGGAGGTGGGCTCAGTCCCTTCTGCTCACCTACCCTCTGCCCTCCCTGCCCCTTGTTGGGCATCGCTGCCAGGTGAGTGGTCTAATCAGCTCCTGCGTGTCCACCGAGAGGACCCCTAGGTCAGTCCCCCCGCTTCCCAATTTTGGGGTGGGATCACGGAAACTCTTCTCTGTCCCCATCCCTACCCGCACCAGATAAAGGCCTTATGCAAAGGCACCAGCGCTCTAGTCCCCCAAACCTCCTGCTACCTGTATTTATGTTCTTGATGCTTTTCAGAGATTTCTCGTAGGCCAGAAAACGACATGGGAACCCGACACTTTGCTAACATTTAATTTCTTGGGTCTATTAGCAGTGTGCTGTTTGTCCTAAATATTATCCCCTGTTTGCTCTGTTTCATTAGCCGGGGGTTAGCGGTGGCTATGGGTTGGAGTCTATTTCGCGGCAGAGAGTTTGGCTTGGGGGTTTGGTTCCCAGGGGAAGGTTCAGACAGCTCTCCCTGAAATTCAGGTACAGGCCCAGGAGATCTTGCACAGCCTTGGCTGTGTAGCTCTGGTTGTTGTCCCGCTGTCACGGATGGTCTGGCTGGATAGGTGAAACGTCTATTATATCCTCCCTGGTTGCTTCTTGCATTATAGATAAGAAACCATTGTAGAAGTGAATAAAATTACTCATTTGAGCTTTGTAGAAAAAGTAAGGAAACTGTTTTACTGGTTGCCAAAGTTTTTTTTTTTAAGTATCTGATAAAGTAGCCCACATTTTTTCTCCTTTTTGAAAATGAAATTGTTCAATGGTTCATAGCAGGTCTCATTGTGGAGGCGATTGCTTTATGTGAGGTCCCATCATGTAGGACTATTGGACCTTCACTGCCTAGCCAAGTTCACACAAAACCCAACTGTCACAGAGCTAGACCGAAAGGCAGCCACCAGGACCCAAAGACCTCAGGTTACTTGGACTTTGTTTATCAAAAAACAGTGTCTACGTCTCAAACTGAAGTCAGGAACTACAGTCTTTATTACGGTGTCATTTTTCACCATCATTCTCTAAGCTTAGCCCGTGTGAGGCTTTTGGGGTGCTATGGGTGGAAAGCATTTGGAGAAACGTCAGGGAGCCCAGGTGGCATGAGACACGACCACTAGTAGTAGGGCAACTGTTTTACCACACACGGTGTGAGTGGCTTTTGGCTTGACCACAATTTTACAAGTAGATTATTTTGTGGTTTGGGTACCAGGAGTCTCAAAACCTAACTATTGAAATCGTCACTGAAGATTATTTTTTCCTGAGCAGATTGCAAAATTGGACCTGTAAATATTCATTTATATTATTTCCAATAAGTAGGTCCATAGACATTACTCCGAAACAGAATGACATTTAGTTGCTGAAAAGCATGTCATGGTCTATGGTATTCTGATGTTCTGGACTAGCAATGAAAAAAGTTCCAGAGAATGGAATCCTTTTCAATTAGTAAAAAAAGGCGAGGTATATGTAATATGTTGGGGCAGAGGGGAACATCCAAAATATATATTTAAGTTAAAATGAAATATAGAAGAATATTATAGAACAAAAGTTTGATGATTAAGATAATTCAATTTCTTATTAAAAACCTCTGTTTATATGTGTGTATATTTATAAATCTTTGTGTTCATATGAAATTTTAAATCTGGAAAGGTATATCTGATAAAATATTCACAGTGTGTCCTCCTAAGTAGTTCACTTTGGGAAGGAGAAAATGTATTTTTTTTACCTATGTGCTCCCCTATATTAGTAATTTAAAAATATACATTTATTGAGCACTTAGTATATTCCCAGCACTGTGCTTGGCATTCCAAACACTTACATTGTTTTAAATCTTCATAACCTTTGTGTACCCTAAACGTTCAATTTTGGAAGTGCTTGGAGGTGGTAAGCTATCAGGGAATAGGAGAGCTGCTTGCATACTGGGCCTATCATTGCTAGCAGATTGTGTGTTCAGTTAGGATGATGTGGCCACGTTATGTGGGTTTGGGGAATGCTGATGGAGATTAGGGAGGAGATGATTAGTTCTCCAAACAATCCCTTACTGCTGCTAATATATTAAATCAAAGGAGTTAGTATGATTATAGTACTATATATTCAATCTATAGATGAGGAGACTGAAGTACTATTATTGTACTATTACTATACTCAATCTTTAGATGAGGAGACTGAAGTACTATTAGAGTACTATTACTATACTCAATCTATAGATGAGGAGACTGAAGTACAGCAAAGTTAAGTAACTTACTAAATGCCACAGCTAATAACAACAGAGCCAAGATTTGAATGTGATCTGTTAAAGATACAGTGTCTGGGTCTTAATTTGAATTTGCTCAAACAAAACAATATGATTCTTATAAATGAAAAAAATTCAAAAATTCAAAAGCTAATCTAAACAGTGTGAATTTAATATACCCTTGAGACGCAGAGATGAAAAAGATTAAATATGCAAGTATTTTCACTGATCAAGGCGGGTATCAAATTGGAATGAATGTCTCATGTGTTAGCAAGTCATGTTACTGATAGTAAGCTAGCTGTGGCCTTTCATTTGTAAGTTTTCACCAGAGATTAATTTATGTGACTGTCTATTTTTACTTTTTTTAAACAGGCGACATTGACAAAACAGTCCTTGGGTATCATGGAGTTATTAGGTTCTACTCTAACGGCAACTTATGCCCACCCTAGGCCAACACCATCCAACTTTTTACCAGCCATCAGTACCATGGCGTCAACCTATAGGGACCGCTTCCCCCACTACAATTTGACCCATAGCTTGAGTCTCCCTTGGAAACCCAACACATACTACAAAGTGGCCTCCAACTCACCGACTTTGGCTCCATACTGCACCAGAGCTCAGAAGGTGGCCGAGAGCACCATGCTTCCCTTCGTTTCCAACAGAACCACCCTCTTCACCAGGTATACGCCTGATGATTGGTACCGGTCCAATTTAACCAACTATCAGGAGTCTAACACTTCTCGCCATAATTCAGAGAGACTCAGGGTAGATACATCTCGTCTGATTCAAGACAAATATCAGCAAACAAGAAAGACGCAGGCAGATTCCACCCAAAACTTAGGAGAACGAGTCAATGACATAGGCTTTTGGAAATCTGAAATCCTTCATGAGTTGGATGAGATGATTGGTGAAACGAATGCACTCACTGATCTTAAGAAAAAAATGGAACGGTCTTTGATGGAAACTGAAGCCCCTCTTCAGGTAACTATGAAACCCTGTGATAAGTCTCCATTTTTTTTAAATTGACTGGCTGAATATTGAAGCTATTGATATATTAACTTGTGCTTTACTTCACCTATAGAAGCCAACCCCATATTCATAAATCTATAGCAGGTTTCAGTACTGGTGCAAACACCGTGCCATTTTTACACATTATACAAAGCAACCACTTAGCAGGACATAACTCGGCGTATAAAACAAAGTAGGCCCATTGAAGAGATATGCCATTCAGACAGACAGAGTTTTCTGGTAAGCATGTCTCTCCCCATCTGATTGACCATTGTTGGCCTGCTAAACGGTTTATGGAAGGGGGCAAACAACCTTATTCTTCTAGTCTATGTCATGAAATGCCTCCTGTGCATGCTTTATGATTCTGTTTCAGTGCCTAGTGAAGGTCTAGCTCTGGAGACGGGTTAAATAGAGAAATGGATCTGCAGTTGGGCGAGCTGCTGTGGTGATAGCGGCGGAACTTCAACGGATTGCTGGCCTCTGAGCAGGTCTGGGTGGCCCAAGTGTCTTTGGACTCTCTGGGTGTGTGATGGGCTTTCTGTCCACCACTGAAAAGGGACATTTTCTTATTCTGAAGGTCTTCAAGTTACGGATGTAGTCAATATTTCTATGAGGAAAGCTGACCATCATTTGTGTGTGTGTCTGTGCAAGTTGGTGTGACTTGTTCCCCATGGCGTATGCATTCAAAGCTGGGCTTTGAATCTGAGGTCAAAGAGTTTAGGGCATCAAGAAAGTATAGGGACTTGAAGACTTTGCTGGTGACATCTGAAATTCTTATCATATCTCCTCCCTCTAACCACAAACAACAAATTCACACACACACACACACCCCAGGAATCCCAAGAGAGGTCCATAGAATGGACACTAGTGATTCACCAGGAATTTGTGTTTGGGATCAGTTACCCTTCGGAGCCTGGTTCAATTTAGAGAATTACTAGCTTATTCTACACTTCTGCTCCCAGTGTCTGCAAGTATTTGAAGTATCCTTAAAAGGACAGCCATTGGACTGCTCTTTCCTTCGTCCTCATTCAGTGATGAAGGCTTTCAGTGCGATGGCTCTAATTTGAATTTTTTCTACAATTTTTGTCCAGATATTCAGTTAAAACATTTACTGACAACACAATATTGCAGAGTCTTGATCAAAATTGAAGAAAATTAATTGCTTATATGATAAATATCAAAAGAGAAAATACGGGTGATTAACTAATATCAGGAAAAAGTTAATAACACATGTGCAAATTAAATTAATGAAATTACCATCCTTGGCCTAACAATTTTGCAAAAATGACCAAAAGCAACAAGTGGGCACTGCTTTTTAGTATTGCCGGTATGACTGTCCATTGGTGGAGACTATTTGGAAAACAGTCTAGTAACAAACTCAAAAAACAGTCTCCCTGTCATCCAGTCCATTGCGACTCACAGTGACTCAAAGGACAGAGTGGAACTGTCCCCGTGGGTTTCCAAGACTGTAACCTCTTATGAGAGTAGAAAGCTTCATCTTTCTCCAAATCTAGCAACAGATACTAAAATAATCAGAGTTCTCCTCAACCTATTAACTTCTTTTAGCAAATGTAACTTTTATTATAAAATGAGTTAGAGATTCACTCAAAGATTTTTTACAATGGTATTAATATCTGTATTACAGTATACCTGCTAATATATTTTATGCTTAAAAAAACTAACATTAGACAGCTGTCTCTTATATAATAGTCTTTGAGAAAATATTTTAACAGGTGCATGATGTTCTTTAATTTATCGTTTACAGTTATAATCTAAGCTATTTTACATCGAAGTCATTAATATAGTTTGTGTCAAAGAATATTTTTGGACCCAGGCCTTCGATTTACTGTTACTCCTAAAAAGTATTCTATAAAGTTGTGAAGACATTATAACCTCAATTTTTAAAATAAATGAAACAATGAAGGGATTATAATTACCAAATAATATTATCTTCTTTTTTATCTATCTATCTATCTATCTATCTATCTATCTATCTATCTATCTATCTATCTATCTATCTATCTAAACATCTAGTATAATGAGGAAAGTAATAAATAGCACATTTAAAAAATGATCACTTGGCGTTCCTGCCCCCAGCCAAGTCAGGGGCTTTGGGACTCGGCTCAAGGGGGTCCCTTTGGGACATGAGGGTGCAGTGACTGGTATGACCCTTTGCTGGGGCTGCCTACACAGTAGGGTATGCTGGGCTCCTCTAGGGTTTCCCCTATGGGTTCCAATAAATTTCTTCTCTTTTGCTTAAAAAAATCACTTGGAATTTGAGCTACACAAATATTTTGATGTCCTTAAAGGTCATCTATCATCGCTTTCCTCCTCAGTCTTCTTAGTAGAAAATATTTGGAAATAATAGCTGCAGTGCAGTATTTGATGTTACAGAGCTATTTTTCTAGAAGAAATTAATGCTAATTTGGGGGTTCAACTAGATGGCATCTGATTCATTCTCTTAATTTTTCTAATTAGGAATGTTTCCAAACTACTCTGAAGAACTAACTTTAACTATTTGCATGGATTAACTTATCTGTCAGTCTGTTCCATGCTATTTTTTCCCAATAGAATGGTTTGATAATTTGGTAATGAGAGTGCATATTGATGTACTTAAGGAGCAGTTCGAAACCACCAGCAGCTCCAAAGGAGAAAGATGGGGCTTTCAACTCTGGCAAAGAGTTACAGTCTCAGAAACTCACAGGGGGAGTTCTACTCTGTCCTATAGGGTCACTATGAGTGGGCATCTCTTTGGTGGCAGTGAATTTGCACTCATTCACACTCATAACTACATCAGTGATACTGATGTGTTTAAGGAGCCCTGGCTATGTCTCCACCGGAAAAAGATGAGTCTGTTTATCCCCATAATGATTTAAAGTCTTGGCGAAGGTCTACTTTGTTTACAGGACAGCTATGACTCAGAGTCAATTCATTGGCAGTGCATTTCGTTTGGTATTGACTGAAAAGTTTTTGTCATTAGTTGTAGTCAGTTTTTATTAATGCTTTCTAACATTTTGTTTATCTGTAGGTGGCTCGAGAATGTCTACTTCATCGCGAGAAGAGAGTGGGAATCGATCTAGTTCATGATGAAGTGGAAACAGAATTGCTCACAGTAAATTTGGGGGAAATACAAGACTAGCCAGCTGCATAGTTGTAAATATGTGCTTAACATGTACAAACAAATGGTTATTTTATATAAGAAGTAGGATTTTTGTATTTATAGCTCCTAGAAAATGTACATTTTCCCTTGGTTCTAAAATATAAGGGGGCTTCAAAAAGTTCATCAACAACCACAAATGTACAAATGTGCTTGACACAATGGATGGATGATTAAGATAAGATATGATAATCAATAAAATGATTAAACAAAAACAAAAAGATTATGAACAAATGGAATTAAAAGGTAATGAAAACTTTCCACAGAATCTGAACGAAGCTCACCATCTGAAAAGTAGAGAGAGACATAAAAGTACCTGAAGTTCTATTATACAGCAAGTCGCTGTGAAATTTGGAGTTTTCAGTCTTAAAAAAGTGCTTAGATAAACACCACCCAACTAGCATAAATACACAGCTATGTCATCAGGAATCAAATTTTAAGTGCTGATTAATTAGGCGTAATATTTCCAGAATATTATTATTCTTTTAGACATGATTTTTCTTGATTGTGTAATGTTCCTCAAGAGGGAGATGCTACCATTTTTACAGTCAACCCCCTGCAGTGTCCAGAAATATTATTAGTGATAAGTGTAAGCACCTAACTGGTTATTTTCTTAGACTTCATTTTAGGAAGTGAAATGGATGTGTGAGAGGGCATATGCATTGGGAAGCTTTTCACAGATAGCCAACGTGCCTTCCAGAAGCTTAGAGACCTGTCTGCTCTGCTGCATACTTTCTCCTGCCAGTCTCTCTCCCTGTGCTCTTCACCAGGTGAACGTGGTTTAGCCTGAAGTTCTCTGAGCTTTCCCTCCTATTGCTCCCCACCGATCCCTGCCGCTTCTGAAGATCCTGCTAGGATGAACCTGGGATCCTTCCTTTAGCTTAGACACACTACTAACCATCAATTCTCTATCCCTGCCAGACATTTTTCCATAGGTAGTTCATTGTTTTGGTTCACATTCTTGAAGCCCAGAAGCAAATTTTCCTTCTCCTCAGATACCTGATCCCTCACCTGTCTTCTTTCCAGCGATGGCATCTCTACTCACTGTGTCTTGGGCGACTGACCAGCATTTCCTCAAACCTTTCTCATGAGTTTCCAGCTCCTGTGAATTGTGCCTCTGATTTTCTTTATGTTCCTGCCCCACCCCTGCTCCCTGCCAGTGTTCTGACGCCTCCTTTCCTACTTCCAAGCTTGTGTGTTAGTCTAGGGAGACTAGAGAAGTAATTTCATAAACATGCATATGTATATAAGGGAGAGGTTTATAGACAAGAGGAATTGAATGTTGAGAAAACATCCCAACCCAGTCCAGTCCAAGTCTGATTTTAGCCCATATGTCCGATACCAAGTGTGATGTTAGCCCAAATGTCTGATACCAATCAATAAAGTCCTCATGAAACACATGCAATGAAGCCAAATGCAGGACGATCACATGCCAGTAGGTAGAAAGTCTTTGGATCTAGTGGCATTGTAAGCCTCTCAGACTGGCAGAGGCCTCTCTGTGGCTTCTCTGGCTTCCGAGGTCTCGTTGCGTCCATGTGGTTTGTCTTCTGCAATGTCTCCCAGGGAGTAGCAGAGAGAGAGATGTCTTCCTCCTCCAAGGAGGAAGTACCAGATTTCTCAGAATTCTCCGGAGGTTTTGCCCACACAGAAGTCTCATTGGCTATCTCCAGATTGACAGCCTGGACTCCACCCCTACACTCTTCATCCTTAAAGTGACACCAGATGAGGTGACTGCCACAACTAGCTAATGTGTAGCCAATCCCTCTGCATACTCCCTTCCCCAGTCTTAGTTTCTCCATGCAGTTAAGACGATGGCTTTGATGAACGAACGTGTCGCAGCCTCTCTAGCATTCCTTGGAGATCTCCATGTGGCACCTTAGCTTTCTCCTGTTTGTGCTTGATTTTTTCTGTAGGTGACTTGTTCTTTTTATCTCTCAGATTTAGTAAGGTTTAAAAGACACACAACACTGGTACTTCCTCATTAGCCAACAAACAAAGCCCTATTCCCAAACAGGGTTTCAATGGAGCTTCCAGTTTGGCATAGGGTTTGGGATTTATAATACATATTAGTTTGGGATGCAGTTCAGTCCAGCACATGTAGTTTCAGTTGAGTCTCTCTATTATCTCTAGTTTCTTCCTTCATAAACTCTTCCTAGAATCCCTGCTTCATACAAGAGAGAACCTACTAAGACCTTCCATCATCTGGCTCCCTACTAAATCATCAGTGTAATTTCCTACTTTGGCCCAGTGAATTCTACTGCAGTACATTGATCTCACCCAGGTTTTGCCTTTGTTTGGTTAATGAGACCTAATGTGTCCTTGATAATCCCACTGCCACTGAGTTGATTAAAACTCATAGCATTCCTATGACCATCAATCAATCTTTCCAGGAGCCAATCATGAGCCTTTGACCGCAAAGTCAGTAAGATCAGCAGACAGCTTGGTCATCAGAGGCACTGTGTTCTCATGAGGGAGCTCCGATCTCTCTCAACGTTGCATTACATTTTCCAGTGATTCACTATTAAAGATGATAAGCAAATGTTTTTTTTAATTGCTTCTCCGTTTCTTCTCTTTGTTTGGTTTTCTAAGAGAAATCTGAGTAAAAATGGTACACTCAGTAAAGGTTTGGCCACTGCAGCGAGGTTATCTAGTCTGCTCTGCAAACCCAACCCTCATGCTAAGCACTAGGGGTAGGGATTCGAAATTCAGAATGAAATAATTTCACAATCATGATTAATTGCTCTGCTCTTTCTTGCTTGCTTGCTTTTTCTCAGCCGCTTGTGAATCTAACAAATCTTACCAAAATAATTTGTCATCTAATTAGATTTATTACCAGCCATTTCTGTCAATTTGCTGTACTTTGGTAGCTTGTGGTAGTTATGATGCCACCAATATTTCAAACACTAGCAGGATCACCATGATGAACAAGTGTCAGTGGAGCCTCCCAGACTGAGACCAATTAGGAAGGGAGTCCTAGTTATCTACTTCTGATGCTTAGTCTGTGTGACCGGTATGGCTCGCAACCGAGCATTGTCAGAATCACTGGCTGTGGACACCCCATCAGAAATGGAGGAGGACATCATGTTTGGTGAAGTAGAAGGCCAGCACAGGTGAGGAAGACTCGCAACGAGCAGCTGCAAAGATGGACTCGATTAAGATGCAGTAATAAGAATGACACAGGTGCTGAGACTGACACATGTCCCAGGTAGCATTTTGCTCTGTTTTGTGTAAGGTCATCATGAGCAGGGTTGATTGGATAGAAACTGTCTCTTCCTTGGCCTCTTGTTCTTACCTGTCCATAGGATGTTTTACATGAAGTATATTACAAGCCATTTCTAACAGTCTCACTTTATCACTTTGCCCACAGATGAACACACCATATGGAATTTCTAAGGGGTTCTTGAATCTAAGTTATACTCGGCATTTCCATTATTGTAGCAGTGGCTCTCAAATCTGGTTGCACATGAGAATCCACTGGGATGTGGTACAAATGTCATTGCCCGAGGCCCACCCTGAGAGATTTTGACTGGAATATGGAGTGGAATTTAGGCATTGGTATTTGCAAAATACTCCCCAGATAACTTTAATAAATAAGGTGAAGAACCACTCCTCAAGAGGCCTAAGTTTTCTAGGTCGGTAGTTGTGCTTACGTTCTCTCACAAAAAACGGAGTCCACACTTAAGCTAACACTGCAACACGGAGGGACTGTCCTGGCTATGACCAATTGATTTAGGTGGTTAAGGTATTGCGCATGCGTAACTTACTCAAGGTAGCAGTATTAGCATATCATTTATTTTAACAAAATTGATCTCAATTTTTAGAACAGTTTAATAAGCCAAAAAGAACAGGTAGCCTACAAAGAAGCATATTTGAAAAACAAATGAACAAAACAACAACAAATAATCAGGTACAATGAAATATTTTCTCATGAATTCCGTTCGCGCCGTTACTCTTTTTGAATCAGTGATATTTGAGAAACCTTGACAAAAGGCTTTCTCTTGGGGAATAAGACATTTGTCTGTCTTCTTGAGACCTTACCTCCCCCCCCCCCCCCCCCGCCACACACACAAACACCAAATCATGCCAACTCCTTGGACTTTGATGCCAAGTAAGTCGGATGAGCTGTCCAATATGCAGCCTGTCCTGCCCTTCCTGAGGATGCAGGCAGAAACTGTTGCTTATGAACCACACTATACCTCTAGGTCTGGGCCCAGCTGGCCAGTTTCCTCTCACAGATGGCTTTCTCCTCTACCACCTGGCTGAAGCAAAAGAGCAAGATGTGACAGCTCATAGGTTTACTGAGTTTGAGCAAGAATGACTCTTGGAGATGTCAGTTGACTAGCCCCACCACTGTAGAGACATTTCAGCATTTCAGACGAAGGAAGACATTCCAGTGTAATCCAGCCCAGGTGGGCTCTGCTCTGAGATAGGATGTAATTGAACCTTGATACCAGCACTTCTTATGCAAGCACACCAAGAGACAGCACACGCACACAGAAAGGTCAATGACTAACAAAGATAGAGAAGCATGCACATTTGTAATAAGAAAACACAAATTAAAGAAATTTATTATTTTAGGCTGTAGATGGGGTTAAATGAGCCCTGGTGGCACAGTGGGTTAAGTGTTGGGCTGCTAACCAAAAGATTGGTGTCCAGCAGAGCTTCCAGACAAGGCAGTATGCTTCTGTAAGGATTGACAGCCTTGGAAAGCCGCGGGACAGTTCTACGCCGCCCTGTAAGGTTGTTGGCTTAGGGTGGTTTCTCTAGACAAGCAAACCTTTGAAGCGTGCAGGCATATGCCGTACATACTCCTGTAGAAGCCGAGTGTTTCAGCACATTTTGAGTGCAGTTTTTGTGGTAAAGTGAGGCGCCTCGACTGATATTCAGGTTGGCTTGCACTCTATATATGGTAGATAGAGAGGTTTATCACTGCAGCAGCCCGGATAAATGTCTTCGGTGGGTGCAGGCCATTGTTTGAGGACCCCTGCAGTAGACCATTGACTCAAGTTCAAAGAGCCAGAGGTCAGATGAAGAATGAGATGCAAGATCCAGAACCAGCAAAAGAAGATGAAATGGGTGCATAAGCAACTGTGAAGAAAGCGGATGGTGCCTGGCCATTAATAGACATAGTGTCTGGGATCTTAAAGGCTTGAAGTTATACAGGCTGCCATTCGGCAGTGAAGTAACAAGTCCACATGGAAGAAGCACACAACCAGTGCGATCATGAGTAGTCAAAGGGACCAGGTAATAGACATCAACAGACACATAACAAACAAAAACATACTGTTGAGAATGAGGAGGGCTGGAGCAGAGATCCAAGGCCCATCTGTAGACGGTGGAAAAATCTCCCTAAAGGGGCCACAGGTCACAGGGAAGGGATGAGTCACCAGGGTGCAGTAAAGCATTGATGTAACACACCATTCCTCTGGTTCCATGAGGCCTCCTCACTCCCCACTGTCATGACCCCAGTGCTATTTCTCATTCCAGACTAGACCAGAACATGTACACAGGTATAGAAAGGGATGGGAGCTCACGACACACAGGATCCAGGAACAGGAGTGGAACTAGTAATACCAGAAGGGTAGGGAAAAGAGGGGGAGAGCAAGGGAGAAAGGGGGAACCAATCACAATTATTGACACATAACCATACACCCCTCTACAGGGGGAAGAACAACAGAAAAAAAGGGGGAAGGGAGCAGTCGGTGTGAGAGATGAAAATAATAGCAATGTAAAATCTCTCGGGGTTTGGGGGTGGTGGGAAGAGCTGATACTTAGGGCTCAATAGAAAGTAAATGTCTAGAAAAGAATAAGGGCAACATATGTACAAACATGCCTGATTCAACTGGTGTATGGACTGTAATAAAAGTTGTAGGAGCCCCCAATAAAATGATTAAAAAAAAAAAAACAACCTTCAGAAATAGTAAAAGGAGTAATGATTCCCCGAGGGAGCAGGAAGTGGGGAGAGGGGAAGTGGGAATGGATAGCAATGACAACTGTATAACCCCACTCAAGAGGAAGGAATAACAGACTTTTAGGTGAATGGATACATTGATGGTGTAAGACATGGAAATAGTAATAATAATGGTTTCTGGGGGATAGGGTGTGAGAGGGAGGAGATATATGGAGAGCTGATAGCAAAGAGTTCAAGAAGAATGAAGATGTTTTGAATCTGATGGTAGCAGCAATTGATCTAATTGATGCTTGATCTAATTAAATTATGGATTGTTATAATCTCTGTAAGAGCTCCCAATAAAATGATTTTCAAAGAAAGAAAATATGTGAGAGAGAGAGAGAGAGAGAGAGAGAGAGACGCTAACAAGCTTTCCCACGGCATCCATTCTATTGGAAACAGGCCCCAATCTTGAGCAAGCTTCCTATCAATTGAAGTGGTTACATTGTGTAAGATGGCATCATGAGGGGATTACTATTCAGTAACTGTCCAATCACTGAAAACCCTGGCCTAGCCAACTTGACAAAAAATCTTAACTATCATAGTTACAATGAGTTGGAATCCATTCAAAGGCAATGAGTTTGGCTTTTTTGAGGTTTTTTTTTAATAGCATATTGGCTCATCTCTTAGTTTTTTGTACTGTAGTCGCTTGCATATTGCTGTGTTGTTGGAAGCGATTTAACCAGAATTTCATGTACTAGCAGGGTAAACCATGGTGGACAGGTTTCAGCAAAGGTTACAGATTAAGATAGATTAGGAATAATCGCCTGGAGATCTGGTTCCAAAAAGTAAGCAACAGAAACCGTACGGATCACAAAGAACATTTTACAGCTTGCTTTAGACATGGTATTAAGGAAGATCCATCACTGGGGGAGAACATGATGTTTGTGGAGTTGAAGGGCCAGCAAGGGTGAAGGAGATTTTTGATGAAGTGAATTGGCACAGTAACTGAAATGATAGAATCACCATACTAGTGATCGTGAGGATGACACAGTTCCCGGCAATGTTTCCTTCTGCTATGCACAAGGTCCCCATGAATCAGTTGACTCTGGAAGCTGACTCTTTAGTAGTTGACTCTTTGGATTTGACATCACATTGGCATTGATTAAAGAAAGGATAATGGCCACTCAGTGTCTGAGGGAAGAAAATGTACCCCCATTCATTGCTATAAAAGGGGTATAACTTTTCTGATGGGTAATTAGGCTGTGCTTGTGAAAATTTTGAAAAATTTATACTCATTGAACATACTTACATACTATAGTTATTGAGGGTTTCCACAATGCACTGGTCAACACCAAGGGGAAATGTTTAAAGTTTAAAACAAAATGCAGGTACCCAAATAATAGGTTTCTTCGTCTTTTTTTTTTTGCTTTAAAAATGATAATGGTGATTATGAGCTCTTTTCCTCTTAGTGCTAGTTTTGATTTATAAAATTTTCTAACATACGCACGAACTTAATAAGGAAGCACGTTATTCAAAAACCCTCTGATAAGACGTGAGGTTTGTTTTTTTTTAAATCATTTTATGGGGCCTTGTACAATTCTTATCACAATCCATACATCCATCCATTGTGTCAAGCACATCTGTACATTTGTTGCCATCATCATTCTCAAAACATTTGCTTTCCACTTGAGCCCCTAATATCAGCTCCTCATTTTCCCCCCTACATCCTCACCCCCCCTCCATCATGAACCCTCCATAATTCATAAATTATTATTTTGTCATATCTTATGCTCTCTGACGTCTCCCTTCACCCACTTTTCTGTATATATGCATCTTGGTAGCAAGTACAGAGGCCTTGTTAGCATGAAGGAATAGGCAAGTAAAGGAGCTGGGATGGAAGTCAGGGTGGAGTTGGTCATGTTGAAGCCAGCTTCCATGGACAGGCAAGATTTGTCTGTTGGAGGTGAGGTGCACTGCCAGAGCAAAGCTCCTTTGGCTGTTCTCCTCCCCCCTTTCTCCCAAATTTGCTTTGTTTCAGAAGAATAACTATTGATGAGGAAGTCATGCATTTAAATCCAACATTACATGTCACTGAAGGTTTGATTTTTTGTTGTTGACGGTTTAAATCTGGATGAGATATATAAAGAAAAAACAAAATTCTAACCTTTTGTCCATGCCAAACCCATTGCAGATATTATTTCCCTATAGCCCTGTACTAGTGTGGGTACTTTAGAGAAACAAATCCACAGAAACTTATGTATAAGAGAGAGTTTTATATAAAGGGTAAGTGCACATCAAGAAAATCTCTCAACCCAGTGCTGCCCAAGTCCACAAGTCCAATATTAACCCATATGTCTGACACCAATCCACAAAACACACACAATGATGCTGACTGCAGGAGGAAAGCAGGGTCAGTGATTGTATAAGCATCTCAGCGCTGGCAGGGCTCTCCACACAGCTGCGCCTGCACCCAGGGCTGCTTCAGGGTAGGTTCATGTGTCGTGTAGGAAGTGAGCCTTGCCAGCTGAAGCAGGGAACTGGCTAAGGCAGCTGCACCCTGGTCTGACCATCAGAAGGCAAGAGACCCGAGAACTAGAAAGGCGAGGTTCACTGAGCCACATATCCCTCTTCCCTTCAATTAACCCCACATGTGTTTTTCGGCCAGATTGGCACAACGAACTAACTATCTCAATCCACGCCTTGCCAATTTAGCATGTGTACATAATTCTTTAGCCCCACAATTGCAATTAAGTACACCTTCGCCTTAATCCTATAATCCTGTGAATATGTTCCCCCACCGAAGAAAGTTTGTAAGCCCACCACTACAAGCCCCATGGCAGATACATATCAGCCCCATAATTGAACATACTAGCATAGGGCACATAGGTTAATAAGGGGATGTAAGATTGTTTTCTTGATCTACTTCAATGGGCTTTTTAAAATTAAAGTTTGCACTCGTTGATGCTCTATTAGATGATCAACTTTTAATGATTAAAGTATTAATCTGTGTTTTGTTCTTTATTTTTCCATTGAGTAGGAAATTGATAACATTCTGTGTTGTCAAGAAAGAATGAAGCTACACTTGGACAAGGCTATTGCCCAACTTGCGTAAGAGTTTTACCTCTACAGTTTATAATCTATTGCTTTTTTCAAGCTTCCATCCAGATCTCCCAGCGTTTCTAAGACTACACGCACACATACGCAGGCACAAAAACATATTTTTATTTAAAGGTGAAGATGAGTACTTGGAGACATTTTCTCTAAATTTTTATTTGAAGATATTATTTTGACATGCTGTGTAAAGGATTTCGGTCTTAAACTTTGAGCTTGGATAAGGTTTCTTTAAACTCAGAATACTTTCGTTCTTTGATAAGAGACTGATTTGTGTATATTCAGTCCTAACCATTTGTAGTTGAAAAAGCAATGAATTATTTTGCGCTTGTGCTTATTTCCCATATTTTCAAAGAGAGTCAGCCTTCCCTGATCACATATAGACCCCAGGACACTGCCTGGTGCTCTGATTACACCTAGCAGCAGCCATCTGGGCCCACTGGTTGGTGATTTTATGTCACCCTACTGCCCAACAGAATACAAATCCATCAAGAATGTTGGCTGAATTTTCTAAGCAATATCAAACCTCAAACCCACTGCCATTGAATTCATTCTGACTCACAGTCATAGTGAGCACTCAATGTTTATGGTGGGTGGGTGGGGTCATACTAAGCAACGTTAGCAGCTGTCTATATTTTACAAGTGTTGATTGGGTGTGCTGCCCAACATGAATAAAAAGATCAAGTCCATGCCTAGCTCAGTATGGTTCAAAGAATTGTGTTCTTCTTGTCTAGGACCTCATCCTCGTGTCCTTTCGTTGTCTGTAATCTCTGCTTATTCTCTATGTCATTCTTTTCTTTTCTTGGCCTGCATTGTTCCACACTGAACAGCCATCTCTCCGTGTTAATTCTCATTAGAAATGGCCCAATTCCAGTCTTATGGAAGGCCTTTGCATAAAGTTCTGTTTCAGCATATGCACTCATATGGGATGGACTTCATGCACAGGATCTTGTGGTGACCCATGTAAGGAACATGACTTTTCTTAACAACTTTTTACTGTGAATTAAGTGAAGGTTTACAGAGCAGATCATCTGTTTTACATCGAATAATTCATGGGCATGTTGTTTCAATTACTGCATTGCATTTCCCTCAATTTATCACCCCTTCTCCCACTCCCTCCCTGTGTTTCCTCCTTTCCTGTCCCCCTGAGTTTTGTCCTTGGGCAAATGCTGCATCTTGATCTTAAGCAGTTGATTATTCTTGGGGATGAGTTCAGTTTCAGGCCCGAAGGGTGACTAAGGGCTGTAGTCTTGGGGATTCTACCTATCTCTATCCAAACAGTAAGCCTGGTCTCTTGATTTTGAGTTTTGTTCCACATTTTCGCCCACTCTACCTTGAGCCTTCGAATTGGATTATTTTTGGAGCAGTGGGTAGTGGTAGCCAGGCACCATCATTCTTCTGGTCTCAGGGTTGTGGAGACTGATGTTTACATGGTTCAATAGCTCACTGGACTCATTGTTTCCTATGCCTTTTGATTTATATTACTCTCCTCTGCATGAGGGAACACTAATAATTACACCTTATATGGCTGCTCATGTATTTTTAAGACCCTAGCAGTTCTTCTGCAAAGTAGGATGTGCAACATCATCTTGCTGAGCTATGTTCTACCAACTGCCCTTGGTATCTCCTAAGTCTATGATCCTAAGCCCCCAGACCCAGTGTCTCCTTCCCTAAAGGTGTTTAGTTGTCTAAAACGTTCTTCATGACTTGCCCCTGTAAGGGAGCATGATTTTTCTTCAATGTACAGTGAGCAAGGTGCCACCTCATTTTCCTGGCGCTGGCTTCTCCGGGATCCTGTACCTCTAATTGTTCTGATGGGCAATGGTGCCGGGCTTTTCCACTCCCAATTGTTTTGGCAGGAACAATGCTGTCCTCCACTTTAAATCCCAGCTGTCACCAGGCCCTCGTGAGGCAGCAATTTGGTGGTCATGATTCTCTTCATATACGTGCTTACCAGACAGGTTGATAAGGTGCTGCTTTGAACTCTTTCCTAGAGACCCTCAGGTCAAATCAAAGGGACACCAGCAGCCTCCTCTTGTCAAGAGTGCTAGCTCAAGAGAGGGAGCCGATGGAGACTGTTGGTCCCAGACTGGAAATGATAAAGGTGTTTTAACTGTCCAGTCTCTTGCTGGTATAGTTAGTGGTAGAATTCCCACATCCTGACTTACAGCAAGAGACTGGACACAGAAAGAGTAAGCAGGGGCTATTTTCTAAGATTCCATCTCTTCCCATGCATTACCTTTACCATTCACAAATTGTGGATCACTTACACTGTACCATTCGTATTTCCACTTTACGGAAGGAGTGAAAAAGATCGCTGACAGGGATGAAGGTGACAAGAATACGGTAAAGGGTATTCATTCATTTAATAAATTGGGAACGATATTTTTTCTCTCAATGCCAAGACCATTTCTGTATCCTGGGGGTACATAAATAATTAAGATCATCTAGCAGACCTGCTTTTAAGATACTATCGATAAGAGCTTCAAAAGAAATGTGGAAAATTCCACTCTTCCAAAAGCTTTGGTGAAACCTTTCATATGTTAGCAACTCCCTAGTTTTGGCTTCCAGTCCTGATCTCTCCAGAATTCTAACACCCCACTTGATATCTCTACGTTTAAAGGACACTTTAAATCCAACATGGCTTCAGCTGAACTATCTTTTCTTTAACCTAACAGGAAGTCTGTCCCATTTGATAAAAGTTTGTTCTTCCAATTACTCAATTTTACCTCTTGTTTCTCAATGAGGTTCTGATTTACTGGCGATCTTTTCTTGGTCATAGCTGCAAAACACATTTAGATTCTGAACACTTCCCCCCTCCTTTACTGCTACCCCTTGGTCCAAGCTGCTATTGTTTCTTGCCCAGACGACTGCAAGGGCCTTCTCGTGGTCCTCAAGGGTCCCTCCTGTCTGTCTGCACCCCAGCACTGGAATGATCCTTTGAGGTGGTAAGCAAATGACCTCCTCTTTTTGGAATTAAACCTGAATTCTTACAATGGTTACCAAAGACCTACAGGATCGGGCCCTTTCCTTTCCAAGTCTTTACCCAAAGGTCTTCCTCCCAGCAGGACCTCTTGGAACCTGTGTGGGATACCAGCCCCTTTACTTCTTCCTAGAATGACAGTTGACCTTCAGTTCCGATGTCCTGGGAACCTTCTGAGCCTCATCATGACTGCAAACGGAGGTCACTCTCAGTGGGCAGAGAACTGAGTTCTAAATGTTTCACAATGTTTGGGGGAGTAAAACCCAAGGAGCAGACAACAGGTGTGGCACTGTAGAAGAGGAAAAGGGAGGAGAGGAAGGCACAGAGCTGGACAGTGACTTTCAACCAGTGTCCTGTCTGGAATAGTCTGTGTGGTGAGATGATGGGCTGCCAGGCATGGGGCTGGGCTGCGCATCACCAACTCCCAACCTGCTCCGTGACATGGGCAGGATGTGGGGAGTAAAGGTTTGCAGGTCCCCCCTGCAGTGAAATCTCCCAACAAGGCTCCCCGGATTGCAGAATCTGGCATGGGCTGAAGGAGACAGGAGGAGAGCAGTCATGAGGGGACGCAGCTCAAAAGGGCTACTCTGCTTGCGTGTATGAAATCATGACCTCTACTTGAAGCTCTGTCTCTCTTCTTTATGTTCCAGCTCGGACAGAGCCTCCCAGCATGAGCTGGAGAAAGACCTGAGTGACAAGCAGGCGGCCTACCGGATCGATGACAAGTGTCACCATCTGCGGAACACCTCCGAGGGCGTCAGCTTCTTTCGGGGGGTGGAGAAGGTCGATGCCACGTAAGTCGGGCACAGCGCCGGCGTTGCTCGGGTCGCCTATAACACGAGCTCTCTGCTTTCAGAAGGGTGTGGCGCCGCTCACAGGTGCTCCAAAGGGAACAACGGCTAAGAGGTGGAAATGAAGGAGCATCCTTTGAAAAGACTTAAGTCACAAACCATGTTTGAAAAGATACTTTGGTTGCTTATGTCTATAACTAGGGACATAACCCTCTGCAATGCAGAAAGCCCAGAAATGCCTCAGGGAAATCAACTATTGCCAGTGTTTTGAATGTACTGTGTTCAGAGGGATATGGGTTGAAAAAACAGCTTGACCCTTTTCTGACTGCCGCTTGTTTCCTTTGTGCTGTTTTGACAGCAGATTCCTAGTATATTGCTGTTCTTATTAGTATTTCTTTGGCTAGTCACGAGGTTAGATATTTTTCAGGTGTTCCTGGGCAGGAGGGACACACTTGAAAGGGACTGACACACCAATACCTATTATTGAGCCATTTGGTTTATTCCATGGAGAACACGGTTAGCAGTAACAGAAGCAACAATTGAGAAAAGCTGGAGATATGCTTACCTCAGACGTTTACATTTTATGTCCCCAAATCATTGGAGTCAGCAGGGTGGAGCTGGCCTCTGATTCATGGTGACCTCTTGCACCATGGAACAAAATACTGCCGATCCCTGCATCAGCCCCATGATTGGGTATGGATCCACGGGGTGTTCACGGATTGATTAAAAACCCAAAACAAAACAAAACAAAAAAGCTAGACCTTGCTTCCTATTCTCTTTGTTTGGAAGCTCTGCTGAGACCCGTTCCTCAGCCAAGCAGGGACACATGGTGGTGGCTGTACAGGAGGTGCACTGGCTGGGAATCAGAATCACATCTCCCACCTGGAAGGCCAGGGTTTTACCACCAAACCCTCATGCCAAGCAAAATCAAAACAACAGCAAACAATGAAGAAGAGTGTTGTGAGTTTATTTGGAGGAAGGGGTGCCTACAGATTGTCTCCATCAGTTCATCTTTGTCACTGGCGTCTTCTACTTTCTCCTCTCAGGGTCTCAGTGCCCGAATCCTGGGCCAAATTCACCGATGACAATATTCTTCGCTCCCAGAGTGAACGTGCAGCCTCAGCCAAGTTAAGAGATGACATTAATAACCTCTTGGTTGTGACGGCCAATGAAATGTGGAATCAATTCAACAAAGTCAACGTGGCTTTCACCAACCGCATTGCTGAGACAGCAGATGCTAAGAATAAGATTCAGATTCACTTAGCAAAGGTAAGCCAACTAACTCCCGGTGGTATGCCTGAGGTCACCTGAACAGAGCAGGGTAATCTGGGACCAGTAGGCACCATAAAGCACACGGCCATGCAGAATAAGCCACAAAGCCACGCAGCATATAAAAATGAAAAACAGTGCAAAGCATGCCATTCATTTTAACCACATAGCCAAGTGTAAAAATAAAGTGAAATCCTTTGGCTTGGGGATTGTAAGGAATGCACTATGTAATGGAAAATTCATAATATTTAACAGAACCAAAAACATTATTAAAGTTTAATGAGCCATCATATGTGACGAGGAAGTGAACTTATTATGGGACCATATGGTAGGATTGTTCAATATTGAGTTACTTTGAACCCTCTTTCCAGAATTCAGAACGAGGCACAGGAAACGATTTGGACGTTTGGGGCCTTTCTGGTGGTGGCCTTGTGAGGTGCTCTACGTATAAAGACTTCACATGACAATTAAATGAGGGGTGCAAGCAGAGTTTCTATTTTTCAAGCTAAAAAGGAGTTCTCTCTTTACTTATTTTTAGTCTTGTAAAAAAGGTTTTATTGACACTTCATCCACCTATCATACCATTCAATGGTTCCCTCATACCAAGAAGAGTTGTACCATCATCACCACAACCGATTGAAGGGCATTTTCTCCTTCCGTGTCCTCCTTGTTATTTGTCTAATTATGTTTTTCAATTGTGGCAAAATTATACCTAATACAACATTCTCCCATTCAACAGCTTCTGCATGTATAATGCAGTCTCATAGATTATACATGTTGTACAACCATTATTGATAGCCCTCTCCCAAATTGTCCCACCACCATTAAAATAAACTCAATGCTCCTCCACCCATGGTAACCATAGGTCAAGTTTCATTTCTTTTTTTTTCTTTTAGTAGTTTTCCTGATAATAATATTCATGCATCATGCACTTCCATAGAGAAATGGCCTTTGAAAAGAGATGTGTATACATCATCACAATCAGTTCTAATGCTTGCTCCCACCTCCATTTTCAGTGTTTACATTCTGATGATTTCTGTGGATTATGCTGTGTGTGATTTTTGCTTTCTTTTCTTCAAATCTCTAAGCACTTGGGCACGTTGCTCTCAGCCAGTGTTGAGGGCATTGTGTTTTCAGACTCTAGCGACTTTCATTTCCTTCTCATGATAGCTTATTCTGGCAGCACTTGAATGTGGAGCAAGATGGTGCATCCAGTGAAGGGTATAGAGCGATATGAAATGTAGCTTGCGCCCCCAGAAAGCTCGTGTTTATGGAGATGCATGCAATGAAAAGGATGACCAACAACTGATAACAGTAGACGCTTACAATTGTGGTTGGCAATTCACAGACGCAGCAAGTATTGTTAGGGTTCATTGTGGATGGGGTGACCTCTTGAGCCAAGCCGTGGGGATTGATTTCAGGTCTGTAAGAGCCCGGTCATGCCAGAAGAGATGATCTATGTATTGAGAGAGGAACGTAGGCTAGTTAGAGCCAGAACATGTTTTCGTGGTTGCTGGAGGCTGTTGAGTCAGTTCTGCAGCAGAACAAAATACCTCCAGTCCTGCACCATCCTCACCATTGGCCTCTGTCTGTGAGGTCATGGTCGCAGCCTCTGGGTCAATCCACCTTATTGGGGACCTTCCTCTTTTTCGCTGCTTCTCCACTTTGTCCAGCATGATGTCCTTCTCCAGAGAGTTGCCTCTCCTAATAGCTTGTTCAAATCTCACCATCCTTGCCTCTAAGAAGCATTCTGACTGTACTTCCTCCCAGACAGATTTGTTTGTCCTTTTGGCAGTCCACAGCACTTTAAAAAATTTTCAGCAACGCCATAAGTCACACGGATCAATTCTCCTTTAGCCTTCTGTAGTCACCATTCAGCTTTCACATGCATCTGCGGTGATTGTGGAAGGCATTGATGGGAAGGGAGGGTTGGAACACACAAGCAACGGAAGCACAGATCTCAGCGTCCTCCTGAATGAGAGGGCGGGGCTGGATTCGAGCCGGGCTAGCAGAGAAGCAGAGCCACATAGGAACTGAGTAGAAGCCCTGAGGCTGCTACACTGGTTTGTTTTAGCAGCTGAGGCCCACAACAGAGAGGCCTGATGGCAGAGAGAAAGCAAGAGAACTGAGTGGGGAGCAGAGGTAGGGGTACTAGGCCAGTTAGAGGCAAAGAAGCCTGCTGGCAGAGGAGCTAACCACTGGGAGCTGCTGTGCCTGTTAGAAGGGAGTGAAATTTTCTCCATGTTCCAGACCTTGTCTGTGGGCTTCTTCATCCCGACCCTGAGTTGTTCATGTTAGCTCCAACTTGATCCTGATCCCACATTGTCACCTGTTGATTCCCTAATGAAGCATGCCGCTGTGAGTCTGGTCTATGGGTTCTGTCTGGCCACTTCCCTGGATTGTGGAACCCTTCAGAGAATCTGAGAGTGCCCTGGAGAAACGATGGCGAAATGGGAAGACAGAGATAGGCCTAAGCTCTGCCTCCCAGCAACCAGCGCTGTGCCGATCCTGGTGCTGTTCCTCCAGGGATCGAGAGAATTCGTTGCTTGCTGCATGGCAGCTGCATTGTGCGTTCCTTCATTCAGCAGAATTGTCTTGACTCTATTCGTGGTACTGGGCTGCGCATGCTGGGGTGGGCACGTCTGAACCCCACACGGACTCTGCCTCGTGTTTGCGTGTGAGGCAAGACGCGTACACATTTAACCATTCGTCAAGAAACGACAAGTTCCATAGAGCCGCAGAAAGGACCCTTTGGAGCCACAGAGAAAGCACCAAGGTTATGTTGCCCAAGTCGTCCTCAATCGCTACTCCATGTAGAAGGTGGCATCTAAGGAGGTCTTCGCGTGGGAACCATGTAGGTTTTTAGCAGGCTGATGAAAACTTAGAAGAGAGTCAGCGCGTCAGTGCCAGACGTCAGAATTTCGGAAGGGTGGCACGTGAGGTCCTATGATTCTGAGACCTCTCTAGGAGGGACACTCTGAGCGAAGCTGCCCAAGGGCAATACCAGGCACTGAAAGCACGAAGAGTGGTTAGAGAGAAAGGCTGAGATGTCGGCAGCAGCCGGCCGATGAGAGCAAGTGCAGCGGAGGCTTTTAAGGCGAGGGAGCGATGGGTGAGGATGCGGTGCCTTTGCGAGTGCGGCCTTAGCCACACACTACATCCAGTGGTAGAATATTGGTGCTTTCTGGAGACCGGGCATTCCGAAAATGAAGGGAGAAGCATATGCCATTCGTGGGATATATTTGGCATCAAATATCACGAGAGGGACTGGGGAGGGTGGTGGTAATGACAGCAGTCTCTGTTTGGTTGGTTAACGCAGTCCTTGGGCATGCCTCCAGGCCACAGGAAAGGAAGCAAGGGAGAGGGAACACACACACTGTGGGGGACTTGTGAGGAAGGGGGGTTTCCAAACGCAGGTCCCTACGGGAGAAGAGCTCTCAGAGTTCAGAAGAGGTCTCAAGAGGGAGAGGAGAACCCAGGGAGGGGTCCAGGTTTATGCAAATTGGGGAAACCCCTTGAAGAATAAAAGAATTAGGGATGCTAAGTGGTCAGTTCCTTTCTCATGCAAATGAGGGACCCCAGAAACTTAAATTTGATTCATTTCAGGGCAAATCCTCCACCAGGAGGAACAGGTCTTGCTGAGGTTGGTAGGAAGAGAAAGTGGAGCCTTAAAAGGCAAGGGCATATTGGCATGAGGAAGGAAGTTAGGCCAAATCAGACTTGATGTGTTCTCCCTTTTGTCAATGTTAACCACAGATGTGGCCTAGCGAGCCGGGGAGGGAGAAAGCCCTGCTTAACAGCTCTGAACCTTCCCATGGGGTTAATTTTCCCACCCTGGCTGCTTCCAAACTACAGGCATGACATGGCGAAACCTGGACCTGAGAATTGGCAGCTCTCCAGAGTGGGTGCAAGTCAGCTTCCCAGAGCAGGGTTGGGGATGGACAATGCTCTTTATGACTCAACCTCGGCAGAGGACAAAGCAGCAAGAAGGGAGCAGGCTGTTGAGGGGATCACACCCAAACCTCTGGCCTGCCCGTCTCTGTTACAGACCCTGCAGGAGATCTTCCAGACGGAGATGACCATCGAGTCCATTAGGAAGGCCGTTCGGGAAAAGTCAGCCTACCTGAAAGTGGCTCAGACTCGGCTGGACGAGCGCACCCGGAGACCCAACATCGAGCTCTGCCGAGACCTGGCTCAGTTACGGTAAGAGGGGACCACCACCCTCATGCAGGGGGAGTGGGTAGGAGTCAGGCTCTGTCTCTGCTTGGTACAGCCTGCCAGCCTGACTGTACGTCTGGGCGGTTCAGAAAGGCTCTGCGTGTCAAAGCACTGGGAATTCAGAAGGGGCACAGGGTCTCTCTGAGTTGGGATTGACTTGATGGCAGTGACTTTTTCTTCTTTCTACCTATAATCTATATCTATCAGCCAGCTATTACAGATACTCCTCAGTGTCATGAGACTTCTTTAGAAGGGTTCGTAGGCAGTTAGCCTGATTCAGTAAGGCCGAGGTTTCTGGAACCTTAACCCTTTCACGGGAGTTTCTGGAGCAACACCTCTCTCCTATGCAGCTGGTGGCGTGGCTTTCTGTCTATTTCCCAGTGCTCATGAGAATACAGGGAGCCCTGTGGGGGTGGTGGGGTTGGGGTCGGGCTGCTAGACCACAAGGGGAGCAATTGGAACCCACCATGCTCTGCAAGAAAAAGATAAGGCTTTCTGTTGTTGTAATGATTTGCAGTCTCAGAAATCCAAAGGGGCAGTTATCCTCTGTCTCATCGGCTTGCTATGAGTTGGAATGGGCTCGATGACAGTGGGTTTGGTTTTGGTTTTGACTGAGAGTGCAACTAGAAACAAAACCCAGGGCTGACCAGGCCCGTTACCAATTGCCAGTGACTTGATTCTGACTTACGGCAACCCATGCGTGGATCAGAGTAGAACTGGGCTCCAGCGGGTTTTCACTGGCTGGTTTCTCAGAAATAGATTGCCAGGCTTTCTTCTTAAGTACCTCTGGATAGACTTGAAACACCCACCTTTTGGTTAGCAGCCAAGCATTGTAACTGTTTGCACTGCCTGGGGACTGCCCTGGAACGTTCCCAAACCCAAAGCAAACTCACTACCATGGAATCAATGCCAACTCAGGGACCCTATAGAACTGCCCGTGAGTTTCTGAAGCAGTAGCACTTTCCAGGAGTAGAAAATCCATCTTTCACCCTTAGACCAGCTGGTGGTTTTGAAGTGCTGCCCCTGCACATCCCAGCCCAGTGCATAACCACTGCGTCACCAGGGCTCCGGGGTGGTGGTGGGATAACATAGGCAGGAATTGGAGAGGCAGATGTCAGGAGAGGGCTTCACGAGGCCCGGCTGAGAGAGATGGTAAAGGCTGGGGACTTGTCAGACAAGGGACTGTGGTACCACATCCAATGGCCCATTTGCTCTCCGTGGCCTCTCTTTCAGCAGCCACTTTTGCGTGTCTGCTCTTGTCCCTGGTCTTGCCACTAAGAGCAGACTCCCAACCTGGAAGTCTCTGATGGTCTCATTTAGGCCCCTCTCCCTTTGTTCTGTTCTCAGTGTGCACAGCAAGCGGCTGGTGCTCATCAGACACAGCTCCCGCCCATTCACGGAGGGAGGAGGAGACGCAGCCCTTCATCTGCTAACTCTAGCTGCATTTCTCGTGATTGGACTTTGGAGAGTCCTTTTCAGATGGGCTTGTGAGGAATCGGCCGACTTTTTTCCGCCCCACATGTGGCTTCCTTTCCATTTTCCCAATACCTGTCAGTGCGTCTCTCCTCCTTGGATGCTATCACTGCTGTTCTGAGGCTCCGAGGCGTTCCAAGCAGACGTGGTAAACTTTATGGCCACTGGCAGCACTTAAATTTTAAAAATGCTTCCAGGTTCAGTGGAGAAATGCTGATGGTCCTGTCTTTTATTGGGTCTCAGGATGGGATTGTCTTATCACTGTGAGGGATTTTTCATAAGGCAAAAACTCCTTTGAACTCTGCCAGAGAGGCCAGTGGTGGGTCGAGGAAGTGGGTTTTCTAGTGAGGAAGGAAAGGGAGAGTTTTGAGAGGTCAAAACTGGCAAAAATAATAAAAGAGAATGATACTGTTAATAACATTGTTGTTAGTTGCTGTTGACTTGTCTCTGACTCAGGGCAATTGTATATAGAACAGAATGAATCACTGCTCAGTCCTGCCCCTTCTTTGTGATCGTTGGTGTTTGAGTTCATTGTTGGGATTATTATGTCCCACAGAGGATTTCTTTTATTTCCATTGCCCTGCTACTTTACTAAACAAAGGTGCCTTTTCAAGCAATTGGTCTTTCCTGATGGTGTAACCAAAGTCAGTGAGTTGAGGATTCTCCGCCCTCACTTCTAAGGAATACTCTTAATCTGGTTGATTTCTTATAGGATGATCCACTCATTCCTTTGTCAGCCCATGGCATGTAGATTTGATATGGTTTTTGTGTTTTTTTTACCAAGACCACAATTTGGACACACCCGTTCTTCTGTCTTCCTTTTAAAGTCTCTGATGGGTCAGGTGCACGTAAGTCATCAAAGTGACATGTTGGCTTTGGCAGCAGATTTGCCCCATGGAACACGTGGCGGTTTTGACTGCTGCTTTCTTGGACAAGGCTTGCGGATCTAAGTAAAATGAAGCTGCTGATGCCTTCAACAAGTATATAGGCGATCACTTATTGATCTTCTTCTGTGCTGGGCATTGTGTTAAGTACTTTTATAGAATTGCATTCATCATCTTCATTTTACAATGGGGAAAATGAGGCAGAGGAGGGGTGAAGAGATTCTCCCCAGATCTTCTCTGATACTAACAGAAAGCTTCCATTGGAATGATTATCTGTCTTCCTGCGGAGCTCTGTTCAACTGGAGCAACTGTTGCCTCTGCGGTCCTTTAGAGGATCGGATCCCCCCCCCCTCATGTACCTGCTCTCACTGGACTTTCTCAATGTCTGTATGCCAAGCAGGCACGGTACTTCATCTCTTTCTCAGCGATGATGAAACTGAGGTTCACCAGGGAGATCATGACTGGGAAACATTTTGAACATAGAGTATTACGCCATCTGAGTTGGATGCTCGGAAGCAGGTGTTAGAGGATATAGGAGCAGTCTTCCTTACTTGGACACCCTGCATCTGTCCGAGAGGAGCCTGTTGTCTTAGCTATGGACACACAGGATTTCACCCCTGCTGTGAGGTAGGCTCTGGGTAGGGCAGAATTGATTCCATGGCATTGGGTTTGGTTGTTTGGTTTGGTGATGGTTTCAAAGTGAGCTCCTTAGCAACCTTCCTCCTGTTGCGCTCACTCTCTAGGAGAAGCGGCCCTCCATGACTGAGGCCGCATGGACCCTTCAGAGCTCCCTCAAGGGGTCCTTAGTTTCGGAAGATTCTGGTAGTGGAAGGATGCCCACTTGGCCGGTTAGGATCGGAAATGAATTGTGACTTTAAGCAAACATTTTGAAGAGAAACTGAGCTGGGATTTCATTCTCCAAGAATTTCTGCAGCATCGTCAGCAGTAGAGACGGAAATAAGTATATCATCCAAACAGCCCTTAGGTAAACACAGGGTCCCTTTTCAAAAGGATTTCGAGAACCCCCTGAAGATGGCTTTGGGAGTTTTCAAACAATGAGGCCTTCACAGCTTAGTCTGAGAAGCTGAATGATTTTCTCCTTTTTTCCTCCCCCTTGCACAGTGAAACTGAATTTGCCTTTCCTTTCCTTCCTGTGGGCTTCAAAGCAGGCCCGATTCCTTGGTGTATGACTTTCAGGACAAAACCTAGTTTTGTCTCTGTGAAGATTTCTCATGAGAATCTCCTGGCTCAAACTGTGGTCCTGGGGTAGCCACAGTAACATTTCAGTCGATGTTTTTGGAGTAGGGGGAGGGAAGGTTTATTTTCTTTATTAAAATCACTATTCTGAACAGTGACAGGAATAAAAATTTAAAAATCAAGGAAGAAAAAAGAGCACAGGGTCGGGTGAAGAATGAGGACAATAGCCCCTGTGGCTGCAAGACGTGAAACTTCATTCACAATTTTCTGAGCAGGCTCACGAAGGGATTCCAAACCATGGCATTATGGGTGGCAGGCCCAGCCAGACTCGAGTTCGTTCCTCCAATCATCTTGACACTTGAAAAGCAAACACATAGTAGCAGCATGACTTGAATGTTCCTCAGTCCTGCTGTTCTGTAAAAGCACAAAACAAACAACCCAGGGGCGATGGATGTTACCACAGCAGCTCTCTCTGAGATCCACCAAGGGCAAAAAGGCAATGGCAAAAGGACATGGGATCTTGAAAGAAAAAAATACATCTCTCTATCGATAATTAATAGAAGGTGATGCCTGTGTTTTGAAAACATGACTTTTTTAGCGTGTGCATTTTAAAAAGTCCCTCGAGAAAATTTTCCATGAGCATAGAGTCTGGCTGAGAGGAGGACTCGTCCATCATCCCACTTGGCTTCCTCCCTTTGGGTTCAGGCTCCTTTTGAAGCCAGGGAAAGCAGCCCAGGGTGGAGCGGGAAGCAAGAGGCAGGTCCAGGGAGATGATCCACAGCCCACTGCCTTAAATCACTTGCTAGACATCTGGAGCAGCCTCCCAGAAGATTTGTGTCTTCATCCCGGCTTGCTTTGAAATCCAGTGTGACTGCAGCAGCCTAGAAAATTCCCGAGATTCAATCCTCAGAGTCATGGTTACCATCTTCAGACCTGAAGACACGTGGCCACTTAGATTTAAATCCTGCCCTTCCGCCACGGAAGGTGCCCCTGGATGGGGAGGACAAACGGCACACTCAGTGCTCATGGAAAGGTGGAAGGTTCGAGATTCCGAGACAGCTTGGGAGAAAGACCTGGTGATCTAGATCTGAAAACTGAGTCCTCCTGAGTGCCCTTCTACTTTGATGTCTGCGAGTTGAAGCCAACTCACTGAAAAGAAGAAAACAGGGTTTCTAGATGCTGAAGTTGAGTTTCCAAGAGAAAAGACGTGTGAGGAGGTACGTGTTCGCTCTCTGCTTTTCAGCGCCCACTCTGGGCCCTGTACCAGCATCTCCTCCCCTTCAGCGGCCTGACTGTGATTGCCAGCGTCTTAGAAAGAAGTCCTTATTCAGGGAATTTCATCACCGTCTATCCTGCCTGTGCTTCACAGTTTGGGGCCTATTTATTGTTCTTGGCAGATTCCTGTTGGACTCATTTTTGTCAGACTCCCTAGTTCCCAGGGCTGCCTCTTTCATCTGGGCCCTGGAAAGTGGCCATTATCTGAATTGCAGAGCCATTCCCCGTGGCGCACATGATTGTTTGCTATCCCAAAGGTTGGGTGTTCTAACTCACCCCAAAACCAAAGCCAACTTACTGCTCTTGACTCAATGTTGACTCACAGTGACCGTGTAGGACAGGATAGAACTGCCTTTGTGAATTTCTCATTGTAACTCTTAACGAGCGTAGAAAGCTGATGGCTTTGAACTGCTGACCTTGCAGTTAGCAGACAACACATAACCCCTATGCCACCAAGGTTTCTCAAGTTCACCAGGAGATTAAAAACAAAAAACAAAAAAATTGTTTTAAAAATTTTAAACAGTTTTAAAAATTGTGAGTTACCTGAGGATTTTACATTTCAGAAAATCAATTTTGTAGTCAACAGTTTGAACTGCTAATCAACTGTCCCTTTCCCACTAGCTTACCTTTTTCCGCTCCTTAGAGTTCTCTCCCTCTCATGGCTGACTGTCTGTCCTCCGGCTTCTTGCTTTCTGATCCTCCCTTGCCCACATCCCCTTCCTAACCTCCATAGTCTCTTCCTGTGGGTATTCCCTTGACTTCCTGTTGTTTGTTGATTTGTTTTCATCTGTATAATCATAATGTCATACACTTATTTGCCCTTTTGTGATCGACTAATTTCACTCGGCATCATGTTCTCCAGGTTGATCCCCACCACGAGGTGCATTGTGGTTTCATCATTGCTTTTCACTGGTGCATACTATTCCATTGTATGTCTGTACCAACATCCCTTTATCCATTCTTCTGCTGATTAGCCCGCGAGATTTTGGAAGAAATCCTGACACAAACAAGGTTGCCAAGAGTTGAAGTGGATTCCATCAGTGACAGTTGGGTTGGTTGGTGGTTTTGTGAACCGCTGGAAGGGCTGTGCATGCAGTCGTGAGCAAAGTGGACCCATGAAGATGCTTCTTTCGGGGGGTTCTAGTTCATCAGGCAGTGACAGCATTGTGGGTGCTCCAGCAGGGTCGGAGCTCTCCAGACACAGCATTCGACAGTGGTTGGGTCATTAGCGTGATTGTTGTTAGCTGCTGTCAAGCCATCCCCTGAATCATGGAGATCCATGCACAATTGAGGGAAATGCTATGTGGCCCTGTGCCATCCCCACGAGCGGTGGCAGACCGGACTTCTGTGATCTATATATAAGGTCTTCGTCATTTCATTTCCAGAAAGAAACCATTAGGTCTCTCTTCTTAGTCTGTCTGGAAGTACCACTGAAATCTGTTCAGCAACATACAAGCCGCCTCCCACTTACAGATGGGCGGTGGCTGCCCCCGAAGAGCATTGACCAGGCAAGCAACCCAGGATGCCTCTATGAATGGCGAGAATTCTGCCCCTGAACCCCCACTGCCTCCACTCGCCCCAAGGTTAGGGGGGCACTTTACAAGGGAGTGAGCTTGGTGCATCCCCATCTGAGAGAACAGTTGGGTGGAGGCCCTGAGACTGAGTCCTGGGGAGCACGAGAAACAAGGAAGGGTCAGGGGGGAGGCGTGGTGGGTACACATTGTACCACTAACCACCAAGTCAGCAATTGGAAACCACCAGCTGCTCCGAGGGAGAAAGACGCAGATTTCCACTCCCATGCAGTTTCAGAAACGCACAGGGCAGTCCCGTGGCGCTGCTGTGAGTCAGAATTGACTCCGTGGCAGTGAGTATGGAGTTTGGGTTTGGAGTTTCAGTATGGGCATGATGGCTGCATCCTTCCTCGGGCATGAAAGTGCAGT
This sequence comes from Tenrec ecaudatus, assembly GCF_050624435.1. Lineage (NCBI taxonomy): Eukaryota > Metazoa > Chordata > Mammalia > Afrosoricida > Tenrecidae > Tenrec > Tenrec ecaudatus. The sequence goes on along the minus strand of NC_134539.1, from coordinate 104,624,040 downwards.
CTGGGCTGCTGGCGAGGCACCAGCTTCCACACGGCTCATTCAAGCCAGGTCAGCCAGGAGCCAGAATGTCCATGGGGAAGAGGTGCATTAACGACTGACTACCCAGGAATTCCTGACCTGCGGAGAGATGATCTGAAATGAGCCGGTTTACCAAAGCCATGCTGGGGGAGACGCACAGCGATCAAATGGAGACATTGGGGACATCCTGGACCGCTGTACTGTGCACACTCTCTGAGCACTTTGTCTCTGAAAAGCTGAAGGTTTGTCGATCCAGAGGCACCTTGTCAGAAAGGCCTACATCTGAACAATCAGCTCCTACTCTGACACACCTGGGGTCACCCCATAAATTACCAACTGGATGATGATACCATCCACCCACTCGCTGCTGGTGGGCCGGTTCGAACTCAGAGCTCCTCTATAAAGCAGAGTGGGACTGCCCCACAGGCTTTCTGAGACTGTCCATCTTTATTTGAGCAGTTGCCTGATCGTTCTCCTGCTGAGAGGCTGGTGGGTTTGAAACATCAACCTTTCTGTTAGCAGCCCGTGGTCCCACCAGGGCGCCTTTTCAGGATGATATGTGGCCAAGCACAGGAGTCCTCCTTTCTCCCTCTTTCTCACCACCCCCCACCCAAATGAAATAGCAGCTGCTGATCGGGACTGTCAGGTAGAATTGGCCTTTTACCAAAATGTACAGCATGGGAAGGTTTGAATATAGAAAGAATATGCTGCCTTCTGTGCCACGAATGTTCTGTGAGCTTCTCCTTGGTGACTGGCACAAAACTGTGCCCGATGGCAAGGATTCCAGGTTTTGTAAGGAAAACCGCAGGGAGTCCAGTTAAATTTCAATATTAGATAAGCAACGAGTGATTTCTCCGTCTAAGCTTACCCCACCCACTACACAGAATCCATATATGAAATAATACTTATGCTAACTCAAGATGCTTATACTGAAGATATGTTCTTTGGCCATCTGACAGGCAAACGTAAAGGACCTCTTGGGAGTCCTCACTGTGGGGGATGCAAACAGAAATGCCCTGGGTCCCGTCCCAAGGAACAGCAAGGGCAGTGCGCTGAAACGGACTTCTGCCCTTCTCTGTTCACAGGGATGAGGGGGTGGGGACAGGAAGTGGAGCCAACTTCCTTAATGCTGTCTGCCAAGGCTGCTGGTTTCCTTCTTGACTTCCTGTATCAATGGCATGGTGCTTACACACATGTGGGCTGTGGGTTGTGGGCTGTGGAGAGGGAGGGCAGCTTATCAGTCATCCTGGGCTTAGCTTTCTCACCAAAAAACAGAGAAGTCAGGCGTGATGATCTCTCACATTCTTGTTCCAGCTGTAAAAGTCTGTGGAGCCTACTACTGCCTACACAATAAAAATATAGTTTTCAATGACTGAAAAAAACAAAACCAAAAAAACCCTAAAACACGTAAAGAAACTCAGCCCAGCTTTGATTTTTCCCTTAAGGAAAATCCAGTGTTTAAAAGGTCTTTCTTTTAAAACACGTGATCGTTTCTAGGTTACCATGGCTCAGACTCAGGGTGACCCCATCAGAACAGGATGAAACCCTGCCAGGCCCACGGTATCCTCATGCTCACCAACATGCTTCAGTCTATTGCAGCCTTCTGACATAGAGACTCGTGTTCTCACAATTTGGCTTTTGTTGGCTGATGTTCAGAAGGAGCTCAGCCAGAATTTCATCCTCATCTTCCTCTGAAGGCTTTATTGAAATCTGCCTCCTGTGGGTGATTCTGCAGGTGTTTGAACTTCTGGTGGCAAAGCTTCCAGCACGGCCGCCATCTCAGTACAGTCCACTGAAAGACGGGGTGGAGTTTGTATAAATGTCTAAGTGTGTATTTCTCTATGTGCTGCTGCCCTGAGCACGTGGTCAGGTTGCCTTTGGGATTATGGGCTGCAGTTCATGGGAGTGGTCATTAGGACCGGAGCCACCCCACAAGCAGTGCTTCCTTTACTATTGGAAGTAGTTCTGCCCGGAGCTCCATGTGCTACCTCTTACACTCACACCTCAATAGGAGTTTAATACACATGCTCAAACTCACTGCCGTCAAGTCGGTTCCCACTCATAGCGACCGTATAAGAAAGGGTAGAACTGGCCCTGTGGGTTTCCAAGACTGTAATTCTTGACTGGAGCAGAAAACCCCGTCTTTTCTTCCACAGCGTGACTGGTGGTTTCGAATGGTTGACCTTGAGGTTAGCGGCCCAATGGTGACCTCTCAGCCACCAAGGCTCCTATTTATAAATATGCACGCCCTTAATTTAGTTCAAGCATTCCTGGGTTGTGTGAATGGTTGAGCCCTGGGTTACTAATTGAACACTTGGCCATTCAAATTGCCCCTGGAGGGGCCTTATAAGAAAGGCCTATCATTCTACTTTCAAAAAGTCAGCCCTTGAAAACTCTATGGAGCAAAATTTTAGTCTGTAATACATGGAATCACTTTAAGTCAGAGTTACTCAAATAACCCCCCCTTTTAAAAAATTTAGCTGGTGACCAACTAGTGGAAGGCGGTCTGTTCTAACCTATCTTACTCTGTTTTCCTCCTGCAGCCTTGTCAACGAGGTGTACGAGGTGGATGACACTATCCAGACCCTGCAGCAGCGCCTGAGGGACGCGGAGGACACCCTGCAGTCTCTGGTGCACACCAAGGCCACCCTGGAGCATGACCTGGCCGTCAAAGCCAATTCCCTTTACATCGACCACGAGAAATGCATGGGCATGCGAAAGAGCTTCCCGAACACGCTGCGCTTGGTCGGCTACTGTTAGGGATCCTCCACCCCGAGTGTCTTGAAATCCTAAGTAGAAGGAGACCCAGAGCACTGTTCCAGCATTTTGCCCGAGCGAGATCAGATTCGCTCATTAAAGGGATTGTACGGGTAGAAGCTTACCCAGCCTATAGTCTTGGGGAGCCTTTTATTGAATCCAAATCTTAATTCTGAGCTATGAGATGGATATAGATAGATAGATATATACATATATATATATAAATAATACAGTCTATGAACGGAGAAAATTTGCTTGTGTGACTTACTGAATGGGCAGGGGAGGGGGAATGTATTCTTTATGAGACGGCTGGGCAGGAGTCAAAGAGATTTTGAGCTGTGGCTTCGAAATGATGCACAACTAAGCAAACTGGTTTGACTGGGTATCTGTAAGACGAACTAAAATGGGTGACAGGCCTATAAAAGTGGGGGTAGGAGGGAAGACTTGAACATAAAGTGATGGGGTTTGGCCAGCCTGCTTAGGGAAAAGGATTTTATGAGAGCAATATTTGAATAACCAACGTGTGTGTTGGAGAGAGGGCATCAGACACGTAGAAGAAATGGAATGCACACGAGGCATGCAACGGGCTCTGGCAGGGACTGGAGGCACCGAAGCTGGCGGGCATTGCTGAAGTTGTGTGGCATATATCAGGGGTGACCTTTACAAGCCACTTAAAAAAATTACAAGTAAAAGTCCACCTTGGAAAGCAGAAAAAGAGCCCCAAGCAAGCGCTGAGCATTACTCATTATTGCCCACCAGAGATGCTCATGAAGACTGGTCAGCATTTTGCTGTATAGTCGGTCAGACCTTTTAAAGGGTCCTAGTGCTATGGTGGGTTAGGTGTTGAACTTCAATAGTTTGAAATCACCAACCTCCCCGCAGGAGACAGACAGAGCTTTCTGCTCGCATAAAGAGTCACAGGCTTGAAAATCATAGGGGCAGTTCCATTCTGTCCTGTCAGCTCGTTATGAGGCTGAATGGGCTTGATGGCTGGGAGTCTGGTTTGGCTTGAGTCAGTCCTCTGTCTATGAATATGTGAAAAGTATATATATTATATACACAATACACATTTATATTTACAAATGCAAAGTATTTGTATTGAAATGCATACTTAATATTTCAGATGTGCTCATACTACTGATTTGTATCCATCTCTCTCCTTGTACGCATAAGTGCTTTCTCAGGTCATTAACTCTGCCCACAAAAGAGTCTCCCTTTTTTGTTTTTAGAAATAATCGATGATGCTTATAGAAACATCAGAAAACACAAACACAGGAAGATGTTAAAAATCTTCCCTATGCTTGCTTTCACACCACACTAACAAGGTTTGTTTCGCTTTATTTATTTATTTTGTTGTTTTAAGCTAGAGAGCGAGATGTGAACCAATTTCAGTTTCTACATGTTATAAGGAAATAAGATATAATTTGTTCAGCCATTTTCACTCTTCTGAGTTGCCCCTCCTCCACAAACACGCGCTCACTGCCTGAAAAGGTGCCGGTCTGATGTGTGTGGTTAATATTGCCCATTGGGTCCCATCTGGATCACAGTTCTTAAAAGAGCATTATATTCAAGACAGACTTTTGGTACTAGATACGTTGAACCAGTGTTCAGTTTTAAGACTTGCTAGACATTTCTTTATTTCTATATTTACAAACCCGGTGACCTCTCAAGAATGGGACCCCCTAGAGAAAACCAGTTAACATGTGTAGAGCACTTACTGGGTGCCGAGTGCCTTACTCATGCCAACTCGCTCAGGTTTTTTTTTTTTCACCCTGTCACCACAGTGTCACTGGTAAATGGCATCTTATGTTGACATGATCAGAATTGTTACAGCCAATTCCCCGTGACTGGATAGTTACATTGTATCTGGCTCTTCTCTATAGCCCACACACCACCGCCTGGAAGATGTTATCAGTGGAATGTTTGGGAGCATCGGGTATCCTTTCCTTAGGATAAATGCCTGAATGTGAAATTGTCATATCAAAAATTATGCAGAGCTTTAAAAAAATGCATCATCAAATTCTGTGAGGGTGCCTGTCTTTCTGACCTTTCCTAACCCCGTGTTCGCTTCTTCACCATTTTGTAATATGCAAATTAGATCTTATTTCTGTGGTAGTTGCTCCATTGGTAACTAGCCATCCAGACTGCTGTCCATCAGCCATTTACATATATTTATGCACAATGAACTCTTCCTGTTAGTTGCCTATATCTGCTGCCTGAGTGTTGCTCTTTTCTTCATTAAGTTTTAGGAGTGTTTGCATAAGAATCATAAGACTTTGTCCTCTGTGTTGGGCATCTATCCGTAGATGCCACTGGCCTTTAGGCTTTACCTATGGTTTTAGAATGTACAGAGGTTGAAACAGATGCCTGTTTCCTTTATGATGTACAAGGAGATTCCTGAAAGTCGGTGGAAAAATGGAATGACAAGATCATGAAATTTTTCCATAGGCTGTTGAAGCCCCCTTCTCTGCCTTTGGCCGTATCCTTGGCGGTGTCATGTTTATGAGCCGGGCAGTCAACCGCAAACAGGTACAGCCTCTGAAACCCACAGGGTGGTCACTGGGAGTCGGCAGTGTCTCGATGGCAGTCAGTTTATTCGTTTGCCTTTGGTCTACTTTTGTGATTTCTAAAACGACGTGAAAATTATCCACCTGAAATGTACTTTGATATGGTGTAGATGCCTACTGATCCAGAATCTCTGGAATTGGAAGATGAGACGGCATCAGACAACGGCTTTCTCTTATTTCTCACTTGCCTGTCTTGAGTCCGGAGGAGCCTGGTGGCATAGTGGTTATGAATCGGGTGGCCCGGTGGTTATACTGATAACCACAAGGTCTGAGTCTTGCAAGGAAGACTGGGCTTTCTACTCTCACAAAGAGATACAGTCTCGGAAACTCACAGAGCCAGTTCTACCAGGTCCTATAGGGCTTCTATGAGTCAGAATCACCAATGCAGTGAGATTGGGCTGAGTCTTAATGGTGTAGTCCAGCGGTTCTCAACCTGTGGGTTGCGACCCCTTGGGGTCGAACGACCCTTTCACAGGGGTCGACCAATTCATAACAGTAGCAAAATTACAGTTATGAAGTAGCAATGAAAATAATTTTATGATTGGGGGTGGGGTCACCCCAACATGAGGAAGGCTGATAACCACTGGGGTAGTCATTTAGGTGTGGGGCTGCAACACACCAGTTGGAGCCAGCAGCCACTTGGAGGGAGCAAGAGGAGATGCTCTACTCAGATCGGCGGGGCAGTCACGGGCCGTTCTACTGTGTCCTGTAGAATTGCTATGAGCCCAAAACTGACTCGATGGTAGTGAGTTTGAATTTTGAGACCGAGTCTCTCCTGTTAGCATCTCTCTGTGTCTCTGGGCCCTGTGCCACCAACTCCAAGACCCTTTCCTCCTCTCTCTCGCCCCAAGTCTAGATCTCTTGTTGAAGGCCTTAATTGATTGCACAAACCATTTCAAAGTGCTAGCAGAGTTGATAAAAAGATGATAAGCTTGCACTTAAGGTTATTTTTGTGATCTCAGTATATAACTCGAGAAATCAAATAGTAGGCTCTGTGGTCCTCTTTGGTTTTAATGGGGAAAAAGATACATAAGGGACACCCAACCCTTAGCAATAAGAGTAACCCAGTGTGAAGTCGTCACCCTTTTTAGGCAACAGTAAGAATAAATCTACATTTCATCTACCTTGTATTTTTCACGTGTTGTACAGAGAAATTGTCTTTCCCATGAATTTTGATTTTGTTATAGTTTTGAGGAATGTATGTTGTGGCGTCCTTTCACTGGTGGAGATACTTGACGTTATGTGACTGTGATGGGTGAATAAAATATAGCCCAGACATTTATAAAAAACAAACAAACCCCAAAACAAAAACAGGCTAGTTTTCTTGTTATTTTGGTCAACTGTGGGTAAGGCCCAATTCTACAAATAAACATTTGGGTTTGAGTCGAAAATGCTGTAGCTACTTCTCAAGGGCAAATATTATGATGCTAAAACCATGAACATCCAAGACTCAGAAAGTGTGTCCCTGTTTAGAATCACAAGATCTACAAATACCAACATGCGATTTGACTTTATATATTTAGGCTCAACTATCTTTAATATTATGTGGCTTCCAAAAGGGCCGCTGGAATGCCAAAGGCTTCCACTGACCCAAGCATCCTTCAGGGTTAGCTATGCGTTCAACTGCCCTGAAATAGCCAAGCCACCAATAATTTTAGTAATTTCCATTTAGGTCCCGAGAGAGTGTTGTCATAAACACTTTTCAGTCCTGAGTTCACACTGTAAATAACTGAAGCAACGGGTCTGGTTTTAGGTTATAATTTTTATTTGCACTGAAAACAGGGATGGATTCCTTCACTTTGTAAGCCTGCCTGCCCGACTCTAAGCCCTTCGGAGGAGAAGGTGCAGCTGCTACTCATCGTTGCACCTAGATATTCCCTTCCACCCCCCACTGGCTTATCCTTTCCCTTCGAACTCTTCCCAGAACAGTTACCATTGATGCTGATGATCACGAACAGCCTTCTGGGCATAGAGCTCCGACGACATGTTCTGAACCCTGAACTAAAATCCTGGTGTCATGGAATGAATTGTGTTTGGGGGGGCCTTACCCCTAACCTTGTAGTCCACTTGGGCACTGGGTTTTCATTGTTAAGTTAAAGAGACCACATTTAAGTAGAGTGTGTGCTAAACCTAATCACTTCTGAGATAGAAAAAAACAAAAAAACAACCAGATTGGGCATAGAAGCAAGGATAAGCAAAGAGGATGCTACATGGAGATTGCCAAAGCTCCAAGAAACAAGACTTGAGATGGAAAAAAAATCATCTTCTTGAGCCAACAGAGAGCAGGTCTTCCCTAGAGCCAAACCAAACTCAAACCATTGAGTTGATTTCAACCCATAGTGACGCCAGCAGAGAGTAAATGGTCCCCGTGGATTCCTGAGACTATAACTCTTTATGGGAGTAGCAAGCCTGTCTTTCTCCCTCAGAATGACTAGTGAATTTGACCTGGACTCATGGGAACAAGACAATAGACAATTGCATCTCCAAGATGGCACCAGTGCCAGCTCTAAACCACTGGCAATGCTTTAAACTGTTGGGTGGAGCTCAGATAGGTGTGGACTGCTTGATAGGTCCTATCTAGTCATTGGTCTTGAAGTTTCCAAAAAGAGATTGGCTGGGACGATATGCATACGATGAGTTAAATCCTTGCAGGGATTGGACATTTTGCTTGGATTATATCCCTTTGGGTTCAGAAATTGTAAAGCTTCACAGAAGCAGACAACTGCTTTCAATTCTCCTGAAATGTGACTACTGGGTTTGAAGCCCTGACATTGTGGTTAACAGTTCAGTGTCTAGCCCCCTACACCACCAGGATTCCTTTTAACCTGATAGTCCGTCTCCTTTGACAAACTGAAGTTACTGTTTCATGTTTGCTTCCTATAAATAATGGCTTTTACTTTGCCGACACTTTGGTGTTTGGCTTGATCGAATATTAACATAACACCTATAAAATGTTCGAAGCCAATTGGCATATGTGTCCCATTCCTGTCATCTAAGGTCTGCCTGGAAGGAAGAGCCTATCAGCATGTGCAATAGACAATAGACAAATAATTCAGATAGACAGAACATAAAATAGGTAAAAAAAAAAAAAAAAAAAAAGCCCTGGATGTCTCGAAGTTGGAGTCCAGGCTGGAGATGCAGCAGCACAAATTCTGCCATTCCCTGCTCTAAATGGTTCAAATTCATTCTCAGCTCAGATCCTTAGCTTTCAATATCAGCAGGGTTTTGCTTTGTGTTATGGCCCATTTCCCTGAAACCGTAATGCCTCTGAATTTTGGTGGGCGTTAACTCTTCCTGCTGCTATTTTTTTATATTTTATTTTTTCAGCAGGGACCTTCTAGAAATGACACAGTGACCCCAAAAGACACTTTAGTGGCATCCTGAGAGAATATGGAGGAAGCCTGTTGGACACACAGGGAGGTTTTTGCTAATAGACTCATCATATTCCATTGTGTATGGGTAGGGATGCGTAAACTATAAAATTTATGCCTTACTTACTGTGTCTTTGTCCCTTTTACCATCCAGTTAAACTTTAAAGTGAAGTGGGATGTTTGACTAGGCTTCAAAATGGCCACCTGTTCTTTTGAGCCCTGTACAGGGATGCTTTCCCGGCTTCCACAAAAGCAGTGTGCCTCTGCAAACATGCTTTACGGGAAAGCCTATGACATAACCATGCTTGCTGAAAGTAAGGAGGACCCGCAACACCTGATGAAGTTCAAGGATTGCAGCCTTCAGATGGATTACAAACCAGCAACATCTCAGAGGGACCAACAGGTAACATTGTGAAAAACAGAGAAAAGACGAACTTTGCGCGTGGATCCACAATCAGGGCTCACAGATGCAGCAGTCAGCAAAGGATGTGCTGCAGTCAGTAAACCTGCTTCACAAGACCCCTCTCCAGTGTCGAAGAGCAAGGATGTGACCCTGTGGACTAAGGGGGGCCTGACCCACGCCGTGGTATTTTCATTCACCTCATATGCATGTGAAAAGTGGACACTAAATAAGGATGACAGAAGAGAAATTGGTGCATTTGAACTCTGGTGTCGGTGAAGAGTATCAAAATACCATAGACTTCCAAAAACAAACAAACAAACAAACAAACAACTGCTCTGTCTTGGAAGAAGTACAGCTAGAATGGCTCCTACAGCCAAGGATGGTGGACTTCATCTCGCATGCTTTGAACATGGTGTCAGCAGAGACCAGTCCCCAGGGAGGGACATCATGCTTGGGAACATGGAGGAGGGGCAGTGAAACAGAGGCAGGCCTTCAGAGACGGATTGACCCTGGGGCTGCAGCAATGGGCTCCAGCAGAGGACAACTGTGAGGATGGCCCAGAGCCGGGTGGTGTTTCCTTCTTTTGGACCTAGGGTTCCTATGAATCAGAACCAACTCAACAGCAATTAACAACAACATCATCTAGTTACTGGTAACAAAGTCCTACATATGTGTCTGGGGTTATTCCCTCACTGAAGGCAAGATGGTCATTGTGACCACTAGACCCCAGCTTTTTGATGTCAGGGGGCCCTGAAAAGAGCAGAGACGAAGCAAGCTGAGCAGAAAATAATAAGCCAGAGCCACAGCAGACAACTCCAGAGCCCCACACATACCACCGTTGGGAAGATTAAAGTTTTGATGCTTCGAAAGAATGCTGGCTGAGACAGCCGCCTTTTCCTGTTCCTTAAGGGAGATGGAGTCCTTGTTGCCCAGGTCTTGAAAGAACCTAACCACACTTCCACACAGTCACGTCCCGTCTCCTCACTAAGTCTGAGCTGACTCTGTAGTCACATAGCCAATGGTAATGGCAACACTAGGTCTAAGCTCTGTCTGTATGCTCTTGGCATGTGCTCATGGGATAGTACTTATGGGCTATTCATCATGATGGCATAGAAGAAGTCTGACAACCACCATGCCATGAGGAAGCCCAAGCAGTCATAGGGAGAGGCTCAGGTGGGAAACAACTGAGTCCCTGGTCAGTAGCTCCGATGAGCTCTCAAGTTCTGGCCACAGGCAGCCAAGTGAGTTGAGCCTGTTTGTGACCTTTCAGCTCTACTTAGCTTCAGCTGACACCATGTAGAGCAGAAGAAATGCCCAGGCAACCAGCACCATGAGAAATAATCATGTGTGGGTTTCAGCTCTGAGGTTTTGTTTGTTATACAATAGGTATCTAGAACAGGTTTCCATTAGTTTCTCATATACCAAATACTTAGGGAGGAAAAAAAGATCAGACATCTGTGGAGTGCTTGCTTACTTCTACCATATATAATGTAACAGTCTCAGGAAGTAGTGTTATTGCCACTCTGCAAGTGGAGAAACGGAGGCTCAGAAGGGTTCAGTTCCGTGCTGAGAATTACTCAGATAGTATCATGGTGGACTGAGCAATCTCCTTGGCTGACACTAGGATCTGAGCGCTCCACTCCCATTCCACACTACGAATTGCCTTCCAAGAGGGCATGCCCATCCACTAGTCCCCCTTCTGCAAAGCGGTATGCATAGTAGAGTCGGAACCAAACATCAGGGAAGATAATCCCAGGACCATCCCAAAGATGATTGCCATGAAGTGGAGGTCAGACATACTTCCACTCCCCAACCTTTCGGCCATTTATGACATCAGCTGTCCCTCTGCTGGGATTGATCTTTTGTTGTTGTTTTTCAATGGCCACACAGAGCTCACAGACCATGCTTACAGTTGAGTGTTTTATTAAGGAAGCAACAGAGCACACCTTGGAATTAGAGCCAAGAGGCTAAACCTTAGGATCAGGATCAGAAAGGGCTCTGAGTTCACAATGATTAATTCCTTGGCTACCAGCAGGAAGGTTCAGATCCACCAGCAGGTCCACGGGCGAGAAGCTCAGGCAATTTACTTCCATAAAAATTACAGCCTAGGCAACTCTGTGAGGCAGATCTGTCTGACACACGTTGGAATTGACTGGAGGGCTCACCGCAGCAACATGGAGAGGGCCAAACCACACCAACCCAACGTGAATTGCATAAAGACAGAGTGTCTGCTCTGAAGGAGTTGCCCATGGTTTGTGGTATGGACTTGTTCTTGAAGGAGCTCACAGACATGTTAATGGTTTTGAAAGTATATAATTGCTAAAGAAAAATGAGATGACTAGTGGTGTTACTTAGAGAGGAAGACACTTGCGAGAGGCACAGTTAGACATTAGGAGAGAACACCTGCCTCCCTCCCCGTCCCTCACTCAGGGACTCCATGGCACATACATGCAGGAGTGCGAGTATTTTAGAGAGGAACCCTAACAACATAGCATGTTATGCTTTGGGCTTCTAATCACAAAGTCAACGCAGCAAGGGGACAGAGAGAATGGTCAGGGTCGGCAGTACTGATGATTGAGCCATTCCGCCATCCTGTAGGCCTCAGTATATTCTTCTCACTTGCCACTGGATTTGATTAGTTTATATTTTGCTGAAAGATTTTAATTGATTATGTAGAACACGTCATCTGCAGATTTCCTAAATTCCCATGGGATTTTCACCAGTGCTTTGAAGGATATAGTAATACCATTCAAAAGACCAAAGCATGCAGTCTTTACAGTGAAAAACATGAGACCACCTTACCAAACTGCTAACAGTTTCTACCTCTCAGAAGAATGAGAAAGATGGCAATGGGGGCCTGGTCAACAGGTGGAAAGTACAAGATGCTCCATGAGAAAGACAAGGCTCCTGCTCCCTGGAAGATGGCTCGTCCTGAAACTTAAAGGGGCTGTTCTACTATTTCCTGTGGGGTCCCTATGGGTCAGCACCAATTCAATAGCTGTGTTTGTTTGTTTGTTTGTTGTTTTAATATTATAGGCTTATTATTGGGCTTGCTTAACAGGTGATATAACTGAGTAGTAACTATCCCTCAAGAGCATACTACTGAGCTACAGGTAAAGTGGCTAGATGATTTCTTTTACACCCTACTTCTGTGAGAGATATTTTAAAAGGCAGACAAATGATTGGCTTTTATAAGAAACAATTTTCACATGCATCAGATCTGCCTGTAAAATTAAAAAACTATTTTGAGGTGGAAAACCCACCGGGCACAACACAGACATAAGAAGACCATTTGATGGTTGGTTTCACATTTGAGGCAAAAGCTATGACTAAGAAAAGAATCATAAAAAAACATTGTCACATTAGCTAAGCATTGTCATTGTTTACATAGAAGTGCGCACAGAAGTGTTTCCAGAATTCTACCCTCCTGGTCTCTTTCGGATGAGCGGAGTCATGTGACTCGTTATGGCCAATAGGCAACGAGTGGGAAGGATGTGAGTCACTTCCGGCTTGAGTATCTAATGATCAGTGTGAAACTCTCCAGAGTTCTCGTCCCTTTACTTGGCAACCAGCAACCTTTGAGGAGGTCCTTGCTACTTACCGCGTTCAGAACTTACCTGCTGGCCATGATGGCCATGTAGCACGAGCAGGACATACATCTTTGTCGTTTCAAATTGCCAACGTTTACGGGTGGTGACTGTAATACAGCCTAGACTGGAAGAAAGATGAGATTATCATTGGCCATACATTTTGACAGCTTTTGGACCCGCCCCCTCCCCCGGCCAGGGATATGTGTGTGTGTGTCTACGTAGAGATTTTTATAAGCCTTTGAAAAAGCATTCTGCTCTCTCCAGTAGGGTCAATATGAGACTGACTCAACTCCATAGCCGTGGCTTTGGTTTGTATAGTGTTTCCATACTGAGAACACAAGCCACAAAAGTTCACTGAATGCAGGGATGAAGTAAGGAATGGTCATTTCTCTAATTTGAAATGAAACACCTTGCTTTCCCAGAATGTAAGTTGTAGTCCTGGCTAAGTGTCCACTTCATCTCTAGAGTTATCAAGCTAAGACTAAATTGTTTGCACTTTTTAGGACTGGCAATAGGACAAGGCAAGGTCTTCTAGGAGCAAGCGTCTGAAAAAAATCTTCCAAATCTATACAATCTAGAAAAATCTAAACAACCGAAAGTACATTTGTGTCAAAACTCTCAAAGGCTGTAAGGCTTCATTGGGAAACTCAATTCCTGCTGGGTAGGCAGGAGACATAAATAAAGATGATTTATTTTCCGTTGTGGCTTTGCTTTACTACAAACAACTGTGTAATCACGAAGGTCCATGGCAGCTAAAATCCAGCTTCTGTGTTGGGCTAACAAGAGCGTGCTGGGGAAAGGAGAGGAGCCCTGGAATACACGGAAAAAGTATGTGGCCTGTCTAAAAGAAGAGCCATGAGCCTGCGCTGGCTATCCACTTCTGTGCGGGACTCTGGTCTCGTGGGACTGGAGTTCTTCATGCTCCTGTCAGGGCGATTTAAAGCCTACTGAGAGTCCGTGGGGTTTGGGTTGGGAGATGAGATCAGGTTAGACTGAAACACCATAGTAGTTTCAGATGGTTAATAATAACTATAACGCTGGGATTAAGGAGCCCTGATTTAGATCTGGAGCATGGATTGAATCTATTCAGAACTTCAAGTTGTAGCACTGACGACTCCACTTTGGACTTGCTAAGACCTAAAATGCAAGACTGTACCAGTTGGAAGAGGAAGCCTTACAGAGTTTCAACGGACTGCTCTAGGATACGAACGCAATCTAATGGAGAGTAGGAAAATGGCTATTCGGGGAAGCCAAGATCTACGCGGTTGTAGTTAGTTGCTATCGAATTGACTTCAGCTCATGGTGTCTTTACGTGTAACAGAGTGAAATGTAGCCCGCCCCTGGGTCTCGTTCTAGGTTAATGATTTGGGTCTATTATGATAGACATTGTGTTCATCCATCTCATTGAAGGTTTCCCTCATTTTTACCACTCTCTACCAAACATGGTGTCTTTTTCTAGTGATTGGTCTTAACAGTGATGACATGCCCATGGTAAGTGAGCTGAAGTCTTGCTTCCAAGGAACATTCCGGTGTTATCTCTGCTAAGATTGATTTGTTTCTTCTTCTGGCAATCCAACAGTGTATTCAATATTCCCAACACCAGAATTTGGATGTATCATTTCTTCTTCAGTGTTCCTTTTTCATTACGTTAAAAGCATGCAACTGTTAGCAATCAGTCGTTACATTTGAATTGTTAACAGGCCAACTAGAGGGAGAGGCACAAGTGGGCTGAAGCCAGGAGCAACGCATGGTGATTGAAGGACTTGGTACAAATTCCAAACCAGCCCTTTTACAAAACTCAGTGGCACATATTCTTGTGGTCATTTGCCTTTGCATAATGTTACAGAAACCTGCATAGTTAGAGCGTAACCTAGAGATGGAGAAAACATGAGAATTCACAAGCTGGATTGGTGTAAATGGAAACCACTAAAGATGGCTGATTTTGTTGTTAGGGGCTGTTGAGTTGGTTCTGACTCAGCACAGGTGAAACGCTGCCCGGCCCTGCACCGTCCTCACAATTGTCATGTTTGAGCCCATTGTGGCAGCACTGTGTCAGTCCGTCTCGTTGAAGGCTGTGGTACTCAACACTCAAGCTCACTCACTGCTATTGGGTCAATGCTGACTCATAATGACCCCCTGTAGGTTTCTGAGACTTTAACGCTTTACCGGAGTAGAAAGCCCAGCCTTTCTCTTGCGGGTTGTTGGTGGTTCTGATTGCAGACCATTCGGATTGCAACCCAACTCGTGTGATTTTATGTCAACTAGACACTCCTGGTTAGGGGTGGGGCCAAATCTGTCAATCAGATCACAGTGGATGCT
The DNA here is from genome assembly GCF_050624435.1 of Tenrec ecaudatus. Taxonomy (NCBI): domain Eukaryota; kingdom Metazoa; phylum Chordata; class Mammalia; order Afrosoricida; family Tenrecidae; genus Tenrec; species Tenrec ecaudatus. The sequence goes on along the minus strand of NC_134539.1, from coordinate 104,609,015 downwards.
GTCTCCTTCCCATAAAGGGGACTCTGAGGTCTCCTTCTCTTTGTCCCTCTTCCCGTTCCTGCTTGCTGGGACTGGGTCACTGGCCCGAGGGTTCCCAGAGCCTGGCCATGTTTCCACCGACCTTGCATCCACAGGAGTCTGCATCCGCCGGCCTGTGAGCTTCCTGCGTTCTGCATCACTGCTTGTAGCTGTGTGAGTCTGAAGAGGGATTTATGGACTAGCATCAGATTTATGGACTTGGGTTGGACAGGGCAAAAGATATATAATGCTCCTTTGATATAGTTTGCTCTTATGACTGTCATTGAATTTGTTTCTCTAGTCAACCTGATGTAACACAAGGGCCTTCGTTTGTTGTCCCTCTACTTTACCAAGCATGATGTCTAGAAATTAAAGTAGTAGAATATAAACCAGTGATAAATAAATAAAATATATTTAATGATGTAATACAAACTGAAATAATTTATGACTAATATAATCAACTCTCTCTTGCTACCATCAAGTCAATGCTGACTCATAGCAGCCCTCTATAGGTTTCACTAAATCATAATTTTTTGCTAGGACACTCAAGTTTAGAGAACTTCAGTTTTGAAGGCTTTATAGCTAAGCCAATGAATGAAATTACTAATTTTTTGTCTTTTAATATTATTTAAAATGATATGATGACAAAACACATTATTCTTTTAAAATAGTATAATATTAAAGATGAGGCTAAATTCTTCTTTGCCCATGACCCCCATTGTCATCTTTCACTTTTTTCTCAGAGGTAAATACTGTTAGTGGTTTGGTAAGGCAGTCCAGTGTTTTTCACTGCGAAGACTGCATGATTTGGCCTTTTGAAAAGTACTACTTGTCCTTTAAAGCAGTGGTGAAAATCCCATTGGAATTTAAGAAATACGCAGATGAAATACTTTATGTAATCAATTAAAATCTTTCAGCAAAATATAAATTAATCAAATCCAGTGGCAAGTGAGACGAATGTACTGCGGCCTACAGGAGTGGCGGAATGGCTCAATAATCAGTATTGCCAGTCCTGACCATTCTGTTTGTCTCCTTGCTCACTGCCTGGACATGCGTGCTGAATGACACTCTGTGGGGAGCTGGCACTGGGCTGAGATCTGTGCTCTGCTCTCCTGCACAGTCATCTTCCTCTTGTCTCCATCAGCCAATTCTCGGAGAGGGTCATATCTGAGAAACTGCAATTCACTCATTTTACTCATTTGTATTAAGTACCTTCTGATATGCAATTCACTTAGGAGCCAAAAAGATGAACAAGATAGAAATTGTCTCTGCCCTCTGGAGCTTAGAGTCCAGTGACATTAATAAAACACTGACACTTGAATTAAGTAGTTCTGTGAATTTAAAAGAGCAGGATTGGGTCATGGAAGGCTTTTTTGAAGCTGTGACATTTAAGGAAAAGATAAAACAAACCAAAAACATGCAATGTAGTGTGAATAGAATAGATATTCCTCTCCCCCAGAGGAAGTTCTAAGTATAAAGAATTGCATTTCAAATGTCCTTGAGAATTTGAGAAGCTACATACAGGAATTAGAGATGAGAACGGCTGGCTTTACGTAGGTGTGAGACCTGTGCAGTTTGCCTATATTTGCTTTAAGGCACTACTGTCGCCATCTTGAAATTCTTAATAATCTTTGAACAGAGAGTCCCATGTTTCCTTGAATTTATTTTTTTTGCCAGGCTTCAAATTCTCTAGCTGAATGTGATAGAGGAATTCATCTTGATCCCAATAGCAATAAGTAATCATTGGAATGCTTTAACCAAAGGCATTATCTGTAATTCCCAAAAGAGTTCACTGGCTGTGATGTGAAGAATGGAGGGAGATTACGCTGCTTACCATCTAGAGACTTCATAACCCATAAGGAAACTATATGGAAGAGGACCTGGGCCAATGAGGGTGGGGGATGAGGTGATTCAGATATGTTTGGGGGTAAGGTAAACTATTTTCTCTCCCAATCTTCTCCTTTAACTAAATATCGCCTAATTACTTTCAACTTAAGACTCAATTTATAAATCAAGTAGCAAATGAAAAGCCCTCTACTTGTTGATTAAAGCCTCAGCTATCTCAGGACCGACTTCTAGGTTTTGCTTAGCTCTAGAGGCTCTGTACAAGCAAGTGGGACTGTGCTCCCTCAGTAGCCCCCCCCCCCAGCCCCCATCATTCAATGAACTCAGATGACTTCCAGATGATTAATGTGAGGTTTCTCAGTTGTTTGTCTCCCCACTAATCTAATTTCTCAGGTACTTTGGAGTACATCCCAGAGACACTTGGCTCTTGCCGATGCTTAATGCAGCTTCTGCTGTCGGCATTTCCCATAAGCACCATTTTACAACATTATTGCCAGTGGTGCTGCCCTTCCGGTGGCATTTTCTATCAGCTCCGCTCAAGAGGACTTTCTGGGGGTGATGGATAGGTTTTTATATAGTCCCTGTTCACAAGGGTGGGCGGGAGCCAGGCATGGTTACTGACCATTTAAAATATGGCTATTGTGACGGAGGAAAATATGGTCCAAAGAAGAGAATGAAAGACAGACACACAAGCACCTAGGGGGGTGTGGGGGGGGGGGGGGAGAGATTCTTCTTTCTACTATCTTTGCCAGGATACCAGCCACATTGTTCTGCTAGATTACCTGCGGCACTAATCTGTGAATGAATAGAGGAGGACTTCAAATAGTCATGGAGAAATAGAGTTAAAAGATAATGAGGGATTTGGGGGAAAATAGCAACCAGATAGGACTCATGCATCCTGAGATCCTGCTGCCTGACCAGAAAATTGGATAGTAAGGCGAAGGAAATGGGGAGGTGGAGTCCTAAAATTAGAACTAGGGTACCAGGGTCTCTCCAGAACCCCTTTTTGCGTAGGATTTCCACTCACAAACCAACCAAGAATACGCTAAAGCGCTCTAGCTTTGGCGAGCCCACAGGCTCTGCGCCAGGAGCAGCGATTTCTCCAGGCTGACTCCCAATAGGGGGCAAAATCCCAGACATGAGAGGAACCCCATGCCGTAGCTCTCCACACGGTTGGCTGCCTTGAGCTCATAGCCCAGGGAGTGGCGGTGGTGGGTAGCCATAATTTAGAGTAGAAGAAAAAGCAAATATTTACGCCAGGTAGATATCGTGGTGTGGGAGAAAACAGGCAGATAGTTGGAGTCCAGGGAGGGAATTTAGTTCCAATTGGTCATGAAGAAAACACGCCCCACCAAAAATCGAAAACATAATAAGCATAATAATTTTAGAAAGGTGAAAAATATATTATTGTTTTAAAACTCAAACCCAAGTCTGATTGCTAAGATCCAAGAAGCACATAGGCTGGAGTCCCTTAACATAAATTAGCATAATGAGAAACCTAGCTAAGGAATGCCAGAACTCAGCTACAGGGCCTGGCGGCTTTTTGCATAACAAAGACCCGCTATAGCAAGTGTCAGCTTCAAACAGCACAGAGCTGCAGCACAGAGATTGTGGGAGACAATTTAATTTGATTTTATTCCAGCTGGTCAGGGGGAAAAATAAAACAAATAAAAAATAAAATCCTCTGATCTAGTAGACACCAGCAGACTAGATAGGACAATGAGCCCAGCTTCCCTCTCAGTGATTCTACACATAGCTGAGGCGGCCCTCCCTGTCATGGGGTCCTAGACAAGGCTGTGGTAAGACCCAAGCCCCGCACCCCCACGCCCCTGCTGAAGTGCTACATGCAGCACAAGGCAGGTACACAAGCGAACTCCAGCACTCAACTGACGCCTGGCCACGGGTGCGATCTTGCCTTTGAAGTAATCCCACACAGCATCTGTGGAACCCTGCATCAAACAGGTACACCACCCTGCTACCTTGAGGAAGAGATAGAACCCCTCCAGCCTCATGGACGGATGATCAAGTCTCAGTTATCTCCATACCTACTACTCTATTTCTTCTCAGTCTCTTCACTAGCCTTTCTATCTTTCACACTGCAGTCAGTCTCAATGAGCTCAAGTTCATGTTGGGTTTTTCCCCCTCTTTCTTATTTTTCCCTATTTCTCCTCTTCTCTCCCCCTCTCTCCTATCATATGCCACTACTGACTTCCTGGTCACTACCCTCCGCTTAGGGCAAATCAACCCAAGTAGCAGGAGGAACTCCAGCCTGCCCTCCCTGGGAGTGCCGTACACCACACAAGGCAACTGGACAAAGATCTACACCACCCTGCGCTGCTGAGGAAACCTCTGTCAGACCTCTAAGGCGATCTCATCAACTAGGGAAATTCTGCCCAGCACCACTGGGTCCCGGCATTAAAAGGGCACACCAACCTGCCATTGTGGGGCAGGGTCTAAACCCCTCTGGCCCTACATTCAAGCAATCAGGGATCAGCTATCACTTTATTCTTTATTTCCTCCTTCTCTCTCTCCTCCCTCTTTACCATCACAGCCAATGTTAGTGAACAGAGTTTTTCCCTTCTTTCTCTTTATTCTCTTAGTCTTTCTTACCTCTTTCTGTCTTTGTTCTCCGTGCTTCTCTCTCTGTTGGTATGATTCTCTCTGCTTCCTCTCATTCCTTCCACATGCCACTGCTGGTTCTCAGACCCCTACACTCTGCCTAGGGCAACCCTGTCCTCCCAGTGGGCAGCCTGACCCCTAAGACAGTGCTGCACACAGGACGAGTCCGTGCTACACACAGCACAGCACAGGGTAAGCTATTTCTTTAACTATTTTAAAAATTCTCCCCCTTCCTTCCTTTTCTCGTTCTTTGTGTTCTTCTTTCAAGTTTTCTTCTTTGCTCCTCTTCTTCTAGCTCTGCTCTATTTCCTACCACAGCCTCAGCAGACTCAGTTCCCCTTCTTAGTTGTTTTCTATTCTTTTTTATTACTGTTTTCACTTTTTGTTACTCTGTGCATTTTAGTTGTGTGTGTGTGTATGAGTGGGTGTCAGTTTGTTTGGCATTACTGTTCCACTTTATGTCTTCCTCTTTCTTTTTTCTCTCCTTTCACTTTCTTTCCTGTCACAAGCCACTAGTGGCCTCCAGGCCACTCCCCTCTGCCTGGGGCAACTCTGAAGGCCCAACTGGGGGAGCTCCCACCCACATTTATTGGCAAAAACAGGTTGAGAATTAAACACTGGAGAAAAATATACTAAGCAAATGGTAATGCCCAAAAAACCCAACAGGGGTAGTAATCTTAATATCTGACCAAATTGACCTCAAGATACAGGCCATAACAAGAGACAAGGAGGGGCACTATATAATGCTCAAGGGAACAATAGACCAAGAACCAGTGAGCATAATAAACATATATGCACCTAATGAGAGACCTGTGAAATTCATAAATCAAGCACTCCAAAAGATGAAAAAAGAGATCACAAGCTCAACAATTATAGTTGGTGACTTTAATAAACCACTCTCTGAAAAAGACAGATCATTGGTAAAGAAATGCAACTAGGAGGCTACAGATCTAAATAGCACAATTGGACGACTTGAATTGATAGATATTTTCAGAGCTTTCCACCCACATTAAAAAAAAATCACATTCTTTTCAAGCCCACATGGCACATATTCGAAAATAGACCACATGCTGGGACACAAATCAAACTTGAGTAAATTCAAGCACATAGAGGTTATAAATCTCTCTCCGATCATTGCACCATAAAGCCAGAAATTAACAGAAGGGCAGTGAAGAAAACAAGGACAAACAATAGGAGGATGAACAATTTCCTATTGCAAAAGGAGTGGGTATTGACTGATATCAGAGATGAAATCAGGAAGTTTCTAGAAACCAATGAGAATGAAAATATGATGTACCAAAACCTGTGGGATACAGCAAAGGCATTTATCAGAGGAAGGCTGATAGCAATAAATGCACACATTAAAAAGAAGAGAGACTCGTGGATGTTATGCTGACACAAAACTTACACCAATTAGAGCAGAGTCAACAGAACAACCCTATTAATAGCAAAAAGATAGATATAATAAAAACCAGAGCTGAGATACAGGAAAGGGAAAACATGAAAACTATGGAAAAAGTTAATGCCGCTAAAAGTTGGTTCTTTGAAAGAATTAACAGAATTGATAGACCTCTGGCAAGCCTAACCAAAGAAAGGAAGGAACAAACGACATTTCCAAGGAAGAGGGATGAAACAGGGGCATTACAACGGACCCCAATGAAATCAAAAGTATAATTACACAGTACTTACTATGAAGGTCTATATTATAACAAATTCAACAATACGAAAGACAAGGACAAATATTAGGAAACACAATCCTTACCCTAGACTATCCCAGATGGATGTTAACAGCCTCAACAGACCCATAGCAATGGAAGAAATAGACAACTTAATCAAGGAATTACCAACAAAAAAATCCCCCCCAGCCAATTGGCTTCACAGGATAATTCTACCAAGCATTCAGGGAAGAACTGACACCAATCCTATACAAACTCCTCCAGATCATAGAAAAATATGGAAAACTCCAAAACTCTTTCTATGAAGCTAGTATAACTTTGATACCTAAAGTGGGCAAAGATACCACAACAATCTAGAACTATAGACTAATATCCCTAATGAACATTGATGCAAAAATCCTTAACAAAATACTGGCCAATAGAATACAAAGCATATTAAAAAATAAGTTACCATGACCAAGTGGTATTCATACCAGGGATGCAGGGATGGTTCAACATATGAAAGACCATCAGCATTATTCACCACATTGGCAGGAAAAATGATAAAAACCACATGATAATATCGATAGATGTGGAAAAAGCATTCGACAACATCCAGCACACATTCCTGTTTAAGACACTTAAGAAGATAGGAATAGAAGGAAAATTCCTCAATATTATATAAGCCATATATGAAAAATATATCAATTTTTAAAATGTAATAGAACCTATCATTTATATTCTCTAACTGTAGTTTCAACTTTTATGGAGTTCTGCTTCCATTAGAAATGACACTCGCTACAGATTACACACAACAGAAATTGCATTCTCTTGAATATAAAAGGAATCCAGAGTTCGGCAAGGCAGGTAAATGGTCCACAATGAAAGGGATCCAAATTTCCGAGATTACTCTCTATCTTCTTAACTCATGGTTTCCAAGTTCAAGACCATCTACTGGTCAAGGTGACTGCTGGAACTCCAGGGATTGCACTGGAATGGTCAGCTGGAAGAGAGAGGAAAGGCTAACAGGCAAAAAGATATTCCCTTCCAATCTATTGTCTTTAATACCCTGGGCTGGTAGTTCCACACACATCTTTCTGTATTATTTAAGATCATGCTATGTGCCTTCATACAAATGGGAAAAAATTCATAGTTTGGATCTTAATTTCTTTTATATTGAAATTATAATTTAAATAAAAGTACAATAGTAATTTGTTTCTTACATCAGGACCCAAACTTGTGGGTCCCGGAATCATGACTCAGGAAATCATGATTCTTCCTTTTGTGGCCCTGCCAGCTTCACCACATGACTTCTGAGTCTGCTGTGTTTTCTTCACCAAGCAACTTCATGAGAAGAATAGGATGAATCCCTTTGGGAGGTTTTTATGGGTTAGGCCTGAGAGAGGCACACATCACTTCTATTCCGTTGCCCAGAAGAGTGTCGTCAAACGGTCATCTCTAAAGGCAAAGAAGTTGGCAAATAAACTCTAGTTGTGTTCCCAGTATGAAGAGGAAATGGTTTGGGCCAGTAGTCCATGCCATATTATCAGGAATAACTCAAGGCAGCCTGAGGATGGAGTCGTAGAGTTTGAGGAGCAATTTTCCCAGCTATGAAGGAGACCATGCTGTTTTGCTATTAAAAAAGGAGAGCAGCTGGGTATTGGTGATGTGTGTGTCACTAGCACTCTTGCATGAGACCCAGCTTGAAGTGACGTGGAAAAGGAGTCTGAACAAGTCAGTGTATCTCGTTGTGGAAGACAGCACCCCATACTGGGTAATTCATGCTGAAACGCTGACCGCTCCGCATAGACCCTTGCAGACTCCTTCAGGGTGAAAGTCGGAAGCTGAATGGTCCTTGGGGAAGCAGAAAGAGAAGGGCATGGCCTGCAGAAAGCTGGACTGTAGAGGAAGAAACCGCAGCGTTCAGGGGCCGTGAAGATAGAGAGGGGCGAGCACTTTAGCTGCAGACACTAGCATGACGGCTAAAGCACCTGGCGAGGCTGCCGCTCTTCAGCACAGAACAACATGAGATGCCCAGAGCATCTCCTAGAGCCAGGAACTCTCCACATACCTGTCCCCGGGACCAAGATTTGAAGTGAACTTTCTTTTAAATCATTTTATTGGGGGCTCGTACAACTCATTACAATCCATCCATCCATCCATTGTGTCAAGCACATTTGTACATTTGTTGCCATCATCATTCTCAAAACATTTGCTTTCTACTTGAGCCCATGGTGTCAGCATCTCATTTTTCCCCCTCCCTCCCCTTTCCCCCTCCCTCATGAACCCTTGATAATTTATAAATTATCATTATTTTGTCATATCTTACACTGTCTGATGGCTCCCTTCACCCACTTTTCTGTTGTCTGCCCTCCATGGAAGGGGTTATATGGAGATCCTTGTGATCGGTTCCCCCTCTCTACCCTACCTTCCCTCCACCCTCCCAGCTGTCCTGGATTCCCTGTGTTTCCAGTTCCTATCTGTACCAGTGTACATCCTCTGGTCTAGCTGGATTTGTAAGGTAGAATTGGAATCATGATAGTGAGGCGGGGGGGGGGGGGGGGAGAAGGAGGAAGCATTTAAGAGCTAGAAGAAAGTTGCATGTTTCATCATTGCTACACTGCTCCCTGACTGGCTTGTCTCCTCCCACGACCCTTCTGTATGTGGATAAGGTGAACATTCTTATCTTCTCTTCCCTACCTCAGACGAAGGACAGGAGAAAGAGGAGAGAAAGAATGCAGGGTTATCTGAACTTAAAATGCTCAAAGGTAAGTGTATACCTTATACTCGTGTATAAGCTGAGTTTTCCCGCACATTTTTCATGCAGTTTTTGTAGTACTTCAGCTGATATTTGAGTCTGCTTATTCTCGAGTATATACGTTACTTCTTTTAGACAGTTTGATCTGCAAGAGGCTGCTTTGCCCTGCAAGAGCCTAAGGTCTTGTCAATCTCAGCTCCATGATTAGGTGTATAGGGACAAGATAAAGTTGGTGGCAGGTAATAATGAAGGTTGCAAGTGTTTGTCTGCACATCTGAATTTTGGGGGGAAAGGGAATTGTCACAGTTCCCTCTCCAACACATACTCTCAGGGAAACCCTTTAGCTTAGCAACAACTTCCTTCTATTCATCAATAATTAAAAGCTTCAAAGCTCTGCCTGTTTGGAGGAAAGCCTTCAGTAAAAGTGAGAGACTTTCTCTGTGATAACCAAATCCTCTTCTGAGCGATAGCTGAGCCACCCTGCGATTCCAGGAAGATCTACTTGTTACTCCCAGCTCAGCAGCTGAGCCTGGCAAACGCCTGATAAGAAAGAGGCCTGTCTGCAGAGGCCACCCATAGAAGGAGTAGCGGCCACATGAAAACATCCACGGCGGATGACACCTGGTTGGGAAGGGGGAACCGATTTCAAGCATCTACGAACAACAGAAATGTGTGAAGGGAGACATTGGACAGGGCGAGATATGACAAAATAATAATTTATAAATTATCAAGGACTCCTGAGAGAGGGGCAGCGGGGAGGGAGGGGGGAAATGAGGACCTGTTCCCGGGGGCTTAAGTGGAGAGCAAATGTTTTGAGAATGATGAGGGCAATGAATGTACAAATGTGTTTGACACAATTGATGTATGTATGGATTGTGATAGGAGTTGTATGAGCCCCTAATAAAACGATTAAAAAGAAAAAAATTCCTCCTACGTAGTCTTGCCAAGAGTTTCATTTCTTCCACATGGGATACTTGGTTTCCAAGTACCTCTTGATCTCCTCTATCCGTTTTCAAATGAATACTTTGTACCTTCACTGTTCTGTCCAGTGATGCTTACTCTTCTAACCCAAAGAGTTTGAGCAATTGAGAAAGCAGCAATGTTAGGCCCCTTCTGATGAAGCTGCGTTTAGGAAAAGGCTTGAAGAAGAGATGATGCCTGGATGCAGGCCATGAGAGGGAACTCTGCTTGTCTCCAAGTCCTTAGAGCCCAGAGCTTCAGGGAGGAGGGTGAGCGTTCACCTTTGCTTCAGTTGTGATTAAAACTGACCTTGAACTCATGACTGTCTTTGAGGATATTATATCAATACCCCCCTCTCGTCCCCTACCCTGGATCTTCATCCCTTTATCAAATCTAAAGAGCCCTTTTGATGAACTACCTCTCGGTGGTTGTTTTAAAACAGCAGAGCATGACAACTCTCTCCCAGAGATAGGATTAGCTTGCTGAAGAAATATTCCCCCAAATCTTAGTTTCCTACTGCTGCTGTAGGAGAAATTCCCCAAGTGGGTAGTTCGAAAGAACACAATTTTACTTTCTCAAAGTTCCGGAGCTAAGAGTCTGAATCAGAGACTCAGCTATGTGGATTCTTTCTTCAGCCCATGTTTCTCTTGCCTCAAATGGCATCTGACTTCCTTCACGCACGCATCTCTGTCTATTCTGCTTTTGCTGCCACTTTAGAACCCACCCCGCACAGGCAATCCCCTAATTACCATAACAACGGAATACTATTTCCAAGTGGCATTGCATTCCTAGTTATAGGGATGAAGAGTCTGACACATTTGGGGGGAGAATAATTTAATTCTTAATGCCCACGTATTAAAGGATTCTATTTCTGCTGAGATGCTATCCTTGATCTCAAAAATACAACGAAAAGGGATATCTTGTTTAAATGTCCCCACATTCTGTCCTGGGGTACCATCCCAAAGTCGCCTCCCTCCTGCTCTCCTTGACAGAAAGAAATGTTTCAGAAGTCCCCCCTTTTCCTTGGCAATATGGTAATGATGTTTGAATTTACCACAGATGCTCTTGGTGCTACTGTAAAAGGCTGGGACATGAGCTTTGAACTTCCTGATTGAGATTTTTGTGAGAGTGGGTAAATGGAAGGATTGCCACTTGAGATAATTAAGCTTTGTGTCAACTTGGCTTGGCCAGGATTCTCAGTGGTTTTGGAGTTAGGGCCTAAGAATCCCTCATGGTGCTACATAATGGGGTCTGCTGTGAGCTGCCACTCAGACGTAGAAAGATTAGGATGGAGTGCAACTCCGCACTCAGATACAATTAAAAGGAACTTCTTTGACGGTGTGGTCGACTCTGTATGAATGGATGCCTTGAGGGAAGTTTGCTGGCTTCTTGCTGGGGCTGGGTCCTGCGTCTGCCTCGTCTACCTCCAGTTATTTGGATTTGAGCCAATAACTTGCCTTGTTGTCTGAAACCCCTTGGAGCCATCAACAGTTGCCATCTCACCGCCTCTGGTGTCATCCGTGTCTGCAGCTGCATACTTGTGGCCTCCCTATTTCATTTTCCTGCTTCTGGTTGGCCTTTCTGCTTCCTGGTTTATACATCTATGGACTTGCATCAGACTGGACTTACTCGCTTCTGCAATTATGTAAGCCATTTTCTGGATATAAATATCTCCTCTCCCTCTTTACGTAGCTGTAAACACAATAGCGTATTGCCTGACATAGTGCAGAAAGATGAGGCTCCTCGATTGGAAGGCACTTAAAGTCCATACACAGTCAATGCAACAATAGACTTCAGCACACAGTCATGAAGATGCTATAGGCCAAACAATATTTCATTCTGTTACCCATTGGGTCACCAGGAGTCAGGGTAGCTAACAACAACAAGTGGAAGAATGGCAGGAATGGGGTTGGGATGAGCTGCCTTTGACAGAATCCACCAGAGCTGGCAGAGTGGGGAGGGATCATGGGGTAGAGTGGGATTGTCCCAGAGATCTCTATGGCAATGGCCACTCCTGCCAAATGGTGAGTTCCAGATGGAGCCTCATAGATCCTGTGATCAGGTATTTACAAATATGATCTGATCCTTAGCACAGCTGTGAGCTGGACAAACATCTACCTCTAGCTCTATCTTCAAATGGAGAGAACCAAAGCTCAACATGGCTAGTTAGCTGCTCCATTGTCACAGAGCTAGTAAAAGACAGCGTCCACCTTCGGAGATTCAGTGAGCTTGCTTCTGTAGTATAATAGGGTGGCCTCGTAGGGATGCTCAACAGACTTCTTTCACTCCAAGAGGGAGGAACAATTGAATAGAAGCGTCACTGGGTGTACCTTAAAGTGCTTTCAAGAAAGAAAAGAACAGCATATCTGTGTTCATCTCCTGGAACACTAAGGTAAGATGGGAAAGTCCTGGTATGCATGTCCTGGAACAAGGAAGGAAGAGAGACCTTGGGCTCACCTCATGGAGCACAGAGGTAAGATGGGAAAGTCCTGGTATGCATGTCCTGGAACAAGGAAGGAAGAAAGAGAGACCTTGGGCTCACCTCATGGAGCACAGAGGTAAGATGGAAGCATCTTTGTGCACACCTCCTGAAAAATGGAGGAAAATGTGAGAGCCCTGTCCTTACCTCCTGCAGCACTGAGAGGGGAGGGCGTCTCGGTTCCCTTTAGAGATGTAATCACTACTATTACTGGAGAGGTGAGTAATGTGCTATTTTACTGTCCCACACTCAGGACTCGTAATCAACACACACCCGCACGCACACACACACATTGTGTGCTAATCCAGAGAGTGAAATCCATCCCAATGCTTTGGATTTGAGCAAAGTGTGGCTAAGCACTTGCCCAAACCACCTAGCTACTAAGATACCAAGTCCAGACTGGAATCCAAGTCTGTGTGACCTGCATATTAATTAGGACATCAGTCAGCATGTAGTCCAAAATTCAATGCTGGGAAACGATGCGAAATCTTTGCCAACAGTGTGTGCTCTGACTCTCGTGGCCCCAAGTGCCAGGCTGAGGAACCTGCTTGGCTCCATTGGCAGGAGGATGCAGCGAAGTTTTTCACAAGGTCTCAGGAAAAATAACCTGCCGGTGGTGTTTAGGGCCAAAAAAAAAAAAAAAAGGAAGAGCTTCCAGAGAATTCACCAGGTAAGATTGTTTCATTGAAGGGATTCTTTCCTGCACACCCCTACTAGGTCTCAGAGGTGCTAGAGACAAGAGTGGCCCTCTTACCCGTGACAGGAATGTCAAAAAAGGGCCTGGAAGTCTCCAAAGGATGAGCTGCTCGTTTCTACGTCAGGCAGAGGACAAGTGACAGTAGACCGCGCTGTGAAAATCAGTGCTCGGTCAACCTAGAACACACGGATCAAATCACAAGCGCTAAGCCAGTTAATGTTCTCCGGATTTGGAGAAAAGTGAGGGCAAATAATGTTGTGGATTAAAGTGTGTCTCGCCCCCCCCCCCCACTATCCACATTTGTGTTGAATTCCTGACCCTGATCCTGTGTGTGTGACCATGTTTGGGAAGAGGAATTCAGTTGTCTTCTATTAGTGAGGTCACAGCAGTATCAGGGAGGTCCTAACTGAATCACTTTGGAGTTATCAGATGACCAGGATAGACACCCAGAGACACATACAAATGAGAAAGACAGGTCTTATGTTACAATCCTCTCCACGTCGAAGAACACCAAGCAACCGAGGGGTACCAGCGACATTTGACAAGAAAAGAATCAGCACAGCCCAGGCCCTAATTTGAACTTGTTGCTTCCAGAATTGTTAACAAAGCATTTTTTTGCTCTGTAAAGCCACCTGCTTATGATATTTCTGTTACAGTAGCACTAGGATAAGTAGGCCAGCCAGTCACACTTGGAAGCGAAATGTGTACAGGAGCCACATGGGAAGAGCAGGAGCAGTGGACGAGACAGGAGGTCAGAAGAGTCGAGAGTAGGGGAGGGGGCCAGGGGACAGAACAAGTTCAGCCCTTGTGGCAATGACTGTTACATCTGGCAAGGGGTCATGAGAGGCTGATGATCAAAGAGAGATTTGAAGGACACGAAAGAAGGTGAAGGTAACTTTTCATAATTCTCCTTGGGAAAGCATGGTGTGTAGTAATGGACTCGAGCCTACCACTGATCGTGAAGATGGTGGGGAGCCGGACCATGTCCTGTTCTCCTCTTCATGAGGTTGCCATGTATTGGAGTCAACCGGCAGCAACGATCACCAAGTAGCGAGTGGTTCTGAATGCACTGTTTGGTTAAATTAGACTTAGGAATTAGAATCTCTAAATTATCATATGGTTTCAGCATGAATATCCTGTGCTCCTAATAGCATGGCATCTACCTCTGCCTCCAGTAATCGAGAAAAACATGTTGGGAAGAAGTAAAATTTTTTGTTATTTAGACATTTGCGCAGAATTCATCTCGTTAAGAATCCTCATAAATTGCCAGAATCTAACCAAGAAAGTCTACATGCCACATGGGGAAGTCACTTGACACCATTGACATGCCTTAATTGGCATTCTTATTGTTGCATTGAAAAAAAAACAAACCCTTTTAATTCAAATGCTTTTATCCAATATAAAATCATAAAGTCTTACACTCACTATAATTTTTTTCCTGACACAAAGGCTAATAAGACATATACTGAAGAGGTACTACTTGATTTTGATTTTCAGCTTGTGTAGATTTTCTTCATTTTGAGATTAAGATGAAAATGAATATTGCTAAAATACCAGTGGGTCTTTAGAGTACAGAAGTGTGAAGTCTTATGTTTATGAATGAGTTCTTTTATTTATGTGACAACTCACTGAATGCACATTTAGCATGTATTCACAGTTTAGATTTTACATGCATATGCGGTGATTGAAACTGAGGAGTAGAAGCAAATCCATTCCTTGGTCCTGAGAAGTCCAATTTGAAAACTGATTGTCAGATGTCTCATTCATGTCTTCAGTGGATTGTTTGCAGGACATATAGTTGCCCATCTATTGTGGCAGCATGTGCATACTCATAGCTTAAATTCGAATTGTGATGTGGTCCTATTTCTTATTTCTATTTATGCTGCTATTTTGAGTGACAGCATTTATGTTATGATTTGAATTACACTTTTACTTTAAACAAACTACTTTTGAATCATTGATTCCTTTTTCTAAACTAGGATTTAACACAAAATGGGCTCAAAGGTAGTGGGCTTGCTTTTGGGTTGGTTGATATCTTACAACACAGCTGAAAAGTAGTGTTGTTATTAGCTGCCATTGAGATGATCCCGGCAACCTTCTGTATAATGGAATGCAACTTTTCCTGGTCCTGCAACAGGTCCATGATAACTGATGGATCAGACCATTGTGAGTGATAGGGTTTTCACTGACTTGTTTCAGACGCGGATGACCAAAAGTTTCTTCCTAGTCTGTCTTAGTCTGAAGGCTCCCCTGAAACCTGTTCAACTTCACAGAAAGTCGAAAGTCTTTCCTAGCAGATGGGCAGTAGATGCATATAAGATTCACTGGCCAGGAATTGAACCTGCGTGTCTTGCACAGAAGGTGAGACTCCTACTACTGAATTATCTCTGCCTTCATTAGGAGACAGCAAAAGGGAACCAAACTCAGAACAACAACAAAAAAAGCGGTCAGCAAGCTTGTAAGAAATACATGGCTTGGTTTTTCCAACCCACTCACAAAAGCATCTGCCCGGGAATCAAGACCTTCTGACCCTCTGGCTGCCCCATGAACCCGGAGGAGGAGTCCAATACTTTGGTTGCATCATTTTGTCACAGAGTCATGTGGTTTCATGTGCTGAAACCAAGGTCAGGACCCAGAACCGCAAGTAGCCAGTGGCTGGAGGCTGTGGCCCAGAAAGAAGTCTATAACACAGGCGTCAGAACTGTGGACCTGCCCACAAACCAGTCTGAATACCCTGGAATCCAAATAAGCACGGTGGCCTCCTGTGTCTGGGAGGGGCCGTCCGATGGATGAGCTATGTAGACGCATTTAGCTGAAAACGGCGTGTTCCGGTGCCGTGACCCTGTGTGTGGCGCAGCTGCCACCTCATCCTCTGCACGTACGTCGAGGGGTGGAGCTTCCCTCGGACTGCACAGAAATATTATATGAACATTCTCTGGCAAACACTAGCACTGCAGCATGCTCCAGGAAAATAGTTTTGAACACAGGGACTGCCAGGTCAGGATAAACATAGTTCAGCCCCTCAGATGTTTGGACCATGACTAAACGTTCACACACACTGTCCAGCCTTTCATTGGCAGCTTCAAATCGTTCACAGAAAAGCCGACCCTGTTCCATGCAGTGTCTGGAGAGGCACGTTATCAGAACCACTGTTCTAGTGCCTAAATGCCGTAAGGTGTTCATCTGCTGATAGAAAGCAAACCGGTGAGACGGTCGCAAAGTTTTAGAGTGAGCTAATAGAGAAGCCTGGTTCTGTGGCGATTCAGTTATCGAATCCGTGCTTTCCATGGGGGAGACCTGGGTTCCGTCATTCCTGGTCAACACACCTCATGCACAGTCACCGCCTGAGTGTGAGTAGAGACGGACGTTTGGCTACAATGTGGACTAGGTTCCAGTGGATCTTTCAGACTGGGAGAAACAAAAAAGAAAAGCCAAGTGACGCACAGTGAAAACTGGCCACTGGAGATCTGAAGGTCATGACAGTCCAAATTGCCCCCATCCTGGGGATGGCACAAGAGCAGGCCCTGTTTATGGCACTTCACAACAGAACACTATGCCCTTCTTCCTTCTTTATATTCTCTGAGCCTCATTTCCCTCACCTGTGAAGTGGAAATAGTATTCAGACTATGTCTTCAGAACTATGACCTATAAGTTATGATCCATTGAAAAACAAAGAGAGAGCTCAACTTTGCCATAGGAGAGCTCTCCATGCCCGTGTGCACAGCGGGTGCCCAAGGAAGCATTGTGGGTATGGTGATGAGATGATAATGACCCGATGGCCTTTCAAAGAGCCGTGGATGTGTTCGCTCATGATTCCCGAGGCGTTCCCTACCATTACTGGGCCACATCCTTTTGTGCTTTTTTAACCAGCTTTGAATTTCTCGGTGACAGATTGGACACTGAATGAACTATTTTGGTTGGACTTGAAGATGGAAATTAAAAGCATTAGAAGTAACACAAATAAATGAGTTGTCAAATAACTGCAGGCCACCTTTCGTAGTCCAAGTGTCATACAAATAAACACGGGTCCCCCAGTGCAGACACTCTAGTAATGCTTGGAGACGTGTGTGTTTTTCTAACCAGACTTTCCATTATTCATTCAACAAACACTAATACAGTGCCGAGTGTATGCCAGAGACTATAATTGGGTGTGAGCATCAGAAAATAGTAATGCATTTCCCACAAGCTTATAGCCTAAAAGGGGGGAATCAAATAAAGGAATATGAGGGGCTTCAAAAAGTTTGTGGGGAAATGAGTTTTTTCCCATGGACTGTTTGAAGTCCCACTCCACCCTCCTGTAAACAAGGAAATGAATGCAAGAAAACTTGAATTAGTTTTTTCATAACTGGTGTTGGTATTCACGGTCTGTGAGCCATCATGTGGCTCAGTGACATGGAATGTATGTAATTTTGTTGAAGCACACTGTGAACTGTATGGGCTGACACTAGTAAGCAGGAGAGAGTTACCAAACTTGTCAGAGATCAGCTGCGGCCCACCATCATATCTCAGAGATGCTTCTCCATAAGGGGATGACAGCACAGCTATCTTTACCATATGATAAAACATTATCTTAGTATCATTGTGAAAACAGTTTTGAAGAGGAAACCAGCTGCTAGTGATAGTCTTTGAATGCATGCTAGAGATTCTGTGATAGCATTTTATAAAGTCAGCGATGAACAACTCATTGGAAATACGGTTTTTCAGCAACATAAATGGTTACTGTACCTGACCTCACCAGATAGAATACACAGAAGTCAAACGGACTGTTTCTATGGAAAGAGCTAATGGAGAAGCTCAAGGTCATCGGCAAGAACAAAGCCAGCGGCTGACTGCCGAGACCAACTGTTGATTGCTCACAGGGACCGTCGAAGCTGAAGAAAATGATGCCATGAAAGCCGGAAGCGTGACCTTGAATAGGTCTGACCCGAATTTAGGAACGATCTCAAAAACAGATTTTAACAACCTTTAGAAGAATTGTAGGATAACTCATACACATGGAAAAAAGATCACTAAAAAGAGAGGGAAAGACAAAAAGAACATGATGATTATAAGAAGAGACTTTGAAACTTGTTTTGAACATAATAAAGTAAAAGAGTGGAACAAACGAATTTAAAGGGCAGCTTGAGACGACTGAGTATCAAGTTAAATGTCAAAAATGTGGAGTTATTTCTTGATGTGATGGAATGATTGAAATGTATGATATGTGAATTGTATGCTAATGAAAACTTTTTTTTTAAGTTGGAAGTTAGAAAACCAAGTCAGCATATCTGAAGCTGCAAAATTGATGAATAAATTCAAGCCTTGAGTTGCAGTATTGAGAGATTCTATGGGGAAAAAGAAGCTGGAAGGAATAGACAGAGTCAATGTACCTAAAACAATCAGTCAGCATTCAACCATCTCAGGGGGGAACATGTGATCAGGAAACAATGGCACTAAAGAAAGGAGTCCATCTGATGGACTGCCAATAGAGATGCTTCAACAAATGAAGTCATGCTGGAAGCACTAACCTGTCTAAAGACATTTGGAAGCATGCTACTTGGCCTACCAGCTGAAAATACCCTTATTCCCACTCATTCCAAAGAAAAGTGATCTGAGGGAATACAGAAAGCATCCAGCCACATCATCTATATCTCATGCAAGTAGAATTTGGTTGAAGATTGAAAAAAAAAATGGTTACAACAGTTCATCTCCAGACAACTGCCAGAAAGGGGATACGAGAAGAGGGACCTCATAGCTGACGGCAGATGGGTCTTGGCCGAAAGCAAAGAATACCAGAAACATTTTTCCCTGTGTTGTATTGACTACACAAAGCACCCAACCCCATGGGTCATAACGGATGATGGATAGCACAGCGGACAATGGACACGCAGCACTCTCCGCTGTGCTCCTGCAGAGCCTGTATGTTGGCCAAGAGACAGTCATTCAGACAGAACCCGGGATAGTTCATGGTTTAAAATCTTTAAAAAGATGTGTCAAAAACCAAACGGCGTATGGCACTGGGCAACTTTGTTGCATAAGAGCTCCTTAAAGTGTTGAGGAGAGAAGATACCGCTTTGAGAAGTGATGTGTACCTGATCTAAAAGGTAATACTGTCCACAACCTCCTGAGCATGTGAAAGCTGGACATGAACTAAGGGAGACTAAGAATTTATTGCTGTGATTTGTGGTGTTGGCAATTAATCCCGAATAGGCCAGGGACTCACAGAAAAGAGAATAGGCCTGTTTTTGAAGACAGTCAGAGAGAAGGCTCTTTAGAACAGAGTGTGGCATATCTTCACCTGCCCTGCCTTGGACATGTTGTCAGAAGAAATCAGTCCCTGGAGTAGGAAAAGAGGAAGACCCCAACAAGATGGATTGGACACAGTGGCACAAGAGTAGGTGACAGGGGAGGAGACGAGCCAGTCAGGGTGCAGTGTAGCAACGATGAAACATACAACTTTCCTCTAGTTCCTAAATGATTTCTCCCCACCCTCACCCCGCCCCACTATCATGATCCAAATTCTTCCTTACAAATCTGGCTAGATCAGAGGATGTGACTTGATACAGATAGGAACTGGAAACACAGGGAATCCAGGACAGATGATTCCTTCAGGACCTGTGGTGATAGTGGCGATACCAGGAGGGTGGAGGGAGGGTGTATGAGGGAGTGGGGAATAGGGAGGGAGGGGCAAAAATGAGGACCTGATGCCAGGGGCTTAAGTGGAGAGCAAATGTTTTGAGAACGGTGAGGGTAATGAATGTACAAATGTGCTTGACACCATGGATGGATGTATGGATTGTGATAAGAGTTGTATGAGCCCCCAATAAAATGATTAAAAAAGAAGAGTGGCGACATTTCATTTTGCTGCCCGGAGGCCGCTATAAGTCAGGACTGACTTGATGGCAGCAACCAAAGATGGTTGTACAACAATGAATAAAAACTCAGCAAATGAATAGCAGATAGATCTTGCTAATGCCAAATAAAAATCTTTCCAAATGCACAAAAACTGGTGGTGGTGGTGCGGGGGGAGCTGTTACCAGCATACTCGCACTACGAGAAATATTAAAGGAAATCTGCTGGACAGAAGGAAAATGATGCTAGGTGGAAATTATGGATCTACATACAGAATGACAGACAGGAGAAATGGCAACTATGGAGTTAAATGTGTAGGATTTTTCTAATTATTTACATCCTTCCCTTTTAAAATAAAAATGAAGCCTGTATTGTCAAGTTCACAACACATGTGAATGCAAATTACAGGACAGCAATAGCGTATGGTTCAGATATAGAGAAACGAAAGAAAAATTTTATGAGAATTTTATACTATACTACAATGGCACATCTTTACGATAAAATGTGATGAATTACACAATACAAACGCAAAAGCAACCAAGGGAATAACTGAAGAAGAGTATTACAGTTGGCAACTCCGTTATTAATAAAATCTAATCTGAAGTGTTCACACACAAAAAGGCACAAACGAGGAAAAGAAAAACAAATCTAGAGGCGATGAATAGAAACCAAATCATGAGATGACAGATTGAAATCTAACTATATCACAGTGCTTATATGACTCTTGTACAGATGAGTCAGACCTGAGTCAAGGACACCTAACACAGCATACTCGTATTGAAATTTTATTATATTGAAAGTACCGTGGATTGCCAGGACAAACAGGTCTGTCTTGGAAGAATTACAGCCAGACCACTCCTTAGACTTTGTCTCAGGTACGTTGGACCCTTTCTCAGGAGATGGCAGTCCTGAAACAGGACGTCATGCTTGGTAAAGTGGAGGGTCAGTGAGGAAGACTGCCCTCAATGATTGGTAACACAGTGGCTCCAACAATGGGCTCAAACAGAGCCATGATCGTGGAGATGACATAGGGCCGGGCAGTGTTTTGCTCTGTGTTCCAGAGTTGCTGTGAGTCAGAACTGGCGGCCTCCATGGCACCTACCAACAACAACATATGACAAATCTTGTGAGAGGTAAATGGTTCAACACTGATTAAAAGACAGAACATGTCAGAATGGATTAAAAATGCAAGAGCCAACGGTAGGCTGACTACCAAAAACCCAGTATATGTATAAAGAAACAATTAGGTTGAAAGCAAAGGATGAAATAGATATGATATACTGAAAGAAATAAAAATCTGGTGTGATTAAGGTAACATCGACCGATGCAAATTTCAGAACAAAGAGATGTTTTTAAAAAGGTAACTTCATACTAACCAAAGTGTGAACTCAAGTAGCTGTTACTACATGCCATCGAATCAGTTCTGATTCATAGCGGCCCCATGCAGCCACAAAGCAGGCACTGCCTGGTCCTGGGCCATCTTCACACTTGTACCTGTGCCTGAGCCCAATATTGTGGTCAGCCCACCTTGCTGAAGGCCTTTCTCTTTGTTCCTGCCCCTCCGCTTTACCAAGCAGATGTCCTTCTCCAGGGACTGGTCTCTCCTGACAACATGTCCAAAGTTCCAGAGATGAAGCCTTGCATCCATGCCCCTAAAGAGCACTCGGGCCATACTTCTTGCAAGGCAAATTTGTGTGTCTTTAGTGGTCCATAGTACTTTCAAAATGACTCTCTAGCACCATACTTCAAATGCTTCATTCTTCTTCCGTATTCAATGTCCAACTTTCACATGCACATCGGGCAATGGAAACGATGATGGCATGGGTCAGGCAGATCCTAGTCCGCAAAGTAACATCTCTGCCTCAGTATTCTAAAGAGGTCCTGTGCAGAAGACTCGCCTACTGCAACTCATCTTTGGAGCTCCTGACTGCTGCTCCCATGAGCATTGACTGTGGATCTAAATAAGATTAAAATCCTTGACAACTTCAGTCTTTTCTCCTTGGATCGTGATGTGACCTATAGGGCCCGCTGTGAGGATTTTTGTCTTTTGCTTGAAGGTCTCCTCCTTTTCAGCAGGTAAGGCTGTGTCATCTGTTTATTGAAGTTTGTTAATAAGCCTTCTTCAAAGCCTGATGCTTTATTCTTCTTCATATGACCTAGCTTCTGTGATGGTTTGCTCAGCATACAGGCAGAATAAGTGTGGTGAGAGGATACAACCCTGATAACACACCTGTCCTGATTTGCAATCATGCACTATCCCCTTGTTCTGTTTGCACAACTGCCTCTTGCTACATGTAAAAGTTCAGCCCAGTGAAGTGTTCTGGAATTCCCATTCTTCTCAAGGTTATCCATAGTTGTTATGATCCATAGAGTCGAATGCCTTGGCATAGTCAAGAAAACACAAGTGATAATACTTCTAGTGTTCTCTGCTTTCACCCAAGACACAAGTAATGATATCATTTGTTCCAAGTCCTCTTCTGAATCCCGCCTGGGCCCCTGCAGCTCCTTGTCAATGTCCTGCTGCCACTGGTGTGGGATGATCTTCAGTGACATCTGATATCTGTGATATCATTCTACATTTGAGCATTCAGTTCGGTCACCTTTCTTTGAAATGGGCACAAAGATGGATCTCTTCCAGTCCTCTGGCCATATAGCCATTTTACAAATTTCCTGGCGTGGACAAGTAAGTGCTTCCAGTGCTTGTTAAAACATTTCAATTATTCGATCCATTTCTGGAGCCTGGTTTTTTGGCGAATGCTTCCAGTATAGCTTGGATTTCTTCCGTTGGCACCACTGGTTCTTGCTAATATACGATCTCCTGAAAAGTTCTTTTTGTTAAATTCATTCAGTATTGTTTCCATCTTCTCTCGGAGATTCATGTATCATCCAATGTTTTTCACATAGACTCATTCAAGATGGCAACGTGAATTTTTCTCCAGTTCTTTCAGTTTCAGGTATACTGAGTGTACTCTTCATTTTTGGTTTTCTACTGCTAGGTCTTGGCATATTTCATTATAATATTGACTTTGTCTCCTCAAGCTGCCCTTTGGAAATTTCTGCTATGCTCTTTGATTTAATCATTTCTTCCATTTATCTTAGCTACTCTATGATTAAGAGCATGTTTCAGAGTCTCTTCTGACCTCCACTGTGATCTTTTTGCTTTCCCATATTTGTGATGATCTTTTGTTTTCTACATTTATAAGATGCTCTTGATATTATCTCACAACTCATCAAATCTTCTGTTCTAAGTGTTTAATGCATGAACTCTGAGCTTGAGATGTTCTCAAAAGTCAGGTGGAATATACTCAATGTCATATTTTGGCTCTCGTGGGCTTGTTTTAATTTGCTTCACCTTCAACTTGAACTTATGAACAATTGATTTTCTGTTCAACAGAGAGTGTCTGTCCTAGCAATATTGAGCTGATATTATTAATTAGCTAATATTACTACTATTAATGCTAATACCAAACTTTGAATATTGAGCTTCTCCATTCAAAAACCGATTTTTTTCAATGAAATGCCCCAAAATAGATAGATAGATAGATCGATAGATAGATAGATAGATAGATAGATATCTCCTATATAGTAGTTGGGGGATGCTATTGGTTAGTGCTTAAGGAAGGTACTGCTTGCCACTTTCCAGGTGTACGGTGCTCAGAAAAGGCCCCAGTTGGGGGTATTTAAAATGGATGAAACAGAAACTCTTAATTTGTCGAGTGGCAGCATGCTGTAAAATTATGAGTGTATCATGTACTGGCTTTAAGATGTAGACACCTTTCAGTAAGCTCACCATTTGTAACCATTCCAGTAGGGTCATACTAGGTTAATAAGGCTGCTGTGTTTTAAAGCAGCCTTTTCATTTGGGTTTTAGTGAAATTATTTAATTTGTTGATTATGGTCATATAAAATTAGCATTGCATAATGCTAATGACATATGTATGAAAAACCACATACTGGTGACCGAGTTGATTAATATGCATAAAATAAATTGTATTGAGCTCTTCACCTAAAAATAAATCAGTCTAATTCACCCCATGTATTAACAGTAAAAGAAGAAAAGCCATTTGATAACTGAACGAGAAGCTGATTAAGCATTTGAACAAGAACTCTGTTGTGATCCATTGACTAGTTCTTGTAGACAGAGTTCTGGCCTTTATTCTGTCTTGGTCTGGAAACTCCACCACGACCTGCCCGCTATGCTCTGCTGCTAGCATTGAGGTGCCGGGAGCATGACCCCTAGCATCATGGGAACACACATGTGTCATCATGCAACACGCTGACATAGTGTTTCAAAGCACCCTCATGTTACGTTTGGTGTTACAGGAAGATTATTTTAAGTGACAATAAACCGACTACAAACAGGCTGTTATTTTATACTCAGCTCCTTTCCAGCTCTCATATAGGCTCATGCTATCCTGAAACCCCAAAGGGGCTTTCTCCCCTGAGAAATATGTTTCGTATGCTCCATGAAGTTCTCAATGAGCAATGCTAAATTAGGAAAAGCACTAAAATTGTAGTGTAGTGAACAAGACAAGGAATGAAAACAGCTACTCTGAACCTAAGAAGCACTGTGTTTGGGACTTTGATCCTATAAGCAAGAAATACAATTTTTCCATTTTTCTTAGTTGCCATGAGTAGATGGTCCTGAGGGTTGAGCATGGAGGTTGCCTGGGGAATGGGTTTGCAGGACGTTCCTTTAATGACAAGAATCTGCATCCCACCGGGAGTCTGCGTGAACATCCCTGTCAAGTTCCATCAGCGGAACACCTCACGCTTGTGCAAACGGCTGTGTGTAAATTTTACTTCAAAAGGCAAATGTATTGAACTTTAATGAGTGATTTGTGTGCTGAAATGTTTCAGAGTGTGCTGTATTGATGTCTTCAACCTACTTTGGCGATACCTGGAGGGTGGAGGGAGGGTGGGGTGAAAAGGGGGAAACGATTACAAGGATCGACATATAACCTCCTCCCTGAGGCATGGACAACAGAGAAGTGGGTGAAGGGAGATGTCAGACAGGGTAAGATATGACAAAATAACAATAATTTATAAATTATCAAGGGTTCATGAGGGAGGGGGAAGCAGGGAGGGAGAGGGGAAAATGAGGAGCTGATACCAAGGGCTCAAGTAGAAAGCAAATGTTTTGAGAATGATGATGGCAACAAACATACAAATGTGCTTGACACAATGGATGGATGTATGGATTGTGTTAAGAATTGTATGAGCCCCCAATAAAATGATTTTTAAAAAGGTGGGTTGGGAGATGGATAGATTTGTGGTAAAGAAAGGAGTTATGCAAAGAGACAGTTATTGGAGACTCTAGGTGATAAGTATGTGGATGTTCCCTGGGAAGGTCTTTTATGTATGTTTAAAAAATTTTTTTTCTGTAACAAAATGTTGGGATGAACAATAGGACTTATTTTCAAGGTCAAACCTCCAGTACTTATCACAATATATGGAACATAGTAAACTGGGTAGGACAATGATCATCAATGTGAAGCAAGTGGTGAGCAAATGGTGGGGGAAAGGTTATTTTAGGTTTTAAAGTAGCCCCGACAAGGTAAGAGTGGTGCCCAGAACAGAGTGGATAAATGAGAAATTCCAGCACTTTTCAGAGAGAGTGCTGTGACACTTGGTGTTGAATAGGTATTTCGAGACAGGATAAGAATCAAAGATGATGTTCACGGGTCTGGCTTGGGGCAACTAGTGCATCACCATCGTGTCCTTTGGAGGTGACTGGTGGTGTAGTGCTGATGCGTCGGGCTGCTAACCATAAGGTAGGCCGTTTGAAACCACCAGCTGCTCTGAGGGAGAAAGACAAAGCTTTCTATTCCTGTAAAGAGTTAGTCTGGGAAACATCATGGGGCTAGTTCTATCCTGTACTATAGGATTGCTCTGGGTCAATGTCAACGTTGATGGCAGTAAGTTGTCCCTCCACCTCCCCCCCCCCACGCCATTCCCCCACCTTTGGAAAATGTAACCCAGTGATGGAAACACTCTATGGCTGAGAGAAAAGTCAATGTCCAAACCCGCCAGCCGCTTGCCTACAGAAATATGTGACAGTCATCCTCCTGAAAGATTTATAATCTTAGAATCCCTATCAGGTAGTTTTTAATCTGTCCTATAGGGTCAATATAAATTAGAATAGATCCCACTGCGATGAAATGATCTTTTCTGGATGGAGAACAGCCTTTACAATATTCTGGGATCAAACACAGTACTGTCCAATGGATCTGTACCCGAACAGCCATGTAAAGTATTTTTTGTCTATTTTAGCAAACTAATGAAGGCTAAAGCAGTCAAGTAATGTTTGTTTCCGACCCATAATTGCCTCTCGATAAATATCTATTGAATGAGTGTTGGTTTGAGAGGGCTCCAGTTTCCCTTTTCCTCTCAGAGTTGAGGTTAAGATGTTCCAAATACACTTATCCCAGGGTCTGGTGTGACTCTGGATAGCTTCAGATGCCAAAGACACTTAGTCACCTTCTATTGACATTTGCGTCATGGAAGAAACCAGCAAGTCCAGTGGCTTTCCTAAGAGACACTGGGCAGCCTTTGTCTCCTTTCTGAAGCAGCTATTGGTGTAGATGGGAGACTTACCCATCAGAGGGCAGTTGTCAAGACCAGACCAGCTAGTTTCAGGGAAGAAAGGCAACCAAATGGTTGGATGGAGGTGTCTCCATCAGCCCTCTGTACGGTGTACATGCAGGGCTCTGCTGAATGGCCCCAGACTCATCAGTGAGTCGGTGTACGAGGTTAGTCTTTCCCTTCCGTAACTCCATAGCTGCAGCCCATGCATTCCACCTCAAAACAGCTTCTCTCCCTCCACTGGCTGGGGTGAAAGTTCATATTCAGAAGGCTTCCAACTGAGGGAGTCCGTGCCAACCACACTCACCCTGGATTCTCTCACGGAAGCTCTTCAGTGAGGTTATTTAGTGGTGTACGATGCCCCAGGATATTTCATTTCTGAAGCCTCCCCTGCCTTCTTCGCATGCACAGATCTAGTCTCATTCCTAGGTTTCCATCCCAAAGCTCTTAAACTGCTCTGTATCCCTCCACTCTCTGTCCAGACTGGGGTCTGGGGAGTCATTCCCAAACAGACCGATAAAGTCACTCCTTGAGTCGCTTCCTCTAAATGGGATTCCTCCGCAAAGGAGAAGGAGCATGTGACCGGGAGTATCCACGTAGCTCTTTGGGAACCACATGGTTCTATGTCTGAGATCTGCATGACCCCAACCCACCCTTACCGAAAAACAAAGCACGCACAAAGGATGAACACAAAGCAGTCATCACTGAGTTAGTGGACTCCGGCTGAAGGTGCATGCGTGTCACAGTAGAACTGTGCCCCACAGTGCTTTCGGTGGCTGATGTTTCAGAAGTAGCTTTCCAGGTCTTTTCCCCAAAGTATCTCTGGGGAGACTTGAACCTCCAACTTTTTAGTTAGCAGCCAAGGGTATTAACAGTTTGTATCTTCAAAGGACTTTCTGGGCCTCAACTATCTTTTCGGGCCACACCCACTCAATTACTGGAAGTCACAGGAACATACTTTGTTCCCTTTCTGGGGAAAGTTTTGGGGCCTGGGATTCTTAGCCTAGGTCGTCTGCCTTCGAAGCTGCCTTTTAATTGTCTGAAGTGTCCCTAGTAGAGATGTGAAGGATAGAGTTGGAGATGGTCAAGCAGCACCATGCTACCAAAAATGCGTTTCCTAGAATTGGAGTCTTGGGAACGATCTGGAGTAAAAGTTTTATGGTGCATATTTGAAAATATGGTGCATTTGAAAATTGCTTTAGAATCTAGTCCTTGCCCAGAAATTGAAAACCAAACAAAACCTACAGAGTTGTATATTAAGTAATGTAAGATTATATAGACACGAGTCATAAGAAGATGCTTGAAAACACCTTCCTGGGAAGGAAACTTCAAAAAGGTCTGAAGTTTCCCAATAATTCACGAGCTCACGAGGGAATGAAATTCAGACGTTAAAGCTATTTTCACGTTGAGCACGAATGGCACTGAGTTAGGTTCTGGACTGTTAACCACACAGGCAGCTCAAAGCCATCCGCCGCTCTGTGGGAGAAAGAGGGGGAGGCTGTCTGTACCCACAAAGACTTGTAGTCTCAGCGAATCTATCTGCATAAGGTCACTGTGAGTTGCAATTGAGCCAATGGCTTTTGATTCTTTTGCCATGATTGCTCTCACCATCCATCTGTCAGCTCATCTCCCTGTGATAGCTTGTATGTTGCGGCGATGCTGAGAACCAAGCCACACGTATTGGAAATTCTAGTAGGGTAGCCCAGGGTGGACAGGTTTCAGGGGAATTTCCAGAAAACCCTGTAATCTGCTCTTAAAAAACAGTCAATGGAAACTTTATGAATCACAATTTAAGACCATCGGGCGTGCTTGCTTTAAACATGTCAAGCCCACCCCTTGCTCCTATCCCCGCCCCCCACATGCCATTGAGTCAATTCTAACTCACGGCAACCTATAGCGCAGAATATAACTGCCCCATGGAATTTCAGAAACGTTAATCTTCCTGGAAGCAGACGACCCCATCTCTCTCCCACAGAAAGACTGGAGGGGTTGAGCCACTGACGTTTCACTAGCAGCTGAGTGATAGTGAATTGGTGTGTATTTTTGCTGACTAGTCTCACCAACAAAAATAACAAACCATGAAAGATTTCAGTAGAGTAAAAAGAAACATACCACATAGAATTGTATGTAACGGTCGTCAGCTTGAACCATGACAGCAAAAGGAATTAATCAAGAATGCCTGCAGTGCTCCACATCTGTGTCTTCCCAAGAATGTGCCTGCTGGGCTGTCACCCGGGAGAGGAACTTTGAGCCCTGGGACTCTCACGACTGATAAGAATATCTTTGTGTACCTAAATCTTGGTGCACCCTCTAGTTTAAACAAGTAAGATGATTTACGGGGAGTACTCGTCTTTGTGTGTACAGGATTTTGTATCTGTTTGGTATCTGCCGGGGTGGCTGGAACCTAAGTAGCTAACATCACTCATGGGTGCGCCGTGTCTTTATGACATGGCACATGGGTGAATTTACCTGCTTGGCAACATTTTAAAGTTGTTTGGACACACATTATTGCTGAGATAATTAAGTACTTTATATGCAACTCCTTGCAGTGCTGTGGGAAGGCATTCAACTGCTAATCACCAGGTTGGCAGTTCAAACCCACCATTCATTCTGAGGGATAAAGATGAGACTGTCTGCTCCCATTAAAATGTAGAATATGGGAAACTCTGAGTTGCCATGAGTCAGCATGGGCTAGATGGCAGCAGAACGCAATTCCCGGGAAAGAGGACAACTGGAAGCTCACATTCAGTTTCTCCTGGGCTTCGTGTTATGAGCCCTTTTCCCTTTTCCCTTTGCTAATTTAATTTGTAATTTTTGCTCTAGCAAATCACAAACAAGACTATTTTTTTACATTTACAAGATCAGGTTATGAAACTCATGGTCCATCTAAATGTTTACGTTTGTTGTCAACTTGGCACAATGCGTACTTTATTTCAATACTATCATACTCTCGCCGTGCCTGGACTTGCAATTTCACTGAGAAAGTGCAAACAATGAAGCAGGGCCTGGCTGGGGGCCCTCCTGGCCACTCCCTGGTCAGATCCGGTGTCTATTTCCTCTTCCTAAGCCACCAAGTCACAGGTCTATCCCAATGGAGGCCTGCGGCCTTTGACGTGTGGTTATTAGTCACAATTAGCCTGGTTGTACTTTCTGATCTAGGCAAGCTCATTTTCCCCAAGTGGTTTTAGAACTCGGGAGCAAAGTGTTTAAAGGCGTCTCCTGCATTGTATTCAGGAAGCTTTGCCATCCATCCTTCAGGCTTTGCTTCTGTTTTCATCCCTGTGGAACCAGGGCACGTCCTTTGCTGTTGTTAGTTGCTGTCGGGTCAGCACCTATTCGTGGAGACCTCCCAGACGACACAATGGAAAACGATGTCCTTAATGCCACCCCCTCCTCCTCACTGGTCTGTTTGATTCCCTTGTCTTGCTCGACAACTTAGAGGCTCATCTCCCTGCCAGGTAGTGGCCCACCTTCTGCTGTGGTCTGCAGGGATTTCCTTGGCTGATTTTCAGATGGAGATTCCCGGGTCTTTTGTTTCTCATCTATCACAGTCTAGAAGCTCTGCTGAAAGCTGCCAGGATGGGTGAACTTGCTGGTGTTTGAAATTCTGGTGGCTTCGCTTGCAGCATCGTGGCAGTAGGACGGCAACATTGAAAACACTACGAGAGACCTTTGCAACGGGTGGTGGGACCGATCTAGGACTTGCGTTGACTGGGGGTTACGGGTAGACTGTCTCGGCTTCGGAATGTCAACATCTGCATGTTAACCTCCAGTTTCTAGCAGATGCTGTTGGTGAGTACACACATTCACCTTCTTAACTTTTCGATGCCACGGACATAAGAATAGCATGACATACATGGGATTGTTGTGGGCATCACGTGGAGTAAATACAAAATTCCTGGCACATAGTAAATACCAAATAAATGACAGTTATAATATTTTGTATCCTTTCCCCCCACTAACTATACATCATGAACTGACCTTCATTTCATTAAGCATTCTTCCCAAATATTACTGTTAATATTGCTGTTTGTGGTTAGTTGCCTGTGGGTCAGTTCTAATTTCTGGTGACAACAGAACAAACCATCTAGTCCTGCCCCTTCTTCCGAATGGTTGGGATGCTCACATTCGTGGTCTCAGTCACTATTTTTAGTTGTCTTCCAATTAACAGGCTTGTCTTTGAGCACGTATGTTAGACAGTATTTGATGGGATCCCTAGTTGTCCATAGGTTCATTTCCAAAAGTAGATTACCAGGGCTTTTTTCTAGTCTGTCTTAGTCTGGAAGCCCCACTAAAACCTGTTTGCTCTGAGTGACCCTCCTGGTATTTGAAAAGCCAGTGGCATCATTGTCAGCATCGTAGCCACATGCAAGACCCTGTGATACAACAAACTGACAGAGGTGTGGGGAGTTGTTTTAATATCTATGGAACATTTTATCCTATGTCGACCAACATTTACCCAATCATTCCCTGCTATTTGAGATTTAGAGGTTCCTTTCTGCATTATGAGAAGTGATGCTATAAAGATTTTACAGGGTTTTTTTTGCAAACCCAAGACTGTTTTAAGATAACTTTCTAGAATATTAATCTGCGTAAAACTTTAAGGCAAACACTGTAATTTATGACTGCGTCATGGGGTGCAGGCTCACTCCTGGATTCCTTTTGATTAGATAATCCCTAGTCTTTGACAATGAAGAACAAAAATTTGGGAAACTTTTCACAGTTTTCCACTGAACCTCTCCAAAGGGTCTGACCTCTGTGAACTCCCTTAGCTTCAGTTGAAATTTCACACTTGACATGTAGCGCAGGGTCTGGGAGAAGGAAAACACTTTATTCTGAGTTCATTTTCAGTGCCACGCCTGTTCCTTAAGTTCAGAGGTGCACACAGAACAGCACATCATGGAGGCTCTCTCCCATGCCAGGCTCTAATCCAGGGCCTCCTGTGCTTCCCCAGATTAATGTTCTATTCCTGGGCATGGCCTCATCTGCCTCAATCAAGGAGTCCTTAGTATTAAAGTGGTTATTCTTTTTCATCTCCCTCAATAAGGATTCCGTCATACAGCTGTTGATTTGTCATGTCATGTTGGCTTATGTGTTACTCTGATGCTGGAAGCTATGGCACCAGCATTTCAAATACCAGCCAGCCCCCCAATGGTGGACAGATTTCAGCAAAACGTCTAGACTCAGGCAGACTAGAAAGAAAGGCCTGGTGATTTATTTTTTGGAATCAGTCTATGAAAGCTTTATAGTTCACAAACAAACACTGTTCAACTCACTTGCTGTGGGTGTACCATCACAGGGGATCAATTGTTAGAGGCAAACCTCATGTCTGGTGAAGTAGAGATGCTCAGTGAGAACGCTGAACATAGGGCTTGCAATGATGGGACTGAACATGCTGGGGATCAGGACAATTATTCTTTCTGTTGTACATAAAGTTTGCAGCCAACAACAACAACAACAAAAAGGGAAGCCTCTGATATCAAGTCCCAAGATGTCTTTTTTGGAGTTTTTTTGCATCTGGTTTTAGGGGCATAGAAAATATATCCATCCCTCTTCCATCCCACCCATCTGTCTCTCTCCCATCCCTTTCTCAATCTACCCAACTGTCCCTTATTCCATTCAGTTCTCATCGGTCCATCTCATCCCCCCAACTCATCCCCCATCTTTGCCTCAGCCCAATCTTTTCCCTCTAACTTCATCTGTCCATTGGTGGAAACTTTCCTTAGTGTACCTGTTGTTGGCTGGAACAGAAACTGTTCTGTTGTGATTGAGAGGCTTAGAGAAGTTTAAGGGTCTCTAAAGACAAGTAAAAATTGGGTTTTGACACTCCTTTCCTTAAAATATTCCAGACTCGTGTTTCTGCTGGCTCATGAATGTCAGATAAAAGACTGCCTTCTCTCCCTCCACTTGCATTTATGGAATCTGGCTTTGCTAAGCAGTAATGCATTAGGAACAAAGACTGCTTTATGCTGTGTATTGTTCCAACACCACAACATCATCATTCTGTTCTATTTCTCTCCCACAGGTGAAGGAGCTAAAGATGTACAGTATCTCAAGATAAATTAGTGAAGATGTCGTTTAGAGAATGGCCCTGTGCCAAGTTGAATTAACTATGTGCCTGCAGCCTGCACTCTCCCAGCCTGCTTCTGTGTTGGTCACTGAGAATCCCTCCATTAATAGACAGGTCCAGTCCCTGGACTCTGCTCACCGAGAGGTTGTTGGAGGGCAGAGTCCATCAAGAGGCACTGTGGAAGAAATACCTGGTGATCTCCTTCTCCCCAAACCCATCCATTGAAAACTCTGCTCCGCACAGATCTCTGTGAGATACACATGAGGTCAGGGGTCACCACGAATCAGAATGGACTCTACGGCCATTTTTTTTTGGAAAGGCAGAAGTCGAATTGGCTCCTTTTATTCGTTCACTTGCACTTCCTTCCTTCTCTTCTTTCTCCTTTCTTCCATTTTCTTTCTACCTTCCCTTTCTTCTACCCCTGTCCCATTCTTTACTCTATTTGCTTTCTTTTGAAATAAGTGATTTTTGTCCAAGGTCAAAACCGTCTAGAAGAGGTAGTAACCCAACTTATGGAAGTCCTTTCACACTAACTGTTTTCAGGGCACATCATGAACTCCTGAACAGACTGCTAGCTATAAGTAATAAGAAAAGACTTCACTTGTAGTTTAAATAGTCACCAAATATTTAATGAGTAACTGCTGTAATAGATGTTCAAATGGGAATGTAATCAATCTGACAAATAGGTCATTAAAACTTACTCTGTTTTCTCTCTGGGGAATCTCCAAATGGAAAACCCATAGATTTGCGAACCAGAAGAACTGGATTAGAGTCCAGTTTGATGAAACACAATCAAGATATTCCTTAAAGGCAGGATTGGCGAGACTTCGGCTCACTGACTTTGGGCAGGTTGTCAAGAACGACCATGAGGAAAGGACATCCTGTTTGGTGAAGTACAGGCTCAGCACCGATGAGGCAACTCTCAATGAGATGGCCTGCCTTCGCAGCCTAGCAACAGAGCCATCTCACCCACCGGCACGAAGGTGGCGCAGAAGGCCACCACGAGCTGGGGCCTCCTCAGTAGCAATTGCCAACAGCGTCTTTGGTGAAAAGGCAGATCATATAGTGTCTGTGAAGGCCTAATGAGATAGGAGCGCTGAGAAAGTTGGGCTCAACAGGCCATAATCCCACCCGGGGTCGGAGTGTGGGCTCCGTAGCCAGAGGGCTGGATTTGAGTCCTGCCTCTGCTAGTTCTTAGCAAAGTTGTTGTTGTTGTTGTTTTCATAAAGCCACTCAGTGTCTTGCTGCGTGTCCTTTTCCACGTCTTAGGAAATGAGTGGTAGTAGTGCCTATCACATAAGATTGTTGTAAGGATGAAATGCATTTGATTCATAGGCAATATTTAGAATGGTGCTGGGCACATAGTAGATACCAGGTAAATATGAGCTCCTAGGAGTAGTAGTAGGATGGATGGATAGATGGATGGATGCCTTATTGCTAATGAGCAATAAGCATAGTGTAGCAGAAAAGTTCAGGCATGTGAGTTAGCCAGTCCTGTGCAATTTCACGGTTTCCTAAGGAAACCTGGGGGGGAATAATTAATAATCACCTTAATAAGGATGTCGTTCGTGTACATTGAGTTGATTCTGACTCACGGTGACCCTTCAGGACAGAGTTGAATGGCCCTGTGGAGCATCCTAGATGGCAAGCTTTAGAGGAAAAGATCAAGAAGCCTTTTCTCCAGCAGATCTTTCAGTCAGTAGCTGGGCACTTAACCATTGCATCAACAGGGCTCTTGATACTAATAGTAATAAAGAAGATTTGGTGATTATTCTATGGGGTTGCTGGGGCCAGTGATCTGGTGGGATGTTCTTCATGGCTCTGTAGGAACATTCTTCCATATGGATGTCTAGAGTAGGGGTCTTTATTGGACACTAGGGACAGGATCATGAGAAGGAGGACCAGGAAGATATGCTCCTCAGGGGGATCTGTAGAGACATAGAGAGGTTGGTCCAGGTGGATTGAGATAAACATGCTTGAAGTTGGTGAGTAGTGATGGCAGTGACCAGCTCAGGTGCCTTGAAGTCTCCAAGAGCATGCCACAGAGGCCACAACTGCTAGCCAGCGGAAGATAGGGAATCCACGGAGACACAGGCAGGCCAGCAGGTCCGCAGGTGGAGCTCATTGAAGAGACGCCAAAGTTGACTCTCATTAGCTGTGTTTCTGGCCCCCACCATTCTTTGACATCTTAAGCCCTTAAAGAGAAAGGTCTCCAGGCTAACTGGTGTCCTGTGAGACAGAGGTGGTGGGAATGCAGTAAAAGGGAGGACAGAAAGTGTGGGAATCCATGCTCGCTAGCTTCCGGTCTCCCCGTGTAAGGGAGGATGGAGGGAAGCGTCTCTATGTCTTTCTCTCTCGCTTCACAAATACACGTGAGAGCTAATTGGTGAAGATACTGTCTCGGGAGCTGTACTAGATGGCGCCTCCTCAATCAGTAGCAACCTTGTCCTGAAGTCCTTGACAGTCATGGTCTTAGTTGTCTAGAGCTACTGTAACAGAAGCACCTCAAGTGGATGGCTTTAACACGGGGAAACATATTTTCTCACAGTGTATAAGACTAGACGTGCAAATTCAGAGTCCCTGAACAAATTCAGAGGCTTTATCTCTCTGTCAGCTCTAGGGAATGATCCTTGTCTCTTCCTCTGTCATTCTCTCGTTCCTGGGGGATCCCTCTGTGTCTTGGCTGAAAAGTGATCTTGAGATAGGTTCAGCGCCATGTTTGCAGGGTGTTTTTTTTTTTTAAATTTTAACAATTTATTAGGGGCTCATACAATTCTTATCACAGTTCATACATATACATACATCAATTGTATAAAGCACATCTGTACAGTCTTTGCCCTAATCATTTTTTTCTCCTCTTTTCTCTTTTTACATTTTATTAGGGACTCATACAACTCTTATCACCATCCATACATATACATACATCAATTGTATAAAGCACATCCATACATTCCCTGCCCCAATCATTCTGAAGGCATTTGCTCTCCACTGAAGCCCCTTGCATCAGGTCCTCTTTTTTTTCCCCTCCCTCCCCTTTCCCCCCTCCCTCATGTGCCCTTGGTAATTTATACCTCGTTATTTTGTCATATCTTGCCCTATCCGGAGTCTCCCTTCCCCCCTTCTCTGCTGTCCCTCTCCCAGGGAAGAGGTCACATGTGAATCCTTGTAATCAGTTCCCCCTTTCCAACCCACTCACCCTCCACTCTCCCAGCATCGTCCCTCACACCCTTGGTCCTGAAGGTATCATCCACCCTGGATTCCCAGGGTGTTTAAAGGCTATCATCCCAGGGGTTCTGTCCGTCTCTATCAGACTGGTAAATCTGTCCACGAGCTTGTATGGTTTTCCCATTCAGAGCAGTGGGCTGAAGTGGCGGGGCACCGCTGGGTCTCTGGTCTCAGGCTAGCGGTGACTGTAGTTCACAGTGCCCTTTGGACTAATCATTTCCTTGGACCTGGGACTTTCTTCACTCTCCCCTGCTCTGGAGAGGGAGAGGCCAGCAATTACATCCCAGATGGCCACTCGCTCACGTTAGACTGCACTCACTTGCACGGTTCATTCTCAAGCCCATCTCTTGCCTCCCCCACATAAGTGTGGTTCCTTTAAGACCTTGCTTAGGAATATCCTCAGCCATAGACTTAGAATTAATATACTTAGGCTCACACTTGTGAGCTCTGCCTTCCAACAAACACTTGAGCATAATTCAGACACATTCTTTTCATCAAAACCATCCCCCTTCCTCAGTCCAATCCCACGTTCATCATGTTCTTTAAACGTCTCACCAGTAGCCCACTTGTTATTCACCTTCCTAGCAATATCCTGTTGATGGGTCATGTATGTTCTCCAAGTTCACAGAAAATCTCTCCATAGTTCTCCCCAACATTGCCTTCAGCATGTGTCATTCGACCAACGGTCTTTTCAGGGAGTCTCAGGCTTTGTTATTAGGCACCGCCATGCACTGCTCGTGATCCAACAGCAACACCGCTTCTGCATTTGTTAGAGAGGACCTTCATCTCTCAGGACCTAATTCTGTCTGAGTGGCCCAGGGCTGCTGTCGTGGAAATACTATCAGTGTCTGGTTTCCCCACAAGAAGGCTAGCAGTCCAAAGTAAGAACACGGGATCTAGGAAAAAGCCTTTCTCCGCTAGTTCTGGAGGCAGGGCCTTGTCTCTCGAGTTTCTGATTCCTTGGAAATGCCCAAGTGGTTTGGCCTGTGTCTTCCCCATCTCTGTTTGCTGGTTTAATCTCTTATATCTCAAGAGGTTGACTCAAAACACACGCTATGGTAATTTGTGTCATTGACGTAACAAAGACAATCCATTCCCAATTAGGATTATAACTACAGGCTTAGAGCTCAGAAGTCCTAACAGGTATTCTTTGATAGCCCAATGCAACAAATAACAATGACCACAGCGGCTCATATTTGCTTGGGGCTTACTCTGTGCCAGGTAGTCTTCATTGTACATGGATTTGCTTTATGCCTATGGCTGTACGCGCGCGCGCGTACACACACACACACACACACACACACACACACAGGATCTTGTTCTGCCTGCCAAGACTAAGCACTACATAAAATCTACCACTATAGCACGCAGGTCCTTGCCTCCATTGGGCTCCAAGAAAGAAAGGAGCTGCAGGATATGAGAGATGATCTATAATCTCATATGATATGCCAGGCTGGACGTGGCACATGAGAGGACCTTTAAAACTTGCCCTCTCTTGAGTCCCACCCCAGATTGTTGGTCAGGGGCTTTGGGTTGGGCCATCTGCAACGCTCTAGAGTGATTCTGCTCATTGCCATCTAATGAATTCTGATTCATAATGACTTGATTTTATAGGGCGGAGTAGAACTTGGAAATTTGGGCTTCCAAGACTGGAAATCTTTATAGAAAGCTTTGTAAAATAGAAAAACCTCATCTTTCTCCCACAGAGCAGCAAGCTGATTTGAACTGCTTATCTTGCAGTCAGCAGCCCAATGAGAAAAATGATGATGACTTATGCAAATGGAAAAGGCTAAATTATTTCTTTTAGATTGGAAAGATGCCAGCTGTGAGAACAACGGGGGGGGGGGGGGGAGAAGGAACAGCAGGAGCCCCTCCACCTGCTTTGTTAGGGAGGCCTGTGGTAGGCTGCGTTCTCTAGTGAAGCTAACCCAGTACATATGGAAAAGTGGGGAAAAGCCTCACTGGGTGGAGTTTTCATTGTACACATTTTTCTCACTAGACGAGCATCCAGCAACTCACTCAGTGCACCCAGTGGTGTCACTTGGGAAAGTTCTCTCCGGTCACAGTGAATTTTTTTTTGTCGTGAAAGCACTTTTGCTCTCACCTCCTTTTTTTGTGATGGCCATTCAGAGGTCAGTTTTCCGCAGAAACTGTTGTGATGTTGAACACAGCTAACAAGGACAGCACTATGGGGAAAAACTCAAATGTACGAGGGGTTTTCTCATTTCAAAAGTGGTGATGACAAACGTTGTTCTGGACATTCGTTAGCTTCCTGAAAGGACGAAAATGTTGATTCATAGTGCATTTAGAGTTTGTTCACCAGGCTAGACTGTCAATCAAGCTTTCTATTTAGAGGCTCTGAAAAGATTGTGTAACAGTGTGTGACAAGAATGGCCTGATATGTGGCAGGCAGGGGACTGGTTTTGCCACCACGCAATGCACTGGCTCACACAGCCATCTCACTGCACCAGTTTTTGGCAAAAATGCAGCATGTCTCTCTTGCCCCCACACTAGACACACCTGACCTCTCTCCATGCGCCTTCTCTTTGTTTCCACGAATGAAAAGGGACACAAAAGAACAGCAATTCGATGTCATAGAGGTGAAGAAAAAAACGAGGGAGGTGCTGTCAGCCATCTAAACAGATGAGTTTGAAAATGTTTCCAAGAATGGAATAGCAGATTTGACCAATATATTAAGTGTAATGGGGAGTACTTTGAAGGTGATAAGGTTGTTTTGTAAAAAAATTTAAATACATAGCTTTGAAAAAAATATCTGTTCTTTTTTTTTTTGGGGGGGGGGTGCCGATCTCCTTGTACATATAGCCACTCTGAGTTTCATGGGCCAAATGTTAAGCTGGAGGATTCTCCTGAATTTTAGCAGCCAAATGATAATATTACGGGGTAATTCTACTTTGTCCTGTAGGGTCACTATGTGTTGAAATCAACTTGACCGCAATGAGTTCATTTGTCTACCTCTCCATGACCTTCCAATTGCCCTTCCAGCCCATCTTACCCGGCAGCTTAGCAAGTTGTCAATAGAGGCTAGTTTACCTGAATTTAATTATCTCACAAAGGTCAAAATTTACTGATTAAAGATGAAATCATAAAAAACCTGTTTCCTCAACTTTCATTTTAATATCCTACCAGTGTGATCAATTGAGGGGAGAACTCAATAGGCTGAGTAGGTAGCAGAGACCCTTTAAAACCATGGTATTGAGCACTGACTGGTACCTTGATGTCATGGCTCTGAGAGATTTGGTTCCTAGAGTGAGACTGGGAGAGATTATCTGAGTAGGGTTCAAGCTCCTTGCAATAATGTCATTGATAAAACAACATCTCTCTGTAACAGCCAGGCATACAATATTTCATCTTTGCAGACGGGACTGGCCTTCACAGGCTGGTACCTCCATGAGCACAGCATGGCAGCAGGCTCCTTTTCCTGTGGATTCCCGGCTCTCCATGGCAAGCAGAGCCTCTGGGCATCCCTGTGTTATGGAGGGACACAAAGCTGGACACTACTGTGTCTTTATTTTATTTTCAAATTTTAAAAAACATCTCGTTGTGAGTTAGGTGAAGGTTTACAGAGCAAATGACTGGGTTTGCATTCAACAAGCCATCCATCTTCCTCTTGCATTGCCCTGTTTCCACGCCTGTTTGCTCACCCTTCTCCGGTTGAATACTATCGTCCCCTCATGTAAGTCCGCACTGGCCTTTCCTTCATTCTTGTGACTTCCTCTTCTTCCCCTTCCCTTCCCACCCTCAGAAACCACCAACATGTTTCTTTTAGTGTGAAAACCTTTTATTGAGTTTTTTTTTATTACAAGGGGACTGGCTGATTGCACTCAGCATACTGCCCTCCAGGTTTAGCCGTGTCATGAGAGGTTTCACACTCATCGCTACTCCATCACATTGAGCAGTAGTTCATCCATTCTCCCACCGAGGGGCATTTGGGTTGCTTGCATCTTTGTGCTGTTATAAACAGTGTTGCAATGAACCTTGGTATGCATTCATTTATTCATGTCTAGCTCTTATTTCTTTAGGCTCTGTGCCAAGTAGAGGTACTGCTGGGGCATACGGTATTTCTGTTCCCAGCTTGTGGAGGAAGCACGACATCACTGGAGGACTGTCTAGGTTTGCAGTCCTACCAGCAGCATGTGAGGGTTCTTGTCCTCCACGCCCTCTGCTGTATTTCTGATTTTCTGTTTGTTTTTTTAACTTACTACCATGTGAGCGGGATAAGTGGTATCTTGATACTCTTGAGATGCATCTCTCAGACGGTTAATGAGCGCCAGCGTTTCTCTGAGTGTCTTCTTTGGTGGAAAGTCTGTTCCCATACTATGCCTTTTTCTTTGTTCAATGGTAGTATCTGTCATTTTCTTGTTGAGTTCCTGCAGTTTTCTAGAGATTTTATAGATAAGTCTCTTGTCACTGCCATCTCCCCGTCTGTGGGTTCGTTTTTTTACTCTTTGGGTGCTGTCTTTTGATGGACACTGTCTCTTTAAATAGTAGAGGTTGACCGCTCTCAGGCCACCATGACATATCCTAGCATTGGACCAGCCCCTGAATAAACTGGAAAGTCGCCCAACTGGAGAACTCAGTAACAGGGAGCAGCCGCAGGGGAACATCTGGGGAGCCCTGTTGGAAGCAGCAGGACTCGGAGAGGTCTCCAGCCTCAGGTCCCTCTGCTATCCTCTGGGGAGGGGTTGCCTTCGCATCCCTTGCACTTGGCTGCCAAGAAATCACCGTAGAGGAAGGGGTTACACTTGCTGCTTTGTCTGGTGAGTTTTATTGGCAAACAAGGCTTCTTCGTCGTGTGTGCTTATGATTTACAGAATTACTTTGATTCCCCACCCTTGCAAACTGCAAATAGATCGGGCTGCAGCCAAGATGGTACATTTGTGTTCCAATTGGT
The DNA here is from genome assembly GCF_050624435.1 of Tenrec ecaudatus. Classification (NCBI taxonomy): domain Eukaryota; kingdom Metazoa; phylum Chordata; class Mammalia; order Afrosoricida; family Tenrecidae; genus Tenrec; species Tenrec ecaudatus. Next base: position 104,568,361 of record NC_134539.1, on the reverse strand, counting down.
AGAAGAAGCCGGGTATCTAGGTACTCTGGGCATGGGAGGCAAGAAGGGCGTGAGCTCTTTTCTGAGTTTCAAGAGAACCTGGCATCTTCAGTTTTGAAGGGAGAAACGGGTTCAGAGATCTGCTTGGACACAGATCTCTGCACCCAGGTGCTTGCTCTCCTCTGTGAGAGGGACGGTCCATAGTGAGAAGGACGGTCCACCTGCAACCAAGGCCCAGCTGGAGGCCTGGGCGTGGCAACCCTGTTCCCAGAGCAGCTGATCTTCTGCCACCAGGGTGGGGAGGTGGGAGGCAGGCCGTAGCGAGGGGGACGGATGGTTCACACATCCAGCAGCTTGTTCAGCAGTTTACTGTGTGGCTGGGACCTGGGTCGTTTGGGTTTTAAAAAAAGGAAAAACCAAACTGTGCCTTACTGTTCTGTTTACATAGCTATTTTATTTTTAAATAGTTTAGTTGACGAAAAGAAAGAGGAAGGAGGAAGAGAGAGGCGCCCCGGGCAAATATGCTAATATTTATAGTGCTCGTATAAACGTGGACTGACAATGCAAGCGAATCAGGATGGCATCCAACCAGGCCACGAGCCCAGCCGAGGGCAGATCCCACCCATGCCATAGGCAGCAGGGGCGAGCAAACACTGTTCTGATCCCTTCAGTTAGCCATCCGACTGTGTCTGTGCTTTGGACCCCTAGGGATGATGTGCTTATGTCCTGTAGTTGAGTACAGGGTGGCACAGCCCGCCTCAAAGAGCTATTGTGAGCATTACACGAGATGACGATAATAAAAGTAGCAAAAACTGCCTGGCATCGTGTCTCCCTATCTCCCAGACACTGCGCTGACTGCCAGCTTTGCCTTTAAAGGATCACCATGACCCGCTAGAGTGGGCATCATCAGTCCCCTGTACAGATGAGAAAACAGAAGCATGATGAACTTAGCGTGGTGGTTATGGGTTGGGCTACTGCTGCAAAGTTAGTAGTTTGAAACCACCAGCCCCTCCCAGGGAGAAAGAGAAGCTTCGACTCCTGTAAAGAGGTATAGCCCTGCGAGCTCACGGGGGCAATTCTCTCCTATCCTAGCGGGTGGTTATGAGTGGGAATCGATTTGATGACAGTGAGTGAGTGAGTGAGTGTGTGTCCCACATTCACAGGTCTCTAAATCACACCATTGGATTTGTCTGAATACAAACACAGTGCCTAGCCACTGTATCACACTGCCTCTCAAAAACCACTGCGTGGGAGGTACCAAGTTAAAAACCAAAAACAAAAAAAACTCACTGCCAGTTGAGTTGTCCGAAGACGCCTGGTGACCCTATAGGACAGGGTAGCGTTGAACCTGTGGGTTTCTAAGACGGTAAATCTCACAGAAGCAGAACCCCTTCTGAGGCGGTAACTGTTGATTGGAGTAGAAGTCTTTCTCTGCCCAGAGCCTGGCGGTTCTGAAAGCTGCCTTTGAAGTTAGCAACCCAAGGCCGGCCCACTCTGGGTCCAGCAAATAAAGGGTAGCTAATAAAACCTCCACATGTGATTTTTCTTTTCAAGTTGATCATGTGAGCTTTCGGGAGACTGAATTGTGTTTGAGGAATCTTCTAGATAACTTAATTTTGATAGCGTCAGATATGAAATTAATGAAAATAGTCGAGAGGAAGAGAAATCTCATTTATAGGCAGAGGTGATGAATACCCACATTAGACTCCCTGTTCAGCGCACGGGCCTCAAGACTGGAAGGGCGAGCCTCTGCTTCTAACGGCGGGTCAGCTGATTTTTCTGGCTGCTCTCCCTCCGCTTCACATGGCCAAGCCGCCGCCCCGTGGCCAGAGAGGACAGCCACGCCTGGGACTTAGGCCAGGCTGTGCAGGCAAACTTTGCCTGGGGGCAGACATGGTTGCAGTGTGGTTTCACCCAAGCTGCTAGGAGCCAGATTTCAGGTTATGCGGCTGGCTCCAAGTTTCACAGCCTCCCACCCCTGCACCTCGGCACCCCCCTCCGCCCCCCATCGCCAAAGCTAGATCCGTACCCATCAATCCCCTAGCACACACAGTCCCAGGTGGTTCCAACACTGAGAGCCAAGATGGGAAAGGTGCAGGTAAGCCCCACAAGTACAAAGGCCTGGGGGCTAGGTCGCACCCCAGGAAAAACGGACCAGAGAACCCAGGGGCCAGGTGGCTCAGGGAAGATGAGACACAGGTTCCAGCCCTTAAGCATCGGCGCCGCTTAACCCAGAGGCCAGATACCCATCCTCAGTTCCCTGCCTGGGCGTCATGCGAGTCCTGGTGTCCTGAAACGCAGTGCCGGGTACTCGTGGGGGCCATGGCTGGCGGGCTGTTCCGACGTGGGCAGAGGGGTGGGGGTGGGGCGGAGGGTCCCTGTATTGGTCAGCATTTGGTGTCCGTGCCCTTGGCGGAGCTAGAAGACGTGGGAGGTGAGGAGGTCCAGCTGCGTTGGTTTCCAGTAAGAGTGGCAGCCGTTTTGCTGTGATCCACTTTTTCCTGGGGCGCAATTCAGACCAAGTAACTGTCGCCAGCCCTTCTCCCTCCTTCCTTCTCTTCTCCCAGAGCCCCGCCCTCCCGCAAACGCGGACCCGGGGACACACCCTACTGCAGCGACGCAAACAGGGCGTTGTTCCCGTTAAAGGGGAACGCCTGGAGCCTCCCCCTCGCCCCTCGCCTCGCGCGCGCGCAGCCCTCAGCGCAGCTGTTTTTGGGGACCGCAGCAGCGAGCGAGCGCACCCAAGTTTGTGTCTGAGGCCACTCCGCGGATTCCTTTGGGCTGTAAGTATTTTGCTAGCGGGAGTGGAGGTATTGGAAGAGGAACGTGGGCATCTCCCGGCGATGGCACCAGAAAAGGTGGAGAGGGCGCGGGCTCCGGGCCGGCCCGCGGCCGAACATTAGATGGGGATCGCGGCGTGCCCCGTCTGTCCCCCAGGTTGCCACGGAGGAGTAGAGTTGGTCCCCCCTCTGGGGATCGAATGGCAGTGGAGGCAGTGACCGTGGTCATGTTGTGGCACGGAGGGCAGGGAGACCGTATTATGTGCCTCGCTGGAGAGCCACCAGTGTGAGGACGCATTTGGCAAGGAAGTGCTTGCGGCGGACAACCTGGGTGAAGGGGGGTCTGAGCTCCTGCAGTCCCCTAGCTCCCCACCACCTGCCGGAGCACCCTTCGCTGGCCCTCCTCTGCCTTTGGCGCCATCGGCTACAAATTACGGGTTCAGAAACCCTTGCTTATTTCTTCGTGTCAATTCCGGGGTTTCTTGGAATATGTGAGAGGTGGGTTTTTTGGGGGGTGGGTGGGTAGGGGTGGTGAAGAAGAATGGAGGAGTCCCGGCCTGAGTACGTTGAAAAGTGACTCATGGAAATGAGTTCCAAGACTCTGATCTAATGTGGTCCCCAGGGCGCAGCTAGGCTTTTCCAGCCGCGTACAGTGTAACCCGCCATCCCGGCTTCAGTTTCCCCAAGTCGGCGAGAACGCAGAGGCTTGAGCCAAGGGGTTTCCGTTCCAGGACTTCCTGCACGCTCTGAGCAGCTGCAGTTCTTTTGGGACAGGGCTCCGCACCCTCCGCTCGCCCTCCCCGCCGGGCATCTGCCCCCGAGGCCCAGCCCCCAGCCGCGGGGCTCTCAGTGCCCGGGAACGCGCGAGGCTGGCGGGCAGAGAGAAACGGCCCCTCCCCGGGCGCTGCCCAGAGCGCGCGAGCGGTGGGCGGGGGAGCGCGGGGCCGGGCAGCCCTCCCGGGCGGTTCCGTTCTCCCCCCACTCCCCCGGCTCGGCCCTGTCTCCCGGAGTGGGAGCCAAAAGAGCCGGGGCTTGGTCAGAACTGGGTGGGAATCGGGAGAGTAACGGAATGCGGAGCGCTCTGGCGGCTGGGAAACTATTCTCCCAGCGCGCGCCTTTGGTGTTCCCAAGCCAGCAGCTCCTGGCAGACATGTGGGTGCAGACCCGCCTCCCCCTTTCCCGACGCTCTGGGAACACTCGGAGACCGTGCACTTTCCTCCCGCAGCTCCTTTCCCACGTCCGACTGCCCACCCGAGGCCCCGGGGCTTTTGCTTGGAGCGACTTGGATGGGCGCGCACCGCTTGTTTTGTTCCAAATAGGAAAACTTCAGGCGGCTGTCCGGCCGGGTCCTGCGGTCCGCCACTGCCCCCTCTCGGCGGGTGAGGGGTGGGCGGGCAGCCCTTCCAACTCCGTCCTCTCTTTCCGGCTGCAGATCCTCCTCTGAGCAGAACTTTCCGCCAGAATGCTCCTCCTGCTGCTGGGCATCATCATCCTCCACGTCGCCGTGCTGGTGCTGCTGTTCGTCTCCACGATCGTCAGTGTGAGTACCCGCTGCGCGGGGTGGGGGTGGGGGGGCTCAGGGCCTGGTTGGGGGTGAGGCCGGTGAGTCCTAGCGTGTGCTTCCCGTGGTTCAGGACTGTGGTTATTTGTCCAGAAAGTCGAGACTTCAATTTCTAGCAACAAACAAACAAAACAAAACAACAACAAAAACGAACCACCACCAAAAACTCCGACACATTCAGACTGGCAAGAGAGCCTGCACAGGCCTGTGTTTGAGCTGGAAAATCGCAGCGTTTGTCTGAAGCCCTGGCCTTTCAGACTGCTCCGCAGTTTCCCATGCAAGCTTGCTGAGGAAAAAAGCATTGATGAAGGCTTGCTTTTAATTTCATCAAATGTCGAAGTCCAGAAAGGGGTTTTCATTTATAAAACGCCCCTTTGGCCTTAAAACGGAGAAATTCACATGGGCTCTGTAAAAAAATAGACTCTGGGGACTGGGACCGCCTTGTGATGGGGCCCACCGCACCTTGTCAATAGAGCTTCCACTGATAGAAACGGGTCACGTTCCACCTTAAGTGTACTCCCTTGGCGACGGAGCTGCACATGGACTGGAGCAGTGACATCTCAGTGGTTTCAATGTCTTCGTTTCAGACCAGTTCCAGGCAGTATGGCCCTGCCAGTTTAAAAGGTTGAGAAATATTTATGTCAGCGTGAGAGATCATTACGTTGGCGATATATGAACTGGGTTTCTTTTAGAAGCCTCTCCACTATGTCTTAAGTGTGCCTGATGATGATCGGGGCAAGTTCTGAGGCGCTATAAGTAAGGGGATTTTGCTCCGATAAAGAGTTGCTGTCTTGGAATTGCCCGCAGGGCCACTGCTGCCCTCTCCCATGGGGTTGCTGTGAGTTGACATTGAGCCGATGGCAGGGAGGGTTGCTTTTTGTAAGTAAGGAAATGGGCTCTGGGAAGTGGTGGTTGGGGGGGATGGCTCAGAAGGCTTGGATGCAGGGGTCCTGACTTGCTACCATAGCTCCTTCTATTATAGCATCTGCCCCTGCACACAAAGCTGGAGGTGTGTGTATGGGGTGCTTTTCCATTTACAAAGCACCTTTCACATACAGGCATCCCTGGGCTGCTAGCTACAAGGTCAGTAGTTTGAAACCAGCAGCCTCTCTGCGGGAGAAAGATGAGTTTTTCTGCTTCTATAAAAATGTACAGTCTTAGAACCCCCTCAGGGCAGCTCTCTGTCCCATAGGAGGGACACGATGAGTGGAAATCGACTCAGTGGCAGTGAGGTGCTGCCATCTACAAAGCGCTGGCTCTTGTTTCAGTACCAGGTCTGGGCCAGGCTACCACTTCTTTCTTTCCCTGATGCGATTGTGAACTTGGCCTCTGTCCTTCCAACCCTGGCAGCGGCAGGCCAGGTCGATCTGTGGATGCCCTTTGCCACCTTTTATCCGTTCTTCTTACCCACTCCCTGCTCCCTACCCCCCCTTGATTCAGGATGTCTGGTTCTTTCTAGCAATGGCTCGTGGGCAATGGATATGCAACGGATCTCTGGCAGAACTGCAGCGCTTCTAACACAGGCAACATCCACCACTGTTTCTCGTCGTCCGCAAATGGTGAGACTGGTCTTTTCCTCCACATGCTTGACCTTGTGTATCTGTGGCATGTTCACAGGACAGAACCAGCTGCCCTGGTTCCTGGAAGACACCAGTCAGAAAATCGTGGCAGGGGTGGGATGTCAAAGCTCACCGAGGAAGCCAAGGTCCTAGGTGCTCTCGGGCCTTCTCTCACCTCAAGCAATGCTCTATGTTCGGTGCACTGTTTGGGTGAGGACCGCAGTGTGGATAAGCTGTCATTGGGACTTGGTGGCCTGATGGGTATTATTTCTGACCCAGCCTTCCTCTTGGGTTGGTGGCAGACTCTGTTTAAAAAAAGGCCCTTCCTCTTCCTGCTGCAGTGCAGTGAGTTTGTCTGTCCTGAGGACAGTGGAGCCTGCTTTCCTGTCCTGCAAGGGCGCCTTCCCTGGTAGCAGCCTCAGTGCTGCCACAGCATCACACGCTGGAGGGCCTCACACTTGCAGAACCGAGCCTTGGAGCTATTTACAAAGCCCCCAACTCAGCCTGGGAACCCCTGGGTGGGGCAAGGTGGGAGGTTTGAGTCCCTGCAGAGACACGTCTGAGGAGCTGCCTCACGATCTGCACTTGCAAAATCAGCAGATGGAAATCACGTGGAGCACGGTTCTATGGGGATCCACTGGGGACCTCGCTGTGAGTCGGAATAGACTGTACAGCAACAGCTTTGTTGTGGTTGTTTTCTTTGCTTTTGAAAAACTAATCTTAGGGGTTCTTCCTTCAGAAGATTGCCTATCTATTTCCTCTGTCCCGGGCATCTTTGCTGTAAGATATGTGGATGTTGGCTTAAGTGGTATTAAGGGCAGAGTGAACAGGGAAGGCACCCTCTACGCCCCAAATGCCCAGAGGCATGGGTGCTCACCGGGATTTGCAGGCATGGAGCTTTGCAAATGGAGAAGCAGAACTAAATATGCGGGGTCCTTTTAGGGGCCGGGAGGAGTCTGTGGTGGTATGGACCCTGGGAGGGACCACAGCGATGGATGTGGAGAACACAGAGGGCCAATCTCAGCCCAGTCTTGTGCTCTACAGGATGAGAGGAAAGTCGCTGTGCATGGGGCAGAGCATGGCGTCTTGGGCTTACAAGGTCATCACGTTCGTTGACTGTCCAGTGTGGCGGCAGCTCCTCAGAGATCCAGTATCTCTACAGAGGCTGCTCCACCTGTTTGGCTCCGGCTCGGTTAAGGGAAGTGACTCTTAAATGCAGGCTTGGTACATTCTAGTCTCTTTGTAGGGGGTTCCCTCTCTCAGGGAACCCCATAGCCATTCCTCCAACCATGTGACTGGAGCATTAGCAACTGAATGCTCTCAAGAGAAATTGTTAGAGTAGCCATTAGGTAGCTTATGTGGGAAGGATGTCCAAGGAATGCTTCTTCCCCCCTTGCTGGAATCAAGACTGCTTTGTAAGCTCCCCCTTTCCAGGAAAGATAAATAAATGGGAGACATCTCGTGCTCCCAGCTGTTGGGAGCAGCACTACTTTTCTCCGAGTATATAGACAGTGTTGCCCCCAAAGCCTCCTCAGGGTTACATGAGAACTATGTAGGATGAGTTGGGAACCAAGTAAATGAAGGAATCCTGTGAGCCTGAGATGTGACCATCTCAGTGCTTCTCCCCAAAGCCACAGTATCCGGTTGCTCCCCCTAGCTGTGTGTGTGTGTGTGTGTGTGTGTGTGTGTGTGTGTGTGTGTGTCTGTCTGGGAGGCTCCCCTGTTTGCTCCTGGCCCCTGGTGGTCAAGAGTGGGAATGCATCCTGAAACAGGCAGGCTTTGGGTAAGTCAGGTGGTGTGTGTGTGTGTGTGTGTGTGTATTTCCTTCCTTCCCTCCAGTCTCAGCCTGGGAGGCTCCCCTGTTCGCTCCTGGCCCCTGGCTTTGGCTGTCAGGTGATGCCTTACAGGTAAGGTTTCTGAGTGGCTTTTGGCCCCATGGTGCCGTCTGGGAATCCTGGACTCTCAGGCCCGGAAGCAGGCAGCTTTGGCAAGCACATCGACCCCGGCCGTGTTTCTGCAGAAGCACTTCGGCAGAATCTTAGTTGGGCTCAAAACGTCTGCGGGAAGAGAAGAACTCTGAATCTTCTGGCCTGGATTCGGCACTTTCTGTGGTGTGGGCCGCTGTTATTCACCCTACAGTAGATCTCAAGAGGCATTAACTACCTGCCCCCTCAAAAAGGATCCACAGCTGCAGCTTCATCTCTGATACAGGGTGGCCCAGGTTCTACCGGGAAACTGGGCCCCATGGAGCTTCTTGGAAGTCCACTACCAAGTCCTAGTGTGCATTTTGCGCGGGGCCGCAGGGAAGACTCAACCTGCCAACTTTGGGGTTTGCAGATGACCTCATGAACTGATGCACTACCCAAGGATTCCTAGAGGTGCTGAGCACACACACACACACACACGCACGCACGCACGCACGCACACACACGCACACACCCCCGCTGTATTGCAGTGCGGTTGAGTCTGACGACCCTTGGTGACCCCACATATCATGCAGAGGAGACTGTGCTCCAGATGGTGCACTTGGCTGTCCTCTGTATGGAGGGACATGCCCAGCTTTTTTCTTTAAGCCATCACCGCGCGGGTTAGCAGCCGCTCACAAAGTGATCACGTCACGCAGGGATCTGGCACTGGCGCCGTGTGCCTTCGAGGCCATTCCGACTCATGACGACCCTACACGACAGAGTGGGGCTGCCTCACAGGGTTGCCTAGCCGGTCATTTTTAGGCTCAAACTGACCAGCATGTTTCCTCTAGCGGAGCTGCTGGTGGGGTCCCATTGCCAACCGTTCAGTCAGCAGTCAAGTGCTTAACTGCTGAGCTACCAGGGCCCCTTGACAGCACCAAAGAGCCCATGCCAGTTACATTAGAAAACTTGCTTCTTGCATGCCTTGTTCGCCCAGGCTCACTCGAAGTGACTCCAAGGGTCTTTAGACTGGGTTCTCAATCCTGCTGGTCATTTCTGTGGGGATCCCAGAGCAAAATCACACACACACACACACACACACACACACACACACACACACACACACACACACCTGTCTTCTCAGTATTCACAAGATTGAGACTTTGAAGGAATCTGGCTGAGAAACACTCTGGGCTGGTGGAGACTCAGGCTTGTTGTGATCCAGAAGTTTCCATTGCAGCCTCCCTGGTAGCAGTTCTCATCTCCGCTGGCACCTTCCTGAGAGGTTGGGGTGGCTTATAACTAACTTCAGCTCAGAGACGATGATGCCTGTCCTGCGGACTGCTTTGTTGGCTCTGTGAAAATAGGGTGAAAACATTGATTAAAAGAGACAGTGCCTTTGTAAGTGAATTCTACTAGCCGCATGCATTAACCTTGTTGGCATTTGCTCCAGAATGTTTCAAACATACTTTTAACTTGAGAAATCAAAAGTAATTTACTGTTGATACTGATTGGGCAAAGAGTGTGTTGTAAGTGAGTTACACAAAGGGTACATCGGTTGCCATCCCTTGCTATTTTTTTCCTGAAGGGACTACATATTATGCATGCAGGGCCGTGAATGATACACCACACTCATCCAGCAACATTCACATTGTTCGATACAGGACATGGCCCCCCACCCCCGCTGGCAATGTGACAGTCAGGCTAAGAATCTCGATGTCTGTGTTACATAGTTTGAAGACGCCATCAGATCTTTCCCTAAGCTCTCTCTTGCTATTGGAAGTAGCCGTAGAGCCCTGGTGGTATAGTAGGCTGCAATCTGCATGGTCGCTAGTTCAAAACCACCAGCAGCTCTGAGGGAGAAGAACTGGGCTTTCTACTCCCGTAAGCAGTTGCACCCTTAGAAACCCCACGGGGGCCGGGGGGAGGGTGCTGTGTGTTAGCAGCCACTTGATAGCAGCAAGGAAGTTCCTTATCAGCTTCCCTCAACTCTGCCTGCCAGCGCATTTCTAAATTCATTTCTGGTCCCTTCCCTGCCCTGGTCGTGGGGCTTATGCATTGTGACCTTGTGTTGAATGCCTCTTGGGCCCTGGGGACACCAAGAGCTGCAGAAGAGCTACCCTTCCCTTGAAGGCCCCAAGTCGTGTCGAGGACCCGGGAGGTCAGGATGAAGGAATGAATTGTTGTGAAGGCTGCACCAGCCAGGTGCCCAAGGAGTTGGGAAGGCAGGCAGCCAGTGTGCCTGAGTCCAGGGAGGAAGTGGAATGGAAGCTTTGTAGGGGGTAGTGGTGGTTGGGGTGGGATTTGACCCATCCTCTAGAGGAATTCAAGAAATACAGACCAGGGGGAGGATATACCCTGTCAAGGCAATGACCTGGCCACAAGCCAAAGGAAAGCCTAAGTTCACATAGACCAGCCAGCTGGTGTTTAGTTAGGATTAGGATAGCGGAACTGGTGTGAGTAAGACAGCTCAGTTCTCTCTCACTGAAAAGAAGATGGGGAGGAGGCCACCCAGGATAGCTCAGGGACTCCATGAGCTTGACAGAGGCTCTGGTATTGTCTAGTTGTCCCCCCCACCCCTTTTCTCTTTTGCTGTCTCTTGGAATTGTCCCTCATCTTCATGAAACAAAAGGGTGCGAGAGTTTTCCACTTCGTCCACTCTCTAGTGAGATTTCCCAGATAGACTACACGCTTCTGCTCCAGAATGTAGCCCCCTGGCCACACCAGCTGACAAGAAATGGACTTGTTTGGCCCACCCATTCTCGGCCCACGCGTGAACACTTCACAGCAGCCCCTCGGGATCCTACACCCCTGTGGAGAGGTCCAGGGATCTGAGCCGTGTGCTCTCCCAGGGACCTGTAATGAAACTGAAGAATCGTCCAGACTTCCCTCTTTCTCTTTCCCTGCACCTCCTGTTACTAAAAGCTGACGACTCAACCCAAGCCTGTCATGTTGATCTTGACTCGGGGCAATCCCGGGTGTACAGAGTGGAACTGTTTCTAGGCTGTTTTCAGGGCTGTGATTACCAGGCCTTTCTTCTGCAGTTCTTCTAGGTGGGTTCAACCCCTGCCCCAGGCTGCCCCCACGCACCTCAGGTAGTAGCTAGGTACAAACCAGTGGTGCCGCCCAGGGAGCTTTGTCTCAGCTCTTTATGACGTTGCGTTGACCATCCTTTCTTGCGATCTCATGGGCCTTTGTTTTCTCCCAGTCTGGAACTCTCTTCAGGGTTTCTGGCTCCTATATCCACTGAGCTGCTAGACAGATGGAGCCCTGGTAGCATAGTGGGTTTTGCACTGGGCTCCTAACCACAAGGTCAGAAGTTCAAAAACACCAGCTGCTCCTCTGGTGAAAGATGAGGCTTTCTACTTCCGTCAAGAGTTAGTGTCTCAGAAACCCATAGGGGCAGCTCTCCCCTGTCCTATGGGGTTGCAGTGTCGGACTTGACTCGGTGACAGTGAGTTTGTTTGTTTTTACTAGACAGCTCCACCAAGATATCGCAGAGGTGCCCAAAGCCACTGTGTCCAAACTTGGCCTTCAGCTTTCTCTACCAGCTCTCTCTCTCTCTCTCTCTCTCTCTGTCAGCCTCCCAATTTCAATGAATCAAATGGCTAAGCTGCCTTGGTGTGCTTTCCCATCTCCCTCCCTTCTTGAGACCATCAGGCGGTCCAGCGGTGCACCCAGGCTCTTGCGTCTGTCCCTGTCTGAGAACACTTGAAGTCACCAACCAGCTGGTTCCCTGTGTCCTCTCTGGCTCCCTCACCATGCATTTTTCCCGATGGAATTCGGTGTGGTTGTAAAAATACATACACAGAACCAGTCATTTCCCACGCATACCCTTTCTGAGGTGTGTCATCAGTTTCCATCTTCGGATGGACTCTAGGAAGCCCGTCGGAGTCTGCCTGCACAATTCGCCCCCACATGCCCCTGACACCTCTTCTCCTTCATTGGAATGTCCACCTCCGGTGATTTCTTGAACAAGAAGGACCACTTCCCGTCGCAGGATCCCCTCCCCACCCCCCACCCCCTGCCTTCCATCTGCCCTTCCATTCCGAGGGCTGCACCGCACACCTGTCCAGCGCAGGGCACCACTGTCGGCCCTGAGGAGACAAGGGTGAGCGTACAGCGCCCTTCTCACAGAGAGCTTTCCTTGCACTGGGAAAACTGGTCGGAGAACATAGATGCCACGGGGCGGCAGCCTTCTGCTGAGGCAAATGATTCGTAGGCCTGGCTGCTAATCAAAAGCTTGGAGGTACCTGTGAAGCAAGGCCTGGTAATCTACTGAGGATACAGCCATGGCAAATCCTCTGGAGTGCAGTTGTGCTCTGACATGTACAGGATCTCCATGCATTGGAATGGATTCTGTTTATTTTCTTTTTAAAATGTGAGGCAGTCGTCAACAGGAAGAAGGCTAAGGTGATGAATGGTTGGTGGGGAGGGGGTTCTAAGGAGCGACTCCCCTGAGGATTGTCAGAAGCCGTGTACAAGTGCCATCGGGAGGCAGGGAGCATCGACGGGCTGGAGGTCAACGGGCAGGTGGTAGAGAGGGTTCGTGAGCAGCCGTGGAACAGCAGGGAGCTCTGTGCATGCTGATGAAGTCTCAGTGTCGCTCCCTCACTCGGGCCCGCTCCGCTCGCCCTATGTGTCGCAGTTGTCCAAGAATCAAGGGAGCTTAGAAGGCAGACTATTTTAGAAACTGAACAAAGTATAAGTGCACCAATCTAGTTAGTCCTAGATATTTCCTGAGTGATGAGATTTGTGTCCCATTGGTTGGTATCTGTTTCCTTTCCAGAGGAGCCCTGGTCGTGCTGTGGGCTGGGTACTGGGCAAGGTCATGTACCCTCCAGAGAAAGATGAGGCTGTCTATTCCCATAAGGATTTACAGTTTTGCTTTCAGTCACAATCAACTGGACTCAATGACAGTGCCTTTGATTTTTGTTGGCTTGGTTTTGGTTTCAACACCAGAAAACGGAAGCAACACATGTACCGCACATCCACACACACATGCACACACAAATAAGTGCTTTCCCGTGCCACTTGGTAAGTTGGCCTTGGCCACAGAGTGAGGGTTTGGTCAGGGACCCGAAGCCAAGAACATGAGCCCTTGCTGGCTTTCAGTTCCATTCTAAATGACAGCCAACCCATGCCTGTCTATAACTTTCCGGCAAGCAGAGGACTCATGCTTTGGATTGAAAATTAGAGCAGTTACAGAGGCCCGGCTGACCTCTTGTTGTGTCTGCCTTCAAAATGACTCCAGACTTAGGCTGTTTACCCATCAGGCGGCATCGTCACTTCTGCCCGGGCGCCAGACCATTTCCTCATCTGTGGCTGAGCTTTCGGACAGATGATGAAGAATACAGGGGGCCCCTCCACATTTGTGGTTTCGTGTTTTGCAACTCAACAGCTTTTTGGCTTCCTGGCCCAACCCACAATATCTCCTCTGGATTCGGCAGGCCCTGTGGGAGGCGGGGGCCTTGCAGGGCCAGGGAGACTCAGGGGATGGTGATAGGTGTGGTGTCCTGATGCTGGCATTTCAAACGAAGCATGCTTCTCATCAAACACCACTCTCCTGGAGTTCCTTTAGAATTGTTCCTCTAATTTAGCCCGACTCCATATGCCTCTTTGAAGCTCCCAGTCTTGGCTTAAAAACCTTAAAAAAAAAAATCTCTAGGATTTCACCGGAGCTATAGATCTACCCATGTATTTTACCAGCAGGGCTGGGTGGTGGGCGAGCCTGAGGTGGTGGGCGCGGCTGTACAATGTATGGGATCAAACTGTCCTGGTAGACAGGGTGCCCAGAGACTCGCAAAGGCTGGGAGAGATCTGGAAGGCTGGTCACCAGTCCAGCCCCCTACCCTGGCCCACTTGAAACTTCAGGTTCCTTTGCAAAATACACCCACCGCAGGTTTACCCCACCAGTGATGAGAAACTCACCATCCCTCAGGAGCACCTGGTTCATTCACCTAGTTCCCCATTACGCGGAGCGCATTGTCTCTGCTGGGCACTGTTGTAGAACCTGGATGCACAGAGGGGGACTGGACAGATGAGGCCCCTCCACGTTGAGTAGTGACCCCTACAAGTGCAGTGGAGGTGCGAAGGGGGCACAGAGGAGGATGTCTTCGTTTAGGAAGCAGTGACTTTCGGACACCTCGTGAAGGAGGCTTGACTGAGAGATGGAATGGAGCGGGCTGAGGGCAGGGTTGGCTGCTAGGTTGGATGTGGGGAATCGCACAAGGAATAACTGGAGACGTCATCTTGGCTGTTGGCCTGAGCTCCTGGCTGGGGAATGGCTTGTTGCTGGGGCTTGGGGCTGAGAAGGGGAGACTTGGGAAGGAGCAGGGTTTGGGGGAAAAGGGGAAGAAACTAGCATTTATGTGTGAACCCTCAGAGGAGAGGTCAGCAGAGGAGTACTAAAGCTCAGAAGAGGGGTTCGGACAGGAAATTAGGTCTCGGTAGTCTATCCTGTCCTTATGTATTTAATGCCATGGGACTAAATAAATGCACAGATGAGAGGAGGGGCAGAAAGGAGAGAACAGAGCCCAGAGCAGAGTAGGGGTACTTGTTATGGGCATGGGAGAGGGTTAGTGAAGGAAACTGGGAAGTGGCCCATGAGGTTGGAGGTCTGCCACTAGATCTTGTCTCAGAGCTAAGAAATTGCTGTCTTCAAGCCACGCCTGCCCCTCTTTTGTCCAGTCTGTTCGGGCTGTTGCTGTCCATGCCTGGCAGCGGCATGCCGTGTGCTCAGCAAGTTGTCTCCGCCGTGATGGTGCAGCCATGGCACATGATGGCTCTTGTAGTCCTTGGCTTCTCTGGAGGTCCCACTGTGCGAAGTACTACCTCAAGTGGTGACCCCGGCCTGCTTCCTGCCCCTCTGAGGTCGGGTCAGTTGTTGGCTTGGTAGGCTGTGTAGGAATACAAGAATGCCTCTTTCTCTTGGAGCCCTTTAGAGGGACAAATGATGAATATACTTAGGTGCTAACCAGAAGGTTGGAGGTTCAAGTCCATTCAGAGGCTTCGCAGAGGAAAGACCTGGTGAGCTGAGTCTGTAAAAGCCGTCACTGAAGCCCAGCCCTTCACTGGGGTTGCATGAGTGGACGGTCACTCGGCGGTTAGTTTGTGTGAAACTAACTTTGGTTTTTAGTCTCTTTCTTTCTCTCTACCATTCTCCCGTCACCTTCTTTAACTTTAGTGGATGCTCTATCCAAAGACTGGCAGGAAGATTATTTTGTTTGTTCGGATTTGAGCATTGTATTGGCATTCTCAGCATGTCCACCCGCACCCTACCACACCCCCACCCATGGGTTGTCATGGAAGAAGTGGTTTCCATGCCCTGGCTCTGCCTTTAACAGAATGTGTGACTGGGGCACATCCCTTGGCTTTGTGACAGCAGAGGGCACATTGAGTCCACATTGACCTCATTGAGAGCCACTCGGGGCCTCTGCTTACCTTCAGGATGTCTTAGGGACATTAGGGAGATCTTGAAAGGAGCCAGCCCTTTGAGCTGACCCGTGGACATTTACCAATTTCCAACTGGAGATGGGAGTTGGCAAGGTCTCCGTGTTTAGGAAAGGCTGAGGATTCGTTGTGGATCATGGGGCAGGGATCTGAGAAGCAGTTCTTTGTGGTGGTGTTTTTTCCAGGATGGCTTTTTGCCAACTGCAAGAGGAGGGGCCTCTGATGATTCTTCTAAAGAGAATGTCTTTTAACTCTAAAGGTCTGGAGAGTGGGCCACACACCCTTTGCCCCATCATAATTCGCCCAGCTCATGATGAGGCCTTTAGAAGGGCGTCTCTCCTCTCCACTGACACTCTGTGTGGCAAACTCTGTTTCTGCATATCGTCTCTAGTTTGCAGGGTTGTTCTTAAGAAACTTAGCTTTCCCTGAGGAAAGCATTCCATTTAAAAAATGTAAGTAGGCTCTTAAAAAGCACACACCAAAAGACAGCAGGACTTCGCATAGTCTTTCATATTCCTAGGGCTCATTGTGTTGGGAGGGAGGAGGTCCATATAATTGCTATGCGGACTGCCCTCCCTGTTTTTTGCTTTCCCCTGAGGGAATGAGTTTTCAAGGACCATTCTTAAGGGAAACACAAGTGAATAACCCAAGCTGAAAAGCACTTACTATTTTCACACAGCCAGAGGGAATTCCCTGAGAGAGCTATATTTCCTGGTGAGGTTCAAGGGAAGATTCAAAGGAACAAACTGTCTGCCGTAGGGGTGATTCTGACTCCGAGCACCCCTCCAGGAGTGGCACTGGCCTCTGCGTTTCGGAGGCTGTGACTCTCCATGGGAGCAGAACGCCCCATCTTTTGCCCTCTGAGCAGCTGCTGGGTTCAAAGGACCCCCCTGTGGTTAGCAGCCAACATGTAGCCCACCGCGTTCCCAGGGCTCCCCAGTGAAGACGCAGCCTGCCCATCGTGCCAGACCACAGATGAGAGCTGGACTCTGAAAAACCACCGTTTTCTGCTCCTGACACCCAAACCAGTTGCCATCCTGTTCATTCTGACGCAAGGCAACTCCGTGTGAGTCAGAGCAGGACTGCGCCGCTCCACGGAACTCGCTGTGGCTCCGTTTTCCAGAAGGGGCTCCCAGGAGCCTTCTAGGAAAGTTCTTTGTGGTGGACCAGCCTCCAACCTTCCTGTTAGTTGCCTGGAATAACATCGGGCAGGTTAACCCTTAGCACCACCCTGCATTCAGAGTGTGGCTAATGGAATGTTGGCAGGGGGCTTATGTGGGCGACCTTGACGGGAAGCCATTTGTTCCCACTGGTTGCCAGCCATGGGTCTCGCTCTAGTTAAAATGCCTCCCACAGTTTATGGGTTTCGAGGGGTATCCCTCGTGGTCCCTATCATCCGTGGGAGCTCAGACAATGGGCTGTAAGCCCACACAGCGATTCCCCATCTGGCTTGCTTTCTGCACGGGCTGCGGGCTGACTCCATCTGAGATCCGGGCGCCCCCATGTCAAGGTCATCAGCTGATCTGGACGAAGCTGCGGCTGAAGTCACGTGGTTTCTGACTTACTGGTGGGTGAGCGGGAGGCGGAAGGGCAAAGGCCACATTGTTTAGTATGGGGGCCTGCTGGAAATTCAGTTATTTCTGGAATGACATTCTTCCTGAGACAGAAGAAAAATGGCAAGTTGTCTGGTGGTGGTGGGTTGGGAGGTCTGGGGATAGGGGGTTCTTGTGTTTTTTAAAATAGCCCAGCAGTATGCAAATATGTGAGGCCTTAACTAGTTGCCCCTCAGATGACCTAATTGTTGTTTGTTTCTGGGCCCTCTTCCTTCTATCCTGACTGTCTCCTAACTTTGCTGTCAACACAACCTATTTTATTGAGTCAGAAAAGGTGGTCCTCTTTGCCCAGCGTGTGACTGGGCTGGGGCAGAGGTGAGGGACTCCAGGCTGGCAGAGAAAGATAGCTAGGCGGTGTCCAAGAATCTCATCTTTTCTGAGCCCTGAGCTCACAGCGTGTAGGCCCCAGGCTAAGAATATAGCTGAGGGGGTTGATGTATTTCCTTCATTGCTTAGTGTCGGCAATCGGAATCTGACCTTGAAGCAGGCTTTGATCCCCCTGCAGTTCAAGCCTCCAGTTGTCTGCTGGGGAGCTGGGTCGGCCGCCAGCCGTGGCCCATGTCAGAAAGCTGTCAGCGGCTCACGTCCAGAAGCTCGATTTAGAAGCGGGAGTCTGCAAAGAGCTCCCGGGCTTTTCATTGTGGGGTTCGGGAGCAAGGTTGGAGAATGGCTTCAAGTGCTGCCTCTGGGAATTGCAGAAATACTTCATAGGAAACTCCTGGGGCCATGCGCTAAGCTCCGTTTGGAGAAGGGCGTTGGCTGCCCAACGTACTGCTTTGCTAGGGACTGCAGTGTGGGCTTTGCATGAAAGAAACAGGCACGTTGGTAGTTCAGCGGAAGAGCTAAATCACTGCTGTGTGGGAGACCCAGTTTGCCTGGCAGCCAGTGCCCCTCGGGTCCAGCCACCACTCGGGGGGTGGGTATAAGCATGTGTGTTGCTGTCATGCTAAACAGGTTTCAAAAGACTGCTTAGAGGAGAACGGCCTGGGCACATGCTTCTGAAAAGCCAGCCAACGAGGACCCCATGGTTTCCAGTGGTTCGATGCGCCGGGGGGGGGGGGGAGGGGGGGGGCAGGCTTCCTTCCACGAGTCAAGAGCCCCCTCGGCAGCAGTGCAGAGCAAATCGTAGCACAATGGCTGATGTAGAAGCCGTGCATTAGGTTCTGTCTGTATTAAACAGGGTTGCCATTGACAATTTGTGTTTGTTGTGTTTTCAATCATCATAGTTCTGTCAACCCTGATTATTTTCTGTAACGCGATCTGCTTTTCTATCGCACAGGTTGACAAACTATAGCCTCCAGGACAAATCTGGCCTGCTGCCTCAATGTATAAATAAAGTTTTATTGAACTACAGCCTATTCATTTATATGTTCATACTGTGGCTGTGGCTGCTTGAGTTGAGTACTTGGACAAAGACCATATGACCTGCAAAGTCTATCTGACCCTTAACAGATAAAACTGGCCGATCCCTGTCCTGAAAAATAGATATAAACTGCTGTCTTAGTTGTATCAGACTATTTCTGGAGGCCTGCCACGTGCCCAAGCATTACAAACAATTAAAGCCTTAAGAAACGGTCTGTAAGTAAATGACCCTCATCAGTGCCAGCCTTTCCAATAGGGTTCTTTGTACTTCCCCTTTTAGCAGAGTTTTAAACTCTACTCTTTAGTTTGATCATTACAAGACCTTGTTAGAGAAGAATCCAAGAACCCCCCTCCCAACACACACGCACGCATGCACGCATGCACACACACACACACACACACACAAATATCCAGTGGCTGTTCTACAGCAGCCTAACACTGCCTCCCAGGGCCCTGGGGCGGTCAGGCTGTGCACACCGTGCCATTCCCTGACTGCGTGTTACTAGCTATCTGCTTTCCAGACCCTCTCTGCCTACCCCGCTCTTCCAGCTCCGAGGACTGGTTCTAGTCTGAGAGCAAAGCCATTAGAATGTCAGAATCGGAATGGGACACAGAGTTTCCTTTTCAAAGATGGCAGAGAGCGCTCCTGACTGTCTCGTGGCTTGGCTCCGCTTTGCCTGTTCTTCCCTCACTGCTCATAAGGAGCCTCTGATTCCATGCTGTTCGCATTGCAGGAGCGCGCTCCTGCCAGGATTCCAACAGCCTCCTCACTTTGAGCATCCTAACCCTTCACTTACTGACTGCTGTGCTGTTGTCTTTTAAGTTGCTTTCAAACTATTATAGTATCACGTTATTGCACGAGAATGTTTTCTTAATTAAGGAAATCAAAGCATCTGGATCCACCGAAAGATGTTCTTGGCTATTAATTCTCAATCGAGATTTGGATTCCTGGAATAATCACTGATATCATTTTGGTATATTTCCATTAGATCTTTTTTTTCTGCGAATGCACACACACATTCATGTGTCTGTATGCACATGTATCATCTTGACAAGTGGTTGCTTAATGGTATCATGATGTATATAATATTATGTACCTTATTCTCTTGAAGATGTTGTAGACATTTCATTTTATAATTGCTTTTTGAAAAACAGCAGGATATCACATTTTATGCATACGTCCTACTTAATTTACACTTGTAGGAAACATGCTAAAGTGAATGTACTTACTCATCTCTCTTTGAGTATACATTCAGGTCTTTATCTGAGACATAGTACTTGAATGATTTGGTCATGAGAGATAGTCATTTAAAATTTAAGTACACTCTGCTATACTGCTCATCACAAAATGATTATTACATTTTAATTTTTGCCAACCATATATAATAATTTTTGCCAGTGTTATGGATAAAAATTAGTAGCACACACCTAATAGATTTCATTTGTGCTTCCCTGATAATGAATGAGGCTGAGCACCTTTTCAGAAGTCCATTGGCCGGGCATAGTTCTCCTTTGTGGATCTCCGGTCCACCTGGCAACTTATTTTACATTTAGCTCTTTTGTCCTCTGGAATTTAATTCTATGAATGATGTGAGCTAGAGATTTAATTTTTAAAAATGTGTTTTGCCAAGTATATAGCAATACCCCCCACCTTTTTTCCATTGAGTTCTTTTGATTGAGAATGGCATGTTTACTATTGCTAGATTTGTGAAGTCAGTATACTTCCAGACCCTTAATTCTGCCCCGCTGTTCTATTTGCCGTTCATGGCTTAATATCACATTGTTTGAATTGCTGTAACTTTGAAATAGAAAGACAGTGCTGGCATTTCATATGGATGTATGAGGGTGTCAGAAAGTCGTGCTGTTTTGTTCCCATGCTATTTGGTTCATACGTGCTCCAGTCTGTTTCAAACAAAACACATGCAAAAGCCTTTTCCTTTGATCAGTTCATGTCTGCAGCCAGCCTTTCTCAGTAAGTCTTGTCTCAGTCTTGCTAGTACACCCGCACAACATAAGGTCTAATCAAGTCAGCGACTTCCTAGGGAATCTGCTGGACCAGTGAAGTTCAGTGCAGACAGGACATGGCAGAAGAAGATTATGGTGACCATTTGGGGGGATCCCAAGGGACAAGCTTGGTAGATTTTCTCCAAGAGCACACAATGATCATGAGGATTGTTATGAAGAAATTTTAAGTAATTTTTTTTAAATTGCATTATTGGATTAAAAAAATTGGGCAAGTTGCACTGAGGAATTTTTTTTTCCATCTTGCCAAGGGCATCAATTTACTATGTGAGGGACGAGCCAGAGCTGTCCCTGGAGAATTTCCTTGGGAAACCTTACCCCATCCTCCCTGAGGCCCGGATCTTGCCTCCCAAGACTTCTTCTAGCTCTCAAAATTCAAAGGGCATTTAGAAGGAGCATGATTTGAGCCCCTGAAAGATGACAAACTTACTGTTTGACGTGACATAAATCAAAGGGTTCAGAGTTCTTCGGGGAGAGTTAGAGAGATGGAAAAACCATTTTCAGATGTGTACACATCTCCCATGGAGGATACCATAGCTTCACAGTTTTATATTTTTGTTTAATAAAGGTTTGTGGTTTTATAGTAGCACTTTATGACTCACATTTTGACCTCCAACGGGTAAAATCCTGCTTGATTATGTGTTATGTTTCTCTTTCTGCACATTTTTGGCTATTGTATTTTGATAAGTTTGGTTAATAATTTTCTTTGCCATTATTTTTCATTACCTTTTAGATGAATTTTAGAATTATTTTGTTAAATTCTCAAAAATGCCCTCTTGGGAGATTTGGCTAGGGTAATGTTGACTTTGTGGATTATTTGAGGGGGCAAGAGTTGGCATATTTATCATTTTGAATGTTTTGCTCCAGGAGCATAGCATGTTTTCAGTTTCTCTAGCACTTCTTCTGTGTCATTTCATAAAATTTGTCTACCATTTGGATGTTTTCATCCTCCCCTCTTCCCAAGAATCACTTTATTTTTGTCATAATTTTTCTACATTATTAATTATCACTCTTCGTGTGAACTCATTGTTTATTGATTTTAATCTTTTCCTAGCTTTTGGGGCTGAAAACGTAGTTTATTCTTTTTCAGCACTATTCGAGCTAATGCATCTGGGGTATATATATTCTTTGCCGAGTACCACTTTGGCTGAATTCTTAAAGTTTGACACACAGTTTATATAATGTTATTCCTCACTGAAGAGAACCCTACTTTGCAGTGCAATATCTTTATTCGAGGATTTATTCATAATTTTATTTTTAAATTTCCAAATTTATTTTGGTCAGGTTGTTATTTTAAATTTCTCACCCCTGTTTGCCTTTAGTTTTACTTATATGATGTTTGCTTTCTTTGAGATTTGTTGGATTTTACAGTTATGGTTGCTAACACCTAATACACGGTCAGTTTCTAAAACTGCCCCCTGGATGTTTGGAAATAATTTATTATCCCTGTTAATTGTATGTAACTTTTCTACATATCTATTAGATTGAAATTGTTATTTTATATAAAATATTTCTTTCCTTATTTTTCTTTATCTACTGAGATCTGAGAGAGATATGCTAACTCATAGTACAATTGTTACTTTATCTGTGCCTTCTTATATTTCGATTATTCTTCCACCTTTGTATTGTTTTAAGGCTGTGTTCATATGTAAATCATACTGTTACATGTCTATAGTGATCTGGATCTTTTATCACAATTGTCCGCTTTGGACCTTTTCAATTTAATTCTGTTTGGTCTGATGCAATTGCTACTTTATCTGCTGTCTTTTTATTAGTATGTGTGTTTGGTGTTGCTCTTTAAAATCTTTTTATTTTCAACTTGTTTGCTGCTTTATTTAGGTGTATCTCATGTATCATGCCAGAGCAAGAATAATTTAATCCAAGATGGAAGTCCATGTCTTACAATGTGTGACCTTAACCCAGTCACGTCAATGGTGACTGCTGATCCAATTGGACTTACTATTTTAATGCTTGAGTTTTAATTATTGCCCTTATGATTGAAATCCTTTTTCATCCATGTGTTCCTAGAGCCTACAGGAGACCTGCCTCAACACATGACGTATTTAACAGCTAACTGATTAAAAACTTCCTTTATCCCCTGTGCTAGTCCTGGTAGACTAGAGAAACAAATCCAGAGATACTCGTATGTGTGTGAGAGAGGACCTTGTAAAGATGAACTGAGGCACAGGACGAGTGAGAGGTAAACTGAGGCACAGAGATGGCCAAAGATAACTGAAAGGACAGAGGGAGAGCAGAAACGGAAATAGCTTTAGCCGGGAGGGCAGGGAACCGTGGGTTTTGCCTTGTGTCTGGGGGTTTAAAGGAAAGTGGGGAGAGGGGGTATCCATGCTACAGGGGAAGGTTTATGGCCCATGAGGTCAGCAGTGAGGTTTATGGCCCAGGATACAGTTTACCAGCTCTGGCAGGCAGGTGTCCGGTTATCAGGGAGTCAGGCATCCCTGGCGCCATTTCTTGGTCTCCTCATTCCAGGGGGCAATGACCTTTGGGGGTGTTCAGGGAACTGGGGCCCCAGCCTGCTTAAGCTTAGCCCAATCATACCTTATATCAAAGAGTAGTTGTATATTAAGAAAACATCCCAGCTCAGTCCAGATCAAGTCCATAAGTCCAATATT
Source organism: Tenrec ecaudatus (assembly GCF_050624435.1). Lineage (NCBI taxonomy): Eukaryota > Metazoa > Chordata > Mammalia > Afrosoricida > Tenrecidae > Tenrec > Tenrec ecaudatus. The sequence goes on along the minus strand of NC_134539.1, from coordinate 104,545,493 downwards.
GGCCCATATACCTGATACCAGTCAATAATTTCCTCTTCAGACTCACACAACACATGCAATGACACCAAATGCAGGAAGATCACAGGCCAGTGGGTGGAAAGTCTTGTGGATCCAGTGGCAGTGGAAGCATCTCAGTGCTGGTGTGGGTCTCCACGAGGCTCCTCCAGCCCCAGGGCTCTGGTTCCATCAGAGGTCTCCATGTGGCTGTCAGCAGGAATACGAAGCAGAGTGTCTTTGTGTGTCCTGCCTCCAGCAGGCTATGTAACTCCATAGCATCTCCAAATGAGGTCATCAGGCTGCGACCTGATTGACAGGCCAGACTCCACCCCTTTTCAAGTTGACAGGAGATTATGTAACTGCCACACCCCCTAATTCCCATCCGAATTAAGAAACAACTGAAATGTGGCAACGGAGCCCAGTTGTAATGAGGTTAGAGGTAAAGTTGAAATTAGTGGTGAAAGAAATTTCCAGAAGAGTTTAGTTACATTATTAAGTATAAGAATTTTTTCCCCATTTGTGTAGATTTCACATGTTATCTTTTAAGATTTATCAAAATACATGCTCTGGTTTCTGTTGATACTGAAGGCAGAGGTTGGCTCTGAGTAGTGATCTCAGACTTGGGGAAGGAAAGCCAGGCTGTCATCTCCACGAACCATGCTCTTTCTAAGAAAGAAAAGACACTAGCATATCGCCCATCTGTGCTAACTCGGCTTCTGGGTATCTTATTTCTCTTATCTCCAGCTGTACCTGCTGGAGTGCTAGGTAATGGGATGATTAAAAAAATTATTTTACAGCAGATTGCTCTTCTAAAAGAACCAGTGTGTACTGGATAAAGACAAGCAGATTTAATTAAGGATATATAAAAAATGAAATCAGGATGGCTTACAACCCATTAGGCATTCTTTCCATAACTTAATTGGCAGACATTAAAAAAGTTGTAAGAGAAACATACATAATGTCCTGCTGGAAAGGGCCTCTGAGGCTTGGCTGTGTCCCCTGGTCTCTCAGGTTTCTTCCCGCTCTAAAATGCTTCCAAAGTCTGTTTCTGGAATGTCTGTCTGAAACTCAAGTAACTTTTGACCTAAACACTGCCCTGAAAATTCTGCTGTGAACTTCTTCACAACTTAGATCAGATTAATCTTTTTTGGTTATTGACTATTAGACACTTTCCAGGTTTCATAGATTTGAATACTGGGTTAAGCATGCTGCCTTTTTGGTTTTTTAAGCCATTATACACTACCCAGCTACTGAGCTAAGAGGACCACACGCTGTAGCTGTTCTGGTCACGGTTCCTTGTTCAGGGACATGCCCACCTTGTGATTCCTTGGCCCAGGGAAGAAAGATACAGGTGGCAGGGTGTGTAGGCCCAACGTAACCTTTCTAGGCAGACACTGTTGATTTATTGCTATAATGTTGGGTGCTCCCAGTTTGTTTTCTCTGCTTTCTTCTTTCCTGGAATGACAATAATGTATAGTAGTTGATAAACTCGGGAGACCACAGGAATATAACCATTTTCCTGAATTTTTGATGGGAAACTTGGAGATTTGGTTTAAAGATCCAAACCTAAATCAAATCCACTGCCTCAAAGTCCATTTTGACCCTTCCTGGCCCATGTGCTACCGAGTCGACCTGCCTCATGGTTCTTATTTTTTCTCCCTCACTGTCTCCAGCAGCAGACTTTTATTCAACAGCACTGCCAATGGGGCTCAGAGAGTCAACATGTAGGTCAGTGGTTGGGTGCACATGATTGTGCCACTCCGGACTTTGTGGAAGGAGCCCTGGCCACACCGTGGGCGATGAGTTGGGTTGTTCAGCACAGAGGCAGCGGTTTGAAACGCCCGCTGCTCCTCGAGAACAAGATGAGCTTTCTGCACCTTGGAAAACCCAAAGGGGGCAGTTCCACGCTGTCCTGTAGCATTGCGATGATTCACAATTGACCTGATGGCAATGAGTTTGTTTAGTTAGTTGGTTGGTTTGAACTTTGTGATCTAAGGTTCAAACAAACAAACAAACAAACAAACAAAACTCACTTCTATGGAGTCAAAGATGACTCAAAATGACTCTATAGAACAGGGCAGAATTGACCTTATGAGTTTCTGAGACTGTAACTCGTTATGGGAGTAGAAAGCCCTGTTTTCCTTTCACAGAGCAACTGGTGTTTTCAAATTGGTGACCTTGCAGTTAGCAGCCCAATGCGTAACCACCATGCCATCAGGGATCCTTGGTTTAAGGTTAGGTTTTAGCATTTCAAAAAAAAAAGTTGAGAAATTCTAAGCTCTGATCCTATCTTGGTTGTTAGGGGCCAAGGCCAAAACTGTCCAAAAAAAGGTACCATTGGGCAGCACAAGTGGATTTCCATAGCTCTTTCAATGATACCTGACCCCGTCAGCGTTCTGTTCCAATGGTGTCTACACTTAGTTTTGGCTCCAACACCATTTTCTTCTTCCCAGCCTTCTCATTGCTAGCCTTGGGGGATGCTGATATTTTGAATGGTAGTGTTCCCACTAAGTTTCTTGTCTGGGAAGTCCAGTGAGCTCTTTCCAGGGACCTCTGAGTGAGCTGAGCGATGCGTTAGCTTGGCCACATCTACATTAGCTAATGCATTCAGCAAAAAGACTGGAAGGAAACGGAATACATGCTTAACTATTTTCAGCCCTTAATTGGTGGGATTGTAAATATTCCTTATAGTCCTTTACTAATAGTTCTCATTTAAAGGTGTCGTATATGTATGTGTATTTAGAAATAAACCATGAAATAAGGAATGACTTGTAAGAATACAGAAATGAATGCTCTGATTCTGCTAGCAAAGAGGGCTGTGACCTTGCCTGGGTGGGTTACTAGTTCCCATATGGTCCTGGTGCGTCTGGTCCCGTGCTCCTCGTGGAGGCCCGCTCTCCTGACTGTGGTTGGATTTCCTAACCGAGTGTCTCTTCCCTCTAGAATGGCTGCAGTCTGTCCAGGCCACCATGATCCTATCCATCATCTTCAGCGTCCTATCTCTGTTCCTGTTCTTCTGCCAGCTCTTCACCCTCACCAAGGGGGGCCGGTTTTACATCACGGGAGTCTTCCAGATCCTTGCAGGTAAGTGGTGGACAGGAAGGTCCGCGTGGAAGACAGATAGGATCGACATAGCCACAGTCCGGGGTTGGTAAGTTCCTGGAAGGATGTGGGATCCGTCCCACGGTGATAATGCAGTGCGTGTGCCTGGAGAACGCAGGACACGGACACTCTTTACTCCTTTGTGGAATATGGTCTATAGGAGAAAGAAGGTTTTGGGAAAAAAATCCTTTGGAAGGAATGTCCCAACCACACTAGACCTACCTTCGAAAGAATGTACAATCTGGACAAACGACTGGTAATTGCTGAGGACATAAACAGAGCAAAAGACCATCCTGAAGGCTATTTCTTGTTGATTACATCGTGTACCAAGGACCCATCCCTGTTTCAGTGTAGAAAATGCCCCCAGTGTGCCGAGAACTGACAACTGGCATGGACATTCTCAAGTCTGTGTTTTCTACCGGTAAGCAGTGCTGAAGTCAGGCAGACAAATTCTTACTCTCCTCTCCTCCAGTATCTAGACTGGCTGACTGTTGCCATCTGATTTTTCCATCTTGCCACCCATTTGGAGCATGCCAACTATTTCCAAGCATGGGCCCACGACAAGAAATAAAAACACAAGGGAAATCTCTCAAAAGTGTCATTAAATTCTTCAGTGGGGTAGGTTATTCTGGAGGCTGCTATGCCAGCATATTCACAGCATGAAGAGTTCTAGTATCTTCCACTGCAGCAGATGGTGACATCTTTCAAACTTTTCTCTAGATTCTAGGCAGCACCTCACATCATGGACTCCTGACCATTGATTGCCTGTTACACAAGTCAAAACAAAAGGTCATTGGAGAGAAGTTACAAGGAGAGGTGGTGGGTGAATTCTACAGTCCAAGTGTGTAAATTGCAAACGCCATTTGGACCAGTGCAACTCTGGGCCTGGGGATGCTGGCCTTTGTAATCCTGTGAGATGTCCTCAATCCTGGCCTTCTGAGTAGGCAAAGACATAGCTCTTCTTGTTTTCGTTGGTGTCTGCGTTTACCTGGCGCCCTATCACCACCCTGCGGAAACAATCATATGTCTTTGGTGGATATGTAAATTGAAATAATTGCTTAGACAGAGTTTAATGGGAAGGCACTCTAGAGGCTGAGTGTTGATCACCTTCTAGAAGTCAGAGTCCCCCTTTCCCCTGTAAAAAGGAGTTAATAAGAGACCATTGACCTGTCATTAACACTTAAACATTTCCCCATTCTGGGTTGTGGGATTTCAGAACTAAACGGTGGTTTGCTGCTTGTGTAGGTTTTATCATATCAAGGCAAGCTCCTGGCTGATTTCCTGCTTTGCTGTATTATGAATTATGCCAGGAGACATCATTTCTTGGTAGTTTAGAAGCCCAGGGTGATCGTGATTCACTCAACTTCTAGACCCCAGGAGGCAGTGCAGACAGCTGTAATGGATTCTCTGCTTTCTTTTTTTGCCTCACTGCTTGTAGCTTTATGCCAGATCATCTGATAGCATCTATTTCAGGAGTGGTTGTCCTCTCAAGATAAATTAATAAAAGTGTAGGAACCAGAAACGTCATAAGCGGTTTCTATTTAATCTGTATAAGCTTATTATTTAACCAGTTAGTAAACTGAGGCTGGGCGAGGTTAAATGAACATTCAAATTCACCAGATCATGCCAGGGGCAATTGAGTCCCTCCCCCTCTCCCCCATACCATTTGATTGACTAGAGGGAGATAGCTTCTAATGTTTAGAAATGCAAAAGCCACTAACATGTCTCGGGAGTATCAGAGCAAAGGCAGACATGACTTTTACAACAAAAGATCATGTCAGTGTGTCCCATAGTCGCTTCTGAGATCAGAACTAGTCAAACTGAAAATACTGGACAGAGACGAGCTAGGATCCTATGGAAGGGTTGGTCAGAGCAGGCGGTAGCTGCCTCTGCATTCTTCCCATGGAGATAGCTCAATCCTAAATGCTCTGGCCAGGTCTTTCTAGCATTGTCCTGTCAGGCCCACACCCCACATCCAGACTTAAGAGCCGTCGTCACACACGTTGTCACAGCGCTGTAGGCACTGCTATGTCGTGTGCCAGGATTTCAGTTCAGGTGTTGAGCTTTCCTAATCCTCCAGAATGTAATTGCTCATCCATATTTGTTTCACCACTCCGATGATTCTCCAAATCTATTACAAGCCCCTTTGAACCCTGCTATTAGAAAACAAAGCAAACACACAAAAGCACCACCCCGATTTAAAGGCATACGATTTCCTCTTCTATTAACCCCTTCGGATCTAACCTTTTATCTCCCATGTGACCTAATTTTCCTTTTGTCAGTTTAGTGGTCCGTATATGAGTAGAAAGTTATTCTAAATTAGAAATGCTGAGTCATAATAGTAGAGCAATTCATAAATCCTAAAGACGATGTTCTTAAAAAAACACTATGTAGCCCTACATAGTGTTCCCAAGGCTGTAAATCTTTATGGGAAGAGACAGCCTTGTCTGTCTCCTTTGGAGCTACTGATGGGTTTGAACTACCGACCTTGTGCTTAGCAGTCCAATACTTAACCTGGGGCACAGATAATGTTCTTAGCGTATATCTGAAAGGGAGGCTTCTACGAACCTCCAGCCCAGTGTTGCCCTTGACAATGTGGTCATCCTTCTACTAAAGCTTGAAGAGGAAAAGAGCTAGGGAGTTTATTTAGAGCTGCCCTGACTCCTTTACCATTCAGCAGTTCTAAATCAACGCTGGTGCACATGCATTTGCACGCATGCATGACTCTGCTTGTTTCTCAATTCAATCTATCAAGGAGCCTGCACGTAGAGAGCCAGTTAGGAGAGGGTTGTTGAGGTGAGAACTCATGACAGCCTGAGTGGTTTGTAGCTTCAAGGAGGAAGAAATCAGACCAGAAGGGCTAAAACAAACCAGCAAAGAGAACCCCGAAAGACTAAAAGACTGAAGGCAAGAGGAGAGGAAGGGAGGGAGGGACAAAGGCAATGGAGTGAACCCACCACAGAGGGCTACTTACTAATGCGGGCCACGTGTACCTGCAAAGCCCTAGAACAGTGGTTCTCAACCTTCCTAAAGCCTTGACCCTCTCATACGGTTCCTTATGTGGTGGTGACCCCCAACCATAAAATTATTTCCCTTGTTACTTCATCACTGTCATTTTGCTACAGTTATGAATCGGGTGACCCCTGTGAAAGGGTCGTTGGACCCCCAAAGGGGTCGAGACCCATAGGTTGAGAACCAACCGCTGCCTGAAAGCATCCTAAGAGGAAGTCACCAGCAAGCATCTCAGCTGAGTCTGACTCCTACTGGATGGTCTCTGCATAGATACCTTTTGGATAGGTCAAGCTGTGGTCGCTGTAGATTATGAGGACGTACTTTGGGGAAAAGCAGGAGGAGGTTTTGCTGGGTCTTAGGAGGACTGTGGGTTCAGAAGTCATCTTTGCCTTGCTCTTCAGGAGAACCCTCCTGCCTGATGGGTTGCCTTTCCTAATCAAGCCCAACACCTCAAGTTAAAGGACTGCTTTCCTTGTTGACGGGCTTTGTATGTTAACAGCTCTCTGGAGACTTCGAAAGGTGCTTTCCTCTAATGTAGTGGCTCTCCAGAGATGCTCATCAGAACCAGCTGGGATGCTTTCGCAGCGAGTCAGTGCTTCAACCTCATCCCCAGAGATTCTGACTTCACAGCAGTGGGTTGGAGCTGTTCCGGTGGAGTCTCTACTGAGCATCCTCAGGGGGAAAACCACTGCGTAGTCATTAGCTGCCCAAGCCCACTGGGCCTTGGGCTGCCAGAAGAACAATTAAATCTATCTTTGAAGAAGTACAGCCAGAATGCTCCTGGGAAGTGAGGGTGATGCTCCTTCACGTCAAATGTGATCAGGAGGGCCCAGTGCCTGGAAATGGACGCCATGCTTGGTGACTAGAGGGCCCCCAAGCAGAGGGAGATGCCCAAGGAGATGGAGTGATACAGGAGCTACAACATAATGAGCTCACACATGAACAGCTGTGAGGGTGGTACAGGACCGGGCAGGGTTCTGTGAGGGTGCTCTTAGGCTCGCTGTGAGGCAGAACCGACCTCCTGAGCAGCCTGGCACTGGCTTCCTGGTCCTGCCAGATTGAGACCCAGGCTGGTACAGATGAGTTGGCCCTGGGCTGCTCAGCAAGGGACGAGAGGATGGCGTCCGCTCAGAGACCTCTGAAGAAAGGCCCGAGTGTCTACTTTGGGGAAAATCAGCATTGAAAGCCCTCGGGATGACAGTTGTACTGTGGCCTCTATGCGGTCATGCTGACTTGTCGTCTGGGATGTTTCTCCACAGACAGCTTGCTCATGGGCCACCAGTTCTTCTCGACCCCTGTCTTAGAGAAGGGCTCTCCCAATTGTGAATCTGGATTTCGGAGTCATCATTTTCAGACCCTATGCTCCCAGAAACTAGCTCTGGTGGTTTGGACTGTAGTAGGTGGGAAAAAAATTAAATTCTTAGAGATACGGGCCTGAAAGAAAGAACATTTCACTGTTTATGTCCAGCACCCAGCTTCATGCGTGCAAGGCCCATCTGTAGCTGGTTCTAATTATCTGCTGGGTGAATGGATAGTTTGTTCTTTTAGCAGAATCAAACTCGGGGCCAGTGTGTCACTCCTACTTATTGATTGGGATCAACAGAGGAGATGATAGGATTTTGGTCTTGTTTCTTTAGTTTTAGGCAGACCAACATATTTCTTATTTAAAATATCACCTATACTCCTGTATAAGCTGAACCGACTGTTAGCCAAGGCACCTAATTTTACCACAAAACTACATTGAAAATGTATATGAGTAAATACGGTAAAAGAATCGGAGAGATTAGTAAAAGCACAGTGTACCCCAATGGTGGTTAAGATAGCCATGTCAGGTTCCACATTTAAGAGTATCTCTTTCCGGACCACCATTGACCCTGCCCAGAGCAGGGTTCAGCAGTCTGCGGTGCCTTTATGGGCAGTACTGGGCACTTGGGAGGCTAAATGGGAGTGGGGCCAATAGTAGCAGAGGGAAGACTGTGGTGGTCAGCTTGAGAGCCCAGCATTTTCACGGTGAGGGGATTGATAGTCTCTTCCTGCCCCACCTCTTGTGCTAGGGATGAAGTGGGAGTGAGGCGAAGCAGTCTGTCATCCACACCCGTGGAGTACCTTCCTTTCCCTGGCTCCTTGGTCTCACTCTCCAGTCCCTTTGCAGATCACTCCACTTTAGCCCTCTCGGATGAAACTGCCTTGTCCACCTTCCCATCGTTGATTTGCTGGACCACGCCACTCTTCTCCACGGTGTCAGCTACCTCTCCTTGTGAAGCTATTGCAGCTTGCTTGAAGCTTGGTTACCCGATGGCGCCATTTCCCATTTGTTAGTTGCTGTTGAGTTGGCCTCGATGCACAGCTGCCTCACGTACAACGGAACAAGACGTGTCTCGTTCGAACTCAACAGTGTGCTGTTGTGATCGGCAGGGTTGTTATGGGCCGGAAGTAGATCTCCAGGTTTGTCTTCTTGCTCTTGGGAGCTCTGCTGAAACCTGCTCTGCAAGAGGGATTCTCCTGCGATTTGAAATAAGGTGGCGTAGTTTCCAACATCATCACAACACCCGTGCCACACACTGACAGATGGCTAGTGGATTTTCCCAGTGTCTGAAGTTCAGACACCAGGCAGTCGGGCCAGAGTCCTCTCGCCCTTCCCCCAGCTCTGTTCCTGAGTCCTTCCATGGAGTAGCACCCCACATAGGCTTTATTACATCCATTACTGTTCACTGTACCAACCACACTATTGCAGCTATTGAAAGACTTCTCCATCTTCCGCTCACTCATCGGCACACCCATCTGAGCATCTTTTCCTTGGTTTAAGTCCTGATGGTTTGTATGCTGGGTTGCTAATCTTGAGGTCAGTAGTTCAAACCCAGCAGTTGCTCTGTGGGGCTCCCATGAAGATTTACAGCCCAAGAAACCCACAGAAGCAGCTTCTTTTGTCCTGCAGGGCTGCTATGACTTGAGACTAACTCTCTGGCAATGCGTTTCACTTGAAAGTCCCTTATGGGCTTCTCATCAAAACCTGCTTAAAACCCCATTGGGGCTCTCTTTTTCCTGATCCTCCATTCACTTTTCAACCTCAACATAGGAGACTCAATTAGAAAAAAAAATCTGGAACGCTCCCCGAATGTGTGTGTCATCCTTGTGCAGGGGCCATGCTAATCTTTGCTGTATGGTTCCAGTGTTAGTTAGTATATGTGCTGCCGAAGCGAGCACCCCATGAGATTCTCTTATTGGAACTTGCTGATCTTTCCCAACAACCCTTAGTCTTCTTTGCCTCACTCATGCTGTCCTTTCTGCCTAGAATTCTCCTCCTCGCTTCCTTGACCTGGCTGACTCTCCCACATCCTTTATGCCCAAGTGTGAAGAGGATGCCTTCTCCCTACCGTGAGACTTCTCTGATCCCCATAGTTTTGACGTGGTGCCATTCATGTCCTCAGGGCATCTGATATGTTTCTCTCTTCCTCTCTTTTTAATCTCGTTTGACTACATTGAATGTATCTCCTGACATGTCTGAAAGAACTCATTTATCTTCATTCTCTCCACATCTGGAAGCAGTATTATTGTTAGGTGCTGTCGAGTCAACTCCTAGACAGGGTGTGAGTGAATGTACCAGAATACGCCAGAAGAAACCATTGCCCGATCCTACACCATCATTTCAATTCTTGCCACGTTTTAGTTCATTGTTTTGGATATTGTGCCAATCTTCCTCACCAAGGGCCTGCCTCACCCTTGCTAACTCTGCTTTACCCAACATGACATCCTACTCTGACTGCTGGTCCTCACTGATGAGGTACCCAAAGCAAGTTGTACAGTGTGTTCTGTTTATTGATCCAGAAGGCTTGCCAGGTAATAAATATTTACTGAAGCAAACTAAATAGCAATAAGAACACATAGAGAAGTCTCTCATCATCTTCCTTTTTCTTTGGCCTCTTGGCTGCTCCTTTCTAAAGATTCTGAGCTCTGATCACTCGCCTGAAATTGTTGTAACCATCCAAGGGGTCTTGAGACATCTTCTTCAAGAGGCCTTTGGGAAGAATTTTCAGGAAGCTGTCACCAGCCATCAGAGATTGGTAGGAAGTGTGACTTCAGTGCTCAGTGTTTCTATGCTATGTGGTCAAGGCCAGTGTCCTTCCGCCTAAAGCTGATCCACATTCCTGGGTTTGGACCTTTCCCAGGGTTTCTAGGCCACTGTCATTGCATGCAATCATTCATTCACTGGGCATTGAGAGTCGGGCCTGCTCTTACCAAGGTGGAGCTTAAAAACATATTTCTACCTACTGGCTCCCGAGACAGTAAAGTCTTCCTTGTGGGATGAAATTGGCTTTTGAAGCATGAACTTCTTTGCTTTGAGAGTATCTTAGGGACCATCTATTGCTCAGCATCCAGACAATCGTATAATATTGTCAGTCTCTTGACAAATAATTATCACGTGCTGTCCTCTCTTTGGCTTTGCCCATGGCTTGTTACTGATCCTGGTTACGGTTGAATTTATTCATTTTTGAGATTCTACCAAGGTGCATGTCATGCAAACCAAGTCATCTTGCGAGGGGAGCACTTGCTCTCCTGGTGCCCTCTGGGTCTCTTGGTCAAAGACCAAACCTGGTGTTTCCTCCTTTTTGCCAATGAAATCAGGCATAGTTCACAGACGCAGCTCCTGGGGCATTATGTGTTCCAGGCCAGGTCAGGAGAGAGCCTCCTTTGGAAGCTCTCCCATCAAGATAAGCCTCGCTTTACCCCCTTTGGTCCCTACCTGAGCCAGTTGATTAACACACTCAGCTACTCATCAAAGAAGGCTGGAGGTTCAGCTCTACCCAGAGGTATGGCAGAAGAAAGGCCTGGCCATCTAGGTCTGCCAACTCAGCTATTGGGACGGTTCTACTTTAACACACTTGGGGCTGCCCTGAGTCGGAGGGGATTGACTAAATGGCAACTGGTGAACCTGTGGTGGACCCTTGCTGCCCTCAGGGAGCACGCTGCTTTCTGTTCACCTTTCTTGGGTCACGATCCCTTTATTAGAGCCCATCCTACCGGGCTGAGGTGTGCCAGACACGGCTCAAGGTACCGCATCGATATTTCTTCAGGACAAGATTGAGCCGTTTAGAGAGGCGAGACGTGGAGTAGTAGATACCGAGGTTCACAAATTTCAGGGCAACAACAGAACAAATGGGCTCCCCGATCAAAACTGCTGGTTTCTTGAATGACAATTTTCCAGCAGCGATTTCTCTTTAGCCGCAGACATCTCTGCTATCCCCTGAATTTTCTGTAGGTAGCAAGGGCTGACCCTGATCCCACTGTACTCCCAAGACTATTGTGTGGCCTTCTCAGTGGAGGCCAGTTGAGTGGGTGTTTTCTTCTCAGACGTGCAAGAGAAAAAAAATCTTATCAGCCTGGTTCATGCAGTGCATTCCCACTTCTGTGCTTTGTTCAAACAAAGTTGCAGTGGGCTGTTGAACAGCACCCTAAATAACAGGGAGGTTAGCAGTAGGTGGTCTGGGGCCCGGCGAGTTTGGAAGTCTGATGGATCCCACACTGCGTGCAGCACTGATAATGGAGTCACTCAGAGCCTTTGGAAGGCTCTGTTCTCAGGAGGGAACAAGCAAGGCTTTGTGCAGCTCTAGGCTGGGGGGCTGATGTCACTGGGCCACCTGCCACCCCACTGCAGAGACGCTCTTCATGGGCCTGGAGGCAGGGGCTGCCCTGGAACCTGGCTGCTCCAGAGGCCCAAAGTGAGCTGCATGGTGGGGAAGAGAGGGAGGCTCTACCTCCCTGGCTATCCGATGCCTGTTCTTCACCCCTAGGACCCCAGAAGCATTGAAAGGAACATGATAAACTTGAACTTGGTATCGATAGCCTCTCCTATTGCATCTTTGTTTCATCTTCATATTCTCTTCTGATTTTTTCTTTTTCTCCTTGTGGTCTTTTTCCCACCCACACTCTCTTTCATCTGCCTGGCAGTGTCTGTAAGCATTGTCTCCTTAGTTCTTAAGTGGCAAACTGGCCAAGGGGACCACAAGGCCAAGGTCTTGTGTCATAGCACAGCTCAGGAGATGCGTTCAACTTCTCTCGCTTCTTGTGGTTTCTGAGAATGGCCCTGTGGACTGATACCATGGTTCATGGGATACGATGCGCTTCCACACCCAACTCTCCTTGGAGAGAGCGGGGTGCTCAGGATTTTGCTTGGAAACCATATTCTCTTTATCCACCTCTGTGGCTTGCAGATTGGTGACAGTTAAATGGAGAACCGAGAGGATGGACACATGACTGGGGCTCTCAGAGGACGACCTCGGCCACTCCCCTTGCTGTCAGATTTTAGAAGCCCCTCTTCTTGATTGATTAAGGAGGACTGCTCATGTGACGACTCATTTGAATCCTGGTGTTGGAAAGCAGCAGAAAAATCAAACAATCTGTCTAAGAAGACGTGCAGCTAGGTGCTCTTGAGAAGCAAGGGCGAAGAGATGTCATCTCCTATTTGGCAGGTGTTAGCAGGAGAGACCAGTTCCTGGAAGAAGGACACCGTGCTTGGTAAAAGAGAGGGTCAGTCCCAAAGAAGGCCATTGACAAGATGGATCAACAGGGGCAGCAACAGGCAGTGCTTGGTTCTGTCGTACGTAGGACTACCTTGCTGTCATGTACCAACAACCACAACAACTTCTCCGTGCTGGCCCTGGGAGCAGATTCCTCTCGCAGCTAGGGATGTTCTTTCACAGATTCTCCCTCTTCTGGGCAGTCTGCTTCCTTCTCCCTAAGAAACACAGAGGAAGAGTGCCTGGGTGTGTTGTGTGTGTGCACGGGGAGTGGGGTGGGAACACATCTGGTAAAGAGTGGGGTGCATGTGTGCAGGGGCTGCTGTCCCTGGCTCTGAGGGTGCTGGAAAGGACTTCCTTCTGTGACCTGCCTTTGACCTGCCTATCTCCTGGTTATCTCCCCCCAGGTCTGTGTGTGATGAGCGCCGCGTCCATCTTCACGGTGAGGCACTCAGAGTGGCATTTCAACGGTGACTATACCTATGGCTTCGCCTACATCCTGGCCTGGGTGGCCTTCCCCCTGGCCCTGCTCAGCGGTGTCATCTACGTGATCCTGAGGAAACGTGAATGAGGCACCAGACAGGCCCTCGGAGGCTGTGAGCGGATACAGAGAAGGGAGGAAGGAAACCTGAAACAAGGGGGGAAAAAGCTACCCAAAACAACCCAAACTCAACCCAAACCAAACCAAACCAAAAGTAGTTGGAGGAGGCGGGGGGGTGTTACTGTTGATTAAAGATGTATATAATATCTACGGTTTATAAAACCTATTTATAACACTTTTTACATATATGTACATAGTATTGTTCGCTTTTTATGTTGACCATCAGCCATGTGTTGAACCTAAAGGAGTATCTAATGAACTTTAAATCCTAACAGTATAATCAAGCTCGGTCGTTTTGTTTTGTTTTGTTTTTGTTTTGCCTGGAAATAAAACAATAACTCAATCTCGCCCTTTCCCTTTCATCAGAATGGGAAAAAAAAAAAAAAAAAGAAACCTCCCTCCCATACCACCTCATTTACAAAACCAGAGCGGGGGCCCAAACCCCAGTGGCCAAGAACTCTTTTCCTGAGGGCCACCCAGTGCATGAACAGCCTGGCCCTCGTGCGTTGTCTTACACACATGCGCACAACTCCCTAAATCGGAGCCCTCGGTACAAACACAGCTGTGGCTCTGGAACGCTCCCCTGTGGGTGGATGTTTCCACTGCACATCGAATGGAGAAGTCGGTGACAACAAACCTGTGAAATGGTGCTATGTATCTACCATTCCTTACTACCAATAATCATCTAAACGACTCACTGGAAACTCAATTAACAACTTTACAGCATCAAGTAGTATGGAGTCCTATATAATTCTGTGTAATAGAAATGGTTTATAACCCCCTTTGTACCTAGCTAGGCTGCTGTTATACTATCATGAATAAACAAATAAGCAAAGCCTGGATGGATGGCTCCCACAGGTTCCTTGGGTCGGAGTATCAGGACACGTCTCTGGACCTCCTGGGGCACGCGCTTCTCAGGCTTGGTTGGGTCTAGACTGTTCGCTCCCTCCAAGGGCTGTCTGGCAATGACTTGTGTTGGCCACCGACTGTAGCTGTATATACGGTGCCCTTCAGATGCCAAGACTCCAGACCTTTCGGTTTTGCTTTCCTTTGGCTTTGCTTTTCCTGATTTTATACCAACTGTGTGGACTAAGATGCATTCAAATAAACATCAGAGTAACTCACTGGTATCTGTTGGATTTTTGTGGGAACTGGAACGTGGGTACCGATTGCAGGCCAGGTGGTTCGGCTCTCACCCAGTGTGGACTGCTGACGGACAGCAAGCACAGGTTTCTCACAAGGCACGGGGACCACACTGTCTTTCAGAGGTCTATACACACATCTGCCATTGGGAGAGCACTCCGGGCGGTGGTTGGAGGGTGTGGGGTGTGGAGCTGAAATCAAAACAGTAATTGGATTGTAAAGGACAAAAGACTTTGAATGTTCGTTTAGCTCAGCCCTCTCTTATACTCTGTTCCCAGGTGACTTATGTAGGGAATACTGATGCATGTCAGTCATGAGCTCACAAATCCTTCCTCGCCTCTTAGGAAGAGGGGGGAGGGGTGACAGGAAAGGTCTGAATAATGATGACTTGGTAAGAGTTTTACCTCAGCAACCGAGCTCCTGGACCAGTGGTTCTCAAGCTTCCTAATGCCTCCACCCTTTCATACAGTTCTGCATGTTGTAGTGACCCCCAACCATAACATTATTTTCGTTGCTACTTCAGCTGTAATTTTGCTACTGTTATGAATCAGGTGACCCCTGTGAAAGGGTCATTCGACCCCCCAAAGGGGTCGAGACCCACAGGTTGAGAACCGCTGTCTGGAGTCTTCCTTTGGGAGGGAACAGACATGCCAACCAGCTCATTTTCTGGACTGTGTCTCACTCGTGCGTAATTGTGCCCATCGACTCTTCATTGTGCACCCACAGTGTATAAAGCTTAGGGCGCACTCAGTGTTCAGGAGGAGCTACTGAACACAGAGGGCGGCACCAGAAATCAAAAGGGAACATTGTCATTCATAATCTCCAAAGGCCACGTGCTAGTGAGAGACACAATGTCAACAAATAACCATATTGGGATAGGATAAGGATCATGGACATTTGCCTTGGCCTGCACTTGCCCTCTGCCACTTCCTCTATACGTGGGCCAAGTTTACACGGTTAGGGGGATGAATTGGAGATGATACATATGCAAAGTGGGGCCACATTGACCAGTAGGTACACAGAGCGGAACTCACTGCCAGTGCGTTGATTCTGATTCATCGTGACCCTATGGGACACGGTAGACTGCCCCTAGGGGTTTGCAAGACTGCAACCCTTAATGAGAGTAGACGCCTTATCTTTCTCCTATCAATTACACCTGCCATCACCAATGTTACTGTGCTAGTTTGGGTTCTAGTTGGCATTGCCCCTGGCCCTTCCAGTTACGATAGAGACTCAAGGGGCATGCAAAGGGGAGACCTGATCTATTTGGGGACTCTTAATACCAAGTTGAACATTGGTGCCTCCCAAGCAGGGGCCCACCAGAGGGTCTGTTTCTCCGTGTTTGTGGAGTGACTCTCCCTGCCTTGATCTGTTTAGAGAGCCCTGCCGATCGTGCAGTGTGTCACGTGGGGATGGCAACCTCAGAAGCCGTTCAGCATTTCTTGAATGTTAATGTGCCGGTGAACCAGGAATCAACTGCTGCAGAGTCAACTCATGACCACCCCACGTGTGTCCCAGTAGCACATGTCCCATCTATATGCATGAAGGTGTAGTCCTTGAAGAGGACGGAGGTTTCCATCGTCAGCAGCTCCTCTGTCCTGGTCTTGGTGAGCTCTGCGGACGGCATGGAGATGCGTAGGGTCATGAACTGTCTCAAAGACAGGGAATTCCACTTCACAAACTTGCGCTTTGGAAGCACAGAGTGTTATGTCTTAGACTTTCTTTTGTAACATTCAATTAAAAAAATTAATACTTGTAAGGTAAACATACAAACAAACAAACAAAACACTCTCCCCATCCATGGTAACCACAAAAGTCTTATGTTAACACATCGTTTCTTACGATTTCTTCAGGGGAAAAATATCAATGTGCACACATCAGCATCCATTGATGTAGTAAAACCAAGACCATTATAGTAGGTGTGGGAGGGTATTAAAGAATTAGAGCAATAGTTCTCAACCCATGGGTCGTGACCGCTTTGGGGGGTGGGGGGTTGAACAACCCTTTCACAGAGGTCACCCAATTCATAAGGTAGCAAAATTACTTATGAAGTAGCAACAAAATAATTTTATGGTTGGGGGTCACCACAACATGAGGAACCTATTGGGAAGGTTAAGAATCACTGAACTAGAGGATTGTAATATGTTTCACTAATGCTATACTGCACCCTGGATATATCACCCCTTTTGTGTGGCCCTTCATTAATGTTTTTTGTAAATCATTTTATTGGGGGCTCGTACAACTCTTATCACAATCCATACATCCATCCATTGTGTCAAGCACATTTGTACATTTGTTTCCCTCATCATTCTCAAAATATTTGCTTTCCACCTGAGCCCTTAATATCAGCTCCTCATTTTTCCTACTTCCCCCTCCCTCACGAACCCTTGATAATTTATAAATTATTATTATTTTGCCATATCTGGCACTGTCCCACATCTCCCTTCACCTACTTTTCTGTTGTCCATCTCTAAGGAGGAGGTTGTATATAGATCCTTATAATCAGTTCCCTCTTTCTACCGCACCTTCCCTCCACCCTCCCAGTATCTCCACTCTCACCACTGGTCCTGAAGGGATCATCTGTGATTATGATTGTTTGATACATGAAATCCAAGATAGACAAACCCTTCAGGAACAGTAAAGGGAGCAATGGTTCCCTGAGGGTACAGGAAGAGATGGGGCAAGGTGGGGGTGGGGGTTGGAGGGGCTGTGGTGGTGGGGGCGGTAGCATTGATGAGTGTGTAACACCACTCAAGGGGAATGAATAACAGAATTGTAAGTGAATGGATACACTGGATGGTATAAGATATGGCAAAAATAATAATAATATATAGTATAATTATAAGGGTTCCTAGGGGATAGGATGGGGGAACAAGTAGAGCTGATATCAAAGAATTCAGAGAAAGAAAATATCTTGGAACTTATGGTAACAGAAATTGTACAATTATGCTTGATCTAATTAAATTATGGATTAAAAAAAGAGAATCCATTGTTATATTTCATAATGTATGCCAAAGGGACTGATTACCTGTGTTATTTTTCACCTTGGTTTTCTCTTCACATCATGAACTCTGTGAGTTCGGTGTGGGGCAGCAGACCACTGGCCGGTGGATCAAACCCACCGGAGGGGAAAGAAGCCTGTCTTCTGGTAGAGTACAGAAACTCCACGTTGGGCCCCTGTGAAGTGGAATAGACGTAGTGATAGTAATTTGTTGTTCTTTTCCCCTATATCAACATGCACCTCATTAAAAAAAAATGAGATCTGCTTGGTTCTTTTGAAATTCTGCAGAAAACTCTACTGGGTAGCTACCCAGATGATAATACCAAGCCAAAGGTCATGACTGTACTATTTAAATTAGTATTACTGACAAACTATTGCTCTGGAGTTGATTCTGACTCAGAGAACACCTGTCTAGAATTTCTGAAACAAAACTTACAGGAGTAGACATGGCTGATCTTTATCTCAACAAACAGTTGGTGGTTTTGAACCACTGACATTTCGGTTAGCAGTCCAACAACACTCACCAGACAGCGTCAGCAGATCCCTTTTGTCTGACCCACACTGACCCAAACTGACCAATAGTTGAGGCTTCCTTTGTCCATGTAAGTCACGAGGTCACCAAAATTAAAGACGTGTTCAAGCAAGGACACCTGAGTAGTTACAATTTAGAATGTGCCGCTTCCAGGTTAGCATTAAACGGTTAACCACAAGGTCAGTGGTTCAAGCTCACCTGCTGATTGTTAGGAGAAAGATGAAGCTCTCTGGTCTCATAAGACTTACAGCCTTGGAAACCATCTTAGAGCACAGGATAGGCTCCCAAATTCATTTGGCCTTTTCAGAAAAAAAATATTGCTCAGTGCCCCCTGGCAATTAAAAATGTGCGCTAACCCACAATCCAGGATGATGTATAGCTATCTGCTCCCTCTGGATTGTTCCTGCACCCTCAGGGGATGGGATCACCCATTTGGGGAAATGCTGGTCACTGTAAGTTCGAATCGACTGAAGGGCAGTAGGTTTTGGATTTGGGGTTTGTAGATAGTCAAAGTTCTTTGCTGCTAACCAAAAGGTTGGAGGTTCAAGACTGCCCAGAGCTGCCTCAGAAGAAGACCCTACTCAGTCCACGTCAGACACAGCAACCATTCACTACCACAGGGAGCCCAGCTCCACTCGGACACATCGGGAGTCCAAGTCATCCAAACCGCACCTGGAAAATTGGGTTACAAACTGCTTTCCCTCTATGAGTTTCTTTGAACTTGACCCCCCCTCCTTCCCATCACGGGCCAGTTCCATTGCCTAGAGAAAGGCCTACATGCAACCTGGCATCTGATACGTAGCGGATCCTGCTAGCAGCTGTCGGCATCAATCCCACAAAAGGAAAGGACGCGGAGGTTCTTAACTTTCAAGCATCAATGCCGTTACGTGGCCAACTACAGGCCTACTTTTGGGCACCTGCCACAAGCAGAAGCTGCCCCCAGCAGGCTGCTTTCTCCTTCCTTCAGCACTCGTAGTAAGTTTGAAAAGGGACGGGCAGCTGGCTGGCTGTCCCAGTGGTTCTCAATGGTCTCATTTCAGTCGGTTCATTCTGTTTCAAACAGTAATGCATTACTGCATTAACATTTCGCCTCTACCAAAACGGGGTTTCCCAAGGGATTTTTGGATGATAGTGACTCTCTGTCCTTGAGCATTTTTGAGAAATGTTTCAATCCTGGGAATATACAGAAATAGAGTTTGGATTAGAAATTGCTCTGGGAATGGAGTGTTTACAAAAGGCAAATGCCGTTAGGAATGGTTGATTCTTTATATTTCTCCTCATTCTACAATCTGGAACCCTCAGGCCGCACAGCCCTGAACTCCAGCATGTTTGTCCACCGCACCCCACCCCTCAGTCCCCAAGCCTTCCTGGGTGCTACGAGTTCCGTCAGCATCTGCTTTCTGAATTGTTCTCATCTCTGGGTCTGCTGCTTATTAATGGACACATCCCCCAAGAGGACATTCAGGAAACTCCTGGCTCTTCAAGTTCTGGAGGCTTGGATAGCTCTTTCAAATACATCTTACTCGAAGTGATCTAGATTTTCCGCGATTTTTCAACCAGAAGAATTTATTGGCAATGCGGTTCGTCTAGAAGAAGGCCCTTCCATTTGGAGAACAAGCAGGAACATCATTTCTCATTTTTATAGCATTTATGTTAACTTTATAAATTACTGGTGGGGAAGTGATGCATTCCTAGGCAGATCCACCCTGCTCCCTGCCCTCGCACTGATGGGACTCAGCCACTCCCTGGGACGGAGTCAGAGACTGGACTGCCTGATGCGGGCAGAAAGCCCGGTCACTCTCCCGCTAACTCAGATAAATGAAATCAAGTCACTCCATTCTGCATTTAAACTCCAGTGAGGATTTTTAAAAATCCAACCTTACACTTTTCTAAATTCATTTACGGCATTTCACTTGCGTCAATGGCTTTGTGAACCGATTTTCTTCTCTTGTGTTTTTATTGGTTATGGTGGAGATATAGGAAACTTAATGTTTTTATCTAAACAAATTTTATACTGGAGTCCCTTAATAGATTATCTTCTTGTTTTGAGTATTTTCCCAACAAATTACCTAGATTTCTCATTATGTAGGTTTTGAAAAAAAAAAAAGAGAGGGACAGAAAGAATCAAATTTTCTTCCTTTTCTTTATTCATTTTTATAGTCCTCAATTTTATATTGTCATATATTACTTAAGACTTCCAAAATATAATAAATAATGGTTGAAATAATACACATATTTTGCTTTTTTCTGGGTGTAATGAAGATGTTCATATTTATAATTAATTTTAACATTTATTCCAAAATATGTTTCTTAATTTAACATTACTTTTAATCAATAACTCATATGAAATATTACAAATTATTTTTCGTCTTTATAACATTTCTCCCTAAATTTAACCAGTTGCTATGGGGAATCCTATAAATGTATTTTTTAATATAGAATCATAGTTTTGTGAATAAAGTCCACCTCTTATGGTTTATTAGTCTTTCATATGTTGCTGGATTTTATTTGCTAGCATTTAATTAAGGTTTCACTGTGTGTGTATTTGCACATACATATGAATATGTGGTCATTAGTAGGTTTTAATCTTGGGATTGTCTAGGACTATTACCTTCTGAGTTAGTTTATTGTGCCAACCTGGCCGATAAACACATGTGGGATTAATTGAAGGGCGGAGGAGTAAATGGCTCCGTCAGCCTCTCCTTTAGAGTTCTCTGGTATCTTGCTTTGTGATGGTCGCACCAGGGTGCAGCTGCCTTAGCAGTTCCCTGCTTCAGCTTGCAAGGCTGACTTCCTGCAAGACAACTCTGAGAGGAAGCCGCATAGACCTAACATGATGCAGCCCTGGGTGCTGGAGCAGCTGTGTGGAGACCCCTGCCAGCGCTGAGATGCTTACACGTTCACTGACTCGGCTTTCCTCCTGCAGTCGGCATCATTGTGTCTGTTTTGTGAGATGGAGAAGGACTTTCTGGATTGGTGTTGGACATATGGGTTAATGTTGGACTTGTGGGCTTGGGCAGCACTGGGTTGGGATGTTTTCTTGATGCCTGCTTCACCTTTACATAAAACTCTACATGAGTTGCTATGGATTTGTTTCTCTAAAATACCCAGACTAACACACCTTCTCAGAAGCGAGTCCACATTTTACAAGTATGCGGAGGTGCTAGTGAGTTTAATGAGCATAGTGAGTTTAATTACTCTCAGCAGGTAAATCTTGTTTCTGGGGTGATTACCCTATCAAGCATAGGAAAATTGTCTCAAATGCATTCCATGCTCTGTTTCTTATTTTTGCATTTGCACTCTTAATTTACTTTGATAATTTATATGGTTTCTGTAAAAGTATACATTTTATTTAGATTTTCAAATTTTTGTTTACAAAATTACAGTCTTTTTCTCATAAGTATTTAAATCTCCTCTATCAACATTTTTTGGTCTTAAGGTTGCATATTTTCTTGGTTAGTTTAGGTAGTGGTACTAGTATATCCCTCTTATTCTCTTAAAAAGCAAAAGCAAACTTTTGTATTTAACAATTCTGCACATTGTTTTTGTTAATTCCCTAATATTCTTTTATTATTCTTCATTTCTTGCCATCATTCAGCATTTCAATACATTCTTCATTCAATTTCTTGTAATTTCTTGCTTCACTAATATCGATGCTAGGGAATATAGGAGGCCTGGTAGTGAAGTAGTTACACAATGGTTTGCGATCTGCAAGGTGTGCCGTTCAAAACCATCAGCTGCTCTACATGAGCAAGACAGGGTGTTTACTCCCTAAAGAGTGACAGTCTCAGAAATTCACAGTGGCAGTTGTACCCTGCCCTAGTGGGTGGCTATGAGTCAGATCGACCTGATGGCAGTGAGATAAATATATCTTTGACATATATACAGAGATTTACTTACAGATCTATACTCTATATACTCGAATATAAGCCCACCTGAGTACAAGCCGAGGTACCTAATTATTACCTGGGAAACCAGAAAAACTGATTGACTCGAGTATAAGCCTAGGGTGGGAAATGCAGGATGTGAATTAACACAGAGACCAGAGGGGAGAGATGGAGAGCAGTCACAGACACATCCTTACCAGTTCAGCTGCTGACGTAAATGAATCACTACAGGTGCGTCTGTGAATTGGAGCCATCCATGTCATAGGACGGCTCTGGTTAGTTAGATATGAGTAAACAAACATTCAAAGTCCTGCAGTGTCAGCGGGGCTTTGAATGAACAGAGGAGGAATGGCAATCACCTGCGAGATGTTACACCTCGCTGGGGTACCACTGACCCGTGTATAAGCCGAACCCCAGTTTTTCAGCACATTTTTGTGCTGAAAAACTTGACTTATATATGAGTATATACGGTAAGTTACATATACTTATAAATATATGTATATGTTTTAACACACACATACACATATATATTTGCCCTCGTCCATGTTTTAAAAATTAGATTTCATTTTATATTAACAGAACATCACCATCCTACTTTCTTTCCCTGTCACATTCCCCCTTTCTTCCACCCAGCAACTCACTGCCCTTGAGTCTATTCCAACACAAAGTGGCCCCAGCCCCTGTGGGTTTCTGAGACTCTCCACTGGCCTAGAAAATCGTATCTTCCTCCATGCAGCGGCTGGGGCTTTCAAACAGTGAACCTAACTGTTAGCGGCCAATGTGTAAGCACTATGCCACCAGAACTCCACCCATAGTTACCACTAATACATTTTTGTATCTGTATTATTTGCCTATTTTATATATTTCAGATAAGTGAGATTAAACCGTATTTGACCTCTTGTGTTTGATACATCTCACTTATAGTTGTTCTGACCCATTTTTAAAACTGAATTTTATTTTATATGAAAATAACACCATATTCCATCTTCTTTCCCCTCTCACACTTTCATAATAATATAAAAAAATTCAAAATTCATCCACACTGTTGCAGGCATCAGAATTTTATTTCTCATTATGGCTGAATAATATTCATTTTATGGGTATAGTGCACTTTATTTTACTCTTCTATTGAGTATTTACATATTTTTTGATATTGTGAATAATGCTGAAATAAGCACTCATATATAGATATGGTTTTTGATTTCCTGATTTCAAGTCTTTTAGATGTATGCCCAGGAGTGGAATTACTTGGCTTTTATGTTTTACTTTTGAGGAACAAGTAAAATGTCTTTCACAGAAGCTGTACAACTTTACATTTCCACTAACAAGGCTTGAGGTTGCCAGTTTTTCTGCATCTTTGACAATGTTAGTTATATGTGTTATTTAGTACTATTCAGTTGATTTGTAAATTCAGAGCAAGGCCATGGGACACAGTAGAGTTTCCCCGTAGAGTTTCTAGATGATACAGGACCCTGGTAGGATAGTGGTTAAGAGTTGGGCTGCTAACAGAAAGTTCAGCAGTTCGAGATACCAGGGTATCTGAAGGAGAAGGCCTCCCAGAACAAGGTACAGTCTCAACCCCACCCCCCCAGTTATACTCTATCCTGTAAGGCCATTGAGTTGGACTTGACTCAGTGGGATTTGCCTGTGGGACCACTGCTTGGTTTGAGCCATCAGCATCCTGACCAGCATCCAGGTGATCAATTGTTGAGCCACCAGAGCACCTAACCTATTGAGGAGCATCCAATAGTTAATGGAAAAATTGAACCAAATCATGGGAATTTTCACAAAGTTTTTTGAAGTCCCCTCGTATAAGAGGCATCCTAGTAAGTGTGGAGTGATATCTCATAATTTTGATTTGCATTTACCTAAAGACTGATGTCATCATTCATCTGTCAGTTTGTTAGACTGTAGTGACTTGAGTGTTACATTGATGCTGGAAGATATGCCACTGGTATTTCAAATACAGAGTCAAGTTCCTGAACAAGTTTCAGGGAAGTTTCTAGACTAAACTAGGAACACAATGCCTGGCTATTTAGTTCTGTAGTTAGCCAATGAAAACACCATGGATCACAGTAGAATACTGTCCAATAGAAGGCTGGAAGATGACCCCATGTTGAAATACAGAATGGAAGCAACAGTGAAGTCATAACGTGAGGTTGCCATAAACTGGAGTTAATTCTACAATGAGGACAAAACAAAAGAAGCAAGTTGCTGAAATCAGAAATGAAAGATGTGACATACGATCGAACTTCTATACATTAAAAGTATCAGTGATATATTATTAAATTAGACAATTTATATATATTCATAATCCTCAACCCAAAACCATCAAATTGAATTTAGTAACATATAAAAAAGATTCTACACCATGACCAAATGGAATTTATCCTGGGAATGCAAGTCTGGTTCAACATCTTAAAACTAATTTAATAAACCATATAAATAGAATTAAAACACACACACATGATCGATATTAAAGAAGTAGAGTGCTACCTCATTATTTGACTTTCAATAATGAATAGAATGACTAGGCAGTTCCACAAGAAATAGAAGAGTTGAACATCATAAGCCCACTAGACCTAATAGACCTCTATGAACGACTTCATTCCCCAACAATAGGTGTCCATGGAATATTCTCCAGTACAAATTTAATAAATCAATGAAGAAAAACCCTGACAAGAGCCAACATTGTATTATGATAAACACACAATACAAAACAAAACAAAACAAAAACTCCTATAAATAGAAGGAAACTTTCCTCAAGCATTGAGCACCTACAAAAAGCTTACATCACATGTATGGGGTCCTGGCAGCCCTGGGTGTAAAGAATTAGACTAACTGACAGGCTTTAAGTTCAACCCAGCTCTGCCAGCAGCCTTAAGATAAGGCTGTCTCCTTGTGTAAAGATTTAGAGTCTCAGAAACCCTATATAGAGTCTTTATTACTTCAAGGGTAGGGGGTTTAATTTTCGTGGTTTTCCCCTTAGATCAGGAAAAAGACAAGGATGTTGTGGTAGTTACATAATCTGGTGTCAATTTGAGGATTAAGAGTGTAGGGGTGGACTCTAGTCTGTCAGTTGGATCATAGCCAATGAGGCCTCTGTGTGAGCATGGCCTTCTCCTTAGAATTCTGGGAACTCCTGTATTCCTTCTTGGAGTGGGGGTGCACTATCTCTCTCATTACTTTGCTATCTTGGAGATGCTTTAAAGACAAGACACATGGCACCATGCCCTGGGAACTGGAGAAGCCACACAGACCTACCCTGATGCAGCCCTGAAGCTGGAGAAGCCACGTGGAGACGCCTGTCAGCACTGAGATGCTTACAACGCCACTGGATCCAAAAACTTTCTACTCACTGGCCTGCAATAATCCTGCATTCGGTGTCATCACATGTGTTTCCTGGGTCTGAATAGGACTTTATATATTGGCATTGGACATATGGGCTAATATCGTGCTTATGGGCTTAGACTGGACTGGTTGGGATGTTTTCTTAATGTACAATTACCTTTTATATAAAACTCTTATACACATATGAGTGTCTATGAATTTGTTTCTCTAGTCTTCCCGGACTAAGACAGGTGTCTACTCTTACTTCTTCTATTTAACATTGAATTTGAAGGCTAGCCTGGAACATTAGATAAGAAAATAAAATATGTCACTCAAATTGGCTAGGAAGAAGTAAAATTATCTCTATTTATAAATGGTATGATCCTAAAAAATCTACTAAAATACTGTTGCCTAATAAATGAGTTCAATAAAGCTGCAAGATATAAGATAATAAATGTAAACCAATTTTATTTCTATACTCCTGCCATAAATAATCCAAAGTCAATAGTAAGGAGACAATTCCATTTACAATTACATTCCAAATAATAAAATATTTACACATAAATTTAACACAAGCACAAAATGTATATTCTGAACACTTCAAAATTGTGTTGAAAGAAATAAAAGAAGACATAAGTGAAAGGACATTTATGGATCAGAAAACTTAATATTAAGATGGTAATATTAAACAAATTGACCTAAAGATTCAATACAATCTTTCATGGCATCCCAGGTGGCTTCTTTGTTGAAAATGACAACCTGATCCTAAAGTCCATATGGAGACTCAAAGGCCCGAGAACAGTCAAAACAACTTTGAAGATTAAGCACAACATTGGAAGATTCAAACTCCTCAACTTCAAAAATTCTTTCAAAGATAATCAAAATGGTGGGGTGCTGTAATTAGGATAAATGTATAGATCAATGAAATAGAGAAGGCTATCTACTGACCATGAACATACATCACCTCCCTTTTGTGCGCTTCACAAGAGCCAACTTGAAGGGGGCCTCTCATTGTCTGGGGTCCCTCCTTCAAGAGGGGGAAATGGGAAATCACCATCCATTTGAGGCTATACAACTTCAAGACAAGGCTGGGACAAATCAACCCCCACCCCAACACACACACACACACACAGAGAGAGAGAGAGAGAGAGAGAGAGAGAGAGAGAGAGAGAGAGAGAGAGAGAGAGAGAGAGAGAGAGAGAGAGAGAAAGAGAGAGAGGCATGGAAGGAGAACCTGGCTGGGAAATCAAGCTAAGACCAGGAAAGGGGAACATTTACATTTTGGAGGAGACGCTGAGAGTTCTGTTGGTGAATTCGATGGGTGATTGGGGAGAAGGAACCTCATATTGGGAAGACATGTTAACAAAAATTGTAGAGAACTTAGGGGGACAATGGGCCCGATTTTGTGTTCCTGGTAGACACTATAAATATGTTTCTACCTAACCCTCGGTGAACCACACCATGGACTAAGCACCATGATGACCTTGGATTCTGATTTTAAAGGCAGCATGGCATAATGCAGCGGCTATATCAGGACTTAACATAGAGTCCTGGCAGAATGAACTGAGCCCTGCTTTAAAGTTGCCTGCACCCTGGGACCGAGGACTGAGGTGCTTGGATGGGAGAGGAAGCAGAGAGTGGCTGCCTAGAACTGTGGAAGTGGTAAGTCATTGGACCTTGCAGGGAACCCCGGGCTCGGTGGGTGTCTAATGGAAAGGGACCTAGAATCACCATCTATCTAGCACCTCAGTGCCCCCCTCATAGTGACATGATAGGTTTTGATCTGTTGGGCAGGGATCTGCACTTAGAAGAATTGAGCCAGAAAGTCCTCCCCTGGCACCAATCCCCATACTTAGGGTAAACAGAGCTCAGTCAGATGGGAGATTGAACTGTGGAGCAACAACTCATGTGCTGTCATTCAAGGTAATACTGTACTCACACCGACCCTGCACACCGACAGTGTCTGCAAAGTGAGCCACTGGCAAAACCGATGATGGCTTAAGAGCAATTGCCTTATACTCCAGGGCAATGATTGACAATGTGGGACTTTTTTGTTTATGTGGGTTTTTGTTTTCCTGCCCTTAGCATGTTCCCCAATCCCCATCCCTCTTTGTTTTATGGTTGGTTTGTTGTTAGTGTAGTTGGTATTATGGGGTTTTGCTTTGTCACAATATGACCACCAAAGTAAACCTCAGCTGTGCATATCCCACTGATAAGCAGATGGATTCTGAGCTCCCAATGAACTCTCACCCTATTTCAAGAACAGTTAGTTCTGATCACATGGCCCTGCTCAATACTCACCTTCATGAAATGAACACTGAAGATAAGAGTGCTACAGCAAAGTGTGGTGAAGAAAGCAGATGGTGCCTGGCTATCAATCATAATAGTGTCTGGGGTGTTAAAGGGTTGTATTCAAATAAGCAGTGATCTAAATGAGGAGTCAGACTGTTATAAGAGCTGTAAGAGCCCCAAATAAAATGATTTTAAAATAAATAGATGAAGAGCCAACTAAGTCCACATGAAAGAAGCACATCAGCTTGTGTGATCCAAAGATGACAATAACAAAATTCAAATATGATGAAGGGAAAAGTATCAGAGCTAAAATTATAAACACCCAGTTTATAGAAGGCTATGGAGGACAGTGGGAACCCAAAACCCATCTGGAGTGTCTAGTCAGATTAAGTTGCTGGCAGATCCCCTCCAGCCACAGGCAAGTGTCTCAAACAGCCTTACTAGCAGACGGCGATCACTGTAATCTTGGATTAAGCTTGATACTTTGTCAGTTGACCTCCCTATTGACCCAATCTCAATTGGTTCTAGGTCCAAGTATGTCTTGTTTGTTCCATGACAAAAATTTCTTCGCTGGCTTTTAAAATCTTGATGGTGGTCTTTTCTTTCTTATTCATTATTTGTATTTTTATCTCTATATTATTATTATTTTATACTTACCACTTTATTTCAATTTTGTTTTCTATTGTTTCTACTGCCTTTTCCAGTTCATGAAGCACAGAAGGAGTGGATGTGTAGAGATAATAACTGATGCAAGGGTGGGTAGGGGATGCAGGGATGGGGGTGGGGATGGGGTGAGGGGATTTCAGGAATACACAGTGAATGCAGGAATGGTAAGAGAGCACTAGAACTGAATGTGATTGCACCACTCATTTTAAAGGCAATTTAACCATTAAAAAAAGAAAGTAAAAACAAATGTTCTAAAATTGATTATGGTAATTATTGTACAATTCTTTGTGATATGATTGACCCATTACATTGTATGATATGAGGATTATGTACCAATAAAACTGAGTTAATTCTGACCCAAACAAACAAAAAACTAAAACCAAACAAACAATTTTAAAAAACATTTGTGCTTAAAGGGCACTGTCAAGAAAGTAAAGAGGCAATTTACAGAATGAGAGAAAAATGACAAATTATATGCAAGGAGGCTGCAAAAGATGTTTATGGAAAAATAAATTTCCTGATCTTTTTTTAATTCCATTTTCCTTTCAAAGCAGTTTTATTGGCACGGAATCCA
Source organism: Tenrec ecaudatus (assembly GCF_050624435.1). Taxonomy (NCBI): domain Eukaryota; kingdom Metazoa; phylum Chordata; class Mammalia; order Afrosoricida; family Tenrecidae; genus Tenrec; species Tenrec ecaudatus. The sequence continues at coordinate 104,516,841 of NC_134539.1, read as the reverse complement.
TATAGCATACAATTCAATAGTCCCAGGGCATCAAGAACAGTTGCACGATGCTTACCACAGTCCGTGGTAGGACGGTTTCTTCTTTCTTGCACTCATTGCTATCATCTCCCTATCCCCCCTCTGTACCTCCAAGAAATCATTGCTTTCTTATGAATTTTTTAAAGCAAACGAATAGCTAAGAAGGATCTTATATTTGAACTACATTTAGTACATCTTTTAACTCAATAATTGGGCAAATACCCCAATTGAAAGGTTAGCAAATGGCTTGAATAAACAGTTCTCCAAGGAAGATATACAAATGAGCAGTAAACACATGAAAAATTTCCCAGCATCATTAGTCCTCAGGAAAATGCACGTTAAATCCACAATAAGGCAACAGCTCGTACACAGTGTGTTTGCTACAGTCGCATCAACTGCACTCATGGTGACCCCATGTACAGTTGATGAAAGCTGTCTGGTCCTGTTGCATCTTCATCATCATGCTTACTGTGCGTTTTGAGTGCCTTCTAACCCAGGGGCCTCATCTGCTAGCACGATATCAGACAATAATCTGTGTGATCCAGAGTTTACTTTATTTGTTTTTTACAACTCCATCACAGACCTTTCCTGATTTTAAACGATGCAGTATTTCCTTGTTCTGTTCCCATCACTGCCTCTTGGTTCATACACAAGCTTTACTTGAGCACAACGAAGTGTTCTAGAATTCCAGTTCTTTTCAAGGCTATCCATGAAAAATACAGGAAAGAAAGAAAGATCAAAGAAGACACCAGAAGAGACATCTTTTGAACGTAGTGACCGACTCGGTTGTACCTAACAGCAACAACAACAACAACAATATGGACAGCTTAATTTGGACAAAAGGACTAAATATATTGGGGAGAGAGAGTCTCTAACAAATGGTGCTGGCAAAACTGGATATCTTTCTGAAACAAGATCCTGTAAAAAGAAAATCTAACGCAAGATAGATCAAAGACTTGAATGTAAAATCTAAAACTCTAAAGATCACGCAAGACAAATAGAGAGCAAAATTAAGGGCATAATTAGACTCTGGCATCAATAGACTATCAAAAATAAATAAAAATGTACCAACAGCAGATGATAAATGACTGGGGCCTCCTAAGAATTAAACATTGTGTATGGAAAGACTTCTCCAAAAGGGTAAAAAGAAAACCAGACAGGGAACAACTTTGGAAATGACATAGCCGATAAGGGACTAATCTCTAACATCTATAGAGAAGCTCAATGCTGCAAAAGGAAGAGATAAACAATCCAGTTGACCACTGGCTAGAGGGCAGGAACATACGCTTCCCTGAGGAAGACATACGGATGGCCACCACACACTCCAAACGTGCTTTCCATCAGGAGCCATTAGTGATACGACAATGAAAACAGCAACGCGAGATCGTCTCACCCCAGCAATCACTGCAAAATTAAACTCACAAACCAACAAAACCAGAAAAACAACAAATACTAGTGAGATGCAGAAAGATGGAAACGCCATAAAGATTTACAATCCTGAAACCTTACATGGGGCCACTGTGAATTGGCATCGACTTGCTGGCAATGAGTTTGTTTTCTTAATTTACCTTTATTGAAGATCTTTCTGTACCATGTACAGATCTGAGTATTTTTCTCAGATTTTTTTTTTCATTTTCATCTGAAAAACTCTTGATCAAAGCAGGTCTGGAAGTGACAAATTCTTCTAACTTGTTTATTTGAGGATGTCTTGATTTTCCCTTCATTTTAAAATATCAACCTTGCTGGGTAAAAACATTCTTGGTTGACAATTATTTTCCTTTCACACTTCATTGTCTTCTGACCTCCATGGTTCCTGAGAAGGAATATACACTAATTCTTAGGAAAGACACTTCCTATGTTGTACCGTGTTATTCTCTTGCTGTCTTTAGAATTTTCTCCTTCTCTCTCTTTTTTTTTTTTTTTTAACATTTTATTAGGGGCTCATACAACTCTTAACTTTGGTTCCAGTGTGTCTCGCTATATACTCTTTGTCTTTACTCTGCCTGGCGCTTACAGGCTTGACTTAATCAAGTCTCCGAAATTCTTGTCTTTATCTCTTGGAAGAGTCTTTCTGTGTATTTCTTACTATCCTGTTGTTGGGGAATTCGAAAAATCCTAGCCGTGAATTTCTTAATTGAATCCCACAATTCTAAATAACTTTGACTGTTTCCTTCTTCTTTCTTGTTTCCTTTGAGGCTTGATAAGTTAACTCACCTTGTCTTTAGTTTGCTTATTCTATCTCCTGTCTGTTTGAATCTATTGTTACGTTCCTATCTCACACGTTTCAATGCAGCTATCTTAATCTTCAAATACAATATATCTCTGTCCCTTTAATGTTCATGTTCTCATTCTCCTTTTAGTATCTCATTTTGTTTTTTTTTTTAGTCTTTCCTTTCTTTTCGTGTTCTTTGCTTTCTTTGAATATTGTCTAAAGTCCGTCTACTTTCCCTGTTAACCTGATCTCCATTAGAGAGATATCATTTTCTACTTGGCTTTCTTTTGATCTGGTCCCCCTCTCTTGTGAGCTTGTATGCTTCGTCTCTTTTTGTTGATTATGGGTTTTTTGAGTATCAGTGAGCCTCACCTTTCTAGTTCTCGGGTCTCTTGCTTTGAATTTTGTGTATTGTGAGAAATTCCTCCCCTTCCCATCTTTGTTTTCGAAGAGCCACTAGAGGTCACTCTGGTCCTTTGATTCTTTCAGCTCCCAGGCAGCTGTTCTGGAGCGATAGACCTCTCCTCTCTTCTCTGGCTACACACATTCTGGGCATTTTTGGAAAATTTTAAGTCTTTGTGTGCCTGTTCTGGGTGATTGTGTGGATGCTTTGTAAACAGTTGGTGATGTTATTGGGTTGTGAGCCTCCTTCGGTGGTCTGTGGTCTGAGAAAGTGTGGCTTTTCCATGGCAATTGTGACCCTTGTGTGGGAAGTCCTCGTGTCTGCTAGTTCTCTGTAGCTGATTGCGCAGGGATGGGACTTATCCCAGTATCAGCAAGTTGAAGGGGTGAGGAGTTCTGAGGTAGCATCCAGAGTATATAGTGTTTCGTTCCCTTTTGGGCAACCCTAAACAGGCTGTCTACAGGCCTGCTTATGAAATAGGGATCCTATTGGTTCTGTAGACTGGCTGTTTGATGTAGATCTCTTGCCTTGGCTAGCTTATGGACCCAGGCTCTAGTACCCTCCCGCCTCTGTTCACAGCAAACACAATAGCATTCACCTGTTTTAGCTTCCCTGTATCCTTCACCAATTATTTCCTCCTCTTAAATGTCCACCACCAATCTGCAGTGCTTAACGGGGCAGCTCTTCCTTTGGTTTGGGAGAAAGGTCACTATGAATCAGGATCAACTTGAAAAGAGTGAGTGAGTTCCTTGATTTCCCACATTTAAAATCTATATTATGCTGATATGCCGGTGTTGCTCAGTTCCACCCAGACCAACAAGGTTCCCCATCCCTCTTGTCACATTTTTTTCAAGGCTATTTATTTACCCAGTATCTCTAGGGCAGACAGTTTCTCCAGTGTAGTTCTTATCCAAGGTTCTTTGTTCAAAGGAATTGCCTGTCCAGGTTCCCAAATGGCCGCAGTAAGCCGAGATGGACAGGTATGATGTGATGGTGAATGAATCTCAGCTTTTATGCTTCTCTCTCTCTCTCTCTCTCTCTCTCTCTCTCTCTCTCTCTCTCCATCCCGATTGGGTTATTAGTTAGAACCTGAGAAATTTATGGTGAGTTGTAGTTGAGGTAGTTAGTCTGTTGGGCCAACCTGGCCAATAAACACATGTGGGGTTAAATTGAAGGGCAGGGGGATAATTGGCTATATGAGCCTCACCTTTCTAGTTCTCAGGTCTCTTGCTTTGTGATGGTCAGAGCAGGGTGCAGCTGCCTTAACCAGTTCCCTGTGTTAGCTGGCAAGGTTCACTTCCTGCAAGACATCCCTGAGGATGTCTTATACATCTGTTTCTGTGGATTTGTTTCTCTGAAGTACCCAGACTTACATAGTAGCCAAGAAATATTTTCCAGGTGCCATTCAGAGTGACTCCTTAAGGTTTTTGGGGTACCTTTGTGCATCTTACATGATGATTGTGTTGCTCTGACAAATTAAAAATAACATATAAAATTCATTATTTAAGAGCATTTTTCTAAGCGCTATCTTCTCTATCACTGTTTCTATTAGGCCCAGAAGACAAATTTTCATTTACTTTACTAAATCAGTGTTTAGTTTCAAAATTACTAAGGATGTGCATTACCTGTATAGATAGGTACTATCAGTTTAAATTATGGGTTCATTTCTTGTTTTGCTATTCAGTAGTGAAATTCAGTTGTAGGTACCACCTACAGGCAATTCCATTACAGGTACCACCAAGTTGGTCCAGACTCATCATGATCCGTGTACAACTGAAAGAAATGCTGGCCAATTCATACCTTCCTCGCTCTTCAAGAAGAAACCATTTAAATATATGCGTTGCAAACATTTCTAGCAACGGGGACTGTGCTTGGGGACCATTGTCTTCCTTGATCCTCGCACTCTAGTTGAAACTTAAAAGGATTCTGAGCACCACTTGTTTTCATGTCACTGGTATAGTGGTTATGTGTTGGGCTGTGATCCATCAGTCTAGTAGTTCAAAACCACCAGCCACTCTGGGGGGAGAAAGACAGGGCTTCCTCCTCTGGAAACTCACAAGAACAGTTCTGCCCTGTCCTATAGGGTTTCTGTGAGATGGCTTTGACTCATTGGCAGTGATTTTGTTTGTTTTGTTTTCTTCAATCTCAGCTGTACTTTTACATTAAGCATAAAATAGATTTTTTTTGGGGGGGGCGGTTGATCGAAATGAATAAGATTACTGTTTCTGTGCCTAGACCTCCATGGCAGGCAACTTCCACGGGCAGTCCCCTGCTTTGCTGGTTTGTGATGACCGTAAAGCACCGGGCACGGGTTTGGAGCATCTTCCATCTGCCTCAGAACAGGGAGTATTGTTACTAAGCACTTATTCTGCAGTTTCAAGAGGTATGCTATTAATAGGCTGGAAGCTCTGTGTGGGTTATAGTATGCAACTTTGCAGTTGTTTCACTCAAAGCTTTCTTAACCATCATATGCTTTAGAGGAACTCATAGACGAAGTGCTGAGCAGGCTAGGACACGGAAGACGTGCTCTGGGGCTCCTTGAGTCCTTCTAGAGTGGAGCTTTCTGAGATCTGTCTGCTCTCTCTGAGTTAGCAACATATATACAGTGCAAAATATATAATGCAAAAATCATGCTTCGTCTGGACAATTGTCCTCCAGTAGTTATCTCCACAATGTCAGAATGTGTTTATTTGTTGCATTCTTGAACTGATCTAATGTGTAATTACAAACTTTGTAGACTCAGCAGCAGGCAACTTTCAGACATAGAAGGCAAGAGTATGGCTTGAAATCTTAGATCCTTCACTTAAAACTACATGACTTCCACTAACTGTTCACCCAGAACCTAGGAGTATCTACTTTACTGCGCAGAGTATCTAGTGCTTTAAAACATTTGGTATGCATTTAAATAAGTCATGGCTGAGGTAGCACCACAATCATCCCATACAGCCTACAACTCTCCACCATTGCCGCTGGGATGGCTCACCATCACATCACCATCTGGGTATTTATATGCCACATGTCCTCAATTGGAGTATGTTTATATTATACCCTGGAACCTAGAGGAATGCCTCACATAGACCCTACATACAGAGTAAAAGTTCATGTACATTTTGCATGTCAGCAGTTTCATTTTATTCTCCAGCGTATCTGCTAATACGCCAACAAGGTAAGGACTGCTCTTCCACACTGCCTACTTGGAAGGATCTCTTTTCCAGGTGATCTTTCCAAAACTGCAGGTCTGAATCATGGAAAACTTATGATGGCAGTTGATGTCATCCTGATTGTGCTACTCTGCTTGAACAGAGAAACAAATTCATAGACACTCATGTGTATAAAGAGCTTTATATTAAAGAGTAATTGTATATTAAGAAAACATCCCAGCCTAGTCTAGTTCAAGTCTATAAGTCCAATATTAATCCATATGTCCAATACTAGTTTGGAAATTCCCCTTCAGACTCACACAACACAGGCAATGACACTGAGTGCAGGAAGATCACAGGCCAGTGGGTGGAAAATCTTGTGGATCCAGTGGCAGTGGAAACATCTCAGAGCTGGCAGGGGTCTCCATGTGACTTCTTCAGCTCCAGGGCTCTAGTGTAGCTCCATGTGTCTTGTCAACAGGAATGTCTCACAGGGATTGTTTCTGTATTCCACCTCCATCGAGTTATTTATCTCCTTAGTGCCTCCAAATAAGGTCATTAAGCTGCAACCTGATTGACAGGCTAAACTCCACCCCTTCACTCTTAATAGTCTTAAGTTGACAACAGGTTATTTAACTGTCATACTGATATAGTCAGTTACATATAGTCGCCTCTGTGTGAATCTTCCTTGTGTCTTTCCAGATATGAGTCAGGTACCAATTGGTTTACCTTTCTATCTGCAGGGACCACATACTAAGTCCTCCTGATGGTTCTCGTGAAGCAGAACATTAATTACATTGGCTTCTATCACCTGAGGTAGAAATGAGAGACTTCCACAGGGAACAGTGGTGTTTGAAACTTTCCATTTAGAAGCACACATTGGAAAAGGAGGTTGTTTGGGAAATTGCTGGAGCTCAATAGGTCGTGTGAGCCTTAGGTTTCAGGCACTTTTCCGTTGTCATCCATTCCATACCCTGCACACATGTCTAGGGTATATGATGAAGGGGAACGGAAGAGGATCGCATCTGTCCTTTTCCAAATCCCCCAAGGGATGGGTTGGGAAAGGACACTATAAAAGGACAAGATGGTTAACACAAAATTTCATTTTAAATGTCGAACTAAGATATATTAGAAACCAAAGCTCATGAAAAGGACCCCAGCCCTTACCAAGGCCACACATCATACTCCAACGATACTCATTTTTCTCCATTGCAAGGCAACAGAAACTTAAAAAAATTAGGCCAAAAGAAAGAAGAAAAGATGACCTATAAGTGTGTACAACAATCTAATTTTATATGTCTGCTATAAATGAAGAAATTAACCTTGCTCTTAATAGCCAGTGTCAGATTTTCATCCACAAAAACAGTATTTCAGATTGAAATAAATTGGCCTCTGCTTATTGGACTTCTCTTAAAAACCACTCTCACTTCTGACTGTACCCCCCCCCCACAAAAAAGTTTTGCTGTTGTAAAGTTCCCCCAACACACACACACACACACACACACACACACACACACTCTCTCTCTCTCTCTCTCTCTCTCTGTCTCTCTCTCTCTCTCTTCCTTTTTTTTCTTTAACTTTGCTCTTTTCTCCTATGCTCTTTTACATAATTTGCTCTTGGGGTGGGAAACTATTCCGAGGTGTTTAATGGACAGAGAAAGAGAGTCTGCGGGATGAAGAGCTATGGAGGCATTGGACAGTTCTGTTGACGGCCCTCCTGGATAGGGCAGTGGGAAGGTCACTCTGACTTCATGGTTCCCAGAAGCAGCACAGGAGACACTGCAGACTGAGCTGGATGAAGAGAGCACTCTGGGCGCGTGAGAGACTTCCAGTGGAGAGGGAGGGGGAGCCCAGGGCATTAGGACCAAAAGAACACGCCCAGCTGTCCCCCACATTCCACTTGCAAATCTCTTTCTAAAAAGGAAGTGTCGGGACATGGGGAAGAGTGGAGGGGTGACGGTCTCCCTTTATAGTGCTATTTATGGAAACGTCAGTGTTTGCTGTAGGTGGCTGCAAGTATGTGGAGGATTAAATGGCCCTTGCCTTCTACATGAATGCTAGCTACAGAGAAATTGGAGAGTGTTTGTCAGTGGTCTCAATCTGCGCTTTCCCGTACAGTGGCTACCAGCCACATGTGACTGTGGAGCTCTGGACTGTGCTTGTTATGACTTGAGAAACGGAATTTTAGATTCCAGTTAACTTTTGTTAATTGACATTCTAACTGAATAGCTATTTATAGTGTATGTTAGAATGATGTTTTCCAAAAATAGAATTAAGAAAAGTACATTTTTGAAATGAACATCATCTATTCCACTGTCCGTTTCTGAATTTTAAGCATCTTTATTCTTGTACAATTGACATACTATAAGTTTCACATGATTATAAAGTATATAATTTGATAAGTTTTGACACGGGCATATATATATGTCTGTGTATATATATATATAATTTGTGAAATCATCTCCAATATTAAGATAACAAAAATAGGTATTCTCCCCAAAAGTCTCCTTTTATACTTCGTCCATTCCATTCTCTCACCCAGGCAACCACTAAGTGATCTGGTTTCTGACACTATAAATTAGTTTCAACTTTTTAGAATCTTATTATATGTAGAATCATGTACCGGAACTTTTTAATTTTTTTGGTCTGAATGGTTTCACTTATTATAACTAGTTTGGGATTTGCCTATGTGTCCAGTGTATCAATAGTTCATTCCTTCAATTGGTCACTGTTAGTCCATTGTAGGGAGGTAACACTGTTATCCTTCCACAATTAATAAACGTCATGGTTGTTTCTATTTTGGACTGTTACAAACAAAGCTTCTATGGGCATTTGTGTACTAGTCTTTCTAAAAACATATCCTTTCTTTTCTTTTGGATGAATGCCTAGGAATGGAACAACTGGATCCTACATTGGGTGTAAGTTTATCTTTTTAAGAAACTTTTCCAAACAAATTTCCCATGTAAAATGATTGTACCATTTTACAATCCTGTTAATGAGAGTTCTAATTCTCCACATATTTGCTATCATTTGGTCCGTTTTCAACTTTAACCTTTCAAATATGAAGGTGGCAGTATCTTACTGTGGTTTTAACTTATATTTCAAATAACTGTTGATGTGGAATGTCTTTTGTTATGCTTCTTTCCAACCAGTATATATTGATGAAATGTCTATTGAAATGTTTTGGTCATTTTAAAAACTGTCTTGTTTGTTTTCTTATTTCTGCATTTTGGGATTTAAAAAATAGATTTTCTTTAAAACAATATAAGCCATTTGTCAGATACAGGATTTCAAACCCTTTCCCCCTAATCTATGACTTGTGTTTTTCATTCTTCTAACAATGTCTTTTAAAGCCTTTCAAAGACAGTCTCCATCTGTCTTCCCCTACTTTCTCTTATTCAGACTCATCAAGAAAAGGTCTTTCGTTGGGAGTTACACAGACTATGGCTAGAAGAACTACATTGAATAATTTGCTGCCCTGCAGACCAGACCCTGGCTCTTCTAGCCAATGTCCCTTTCAGACATCAAGGATGAACTGTTCCCACTTTGTCATCATTTTACTGTTAACACGCCCATACAAGCTTGTAGGTCAGATACTTCATACCTGTATGGCTCCCCATTTCTAAATTGCCCATCATCAACACAGTACTCTTGGAGACAAGACTATTTCTTGAAGAACCTTCATTCTTGATGGGAACTTTGGCTATCTTTGACTATCCGGACCCATACATGTGGGAAATAGAAAGATTTCTCCCAAGCTGTGTCCCCCAATATATATACCAAACTTAGCTGCTTGTGAATGACTACACACTTGGAGGTCATCAGGGGTCATTCTCCCTAAGAGCTATCAGCCGTCTAGAGCAAGCAGACACTACTGTTTATCCCATAACAAGTAGGATCCACTCCCTTCTGATAAGGATAGGAGTCTGTTTCCTTGTAAGAGACACCAGAGAGGTCAAACCTGCCCAAGGATGACCAAGGTTAGGCCGCCATCCTAAATCTAGGATCCACCCATCTTGTCACATGTATACCTCCAATCCCTCTTCTTCCTATTGTGTGTATTTCCCTAGACCACCCCTTCCCATTACTGTAGCACAACCCTTTCCCGTGACGTATGTCCTCACCTGTAATTAGGGGGCTTGCATGTCCCCAGAGAAGATAAAAGTCTGTACTAGCATTAAAGATCTCTCTTTCCCTCCACGTGGACCATCAAGCAGGGCTGAGGTGAGCATGCTACCATGAATTGTGTATGACTTCATTTATTTCAATATTTCTCTTCTATCTCTCCTGCTCTCTATAACTTTACTATGATCTTTACTTATTATCGCTGTACAATTGTGTCTACCAGACCCATAATGATGTGTTAGGGCAATGTTCAGTCTAGAACACGTCATCAGATTTCAGCAGTTTACAAAAATTCAGCGCCAAGGATGTCTCTCTCGCTGTGTCTCTGTCTTTCTGTCTCTCTCCATTTGGTTGGATTCTGGGCATCTCAGTCACAGACGACCTTCTACTTCCCTACGCTTCAAACCAGGGGGTCCTTCTCCCTCTCTTCAGTCCTAGCCCCCTCATGCTGGATCATGCCCTTGAACTCCATGTCAATGCCACAACTCCTTAAACTTCAGACCAGCCAACGAGCTGAATCAGGCAGCATCTGATTTACCTTTCTCTGCTGAACTTCCGCTTCTTAGAATTTGACTCACCTAACCTGATCTTTACCAGTTTTCACACCTGCGGGGCCAGTCTTGAGTTAACTTTAATGAAAGAATATGGTTACTTTAGACATCGTGCTTTCTTCACTTATGATCTTGGTGTCACCCCATTTCTGACTCAGAATGCTTAGTCTCACACACCGCACCCTACTTTTCTTCTCTGTCTCCCACAGCATTCTGGACTTTTCATTTATTTTCTATAATTCATTGCAATGGCCACACCGGCAAAGCTTATGTGTATGGGATTTATTATGGAAGTTAACAGGTTACAGTTCAGATGGAAATACTCAGGATAGAGTTGTTCAGTGGGGATGTGTCACAACGTCCTTTTATGGCTGCTAGTAAATACCCAAAGGTCATGCCACTCCACTGCAAGCCTCCACCTGAAGGTACTAAGCTCCAGCTATGTGGGTCAGCAAATCTGGCTTCCTGAATTAGGGCCCAGAAGCACTGTACTCTCCACACCAGCCTCCTGCCTGCAAACACTGCTTTACTGGTTCTGTGCGCTGGGAAGTCCACTGCTCTGCTTCACGTGTGGCTACGGGTTCTGCTGCTGTTGGTCCTCTGACACTCATAGATTTCAAAGCTGTCTTTTGCCTTAAGGAGGTTCACTGCACAGGAATCTCAAGGTCCAGATGTGCTTCGCTGTTGACTCTTGCTGGTAGTGAAATCCCTACCGCTCCTGCTTCTCATAGGGCTCATTGACTGTTGGCAACCACAATGAACCCTGTTAACAAGCACTAACAACAAATCTTATTAGTGTCTTCCCACACCTTCTCTTACCCAGACCCACTGGGAAAAGGCCTTTTGCTGTAATTACAGAGACTATGATTAGGAAAGTCATATTAAGTTATTAGCTGCCCAGAGAGTAGAATGTTTCTATTTTGATGAATTGTAATTTGTGGTAGTTATATAATTGTCAGTTTGAGAGGATTATGACTGAAGGGGTGGAGTCTAGTCTGTCAATTGGATCATAGCCAATAAGGTTTCTGTGTGAGGGTGGCCTTTACCTGAGAATTCTGGGAAAACTGGCTTTCCTCCTTGGAGGTGGGAGACTCTCTGCTCACACCCTGGGAGATATAGCAGCTGACAAGACACATGGATCCACCCTGATGCAGAGACTCCTTCCTGTGCTGAGATGTTTCCAATGACACTGGATCCAAGGACTTTCTACCCACCAGCCTGTGATCTTCTTATTCGGCGTCATTGCATGTGTTTTGTGAGTCGGAAGAGAACTTTATAGATTAGTATCAGACATATGGGCTAGTATCGGACTTATTCACTTGGACTGGACTGGGCTGGGATGTTTTCTCAATGTTCAATTGCTCTTGTATATAAATCTGTTTCTTATACAGATATGTGTGTCCATGGATTTGTTTCTCTAGTCTACACAGACTGACACATTATCAATTAAAAATTTTTTATGGATCACATTTTTGGTGTTTATATGTATGAAATCACTGTAAACTCCAAACTCACAAAATTTTAAAAAAAGTTTACATTTTCTAGTTTTAGGTTTTGTTTCGGTCTAAAATGCAATTTATGTTAATATTTGCATATGCTATGAGGTATGGATCAATTTATTTCTTGTAGGTAGATTCCCAATTGTCACAGCAGTCATGGAGGGCATCTGATTTGCCTTTCTCTGCTGAACTTCGGTTCTTCGAATGAGTCACCTAACCTGATTTCACCAGCTTCCACAGATTGGAACCAGCCTTGAGTTAGCTTTAATACAAGAGGTGTTTCCCTTAGACACGCTGCTTCCTTTGTGTATGATGTTCTTGATGTCCTCCCAGTTATGTCTCACACAATCACATGTGTTGAAATTACATTTTCTCCACTAAATTTGCTTTGTGTATTTGTAAAATTTTAGTTGTTCATGTATGTGTAGGCCAAATTCTCTATTTTCCCCTCTGTTTCATCTATCTTTATGTCAAAAAACACTGTCTTGACCATTGTAGCTTTATAATTCTTAAATTTTCCCAACTTTTCTTTTAATGTTCTTGTTTTAGGTGCTGATGGAGCACTGGAGTTTCCATATTAATTGTATAATCCACTTGACAATTTAAAAAAAAAGAAATTTTGATCATGATCAAGTTGAATGGATAGATCACAGGGGGTATAATTGATACCTTAACAACATTGAATCTCCTGACTCATAAAATAAGATAAATCTTTTCATAGGCATTATTTATTTCCTTTCAAAACTGTTGTAGTTTTCATTAGCTAGGTCTTTTACCCCCTTTATCAGATTTATTCTTAGGTATTGAGTATGTTGATGCTGTTATAAATGGCAAGATATTTTAATTTCCACTATTTTTGCTAGCATATGGAGATACATTTGGTATTTCTCTTTCTTATCATACAACCTTGTTAACCTAACTTATTAGTAGCTCTTTTATAGAGTCTATCAGCTCTCTGTGTATACAACCATATAAAATGTGAATAAACACTTTCACCTATTCATAGGAGAAATCTATTCAGTCTTTCACCATTAAGTATAGTATTAGCTGTAATCTTTCATAGATGTCCTTTATTGCATTAAGAAAATTTTCTTCTATTCAACTTTGGGGCCAGGGCGTGGTACCTCCTCAGACTTCAAAAGGCCAACAAGCAGTTCTTGAACTAACTACAGGCTTTTCTTCTTTGTTGTGGTGGCTTATTTTTGTCATTGGCTTTTTTAATTGTTGCTTTGTTTTGCTCTGTCTTGTTTTTCTGCATGTTATTATCTCTATAGGTTTGTCTAAATAGGTCGGCTGGATGAACAATCTGGAGCAGAAAATGGGGACCAATGGTTCCAGGGTACTTGAGAGATGGGGAGGTGGGGGGAAAGGAAGTGGTGTTAACAAACTCAGGGACAAGGGAACAAAAAGTGATCCAAATCGGTGGTGAGGAGGGTGTAGGAGGCCTGGTGGGCGTGACCAAGGGTAATGCAACTGAGGCATTACTGAAACCCAAATGAAGGCTGAGCATGATAGTGGGACAAGAGGAAAGTAAAAGGAAATAGAGGAAAGAACTAGGAGGCAAAGGGCATTTATAGAGGTCTAAATTCAGGTATGTACATATGTAAATATATTTGTATATGTTGATGGGGACATAGATCTAAGTGCATATATTTATAGGTTTAGTATTAAGATAGCAGAAGGACATTGTGCCTCCACTCCAGTACTCCCTCAATGCAAGAACACTTTGTTGTATTAAACTGGCATTCCATGATGCTCACCTTCCTGACACAATCGCTGAAGACAAACGTGTGCATAAGCAAATGTGGTGAAGAAAGCTGATGCTGCCCAGCTATCAAAAGAGAGAGCATATGGGGTCTTAAAGGCTTGAAGGTAAGCAAATTGCCATCTAGCTCAGAAGCAACAAAGCCCACATGGAAGAAGCACACCAGTCTGTGTGATCACGAGGTGTTGAAGGGATGAGATATCAGGCATCAAAGAACCAAAAATCAAATCATTGTGAACGAGGGTGTGTGCAGATTGGGGACCCAAGACCCATCTGTTGGCAACTGGACATCCCCTTACATAAGGGTTGTGGGGAGGAGATGAGCCAGTCAGGGTGCAATATAGAAACGATGAAACATACAACTTTCCTCTAGTTCATAACTGCTTCCTCGTCCCCCTACTATCATGATCCCACTTCTACCTTACAAATCTGGCTAGACCAGAGGATGTACACTGGTACAGATAGGAACTGGAAACACAGGGAATCCAGGGAAGATGATCCCTTCAGGACTAGTGGTGAGAGTGGCGATACAGGGAGGGTAGAGGGAGGGTAGGGTAGAAAGGGGAACTGATTACAAGGATCTACATATAACCTCCTCCCTGGGGGATGGACAACATAAAAGAGGGTGAAGGGAGACATCTGACAGTGTAAGGTATGACAAAATAACTACAATTTATAAATTATCAAAGGTTCCTGAGGGAAGGGGGAGCAGGGAAGGAGGGGGAATGAGGAGCTGATGCCAAGGGCTTAAGTGGATAACAAATGTTTTGAGAATGATGGTAAGAAATGTACAAATATGCTTTACACAATTGATGCATGTATGGATTATGATAAGAGCTGTGTGAGCCCCCAATAAAATGATTTAAAAAAATAAATCTTGATTGAATAGTGCATTTCATATTCTTTGCAAATACATAATTGAAGGATTTTTTTTCCAAATACTTTTGGCTGAAGGGCAATTTTCTGGTCTGAATCACAAAGAATTGCAGAATTTACTCAGATTATACCAGTCAGCTGAGGACAGTGGGCTATGCACTCTAAAGGACTGTTATCTTCTGGATGAGATGACATGTTGGGGAGAGGATTCTGTCGTCCAGTTAGTTGGTCGAGATGGTCCTTCCTTCAGGTATGGCTTTTGTAACTATCACCAAATGACGGGGTAGGACTATGTACATATGAGCCTGGCTACCCCACCAAAGAGATTGAACGACTTTTTAATAATGTGAATAAGAGGCATGGCGGCCTTGCGAGGGCAACGCTAGGTTAATAGGGTGTATGGAACACTGATGGGGTGTTGATCGGTTTTGCCATCCCTCTAGGATTAAATCGAGCTATCCCAGAGATGAAAGATCTCAACTACCATTAGGAAAGAAGAGTCATGGGTGGAGAGAGCCGTTTGAACTTGAGATCTCTGCTGAACCTCCTGGATCCAAGAGATGAGGGAGGCAATGAGAGACGGCGTGACAGGAGCAGCAGAATCACGAGTAAGAGAAGAGTGGGGAGCGAGAGGACCGAGTGCCTTCATGCAGGCAGCCTGCTGGAGGAGTGCGGGCCCCCCTCACACTTACTGCTCAGGGGTTTTGAGCTAGTACTGACTCATAGTGGTCTTATATTGAGTTTTTGAGACTAAATCTTGACAGGAGCACATAGCATCATTTTTCTTCTGTGGAGCAGCTGGTGGGTTCAAATGCCGACCTTGTGGGGAGCAGTGTAGTGTGTACTGGACAAGGCATCAGAGCTTCTTGGGCAGAGCTGTGTAGGTTTTGCAATACTTACCTGAGAAGGGTGGGAGCCAGACTGAGGGGCGAAAGGCTGTTGAAAGGTGTGCCTGTGGGAACAGCTGAGAAGTTGTCTGGATGAAAGAACTGTACCCCAAATGTTTTTGATCCTGAATTATAACTTTTTACTTCCCCTAATAAGCCCCATAGCTGTGAGTTCTGTGCGAGCAGTGATCCCATCAAGATTTCTTAGAACTTCTTCTTTCTTGTCCCCTATTTTCTCACAACCCACCACAGTTTCTCTTTCTCCCGGTCCCCTCAGACCCCACCCCACCATATTGTTGATGCAGAGAATGAGAATATTGTGGGGGGAACACTTGGTGTTGGATTGGTCTAAAGGAGGGAGGAGGCATGGCGGGCCTCTGCTCATACAAATTAGCCTTGGGCAGCTGATGCTGATTCTTCTCCTCTTCCATGGGGGAAGGTAGGGGAAGTCAGCTTCCACCCTTGTGCCATTTTACCACTCCTAAAGCTGACCCCTGATGGAACAGTGGGTTAAGCATTGGGCAGTTCACTTTAAGGCTGGCAGTGCAAAACCTCCAGCCCCTCAGCGGGAGAAAGATCAGTCGGTTTGACCCTAAAAATATTTACAGTCTTAAAAACTCTAGGGAGCAGTGTGCTCTGTCAGCCGTCAGAACCACCAGGCACTTCATGGGAGAAAGGTGAGGCTCTTTACTCCCATCACGACTTACTGGGTTGGAAATGCACAGGGGCAGTTCTGAGGGGTCCTACAGGGTCACGATGAGTCAGAACCGACTTAATGGTAGTGAGTTGTCTCCCTCCCACCCCCTCAAAGCTCACTATGAAATGGAATGAACTTATTGGAAGTGTGTGGTTTGGTTTTAGGTGCCACGAGGTTATGGGTTTATTATCGTTTTACTTTCGTCTTACTCTCCAGTGAAAGAGATAAGAACAATAAAATACTCCTCTCTTTCCAAGCCTATTGAAACATAGAATTCCCCACTCATGAGGAGTTCTTATTATGTATAAAAGGCTCTATAGGATTCATCACCTACATACAGGGAGTCCTGACTTAGGGCAAGGTCCCATTTGGGCGATTCCATTGTAATTTACATAAGGCAAATACTTTTAGATTTTTTTCATTAATATTATCTGTTATTTTCAGTCGTTGAATAATCCTGTCTTTGAATACTTGTGAGAGAATGTGTTAGAATAAGAACATCAGCAGATGGAAATATTGTATGTAGTGTATATTACTAATGATTCGACGTAGAAACAAATGAGCAACAATAACAACACCCAGTCATTTTAAATGTGCTTTGTTGTAACTTGAAAACATCACAAGTCAGGGACTGCCTGTACTTCGCAAATCTCATTTCCTACTGTTATGTCTTTACTCATTCTTTTCCGCCCATAATGGCCATCTTGGTATTCCTCAAGCTCACCTAGCAGGCTTTTCTCAAGGCCGTTTCATTTGCTTCTCTTTCACTGGTGCTCTTAACCCTGTTCCTGCATTCCACACAGCTTTATGCTACGGGTCACCTCCTAAGGGAGGTGTTCCATGACCAAGCCTACTTAAAAGACATTCTCCATCTATATCCCATTTTATTCTGATGCATACTCAAAGCCAAGAACCAAACTCACCGCCATTGTGTCGACTCCCACTCATAGTGACCCTAAATGATATTTTAATACATGTTGTACTGGGCACTCTGTACTTCCTTTTACCTGTTTACTTCTTTCTACTCCATCACATGCTCATCAATATTTTTTTGACAATTTGTTTGAGGGTTTGTGTGTTAGTGTGATGCTGGAAGCCAAGTCACGGTATTTTAAATATTATGGAGGTCACCTCTGGTGGATATGTTTGAGATTCCAGATTATGAAAGACTAGGAACAAAGGCCTGGAAAACTACTTCCAAAAATTAGCCACTAAAATCCCTAGGGGTTAAAATAGATTATTGTCTGATGTAGTGCTGGAAGATGGGCCCCTAGGTTGGGAGGCCTTACTGATAGACTCAAGAATAGACTCAGACATGCCAAGGATCATGAAGATGGCACAGGGCTGGGTAGCACTTAATTCTTTTTATATCTTATATTTTTATGCTCGTACCTAAAGCTGCCATGAGTTGAAGTTGACTTGACGACAACGGACAAACACACCAATAACAATACTCACTTGAACAAAGTTCTTGTTCCACTTATGGGTAGATCCTCAGGGCATAGACTGATGCCTCATATACCCATATTGATTTCACTACCACGGTGCAGAAGTCAGCACCAGCCGGCAATGTGAGCATCAAAATAAAAGAGATGTAAGTGTCTAGGCTCTTACAGACCTTACAGACTCCTGGGGTTTGAAGCGTGGAATGGGAAGCGACAGATGTGTAGACAGAATCGCTGTGGCATGCTGACAGTTTGACCCAAGTTCAAAATAATGTGAGTCCCTTCCAAATTGAGATATAATAGTGTCACCTACCATTTATTTGCTGTTTTCCTTTGTACACACGGAAGAGTGTCCACATATTGTTTCCTCCATGATGTATGTGAAAACTACCATGACAATTTGAACTTGCAAAATAGATGAATTAGAGGGTGACAATTTGCATGACAAAAGAATTCTTTGAAGTACAAAAGGATTCCAGGCGGGGTTCCTTTAAATAGCATCTCCCCTACTACATACAAGTATGTATTTATAGATCATTAACAACTTGACCAACGTGCCACAGGGCAGAGCAGCTAACAGACCACTGATCAGGAGACCCTACCAGTGGAAGCGTGCATGTGGAAACCGTGTCTCTAACGTGATGCATATAGTCAACAGGGAACAAGGACTCACCCAAAGCTAGTTTCCTCAGAAAGGAACTCCTGTCCTGGGTGAACTGCACACCTCTATGTCCCCCCTCGTGCCCAAACATTCCCCAGTCTCTAGGGCTAACATGGCTGATCTTTCCAGGGTCATGGCTACTTTTGTCCTCCCTTTGGTTGTACTTTAATTAAGAGATAAAATTATTAAAGCAGCAGATGTTTCTAGCCCCAGGACCTGGGCCCAGTTATATCAAGCAGATGGTCCCAAGCAAGAGAACACCCTCTAATAAAGAAGCATTTGCAATTCATGAGCCTTCATGATGGCCATTTCTCTGATTCCCCAATGTTCTGCCTGTCAGGGGTCCCATTGTGTGGCCAGAGAGCATGATGAATTAGGCAAACCCCTTCTGGTTTGGGACATAGTCTCTCGCTGATGAAAATTAAAAGTATTATCTCGCAGAAGAGCAAGAGATGCGGGTCTCTGGAGTCAAGACGTCTTCTGCCCTCTCTCTTACCAGCCTGGGATCCGGCTGAGCAGAGTTAGCTACATCACAGCCTCTGTGAAGGATGTGGCTGCCTCAGGTCACCAGAGCTGTGAGTGAGCTTACCTCTTTCTCCCTTTTGATCCTAGAAATGAGTTTTTCTCTGTTTAAAATGTTGGTGAAAAATATAAATAATAAAATACGCCATCCCAATTAATGTGTACAGGCATGATTCAGCAACTTTGATTGGTGTGACACGGCTCTACTGTGTGCACAGGGAGTCACCGCCATGAATGGAAATCAACTGGAGGGCAACGGGTTTAATGTTCTCCGCCATATTAAGTCCTCCATCTGGAAATGATAACTGGCGTCGTTTGAGGTGCTCCATCCTAATCAGAGATCTTACTTCCTTCTTAATGAAAATTCCAAAGCAGGAGAGAGCACAGAAGGAAGCAGGCTGAAGGGCTGACCCTAAGCCATGTTGTGCTAAAGGATGCACTGTCTACTGACTTTCCTCTACCGGTACTTCAAGCCCCTTGTTCCTCCTCGTGGAAACCTCTGTCTCCTTCTTCTGAGTTCTCAGAATCCTGATACTTCCAGGGAACTCTTGGGCAGTTGATGGAAATAGAAAGCTTCTTTGCTGTGGTCCAGGGAAGGGGGTGTATCACTCTCTTCTCCATTCTATTCAAAGACCAGTCCACCTAACCTTATTTGAATGCCGGCTGAGAAAACCTCTCAGATGCAAAGATTCAATCCAATAAATAAATATCATGATCTGGTTTAAGGGGAGACAGAGCGAGAAAGAGAGAGGGAGAGAGGGGGAGGGAGAGAGATTATTTTGTTTCCTTTCTTCTTACATGCCTCAGTATCTATGACATGTCACTGATGTAATGAACACTTCTCCAGATGAAAAAGGACACCTAGAACTTCCTTGTTCAATGTGTGACCAGTTGCAGACAAATCCCATGTCTAGGTTGAGGAGTGCAGGTGGCTTAGCTATGTCGAGCGGCTGTCCCACAATACCGCAGAGAGTCGCTTTCACAGAAATGCACTCTCACAGTTTAGGCGGGGAGCAGGTTGGACCCAGGGCGCCCACTTGAGGGGAAGGCTGTCTCACTCTAGGGACTTTAGGAAAAGTTTTTATTTCTTCAGCTTCGGCTCCTGGGTGATCTTTGGGTGGCTTGGCATCTGTCTTTCCCCATCTCTGCTTGCTTTAACCATGTTTGTTTCATCACTTTTCTATCTTGGAGGATATTGATTCAACACACACCTTGCACCACCATTGAGGTGATTCTGAGTCATAGCAACTCTACAGCTCTACAGAGAAGAGCTGCCCCTTGGGGTCTCTCAGACTTTAACTCTTTAGGGGAGCAGACGGTGTCCTCTGGCTCCCTTGAGATAGATCTTGCTGCTTGCAGTTCAGTGTGTGACCCACCAGGCAAGCCGGGCTCCTTCACAACAGGAAAAGTGGCAAAAGCAAAACAAAACCAAGCAAGGCTTTTCATAAACATTAAAGGTAGTAATATCGTGTTCTGCACCTGTCATGTTAACGTGATGTCTTCATCCCCAGGTGGCAAATAAGTGGTGGAGGTAGCACGGATGAAGGGGAAGCGATAGTGAAAAAATTCTGTAGAATTCATTTTAGAAACTTTGGGGAACTTTTTATCTCTAAAGCGTTGCACCTTTCGGGATGGCTGTGAGAATTAAATAAAGTAACAAAGGGTGGTTATCACTGACTTAAAAGAGATATACTCAGTGAATATTGTTTAGTCTTCCTTTTCTTATTATCTTACCTATTTATTGTGAATGATTAACAGGTGGAATTGGGAATACAGAATACAGAATAAAATCTCTATAAAAAGGGTGGCATATGAAAAGCTTGTTTTATGTATAATATATTTAGTAATAATGGGGAGAAGAAATTCAGAAGCAGGTAGGCCAGCGTTGAATAATGGCCAGAACTACTTTGGGTATAAGTAGCAGAAATTCCACTTTATGTCATCTAAATAAGATTCCAAATGTGTTAGCACTTGCAATGGAAAAGTCTAAGAAAGTAGATTTGGCATCAGGCACATGTGGTAATAGGGTTTTAACACTCTCATTAGGAACTCTGTTCTACTTACCTGGACATTCTTGCCTCTGCTTGAAAACCTTCTCAGACAGGTTCCCTTCACATGGCTGCCACGAGCTGCCGAGTGTTGTGATTTCAGAGAAGGGGACACATCTTTGACTGACTGGGCCTGGGCTTATATCTATGGCAGCGGGAATGGAGTTTAAAGAACGAAGGCAAGGTTCTCTTAGGAAAGACTGCTAATCAGACAGAAAATCAGATGTGTATTACAGATCATAACTGAGTAAAAATGGAGGGCTGAGTGCATACGTTTAATGTCTTACACGCATCCTTAAGTCTAATGGAGATAAAATTAATATAAAAAATAAAGAAAACATTTTATTCATGTAGTGTGCAAGTTTAATCAATAACCAGTTCCTCTAAGGAAATGTTCAACAAGTACATATAATATGCTCCAGTAGAAATGCCTATTGGTTCTCTTTGTGTAGGTGTTCTTGATGTCACCCCTAGCTTGTCAGATCATCAGTATTTTATGAGTCTCTTCTTGAGATGTTCTCTAAGTTCAGATGGGAAATACTCAAGGGCATGTTTTGGCTCTTTGTGACATGTTTTAAATTCCTTCAAATTCAACCTGAACTTGTAAACGAGCAATTGATGATCACAGTCATCCCCGGGGTTTGTTTTGGCTGCTAATATTAAGTTACTTCATTATCTTTCCCCATAAATTCAGTCAATTTTATTCCTGTGCATTCCATCTGGTGAGGTCTACATGTATAGTCACTATTTAAGATGCTGGGAGAGAGGGGGGAAGATTTGTAATGAAGAAATTGTTGGCCTTGCAAATTATATCATGATGCCTTCAGCTTTGTTTCCAACAAGGCCATGTTTTCCAACTACTTTTACTTTGTTTCCAACGTTTGCATTCCTATTGTCAATAATTATCAATGCATCTTGACAGCATGTTTGGTCGATTTCAGACTGAAGCTGTTAGTAGACTTCATCACTAGCTTTAGTGGCTGGTGCATGAATTGGAGTAATAGTTATATTAGCTGGTCTTCTTTGTAGGCATATAGGTATTATTTGATCACTGACAGTATTGTTCTTCAAAACCGATCTTAAAATGTCCTTTGGATGATGAATATGATGCTGTACCTTTTGAATTTGTCATTACCAGCGTAGTAATCCATAGGAACGCCTGATTTAAAATAGTCAATATCAATCCATTTTAGCTCACTGCAGCTATCAATCATTATTCATTCCACCTCATTTTTGACAACTTCTAGTTTTTCTAGATTCACACTTTTTACATTCTGAGTTACAATTATTAATTGATTTTTTATCTGTTTCTTCAGATTTCATTTGGAATTGAGCCTCATCAATAATTGAAGGTCCTGAAAGCTTTACCCACTGAGGGCCATTAAAGTCAGCCATACTCTGAGAACGTAGGTCTAGCTCGTTTGCACTCATATTTTGCAGGCCTTCTGAAAAGGGGGGGTGGTTGTCATATTCTGACACTGTTTCACTGTGATTCATGTGGTTTTCAATATATCTGACAATGTTCTATTGCCATTCATACAGGTTCCAGAGACAAAAAGGGTAGCCTATTCCTTCTTTGTACTCTGCTTTAGTTTGGAAGCTCCGTGGACGCCTGTTCACTTTGAGTGACTCTTCTGAAATGCTGGTGAAATAGCATCCAGCATCACAGCAACACACAAGCTACCACAGTACGACAACCTGACAGACAAGTGGTGATTGTTACAGACTGGAAAAATCAAGCTGAACTATTACCACAAATGGCTTCTAACAACAACAAAGAAAGCTGTCCTCAGGAGGGGTCAGGGTAATTGGCTAGATAACTTCTAACTGACAGCAAATATGGAAGAGATTTCTGACTATGACATAAAATCCCATTATTTTTTTCAGGGTGCAAAGACTCTGATATTGCAAAAGTAGACATAAATGTTTATTTTCTCCCAAAGCAATTGATCAGATTTTGAAGGAATCTTTCTCTACTTTAAATATAAGACCAATACTCTTTGAAATACTAGAAAAATACATAAATCACAGTCATTTGAAATGACACGATTAACAAGAAAGGAACCATTATGAGAATAATGTAATACCTTCTTTCAACAAACTTACCCTTTAAATACAAAACAAAAACAAAAACAAATATAAATACAAATATAAATACAAAACAAAAACAAAAGCCAAACAACAACTTTGGGGAAAAACGTTTTCCAGTGAAAACTCTAAACATGGAAACATGCCACAAAAATCACATAAAATTCAAATTATTAAGATAAAGCTGTGTGAGATTTAATGGGAGTGAAACTGTTACCGAATTTAACAAATGGAGGCAGTAAAATGCATTTTGACTTTTGAAAATCATCACAATCCTTAGAAAACAAATTTGAAGGCATGACAATGATGGGAAAATAGATGAATGCTACAGAGGATTGGTTCAGGAAAATGTGCATACATTTCCCCCCAAATTCAGCAATCATCTATTTCCAAAGGACTAGTGCAATACAAGTTATATATGTCGGCGTCTTGAACAGATAAGTGGGCTTGGATGATTCTAGAAAATTAAGACCTCATTTCCAAATGTGGAAGCTGGGAAGCTTGTAGAATACTATGGATGACGAGGAGTATTCTTCAAAGCATTCTTGATGCAAGAGTTTAAAAATACGCGCTGTAAGTATTGACGAAAAACCTCATACCTTGAGTTAAAATATTAAAGGATTCCATGGAATAAACAGTGAATGACATAGCTTGACTGGACTTGTCTCTTTGCATCAGGGGACTTTGTCAGGAAGGAGCTGGGAGACTAGATGGCTTCCTCTCACTCTCTTTCCATCCTTCAATGCTCTGTCTTTGGCCAAATGGCGATGGGTCTTTTGACGTCGTCCACAAGAGCCACTGTCCCAGGGCACGTAGAAAGGTAGAGTGTGGATCTGGAGGGGCAAATAGGCTTTATAGAGCACACATCATGATTACACAGTGGCTTGATTAGGACCTAAAAAGGATAGCACAAAGGATGAAAGTAGAGGTCAATCCCATCTATGAATAGACATGGAAACATTTTGAAGTAAAAGGTTAGCAAATGAAATTCAGAAAGTCAATATGAAAAGAAGTGGGTATTTTTTAGACCATCACCTATATGTCAGCTTGTTGTATCGTGGGAACTTGTATGTTGCAGTTATGCTGAAAATTATATTACTGATATTTTAAATAGTCACAGTGTCAGCCAGCATGGATAGATTTTAGCAGAGCTTTCAGACTAACACAGACTGAGAAAAAAAGGTTTGAAGAGCTAGTTCCAAAAATTAACCACTGAAAACTCTATGAATCACAGCGAAATACTCTCTGATAGAGTGCCAGAAGGTGAGCATGTCAGGATGACACTCAAATCACAGTGCTCAGAACAGTGGATTTAGACATGCCAATAGTGAGGAAGATGCCCCAGGACCAGGCAATGATTCATTGTACACGACTCAGAAAGTCCTTAACAGCAACTAATCAAATGAGCAATTTTTAGATTATTTTGATTCTTTGCATTTCAAGGAAAATTACCACTCTAGTACTTCACTCATTCTCTCCTCCCCCCCGGGAGGAAGCATGGCTTCTTTAGTTGATACGGGTTGAAAATACCAAGTAGGTTCATTCTCTTATGGATCCAGCCGATGTACACAAAGTAATTCTCCTCTATTTCCATGGAGTAAGAATGCAATGAAAAGTTCTGTGTTTTTGAGTGGGTCAGGGGTCAGGTGGGTAAATGAGTGAATTCAGGGGCAAGGAATTTGCAAGCCTACTTGGTTGCATATCTAGTCAACCAATCCAGCTTTCTTTCACTCACTGCCATCGAGTCAATTCTGACCCATGGAAAGCCTACAGGACAGGGTAGAACTCCCCCTGTTGGTATCCAAGACTGTAACTCTTTAGTGAATAGAAAGCCTTGTCTTTCTTTCTCCAAGTGCTTGGTGGTTTTGAACTGCCGAAGTTGTGGATCACAGTGCAATTTGTATCCACAACAGCACCAGGTCTCCTTAATCCAGCTGTGATCAGTAGTAAATCTGATGCTTAGCTCTGTATGACTGGGCCCTGTGTGTATACAGGAAGGAAAGAAATGCTACTACTTGGCCTTTAAAAATGCCCCAAACCCTTTACCTATCACCTACTATTCTCTAGTTACTCACTTGGCTTTAAAGGGAGAAATTAAACATGATTTTTCACTATCTACTGGAAAGTGGGAATAGATTTGGTAAAGAAGCATTTTTTTAAATAAGAAAGAGCTTTCTGCCCAAATAGGAAAGCAGAAGTGAGCGCCATCTTGAGATTGGAGGAAAGGTTGTTATTGTTAATTATTCTCCACTTGGCACTAATGTATGACGGCCTCGTGTGTAACAGAATGCAATGGTGTCTATAGGGGCCCTGGCGGCATAGTGGGCTCCACATTGGGCTAACCACAAGGTCATCCAAGGGAAACCATTAGCCACGCCTCCAGCGAAGAATGGGACTTTCTGCTCCCATGAAGAGTTACAGTCTTGGGAACTTACACAGTAGTTCTACCCTCTCCCACAGGGTCTCCATGAGATGACGTCGACTCAATGGCAATGAGTTTGGTTTTGAGTCCTGCATCATCTTCAGGACAATTGGTTACATCACACATCTCTATGATGCTTAAGGCTAGGACGCATTATTAGGGAGTAGAAATTCTTACTGAAGCTTCAGAGGATATAGAGGAGGATATCAGAGCAGAGGGAGAAAGATTGAGCTCTCTACTCCCATGAGGAGTTAGTTTTAGAAAGCCACAGGGGCCAGTCTATCCTCTCCTATAGGGTCACCATGCATTGGAATTGACTCAATAGCAGTGAGAGAGATCAGAGAAGAAGACACTCTTTCCTGGCCTTCAGGTGTGAGGCTCAGGAAACTACAAACCTCAACGAGAAGAGTAAGTTCAAAAGACTGCAAGGACACAACAAAACAGAGCAAAAGAAACCCAAACCCAACCCAACAAAACAAAGCATGTGGGTGTGAACACTCACTGATGTCTGTGTGTGCTCATAGGAACACGAGGGTGGTTTTTCACAGTTCTGGGCTCACTCCTGATTTCCTGTCCCTCTTCCTCCCTTCTGGTAAAAATCCACATATCTGCATTTATGGGACATATTCAGGAACTTTGTGCTCTACTTATTTTCTGGATATGATAGTGGAGTTTATATTTGGGCAAAAAATATCAGGGCTGACTGATAGTTAATTTGACATGAGAATGCCTGGCTGTGACTCCTGGAGGTTCAGCCGAGTACTAGTCTATCCTGTACCATAATGAATGATAATGTAACAGCGCAACATGCAATCATTTTCATAATGTAACCTAATGTAAGGCAATCAAACCATTAGAAAAGGAATTTCCTCAGCCGAGTGTTCTGCCTCTAAACTATAAATATTTGGACAGAAAGCTTCCTTTTCATTCTCCATTCTTTCCTTCAAGCCCACAGAAGTCTTCAAACTGTCACCTGATCTATGGATTTTGAATTTGCTTGCCCTCTGCAGTTTCATGAACCGGCAGGATTTCCCACTTGACCACCTGACATGCAAATATGGAATTGCCAGCTGTTTACAATTGCATGAGCCAAGTCCTTGAAGTAAATGTCTTTCTACATGTATATATCTATATTTATATGCCTGTGTGTTATTCAGCTCTCTCTTTCTCTCATATTATCCTCTAGAAAGTCATGACTACCACTATCACTACTGTCTATGAATGCCCTGGAGCAGGATCTGATAAAGTCTAGAAAAAACCCAACTCATTGCCATCATGTGGGTGCTGCTTCTTTGTGACCCTGTAGGACAGGGTAGGTGGTCCCTCTGGCTTTCCAAGACTGTGACTATTTACCGGAGTAGAAAGCCCCATCTTTCTCCCTTGGAGCTGGTGGTTTTGAACTGCAGCCTGCATCCCATATCATTACCCACTATTCCATTAGGGCTCATTGCCTGCACTATCTTCTCAGGGTCAGGCAGGCTTCCTGAGTACCTGCTAGAGGCTCTTGTGTATTCTCTAAAGTGGATCCTTCTGAGAGTTCTTTGTTATCTCAGGAAGCTTCCGGGCTGTGATGCAAGAACTAGATTTTCTTGCCTGGTCAGAAAAGGCCAGAAGAAGACAGGAAGTGCTGATGGTGAGACTGTGGGGACACAAAATACTGAACATAAAGCTTTCTCGCAGCCAGTGCACTGGATTTCTTTGGAGATGAGGAGAGTAGGGTTCCAAAGAGATTAAACAAATGTACCCAGGTAAACACACGTGTGGAGGTGGCAGAGTGCATTCACACCCAGGCTGTGTGCTTCTTGTTCTGTGCTCCCTCCAGTAGGAAAGCCACAAAGGTTTGGGAGAGTTGACAGGTTCGGCTCCTTTTCAAGGACATCACTGTCACCTTGTATCCTTTTATCCCCCCAAACCTAGAAACAACCAAAAGGAAGCCAGTAGATCTCCTTTGCTTTCAACTCTGGACTGCCCTTGGCCTTGGAGCTAATGCAATAACAAGTTCCCTCAGAAACACAGGATGTCATTTGCATGTGTTTACCTGTGTGGGTCCCTGCTCTTCCTAGGGCTGATGTGACTCTCTTGAGCCCACAGAAAGCCACCGTTTTCTCTCTTCCGTCCCCCAAGGGAGCTTCCCTGTCTTGCTTGTTTAGGCTAATCCCATGATAAAATGCCGACCCTGGCAGAGTTTCCACACAACTGAAAGGTGGGGATTCATGTGCTTCCCCCTTCATTTCGAGCTGCTAATCTTGCCCGGAAAATCCCAGCTTGACCTCATTTTTCCTGTATTTTCCCCCCTCACAAGCCTAAACATGGTCTTGCTCACACATCGCTAGCACTGCTGTGGGATTAAGACCCATCATCCAGGATGATGGGTGTGTGTCTTTCCACTAAAAAGAGTGGTGGGGTTCCACCCTGTCAGAGGTGGGAAACAGGCAAACTCTGAATCAGTGAGACAGTCCTCTCTAGGTCTGGCTGTCATGGACTTCATAGTATATATGGTTGTGGTGGAAACCCTCTCCAATTTTATCACTATCACATTAGACTCAGGGTCCCTGGTGGTGTCGTGAACTACTCATTGGCCTACAAACCTGAAGGTCAGCAGTTTGAAACCACTAGCTGCTTCTTGGGAGAAAGAGGAGACTCTTAGTGCCATCAGGAGTTACAGTCTCGGAAACCCACTTGGGTCATTCCACCCTGTCCTCATGGGTCAGGGGCTCCCTCCGAGTCTGCCGTGATTCGAGGGCAGTGAACAATGGACACACCATTCAATAATAATTTTAAAAATGAGAGAGAGAAGTGACTCCTTTATAAGCACACGCTTTAATTCTTTGTTTTTGTGTTTGTTTCCTTCGTATGTCTTCTGCATCCTTTTCCTCATCTGGTCTTTGGACCAACTGAAATTCAATTGGAGTGGGAGGAAATAAAAAGCAGAGTTTAGCACCTGACAACTCTATTAGGACTCAAATCCCAAAGTACTTAGTTTCTCTGGGAGCCTTAACTCTATTTTGAGTCTTGGCATAAATTCTGACTCCACTTGAGTTCTTTCTGGTCGTTAACCAGCATGTGGCGGCTTTGCCCTCAGTCAGAGCAGGCTAGAAAGTGGATCGCCTGCCCCGAGAAGGACAGTCTTGACCTCAGGGAACTTTCCTGAATGATTTCCCTACAATTGCCACATGTCCTCTAAAGTTAGGGTCCTGGTGGCCATAACTCAAGGCCACCTGGCCAAAGCCAGGAACAATCCTGCTGGCTTTTCAGACCTGCAATTGTACATGCATTCCAATCATTGTCCATTCTCCCTGCTGCAGCCCCACCGCTGCACTGATGAGTTGATCTGCCATTTATCTCCAGCAGGCCTCCAAATGAGGTCATCAAACTGCGACCTGATTGACAGGCTTGATTCCGCCCCTTCCTCAAGTTGACAGTAGATTATGTGACTGCCACAAATGTCCGATAACTGATTGCCCCATCCGTATTTTACTGAGTCCAAGAGCCCTAAACTTTGGGCAAACTTGAACCTTCTCTGAAATTGGGAAATGCCATAGTTGGAGAGAACACAAAGTTTCCCTTAGGAATTCTGTCTCCCTCCCCCCACTACAATAAGCTCCATGGCCATGAATTTATTTGGACTCCACCTTGACCTCATCCTGATGCTTCCTCTCACTGGAATAGTTGTCTTTTTCTCTCTTTGTCCTACTTAAGGCTTAATAAATGGATCTCCGTAGAAATGTGCGAATTTGGGATCTTTCCCCTTAGAACAAGATGACACGGTGGCAGGATCCCAAGTTGTTTTCCCAGAATGACCCCAGGGGTAGAAGCCTGGGACAGGTGTCAACTAGAGCATGCTATATTCTACCATATTCTCTGGAGACTGAGATCTCATGAGGCAAGCACTCTTGGATTTTGAATTATGTGTCTCTCTGAGACTCTTATTAAATCTTGCTGCTTTTTTGGGGGCGGGGGGGTGTTCGGCAAACAGTTAAGCGAAAAGTTTCACTTATAGGTAGGCATAAGTAGAAATGCCTTTGATGATCTCTTAAATGATGAGGCAGGAGCCCTGGTGGTGTAGCAGTTATACGTTGGGCTGCGATCCATGTGGTCAGCAGTTTGAAACCACCAGCAGCTCTCAGGGAGAAAGACTGGGCTTTCTAGTCTCAAACGCAGTTACAGACTCAGAACTCCAGAGTTGCTATGAGTCAGCATTGACTCGATAGCAGTGAGGTTTTTTTGTTTTGTTTTGTTTTAATGATGGGACAGGGGAGTGGGTGGATAGTAGTTCAATTTGTAAGAAACTAAAACTTAGATTCTAAGATGCAGCTAGCTGTTGCATATGTATCAAGATTGTCTTTTAGCACTGGTAGAAGTGTTTTCTTATATTTTCAGTTGTATAAACTTCATGAAAAATTGCATGCACCAAGCTCGGCTCTGGTGGCAGAGGAGGTCACACATTGGGCTGCTAACCCACACTGATCAGCAGTTCAAACCCACCAGCTGCTCTATAGGAGAACTGTGAGACTATGTGCTCCCATAAAGAAGTAAGGCCCCAGAGGCCCCATATGGTGTCAGTGTGAGTCCAAGTGGAACCAGTGGCAGTGGGTGGGTGAACTCTGCCTAATATGTTTTTCTTTGCTGTTTCGCTGTGTTTCTGTCTCTTACAGTTTGGTTTTCCCTCACTGGGATGGTGTTCTGATACTTTCTTTGACAAAGGCTTTTTGATTATCTCTGTTGGCAAGAACAGCGCAGGTTTCTTTCTCTGTGACTGACTGGCCTGGAAGTTTTGATTTTGCAGAATCTCAGGTTCTGTAAGCCACCAAGCAAAGGGCATGGAATAAGCAGTGAAGGGAGGAGTGGTTCTCACAGCTGTCGAGGGCAGTTAAAGACTCCTGTACCAGGAGAAGCCAGTTTAGAGATGAGCGAGAGGCTCACTGGGATCAAGACAATACCTCTGAAACTCTTAGGCACACATGACTTATGCAATAATGTTGTGTTAGTCCATGTTAAATAGAGAAACAAATCCAGAGAGTCTCATACGTGTATGACAGAGAGCCTTATATCAAAGAATAATTGTACTTTAAGAAAACATCCCAGCCCAGTCCAGATCAAGTCTATAAGTCTGATACTAGCCCAAATGTCCGATACTAGTCTGTAAATTCCTCTTCAGACTCACACAACACATGCAATGATACCAAATGCAGGAAGATCACAGGCCAGTGGGTGGAGAGTCTTGTGGATTCAGTGGTGGTGGGAGCATTTCAGTGCTGGCAGGGGTCTCCACGTGACTCCGCCAGCTTCAGAACTCTGGCTCCATCAATGTAGCTCCATGTGGCTTGTCAACAGGAACATGTAAGTGAGAGAGTGTGTCTGGTCGTCCTTGTGCTATTTATCTCCATTAGGCCTCCTCCAGATGAGGTCATCAAGCTGCAACCTGATTGACAGCCTTGATTCCACCCCTTCCTCAAGTTGACAGCAGATTATGTGACTGCCACAAATGTCTTATAACTGATTTCCCCGTCCGTATTTTACTGAGTCCAAGAGCCCTAAACTTTGGGCAAACTCGAACCTTCTCTGAAATTGGGAAATGCCATATTTGGAGTTAATACAGTTTCCCTGTGGAACCCTGTGCAATAGATGGGAATGCACGGAGCCTCTGATGCTTGCTTATACTTATTTGCTTAGCATAGTCTCATTAAGAGCATTCTGGTAGCAATTGTAAATTCTACTTGATGTGACTGAAATTTTAAATGCTATGAATTAAAGCCCAACTAATAATAATCAAAAAGACACCCCACAGTGATTAACAGTTACTTCTGAATAACAATAGAAATCAAAATAAAAGGAATAATCATTTCAGAAAGAAAGAAAGAAAGAAAGAAAGTTCTGGAAAAGGGAATGTAGCCATTTAAAAACTTCTCTATGTAGTAAATCAGGAACTCAGAGGATTGACTCCCTGTTAGAAATTTTATTTGACCTTCAGAAACGAATATCATTAGGATATTAAGAATTCAATCTAATTCTCAATATCCTCAATAAATGAGTCTTCTCACTGTAAATATTAGAACTAACTCAATAACTAGTTCAATGTCATGTTGTATGGGTAAGGAGATTTTTGGTTCTGTTCCTAATGTTTGCAAACACCTTGGCCTGCTCTCTTGTAACTAGGGTATCTTGTTCTGTTACCTAGATTTGTGTGTATATTGGTGGGGGTGCCAGAAGGGATCTCAAAGATTATAGAAACCAAATGCACTTTACTCTTACCAAGTGGTTGCCATCTTGCTGGTGTGTGTGTGTGTGTGTGTGTTTGAATGTAGTCACCAAGGGGCACTGACCATAGTTCCCGACTTGTCTGGTGTCATTCTCAGGGGAAATCAGCTGTTCTAAAACGGTTTTTGCAGGAATTTTCGAAGAGGAGTTGTTGCTTGGCAATATGGGGCATGGCATCTCTAAACCTCAGGGTAGAGCTCTACTCAGGGTAGTTGTTAGCATGTGAGTGCCAAGGAGTCTGCAGGTATTCAGACTTCTTGTTTTTGTCTCAGGTTAGAGACAAGGGCGCTTTGACTGGATCTGAGGGGGACCTGGTAAATTGAAGATAGGTTGGCTTAGCGAAAGTTTGAATTTATGTAGCTCCCTGTACGTGTGCGTTCGTGTTGTGCTAGATTAAGAATGTTATTTTAATTTTCTGTTCCCCAAATCGAATTCTCTGGCGTCAGAGATCTGCATCTGCAGTTTGGCACATCTCCAGAACATCCTTCCCCAGGCGCTCACCTTTCCCATGCATGTGTCTCTGGTCCCATCTTCCAGCTTATCTGGGAAGCAAACTCACATAGCCTCTTGTCCACCTTCAGGTCTCTTCCTTCTCTTTGGTTAAGGATTAACTTTCACTCCTTCTGAACAACTTTAGTGGGCTGTAAGCTTGAGGGGCGGGGTATGTTTCGGGAAAAGCACCTCTTTATCTGCTGTTTTAAAAAATTCCCTCTTTCAGGTCTAAAATCATCCTGAAATCTGAAACTCATTTGCCCTTTGTATGGGATCCATGACTGATGACAGTCCTATGTGGAAGGTGTACCCTTGTCCTTCAAAATCTCAAGGGAGCAGGGCTGCTTACTGCTGCTTGAGGGGTGCTGCTTTTCCTGAGCGACAATGTGAGCAGATCATGGCCAGGCCCCGCTGACTTTAGTTTTTCAGTCTTAAGATGGGCAGTTGCATCTGAAGACTGTAGTTTGCATGTCCGAAACGAAGTCTTCCCTCTCTTGCACATACCTCTTCTGTCTAAATCTCTTTCTTGTTATCCAAACCCAATGTCAATAAATGATGAAAACTGACTTGATGGAAGTATCCGTGATCAAAAACACTCTCCTTCTTATCCTGTCTCATCGTCTTCTCTATATACTTTATCCCTTTCACCCTTACCACTGGATTCCTTCTTACTTCTACCGCAAAACGTCTACCCTGTCGATTCTGCTGGCAACACTGCATCCATCCTTCAAATGATACCTACTTAAATTCTCTTTAATGTCAGCTGCAACTTCCTAGCTCACACCGAAACTTCTGTAAGGCTGACACCCATAGTGCCTAGGGCTGGTGCAGATCTGGGATTGAGTACAGGCAGCCACAGGCTAGGCTAGGTTGCATGCCTGAGACAAAGACAGCCCTACCTTTCACCTGAAATGTTAGTATCCTTTCGGCCCACCATTGTGTTCCTCATAGCCCCATTAGAGTTGGTCATTATTTTACATAGCAGGTCTCTCCCCTACCTAGAGCATAAGATCTGTGAGGTGGACATCCTCTGTACCGTATTTACTGTCACATCTCCAGCCTCTAGGAGGATGTCTGACTCATAATGGACACAGGGTACGTCGGTTGGTTGAGTGAATGATGAATGATAGTGAAGCTCTCTCTCGCTCGCTCGCTTTCTCTCTCTCTCCGTATGTATGTGTATAAGGGAATAGAAATTCAATGGGATACAGAATAAGATGGTGCTTACCTGGTTGGACTATGTAAGGGATAACAAATATAGCATAATTGCCGGTCTACTGAATGGTCATGTAACAACCCATGGCTCTGTTTCTTAGTGGCAGAACCCACTTCTTCCAGTAAAGACTGAACGTGACACCTCTTGAATACCTTTTCAGCTTCTCGTGTAGCTAAGTCAGAGGATGCGACACAACCCTGACTAATGGGCCCAAAGGAGAAGCCCGATGGAGACTTTTGGGAAAGGGTTCCTTTTCTAAGAAAAGAGACATATAGGTGCCTCTTCTTTTCAACAGGATATGGCTGTATCTACAAATGATGGCTGGAATTCCAACCAATGTGTGACCAAGATGGTCAAATTAATATACTGAGCCTGGGGAGTGGGGCCACAGTAGAATGTAAGAAAGAGCATTGATGAAAATGTTGATCCAATGTTGTAAAAGTCCTACTTGTAGATTTTTTGTTATTTGGCATAAGAAGAGGTCTCATCTTTCCAGCCACTTTCAGTTATTCCTTTCAGAAGAAGCTATTACTGATGCATTATATAGCTATTTATTTGAACCTTTACACGGCCATTTACATGATCAGTATAATAATTTTGTTCATCAGTACATGTTGATGAACTTATATGGCCTTAGGAAGACTTTAAAGTTGATTCATAGATTGTTTTGCTTTCGATTTATTATTTGTAATTTGCATAGCATGTACTAGTTAATTTTCCTGAGCACCTGGAAGGTGCTAGAATCACTGTTGACCACTGCATGCAGGTTGATGCTGAGTCTTGGGGATGCCTTATGTCAGAGGGGAGCTGTCCTCCATAGGGTTTCCAGGATCTGAGTTTTTGGAAGTACCGTATATACTCATGTATAAGCCGAGTTTTTCAGCACAAAAAAATGTGCTGAAAAACTAGGTTTCGGCTTATACACGGGTCAGTGGCATGAATGGATGTCATCTGGTCAAGCCCGACTAACAAAAGGAGGAAATCTCATGAAGCCCGACATAGAGTTAATAGCAAAGTGGGTTCAAGATGCATGGGAAGACATTCCAGAAGACATGGTGCGACGTGCCTTCCAGAAATGTAGTATTAGTAATGCTATGGATGGCAGAGAAGACTGCGCTTTGTATGAAGATGACAGCAGTGATGGTGATGACAGCGATCTCAGTGAGGACAGCGTCTATGATGACCTCACACCAGCTGAAGCTCTGCATTGGGCTACGGATGATGATGAGGAATCCAGTTTTGAAGGACTTTAACTCTTTACATTTTAGCTTGGTTGCTGATTGAGCTCAGGGAATAGTACTCTTAAGGTATCATTGCTGATACCTTATTGTTTTTGTTGAACCTATTTTCCACTTACTGTGCTGGCTTATTAATGTTAAAAGACTTGTCTTTCTAGTTATTTTTTTATTTAAAATGAATATTTAAATACATTACCCCACTGATGTCTCAATTTTTAGTAATTTTATTTTCATTTGCTTTGATTATTGAAACTAACGAATAGCTTCTGCATTTTCCACCCTAGGCTTATACTTGAGTCAATCTGGTTTCCCAGGTAAAAATTAGGTACCTCGGCTTATACTCAGGTCGGCTTATATCCGAGTATATACGGTAGTTACTTCTGGAAACCCTGGTGGCATTGTTGGACTGTTAACTGCAAGGTCAGCGGTTCGAAACCAGCTGCTCTGAGGGAGAAAGGTGTGGCTTTTTATTCCTTTAAAGGACTACAGTCTCAGAAACCCACAGGGACAATTCTACTCTGTTCTATAGAGACAATATGAGTCAGCATCGAGTGGAGGGCATTGCCTTTGATTTTTGTTTTGTTTGGTTTGGTTAGTTAGGAGTCCTCGGGGCTCAAAGGTGGGCACTCAGAAACCTAAGGAGCTCAAACTCATCAACTGCTCCAGAGGGGAAAGAAGGCAACAATCGATTCCATAAGGATGTATAGATTTGGGAATGTTCTGGGACAGTTGTACTCTACTTTAGAAGATCTTATGGGTCAGAATTGACTTGATGGAAACAGATGTCTTAGACATAGTTAAGGCTTAAGCTTTGTAATCCACTCCCTACTATCCAGTAGCTCGTGACCTTTGGCAGATTAATTATTTTCTTGAACTCTTCATTTACACGTCTGTAAAATGGGAATACTTATTGGCCCGAGTTGTTGGGTTATTGTATAAGTGACATAATCCTTGTCAAGTCTGAAACACAGCTACTAGTATGATATAAAGCAGTGAATTTTGTCCATGGTTATAGCTACTAATATTTAGAGAGGTCATAGTCCGCTGTGTATGGCAAACTGACAAATTCAAATAGCAAGAGAAGAGACAAATACACAAGAGATAGATTGCAAAGGTGTAATCTTGCAAAGGAAAGGACTTGCATTAAGTTCAAGAATTTTCCAGACTCCCTGTCCACAATTCCCTCAGAAAAGAAAAGAAAAAAAAAACACCCCAAAACCAACAAACAAACATTGCTTCCCTGAAAACAAAACCATAAGGAAGGAAGGAGGGGAAGCGAGGAAGAGGAGACAGACGAAATAGGGAAGGCGATGTTTGAGCGTCATGGGCAGCGCAGCGTTTCTGATCTGCACTTCATGCACTGGGTTAACTCCGCGCGGGGCATCTGGGCTCAGGGCACAAATGGTTCCCAGGTCTTGCAAGAGCAGGTGGGGCGGTGGGCAGAGTGCGAGGGGATGTGTGAGTGCCAGACACTCACGGACCAGCTTAGACGCCAGGAAAATGAGTTTCATTCTGTGCCTGCCTGAAATTGGCTTTGCTGAATCTCTCATTGGTTTCATGACGGGCAACCAAGAAGAAAGAAACGAAGAGAGAAAGAAAGATGGCCAGTTCCATTTCCCGGCATTGTCTCGGGCGCAGAGGGCGGTTCATCTCTGCAGCAGACGCTGCTGAGGGAGGGTCCCGAGTTAAGAGAAGCTGTTTAGTGCATTGTTTACACTGTAAACAAAGTTGACCGGCATGGACCTTTCTGTCCAGGTTACAGCACCTGCTCTCACGGTCCCATGGAAGAAGCTGGGATTTCCCTTTGTATCGAGTGGCTGGCTGCATGTATGAAGCTCAGGGCCACGCTACAGACACAGCGCTGCGTTGGGGCAGGCGCTCTCTAAATGATGGTCTTCGTGCTGGTCTACAAAACGAGCCCAGGGACACTGGGCACCTCCTTACACTAGTGACTGCGCCCCGGGCCCCGATGTCCCTGCTCCTGCAACTCAGGCACCCACCCTGCCTTTCTTTCTGTGGGGACACCATTTGTAGGCGTGTTGAGTCTCTCCTAACCTGGCAGTACATGATCCTCTCTGAGACTTGTACTAAAGCATTTGGTGCCATCGCTGTTCATGAACCTCACCTCTTATCTGAAGAGAGCTTTAACAAATTAGTCGTTTAGTTCTTATTCCGAATTTGGGGAAAAAATCCCACATCGAATGAAGGAATGAGTAACATAGCATGGACAAGCTCAAAGAGGAAATCAGAAGTCACCTGTAAATCTGTCATCCAGAAATAAAGCCCGTTAACATTGTATTGTGTTTCCCTCCAGCTAATTTCCATGCGGGTGTTTATATGTCTTTCTGGGTATTCCATACATGACTTTAAAAACACTTAAAAAATTAATTTATCAAATTTCATTTTATCATTTAACCTTCTTCAATACGATTTTATGCTAAAGTAATCAATGTGATA
The DNA here is from genome assembly GCF_050624435.1 of Tenrec ecaudatus. Lineage (NCBI taxonomy): Eukaryota > Metazoa > Chordata > Mammalia > Afrosoricida > Tenrecidae > Tenrec > Tenrec ecaudatus. Next base: position 104,479,821 of record NC_134539.1, on the reverse strand, counting down.
CAAATAATATTGATGGAAATAATTGCATAACATGGAGACTTAAGTTCCAACAGTCTTGTAAGAAACAGATAATTTCTATACCATTTATGCACCTAAACACATTAAAAATAATGGGAAATATCCCGTTATTTTGTTGCTGTTGGGAGGTGCTATTGAGTCAATTCCACTCAGAGTAACTCCGTGCACAATGGAATGGAACCCTGCCTCGGCCTGCCCTGATCCTCTAATTGTTGCTATACTTGAGTCCATTGTGCCAATCCATTGCGCTGAAGATCTTCCTGTTTCTCACCAACGCTCTACTCGACCAAGCACGAGATCTCTTTCTAGAAACTGGACCGTGTGGAACAAAAAAGTCTCACCATGCTAGCTAGCTTATAGGGACTTTCCGACATTACTTTTTCCACGATAGCTCTGTTCATTCTTCCGATAGTTCATGGTATATTCAATATTTTTGCCAACACTACAATTCAAATGCACCCTTTTGACTCATTGTCCATGTTTTGCAAGAATACAAGTCAATTGACAATACCGTGGTGTCCATTGTACTTTTGTCTCCAAAGTGACCTATTTTTTATGCTTTTTTCTTTTTCGTGTTTTTATTGCAATTCCCACAGTATAACATCACGTACCCTGCCTTTCCCCTGTGTTTCCTGTTTCCATCCCTCTTTCTTTCCTAATGGTTCCCATCTTTTGATTTTTGTCTCTTGGGAATTGCTGACCTTTTAATGTCAGATGGTTACTTATTCTTAGGAGTAAGTGCCTCCCTAGAGTCAAGGTCCCTTATAGACCGAGCTATTGTCTGACTGAAATGGGAGCTGTGATAAGGGTTCAGTTTCAGGCCTTCAAGGTAACGAAAGGTCATGGTCTCGGGGATTCATTCCATTAGCCTTTCTGGCCAATAAGTCTGATCTTTCATGTGTGCGTGATTTTGAGTTTTGTTCCACATTTTTGTCTTGTTCTCTTTAGGACCTTTGAACTTGATCCCGCTGGCTTCAGGGTCATGAAGCTGAGGTTTGCATGGTCAATTCCCCCATTAGGCCGCTGTGTCCGTGTGTCTTTCTTTTCCTCCCTCTTCTTTGTTCTGAATAGGGAGGTAACAAAAGTTGTATCATAGACGGTTGTTCACCCAAGTAGGATGTAGAATGCCATCTTTGGTGTCACTCTATTATGCCAATTGACCTTGGTGTCTCCCAACTTTAAAGACCCGAGCCCTCAGGCCAGCAACTCATTCACTCAAGGCACTTTGCTATCGCTAAAAAGGTTTAATTACTCTGCCCCCTGTGTATTCTACCATATTTATGGATATATTTGCAGCGTAATTAACTGAATATATATATTCATATTTATATATATTCAGCAGCATAATTAACTGCATATCTATATATTCAAATTTATATGTATTCATCAGGACAGTCTCATTCTCCTTACCACACCTGCTCAGCTTGGATGTATATCTATGTGCCCACTAACAGATCTTTCTTATTGTGGGATTGTATATGTAATAGTGTTTATCTCTATTGCTTTTAACTCTTCCAATGTTTTTCTTTGCACTCATCTATTCTTTTCTGCTCAATCTCATGTTTTATACCCCTTTTCACATAAATGATCACTTTGAAAGGGTTTGTGGTGGCAGATTTGCCCAATGCAATATGCTCTCTGGTTTATGGCCTGCTCCTTCCATTGGTGTTATTTGTAGATGAAAGTAAAATGAAATTCTTGACAAATTAAAAACCCCCAAAACAACAACAACAGCACTCTCTACCTGATTCTGATTCATAGTGGCCCTACAGGATACAGTAGATCGGCTCAGCCGGGGTCTGAGGCAGTGATTCCATACAGAAGCCGATTACCTCTCATTGGGGTCCAACCACTAATCTTGGGCCTGGTAGCCCGACCCTTAGCCCACTGTGCCCCAGTGCTCCTTTGGCTAGATACCTGTCTGCCAAATGCCCTGGCATAAAGAATGTGCTTTGGACGCTTGCTTCTGGTGGTTGACACATTTCCACTGGCATTCTTCTTTCCTGGAGCTTTGTTGTCTGCCAGCGCCTTCAGTGCAGCTTGGACTTCTTCCTTCGATACTATTGGTCTTAATCACACGTAACCGCCTAAAATGGATTGTTCCATGGATCGCCCCTGGGTCCATCAATATTGCAATGGGAGGCTTCAAGTGCTGCTCAGTTCTTTGGGCTTGAAAAATGCTGACCCTGTTCTTCGCTTTTAGATTTCTAACTCTGGTCTTTGCACATTTCATTTTAATACTTTATATTGTCTTCTTAAAGCACCTTTTGGAATCTTCTGTTCAGTTCTTATACTTCATTTCTTCCATTCATTTTAGCTACTCTATGTTCAAGAATAAATTTCAGTGTCTCTTTGATATCCATTTTGGTCTTTTTTTTCCATGCTTGTCTTTTTTTGGGGGGTCTCTATCTATCTATTTATTTGTTTTAGGTAAGTAATTTATTTATTTATTCTACTTTTAGATATTCTTCTTTAAAAATTATTTTATTAGGGGCTCATACAACACTTATCACAATCCATACATACATCAATTGTGTAAAGCACATTTGTACATTCATTGGCCTCATCATTTTCAAAGCATTTGCTCTCCACTTAAGCCCCTGGCATCAGCTCCTCATTTTTCCCCCTCCCTCTCTTCTCCTCCCATCCCTCATGAACCCTTGATAATTTATAAATTATTGTTTTGTCATATCTTTCCCTGTCCGATGTCTCCCTTCACCCACTTTTCTGTTGTCCATCCCCCAGGGAGGAGGTCACATGTAGATCCTTCTAATCAGTTCCCTCTTTCCATCCCACATGCCTGTCCTTTTAATGACCTTTTGCCTTCTTCATGTATGATGTTAGCCCATACTGGTCTTCAATCACTAATGCTAAATGCAGCAAATCTATGCTTGAAATGGTCTCTGAATGCAGATGAGATATGCTCAAGGTCATATTTTGGCTCTCCTGGACTTTAAACTTTTTTTCTTCAGTTTCAAGTTGAACCTGATAATCGGTTCTACATTCGACCCATAGTTTTATTCTGACTAATGATATTGAGCTTCTTCATTGTCTTTTCTTACAAATATCCTCAATTTGGTTCCTGTGTGTCTATCCAGTGAGGACCACACATACAATCATCATTTATGTTGTTGAAAAAGTAGATGCAATGAATATGCTATTGGGCTTTCACAATTTTATCATGAAATCTAGAGCATTGTGTCTATGACCAAGTCCATATTTTTCAAGTTCTGCTTCTTCTTTGTTTCCAATATTTGCCTTCCAATCACCAGCCATTACTAGTGCAATTTTTCTTTTCACATATTTGAGTCATTTTAGATTGCAGAAGTGGGTAAAAATCTTTAATTTCTTCACCGTTGGTATTAGTGATTGGTCTGTAAATGTGAATAATAATCATATTGATTGATCTTTCTTTTAGGTATCTGGATATTATCCTATAGTGTACTTCAGAATAGATCTTGCAATATTCCTTTGTTTCTTATAATGAGTGTAATGCAATTCCTCTTCAATTTTTCATCCCTAGTATAACAGCTCCTATCAGTGTCGACTCAAAATGACTCACTTATGACCAGGATATTGATCTTTATGGTTCCATTTCATTTTTTAAGACGTCTCATATTCCTAGATCCCTACTTTGCACGTTTTATATTTCAAGTATTACTAAATACGTACAGCTGTTTCTTTTCCATTTGAATCATGCCACAGCAGCAAATGAAGCTCTAGAAAGCTGTGCTCCATCCACATCATTACGGATGGTTCGACTAGAGGAGGTATCTTTTCCTCAGCTGTATTTTGAGTGCTTTTAAGCCTGAAAAGATCATCTTCCAGCACTTTGTTTGGTTTTTGTTTATATAAATCATGTTATTGGGGGCTGTTACAGCTTTAAAAATTTTTTAATTTTATTTTTTAAAACATTTTATTAGGGGCTCATACAACTGTTATCACAATCCATACATGCATCAATTGTGTAAAGCACACCTGAACATTTATTGCCCTCATCATTTTCATAGCATTTGCTCTCCACTTAAGCTCTTTGCATCAGGTCCTCTTTCCCCCGCCTCCCTCTCCGCTTCCCCCTCTCTCATGAGTCCTTGATAATTTACAGCTTTTATAATAATCCATACATCAATTGTATCAACCAAATTTGTACATATGTTGCCATCAACATTTTAAAAATATTTTCTCCTTTTTTATTAAATCATTTTATTAGGGGCTCTTAAGCTCTTATAACATACCATTGTGTTAAGCACATTTGTCCGTGTGTTGCCATCATACTTTCCAAAAGATTTTCTTTCTTCTTGAGCCCTTGGTATCAGCTCCTCATTTTTTTCCTTCCCTCCCTGTCCTCCCTCCCTCATGAACTGTTTATAAATTATACATTATTATTATTATTTTCATGTCTTACACCGACGGCTGTCTCCCTTCACCCACATTTCTGTTGTTTGTCCCCCTTGGGGGTGGGCGGCAGTTTAAACAATGTTCTACTGCTATTCATAAGGTTTTCACCGGCTGGATCCTTGGGAAGTAGATTTCCAGGTCTTTCTTCCTATTATGTCTTGGAAGTTCTGCTGGAACTAATCCACTGTGAGTAACCCTGCTAATATTGGACAGATTAGTGACTTAATGGATCACAGTAACATGCAAGCCACCACAACAGGACATACGCACAAGCAAGTAGTTGCTAAATGACTCTATGAGATGTTATAAATGTATAAGCCTATAGTAGAAAAATTACTGAAGTTTTAAAAATATAAGATTGACAAATTGAGGCACTATTTCCATTTCCAGGGATCAAATATAGTTGAGAGGATCACTAGTAATCAATCACACATTGTCATGAAAACAGGACCAATATAAAGTTTGCAGAAGCCTACAGACTTTCATGATTCCATACAAGATTTTCTTGAAGAGAAATTCAAATAATTGCTGATAGATCTTAAGATAAAACTTTCCTTCTAAGTTTTGTAATTACACTTACCAAAGCTAACTGCACATAAGGAATTCTTTAAAAGAGCATAATGCCCAAGTCAAATGTTCTTTTTGTACTAAGTAAACTAAGCTTTTGCTTGACTTAAAGATCACTTTCAGGGGACCAAGTTATAGGTCAAGAGTTTTCAGGTGGGACGTTGACAGATTCATAAAGTTTGGATTCCCACAAAATTAAAAATTTGCTTCATAGGAATCAATAGAGCATATATACAATAGCCTGGCAAGTTCAGCTCATCAAAACAGACTGCTCATCCCAATATCCCAAATGTACACAGGTGTGCATAACTTAACATTTACAATATGTTCCATGAAATAGGTTGCTACACGATTTGGACATTGTGTGAATAGTTTATTATATACTAGAGAGATATATACAGTCCAGTCACCAACTGAACTGGGACTCAGACTGCCACAGCCATGCCAGGAGGCTGAGTGAAGACGGTGGGACCTCAGCCATTGTTTTGATGGCTTTACGGCTCCATCTACGAGAACCACACTTGGACCTGCCTGCCCACATGGCACTCACGCACCCTTAATACACTTGTCTCCTCACTCAACTCCTTGGCCACCAGTTTCCTTCCCTTCTGTCTTCTGGCCTTGCAATTCCCGTGTCCCCTCATTGCTGTTGTTAGGGGCCATCAAGGCGGTTCCAGTTCATCGCGAACCTGTGAACAAAGGAACGAAACACTGCCCAGTCCTCTGCCATCCTCACCATTGTTCTGATGGCGAAGCCCATGGTCACCGAAACAGTGTCCATCCATCGTATTGAGATCTTCCTGGTTTTCACTGCCTCTTGCCTTTATCAAGCATGAGCTCCTTCTCCAGGGACTGGTCTCTTCTGATAACATGTCCAAAACATGTGAGAAGAAGTCTTGCCATCTAAGGAGCTATCTGGATATACTTCTTCCAAGACGGATGTGTTTGCTCTTTTGGCAGTCCATAGTTCTTTCAGTATTCTTTACCATTACCATAATTCAAACACATTGATTCTTCTTTGGTCTTCCTTATTCAATGTCCAACTTTCACATGCATATGGGGTGATTGAAGATGCGATGACTTGGGTCCAGCACACCTTAGTCCTCAAAGTAACAACCTGCTTTTCTATCTTTAAAGAGGTTTTGTGCAACATATTTATCCAAAGCAATGCATTTATTGTTCCATCTCTTGATCACTGCTTCCATGAGCATTGGGTGTGAATCCAAGCAAGAGTAAATCCTCGACAACTTCAAACTTTTTTCATGATGTTGCCGAATGGCCCAGTTGGGGGTCGGGGGAGAATTTTGGTTCTCTTTGCATTGAGTTGTAATCCATACTAAAGGCTGCAATCCTTGATCTTCATCAGCAAGTGCTTTATGTCTTCCTCATTTTTCGTAAACAAGATTGTGTCAGCTGCATATCTTGGGCTAGTAATAAACTTTCTGCGGATCCTGATGCCATGTTCTTCTTCATATAATCCAGTTTCTCTGATTACTTGCTCAGCATTCAGATTGAATAAGGATGGTGAGAGGATACAACCCTGACAGGCCTTTCCTGATTTTAAACCATAGACTGTTCCCTTGTTCTGTTTGCACAAATTCCTCTTGATGCATGCACAGGTTCTACATGAACCCAATGTAGGCTCTGGGATTTCCATTCTTCCCAAAGCTATCCATAGTGTGCTATGGTTCACACAGTTTAAAACACAACTAAACATATTTCTAGTGTTCTGTGTTTTCAGGCAAGATTAATCTGAAGTCAGCAATGATATCCCTTGTTCCATGTTTTCTTCTGAATCCAGCCAGAACCTTAGGAAGCTCCCTGGTAATAAATTACTGCAATGATTGCTTCCCCTTAATGACCTTCAAATTCTTCAAGTCTCACTGGCCTCCACTACTCTCCTCCACAACCTCTGCTTCCTCTCCCAGGCACACTGAGGTAGTTACATAATGTGGTGTCAACTTGGGACTTGAGAGGAGTAAGAGTGAAGGGATGGAGTCTAGTCTGTCAATTGGGTCATACTCAATGAGGCCTCTGTGTGGACATGGACTTCTCCTGAGAATTCTGGAAAATCCGGTATTTCCTCCTTGGGGGCCAGAGACACCTTTCTCTCTCTGCTGACTCCTTTGGAGAATCTCTCCTAACAAGGCTGACTCCCTGTGAGATATCCCTGAGGAGAAGCCACATGGACCTCCTACCCTGATGCAGCCCTGAAGCTGGAGAAGCCATGTGGAGACCCTTGCCAGCGCTGAAATGCATACAAAGTCACTGGATACAAAGACATTCTACCCAATGGCCTGTGTTTGTCCTGCATTCGGTATCATTGCAGGTGTTTCATGAGTCTGAAGAGGACTTTATAGATTGGTATCAGACATATGGGCTTGAACTGGACAGGGTCGGATGCTTTCTTAATGTACAATTACCCTTTATATAAAACCCTCTCTTATACACACGAGTTTCTATGGATTTGTTTCTCTGGTCTACCCGGCCTAACACACTCCTTTACTGCTTCTCTTCCTACCACTCCTGTAGCCCCGGCAGCTTGGAGACTGCCACCGAGGGAGTAGCCATAGATTCATGCCGGTGTCACATGCAGAGCACCTGCGTCAAACGGGACAGTGGCATCCAGGGATTTCTGCTTGGGATAGACAGTTGTGAATGGACTCGTGGAATTCATACTACTATTTCCCCAGTGTCAGGCACTCAGAGGGTTAATGAGAGACAGATTCAATCTTCTATTGACCTCTGTGTCTACTGCACTGGTCCAGATTTCGGACACAGGCAGGTATGGGATCAGACACCACCCAAGCTGAACTTAAAATGAAATGATGCATACATGCGTCTGCGTGTGTGTGTGTGTGTGTGTGTGTGTGTGTATCTGGTGGTTTGGTGACTAAGTGCTTGGCTCCTAACTGGAAGGTGGGTAGTTTGAACCCACCAGCAGCTCAATTGGAGAAACATGTCTGCTCTCCTATGAGACGATCACGTTGGGAACCTTGTCTACTCTGTCCTATAGGATCGCTGTAATTGGAATCAGTTTGAAAGCGCAGGGTTTAGATATGCAAATGTACGACGGTGAATACAATGTGGCTAAATAATCATAGAAACTTAAAAATGAAACTATTGTTTTAACTTCTATGTAGGTCCATACACTTCCTCTAAAGCTCTCTGGCCCTTCTCTGAAAGAGCCCTGGCATCGCGCGGGCCAGTCTTGGGCTCTTACCAAGGTTGCTGATTCAGAACCACATGAGAATGATGAGGCCTTTCTCAAGCGCCTTTACAGTCTCTTTTGGGCGCTTCAATTTTCACCACATCCCAACAGCAGTGTTGGACTCCTTGAGGGACGCAAACTGGCATTGCTTGTGTGATTTCCTTGCTTTAATTTTTACTGAGTTGTTGACAATTTCTTTGGATCTTTTCCTTTTGATTTTGAGGACATTGACTCTTTATCGTAAACACTGTAAATATGTATTGCTAGTTCTGACAGCAGTACAAGGTCCACTGATTGTTCTAACAATGGCTCTAATAGCAGATCCTTTCCCCTGCTGAGGAGCCTAACTTGGGGAAACTTGATTCACAAGTAAGACTACCATTCCATCTCTCTGATCTCCAGATAGAGGGGAAGGCCTTTCGCTCAACAGGGAGTAAAGGCTGGGACTTCTCGCTAGGCTGACCTGACCAAGCTAAAAATCCTGCCTATCCTCATGGAGCAAGTGATTTTCCTCTTATGTTCTACCAGGATTTCTCAGTGGTATTAAAATCATAAGCAGGAAATTAATATGCCTGGGATTGTTTCTGTCTGCTCCTGAGAATTCGTCCTAGGACCCTCATGAAGGGAAAACATGATTCTTTTATGAATTTATGAAAGTGCAGTCATGTAGAGGACCCAAAGAAAATTTTCATAATTTACCAAAGTAGAAATTTTATACAGTGTGTTCTTTCATCACCAGCTAATAAAACTAGAAATCAACAATGAAAATCTGACAAAAAATTATATTTTCAGAAATTTAGAAAGCTCTCACAAATAATTCTTTAATAAAAAGGGGAAATTATAACTGAATTTTTTTCTCTAATGCATTAGAAAAATATTTCACTGACATAACCAATTTGGGCATGGTTAATGTTTTTAGAAAAATGTATATATAATTACATATGATTTTATTTAAATTTTGAGTAAAGGTTGAAAGCAAGTAAGCAAAGCTTATAAACTCAGAGATTCAGTAAGAAAAGCAAATTAAATGAAATGGGAGCAAAAGTTAGGTAACAATAAAGATAAAAACATGCATCAATCCAATAGAAAAGAAAGAAAGAATTGGAAGGAAAAAGGAGCCAATGGTTGGTACTTGAGAGGATTAATAAAATATACTCTTTTTAGATAGTGATCAAATAAAAGAAAGAAAACCAATCAACCATATTAGTGATAAGAAAGGAGATGTAAACATGAAAGAAATCTAAAGCTATATTATGCAGAGTAATATGATAGTGCATACATAAACACCAAGAGGATATGGAAGTCTTCTATTAAAAATATAAACTTCTGAAATGGGTTCAAGAAGCCTTAGAAAGTTAGAACAAAGTCTTACCAAAGATTGACACAGTTAACTACAAAGTTACTATGTAAAAAAATAATCAAGTTCAAATGATTTTACAGCTGATTTCAATATAAAAGAACAGATAATGCCTGTAGTTGTTTGAATTATTCCAGACCATAGAAAAGTTAGAAAATTCACATATGCATGTGGATTTGTGTGCCTGTGTATGTATATCGCATTTTATATACAGAAGAAGGGCAAGAGTTGGTTCTATTTTACAATGTCCTGTTCTTCATTTATGGAGTCCAATCTTCTTAAATATCATTGAGAGCATAAAATTCTTTTTTAAGATTCTTCCATAGTCGTAGTGCTGAGTCTCTTCCACATGAAGTCAGCTGCTTTGAGAGCTCATATGGAGGGTCTTCTTCTGAGTCATCCTTTCTTATAGAGGTCAGTCTATTATCTACCCGTTATTGAATTACCCCCACCCCCTAAACACACATCTGAAAGAATTTTTGCAAATATTCATGGAGCTTTTGAGGTCTGGGGAAGGAAGCATGCATCTTTTAAGTTTATTTCCCCCCATGTGTCGATCCTATACTCTTTTGGTACAAGCGAAAGACCTTCAGGTTGAAGGCGCTTGCTGAGGGCAGGGTGCTTCATCTTTCTGCTATTAATCTTCCACAATATTTGCTTTGGGAATCTGAGGCTCATGAGTCCTTAGGATTGTCTTCATATTGAGCAGGTGCCCTGCTACTGACATCTCTCTCCCCTCTCTCTGGCTCTCCAGTTGATTCTCAGGCTTTTTCTGAGTGCGTAATTGTATTTACTATGGTGGTATCATTTGTTTGCATTACCAGTTGCTACGACGCATGGAGACATCCTGAATAGACATTGAGCTTCTAGTGGCTGTTTGCTTTGCAAGTAGATCCCAAGCCCTTTCTGACGAGGCATATCTTGATGGACTTTTGGTTAACCAGCTGACCACAGTGAGCATTTTCATCACCCGGAGACGCCTTGATGTTATGAAGATATACATAATCACAATTTTCACTGATGATCCATGTCAGTGATCTGTCAAACACAGCACACAGTTACTTTTCCTTAGTGCTCCTCTCTCCGTCTCTGTGGCTTCCCCCATAGGCCTAGCCCCCAGCATCTCTTTCCTGGAGCTACCAATTAACAACGGAGATTCCTACTTGCTGAGTTTCTACTTCGCATCTTCTCCTTCTCCCCTTTTATCTGATGCCCACGAAGCAGCTAAAGTCATCTTTTAAAAGTATAAATCAGGTAGTAAAATCCTTGAGTTAAAAATACTTCAAAGATTTAAAAGCACATCAAAAATGGAATCATCATTCCACTGTGAAAAGCCCTGCCCTTTCTAGTTTCCATTCATCGCTCCAACACAATCCTGTACTATGTTCCCTCTGGCTGACCTTTTCCCCATTCCGAGGACACCCAACATGTTCTGTCTCAGAGCCTTTCTGAATTTGTATTCTTGGACTGGAAGAGTTGGCCCAATCTCATTATTCAGGTCTCGAGACTACTAGCAAAAAGATAAGATAAAATAAAACCACTGCAATCACGATCTAGTTGATGTCAGAGTAGAACTGGGCTTCCTAGAGTTTTTAAATGACTAATTTCTTGAAAGTAGATGATCAGGTCTTTCTTCTAAGGCACCTCTGGGTAGAGTTATCTGCCAAGTGTGTAACCATTTGCATTTCCCAACCACTCCTTCCTTGTGAAACCAAACTCCCAAACCAAACTCACTGCCACCAATCAATAGCAACTCATAGTGACTCTATAGCACAGGGTAGAACTGCCTCTGCGAGTGAGACTGTACAGCAGTAGAAAAGCCCTGTCTGTTCCCTATGGAGTGGCAGGTGGTTTCGAACTGCTGACCTTGAATTTAGCAACCCAACTATTACACCACCAGGGCTCTTGTTACAGTGCCTCTGTGTTTCCATCTTTACATTTCAACCCCCCAATTAAATTTTCTTGCTTACTCATCTGTTAAAATAAGCATATTTCTAAGACTGGCTCTTGATGACATTGACCTTATAAAGTCACTTCAGTTTGAGTGTGGTAGAAGCCATAAATGTGATGTGATCTCACTCTTGTAATTATTTTATTTATATGGCAAAGGAGAGATTAGCTAAATGGGTTTTATTTAATCACACGCATTCCTTAAAAGCACTTGAAGAGGATGCCAGTGTCTTTGAAATAAACCAAGGGATGGATCCATGAAGAGGACAAAGGTTTTGTTTGGAATCCATTTTCATCTGTGTCATTTGGAATCTACTCGTGAGGAGGATCATTGCTGGTTGGAAGTTGCAGGGACCATGTAGGAAGGAATGCTAGCACCCTTAGGGACCTGAGTGGCAGCCAGCATAGGAGAAGCAGCTCAAACCTTCAGTCATAATGAACTAAATTCTGCCCAAAGCCTGAATGAGTATAGAAGTAGGTTCTTCCTCAGAGCCTCCAAAGAAGCGCCTGGCCTGGTTGACACCTTTATTTTGGCTTTGGAAGACCCTAAGCAGGGGATCCAGTCAAACTCACTCGGGTTTACCATCTAGAGAACTGTAGCTTATAAAATGGATGTTCTTTTAAACTGCCGAGTTTATGTTACCTTGTCACACAGCTGTAGATAATTAGTATAATCAAGTAGAATGCACACCTCATGAAATCATGGATCGTGTCTGTCTTGATATTCAGGACTATGCTTAGTAGATCCTTGTACTAGAAATGTATTGCTAATGATTCAATAATGATTGATGATCAGATAACAGATATTAGATGGAAAGGCAGACCGGTCAGAGGTCCTGCCAGTCCTGGGCAAGAGGTCACTTCCCCAAGCTGCCACAGTTTGTTCAGTAACATGATTGACCTTTTTGATGATTTCACCTGTTCTCACATGTAATCATCATCATTATTGGAAAACGGTTGGATTAATTTTCCTAAAGACATATGTGTTCTCATGAGGGGGAAGGATGTTCTTCATAAACCTCTGTTTCACATAATTTTTCTGCCCCTTAGCTTCTTTCCCCATAAGATGGATATAACAGATTTTGCTTTTAATGGCTTTGTCATGACAGCATAACAGCACCATACGTTTCCTTGTTTCTTCTCCAGCGCTCAGAGCTCTGCAAACAATCATATTGTGAATTTCACGATAGAAATCATCTGGAAATAAAATATGCTCTTTTACCACAAGAGGGGGCTTTTGACCTTTGCAGGCAATGAGGTTTAATATTTAAAACTTCTCTTCATAAACATGGACTTTTCAGAGAGTTGACTATATATGAGATCAATTCCAAATGTCATCATCAAATTATTTAGCAACGTTATCCGTGTGTGCGCATGTGTACGTGTGCGTTCAGGAAGTCTGTGTATCCCTCCCATGTGTTTTGGGACAGCTATGGACTGGGAAACATATTTTGACATTTCCTCCATCAAACAGTAAAGCTTTTGGCATTAAAACAAGAGATTGTCCCACAAAGCAGACAAGCGTTTTCATTTGGAATCTATTAAAAACCCCAGCTCAAAACCACTGCTTCAGCAATATGTCTAGCCTTTGGGGCCATGTTGACTGGCTCCTGGTAGAAAGTTGAGAAGGACAGCACCAAGATGTCGATGGAAGGCCCATGTTTCCCTTTCTCCTCATTGGAGAATTTACATGTTTTTCTGCTTCTCTAACAAACTTCTATCATCCCATTTTCTACACTAGGGAAGTTCTACTTGGGACACTCTCCCTGCTCGGGGGGAAGGGGGTGCGGTCCTGTGCAGGTCAGCAGAAACATGGCAGGATGCCAGCAGCTCTCAGAGTCTAGTGGCCCACAAGGGCCACACCTCGAAGCAGACATAGTTCCAGCAGGTAGAAAGGCAGAGGGACAGAGAGAGATGAGTCCTTTTCTCTGTACAAAAGACTTATGACATCAAGGAGGTGTCATCATCAGGCCCCGACTTGATTGACAAATTTGATTCCATCCCAGGAGTGTTTAGTTTATTTCTAAAAGCCCAAACATATTCTCATTCAGCAAATATTATCAAGTACCTACCCTATGGCAGGCACGGTGGTGAGAGACAGAGATATAGTCTAAGTGGCTGTCTCTGTGTGGAGTTAATAGACTAGAGGGAAAGGAAAATGCTAGGAAAGTCATCTTGCACACCAAAGGCACCATCACAACGCCCGTGAGTGTGGAAAGAGAAATGTGTATGAATGTGGAGTAGGGTGATTTGCAATAACGACGGAAACCAGATTGTTCTGAGAAGACGCCCTAAGATCCAGTGAGGACTGAAGTAGAGCTGAGAGATGGAGCACAAAAAAGAAGGAATGTCAAGGCAGTTCTACGTTTTGTGTGCCATCACTTAAGATACAGCTGTGGGCCTCTACTCCTGTGGACCGAAGAGGAAGAATCAAATCAGAGAGGCAGAGGAAAACTCAGGGACGGGGTAAAGTTATCGAGCGAGTAACTGGATTCATGGTTCCTGAGAGTTCCAGCAGGAGATTGTGGGGTAATGTCATGGGGCGCTGACAGTAATGGGTCCAAGAATGAAGCACACGTTCTCAAATTGATTGTCATGACGCTTGCACAGCTCTTTTAAGTATATTTAAACCATTGCATCACATGACACATGAATTACATGTTCATAAAGCTGCAAAAGAAACAGCTATAGAATTAACAGCCCCTAGGAACCATAGTCTTATCTAACCTGAGCCCAGAAGAACTAGATGGTGCCTGGCTACCAATACCATCCTTTCTGATCAGGACCATGATAGATGGATCCTGATATAATTAGAGAAAGTCGAACAGAGTTCAGACTTAGTGAACCATTGAGACTTGACTGTCATCCGGAGATATCCTTCAACCGTGAAGCAACATTATTGCTCAAGGCCATCTTTTAGCTTAATATTAGTTCATAAAATAAAAATGATCACCTGTGAGTAATGAGCTCTTTTAAAAATCATCTACGCCAGAGTCCAATGATTTCCACATCTATAGACGGGATAGTCCTCTGCTTCTTTTCACCCTAGGATCTTTCTGCCTCAAGCTCCAGGGAATATTTCCTTCAATCTATTGCAGGTGTGTTTAAGCTAATGTCCAGTTGTAGGAGCTCCATGAAGGATGTGCTTCTTGAAAGGCCAGTGTCTAAAGTCCTGGTTGTATACAATCCATGGCCTGGATCAACCAGGGCTAAATAAAAATGAGGCCAAAAGTGCCTATTTAGGAACATAATACCAACCTTATCCCCCCATTGGGTGGTCTATAGTCTTAATGTTGAGCATTTTTCCAATGGCGGGCTGCCCCACCTGGTTTACCCACCACCAGAAACACATTCACCTGCTCTAAGACAGACATGCTCTCCCACCTCTCACCCCACCTCTCGACTTTCATTTCTGGCAAGGTTAACTAATCACTCTGGCAGGAGTGCCTGTTAATTTGGTGTAGCTGTAGAACTGTATTACTGGCAGGAACTCATTTGGTCTTCTACCTCTCCCCACAGCATGGCAAACTTACCCAGGCCAGGCCAGGCCTCCTCCACTGAAGTGGTTTTTAAGATGTACAAACGAGGGGTGTGTGTTAGACTGTGTTGACCCGACAAACAAATCCAGGGACACTCATATGTATAAGAAAGAGCTTTAAGTCAAAGAGTAAATTATATATTAAGTAAACATCCAAGCCTAGTCCAGATCAAGTCCATAAGTCTGATAGTAGCCCTTAAGTCCCATACTAGTTAATAAATCCCTAAAGAGGGAGGACGTTCCCAAAATTATCCTCATTGAAAAGGTCACGCCTACAAGGAGGCATATCAGGCTGTGACCTGATTGACAGGTGAGACTCCATCCCTACACCCAATTTATCCAGTTGACATGAAATCACTGTATGTAACTACCATAAGTGGTATCCCTGGTGCTTACACATTAGGCTACAAACCATAAAGCCAACAGTTCAAAACCACTAGCCGCTCTGCGTTCAACACCTGTAAAGAGTTACAATCTTAGAAAGTCAAAGGGTCAGTTCTACCCTGCCCTACAGTGTTATGAGTTGGAATCGACTGGATGGAAGTGAGTTTGATTTTGTGCTTGTTGGTTTTTTAAAGATACAGTTCATGAGCAGTAGCCAGGACATTATCTCATTGCCTGGGAATCCAGAAAAGAAGGTTAGATGACCTGAGAGCAGAAGCCTGCCTTAAACTAATAGTAGTGATCCTATACAATATTTGTCCTTTTGAGATGGACTAATTTCATTCAGCATAGTGGATTCCAACTTCATCCATGGAATGAGGTGTTTCATGATTTCATCACTGTTTTTTTTGGAATGTATAATCTTCCATTGTGCGCATGTACCCAGATTTCCTTTATCCATTTTCCTACTAATGGGTATTTGGGCTGTTTTCTGCCTCTTGCTCTCTTGTGAACTGTGCTGCAATGGACACGGGAGATAATATACTTCTCTTTATGTTGTGCCTCTTAATTTAGTGTATATGCCTAGTAAAGGAATTGCTGGGATTTATTTTTCCAGTTGCTTTAGGTAGCACCATATCACTTTCCATGATGGTTATACATGTTTACAAACCCACCAGCGGTTCTAATCTCTCTGCACCCTCTCCATAATTAGTTGCTTTCTGTATATTTTTAAAATTGGGCTATCACTGTAAGTGTAAGGTGTTATCTCATTGTAGTTTTGATGTGCATCTCCCAGATGGCTAGTGATTGTGAGCAAAGTTTTCATTTGTTTGTTAGCCATTTGAGTGTCACTTTTGATCAACTGTCTGGTTCATGTCTTTTGCCCACCTTTTAATTGGATCATTTGTTTCCTTCTTATTGAGGTGTTGAATAATTCTGTAGATTTTGATCTTTAGACACTAGCTCATTATATTATTGCTAAATATATTTTCCCAATCCATGGGCTCATGTTTTACTCTTTTGATGAAGTGTCTGATAGGCATGAGTGTTTTATTTTCAGTAGGTCCCAGTTATCTATTTTATCTTGCACCATGTGTGCTTCCCTGATTATACTTGGTAGCTTGTGAGTGCCTTACCTTAGGGCCCTTATATTTCCCCCAATTTTCTCATTGGTGATCCTTATAATGCTGGCATCTCTATTTAGGTCTCTAATCCATCGTGGGGTTCATTTTTGTGCATGGGCTGAGATATGGGTCCTGTTTCATTATTCCAAAGATAGAGATCCAAATTTTGCAAAACCATTTATTGAAGAGACAGTCCCAAACACATTTGATATTTGTTGAAAATCAGTTGACTGTAGACGGATGCATTTACTTCTGAGTTTTCTATTCTGTTTCATTGGTCTACCAATGGAATTCTGTTCCATCGGTCTACCATTGTAACAATTGGTCTACCATTGTACCAATATCAGGCTGTTTTGACCGCTGTGGCTATGTAACGGGTTTTCAGGTCAGGTTCTGTGTTGTTGTTTTTCAATATAGGATTGGTTTGTTTTGCTTTCTTCTTCATATGAAGTTAGTAATTAGTTTTTCCATTTGTTTAAAGAATGAATCGTGATCTGGATTGGAATTCCATTATATTTTAGATTACTTTAGGTACTATTGCCAGCACTATATCAAGTCTTCCTATCCATGAACATGGGATATTCTTCCATTTATGTAGGTCTCTTCTGGTTTCTTTTTATAGTGTTCCGTAATTTTCTTTGTATGGGTCCTTTGTTTCTTTGGTTAGTTTTATTTCTAAGCATTTCATCTTTTATGTGATTATTGTAAATGGTATTGTTTTCTTGTTGTCTATTTGGAAAACTCTTTTCCAGGATACAGGAATCCAATTGAGTTCTGCTTGTTAATCTTGTATCTTGTTACTTTACAGGATCCTTTGATTATTTCCAACAATCTTTTTTGTGAAGTCTTCTTTGGGGGTTCTCTTTATATAATATCATATCATCTGCAAATGGTCAGAGTTTCACTTCTTGGTTACGAAATTGTATTTTCTTGATTTATTTTTGTTGTCTCCTTGTTCTGGCTAAGACTTCAAGCATGGTGTTAAGGAAGAGTGACAATAGGGGAAATCCTTGTCTGGTTCCCCATCTCAGGGGAAATGCTTAAAATTTTCCCTGCTTGAGCATGATGTGCGCCATTGCTTTTTCATACATGGCCTTTACTGTGTCAAGGTATTTCCCTTCTTTTCCTGTTTGTTTTTTTGAGTGTGTGTTTTAAGTCAGAATTGGGTGTTGGATATTGTCAAATGCCTTTTCTCCATCTATTGATAGGATCATGTGGTTTTTTTGTTCTTTGTCTTGTCTATATGGTGGATTACTTTTATTGTGTTTCTAATGTTGAACCATCCTTGCATCCATGGTATGAATCTTACTTGATCATGGTGAATTAAAAAAATGTTGGTTTCTATTGGGCAGAATTTTGTTGGGAATTTCCCCATCTCTACTCATACGGGATATTGGTCTGTAGTGTTATACAGTTTAGGGGGTCTGTCTTGGTTTTGGCATTAGAGTTATGCTTTCGTAAATTTGGGAATTTATTGTGCTTTTCTATATTCTGAAATAGTCTCTGTAGTGTGAGTGACAGTGTTCTTCATGGAATACTTGGTAGAATCCCCATGAAGTCATCTGGCCTTGGTGTGAGTGACAGTGTTCTTCATGGAATACTTGGTGGAATTCCCCGTGAAGTCATCTGGTCTTGGTGTAAGTGACAGTGTTCTTCATGGAATACTTGGTGGAATTCCCCATGAAGTCATCTGGCCTTGGTGTGAGTGACAGTGTTCTTCATTGAATACTTGGTAGAATCCCCGTGAAGTCATCTGGTCTTGGTGTGAGTGGCAGTGTTCTTCATGGAATACTTGGTGGAATCCCCCGTGAAGTCATCTGGTCTTGGTGTGAGTGACAGTGTTCTTCATGGAATACTTGGTGGAATCCCCCGTGAAGTCATCTGGTCTTGGTGTGAGTGACAGTGTTCTTCATGGAATACTTGGTGGAATCCCCCGTGAAGTCATCTGGCCTTGGGCATTTCTAAGTTGGAGCTTTGTTTATTACCTTCTTTATTTCTTCTTTTGTTATGAGCCTGGCCAGGCTTACTACATCTGTCTATGTTAATTTGTGTAGCTAGTGTATTTATAGGTATCTGTCTATTTCTTCTGGGTTATTGAATTTGTTGGAATATAGTAATTGATTGTAGTATGCTATCCTTCTTATTTCATTTGGATCTATTATAATGTGGCCATTTTGCTCTCGAATTCTAGATATTTGCATCTTCTCTTTATTTTCCTTTGTGAAATTTGCCTTCTTAATTTTGTTAACCCTTTCAAAGAGGCAACTTCTGGCCTTGTTAATATTTTCCTCTTGTTTTTCTGTTTACAGTTAGTTTCTTTCTGCTCTTATCTATAATGTTTTCATTTTTCGTTGAAGGGCTTATGTTATCGCTCTTGTTCAAGTGATTGGGGTTTTCTGTTAAAGGTATTGATTTTGGATTTCTATTCTTTTTTTTATGTGTGTGTTGGTTGCTATGAATTGCCCTCTGATGACTATTTTTTGTGTCCCAAAGATTTGGTTATATTATGCTATCATTATCATTTTATTTTTTCATAAATTAAAAAAATTTATCTCTTATTTTGTGGTAGTTGGACAATTTTATGTCAATTTGATAAAATAATGAAGGGGTGGATTCTTTTTTTCTTTTTTCTTTTTACCCTAACCCTAACCCTGACCCTGACCCTAACCCTAACCCTAGGGGTGGATTCTAACCTTCAATCGGGTCACACAGCCTGATGATCCTTCCTTGTAGGCGTAGCCTTCTCATAAGCAATTTGGCAACTTCACATTCCTGGTGATATGAAACATGGAAGCCAGAGCCAGAGATGCAGCCAATGGCATTGAATCCACAGGACAGCCTACCCACCAGCCTGTGATTTTCCTGAATTCAGCATCATTGTGTATGCTGCATGAGTCTGAAGAGGAATTCATGTGTGAGTCTGAAGATGAATATCGGACTTATGGGTTAATATTGAACTTATGAACTTGATCTGGATTGGGCTGGGATGTTTTATTGATGCATAATTACTTCTTGATATAAAGTCTCTCTTACATACATATATGTCTCTGGATTTGTTTCTCTAGTCAACCCAGACTAACATATTTGATCTATTATCCAGTCATTTTTAAGTGATATGTTTTTAAGTCTCCCATGTGCTTGTCTTTATGTTCTTGTTGTTCCTATTGTTAATTTCTAGTTTTATAGCACTGTTATCTGAGAAGATGGATTGTAGGATCTCAGTATTTTAAAATTTGTTAGCACTTGCTTTGTGGTCTACAGTGCTGTCTATCCCTGAGAATGTTCTTTGTGCACTGAAGAAGAATGTATACTAAGTCTTTGTTGGTATGTTTTGGGGGTCCAGTTGGTTGATTGTGTTATTTAGCATCTTAGTCTTTACTGATTTTCTTTCTTGGTAGTCTTTCAGGGTGGTGTACTGAAATTTCCTACTATTAATGTTGAGCTACCTATATCTGTTCAATTTTGTGAGGGCTTGATTCATATATTTTGAGCGCCTTTCATTGGGTGCATATATTTATTATGCTTATATATTCTTGGTCTATTGTTTCTTTAATCGTATGTAGTGTTCATTCTTGTCTCTTATTATGTTATTTGCCATCAAGTCTACTTTTTAAAAGATTGACATTGCCACATATGCTTTTTAAAATTTCCATTTTCTCAATATGTTTTGAATTTTGTCTCTTTTTGTCTTAGAGTCTAAGGTATGTTTCTTCTAAGCAGCATATTGATAATTCTTATTTTTTATTCAAACTGCTACTTTCTGTCTCTTGACTAGTACACTTAAAGCATCAACCTTCAAATATATTATTGATATATGTGGATTTGTTGCTGTCATTTTGATTTGTGTTTGCGTGTGTGATGTAGTAATGTCTCTGTTTTTCTTATATTTCTGTGCTGTTTTGGATAGTACTTTGTGTGTGTTGATTTTTGTGAGGAATTTTCTCAGGTTTGTCTGCTGCTATTGCAAATTCTTTGGCTACAGTACTCCATTTAGTATTTTTTTGTAATCATGATCCTGTCTTTACAAATTCTTTTAATTTCCTTGTCTTGGAATATTTTTATTTCTCCTGCACAATTGAGTAATAATTTTACTGGATACAAGATTCTTGCTTGTAAGTTTTTTTCCTTCCAGATTTTATATATGTCGCTCCATTGTCTTCTTGCAGGAGCCCTGCTTGTGTAGTGATTATGCATTTAGCTGCTACCTGCAATGTCGGCAAATACCAGCCACTCCATTGGAAATAGATAGGTCTTTCAGCTCCCATAAAGAATTATAGTCTCAGGAACTCACAGGGGCAAAACTGTGAATTCGATTATTTTCCTTATTTTTCTTTCTTTCTTTATTTATTTTTAGATTATTTTCTTGCCTACATGATTTCTACTAAAAAATATGAGCTATTCTAATTGTTTCCTCTTAGTATTTAACTGTCCTTTATTCTGTAGCTGGTCTCAGAATTCTTTCCTGGTCTTTGATATTGGAGAGTTTGACTAGATTGTGTCAAACTGTTTGCCTTTTGGGGATCTATCTTGATTAAGAAGACAGTTACCTTCTTATTTTGATTTTTATGCAGTTAAGAAAAATTTCTGACAGGATCTCTTGGACTATTCTCTCTGTGGACTTTCTTATTTATTTTTTTCTGAGAATCCTATATAATGCATAAGTTGTTCCTATTGATTGTGTCCCGCATTGTTCTTAGGCTTTATTCTGTCTCCTTTCCTTTTTATTGTTCTTCTGATAAATAGAGTCAAAAGATTTGTCTGTAATCTCACTAATTTGGGTTTCCATCTGTTCAATTCCATTTCTCTGTTCTTTTATAGTGTGTAATTCTCTTATCTTAGTACTTGACTTCTGGGTTTCTGTTTGGAATTTTTCTTGTAAAACTTTTAGTGATATTTCTAACTTTTTTGTTCTTTTTTTCCTTTCAGTCTCTTTCTTCATCTGTTTAATGTACACAATTGTTCTTTTTCTGAATTATTTTTGTGATAACGCCATAACCTCTTCAACTTCAGCCATTTATTTCAGGTCTGGATGTTTTTCACTTATTTGTTCCTGTTTCTCTCTCTCTCTCTCTCTCTCTCTCTCTCTCTCTCTCTCTCTCTCTCTCTCATTACCATTTTCTGTAGCTGTTAGGGGTGGCAAGGAGGATGGATTGTTTGGGAGTAGTTAACTCCATTGAGTATTATAGTAGAGGAATAATAGACACTTCAGAACAGATAATGAGAGAAAAGAGGCAGAATAAGGGAAAGGGCAAGATGTTAAAAGTGGAATGGAAAGTAATAGAAAAGGGGATCAGGTAGCACTAATTTAATAATTGTAAAAATAGTGAAAAATATTTTTCTTAGTTTGAAAGTGTGAAAGACAGTAATTTTAATTGAAAAAAAAAAAAGCTTTTTTAAGAAAAGAAAGAATGAGAAGGAAGAAGAATCACCAAGGGCTGTTGGTGTTTGATTTGGGTCTAAGCTCTGCCCAGGAGCATTCGAATTAGCATGGGCAAGAGAAAGACATGCTTCCAGAAGATGGATGGAAAGTCTCTGTACATTCAGGACCTGTTGGTGGAAGCATCAGGAGCAAGGATCCTTTGAGCACTTGCCATAAAGGCCTAGGGGTGAATGACCTCCTCCAGTTGGGTGCCTGGAGTGGCTGGAATAGGGTTAAGCTGGACAGTGGCCTATAGGCAGAAGGTGGAGTGTAGCAGTAGGAGTTGAGGATAGTTTGGGAGGTAGAGTGGTTTCCCTTGTCCTGGGCTGAGAGTGTGGCCTTTCATTAGGCAGTGGATGCTGAGAAGACAGCAGTTAGCAGAACCAGGTGCTTTTTACCCCAAAGAAGCAGAGCTCAAGCGGTCTATGTTGGATGGGGTAGGACTTACACACTGCTCAAGGGTTGGTGAACTATGAGAGGGGATGGGCAGGAGAGGGCTACACGAGGTACCTTCTCGGGGGAAACATTATCTCTTGGGATGGCTAGGGTGGACGGGTGAGACAGGCATTTTAACAGGGAAGGCTGTTGCTCTAGATGGCCTGGGCAATGGGGTTCTGGCTGGGCGATGGGGTCATGAGGGCACTGGGGTGCTCAGGTCAGTCTGCTCTTTGGCAGGCTCATAAGACAGTGACAGGGGCTTTCGAGCACAGGGAGTATGACTCTTGAGCCAGCCAAGGGACACTCACCAGCCAGGGATAAGGAGGTTTCATGGCGCGTTGGGGATAGGTGAATGGAGAACACACCATCAGAGAATTTAGGGGGCTATTTAAGCCTGCTGTGAGATCAGCAGCCTTTTCTAGCAAGAGGAAAGGCTACGCACCTCATGAGTTTGTTTACTATTTCCTCCTCCCATGGTCCTGGGGAGGTGGGGTGTGGGTGAGAGACTTGATACTTATCTGTTGAGACAGTCTCTGAAATTGCTTGAACCCCCGTTTTCTTTTTCTTGATGTTTTTCTCCTGATGGCTGGAGTGGGATCCACTCTCCTTGTGATCACTTGGGCATCTTGAACGGGAACCCCCAAGTTTACAGTACATATTCATTTCCCATACAACAATTTGCATACATCCCGTTGTGTGGCAGGAGTTGTGATCCGTCAATGTAGCAGCACTCTTCCCACTTCATGCCTGCCTCTCTGCTTTGCATTTGCCCATCTTCCTGTCTTGTGAACTTTGTTTACAGGCAAACGCTGTCCTGTTTGCTTCCTGTTGTTGATTGTTCTGAGTTGCACTATCCTCTTGGGTGTTACTCTTCATTTTATAGACCTCATTATTGTTTGGCTGAAAAAAACATCCCCATTAGTGGATTCATTTCCGATTTTGAAGGGTGTCTAAGGACCATAGCTTGGGGGATTGCACAGTCTCTACCAGACCAGTAAGTCTGGTCACTTTTATGGATTCTTGCTTTGATAGTGTCCAATGAACGGCAACTCAAGACTGTCATGTATTTACTATTTTTATATACTTTGTCTTTTTATAACATTCTTGGTCCAAAAGGCCTAGTTTTGCCTTTGTGAGTGAGCATTATTCAAAGGTTTTTTTTTCCTATTTCCAACCCTCATTATTTGTGAAAATGTCCAGTCACCTACCTGCTAATCTTTAGAAATCAACAATCCATGTAGTTTGGTCTAAAAAGCTGCCCTATGCATGTCTACTTTCATTTTTTAGACTGTGCTTTAAATTCTATAGCATTGGCTAAGTTAATTATAATACCAATAGAATCACCATATGTCACATGAGGATGAGTTATAATGCTCGCCAATAAAATGATAACGATGTCTCTAAAGTGAACTAGGGACATATAAATATATAAACCATAGGTATATGAATGGATTTTTAGCTTGCACTAAATTGTAGCCCAAATGTAAGAACAATTGTTTCTTATGACATGACCCTGCCCAATACTTGCCCTCATGAAGAGATCACTGACAATATGGGTGATCACAACAAAGTGTGATGAGGAAAGCAGACAGTACTCGATTAACTGAAAGAATAGTATCTGGGGTCTTAAAGGCTTACCTTAAAATAAACAACAATCTAAGTGAGGCATCAACTAAGTCCACATGAACACCCATCTGTATGAGTCAAGGACTGTAAACAATAAAATCCAAAGAAGGAGGAGGGAAAGGCATAAAAGCAGAAAGATGTGGATGACAGTGGAAGCCCCAAAACTTTTTGTGGGGTTCCACAAGGGGATTAAGCTTCTGGTAAATCCCCTCAGACCATGTACCAGGAATGGGAAGGACCTTGTCAGAAAATAGAGTGGGAGCATTGTAGGGTGGATCACTGTAGTTGTAATTCTGTTAAAAGGTGGCACGTTGTCTTATGATCTCATTCTTGATCCAGTGTATACTTGTTCTATTTTGAGTGAAGTTTTTCTTCATTTTATTCTGTTGTTGTTTGTTTGTATTTTGTATGTTTTTCTGTATATGATATCCAAGATCAGTAAACCTAAAGAAATAACAACCGGATTAGTAGTTTCCTATGAACATGTTGAAGGAGGTTGGTTGGAAATGGGGAGTTAATAACAAGTAAAGGAAGAAGAAATGACCACTACTACTTGATTGTGGTGGTGAATACATGACTTTATTGAATATGATTGAATTATTGAAATGTATATGTGAATTATATGTCAATAACACTGTTTAAAAATTATCTATATGAGACCAAGGGTCAAAAAAGCACTCTAAAACAGTGAAGAGAAGGTAAGGGGAAATTGAACTCAGAATACTAGACATGGTACAACAGAGTGAATGAGAAAGATAACACATGGAGATTTTAGATCGTTAAGGGAGCAGAGAATATCATCTTTCTCCTGTGAGAAGACTGGGGTTCTAACCACTGATCTGGCAGTTAGCCGCTCAGTGCATAGCCCACTGTCTCACTAGGGTCAGGAGCACAGGAAAGGGTAAGAGCTGGTGCTGTGGCTGAGTGCAGAGAGAGTGAAGTTGCAGTTCCATGGTTGGGATTTTCCAGCTGGAACAGAGAAGATTGGAGTCGAGTATATCAGATGAGGAGCAGGCATTCACAAGAAAGCCTAAGAAGGGAAGTGGATCATGACCTCTCAGGGTAGCAGGCCTGAAGGCAGAATCAGATATCATTGTTTTTTTTTTTTAAGTAGAGAGAAGTTGTGGCAGTTATATAATCTAGTGTCAGTTTAAGAGAGTTACAAGTGAAGGGGTGGAGTCTGGCCTGCCAATCAAGATATAACCAATGAGGAGAAGTCCTGAGAATTCTGGGAATTTCTGTATTTCCTCCTTGGAGGTGGAAGACACACACTCTCTCTATTCACTCCTTTGGAGACACTCTACTGAAAAGGCACATGGTGCTATGCCCTGGGAACTGGAGAAGCCACATGGACCTATCCTGGTGTAGCCCAGAAGTTGGAGAAACCACGTGGAGACCCTTGACAGTGCTGAGATGCTTACAATGCCATGGGATCCAAGGACTTTCTACCCACTGGCCTGTGATTGTCCTGCATTTGGCGTCATTGCATGTGTTGCATGAGTCTGAAGAGGACTTTATAGATTGGTATCAGACATATGGTCTAATATCGGCCTTATGGGCTTGGACTGGACTGGGCTAGGATGTTTCCCAAATATTCGACAGCTCTTGTATATAAACCTCGTTCTTATATGCATATGAGCGTCTATGGATTTGTTTCTCTAGTCTACCCAGACTAACACAGAAACCCTGGACCTATTTATAGCTACAGAAGAGAGATGATTAAGTTCATGAGAGGGAAAAGATATACAAATAGAGGTATGATAGATTTTATGTTAATTTGTACTTGTAGAGGGGTGAAGCCCAATCTGTCAATCAGCTCACAGTCTGATGATGACTCCTGAGAGAGGTGACCTTTTCTCTATCTACCCCTTCATGTTCCTGCTTGCTGGGACTCTGTGCCTGCCTCCAGATGTGGTCCCACATGCGTCGCCTGACCCTGAGAGCTATTGGTGCTCTGCCATCTCTCTACCAACCACAGATCCATGATATTCTGCATGCTCTGGCCTATGGTATCCCTGCACCCTGTTTTACCTTTATGTTTCATTGACCTGCAGCTATATGAGTCTGAAGAGGCTCTGGGTAGCATCAGACATCCATGGACTTAGTTGGATTGGGCTGGAATGCCTTCTTGATATAATATTACTTCTAGATATATAGTGCGTCTTTATGCATATGTAAGTGTCACTAATTTTATCTCTCTAGACAACTCAGGCTAACCCAGTAGGCCAGGATTGGGACGTTTATTTCTCTGAGATGAGAAGGATAAGGAGAAGTGCAGGGGGAAAAGAGTGATGAGACTAGAGGATAATTGAAGAAAGACTTTGGAAAAACTCAAGATTGCGTCAAGTGGATGGCGGTGAAGTCATGGAGAGTGAGGACCGCAGCAGGAACAGGCCGGCCTCGCTGCCTTCCAGCCACAGATCCTGCTAGGAACCTGGGAAATATGATGCTGGCTCTTGCTAAATAATTGATGTGGCTCTCACTGCCGTCTCTACACTTCTGGGACTCAATTTCTCAATTGGCCCCAAAGAGTCTAAGAGAGAAATCATTTCCTCCTTCTGCAATTCCCAGTCTTAGAGAATTACTTGTCTGAAGAGAACAAAAGATTTCCAATTGCCAGATGATCCTTGTCACCCAGAAATGACTTCATCTTGGAGAACTAATTCAAAACACAAATCAGTACAAGAGAGACCTCTTATCTCCAATGTAATTTAAAGAGCATATTTATTAAGTCTTAAATAGGACAAAGACATATCATTGGGATAAGGGAGACCATTAGCACAAGGTCAACATGGCATCTAAGTGTTTACCAACATACAGAATTTTACAAAGGAAACTGTCAGAAAAGCACGATAGGTAGCGGATCAATACGTCATAGATTCAGGTGAGAATACAGACGTGGGCAAAGAACTATTATTGGGACACATGCATTATGCTAGACAGAGGAGTTTACAAGGTTGGTCCAAGGCCTTTTGACCACGCCAGGCAGGGAAAGACTCATAACTATGTGACCCACAATACAGTGATCTCCATTAAGGACACATCCAGGAAGCCTCTCCGGGAGACTGCCTCTCCCTGGGCTAGTGGGCAAGAAAGTGGAAGAAATCCACTTTCCAATGCACTTGGCCTGAGGGCAAGATCATTCACATTCCTGGCCAATGATCAGCAGGAATTCAATGAAGGCTTAGGCCACAGGGAAACTCTGTGAATGGATTTTGGGGTTTCGCTATCATCCATAGCCTTCTGCAAATGGATGCTCAGAATACAGTCTCTACTACAGTACACATACTCAGCTGTAGACAGAGATTCTCAACATAGAACATTGTTACAAACGCAAAGTGACTGTACAACAGAGTGAAACATTGCCCAGTCCTGCATCATCCTCCCAATTGCTTTTATATTTGAGCCCAATATTGAGGTTATCATGTTTCACTGACTTTCTCATGGACCATCTACTTTACCAAGTATGACGTTCTTCAAGGACGAGTCCCAAGTAAAGGAAATGGAGTTTTGTCATCATGAATTAGGAGGAGCTATCTAGCTGTACTTCTCTCAAAATAAAATAGTGATTAAAAAAACACCAAACAAAAACTGCTGTCAGAGGTCCACAATTTCTTCCTGGAGTTAGGACCCATATTTCCAGCTCTGCTCCAGAGACCGAGTAGAGAATAAGCGTATAACTCTATAGCAAAAGCCTTTAGTCAGAGATAAGAGAGGTCTGATTTTGTGGAATGTCCTCACCAGTTTTTGTTTGTTTCCTTTTTTTGGTTGTTTGGCTTCCTCTTTCATCCCCTGAAGCCATCTTTTTTTCCAAACCTTTTTATTGGGATCTAATACAAGCAGTTCAATCACATCAAGCAGTATTGTATAATTGGTACCGAAATCAGTGTCAAAACATTCGCTTCCTTCTCGATCCCCTTGATATCATCTCCCTTTACCCCCCTTCCCCTCCTCCACTCTACCCCAGGAACCCTTAGATTACTTACTGTCTCTATAGCAGCAGTTCTCAACCTGTGGGGGGTCGAATGACCTTTTCACAGGGGTCGTCTAAGTCCATCAGAAAACACATATTTTGGATAGTCTTAGGAAATGAGACACTGCCCCTCTTCTCTGCCTCCAGGCAGGTTTGCCCACATGCAGATATGCCCACATAGGAGAACCTGGCGTGAAGACTGTTACCCATGCTACACCATGCTTCAAGACAAAATTTCATTTATTTGTAAATAGAAATAAATATTTCACAATATATAATTATATATTGTTTTTGTGGCGAATCACTGTGCTTCAATTATGTTCAATTTTTAACAACAAAAATACATCCTGCATATCAGATGTTTACCCTATGATCATAACAGTAGCAAAATTACAGTTCTGAAGTAGCAAGGAAAATAATTTTATGGTTGGCGGTCACCACAATATGAGGAACAGCTTTAAAGGGTCATGTCATTAGGAATGTTGAGAACCACTTCTCTATCAGGTCATTAATCCTGGGTTTCAGTTACTGAAAAACAGCAAAACATGTAACAAAAATTCAGGAGGTTTATCCCCAATGGTAAAATACCTCTGAGATTAAACCCCAATATCGAAGAAAAAAAAACCCCCACTAAATTAGGGCCAACAAGGAATCCACTGATAAAGTTTTGACTGTTCCATCATTTTGATCTCCTATCATCATCTCTCCAAGTTTGCATCCAGTTTCTTCCCATCCCTTCATTGTGGATAGAGGGAAATCACTGGAGGCTTATTTCCTGTGTAGATTTTTCAATTCTACACTGTCATCCATAGCCTGCTACAGAGCAGAATCTCACAATTTAGGTTCTGATACTATTTCCCCCGCCCTTTGGCTTTGGATTATATTATTTATAACCCTTTAGTCACGGATATTTGCGTGGACTTCATCCATGTGGACCTTATTGACATCTCACTTAGATGTCTGCTTGTTTGGAAGCAAGCCTTTAGGATGCTACTTTATTTGATAGCCAGGTACCATATAATTTCTTCACCACATTTTGCTACCACATGCATATCTTCTGTGTCCACTGCCTGAAAGTGAGTATCAAGCAGACCCAGGATGTAAGAACTAATTGTTCTTAAATTGGAACTAGGATTTAGTGTAAGTCCAAAACCTACTCCTAGATGTGTGTGTGTGTGTGTGTGTGTGTTTTATCTGACTTTTGCTCCTTTTACAGACATTAATCTACGGTAGAGAGTCTTATCTATCATCTCTCTGGAGCAAAAGGATCTTCTGTTTGTATTGTCATTGATTATCCCCTGGTATTTATTTTGCAAACATTGTTGAGAGAGGGATATTGGGCCAATGCATGAAGTCATCTTAAAAAATTTGTTTTCTCTACTTTTTATCAAATATTTCAAAGAAACTTCCCCCAGGATTCAGTTGCTTCAGTCTTTCACCATTTCTGTCTCATAGCTCCTCATTCCAAGCCAACTGTTTCTTGGGTCTTAAACATGAGTGTGTACCCGCACACACACACACACGTATGTGTGTTAATTGACTGGAGTGTTAATTGGTTGCTGTCAAGTCAGCCTGAGCTCATGGCAACCCAGTATCCAATGGAGCCAAATATTGCTGGCTTCTACGCCATCCCCACAATCAGTTGTAGATCAGCTGATGCTCTGTTTTGAACCATAGAGTTTTCATTGGCTGGTTTTCAGAAGTTGATCCCCAGGCTTTACATTTTAGTTTGAAGCACCTCATAAACCTGTTGGGAATAAAAGCAACACACAGCAACCACTGACAAGACAGGTGAGGCTGCACAGGAGGTGCTTTGGCTGGGAATCAGACCTGGGTCTCCCGCGTGGAAGCCGAGAACTGTGCCCTCAAACTACATGTAGGGGATCCCGGGAGTCACAGTTAACTGGTGGACTCTGTTAGTTGGTTTGTTTGGGATAAGCAGCACATTGTCAACGCAACTAATTTTCTCATTTATTTTTTATGACAGCACCCATAAAAGGGGTGATATAGGAACATCTTGCTATCTTCTGGCTCTGATAGAGTATACAGGGATGAACATTACACACCTCTTCAACGCAGATAATGTATGAGCCCCATAAATAACTAAACATGTTCCTATTTCAATATTCCTTCTAATTTTAGGTTGTCTATATTGGTTATTTAGTTGTGTATTTGGAGGAGAAATTTATTACTCTTTTCTGGTTAGGGAATTTATACCTTGTTGGGAAAATGTACCCAGACTTACTTCCAAGCTGAGCCAGATCCCAAGACTGAACTGTTTGCAAATGAAGAGATGAAAGAGAGAGTTTGTAAAAGGTGCAGGGACCCGCGAGAGGAAACATACTTTCAACTGTTTGAAAGTTCTTGTTGACGTTAGCAGGTGGGCTTTGATGAGGAGTGTTCAGAAATGTACAGCTTTAACATGAACTCTATGCTGCAGGACTTGACGTATATTTTACAGTCAAGAGGGTTTAAACTTGCCTGTGATTTGCAACTCTTTATGCATCAGTTTCAGCTTCCCATTAAAGTATTTTTGAAGACAAAGTAAGATTAAAACTAAGCCTGACAAACAACCCAGGCAGGAATGTGGAGTAAATTCATGGAGCCTGAGGGAGACCAACCAACCAGGTTTATCCCTCAGGGCAAACTCTTCATGAATTACATTCCCACTGAAACAATGGGAGGGAGATGGTTCATATCTTACTCCATTCTCTGAGCTCAGGGAAGCAACTATGTACTGTATACGTTTAGGCTTTGATGATTATTAAATAAAGAACTTCTGGAGGTGGGAGGAAGGAGGTAGAGGGACTAGCCATGGTGGGCGATGATGCTGTGAGTGGGTGGGAGGAGAGTGTCTTAGGGCAGTGCATTCTGGGAATTGTGGTTTCTAAGCACTTGGTTAATTTAAGGCATCAGTGTGTTTAGTCCAAGGGCAGAGAGATAAATCTACCTTAATACCTTGGGAGTGTCTTAGATGAGTGCCAGCTACACAGTGATTCGGCCAGGAGCTCTGCACAGAAGCCTGCGCTCCACCTGCGGAGCCGAGAAAGGATTCGACTGAAGTAGGCAGTGAATGGGGCCAAGAGGAATTAAAGAAAACATTCTTATCTCTTATAAATCTAGTGTCTTGAAAAACAAAACAAAACTCAGAACTATGTTCATAGTTAAATATGCATGAAAAGTAAATAAGAATTCAACATTGAGATTATGGAAAACACTAGAAATTTAGACAGGCATACCTTTTTCTAAAAAAGAGTTTCACTAGCATTTCATCCACATGTCATAAAATTCAATAATTCAATCGTATCAAGGAGATACCACCACATTCAATCTTGTACTCACTGTTATTCACATAATTATTTGTTTTCTAATTGTGACAAACATATACATAACAAAACAATCTCCAATCCCACAGCTTCTATATGTATATTTCAATGCCATCGATTATACTCTTCATGTTGTACAGCCATTATTGATCTCCTTTTCCAAATGACTCCACCACCATGAACATAAACTCAATGCTCCCTAAGCAGCAACTCTTTCTCCGTCACCCAGGCGTACCTCCCTTTATTGTGCTTTGCTTTACATTGTACTTCACAGATAATGTTTGTTTGCTTTTTACAAAGGAAGGCTTGTGGCAATCCTATGATGGACGAGTCTGCTGAAACCAGCACATGCTTTTCCAATAGCATTTGCCTACTTCGTGTCTCTGTGTCGCATTTGGACAATTCTCACAATGTCTCAAACTTTTCCATGATGCTATTGCATGAGGACTTTATGAACATAACTTTGCACCGGGAAAACAAATAATTCAAGTGACTGATTTTATTGTGATAATTGCTTTATCGGAGTTTTCTGTAACAAACCTGAAATACCTCTGAAGTACAGCTGTGTAGGCCCAAGATTTGAGATGACATCTACATGTTTTGTTGCTGTTCCTTGTCGTTAAGTGGCTTCCTTGGCTCTGCAGAATAGAACGACTCCATAGGGCTCTCAAGACTGTGACCTTTGGTAAGCAGTTGCCAACCTTGTCTTCTTGCTAGCAGTAAATGTTTAACCATTTGCACCACCCAGGAATTCCTATAGAAATATTGGTGACTTCCAAATGTATATCTCCAATCCAGATTTTTTTCTCTCTCTCCCCAATCCAAGGCTTATATGAGGAATCTTCCAAAAAAATCATGGAAAATGAGAAGTTTGAAGAAACCATGGATATATTTCAAAAGTGCTTGGTACCAAAATAAACTCAGACTATTTTTATATGACCTGTCTAATCAGGATCTAATTTGAGGCACTAAGGTGGATAAGTCACCATTTTGAAAAGAGTCCCTACCAGAGTAACACCCCCACTTGTCTGTCAGTTTGTCCTACTGTGGTGGCTTACATGCTTCTGTGATGCTGAAAGTCATGTCACTGATATTTCAAATACTAGCAGGGTCAACCAAAGGGAACAGATTTCAGTGGCACTTTCAGACTAAGAAGACACTATGAAAAGGCATAAGCTGTCCATTCTGAAGAATTAGCTACTGAACTTTATGAATAGCAGCAGACTATTGTCAGATATCGTACCAGAAGATGAGCTTTCAGGCTGAAAGACACTCAAAATGTGATTGAGGAAGAGCTGCCTCCTGAAAGTAGAGTTGACCATACTGACATGGATGGATAATGCCTTTGGGAATTGATTTCTGATAAGACCCACTCAAAATGAGAGGAAACAACTGCACATCTGTAAGTAATTGGAATTTGGAACGTACAAAGTATGAACTAGTAAAATTAGCAGTCGTTAAAAATGAAATGGAATGCAAAAAGATAAATAGCCTAGGTGTTAGTGAGCTGAAATGGACTGGTATTGGCCATTTTGAATCAGACAGTCATAGTTTACTGTGCTAGGAATGAACACTCAAGAGTAATGGTGTCAGATGCCTCATCAAAAAGACATTTCCCCAAGATATTCTGAATTACAATACTGTCTGTGATAGGAAAGTATTGCATACATAGAAATCCAGTCCATTGAACTATTATTCCAATTCGTGCACCAATTACCTAAGCTAATGATGAAAATATTAAATAATTTTATCAATGTCTTCAGCTTGAAGTTGATGAAACATGGAAGCAAGAGGCATTAATAATTATTGACAATTGGAATGCAAAAATTAGAAACCAAGGGGAAGGAATTGTAGGTGATAAATATGATCTTGGTGATGGAAACAAAATTGGAATCATATAATATAATTTTGCAAGACCAACGACTTCCTCATTACAAGTGTCCTTTACAACAACACAGATTATGACTATATCTGTGATTTCTCTAGCTGGAATACATAGAAATCAAATTGACTATATCTGAGGAAAAAGATGCGGGAGAAGTTCAATATCAGCAGTTAAAGTGAGGGGATGTGCCAGCCATGGAATGAACCATGAATTACAACTATGTAAGTTCAAGGTGAGAACGAAGAATATTAAAACAAGTCTATAAGTGCCAAAATATCATTTGAGTTTTCAGAATATCTAAAGAACAGATTCGATGTATTAGACACAAATATAGAAGATCTGATGAGCTGTGGAGTGACGTCAAGAACATCCTAGATGAAGAGAGCAACAGGTCATTAAAAAGAAAAGATGAAACAGTGTCAGAAAAGACTCTGACCTTGATCTTAATCTTAGAGTACTGAAGGCAAATGAACAAGATGATGAGTTGAACAAGAAAGTTCAAAGAGCAGCTCAAAAAGATAAAGTATTATAAATAAATGTGCAATGATCTAGAGTTAAACAATCAAAATGGGAGAACACACTCAACATGTCTTAAATGGAACGAACTGAAGAAAAATATGCAAACTTGGAGTTGAAATATTGAAAGACCCTATGGGCAGAGTGCTGATGGGTGCAGGAAGCATTAAAAGAAGACGGAAAGAACACCCAGATTTACTGTACCCAAACCAAAACAAAACCACAAGAAAAAATTTAGTCAACATTCAAGTATTTCAAGAGTTATCAAATGATGAAGAACCAAGGTACTAAGGGAGGTTCAAGCTACACTGAAGGCCTTAGTCAAAACAGGAATCCAGGAAAACAACTATTGGGCCAACTGAAGGGAAGAGATCCATAACTGCACCCATCCCAAAGAAAGGTGACCTAACTGAATGTCCAAATTATAGAACAATATCACTGATATCATTTGCAAGTAAAATGTTGCTGAGGATCATTCAACAATGGATTCTGCAGTCCATTGACAGGGAGCTGCTAGAGGTTCAGGCCAGAGCAGAAGAGGGCATGGGACAAGTGATAGCATTGTTGATGTCAAATGGATCTTGGTCAAAGCAGAGAATACTAGAAAGATGTTTACTCGTGTCTTAATAACTATGGAATTAACTGGATCAGTCATAACAAACTATGGATAACCTTGAGAAGAATGGGAATCCAGAACACTTAATTATGCTTATGCAAAACCTGTACATGGACAAAGAGGTAGTTTTGTAAACAGAACTACATGGGTAAAAATCAGGAATGCTATAGGTCAGGCTTGTATCCTCTCATCCAAGTTATTCCATCTATATACCGAGCAAACAGATTAGAGAAGCTGGGCTCTATGAAAAAGCATGGCATCAGGTTTGGTGGCAGGCTTATTAACAACCCTCGATATGCACATGACACAACCTCACTTGTTGAAAGCAAGGAGGACTTGAAGTACTTGCTAATGAAGATCAAGGATTGCAGCCTTCATTGTAGATTGCAACTTAATGTAAGGAAATCTAAAATCCTCCAAGTTGACCAATAAGTACCATCATGATAAACCAAGAAAAGTTTGAAGTCCAGGGTCTCATCTTGCTCGAATTCATAATCAATACTCATGGAACGAGAGTTCAAGAGATGCAATGACACATTGAATTGGGTAAAGAACTCTCTAACATGTTGAAAAGCAAGGATGTGACTTTGAGGAGAAAGGTAACTTAATCCTGACTCAAGCCATGGTGATTTCAAAATCTTCATATACATTAAAAAGTTGGCCATTGAATGAGGAACACTGAGAAGAACCAATGCATTTGAATTATGGTGCTGGTGAAGATATTGAGACTACCACGGACTGTCAGAAGAATAAAAAAAATGTGTTGGCAGTACAACCAGAATGCCCCTTATAGTGGAAGATGATGAAACTTTGTTTCATATACCTTGGGCATGTTGTGAGGTGAGACCAGTCCCTTGAGAAGGACACCATGCTTGGTAAAGTAGAGGGGCAGTGGACAAGAGGAAGAGCCATGACATGATGCATGAGATCAAACACAAGGATTTTGAGGACTGTGCAGGACAATCTGTGTTTTGTCATTGGTACACAGGGTTACGATGAGTTGGAATTGACTTGGGGGCACCTAACAACAACAACATCAGAGTAACAAGAATTCTACTAACATTGAAGCAAGTGTAAACACCAATTTATGGCGCCTTTGATGCTTTATAGAAGCATCCTGTCTTTGGACAGTACGACAAAGCAATCTGTAGTTTACAATTGGATAACTCACTTTAAGAAGGGAAGATATAATGTGGAAGATGAAACACATAGCTGTGGACCATCCACATCAACTTAAGGGGGAAAATTAAACCTTCTGTCTAAATCTAAGAGGACTAGTAAGTCATAGCTAACCCCATAGATACATTAACTGGTTTAATTTACACAAATCTGATGGAAAAAGTAAAGTTGAGCAGATTTTTCTGCTGGATGAAGCCAAAACTGTTGCGCGTAGATCAGTTGCGACAAGAGCAGAACTCTCTATGGGAATTTTAAAGAAGTGGGATCAAGCATTTCTTTGAATAATTGTGACTGGGTATGAAGCACGGTCTTACCAGTATGAAGACATATCGTAATCAAAGCCATGGCTACCAAGAGCTGGAAGTGCTCTAGTCAAAGCGACAATGAACTTGTCAAGAGTAAAGGTCATGGCAACCATTTTTCTCTTTCTGATGCTCAAAGCATTGCTTGTTGACCTTTTGGAAGGTTAAAGAACACCTGCTCATTGTTACTAGTATGTTGAAAAAGTCAGCCAAAGCTATAGCAAATGATTACGGAGATGACTTTATCATGGATTCCCCCTCCATTCCGATAGTGGTTCTGCTCATCAGACAGGGATTGCTTTGCCAGAACTTTGGTAGTGACTCCAAGCATCCGCCTTACTCCCCTGGCTCAGCTCCTCCTGACTTCTTTTTGTTTTTTTAGCTTGAAAAAACCTTCAAAGGGCCCTAGTCTTTTTCTCAGCTCATAATGTGGAAAAGACTACATTAACACGGTTAAATTCCCAGGACCCCCAGGTCCTAAGGAGCGAACTAAAGGTTGATATCATTACTTACAAAACTGACTCGACTGTCATGGAGTTTATATTAAGAAATGGAGTTTTTATTTTTATCTTTTAATTCTTTTTCTCGTAACTGTTTTGAAGTTCTCTGGCATGTGTGCCTACCTAGTCACATCTTCACTTTGGTATCTAATGGACATCTCAAACTCTTTATATCTAAACTTGAACTTTGATACTCTCTTTCCCTAACATCTGCTCTGCCAACAGCTTTCCTCACCTCAGTTGATGGATTCTCCATTCGGTCATCTATTTAGACCTCAAGTAAATAAAACTAAACTTTTTATCTCACATGCAAATCCATTAGCAATCCATTAGGAATCCTATCACTCTGACCTTCAAAACACATTTACAGAAACTGTTGCTACTACATCTACTGCTACCACCCTGATACAAGAATTTCATCTTCTTGATTGGATTATTATATCCGGCTCTTAATCCATTTTCATCCCAGCAGCCAGAAGGGTCATTTTAGAATGGAAGTTAAATTATGGTTTCCTTTATTCAAATATTTTCGATGATATCTTTTTCCATTCGTAGTAAAAGAAAAAAACCAAACCAAGACAAAACAAAGCAGCATCCAACTCCTTCCAACAACCAGTTGCTAACCAGTCAATTCCTACTCGTGGTGGTCCCATGTAGGTCAGAGTAGAACTGTGCTCCACAGGGCTCTCAGTGTCTGAGTTTCCATAGGCCAGACCTTTCTTTGGAAGCACCTCTGGGTGCCGCAAACTCCCAAACTTCTGCTTAGCAACTAAGTGCTTTAAATCTTTGCACTGCCAAGGGCTTCTTCCAATGAGTTAACAGGCCCTTGTACTATCCTCACCCACACGTTCTCCTGCATTTTCTTTCGGACCTTCTAGTCTACTCTTCTTCCTTCCTTGTGATATAAAAATTTCATTCAAATTACTTGTTTCATGTGAAGGCAATAGAAAGAGATTCTCTGAAAGGGATTTGTCAATAATATACGCTCATATAAGTATCTCGAAGACTTATATTTAAAATATCTGAGAAATGATGCAAAAAGAAGACTCAAGGGTGCATGTATTATGATAAAAATGAATGCTTTAATGTGATAAATATTTATATCAAATAAAATTCAACTGTTTAAGTAGTTTAATCTGATTGCCAACCCAAATGTAATCTATAAATAGAATTTTAAAATAACAGTAAATACTGTTAAACATAGTAGATTTGAAACCAAGTTAAATACTTAAGTAAGCTATATGAGCCTGAAGTCTCAAGGTCAACAAAATGCAGCCAGTAAGAAGTGCACAATAGGTAGATGTGAAATAAGCAAATGTGCTAAACTTCTTATCTGGATTAGTATAAGAGGCTTAAAAATGTCATTTCATTCTTGACTGTAAAGGTAAAGAGAAAGAGGTTAAATATAATTTTTCAAAGCATAAATCCAATTCCAACTACGATTAAAAACAGAATATAGTGAAAACATAAAATCAGGAAAACAAAGTTAAGAAGTATATCATTAGAAATCAGATCACAATGGAAAGGATTCTGTGGTTGTTATTGTTAGCTTCTATGGAGTGGCCCCAGACTCACGTGACCCTGTCCATAAATATATTGAAATGCTGCCTTAGACAGTGCCATCCACATGGTTGGCAGTGGATCCATATGGTTTTCATTGGCTGATTCTCAGAAACAGGCTGCCAAGCCTCTTTCCTAGTCTGAAAGCCGATTGGAGGCTTATAAGACGGGTATGCAAGGGTAATCCGGAGAGGGTGGAAGAATAAATTCCATATTTCTCTGCTCTCTTCATGGGTCTTTGTCTCAAAGCTGAGAAAACCTGTGCTATGTGCAGACTGTGGTTCTCAGTGGTTTGGTCAGTTGTCTAGTTGCTGTGATGTGGTGTGATCATGTTCCGTAAAGTGATTCAATGCAATATAAGCAACGTAAAGTGTGTTCTTCCTCTAGACTACAGAGAGAGAAGTCAGCAGAGCGCTCTTTCTGTCATCTGACCTACAGTTCTCGGCGGAGGGGCGCGGGGCACCTACAGAAATCTCCTGTCTATTTCCTGACCTACGGATTTTGGACTTTCCAGTTTTCACGATTCTGTGGGCCTATTTCTCTTAAGGAAATAGTTGTTAGGTGTCATGGCGTCGGTTCTGACCCATAGTGACCTTATTATGCACAACAGAACGAAACACCGCCTGATCCTTCCCCATCCTCACTACTGTCCCTTCGCTTTAGCCCATTGTTGCAGCCACAGTGTCAATCCATCTTCTGCAGGGCCTTCCTCTCATTTGCTCCCCTTCTACTTTACAAACATGATGCCCTTCGCCAGGGACTGGTCTCTGCTGACATGTCCAAAGTACACGAGACCAAGTCTTACTTTCCTTGCCTCTAAGGAGCACTCTGGCCGTATTTCTTCCAAGACAGTTTGATTTGTCCTTTTAGTAATTCCTGGTACATTCAATATTCTTCTCCAGCCCCACTTCAATCTTCTTTATTCAATATCCAACTTATTAAGAAACTAGTGTGCGTGTATCTATTTAGATAAAAAGACTATTAATTGAACACAAATGCATGCATATTATGTTTTTGCAAATTGCGAACCCCTTCATCTATTGGTTTACTGTGCATGATATGCCATGTGTGTTTTATGTGCATGCATGCTTTTATATGCGCAGGCAGATGTGAAAAATATATAGCACAGTTATCCAAATAATGTGCACATTTTTGTCTACCGTGCCTTCCCCTTGTAATGTATTTCTTTGTGTGTGTTACATTAATTTATTTTGTGTCAACATGTACAAAGAAAATTAAAGCAGGGTATGAATGAAAATGCCTTGTGTGAGGAGGGCAGGGTTTGCAAAAACTACAATTGAACAGAAATCCCCCCCAAAACAGATAACACATGTTTCCTGACCTGATACCCTAAGACACTACGGAGCTGCCCAAGGCCATACAGCCATACAGCAAGCAACTGCCCAAGGCCATACAGCAAGCAACTCACTGCCGTAGAGTCAATGCTAACTCACAGACACCTTATAGGACAGTGGTTCTCAACCTTCCTAATGCCGCCACCCTTTAATACTGTTCCTCATGTGGTGGTGACCCCAGCCATAAAGTTATTTTGTTGCAACTTCATAACTGTATTTTTGCTACTGCTACGAATTGGCTGACGCCTGTGAAAGGGTCATTTGCCCCTCCAAGGGGTCACGACCCACAGGTTGAGAACTACTGCTATAGGATGTGGTAGAATTGCCCCTGTGGGCTGCCAAGACTGTACCTCTCCATGGGAGTAGGAAGCCCATCTTTCTCCTGCACAGCAGCCGTCGGTTTCAAGCTGCTGGCCTTGTGGGTCACATCCCGACATGTAGTTACTGTGCCACCAGGGCTCCTGGGCAGGGTTACAGGAGCAGTATTATTTCCAATCCAAGAAAGTCCTTCAGCTTGCTATCTGAGACTCGTCTGATAAAGCAGATACAATGGGGAATGCTTCT
The DNA here is from genome assembly GCF_050624435.1 of Tenrec ecaudatus. NCBI lineage: Eukaryota > Metazoa > Chordata > Mammalia > Afrosoricida > Tenrecidae > Tenrec > Tenrec ecaudatus. The sequence continues at coordinate 104,440,015 of NC_134539.1, read as the reverse complement.
TCCCAATTTTCTTCCAATGAGCAGAGTTTTCTTCTGTTGCCTCTTTGCTCCTTTGTCCCCGGAGAGGTGAAGTGTTTGCATGATTTAGGAAATCTGCAGATGGCACAGGGGACACTGCAGAAAGAAAGCCAGTCTTTTAGGCCCGGGTCTCTCCGGAGCATGGGGACCCACTCAGCTGCAGCTCACAACGGATTGCAATAGTATAACTTCTCGATTTAAAGACCTGCGTGAGTCCCTGAGCAGTGCAGATGTTAGTCCTGTCAGCTTCGAGCCAATCTGTGGGAGGTTTGAGGCCATTTAGAGGTGCCTTCAAGGTAATCTACTTCTGAAAACTAGTTCATGAAAATCCTGTAGATCACAATGGTCTGAAGCACCAGTCATCCCACTGGGGAAAGACGAAGCTGTCTCTCCTATGAAGATTCATAGTTCCAAAACCCTCTACATGGTTGTTATGAGTCAGAATTTGTCCAACGGCAGTGGGTTCAAGGAAAGAATCAGGCTATGTAGATGAGTTTCAGGAGGATGTTCAGTGTGACTTTCTGAACTCATTGTTTTGAGTACCACCAAATGCAGGCAACCCCCATTTTCTCTCATTACCACTGGCCACCAGGGTGGGAGAAACTCAATCCTCACCTCATTAAAAGGGAGAAGGTTCCTCCTATGTTTTCTTTCTCCAATTTCAAAAGCTGCCGAGCGCATCTTCTATTACTTCCTTGCTTTGTGACTTTGAGATGTAAATTCTTGGGGTCTGTTTCTCCATCTGCAGCTACAGAATGATGGATTTAACTTAGATCTTTATGGCAATTTTCAGTTCTCACAGGCACTGGGCCACCCATGAGTTGGACTGGGGGTGGGGGGAGCTAAAACTTGTCACTCAGTTGCCAGCAGAGGAAAATCTTCCAACAAAGAACTTGACCAAGGTAACACAATGAGTTAGTAGCAGGCCAGGACAGCAAGCAGACCTCCAGCACCCCAACGTTAGGGCTTCAACAGATGCTCTTAGAGTTTGTCTGATGTGTTAGGATCAGGGTTAAGAATCAGAAGGAATCCTGGGAAGAATGTTAGAGGGAAAGTTAGAAGACTCGTTGCCAACTCTGGTTCTTTTTGTTCTCTGCATTGGGATCTGGACCAAGTCACTCCACCTCTCAGCAACATTTGGGAAGGGTTGCATCCATCAAGCAAAACAATCCAACATCCAGAGACTTCTACGCTTGCACACAAGTGAGCCCTGCCACCAAGCATCCTTGGAATAACCTCAAGCACCCATATGAGATAGCTTAGAAAGCAGCCACGTTGTGCACTTACTTAGCTGCCTTGACTTTTCAAACACTATATTGTTGTGAGCTGCCAATGGGCCTGATCTAGGGCAACATCCAGCACAACAGAACGAATACTGCCTGATAACGTCTCATCCCCACAACTGGAGATTAGTTTCCGAACAATGCCCCGGGGGCTTCTTTTCGCTCTTCCAGAAGGTAAGCTGTGCCAAGGATTCTGTGCTAAGCGCCAAATTTGGATAAAGAACACCTGCTTTATTGCATCATCTTTCTTTATTAGACAACTTCTTTCTAAATGGTTAACCAAACCAAACATTTGAACCAATTGACCTCAAATGGCCTGTGAATCATAATGGCCCCACGTGTGTCAGAGTTTAACTATGTCCCACGGGGTTTTCAGTGATTGACTTTGTCCAGTCGATCCGCAGGCCTTTCTTTCATGGCATTTCTGGCTGGACTCTGCCCTCCAAGCTTTTGGTAAGCGTCGGAGCATTTGCATCAGCCAGGGACTCCACCCTAAACAGTTCACCTGCATCTTCCTTCTGGCTAGGCGTTAACAGTGGGAAAGTGTTAGAAGGGTGAGGGAGGAGAGAATCAGAAACTGTTGGTGGGCTGACATTTCAATGGAGATTTGGTAGGGCTATGTGTTAAGCTGTGGATTGCCTACCACAAAGTTAGTGGTTCAAACCCAGCCGTACCTCTGAGGGAGTGAGATGAGGTTGTCTGTTCCTATAAAGATTTAGTCTCATAAACCAAAAGGAGTTGTTCTACAGTGTCCTCCAGGACTTTGAAAAAGAAGTAGGTTCCTGGCGTAACACTCCCTCTCTTACCTGGAGTCTTTAAGCTCCTTTGTCCCAATGTCTGCATCCATGAAAAGCGAGTTCGGTCCCTTGCAATCCTGTGACGTTCTAAGTGATATTGTTTTGTTGCTGTTAAGTTGGCTCTGCCTCATGATGGCCCGGTGCACAATGTTTTGAGGGAATACGTGGTCCGGAGACTTCCTTATCATTGTTGGGATGCTCAAGTCCATTGTCAACTGTGCATCTGGAGTGCCTTCCACCCTAAGGGGCTCATCTTCCAATGGTCTAATACACAAGGTTCTTTTGTGACCTTTAGGGTTTTCTTTGGAGGGTTTTTGGAAGCAGATACCCAGGTCTTTCTTCCTAGTCTGTTCAAGTTTCATCATTCACCAGGATGACACTGCTGCTACTTAAAATCCTGGTAGCATGGATGTTTACGCTGACATGATGGAAACACTGAAGCCACTACAAACTGACAGCGGTGGTATTCTTGTTGGGTCCCTGATAAATGGGAGGTATTATCATTTACTTTTCAGAAATGAGACCTTTGCTCCCGGTTATTTTTGCCCCCATAGGAGAAGTTTAAGTATTAATGCTAAGATAATAATGTCTAATAAGGAAACTCAACTAATTGCTTATAAAGGCATCAATCGGCAGAGTTTAAGGGAACAAACAGTTCCCAGCAATTCTTACCACTCGATGCTGCATCTCTTTAACAAGGTTCAGGCACAAGTAAAAGAAAGGCAAAGCCCAAATTTGGCTTTATTTCTTTGGCCAACATGATGAGGTAAACAGTCCTATAATTTATGGCAGCCCATTACTCAACACCTTGGATTCATTGTAGCACACTGCATTGATGGAAACAAAATGCCCGGCCTACTCCTCCCCATTCCCTGCTCACTTCCTCCATCTGCTTGTAATATTCACTCCTAAGTACATAAAACCCATTAATGTCTCTAGGAGTTGGCTTGTTTTTTAATCAAGATAAATACAGACAACTTCAGAACAATTAAAAAGGGATTGGGTAAAAATGACTTCAACATACAAAAATTCAGGATTCGTGTCTGGTAAGCAGTGCTGATTTGTACTGATATCATATTCTTCAATGACCCACTCTATAAATGCTTGCTGTAGTGTTTTTTCTAATGTTGTTAATTTATCTATGGCTGTCACTCCAGGGCTGTTAACTTTGAACAAATGACTGGTATTAATCACAAAGGGCCATTAGATGCCAAGCCCTGGTGTTAAATCAGCCCAGGAGTGGCACGTGTAAGCATTCTCAAAGTAAATTTTCAAAACTGCTCCAGCTGTTGGAGTTTGTCACTACACTGGAGAGTTAACCCTTGGGGTGTAATACACATGGAAGAACCTGTAACAAGCTGATGGGGTCAATGGTGGTATGAGCAAGGCTTTGAGACAGGAAGGGACTGGGAAACTAATCTTGTGCTTGCCCCTTGCTGACCCAGTTCCGACACTGCTCAAAACACTATAGAAGTGTGAATTCCCCACCGTCAATTCCTAAAAATAATGGAGGAAGTGAGAGGACTGTGGGGTGCAGGTGGATAACAGATATGAATGTATTAGGCCAGCTGTGTCCATTGTGTCACCCAGGGAGACTGGTAGTCTACAGAACCAGGGAGAGTGCATGGCCCGTCGAAAGGACGCACTCTCTACCCAGGCCCAGCAGATATCGCCCAGAGGAAATGCGAGCTCTATGGCAGAAGCTGGAGCTCGAAACCTGTATTTTTATATGAAAATTCACAATGTCATAGATGCTGGAACATCCTCTTTCCATTTTATGCTGATGGAAAGGTTAACAATGGGTCAATTTGATGGTTGGAGCTCTGGGGGCACTTCCCGGTAAGCTTCGGACAGCTAACCGCAAGATCCATGGTTCAAACTCACCAGCAGCACTGTGGGAGGAAAATGAGGCCACCTGCTCCCAGAAAGATTTACAAAGCCTTGGAAACGGAAACCCTGTTTGGTTATAGGTCAAAATCCACTTCCTCTCAGTAGCTGGTTTGTATTTTTAATTTGATGATCAAGTCTGTAATGATGTCTGACCATGTCTGGGCGGGCTAAATACGGACACATGGAATAGCAAATCTCCAAGAAAATAAGAAATTCCAAGAGCCCCGGAGTCAACTTTGACTTACTGTTATATACCTTATGCATAACGGAACAAAACACCGCCTACTCCAGGGCTGAGGTAGTTAGGTTATTGTGCCAACCTGGCCGATAAACACATGTGGAGATAATTGAAGGGCAGAGGGATAAATGGCTCAGTCGGCCACCTTTCTAGTTCTCGGGTCTCTTGCTTTCTGATGGTCGGACCAGGGTGCAGCTGCCCTAGCCAGTTCCCTGCTTTAGCCGGCAAGATTCACTTCCTGCAAGACATCCCTGAAGAGAAGTCACATGGACCTATCCCGATGCAGCCCTGGGTGCTGGAGCAACTGTGTGGAGACCCCTGCCAGCGCTGAGATGCTGACACGTTCACTGACTCGGCTTTCCTCCTGCAGTCGGCGTCACAGGGTATGTTTTGTGAGAGGGAGGAGGACTTTGTGGATTGGTGTTGGACATATGGGCAAATGGGTTAATGTTGGACTTGTGGGCTTGGGCAGCACTGGGTTGGGATGTTTTCTTGATGCAAACTTGCCCTTTATATAAAACTCTCTCTTATACATATGAGTTTCTGTGGATTTGTTTCTCTAAAGTACCCAGACTAACACAAGGGCCATTTCCCCAATCACTGAGATGACCGTTTGCACAGTTTCGACTACTGCAATATTTTCACGTCTTCTAAACTAGAGGGCTCAGCTTTCAGCACCAGGTTGAACAATATTCTGTTGTGAGCCCTAAGGCGTTCAGTGGAAGTAGCTTTTGGAAGTAACTCACCTGACCTTTCTTCTCAGTCCACTGAGGTGCGAAAGCTCACCTGAAACCTGTCCACCATGGGTGACTGTGTTAGTCCGGGTTGACTAGAGAAACAAATCCAGCGACACTCGTGTGTAAGAGAGAGCTTTTTATCAAATAGCATTTATATATTGAGAAAAACACCTGAATGTTCAGATCAAGTCCAGAATCCTGATATTATCCCATATGCCCAATACTAGTCCATAAATTCCTCTTTAGATGCAACACGGCATATTTAATTATGCCAAATGCAGGAAGGTCACAGGCTGGTGGGTAGAAAGTCTTGTGGATCCAATGGAAGCATCTCCAGAGCTCTGGCTGCTATCAGTCTGGCTCCATGTGGCTTGCTCCCACAAGGCGGCATCATCAGGCTGTGACCTGATTGACAGGCTAAACTCCACCCCTTCATTCTTTTATCAAGTTGACATACATTTGTGTAACTACCACAAATGACCCTCATGGTATTTGAAATACTGGTGGCTTCCAGGATCACAGCAAAGCACAAGTCACCACAGTATGACAAACTGACAGAATGCAATTGAAGGAGAAACTAAGAGAGAAATGTGTGCGCTTTCTAAAAAACTGTATATCATTATATAAAGAAGTTCTAGAATTTTAGAAGGATGCACCTTTGTGTGGTGTGGCAGTGGCAGAATAGGTTAAATGATCAGTGGAAGAATGAAAGTTTTCAGAAGATAAACAAGTGGCCATCTCGCTGAGAAACAACAAAGCCCACATGGAATAAGCACACCAGCCTGTAAGAGATCATAAGGCATCGAAGGGATCAGGTATCAGGCATCAAAGAACAACAACAACCACAAAAATCACAGCATTGTGAATGAGGGGGTGTATGGAGTGGGAACCCAAGACCCATCTGTGGGAAATGGATCATCCCCTTGCAGAAGGGCCACGGGGAGGAGATGAGCCAGTCAGGGTGCAGTGTAGCAATGATGAAACATACAATTTTCCTCTAGTTATTGAATGCTTCCTTCCCTCCACTATCATGATCTCAATTCTACCATACAAATCTGGCTGGACTGGAGGATGTACACTGGTACAGATAGGAACTGGAAACACAGGGAATCTAGGACAGAAGAACCCCTCAGGACCAGTGGTAAGAGTGGTGATACCGGGAGGGTGGAGAGAAAGTGGGGTAGAAAGGGGGAACAGATTACAATGATCTACATATAAACTCCTCCCTGGGGGACAGACATCAGAGAAGTGGGTGAAGGGAGACATCGGATGGTGTAAGATATGACAAAATAATATTTTATAAATTACCAAGGGTTCATGGGGTTGGGGTGAGCGGGAAAGGAGGGGAAAAATGAGCTGATATCAAGTAGGGCTCAAGTAGGAAGCAAATGTTTTGAGAATGATGAGGGCAACAAATGTACAAAAATGCTTGACACAATGGAGGATGTATGGATTGTGATAAGAGTTGTATAAGCCCCCAATAAAATGATTTCAAAACCAAAACAAAAGTGTACACTTTAACTTTTTTAAATCTTAATTTGACTTAGGAAACTTCTAATTATATTGTCTCTTTAAAAAGAATGGGTGTTTCGTTTCATTCTAAATAAATAAAGGATAGCACGTAACCAAATTCAATTACTTATTATAAATTAGAATGAAAACAGGGGCTCTCCACCTTGGTTGCATATTGAAACCACCTGGGGAGTTCTCAAACCCTCAATGCCTGGCCACATCCAAGCTCAATTAACTCAGAATGTCTGCGGTAGAACAGGCAACGGTAATTTTCAAAGCTTTTCAGGTAACTCTGAGACGCCAATAAATTTGGGAGCTACTGCGTTAGACCAAGTGCTAAGAAAAGTATGCATGATCCTTTTATATTAAAAAATGTTTGTTTGATACTAGTTTACATGTTGGGTTTGTATCACAGGTCTAAGTGGAAAGCAGAGTAAAACACTTATTAGAGTCAGAATTCAGTTATAGAATATAAATTGTGGTGATCGTACTCAGCTTCAAAATCCACAAGAGAGCCTGGCTCTAAGCCCTTCATTTTACAAATTGGTGACAGAATTACATGCTGACTCACTTCTAAGACTTTCTCTCCTCCTGTGGATATCGAGAGGCTGGTTCTGTGCCCTTTCCTACGTGGAGTTTCAGGTAGCTGGGTCATTAGGTAGGCATGAGTATAAATAAAAAGCCATTGTAATTAGGTTCCAGTTCAAATGTTTCCATGATTTTTCTAGAAATACTTTTTTTTACTTATCCTCTTATTGTTGTTGCTCAGCTTTTATCACCACATAAAAATAATTGGGGTAATATGTTACACATGAGCATGGATTCTTCTGGATTCTGATTTAATAGTTTAGCCTTGTGTTTAGGAATATCAATGTTTACGTCAGGAGCCTTGGTGGTGTAGTGGATTATCCTTTGCTACACAAGGTCAGCTATTCAAAACCACCATCTCTTCTGCAGGAAAATGATGGATCTCTGTATCCCCATTAAGGTTGGGAGTCTCAGAAACACTGAGAGGTAGCTCTGTTCTGTATTACACTGTCACTGCGAGTCGGAATTGACTTCATGTCAGAGAGTTTGGTTTGTTCAGGTGGAGCTGATACAAACGGTGCCAGCAGTCCAAGGATTGGATCAAACAACCCGGGGGCAGTGGTATAATGGAATTGTCTTGTTTGGAAGTGAGAGAACTGATTGTGAACACTACAATTGGTACCACAGTCCATAAACCACTGCCATGGTTAGCGTATTTACACCATAGGAATTGGCAAAAGCAAAGAATCAGGGTTTGTTTGTGTGTTTTTTTCCTGGAAATTTGACTTACTATTAGTGTCTTAAGTCACACTACCTTGATTCTTGGTCAAATTATCTACAGATTTCTTATTGTCATTATTTATTGTCAAGTCAGTTCCAAATTATGGCCACCCCCTATGTTACAGAGATTGGCTGCAGAGGATACATTTTGTGGAAGCCAGGCACTGTGGCTTTACTTCTATGGTGCCCCTGGGGGGCGGATTCCATCAGCCAGTCTTTAGGGAAGCAGTTGAGTATGACTCATTTGCCCCACACACATACTGTGTCTTTAGGTTTAACTTTACCGTTTTCTTTTGAAATTATTACAAATCCACAGAGGGGAAAAATGGTACAAAAGGTCCCATTAATCCTTTACTTACTTTTCCCTAGTAGTTACATCTATGCGATTGTAGAGCAATATGAAAATTAGGAAATAGACACTTTTACAGTACTGTTAATAAGACTAAAAATCTTACTTAGTTTGCACACGTACCTGTATGTGCATGTGTGTGTGTAGTTCTATGCATTTGGATCCATAAATAGATTTGTGTGACCTTGAGCAAAGTCAAGATACTATCATTCCATCCATCATCACAGAGATACTGTCTTGTGCTATTCGTTGCTAGTCACACTCCCCTGACCTCCACGCCTGTTCCCTGGCAGCAGCGAATCTGTTCTTCATCTTTCAAGTTTTGTCCTTTTTGTAGATGCCGTATTAAAGGAACCATGCAGTATGTTGCGGTCCTAGTTATATAGTTCTTCTTTAACAGAAATGCCTCAGATGGGTGGATTTCAGAACAAACACTTGTTTTCTCACAGCTTAGGAAGCTAGAAGTAGACATGGAGGAGGAGGAAGCAATTCCATGGCAGTGATTTGGGCTTTTGATTCTGTCGTTTCTAGGGGAGGAGCCCTGGTGGTACAGTGGTTACGAGTTGGGCTGCTAACCTCAAGGTTGGCAGTTTAAAACAACCAGCTGCTGTAAGGGAGTAAGCCTGGACTTTCTACTCCCATAAAGAGTAATAGATTCAGAAGCTCACATGAGGCCGTTCTACCATGTCCTAAGGGATCACTATGAGTTGGCATTGATGCAATGGCAGTGATTTTTTTTAAAGTCTAGGCTCTAGGGGATAGTCCTTGTCTCTTTCTTCAGTTTGTTTTCTGGTTCCTTGAAGATCTTAGAATCTCCCTGCTTGCTTCTTTATTCTCTTGGAAGAAATTGATGCAAAAGATATCCTACACTAAACCTGCCTCATTAACAAAAGAAAAAGTTTATTCTCTAATGGAGTTACAACCATAGAGGAGTTAGATTTACAACACGTACATATTTCGAGGTCACGATTCTATTCCTAACTCACCTTTATGAAGAAGCACAGGTCCCTCAGTTCTGTCCCGGGTGACATCTGTGTCAGTGCTTTCTTCTTTTTGTTGCTAAGTAGGCTCTCCTTGGACAAAATATACCAGAGTGGATGTAACCATTTTCCAGTTGAGGGATTTGGGGTTTCAAATTTGGAGCTATTATCCATAAAGTTTCTATGAATATTTTGCATACTTTTTTGTGTGCGCGTAAGTGCTCTTCATTCTTTGGGATAAATTCCCAATAGGGCAATTGCTAATTGTTATAGAAACCGTCTAATTCTTCACAACAGAAGACAACATATGTGACAGGACCCTCCTATAATGAGACCCTAGGTACATAAAAATGTTTCACCCAAGGGGGAGAAGAACCCACGGACTGGGAAGAAAATATTTTTGGGCAATCATGTACCAGAAAAAGGACTAATCTGTAAATCCATAGAAACGTCAATACCTCAACAAGAAGGAGATGGATAACGCAATCAAAGATGGGCAGAAGCCGAGGAAGACAAACAGAAGGACAAATATTGTACGAGACGAGTGTTAATTTTTAAAAATCAGGAAAAAGTTTCTGTGCTAAAAGGAAGAGCTTTTGATGGTCACCGTGTGTGCGTGTGTGTGTGTGTGTGTGTGTGTGTGGGGGAAGTTGGGAACAAGGCGCAGGCCAGAGGGAAAGGGGGGTTATATTTGGGTGAAGAGGGAAACAATATCAAACCAGAGGGAATTTGAAGAGGCAGGGCATGATGGGAAACAGCAGAGCTTTGATTGGGAGGTTTGATAAGTTGTTAAATGTATAACTATCTGCTTTATAAACATTTGCCTAAATCACAACAAAATGTGGGAGGAAAAAACCCTGTCCACCAATTTTCCATAGTGGAGATACCACTTTACACTCTCACCAGCCATGGATGAGGGTCCAGTGTCCCTCTGTCCTTTCCCAGAAGTTGACACCATCACTGTTGTTAGTTTTAGCAGGTGGACGAGGAGGATGAAGATTTCTCATTACTATGTTAATTTGCATCCATCATGTTTAACATCTTTGCACATGTTCATCTGCCATCTGGATCTTTTCTTTGGTGAAATATCTCTCCCTATCTTTTGCCCATTTTGGGCAGTGAGCTGTAAGTCAGCAGTTCGAAACCACCGGCCAGTCCTAGGCAGAAAGGCCAGGCTTTCTGCTCCTATAGAGTCTCAATCTCGGACCCTCAGGGGCAGCTCTCCCCTGTCCTGCAGGGTCACTAGGAGTTGGCATCCACTCAATGGCAGTGAGGTTTTGGGGGTTTTTGAAATTAATATATTTCAGATGCAAGTTCTTTACCAGATAATATAGTTTGTAAATATTTTCTCCTATATGGAGCTTGTTTATTTCATCTTTTTAGTAGGAGTTTTGGGCAGAGAAAAATATTTAATAATGATGTGGTTCAAGCTATCATTTTTGTTTTTTATCCGTTTTGCTGTTTGGTGTCATGTCTAATAACTCTAGGTTTAGTTGCATTATATCTGCTGTTATCTAACATTTTCTGCCAAAAGAAGATAGCAGACATATTCTGGTATTTGCTACATTTGCTATAAAACCCTGTGGATGCATTACTTGCGATCCAGGTGAAGGGTATTGAGTTAGTTAGTTTATTGTGTCAACCTGGCTGATAAACACATGTGGGGATAATTGAAGGGCGGGCTTAGAGATAAATGGCTCGGTGGGCCTCACCTTTCCAGTTCTCAGGGCTGTTGCTTTGTGATGGTCGCACCAGGGTGCAGCTGCCTTGGCAGCTCCCTGCTTCATCTTGCAAGGCTCACTTCATGCAAGACATCCCTGAGGAGAAGCCACATGGACGTACCCTAATGCAGCCCTGGGTGCTGGAGCAGTCGTGTGGAGACCCCTGCCAGCGCTGAGAAGCTTACACATTCACTGACTCGGCTTTCCTACTGCAGTTGGCATCATTGCGTCTGTTTTGTGAGATGGAGGAGGACTTTGTGGACTGGTATTGGACATAAGGGTTAATGGAATAATGTTGGATTTGTGGGTTTGGGCAGCACTGGGTTGGGATGTTTTCTTGATGCACACTGAACCTTTATATAAAACTCTCTCTTATACTTGAGTTTCTGTGGATTTGTTTCTCTAAAGTCCCTAGACTAACACACCAACATTAGGTATCTTGCAGAATCGAGCTTCTCAAACTCTCCGGTACAGATTGATCACCTAGCAGCTGAAAAAAAAAAAAGAAGATTCTGATTCTGAAAGTTTCAAGTCAGCTTGAGATATTTCATTTTCAGCGAGCTTCCTACTAGGGATGGTCTAAGGACCACATTTTGAGGAACTAAGTTTTAGAACTCAGTAATCCTAAAATGATGTGTTGGTGCTACGGTGACCAAAAAATAGCATAAGGAGCTGGTTCTAAAGCATAGAAACTAGTTTTCTCACAGCTATGAAGACTTCCATTCTAATTCAGGGACTCAGCTGTGTTGAGTCCTTCTGTGGGTCTCTCCCTGGTTCCTGGTCCTCACTGTTGATCCTGACACTCCCTTGTTTGTAGACAGGGGACTTACAGCACACTGGTCTTCTTCCCATATATCCGCTCTTGCATCGATTCTGCTCTGTTTGGGTTGTCTGGTGGTCTTGTGGGATAAGTGTTGGGTACTTATTCACAAAGTCAGTGGATCAAACTCACCGATGACTCTGTGGGAAAAAAGAGGAGCCTGGCTCTGTAAAGATTTACAGGAGCATTGGAAATGCTGTACAGAGTAGCTATGAGTTAGAATTGACTTGATGGTAGGCTTTTGTTGTTGTTGTTCTGTTTTGTTTTTAATTCAGAAGTGATTAAGTTTATGACCCCAAACCCCCTTCTCTGGCATGCCCTACTTAACAAACAAAAACCAAAACCAAAGCCAAACTCACTGCCATCAAGCCTGACTCACAGCGACCTTGTAGGACAGGATGAAACAGCCCCTTGTGGGTGTCTGAGATGCATCCCTGTGCAGGTGTGGGAAGCCACATCTTTCTTCCTTGGAGCAGACTGTGGTGTTGAGCAGCCCACCGTGTATCCATACATCACTGGGGCCCCCAATGCACCCCAAAAAACTTCTATTTCCAATCAAGGGTCACGACTTCAATGTAGCCTCTTAGGGGACTCATTTCATTTCACAACGTCTGATAATTGGATCGATGGGGGAAAAATCACATCTCCTTTTTCACAGTGAAAAGATCTAGATTCAGAGCACAATTCTAATGCATAGGCAGGCTGACTCGTGCCTGGCATTTTTATGTCTTATATGCTTCCTTGATTCTAATTTTCTAATTTTTATTCAAGCAAACATATTGCGTGTGCATGTGTGTGTGTGTGTGTGCGCGCGCGCATTGTTTCAAAATATTTCCAGAACAAGGTGAGCTAGAAACAAGCACTTTTCTGCGAGAGAGCAAATCGTCTCGCCCTGTGTGTACCCAGCACACATCCTGTGATTGTATGTTTCCAGCCAGGAAGTGGTCTTTTTCCTTGTGCTTTTAATTATGTTTCTCTGTAAATGTGTTCAGGAGTCATTCTGCCAATGTGTGAATGCTCTGCTTTTCCCGGCTAGATGACTCGATTCTTCGGACAGAGAAGGTATCTTTTATTTTATTTTGGGGGTGGGGGTGTGGTTGTTACTGAGGTGGGGATAGGGGATGTACCATCAGGGAGCAACTCTCAGGGCAAGCCCACAGTCCTGCACTGATAAGCAACATCTCCACTGGCATTTGGGACTTGACTTTCACCGACCGTATCATGCACAGTTGCTTTAAAGCTTCTTGACATGATTGCTGGCTTTAATACCAGTTCTGTAGGTCAAGGGCTCTGTACCAGAAGGACATGGAGTAGCATTCTAAGCATTTTGAAGGAACATGTCTACCATCCAGGGGGTGGGGTGGGGTGGGGGGTCTTTGAATCTCTTCGGCCGGCAGAGGCAGGGTTGTGGGAGTTAGGGTGATGTTTTCCTGGCCTGTGGAGAACTTGGCACCACAGCTGGCACGTGATCAGATATCTCAAGGAGACGGGGTTATAGCATTGCTTAAGCGTGGGGTTCTGGGCTGGAGGCTGATCTGAGTAAGCACTGGCTGCTGTGTCTCAGGCCCACATTCCCATTCCAGCTTTGCATCTCCACTGAGTCTGAAGCTAGGAGTTCGTGGACTCAGGCTAACAAAACAACGGTGCCTTCCTCACGGACAACTTTGTGCAGGCTTTCCTGAAGGAGTCACACTCCTAAACCTTATCTGGAAGCAGGGAAAACCCCATGGACCACAATGGTCTGATGCAATAGCATTTCATCTCACTGTGCTTGAGATTGCCGTGAGTCAGGGGCTAATCTGATAACAAGGAACATAACAACCTTTCTCATTCCTGTCTCTTCGCCTGTACTGCCCTGCCTTTGGGACCCATGCAATGGTTCTCGTACTGGCTCTTTTGAATCGTAACCTCCTTCCAGTGCAATGTCCAATGAGAGGGGAGAGTGAAGGATGAACTTGGCCAGTGCTTTATAACCCCGGTATTGAGATCCAAACTCCTTGTTTGACTTAGAAAACCCTTTGAATTTAAATCCCCACCTGCCTGCCTACTTCTATCATCTTTCTTGATGGTCCATTGGTCCCACCTACCCTGCTCTACAGACACGTTGCAAACCACGTTGTAACCTGAGAATGTGCTATGCTTTTTCTCTCCTCTTGCTCTTTTCATAGGCTCCGTCCTTGGACTAGAATGCCCTTTTCTCTGGATTTCCCAGATGGCTCATTAATATATTTTAAGGCTTACCTAAAGTATCTTATCCCCCATACAGATTCACTGGGGCGGACCTGAGGTAGAGCTGCTTCATCAATATCACGTGGAAACTTCAATCTGTTCACATCCATCCCTTCTTCTTTGCCTGCCCTGGTGACTGCCATGACCGTCTTGTATCTAGCTAAGTTAGCTACTCACGAAAATTTTTACCCAGAGTTTTTGTCAACAATAAATGACTGTCATCTAAATTTCTGACTCAGGGTGTGATGACTCAGGTGACTCACTGGAGAGGAACAATGGTAAGGAGGCAGAAAAGATCAACCTGACGGATTATCCTCTTTACTTCCTTGGTTGGAAATAAGGGATATAACAACCCATCAGCCAGCCAAACTCTCTCGCTTGGATCCACCCACAAGCAGTACTCACATATGCAGCAGTCACTAAATCCAGAAACGAGTTGCTTTGGGTAAGTCTACTGGACACGACGGCTTTAGAGTGTTGCACAGCAAAGACGTTTGCTTTGGGGACTCGGGTGCCTGACTCAGCCATGGTATTTTGAATGGCCTTCCATACAAGTGAAAGTTGGACATTGAATAAGGAAGACAAAAGATGAAAAATGATGCATCTGAATTGTGGTGATGGAAAAGAAAATTTAAAGTGCCATGGACTGGCAAAAAGACAAACCAGTCTGTCTTGGATGGAGTATAGCCAGAGTGCTCCTTAGAGGCAAGGATGGGGAGACTTTTATCTTCCGTACTTTGGGTGTGTTGTCAGAGGAGACCAGTCCCTGGAGAAGGACTCGGCTTGGTCAAGTGAGGAGGAGTGAGAAAGAGTCAGACCTTCAACAAGATGGACTGACACAGTGGCTGCAACGACGGGTTCAACCATCCGGCAATTGTGAGGATGGGCAGGACCGAGCCGTGTTTCATTCTGCTGGGCACAGGTCTATTGTGAGCTGGAATTCACTCGATGGCACCGACCAACAAAAGCATGGAGGTGGTCCTGCCTATTTGCAACTCCATGTGTGTCAGAGCAGAACTGCGCTTCATAGGCTGGTCAGTGTCTAATTTTTTTTCTAAAGTGGATCATCAAGTATTTCTTCTGATGCATTGCAGAGTGTACTTGGATTCCAACTTTAGGGTTACCGGTCATGATTGTTGACCATTTGTACTAGGGACTCTCAGTACAGGATTAAAAACTCCCTGCCTTTGAGTTGGTACTGACTCACAGTGACCCTATAGGACAGGCTAGAATTGTCTCTGGAAGTTTCTGGTAGTGCGACTTCATGAAAGTAGAAAACCGTCTTTCACCGCAGGAGTGGCCAGTGGTCTCAAACCCCTGACCTGGCCGTGAACAGACCAATGCATAACCACGACACCTCCAGGGATCCAAAACCATCCAGAAAGTCTTTCCAGAGATGACTCTTATGATGGCCGGTGTCGCTTTCACTGTCAAGGAAGAGAGCTGCCCTTGCCTTGCAAACGACCTGACATCTGTGTCGGCTGAGCACTGCGACTCTGAGAGTGCGGCTACGCTCACTAGACAGACCGAGTCGTGTGGAATCCTTCTTTCAAGAGCAACCACCAACCATGGAAGCTGCGGGCAATGGGAGCTTTCAAGTGGGAGGGCAGGCTGACCGTCAGCTGCCTCTAGTCTCTAGCTTCCCTTTCCTCCAGAGAAACGAAGGCTCCTTCCCTTCCTGTGTACTTCACTGGGGCTTCAGCCAGCAAGGGCCTTCGGCCTATGATTAATAATAATAAGATTTGCACGCACACCTTTTTGGCAAGGTCCCAGACTTAACCCAAGCGGTTAAATTACCTACAGAGGTTTGAGGCTGTGCCAATCAGTTAGGCTCCTGGAAGGCTTTGTAAACTACAGGGTCATACTTCAAACAGGCATGTTTTACATGCTGCTCCAATAAACCTACCTATCACACCACCCTACCCCACCATGTTCTAATCACCCAGCTGGAGAAGCCAAGATAGCAGGAGGACTCTGGTTTCTGTCCGTGCCAAAGAGCATGGTTGGTTGTTTTTTGTTTTAAGTAGGGAACCTCTTCTCTAATTGTTGGAGCATATAAGTATGGACTTGCCATTCCCCCCAACTCCCCCCACCCCCACCTCTGTGCCAGTCATCTGTTTCCCTCTACCTTGTTGGACAGACTCATTAGAGCTCAGTGTTGATCCAATCAAGGATGTGGACTTGTTCCTCGAGTAACTCATCATGATGAAAATGGGTTCAAGGTCATTGCTTGAACTCTTCATCGTAGTCCAGAGTTTTGCAACCTAATCCCAGTCACACCCCCAGCCCTGCATCCAGAACCATGCAGGACACACATACTTTAAGTCCACCAGGCTAGAGAAAATGCAAACTTCCTCACAGTTTACTTCCTCTTCTTACAGAGCTCAAACAACATATGTTGCTGGTTACCTGCTTGATATGTAGTGTTACAAGGAATTCAGATTCAGTTTATGTGGGGCTCATGAGTCATATAGCCACACCAAAATGCTCAAGCTGCATGGCTTTAAACAATTGTGCATATCCAGCTCCCTGGTCCCCAGTCTTCATAAGATATTTCTTATCCCATCGCCTTTGTGGAGGACCTGCTGAGACTGGACATGGAGTGAGCATCAGACAGACTGAGATGGAGAAGAGGTGAGGTCAGGGTGAGCTGAAGGTGTTTGTTTCCAGGATCCTTTCACCTCCATGTCAAGATAGCTTCACTGAAGAGGTGGCATCAAAATGTCCTCAATGGCTGTCTTTTTTTCTTTCCAGGCAACTCTAAAGAGAGTCAGGAGTTCTTCTCTCCTTGCAGTGTCCATGTATGGACCATAGGAGCATCTTCAAAAGCAGACACTGGACTAGTAGGTCTGAGCTGGAAGAAAAACATCTCTGCTGTTTTGGTGATGACCACAGCTTTGGTTCATGGACCACACTCTGAGGAATGAGGCTTTGATAGTCTGACAATAATAATTCCTAGGATGAGAAAGGAGAACCAACACAGGTATAATTGCTCAGTCAAGGGCTAGTCACAGCATTGCTGTAATCCCACACTCATAGAATGTGATTGCTCTACATTGCTATAATCTCATCTTTACTAAGATGCAATCACTCTCAAAGCAGCGCTTCAGGCCAATTTGGACTATTCAGTCAAGGCTGAAGGCCAGGGCAGCAACATTGAAATAGATAAGCGGTTCTCAACCTGTGGGTCGCGACCCCTTTGGGGGTGGGGGGTCGAACAACCCTTTCACAGGGGTCGCCTAAGACCATCAGAAAGCACTTATTTTCGACGGTTTTAGGAACAGAGACACCATTCCTCTATCCATCTCCAGGCGGGTCCACCCACATGCAGATATGCCAGCATGAAGACTGTTACCCACGCCACACCATGTTTCAAGATAAAATTTCATTTGTTTGTCATTAGAAATCAATATTTCACAATATATAATTGCATATTATTTTCTGATTAATCACTATGCTTTAATTGTGTTCAATTTGTAACAATGAAAATACATCCTGCATGTCGGATATTTACATGATGCTTCCTAGCAGTAGCAAAAAGACAGTGATGAAGTAGCAACAAAAATCATTTTATGTTTGGGGGTCACCACCACATGAGGACATGCATGAAAGGGTGGTGGCATGAGGAAGGTGGAGAACCACCGAAAGACCCACAGTTGCGAAGTGTGAGTGTGTTGGAACAAGGATGGCAATGGGAAAAAGGATCGCTGGGAGACCTGGCCTGAGACTGTGAAGAAGGGTAGTGATCCCCTTTGGGAGTCTGATGCAGGAGACTGGATTATGGCCAAGACAATAATCTGTAAGTCCCTGGCCACCATCTTTAAGCCATGCTCTGGCGTTTCCAGGAGATTTGGCTGCAGTGCAGGGCACACACTACCCTTGTTCTCTCCGAGGGAGATGCCGTCTCTAGGAGGGTAGTTGACTCAGTTTTTATTCTGTCCTGGTGATTTTATACCCACATTTTATAAACGCAGATCCCATTTGGCTTTGCTTCCTTGGCCCTGAGGGACCTGGGAAGAACCAAGTAGAAGCCCTGTTGGCTGGAATATGATTCACTTTCCCAGTGCTTTGGAGAAAAGCAGTGGTTTAATCCCCCCAGGAAGTCTCTGAGTGGTCCGAATGGTTAAACAGGCTTGGCTGGAGGTTCAAGTTTACCTAGAAACACCTCCGCAGAAAATCCTGGCATCCTGCTTCAGAAAAACCAGCCATTGACAACTGTACAGACACTTCTACATGGACACTCGGACATTGGCTGGAGTTGGAGGGGACTTGAGGGCAACAGGAAATCCCACAAGAAACATACCTGACAATCAACACTGTATACTGAGGACCACGAAAGACCATTTGGCTGAAGCCATTTTGAGCCATGCTGATTGCCATCCGTCCTCCTGTAGATTGGGTACATGAGCAATAAGAAAGGTTTTGAGAATGCTAAAGTAAAACAAGCACAAATACTTTCTGTTTCTCAAACAGATCTGGCCACCGAAATCCTTTGTTCTACAATGGAATACTGTCAAAGCATCGGACTTCAGTGACAGGCAGCGTCCTCGGTCTGGATCCTAAAGATCTACCTGACCTGGGAAAGGCAAGCATGGGACTACTGACTGGTCCTTGTCAAGGCAGGGTCCCCCTCTCTGCAGAGAGTGCCATGTTCATTCTATGTCCATCTATTTGCCTTTATAGTCCCCCCCCCCCTGTGAATCAATCTGCGTAACTCCTTTATGCTCCGTGTTGCATTAACTCTGTTGTAACCTAGGTTGGTTGCGCAAGCAGATGACCCAGGCCCTTGGTTAGCTTACTGAATTCATTCATCTGAGAGCTTCTTGGTAGGGGATTGTGTGCAACGGAATGATGGCTAGTATCATATGTCCTGGGTACAATGAAAGAGGTGCTGAGAGGCACTTAAGAGTTGTTGGAATCAGGAGAGGGCCCTTAGTTGGAGGCTTTAGGCAACACATTCTGTTTAAAAGGAGGTCAGTCCAGGAAAATGAAAAAAGAAAAAAAATGCTTAATCTAATTTTCCACTAGAAAAACAATATTAATACGGAATCAATGGGCTTCTGTTTAAAAGCAGTTTTCATTAGTGGAGTGAGAAAAGGGGTTATAAAAAATGCTTCCAAGTCAATTAAGAATAAAATGCATGTCTCGTCCCTAGGTCTCTTGTTTGTTTCTTTGCTTTATATTGTGTTTTAATTATGTTAATGGAAACAGTTGGGGTTTTTTCTTTTTAAAATTGTAAACTTAGCTTTGAAAGTAGAAGGCACACTTCTGATTTTCCCACAAATATATGCTTCCTTGCTTTCTGATGAACGTTTAGAGACCACAGTACTCTAAGGTCCATATCTATGAGCCTGTATGGACAGGTCCCTGTAGTGGTGATGAAGCAAGGGGGCGCACCTTGCCTTCACGCTACTCATGGCGCCCCAAGAACAGTCCGCACACAGCTTGGCGAATTGCCCCTCTCCCACGCAGCAGAGCGATGTCGAGCCCTCTGGGTTTGCAGGCCTGCCGCTCTAGCTCTTTCCCTCGGAATGCGTGGAAGGGACGCCGTCTACCCGAGATCGCTCTTCTCACCCAGGCTAACCACTATTTTAAAACATTCCATGTGAGTAAGTCTTGTTTCCTCTTGACTGTGTCTTAAGAGAAAACTTCCTTCCTCTCCACACCTCTCCCCTCCCCTTTTCCTTCCTTCCTTCCTAATTGCATAAGGAAAGCAATACGCGTTCTTGAACCTCCTCAGCGGTTTTGGATATCTATCTCAGCATGCATGGCGTTACACAGTGAATTGGGTTCCACCACAAATAAGTCAGAAGCAACCTCATGACCGTGAGTTTGATTTCTGAGTTTTCACCCCTATAACAAGGAGACTGGTGGCACTGTCAGGGAAGTGTTGGTCTTCTAAACACAAGGTTGGTGGTTCAAACTCACCAGCTGCTTTGCTGGAGAAAGATCACAATCCATACATATATCCATGTGTCAAGCACATTTGTTGCCATTATCATTTTCAAAACATTTTCTTTCTACTTGAGACCTTGATATCAGCTCCTCATTTCCCCCCTTCCCCTCTCCCTCCCTCCCTCCTTCACAAACCCTTGCTAATTTATAAATTGTTATTATTTTTTCATGTCTTACACTGACTTATGTCTCCCTTCACTGACTTTTCTGTTGTCCATCCCCCAGGGAGGGGGTTTTATGTAGATCATTGTGATCAGTTTCCCCTTTCTCCCCACACCTTACCCTTACCCTCCTGATATCACTACTCTCATTATTGGTCCGGAGAGGCTTATCTGTCCTAGATTCCCTATGTTTCCAGTTCTTATTTGTACCCATGTACATGCTCTGGTCTAGCCCATTTGTAAGGTAGAATTGGGGTCATGATTGTAGAGGGGGGAGGAAGCATTAAAGAACTAGAGGAAAGTTGTGTTTCATCAGTGCGATGCTGAACCCTGACTGGTTTGTCTCTTCCTTGTGACCCTTCTGTAAGGGGAAGTCCAGTTGTCTACAGATGGGCTTTGGGTCTCCACTCTGCACTTCCCCTCATTCACATTGATATATTTATTTTCTGGGTCTTTGATGCCTGATACCTGATCCCATTGACACCTCCTGTCCAGTCTGATGGGCTATAACTTGGCCCCAGATTCTATTTTTGCTATTTCCTGGGGACTTCATTGCTTTGTGTTGAACTTCTTAAACTGTGAGCAGATGAATTTCTGTTTGTTAAGCCTACTCACTTGTGCTATTTCTGTGACAGCAACATCAGGCATCTATGACCCCTCAAGTCAAGTTCTACCTCAGAATCCAATCCACTACAGAGAACCTCATCTTTCTCTTGTGGAGCACCTTGAGGATTTGAGCCACTGACTTTGCAGTTTGCAGTGCAATGCTGACTCAGTTTTGCCAGTGGGGTTCCTCATGGGATAGCGATTCCTTATTTTGCTTATCTGTCCCCAAATATCTTAAAGACATACTCACATCAGTACGCAGGGGTCTACTTCTTTCTGCTTAGCCAACACACAGGACCCCTCCATATGGCTGTTCCCTCCAATAATCCATGATGATTTCCCTCCCAATGAAGGACATTTAAGTTATTAAAGAATGATGTTTGTTGCATCTTTTGTACCCCACTAAGTGTTTTGTGTGCTATTGCAGTATGTTGGTTGGCTGGTTGCTTCAAGGGAAGGTTCGGCTGTTTGTGTGATGGTCAAACTAGTGGACCACAATGAGTTAAACCAGTCAAATGGTTTTGGAAAGATCAAAACCAGCAAACAAAAAGCCCGAAGGCAGTTGCCACTGAATGGGCTCGGATTCATCTGTCAGGGTGGAGCTGTGCCCCATAGCAGTCTTCATGGCTGCCTTTCCTGTCGTAGATCACCAGGCCTTTCTTCTGAGGTACTTGGGGGTGGACACAAGCCTCCAGCTTCCAGGCTAAATGACGATGGTGGTGGTGATGATTGTAGTTTCTTCCCTTCTGTATTTCCTCCCTTTATATTTCTCTCCTTATACATTTTTGGGTGTTAGGAAGAGCGGATAACAAAGGCCATTGCTCTGACTTGAAGGAAGAAGATGTGTCAGCAATGGTGGCTTGCGAGGTTCTTGTGTGATCTTCTTTCCACAGGGAATCACACCCATACTGGGCTACACCTTGGAAGCCGCCACTCATCGGGCATGCTGGGGGGAGGGGGCTGGCGGGTCCCTGTGTACCGGTCTCAGCACAGCTTCCAGGCTAACGTAGACTACAAAGAAAGGCCTCGTTAGCTGCTGCTGATAATTTCCAATTATTTTCCAAATACTGTCATTGAGTAGTTGCCAAATATAACTACCTGTAGAACAGTTGTTCGCAATCTTTCTAATGCCACGACTTTTTAATATACTTACTCATGTTCTGGTGACCCCCCCCCCAAACAAAATTATTCTGGTTGCTACTTCCTGTCATTTTGATAATGTTATGAATCGGGTAACCCCTGTGAAAGTGTCGTTTGACCCCCCCAAAGGGTCGCTACCCACACGTTGAGAACCGCTGCTATAGAACAAGGTAGAAATGGCCCCGTGACTTTGTAAGACTGTCAAAGTAAAAAGCCCTGTCTTTCTCCCACAGGGCAGCTGGTAGTTTCGAACTGCTGACTTTATGGACCATAGCCCAGCGTGCCTGCAGTACCCTACTAGAGCTCCTTGCTAGCCAATGGAAACGCATGGCTCACAACAGAAGATTGTCCACAGTGTTGAAAGGTGAGTCCACTAGGCTGGAAGTCCCTCAGTAGGCACAGTGGCACCATGATGGAGCTGAGTATGCCAGCCATCGTGCAGAGGGAACAGGCCTGGAAGCGTTGTGTTCTCTTGAACATGGGTCACCCGGAGCTGAACCAACAGCAACAAGCCCTGCCTCCTTAGGAGAGAGGAAGTACACTCCACTCCTTCGGACCATTAGAACGTGATCAGAGAGCCACTCTATTAAAAGAGAGGGTAACTGTGGGCAAAGGCTACCTGGGCGTGGGAGTGGGGCGCTCCAGTGAACACAGAGGACAGTGGAGCATTGAAATGAACTTGGTGCATGTGGCCGCTGCTCAGACTTCCAGTCCTCCTTCTAATCAGTGTGTGACTGCAGCAGCTTCTGAGCCCCTCTGAGGAATGGGTAGAACAGGATGGAACCTTTCTAGAACAGAGCTTGTTAGCGAGGTGCTCAATAACGCTGTAGGTTCAGCCATGAATTAGGAAGAAAAGACAGGAGGAAGCAGGGAAGGGTAAGGTGAGGGAGCATAGATTTTTTTTTAGAAGACATGGAATAAGCTCCTTTAATATGTATGCTCAGATGGGAAGATTTCTTTGCCTTCCTTGCCCTCTAGCACAGAGCCTCTGCTCAGTCACACTGGCCTGGCCTCCCAGCGATCCTGGCACAGAGCAGTGGCTCCTCCAGAAGACTGCTGATTTTAACCTTCTCTTGCTTTCCTCATATTTTCCCCCTGAATTTTATTGGGTCACTTTTTATTTAGTATCTCTTCCTCTCCAGGAGCCAGCCTAGTCTTCTTTTTAAGGCCCAAGGACAGTGCACAGTGGGACTTGTCCCCCTGTCAATGAGCGCAATGCAGTTCTTCACCAGGGTCTTGGTCCGGACCAGCTCACTGTTGGCTGCGTTGTAGACAGCATTGATGAGGCTTGCTTTTCGGGTACACCACTCAGAGCCCTGGAGGAGTTCCCTGCACCCTGCACTTCTTGCTGCCTCCTCTCACAGGAACTGTGTGGACACTGCGAGGCCAGTCTGCGGTTGGCAGCCAGACCTCCCAGCTCACACGGCTGCTTGTGGGACGGCTATCTCTCGGCCCAGTCTTAAGGCATTTGTGCTGGTTGTCCCGGGATATGTCCATTGCTCGGTGCAGACGAGAAAGAGAATATGGAAAGTCTCATGGTCCATCTTGTAAAATGAAGGCCCCCAATCTATAACTATTCACAGAAGTGGACAGTGTCTTTTCCCTCTCAGAGCAGTCGGTGAATCTGGGTCCCTGACTTTGTGGCTAGTAGCCCAATGTCTAGTATTTTACTGAATGTAGGTAGAACTATCCCTCTGAGCTTACGGTACCTGATGTGGTCTCTGTGGAGGTTTTATCACTTGCTACATTGCTCCAAGGCAGATGAGGCTGGATGTGGATGTCACTTGGGAAGGGCCAGATAACTCGGAGAGTCTTTTCTTATCTGTGAGTGATTAACAGCTGGGCCCTGCTATTAAGACTTGTGAACCCTTTCTTCTGCTGGCTTGACCATGATCAATAATTGTGTCCCATTGTTACCTTGAAATCGGAGTTAATATTGCCAACACATAAACTCTAAAGTAGCAGATGTCAGCTAGGACACCTCTCAGACAACCTGTGTGCTGTTGGCCTTTCTGATGTCACCTTCAAAAGGAAACCTCCTTTCCCTCTAACTTAGGGAGAGTAACTGGACGGCACCATTCCAGGGAAGACCTGCATGTGCTGGAACAGTGCCACCTGGTCTTCTTTGGACTACGGTAAGTAGAAAGTTAATCCAATCCAGTATCAGAAAAAGAGTCTTTTTAGGACAGATAGTTTTGCTTGCTGAGACACTGGTCATTCATTGGTAGAATTTGTACCTTCAATGCAAGATACCCAAGTCCCACTTTCAGTCAATGCGCCTCATGTGCAGCCACCACCGTCCATCGGTAGACTTGAGTATTGCTATGACCTTCAACAAGTTTCAACAGACTTCCCACACTAATGACTAGAGAGGAAAGTCTGGCGATCCACTTCTGAAAAAGAGCCAGGGGAAATCCTTTGGCTTATCAATGGTCCAGTCTACAACGGACTACGGGGCTGGTGGAGGCTGAGTCAGCATTTCATTCCATTGTCCCTGGGTCACCAGCAGGATCTTCAGAAATTATGCACAGCTTTGTATGCTGTGATGGTTAAGTTTTATGTCAACTTGGTGGGCCAGTATTCTCCATGATATGATCTAATGTAGACCTAACACAGTCAGTTCCATTATGGGATCCTTATGTGAGTAGTTTTGGGACGAATAGAGCACCACTTCATCAGTCTGGTCATAGTCTTGATACAATTGGGGAAGGTGTCGTTCAGGCTATGGACTACTTTGTGTGTATAGCTTAACAGTGTGCAGCAGCTAGCTCACTTGTATAGCTGGATATGGATCGAACTACTGCTAGGTAGCCTGCTAATTCTAAGAACCATCCTTGGACTGCTGGCCTTCAATTCATTCGGCCTACCTTGGATGGATTCAATCAATTTTGAATTCCTTCAGCTCTGCATTTACTTGCTTATGGTCTTCCTGCGTCCTGTTTTCAACCCCTGCAGCTACAGGGAAGTCTCCAGCTTTCATTTGACAGCCAGACTTAAACCAATTTTGTAAGTGCGCATTTCTACAACTGCGGGAGCAATGTCTTGATCGTAGTGTTGTTCTATAGACATATACATACAAGTGTCACTAGTTTTGCTTCCCCTGGCGAGCCCAGTCTAACCCAAATGCTAAAACATCAAGAAGGGCTGGACTCTGGAGAAAAGATGCAAAGTGCCTTAGCTACCATATCTCGGCTAATATTTTGTCTCTTTATCCATCAACCTAGTAAAGCGTAGCTAAGTTCAGTGGCATTCTGAATAGCAGATTCTATTGAGATAAGGAACTTCGGAATTGTAGGTTTGCTAAGAATAATGTCTCTGTGGGAGGCTGCTGCCCCAGGCACCAAGTCACATAAAGAGGCTACATTGTATTTCCACAAAAGAATATTTGGCTACACACACACACACACACACACACACACACACACACACACACACACACACACACACACACACTCTCTCTCTCTCTCTCTCTTTCTCTCTCTCTCTCTCTCTCTCGCTCGCTCTCGCTCTCGCTCTCGCTCCTGACTTGCTACAAACACTGTTTAAGCACAAGTTCATAGCTCCAATCTCTAGGAGCAGCCGGCTGGCTTCCTTTTGTGCATAAAGTATCCACAAAATAGTATTTCCTAACCCGACTCTTCCTGTTTACTGAATGCACAGCCTAGGGTGAAACAGAAATAGAATTGATCTATGCATATTTCCCCCATAATGGAATTTTCATGTATATGCTTGTGGGATAATGGCCCCCAGTAGTTTGCCCCAGGGAGCAAATTAGCGACAAAGGTTTGCGTTGGTGACTTGGATTTTTCTGCCGAACTTGCTGTGCAAGAGCAAATGCGTGTGAATGGGACCCGCTTTGTAGATCCCTTGTTATATCCATCCTGCCTTAATCACCTGGCTTGACCCTGTGAAAGTACACGTGGATGCAGTTCCCTGACAACCTTTCTGCGCCCTGTGCCTTTCCTGGGATGATATATAATTCATCATCTCTGGGTAAGACAAGCAAGACCCAGTGCCATCTAAAGACACTATTGGTCTTTCTTCTTCTCTTGATCTTGTCAGAAGAATCTGCCGCTCCCTTGACGTTTTCCTGCTTCAGTCTAATGCATCTTCATTGACAGTGTCTTTGAACCTTCTGCTCTGGGAGCAAAAGGTGGAGTCATGGGCAGATGGCTGCTGTTAGCTGCCACTGAGTTGGTGGCTATGCCTAGTGACTGTATGTACAGTAGAACTAAACGTTGCCCAGGCCTATGCCATCCTCGCTGTCAGCAGGATGTGGGAATCCACTGTGGCTCTGGTGCCTCCTTCCCTCTCTGGAGGTCTCCTCTGTCCCTGCTGGTCCTCTACTTCACCAAACACCATGTCTTCCTCTAGGGTTGCTTCCTCGCGATGATAGGACCAAACAAAGCAAGTGGACTGGCCAGTGTCCAGCTATAGTCCATACGGGTTTTTATTGACTTGTTTTCAGAAGTAGATGAACTAGACCTTTCTTCTTAGGCTGTCATTAGCTCCACTTAAGCCTGTCCACCATGGATGGCCAGGCTGATATTTGACATGCTGAGGGCACAGCTTCCAGCATCAATGATGTGGTGAGATTCATGCACATTTGTTCGCCACAATTTAGTCAGCGAGCACAAGTGTTATTGGGAGGCAACTCAAGGGTTTGACCCTCTCCACTCCTTGGCTCTTGTCCCCTTGCAAGAAAGATTTCAGGTGAGGGACAAAATCCAGACCAGAGTCAGAGAAAATCTTGAAGAGGAGTAAGTTCCTTGAAGGGAATACTTTGGAAAAGAACTTTGAAGAGTCCTTCTAAAACCCAAACCAAATGCACTGCCATTGAGTTGATGCCGGCTCACAGTGACTGTGTAAGTCTGGATAGACTAGAGAAACAAATCCATAAACACGCATATGTGTATAAAAAAGAGCTTTATCTACAAGAGCGATTGACCATTGAGAAAATATCCCAGCCCAGTCCAGTTCAAGTCCATAAATCCAATGTTAGCCCATAAGTCTGATATTAGCCCATATGTCTGATACCAATCTATGGAGTCCTCTTCAGACTCATGAAACACATGCAACAATGCCAAACGCAGGAAGATCACAGGCCAGTGGGTGGGAAGTCTTATGGATCCAGTGACAGTGTAAGCACCTCAGTACTGGCAGGGGTCTCCACAGGGCTTCTCCATCTCCAGAGATCTGGTTCCACCAGCCTCTTTCCATGCATCTTCTCCACAGGGATGTCTCCCAGGGAGTGAGCAGAGAGAGAGAATGTGTCTCCTGCCTCTAAGAAGGAAATACCAGAGTCCACAGAATCCTCAGGAGAAGGCCATGCTCACACAGAGGCTTCATTGGCTATATCTTGAGTGACAGGCTAGACTCCACTCCTACACTCTTAATCCTCAAACTGACACCAAATTATGTAACTACCACAGTGACCCTAAAGGACAGGGTAGACCTTCCCGTCTGAGCTTTAGAGACTCTAACTCTCTACGGGCAGAGGAAAGCCCCATCTTTCTTCTGCAGAGTGACTGGTGCTTTCAAACTGCCAACCTTGCAGTTAGGAGCCCAAAGCATAAGGGATTGATTTAGCATGAAGCTCGGGGCTTTGTACTCCCTTCTTGGCATGACTCATGAGTATAGGTGATTCAGAGGACCGGATCCATGGCTTGTCCAGTGCTGCTGAAGACTGAGTGATACTCGATTTGCAGCTTTGTCAAACCACAATTGGGGAAACAGCCCTTGGTCGCTGATGCTGATCCAGTGTACAATCTAGATGGGGCTGAGGCATCAGAGGATGATTTGATGTGCTAGGTCAAGAGGATCGTGTAGGGCTTTGCATTTCACTTTCCCTGGCACTCTAATGTCACCTCTACTCACTGCACCAAACCCTAGAGTCTAGGTCTGAAGTTACTGAGACAGACAAAGACCTGAGTGGCGGGCAGGTAGTGGAGGAAAATGACACTCTACTCCAGTAGAGATGACAAAGAGCAAGGTCAGCTTCAATGGGGAACAAGGTCCCCCATGCAGCCTGTGGTTTGCTCCGTGCAGAAGCGAATGCAAGGATTATATGTGCACATACCCCTATTAAGCGACAAAAGATACAGACATACAGGGGCAGATTGCCCATAAAACAAGGTAAGCATGTACTTCACTTGTAGCTGGACAGAGGCTGGCAGAGGGAGCAGTGGTGATGACGGCAGGAATCAGCACAACAGAGAGGGGCAACCTCGTTACTTATCACACCTCTCAGCACAAAGAGGGTGAAGGGTTATGAGGCTTTCTACTGCTGTCAAGAGTTATAGTTTCTGCTTCCCGCCACCCCCCCCCCGCCACTGTCATGATCCGAATCCTACCTTGCAAGTCTGACTAGACCAGAGGATGCACACTGGTAGACATGGGAACTGGAAACACAGGGAATCCAGGGTGGATGAGCCCTTCAGGACCAGTGGTGTGAGTGGTGATACTGGGAGGGCACAGGAAGGGTGGCTTGGAAAGGGGGAACCAATGTCAGGGATCTACATGTGACCTCCTCCCTGGGGGACATACAATAGAAAAGTGGGGGAAGGGAGATGTGGGACAGAGCAAGATATGACAAAATAATAATTTATAAATTATCAGGGGTTCATGAGGGAGTGGGGAGTAGGGAGGGAGGGGCAAAGTGAGGACCTGGTGCCAGGGGCTTGGGTGGAGAGCAAAATGATGAGGGCAATGAATGTACAGATGTGCTTTACACGATTGATGTATGTATGGGTTGTGGTAGGAGTTGTATGAGCCCCTAATAAAATGATTTTTAAAAAAAGAGCTGTAGTTTCAGAAACCCACCAGGGCAGTTCTATCCTCTCCTAGGGTTTGCTATGAGCCAGATTGATTCTCTAGCAGTGAGTTTAGTTCTGACTTTATCATAGGTAAATGAAAACAAATAGAAGCTGTCTCATGTGTTCAGGTGTGAAGGAAGCTGTGAAAAGAGTTGGCATTGACTGCCCCAGCCCCTCCTCTCTCGATCTGGGAGGTGTAATGTGCTAACACAATCTAAAAGCATTTTCCAGGTCAGATCTAAACAGTAGCCCCCAGACTATGTGAGG
The DNA here is from genome assembly GCF_050624435.1 of Tenrec ecaudatus. Lineage (NCBI taxonomy): Eukaryota > Metazoa > Chordata > Mammalia > Afrosoricida > Tenrecidae > Tenrec > Tenrec ecaudatus. The sequence goes on along the minus strand of NC_134539.1, from coordinate 104,411,189 downwards.
GCAGAGGATGAATGCTGTGTTAAGATAAAGAGGGGAAATGATGTATTTTTAAAGAGTCCTTATTTGCTCCCAACTTAAAAGCAACAGTTGTAAATTTCTTTCAAGTAATGTTTCCTTAATTATTCATTTTCCTTGGCACCAGTTAAAGAGCCAAGTAATGACTCCTGTCTCTTTATATTTAGTCTATTATTGTTTGAAAAGGGCCAGAGGAAGGCCAGAGCAGTGTGAAAATGATATTTGCTTTTTTTTTTATTACTACCAGCCAATGTAAAGGGTAATATAATCACCAGCAGCTGAGAGACAATGACATTTTTATAGGCCTTCTGGCAACACTGAAGTGTGAAAGAGCCTGACAGGTATTTGGCTTTCTGCTTTGTGCTTTCAACTGCATTCCCCATCAGACAGACTGCTGGGAGAGCAAGCTGGGGCGGCTCCGGACTCCCTCCAGATATAATTTTTTAAGAGCCTGAACCGCAGCTGTCTATTTAAATCTTGCCGTTTTATAGATGGGGAGGGGCAAGGACACATGCCCGCAGAACCCCATTCACACCACCATCCAGGGACCTCTCTGCGGCCCCATGGACCCTCCAGTTGGAGTTTCATATTCCCTGCAAACTTCAAAGGCTGGAGAACATTACCATCTGATTGGGTCACAGATGGCTCATTAGAATTTCTTTTGAAATGTGCATTTTCGGTGGGTCATGTGCCAGCCAGTTTATGCACAAGAACCCATGGTGTCCCTCTCTGTACTGAGGGGGATTCAGCAGTAAGGCTACCACCTGAACAAGGCCCTGGTTTCTGGTGTTGTTGATGGTAGCTGTCATTAGTCTGCCCCCAATTCATTGTGACCCCACTCCCCAGTAGAACGCTGTCTGGTCCTGAGCCATTCCCTCAGTGGGTTGTGGGTGAGACCATGGTGAGGCACGGGGGCTTCCATTGGCTGAGTCATGGGAGCAGATCACCAGGCCTATCTTCTTAGACTGTCTTGGTCTGGAAGCCCTGCTGAAATCTATTTAGCATTACAGACTCCACCAACAGATATGGCTGGTGGCTTTACTTGAGGCTCACTGGCTGAGAATCAAACGTGGCTCTCCTACATGGAAGGTTGGAATTCTACCACAGATCTATCACTGCCTTCTACCTCTTTCTCAGTTGTTCAGATGTGGGGCAACTGAGAACAGGACAGTTTGATTTGGTTCCTTTTAGTTGTGCAAACCCAGTAGCTGTCAAATGGGCTCCGATTCATGACAACCCCATGTGTGTTCCATAGTGTGCCGCTGGTTGATTTAAAAAAAAAAAAAAGATCTCTAGACCGTTCTTCCAAATTGCCTCTGGGTGGTCTTGAATCACCAACCTTTCAATTAGAAAATCAGACTGTGAAGTATTTATACCACCCAGGGGCACCATGTGGTAGGAAATGAGCCTCAGCTACTACTAACCAGATGATCGGCCATTCAAAGTCACCCACAAGCATCTCAGAAGAAAAGGCTGGCGATTTCCTTCTGAAAACCCAGTCATGGAAAATCCTGCGAAGCACAGTTCTACCCTGATATGCTTTGAGTTACCATGAGTTAGAGTCTTTTTAGTCAATGGTAACTGTTTGGGGTGTATCCCGATCAAAGAGGCCAGACTTGGAAATATTAGACTTGTGCAGTGGGACCAATAACCAGGAGGCTGAATAAGGAGTCTACTCTTGGTTGTCCTCCCTGTCTACCGCCCCTATCCACCACTCCCAGCCCAACCCCTCTGCTTCAAAGTATGGTGTCTGGATGTGTACTTCAATGTTAACCTCTTCTTTTTACTCTTATTCATGAATTCAAAGTTCTACTCTATCCTATAAAGTCACTATGACTTGGTAACCACTTGATGTCATGAGGTTTTTGTTTCTAATGTATGGCTTGATCTTAAAGAGGACAAAGAAGTTAGAAATGATAAAGAAATTTAGTTCTAAATGCTCTAATTACTACAAAGAAAAAATTGGAGGTACCAGAAATGATTGGTTCTTTCAACGTTGCCCTAAAATTTAATATGGTGCAAAATTTGGGTTTTAACTTTTGGGTAATGATATGGCCAATAGAATCACTTGTTTGTCTCTTGAGGTAGTTTTTACCTGTCCCAGAGATTATTTTTCAACTTTACTCCTTAGATATCTTTTCTGCCTTCCTGTGGACTGAACACATGCACATACAGAATGGGATAGCTTTCTATTAATTGTAAATATACCCATATGAAATTTGGGCACTCTTGTTATTGGATAATTGGAGGCAACTGTTGGCGCATGTTAATCTCCTATGAATGCAATTTTATTGGTCATCATGGGCTTGAGAAAAAAACCCAACTCCAAATGTGTCTAGTAGAAATATTGAAAATGCTTCTGGTAGATATATAGTATCTACCTGTGTGGTTAGTCACTGTTTGCTTCTCATCCTCATACCTAGTTGTGCCTGTTCTAGCATCCTCTTTGCTCCAAGAGACCACCCCTCAAAGATGGTAGCAGGCAAGTTTTCTTGGTTAGTAATCAGCAGGAAATCACTACTTTGAACTCCACTGCTGAAATGGTCATTGTTATGTACTTCATTGTGTTCCTCCAAATATGTATCAACTTGGCCAGGCCATAGCTTTCAGCATTATATAATGAGAGTCCATCTGGTGATCTATTACTATTATCCCGTGCGTTGTGAATCCTGATCTCTATGAGATCAATGAGGCAGGACTAGAGTTTGTTATAGCAATGAGGGAGGATGCAACCCCAGAGCAGAAGAGCCAAGAAGGCGGCTCATCCTTTGGGCCCAGGGTCCCTATGCTGTGAGTGTCCCAAACCTAGGGGGACAGTGATGCTCAAGTCCATGGAAATCCCCAAGAGATGCCAAGCCCACAGGTGTTAAAAAGGAGTTAAAGTCCCCGCCCCCACCCCCGGAACCAACCCACAGAGAGAAAACGCCATGGTCGAGCTGGCACCCTGAATTTGGATTTCTAGCATCCTAAATTGTGAATGGAAATTCCCATGACCCTGACGGTAGGTCCTGTCGAGCCACATACTGTGCAGCATTTTAGGCCTAGCTAGGGTTGCCAGACAACATACTTATATTGGACACACAGATAAATGGTAATTCCCAATAAACAATGGATCTTCTTTATTTTTTTGTATAAGCGTGTGCAACATTGGGGTTTGGTGGCACCGTGAGTTAAGCATTGGGCTGATAACTGCAAGGTCAGAGGTTCAAACTTATCTGAGACTACATGGGAAAAAGATGAGACAGTCTGGTTCTTTAAAGATTTACTGACTTGCAAACCCAAAAGAGTAGATCTGTTTTGTTCTATAGGTTTGCTATGAGTCAGAGTGAAGTTAATGACCAAGAAGACCCAAACTCACTGTCTTCGAGTTGTTTCCAATTATAGTGACCCTGTGGAAAGGGTAGAACTGCCCTTGAGGATTTCTGAGACGATTAACTCTATAGGAGTTGTAAGTCTCATCTTTCTGCCTCAGAATGGCTGGTGGTTTTGAACTACTGATTTTGTGGTTAGCAGCTCAACACATAACTATTACACCACTAGGGCTCCATGAACTCACTGTGTTTTTAAAATTTTATTACTTTTAATGTACTCAAAAAGTGTGTGTGTTTTTTATCTGAAATTCACATTGGAATGGGTGTTCTGTATTGGAATTTAAATATGACGACTGTAGACCTGAGGATGATAATGGATTCCCAGTGTTGCTACTGTCTGGTGTTTTTCTGTGGTTTCCTTAAACCTGACCTCCAACTCTGTGAGAAGACCTTTTGTTTAAGTAATTGAAATCTGCTTCTTTCTGGGGACCTCATGGATACCTTATCTGTACATAACAGGTCAAGGTTAGGATTGGGTAAAGGCTGACGTGCAGGACTACAGTTTCCAACATAAACGGAAATTTCCAGGTATCCCTTAGAGAGCCCGTAAATCATTGAGAGTTACAATCTGGCTGTGGTTGGGTGCTTAAACAGAGAGAAAGCACAGGGTGGGTTGTCACATTTCCCTATGCCCTGTGCTGAGTCTTATTCTTACATTGTCATTCTATTGAAAAACAGCCAGGAGTGTTACAACTTAGTACTTTCCTTATTAATTCAATAAACATTTATCAAACCCTTCTTGGAGCCAAGACTCCCTGGGCGGTGCACATGGTTCATCCACTAGTGTGCTAGCCGGAAGATCTGATATTCAAGTCCACCTGGAAACCCATCGGAAGATAGGTCTGGACATCTGTTTCCACAAATTAGTCACTGAAAGCACTACGGCGCACAGATCTGCTCTGACATGTATGTGGCTTTCACGCCACAGAGTCGACCGGACAACTACTGGGTACTGGTTGACTACGAACCATGTTCTGGTTAAAATGTGGTCCTCTTCAGTCTTCTGACCTGTTCCTATTTTTGACATTGGATAGACTTTGATAGGTACCCCTAGATTGTTTAGTTTGTGGACAATAGGCAGTAGTGAGTGGGATTCGGTCAGTTTGCACTGGTTTGGCAGAACTAACAACTAGTTATGTGTCGAGTTTGGTGACCCTATTGCTAAAATGGTACTTGTAATCAGAGTTCTCTCTCAGCTGGGCAGCCACTGTATATGGAAATCACAAATTTACATTCTTTACTCTGCTTTCATGTTCATCTGTGGAGCAGAGCATGCTAAGCACCAGTAGGAATGTTCATTCCATCCATAGCTATAAAAAATTAGATGGAAGTGTGCTGGTAATAGTTATTTATTACATAGAACTTGTTATACCTTTGATGAAATACTACTTTTTTATCCCTTGTGCCTGTTACTTCAGGAAACCAACATAGAACGTAATGAGGGCAAGTGCCAAACAACCAGAGGAGGACATGCTGTCATTCATTTCCCTTCAGTGCTACTCCCCAAATTACCCTGAGACATTATGAGTGAATTATGGAATTCCTGGTAGTGTTCAAAGAGCTAAAAATGTTGTCAGATGCTCTGTCATCTCAGCAGATGCACCAAGGGATTTTTCTTTTGTCATTTTATTGGGGAATATTACAACTCTTGTTACAATCCATATATCAGTTGTATCCGATATATTCGTACATATATTCCATCGTTTTTTCCAGACATTTACCTTTCATTAAACTCTTGGGATCAGCTCCTCTCTCCCCCCAACCACCTCACCCCGACCCCCGTGGCCCCTTGATAGATTGTAGATTGTTAATTATTTTCAAGTCTCACAGCAACCACTGTCTCCCTTCCCCTCTGTTTTCTCCTCTGAATGGGGGTGTGTGGTTATGTGCCATTCATTGCGATCGGTGCCCCCCTAGAAAGGGAGTTTTCATAGGTGAACATAATATGCCCAGAGGTTACCTGTTTGTGATTGTCTGGTTGGCTCACCGCTAAAGAAATGGAATGATACTCCTACAGAAGAAGCTGGGTAAGGAAACGTCACGCCATCTTTGATGCTTGGATAGAAGCAAACAATATCGCCAATGAGGACACCAATCAAGAAGTAACATGGAAATATCTCAAATAGCAGTTTCATTGCTTTTTGTCAGGTACTTAATATTTTTCATTAATATTTAAAACTATTAATATTCTAACATAATCTAGTTTTGGCTACGTCTTTTGTTAGTCTTCTTTAAGTAGTAACTGTATGAAATAACAAACTATCTTTCAGTGTATCTTTTTTTTATATTTAAGGCTGTAATCAGGGCACGGAATAATCAGTTGTTAAATTATTTGAGTCCCACCACTGGCCATATGTTTTGGGACTGTTTCATGTGATTGAGGCAGGAGCTTACAGCACACCTCTTCGATGCTCTGCTTCCTTTCTGGCCCACGGGGTGGGTTTGCAGCTATAGGAGTCTGGCCATTTTTACCCAGTCTTGTGTTGTGCTCAGGTCATCGAGGGAAAGGTGGCTCTGTCAGTTTGCTTGGTGCCTTTGTTATCAAGCACAGTTATGTCACCAACGGCGTAAGTACGTGGTTTTAACAAACATTTATTTTCTCTAGACTTACATGCAAATTCGGCCACCCAGTTAAAGGTGACTTCCAGATAAACAGCAAATCGCTTTTCAGTATATAGCAAGCACAGAAGAGCATAGACCCCAAGTCGACCTGGTGCTAGAGGTCCGAGTTCAGGGCCCTGCCTCTCCAAGAAGGCACTGTCGCTCTGTCGGCGCTGGAGGAAGGTCCTTGTCTTTGAGTGATTTCTTGCTCCTGGATGATCTTCATGTGCGTTGGCATCTCTCTGCCGCCATCTCTGCCTAGTAGTTGGCGTCTCATCTCTTTTATGTTTTTAAAATGTTCACTTTAGATACAGCTTACACCAATCCTACCTCATTAACCTAATAAAGGTAACCCTTTCCCAAATGCTATTTGAACCACAAACATCATATAGAAGTTACGGTTCAAAAAACACATTTGGGGAACATGACTAAATCCATAACCCTGGAGATAAGTAATGATCCCTATTTAACATGATGCCTTAAAGAGAGACCTTTTCTCCCAAATCAGGGACTTGTGCTGGTCATTAATAGCTGAGGGGAGAGATGAAGAGCAAGAGCGGCCTTTCTCTGGTCCGTCAGCTCCCCACCGCCATGTGCCAGTGGGGGGTAAGCTTCTTAACACGTGGTATATGCTTTATCAGACTAGGGACCCTTCTAAAGCCAAAACTATATTTCATTTCTTTGTATCTTCAGTTGACTCAACTATGGCTAGCACAATATTGTGAATTACTCTCCTGTATAAAACCTGAGAATGTCCCTGAGCTGCTAACTGCACCAGCCAGTTCCTGGGAGAAAGAAGAGGGCTTTGCGCTCCTGTAAAGAGTCACAGGCTCAGAGACTCACGGGGGCAGTTTGACCTGGTCCTGTAGGGTCACCATGAGTCAGTATCGATTCCATGGCAGTTTGTTTGGGTAATAACCTGAGAATTAGGTGTTGCTTATGTCACCGAATTCCCTGGTATTTGATCCTTGCCGGCTCTTTTAGTCAGAATTCTAAGTTACCTCACCACCTTTAAATGATCTCAGTGTCCCCAAACAAAGAGTCGACCTCTCCCTCCTAACCTGGTGATTATTCATAATCTTTGATTTTCCTATTTCATATAAGTGAGATCATGTTGCATTTGCCCTTTTGTTACTGATGTATTTCACTCAGTCTAATGCTTTCAAGGTTCATCCATGTTGCTCCATGCATCGGAACTTGGTTTGTTTGCTGTTGTTGTTTCTACTGCTGAGTGTAGTCAGGTCAGTTTTAACTCATAGTGACCGTATGTATGTCAGAATGAAAAGCTGCCTGGTCCGACACCATCCTTACAATTGTTCCTGTGTTTCATCCCATTAAGAGATTGACTATTTATTGGGGAAAAAGAAATGATCAGATTTTTCTGGGATTGTTTGGCACTATGGGCTGACACAAATTCCAGCAGACCCTAGAAGTCACTGAAACCCAGTATGGAGATCAGATTATGAATGGGGTTTTAGCTCAGGTCCATACCACAATGGATCAATGGGTCCTGGAACTCAGTCTGTAGTGATTTCCCCAACTTTGGAATACATTATTAGAACAGCCATATTCAGCAACTAGTAGAACATCACATTTACTTTCTGACATGTTGAATAAGAGTTATTATGATAGGAAAAGTGAAGTGGAAGCCATTGGAACTGCCCTTACTGGGGGAAGGGGGACTATAAAAATATATATATTCATATGCAATTTATATATTTAAATATGTTTACATATAGTGGGCTTTTGGTTTATATATTTGGAATATATTGGTATATATATTTGGATGGATATATCTCATATCAAAAGCACATATCTCTGGAGGAATGGCAGAAATTATTGTCACCATCAAAGACTTCAAGGGTGCAGAAGTGGATCCCCATTTAATTGGCCTATGCAAAAAAGCAAAACGAAATAGACGGATCTTGGCACGTGACGGCGTATTGTTGTAAATTTACTCAGCTGGTGAGTCCAATCACAGTTGCTGCTGTAGAAGGCATGGCATTGTACAACGGCTTTCTAGGATGACTTTTAATTGAACTGCCTGGAACCTCAGAACCTTCTGAAATATTAGCTTTCACTTAAGGCTAATTTACCTTATTGTTAAAAAGTGGCTTCCTCCATCAACTTTCCATCTTTGCCAGAGACAGAGAAAGAACGTTGGAGTTTACCTTTTGGTGATTCAACACACAGCTTCTATTTGTACTTTAGATTGCACGTTAGAAGTCATGCGGATTTTGTGTCATGTCTTTCATCACAGTTTCCACAATGAAACATGACGCCTCCATCTCACTTCTACTTGTGTTTCAGTCTTCCTTCTTTCCTACCGCTGCTCCCTTTGCTGCCCTTTTAGTTTAAAGGGATGATGATTGCAAGGTGTGCTGAGCACCTTAGTGTGGTTGCTCACTGCAGAGATCTGCTTATTGTTTGGCAGAAGACTGAAGCACAAGAGGGGGTGGTTAGTTGCAGATCTACAAGCTAACTAAGGGTCACGGTTTGGGGAGTTCTGCCCATATCTATGCAACCAACTAGCTTGTTCATTTTACTTTGAATTTTACTCCATCGTATGTTCCTACTCTCTCCAGGACCTTCTAATGGCTAACATGCATTTTGAGAATCTTCCTGTCCTCCTGATTAGAACAAGATACTGACCAACTCAGGTCTGAAATATAGTCCACCTATAGACCAGCTCAGGTCTGAAATAAAACCACCACCTGTGTATCATGTTTGATATACTGTGGTGGCGTGTGTGTTGCTTTGATGCTGGAAGCTATGTTACCGATATTTTAAATAGCAGAGTTATCAATGGTGGGCAGATTTCAACAGAGCTTCCAGCCAAAGATGATGATGGAAGAAAGGACAGGAGTATGACTTCTAAAAAATTAGGAAATGAAAATTAGAAGCATCCCAATTCAGCAGATAGATTTGGGTTCCCCAAAATCTCTACAGTCAATCAACTCTAACACCCACCTTGACAAGCCCCTGGACCCTTTGAATTTACCCAGAAGGTTTGCTTTCATCTGCGTTGGTTTCATTCTACTATAGATTATCCTCATGTGGTGGGACCGTCCCAGGTTTATGAGGGTCTCACATCACATGCTAAGGATAGCTATGTCAATCAGATTCATGGCAGTTTCTGCAGAAGGATTTGGATTGAGCATGGCAGGGTCATGTTCCCATCCTGGAACCGATTCTCTATCCAGGCAGGTGGGATATACCTGTGTTTCAATGGTTTGTTTGCTTCTGGGGCAGGAGAAACTAGCCCCTCGATGGCTAGTTTTACTAAAGTTACATCTAGTGGGGCAAAGTAGTCCCCAAAAGAAAGTGTTGTGAACCAAACAAAACAGGCCATTGCCATTAGCATTTTGAAATGACCAGCTGCTCCTTTAGAGAAAGATGAGGTTTTCTACTCCTGCACAGAGTTGCAGTTTTGGAAATCCACAGGGGCAGTTCTGTCAAGTTCTGGGGGGGTCACTTTGAGTCAGAATTGATCTATGGCAGTAAGTTCTTAGTTTTTGCCATCCAGACAGTGCAGATTTTGAAATCAAATCTATCCATTTCTTCACTGGGTTTTCTTCTTGATTAATACAGATTTTTCTATCCAATGGCTATATAAATATTCTACTGTATTTTATCCCAATAGTATTTATTGCTCTATTTTTTCTCATTAAATCTTTAATTCATCTGAAGTTTATTTTTGTGTAGGTTTCAAGTTGGGTAGTAACACTGTTTTATTCCAGATGAATAGTCAATGATTCTAGTCTCATTTATAAAATAAACCATTCTTTCATGACTGAATTTAAATGCCACCTTTATCACATATTAAGTTCCTATACATACTCATATCTATTTCTGAACTTGTTTCCACAGACTTCACTGTCCACTCTTGTGCCAGTACTGTGAGGCGTTGATTACTGTGGCTTAGATCTGCTTTTGCTCTTACTGTTCTTCTTTTCACGTGGTTTTAGCAAGCCTCATACAATGATAGTCCTTATAAAGTTAAATCATTTTGCCCACTTACAAAAAACCCTTATAAGCTTTATTGCAAGTGAAATTAATTTATATTGAGAAGGACTGATATTTTGTAGGATAGTATCTTCATTTATTTAGATACTATTTTATGTTTTCATTAGCTTCTTTCACATAGATCTGTATCATTTTTAAGTTGATTCCTTAACAATTTAAAGATATTCTTGTAATTTCTTATTATAGCACATATATGTACATATATCATGACATTTCCATTTTAAGCATTCTTTACTGTGCAAGTTAATGGTGTCATATATATTCCCAATGTTGTACAGCCTTTACCATTACCTATTTCTAAAACAATTTAAAGCTTTTAACATAATAATTAATACAAATTTTAAAAACATTTTCATACTAAAAAGCTTGTCCTCATACAAAGAAGTTGTTTTCTTTTTGGTGTACTTATTAAAATATTTTATAAACTTGCTCTTAAATACTGATAGTTTGTTTTTTAAAATTAACATGTACTCACCGAATGAGATGTTTTCATAACATTTAATTAAATGTATAAATATCTATATCTCGATAACTATGAAAGTAAAAATAAAAGCAAAGAATTTTTCCCTGAAATTAAAAATTAAAAAAAATAAATTAAAAATTCAGGCTGTCTTTAGGTGTGTGGAGTGGAATCTGATTTCTGCTGGTCCCGTGCACAACAGTCCTGTGCCATCCTCACAATCCTTATGCTTGAGCCATGGTAGCAGCCACTGTGCCACTCCATCTTCTTGATGACATTTCTCTTTTTCATACCCACCCTCACTTCTGTCAAAGATGGCGTCCTTTTCCAGAAACTGGCCTCTCCTGGTACCATGTCCCAAACATGCCAGGTGAAGTCTCACAACCCAGGCTTCTGAGGCACATGCTAGCTCGCCTCCTTGCCGGACAGACTGTGTACTTCTGGAAGCCCCAAGGACTGCTGATATTTCTACTTTATAGCTACTACTAAATAAGTAGATTGTTTAACTGGTCAACATCTGGTCACAAAACAGTGTTGTTTCTAGATTCTAGCGAGAGTCCGAAGCTCTGTTTAGCTCTTTCGCCAAGGCCAAAGCTTTAGGGATGGCCTTATAACTTCCCTCCTGGAGGAAGAGAGCACTGAGCTCCAAGGGCCAAGATCCCGGAGCCTGAACCTGAACCCCAGCGAGACTGGGTGGCGAAGGAGAACTGTAGAAGGATGGAAAGACAGAGATAGAGAAGCCGACCCTGACTACTTCTGAGAAATGTGGGACAGCTCGATCCCAGTCCATAGAGATCCTAAGTTAATTGGACCAGGAGGGGCCTGGGTCTCTGGATTTTCAGAAGCGTCCCAGCCCCAGGTGGTTTTGATGCACAGCCTGGGTTGAGAGCGATGACAGTAGAGCAGTTGCTCACAAAGGGTAGGCCCTGGACCAGCTGCATCAGGACCACTTGGGAACTGAACTTGTTGTACATGCAAATTCTGGGCCCCGCCCCATCTACAGAATCAGAAACTTGAGGAGCATTTTTGGGGCCAGGGAGCCGTCCTGGTGAGTCTGATAGTGCTAATATGGGAGAATCACTACCGCCAACTGCTCACCAGCATCTTCTGTAGGTAAAGACCCAACTCTTTGCCACCCCCGCCGGCCGCGGACACCAAATAAACACAGTTCTGAGGACTGGGGCAAAAGCTAAACCGTGTGACTGCGGTGGGACAGCCAAGCAAAGCGCAGGCTTGGGAAACGGCGCTGGGTTTGCGGTTGCCGAAGGTATCAAAGTCTCCCAGTTCAGACAGAGAGGCGTGTGTGGGAGTCAAGCTTCTCAAATTTAAAGGTGAAAAAAACCCAAACATCCAAACCAAACTCAATGCCATTGAGCCCATTCTGACTTGGAGCAACCTTATATGAGAGAGTACAATTGCCCCTGTGGAGTTCCAAAGTTGTGGGCTTTTGCCGCTGAAAGCTTGGGTTTTCTGGGGGGCTCGGACCACCAGCATTGCGGTTAGCAGTCTGGTTCCTCTCTGACCATTGCCAGCAGGGTGGAGAGATGGAAAGGGGCAGGAGGGTATAGCTTGTCTGCTGCCGAGCAAAAGAGGTGCACAGAGACCCAACCACTTCAAACCCAGTGATGCAACTGGACTAGACATTCGCGGTCATGTAAACAGGGCTGCTTATTTGCTTATTTATTTTGCTTTCCTTTTAGGAAGCAATGACGCCGGTTACATTTGGAGAAAGATTATGTTCCTACCTCGAGAAAAGGCTTGGTCTTAGATATGAAAGAAGTGACCCCTCATTTTCTGGGTCCATAGCATGAATTGTGTCCCTCCACCCCACAACTAGGTGTTGGAAAAATGGAATTCAAAGATCATTGAATTTTTCCACCAACTGTTTTTGAAGCCCTCTTTTATACAAAATCTTGTTTCTGTTATGCTACGGAGGCCCTGTCAGTGTCCTGTGTGCCCTGATCCTAATCACTGTGGATTGAAATGGAGCATCGGGGTAGAGAAGAGCGGGGGCAGCCAGATGGGGGAGGGAGACACCACAGTGAAGTTCAGCAAGAAACCAAGGAATGCCAGGATTACAGAAGCTAAGGCAAGGGTTTGCCTCCACAAAGAGCTTTCCCCTAGAGTCACTGCCCTTGCTTTGGAGTAGAGACTCCTGAATGGTGGGAAACCAAGTCAACTGCCATCTAGCATGGTGGGTTGTGCTTCGGACTGCTAACCACAAAGTCAGCAATTCAAACCCACCAACGTGTTCCCAAGAGAAGAATGAGGTAGTCTGTTTCCATAAAGGTTTGCAGTCTCCCAAGCCCTGGGGAGCAGTTCCAAGCTAGTCTATAGAATGGCTATTAATCAGAATCGATTTGACCAGAATGCCTAGGTGGCATAGTAGTTGGGTTGTGATCCCCATTGTTGGCAAGTTCGAAACTAGCAGCAGCTCAGCCAGCTCTGCAGGAAAAAGATTGGGCATTCTAGTCCAGTAAGCAGTTAAGTCTCAGAAACCCACAGGGGGTCGCTATATGTCAGTACTTTCTGGTTGGCATTGAGTTTGTTTGTTTGGATTTTGGGTTATCCCTCCAGGGGAGCCCTGGTGGTGTACTAGCTACATGGACTTTGACCTGCAAGGTCCACAGTTTGAAACCACCAAGAAAGATGGGGAATTCTGCTCCCGTAAACAGTTACATTCAGGGGCAACCCACAGGGAGGCCACTATGAATCAGTGTCAGTTTCAAGGCAGTGAGTTTGGTTTTTGTGATTCCTCCAGGTGGGACTTCTCCTTACCTGCTCAAATCCTACTCCTGGCTCCTGGCACGTCCAGGCACACCTGGGCAGTCAGCACGCATGCTTTATCCATCTGCAGCTCCCCAATCCTGACTAGCAACCGCTTAGCCTCTATTTCCTTTGCTCTTTAAAGCGAATGCCTTGCCTTTTTTGCAAAGAGGATGCTTCTTTGTACTACTTTTTGCCTTCTTGCCTCTGGTCAGTCAGTCTCCTCTCCCAGCACGCTCTCCTCTGCCACTCCCCGATGCTGGGATTCACTGTGGTAGACCTTATGCTGTTGCTTGTTAATGTTTGGCTCCAGCACATTATCTTTGTTCCCAGATTAACCTCCCAGTTTCCACGGTCATCATCGCCTGGGGTACCGGAGGGTCCTATTTTCAGGACTTCTACTGTAAATCTCAGACACAAGCTGTTTCAAGCCCTGGAAATCTCACAACAAAGCGGTCTCCTCAGTTAACATAATTACCATAGTTCCGTTGTGCATAATTCCCCTGCCCCCCAACAGCAATTCATTATTCAGCCTCCCTAGAACAATAAACCCAGAACCCAATGTGACCAGGGGTGGGGATTTCTTTACCAATAAGCCTGCCTTGGTCTCTCCAGGGGAGACCATGTCTGCCCCAAGGGAATCGCTGCTACAGGAAATCTCAAGTGATGTGCGGAAGGTAGGATCCAAAGGATGGGATGACAGACCCACAGGGCCACTGGGAATGCGCTATGCTGCTCTGCGAGGAAAACTGGGGCCTGCCTTAAAGAGATTGTGCCTCTCTGACCAGTTTTGCTAAGAGTAATTTTTTCCCTAATGTGAAGGATTCCCTGGTGTGCTGACCACAGACTCTATTGTCATCTTGGGCAAGAGTTTGCTTGAAATGGCCAGGCTTATCATTCTGTCTCCTCTTTCTGAGCAGGCATCCCTATTTTGTTTGTCTTTCAAGAAGATTCTTGCTCCTCAGACCCTTTGTATTCTAGTAAGCAATCAAGATCTTTGCTCTGACTTCTTCCAAGCATGAAAGAATAACATGTTGCCCTGCGTATGGGGTGTCCTGCAAGGGTACTGGTGATGAAACTTCAACGGCCCACATATACACACTTATCATTTAGGGGTTTCCTGCTCTTTTTAAAGGTATACTTCAAGCCCTTATGTTCAGAATAGCGTAACCAGGAACAATTTATTGTTCAGCTGATTCTGACTCAAGCTGGCTCAATGAGTGCCACAGTAGAACTGTGCTTCATGGGGCTATTAATGGCTGATTTGTCACAGGCAGATTGCCAGGCCGTTCTTCTGAGGTGCTTCTGGGTAGACTTGAAGCTCCAACCTTACATCGGAAATCATTCTTTCACCTGAAAGTCACAGCGAAATAGGCTCCTGATAAAATCTATCTCTAGAACTGAAATGTTGAAATGGGATGACATGTTGGAGTTTACTGGAAACTCGTACTCTCTGGTGGCTCTTTGGGATAAGCATCGTGCTGCTTGCGGCCAGATGGAGGTGCAGACTCACCAGCTGCTCTGCCGGAGAGCATGCAGGCGATGTGCCCCCATCAAGATTTACAGTCTCAAAAGCCCTAAGGTTTTTGTTCCGTATGGTTGCTGTGGGTTGGAATTGACTTGCTGGGAGCAAGTGGACTTAGTGTTCTCTAGCACTACCACTGTGTCAGAGATGTCCTCTTTAGGACTAAGGTGCACCTGATTCGAACCATGGGAGTTTTCTGTCACCTCACACGCATGCCACAGCTGGACTACAACTCAGGCAGTTGTTTTTGTTGCCAAGTGCCATTGAGTCCATTCGATTCAGATTGACTCTCTGCACAACAGACGGTACTGTGCTACTGTCACAGTCATTGTCAGGTGTGAGCCCATTACTGTAGCTACAGTATCAGTCTGTCTCATTGGCAGTCTTCCTCTTTTTCACTGGCCCTCCACGAAACATGAAGCCCCTTGTCAGGGCCTAGTCTTGTATGAGAACATGTCCAAGGCCCGTGAAATGAAGCCTCATCATTCTTGTTTCTAAGGAGCACACTTACTTCTTCCAAGACAGATTGGTTTGCTCTTCGGATGAGGTACACCCAATCCATGCCATGGAATTGTCAATGGCCTCCTGTGCATGTGGCAGTTGGACTATGAGGAAGGAGGCCTGCAGGAGACCTGATGCACTTACATTCTGGTGTTGGAGAAGGATATGGAACATCGAAGTTTATTGAGAGTATGCTTATGCCACGGACTGCCAAAAGAACCGAGAAAGAAGAAACCACAAATTAAAAAACAAAGCAAAACTGGGCAATGAATAAGACACCTTGGTGCATTTGTCCTGTGTACTTTGGACACGCTATAAGGAAAGACTCATTTCTAGGAGTGGATATCCTAAGTGGAGGCTCAGTGAAAATGAGGACAGCTCTCATGGAGCTGGATTGACACAGTGTCTGCAACAAGGAGCTTGAATACAGCAATTGTGAGGATGGCACAGCACCAGGCCCTGGTTCGTTCTACTACACAGAAGGCCACTGTGAGTTGGGGCTGACTCACGGCACCCAAGAACAACAAAATACAACCTATTACGCTGAGAGTTCAATGCTGGCTTGGGTGTACCAGATGTACTTCTCACCTTAAACAACAGAGTAGAATTGCCCCTGTGGGATTCCTCTGTGTAGAAAGCCTCTTCTTTTTCCTGTAGAGTGACCAGTGGTTTTGAACTGCTGATCTTGCAGTTAGCAGAGAAACATGCAACACATTATGCCACCATGGGCCTTGTGAGTTGGAATGGATTTGATGGAAGTGAATTGGGTTTGGTTGGCCGCTCAAATCAAGACAAGCAGGGACAGAACCATTAGATGTGCCCATTTCCTGGCTGTGTAGGAAGGAAGTGGACAGAGGCCACGGCGTGGTGGAGAAGCCTGGCAGTGGTAGTGGCGGAGGTAGCTGTGCCTGTGTGGCCCGGATGGAAGTGGGAAGGGGAAACCTGGAGTGCAAAGAAGTGGGTCTCCTATACATCTCTACAATAAGGGAAGCCATGACATATTGTTCCTAAGATTCAGAGTTTGTCTCAGAAACAAAGCTTCAATGGGACAGCTGAGGGAATAGTTTTAATATGAAAGATACTCAAATAAGGGTGGATTACAAAGGGAATGTTTTTGGGAAACAAGGCCTTCATAGGTAAGATACACTCAACTCACTGCCACGGAGTCTATTCTGAACTAATAGCAATTCAACAGGACAGAGTGGAACTGTCCTCAAGCTCCCTAATCTGTAAGTATTTATATGAGCACACAGCCTCAATTTCCCCCGGAGCAGCAACTGGTGGTTTCAAACTACTTACCTTGTGGTTAGCATCTCAACACATCACCCGAGTTCCTCCATTTACTGGAGAGATTCAGAAACAGCTGCTGACAAGCACCCTTATTTTCATACCTGCAAATAGTTAACACGTTGAACCTCATTTCTTCAGGCGTCAGTCAACCACTTTTCAAACTGAGCTGTTGCGTTTTTGGTTTTTCCTGCCATACAGTTTAACTGTTTAAAAACAAACAAACCAAATGATTAGCCATTCGTTGCTTGTATGAGCACAAATGAGTCGTTGGAATAGCCATTGCGTGTCACATTACCACTACTGTGACCTGGTGTGCTGTATCAGCTAGTCACGTGTGGCACTGCACTTCCCAGCCTTGTGCAGTCTCTGCCAGCCCATCTGCGTCCCTCCCATTAGAATGCTGTGCTCTCTGTCTGCACATCGACAATAAGCTGGGTGGAGATGGGACCATGTGTTTCAGGCTTTCCGACTCTCCGTGGCTGTGATTAGCAGGCTCCGGGGACATTTGTTTTGTTTTGTTTCTTTTTATCCTCCGTCTTTTCCCAGAAGGACACTTGGGGAGTCATTTTCTGGTTCTGAATTAGAGAATAGTGACCTTTACCAGTAATGGCTGATCAGCACATTGTTTACAAGCTGCACACATTGAAAACATCTGTGGAAACAGATCACAATAATAGGCACATAATTCTGATCTTTGTGTTTGTCACTAAGTACTTGCATGTCACACAGACTTGGAGTCACATCTGGTTCTTACAGTTGAGTGGCCCGTGGATAATCTGCATGTTGAGTTATTTTAACAAATAGGAGCTGGCCCCTTTTGTTCAGTGTGCAGGGAAAAGTGTATCTTTTTCAAGATGAGAAAGGAATCTTGTATTCATTCATGGACTCTCTTAATAAACACTCAAACTTCCAGGACACACGCTTTTGGCCATCTGGACACACGCATGACATATTCCTAGCCACATGTTCTGCACTACTGTATAATTTTATTATAGTGACAACTGTTCTTTTGGTTTTGTTTTGCTTTCTGCTATCAGTTTATGATACTGAGCTGGACTGTCAGAGTTATAGCCATTGGCCCAAAGGAAGCTACTGAGTATCTGGGATATGGCGAGTCTTATCTGAGATGCACAGTAGATGTGCAGCGTCATAGCAATACACAGCCCACTGTAACAGATGGTAGGTACATTGAACCAAAGTTTCCTGCATGGAATACGAGAATGGTACACTGAACTGCCAATTTCCCCTGGCTGTGTTGTTGTTGTGCATTCTCCAGTCGATTTCAACTCACAGTCACCTAAAAGGACAGAGTAGAACTGCCCCGTAGGGTGTCCTATGCTGCAATCTTCACGGGAGCAAGCTGCCAAATCTCTTCTCCCATGAACAGGGCTGGGGGGTTCAAACCATTAACCTTTCAACTAGCAATCCACTGGTCAGTTATGGGAACCCCCAGGCTCCTTTTTCTCTAGGCCACCGCAGGTGGTAAATTCCATATGTAACTGGTGTGGCTGTTTGGAAAAAGAGCCTTCTATCAGCATGACTGAGTCACACTCTGATACTTTCACTGTCCACTAGCCCAGTGGTTCAATCACCACTGCGGCTAAGTCAGCCAGAGGTGGTGGATAAATCAACTCTGCTGCTCACAAGCCGGTCTAAGGGAGCACGGGACTTGGCTAGTGAGTCTAAGGACATGGCTTCCTCCGAATTCTGGGGCCCATGATCCAAAAAGCACATGAAGTGGGAGAAGGCAAGACCAGACAAGAATAGGACTGGAGTGATGGAGCTGGAATGTGCTGACCAGAAGTTGAGCCTCACGGATGGGTATGCATAGGGTTTTTTTTTTTAATTTTTTTTACTGTTTCTAGTTTCTTTTACTAAACTGTTCATGGGATAAGTAGAATCATGACTTAAGTTTTGTCATAAATGTGGAAAGTGTTAGGAACAGGAAGGTTCTATTTTCTACCATTTTGAACAGTTAAAAACTTTCTTCCCTTCAGAACCTTAGGATATCGCGGGGGAACTGAGCAGGAAGGTGTAATGTGAGATGGGAGTGTGTATGTTCAACAACTGCATGATTACATAGGGACTAAATTGTGGTATATGAGCAGGACAGAAACCACCAAATAGATAGATAGCTTCCATTGCATTGACTGAAATTCATGGCAAGCTTACGTATAGAAGAACAGAATGGTACCCAATCCTGGATCATCCTTATAATTATTGCCATGTTTGAGTCCATCCTTGTGGCCACAGTGGCCATCTGTCTCAACAAAGTCCCCACCCCACCCCCATGCTCTCATTGGCCCTCTGCTTCACCAAGCATGATGCGCTCCTCCATCCTCCATCAACTGATCCTTCATGTCCAAAGCAAGCAAGTTGGGAAATTTGGTGACCAGTCAGGTTTCCATTGGCCGATTTTCAGAAGGAGGCCTTTCTTCTTTGGCTGTGGGTTCTGCTGGAACTTTTGAGATGCCAGTGGCATTGTTTTTTGGCATCGCAGCCCCACACACTCTACCACAGGACGGCACACTGAGTTGGGTGATGGACAACTAGACAAAGTAAATCAGTTCTCATCACAAGATATTTCACTTTTAACTGAGAATGAAGCTAAAGAACTCTGGTTGAGCTAAGCGGCATGCTGGTAGTCCTCCAAGAGAAGGTCAGGTCATTGGAAGTGATCTTCTGTCCACTTTCAGCATGGCTCTCTCTGTGTCTGAGAGACACTATCCAGAAAGGCAGATTTTGGGGGTTTCTTTTTCTAAGTGTTGCTTCCTGTAGACAGTTTCTGGTGTGCAAAGGGAGCAGATTTTATACAAAATCTTTGAAGAAGAAATAAGGCACTTAGTGATATAATTTCAACATATAACACTGCAATAAGAACAACAGTAAGAGAGTTCTTTCTTCCAGAGACCTCCAGATAATGGGTTTTATTTCTCTGCTTTGAGCAAAGAAGTTCAACTAGGAGTAGACACAAGCTGTTCTAGGTTTGTACATTATACAAAACTCTAGGCACGTCTTGCATTTCAACGCTGTTATTAAAACAACAACAGAAACCGCTCAAACCAAACTCACTGCCATCAAGTTGATGCCAGCTCATAGCCACCCTCTAGGACCATGTAGAATGGCCCCTGGCTTTCCAAAACTGCACCTCTTAATGGGAGTAGAAAGCCCTATCTTCCTCCCTCCGAGTGGCTGGTGGTTTGGGACTGGTGACCTTTACTAGTGCATAACCACATTGCCCCAGGAACTGTGACCAAAGCAGTATGATACTGGGATAACCGAAGAGAGGCAGAATAATGGAATAGAATTTTCTTCAACTTTATCCTGAATTTACAAAGGCACCATTGATGATCAGTTCCACCGTCATCCCCCAGCCTGGTTTTATCTGCTGATATTGAGCCTCTCCATAGTTCCTTACCACAGATGTACTTAATTTGGTTTCTGTGTATCCCATCTGGAGAAGTCTGTGTGCATAGTTTGTATTGTTGAAAAAAAGTCCTTGCTATGAAGAAGCAGCTGTTCTTGTAAAATTCTATCATGTGATATCTAGCTTCATTTCTATTGCCAAGACCATATTTTCTAACTACTGTTCCTTCCAACTTTTACAATCGCCATTAATTATTAATGTATCTTGATTGCACATTAGATCAATTTCTGACTGAAGATGTTGGTGGAATTCTTCAATTTCGTCAACACTCATTTTAGTGCTTGATGCCTACATTTCAACAGTCCCACAATCATTGTGTTAATTAGATTTCCTTGAGGTCAGATGGGCATAATCCCATTACAAACAGCATTGTGCTTCAAGATGACCTTGACGTGGACTTTGTGGCAAGGCATGCAAAGCCGTTCCTCTTGATTCTGTTGTTCCCAGCAGAGTAAACTACGTGTATTTATGATTCCAAAGGGCCAGCACCAGTCTATTTCAGCTCACTCATGCCTAAGATATCAACCTTTATGCCTTCTATTTCACTTTTGCTGACTTCCACTTTTCCTAGACTCATACCCCATACATTCCAAGTCCTGATTTATTACCGGGAACATATGGCAGCTGTTTCTTCTCATCTTGAGTTTTACCCCATCAGCAAATGAAGGTCCCAAGGCTCCACTTCCACAGGCATTCCTTATCGACGTCACCATGGCCAAGTCTACTTTGCGAAAGCAGTTCCTCTTCAGTCATATTCTGAAAACCTTCTGGGACCCTTACACCGCACGGTCTCTGACAGACCATGTTCTGCTTCCATTCCGTAGGCCTTCTGTATCTGACAATATTTTGTAGCATAGAGTTTTCAGCAGCTATTTCCTCTGAAGTGGGCAACCAATTTCTTCTTTGTAGCCTGCTGGAAGTCTGGAAGTTCCACTGAAATCTGTTCACTTAGGGTGGCCCTGCTGGCATTTGAAATACCCTTGGCATAGCTAATAGCTTCACTGCAACACACTAACCACCACAAACAAGTGGTGGAGAGGTGCCATAGAAGAGATGCCTAAATGATCTAATTCTGAAAAGTCAGCCTTGTAAACCCGTGGAGTGCAGTTCTACTCTAAAACACACGATTCTTCGTAAGTTAAAGTTGAGTGCATAGGAAATGTGTTGTACTGGTATTAATGACACTCAAACAGACCCAGTTTCTTTCCATTTCCTTGCTCTGAAATTACTGATTACAGTAGTTCCAGGTGTCACACTCTGAACAACTAGCAGCCCAAGGAATAATCTTTCTGGAATTACATTCCAGAATTAATAAAACTCCCTTGAACTTTCTGGGATATTTTTTGTTATATATCATTGATCAGAGTTGAATCTCCAAAGAAAAGACTTCAAAAAAGATTCCATGTTCTTCCCTAGAAGACTCAATATCAATAAAAATATGTTCCCCTAAGTTAACATAACTTAGAAATTCAACACATCCTCATGGAGCTCCAGTGGCATGGTTGGTGACATATGGTACTTACACAGTGCATTCTCAATTAAAATGCCAGTGTTTATGTTCTTGAGGAACTAGATAAGTAGAGGCACACATATAGAAGGGTAGTCATGAAAATTCTGGAAAAATAAGAAAGTAAAGGCAATACCACCTCTTCTAGATATTGAATCACCTAGTAAAACCGTGTGACACTAGTGTAAGAATAGATTGACCAAAGGAATAGACTAGACAATAAATAGGCCCAACTGCAGTGTAAATTAAGCTTAAAATTTAGCTTAAGATAAAGACAGCTTTAAGATACCATTGGGAGGTAAAAGTAGAGTTTTAAAGAAATTTTTTTGAGATAGTTGGATAGCTATATATAAAAAGTAAAATTAGAATAATTTCTCATGTTTTTATAAGTAAACATTCCCAGTGGATGAGGGATATAAATGTATATAAAGTCATAACTGTACAAGAAATAAACATAGATGGATTAATCTTTAATCCAGGATGGAGGGAAAATTAAAATTGCTACACAAAGTCCTGAAGTATTAGAGAATTGTTGATTAGGAAATCCTGGAATATTGGGGAATTGTAGATTAATTTGATTGTATAAAATAAAATAACTTTAAGTGGTAAAATGATCATAAATGAAGTAAAAATAAACTGGGAGATATTTGCCACTTAAATCACATATGAAAATTAATACTATTACTACATGAATGCCTATAAAATAGAGAAGAGAAAGATCACTAACTCTATAAAAATAGGCTAGAGATATTAACAGCTTAAAGAAAAGTCATATAAATTACTCAGGCAGTGAGAAAATACTCAGTCTCACTTATAATACACTCCCCCACTCAAAGCCATCAAGTCAACTCTTATCCGACAGGGTGGAGCTGCCCCTGAGGGCTTCTGAGAATTTAATTCTTTATGAGAGTAGAAATCCTCACGTTTCTCTCGTGGAGTGGGTGGTGGGTTTGAACTGCTTATAATATGATAATTAAAAATTAAAACCACCCTCAGGCACCTTTTCTCACCTCTCAGATGGGCAAAAATTCAGGCATTTGACAGTTTAATATGTAAGTGAAGCATACATATTTCACATTAGTAAAACAGCAGCTCTTCCATAGTGCTAGCAGAATTACAAAATAACATAACAGCAATAGAAAGGAATTTGCCAATTTCAAGCCAAATAAACCCCAAACAGATTCATTTACCTACTTACCAATTCTACTTCTAAGAGTCTATCCCAACAATTATCCCAACCATGTATAGATGTATAAGGCTCTACAGTGTAGCACTATTTGGAGTATTAAAGAACAGAATAAACTTAAATGTACCTTAATAGAGAACTATATTTTAAACATGATGCAGGGAGCGAGCCAGAGGTGGCCGCTTAGCCACACTTACCATGCCTTCCCACAACAGGAACGAACCAAGAAACCAAGAGAAACAGACACAGATGACAATCTGGGAACTCACAACAGCAGCATAAGGATAAAGAATCAAATGAAACGATTAAGGAAAAAAGAAACGGAATGAAAGCAATGCACAAAAAGGCTGACAGACCATAGGCACCTTGTGAGTTAGCTCAGCTCAGTCTAGTCATCTTGAGACAAAGTGAGGAATACCGAGGAGGCAAATTCACAGAACTCTGTTGACAAGTGAAGCAAGATGAGCAAACCATGAATTGGATCTAAGGAGAAAATGTGCAAGATAATGGTAGTGGTGGTGGGGCGGTTAGAGCCTTCAGGATTCTAGAGTTACATACTGATGGTCGCCCATGATTATTTGGGCAGGTGATACTAACAAAGTGGAGGATCTATAGAATGGTGCTTAGAAAAATTCTGCTCATATGGAATGGACTCTGGATAGAGACTCCTTTGCATTTGATTGGGGAAAGGTCTTGATCATGAGCAGCATACCCTGGGGAGTGACTAAGCATGTAAGTCATACCACATAAGTCATAACTGGGAGCAAAGCACGTCTCATTTCTGTCAGTTACTAGCAGTGTTCCCCCTGTAACCTTCACTCTGCGGGCTACAGTGCATCGTCAGGTGCCATGGAACCAACAGCTAAAGACTCCCACCTGCCCCAGCTAGCCCTATGCAAGGCTGTCTGCCTGGTGAACTGTGGCGTGCACATCCACTGCCAAACCAGAGAAGAAAGGTGTGAGACCTCATTTCACCTGTCTCTGCCATTCTATTAGCCTAGTGACCAGTGATGCAAACTCCAATGCCACTCTAATACCTGGTGAACTACAGCCAACAGTGCACACACACAGCACCAACCCAGTGACTGGAAAAAACACACCTAATGACTGACTGGACAGACAAAGCACCTTATCAGCAATGTAAATCACAACTTGACAAGTCTCATCTGCACATTTGCCAAACAAGGAGCAGAGGATCCTACTGTCCTCATCCAATGTCCACCTGGCAACAACATTAAACATTCTATATCCAAACAGTCCTAATGCACAGCTACACTTTTTCCCCGGCCCCTTAGATACCTCACTGTCGAGTGAGATACCAATTCATGCATGCACAACAGTTCTATGCCAGCCATTGCAGATACTCAGCTATTCCGTCCTGGCCTCTGATAATGCACTAAGTGCTAGCACCACATAGAAGGACCTCATGGTCCCAAAGGGGCTATGGAAGGACCCTGGCTATCCAGAAATTGTCACCAAATATTACGGGAAAAGCCCACTCTCTAATCTCCACACATACAGTAAGGGAAGATGTAAGGGCATCACCACAGGGGCCATGCATATCAGTGTGACTCATTATACTCCAGACAAAATCAAGCGTAGTCAACAGACATCACCAAAGTCACACATAGACTAGAACTTCAAATCAGCAATAGTTAAAATGATAGAATGAAATACGTTCTAAAGAGGAAGACAAAGATAAAGCTCATGATACAATAACAAGAGTAAGTGCATAGCAATATAAATACAATCAATAAAGAACTATTTAAGGAAATTAACATCTAAATGTTTTGGAACAGCAGAAACAAGTAAATCATATGAAGAATCAAGATAAGGTCATTCAAATTAGTAGGAAAAATAAAGAAGTGGTAAGCTTTTCTGAGAAAGAAATGATAATAAGACTGCTTGATGAATTCAAAGGACTTCTATGGAGAAATCTCAAAGAGATCATTCAAAGCACACAAAAATCCTAGAAGAATTCAAGAAAACAATGCAATGACAAAATAAATAGGCAGTTAGACACCACACAAAACAACATAAACCCATAAAATCAATAATATAAGTGCAAAAATAGATAATTCAATGAAAGGACAGAACAATTAATAATAGAAAGAATCGACTCAATAGAAAACAATTTCCTTGATAACTAATTTGTTTGAAGAACATCCAAAAAATGAATAAAAATGATGAAAATCTAAGAATTATGTGTGATACTTTCAAGAAAAAATATTATATTTAATAGGAATTGCAGAGTAGGAGTAGAAAAAATAATTCAAGAGAGAAATTTTGAAGTTTTATTCATAGAAAACTTCCTTAATATGAAAGATGAGAAATTTTCCATACAAGAAGTTCAACAAATCCTATATATTATAGATAACCCCAAAGAGAGTGATTAAGACCTATTATAATTAAACTCTTCAGAATAAAAGATAAAGAAAGATTTTTAAGAGCAGTTCCTGAGAAACTACCGTAATGTACAAAAGGGAACTGTGATAGTTATATAATCTGGTGTCGGTTTGAGGATTCAGAGTATAGGGGTAGAGTTTAGCCTGTCAATCTGGAGAGAACTCTGTGAGGGCATGGCCTTCTCCTAAAAATTCTGGGAACACTGGTATTTCCTCCTGGGAGGTAGGCGACACTTCTCTCTGTCTGCTCACTTCCTGTGAGACATCTGTAAGGACAAGACACATGGCACTACGCTGATAGACCCCGTGCCCTTGGAACTGGAGAAGCCACATGGAGACCCCTTCCAGCAACGAGGTGCTTACAACACCACTGGACCCAATGACTTTCTACCCACTGGCCTGTGATCTTTCTGCATTCGGCATCATTGCATGTGTTTCATGAGTCTGAAGAGGACTTTATAGATTGGTATCGGACATATGGGCTAATATTGGACTTATTTGCTTGGAATGGACTGGGTTGGGATAAAACTCTCTTATATATGACCCAATAAGACTAAGAGCTGATTTCTTGGCATAGACAATGCAGGGAAGAAAGCAGTGGGGTGATATATAAAAAAAAATCTGCAGAAAACAAACAAGCAAGCAAGCAAACAAAAAAAAAGCAACCAACCAAAGAACATATACCCAGCAAAAGTGTCTTTCAAATACTATCATGAAAGTAGGATACTCCCAGATCAACAGAAATTAAGACATTTATTAAAAAAACTGACCAACGTTTTTAGAAATATCAAAGGGACTCCTTTGGACAGAGAAACAGTGACATCAGACGACATGCTGAGAGGGAGACCCATGACTCATGACACATGCATGACAGTACCACCCAGACACCAACCAGGAAAATGAGTCCTGAAAGTGAAATAAACTGACAACGGGATCAGATATGTCAATCTGCACATGAGAACAATTTCAAAATACAGAAGGAACAGACTAGGAAATACTTTTTGGCCATTAGACAAAGGACTAATCTTTAAACTTTATATAAAACTTTAACACTTCAACAAAAAAAGAGAAGTAATTCAATTTAAAGATGGCCAACAGATATGAAAGAACACTGCACCCAAAAGAGATTTAGGCAGCCAACAAACTTCGGAGGAAATAATTGTAATGGTCAAGAAAGAGATGCAACTCGAAACAACGTTGCAATATCGCATCCTAGCATTACTAACAACTTTCAAAAAATCACAAAATAACAAATTTTGACAAGTTAGTAGAGACTTCAACCCTCATACACTGCTGGTGGGACTGTAAAATGGTACAACTGCATTAAAAATATGTGTGACATTTCTGAAAAAGTTGAAAATAGAAATACCATATAACCCAGTAGTCCCTCTACTTAGTATATGTCCTAGAGAAATAATAACTGTAACAAAAATAGATATGTGCATGCCCATGTTCATTAGGGCACTATTAATGATAACAAAAAAGATGGAAATGACCTAAATGCTGTCGAATACCATCAGATTAAATAGTAACAATCTGCAAACACCTATAACATGGATGAACCTGGCAGAGATTATGCTCAATAAAATACATCAATCACAAAATATAAATATTGAATGATACCATCATTATAGAAAGTCAAGAAAAGCTTTTCACACTAAAAGAAATCTGCTTTAATGGGTACCATGGGTCAAGGAGAAGAGTAAATTACTGGTAGGCACTTGTTAACTTAGGTGAAGGAAAGGCAATATACAGGAAGAAGGGGGCCAGAAAAAATATCATACAGACAGGAAGACAGGACAGAGAGTAGGAGTTCAAGACAACAGAGAGAAATACTGTCACATGCACAATCTTGCAGTATTTATTATTTACCATTGGTGCAGAGATGGACATACAGGCTCAATAGGTGTGTGAGGGATTGTGGTGTGTACTTATAAAGATACATACATTTGACAGGGAATATTTGCACATATGTATTTCCCACTGTGGCAAATATATGAGGGGATACTCCCCAGAAAAATGGATGTTTCTTTTAATTCTGTGTATTTTAGATTTTTTTTTTTTACAAAACAACATTATCACCTTCAAAGCACATTGCATTACACTTAACACATTTACCAATTCTGCAATTCTATCCTTGGAAACATTTTTAAAACTCATCTGTTTGGATGGCTGACAGCACCTCCCTAATTTTTTTTTCTGCCTCTTCTATGTCATCAAATCACACTCCTTTCATGTTCCTCTGCTTTTGCGGAAACAAAAAGAAGTTGCATGGAGCGAGGCCAGTAAGTAAGGTGTGTGGAGCAAGAGAGGCATGCCCCTTTTTGCAAAAAACTGGCACATAGAGATGGCTGCATGAGCAGGCGCATTATCCTGGTGGCAAAACCATTCCCTGTCTGCCACAAATCAGGCCTTTTTGTCACACACTGTTATGCAATCTTTTCAGAACCTCTAAACAGAAAGCTTGATTAACAGTCAGGTCTGGTGGAACGAACTCCAAATGCACTCCCAGTCAACATTTTCATCCCTTTAGGAAGTTGATGGAACAAGGTTTGCCATCAATCATCATTTCGTCCTTTTTGAAACAAGGAAACCACTCGTATACTTGAGTTTTTTTTTATAGTATTATCCTTGTAAGCAGTGTTCAACATCAAAATTTCTGTGGCACTTTTCCCTTGCAGGAAGCAAAATTTCACAGCCACACACCGTTCTCTTAAATCGACATCACAAAAAAACGAGGCTCCAGTGAAACTGCTTTCACAAAAAAATTCATTGTGACCAGAGAGAACCTTCCCAGGAGACGCTACTGGTGCACTAACTCAGAGAGAGTTGCTTGATGCTCGCCTCGTGGGAAAATGCTTCCTATTAAAGCTCCACCCAGAGGGGCATTTTCCATTTTAATTTTATTTTTTGGGAGGGGGAGTACCCTCTCGTATACATGAATCTGATGGAGCGCTCATAAAGCAAAATGATGAAACCTTCTTAGAACCATTCATCCTAAGAGAATGAGTCATAGGGCTAAAGGACCACAGGCTCAGGGGCACCATGGTTAGCTGGCCTAACATAGTCCACAAAGGAAATGTCCTACATTTCAGTTTGGTGAGTGGTGATGAGGGTCTTAAAGCTTGTGAGTCATCATCTAAGGTGTCACAGCTAGTCTTTCTCCGTGCAGAGGACAGAAGAGTGATGAACGTCCGAGATCTGTGGGCATAATCAAATGGACCAATGGATGATGTGGATATCAGTGTCCGTGACCTGGGATGGTGCTCAGCTACCACTACCAGCTATTTCGAAACAGATCACATTAGAAAGTCCTGGGTAGACTGGGAGGAAAATGTGGAACAAAACTCAAATTCATAATAAAAACAGGCTTATTGGTCCGGTGGAACCTCTGACCGAGGGTACTGCGTCACCCTTTAGGTCTGGAACTGGAATCACACCCTTTCCCTGCCCCACTGACTCAACTTTTAGGCCCAAAGCCAGATCTGTATGAGGGACAGTGGCTCAGGCTTGCACAACCTAGAGTGATCAACCACTTGAGATCAAAGGGGCACCATTTATCCAAGGACAATGTTCAGAAGAACCAAGAGAGAGGAGAAGAAACGGGACCAGTGATCTCCCTCTATCCATAATTGAGGGCGAGGAGGGGAGATGGCTATGGAGGACCAACATGATAAACCTGCCTCTAGTGCTTCAAACCTTCCCATTTGACCCTCCCTCTGATGCACGCTCGTCCTGATCTGGTTGTCAATATCTCCTTAATTTTTGTTTATTCATATTGGGTTTCATCTCAGCTGTGTTATGTCACTGGGGTGGGGTGTTCACCCTCGAATTTTTGTTATATGTGTTTCTGTTTTTCAATATTTGAAACCCAGGATTGACGAACCCTTAGGGACAGCAAATAGAGCAAGGGCTTCAGGGGGTGCAGTGGTGATAGGTGGTGGGGAGAAGGGGCTGATGTCAAGGAGCTCAAGAAGTAGAAGAATGCTCCGAAACGGATTGTGGTGGCAAGTGCACAATACTGGTGCATGTGATTGTGCTATGGCATGAGATGGTATCTGTATTAACTCCCAATAGAATGTTGCTGAAAATAAATTAATTCTTTTTAAAAAGGAAAAAGGAAATGGCAGGAAGTGTAGGTTAGAGTTGTTATATTGTGGGAAGGGCAATCAAAGATTTGAAATAAAATTTATATGAACTGTTGAAAGGAAAACTGTTCTGTTTAGCAAACTTTGATATAATTCATCAAAAAATTAAAAGGAGGCCCAACAAGGGTATTTACAACAAGTCCGTATGGATGGAAAGTCTAGATGACCTCATGATACAGCAGACTGCCACTTAGGGAGGGAAAGGGCTGATAGGGCCTGGAGTAGCCTCGGATACTATTATCCTAAGATGCCTTTTGAAATTGGAATTGAAGCTATTTATTTATATTTCTTTTAGCCAAATAATAGATTAGATTATAAACTAAACAATAGTACTCATGAGCAATGTGCTCTTGTAAACAACTACATGAGACCAAGCAGGTTCCAGTGAAATCTGTTTTATCAAAAAGCAAAGATAAAGGAAGGGAAGATCGATGGAGACATAACCAACAGTGGGAATAATGCGAATATTGAAACATTGTGAAAATTGTAGCCACTGACATGGAGCGGTTTATATGAAAGCTATCCAAGGGAAAACTAGTGTGCAGTATAATCTTCACCTAAAATACTATAAGACGTTATCAAAAACAAGCAAGCACATAGTAGTACATCCACACAATGGAGTGCTTTGTCCTATAATAATAAATAAGAAATATGACTATATTCTTATAGTGGAGGGAACTCCATTGAAGATTTAAAATATAAAAATGAAGAAAATTATATTATTTATCTTTACAAGAGGAAGAGGTAGAAATATAAATACCTTTTTACACATATCACAATTAAAGATATTAAAATATCAAAAATTATATACTCTATAGGAAGAGAGTCAACAGGTAATTAGCACAAGGATTGAAGCTGCATTTAGTTGAAAGAATATTCTGTTATGCATTTGATTTTAGAACCATGTAAATATTGTTATACATTAATAAAATAAAAATGGAAACAATTAAGAAGGATTAAGATAAAAATGAAACAGGAATTTAGCTGTATCAAGTTGGTGGCAAAATCAGAGAATAGCCATCTCAAGTGATGATTTGATACATAATTTATTTCCAGTTGAATCAGTGGATACATTAGAAGAATGTCACAGACATCTACTTCAGTAAAATCACCGCCGCTGGGCACCCTATGGGAGCACAGTGCTATTCGGACACATGAGGTTGCCATGAGTTAGAATCAACTTCATAGGATACATAATAAAGAAAAAGCTGAAAAATAAAACCTGAAACTTGTTTCAGTAGTAAGTCACATTGTTGGTAGTCGTTTGGTGTCATTGAATTGCTTCTGAAACCTAGCAACCCTCTCTCTATAGCAACCCTCTGAAATATAGCAACCCTCTATGTAAGAGGAGCTGGGTCCCATGCCACCTGCACACCTGTTACATCCGAGCCATGGCTGCAGTCACTGTCACTCTGTCTCATGAGGGTCTTCATCTGTTTCATTGAACCTCTACTTTACCAAGCATGCTGTCCTTGTCTAGGGGCCAGTCTCCTGATAATATGTCTAAAGTCTAAGAGGCAAAGTCTGGCCATCCTGGTTTCTAAGGCGCATTCTAGCTGCATTTTTTCAAAGGCACACTTGTGTGTTCTTCTGGCCATCAAGGTATTTTCAATAATTCAAGTACATCACATTTTCTGCAGTTTCCCCTATTCATTGTCCAGCTTTCACATGCATATGAGGTGGCTGAGAATCCTGTGGGTTGGGTCTGGTGTACGTTAGTCTTCAAAGTGACATATTTGCCTTTTAATATTTTAAAGAGGTTTTGTGCAGCAGATTTGCCCAACAGAATGGCATTTTATTTCTTGACTACTGCTTCCATGAGCACTGATTTGGGATCCAAGCAAGATGAAATCATTGACAGTAAAAACTTTTATTCGGTTATCGTGATGTTGTTTCGTGGCCCAGTTGTGAGAATCTGCTCTGTACATTGAATTGCAAACCACTTCGAAGGCTGCAGTCCATGTTTTTCAGCAGTCAGTTATTTGAGCCCTCCTCTCTTTCCGCAAGCAAGCGTATCTCACCTGCATTTGCTAGGTTGTCCATAAGCCTTCTTCTAATCATGATACAGTATTTGTGTCCCACCCCAGATAATCCAGATTCTAAGATTATTTGCTCAGTATCCACACCGAATAAGGAACCCTGGTCATACAGTGGGTTACGTGTTGGGCTGCTAATCACACGCTCAGGAGTTCAAGCCCACTAGCTACTTCCTGGGAGAAAGCTGAGGCCTTCCATACCTGTAAAGATCAACTGTCTCATAGGTGGCCCTGGAAAGCATAATTGCAAGTGAAATAACTCAACAGCAAATATTGTAGAAATTTCTTTCATAAGAAGACAAGAATAAATGTGCAGAGAGGCCAATGTTTGTTCATGGTTACTAGTGAAATTCGTGGACGAGTGGAAGCACACTTTCTGTCATAGATATAAGTTATTTTTAGTGATGAGAACAGTGAACTGAATGGCGATGTAGTGAGCACAGTAGGAGCAATGTGGATTACATCACTGAGAAATCAAGAGCAACAGGATGCTTGTACTAACGAATTTGGTATCTACGATGTAAGATGGCAACACGTTTAACGAGCTCCAGAAAATGAGCATATGATCGCATATGGATGCAGATAGGCAAATAGGTATACCGGTACCAAGAATAAAAAAGCAAACCCATTGGCATAGAGTCAGTTCTGACCCAGAGGTACCCTCTATGACAGAGTAGGTCTGCCAGCTAGGTTTCCACGAGTTTAAGTCTCTATTGGAGCACTAGTCTCATCTTTCTCACTCAGAGCAGCTGGTAGGATAAAACTGCTGACCTTGTGATTAATAATTGTGATCAATGCATAGCCTAATATTCCACCAATTGCATACATATGTGGAAACAGACAGAAGCATCTGCATGCACACATAGACACGCATGTGCAGACACGTACTTGGAATCACAACTACAGATACTCCTCTGATAACACCAAACACCTTCTGAGATTGATTTGAAAGTTTGGGAGTGCAATCCCTTGGGACAACTCAGTCAATTGACATGATTCACCAAGTTCCTGTTTTACATCTTCGCTAATTTAATCATGTCTGGGTTCTTAAAAGCTTTCAAATGGTCATCTAAGAAACAAGTATTGATCTCTATTTTTCAGAACCAAGAGACTGAGAAGGCTACTAAATTGCAGATAAGAAATAAAACCTAAGAGGCAGATAGCCTACAAGAGTCAGGACTTCACTTACCCTATGACTAGAATAAATAGCCGATGTCTGACCAGCACCACTGGCTTTGCTGAGTAGGGTCAGAAAAATGCGAGAAATATGTAGGAAAAAGTCAAAATTTTAAAAAGGCCAGGATAGACCTATTGAGGTTAGAGAACTCCCTGAAGCTTTCCCCCTAAGATATTCTTAAAGCTTTGAACAGAAACCACACTCTGAGGTCACCTTTTAGGGAAATTGCCAGGTGGCTCACAATATAGAGGATATCACCTGTACAAATGGTGCTTTGCTAAGAAATAGAACCATTTCTGGATATTATTGCACACCTGTACTTGTTAGGTTCCTATCATAGAAACAAACAGTTGCCCAGTCATGTTCCATCTGCATAGTAATGGCCATATTTCAGCCCATCCTTGTCGTCAGTGTCAGTTCGCCTCTTTGAGAGCTGCCTTCTTTTTCTCAGCCCCTCTGTTTTACCAAGTGTGATCTTTCTCCAGGTTCTAGTCACTCTTCATGACATGTCCAATGTATATAAGATGAAGTCTCGTCATCCTCATTTCTAAGGAGCATTATGACTGTATTTCTTGTAATACGGACATGTTTGTTGTTTGAGAAATCCATAGTATTTTTAATATTCTCCACCAGCATTCAAGTGCATTGATTCTTCTGTAATCTTCCTTATTCTTATTCATTGTTGAGTTGCCACACGCCAGTGAGGTGGTTGAAAATACCATGGCTTAGGTCAGGTGCATCTTAGTCCTCCAAGTAGCATTCTTTGAAAAGAGATCTTGGGTAGCAGATTTTCTCAAAATAATATATAATTTGATTTCTTTACTAATGCTTCCATAAGCATTGCTTGTGATCTGATGTCATCCTTGACAGCTTCAATCTTTCCTCCTTTATCATAACATTATTTGTTGATCCCTTTATGAGGATCGCTGTGTCCTTTACAGTGAATTGCAACCCAGACTGAAGGATGCAATCGTTGATTCTCAGTAGCAAGTTCCTGAAGTCCTCCTCGCTTTCACTAAGCACAGTTGTCTCATTTGCATATTGCAACTTCTTGGATTATTTGCTCAGCATTCAAATTGAATAAATTTGGTGAAAGGCTACAATGGGATGCACACCTTTCCTGACTTTGAACCCCAGAGAATTTCCTTGTCCTGTTCAAATGACTGCCTCTTAGTCTATGTACAGGTTCTGCCTGAGTGCAATGAAGGGTTCTAAAATTCTCATTTCCCCCAATTTTATGACCCACAACTGAATGTCCTTCAATAGTAAAAAAAAAAAAAAATCAAAGTAAGCATCTTTCTGGTAGGCTCTACTTTAAGTCGAGATCCATTTGGCATTGGCAATGACACCCCTCATGCCATATCCTCTGTGACCCCAGCCTCAATTTCTGACTGCTTCCTGTTGATGCTCTGTTGCAATCCTTTATCTGCAGCAAAATGTTACTTTTGTGGCATGACCATTACATGTAAATTTCTGCATTCTTTTGATTCATATCCTACATAAAAATGATAGCTATATTTTAAAAATCATATAATGTCTGGGATTTACTTCAAAATGATCCATTGAAAAATATGGATTGGAATCTCAGTGAAACAAGATTGACCAGGAGTTGATAATGAACCTGGGGATTAGCGGTTTATTATACTTTTTATTTGTATACGTATTTGACATAGTCTAGGTTAAAATACTGTTTAAATAAAATGTCGCATTATAGAAACATTTAGTTTTCATGCTCCTCCTTTGATGAATCACTTCTACGGGAACAGAATTTTTATTTCTGCTCTAGGCTAAACAGCATTTACTACTGTTTGACCATGGTGGGAGTGACATCAGCTGCCTTTGAAGTACGTGGTTGGGATGGCAAGGAGTCAGTTACTCAAGCAAAAACAGGGTCCTATTATCAAGAATGGAGTCCTTGGCTGGCAAAACTGATGAAGGGTTTAATAGCTAACTGGAAAGTTGGGTGGACACAAAGGTCTGGTGATTGACAGCAGAGAAGTTGCAAACCCTGTGAAGCACAATTGTTCCCTGCAACACACAGAGTTACCCTGAGTCAGAAGCCACTTGCTGGCTTAATCAGCCAGTGAAAAGAAAGCTGGTGAGGAACGGACAGACCAATAGTGCGTACTCTGCCAAGCCAACGATGTAGATGGAATTCACGTGACCCAGTCAAAACTGCGAAGAGATCATCCTGAGGTCTGGCTTCCAAGAAACCAACGGATGCTGAAGGGTTTTACCTCTCCCTCGATGACTTCATTAGGTGTTTTCACGGCACATCAGAATCAACACTCTAATGCTGCTGATTTCCCTGTACCTGTATAGCAGACACATAGTGACACCTGGCATTATTTGAAAGACAGGTGAGGACAGTGAGGAGAGCAGAGCTGTTGCATCGGACGAGGCATCTTAGGCTAAAACCTTGATGCGCACGCACAGAAACCACAGGCCGACTGATCTGCGGGCTAATGATTGCGTTTTGAGTGCTAGAAATGCTTATTTGAAGCCTCACGTTATAAGCAAAGCTGTCTGTGATGAGAATAAAGAAAGACCTGAAAAGAAATTTGGAATCTTAATTTTGGAACACATTACTTTATGTGGCCAAACTACAACCAAAAATCCACTTCCAGGCAGTAAATTCCAATAATGAGAGATCCCATATAGGGCGTCTGAAGCTTTGTACATCTTTTTGGGAGCAGATAGCCTCATCTTTCTCCACTCTGCTGCAGGTACTTGAACTGCCAACCTTGTGAGTGTCAGTCCAATATTAACCAGACAAGCCACCATAGATTCAAGTTAACTCAAAATGCAGGCCTATAAGACTGCCTATAAGAAAATCCAGTGGCAAGATGAAATTCTTAACAGCATCAGTCTTTGCTAGGTTTATTTTGGTGTTATCTTTGGCTCCAGTGGTGAGAATTTCTGTTTCATTTGCCTTGAGCTGCAACCCACACTAAAGGCTGCATTCTTGGTCTTTATCTGCATAACAAAGGTTGTTAATAAGCCTCTCTCCAACATTCACATAATCCAGATTCTCAGATTTTATTGACTCAGCATGAGATTGCATAAATAGGGTGGAAGGATACCACCCAATGCTCATCTTTCCTGATTTTAAGCCATGTGATACTTCCTCGTTGTGTTCCCATGACTGTCTCTCAATCCATGTGCAGGGTGTGTCTGCAAGAACACAACGAGGCCTGCTGGAACTCCCGTTCTTTTCAATGCAACCATGAAGAAAACAAAAAATACTTGCTGCCATCAGGTCAATGCTTACTTAGAGCGACCCCCTGTGGCTTTCTGAGACTGGAACAGTTTACGGGAATAGAAAGCCCAGTCTTTCTCCCGAGAAACAGCCCGCTGTTTGGACTTCTGATCAGGCGGATTACAGCCCAGTGCATAACCTCTACGTCACCAGGGTACCTCAATGCAACCGCATTTTGTTATAGTACACACACAGTAGAATGTCCATTAAGTAACTAAACACGAGTAAACATCTTTCTAGTATTCTCTTCTTTCAGCCAAGATCTATCTGACATAGCAATGATATCCTCGTGCCAAGTCCTTTTCTGAATCCAGCTTGAATTTTTGGCCTTTCTGTCAATGTAGGGCTAGAGCTATTTTTGAATGACTATTCAGGAAAATTTTACTTGTATGTGCTATTAATAATATCATTATATAATTTCCTCGCTCTGTTGGGTCATCTTTCTTTGGAATGGTCCTAATACGGATCTCTTCCTAGTGGTTGGCATCTTCCATCAGCTTTTTGAGACATTTCCATTGGTATTCCCTCAATTGGTATTCCATCATTGGTATTCCCTCAATTCCTGAAGTCTTGCTTTTGCTAATTCCCTCAGTGCAGCTTGGACATTTTTCTTCTATGCTACTTCTTGAAATAGTTGAATTTTGACCAATATTTTTTACAGTAACACAGTGTATTCCTTCCATTTCTCTGTATTCGTCTTTTACTGTTCAATAGTTTTCCCGTAAAATTATTCAATACTGCCACTCAAGGGCTGACCTAAATTTTTCTTTAGTTCTTTCAGCTTGAAGTATGCTGAGTGTGCTCATTTATTATTTTATTTTCTAACTCTGGGTATTTGCAATTTTACTATAATTTATTGTCTTCTTGAATTGCCTTTTGAAAATTTCTGTTCAACTCTTCTACTTAATCGCTTCTTCCATATTTTTAGTTACTCTATGATCAAGATCAAGCTTCAGAGTCTCTTCTGACATCTACTTTGAACCTTTCTGTCTTTTGAATGACCTTTTGCTTCCTCAATGTCTGGTTTTTTGATGTCATTCCACGAGTAGACAAGTCTTCTGTCATTAATGTTCAATGTCTGAAATGTTCTCTTGAAATGGTCTCAAAATCTCGATGGGATATACTCAAGGTCATGGCTCTCATGGACTTGTTTTAATTTTCTTCAACTTCAGGTTGAACTTACCCAGGAACAATTGATGGTGTGCTATAGTCAGGCCCAGGCCTCATTTGGGCTGCCGATATTGAGACTACATCATCTCTTTCTACATGTGTATTCAATTTGATTTCTGTATATTCAATCTGGAGAAGTCCATATGTATAGTCACTGTTTATACTGTTGAAAAAAAAAGGTATTTGCCATGAAGTAGTCCTTGGCTTTGCAGAATTCTATCATGGGATTGCCAGCTTTGCTTTTTTTTTAATCACTTGATCATCTTTTTTAATTGCTGTTTCTTCCTCTTTGTTTCAAATTTTGGCATTCCAATAACCAATAATTATGAATGCAGCCTGATTCATGCATATGTGTTGCCAAAGGGAGCCCTTCACAGTATAAACATCATAAAAATAGTATTTTACTTTCAAGGCTTCCAAATATAGACACAGTCCCACGGTCCGTGGTGAATTATGATTTTGTCTCAGGAGTTGCCCTATAAATAATTCCTGAAGATGAAAGCTCATAAATTTCCACGTGCTTCTAATAGGAAGTTCAGGTGTTCCCAATGTCATCCCCAAAGTTAAGCACTCACTGTTCATATACTGTGTCCATTCTTTCCCTCTGTCTCTCACAATGATTGCATGTTTGCAGAGAAAGGCAGATAGTTAGCTGTCATCCATAGAGATCAGGGACAAGTTAACAAATAGATGCCATTTCTCATTCTGATTGGGTGCTGAGGGGTGGGGGGAACTGTCACTAAGCTCATTTAGCAAATCGATAAAGATCTTGTGGTGACATTTTGCCCTCTGAGAGCCAGATGGACATACCTGCTGCTTTCCTTAGCATTTCTCTAGAAGGCAACCGCCTAAGGACTACTTGCTTTTTCAAAGTACATGGAATAGTTATCCGTGTAAAAAAAATTCATGGATAAAAATAAGTTTCTTGCT
Source organism: Tenrec ecaudatus (assembly GCF_050624435.1). Lineage (NCBI taxonomy): Eukaryota > Metazoa > Chordata > Mammalia > Afrosoricida > Tenrecidae > Tenrec > Tenrec ecaudatus. The sequence goes on along the minus strand of NC_134539.1, from coordinate 104,373,389 downwards.
TTGACCTACACGGACAACTCCTGTTCCAACTAGCAATCGATTCATGGGATGAAGAACATACCTGAACACTCCTCGCAGCACCTCTCCAAGGAATTCCTGGGCAGGAAAGGCCACTACATTATTTTCACTTGCTAAGAAATTCTTCTAAAAGGCTCTGGTACTCACAGGGGCCACTGATGATATTTCAGTCCTACAAAATGATTGTCAATTTAAGGTCATGTTCGACCTGACTAGAGATAGGAATAGCAAAATAATTGAGTCGCAGATGTTTTATTTTCCTAAACTGACATTATATGGTAAAAAAAAATACAAACCATTCCCAGGTTGAGAATGTAGGTTAAATGAAAATGTTTTAAAATAGTTGATTTTTGTTTTCGTGGTTGTAATAGTAATACATGTCTGTTGTCAAAATTTAGAAAAGAAACATAATTGTAAAACTCCAAGATCTCGCTACTCGTGGTAAACAATATTAACATTATGGAGTTTTGCCTGGTTTTCCTTTTATACATGTGTTTTGGTTTTGCTTCATTTGTACAAAATTGTGATCATGCTATATATAAATTGAGTTTGTACATAGTGAATCCTAAGCATTTTATCATCTCTTAAATGTTCACAAAAATATTATGGTTTTAAAGAAGTAGTATGGCTTTTAATCTCTGTACATATTCAACACTACTTAACCATACTTTTAATGGATATAAACGTTATTCTTTTTTCTATCACAAATTATGCTGAGAACATGCACCACTGAAAATGTTTATATGGTATTATTTATCATAAAGTAATAAATATGCATTTTCAGGCTTTTGAGACACATACAATAACATAAACACATGAAAAATAACATTGTTAATTGTTCCATATTTCTTTATTTTGGATATTATTGATAGGCATACAAATTTGAAATAATAGTCCTGCTAATTAGACTTCCATGTAGACACAGAGATATTATCCTATTACAGATAGTATTGTCTTTCAAATAGATTTTGCCACCTTGATGATGATGTTACACCATTCCTCTTGAATTTGTCGTTTCCACCACAGTCCATCCATTTGATTGTCCATTTGAAATGGCCATTGTCAGTCCATTTCAGCTCATCAATACCTAGGTTCTTGGTGTTTTCTTTCTTTTTGTGTGTGTGTGTGTGTTCTGTTTTCTTTCTGACATCTTCCAGTCTTTGTAGGTTTACATTTTGTACAGTCCACGTTCTGATTTTTAATGGATGTTGGCAGTTTTTCCCCCTCCCCCCACCTCACTCATTTTGAGTAATACTCCATTAGCAAGTGAAGTCCTGAAAGCTTACTCCACCCACATCATTAAATGTGACTCTACTTTGAAGGGGCAACTCTGCCCCCCCCCCCAGTCGCATTTTGAATACCTTCCAACTTGAAGGATTCATCTTCTGGCGCGTTAGCAGTGTTTCCCTGCTGTTCATAAGGTGTTAAGTGGACAATCTCCCCGAAGTGGACTCCCTACTCCTTCTTCCCAGTCTGTTCTTAGTCTGGGTGCTCTGGAGAAGCATGTTCCCCATGGATGAACTGGCTGGATTTCGAAATACCTGTGGTTTAGCTTCCAGGATCCTAGCAACAGGTAAGCCACTACAGTGGAACAAACTGGCAGGTCAGTGGAGTGAACAACTCCTACATTTGGTTTAATTTATGTAAATCTTCCCTCATAGGCTATTGAACCTACTTGGGAAAAAGAATTCATCACAATCATCTTCACCTGCTGAATGTACTGGTTTAAGGTATTGTTGAGATTTCAAGTCTGCTTTTGCAATAGACTAAATAAAAATGCTATGCCCATATTCTGACTGATCTGCAAATTCAACTTAAAGACACACTTAGAAACAGTTTCATTCCTAACCAAGGGAATGCTTATATTCACAAGGTTGTTCAAACATGACTACTATTGAATTCTAGAACATCTTTGTCACTTAAAAAAAGAAAGAAAAGAAACTTAGCACCTATTAGAAATCATTCCTTTTTAGCCCCAACATTTCTATGAGCTATCTATCTATCTCTTTCAATTGGCCTCCTCTGGATATTGTATGTGACTAGAACAGTTATACAGCATGTAGTCCTGCCACCTAGCACGGTTTCAAGATCTACTCACGCTGTGCCGTGCCCAACCATGTGGCTGATCACACGGCTGATCATGCTACACTCTAAGGACATACACGTTGGCCACCCATTTACAAGGCTGCATCAGTAATTGTCTCCCTTGGTGAGAAACAGAATCACGATCTGCACAAAGTTTGTTCTTATGACGCAGAGGCCATCCATCTTCTCATGTCTCCATTATTTCTGACCTGCAAGGCACTGTCTGCTTCTCTGCAGGACTCGATTCACTGCAATGGCCACACAGAATTCACAGACCACACTTTCGGTCCTGTAGTTCCTTGGAGAAGTAACTGGCTGCATCTCAGGATCAGAATCAGTTTGGAAGTAAAGAGAAATAGCTCAGGAAGCACACAGGCACAATCTGGAATGCTCCTTAGTATGGAGGGTGTGTTCTCCCTCTTGCACTGCATGACAGCTGCCAACCAGCTTCTCCCTCAGAGACTCTGCCACCCTGTACTCGACTGTCTACTTTCTCTGCAGCTACCTGGTCAGATGCATGCCCAGTTGGTGGTCTCTTGTATTTATGCAGCTGTGGGTATAATGTTAGGCCCCTCTGGGCATCTCACCATCTTCATCATTACAATCGTTGACCCAGAGTACAGTTCTCTTACAAGGTTCCATCACATATATCCCAGGACCAAGCAACTCAACTCCAGATTATTCTTAGCCACTCGTTCCCCCCTTCCCTCCAAAACGTCTGTGGGGTTGGCCATTCTCTAAACAAACTCTTCATTAATTTCAGGGTAGATTCCCTCTCACAGGACCTAAGCCAGCCTATCTTGTCAATGAACTGCTAGGTTCCCAGTATTATGGGATGGCCGTACACACTACTTTCTATATTACGAAACCATCCAATTCCTGAAAGGTGAGTAAATTAGATTCTTCACAGGCCAGGTTACAACTCATCCTTTTTTTAAAAAAAGAATTACAGACCCAGGGATAGAAAGACTATGTAATGTACAGCGAGAAGCCCCTTGCAATGCACCATTCATCAGTTGGTGAATGTTCGGATTGCTTGCACTATTTGACTACCATGAATAATACTATCCTCGGTATTCAAGTACAAGATTTGGTACAAAAAGCATTACTTTTTTTATCACATTACTCGAATGTGTATCTAATAAAACTGTCTATATAAATTCTCATTTTTGTGAGTCATTCATGCCCATTAGAAAAGTTTAAAATAACTTGTCTTAGGCTGTGTTCTCTAGGGAAGCAAAATCAATGAGAAGATTACATATGTCTATGTACACACACAAAAACACACACACAACACCTCTGTTATCAAGTTGTTCTGACTCATGGCAGCCCTCTGGGTCCTCATAGAACTGCCCCTTTGAGATCTGAGCGTTTATGGAAGTATGCAGCCTAATTTCTCTCCCACTGCGGGAATGGCAGGTTCGATACACTGCTTTCGTGGTTAGCAGCTCCACTCAAAATCCACTGCACCACTCATTATCCTTATGTAAATATGGAGCTATAAGTACAGAGATTTATATTAGGAAAAAATTCACATAGTTGTAGAGAAACTCATTTCTCAAGTCTACTGGTGAATCACATGTCATGCTGGTCGTTCATCCTGTATCACACTGCTGCAGAGGCTGATGAATCCCAGCTCTGAAGTCAGGCACAGGTGTCTGAGTGCAAAGACCAAGGTCAACTGGTAACATGGGAGTTTGCTGATTACCCTCAAGATTGACAGGTCAGACAGCAGGCTTCCAGCTGCAAAGTCAATGATTCCAAGGTCAACACGTAAAATGACAGTCTGCTGATGATTCCAAACATCAACAAGTAATATGGCAAACAGCTGGCTCAAGTCCAAAGAACCCTGAGTCAGATGACGATCCTGTGCCTGATCCAAATCCAGCCAAAAATAGCAAACATCACCACAGCATAGCATCCATATATATTGGAAACAGGTCAAATCCTTGAGAAAAATTTCATTAAATGTACTGGCTGTTCATAGCAGTCCTCATTGACCTTCGACATTTCTCTTCTTGTATTTGTAGTCAATTTAATTCCCATATATTCCATCTGTCTTCACGCTATCTTTGCAGTGAAGAAGTAGTTATTTTGGCAAGATTCTATCATGGATCTCCAGCTTTGTCTCTATCATCAAGGCCATATTTTCCAACTTCTGTCCATTCCTTGTTTCTTCCGTTAGCATTCTAATCACCAATACATTATCAATTATCTTGATTGCATGTTTGATCAATTTCACTCTGAAGAAATTGGTAGAATTCTTCAGTTTCTTCATCACTACTGTTAGTGGCTGCTGCACAAATTTGAATAATCGTTGCACTAACTAGACTTCCCTCGAGGCACGCATATATTATCTTATCCCAGATAGTGTTGTGCTTCACGATCGATCTAGAAATAGTCTCTGTGATGATTAATGTGACACCATTCCTCTTCCATTTGTCATTCTTACTTCATAGTTGTAATATTTTAACATGGGATGAGCATAGTCACCTTTGTTCTCTTTGTTGTCATGTTTTTCATCAATTGATTTTACTTTATTATTGTTTATTTGATATTGATCAGTTTCTATTAGCAAAACTGATAGATTTACCAATCATGGTACGCTTCCTTTTTCCCTATGAAATGGTTCCTATCTGGTATAATTTTCCTACATCTTGATGGACACACTTTAGCATTTATTATTCAAGCTTAGTGAAAAAAGTTTTCATATATCTAAAATATATCTATTTTACCCTCACATTTTAAGAGTATTCTGTGTAGAGAATTCAGGACTGGGTGTTTTATACACACATACACTCCTTTCAACCATTAAAATGGCCTTCATTTTTTTCTGATTAGAAATCTGTGGAAATTACTATTATTTTTTACTATTATTTCTATAAATGGCACATGCCTCTTTTTCTGACTGTGTTTAAGAGTGTCTCTTTGTCTATTGTTTTCAGCTATTTGGCAATTATGTGGTTAAGTGTTGCTTTCTTTGTATTTATCCTTTTATCTGTTGTTGAATTTCTTGGATTTGTACGTTTTTCTTTTTTATTTGTTATTTTCCTATCAACTATTTAATACTTCCTTAAATAATTTTTACTGATATATTTAAACATTCTAAGCCATGCTACTTTGAGGACTAAAATGCCCCTGACCAGGGAAATTTTCAATTGCCTCATATGCATGTGAAATTTGGATACTGAAGGGAAAAGATGGAAGGGGAATCAATGTATTTGAATTATGGTGCTGGAGAAGAATACTGAATGTAACATGGACTGCTAAAAGCACAAACCCATCTGTCTGGGAAGAAGTACTGTCAGAGTGCTTCTTAGAGGCAAGGATGGCAAGACTTCATCTTACAAACTTTGGACAGATTCTCAGGAGAGACCAACCCTGGAGAAGGACATCATGTTTGGTAAAGTGGAGGGACAGGGAGTGAGGGGAAGGTCCTCAATGAGATGGATTGATACAGTGGCTGCAATCTTGGGATAATGCACAGAAACAATTGTGAGGCTGGTGCAGGATCAGGCAGTGTTTTGTCCTGTTGTGCTTAGGGTCACTATAGGTTGGAGCTGCTTCGATTGTACCCGACAACAACAACAAGCCATGTTTGCATTATTCAAATGAATTCTTTGTTGTAACATATATAAGGGGCCTTCAAATATTTAATGGAAAGCTGGATTCATTAAATGCAAATGAAATTTTGCTGTGAACTTCTTGAAATATATATAGTTAATTTTTTTCAGAAATGTTAAGCTACTGAATATTTAGTCAAGAATTTCTTGTACATAAATAATAGCTTATCTAAGCTTTGTATTCTTTATTAATTTTTAAAAACATTTTATAGCTACTTCTCCAAAGTTTTCTGATACTTGTAGTGTTTTAGTGAAAAAGTCTGGATGACATCTTGCGATTTTTAAAACTATTTATTTTATGGGTAGATGCCTAATGCTTATAGTATTTATTTGATTGTTAGAAATCAAAAATGAAAAGAAGGAAATATCTAAAATTAGTATAGGTGTATATATTTTGTCTGATATGATCTTGTTCTCCAACGATGAATCCTACAGGAAGATTCAAATCTATCTTCAGCTTAAAGATTTTCGTATTAATAGATCCATCTGAAATGATATCAATTCACACACAGTCCTCTGGATTTGGTCTTTTGTATTTGTTATTATTTTTCCTTAATGTATTCAGTTATTTAATCTGATTTTCCTGAGCTCCAGAGAATTTTTCAAGTCCATATTCTCATTCCAGTAGTGCACCAGGGCCTGGTGGTGGGATAACTCTTCTTCAGGCACACATGATAAAGATTGCATAATTTGTAGAGAACTTCAGCACAATAACAAAATGAACTCAACGTGGGTCTGCTTTGTACTGTCATGCAATGACAATTGTAATCATTGCCAGTGATAAAATACTCCTGCCCACATAACAACTTTGGATGGGTCTTAATCATAAACAATTTCTGTGGCTATTATTGAATTTTAATAGGAATATATTTGTAAGGTTCAAATCAGTTAATGGATTTATTTCTCTTTGACTAGAGTAAGTATGGTATCTGACATGGAATTGATTACTATTTATACACTTGGCCTCATGGAATCTTGTCAGTAGCCATGTGCTTTTATCTCCCTTTTATTAAAGCACAGCAATAATATGATTTAAAAGTGTGTAAGCCATTATCCCTTTTTTGTATTACTGTTTGAGATTCTTTGGGGGCACAATGTATCTATCATATCATTGGAGACTACCCATGCCTGCATTTCAACATTGGATTAGAAATAAACATTAATACCATTGTAACTGAAGAAACTAAAACAGAACCCGACTTACGTACTGATATTCTATGTGAAAACCAACTTTTAACTGTGAAGAAAGCACTCTTTTTGGAACATTTCTTTGTGTGTTTTTATTTTATTTTGACTTTTCATTGTAATTCTGGGAAGGTTTACAGGAAAAATTGATTTCCCATTCAACAATTCATACACCTTTTGATTAATGACATGATTAATGTCATTAATGATTTTGATTAATGATTATAATTTCCAGAATGTAACAGCACACATCTTACTTTCTGCTTGAGCTTACAATTTCTATATATCCTTTTTCCTAACCCTTCCTGCTTTCTGAGTTTTATGCATGGGCAAACGCTGCCATTTTGGTTTCTTGTGGTTGATTTTTCCAAGGAAGTGCACGTCCCTGGCATTATTGCTCACCATGTAGACCTGTCGATCTCATGGTTGGAAGTTGAGCCTGAGTATGAATTTAGAACCATGCCTGAAGGGTGTCTATGGTCTGTAGTTTGGGGGTTTCCACAGTCTATAAGACCAGCAAACCTGGCATTAGAAAAAAAATTATTTGGAGATTGGTTTTATATTTTTCTTCAGCTCCACCCGGGACCTCCTATTATGATTCTTTTCAGAGTGATTAGCAATGGTAGGTGGGCACCATCAAGTTCTCTGGATGTTAGGGCCATAGAGGCTCAGATTCACGTTGCCCTTTGGGTTAACCTTTTTTTGTCTTTGACTTTACTCTGCTTTGACTTGGACAGGGAGAAACACATAGTTTCACTGTTGACTGTGAACAAACTTTTAAACTCCTAGTTGGTGTTCACCAAAGTCTCCCTCTCACTGCCGTCAAGTCAATGCGAATCATTGAGACCCCCTTTGTGTTTCCTAGAGTGTAACTGTTTATGGGAACCACCCACCATGTGGATTGCCGCCCATCCGGTAACCGCTACACTACCAGGGCTCTTCTCACCAAAGTCATAAGTAGACTATTGTCTTCGTGGACTATGTTTTGCCCATGGACTTTGGTCTCCCAAGACTATGACTGGACACTTAGCATTAATGGATCATTCTCTAATGGTGTTTAGCTCTGACAAAAACGATTTCATCACTTTACCCCACTGTCTGTTCTACTACATTCATGACTATATTTGCCACACATACAATGTCAAATAAAAAAAATTGTGTTCAATTTTGTCAAAAAGTTTTGCTATAAATTATGTTGTAGTTGTTAGGTCCTGTTGAGTCCGTTCTGGCACAAATGTACCAGGATGAAGCACCACCCAATCAGTGTTCAGACTTGTTCAGACTTGAGCCCATTGGTGCAGCCACGGTGTCAATCTATCTTATGAAGGGCCTTCCTCCTTTTTCCTTCCCCCTAGTTTACCAAGCATGATGTGCTTTCCAGTGGCGGTCTCTTCTGATAACATGTCCTAGGCATGTGAGAGAGGTGTCACCATCCTTACCTCTAAGGAGCATTCTTGTGTTTCCTCCAAGACAGATCTGGTGTGTTTTGCCCCTCCACAGTCCATGGTATTTTCAACATTCTTCACCAACATCATAATTCAAATGCAAAATTACAGAAGCCTTTATTACACTAACATGTGAAGCTATCGTTTCTTAACATATTTTCAATCTGGGTGTGTGCCCTTCTGGAGGCGACGTTTCCGTATTTCTAACCCTTCCCCTAATAATTCTGTGTTCTTTGACTTATATCGTGTCAAACAGCTGTTCCAGCATCTTTAAGGGGTTCAAATAGTGTTCCTCTTAAATGCCCTTTGAGCTTTGGGAACAAAAAGAAGTCTGAGAACTGGCTATAGAATGAAAGTTTCCCAAAGAAATTCTCACAGGACAGCCCTTGCTGTCTTTGAATAATGAACAGCTGCATTATTCTGAGTGAAAATTTTCCTGTGAAACTTTCCTGGTCTTAAAGCACCGATATAATTCCTAACTTTCCTAAATTTCTTCATAATAACTCCCAAAACTCTATAAAAAGCATTCCTTTGGAACCTCCAAAAACCAGTCTTTGTAATCTGAACTGACCTCTCTGCCTTGAGTTTAATTGACCCAGTAACTGTGGATTTGCCCTCTCTATGGGGGGACTGGCTTACTGAGAACACTTGTCTGTAGTCATCCAATGGCCACAGAAACGTTGTGTAAATAGGTTTTGTTTGGGATAAACCCATGCAAGCGTGAATTGGGACACTGGTAATGATACATCTGGTTTCTCCATTATATTTACATAATATTGAAATATCCTGTGAAGTATATACATGTTTATGTATGTATATGTGAGGGGGTACCCCTCTCAAAACAGTAGTTTTTTTCAAAGCTTTGTATTTAAATATTTTTACAAAACAACCTTATTACCGTCAAGGTCAAATCTGCAATTCCATTCTTGGAAACAGTTTTCAGACTCATCAGTTTGGATGGCTGATAGCACCTCCCTCATTTTTTCTCACCTCTTCGACATCATCAAATCCCTGTCCTTTCATGTCCCTCCTCATGCGTGGAAAGAGCAACAGCAACAACAAGCCGCATGGAGCGAGGTCAGGTGAGTGGAGCAAGAGAAGCATGCTGTTTTTTTGCCCCAAACCGGCACACTGAGATGGCTGCAGGAGCAGGTGCATTGTCCTGGTGGCAAAACCAGTCCCCTGTCTGCTACCAATCAGGCCTTCATTGCTGCACACTGTTATGCAATCTTTTCAGAACCTCTAAATAGAAAGCTTGATTAACAGTCTGACCCGGGGAACAAACCCCACATGCACTACGATGGGACCTTTTCATCCGTCCAGTAAATAGATGGATGACCAGAACAAGGTTCACATCGATCAAAAATTTCACCTTTTTTGAAATGGGAAAACCACGCATACACTTGAGTTTTTCCCAGAACACTAACCTTGTAAGCGGTGTTCAACATCATAGCAGCTTCTGCAGCATTTTTCCTGAGCAGGAAACAGAATTCCACAGCTGCACGCTCTTCTCTTAAATTGGCCATCACAAAACACGAGGTTCAAGTGATACATCTTTTATGAAAAAATTCACCGTTAGAAGAGAGAATCTTCCCAGACAATGCCACTGGGTGCACTAATTCAGAGTGAGTTGCTAGATGCTTGCCTAGTAGGAAAAATGGCTATATGAAAGCTTTGCTCTGCTCAGAGTAATTCTGTTTTGGGGGTACCCACTCGTGTATGCAGATATATTTGTGTATGTATGTATATGTATACATACACCTATATACATAGATATGTATTTGTTGGTGTAGTTTCATTTGCCTTCCCAACACTGTCCAATTTGAGTGTTAATCTATGCACCAATTTCTAGATTATGGCTATTACTATTATTATAGTATTTTATACATAACAGTATTTATGTTTGTTGCTTTTTACTTAGGCTCTTCCCAGTGTCTTTCTTTGTCTTGTTTATGTTGTGCTGACCTCCTTTTGTTTATTGCCTTTCCCTTTACAGTGGGTTAAGCACTGGACCGCACACTGCAAGTTCAGTGGCTCAAACTCACCAGATGATCCACAGGAGTAAGTTGAGGCGGTCTACTCCCGTAAACATTTAATATCTCAGAAACTCTAAGAACAGTGCCACTCTGTCATGTAAGGTCAGGGTCAACTTGATGATCGTGGGTGGGAACCTCAAAGAGGGGTGGATTTTCCCATTCAAAGAATGTTTCTTTTTGTGTGTAGACCTTTTCTTACATCTTCAGAGTAGTGGTCTCTGATGATATTTGTTCTTTTGTGATTGACTGATTTTATTGACTAGATGTCTTCTAGGTTTATCCATGCCATGGGGTATTCCTCAGATTTAGCATTATTCTTTAATGTGTCATGGCATTCTGTTGTGTGTATACCATCGCTTGTTTATTCATGCATCCTTTGGTGGACACTTAGGTTGTTTCTGTTATTTTGTTATTATGAAAAGTGCTTCTTGAATGTGGGTGTCCCTACATCTGTTGACTTTCATTTCCTAGGATATATAACTGATAGTGAAATTGCTGGATTATATGATATCTCTTGTTTTTCACCAATATCAACAGGATCACTATGAGTCAGAACCAACTTGATACTTAAGAACAGTATCTATATATGTCATATATGTGAGAATTATAAGGCATATAAATGAAAGTATGTCTTTGAAATTTTTTATAATAACTGTATTATTGTGTATGACATGACATGTAAAGGTCAAAAAGAATTATACAAATTCTCACAGTTTCCTAACTCAATCATCCCACCACCATTTTTTTGGTCTTTTCTTCAAACGCTACATTAAATTCTAAGACAGCATTACTGAGCAGAATCTACTCAGGGAAAACCACATGGGTACTACCGAAGCCTTTTACGGCATAATTTCATTCTGGAATAATGTTTAAGGCAAAGGACAGATCGTCACCCCAGGGTTGGCGGGGATCTGATCTAGATGCTTTCTTATAACAGTGGGTGAGTCCTGGTAGAATGATAGCATCTCCAACACCCTCTCCAACACCCTCTTTTCAAACCCCAGTTAAAAGGGAGCTCTGTTTGCTTGATTTCCCTGGTATGGTTTAAAATATTTCTATTTTCCATGGGCAGATTAACATCGGACCATCCGTGTGATGTGCCAATTCCTACTTTGCCCTAAAAGGTTGAAGCAACACCCCCTCTTAGAATGCCCCTCACAAAGCCCAAGGAAATCCCTCTTCCGAAGGCACAGTGAACCCACTGTGGACTTCATAATTAGCGTCTGTAATAAAGTACTTAATCGGAGTAAAAGCCCTTGCTAATTACAGCAGGAAGTCGTGTTGGGCAGATCCCTATAGCTGGGGTGAGGGCCGGGCAGAGGTGTCTGGGAACCCGCACCCACAAGGGCCCAGTCCCTACAAGAGCCCCAGGCCTTAATTAGCCCTAGCAATTAAAAATGAAAACACTGCTCCATTTGCTCATTTATAGATGAAAGCCCCCTCCCCCACTGAGTCACTCTGAAGGATAATTTTGCCCCTGGGAAGACAGGCCTGCTGCTGATTACCCAAGACAATGGTTAGTTCCGACAGAGCTGCAGGGACCCAGTCACCCTTTGGCTTGCTAAGTTTCAGGCATCTCGGCAGAATGGGAGATTGACTGGGGTTAATAGACTTTTTTCCACAGGTCAAGACACAAACCACTGGGTTGTGGGTGCTCTTGCACGTAATATCACAAGCTATAAATCAAACTGCCGAAAAGGAGTGAGGTGCCTTCTCCTTCCCAACTCTTGCTCACAATTGACTTTTGTTTCTCCCCAGCCACTGTCTACCTTCCGCTGCTGCTTGGAAATGCGGCCCTATGACTGGCCTGATCGATGGGGTAGGGGGCTGCGATTCATTTGTCATAAGCCTCGTGAGGAGTTTTCCCATAAGGTTCCCTGGAATTCCTCTGTTTGTTTTCCCGTCATGTCTAAGGTCGCCCGCGCTTAGCTGCAGCTGTGGCAACTGTCGAAACCTGTTAATCTCACAGTGGATTTGATGGTCAAAGTTACACAGGCGAATGAAGAGATTTTAGAAAGGAAAAGGTGCTGTGGGTGATGCGAGGAGAGTTTGACTATTGAGTCTTGGGCACTTTGATCGACTGGCAGGTCAGTGCTGGTATTTGGGGCGTGGCGGCCACAGGCACATTGCCCTGGAAAGCAAAGCCACGTGCAGCTCCAGTCTTTGGGGGGCGAATGACTGAAAGCAGCTGTCTCAACAAGAGGCGGCGATGGTAGCGCATGCTTCTCTTAAACGCTCAGAAAAGCTTGTGGTCATCCAAGGATTAAGCCCAAACTCAATGGTTTTTGCTTCTTTTTTCCATTGTTCCCTCCAACCACAAGACAGCAGCATTGATTTGAAGCTATCGATTGGTTTCTCAGACTCACCCTGAGTTGATCCTTGCCTAGTTTCTTCAATATTACTGGACGACATTGCTGGACGCTCATTACAAATAATCATTATGATTATCAACAAGCTTCCCCAAGTTAGAATCTTGAAAATATTCTTCTTAACCTGAGTTCCCTGGCATCAATTCGATTCTGACTCTTCAATTCTGCCTGACTGAATAAAACTGTCTCTTTTGGTTTCTGGGGCTGTCAGTCTCTATGGGAACCGATAGCGTCACCTTTCTTCGACAGATTTGAAGTGCTAATCTTGCAGTTTGCAGCCTAACATGTAATCTGCTCCACCATTGAGGTAACCTCCTTTGCTAATTGTCAATAGTGCCTTTAGCTTGCCTGTCCCTAGAGGTGGAGAGGAGGAGAGTACAGAAAGCCATGTCAGTTCCCGGGAGGAAGGAGGAACGAGGAAAGCTGGAAGACCACCTAACTCTGCTTCCGGCCATCATGGAGATGCTTCCTTCTCGCTTAGAAACCGGGAACCTGCGTGCCCTGTAACAGAGTCCTTGATGAGGACTCCGTGGGTGTCAGAGTAAAATTGTACTCTCTGGGATTTTCAATAACTGATTTTTCAGAGGTCGATTCCAGGGTTTTTTTTCAGAGGGACCTCTGCGTATACATGAAGTGCCAACCTTTAGGTCAGAGAACGAGAACATTAGTCACATGCAACTAACAGGGAGTCCGCTCCAATGTGAGCCATGTTAAAATGCCCTGTGAAATCCACAATAAACTTAAGAAAGTAAGTAAACTAAGTCTTCCAGCACCAGAAAGAAGGAGGCTCAGCCCAGTCAAGGTGGGAATTCCATAGGATGTATTTGGCCATTACAACAGCATTGAGGTAGGACTGAGGTTTTATTCCACAAAAAACCTGGGGGCAGGAGATCTGGTTTTGTCCATATATGAAGAAAAGTATTTTCACTTAGATCCTCTTTCTAAAACTGGCCACCACGAAGGGCTTCCCACTCCATGAAAAGGAAAACTTCTGTCTCCTAGCTGAAAGACTCAGCAAAAGGCACAGCATGCGACTCTGGCTCTAAATGGTGTTTTGAAAAATCACTGAAAAGAACATATCCTTTGAGAAAGCTAACCCAACAACTGCAGTAAAAATAGATACAAATTCTGAGTTTATCGGCATTGTGTGGTAATCCCCAGAAGAGAAATTCACACCAAGTGGTCAAGACTCATTGTACTCCTGGGGAGAGTGGGTAATACACTCTTACACACACACTGCCCAGGCTACAAAATATACTTGCAGTGGAAACAAAAACAAACAAACCCTCCAAAAATCTTACAATAAAAGGGGGAAAATAATCCTGAAGGGGCATCATCAAGGCAGCAGATCGAGAACTAATACTCCAAGAATTAAAACACATAAATAACACCATCTGGAAGATATTACAAAGTAATATCTGAAAGATTTGTTTGGGGTGAGACAGAGAGGTTGAGGAATTATTTAAGTAAGTTTGCTGAAACGACATGGATACCTGCCTAACAAATAGAACAAGAATGTAGAACCTTTAAAGAAATTGAGGGGTATAAAAACGCTTTATCGTTCAATAAAATTCAAGAAAAGTATAAAATAGAGAATGTTCCTTTAAAATCATGAAGGCAGAGCAAGTTCAGATAAATCTGAAATCCCAATAAATATAAATGTATCGAATCATCTGATTTTATTCTACAAGCAAATAAACAAGATTCGGATATAGAACATTTCCAACAGGACTGTTAAATTGCAATGATGCAGAGATGGAAAGGAAAAGAAAATTGGTGTAATGATCTTAATATCAGCCAGCATATATTTTATTAGGGATAAAAAAGTTAAGTCCACAGAGATAAATACAAATAATTAGGAATCTCTAACAACCTTGGAATAGAATTGTAGAACTGGGAGGAGTTAAGAAGGGCCAGAGTAAGCTTTGAAAAGTTACGCTTACTCAATTTTTAGATAGACTGGTCATAACAAATGCTGGATTATTAGATTTGGTCCATGAAAAAAATATACAAAAAGACAAACTCCACCTGGAAATTTCTGATCATTAAGAAGTTAGATGTTGGGCTGAGGTGCACATCTTTCTACTGTACTTGTAATATTTTATTTCTTCAAAAGAGTTTCTAAAATAATATAAATAAATATAGCAAAATGATTGGTGTCTGCTACATTTTCTATAATTGGAACTATTCCATGCATATATACACAAAATGTATGTTATACCTTTATATCTGATGTATTTCATATTTACTCATAGAAATGGGAACTTGGAAAAGTTCATGGGAAAGTTGAATTTAAAACAATCGAATTTTCCCACAATCTCTGAGGCCTCTTGGTACGTATTTTTAAAGGCAGTCATCGTAAATAGGGGCAGAAATGAAAGGGCTTCTCGGTCATGCTGAAGGGCGTGCCCTTCGCCTGGAGGGCAGTGCGGAGCCATTGCCATGCTTTCCAGCAGAGCAGCAGCAGGACCGGGCTTTCATTGCGGAAAGGCCACCTGGCTGTGCTGTGGCAAGTGGGTTGGATGAGGCCAAGGCCGGAGGCAGGGTAGTTGGGGAAGAGGTTGTTGAAGAATTTCAGGACTAGGGTCATGGTGGCTTGAATAAGTGGAATGGTAATGATGCTGGAGAGAAGCAGTCTGATTGAGAGTTAATAAAGGCACAGGACCTCTGGGGCCTGTGGCTTCCAGTTTGAATCCACCAGGTGCTCTGTGGGGAAAAGACAGGATTTCTACTCCCGTTAAAGAGTTACAGTCTTGGACTCTCACAGTGGCAGTTCTACCCTGTGCTATAGGGTCATTCATTACAAGTCAGTATTGACTCAAAGGCAGTGACTGAGTGAACAGGAACAAATCAGGTAGGAGTCTGGGATGACCCCTGAATCTGGGGCTCCAGCATTTGCTAACCTGCCCTTCCAGGGACCATCAGAGCCACAAGAATTTTGTAAGAAGCAACTTTAGAGTTTGAATATAAACATTTTAACTTTGAAGTTATCTGCAGGACACCTAAATGTCGATTAAGTGCCATTCTTGTTCATGAGCTGCTGGTTCCATAGTTCCTTAGCCCCCTTCTCTGTGTTGCTGTTGTCGTTGTCCGTTGTTGAGCTGGTGCGGACTCACAGTGACCTTATGAATTATAGAAAAAGAAAGTCCTGTCTGGTTCTCTGCCATCTTCATGATCGTTAATATGATTGAACCCATTTCTGGGTCAATCCATCTCATTGAAAATTTCCTTGTTGTCATTGGTCCCCTTTACTTTGATCCAGCATGGTGTCCTTTTATAATGATTGGTCTGTCTTGATGACATGTTCCTTATAGCATGCATCCCATATATTTTCCTGTATGTTATCTAATCACAATAACTACCATTCTTATACCAGGAATAGTATCATGTGCTTTGCTTACATGAGTTCAATAGTCTGGTCCTTAAGATGTCCCCATTGTTCCCCTTTTCGGGATGAGATAGCTGAAGCTCGGAGGGTTGAAAACTTGCCTACTATAGAATAGGCAGTAAAGAAAGACTGAAAATTACACTTAGGTCTGAAATTTTATGCTGTGGACATAGCTGGGATCCAGCATGAACAGATTTCAAACCTTGGTTCATTCTTATTAAAGTAGATTTGATTTTCATTCAATAGGGATACATTATGGATTGACTTGGTAGAAGGTGGCAATGTAAGAAGAATTCAACCTTTCCCTCTCCTCAGAAATCATTCTTTAGTTTGCTCATTTAAAATTAAAATTTTTAAATTCCCATTGTAGAGTGTAAGCCAGATATTATTTTTCCCTTGTATTTGTAACAGGAGGAGATGAGTGCTCCGAGTATCCTCCAGAGAGAATCCAATCTCCAAATCATCTGGAAGTTTGGCACACTACAATGCTGGAAGCTGTACTATCAGCTATTTCAATTACCAGCGAGGTCCCCCATGGTGACCAGGTTTCAGCAGAGCTTCCAGGCTAAGACAGACTGAGAAGTAGTGATGTACTTCTCTGGAAGAAAGTCTTTTTTCCTTGGTTCATTGGTGATCTTCAGGGAGCTTAGGATCTATCTTCCTCCATCTGTTCTCACTTGCGTAATCTGCTTCTTTTATATTTCAAAAGAGATGGGCTCAAAATACACTCTCCGCCAATATTGTCTCATTCAGACAATAAAGAACCCATGTTCAAATGGTATTCTGACCATAGGTGTAAAAAGCATACTCGTTGCCATCGAGTCAATACTGACTTATAGCAACCCTATAGGACAAGGTGGGTAAACCTGCCACTGTGAGTTTCTAAGACTAACTGTTCACCAGAGTAGAAAGCCTTTGTCTTTCTGTCTCTAAGCTGCTGGTTTTGAACTGCTGACCTTGAGGATCACAGCCCAACACGGAACCACTATGCCACCAGGGTTCCTGACCACAGATATAGGATTTCCATTATAAATATTTGGGGTGGGGACACATAATTCAATTCACAATATTTCCCAATTTAGACCATAAAACTTCTACATAGAGCCAACCCAAGGTCTACTTTTCTGCCTAGAATGAGTATCCATATATAGGTCATATCTAAGAGTGCTCATAAGCTGAGGATATTTAATTCCGGTTCCCACATAAAAAAAAAAGTTCCTTTGTGTGTATCTGCTCTAACTCACAATAACTCCCTGCCTAATAGAGCAAAATGTTGCCGGCTCCTGCGCCTTCTTTGTGATTGCTCTACCCCGAGTCCACTGTTGCAGACACTGTGAATTTGGGATGCCTTCCAACCTTCGGGGTTCATTTTCCAGCACTGTATCAGCCAATATTCTGTGGTGAGCCAGAGAATTCCCATTGGTTAAATTTTGTCTGCAATCAGTACTATAGGTGAGCCTACTGGTATTTGAAATATCATTGTCATAGCTTTACTTTTCATAACATCATGTAAGCTACTGAGACTGGTGGTAAAAATAACTCAAAGGAAGTTAAATTTTTCACAATACCAGAATACCACCTAATTTACCTAGGATGTATTAAAAAATCACCCCCTATTTCAATATACCTCTCAGTTTAATGTTAGGAATTGACCCTGCAAACCCCGTAAACCCTGTTGCCCCCTCCCATCCTGATAATCTTTTGATGTACAGTGTAAACTTTTATACTACAAACCTGCTGCAAGTTTAACCTACAAATCTTTCAAAATACTAGGACTTTAGTAAGTCAATGGAGAATGCTGGAATGAAGCAAAGCCATTGGCTTAAATATTTTAGATCCTCATTTTACTTAAATTTTGCAGTTGACTCAGGAATGAACATAAACAAGACATTATAGGATTTCTTGACAGAATGCTTTAAATATTAATCAATTTGTAGAGTCGGGCCACTAAGCAAATTGATGAAAGCCTCCTTGAACACTTTTACAAAATTGAAATAAGCTTCTTTATCAGTAGCAGCAAACTTTAAGCTGAGGTGAGGAAGTCTTAGATGCTCTCTTTCAATTTTTAAGGAGAAATTATACCCCTAGACCTCCTCATTAATACTCAGTTCATTGTTAGTTCTAAGAATTAGAGCATTGTCATGATTTTAAATTAATGTTGTAGAATAAAATTGTTTTGTTATGGCACTTTATTCTTTGTCTAGTGGCATTTGTGAGTACTCAACCCTTCAGACATGAAGGCTATGAAGAATGGTGTGGTGATGATAAGAATCTCTGCGTATGTGACCTGGTGGCCATGCACACAAAGAGGGGATAGAATCTCCACATTTAGGAGATGACAAAGCCAGTTGACATACCTTTGGATTTCTGAGTCACTCTAGTAGAATCACAGACATTTAATTTTCCCTGGTCATTTTCCTAGATGCTATTGGATTTGGGTTTGATACTCCAGGCCTGTGTGGGCCAAATCAATTGGTATCACTAAGTAAAGATACACATTGTATCAATCCAATGTAGGAGAGCTATCAGTATTCTTGGACTCATCAGAATAGCTCAGTTCTCAGAGAATGATCTTATTTACTTCACGGAGAATGACAATAATAACCTTTTTAGAAAACTGGAATTCAATTTTTCTATTCAGGAAACTTGAATAATAGATTTCACTCTCACATTAAGAATTAAAGATATCAAAGCAGATAGTCTTCTTTCTTTCCTTCTTTTTGGCTTTCTTTTCCCCTGCTTCCGTTCCTTTCTAACTTCTTGTCTCTTTTCTTTTCTTTGTTTGGCCCATCAGGGTGTCCACCTGGGGGTGTGTATGGAAGATCAAACAGTGCAGTAGCTGGGAGATTAGGCAAGCGTTCCAAAGATGCACACAGAAGGACGTAAAGGTTGGCTTGATTCGTTTTCATAGTTTGTAGGTACTATTACGAGACTGTGTTCACATCAGTGAATAAGAGGACTTAGTTTTCTCCAATAACATAAGAGGTTAGAAAAGGTGCACAAGGACGTCGAGTTACTGAATAGGAACTATAATAAGTCAAGCTGCTTTTCAAGAAAAAACAAACAGATGAGGAATTAATGGTGTTTGCTCTCATATACTCAACCTACTGCCATTGAGTCAACTCTGACTCATAGTGACCCCATACAGGTCTCTCAAGGCTATCAATCTGCACAGCAGCAGATCACCTCTTATTTCTCGTGTAGAGAGATTGGTGGGTTTGAACCACTGACCTTGTGGTTAGCAGTCTCTTCCTATCGTACAGTTCTTTTGAATTCACAAATTGCTTTTATATTCATTTTCAAGGCAAAGTTACAACAATTCTGGGAATCTAGCCAGGCATATGTTTTATGACCATTTTACGCTTATAATAGTGTATTAGACTATGTTGTGTAAAGAAACAAAACAAGGGACACTTATATAAATAGGAGAAATAACTTTATATCAAGAAGACATCGCAGTCCAGACCAATTCAAGCCAATGGGTCCAATGGTTGTGGGAGCCCTTTTCAGAGCACTAGCTGCAGGCCAGCGATGAAGCAAAGCAGGAAGCAGGGTAAGCCCCGTCCCTGGGTGCAGAGTCACATGAATCCAAGGTTGATAGGAACCTGGCAGGACACTGACAGCCCCCAGGTCAGAGGCCCACGTAGGGCTGTCCCTGGAGGTAGACACAGAATTCCAAGCAAAAGAGCAAAGAAGCAGAACTAGACGTTCACAATGTCTCACGGTCATATTCCCAAGAAGGCACCATTAGGCTACCTGATTGACAAGTTGGCCTCCAGCCCTATTTCCACAGGTATTATCAAACCAAATCAAACTCACTGCCATTGAGTTGATTCTGACACATGGTAACACATAGGACAGGGTGAAACTGCCCCCATGGGCTTCTGAAACTGTAACTATTTATGGGAATAGAAAACTCATCTTTGCCCTACAGGTACCATCAAGTTGGCATAAAATCTAACTGCCCCAAGCAGGGAAACACGTGGGACATGAGGTCCTCGTGTCATCAGTGTTTTCTCTCTCAGTATGTTCCTCGGTACCAAGTACGTGTCCCCGTTCCTGACCATCAGTGTTTGCTGGGCTCACACTTGGCTGATCTTAGCTCGTTTGCAATCTTTGGATCCTTGATTTGAAGACATTTGAGACTTAGCTCACCCAGGCTGCATATGTCACTGGGGGCAGTTTCTAACAAAATGCCTAACCTCGTTGTGTTCTGAGAGATTACTGGGGGAATAAGGACGTGGGCAAGAGAACCAGAGCGGATGGAAAGCTCCTGATTGAGAGAAGTCGCCTCAAAGCATTCTGAGTTCTCAATTATCCTTCTCGGTAGGGGTGAACTCCAGTCCTCTAATAACTCCAGTTGGACCCCAAATCCCTGCTGGTCTTAGTGATTTATAAGCATCTATAGTTACACAGTGGCTTCAAGGAAGAGCAAAGCATGGTGGAGTAGAAGGTGCACTCCCAATGTATTTCCAATGCGTGAGACAGGGCAGGGGAGGTGGCATGGGACCATTCTACAGTTCAACTATTCCAGTGTCTAAGCAAGAGAGAAGGGATGAGATCTCCCTTGTAGACCCTATACACAAGAATGGCCTGTGGCTATTTCTTATTAGGTGAGATGGTTAAGTTTATAGTGCCAACCTGACCAATAAACACATGTGGGATTAATTGAAGGGTGGAGAGATAAATGGCTCGGTGAGCCTCATCTTTCTGGTTCTTGGGTCTCTCTTGCTTTCTGATGGTCGGACCAGGGTGCAGTTCCCTACTTCAGCTGGCAAGGCTCACTTCCTGCAAGACATCCCTGAGGAGAAACCACATGGACCTACCCCGATGCAGCCCTGGGTGCTGGAGCAGCCGTGTGGAGAACCCTATCAGCTTACTGATGCTTACTGATTTGACTTTCCTCTTGCAGTTGGCATCATTGCATGTATTTTATGAGACTGAGGAGGACTTTGTAGATTGGTGTCAGACATATGGGCTAATGCTGGACTTATGGGTTTGGACAGCACTGGGTTGGGATGCAGAATAATGTACACTTGCCCTTTACAAAAAAACTCTCTTATATGCATAGGAGTTTATGTGGATTTGTTTCTCTAGTCTATCCAGACTAGCACATTATAGTAACAGGAGTGGGGTACTGGAGAAACAAATCATAAGATGGAGAGTAGATGTTTGCTTGACCTCTCCCTCGTGGTAGTTTTTCTTCTTTGTCTAGCCAGAGGTCAGATAAAGCCACACCGTTTACTCAGGTGTTTCTAGAAAGAATATGGGAAGTTAAAGTTTTGGTTATTTTGTTTGGTTGTAGTCTTTGATTTTTCCTGTTTAAAATGGTGAAAATGAATGTGATTAATGTATATTTGTAGGTCAGGGTAGAAATCACTATTTGAGTTTCTCAGAAGCCGTGTTACTTAAGGAAAATGGCTGACAGAAGGTCCAAATGCATGACGGAAAACCTGGATCTGGTTTAATGCTCTCAGAGACCTAATCCCCATATTTTTGTAAAAATCGAATAGTTTAGATAAGGATTTAGATAAACTAAATAAGGATTGAACTTGAATATTTTAAGAATTGAGTTTAGTATCTGACTCTAGTTTTGCGTATACGGATTTCCTCTGCTTATTATTGATATAATGACTTATAGAAATGTTTATTGGGAAGTCTGAAAGTAAAAAGCTTGTAAGTCCGCTTACTTTCAGCCATTAAAATTTGATTTTTAGATGGGTTTAGGCCACGCCTACAAAGAAAGCTTTGAAAAGATATGCCCCACCCGGTGCTTTGGAGTACTCAGGAACCAGTGGTCTTTGTCACAAGCTGGAAAACATCTAAAACCATGAAGACAATTCCTCTGGGACTGAACGTTAAAGGGAGCCTGCAGGCAGGCTGAAATGCTTGCTACGTGACCACCTGGACCTACTCGTTGAGTGGAAGTGGGATAAACACAGCAATAAAGAGATGGGTTGAGTTGGGCCACTGACACCTATAGACCTGGTTTACAGGAAAAAGAGATGGGAGGGGGTTGACTGGTCTAAAGTTCATGACCTAGCACGAGGGGTCTATGCTTGTTGAGTATTTGTGAGAGCCCATGGTCTAAAGGCAAGGTGGCCAATGGGCACCCTGGAGAGGCTACATTGAGTTGACCAGAACCCGACCTGATGAAGTGATTTTTGAGCCTGCGACCTGGTGCATATTGTTGCTAACTTTAGGGATGGCCTGTCTTGATTTGACTTTGCTTATGGATACAGACTTCACAAGGTTCCAATTGGAATGAAGATTCTTCACACCAAAAAATGATTGTCTCCTCAGAGCACTGGGTTGATGTAAGTGGGCTGTATAGAAATTGAGGGATAAAGGCATGAAGTGGTTGGCTTACAAACTTTCATAGGTGGGGAAATATATTCATAGGATTATGGGATTAAGGTGTAGGGGTTACTTAATTGCAATTGTTAGGCTACAGAATTGTGTACAGATGCCAAGTTGGCAAGGGGTGGATTGAGATAATTAAGGTTTTTGTGCCAACCTGGCTGATAAACACATGTAGAATTAGTTGAAGGGCAGAGAGATAAATGGCTCAGTGTGCCTCACCTTTCTAGTTATCGCGTCTCTTGTTCTCTGATGGTCGGACGAGTGTTCGCTGCCTTAGCTGGCAAGGGTCACTTCCTGTGAGACAGCCCTGAGGAGAAGCCACGTGAACTTACCCTGATGTAGCCCTGGATGCTGGCGAAGCTGTGTGGAGACCCCTGCCAGTGCTGAGATGCTTACACCACCACTGGATTTAAAGACTTCCTTCCCACTGGCCTGTGATGCTCCTGCTTTCGGCGTCATTGTGTGTGTTTTGTGAGTTTGAGGAGGACTTTGTAGTTTGGTGTCGGACATATGGGCTAAGTTGGACTTATAGGTTTGGACTGGACTAGATTGGGATGCTTTCTGAATGTACACTTACCCTGTAGATAAAACTCTCTCTTATACATATATGCGTTTCTGTGGATTTGTTTCTCTTGTTTACCCAGACTAACACATTAGGTACCCTAGGTATAGCCTTGGCTGCATGTGAAAATTGGGAATTGAATGGGGGAGACAGACAGAAGGAGAATCGATGTGTTAGCATCGTGCTGCTGCTGAGGACTATGCAAAGTAGCATCGGCTGTTAAAGGGACAAACAAATATGTCTTGGCACAAGTATGGTCAGCGTGCTCCTTAGAGGAAAGGAAGGTGAGACTTTGTCTCACATTGGCCATGTTGTCAGGAGAGACCAGTCCCTGGAGGAGGACATCGGGCTTGATCCAGTGGAGGGGCAGTGAGACAGGAAGGCCCTCAAGGAGATGGATTGACATGGTGGCTGCAACAGTAGGCTCCAGGGTGTGGACCACTGCGAGGATGGTGCAGGACCAGTGTTTCATTCTGTACTGCATCGGGGCAGTATGGATTAGAATGACACACGGCACCTGACAGCAGGGACAGCATGTGTAGCAGAATGAAACGCCGTGCTCCTGCCCTGTGTTCACAATCATTGCTATGCACGAGCCCACGGCTGCAACCACGGCCCAGCCATTTCACTGAAGATCTCCCTCCTTTCTTTTGTGTCCTCTACTTGACCAAGCATGGCGTGCTTTTCCAGGGATCCATCTTTCCTGATAGCATGTCAAGAGCATGTAAGCTGAAGTATCGTCGTACTTGCTTCTTAGGAACATTCTGGCTATACTCGCTCCAGGACCGATTTGTTTGAGCTTAACGAAAAAAAAATTGGGAAAATAATCATCTCAAGTGAGGAAAATGCTCTACAAGATGGAGAGAGAATAAAATAATCCAAAAATAAGCTATCGATCCCCATCCATACCTCTCCACCACCAAACAAACCAGATTTCAGGTTCATTTGAAGTCTGTTCAGCTAAACAGATTAGTATTTCCTGCGGCAATTATTCTAGTCAGTGCTGCTCACAGACTATATTTATCTCTCTCTCATATTCATTGTCCACCCTTCCCTGGCTCTGTTCTAAAATTCAGCTGTACTTACTAGTGGGAGAAACTGGACAGAGACTAGCAGGTTACCAGAAGGGAGAAGTCAAGATACCATCTCACGCATCTCTCCTTTCCCAGGCAGTGTCTCCGGTTCAGCTTTGTTCCAACTTCTGCCAGTGGCTGCGAACCCACGGATCCAATAAAGACATAGAAATAGGAGTGGCTCCCTCTGTGTCACCTCGGCTCTTCCATTACCTTTATGACACTGTTTTCCTCTCTAGTTTACTTTCTTTGAATGCATAATACCTTACCTCACCCCAGCTCACCTGATTCAGAGAGCCTATTAAGAACTCCGCCATCTGTCTTGCATTGTGCCCCACTACAGTGACTTGCATGCATATTGCTAGAATGCTGCACAGGGGGGTAGGGGTTGGGGGTGGTGTTTGAACCCATTAGCTGCTCCGGAAGAGCAATGAGGCCTGTCTGCTCCCATAAACATTGATAACTTCAGAAACACTAGGGAGCAGTTCTACTCTGTCCTACAGGGTTGCTATGAGTCAGAATTTTGTTTGTTTGTTTGTTTAAGTGGTTGTTTTCTGTAAGTGCCTTCTGGTAACATCTCCAAAGTATAAGAGATTCCTGCTCGCCAACACCACTCCCAAGGAGCCATCTAAACTTTCCTTCTAAAACAGATAATTCATTCCTCTGGCAGTCTATGGTGTATTCAGGAGTGTTTGCTAACTCCATATTTCAAAGGCATCAATTCTTACGTGGTCTTCCTGGTTCATTGTCCAGCTTTCCAGCATATATGAGGCAACTCAAAATGCCATGGCTTAAATCAAGCACACATTAGTACTCAAAGTTACATCTTTGCTCTTCTATACTCTAAAGAGGTGTCCTGCAGCAGATTTATCCAATGCATTATGTCACCTGATCGCTGAACTGCTACTTCCACGAGCACTGATTGTATATCCTAGTAAAATGAAATCCCTGACAGCTCCAATATTGTCCCCATTTATCAAGATGTTGTCTATTAGGGCAGTTGTGAGTATTTTGCTTTCTTTACATTGGGCTGTAATCTATGCTGTAAACTAGTCTTTGTTCTTCATCAAGAAGTGCCTCAAACCCTCTTTCCTTACCGCAAGCGTGTCCGTGTCATCTTCCATATGACAGGTTGTTGATGAATCTTCCTCCAATCCTGATGCCTCATTCTCTTTCTATAGCCCAGTTTCTAAAGATGACGTTTCTACTCCCATAAACACTTGCAGTTTGGGAAATCCCCAGGGAGCAGTTCGACTCTGTCTTTTAGGGTCCCCATGAGTCTGCATAGCCAAACTCCATGGCTGTGAGTTTTGTTTGAGCTCTCAGATTACTCCTCAGTTCATCGACTAAATAAATATACTGGTGAAAGAATACAATCTTTTTAAAAAAAACATTTTATTAGGGGTTCATACAACTCTTATCACAATCCTTACATATACATACATCAATTGTATGAAGCACATCTGTACATTCTTTGCCCTAATCATTTTCTTTTTTTTTTAAACATTTTTCTTCTTTTTTTTACATTTTATAGGGACTCACACAACTCTTATCACAATCCATACATATACATACATCAATTGTATAAAGCACATCTGTACATTCCCCGCCCCAATCATTCTCAAAGCATTCGCTCTCCACTTAAGCCCTTTGCATCAGGTCCTCTTTTTTTTTTTCCCTCCCTCCCCGGTCCCCCTCCCAATGTGCCCTTGGTAATTTATACATGAAGATAACAATCTTGACATAACACATCTTCTAATTTTTAGCCAGACAATAGCTTCATTTTCCCCTGTTCTAATAACTGCTTCTTGGTTTATGCACAGGTTTTGCACGAGCATAATGAAGTATTCTAAATCCCCATTCTTTGCACTGCTATCCATTGTCTGTTGTGATCCACACAGTCCAGTGGAATGCCTTTGCATAGACAGGGAAACACACGCAAAATCTCCCTGGTCTTCATTACTACCAGCCAATATCCATTTGATGTCCTTCATTTCTCATCTGCATCCAGCTTGAATTTCTGGCATAGCCCTGCTGATGCACTGCTACAACTGATTTTAGGTTATCTCCAGCAATACCACTAGGAGATTCCAGCAACTGTTATTAATAAAAAGAGTGCCGATGGTACAGATTAAGACTTGGACTTAAAGTTGAGAGTTCAACCCCAGCAGCCACTCTGTAGGAAGCAGGACGGTGCTACCTGATCTTGTAAGTTGAGTCTTGGGAGCCCCGCAGCACAGTTCTGTGTTGCTTTTAGATTTTCTTTGAGTTGGGGGAACATTCAAGATTCTGAAGGAGAAAAATCAGGGCTTTATGGTGGATGGGGTGAGGTTTCCCAACAACATTCTCATAGGCCCGCGCTTGCTACCCGAGAGGGATGAGCAGGTGAAATATTGAGATAGGCAACACATCACAACTCAACTTTCTTGTTCTTTTTCTCACCAAGGTGGTTTTCAATTTTCTTAAAATTTATTCCTAAGAAATCCCTATGATCATTCCGTATCCTTATCCTTATAGAGAGTTTATCAAGATGACCTGTTTTTTTAAATCCCCCAAACAATTGCTGAGTTGATCTATCTGCGGTGAGTTTAACTGACCCAACTCACTCACTGCCATTGAGTCAATGCTGACTCATAGGGACCCTCTGTAGGTTTCTGAGGCTGTACCTGCCTATAGGAGTAGAAAGTCCAGTCTTTTCCCCACGGAGCCAATGGTGGTTTTGAACTGCAGGCCCTGCCAATTGCAGCCTGACCTGTAACCACTACACCACCAGGGCTCAACAAGTGGCCCAACACATCTCAAAAGATCCTAATTAGACCTATTTTTGAAGGTACTTCAAGGATGCCAAGACATGTATATTATGGAGAGAATGTGTCTGCAGCCGTGCACTTTTCACAAATATGCTAAATCGTGTTTTATTTGTAATAAACCCATGTATATATGACTAGTAGTATTTTTGTTCTGTCCTCATACTATTTCTTTACTATATTTATTCACCTTAAAAACATATTGTACACCTTTTAAAATTTTTCTTATGCTACACACTATCTCTTGGCATCATGTTTTCCAGTACATGCACATGCTACAAGTGAGGTAACCAAATCCCAGTGGGTGGGCATTTAGATTGTTTCCCCTTTTGTTGTTCTAAATAATGTTAAGGTATATTCATAAAGAACATTTTACTCGTGTTGCTACGTGTTAATTTTAACCTAGAAATTGAACATCTGCAAATGTAATCAAAGTGTGCTGCACTGCACACTCATGGGTTATTTAGACACTACGTATTCATAATGGCGGTCATGCACAGGTTGTCCATGAATAATATCTTATCTTAACAGGATCAGAACACCAGAGATGTTTCCAGAGCACTAGCCCTTGGAAAGCAAACAGCAAACAACATACTGAATACTGAAGGAGAAACATGTGCTTACTCTTCCGACACTGGGCTGGTGTGTCTCTGGCTTACTCTTCTCCCTTTACTCCTGGTTCAGCCCAGACCACCCTGAGACAGCAGCACTATAGAGCGCTAGGGGGTGCACCCAGCCTCAGTGAGCTGACTCTTTGCTCCTCAGTCTGATTCCCCTTGTATGCAGACAGGACGTCTGGGTGCTATAGAGGCTCCTTGTGCTTTCACATGGGGTTTCTGCCGCTGCCCCATTGCATTGTAGCCGAAAACGTGTTAGCATTCTCAATTTGTGTCTCTCAGACCCCTCTGTTGCCACCTCAGGATCCAGCAGATGGCAGCCCCTGCTGTTTCTCTAAGGCCTGCCTTCTCCTGGGTCCAGGGTGCCTCTGGTGCCAGTCATCTGTGAAGAATGCCCGTTTCTTGTCTCTGAAGAAAATATGGAAGTTGTTACGGGTTTCATTTTACATGGCTACATCATCAACGTTAATGAATGAGCAGTTAAAACACCAAATAGCATATGGCAATGGGCAAGTCTATTGTGAATAATCTTTTTAAAGATATCACTCTGACGACTAAGTTGATATCACTCCGAGCCATAATATTTTTATTTGCCTCTTGGGCATGGGAAAGCTGGAACATGGGTAAGGGAGACGGAAGAATTGATGCCTTTGAGTCATGGTGTTGGTGAAAGACGTTTAATGTATCACGGAGTGCCAGAGGATGAACACCTCTCTCGTGGAAGGAGTGCAGCCGAATGCTCTGTAGAAGCAAGGTTGATGAGATGTTGTCTTGTGTATATTAGAAATGTCATCCGCAGGAGCAAGTCCCTAAAGAAGGACTCCAGGTTTGGTAGTTAGAAGGCCAGTGACGAGGGAGAACTTCAATGAGATGGGTTGACACTGTGGCTGCCATCGTTGGGTCAAAGCTAGCAACAGTTGGGAGGGTGCTGGAGGACTGGACGATGCTGCCTTCTCTTGTGTGGAAGAGTTGTTGGGCGTCAGAATTTACTTGCTGGACCCTATCAACCACTGTCCACTTGCATTTCCTTTGTGACCTATCTCTTCATGTTCTTTTGCTATTTTATTATATTGCTCTGTTTTTAAGTTCCATGATCGATGTTCATCTTTTCTAGTCTTCTAAAGGAAAAAAATTTTCCCATACTCTCAGACAATACAAAAGTGCATCTAAAAGAAAATACAAAACTTTCTGTATGTTAGTTTAGATACAGTTGTAAATGATAAGCTAAATCCCCAAAGTAGCTCTTTATCAACCATTCCTTTACTTAGAGGTGGGCTGAAGGCCTCTGAAGTGGATCACAGAGCTCTTGGATACAGAGGCTCCAGTGATTGGAAAGGTATAATTC
This sequence comes from Tenrec ecaudatus, assembly GCF_050624435.1. Classification (NCBI taxonomy): domain Eukaryota; kingdom Metazoa; phylum Chordata; class Mammalia; order Afrosoricida; family Tenrecidae; genus Tenrec; species Tenrec ecaudatus. Next base: position 104,344,473 of record NC_134539.1, on the reverse strand, counting down.
AATAACAGGATCCTCAGGAGTAGGGAATATTAGCTATACAGCAGGTATTCATTTTTACAGGTGTGAAAAAAAAGAAAAATTAAAATAGGAGAGAGAATTAAAATGTGATAGAATTTGAAAGTACCAGATAAAGAGAATTAAACAAATCGACTGCCTTTCTATATATCCAATAGGTGAGCTTTCAGAGGTGAAGTGCCTGTGATCTCATTAGTAGAGGAATTATTTTATGAAGTAACTAGAAAATTTGTCTCTGAGGGTATCAATGGCTCAGTGGTGGAATTCTTATTTTCCATGTTCCTGGTTCAATTCCAAGCTAACATACCTATCTCATGTACAGCTACCTGGAGGCTTCTGCGTTGTTAAGACACTGAGGCTTTAGCAGAGTTTCTAGACTATAGGAACCGGGAGGAAATGACTGGAGGTCTCCTGAAGATTATCCAGTAAATACCGCATCGGTCACAACAGTCTATTTTCCAACTGATCTTTTCAACTGACACAGGACCAGGCAGCAGGTTGTTCCACTCTGAATGGGGCGGCAATGTGGCAGCTAACGACAACAGCCCAATAATAATGTAGCTCTTGCCCTGAGTAAGCACAAGTTATAGCTAAAAAATACGTCTTCTTTCATTTCCACACTACGGTGGTTTAATTAGGATGAACAGGGAAATATTCTCAGCGAGGATTTCAAGTTCTGCCTGCTGAAGTGGAAACACTAGAGGGAAGGAGTGCTCTTTTGCAAACAGAATTATGAAATGGATTAAGTGAATTGACAGGAATGGCAGAATGTCAAAAAAGTCAAAATATTTAAAAGGCGAGGGGAGATAGATACATAAATAAAGATTGCATAAAAATAGAAGCATAAAATAGAAACCAACGGGAATGCTCTAAAAGTATTAAAAGGGTGAATGACGTAGGGATTTTAGAAAAATAAAGTGTGATATCAATTGCGATTTATTAGTAAAATTCGATGTCAGGTGAGTTTGGAAGAATTAACTAAAGCACTTAGAGATTCACATACCAATATGTATGGAAATAATATTCAGGAAATTATATTAATAAAAGAAGAGTATAGACTATCTTACAGCAGCTGAGAACAGAAGCGGGCCACTAGGTGAGCTATATCTGGAGGATATTGTTATTTGGGGATTGGAGAGAGGGCAGAAATGTATACAGTTCTGAGGCTTAGAAGATGGAATCAGGAAGACAAAGCGCTTGAAATCCTGCAGCATAAGGACCACAATTTCATCTGAAAAGGCTCAGTTGGAATTAGCAGAGTGGAGGGAACTTGGGGAAAAGAAATCCTATCCTGTATGTACAATAGCATGGTCCGATATGTCAGGTGGTAACCGAGGCAAACATGTCACACAGTGTGGAAGTTCCAGTTGACTCCTTAATGGTGCTCCTTGCCAACTGAAGATTGGAGGTTGGCGCCTACCCAAAGGTACTTTGGAAGAAAGACCTAGTGGTTTGGGAGGGGTTTGGGATTTTTTTAAGTCAGCCATTGAAAATCATGGAGAAAAATCAAACCTAGTTCTGGTCTGACATGCATGGGTTGGTGTGAATCGGAAGAGGCGTAATAGCAACTGATTTGACCTGGTCTGAGGACAGAAGCTCGATATTACCAGGTGACATGGCAGAAGAGTGGGCTCTGCAGCATCCCAGAGAAACTAGAAGGAAGACTGGAGCTAGAGAACTGTGATGCTGGCCTACGCACAACACGTAGCAAAGTTCCTGCTGCCAAAATGGACCTCTTCGGGGGGGTGGAGGGGGCAGTGGCAAGCACATGGGGGAGCCCCCATCCTAGGAAAGCAGTGCATGGCCTAGGCTCATGAGTCCTGAGATTTTGTTTTTAACTCATGGATTCTTCCTTAACAGTTCCTGGGAATAAGCAAGAGACTTGGTTGTAGGGCAAACACAGGAGATAAATCGCTCAAAGTGGAAATCTTTATGCAGCCAAAGTGCTTTTGGCAAACCCTCCTGTTTGAGGATCGGGATAAGGGATATAGCCATGGCTTCAGGTAAGGCAAGTAGAGCTCAAATAACTCCAAAACTGGAGTTGGAAAAAGGAATCTAATAACAAGAAGAAAATGGGCAGAAAAGAAGGAAATGCTATATTCTTTGAACTATTTCAATCTGGAGTTATAGCTGCAGGAAAAGATCATTTCAGCATTTAGGAAATACAGATTTGATAAACCTTATAGTTTTATTTATATCATATTTAGCATGACTTTATTAATAGCCAAATCTCTTTCTTCACAACACTGAGGCTTAAAAAATATCATTTGAGTTTAAATATTTCTAAAATAGTTTGCAGTATTTCACTCCTTGTTTAAACAGAGTCAACCGAATAGAGATTGGTAGGAATTCAGGATTGGCTTTTTAAGCATTTAGTGTCCCACTATGGAATTACACGTTCCATATGTCTTTTGATGTGCTGCACTGGCTAAATCTGCTGCACATGACAGCTTGTAAATGTTGAAAAGAAGGGATGTTACTTTGAGGACAAACGTGTGCCTGACTCAAGCCACGATATTTTCAATCACCTCTTATGTGTGTGAAAGCCAAACAATGAATAAGGAAGACTGAAGAAACTTTGATGCGTTTGTACTATGGCTACAGAGATGGATCTCTTCCCGTTAGTTGACCGAGTTGTTGTCTTCCAAATATCCTGACCCCACAAGTGAGTGTTTCCAGTGCTTCAGCAGCTTGTTGAAACATTTCGATTGGCATTCCATCAACTTCCGGAGCCTCAGCTTTTGCTAATGTCTTCAGTGCAGTTTGGACTTCTTCCTTCAGTACCATTGGCTCTTGATCCTATGCTCCCTTTGAAATGGTTGAGTGTTGACTAGGTCCTTTGCTACCGTGGCTCTGGGTATCCTTCCCACTCTTCTTCTGATGCTTCTGGCACCATTCAATATTCGCCCAGAAAACCTTTGGCTATTTCAACAAAGCTTGCATTTTTTTTAGTTCTTTCAGTTTAAGATATACTGAGCGTGTCCTTCTAGTTTTGGTTTTGTAAATGTAGGTTTTCACACATTTCTTTATAAGTTACTTTGTTTTCCTGCTGCCCTATGAAATTTTCTGTTCAGCTCTTTGACTTTATCATTTCTTCCATTTGCCTTAGCTACTTGTGGGAGTTACATAATTTCATGTCAACTTGAAAATATATAAAAATGTTGGGGTGGTATTCAGCTTGTCAAGCACCAAACATACAGCCTGATGGTGCCATCGTATGGGCGTGGCCTTCTCATAAGGAGGGCCCCTGGAACCTTCCCTTTCTCCCCCCTCTGCATCCCTCCCCCCACCACTCTCTCTATGCTTTCACCTTCCTGCTGGCTGGATGACTGCTGTCAGAGCCACAGCCATGGGATCCACATGATTGTGTACCCACTGGTCTATGGTCTTCCTGCATTCTGCATCATTGTGTGTGACAGCATGAGTCTGAAGAGGGACTTAGGGAGAAATTGGACTGGGCTGGGATGTTTTCTCCATATATAATTATATCTTGATGTAAAATTCTTTAATACATATATGAGTGTCTCGGAATTTGTTTCTCTAGTCAACCCAGCTTAACACACTACGCTAAGATGAAAAGCAAGTTTCAGAGTTTCTTCTGACATTCACTTTGATCTTTTCTTTTCTGTTTTTAATGACCTTTTGCTTTCTTCATATATGATGTTCTCTATTTTTTTTTACAATTTCTAAACTTTACTTATATATATAAAATTTTAGGGGCCCATGATATTATTTGAGTAAGTGAGGGAGAGTCAACTTTATATCATTTTATTAGCAATTGCAAAAACATTGTAAATTTAGCATCTGAAGTGCACCTGTAGTTTTCCTAAATCCACGCTATTACTTTATCTCAAACACATAGGAAAAATATTCATAATTTTTCTGAATTTATTAGAAATGTCTATAGAGATTGGAAAACAAATGCAAATATGATGAATGTCTTATGCTCTTGATATCATCCCTCGGCTCTTCGCATCTTCATTAGTGTTCAGTGTGTCGAATCTGATTTGAGATGTTCTTAAAACTCAGGTGGAATATATTCAAGGTTGTTTATGGCTCTTGTGGACTTGTTTTAATTTTCTTCTGCTTCAACCTGAAGTTACAGATGCACAATTGGTGGTGTATTCCCCTGTCAGCCCCTGCCCTCATTTTAGCCACCGATACTGAATTTGTCCATCATCTTTTCCCACAGGTATAGTTAGTTTTATTCTGTGTATTCCATCTGGAGAAATCCATGCCTTTTGTGTTGTTGAAAAAAAGCATTGTCCAGGAAGAAGTCGTTGGTCTTGCAAAATTCCATCATGAGATCTCCAGCTTTCTTCTATCATTAAGGCCAAATTTCCCAACAACATTCCTTCCTCTTAGTTTCCAACTTTTACATTACAATTGCCAGTAATTATTGATTCAACTTAATTGCACGTTTGATCAATTTAACAATGAAGAAATTGGTAAAATTCTTCCATTTCTTTATCACTAGTTTCAATGGCTGGTGCATAAATTAGAATAACAGTTATATTGACTGGATTTCCAGATAGATATGCAGACAGATATTGTAGATATTGTCCCATCACAGACAGCATTGTTCTTCAAGACAGATCTTAAAATGCCCTTTTTGATGCTGAATGCAAAGCCATTCCTCATGAACCTGTCATTCTTGGCATAGTAAACCATATGATTTACTGGTTCAAAGTGGCCAACACCAGTCCATTTCAGCCTAGGATATCGATCTGTATGCATTCTATCTCATTTGTGATGTCCAATTTTTCCTGGACTCATACTTTGTACATTCCAAATTCCAATTATTACTAAATGTTAGCAGGTTTTGCTTCTCATTTTCAGTCATGCCCAACAGCAAGTGAAGGTCCCCAAAGCTTTTCTCCATCCACACCATTATGGTTGACTCTCTTTGAGAAGGCAGTCATATTTTGAGTTCCTTCTGACCTGAAGGGCTCATCTTTCGACACTACTTCTGACAATGTTCTGCTGCTATTCCTGAGATTTGCAGTAGCTGTCCGTGCACTGGAAGCTCTGCTGAAAGCTCTTCTCTGCTGGTATCTGAAAACACCAGTGTTGTAGCTTTCAGCATGACAGCAACACACAGGCACCGCAGTGCAACAAACAGAGCAGTGGTGGGGGCATACTACTAGAAGGAACCAGGCACGAGAGAAGAGCAGCATACGTGGTAAATCAGAAGGTGAATAGAAAAATGGAAGACTCTCAGTGATATAGATCAACATGTGACTGCACCCACGAGGTCAGACGTAGCAACAATTGTGAGGATGGCACAGGGTAGGGTTGTGTGCCGTACACAATTTATTATGAATTGAAGCCAACTCGATGGCTGAATAAGAAAACAACTTCGATGATCGGAAGGTTTGGTTTGAACCAATAAAAATATGCCATAGACCTAGATTAAGTTACTCCAAAGATATTTCCTGCAATCCTTCCAAACTGTCCTCCAATACTAGGAGTATATAGCCTAATTTATAAAATAAGTAAAATAGGCATATGAGTTAAGGAAGCATACTGCCTCTAGAGCAGGTTGGACTCTCTATCAAAGCCTGGTTCCCTCAGAACTCACAGCTCGCACTGGGCCACCGGGGAGCATCTCTGGGCTCTATAGCAGAGGAAGAAAGGCTGCATGTGTGGCTGGTGTCAGAACCGAAGTGACAGAGAAGTGAACAGTGGGGATTTTTGTTTATGTTGATTACTATCCGCTCGCTCACACTCTGCCCAGCCTTATTTAAATCATGTTTTCTTCTGGGGGCTTTCTATAGATTTACTTTTAGATGCGTTACTTCAATTGATGTTCTGATTTTGAGTCTCCTGGGTCTCCTAGGCGTTTATCTCATGCAGGTACCCGTAGCTGGCTTTCCTCAGACTAAAAAAGGAACCATATGCAGAATGAGAAGTACTGACTTCAGTCTCAAAGAGCTCACGAAGGACCTTGCTTAGAGCTCTACTAGCCACTCTCTTCCGAATCCTGAACCGTTCTCTTTCTTGAGAGAGCTCACAACTGAAGTGTGTACCTGGCATGCATGATGCCATCCTGGTTACTTGAAAAGATCTGGCTGACTGCCGTGGCTCAATGGATTCATGATTTTCTATAAAGGGTGGACAGAGAGACAGATTTGATTGCTTGGATGGGGCACAGAAATTTGTCTTTCTAATCCATATTGTGGTAGAACCTAGTTCCTTCAGAATGCTTTATATTCCATGGCACCTGTCCTGACAAGCTTGAGTCACAAAATAAGGTAATTTCACTTGTCATGAATTTGTCTTGTGATGAATCTACTTTTACTGATTTCTCTTCCATCAGTGTGAGCACCTACTTTGCTGGGTTCCCCAGAAAGAGACAAAGATTCAAGTTCAGGAAATTTATTTGAGATGTGATCCCAGGAAATAGCAGTGAAGGGGCGGAAATGGAATATAAGACAAGGAAGGAAAGGAAGCGAACACATCGTATTGTATAGAATAGTTTACCACTGTGGAAAATTGAAGCCCATTCCTGCTTGGGAACTCTGAGAGACAATGCAGAAATTGCCTTTGAGAGTCTATTCCATATAAGACTTTATTGAGCTTGATAGTAATCTGTTAGCTCACAGAAGTTGTTTGAAGCTGCTAGGAGTGATGCTAATTCTCTGGAACTTTCCGCCGTCCTGAACCAAATGTCCTCATAAGTTGGTAGTTGAAAGATGTCAGGGGTGGGAAGTTGTGAGTGGAAACAGTTACAGCTAAAGGATGAGGGTGCCTCACAGTGTCGCACACAGTTAACGTGCTGACTGCTAAGCTGAAAGGTTGGAGGTTTGAGTCCATCCAGAGTTACATCTGAAGACAAACCTGGTGATCTTGTTTGGAAAGAAATCAGCTGTGGAAAACCCCATGGAGCTCATTTCCACGTGGACACACCTAGGTCAGCATGATTTGGGGTGCCCATGAGTTAAAGTCAACTCCACAGCAACTGGCTTAAGGGGACATGAAGGGAGGTCACTGATAGTATCTGTTATGACATACAGGAAATCACAACCCTTTTTCTGTCAGTTATCACCTTATAAGCACACAGCCATCAGGGAATGTAATATAAGCTAGGACAGAATACAAATGTCTTCTTCCCATGGGCTCACCTTTGAAGTCCTTTGATCCTCTCTAAGATATTTCTGACTCTCTTGGGGCCCAATTGCTATTGGATATTGTGAGGTTAGAACTTTATTACCTGGTATTTGACTTCTTCCCTCTCCACCCTTGACTCTTCTTCAAGGTTCGCCCTTACTGCTATCATGCAGAGATAGATCCATACTTTTTGCCAGAATAATTACATGTCCACCTGTTATGCCCCAGTAAAGCAGACCATCAAGAATCAATGCTCCTCAGTGAAACCTACAGGTCTCCTAGGGAGTATGAACAGAGCGGCATTTCTCAGGTTTTTCCACATTATAAGTCTTTCTTCATGAACAAATAAAAGTCGCATCTCCAAGAATAAGGGGTTATGATTTAGAAAATTTGTTCCAAAATAACATGGGTTAGAAAATGCAGATTTGACTTAGAAAGGTTTTGAAAATCTATGTATGCGAGGCAGACAGGGAGAGATCAAAGGCCAATGTGAAAATTCACAAAGCACATGATTTTTATTTTGGCAGTTTTACAACAACGAAAAGAAAAAGAGTCAAAGGGAAAAAATGAAACCTTTCCCCATTCCTGTTCTGATTGAAACTTTAATTCTGAAATAGTCTTTGGCTTGAGAGATTGAACTGCACCATCTTTCCATATAAATGGTGAGGAAAGACACATTTTTATGTGTTGTTTTATGGGAGTTTCTTCACATCTTTAATGTCTAACCATTTTACAGTGCTTGGCTTTGCAGGGCCCTGGAGATAACCTCCCAGGCTATCCCGGGCCTTTTATTGGTAGCACAGGCATACTAAGAAAATGCCTGTGCGCCAATGACAAATTACTGCCATCTAAACTGGAAATAAGGCAGCCAAGATTGCTTAGACTGAAAACTTTTTAGAAGTTGGCATTCAGAGAGGGAGTAGAAATCTTCCGAATAGAATACTGAAGATAATTGGTACAAATGAGTCTCTTTTATAAACCATCCTTGAAGGTTAATTGCATTTTACTAGCCACTGAGTTCTCTCCTTCTTTCTCTCCCTCCCCACCCCCAAACTGGCTTGGTGGTCCAGGAATAAGATGGCTAGAAACCTGTTACTGGTTTTGTTTGATTTCATTTCTTTCAGCAAATTCCTTGTTCTTGGGTGTTTGCAGGGCCATTTGGAAGGGGTACAGTGCAGCGGCAGCCTCATTGTATGAGATTTTACCCATGCAGGTGTTGATTTATTTGGTAAAAAATCTAGTATCAGCGAGATGTGCTTATTTGAAGATAAGAAAGTCTTGGGATTTCTCCAGCCATTCTTCTGTGTAAATCGTGCCTTTTGGTGCTGAGACTATGCTTTATGTTCTTTAATGACACCATTGCCATTGCCTTACTGGAGCCTTGATGGAGCTTTTGGTTAAGTGTTGGACTCATAACACAAAGGTAGGTGGTTCAAGCCCAGTAACCAGTCATCAGGAGAACAATAAGGCTTACAGCAAAGATGAACCATCGCAGAAACCCTATACAGGGTTGCTATGAGCTAGGATCAACTCAGTGGCCATGGGAGCCATGGATTCTGACGCATACTGATGTCTATATGACAAAATAGAGTGGCGCATTGGTGTTAGCTGGGCAGTAAGTCTCGACTGGAGCACACTGCTTCATCGTCCCTCCGCAGTGTGATTGGTCATTCGAACAGTAGATGGAGCGGTAGGAGGCCAGCACTTATACCACCGTGTCACCAAAGTTGCTTTTTTTAAATGAAAAAGTTAAAACCATTTGCAGACTTTATTAAGAAATAAATTTCTATCTTTCCTCTTTCTCAGTCTTATTACGTTAGAGCCAACTCAAGGTGATGAAAAAAACAAAACAGGCTTAGGTTTCAGATGGATTTTGTTCCAAGACCTGCCTGTGGCTATTACTAATTGTGCGACCTGGACATCATCATTGTATTCTTATCTAGAGAGGAGGAATATTGATCATGTTTACTTCACAAATATAAGAATCTGAGTATTAAGTATTATAGTTATGTAACTAAGCAACATCAAACTCCAACTCAAATTGAATGCCATCAGGCCAGAAGCTCGGTAATGACCCTATAGAACAGAGTCCAACTGCCCCTGTGGGTGTTTGAGACTGTACCTCTCACAGTGGTTCTCAACCTACCTGTCAAGAACCTGTAACACAGTGGTGGCCCCCCAACCATAAAATTATTTTCATTGCTACTTCATCACCATCATTTTGCTACTGTGATGAATAAGGAAACCCCTATGAAAGGGTCATTCGACCCCCATAGGGGTCGCGACCCACAGGTTGAGAACCACTGCTTTACAGGACTAGAAGCTCTCATCTCTCTTCAGGGAATGGCTGGTGGTTTCAAACTGCTGACCTTGGGGTTAGTAGGCCAAGTATGTGACCCACTAGGCTACCAGGGTTTGACAATTAAGCAACATACTATATACTATTTTGAAGCAATTAGCATAACATTATGGTATAATAGGATGCAATATATAAAGTTCTGAAACACGAAAAAAACCTAAAATGTTTAAAAAAAAAAAACATTACCAGTAGCAAAAAATAAAAAAAGACCTTCACTCTATAAATGATTGAATATTGTTGTGGATCAAATGAGATCTAATGTAATAGCCAAACAGGCAGACACAGGAAACTAATGAAAGTTGTAAGGTGGTCTCTGAGTCTTGGCTGATTGTTTGAATTTTTTTTAAATATATTTAAGGGCTAGTTTTCTTTAAGAGGAAAGAATGATTCCCAGAACAGCTTTGACTTCTTATAAGGGTCTCTAAGGAAAGTCAAGCTCTCTTGGCAATAATATGCTGACACAAATATTTTATATGGAAGGTAATGAAAGATAATGTTAAAATATGTCTATAAAAGTTGAAGCTTGGTGTTTTAAAATCCTCCCTTGCTTTTCTTTTTCTCTAGAATAATTTCTTCTCCCAGTGAGGTGATGGAAAGGGAGTCAGAAAAATACTTCAGAGGTTCCATCATGCTTTACTTTGATTTTATGATTCTAGGTAGATAGATGACTCTGATTAGCTCAAATCTCACTTGTTTTATTTGTTAGTTAAAAATTGGTCCCATGGACAAAGAGCTTCAAAAAGTTCATGGGGGAAGATAATAGAATTTTTCCAGTTTTTTTGAAGCTTCCTCATACCATACTACTTACTTTGTATTGTAGGATTTAAGCAAAAAAGGGACTAGATATTTACTTAAAGATAAGTATCCTGAGATATTTCCCATTATTTCCTATGATGAAATAAATCCCCTAAGGTCAAATAAAAGAACCCTTGTCATGTAGTGGTTAGGCATTTGTCTGCCAACCAAAAGACTGATCCTCCCAGTCACTCAGAAAGAGAAAGGGGGGAGGGGTGATCTGCTTCCATAGATAGTACAACCTTGGAAACCTTCTGAGGTTTTTCTTGATCCTGTAAATTCAGCATAATACAGAATCAACTAGACCACACAACCACAGTAGCACCAAATAAAGTTCCTTAAAAGGCTATACTGTTTCCATTGAGGCTTTTATCTGTTTTACCATTGTTAGTTTTTTTGGTTTTGCTTTAAAAAATAATTTTCCTGTATATGAATGCCAGAATAAATCTATAGAGACAGTAGCTGGATTTTGGTTCCTCGGGGCCATGGCAGGTGAGGCTGGGGGGAAATGGGGAGCAAATAGCAATGAGTACGAGAATACAGTGGTCTGAAATTGATTGTGTGATGATTGCCCCATTCTTCTTAATGATTGAATGATTAAATTGCACGATACATGAATTATATGCCAATAAAACTATTTTTTGAAAATCAGAATTAGCTTTCAAAAACTCATTGTTTCTAAAACTTACATGTCCATTGTGTTAGGTGGGGTTGACTAGAGAAACAATTCCAGAGACACGTGTGTGTACAGGAAAGAACTTTATATCAAGAAGTAATTATATACCAAGCAAACATCACAGCCCAGTCCAAATAAACCCAATATTAGTGCATAAGTCTGATATTAGTCCATAAGTCCCTCTTCAGACTCACGCAGCCACATGCAGCGATGCAGAATTCAGGAAGATCACAGTCTGGTGGATGTCAAGTCTTGTGGATCCAATGGCGGTGGCTACATCACAGGGCTAGCTGGTCTCAGGGTGGCTGCCAACAGGAAGGTGAAAGCAAACAGTGAGGGGGGAGGTTCCCAGGACCCTCCTTATGAGGAAGTCACACCCACAAGGAAGCGTCAGGCTGTGATCTGATTGATAGGCTAGAATCCACCCCTTCACTTTCATATCTTCAAGTTGACACAAAATCATGTAACTACCACATACATGGCTTCTCTTTCCCCACTTAATGAAAGTTAACTCTGAAGGAATTAGGATTCCCACAGTAGACTTGAGATAAAAAGCAACCTACTCAAACAGAGTCTGTTGTTGAGTAGTCCGTCATTCCACGTATGTTATAATAGAACATTGCTCCCCAGGCTTTTCAATGGTTGAAGTTTTGCGTTTGGATCATCAAGCTTATTTTCTGAGGTGCCTCTGGGTGTAGTTGAATGACAACCATGCTCTCTGTTTAGTATCTAAGCAGGTCACTCATTTGCATCACTCAGGAATCCCTGACATTGGGATACACTGAGCTAATTCATTATGGCCATTCATGTTGAGATAAATCCTGGTGGCCACGTGGTTATGCTTGGGCTGCTAACCTCAAGGTCATGTAGTTGAAACCACTAGCTGTTCTGTGGTAGAAATTCGAGACTTTCTTACTCCTATAAGAGTTATAGTCTTGGAACCCCCCAGGGCAGTTATACCCTGTCCTACACGGTCACTCTGAGTCAGAATTGACTTGATGGGAGTGAATTCAGGAGCCAAGGTGGTGTTATGGGTTTCACACCCATTAGGCTGCTAAACCAGCAGTTCAAACCACCAGCTGCTCCACAGGCGAAAGAGGAGGCTTTCTGGTCCCATAAAGATTTACAGCTTCAGAAACCTAATGGGGGCAGTTCTATTCTGTCCTATAGGGTCACCATGAGTTGGAAACAACTTGACCAACGTGAGTAAAGGACTCATATCAATTCCCATGGCGTAAGAAATGTTCTCGTCCTCACAGTTAGACACTCATTCTCAGCAGACTAAGCACCTTCCACATATCTGCATATGAAGCTCCAGAGAACTGGAAATAGCTTGTGTGTGTGTGTGTGTGTGTGTGTGTGTGTGTGTGTGTGATGGGTGTGGAGTTAGAACGCATAAAGGAAGAACTATGTAGAAATCGCAGAATGCCGCTCAGCCTTCTCGAGCAGGCCTGAGAAGTGGCATCCCGTCTCTCTATTACAATGGCTCCCAGCACACTGGTGAGACACAATGGCCCCAGACCAGTCCTCTCTGGAAGCTTCCGCCTTTCTCTGCTTGCTCTAGCCCACAGCAAAGCCTGCCTCTTCCTCAGTAGCGCACGTTATGACCTTATAAGGATAAGTTTTAGAACAAGGAAGTAAGCGCAGTAACATTTGATTGGCTTATACACCATGTAAAGACAACAATAAAATAGATCTGTGAGCTCAGGTTGGTCGGTGACTCCGTCTCCCTCACTCTCCTGTGTGCCAGACCTGTTCCCACAAGCCTAAAAATCAATTTTAAATCCAGTCCACTGCAATCTTAAAGTTTCATCATGGCTGTTAGATGGAAGCAGATAGGAGACTGTGTTCTCGCTTGTACTTCAATGTCAATGTCAGCGTGGCTAAACTTACTCCTGTCTCTGCTACATTTTCTTCTGCAGGACTGATTTTCCATCCCCAACATGGGTTTGTGCATGTAAAAGAAAAGGCAGTACGGTGGGGGGCAAGGGGTGGGTGGGAGAGGAGCTGATACCAAGGGCTCAAATAGAAAGTAAATGTTTAGAAAATGATGATGGCAATATATGTACAAATATGCCTGATACAATTGATGTATTGAATATTATAAGAGCTGTAAGTGCCTCCAATAAAATGATTTATTTAAAAAAAGAAAAGACAGTCATTAAAAATAAATGATGCAGTGTCTGTATTTGTGAGCAAAGAATAAAAAAGAAAGAGCAATTCAGATATTCATGAAATATTCAAATATCCTGAAATATTCCATGTATTTATCAAGCTTCTTTGCAAATATTGAAAATGGAAAATATAAGGAAAAAATCTGGTTATTCTAGCAAAGAATGTTCAAAATGAGTAGATGTAAAGAAAGCATTTCTACATTTTCCTTTCAATTTATCTTGGGACTAGACGACTATGAGATGAACTTGGCCATTCTTCTTGACATATACCTCCTGGATTTTTTTTAAGGCTGGAAACCATTCTGTAATCATAGGGAGCATTTTTTCTTGCTGACAAATGGATGTTTCCTGCTGTGGAAGTTCCAGGATTTAAAAAAAACCTTTATGGCAGTCTTGAAAATCTGGATCGCTGTGGGGTTTGCACAGCCGCGGTGATTGGGTAGTTGCACGCACCTGTTGGGGAATAGATAACATTTTGTTGTCCTTTCTGGCATGGGATGATTGATGTTTCCCTGTGTGTGGTCACAGAGTGGGAAAGCTCCCCATGGGGCCACAAGGGAACAATCCCCTTAATCATCTAAAACAAGGACATGGAAGGGATGGGAATGGGAAGACCATTTTCCAGTCTAGAGCAATGCTTTACAAACTGTGATCCCTGGGTTTGCAGCCTCAGGAGCGCTTGCACATGTATCAGAAGTGTAAATTCTAGAGCTCCATCCAACCTGTCCGCCACCTTCAGTCAAGTTGTCATTCCATGCCGGCTTTGATGCCAGAAAAAATGGTAATAGTATTTCGAATACAAGCAAAGTTCACCACGGCGGACAGGTTTCGGCAAAGCTTCCAGATTAAGAGAGCAAAGAAAGCCCAGCAAACTACTTTACACAACTGGCCGATGAAAACCATATGGATTACTAAGGAACATTGTGCCGGTCACTTGTTTGGGCACCTCATCAGACAAGATAAAGCACGAGGGAGGGCATTGGTGTTTAGTGAAGCAGAGGGCCAATGAGGGAGCGGGAGACATTTGTTAAGAAGAATTGGCATAACAAATGTAGCAGTGGAGCTGACATGTTGGCAATTATGAGGATGATACAAGAATGAACAATGTTTTATTTTATGTTACAGAAATAAGATTTCCAGATTCTGAGTTGACTCTAGAATGGCCAACAAAAACATAGAACCAAAGAAAGGGGGGTAAGAATCAATGTCTTGTGACAAAATACAATCACCAGGCCTTTCTCCCTAATCAGTCTGACTCCAAAAATTCTCCTGAGAATTGTCTACCACAGGTGATGCTGCTGAGATTAAAAATTTCGGTGGCATAGCTTATAATGCAAGAGCAACATGCAAGGCACCAAATCATGAGAAACTAGTGGAGAAGTTTTGGAATAATAAGAATGCTGCTAGTGGGGCGGTAGGGAATCGAGAGGTGGGCAGAGACAGAAACCCTGGTGCTGGAAATCGGCGTGAAGCTATAGACATATGCAGGTGTCTGCATGGGTGTTTACAGGGGTGCTGAGATGAAAGAAATTGGCCACTGATACAGCAGAACACAGATGATGCATGGGGACTGATGAGAAGAGCGGCAATGGTAGCTCAATGGTAGAATTCCTGACTTCCACGCAGGAAGCCTGCATTGATCGTGGTCGGGGCACCTCCTGTGCAAACACTGGTGTCTCAGGGGAGGTGTGTGTGTTTGCAGTGCTGCTGAGCAGGTTTCAGGAGAGCCTGCAGATCAAGACAGACTGAGGGAAAGGGAACCAGGAAGAGCGTGTATGTGGATAAACTCAGGAAACCCTCAAGTCTGTGGGTTGGGGACGTGTTCCACTCACATTCTCCTGAGTAAAAGTCATTGCCCTTAATAATGCTAAATGTACGGTGCTGTTTGCAAACATATGGTCACTTCCTCTATGCTTGAAGGTCACTTCCTCTATGCTTGAAGGTCAACTATGTGCCTGAAGGGTGCTGCCATCAAAAGCAACCAGGCCCTACTTTCTGTCACACTCTAAGTGGGGCCCTCTCCCTCCTGATAAGGATCATATATTGTCCCCTGGAGACGAGCTCAAAGACACCTAAGGTCAAGCCAGTTCAGAGAGAACCAGAGTTAGGTTGCCATCTTGACTCTAGAGCCCGCCCATTTAGTTATGTATGTGCCTTCCTGTCGTATTCTGAGTACACCCCTAGCTCGTCCCCCTCATGTTCCATGTATCCCTGTAGTATAATCTCTGCCTGTGATGGTGCTTGCGTGCATGCCCAAGATTATATAAACTCCTGAGAATACACTGCACCCTCTCTCTACTTGGACCTGGCTCCTGAAATCATGGCAGCAGTGAGCCCCCCAAAACTTTTGTCTGTCTCTTAAATTTTTCCCCTTCAATTACCTCCTCGCTCTGGTTCCAGTCAATATGAAAGACCGGAGCCCTTACATGCTTTATCTTGTCCTATGTCTCTTTAATTTACCCCTCAATTACATGACCACCCCCTTCCACGATCCATTCTGTTGTGGAGGCTGGACCCTTACAACAGAGGAGGAAATCCCTGGAGATTTGCTTCTGATAATCGTTCAGTGGAAATGCTATGAATCACAAGAACTGATGATAGGAATGGTGTACTCTCAGACATTGTTCTAGTCTGTTATCCATAAGTACACCGTGAGTTCAAGGCCGACTTGACAGCAGCTAATGACCATAAGGAAAGAGAAGAGATGCACCTATCACCCAGCTTGAGAATGGAAAAAATATGACTGATAGCGCTTTTGTTGTTGGTAGTGGTGTTGCCTTTTATTTTTCTTAGGGTCATGTATCATGTGCTTCTTGGATGAGACAAGTGGTTTGCTTGGCTACTCACAGAAAGGTTGGTGGTTCAAATCCACCCAGAAGCACTGAGAAAAAAAGACCTTGTGACCTACAGTGCAGCTCTGCTCTGAAACACCGGAGGATGACACGATTCCGAATCCCTCGGTGACAATAAGCTTAACACAACGCACCACTATCCTCTACATTGTTAATATGGATTGATTTGCATACCGTGCTCCCAAAAGAGTTTAAAGAAAGCCCTGTGAGAGCACAGGTAATGTAACCACAGAGAGAGCAGGGCCAGGGACCGCAGCAACAGAAAGTCAGGAACACCTCCCAACCCCAGACGGGTAACGTGAGGCCCCTGGGCAGGTGGGGGAACCAGCCCGTACTCTAAATCACAGCAGGCCAAGGCAGCACATGGCTGGGGTGAGTAAACTCTTACCCATCAAGAATCTTGGCTTCAGCTCCAGTCATTAGACACAACTTCAGTAGGATTTGCTAATTCCTCGCGTTAGGTTCCTGATGGAGTTTTCAGAGCAACTTAATTTTGCTTAACAAATTGCCAGCATCTCCAACACCCAATTTTACAGAAAAAGAAAACACTTAGCACAGAATTGAATTAAGCACCCCCACCCCCACCCCTGGTCCATCCCACCAAACCAAATCTGGAAGGCTCATAAATCAATGCATATGTCTAGGTATACAGCAATTTACTCCCTGGCTCACAACTTAGCCCCTATTCAGAGCTTAAAGCAGAGATGTGGACAATTGAGTTACCTCTCAGTTTTAGGTGGGAAAGGGTACATCCAGGGAAGTGAGTCCACATTTATTTCTGGATCTATAGGATTGTTTAGTCCCTCTTGGAAGGGTTCTGAGGGAAATGAAACAGAACTTTTTCTGCTATAATAACAAAAGCCAGACTCTAACTTTCTCTTTGTTTAACTACAAAGAGTAAGAATACCAGGGCATCTTCATTTCACAAATTACATATTAACAACTTCTATTAAAATAATTGGACTAAGTTGGAAACAATTAGCTGTCACTAATAATAAGGACATACTTCCAGTGTTCCGAGGTTCACACAACAGCTGGAGCAATGTACTAAATGTTAATCCCTTGTAAATTGTGAATGGGGAAGAAATGTATATTAATTACTAGGGTTGCTGGCCAAAAGTATCACGAAGTAGGTGACTTAAAATATCAGACATTTATTATCTTATCATCCTAGAGGATAGATGTCCGAATTCAAGTTGCAGACAAGGTTACAGGGCTCTGTGGCCTCTGAAGGTGCTAGAGAATGATCCTTCCTTGTTTCTCCCAGCTTGTCTGGTAGCCCCAGCTGTGCCTTTGCTTACAACTGTTGCATAATTCCAACTTGCCTCTCTTTTTAAAAGGCTGTCTTCCATTAGCATGACCCAAACTGAAAACCAACCTCATGGCCGTCAAGTGGATACTGTCTCATGGCAACCAGGTCGGACAAGTTCAAACTGTGCCAGTGAGTTTCCAAACCTGTAACTCTTTGTGGGAGTAGGGAACCTCATCTTTCTCCTAAGGAGCCTCTGGGAGTTTCAAGTTGCTAACCCTGCAGTTAACAGCCCAACACATGACCACTATGCCTTGGCATTACCCAGGATTCCAGAAAAACGGAGTTTCATTTCCAATTGGCTCAGCATCTCTGATGGAAATAACATACTTTTCTCAACCATTCAGGAGGGGTTCTAGCTGGGCAGATGTTATGTGTCCACTCCTAGGGAACGAATGTAGAATCAGCACCCCAGAGGCCCATGGTCTGAGAATGAGAGGACATTAATGGCGTAAATACGTGTGGTTGTAACACAATTCCCACAGCACATTTACGAGAAGTGCATTGGGTGGGTGGTGTGAGGGGAAAGGGAGGGAGTGATTGACAAACAAGCTTGGAAGTTGCTTGTGATTTGCATAACAATATGGTAAGTGCCAGGCAGGCAGTATAACTCTCTTCTTGGGTGTCATACACATTACTTTGACTTGTGTATCTTTTCCCATATCAGATTCAAAGCGTGAAACAGGCAAGAGCAACAGTGATGCACATTTTGGGAATGTATTCTTTGTTGTTTGGACTCTGTCGATTCCCATATAATTTGAGAACTCAGCATTATTGCACACTTGAATTCCTATCAGTTTTCTAAAAGGAATGTTCCAATCATCTGCTGGTCACTGTAAGTTACGGCGATCTGCTTTCAGAGGACATTTGGATTGATTTAACACCACGACTGAAGATCCCTGTACTGGGTATTCGGGCTCTTTTTACTCCAGGTTGGTGGGCTAAAGGTTCCTTTGGAAACACCTGTCGGAGAGGTCCACACCTGCTTCCTGGTGACCTCATTTCTGGCACTCAAGGAAGCTAAGGACTAGGACTAGCAGTTCATCAATCTAACCCACTCAGCATCCCTAACCTGACATGTTGGATCAGAAGCCACCTTTTCACTTTTCTTTCCACTCACAGATTCTGGCAGGAGAATGCTTTCATGTTCCTTGAGCCTGGGAAGCTGGGGAAGCCTGCATTGTACACTGTGCCTAGCTGTGTTTTATACACATAACAATTATCGAAGACTTATTTCTTGTATTGAAGAAGCATATTGTCACCTGTTATGGGTGGAAGTTTGTCCACCTCCAGCCCCCCAAAATATATCACCTTGACCAGGCCACAATTCTAGTCATCATGTAATTATCCCCCATTTGGTAATCTGATGTCATTATCATAGGTAGTAAATCTTAAACTTTATAATGTTAAAGAGGAGATAGTTAATAAGGCAGGACAAAAATCTAAAGGATTGGGCTGTGTCTTCAGTCAATCTCTTTTAACATATAAAAGACATTAAACAAATGAGCAGAAATCAGAGGGACCTACTACCACCAAGAAAGAAGAGTAGAGATCAGAATGTGTCTTTGCACTGAAAACTTCCTAGACCTTGGGGAAGATAAGATTGATGTCACGACACATTGAAACCTCCAAGTGATTTCAGAGCCACGGATGCTGAAAGGAGACACGGACCTTGTTCCAGAGGCAACAGAAAAAACCTTCCCTAAGTGCTGACATCCTAAGTAATTCACTGAAGCAAGATATCTAATTATTAAATGTTCCTGCGAATCAACCTTTGCATTTCAATTCATAGCACCCCTCTGTAGTCCATATTTAATATTTGAGTGAAGTCTTTGTTATCTAGTGTTGCTGTAACAAAAATAAGATGGATAGCTTTAACAAGCAGAAATTTGTTCTGTAAGTTTAGAACGTTTAGGAGTTCACATTTAGGGCACCAGCTCTATAGGAAGGCTTTCTCTCTGTGTGACATAAATCATTTATCTTGGTTAAAGCAATCCTCTTGTGGTATTTCCATTATGACAACACTAGATAAGCAAGAAACCACTTAAGTATTATACAAAGGATGCAGAGGAATGGAGTGAATTAAATTGAGCCATTGGAAAGTGTACTATTTGGTTATTTTACATCAGGGAATTTCTTAAAGTCAACCAACCAACAACCAACCAACCAACCAACCAACCAACCAACCAACCAACCAAGCAAACAATAACAACAACCAAGTTCTCAGAACATATTAAACTCTTCCATCTTGAAGGTGGAACATACTTCTGTCAAGAGTGAGACATGAATAATACTCCCCTGTGTCTGCCTGTGGAAGCCTGGAGAAAACTCTTGAGTTGACACACAACAGACACAGGGGGAAAGACAGCTGCCATTGAGTTGACTCCAACTCATCATAAACCCATGTGTATCAGCGTAGAATTGTTTCAAGGGGTTTTCAATGGCTGATTTTTAAAAAATATATCACTAGAACTTTCTTCTAAGGCAACCGGGGGTGGACTTGAACCTCCAATCTTTCAGGTGACAGTTGAGTGCACTAACCATCTGCACCACCCAGTAAGTCCTTGGTGGCCACATGTAGTGAAATAAAGCTCTGTGCGTGGGTGATTATATCCCTTAGTGGAGCTTTATGAGAACTGTGCCTCCAGGGTCGCCCCCAGCATTACCGAGTCGGACTCGGAGAGAAGGAGCTTAACGTGTTCTCTGGGCTTTCGTCAGACTCGGAGTGCAAATAGCGATTGCACTAGGATGTTAACCTAAGGGTCATGGTTGGAGTGCACCCAGAAGTGACCTGTAAGAAAGTCCTGGTGACCTATTTGCAAATAAGCCAGTCACTTCGCCTCCCAGCAAGATGGCAGACTAAGCAAACATGCTAAATAGTCCATCTACAGCAAAGACCAAGTGAAACACACTTGAACTTCAGAGAAAACGATAGAAAAGTAGGTTGTGTTCCTAGAATAGGACACTGAATAAAAGAGGGGAGAGACGATGAAGGGGGTGAGTTATCATTGAATACAGTGCTCTTGACATTGTGTAAGTTACATTTGGTTAGAGAGCAGCTGGACAGCACAAGCACACTCTGATGACTGTTGACAAGCAAGATAGGTTCTCCCATGGTCCTTACATCCTCCTGGTGACAAGAAGTATGGCCCACTTACACACTCCCCCATCTAGTGGCCAGTGACCCTCCCACCTTGCACAGCCCCTGCTCCCCCTTTGCTCAAAGCCACGCCCCTGTGCATCAGTCACAGGGCATATCACATTGTCTTCAGACCAGCGGAACATGCGCTGCTGGCCAAGAAGCTTGTTCTGTCCACATGTAGGTGGGGAAAAGCTCCTTCCACAATCACCTACTATACCAGCAACTGCTCGTGGGGCCCAAAATCTCACAGATCCAGCATCTTCTGAGTTAGCATTACTCATGGGCTCATGGGCCCTGACACCAGATAGGACTGAGTGATCCACCTTGATCCTCTCAGGACGCCTGTGAGCAATCCCCTCTGCTTTCTGGATAAAGATTAGGTCATTTCTTGTTTGTCAGTTTGTCATACTGTAATGAGTACCACATTCTAAGATGCTGGAAGTAGGGTCACCCCTGGTGACTTCAGTGGAGCTTCCAGACTAAGAGAAACTAGAAAGAAAGACCTGGTGACTAATTCTGAACATTAGCAAATGAAAATCCTATAGAGTACAGGAGAATGTGCGTGTGAGGACGCAGTAGAAAAGGAGTCCCCTACATTGGAAGGCACTCAAAGTACAAAATAGACGTAACAATGGACTTAAAAATAAACAATGGATTTAAACATACCAATGATCATGCAGCTGGAGCAGGACTGTCAACCACTTTATTCCATTATACATGGGTCACTATGCGTCAGTGTGGTTGTTGGCAACATACAACAATGAAGAATAAGCAGGACTCGCATCACCAGGAAGGTGCCTAACAGCTTTTGTCTTTTCTGAGGTCCATGTTTGGAACTTTCCCCCCATATTTATACATCTTCGTTTCTCATCTTCTTCAAGTCTTTACTCGGATGTCACTCTTTCAGTGGGTACTCTCCTACTTTCCTATGTAAAATTGCTAACTTCATTTCTTAATCTCCCTTCTTATGCTTATTTTTCCTATGGTAAAATATGTGATAAAATAAGTGTTATTGATAACACTTAGCTGCTAATGTAATTTATTACTCACGTGTTCATTATGCTTATTATTGATATTCCTACAAGTATTCTACAAGGGGACAGACTATTTTTTGGTTCACTGACATAGGCACAGGGTCAAGAACTTTGATTGGTATGGAAATAAATTCATGTTGGGTAAAGGAATGAATGAAGGAAGGAAGTCTAAGCCTGCTACCCCTAGGGAAAAATCCAGTAAGTTTTTTTTCCTTTTTCTTTCTTTAATGTACTTCCATCTCCAATGTAGTTTCGCAAGTGGAGCCTTCAGGTACCTTAGCGTCTACATAATTCTGTCCCAGGAAGGCACTCAGGGTGACTCAACTGTGGAATTGTCATATGCCTTGATTCACCCCTGCTTAATCTTACTTTTTGGCATTCTGGATTTCAATGACATATTTGGTTTTGCTTCTTAGAAAAGCCATACGATGTGTTTTACAGAACTGTGTGTGAAGTGTGGAACATTCCTTTTCCTTCCAAGTCTCTTGTGGTAACCCCACTTAGCTGAAGGCTTTCTCCATGGAATTGTCCATGGGTATTGATTTTATGTTGTTAGTGTTGTTGGTTGCCATTCGCTTGACCCCCAACTCATGGTGACTTTATGCATAATGGAATGAAGTGTTGCTGGTCTTGTCCCATCTATATGATTGATTCCGGATTGGGTCATTGTAACACCTAAGGTTTCTATTGGTCAATTTGTTTGTTTGTTTGAGATAAATTTGTTTGTCACTAAAGATTCCAAGTTCATTTCAATTTTACTTTTCTTCCTTCTAAAAAAGAAATAGTCTATATATATTTACACAGCCCATCTCAAGAAACAAAATCAATAACAATATCCTGTTAAAACATCCATCGATGTGTCTCATTTCCTCTGTCCCATCTTTCCTCCCACCCTCCTCAGTAACCTATTCCTCTAGTCTCCCTGTTCCCACCCCTGTCCCTGGCCTCCTCCTAGTCATCAGAGTCTTGTCTATTGGTGTATAAACCATCAAGTGGCTGATTGTTGGAAGTCAATCATCAGACTTTCCTAGTGAAAGTTTCTGCTCAAATCTGTTGAGAGTATATAAGCTTCTACAAACAGGTAGGTACTTAGTAGTATATGAAGGGCACTGGAGAAAAATGGAAGCCAGCTTTCACATATCGAAGGTTAAATTTCTACCACTTAACTCTAGCTAATAACTGACTCCTTTTCTCTGAATACATTTCATTTGCTCATGCACTATAAGAGGGCAGCTGGAGAAGATCAGGACCCATGTGAGTATCTGTTCTTTGGCTTACTAATATTTTATCCTTTCCTTTAAATGTACTCTGAGTTATTTTTTAAAAATTATTGTCATCTCATAATGGCCCATAACAACAATGATATTTCAAGGGGACTTGTTGACGGTACTTGAAACACACTTCAGTATTTGGGGGGGAACTTCACTTCATTGATGGCTCTGGAAATTCTAGGACATTAGACTTATAACAACTTAACCCACTTTCCTCATGCAACTCATTGTCTAGACATTTTTTTCTTTTGCCTTCTCTATCATAGAGACTCATAGAGACTTCTACGACATTGTGTGTTGCTTGACAGACACTCTACTTCAAAGCCCACTATGTGCTTCTGATTTCATGACATTGCCAGCCAAAGTAAAAAAACATCATCCTCTTGCTGTCACATCCCCTAAAATTGTTTGAGCATTTACATTCCAAGCATGATATCATATATATGCACATATATACAAGCATATATATACAAATGTATATATAAAACTTCTCCAAAATCTATGACATAAGTTCTATTTTTAGCTCCATCCTACAGATGAGGAAAGTGAGATGCACAACACTTAAGTTGTGCTCAAGCAGACAAGGTTGTGAATAGCAACACCTAATCTTGAACTGCACTTCTTTTTGATTACTAAGGATGTGCACTTTATCCATACTACAATAGGTTAAGAAGAATCCACAGACATCTAAGTTTTCCCAAATATGGATGAATTCTTAAAGCTGTGCTCAATCAAGTATTTCAGTGGTAATTTTCTTGTGAGTTGCCATTGACTTGACCTTGATTCGTGGTCACCATGCATAACAGAGAAAAATGCCGCCCAGTTGCATATCACCTTCATGATCATTGGTAGTTTTGAGTTCATCGTTATGGCTATTGTACCTTCCAACTTCATGTTGTTATGAGTCAAAACAACTGATTGGACTCATCTTCCAGAAGTGCATCAGGAAGTGTTCTATTGTGTTCCACAGGGTCGTCGTTGGCTAATTTTAGGAAGTAAACCTTTCTTCCTAGTCTGTCTTTGAAGCTCGGTTTAAGTTTACCCAACCTGAGTTATCTTATTGGCATCAGAAATACTATTGGCATGGCTATAAGTATGTTCAACAGCTAATCACATGAAGGCTAACTGACATTCAGATGCTAGGATACCTCTAACTCTATGATAGGATTTCCAGCAGTTGAATCTAAGATGATCTAGCTTATGGTGCTGGAGTCTCAGATATTTGGGAATAAAACCTCTTTTTTAAGCCTCTTTTTATCAGGTGGTCGAAAGATTCACTATCAAAGCACAATTGAGGACATGTTCCAAAGAAGGTAGCATCTTAGATGGAGTCAAGTAGTAGTCTGGATAATTTACATTGCTTTAATCATTAGAATTTTATCTATTACACAAATATTTACTAAGTGACTACCACAGTCCATTATAATAGCAACCTAAGATACTCCACCTGAAAATCCAGTCAAGCACATAATGAAGGCGGTGGATGAGTGGACCAATTTCCCAGCATTACCTGGGAGCATTAATGTTCCTCAAATGTGTAGGTGGAACCGAAAGTTGTAAGTGATATTACAAGCATAAAATTTCCTTCTTTCAATTAAGTTTGGGAGATTAAAATCAAAAGTAAAGTTTCTTTGCTGAAAATCTTTTCAAAACTTCTGCCAGGTTAATGTGCAATGAAGCCCAAGATAAAGTCAAGTTTGCAATAGTTTCTCAGGCATATTCAACTAGTGGTGTTGTGGCCGTGAGTTGCAACCAACCAAACCAAATGCACTGCCATCTGCCCAGTCCCAACTCATAGTGACCCTAAGGGAAAGGACAGAGCTTCCTCTGAGGTTTCTGAGGCTATAACTCTATGCATGTGGAAAGCCTCATCTTTCTCCCTTGAAGTTGCTGGTAGTTTTGAACTGCTGACCTTGAAGTCAGCAGCCCAATACATAACTGCTACACCACCAGGACTCCTCTTAGTGATGTTTGAACCAACACCTTAGTTCAAATCTATCAGTCGCTCTGAGAGGGAAAGATGAGGCTGTCTGCTCCCATAAAGACTTATAGTCTCCAAAGCCCCATACAGGGTCATTATGAGTCAGAACCAACTTGATGGCAGTGGGTATTGCCCCCAACACTCCCACCCCTCCTGGTTTGTGACATGATACTCCCACTGTGTGGCACTCACTTTGAGATAAATTAATTCAATCAAGTGTTATGTACTCTCCATTAAAATAATATGTCAAGCTAAATAGTACATGGATCAACCAATTTCCATTCTTGTGGCTTTCATTTTGCCCAAATGTATCTGAGTTTTCTTGTGAGGGACCAGGGGTCACAGAAGCAAATCTTGAATATGACAACTGTGCTCTGATGACTGCCTCCAGCCAAGCGGTATCACTGCCATGACGTCATGCCTCCTGCTTTCAGGGCCCTTGGGAAATCGGCATAGTACCTTTGCTGGCAATCATTCTATAATTCATCTGTGAGGCATCTAATTATGTTGTTTAAAGGTGATTTTCCTCTTTTCCCTTGTCATTGTAAAACAGATAAATAAAAGCAGGTGTGCTTCAGTTGACTGCGACGCATGTCCACCCCGTGTAGAACTGTGCTTCCAAGGTTTCCGATGGCTGATGCTTTGCAAGTCAATCACCAGGCCTGTTTTCTAAAGAACCGCTGGTGAGCAGCCCAGGTGTGAGCTGTTTACACGACATGGGGCTCCAAACTGAAAAGGAATATGTGTTAAAGGGCACCGGGTCATCGTTTACTCACAGTGGTTATCCGATGCCACTTAGAGGATACAAGGCTTTCTGGATACTACTTACAAACTGGGAGATATGAGGCTTTCTTTCCACACCCATGATGATTACAGTCCCAGAAGGCCACAGGGGGCAAGTTCACGCTGTCCTACAAGGTCACTTAATGGCCATGAGCTTGCATTTATTTACAAAGTAGCTTAAAGATATTTTGTTTATTTCTGGACTCCCCAAACTCATGTTAAACTATACAAATTACAATATTAAAAAATAAGAAACACTCAAAAACCACATTTAAGGCTAGCTATATCACTTCAGACTTCATTTGCTTGCTTAATTAAATAAGTCATTGATGAGCTGTAATTTAAAGATTGCAATCCCGTTGAATTTTTAGCACATTTCTCTCATTCCCTTTGGTTTTTTATCTCTGGTATTCGTGAAGAAAACACACGTTTCTGGGTTAATAAGGCTTGCTCTAGTGGGCGGTACGGCCAGGTGATTCCTAACCTCCCAGCTCTGATTGTTTCTGGGAGAATGGTAACACATGGCGAGGCTGTGCATTGTCTTCGCAGGATCCTGAATGGGATCATGGAAGGGATGTCGAGAAATTCTGGTTTACATTAGAGCAAATGGTTTGAGGGGTTGGTCCAGATGAGCTGCAATTTACAGCCACAAAAAGCTTTCAGAGATTGGTTTTCTTTTCTTGTGTTTGAAATTAGTTGGAGAAGATGGCAGGGGGGAATCATCTTTCTGGTTTTCGTCTTGACTCCAGTGACGTCAGTTATAAATGAGATGGGTGTGTGGGCCTCCACCAAATTCCCAAGAAGCACTTAACCATGGCATAAAATTCAATGCACGTTTGTCATTATTAAGCCGCACTGCTTCAGCAAAGGCCTTAAAGGATATTAGAGTGCAGTACAGCGAGAAAGAGAGACACAGAGGATTAAGTGATCGGTGCTTTGGAGGTTCCTCGTGAGAGAGAAATTATTCTCTTAGGTACCAGCTATCTTAAAGAAGTTGGTGGGAAGAAGAGGGTGGTTAGTAACTCCAATCCTGGTTAGTAGGACTTCCAGGGTCATGCAAATAGGTACCAACCAAAGGATTGCAGTTCAAGTCCACCAAGTCCTAGAAGCACCTAAGAAGGAAGGTTTGTTGATGTTCTTTAAAAAGCACCCATTAAAAACCCTGTGGAGCACACGTCCGCTCTGATATACATGGTTGGTAAGCATATGTGGGAGTTACATAATCTGCTGTCAAGTTGAGACTTAAGAGTGAAGGGGTGGAGTTTAGCATGTCAGTCAGGTCACAGCTTGATGAGCTCATTTGGAGCCACTAAGGAGATAAATAGCTCACTAGAGGCAGGACTCATGCACACTCCCCAAGAGACATTCCTTTTGACAAGACACGGAGCTACGCTAGAGCCCTGGAGCTGAAGGAGCCACGTGGAGACCTTTGCCAGTGTTGAGATGTTTCCACTGCTACTGGATCCACAAGACTTTCCACCCACTGGCCTGTGATCATCCTGCATTCAGTGTCATTACATAGGTTGCATGAGTCTGAAGAGGAATTTATAGACTGATATCGGACATATGGGCTAATATCGGACTTAGGGACTTGCACTGGACTGTGTTGGGCTGCTTTCTTTAGATACAATTGCTCTTTTATATAAAATTATTTCTTATACACCTATGTGTGTCCATGAATTTGTTTCTCTGGGCTACCTGGACTAACACATCATAGAAGGTGGTTATAGCAGGTATGGGGGAAGAAAATTGATATCCCTGTACACCTCTGACTGGGACACTTTGACACGCTGCCTCATCTATCCTTTATCTTGGAGAGAAGTAGCCTTAATCATCAATCATTCACCAAATGGACTTGATTTCCAATTCTGAGGATAATGATACAATTTGTACCTATGGTGTTACTATGAGGTAAAAATAAGATAAAGCATATGAAGAGAATGAAGTAAAAACTTAGCAGGATAGCTGACACACAATTAATCAATCATAATCCCTCCCAAGTCCCCCACATCGATAATCTCCCACAAATTCAAGCAGCAGAAACAGAACCTCCATAGAATAAGTATTGTCAAACCCATTTTACAGAAATGAAACCTGAATATTTTCCAGGCTTTTAGCTCTGCTCACTTCTCTTTTCAGTTCTTCTATCTGTGGTCTTTCCTGTTCTCAGACAAAATACAAATTCTTGGTTCTTTTCTCTGAATCCCAGACCCATGTTTCTATTGTGGCCATTTCGATCCGACATTACAAGCGCTAGACGTCCAACCTAAATTATCATTCTACCTTACCAAAGCAGCTCCTTCTCCTGACTTTTGATTTTTATCAGATAAACATCTTTTTGTTTCTTTTTTGGGACTCAAAGCTCTGTCATCATTTTGGATCCATCATGCCCTTCTGCCCCCACCCATCGGATAAACCTCTGTCTACTCAACCTCAGTAGTGGGTCTCAAGGGTCCTTCTGCTTTTCATTATTTCACCTTTTCTCTTGTTCAGGTTCCTAGCCCATCTCTGGGGACCAATTTCATCAACCTTTTCCCAACCCTATCATCTTGCCTTACCCATTTCACCTATTAGTCTTTAATGCATCAATAATGCTGTTAGTTTGCATCATTACATAGCTGCTCCCTATCTAGAATCCATGTGTTTTAACTCCTCCCACTCCTATGCACCTCCATTTTATGAACAACTGCTCATCATTTTTTTAAAGTCTAGTTCAAGTGCTCTTCTTGATGAGATCTTTTCTGAGTCCTCAGATTAAATGATGCCAGTCCTGATGCCAACAACAGCTACTTTCTATAAGTCTTGAGATAAAGCGCTGTGGTAGTAACATAATCTGTTGTCCACTTGAGACTTCAGAGTGTAGGGGTGGAGTTTATCCTGTCAATCAGGTCGCAGCTTGATGACCTCATTTGGAGCCCCTAAAGGGATAAATAGCTCACTGGAGGCGGGACACTCTCTTTCTCCCTGCGAGACATTCTTGTTGACAAGCCACATGGAGACAGGCTGATGGCAACCAGAACTTTGGAGCTGGAGGAGCCACATGGAGACCCATGCCAGCACTGAGAAGCTTCTACCACCACTGGATCCACAGAACTTTCCGCCCACTGGGCTGTGATCTTCCTGCATTTGGTGTCGTTGCATGTGCTGCATGAATCCAAAGAGAAACTTATGGACTAGTATCAACATACGGGGTAATATCAAACTTATGGACTTGATCTGAACTGGGCTGGGATGTTTTTTCAATATAAAATTGTTCCTTTATATAAAACTCACTCTTAAACACATATGAGTGTCTAGGACGTTGTTTCTCTAGTCAACCCTGACTAGCACAAGTACCTTCTATGAGATAAGTCTTCCATATTCGGTCCTTTTGTGATACGATGTGCTGGCTTGCATATGGCTGTGATTTTAGAAGATAGGCCATTGGTATTTCAAATATCAGCAAGGTCACTCCTGTGGGCAGATTCCAGCAGAGCTTCCAGATGGGACCATAACCCAAGCATCGCAGCTAGAATTCACAACATATCACAACACGGAGGATACTTATATTAGATTTCAAATTGGAGGGCAATTAGATCATTATATAATTGCTAAAATGAGTAGAAATCAGAGGCCAGATAGGTTGACACATAACTTTAACAATTACAGATTCTGTCACTTATGT
The DNA here is from genome assembly GCF_050624435.1 of Tenrec ecaudatus. Taxonomy (NCBI): domain Eukaryota; kingdom Metazoa; phylum Chordata; class Mammalia; order Afrosoricida; family Tenrecidae; genus Tenrec; species Tenrec ecaudatus. Next base: position 104,315,308 of record NC_134539.1, on the reverse strand, counting down.
GCTTTATAGCAAGCTGTTCATTTCCCTCGGTAGGCCATGAGTCCCTTATTTATTCAGTCTCTACCCAATCACTGTGTCAGAAAGACTATCGCTGGAGGTGGAATGCAATTCTGCACTGCAGCAGCCAACAACAACGGAATAAGCACTAGCTGTTTTACCTAATTTTATCCAATCATTATAGTTGGATAAATTAGTTTTTAAAACAATAATTACTAAATGAATGTTGGTTAATGATGTGTGTTTATCCCCATATCATAATTATAAAAGGGTAAGTAACCTGCCCAGCTTATAGAGATATAAAATTCAAACAAGATCTGCCTCTAGCTTTTCCTCTCCATGCTGTCTCCTGAATGATGCTTGCTCTCTCCCTGTCTATAACCTTAATATGATTCTATTTAGGTCTCTGGTGCTTCATACTTACTATAAACTGGCTTGAATAATTATTTCTTTGATATTTAAAGTTCCTTTTGAGGAGCAGCCTGCTAATTTTTTAAGCCCTTACGGAACTTATTATCGCACACTAAAGGCATTTGATATGAATTGAACCATTAGCAGAGTCTCAAAAGTCCTTCTAATATCACCTTCCATTTGGTGAATCTTGAGACAGGTATGTGGTAGCTCTACCCTCAAAAGAAAATGGCATAGAATTTTGTTTTTTATGCGGTAAACAACATTAAAAATAGATCAGAGCAGAAATATTGAAAAGCACAATGGCTCTCAGTCAACATGGTTTCACAGTGATCTGAAAGATGATATTAATATGTGTAAAAAGTAAAGAACATAGGTCTTCCTCTAAAGAACATTTCTTTGAGCCATTGAGTGCTATAAATTTATTCTGAATACCTATTGCTACTTTTAAAAAAAACTACCCAAATTTGGAGTATAAAATTTGAAAAAGTGAACCAAACTCACTGCCACAGAATTGATTCCAAATCATCGTAACCCTAGAGGACAGATTGGAATTCCCCCTGTGGCTTCTGCAACTTTAATCTTTTTGAGAATAGAAACTCTCATCTTTCTTTCATGGTGCACCTTATAGCTTTGAATTACTGACCTTGTAGCAGCCCATGTGTAGCCCAACAACCCACCAGCTCATGTCTAATGATTCTCTGTGTACTAGACTCAACCTGGTGACAGACCAATATGGCATGAGCTGTAGTTAACTGAACACTGAACTGAGTAGGATGTCTTGCTCACATTTGATACTGACTACTCATTGAGAATTCTCTCAGACTGATGTCAGCAACGCCCCCATGTGGTCTTTCCACGTATCTGGGCTTCTTGCAGCAACGTGGGTAGTTATACTGAGGGATCGCCACAAAAATAAGCATCCCCAGAGACTCACGTGAGAGCCACATGGATTCTTATGATCCACGTTAAGAAGTCCTGAAGGACTACTTCTAGAAAATATACTGGTGAAGCAAGTCCCTACAGCCAGTGCAAATTCAAGAAATTGCAAAAAAACCCCAAAACACCCAAAACTCACTGGCATAGAATTGATTCCACCCTTAAGGATAGAGTAGAATTGCCCCTTTGTGTCTCCTAGACTGTAAGCCATTGCTGCAGCAGAAAGCTATTTTTATTCCATGGGGCAGCTGAGAGGTTTGAATTTCTGACCTTGTGGCTAGCGGCCCAACACAGAATAATCCATTAAATCCATCGCTTGATAGGAAAAGCAGCGTTCATGTGCAGAAATCAGAGAGCCTCCAAAAAAGGAGGCCATCTTTGAAGATGAGCTACCAGAAAGATGGCCAGGCAAAGAGAGCGCTTCATCAGAGTTCATCCAACCATCTTTTAGGAGAGGCCTTTTAATGGCTCAAGCTTATAGCTGGACATTCCATGGTAGAAAGAGGAAAAATTAAACCTATAGATTCCAAGTCAATTCAGCAGCAAAGAGAAATGTAATAAAACCCCCAAATCTACTAGACAATGATATAGATAAGAAAAACAAACAGGTTTCATTGGATACATTACACAATATCAAGTCTGACAATCGCTTCGGGCAAGTAGAATAATTTCAAAGGGCCAGCTACAAAAGTGAACTTCTTTCCTTCTGGTCACTCTGTCTTGATAGAGTTTTATGCTCTCCTGCTGTTCTGACCATTTCCCTTGATTCTCGGGGGGGTTAATTTTTTTACCCTTGTTCTGTGACTCCACCCAGACTTTGAGTTTGAACTCTAAGCTGATTTTCCTTGTAAAAAATCCATCTGATTGTTACTGTTCACCCTTTCAGCATCTCACATTATAGCAATTATTATTTTGATATCACTTCATTGAAGCAAAAAAATACCCATTTTTAATATTGGATTTCAGCACATTTTGAGAGCAATTGATGAGGGGGAAAAAGCACATTTCTGTATATAAATCTATAGGGGATGCTTCATCTCTGAGTTGATAAAGGAATGATGTTTACTAACCAGAATCTGGTGGAATTGGACAACAAAGATATGATTTGTCTAACGTAATAGAGAAAAAGATGGCAAAAAAGCATATTCTGTGTAATATCAGCTAATCACTGAAGGAGCCCTGGTGGTGTAGTGATTACGAGTTTGACTGAAATCTGAAAGGTCAGGAGTTCGAAACCATCAGTCACTTTGTGGGAGAAAGACAGCGCTTTCTACTCCCATAACAAGGCAACCCACAACGGCAGCACTAACTTGTCCAATAGGATCACTATGAGTCGGCATCGACTTCATGGCAGTGAGGGTGGTTTGATCCAAAGTTCAACAGCAGTAAATAATTAAATCGAAGAACTAATCTCCAAAGAAATTGGAAAGGAAGGAGGCATCAAATAGTAAAGCAATACTCAAGAAAAAGGAAAAAGTAGACTTCACACTTACTCTTTCTAAACCTAAAGAAACCATCAGGCTACAGTACTCAACACACCCTGGTACTATGTCAATAAGAGTCACATGTTGTTTCTGGATGTCCTCGAGTCAGTTCAGGTGCATACGGATCATCTGCACAACAGAACGAAATTCTGCCTGGCTCTGTACCACTGTCACAATTGCTCTTGCACCTGAGCCCTTTGTTGCAGCTACGCTATCAGTCCATCTTGTCGCAGGCCTACCTCTTTTTTGTTGTCCTTCTACTTCACCAAGCATGATATCTTTCTCCAGGGACTAGTCTCTCCTGACAACATGTCCAAAATAAGTCGGAGAAAGTCTGCCATCTTTGCCTCTAAGGAGCAGGCTGGCTGTATTTCTTCCAAGACGGGTCTGTTTGTTCTGTTGGCAGCCCATGGTACTTTCAATAGTCTATCCCCAAACCCAAATCCAAATGCACCGATTCTTCTGTAGTCTTTCTTGTCACTGTTCAACTTATAAGGGGATTGAAAATACCCTGACTTGGGTCAGACACACCTTGTCCTCAAAGTTATACCTTCTTTTCAAGACTTTAAAGAGACCTTGTGTATTTGCCCAATGTAATGCATCTTTGAGCACTTGACTGCTGTGTCCATGAGAATTGACTGTGGATCCAAGCAAGACAAAATCCTTGACAACTTCAATATTTTCTCCATGTATCGCAATGTTACCTACTGGCCCAATTGTGAGGATTTTTGTCCTCTTTCCATTCATTGTAATCCATAGTGAAGGCTACAATCCTTGATTTTCATTAAGTAACTGCGTCAAGTCCTCCTCACCTGACGCAATGTACCGTCTGCATATTGCAGCTTGTTAATAAGTCTTCCTCCAATCCTAATGCTACATTCTTATTCATATATCCAGCTTCTCTATTTTCTCAGCATGCATATTAAATAAATATGATGAGAGAATGCAACCCTAATGCACACCTTTCTTGATTTCAAATCATGAAGTATTTCCGTGTTCTGTTTTCACAACTGCCTCTTGATCCATGCACAAGCTCCACATGTTCTGGAATTTCCATTTTTATTAAGGCTATTCAGAATTTGTTATGATTCTCACAGTTGAATGCCTTGGCTTAGTCAATAAAGCACAAGTAAACATCTTTCTGCTTTTCTCTGCTTTGAGTCAAGATCCATCTGACATCAACAATCGTATCCTTGTTCCATGGCCTCTTCCGAATCCTCTAGCAGCTTCCTGTCAATGAACAGCTGTCGACAGATGTTGGATAATTATCACAACATTTTACTTGTATGTGATAAATAAAATGTTGTTCTATAATTTGCTCATTCTGTTGGATCGCCTTTCTTTGGAGTGGGTACAAATATGGATCTCTTCCCTTCAATTGAGCAAGTCGCTGTCTTCCAAATTTCCTGGCATAGATGAGTGGGGGCTTCCAGTAATTCATCAACTGGCTGAAACATTTCACTTGGTATTCCATCAATTCCCAGAGCTTTGTGTCTGGCTAATGCTTTCATTGCAACTTGGATATCTTCCTTCAGTACTATTGGCTCTTTCTCATATGGTGCCTCATGAAATGGTGCAATGTTGCTGACGAGCCCTTTTCTGTACCGGGACTCTGTACATTCTTGCCTCTTCTTTTGTTGCTTCCTGTATCATTTAATATTTTGCTCATAGAAACGTTCAATATTACAATTGAGGCTACCTTTTTTTTCCTTAACATCATATGCCCCAGGATCTCTACATCCTTCTCATTGTTGCTTTTAATTCCCTAGCTGTTCCCCTGTCTATGGCATTGTTTGCTCACCTCTCCCTCTCCCCAGCCCGCCTCCTCTGAAACCATCCCTCTCCCCACACAAGTCCCTCTGAAACCATCAAACAAAAAAGATACCAATTCATTCATGCAAAAATGTCAATTAAAAAGAAGAAAGAAAATGAATGTTGGTGATGTTGTGGGGAAATCAGAATTGTTATATATTGCCAATGAGGTGGTAAAATGATAAAACTCTGAAAAGTGTAAGGTACTTGCTCAAAAAGCTAGAAACAGAAATGCCTTTTGGTCCAGCTGTCCCACTCCTAGGTATATATTCCAGAGAACTAAGAATAGTACCTCGAATAGAGATATGTGCATCTATGTTCACTGCAGTATCATTTTTAAAAAAAGCACAAAATGATGGAAACAACCTAAGTCCAAAATATTATGCAACTATAAAGAATAATGGGGAGTCTGTGAGATATAATGTGGATGAATCTGGAAGAAAGTATGCTAAGTGAAATTAATCAATAACAAAATAGGCATAACTGTAAGACCCAACTATTATATAAAGTCAACAGTAGATAGATATACACACAGATAGCAAAGTTCTCACTTGATAGGGAGTAGACAGTTGTTATTTTTGATGACAGGAAAAGCCACCCCAAATATTGGTGAAGTCAGCATAACTTGACCAAGGGAAATAAAGATCTTAAATGTACATGAGAAAAAAGGACAACTTCAGTAAACATTATAAAATATACGATTCTGCGACAACAGTAGAAAGGACCACAAAACATGTGTGTAGCTACATAGAGATAGGTGGGTGCATGTGTATTATGTGTAAAAGAAGGCATGTGGAGGTGTATCTGTAAGCATAATTATGCATGTGTGCTTATGTGTGTGTATATACACACATGTGCATTTGTAAGTGTATATATGCACATTTGAGTGTTCTGTTTTATGACCACATATGGGTGTAGCCATATGTGGAGTACAGTGACAGAGGCGTGCCAAACATATCCAAACAAGCCACAGATTTGGTTTCCTGCACTAAACTGGATTAATTCTTAGGGGCTATAGTTTCACGGTACAATTTAGCCAATTAACATAGCACAGTAACATATCCAAAAACAAATGCACTGCCATTTAGTCGATTCCCATTTATAATGGCCCTATAAAACTGAGTAGAACTGCCCCTGTGGGTTCCTGAGACTGCACCTTTTTATGGGAGTAGAGAGTCTAATTTTTCTCCTTCCAAGTAGCTGGTATATTTGAACTGCTGAGCTTGAGGTTAGCAGTGCAATGCATAACCAATACACCACCAGGCTCCTCTGGCAACTAGTATCTGGAGGTCTGAAGAGCTTGTAGAAGACCATCTAACTAACATACAGCTGCTGGTCTCTACTCACATGTCACAAAAGAAAATGAAGGAAATAAAAAGCTCAAAGAAGAAAGTAGTTTACAGGACCAACAGCACACAAGAACTGCAACTTCTTCTAACCTGCACCCAGAGGACCTAGATTATGCCCAGCATCCCCTACCAACTGAGCTATGATAATAAAGTGGACCATCCTGGATAGAGTAGGAGAAAAACATAGAATAAAACCCAAATTCCCAAAACTGACAATATGTACTGGGCCTATAATAGATGGGCTTATCAATAAACAATATTAACTCCAATGTACTCCCTTAAACAATTAAATACATGAGCCCTAATGATCAACATTTACTCAAAAGCAAAGGTGAGAAGCAGGGAGGGAAAAGAAAGCTAGATCAATAGAAATAGTGCAAACAAAGTAGAAATAACTAGGATGCTGACACATTGCAAAAATTGTGACCAGTGGCATGGACAATTTGTATAAAAATTCTTAAAAGAGGACTTAATTTGCTGTGTGGATTTTCACATGGAGTAATATAATAATTTTTTTTAAAAGATAAGAGGCATGCTCAAGATATAGGCAAAGCTGTAATCACAGGAAAATGAGTAACTTTAAATAAATGAATTAAAATTTAAAAATAATATAAAGATTCAACTCAAGGTGAAAGAAAATAATTTCAAATAAGTAATTCAAATTTGAGAAGAAAAGCAATAATATATATGCCTACATTAATACATTTAAGGCAGAAAAATGTGTAAAACTGATAAATAATTGTAAGTATTGATTGCTTTGAGAACACTAAAGAGATACATATACATGTTTAGAAGTTTTAAAAAGTATAGATACATTTATAACATTAAGAATAAGAAAGCAACATTTATATGCAGAAAGGGTTAAACCATAAAAGAAATTTCTCTTTCCAATTATGCTACTAATTTCAAAAACTAGTGAAATGTGAAACTGGCAAAAGGATATAAACTTACGTGAAGAAAAACCAAAACAAAAAGACAAAGAAAATACTTGGCAAAATTGTCAAAGAAGTATTTTACCCCAAAGGGTATAGTCCTAAACAGCTTTGCCACTAAATTCTTTCCAGGACTCAATAAAAGTTCTTTGTTATTTAAATTTCTCCTGGGCAGAAAGAAAGAAGGAAATCTTCCTAATCCATTTTCAAAAGCTGGCATAATCCTAAATGCCTAACTTGATAGGGAATGCCTCTCAAAGGAAAACCACATATCAGTTTTTCTTAGAAATAAAAATTAAAATATATATGATTTCATAGTAGCAAATAAAATATAGCATCAGACTAGATAGGGTGCTATCTAGAATTGTAGAATAAGTATGCTTTAAAACATCACTTAATACATCCTAACAGAGGCTTCTCAGCGATGCAGTGCTTTAACGCTTGGCTGCTAACTGAAACGTCAGTAGCTGGCCGGTGGGAGACGGATGTATTAGTCTGCTTCTGTAAAGAGTGCAGCCTCCGAACCTGTCCAGGGAAGTTTTACTCTGAAATATAGGGCTGCTCTGATTTGGAAATGACTTGACAGCAATGGGTTTTCTGTTTTAACATATAAATAAGCCAAAAGAAAAAAGAAATAGGTAATCACTTCCATAAATTCCAAAAAGAAAGTGTTGTAGAATTCAATTCATGGAATAATCAGAACTGGATGACCCCCCACCATCCCACTGGGGTACTCCTGTTAAAGTCAGGGCCAAGAAGATCGGGATATCGTCCACTGATACAGCTTCGAAAGTGGTCTCCCCTCTGACACATGAAGTTCAGGCCAGAAATAACCCTCAGGGGTGAGGAGAAAGGGGCAACCCATCACAAGGTTGAATATATAGCCCCCCACCTCCATCAGAAAGGTGGATGAAGGGAAGCAATGGACAGTTTAAGACACCAAATAACATAATAATAGATAAATAATCAAGGATTCAGGAGGGTGGGAGGGGGATGGGGGAGGACCTGATACCAAGGGCTCAAGTAGAAATTGTTTTGGAAATTTTGATGGCAACATATGTACAAGTACGCTTGTACATATACTATGGAATGATGGATTACTTACTGTAAGATTTGTAAGAACCCCCCAATAAAGTGATTAATTGAAAAAGTAAAAAATAAATAAAAATAAAATCAGCAAAGGTGTGTGTCAGGGTTGTATTCTCTCACCCAATTTATACCATCCATATGCTGAGAAAATAATCAGGGAAGCTGGATTATATGAAGAATAATATGGCATCGTGAGTGGAGAAGCGTTAATTAACAACTAATCCTGATGACAAAACCTTGCTTGCTGAAAATGAGGCGCTCTTGAAGCACTTATTAATGAAGGTCAATGGCGGCAGCCGTTAGTATGGATTACAACTCAATATAAAAAGACCAAATTCCTCCCAACTTGACCAGTATGGAACATCATGATAAATGAAGTAAAGGTTGAAGTTGTCAAGAATGTTGTCTTGCTTGGATCCACAATCAATGCTCATGGAAGCAGCAGTCAAGAGAGCAGAAGATGTATTGTGTTACATACCCCTTCAGAGTATTGAAGAGCAAGGATGTTGCTTTGAGGACTAAAGTGCCCCTGACCCAAGCCATGGTATTTCCCATGCCTCATATATATGTGAAAGTTAGACACTGAATAAGGAAGACTGAAGAAGCAGCAATGCATCTGAATTGAGGAGCCGGAGAAGTATATTGAAAGTACCATGGACTGCTGGCTAAAAAGATAAACCAATATTTCTTGGAAGAAGTATGGCCAAAGTGTTCCTTTGAGGCAAGGATGGCAAGATGTCATCTTGCAATTTTTGAACTTATTGTCAGGAGAGACCGGTCCTGTTACTCTTCTTCATAAGATATTCTTATGATTGCATTTGTTCTTAGAATGTGAATCCTTAAGATATCTTCAATGGGCTGTAGGATATGACCCATCCCAGACTCTCCTTCCTCGCCATGTGAGTTTCTGTAAGGTAGTTGGAGCTGTGTAGGGCTCAGACACTGAGCATACTGTCATGATGCTTAGAGTGAAAAGGAAGACAGGTGCTGGAGGAAGAGGGTGACCGTGCAGTAAGAAATCAAAGAGTGGAACTAGAGGAGAAAGAAGAAGAAGACCCTATAGAGATATTGTCTTTCTTTCACTCCCTCAGTGGTGTCATGTTCCCTCTTCTCTCCTGGCACTTGCATATCTTTTTCTACTTAGGACACATCTACAGTCTTCAGCTGGGTAAGGCCCTCCAGAGCTCACCCTCCAGCTTTCTGCTCTCATTCTTCACTTCACTGATGACAGTTGTTAATTATGTATTTGGAGAATTCAAACTTCATACAGAGAAGCCCTGGTTCATACAGCCTTGTTGAGTATTTACATCTACGCCAGCTGTGTTCTGTGTTCTCCTTTGGGAAACGCTGTGGCCCTTGGGAACATCCTGCTTGCCTGTGGATGGTGGGGATCAAGAAAGGGGAAATTCGACAGGCAACTCACTACGATCAATATTTCTGAAGATGCTAAGTCATTTTAAATAAGGAAAAAAAGAAGACAGACACATAGATGCATTACTATGGGAAATTAAGATTTGAAATCTGAAAAACAAGCAAAAAGGTACTAACTTTAAAATCTGATAGAAGTATTAAGACGGTTACTTACAAAAATGAATGTGTAAACTTAGGATCTAAGATTAAAAAACAGCATGTATTTCAATCTTTCAGATCTCTTGTTCAGTCAAGAGATACTGAAAAATTAGTAGAGTCTACAAAACAGATAAACAAGAAAACAGTCCTCCCTCCTCCTTCCTTCCTTCCTTCCTTCCTTCCTTCCTTCCTTCCTTCCTTCCTTCCTTCCTTCCTCCCTTCCCTGCCTTCCATGTCCTTTTGTTCTTTCTTAGCTCAAATAATGGAGGACTTTTAAAGACAGGAAAAGAGTAGATGAGTTAAGTTCGAATAAGAAAGCTATCTCACAAAATATGTGTGACTGATCAAACGCAGAAGAGGAAAATGATTCAGCTAACATAGAAGAATAGTCTTGGGGTGTGTGAGGTCGAGTTCACTAGAGAAACTCAGTGGCACTCATGTGTAGAGAAAAGATCTTTACATTAAGAAGTAAGTATACCCCTTGGATGGGACAGAAAGCAGAGTAGCTGCCCTAGGATTGTGGAAGGGACGGGCATTGGACCTTGGGGGGAACCCCCTGCTTATTGGGTGCCCGGTAGAAGGGAACCCAGGATCACTATAGGTATTACCTCAGTGCCCATCCTGCAGTGACTTGACAGGTTGGGATCAGTTGAATGGGCATCTACACTTGGGGGAGTTGACCCAGGAAGGCCGCCACTGGCCTCAATTCCCGTATTTAGGGTGAACAGAACCCAATCCAATGAGAGATCACACTGTAGGACAAAAACTCGTGGGTACGACTCAAGGTGAAACTACTCACCTAGACTCCTCATACCAACAGGGCTTGGAGTTCTGGGTCATTGAGGGTATTGATGACGATGATAGTGCCATCAACATATGGGGTGATTGAACATGCTTTACTTATTTGTTTATATGGGGTTTTGCCTTCCTGTTTGTAGCTTGCTTGTCTGTGATTTTGATTGTTCTTTTTGTTTCTTTTTTGGTGTGTGTTTCTGGTTGTTTGGTTGCTGATTGGCTTATGGCTGTTATTGATGCAGTTGATATAGGGTTGTGATTTTGTCATATTATGGCCACTAAAGTAAACCTGAGACATGCAAACCCCATGGAAAAGTAGCCCCAATTCAAGAACACTTTGTTCTGATAACAAGGTCCTGCTCAATACTCACCTTCATGAAAGGATCCATGAGGATAAGCATGCTGCAACAAAGTGTGGTGAAGAAAATAGATGGTGCCCAGCTATCCATCAGACTAGTGTCTGGAGTCATAAAGGCTTGTATTCAAATAAGCAGCTCTCCAAGCAAGGAGTCAACTAAGTTCACATGAAGAAGCCCACCAGCTTGTGTGACTCAAAGATGACAATAACAAAACTTGAATGTGGCAAAGGGAAAAGTGTTAGAGATAAAATTATGAATGCCCAATTTGTAGAAGGTTATGGAGGACAGTGGGATCCCAAAACCTATCTATGGAGCATCTGGTCAGCCCAAAGCCCATCTATAGAGGCACTAACCTTGCTGTCAGGCAGAGACCATTGTAATCTTAAATATGCTGAATCAAACTAGGTACTTGGCCAGATGGCCTCCCTCTAGACCCGACCTGAGTTGGTTGTATGTGCAAGTAGCTCTTGTTCCAGGGCAGAAATGTCTTCCCTGGCTTTTGGAATATTGATGAGGATGTTTTCTTTCTTACTCATTATTTGTATTTTTGTCTTTATATTGTTATTATTTTATCTTTAACGCCTTATTTCAAGTTTGGTTTTTATTGTGTTTTGCTTGTTTGTTTGTTTTTTTCCCATTGTGTGACCCACAGGAGGAGTGGATGCTTAGTGATAATAAATGATACTGGCGTTGATCGGGCTTGAAGGGGTGGATAATAGGGAAGGAAGGGGGATTCTGGGAGTGGAAAATGAAGACAGGAGAGAGGAGGGAATACCAGACCTGACTGTGATTGGCCAACTTATTTTAAAGGTGATTTAAACATGGGAGGGGCTCTAAAATTGATATAGTAATGATTATATAATATAATTCTTTTTTATGTGATTGAATAATTGAACGATGGAAATGTATGCTATGTAAATTATGGGCCAATCAAACTGTTGAAAAAAGGAAATCTAGTATAAGTAAGTCTATAGAAACAATAACTAGATTAACAGTTTCTTAGATTTATGGCAGTGGAGGTTAAGGGAAAATGGGGCACTAATAATAATAAGTACAAAACTAAAGAAAATATTCTAAAATAGATTGTGGTGATGCTTGCACAACTCTTTAATGTACTAAAATCACTAAGTTATATGATATGTGAATTATGTATCAATAAAAATGTTCAAATAAAATAAAAAATAATGATCAGTGTCACAGTGAGGAAAAAAAGAAGCTTAATTGTATACCAAGAAAACATCCCAGCCCAGTCCAGATCAAGTCCATAAGTCTAATAGTACTCCATAAGTCTGATACTAGCCCATAAAGCCCTCTTCAGACTCATGCGGCCATACTCAATGGTGCAGAACACAGGAAGATCACAGGCAAGGTAGTGCACAGTCTTGTGGACCCAATGGCAGTGTAAGCATCATAGGGCTCTGGCAGGTCTCAAGTAACTCAGAGTAACTCAATAGCAGGACAGTGAAGGCAGAGAGAGAAAGAGGCTGGCTTCCAGTAAGTCATTTATCTCGGTCCCTCCTCTTTATAAAGTCAAAAAGCTGCGACCTGATTGACATGCTAAACTCCACCCCTACACTTTACTTATCAAGTTGGCATGAAATGATGTAACCATCACACGGGGTAAACTTGAAACAGACAGGTGGGATAACCCTTCAACTTCCTATACTCCATCTCAGAGAATTGTTGATCCCACCACAAGCACAACAATATCTGTCACCAGGCAGGAGTACTTAGTATGAGTAACTAAATGAGTGAGCATTCAGTTGCTGACATGGCTGAAACCACTCAGACCCCCCCCCCAGGGGTTTTAGCAGAACAGATATTGGTATCACCATTGGCTCCAGGTCTTGACACTTAAATCAGTCACACATTTAAGGAGAGTAAGATCCTGAAAGATAAGTGCCAAGTGTCACAATCTGAGAAAAGAGAATTATTGAAGATAAACTGAATAATTGTCCTCAGAGAAAATATATGATTTTCATAAAAGAAAAAGATAGTGATCTAGATATATTAAAAACACATAATAATCAAACAATCCCCAAACCAAAGATATCCACCCAATAAATGGTTGACCTATAGAAAGCAGGATTCATGAAAATAAAAGAGTCAAATGATTCTCACAGAACCAAAGCCCAAAGATATGGAACATCCAGAAAAAAAGTAAATAAGGTTAAGATAACTCCAGAAGGTCCAAAGTCAGTAAGCCTCGCAAGAGACTCAGAAGACTAAGAATAGTGAAAATATGGGCAGGCAATTCCTAAGACAAAAATAGAGAATAATTTTTTTGTAATTAACAAAAATGTCTTTGTTGTTCTTATAGGAGAGTCTTTCCTCCAGTGTCACATTCTTTACATGTGAACATGTTATGGCTGTGTCTTTGATAAGGCACACTGTGCCTTGAGATTGAACTTTCATCAAATCCACACACTCCACTCATGCATTGTTGCAATACCTGCACCACTTATGACTGTGTGTCATACTCCATATGTTTAAAATTACATTCTACTCAGTCATGCGATAACAAGGCACATAAGGACAATATTTCATTATTAATCTTTTTTCGTGAAAATTTGAGGGGTTTGTTATCTAACTTTCTTACCATATATACATGGAATGTGAGCAAACGTTAGATAATTGCTAGTGATGTAACTACCTGCTGTTTCTCCTTTACCTTCAACCTTCTGAACCTCTTTAATCGGCAACAGGCTTGAGATTGTTGACTCATCCTATCGAAATCAACAAAATGTTATCATTTACAGTGACTTATCAATGTAGTTTTGAAGTTTTTTGCATAGCCAACCAAAATGTAGAACCAAGTTGATTGTTAAGGATGTTATCTGACTGCAAGTCTGGTTTAAAATATTTCTACTCATGGAAATTGTCTCATTCTTCAGTGACTGTAACCTTCTGGGCTGCCCTCTTGGTCTTGAATTTAACTGACCTATAGTTGCTATTGTTGTTTAGGAAAGTCTACCAAGTGTTTCTATGAAGATTACTTCAAGCCAAACCATATGGGACAGTCTTACTTTGCACCATTGGGTTAATATAAGTCAAAATTAACAGCCCCAATCATAGCAACTCATTGCCTTGAATTGATTTGGAGTCATTGGGACTCTATAGGACAGAATAGAACTACCCCTTTGGGTTTTTGAGGCTTTAACTCTTTAGAGGCACAACCAACCACATCTTTCTCCCACAAAGTGAGTGATGGGTTTGAACCACTGATCTTGTGGTTAGCAGCTTAATGTGTAACCCACCACACCACCAGTGCGCCTAAAGAATAATGACAGTCTCACAATAAATGTTAATATGATTCTTTCACTTGCTCTGTCAACAAAATCATATTGTAAATCCTAAACCCTATATGTGTGTGGATATAATTACAACTGGGAATGGGGTTTCTTTATTATGCCCTGAGGCCACATCAGTGCCAAACGCACTGCATGGAGTTAATGCCAATACATGATTCAAGGGGATGCTTGATGATTTGATCTGAGACACCCCAATAAACCTTCCTTAAATGCAATATTTAGTTATATACACACCAGATGACTGTTATCTGATTATAAGATAGATTTTTTACACAAATTTTATTTCCAAAATTATAGTGACCCTTTAGGACAGAAAAATCTTTGTGCTTCCAAGACTCTACATCTTAACAGGGGCAAACTATTTCTTTTTTCTCCCTTGGTGGGTTTGAACTGCTGACCTTGTAGTTAGCATCCCAATGAGTAATCCACTGCCACCAGATGTCCTTAAATGAATCACTTTTGAAATATGGAAGAGAAGATCAGGCTTAAGAAGGAAGGCCAGAAAAGAGAAGAGAGTTGCCGTGCTACATGTCGGTCAGGGACAAGGAACTGAAGAACACAGAAAGGCGTGCCCTAAAGCTTTTGCCTGCAGATTGGAATTTGAACCTCCTAAACTGGACAAAGTAAATTTCGGATTGTTAAAACTATCCACTTATATAATTTCTCTTATTGCAGCACTACAGCGGTCCCAAACTTTAGCGCTATTCCTAACAGTTTTCTTTTTATATACGTGGTATCAAATCCATTAGCAATTTGTCAGTTCTATCTTGAGACTGTATGCTAAATGTGGCCACTTATCATCCCCATTGCTAACACATGATTCTCTCCTGAACTATTTCAACCACTTCCTAAATATTCCTTTTCTTTACAGCTTTTTCTCTCTATAGAAAGACAAGTATTAACATCTACTGTGTGGTGTCACTTCTCTGCTTGACAGACTTACCATTCTGTTTCAGTTCAATATCAACTCCCTCAGCCTTCATTAGTTTATGTGATACTGGTGCCCTTTGGGGCCACATATACTACAAATTTTTGCCTGAGTCACTCTTTTCTAGCCACACTGGTTTCATAGAATGTTCCTTGAGTTCTATAAATATTGCCCTTCCTTAAGAACATTCACTTGCTGTTTCCTTGACCTGAAATAATCCTCTAGAGGATCTGCATGGCTTGCTGAGATTGGCTGCACTGAGTCAGTCATCGTGCAGAGTAAAATGAAACACTGCCAGGTTTCAAGCCATCCCATGACCAGTTATGATCCCACTGAGATCCATGGGTTTTTTTGATTTTCACAAGTAGACCTCCAGGTGGTTCTCCCTAATCCATCGTGTCTGGAAACGACTGAAATCTGTTCAGCATCATTGAACCACTCAAGCCTCCACTGACAGATAGGTGGTGGCTGTGCATGAAATGCATTAACCAGATTTCAAATCAAGGTCTCCCATATGGGAGGCAAGAATTCCATCGTTGAACAACCACTGTGGCAGTGCACTGATCTTATTGAGTTTAGTACTATGTTTGGTGATGGTAGTAGTGGTGGAGGGGGTTGTTGGTGATACAACCAATAACAACAAATACACATTTTCAGGGAATGTTGTCTATTGTGAAGAAAAATAAAGCAAAATAATTAGGCTAGAAAATTATAAAGCTGGGCAGAGAGGTTGCTGTTTTGAAGATGACAATTAGGGAACAGCCTGTGAGAAAGTGACTTTGAATGGTGACTTTTAAGGGGGTGAGAAATAAAGTTGTTTCTATTTTGCATACCACCCAGTGGCAGATTCCGTGTATATACACATCTGTACTTGGATGGCCTAAATCAGAAGAATTGCTGGATTTTCTATCTTTTCCTTAGCCTTTTCCTTTTCATATACACTCACCAATTAATCTCAAATTACTGAAGTTTTGAGGAAATGGTACAAGATTCAAGGGGATGCTTGATGATTTGATCTGAGACACAGCAATAAACCTTCTCTTAAATGCAATATTTAGTTATATACACACCAGATGACTGTTATCTGATGATAAGATATAGATTTTTTACACAAATTTTATTTCCAAAATTATAGAACAGAGGTGAAAGAAGGCTTATCTCTTTTGCCCAGTTTATTGTCCACTGTTTTTCTGGCAAGTATAATTCTGCATAGTTTCATACATTTTAACTTAAATCAACTTTATTAGAGCTTTGTTTTGTTTCATCACACATGGATTTTTCATTTCATCAATTTCCCTTAATCATCCGTGGAGATAGAATAGCCTTTTCTTAATCTAATAATAGAATCATTTATATTATCACATCCCTCATATCCTTATATTTCTTGAGCTGGCTTAGCCAGATGTGTTAGTCTGGGTAGACTAGAGAAACAAATTTATAGACACTCATATGTGTATAAGAAAGAGCTTTATATAAAAAGTAATTATACCTTAAGAAAACATCCCAGCCCAGTCCAGATCAAGTCCATAGGTCTGATATTAGTCATATGTTTGATACCAATCTGTAAAATCCTCTTCAGACTCAAAAAACACATGCAATGATACAGAATACAGGATAACACAGGACAGTTAGTGGGAAGTCATGTGGATCCAGTGGTGGCATTGTACACACCTCAGTGCTGGCGGAAGTCTCCATGTGGCTTGTCCAGCTCAGGACACTAGCATAGATCCATGTGTATTGTCATCTGCAATGTCTCCCAGGGAGGGAGTGTGTGCCTCACCTCCAAAGAGCTATTTATCTCTTTAGTGCCTCCAAATGAGGTCATAAACTGTGACCTGATTGACAGGGAAACTCCACCCCTTCACTCTCAAGTCTCAAATTGACACCAGCTTATGTAACCACCACACCAGATTTTGATGTATATTTCCATTAGTATGTTTCTGGAATAAAATTGTTGATATTTAAATTAGAATGTCAGAGTTTATATGCACAAGTGAAATTGAGGAAAACTTTCCATTTTCTGCTTTGTCAAAATTTTGAACTAGAGCTACATTTTGCTTAAAAAATATTTAGAAACTTAAAATAATTACATATGACACAATTCAAGTAGTATATGAATGACCTGATTTTTAAAGATTTGAAAATATACTATCTAAGAAATTCTTTGAACTGGTGCAGTTCTAATGTCTTAAAACCTTTCTCATATTTACAGATATTGTTTGATTTTAAATCTCATTTTGAATTACATTTGTAGCTCATGCTTTCCTATATATTACTTAACTTCGTCCACATTTTGAAATATACTCAAAGTTGTATAAATCATGAACTATTTCATTACATTTTCTCTGTATTTGAGCCACTTCTTTCCTTAGTTTGTATACTAGTTTGTATTTTCCTTATTTATTTCTGATTGGCCAAAAATAAATGATTTATAATTTTAATTATTTTTGAAAAAATTTAATTCATTTTTCTGGTTTTCTGTCCCCCAATTTAGATCTAGGGTGTCATGATTGATATCATTGTTTGCCATACTGTGATGGCTTGCGTGTTGCTGTGATGTTGAAAGCTGGGTCATTGATATTTCAAATGCCAGCAGGGTCACTTAAACACACACACACCCACCCATCCCCTCACCCACCCATTTTGAAGTACAATGATGTCTGTGATAAGATTTTGTATGTCCATATTCAAGGAAATTCACACTTATGCACCAACCACAATAGTTAGTGGTGAATAAATTAATGAATTCTACTAACAACTTCAGTCTGCAATGGATCCAAATGCAATAAAGATGTATTGATAATTATCAGTAATTGGATTGTGACATTTGGAAACAAAGAGGAAGGAACAGTGGTTGAAACATATGGCCTTGGTGATAGAAATGGAGGTGGAGACTGTTTGTTAGCATTTTGCCAGGAAAATTAATTCTTCACCCCAAATACCTTATTTCAACAACACAAATGGTGACTATGTACGTGGACTATTACAGATGAAATAAACAGAAATCAAACTGACTGTATCTCTGAGGAGAAACAATAAAGAAATTCAATAGTAGCATCAGAAACAAACCCAGGGATCAACTGTGGAAGAGAACATCAATTGCTTATAAGTCAGTTCAGGATGAATCTAAAGAAAATTAAAACAAGTCCATGAGAGCCAAAATATGACCTTGAATCTATCCCACCAAAAGTTTGAGAACATTTCAATAACAGATTTGAAACATTGAAAACTAATGACAGAAGAACTGATGAGCTGTGGAATGACATCAGGAACATCATTCATAAAGAAAGCAAAAGGTCATATAAAAGACAGGAAATATCAAATTGAATGTTAGAAGAAACTCTGAAACGTACTCTTAATCATAGAGTAGCTAAAGCAAATGGAAGGAATGATGAAATCCAAGGGTAAATAGAAAACTTGCAAGGGGAATTCAAGAAGACAAAGTAAAACATGATAAAGAAATGTGCAAAGACCTAGAGTTAGAAACCCCAAAAGGAAGACACTCTCAGCACATCTTAAGCTGAATCAACTAAAAAAAATATTGTAGCCTAGGGTTGCAATATTAAAAGATTTTAGGGACAAAATATTGAATGATGTGGGAAGCATCAAAAGACTATGGAAAGACTATAAAGGGCCACTGTACCAAAAATAACTTGTGTAATATTCAACCATTTTAGGAGATAGATAGCCTATGAGCAAGAACCAATGGTGTTCAAGCTGTATTGAAAGCATTAGGCAAAAACAAGTCTTCAGGGATTGATAGAATATCAATTGAAATGTTTTAACAAACTGATGAAGCACTGAAAGCACTATCTCATCTATGCCAGGAAATTTGGAAGACAGCTACTTGTCCAACTGACTAGAAGAGATCCATATTTGTACCCATTCCAAAGAAAGGTGACCCAGCAGAATGCTTGAGCTATAGAACAATATCATTGATATCACATGCAAGTAAGATTTTGCTGAAGATCATTCAACAATGGTTCCCTAAATCAAGGGGAGTGCTGGAAAGTCAAGCCAAAATCAGAAGAAGATGTGGAACAAGGGATATCACTGCTGATAGCAGAAGGATATTGGCTCAGAGCAGAAAATACCAGGAACTGTCTTTTCTTAGGCAGACTAAGAAGTCGTGATGATCAAGTGTAACATAGTTTCCTGTGTTGAACTGTGGAACAGAAAAGGCATACTAGTTGCTCTATTAGCCGATACAGGTGAACTCACACGTTGTGTGGAATCCTACAGCCAATGCTATTCAGGAGCACGTTCTGTTGGGAGCCAGCCCAGAGCTATCACGGACAGAGTTTCTCTTCAGGGGAGATAGAGTTCCACCTTCCTGGCACTCAGGGAAGTCCATGTCACTTCTGTTTTGGAGGGAGCAGGAGGGGTAGCTTCTCAGCACACTGCAAATCTAGAGTGCCATGCTAAACCAGGAGAAGAATTTGGAATACAGATCCTTACAAGGTGTGATGTCCCTAAGTGGTATAAACAATTAATACACTAAGCCAACTGAAAAGTTGGAGTTTCAAGTCTACACAGAGGCCTCTTGGGAGAAAGGTCTGATAATCTACTTGAGGAAAATCAGTCAACAAGAGCCCTGTGGAATCCAGTTATACTCTGGCCCACAGGAGGTCGTCATGAGACAGAATCGGCTCAATGGCAACAACCGAATGACTGGTCTTAGAATTTAACAGCATTAAGGTACCAGATTATTAGGACATGTTTTTATTTTGGCACCGTTGACCTTTAAATACCAAACTGAAGCTGTAATTTTTTTCTGTGTCAAAAAGAAACTAACAGTTTATTGTCTCCTGTATGTAAGAAGAGAGAATTAGCATGCTGGCTAATTCAATCTTGCTAAAATGCTATTGGAAATATATTTTAAATATCTTAAAATCTTATTGTGTTTCTTGCAGGATATCTGATTCCAAAGGAACGCTAGATCCTGAGTCTTTGTCTCGTTCCCTGTGTTTTAAAATATAGCTGTGTCCTTTTTTTATTGACTGGCGACTTCTCTGCAGGCACGATGGCACCTCTTTTGTACTGGGACATAGAATGGACTCTCCAAATGTGTTTGGGTTACTTTTCAAATCTCTAAAGTCCAGAGAAAGTGAGGAACGGATAGGCGGATTGTCTACATAGTCAGGTTATAGGAGGCCAGGGCGGAAAGAGTTGTAGCTGGAAGTAGCCACGTGAGCTTAGTGACTGGGTGAAGAGAACGGAATCTCGCCCCTGTTCCTTCTTTCTTTAGCTTCCATGTCTGTGTAAACAAGATCACTGAGGCAGGATCACAGTCTCACACAGAAGTCTGATCCTCACATATTCTCAGAAGCATCCCCAGTATTCCTCTTTGGTGGTTAGCTGCCGTTGAATCAGCTGTAATGACAAATGAAATGTTGTTTGGTGTTATGCCATCTTCACAATGACTGGCATGTGTGAGCCCTTTATGGTCACGGCATATTTGGACACGTTAGCTGGAGAAACCCATGCTCGCTAAAGTAGACCGCGAGCAAAAAAGAGGAAGGTCCTCAGGGAGCTGTATTGATACAGTAGCTGCAACAATGGGCTCAAACGTAACAAAAATTGTGGGAATGTTGAAGGAGCAGACAGTGTTTGTTCTGTTGTATACAGAGCCGCTATGTGTTGACACCAACTTGATGCCACCTAACAACAAAAACAATGACTAACCAGCTAACAAGATGAGGAGACTCATCTTTCAGCACAACAATATTCTGTTGTGATTTATAGGGCTCCGATAGGCTCAGCTAAAACTTGTCCACCATGGGGGACTCTGGGGGATTTGAAATACTAGTGGCATAACAGCCGGTATAATCGCAATCAAAAAGAGTAATATGGAGCCTCCAAGGTGGAAGACTGACAGATGGGTGGTCGATTTTTTACTCTACCTTCAGCCAATTTATCTGGTCTATCTCTCTACCTATAGATTGAGCTATCTATTTATCTATCTATTTATCTATCTATCTATCTATCTATCTATCTATCTATCTATCTATCATCACCTATCTTTGTATACAAGTAGAACAATAGGCTTTTCAAAGCTGTGACGTTTATCCTGAGGTGCATGCAGGAGTCCGTCACCGTGAGCTTCCTCCGCAGGTACTGAGAGCACTCCTGCTAAGAAATGAAGAGTTTGGGAATATCACTAGATTCTGATTTAATAAGATGCCATCCCTCCATGTAGCCAAACTGTATCTCCTTCAACAAGTACCTTTTCCTTTTTGCTGGGGGATATTGAGAGTTTTTTTGAGATCTCCTTTACATAATTGCTTCAAGATAAACTAGAGGGCGAAGATAAGTAATAAATGTTAACAGTTAAAGGTTGATGGAGCATGTGGGTTCTTGAGTCTCTTCAATCCCAGAAGGAAAGAAAGAAAGAAAGAAATCTGCTAATATTTCATTTCTAGTTTTATTTTCACTCACTGGTATTTTCACAATCATGTTTTCTCTTTTCCCATGTTTAATTAATAGTCAACTCCCCTCCCTCCCGCCTTTTTTCATCTTCAATTTATTCTTTGATCCAGGAGTTATTTGGGAGCGAGCTCTTCCTTAGTTTACGGAGGCTTGACTGGTGAGAAGTGCTGCAGTGTTTGTTTCCTGTAAGTTTTTGATATTGTAGTCAAAGAATACAGTGACACACCCTAGACCAGTGTTTCCCGAAGTGGGTGGTACTGCCCCGTGGAGGCTGCTGGATCAATCCAGGAGGGCTGCACAAGCAGATACCTACACCTTATCTTGGATTATTGTACAAAAGTTTTAAATTGCCATCTTGGAAGCGGATCTTAAGAATCATCTACCTAAAACTAAAACAATCACTGCCATCAAGTCAAACGGATTCTACAGGACAGAGTAGAATTGCTTCTTTGGGTTAAACTCAAATGGTTTCACTGCCATTGACTCAATGCTGACTCATAGTGACTCTACAGGATTGGGTAGAATTGTCCCAATCTCAGAGTTTCTGAGACTGTCACTCTTCATGGGAGTAGAAAGCCACATCCTTCTCTTGCGGAGTGGCTGGTGGTTTCAGACTGACAACATTGAGGATTGCAGTCTAGCCTGTAACTACGGCTCCTTCTTCTGAGGGCTTCGGATGCGGTAAACCTTTCTCCTGGGAAGCAGCTGGTAGTTTTGAACTACTGACCTTGTGTTTGAGCATTAACCAAAATTCTAACCCAGGACATACCTAAGCCACTCCCAAATGCCTGACCTGTGAGATGATTTGTTGTTGTAAGCTGCTGAATTTGGGGGAGTGGTTTGTTACTTAGCAACAGATAACTAGCACAAAGGCCAAAACAAAACAAAACCCACCTCCACGGAGTCAAATCCGACTCAAAGCAGCCCTCTGTAGGTTTCCTGAGACTGTGAATCTTTATGCGGGCAGACAGCCTCATTGTTCTACCTTGGAGTGGCTGCCGGGTTTGAACTGTCAATCTTGTGGTTAGCAGCCTGACACCTAACCCACAGTGCCACCAGGGATGCCAACTAAGACAGAGGCACCCTTCAACGGTTTTGTACTGCTTAGTTCACGTGTTTGCTGTTACTTGTCAGGAATAGGAAATATGAAGCTGGGAGACTCTAGCTAAACGAGCAGCGCTTGTCCACTGAAGAGTGTTTGCCGGTTCAGGAGGATTAGGCATGGAGATGACCTAAACACCAAAGATCTCCTAAGTGGTAGAAAGAAGCCATGGCCTTTTTCCTGGGGTCTTTCAAAATATTCAGACTGGTTTGTGTCCTGGTTGCCAGATGTTCTATAGAGAGGGAAGGGGAAGAAGAGAGTTCACTGTGCAGATGTTTACTAAGAGGTCTCAGGAGGAAGAAGAAATACTGTTGCGTCATTTAAACCCATTGTCCCCTTGTTAACTATCACACACAGTTGTACCAGTGTTTCAGGATCTCTTACTCTGAGGGCAAGTGGGCAGCTCCTTCATCTGTGTCCCCTCCACTCTGGCTCTGCACTGCAGCTTTCTCTTCTCTGCACCATCAATCTTATTCACAAATTCACCCTTCTGCTGGGACCTGCTCATCTTTTTTCCAAGGCCCCTCTAGGTGAGCGGAAACTGCCAGCGTTTCAGTTAACAGTTGAGTATGTAACGGTTGGCCTCACCCAGGAATCTCTCTGTGGTTTCTTTTAGCATCCACTACATCCCTGTTGTCTCAATTGGATGGAATTGCTGTTTCTTTTTAGTCTATTTCTCTTAAGTATCATGACCTGACTGTGATTCGACTCTGCCTAATCTGACCTGCTTGATTTTTTTCAGATCTTCCCCAGAGCTTCTGGCAGTAACAATCATCCTTTCTCAGTGTCCAATAGTAATGAAGATTCCCTCCTAAAGCCATTGCTACATTCTTCCATCAATTTTTAAGAGGAATTTGGACCGAGGGTAGGAGCAAGTAGTTAGATTCAATGGACTTAGTTTCCCCTTTTGGGCTGCAAAATCTGCTAGGTTTTTATTTAATCCCAAGATACACCTCTTCTTCTTAGTTATTAAGCTCCTCGATGACATTTTTGTTTGGTCCATGTTGGCATTCAGTAAATATTTGCAGGACAAGTGGACTAAATTTAGTGAAAATCCAATTAATGTCACTGCAATGACCCCCCAACTTTAGACAGACTGTCTTTCAATTGTGGCTTTCACCTGGGTACACACTTTTGAAGTTATGAACTGGGTGTTAGACCACACTGACCCATGGGTTATAACGCGTCTTATCCACCTGTCTCTGAGCTGCCACGTGCTGCAGTGTGGGAATTACTGGTGGACCACGGACTTCTTCCCAGGAGGAAATCTCATAAATGAACCCCACACTTAACCCTGCAGGAAAGATACAAGAACAACATTAAGGTTGCTCAGTGGGTCCTGTACTGTGGCTAAAGAACTCTAGATGAAATGAGCAGGTTAAAGCAGTTTGGGATTAAAAAAAAAATCTTGCCTGTCTTTTGATTGCATGGAACTATATTTGAATTTTATCTGGTGGCTGTGATTCTCTTTGATCAGGTTGACTGCTTGAAGGGATTTGGAGCAGAATAGATAATCCCAACTTTGAGCATAAATCACAGGCTTCTGGCTGCCTTGCACATTTTTAAGATAATGCATGATTGGGGCCGACAGGGAAAATACCACCGTCTTATCTCAGTGCGACAGCAGCCTGGGGGCAGGATCTGGAGTCCAGAGGGAGAAGGGCTGGGGGCCATGACAGCAGTGGGTTTTTTGTTTGCTCTTTAAATTGTTGTTATTTATTAATTTGTTTCTTTTTAGAAGAAACGGTGAAACTGAACTAGAATTTTCTGGACCACCACTGCTGAAAATGTAGCACTTTGTAATTTGACAGTGGCAAAGCGTCAAAATTAACAAGCAAACGCCGATCTGACTGCCAACCCCTTTCTGATTACGTTTGCTCCCAGGAAGTAGGCTACAATTTCTGGGAACACCATCCCCTTTCTGCTGTATGGAAGGCAAAAGAAACTTTGATTCCCATGATATCACATGGGAGTTTGGTCCCGACTTGTTAAGGAAAGTCTTGTCTTTAGAGACGCATGCACCTTAGTCCAAACAAGATCATCGGTTGGTCACTGGAAGCATCCAAGGAAAATATTTACCATATTAAAATGCATTGGACTTGTAGCAGCCACTTTCTTCCTAAGCTACTTTTTCTCCTTGCTCCATGTTGCTGGAATCCTCTCCAGTCTCAGTCACAATGATGAGTGGTGAGTGCCAGGGGACGTACAGGTGGTCAGATGCTGAGGCATCCTGTCGAAGACTCAGGCTTTCAGGACTGAGAGAATATGCGGCTCTCAGAGAATGCCCGGCACGGGTCTTGGCAGTGATAGAATTCAGGCTGGTGTGTAGTCTACAGAAAGAAAGTAGGCAGCCTCTGTTTCTCAATGACTCAGTCTACCCTTCCAAAGAAGAATGGATAACATGCCAAAGGTTAAAATTAGGTCAGTGGGGTGTTTTTTTTGTTTTGTTTTTGTTTTGTAGTTTGTTATTTTTCATTTTCTTGAGATGGACATTGAACTACTAAGGGCATTATTTATTCTTGATGTAAATTAAAGTTCATAATAACTTTCAGATAAGTATTACAACTCTTCCCCAGGAGCTGAAGAAAACCAGGGATAGTCTGTGCACTAAGCATGTGCTCATGCACACTGAAATAAGTAGAGAAGTACAGACAGAATCTACAAAGTGCAGGCAGGAAAGACTCCAAATCTCCCCCCATCAGTGTCAGATCACCCTATAAGCAAAGTAATCATGGGCTTACTTTTGATTTCTTATTCATCGATAGTGAGAAATTTTATACTCTTCTTACCACATCAAAGATTCTGCTTCTAGGTCTGGCTGGTATTTGTCTCCCTCCCAATACCACAGAGCCTTCCTACAGATTCAAATCCTGTTTTCAAATGTACAGTCGCTGACAGGGATGGAGTCCCCAAGTAAGCGAAGCAAACACCAGCTTACTTGTGCTTATTTATTAACATGTAGAGCACTCTTTCACATGCCTTCCACCCTATGAAGTATTCACTGCAGATTAGTAAGTAAGCATGAGTAAGCCCATTCTTTCCGTACTTCTTAGGCAATTCACCCCTACTCACCAATTTGGGTGTCCAGTGTGCTTATGAACAAACAGCTGAAGAACAGTTTGCCTCTGTCAAGCTCTCCCTCCAGCTAAATTATTCTTTCCTGCTCTTAGTACCCAAATCCTATCATCCCTTAACTCAGAATTCCACTTCTTTCATTGAAGCCTCTTGTCTTCACAGACAGGTAATCTTCTCTCTCCTGGCTACCATGTCCTTGATTATAAACCATTTAAAAGATATTATCTAAACTCTTCCATTTCTTTAAAATCTAGAATCACTATATATGTATGTATCCGAGCTTCTTTCTAAACTATTACTTTTCATACTTTTGTGATCAAACAATACAGAAAACATTCAAAGTATTGTTGAACAGGTAAATAAATGCTTAGAACATTAATGAAGACTCCCAACATGTGACTCCCCGAAGCCTGATCCAATGGAATACTCCAATTAATAGAAATGCTACTTCATCATCTAGAAAACTTGACCATGGTGTTTGTCACCTAATTTGGTGTCAATTTAGGGATTAAGAGTGTAGGGGTAGAGTCTAGGCTGTCAATCTGGAGATAGTCAATGGGCATGGCCTTCTCCTGAGCATTCTGGGAAATCTGGGACTTCCTCCTTGGAGGTGGAAGACACCTCTCTCTGCTACTCTCTGGGGGGACATTGCAGAAGACAAGCCACATGGACACAACCAGACCTCAGAAGCTGGAGAAAGCACAGAAAGACCCCTACCAGCGCTGAGATGTTTCCAATGACATTGGATCCAAAGACTTTCTACCCCTGGGCCTGTGATCTTCTGCATTTGGCATCATTGCATTTTTTTCATGAGTCTGAAGAGGACTTTATAGATTGATATCAGAAATATGGATTTATGGACTTGGTCTGGACTGGCCTGGGATGTTTTCTCAATGTTTCCCTTGTATATAAATCTCTTTCTTATACGCATGTGTGTCCATGGATTTGTTTCTCTAGTCTACCCAGACTACTACAACCACCTATGGAAGAATGCTGACATAGGAGCAGGGGAATTCAGTGGCAGGCCTGACCTGATACTGGATGACTTCAGAAAATGATTTGACCTCTGAATTCCTTCCACGATGTTTTCAGTAAGATATAATAGACAGGCATAAAGTTCTTTAATTTAAGGTCCCTGGTTAGTGCTTGGTTGCTAACCTAAATGTTGGCAGATTGAACCAACGAAGAGGCAATGTAGGAGAGAGACATGGTGATCTTCTTCTATAAGGACTAGATCAAAGAAAACCTTTTGGACAGTTTTACTCTCTCACAAGGGGTTGCTATGACTCGAAGAAGAGTTTTCAATAGCACCCAATAACAACAAAGATCCTGTGATTCAAACTTAGCCAAGGAGGTGGCTCAGTGGAATGTCTGGTGAGTCAACACTAGGATAGACCCACCAATCAGCCCTGTCTTTACTGACCAGTAGAGAATTTGTGAGTAAGACATGCAAGAGTGAGAAACTCAAAAAACAAAGTAAATATCCTTACTCATATTGACCCTAGGGGCAGAGTAAACTTGCTCATTTGGGTTTCCTATGGTATAAATCTTGGCAGGAAAAAATATTCTGATCTTTCCCATGCTGAGTGATTGGCAGGGTCAAATTGCTGACCTCACAGTTGGCAGCCCAGTGAATAACCACCACCTCACCAGAGTTCCTTTTAGAGTGTGGAGACCATGGATATCTGACCCAAAGCAGTGGCTTCTACGAAGATGGTCGTAAAGTGTGAAAGAGTAAGCAATAATGAACTTGACACTAGTGACAATAGCTAACTTCCTTACGTTGACACTGACACACACATTACCTCACACATCCAGATTTTTCCCCCCTAAGAAGGTAATGGGACCTTCTGGGTGGTACAAATGGTTAAGCAGCTAACTATTGCCTGAGTTGGTGGTTCAAACTCATCCATAGGCTCCTTGAAAGATTGGTTTTCAAACTGCATTGAAGACCCCATGGAATAGTTCCACTTTGCCTACATGAGGTATCGTGAGTTGGAGTGGACTCCAGAGCAAATAATAATAATGAGGTGATAAATAGTAATTACAAAATATTTTGCATTTGGCATAGTTTTCACTTATTTTCTATCTAGTTAGTGTCAATACCCTCTGCGAAAGATCATAGTAACACAACTAGCTGAATAAGCTGAGCTTATTGCTTATTTCAATGAGTGGCTATACCAGGGTGTAACTCTGTTAGAAGATAGAAGGGTGGTCTTCAATGACTTGGACTTGGGTTAGGTGATTTGGACAAGTATCCAAGCAAGAGGCCTTGCTCTGGATTACATGATGTTAGGAAGCAGAAGTAATGTGAGATTGAGTACCTTAACCCATCTTAGGCAGACGGAGTGAAGGAGAGACCTAGGCTAGAACAATAATTGTGAAAACAGCAGTCACTTTTTTACCATGGAAATGGGAATATTCCTAAATTTTTATGGTTTTCAAGGTGACTTAGGCAAGATCATGAAATTATCTTGATCTTATGTTAGTCACTGAAAGCTGTTGGTGGTTGGTGTTTTGTGAAAATATTTACATTCAACAAGAGAACAGACCCTGATCACCTCCAAGGATAAGAAAATCTGGTCAGTTCCCAGATATGAGGGACTGCATGTGTTAGACAGGGTTCTCTAGAGAAACAAAACCAGGACACTTCTCATTTTATATATGTATAAATACACACACACACTCACAAGTGGTGAAGCAGGTCTCGAAGGAACCTCAAGCCTAGTGACACAGTCCACGAGTTGGGTGTCCCACAGGTAGTGTAGCTTGCAAGTAGAGGCATAAACCTAGCTAAGGCAGCCACACACTGGTCTGATCACCAGAGAGCAAGAGAGAGTTTTATATAAAGGGTAATTATATATTAAGAAAGCATCCCAACCCAGTCCAGTCCAAGCATGTAAGTCCAATATTAGCCCATATGTCTAATACCAATATATAGTCCTCTTCAGACTTAGGAAACACATGTAATGATGCTGAGTGCAGGACGATCACAGGCCAGTGGGTAGAAGGTATTTGGATCCAGTGGCATTGTAAGTATCTGAACATTGGCAGAGGTTTCCACATGGCTTCTCCTGCTTCCAGGGTTGTGTCAGGGTAGGTCCATGTGGCTTCTCTAGCTCCCCGGGTGTAGTGCCATGTGTCTTGTCAGTGGACCATCTCGAAGGGAGTCAGCCAAGAGAGAGAAGTGTCTTTTGCCTCCAAGGAGGAAATAATTCAATTCCTAGAATCCTTAGGGGAAGGTCATGCCCACACAGAAGCCTCATTGGCTATGACCTGATTGACAGAGTAGACTCCACCCCTTCACTCTTAATCCTTTTAAGTCCCAAATGGACACGTGATTATATAACTACCATACAACTTTGGTCAGTTTCACAATAAGGGCTCATTTGATACATTTATTTCCTCATCTAAGGCATGATACCAACCTTTAAATTAAGTATATGGGCTAATGGTAATAATTATGACTGGATTTTGTGGCACCACAGTCTTGGTGTACGTAATCATTTTTAGTAAATATTCCCTCCTGTATTCTCCACAGATCTCTGGGTTTTGTTAGACTCATGTTCTCTCCTGGAAGTGAAAACTGCAAGGCAGAGGGAGATGAGATGCCTATTCTGTTATTTATTTGTAGAGGCCTGAGTAATGAATTGGATTAATGAGCAATTAATCCAATAGGAAATTAAGGAGATAAATACAGAAAATAGTTGATGGCCAAGTAGGTTATTTTTGCTCTCTTAATGATTAAACCAAAGGGCAACTCTTTAATGCTTTGTTCCTTTGCCTTCATATTTAATCATAATCTCACAACGAAACAAGACACACAGGCAAAGATACTCTCTGAGTAGTGAACTCATTCTCTCCACTGTGTGCACACACCCTATTTTTATTTTTGGACTCTCTGGATGGGGCAAGCATTTAACCTACTCAGCTAACATGATTTTACATGGTTAGCAACAAAATGTTGGAAGTTAGAGTTCACTTAGAGCCCCTTCTGAAAAAACAAACAAACACAACTGTGGAAACCCCTATAGAGCAGAGTTCTACCCTCACTCTCATGTCATCTCAGAGTCCCATGCCCCCACACTAAGCTCCCGCTTTCTCTCTGAACTCCATTAAGCCCTCACTAAGCCTCAAGGTTTCTCTGACTTTTCATCACCTCCTCAAGGGCCCAGGTGATCATTATGAGTCAGAACTGAATAGATGACAACCGATGTTTGCTTGTTTTTTTCTCAGATGATAGCCTCACACTGACAGATCCACTGTGCTCGGTGCTTTGTATTTCTTAAACCTTAAAAGGAAATCCATTTCAATTTGTGACTCTAGGGTCACAATAATTTATTCATTCGAGAGAAAAATGTCATGTCTCAATCAGCTGCAAGCCCTGATAAACTGTCTGTTTGAGATGTATGTCCCCTTCCTGGCTGTCCCTAGGTCGTCCCAACGCAATGACATCCTCCCATATTACGCATTCTTTCCACCACTGTGTGATCATTTCCACAGACTCCACCTGTCCAGGGACTTCACCCCCTGGTGTTTCTAAGGAAGCTTGAAATTAACATAGCTTTTCTAATTACTTGATCCTGTCAGAGTAAACCATCCATCTTGTGTTTCCAGAAATGCACCAACATCTTCATCATCTAACTCCCCCAAGTCTTCTCTCTTCATTAATTCCATTAAATGACTTAGTTATTCTTCAGTTTAAAGAGAGACATGTCCAATTTCGGGTGCAGACAAATGAAATGTGCGATCAGCCTCCTCCCTTCACTCTCATGTATTACTGGATAGTTGCTAGCAAACAGGCTCAGTACACTTGGGAGCGAAAGACAATTCCCTTGCATCTTATGAGGCAGCGGTAAGAGTGATCTCTCCCAGCTGGTGGTCCAATGTGGGTTCTTGGGCCAAAGGCTCTGCCCTGGGTTTTCCAGAGAGACACAGTAGGATTTGCAGAAAATGCTCTGAAGCTGGAATCAGGAGACTCGAATCCATTTTTAAGTGTGTGACTTTAGTTGTGTCAATTGATGCTTCTCCTAGGTTGCCTTTGGCTGCCAGTAATGAGAGAGATTGATGCAGCAGAATATAAGATGCTATGATTTCTCATCAATACAACTACAAGCCATTTGCGAAGGGAAGCCTCTGGCGTGCCGCCTCCAGTTGCCAGACCTTCTCTGCTCTTCCCTCGATGCTGGCTGCAGTGTCCATGAATCCCATTTAGAGCCAACAACATCCAAAGGCAGTAGAGTGACCAAGTGACCGTCTCTTCACTGACAACAAAAGGGACTCACCGTTTGTTTGATTTTTCCTCCAGGGACTCTTCTGCATGATCCATTGGCCCAGTACTGGAATATCCAGCAAGCAAGGTAAACATAGGCTTGCTTGTGCTTACTTACGATCTGTAATAAATAGCTTCATATATTTTCACCAAATTCAGAGACTTTGCTTCTAGGTACGACTGGCACATGTCTCTTTCTCATCCCTGCAGCACCCTCAGACAGAACCAAAGCTTGGTTCCAAGGTTACAATCCCTGACAGGGACAGGGGGACCAGTAAGTGAGGTAAGCACAGCCTTACTTGTGCTTACTTACTAATTTCAGTTAACAGTTTCACAAATTTTTTTCACCACATCAAAGTTAAAAAAAAGTAAAGCCACGACTAAAATGGTTCACTTCCAATTAGTAAGTAAGCATAAAAATAACCATGTGCTCACCTTTCTGAGGGTGTGTCAGCCCTGCAACAGAGCCAAGGCTAACACTCCTTAACCCAGGGATTGATGAGAGGAATGGATTTGCCACGATCAGCTTAGTCCAGTGAGTAGCAACAAGGGCTGGGTATTAGAATCACCTGGGGAATATTTAACTATCACAAATCCATGACCATACAATTCTGTATCCAATCAATTTAACCTTTGGCGATGGAAACTGGCATCTGTATTATTGTTATTTTTAATTCTCACGGCAGTGCTGACAACCATTGGCTAACCACAAAAACACCTCTGAAATGGGAGCTCATCTTAGCTCTATGCACTCCCAAGGTTGATGTGACTTAGTCTAAAATTTTAATTTGATATACATCTGTTTCTGTATGTGTTTGAGCAATTGAGAATGAACAATTGTTCTGACTGTTCTTTTGCACCTAGTGGTTGTCTTAATTCCTAGAGATGCTGTAAAAAAAGGACTACAAAATCAAACAAACAAAGAAACCAAACTCTAGCTTATGTTGATTCATAATGGCCCTAGAAGACAGGTTGAACTGCCTCCATCAGTTTTGAATACCATAACAGTTTACAGGAGTAGAAAGCCCCATCATTCTCCTTTGGACTGCTGACCCTGTGGATCACAGCTCACCTTACAAGCATTATGCCACTTTAAAATAACAGAAATTTGTTCTCTCAGCATCTAAAACCAGGTGCCAAAAAGCACACTGTCTCTGAAGTGTCGTGCCTCTTCCAGAATCTGGTAGCCTCACGTTGGCAACATGACTCCAACCTCTGCCTCTATTTTCCCATGGCCCTCTCTCCTGTTTCCATTTCTTGCTTCTCTTTTGATAATGGCACCAGCCATATTGGCTTAGGGCCCACACTACTCATTATGACCTCATACTAACTTAACTAAATGCATTTACAAAGACACCATTTCCAAATATGGTCATATTCGTAGGTATCAGGGACTTGGATTTGAACATATAATGTTAGGGACACACATAAATTTAGTCAGTAAGTACTCAGTATTATCTGGGTCAGAGTTACAGTCCCTTGTCATCGAGCAAAGTAAGGCATAAAAGGAGACTACATTTGCATAGATCAAAATAAGGAGAACCAACAACATATAGAATATTTCTTCCATCCACAAGCATTTCTAATTACTATTTGGCAGCTTTAAGCGGAACACTCAGACCAGAGGTTTTCAAACATTAGCATCAGAACCACCTGAAGTGTTTGCTAAAACACAGATCTCTGGGCTCTACCTGCCCGATTTGCATTTGTTACAAGTTCACAGGTAATGAAGATGCTGCGAGTTTGGGAGCCATATTTTGTGGATGTTATAGGTGATTGATGTCATGGTCATTGATGCACTGGCCTGCTAATAGCAAAGCCAGCAGTTCAGCTACCCCACTGATCTGTGGGGGCAAAGGGAGGCTGTCTACTTCTGTAAAGATGAAAGACTTAGATGTCCAAAAGGGCATTTCTATCCCTGGTCGTGTAATGGTCATGCGTTGGGCTGCAATCTACAAGGTCAGCAGTGTCTTCCTCTTTTTTGCTGATCCGCGACTTTCCCAATCATGAAGTGCTTTTCCAGGGCCTGGGTAGGCATGCGCCCTTGTTCAGCACCACCTCAGCCCCAGTGAAGCTAAGCACTGAGGCCCAGTGTAGCAATTTGCACTTAAAAAGGTTTCCATGTGGGTTTGATACTACATGGTATCTAAACTTTGAGAACCCCACTAATCATTCCTGGCTGAACATAATAATTGTGAAGCTTTAAAAATAATAATTATTATGCCTGGGCCTCATTCCCAGAGGTACCTTAAAACACCAACAATAATAATAATATACCCTCAAACATACTGTCCAATTAGTGGCTATTTATTGGTATGCAGGGAGATGGGGAGACCTACTGGGCTAAAACTGTGCTTTTCAAACTTTAATATATATACTAATGATCAGAAATCTTATTAAAATGCGGATGCTGGTTGAAACTAGAGATTCTGCATATCCTACTAGTTCCCTGATAATGTGGCAATGATGTTAATGCTATTGGCCTTCCTAATTTTAAAAGCAAGTACATACCTAGATAACTAAAAGACAATCCCATTCTCTCCCTTTAGCACACATATAATGAAGGGCATAGCTCTACTCCAGAGATTCCTGGGAAGTAGAATGCAGTCTCTCAAGGAGTGTTGGCTTCATGTGAGCCACATTGACTGGGAATGGAACCTGGGTCTCTAGCCTGGAGGGTTTGAATTCTCCGACGGAACCAACATTGCTCCCACGAGCCACATATTGCATGTACAGTTCAGACTCCTTCCATAGAGAGAATGATACTGATGTCATGTCAGTGGGAAAGTGAAGTTCAGGATGTCGTGAGGAATTTGTGTTCTGCATATTTATGGGTCACTCCTAAGGTGGGGTTCCTGATTTACTCAACACAATGATGACACAGAAAGTGCAGAATGATTGCAGCACTTTGGGTGTGTGGCAATTTGTCGTTACCATCACATTCAACCACAATTTCTGAGCGTGTATGCAATTTGACTGAAAAGCTTCAAGGGTCATTTATACCTCAGTTGGTTGGTTGGAGTTCACATTACCAGGAAAGACTAGCTTAGGATGAATCCCAGGTGAGGGGGAATTTTGCCTTGCTCTTAGAGTGCAGTCTCAATGCTCTCTGATGACTTGCTCATTTCTAGAGACACTAGAATGAAATGTTCCAGAATTGTAAGCCTTAATCTGTGGTCACTGATCAGCCATTAGCATTACCTGGGAGCTTGTCCAGGTCTATGCTTGGAATAATATTTCTCCACCCACTGTAGTAGTAGTCACTGGTGGTATATGAGATAGGGTAGAAATATGATACACTGTAGTCAGATTTAAAAATATATCATCTCATTACCATCGACTCTAAACATATAGGGGAATACCCAACCAATCCAATGTCATCAGGAGGGTTTGGACTCAGAGGGACCCTACAAAATGCTAGCTGTGATAAGATTCTAATGACATTCAGGGAAATCCAGTCAATAGAACTATTATTCAGATTTGTACATCAACCACCAAATCTACTGATGAAGTGGAAGAATTCAAGCAATGTCTTTAGTCTGAAATTCAGTAAGCATGTATGTAATCAGGATGCCTTGATCATTATTGGCAACTGGAATGCAAAAGTTAGAAACAAAGAGGAAGGAACAGTAGTTGGGAAATACGGCCATGGTGATAGAAACTAAGCCGGACATTGCATCATAGTATTTTGCAAGACCAATAACGTTTTCATAGAAAATACCATTTTTTCAACAACAAAAGAAGGAGACTATACACGTGGACTTCTCCAGATGGAATAAATACACAGAAATCAAACTGACTATCTGGGAAGAGACAATGGATAAGTTTAATATCACCAGCTAAAAGCAGGCCATGGGTGATGGTGGAATCGACCATTAATTTCTTATATGTAAGTTCAGATTGAAGCTGAAGAAAATTAAAGCAAGTCCACCAGAGCCGAAGTATGACCTTGAGTTGATGCTACTTGAATTTCACGAACATCAGAACAGATGACTAATCCTAAATTTTACTAATACTAATACTAATGACAGAAGACCTGATGAGTTGTGGGATGACATCAAGAACATCATTCATGAAGAAAGACAAAAGGTCATAAAAAGGACAGGAAAGAAAGAAAACTCGATGCCAGGAAAATCTCAAAAACTTGCTTTTACTCAGAGTAGCCAAAGCACATGGGAGAAAAATGAAGCACAAAGGCTGAATGGAGAATTTCAAAGGGCAACTCAAGAGGACAAAAACAAACATAATAATGAACCGTGAAAAACTCTCTTGTTAGAAAACAAAAAAGGAAAAACACTCTCAGCACATTTTAAACTGAAGGGCCTTAAGAAAATATTGAAGGATTCTATGGGTAAAATGTTGAATCATGTATGTAACATCAAAAGAAGTTGGAAAGAATACCGAGTCACTGTACAAAAAGAGCTCTTTGACATTCAGCCATTTCAAGACACATCATATGATACTTATAGAAAAAGTCCAAGTTTAAACATTAGCCAAATACTAGGCTCCAGGAATTCATGGAATTCCAGTTGAAGTGTTTCAACAAGCTGATAAATCTCTGGAAGCACTCACTCCTCTATACCAGGAAATTTGGAAAATAGCTACTTGGCCAACTGACTAGAAGAAATCCATTTCAAAGAAAAGTGTACCCATTCCAAAGAAAGGTGACTCAACAGAATTCTTAAATTATAGAACACACTCATTAATATTACACACAAGTAAAATTTTGCTGAAGATCATTCAAGAACAGTTGCAGCAGTACCTTGACAGGGAACAGCCAGAGGTTCGGGCTGGATTCAGAGGAGGATCTGGAATTAGGAATAGCATTGCTGGTGTCAGATAGACCTTGGATGAAAGCAACGAATATGAGAAATGTGTTTACTTGAATATGCTAACGCATTGAAATGTGTGGACCATAACAAACTACCTTGAGAAGAATAGGAACCCCAGAACAATACATTGTGCTCCTGCAGAACCTACCTGTACACCTATCAAGAGGAAGTCGAATAATAGAACAAGGGAATACAGCAAGCCCAGTAGGGGAATTTCTGGGTCGTATGGTAACTCAATTTCCATTTGTTTGAGAAATCACCAACTCTATTTCCATAGTGGCTGTGCATACCTACGGGTCCACCAGCAGTGGATGAGAGTTCCTACCTCACCACAGCCCCTCCAACACTTGTTGCTTTCTGATTTTTTGAATTGGGCGATCTTTGAGAGTGTTAGGTGGTATCTCATGTTGCTTTGATTTGCATTTCTCTTCTGACTAATGATCGGGAACATTTTCTCATATGTTTATTGGCCATTCGGATTTCAGATTCTGTGAAACTTCTGTTCAGGTCCTTTGTCCGCCTCCTCAGTGGGCACTTAGTTTTTCTCTTATTGTAAGCTTGCAAAGTATTGTAGATTTTAGTAATAAGGCCTTTGTCTGATGTGTCATTGCTAAAGATGTTCTCCCAGTTGGTGGACACTCTTATTACTCTCTTGTGGAATTATTTAGATGTACACAGGCGTCCTATCTTCAGAATATCTCACTTGTCTATTTGTGACTCCTCTGTATTTGTATCCTTCCCTATTTCTGATAGTCTATGTATTCCCTGCGCCAAGGTTCTCAGGTCTGTCCCAATTCCCTCATTAATGGCCCTAATTGTTTGGGGTTTTATCTCAGGGTCTGTGATCTACCTTGAGTTTATTCTTGTGCATGAGGTGAGGTAAGGGTTTTGCTTCATTTTTCTTCAGGT
This sequence comes from Tenrec ecaudatus, assembly GCF_050624435.1. Taxonomy (NCBI): domain Eukaryota; kingdom Metazoa; phylum Chordata; class Mammalia; order Afrosoricida; family Tenrecidae; genus Tenrec; species Tenrec ecaudatus. Next base: position 104,278,714 of record NC_134539.1, on the reverse strand, counting down.
AGAGAACCATTTTTGCAGAACCATTTATTGAAGATGGCATCTGCTTCCCATTTAATATTTTTGGGCCCTTATCAAAAATCAGTTGCCTGTATGTTGATGTTTTTATTTCTGAGTCTTCAGCTCTTACATTTTACTAATTCTGCATTTACTTCCAGTTCCTCGATATAGTATTTTCTGCTGTGAACATATTGCAGCCACAAGATAATAATATTCACTTAATAACAAAAAAAATCATCTCTCGATAACCACAGGATTTGAAATTAAAAAACAAAACAAAACTCTTGAGAGCTTTGGTAAAATGTACCACACCTCTTTTTCGTAGACACTGAAATATATCCCACATCCTTATTTCACCAATTAAAATCATCCTGCTACATTTTGTTCCTCTGATTTCATGTTGCTTGGGCTCCTCCTATTCCATTGGCAGACACTGCCAGAGCTATAAGAAGCATGCCCATATGGCTCCTATATGCTCCAACTAAACGCTATGAAATGCATCCATAGACCACATGAAACACTCCTCACAGCTTCCATATGTCCCCGCACATGGAAGTGGGCACCAGGCATGAACACCAGGCAACATTGGCCGTAGGCAGCATGTTAGCGTAGACTCTTGTCTTCAGAGGTTTCTGCCTTCATTGCTGTTCCCCATTTGTTTTTTTTTATCCTCACTTAAGTGAACCCACACTTAACCAAGCTCTTCCTCATGTTTTGAAATATTTCAGGTCTCAACTTTGAGAAAGAAGTAAGTTATTGCTGTGATGGAAAGGTAACCAAATGTTTCTGATATAATTACTGTGCTAGGCTGGGTTGTCTAGAGAAACAAATCCTGTGACACATATGTATAAGAAGAGCGTCATATCAGAAAGTAATTCTATTTCATTAAGGCAGCCCAGTTCAACTCGTGTACATAAGTCTGCTGCTAGTCCAGAAGTCCCTCTTCAGACTCACATAGCCACATGCCAAGGACACAGAAAGGTAAACCAGGAAGCAGGAAGATTAGAAAACAGATGGGTGCACAGTCACCTGGATCTAAGTGTTGCTGTTCATCTTGCTTTTATACAGAAGGCTTTTGACATCAAAGAGGTGTCGTCAGGCTGTGAATTGACAGTTTGACACCTCCCTTAGCCAGGAGTATTGAGTTGATATAATCCCTCACTACCACACCTATAGCCATGACAGTTAGAAGAAAAGCCCAGGAATAAGAGTGTGTGATTTTGTTGCTGTTGTTATGTGTCTCTGAGTTGATTCTAATTCACAGTGACTCGATGCCCAGGAGAGCAAAGCACGGAGCAGCTCTGGGCCATTTTCACAATCACTGTCATTTGTGAGCCCATGGTTGTAGCCACTGTGTTGATTCACTGTGGGAATTTCTCTCTGGTTATTTCTGGAGACATTCATTGCTCACTAACATGGGGCATCAGTTACTGTTCAGGTGTAAGTCATAAAATCCCTGGCAAAATGCTATTTAAACAACAGGGATGTGTGGGTTTCGCTTTTCATTTTGAAATAGTTTTTATTGTTTTTTCACTTTATATTTTTAAAATACATATTTAGAATATATTTTCCTTTTAAAAATTATTTTATTGGGGGCTTCTACAATTCTTATCACAATCCATGCATACATCCATTGTGTCAAGCACATTTGTACATTTGTTACCATCATCATTCTCAAAACATTTGTTTTCTGCTTGAGCCCTTAATATCAACTCCTCATTTTCCCCCTCCCTCCCCACTCCCCACTCCCTCATGAACCCTTCATGATTTATAAATTGTTATTATTTTGTCATGTCTTACACTATCCAATGTCTCCCTTCATCCACTTTTCTGTTGTCCATCCCCTAAGGAGGATGTTATATGTAGATCCTTGTAATCAGTTCACCCTTTCTACCCCACCCTCCCTCCACCCCCCAGGTATCACCACTCTCACCACTGGTCCTGAAAGGATCATCCACCCTGGATTCCCTGTGTTTCCAGTTCCTATCTGTACCAGTGTACATCCTCTGGTCTAGCCAGATTTGTAAGGTAGAATTTGGATGTGTGTTTTTATATAACTTATTTGGAGTGTTGCCTAGGGGCTCACTAATGTGCAGCCCAGGTTGACTTCCCTGTGATTCTCCCGATCCTTTTATGGTCACCAGCTAACGGGGAAGCTCCAAGGCTGGAGGCCTCATCCAGAACTTTCAAAGTGGGAAGGAAGGAGAGGCCTTCTTTTTGTGTAAGCCTCTGTGTAATCAAGGAAGAGCACGTTTCCTAGAACCTGAACACCCCAACAAACTAAATCTAAGTTCCAGCCGCACAGGAGATTGGGAGGAAGATATAATGGGAGGTAGATTATGCTGGCAACAAACCGTTATCAGACCATTTTTCTCTTCCAGATGAAAAATAAATAAATAAAAGGAAGATTTTTCATTCTCTGTAGAAGAATTTGTTTCTAGTTTTTCATAACATGGCACCCTAAATCCTAATGGTTAAAAACACTGACAATTATTTTATTATCTTTCTGATTTCTATGGGTCAATAATACAAGCCTGTTTCAGGAAGCTGGTGTGGGTGTCAAGTCCCCTGTAGAGAGACTGTCAGACGTGCCTGCAGCTGCAAGGGCCCAGGACTAAAGGAGCTTGCTCAGAGTTAATGTTCCACACATGTATAATCTTACTCAGTTTCTCACATTCCAAACCTTTGAGATCTGAAATATGCTTAAGATCATTTTACAGATGAGGACATGGACTCACAAAATAACTCACTCAACGTTAAAAACCAGTTGCCATAAAATGGATTCCAACCAATAGTGACCTCATGATGGAGCAGAGTAGAATTTTGACTCATGGAGTTTTCAGGGCCTGATTTGGGCAGAGATTTCCAGGCCTTTTCCCCAAGGAGTTTGGGGCTGTTTTCCAGCCTCCAGACTTCAGATTAGCAGCTGAGTGTATGGAAACTTTCACCCAAAGGTGAAAAGTGAATTCATAGTAGAAATGCTCAATATAGCACCCATCTCGGTCATTCAAAATTGGCACTAATGTGTATCAGTGTCTTCATAATGCCGACCAACGTGCTACGTGCTTTATCCAATGTCTGTTCGCATGGTCTAGATTTTCCATGAACTCCGTCTTTTCCTTTACTCAGGACACTTGGGTGATGAATTATTCAGTGACAGGCAATGGACAGATGGTTTAGCAGGAAATGAAGGCTCCTTACCCCCAATCTGTACTCTTAGAAAAAGCAACCATAAAAGCCTTAAAATGTACACCCAGACACACATACAAGCTAATATCACATCCCTTTTATTTCCTGATGGCCTACCCGTTGAATTTCTGCATAAGCATGGATAGGTTGGAACCAGCGGCGTGGCTCACATTAGAGGCCCTCGGGAGAGGATCCAGACATTCTGGCTCTCCCTTTGTCTAAAATGCAGAGAAATGGACCCTGGGGGTTCCTGGGGCCCTTTATGGCAACAGAGCTGAAGTCCGTGCTTGAGTTTGTCGGTGTGCGTGACACTGTCTTCTCCATAATGGCTACTTTGGACTATTACAATCAACCTCTAATCCAACCTGCACTCCCCAATGCGATGGGAAAATGTATTTCCTTTTATTTATTTTCATGATGAAATCAGGGTTCCCATTTGACTGTGTGGTATAATTCTCATGCCGCCTGTTGTCCTAGTCTGGCTTCACGTCCTAATGTAGCTTCCCCAGGGACCAGGTATTTTGTTGGAAAGGACTCGTTTCTTCTGTAGGCAGATGGAGAAGGTAATCTCCAGAGGATGTCATGGGGCATTTGTTCATCTGTCACAGAAGAGCAAGATCTTTGTGGAGGCAGTTCTTGGAGAATAAATAAATATATATATATATATATATATATATATATATATATATATATATATATATATATATATATATATATATATATATATATATATATATTTAAGGGAATCATTCAATCATTCCAGGTATCTTCATTTGCTGCGTGGATCTTCTTATTTGGTAATTACATCCCCCAGTTCAAGGAAGAATTTCACACTAAGTTTGTGAAGGAACCTGAATTCCAAAGCTTTCAGAGACATGCTAAATAGATTGTGTAAGATCCTGCAGGCAATTACATTTCATAGAATGTCTTGGGCCAGAAAAAATAGCATAAATCCGGCTGAAGCATTTCAAAATCTTTAGGCAGAACACATTCCAGACCAGGGTCATGGAACAGTAATTCTCTTCAGACAGTGTTCCTCACTAGCTAAATATACTTCCTTCATATGGGGAAAAATAGAATCCCTGGAAGATAGAGCTAGAAAGGTCTTTGAAGATCAACGGATACAGCCGCCTACTTTTCTTTATGATTTGAAGAAGCACCGTGTTTTGTATAAAATGACACGTGAATTAGTTACAAAAAACTCAAGGGCCTTGACTGTTCACTGACTGGGCCTTCAGATCTTTGAGATCACATCACATTAGGCCACAAAAGGAGAATTGGCTTTTTAGTCTTTTGGAGAACAGCTAATCTAACCTCCCAATTTGCCATTAAACAGAGACAAAGAAGTTGAACGTCACTTTTTAAAAAAACATTTTATTAGGGGCTCATACAACTCTTATCACAATCCATACATATACATATATCAATTGTATAAAGCACATCTGTACATTATTTGCCCTAATCATTTTCAAAGCATTTGCTCTCGACTTAAGCCCTTTGCATCAGGTCCTCTTTTTCCCCTCCCTCCACGCTCCCCCTTCCCTCATGATAATTTATAAATTATTATTTTGTCATATCTTGCCCTATCCGGCATCTCCCTTCACCCCCTTTTCTGTTGTCCATCCCCCAGGGAGGAGGTCACATGTAGATCCTTGTAATTTGTTCCCCCTTTCCAACCAATCACCCTCTACTCTCCCAGTATCGCCACTCACACCCCTGGTCCTGAAGGTATCATCCACCCTGGATTCCCTGTGCCTCCAGCTCCCATATGCACCAGTGTACAGCCTCTGTTTTATCCAGACTTGCAAGGTAGAATTCGGATCATGATAGCTAGGGGCCAGGGGGTGGGGGGAAGCATTTAGGAACTGGAGGAAAGCTGTATTCTTCATCGGTGCTATATCACATCCTGACTGACTCATCTCCTCCCCTAGACTCCTCTGTGAGGGGATCTCCAGTGGCCGACAAATGGGCTTTGGGTCTCTACTCTGCACTTCCCCCTTCATTCACTATGGTAAGATTTTTTTTTGATGATGTCTTATCCGTGATCCCTTTGACACCTCATGATCTCACAGGCTGGTGTGCTTCTTCCATGTGGGCTTTGTTGCTTCTGAGCTAGATGGCCACTTGTTCACCTTCAAGCCGTAAGAAGAAGATACCAGTTGTGTTGAGTGTGTCAGAGTAAATTTGTGCTTCCTAGGGCTTTCAGTCACGGACTGCTGGAAAACAGATCATCAGTTTATTTTTCTCAGTCACCTCTGGGTGGAGTCAAACCTCCCATTGAAAATTCATCAGAGTTGTATGAGTCCCTAATAAAATGTAAAAGAAGAAAAGAGAAAAAAATGATTAGGGCAAAGACTGTACAGATGTGCTTTATACAATTGATGTATGTATATGTATGAACTGTGATAAGAATTGTATGAGCCCCAATAAATTGTTAAAAAAAAGAAAATTCATCAAAGAAAACATCCTGGATAATCACAGAACTTTGCTTTGGACATGTCAGGGATCATCGCTAGAGGAGGATATCCTATTTGGTGAAACCAAAGAAGGCCAGGAACACGCTCATTAAGACGGATTAATAAAATAGTCATAGTGATGGGCTTGAACGTGCTGGCAATCATGAAGATGGTGGAGGACTGGTCGATATTTCATTCTATTATCCATAAGATTTCCATACATCAAAGCCAACTTGACAGCAACTCACAAACAATATCAAGTCAGGGCCTTCTACCTCCAGATGCATGCAAATCACAGAATTAGACTACATCCTCCTGAAGATCATCCAGCTTCTCTGATGATTTGCTCGGTGCACAGATTCAATACAAGCCTAAAGCACACCTTTCCTGAGTTTACACCAGGTAGTATCCTCTTGTTCTCTTCGCACAACTGCCTCTTGATCCATGTGCAAGTTCCACTGTAATTCCCATTTTTATGAATGCTATCTGTACTTTGTTATGATCCATACCGTTTTATACCTTTTCATAGTTAATGAAACACAGGTAACCATCTTTCTGGTATTCTATGATTTTCCTTGTTCAAAGTCCTCTTCTAAATCTGGCCTGAATTTCTGGTATCTCCCTGTCAATGTACAGTTGCAACCACTGTTGAATGATCTCCAGCAAGATTCAACTTGCTGTGACATCAGTGATATCATTCTATAATTTGAGCATTCTGTTAGCTCACCTTTTTTTGCAATTGGTACAAATATGGATCTCTTTCTGTCATTTGGTCAGGTATCTGCTTTCCGAATGTCCTGACATAAACCAGTGTGTGCTTCCAGTACATCATCTGCTTGTTGAAACTTTCCTGTTGTTATTCCATCAATTCCTGGGAACTTGCTTTTGGCTATGCCTTCAGTACAGTTTGGAGTGAAGGAGATGGTACTCCACTCTATTATTTATAAAACTGTTTGGCTCCTTCTCAGAAGAGATCATCATGGAGTTCTCTACATCATATCGTGAGAGATCCTGATCCACCCAAGTTGACATAAAACCTATTACACACTGAACACCTTCTCTTCAATCCTTCTTGCCCAAGGTTATATTTCCTTCAGAGTATGGGTCCAGCTACATCTGAAGCATGAAACCAGTCATTACGCCTATGATAAGTCACAGCAGACAATGACAGAGAAGGAGGGAGAATTTATCAGTAGACACATGACTTATTATTTGCTGTTGAGTTGACTCTGATTCATGGAGAACCCATGTACAACAGAATGAGATGTTCTCTGGTCCTTGGTCCTCTTCATGATAGTTCATAGGCTCAAGTTCACTGTTGAAGCCACTGTATATTCTCAGTGCCTTACAACTTAAGTGTGTCATCTTTCAGCATTATGTCAGATAATGTTTATTGTGATATATAGTTTTCATTGGGGAATTTTAAAAAATTGATCACCAGAACTTTCTGCCTAGTCTGTCTTAGTCTGGAAGTTTTGCTAAGATACGTGAATTACAGATGGCCTTCTTGGTATTTAAAATTTTGTAGGTATATGTTCAGCGTCATAATAATTTTTAAGTGACCACAATGTGATGAATTGACAGAACGGAAGAGACATATGCGTAGAACTTAGTTCATTTTCAAAAGCTTAATATAGTGAATGTCCAAATAGAGAAGTAGAACAAACCTTGAATTAAAGCTGGAAACAGAATCCCCACTCTCTGTCACCTGACGGGGTTCTGGAAAGGAATTCAGCCAAACATTCTTTATGCTTCGATTTTTAGAGATTGAGGATCAAGCATAGAAGTTCGCGTGCTTTTCATTCTCCAGTCTTGAATCCAGAGCATTTGGAGCTTGCAGTGATGATTCAAGATGCACAATACCGTAACATATTGCTGCAGACTACATGCTACTATTGTTAGTTGCCATGGAGTTCGACGGGGCTTGCCCACTTTCTTGATAGACAGTTCTTTCTCATGAGTGTCCTGGTTTTGTTTCTCTAGAAAACCTAGCCTGACACAATGAGTGTTGCTATATTTGCCTTCCAATCTAGGGGCTCATCTAGCACCACATCAATATTTTCATTGATTAATTTTCAGAAGTACTGGTAGGTAGTTAGGCTCTGCCCATCCCCCTTGTCTGTCTTGGTCTAGAAGCTACCCTGAAACTTTTCCACCATGAGTGACTCGGTTTGTATTTGAGTTATCAGTGGTATGTATAGCTTTCAGCATCACAGCAACACACAAACGACCATAGTAGGACAAACTGATAGATGATTGGTGGATGGATGACATAGAGACTATCAATAGAATATTGTTCTCTTCCTGTTTCCCCACCACCACCACCAAAAAAAAGATTAAAAAGGCACCTGCTGGAGATGAACTCTGAGAAACAGATGTTCTAAGGCTCTCAGGTGTATGCTACTAGCAACAGAGTTGAGTCAGATTTGATTAAGTGAACTAATTAGCAAATTTATTTTCATTACTGACACAGTAATTCAGTTCTAGCCTGCAGAAGAGGAAAAATATGTTTCAAGCTTGAGGACAATTGTGGATATTCCAGTTCGCCACAGATGAAGATTCATAGTTAATTGGGATTCTTTATGGTCCTCTGGTGGGAAATAAATCTAAACAAGAAAAAAAATGTGCGTAATAGCAGCTATTTTTAGAAGGAGTTAATTGTCCTGTGAATTGTGTATCCTACATAAAAATGATTGTGCATTCTACATGGCAATGATTATTTTATAAGAAAATAAAGCCAAAGAGAAAATAATAGTTAAGTAACCCATTTACCAAATGCTCAATGCAGAAAAAAAGCATTTTCAGATGATTTCCAGTGTTCTCATTAGTTAAGTGAGACATTGTTAAAATACTTACATTTTCTCTAACTCTAAGGCTGTTTTTTTTGGGATGCACATTGATAGACTATATTGCCTTAAGTCAAATGAGCAGCCGAATGCTAATGCAAAACTGTGATCAGAAGTTGACCATCCTAGTGTCCTGGGAAGGATCCCTGGTAGCATAATGGGTTACAAATTGGACTGCTAACCACAAGGCCAGCAGTTCGAACCCATCTGCTCCTCCCGGGGTTCCTGTGAGTTGAAATCAACTTGTTGGCAGAGATTTGGGTTTGGTTGGGTAGTGCTGTGGGATCGTCTAGCTGTGAATGGTCATGAAGATGGAGTAACACTGGACAGTATTTCACTCTGTTGTTGATAATGTTGCTATAGACTGGAGCTGACTCAGTAGCAACTGACAGCAACGAGAATCCTGGTATTATCTCTTTGCTATATCTTTTCTCCATACCCGCCTCCCCAGGGGAACTGGAAGATGTATTGTTTCCAATTCCCTTCCATGAAATGTGTAGTCTTCTTGTTGGACAATCTTGAAAATTCCAAGCTAGGAATATAGTTGTGTTAGTTAAACTGATGTACACAATAGGCAAGGACTTGAAACTTTTCATTTCTAATTTTCATTGATTGTATGCTTCTGAACTCTCTTTTAATAATAAATTATTCTCCGTGTCTTTTCTATTCCTTCTTGTGTTTTTGAATCAAGAACATTGAACTTTTGGGCTCATAGGACTTCACACAGCCGACACGTGTCACGCACAAGTGCCACCTTTTGGTCAGTGGATGCTCTCATGTCACTGAGACACTGACTATGCTTTTCAGCAAAGCTTCCAGATTATGATACACTCAAAAGAAAGGCTTGGTGATCTACTTCCAAATATCTGCCAATAAAAATTCCACAGGTCACAAAAATTGAATTTATAACAGACCTTGAGAATGGCACAAGGTCTAAATAAAGACATTTCAGACAAAGAAAAATAAAGGAATGTGTAAAAACAAGATCAATGTAACACAAACATTAATGGGAATTCTTTGGGCAGGAATCAACAATCATAACAACAGACAGCAACCTAAAAGAAGCAGACCATTATCGAGAAATCATCCCAGTTAAGGAATACACAAAGTAAAATGAAACCACAAGGTTCAAAATAGGGAACCAGAGGTAACATTTTCAAATGAAGACAACAATAAAGGGATAATAGGAAATAGAAGAAGACGAAAAAAAACAACCTCACTGGCATCGTCGCTGCAGACTCCCAGTGCTTGTCCAGGACAGGGTAGCACTCCCTCTTCGAGCTTCCAAGAATATAACTAGTTACTGGAGTAGAAAGCCTGTCTCTCTCCAGAGGAGCTACCGGTGGTTTCAAATGGCCAACCTTTCGAATGCTAGCCCAACGCACAACCACTATGCCACCCCCAGGGCACCACAGGAAATGGAGTAGATAGTAAAGAGCCAAATGGAGAGGAAGTGGTGTAGTTCACCAAAGACAATGTGGAAAGAAAATAATAAAAAGTAAACCTCAAAGGAATGACAAAATGCCAGCAGAATAAAAAGCAGCAATGCAATATGAATGTAATAAACAGTAAGATTCAACAAAGTACAGAAAAAACGAATAAGAAAATCACTCACAGCAGAAACGAGGATGGATGGTAAGACATGATCTAACCTCTGCACTTTGGGCATGTTTCAGGAGAGGGAAGTCCCTGGGAAAGGGGTGTTGGTAAAGGTGATGGGCAGCAGAAAGGGAGGAAGGCCTCCACGAGACGGCTTGGCACAGCGACCGCAGAGGTAGACTCAGATCTGAAAGGAATCATGAGGATGGCACTGGACGGTCCAGAATACCTAGGATCCCCCAGCAGCAGCAACAGAAGGGACTGGAGGTTTGAGGCCACCAAGAGCATCACCGAAGAAAGGCCCATTCCTCTGCTTCTTAAAGGCATTATGCTAAACTGTTGGGGGTCACTAACTAGAGGGAGATGAGAAATCATGGAGAGGGTGATGGGTATACTGCTGGAAGGGTTTGATTCGTAGTTCAAACGACTGAATACAGAGCTGATGGTCTGAAATGTAAACCCCCTTGACTTATACTACAAATGCATTTTACAAGTTCAAAAAAAAGCTTATGGAGCATAGATCTACTCGGACACATATGAGGTTGTCATGAGTCAGAGTTTACTCAGAATCAGCTGTTTAGTGTATAGCACTCGCTGCATAAAAAACAAACTTACCAGCGGTAATGCTCCCTTTAAAAAGTGGCCTTTTCTTTTGTTTGTTTGTTTTTTTTTTCAATTTACTTAGTCCTTTGGCTCTATGTCACCAGCATTCTCCAATTAAGTTACGGTTTTAAAATCACTTCAAGCAGTTTCCCACTGGATGGTTGTAACAACTACTGTATATATTATGAGGATCATTTAGCTCATTTTATTTATATTTAGGCATTTATTTTAAAATTTATTTGTTGTGTAATTATGTAATATATAAATATGTTCTTAAAGAAATCTCCAAAATGAGGTGTGGTAGTTACATAATCTGGTGTCAATTTGGGACTTGAGAGGATTAAGAGTGAAGGGTGGAGTCTAGTCTGTCAATCGGATCAGAGCCAACAAGGCCTCTGTGTGGGCGTGGCCTTCTCCTGAGAATTCTGGAAAATCCTGTATTTCCTGCTTGGAGGCAGGAGACAGACTCTCTGCTCACTTACTCTCTTGGAGACAACGCTCCACTGATAAGGCTGACTTCCGGCGAGACATCGCTGAGGAGAAGCCACATGGACCTACCCTGATGCAGCCCTGGGTACTGGTGAAGCCATGTAGATACCCCTGCCAGCGCTGACAGGCTTATAACACCACTGGATCCAAAGACTTTCTACCAGTGTCCTGTGATCATCCTTCATTCAGCATCATTGTGTTTCATGAGTCTGAGGACTTTATAGATTGGTATTGAACATGTGGGCTAATATCAGACTTGCGGGCTTGGACTGGACTGGTTTGGGATGCTTTATTAATATACAATTACCATGTAGATTAAACTCTGTCTTATACACATGATTTTCTATGAATCTGTTTCTCTAGTCTACCCAGACTAACACATGAGGCATATTAAAAAAAGCTTTTTCTTCTTTGTCCAGTCTCACAGATAACCATTAAAAAACAAACAAACCCCAAAACTGGTAAGGAATGTCTTTCCACTATTTTTATTTACATTAAAAATGTCCTGCTTTGAGGTTGTACACTGGTGCATATGGGAGCTGGAGGCACAGGGAATCCAGGGTGGACGATACCTTCAGGATCAGGGGTGTGAGGGGCGATACTGGGAGAGTAGAGGGTGAGTGGGTTGGAAAGGGGGAATTGATTACAAGGATCCACATGTATCCTCCTCCCTGGGAGACGGACGGCAGAGAAGGGGGTGAAGGGAGACACCGGATAGGGCAAGATATGACAAAATAACAATCTATAAATTATCAAGGGTTCATGAGAGAGGGAGGGGCCGGGAGGGAGGGGGGAAAATAGAGGACCTGATGCAAAGGGCTTAAGTGGAGAGCAAATGCTTTGAAAATGATTAGGGCAAAGAATGTACAGATGTGCTTTATACAATTGATATATATATATATATATATATATATATATATATATATATGTGATAAGAGTTGTATGAGCCCCTAATAAAATAAAAAAATGTTCTGCTTTAATGATAAACCAGAGAACACTACAAATCTTAGCTATATTTTACTCTTTTTGTTCACTTAAAAACATTTCTTTGAGATTCCATCATGGTATTACACAGAGGTAGTCTGTGCGGTCCAACCTGGACGGCTGGATCTGGAGAAGACATGGCGGGAGTCGGGGCAGGGCAGGGCTAACAGAACAAAAAGGGAAAGAGGATACAACAAATGATGACAGTCATTCTTCCAGGAAAATATTAGACGAGAACCATTCTGGCTTTCTTTTTCTTTTTTATTTCTTCTCCTTTCCATTTTCTTTCCCCTCATCCTTTGCCTTTCTTGATATCTTTTGTTGTGGTGAAGGAGATGAAGCTAGATCCTATGTCCGGGCTGACATGCAGGCACAGACAGAACGTGTGGGATCAGGAACTGGGCACCAAGGGAACTCATGGAGATGCACCTCCCCTGGAAATCAACACATTTGGAATCGTGATAGGTTTTGGTAGTCAATTACACTTGCTCCCTGAGGGATAAGGGGCTCATTTGATGTTTGAATTAGAACAATACCCCATATGAGCTCCTCTCTCCATGTCAAATCTAGCAAGTGTTCTTTGATTTCTTAATGTCTGCTTGAGGAAGAAGGCTGGAAGCCTCTTGTCACTATGCTGGTTGAAGCTTTGATATTAATGAATACATTGAGATCTGACTACCATTAACAATGAATGAACCATAACATCAAAACAGGCATAACCTTAGGACATAACCGAGTTTCAGCTAACCTCAGCCTGAACGTGCCAGGCAGTGTTCCAAGACATGATGCTTCTCTGCAATAAAGTCAGGAATGTGGGCAGTGGCAATGTCTTGGTAATCATGTTGGGCTCCCAAAGAGCAGATAGTCCAGGACAATAACTCGGTTAGCCACAAATTCTGTCGCCATCTTTTAGATGGTTAAACTAGCTCATGTGAGCTGACAACTCTATCTCTCCTCTCCTAATTTAACAGTAACATAGATTCCAAAGGATTGTCCTAGCCCTCATACTGTGCAGGCAGAAGCAGGGGTTATTTTGTTGTTCTTCACCTGGTAAACACGCATGAACTGTGTGTTAGGCTCTCATACTTAGGGGAAGACAGGATGAGGGAGAAGATACCCTGAGTGTGTTGATGCCACTTGACAGTGGTGCCACGTGTAACAGAATAAACCCGGCTGGTTCTGCACCATCTTCACAATTACTGGTATTGTCAAGTTCATTGTGTGGCCCCTATGTGCTGCGAGTGTCTTCCAAACAAGCAGTCTCATCTCCCAATACTGTTTTGGAAAATACTCTGTTATGATCCCTGAGTTTTTCAGCAGTCAATCACCAGGCATGTTTTTCTAGTCGGTCTTAGTCTGGAAGTTCCGCTGAAACTTAACCACCATGGGTGACTCTTGGAATTTTAAATACTGGTGATATATCTTCCAGCATCACAGCAACACATAAGCCACTACAGCACAACCAAATGACAGCTAGAAGGAGAGTACTAGAGTTAGTATGAAATTCTAGTCTTCACATCTTTGGCTTAGAATTTATCCAGGTGAGTAGGGTCAAGTGCTAAGCCAATTTTGCCTAGAATGTGATGTTTCCGGAAAGTTAGACTGGTAGCAGAGCAGGTGCCAGAACTGGGAGGGGCAGACTGATAGAGAGCAGAGCTGACAGCTGGACAGTTTTTCCCTTACACCACTAAAATTCCATCATCAGTGAACAAGGTCTCCGAAGTGGGGTCTAGGCATCATTAAGGAGAAATCCTCAGGGATTGGGAAGCCCCTTCACTGAAAATAAGGCCCAGAAAGGAAAGGGAAAAAAGGAGAAATAATCACTACCGTACGCTCCAGAACTAAATTTTAAGCCTGATGGTTTTGGCTTGTGTCCCTGTTAATAGCAAGTGGGTGGCTGGTTTTCCTGACAGTGGAAATTTGGCCTCATCCTCAATGATTGAACATATTGCATAATAAGCAGCCTTTCCCTTACTGCTAAGTGGTTTCAAGTACTAAAATATTAAAGAAATATTGTTGGCTTTCTTACCCACTGATGGATCTTAAACTTTCAACCATGATGCATGAAAATGCCAGGTGTTAAATCTTAACTAAATTGTGCTATTTTTAGTTTTCTGTACTTCTATATCTTCTCTTTGTATTCCATGTGTCTCTTGGCTGTTCAAGAATGATCCTTTATAAGAAACCTTTTGTGCTGAAAGAGCCCAACTCAGTGTAGATTAAACAACCTGCACACAAGATCCTGACCTTTGTGCATCTTCATTGATTCAAATAAAATATTGAAGCTCTAAAGCCACACTGGGGCTGTTAGGTCCAAACCACACCTCTTACCTAAAAATGTACGTTGACCCATGTTGACTGTATAAATGAGAGTGTGAGCATACGCATTTTTCATTGTGCATTCAAAGCTGTGCAAAGCGGAGGGTGATTTCCTCGGAGTAAACATTGTAAGCTGTAATCTTTATATGTTAATGAAATGAAAAAAAAAGAACAATTCATTCATGAAAATAGCCTGGACACTTATATTAATTCTCAACAAAGCAAATGTTCCCAGAAAAAGAATTCATCCAGATGTCTGAGTCTGCTGTTTCTAACAGTGCTTGGATTCATCAGGCTCGACAGCCAAGAAGTCCTATTGATCTTAGATTTGTGTGCTCCTGTTGCTATGCGAGTCACGAAAAGCCTCCTCTCTTATTACTGACCCATGGATTTGGAAATTGCCAGCCTGTACAACTGCGGTTTTCAACCTGTGGGTCGCGACTCCTTTGGGGGTCGAAGGACCCTTTCACAGGGGTTGCCCAATTTATAACAGTAGCAAAATGACAGTTATGAAGTAGCAATGAAAATACTTTTATTTTGAGGGGGACACCACAACATGAGGAACTGCAGTAAAGGGTCATGGCATTAGAAAGGTTGAGAACCACTGCTCTACAGGCTCATGAGCCATTTCCTTTACATCAGTCAATCGCTCTATTTCTCAACCTCTCTTTCTTCCTAGCTGGCTAGCCAATGATCTCTCTAGCTACCTAGCTATTTAACTGGTTTCGCTTCGCTAGAGAACCCAGCTTAAGACACCTACAATATATCAAATGTTAATTTTATACCAGGGATAGAGCTATGTTCTTTGTTTGAATTGATACATCATTCCTATAAGGGATCTCTTGAAGAAGTAGATAAGAAATCAAAGTTTAGGAAAGAACTCAAATGAAAAGTTAAATATGCCCCATATATATTGAAGTCATGCAAAGATGTGCTAGTAAGATTTGTGAAAGTGAATATAATGGTTAGGAGAAAGTACATATGTGGTGAGACCCAAAAAGGGCAAATTACCAAATCTGACTAAAACTTTCTTGTGTAGGCATGAGAGAGCAAGAGCTAGACACTGTCAGGGAATTCCAAGTTTCTGGGCACGAAAGAAAATATCCTTTCATAAAAATAAGAATATTTATATGAGAACAAAATAAAAATCCTGTGCAAAGGGGTGATACAGAAATGTATCAATGGATATAATAGCAGTGAGGTAAATATGAATGTGGATCAAGATGGTAGAAGCACAGTTTCTAGAGTTGCTTCATTTCTACAATGTATGTCAAGTTGTTTGGTGTTTTAAAAGATACTTAATGGTTCAGCAACATGGTAAGGAAATTTGATTATATTTTAGGCTTATACATCAGGGGAAATGACTCAACAAAATTCACTGAGAATGCAAATTCATACACACACACACACACACATACACACACATGAAGAGTGAGGTATTCAACGGTGCTCTGAGAGGAAACCGATATCATATTTTAACCAATAAGAGAAGAGTTTAAACATTGCTTCATGGAAGCTATACTCCTGAGAGTTAACGATCCAATTGTCCCTTCAGCTCACCCAACCAGAGTACCAACTCCACAGGCCGGAAGGAGATGCCATGTCCCCCAGTCTTTCTGAGATGGAAATTCTAGTCTCACCCAGAGAACATTCGAACACTGGGAAGGAGAGAAGTTTGCATAATGCATGAACAAAAAAGCAGCACATGGCTAGAGCTTTTAAAGGGCCTCACAATCCAATGACAGAGAGTCGTTTTGGGTACAGGGGAACTGGTCATTATTAGGACTGTGGACATATATGAGTATGGCTGAAAACCACCAATTCTTTGAAGAGAAAAAAAAAAAGAAAGGTCACCAATCCAAAGAAAAAGTGAGAGTTAGTTAAAAAGACCTTCATCTCCTGTGTTTGGAGGGCAGTCATATTAAGGACTAGTCTCAGGATCTATTTGTAAAACTAGCAGATCATATGAGAAGTTTGAATTCTCAGCCCACATGGAAGCCAGAGCCCTGATAATGGAAGAGTGAGACCCAGAGCGTTCGGGTGGATACACCTGGGTCACTACACTGGAGGACTTTGAACCCTGTCAAAGCAGATCATTTGCTCTTGTTACAGAATAGCATTCCCATTGTGCTTGAGAACCATAAAGGCTCCAGTGAGACAATGCTAAATGCTGAATCTCAGGTCCTGTCAACCAGATTCATAACGACGGTCAATCTCACTTTGACCCAACTGCGGAAGTGCTAATATTTATTATTATTAAGTGCCATCAAGTTGGTTCCAACTCATAGTAACTCTATGCACAACAAAGCAAACCATGGCCTGGTCCTGTCACATCCTCACCAGTGTTTCTAAACCTAAGCCTATTTTGCAGCCACTGTGTCAATCTAGCTCATATCTCATTGAGGAAGTGCCTCTTTTCATTGCCTCCTCACTTTACCAAGCGTAATGCCCTTCTCCAGGGTCTGGTCTCTCCTGATATCATGTCTAAGTATGTAAGATGAAGTAAGATGATGTTTTGCCATCCTTGCCTCTAAAGACCACTCTGGCTGTACTTCTTCCCAGACTGTTTGCCCTTTTAGCAGTCTGAGGTAGTTAGTTTATTGTGCCAACATGGCCAATGAACACATGTGGGATTAATTGAAGGGCGGAGCGATAAATGGCTTGGTGAACATTGCCTTTCTTGTCTCTCGCTCTTTCATCATCGGTCAAGTGTGAGGATGCCTTGCTTGTTCTTTGCCTCAATTTGCAAGCTACACTACCTGTGGAACACCTAACCCATGGACTGTGTCACTGTAACTTGAGGTTCCTTCAAGACCTACTTCGCCACACTATCAGAATTTACATCTCTTGAGCTGGGGACTGTCGGACCCTGTCATCTGGCTGACTGTTGGTGACCTGCCTTGCTGTTTGCTGCCTGTGCGCGGAGAGCCTGAATTGCTCTACAGAGGACTGCCCGGTGGCCCTCAAGACTTGAAGGACTGCCAGTGTCTCACAGGAGTGAGTTGCACTGAGCTATTTGTACTGCTTTATTAACTGTTTATTTCTTATGTTTATATATGTATATATCTGTATAAATATATATAACATTATTGACATTCTGGTTTTGTTTCTCTAGAGAACCCTGTCTAACACACAGTGCATGGGACTTTCAATATTCTTCACCAGCACAGCAATTCAAATACATCAATTCTTTTCTGGTTTCTTTTTTCAGTGTTCAATTTTCACATTCATATGAAGTAATTGAAAACATCATCACTTGGATCAGGCACACCTTACTCCTCAAAGCAATATCTTAGCTTTTAGACACCCTGTAAAGGTTTTTTACTACATATTTAACCAAGGCAATGCACGGGGGCATCTCTTGACTGCTGCTTCCATGAGCAAGCAAGATCCAAGCAAGACAAAATATTTGACAACTTGAATCTTTTCTCCATTTTCTTGATGCTACCTATTGGTCCCATTGTAAGGATTTTGGTCTTCTTGACATTGAGTTGAAATCATATTGGAGGCTGTAATCGTTGATCTTCAACAAGTGCTTCAAGTCCTCCACACTTTCAGCAAGCAAGGTTGCATCATCTGCATATCACAGGTGTTGACTGAGCCTGCCTCCGATCCTGATGCCACATTTTCCTTCTTGTGATTGAGCTTCTCTGATGATTTGCTTGGAATACAGATTGAATAAGTCTGATGAAAGGTTACAACCCGGCCCACACCTTTCCTGATTTTAAACCATGTGGTATTTCCTGTTCTCTTTACAGAGACTACAAGTCCGAATTCAGAACATTGCCTCCCGGGGAAGCCTATCCCTCTGTGGGCTCTGGAAAAGGACCTGTTTCTGCCCTGAGAAATCTTCATGTGGTTTAGCATTTCTCTTCCCTCTCCTTGCTTTGCTCACTTGTTTAATTTCTTTTATACCTTAAAGAAATGGACTCAAGATATCCCCTACCCTAATCCTGCTGAGGTCTTCTGTTCCTATGAAGCATTACAGTTTCAGAAACCCACAGGGGAAGTTCTACCCTGCCTTATAGGGTTTCTATGAGTCAGAAACTTAAAACATTTTGTTTTAGAATCATACTTCATTAGCATAATGATGACAACACATTCCCAAATGAGGTTATAACCACAGGCAAAGGGGTTAGGGATTGACACATATTTTGGGGCTACCCAATTCAACTCGTAACCGATATAGTTTCCTAAAGGGAAAGCATCATCTACAGGCATGTTCCGAAATTATTTACAAACTATTGCATACCTAAGGGCAAATGAGGTGATTAAAATAAGGAGATTGCTGACTATAAAGGAAGGAAAGAGTGGTCAGAAGCAGGAGGGAAAGAACAGCGGCCGTACATGTGAGACCAGAAAAGCATCACGGATAGACGAGACTAGTACCGGCCACTGGAGGAGAACGTCACAATCTCTTCCTCAGCGTGAGGAACTGAAGTCCATCTTCAGGCTGAGAAACCATCACCAAGAAGAAGTCAGATCTCGGGAGCACAGAGCATGTGATAGTAGGACACACACGCCTTGCGTGGATCCCCCCGTGTTTTCTTCTTTTCAATATGTATTTATTTTTATTAATCATCTAATTGGGGCTCTTACAGATATTATAAGAATCCACACATCAATTATATCAAGTGAATGTCTACAGATGCGACCTCATCATTGCCCAAACATTTTCTTTTTACTTGACTCCTTCGATATCAGCTCTTCTTTATTCCCTCCCTTCCCCACCTCCCACCCTCATGAACCCTTAATACATTGTATATTGTTACTATTATTTTTTATACCTTATACTTTCCAATGTATCCCTTCACCCGAACTTCTGTTATGTGTCCCCCTCGAGGGAGGTTATGCATCCAGCCTTGCTATCAGTTCCCCTTTCCCCCCTCTTCCCCCTCCCTTCCTGTACCCTCATGGAATGGTTGCTCCAATACTGTTTCTGAGGGGTTTGTCTACTCCGTGGATTCCAGGTGTTGAAAGCTCTTATCTGTACCAAGGTACATACACCAGTCTAGCAGGATTCGTGAGGTAGAACTGGGGCCATGATGGGGGGGGGGAAAGAGGGGGAGGAAGCATTAAAGAACTAGAGGAATGTTGTGTGTTTTGTCAGTACGGTACTGCACCATGGATGAATGGTCCCTACCATGTGGCCCCTTTGTGAGGAAATGACCAATTATCCACAAGTGGGCTTTGGGTCTGGACTCTGACCCCTCTCCCCCGCGCTTTTTTAAAGGGACCACTGGCTATTTCCTTTGGAACCAGCACACCTGAGAAAGGGTTTGTCTTGAGGGCTATGGTTACAAGATTCAATTGATACTGGCCCAAGGTACCCAAAGTACCATCCTGGATCCCTGTTATAATATAGGTGTAAGGGACTCAAGTCATAGATGAACTCCAACTCAGAATATTTCACACTGTCTGTTGGGTCCAGATCCACCCATTGATCCGTTAGTCAGTTCCTGAATATATATTTTAGTTGTTGACAGAGTTCCCCCGTTAGTACCTTGACCTCTGAAGTCTGATATTTTATTATAAGAAAGACCAAGCCCACAACCCCATTCAAGACATTAAATGTAAGAAATTATCACATCTTGGAAAAATGGTAATTTTTGCCTCCCCTCCGCCCCCCCAAAAAATAGCTTAAAGGATATAAGAGGCAGTGGTCACACAAAATCCTGTCTCATGCTGTTCATTTGTCAGCCCGGTTTGTCCCATGGACCAAGGTTCCTGTGCATGAGTTTGTCTTTCAATGTAAAAATGCCCTCTTTTGCTGTAGACTTGCTAGTTCAGAGTCAGGAAAGAAATGCTTTTTTTGAGTACACAATTCTCTCTCTCCTCTGCTTACATTTGTCAGTGTTTGTTAATATTAGCTGATGTTTTAAACTCCGAATTCTCTTTCATAAAATCATGAAGTTTACATGACTTTTTGGGGAACAGATTAAAAAAAAATTAGATTCCATCTTCCAAGTAGATTTACATTTATCCTGGAAAGAACTAGATACTGGTGGGCAATGCTACCTAGTTGTAGTGCAGAACCCTGTCATATTTATGATTCCTTTGTTTTGAGATTATACATTTTAGCTTTCCATAATTAGTATTGATAGTTAGCTGGAGACAGTCTTCAAATAATTATTTTTCAAGGGAAAATTTTGAGCTTTCATCCGACAAAATGGTTTTTTTAAGTGCCTTCATTCATGAAATACAACTTGCATCTCAATGTTTGCTCAAAACACAGACAATGTTAATGTCCCACGGACTTGTGGTATTCACAATACAGATGCAAAGTTTGAGGCCAGCTTTTTTTCTTGTTGGGCCAGCCACAAGGTTAGCTTGCTTTCAAAGTGCTCTGGAGTTTCACTGATCCGTGAACTTACGCATATTGTGTTGCCTAGGAAAGCACGGGGTTCAATCTGCATGTAGAAGTCATTCTCTCTCTCTCTGCAGAACTGAAGATTGGTTTGCATTTTGCTCTTTGATAATCGCTCGTGGTCCGTTTATTCCAGCTTGCTCCTTTTGCTCTCCCTTTGTGGTTTTCCATGTCTGTCCGTTTCTTTTGCCTCGTTCCCATTGCCTCTGCTTGCATGGGTTTAATTTCGGTGCTGCATCCAGTCAGCTTTTCTCTCCCTCCGTCTTTTTCTTGTAAGGACACAAGTGGCATTTCTAGCGACTCTTCATCTGGTACAGCGCCACGCTACACATCTGACATCGTTTCCTGCTGTTGCTACTCTGATCCTCAGGAGGAATAGGCCTTCCAGCCTGTGCCAGGACTCCAGTTGCTCCCATTGCCCTGTCCTCTGCTCTGCTAGTGGTTTTCTTACCAAGCCTTCCCTCCGAGGATCACTACGCCCAATGCTGGGGGAGGGTTCATCTGCAAGTGTCTTTTCCAAAGGCAGGAGGTGCGGTGGGAAATAGAAGAAGGGGTAACTGTCCTCTTGGTGCTGCAAAAGAACCTCTTGGAACCCAGCATGGCTCCTCTCCAGGTGGGTTTGCACGGATTCTGCGTGGCGTACCTTGTCCCTTACCGCAGGAAAAGGGTCCTCAGTTCATTTTTACTTGCCTTAAAAATCCCAGGTTTTCTCCAAGTTTTCAGCATGCAGTGGCCTACCAGTCAAAGGAAAGACATTTCAGGCCACCTCCCTTGGGGTCTCATGGCATTTCCTGAGGACGCAGAGAGACTCCAGCAGGCCTTTGAGACCAGACGTGCTTTTACAGGAGTGCAGTCACAATCTTTTACGGAAGAGGAAAACAAGCAATCTCAGGTGAACCGTGCACGAAATAAGTAAATAAAGGAAAGATCCTGTAGATAAATAAATAAAACGTTCATCCCAAATGAAATAAAGCTTGACAACTAAATTACTGTCAAGGCAAGGATGTCGCAGGACCTCAAGATCAGATGGAACCAGGGACTGCGGGCCAGCAAGGCCAGGACTCTGCGTTCATATCCCATCTTCCCAGCCACTCTCTCCTTCCTCTTCCTCTTCCTCTGTCTGCTTCTGCTGCTCCTCTTCTGCGCCCTTCCTTCAGACCCCCTTCCCTCCTCTTTCTCCCCTCACTCCCTCTTTCTCTCATCCCCCCTCTCTTTCAGAAATAGCACTAAGTAATTAGAGCCAGAGGGAAATATTATGTGAGAAGATCTAACCTCCCACCTGAGCCCTGTGTTTAACACAGGAATAAAATGTTCTGAGAAAACTAAGGCCAGGTTTCGAGAATAAATTTGGAGAAGAGATAGAGCGATAAATATCAACCAAACAAGCAAACGAGGGTCCCTTATGTCACCCCTATCATTTTAATTAAAAATTTTAATGAAAGAATATATGTACAATTTTTAAACATTTAAATAGCAGAAAATCAAACTGACTACCACTAAGATTATTCAGACTCACAGTGACCCTAGAACAATCCAAACCCAAACCATGGCCATCCTGTCGATGCCCACGCATCACAGCAACGCCATAGGACAGGGTCGATGTGCCTCGGGACTGCCCGAGACTGTAACTTTCTACACAGTCTCTACACAGTGGCTGCTCACAGCCCAATACGTAACCACGATGCCATCCTGACTCCCACTAGAGAGCCTACGGGACAGAATGAAGCGTGTTGTAGTGGGTGACTCACTGGGCCACCGTGGTAGATTTTCTGTCAAGTTGATGGTACCTGTGTGGAGAGGTGGAGTCCAACCTGTCAATCAGGTCACGGCCCGATGATTCCTCCTGGGGTATGTAACCCGTTTTTGGAAGGGAGAAACAGGGAACTTCTCTCTCTCTGCCACGTGGCCTTTATCCTTGTTGGGCCTTCACTGGGTCTCTGTGTCTGTCTCCAGCCCTGAGAGCGGTGGCCACCCTGTCCATGTGACTCTGCTCCCATTGGCCTGTGAGCTTGCTGAATCTCACGTCACCATTCTGCACCATTGGCCTGCAGGCATGAGATTAAACAGGGGCCAGCTAGCACTGGACTCATAAACTTGAATTGGACTGGGCTGGGGAAGCTTCTTGATGTAAAGTTGCTGCTTCATATAAAGATTCTTTCTTGTACCTCAATGAGTGTCATGGGTTTGTTTCCCTAGACAACTTAGTCCAACATGGCTGCTAACCTCACTCTCAGTGGTTCAAACCCACCAGCCACTTCGTGGGAGCATAATGAGGCTGTCTTCGGTAAAGACTTGTGGCTTCAGAAATCCGAGGGAGTAGGTTTAGGCTATCCTATGGGATCAATAGCCAAAATGGACTCAATGGCAGTTGCTATCAATTTTTGCTAGGATTTCCAAAGCTATAAATCTTTATGGGAGCAGACTGCCTCAACTTTCTCCCCGAGAGATACTGGTGGGCTCAAACCACCAATTTTTGTGTATCAGCCAAACCACTGAACCACCAAACTAAAAACCAAACTCCCTGCCAGTGAATTTATTCCGACTTGAAAGTGACTCTGGAGGATGGTGTAGAATTGCCCCTTAGGGTTTCCAAGACCGTAACTCTTTATGTATGCGGAAAGCCTCCTCTTTATCCCACACAGGACCACCAGGTGTTTTAAATGGCACCAGGGAAATCATAGTATAGTTTAGCCATGTCTGGACTTTTCCCCAAGACAACAGCTTTCATTTTTAGCTGATTTTTCTTGTCTAAAACTCTATTTCATGAAATGATCTACTGAAACCATTCTAGGTCTTGATTTCATAATTTTAGATAATACTTAACAAGTTATTATTTAAAAATACTCCACAAAGATACACTACATACTTTTCTTCCCCATATGATTATAAAATTAGTTTATTCTTTAGCGAATTATTTAGCATGTCACTGTGATATAAATAGCATACCTTTTGCATTAAGCAATATAGTATGAATAGATCTTTCTTCTTACACATTATTTTATTTGTCCTTCAGTTTAAAATTGTTCTCCTTCCATTCCTTTGAGTTTCTTTTTAAGTTACTTCTACAAACACTTCCCAGAGTCCCCCACAGAAGTATTAAATCTTCTTCTCTATTTGCTAACAATCTTATATCCTTCTTCAGGGACTGGTCTCTTCTGGGATCATGTGCAAAGTAGATGAGAAGCGGTCTCAACAACTTTTACAGAGCAGTTTCATGGTTCTTCCTCCCAAATCCCTGCTTTGTTTTGTTCTCTGCCAGTCCAGGACACTTCCAGTGTTCTTCGTCCACACCATAATTCAAATGTACCAATCCTCCTTTTATCATCCTCAGTCATTGTTCAGCTTTCACCCATATCACCGACAGCCATGGGGTCTATGCCAATGACAGCCTCCCTAGAGGACAGGGTAGAGCTGCCCGTGGGAATGGAGGAGAAAGCCAGTCTTTCTCCCAAGGAGCGGCTGGCCGTTTAGACTGGCTCCCCTGGTGGCTAGCAGCCCAGCACGCACCCACTGCGCCATCAGGCATATGAGGTGGTAAAGAACACCGCGCTCTGGACCAGGCACAGCACAGTCCTCAAAGCAACATCACTGTTCTTCAGTGCTCTCCAGAGATCTAGTGCAGCGGATTTGTCCAATGCAAAATGTAATTTGATTTCTGTACTGCTGTTTCCATGAGCCCTGATTGCGGATCCAAGCAAGATGAAGTCCTTTAGAACATGAATCTTTTCTCCGTTTATCATGCTGCTGTCCACTGGGCAGTTTGAAGGTTTTATTTGCTCTGTGCTGAGATAGAATCCACACTGAAGGCTGGAGCCTTTGATCTTTATCAGAGCACACTTCCGGTCCTCTTAGCAAGGTGGTGTCAGCGGCAGATGGAGGATTGTAAATGAGCCTTCCTGCATGCCCCATGCTCCTTCATATGGTTCTGCTTCTTGGATTATTTGTGCCGCATACAGATTGAATAAATGTGGTGAAGTAGCACAACCCTGACACAACATTGCCTGAGTTTAAAGCCTTCAGTTTTCCCTTGTTCTGTTGAAATGACTGCGTCTAGGTCTATGTACAGTTAGGTGTTCTGAAATTCCTACCCTTTGCATATTATCCACCATCCTTGTATAAGCCACACCGTCACATGGCTTTGCATCATCAATAAACCACTAAGTACAAGCAAGCATCTTTCAAGAGAAGGAGGGAGAAAAGGAGTGAGGGAGGAGGAGAGGGGGAGAGAGAGAGAGACAGAGGAGAGAGAGAGAGAGAGAGAGAGAGAGAGAGAGAGAGAGAGAGAGAGAGAGAGAGAGAGAGAGAGCCCTAATGAGAGAAAACATGCATTAAAGACAAATGAGGAACTATGTAGCTTGTCCTTTAAATTTTTTATATTTCTTCTGTTTCCTATTGGATGAATACAGTGCCTCTGAGAGAGGGCTTGATGGCTTAGTGGCTAAGCATTTGGCTGCTAACTGCAAGGTCAGTTCGAAACCACCAGTCACTCAATGGGAGAAAGATGAGGCTTTCTATTCCCATGAATAGTTAAGTCTAGGAAAATCACCTGGGTAGTTCTACCCCATCCCGTAAGGTTGCTATGAGGTGGCATCAACTAGAAAGCAGCGAGGCTTTGTTTGTTTTTTAAATTGGATGCTTCCCAGGTGGTCCGGGTGGCGTAGTGGCCATCCACTGGACTGCTAACTGGAAAGTCCGTTGTTTGAAACCACCAGCTGCCCCCTGATTGAAAATCGGGGCATTCTGCTCCAGCGAGGAGTTACGGTCTCCATCTACCATTCCCTGTATGGCTGTGAATCTGCATGCACTCAATCTCGATGAGTGTGGTTGTTTGGGATTTTGAATTGTAGCCTTGTTGGTTTTGTTTGTTTCATTGTATATTATAAGGTTGCAATCAATCAATGGGATGGCAGAGTTGAGTTTTTGCCTGTGCATTGTGCCTAACACCTAGCAGAGGACCATATGAAGGGAGGTCAGACACCAGGTCCGTGCAACTCCTTTGTCTGACGAATACACACTCTGAAATCAGAAATCCAGACCGAGGCAGGTTCCCAGCTGTCTGGGAGAAATCTGTGCAGCACAAACATAGACAGCAATCTCAATGACAACAGCTATTATTTATTGATCACTCTACATGATCTCATTTGAATCTTTAAAAAGCCTTGCCAGAGAGATCTATTTCATGGATGAGAAGGCGCATGGTGAGGGTAAGTGACAACTCTGAGAAATGGCAGAGTGGAGATCCACAGCCATGTCTGACTGTGAACCTAAGCCCTTACCGGCCTCCAGTGCCACCACCCAGCCTCCATTCCGAGTCACAAGAGAGATGGCAATCTGTGTACTACTTCTTTGTTCACTTATGACTTTTCTCATTTGCATCATGGGAATTCCAAACTTCCACCACCTGAAGTCTATGATTTGGAAAAATAAAACACTATTAAATAAGATTCCGTTTTTGAAAGAAGTTTGAATTCCATCCGAGAAGAGGGAAATTCGGACAGTTTGTAACTGCGCTGTGTGCTTACATGGGCAAGGCACTTCCATCAATAGGAAGAAAAGGAAAAGCGATTCCCTCGAGCGCTATGAGGGCTTGAGCCCATTTCTTCTGAGGTTGCATTCCATCTGGAAATAGCTGAAGAGAAACTCCTGTACTCCAGCCCACTTAAGGACCAGGCATCCCGGTGGTTTTTGGTATTTTGATGGCTCGATTTCGAGTTCACCAGCAGAGGGCGCTTAACACTTAGCAATAGTCTCAGAAAGTTTCTCCAGGTTCAGGCGGTTTGTGCCCTTTTACTTTCCTGCTGCCAATTAGCAGTAGAATGTGCACACCCATTTTCTTTTCCCTTTGCATTTGACTTGCATTGTGGAAAAGAGAATGCCCCCCTGCTGCACTTGGAGGTGGGGGGTGGAGATATAAGAGGATTGGGGGTTGGGGCGGCAGGCCGGTCCAGGAGGCGAAAACAAAGCTTTCTGAGCACACAAAGGATTGGAATGAATTACATGCAGGATGTTGTTAATGGTGGCATGATGTTTATCTGGTTCATCATGAACAGTTCCACCACTGGCACTGAAGCTGTCTCTATTTATAAGACCTTGTATGCAAGGCCATCAGATGTGTCTAGTTTTCTTTAACACATCCAGATGAGCATGGGCCAGATGTCGTCAACCCCCTATAATCTCAGACTGTGTGCAGCCACCCTGGAGATCATTTGATACACACTGCTCATTCTGCAGTCGAGAAGATGGGTGCCCACCACACGGCAAAGACCTTGGCCCAGTCCCTCCAAGTAGTTACGCCAGAGCAGGCTCTGAAACCCAGATGATGCTCACACCCTTGCCCCCATTCGAAGCCCTTTTATTTAAAAAAAAAAACAAACCAATATTTTATTGGGGGCTCATACATAAGACTTTGGAGTGTACGACCTAACCCAGATCACCCAGTAAGAGACGCCAGAGCCGGTCCTGGAGCCAGGAGATGGATGCATGGATTTGGAAAGTGAGTCAATGGGACCAGACCACTTGCTGTGGTGCCACCTTGAGGCCTGATTAAATCCAGGACTTCATTTATCCTTGGCTCTTGATCCTCTTGCACCTGTCTCTTCCTTAGGTCACCTCTCACCCACTGCCACTGGTGTCCACTCGATTTGGAAGCAGAGCAGTCCTGCAGGACCAATGCGAAGGGTGCCGTGGGGGTTCTGGGACTGCAGGCGGCCTCTCCAGTTTCCCTGGGAGAAGCTGAGGGGTTTTAGATAGCAGCCCTCAATCCATGGTATCACCAAGCCTCCTTAATGCCACCTTAGCAGAGAAATTAAAAAGAGTCTCCAAAGGCACAGTCATAGTGATGCTGACTCATCATGACCCCTAGAGGACAGGGTGCCAAGGGATAAAAAGGCAAAGAAAAGGATGGTGTAGGAAAAAGTCCGTGAGCACCTGGGACCAGACCAAATGAACCGCAGTAAGAATGGCAAGTTTGTTTTGCTTTTAATTTCTCTGCTAAGGTGGCATTATCTTTGCTTATCCCTTAAACTTCATCTTCAGATTCAGACATCCCTGACATCCAACCCCCAGCTCGTCGTGTCATTTGGGCCCATAAAGAGCATTATGATAGATAAGCTTGGGAAAGGGAGTCATGGAATCCATCTAGTCCAGGGATGAGTTGGTGCTGGGAAAGCCAGCAGATCAGACTATCCCCAGGCTGAAGGAAGAGCTGGTCCAACTCAGAACTCTCCAGGCCTTATTACTGGCACCAATTGGAACCTGAAACTTGCTCAAAGAACAGAGCACCCATTGGCTCTGAACACATGCACTGTCTTTTGTCTGAGGTGAAATGACGAGGTGACTCTGGCAGGCAAAAGAACAGGTCCCTGCAGATAATTGAGATGGACATTTGCCGAGCTGTTCCCTTCTGAGTGACTGTTAGGAGTCAGATCCTGTTCAAAGAGCTAGGAATACACTATGGAACATGGCGGGCAAGGCCCTGGCTTGCGTGGGACAGGCATTCCAGAGAGGGAGGGTGGGTAGAGAGAATAGACTGAACATAGAGAAAATTGGAAGGATGATGCCAACAGGTGATAAATGAGGAGTCACGGAGGCCAAGATTTGGATTAGAAAGCATGTCAGGCAAAGGGGCAGCCAGTGTCAACTCTCACAGAAGGGAGGGGCTTAGGCTGTTGACGGTGGCAAAGATAACTTCACCAAGGACTCTGTGATGGTTAGGGATTGTGTGAACGAGACACTCCTGGGTAATGGAAGGGGTACAGTCCATCTGATTGGTTCTCAACCTTCCTAATGCCATGTCCCTTTAATACAGTTCCTCATGTTGTGGTGACCTCCCGACCACAAAGTTATTTCTGTTGCTACTTCATAACTGTCATTTTGCTACTGTTTTGAATCGGGTGACCCCTGTGAATGGGTTGTCACGACGCACAGGTTGAGAACCACTGGCTTAGATCAAATGGGTCACAGCCTGATGGCCTCTCCCTAAGGGTGTAGCCTTTTGGATAAGAGCAAGTGACAGAGAGAGGTGAGTCCTCCTTGGCCCTTTGTCTTCTGCTGGACCTGAATCTTGCGCCTGCTTCCTCCATCTCCTGCTGAGTCTCTCGCCCATCCCAGAAGCCATCAGCTAACCACCAACCGGGGAGTCACTCAGCGACTTCCTATTCATAGTACCTCCACACTCTCCAGCTTGTGACCCTGCTGTCTCTGCTCCGTCACTCAGCTTCCTATTTGTCAGTTTACATGAGTCAGGAGAAACCTGATTTAACTGGACTGGATTTCCCTGTTTCTACAACTGTCTAAGACTTAGACGCTAAGCCACTTCTGGAAACAGCTGTCGTCTCTATTCGACATGTACAAGAGTCACTGGTTTTGCTTCTCCAGAGAACCCAACTGAACACACAGTGAAATGGGACTTTGGATTGCCTCAAGTCACATAAGGTGTGTGATGGGTGGGGGCTGCTCCTCCGGGTAAACAATTTTAATAGATCACCTTCATTCTGTTACATTAAAGCCCAAGGTTGTGTCACTTGGAAGGATGGGTTGTATCACTTGGAAGGATGGGCGATCGTCTTCTCTTGGCTTCATTCTCTAGTCCTTATGGAACTATGGATGCACCTGAACTAGAATCCTGGGGTGAATTTCTACTGCAGTTCAATATCAAAGTCATGACAACCATCTGTCCCAACTCCCTCCTGCCTTCCCCCCCCCATCATTCTACTTCAAGAAGAGAAGACTTGAACATGGAAAGGACAATAAAGATGGGGAACCTAAGTCCCCAAACAATGACAGATACAGTCGATTGACCCCTGTCTGTCCTACATGTTTCTTGTAATGTTGTGGTCAGGTGGCTATGAGTCAGCTCCTCCTCACAGCGACCCCCATGTGCAACAGAGGAAAACACTGCCTGGCCTGGCACCAGCCTCCCGCTCATTCTGAAGCTTGGACCCATCGTGGCCGCCACTGTGTCCATCCATCCTGTCAAGGGGCATTCTCTTTTTTTGCTGCTCCTCTACTTTAATAAGCATGCTGTCCTTTTCTCGGGATGGGTCTCTCTTGATAAAGCAGGTGAGAAAAAGTCTCCTGATCCTTGCCTCTCAGGACCATTCTGACGGGACTTCTAGGAGAGGTCTGTTTGTTCTCGTGGCAGTCATGGCTCTTTCAAAACCCTTTGGCAGCACCATAACCCAAATGCATCAGTTCTGCTTCCTTATTCAGTGTCTGACTGTCACGTGTATGAACTTACTATGGCTTGAGTCAGGTGCACCTTATCTTCAAAAGAATATCCTTGCTCTTCAATACTTTAAAAATACTCAATGCGTTGTTGGATTTCTCTACTGTTGCTTCCGTGAGCATTGATGGTGGACCCAAGCAAGACAAAATTAAATTTCCATCTTTTCTCCACTTATCATAATGTCCCCTATTGGTCCAGTTGGGAGAATTTTTATTTTCTTTACATTGAGCTATAATCCATACCAAAGGCTGCAATTCTTAATCTTCATCAGCAAGTGCTCCAAGTGCTCCCCACTTTCAAAAAGCACGGTGTGTGCTACATATCATAAGTTGTTGACAAGTCTCCCTGTAATGTTCATAGAACACAACTTCTCTGAAGTTCTTCCCAGCGTACAGTATGGTGAGAGGATGCAACCCTGACATATACCATTCCTGATTTTAAACCATGCAGTAGACTCCCTCGTTCGTTCACACCTGCCTCTTGATTCATGTCCCAGTTATGCCTGGGCACAATATAGTGTTCTGAAGTTCTCAAGGCTTTTCCATAATGTGTTCTGATCTACACAGTCAAATGCTTTTACATAGTCGATAAACACAAGTCAAACGTCTTTCTAGTATCTCTGCTTTCAGCCAGGATTTACCTGACATCAGCAGTGATACCTCTTTTTCCAAGTCCTCTTCCGAATTTTTCCTGAACATTTGGCAGCTCCCTGTCAATGGACTGCGGTAACTATTGTTGGTTAATCTTCAACCAAAGCTTACTTGCCTGTGATATCAAGGACATTGGTCTATAATTTGCGCATTCTGTTTGGTCACCGTTCTTTGAAGTGGGGATAAATATAGATCTTTCCAGTCAGTTGGCCAAGTAGCTGGTTTCAAATTTCCTAGCACAGATGGCTAAGTACTTCCAGTGTTTCATCAGGTCTTTCAAACATTGCGACAAGTATTCCATCAATTCCTGAAGACTTGTCCTTGGCCAATGCTTTCAGTGCAGTGTAACCGTCTCCCTTCAGTACTACTGGTTCTTGTCAGATGCTACTTCTTGAAATGGTTGAATGTAGAGGAGTTATTTTGGGTACCGTAACGATGGGTATTCATTCCATCTTCTTTGTACGCTTCCTGCACTATTCAATATTTTACCCCTAGAGTCTTTAGATATTCCAACTCAAGGCTTGGCTGTTTTCGTTAGTGCTTTTATTCTGAGGCATGCAGCGCAGCATCCTCCTTTTTGGCTTTCTCGGTCTGGTCTTTGCACATTTTATTATAGCATTTTACCTCGTTTCTCGAGCTGCTCCTTGTAAGTGGCCTCTGTAATTGGCTTCATTTACTTTTCACAAAAAATCTATCAAGGTGTTTACTATTTTGAGTTTTCTATTTTACAGAAAAGGAACGCTAAACCTGAAGACATCTAAATGATGTATCCAAGGCTACCGAGATGAGTAAGCCACGGTTTAAACTTGGACCTAGCACACTGCGGTCCTCCGTGCTCTTCCACCTTGCTTTGCGGCGGTGAACCACGGACCCTTCCTTCTGACAAGCACTGTTCCAATTTGGAACTCTTAAAAAGCCCAGGAATCTTAAGGCTCATACTGCTGCCACGCATACTTATGCAAAACGATGTGAGTCATGCAGACTAGAGGCGGAGAGCGAGGTTATATGCTGGCAATACAGCTTTTGTGGCGATAGGACACACTACACTTCGCTTTCTTTTTTCTAGCATGAAAACTCATATATGAGCTTTAAGTTTAGGACATCTTTCATTTTTTAATATATGCCATAGATCTTAATTGTTTAGACTGTGTACCAGACCCAATGCTAGATGCTGATAATAGTGTTCATAAGCACGATCAACTCTGTTCTGTTCATGTAGAAATCTTGGAGTTTAGAATGATCATTGGAGTTAAAGAGAAGGTATTTCATAACTTAAATGATCTAATCTCATTTTGACTAGCCAGAACGCTTTCTCATTCTTAGCAGAAGTCACTAATAAATTACTTCTGCTGTCAAAATGCACTGGGCCCTCAGCATGCTTGTTTGTTTTAAACTTGTTTCTGGAATCAATCACCAAAAGTGGGTTTGGTATAAATGATTTCATCCCGGACCGCCCCTGCCAGAAAAGAAGGCCCCTTGCTTCCATACTCACTAGCACTGCAAGCCACCAATTGCCGGCAATTCTATGCTAGGTGTCACCTGACGGGGGAATCACTAGCCGCTCTGCAGGAGAAAGATGCGGCTTCCCACTCTCACCAAGAGTTACAGGGTCCAGAACCCATGGGCGGTTCTCCCCTGTTCTGCGGGGTCACTAGGAGTCAGAATCGACTCGATGGGAGTGACATTTTTTGAGATCTGCTTCCTGGACTCTATTTCCTCCTCCATGCTACTCCTCCCCTTTCACCACCACCACCACCACCACCACCACCACCACCACCACCACCACCACCAGCACCACCACACAGACACACAGTCACTGCACTTGTGCAGAGTTCTGTAGTGTTTGTAAGAGAGATCATTCTACTTATTGACTTGTGTTGAGTGAGCTTATTGATAGGTGGAAAAGCCTTTTGAATGCTGTAAACTATCATTGCTCTTATGTCCGTTAAAAGGGACAACTTAACAGGCAGTGGGATAGAAAAAAATAAGTAGAAATCTACAGATTGAAGGTTGTGTTTTTCAGGGAAATCAGAAAAGTCAACATTAGACACATTTAGTTGTTGCTAATGAAATTTAGTCCCACAGTAAAATAAGTAGAGTACCTTTCGGGGAAAAAAAAATCAAGTTGCCTATGAAGGAGGGGGGTGGATTATCGTGCGTGGCACAGCTGAATTATTTGGAATGCCTTCTCCATCCGTAGAGTTTGTCATTCTCACCAAGCAGAAGCAGCACTACGGGAATGTCGAGAGCATCAGGAAAGAAGAGTCATAAGAAGAGTGTCAT
The DNA here is from genome assembly GCF_050624435.1 of Tenrec ecaudatus. NCBI lineage: Eukaryota > Metazoa > Chordata > Mammalia > Afrosoricida > Tenrecidae > Tenrec > Tenrec ecaudatus. Next base: position 104,245,706 of record NC_134539.1, on the reverse strand, counting down.
CCTGGAACCCACGGCACTTGCAAGGAGACCCGGTTGCAGCAGGCTTCCTTGTCCTCTGAGTGGAGCTGCATGCCTTTGGACAGTGCTAAAGGAACACTGTGACACTTCCCTAAGCGAGTCAAGAGGTCATGGGGCTACCTGGCTGAGAGACCTCGGTTAGAGTGGAGTGTGCCTAGGGGCATGGCTGAGAAGAGGTACTGTGGACCCAGGAGCTGTATCTTTAACATTTCTGTTCCTGGGTGATACCCTGAAAACTTCCCCAACAAAGCCCTATAATCATGAGTGTTGTCTGCGATTGCTGTCTGGCAATTGCGATGAATTTCCGTAGATGCTGTGGGAGAGACATTGTGCTGGCCTCAGATTTGCCACAAGCAACAGTCCACCCTGTAAGAAAATGAAGCAATGGCTATAAATCAAAATGAAGGAAGTATGATCCAAGAGTAGTATACCCAGCTAAATTGTTCAAAAATAAAGACAGCAAGTAGTCTCTCTCAAACTTAGTATGTATAAAATATGAAAAACAAAATACAAACAAAACTTACTGACATTGACTCATTTCTGACTCCTAGTGACCCTATAGGACAGAGTAGAACAACACCTGTCAGTTTCTTGGACTGTCGATCTTCAGGGGAGTAGAAAGTCTTATGTTTCTCCTTTGGAGCAGCGGGTGGATTTGAACTGCTGACCCTGTTAGCAGACCTAGGTTTAAACCACCACACTGCCATAGCTCCTTCATAAAATTTTAAAGTGTTTATATAGTAATTAACCCATGATTTCCTCTTGGTGAAAAAAAATCAATAATCAAACAAAAATCCCTACAAATCTTACTTGATGGGCTTCAGCAACCCATGATGAAGGAGGAGCTTGAAGGTTACTGATACCTCTAGTTGATTTCCAAGGTGTGGGAGTGGATAGTATTTGTGTGGACAAATGACTTGAGCCTTGTTGACCTTTATGAGAATTGTGTGGCCCAATAGAGAAAGCCTGGCTTCCAGCCCTGCTTCTCCCATCAACTCACCTGCATCAAAGCACGCATCACTTAGCCTCTGGGTCCTAGGTTCTGCCCTGGAAATATAAATGCACTGTAGCTCCCCACTTTCAGCTTGCAATCAGGTGGGGCTACTTCTCTCCATCACATTCTATTGCTGCAAGTCGGTGGGTGTATATGTTGTTTGGGTTTTTTGTTTAGTTTTGGGCTCCATGTTCACATTCTATGTCAGTGATATGGAGGTGGGGGGGCATCCACAGCTGATCAGTTTACTGCTTAGTCAAGGTTTTTGTTAAAAGCCAAGGTTTATTCAATTGAGGTCTCATCTTGCTCGCAATGACAACATTAATTATGGAGTTGGCTGGGCAGCCACTCTGGGACTTGGCTGAGCTCCAGCCACTGTATTGTTAGCAGAAGATTATCCAGCACATTACAGTGCCTTTCCCCCTGTGTTTTCAGCCAAGGCTTAGTTTGCTAGGGACATTTCAGCAACGTCGTTCGCAGCAAGGACTTGTAGATCTCTGGTCCTTTTTGCTGTCCCCTTTCTTCTGTTGGGAGTTCATGCCTGATCTACTGCTCCAAGTGCAATAGTCTCTTATTCCAGTGCTGGCAGAAAGTCATCTCCGCCATGGTGACTTTCAGTACAGTTGCAGGATGCAGAGATGAAAATTGAGAGAGGGAGATCCGGGAGAATGGTGACGAGCATTGCTAGCTAGTTCTCTCAGGCACTCCCATGGAATCTCGGATTCCTTCGATCAGAGCATTTAGCACTCTGCCTATTGTGCTCCACACGAGGAAGCCCTCATGGTATAGTGGGCTGTGCATTAGGCTGCTACCCACAAGGTCGGCAGTTGAAATCACCGGCTTCTCCTGGGAAGAAAGGAGACCCCACTTTAAAGATGTACAGTTTCTGAAACCCACATGGAGCAGTTTTACCCTGTCCTGTAGGGTTGTTGTGAGTTGGCAGCAACTTGAGATAGCAGTGACCTTGGGGGGAGGGGGAGGGGAAGGCAGAGTGGTGGAGGTTTTGGTTACAGTCCTGACTCACAGAAGTATATTAGAAGTCTGCAAAATTATTGATTACTTGATAGTTGATATCCAGAAGAGAGGATTACAGAGAGAGTTGAAAAGCAAACTGTATAAATGCTTTTGTTGTTGTTGTTAATTATCACTAAATCAGTCTGATTTTGTGGCAACTCTGTATACAACACAGTAAAATGTTGTCTGGTCCTGCCCCATCTTCTCTGTGGTTGGTATACTTGAGTCCCTTCTGTGGCTGCTTTGTATGTTAGTGACTGCTAACATAGAAAGCTTATCTTCCAGAGCCGCACTGGAAAAATAGTTTGATGTTATCCATAGGGTTTTCATTGGCTAGTTTTCAGAAGCAAATCATCAGGCCTGCTTCCTAGTCTGTCCTGGTCTGGAGGCTCCATCGAAGCCTGTTCACCGTGGATACTTGGAATACTAGTGGCACAGCTTCCAGTATCAAACACAACAGACAAGTCACCGAAGCATAGCAAATGCAGATGGGTGTAGGACATGCGATACAGTATTTACTTATTCATGCATGAAGCTAACTCATTTATTTGACTCAGCATACTAGATAGAGGTGGCAACAATGAGCACACTCAACATCAGATTTCAGCCAACCTAGATTTTAGTTGTACACCCCGATTCTCCCAACCTTGCCTCAATCTTTTTTCACCAAGAGACTGTATGCACAGATTATACCTGATTCTGGGTCCTTATTTGGCCACATGGATACCCTAACATCTTCATTTAGAAAGACTCCACAGCTTTCTCTAGCAGTGGCAGCCTGGAAGATATTGCTCCTTTTGTGCAATATCTCAATTTTATATTTCCACTTACTCATTCTAGAGTGCCTTGTGTGTGCCGTAAGGGGCCAAGTGCATCATGATTACATCTTGGGCTGCTAACCACAAGATCAGCAGTTTGAAACCACCAGCTGCTACAAGGGATAAAGACAAAGCTTTCCACTCCCATAAAAGGTTACACTGTCAGAAAAAGGTTACAGTGTCATGGTGTCATTATGAGTCAGAATTGACTCAATACTAGTGAGTTTGGCCGAGTTCTCTATGTGTGGTGTACTAAGCCAGTCTATAGAGAAATAATCATGACTCCAAATCAATTTCTGCCCTCAAAGGGCATGAAACCTATCATCCTACCTTGTCCATCTTGTATTATTTCTAATTGCCACAGCTTGGTCTTTTGGGTGGCATATCACCCACTGTGCTCTCCTGTCTAGGATTTTCTTCCATGCATAGCATCTGCTGAACCAATACGGACATATCAAAGATATGCTTATAAAAATAAATAAACCAAAATGAATTATATATATATATGTTTATTATTTACACAGATCTCAATCACTGCCAATAGAAATACAAGAGTGTGACCAAATCTCTCTCAGGAGCCCTTGAGTGGTCTGAGAAGTTCCCAGTGGGTTCAAGTCTACCCAGAGGTGCTTGGGAAATACAGTCATTGAAAATCCTACGGAGCTTTCTGGCAAGAGGGTGAAGTAGGCAGACACGCCACGCAGATCCTCAACAACAAGGACATGAAAGACCACATGACAGAGATATGCATGGTAATCCTGAGACCGAGAGCTATAGACTAAGATAAAGAAAGGGAAGAGGGGAAGAAGGTGAGCAAGAGCAGCAAGCTCAGCACCAGGTGGGTGATGGTTGATGAGGCCTGGCTCTCTGGACCTTCGGAAGGCAGCCTTCCAGTGAGAGGATGGTTTTGCAAACTTGTGAATGACAATGAGAAAGCTGGAAACATTCCTCATGCCTACACACCCACACTCACCCTCACCAGAGCACAGCCAGTCCACACCCTCCCCCTCCCCCGCTTCCTCCCACCTCCAAGACAGCTCCTGCTCTGCCTGAGGCCAGAACTTCAGTTTCAGGTGGGCCACCCGCACATCTGGAAGTACATGGACATTCCCTCATCAGCCCAGTAAAACACCGTGTCATGGTGCTGGCTACCACCAGAAGGGTGACAGCTCCTCCCATAACCACCTGCCCTGCCCTCAGCTTACCTCTAAGTCCGAACTAATTCCTTCTGGAAATATGTCTTTAACCATTATGTCCTTAGTCACCACCTGAGCTGGCACCATCTGCACAGCGATCACAGAAAACACGTCATTTGGGAAGGACTCCATCGGGGACCCGAGCATCCTACTTCCTCCCCTCAGCCCCCTACCCTTACTCTCTGAGCTCCTTGACTAGCAGAGAAAGTCGACCCACATGGGTGCCCTGCTCAATACCCTTTTCTCCTTTGTTTATTTGTTTGCTTCCTTCTCTTATCTCTTCTGGCCCCTGTTCTATAACATTTCTTCCTTTATCTTATTTCTATTTTTCTTCTATTTCTCTTTTCTTTTATCCTTCCTTGTTTCTTTTCTGTTAACTTTTCTTTACTCTTCCTTTTTTCCTATGACCTTTTTGCAATTTCTTCAGCTGTGCTTATTATATTTTTAAAATATGTCTTCCCTTGTTTTTATGCTCTTTCATTAATAAATTATTTTTCCTGATGATCTGCTTTTCTCCACTTGTTTTTTTATCATTTTAATCTTACTCTTGTTAGTTTCACCCCCCCATACACCTTTTTATTCCCCCGCCTTTTTCCTCTTGTCCCACCAGACAGGGGACAACAACCATGCCACAGGATATAGCTAAGCCCACACCTCGAGTAGACTCACTTACTAGAAGAGGATCATTTCTCCTTTCTCTACTAAGTGATCCTCAATGGGTAGCAGCCAATACCAGTCAAACTGGCCCTCAACTTGACTACATGAACAGCAAATAGAACTGTGCACACAATGACATTCTTGGCCACACCCACCAAGAGACAGGTCATGAGTGCCTATCAACACACTAATGTCCAGTCATCAATTAAATACAAGTACAATAAAACCACAGTGTCTCAGGGAGAAAAGAAAATTTCAGTCCCCATAAAGAAACAAGACAGAGTAGCTCAAACCAGTAGCCAAAGCACAGCCAGGGAGGAATAAATTACATTGAGACCATCTGCTAAAGGTTTCAAAAGAATAGTATTTAGGTATTGTCAATGGATTAGGAGATAATGCAAGAAAGCTTCAGGTGATGTCAAGGAATATATAGACCAGGACTTAGAAGATTTCAGAAAAACTACAAGAACAAGCTGACAAATAAAAATTAGAAACCATGCAAAAACAGCAAATAGCAATCCAGAAGATTAATATGAATATCTCAGAAATAAATAATACATTGAAATAGGAAAGAAGAGAATTGAATCAATAGAAAGTCAAACTAGTGAGCTTGAAGATCAGTCTTTTAATACTAGTCTTTTCTAAAACAACTAGAAAGAAATAACAGAAAATTTGAAGCTTAAGAATTATGTGGGACACCATAAAGAAGAAGAACCATGGGTGGTTGAAATTCCAGAACAAAAAGAGATAAAGAAACAAAGCAATGAGAAAATTGATGGGTTGCTGGAAGAAAAATTCTCTAGCATCAGGAATGATGAGAAGATATGCGTTTAAGAAGCTGAATGAGCCCCAAACTGAATCGATTCCAAAATAAAATCATGATGGCATATCAAAATAAAATTTTCCCAAGTCAAAGACAAGGAAAGAATCCTGGGAGCAGCTCAGGAAAACAAAAAGGTATTTACAAAGGAGACTCAATAAGACTAAACTTTGATTTCTCACCAGAAACTATGCAGGCAAGAAAACAATGAAATGGTATAGTAAGACTCTGAAAAAGATTACTTAGAGGCAAAATTGAAACAGATAAGACAATGATCTTAAGATATTTCCATATAAGCAGAAATTAAAATTTTGTCTTGCTTGGATCCACAATCAATACTCATGTTAAGACATCAAAAGACATATTGCATTAGGTAAATCCACTGCACAAAACCTCTTTAGAGTATTGAAAATAGGGATGTTACTTCAAGACAAGCGTGTGTCTGACCCAAAGCCGCTTACTTTTCCATTACTCTTGTACATGTGAAAGTTGGACATTGCAGGAGGAAGAGTGAAGAAAATTCAATGCATTTGAGTTGTGGTGCTGGAGAAGCGAGTGAAATTGAATGGGTTGCCAAAAGGACAGATCCATCTGTCTTGGAAGAAGTACAGTCAAAGTGTAGCGTGCTTGGCAAAGTGCAGGGCAGTGAGAAGGAGGAAGGCCCATAAAGAGCTGGACCGACTGAAGGACTGAAAACAGACTCAAGCACAGGCACACTTGATAGGACAGCATCGGGTCATGCAGGGTTTCGTTCCCTTGTACGTAGAGTTGCTGTTCATCTGGCCAACTTGATGGCTCCTAACACAACACAGGACTTTGTAAAAATGATCCTTTTCAGTGAATAGCCACTTAAGATGGAAAAGCTCATGAACTGCCCTCTAAGATGACACTAGAAGGGGATACCAGGAAGACCCAATGCTCGTTTGGTTTGTTTTTTTTTTAGTGTGAGGGGGATAGTGCCTTTGGAGTTCATTCCACCAGGTCAGACTGTTAATCAAGCTCTCTATTTAGCAGTTCTAAAAAGATTGCATAACAATCTGTGACCCAAAACCCCCAAACATACCCTGGTTTGTGGCAGATGTGGGACTGGTTCTGCCACTATGGCAATGCACCTGCTCATGCAGCAATGTCAGTGTGCCAGGTTTTGACAAAAAGAGAGACATGCTTCTCTTGCCCCACGCTCCTTACTCACCTAACCTTGCTCTATGCAACTTCTTTTACTTTCCATGAATGAGCAGGGACATGAGAGGACGGTGATTTGATGACATAGAAGAGGGGAAGATTAAAAAAAACAAGGTCAGTGCTGTCAGCCATCCAAACAGAATTGGTTTTTAAAATGTTTCCAAGAATGGAATAGTAGATTTGACAAATGTATTAAGTGTAATGGAGAGTACGTTAAAGTTGATAAGGTTGTTTTGTTAAAAAAATTAAATATATAGCTTTGAAAAAGTAAAGTGTGATTTTGTGGTTGTTGTTGTTAGTGTTTGGTACTCCTCGTATATTGGTCTCTCTCTATCTGAGGGAGAAAAGAGAAATAAAAATTGAAGACAGGTGGAAATAAGGAGTCCATTTGGGCTAACGTACCACATGAACATCAATCTCCTTGACCTTGAAACCAGAATTAGATGGCAACCAGCTACCACTACCAACTAATCTGAAAGGGATCACATTAGAAGGTCCTGAATAGTAGGTAAAAAATGTGGAGCAAAATTTCAAATCCTGAAAGAGACCAGGCTTGCTGGTTAGATCAAGAATGCTAGAACCCCTGAAACTGTAGTCCTTGGTTACCCTGCAGGTCTAGAACAGTGGCTCAATTTTCAGCCACAATAGACAGGTCCATAAGGCGGAAACAAATAACTTGTGTTTTTTTTATTGACTATGAAAAGGTTTTTGATTGTGTGGACCATAGCAAAATATGGATACCCCTTCCCAAAAGATTTAGCACCTGGGCTCTTAAAGGCTTGAAGATAAATAAGCAGCCATCTAGCAAGGAAGCAACAAAGTCCCTGGAAGAAGCACACCAGCATGTGTGATCATGAGATGTCGATGGGATCAGCTATCAGCTATCAAAGACACAAAACAAAACAAAATTATATCGATGTGAAAGTGGGGGAGAGCAGAGTGGAGACCCAAAGCCCATCAGTAGTCAATTGGACATGCCCTGTCAGAATGGCTATAAGGAAGAGATGAGCCAGTCCAGGTGCTGTGTAGCACTGACGAAATACACAACATTCCTCTAGTTCTTTTTTTAAAATCGTTTTAGTAGGGGCTCATACAACTCTTATCACAATCCATACATACATCAATTGTGTAAAGCACATCAGTACATTCATTGCCCTCATCAGTCTCAAAACATTTGCTCTCCACTAAAGCCCTTGGCATCAGGTCCTCATTTTTACCCCTCCCTCCCCGCTCCCCTCTCCCTCATGAGCCCTTGATAATTTATAAATTATTATTTTGTCATATCTTGCCCTGTCCAATGTCTCTCTTCACACACTTTTCTGTTGGCCGTCCCCCAGGGAGGAGGTCACATGTAGATCCTTGTAGTCAGTTTCCCTCTTTCCAACCCACTCTCCCTCTACCTTCCCAGTATGGCCACTCACACCGCTGGCCCTGAAGGTAACATCTGCCCTGGATTCCCTGTGTTTCCAGTTCCTATCTGTACCAGTGTACATCCTCTGGTCTAGCCAGACTTGCAAGGTAGAATTCGGATCATGATAGTGCGGGTGGGGGGTAGGGGTAGCATTTAGGAACTAGAGGAAAGTTGTATTTTTCATCAGTGCTACATCACGCCTTGACTGACTCGTCTCCTCCCCTAGACCCCTCTGCAAGGGGATCTCCAGTGGCCGACAAATGGGCATTGGGTCTTCACTCTGCACTCCCCACCTCATTCACTATAGTAAGATTTTTTTGTTCTGATGATGCCTGATACTTGATCCCTTTGACATCTTGTGATCACACAGGCTGGTGTGCTTCTTCCAAGTGGGCTTTGTTGCTTCTGAGCTAGATGGTCGCTTGTTTATCTTCAAGCCTTTAAGACCCCAGATGCTATTCCTTTTGATAGCTGGGCAACATCAGCTTTCTTAGCCACATTCGCTTATGCACCCATTTGTCTTCAGCGATCGTATCATGGAGGTGTGCACCCAATGATATGATTTTTTTTTCTTTGATGCCTGATAACTGATCCCTTCAGCACCTTGTGATCACACGGGCTGGTGTGTTCTCCCATGTGAGCTTTGTTTCTTCTGAGCTAGATGGCCATTTGTTTACCCTCAAGCTTTTAAGACCCCAGAGGCTACATCTTTTGATAGCAGGGCACCATCAGCTTTCTTCACCACATTTGCTTATTCACCCACTTCAGTGGTTGTGTCAGGAAGGTGAGCATCATAAAATGCCAATTTAATAGAAGAAAGTATTCTTGCATTGAGGGAGTACTTGAGTGGAGGCCCAAGGTCCTACAGGCACATAGATCTATTTCCCCATCATCATATATAAATATATTTGCATATGTACATGTCTTTATCTAGACCTCTATAAATTCCCTTTGCATCCCAGCTCTTTCCTCTGTTGACTTTTCTCCTATCCCACTATCATGCTCCATTCCCCACCTGGGTTTCAGTAATACCTCTTCATTACATTACCCTTGATCATGCCCTACCAGGCCTTCCACACGCACCTCACCACCAATTTGGATCACTTGTTCCCTTGTCCCTGGGTTTGTTAACACCACTTCCTTCCCCCCCACCTCCCCCTCTCCCATGTCCCCCTGGAACTGTTTGTCCTGTTGTTTTCTCCTCCAGATTGTTCATCTAGCCTATCATTTAGACAGACCTGTGGAGATAATAACATGCACAAAAACAAGACAGAGCAAATCCAAGCCACAATATACAACAAAACAACAACAACAATTAACCACTGACCAAGAACAAAACAAGAAAGAAAGGCTTGTAGTTAGTTCAAGGAGCTTCCTCCCCACTTCCCACTCTCATGACCCCGATTCTTTGGGATTTTTACATCATATTATTGGGGGCTCATACAACTCTAATCACAATCCATACAAACATCAAGCACATTTGTGTCAAGCACACTTTTACATTCACTGCCCTCATCATTCTCAAAACATTTGCTCCCCTCTTAAGCCCTTGCCTTTCACTCCTCATTTTTCCACTTCATGCCCACTCCCCCTCCCTCATGAACACTTGATAATTTATAAATTATTATTTTGTCATATCTTGCACTGTCTGACATCTCCCTTCACCCACTTTTCTGTTTTCCATCCCCTAGGGAGGAGCTTATATGTAGATACCTGTAATTGGTTCCCCCTTTCCACCCCAGCCTCCCTCCACCTTCCCGGTATTGACACTCTCACCAATAGTCCTGAAGGGATCATCCATCCTGGATTCCCTGTGTTTCCAGTTCCTATCTGTACCAGTTTATGTCCTCTGGTCTGGCCAAATTTGAATTTGTAGGGTAGAATTGGGATCATGATAGTGGGAGGGGGGTGGGGAAGCATTTAGGAACTAGAAGAAGGCTGTATGTTTCATCATTGCTACATTGCAACCTGACTGCCGTGTCTCCTCCCCACGACCCTTCATCAAAGGGGATGTCCAGTTGCCTACAGATAGGCTTTGGATCCCCACCCCACACTCCCCCTCATTCACAATGATATGATATTTTGTTCTGATGATGCTTGATACCGGATCCCTTTGAAACCTCATGTTCTCACAGGCTGGTGTGCTTCTTCCATGTGGGCTTTGTTGCTTCTGAGCTAGATGGCCGCTTATTTACCTTCAAGCCTTTAAGACCCAAGATGCTATATCTTTTGAGAGCCGGACACTGTTAGCTTTCTTCACCACATTTGCTTATGAACCCATTTGTCTCCAGAGATCAGATCGGGGAAGTGAGTACACAATGATATGATTTTTTGTTCTTTGATGCCTGATAACTGATCTCTTCGGCACATCATGATCATGTAGGCTGGTGTGCTTCTTCCATGTGGGCTTTGTTGCTTCTGAGCTAGATGGCCGCTTGTTTACCTTCAAGTCTTTAAGACCCTAGATGCTATATCATTTGATAGCCAGGCACCATCAGTTTCTTCACCACATTTTCTTATGCACCCACTTTGTCTTCAGCGATTGTGTTGGGAAGATGAGCATCATAGAACACCAGTTTAATAGAACAAAGTATTCTTGCATCATGACCCCAATTCTACCTTACAAATCTGGCTAGACCAGAACATGTACACTGGTATAGATAAGAGCTCACATCAGAGGGAATCCAGGACAGATAAACCCCTCAGGACCAATAACGGGAGTAGCTAAACTAGGAGGGTAAGGGAAGTGGGGAGGAGTAAGGGGGAACCGATCACAATGATTGACATATGGCCCCTTTCCCAGGGGACAGACAAGGGAAAAGTGGGTTAAGGGAGCCAGCAGTTGGTATAAGCTATGGAAAAAATTTTATAAATTATCAAGGGTTCATGGAGGAGGGAAGGTGGGGGGGTAGGTAATAAAATAAATGAAGATCTGATACCAAGGCCTTAAGTAGAAAGAACATGTTTTGAAAAGAATGATGGCAATATATGTACAGGTGTGCTTGACACAATGGATATATATAGATGGTTTGTGATAAGAGCTGTCAGAGTCCCCAATAAAATAAAATTAAAAACAACAGCAGCAAAAGAAATATGGATAGTCCAGAGAAGAATGATAATTCCAGAATATTTATTGTGCTCATGTACAACTTGTACATGGATCACGAGGCAGTTGTAGACATAGAACAATGGTGTACAGCATGGTTTAAAATCAGGAAAGGTGTACATCAGGATTGCATCCTTTCACTGGCTTATTCAATCTCTATGAGGGGAAAATAACCAGAGACACTGGAATACATGCAGAAGAATGTGGCATCAGGATTGGAGGAAGGCTGGTGGTTAGACAGGTTCTCTAGAGAAGTAAAACCAGGAAACTTAGGAGTATATATGAGCAGATAAGTTCATAGAGTGAAAAGCTAACCAGCGCACACAGCAGTACAGAGAGTTCAGTTGGACTCACTTTTGCGGGTTAATTCATATACTGCAGGTCTTTCCAAATCACATGGCCACTGGGCCCTCAAGACAAAGCAGCAAAGAGAAAGAAGGCAAGGTGGAAGAGTGTTAGAGGAGGCCAGTAGTGCAGTGTGGTGCAGCCAGTGACCGGCTGGTGTGTGTGTGTACGGGGGCGGGGGAGGATGTTGAGGCGTGCCTGGGGAGGTGAGTGCAGTTGACCCACAGGCAGGCCTGGAAGCTGAAGTGGGGAGGAGTGGTGGCAGAATGGCACTGAACCCAGAATGAGGCCAAGCAGCTGAGTCAAGCAGCACACCAGTGTGATGAACACAGAGGAGAGAGTGGACAGCCTTCACAGAGTCACGATAGAGCTAGGGCACACCTCCAAGGGAAGCCACCAGGCTGTAACCCAATTGACGCCAAACTCCACCCATATCTTCTTACAGGTGCCGTGTGGCACATCAAACCTATCTCAGCTCTTCACGGCCTGGGATATGCGATGACATCAACATGAACACTCAATGTAAAGAAAACAAAAATTCTCACAACTGGACTAATATTTAACATCATGATAAATAGAGAAAAGATTAAAGTTGTCAAGAATTTCATCTTGTTTCGATCCATAATCAATGCTCATGGAAGCAGCAGTCAAGACATCCAACCATGCAGTGCAGTGCTTAAATCTGCAGCACAAGACCTCGTCACAGTACTGAAAAACAAGGACGTTACTGTGAGGACTAAGGTGCACATGACCCAAGTCATGGTATTTTCAATTGCCTCGTATGGATGTGAAAGTTCAACACTGAATAAAAAAGACGAAAGAAGAATAAATGCATCTGAATTATGGTGCTGGTAAAGAATATTGGAACTACCATTGAGTGCCTAAAGAACAAGCAAATCTGTCTTGGACAAAGTACAGCCAGAATGCTCCTTATATAAAAGAATGGAAAGATTTTATATCACGTACTCTGGACGTGTTATCAGGAGAACCATCATTGTGAGCATGCTGCAGGACTGGGGGGTGTTTTGTTCCCTTGTACATAGACTAGTAGAACCAACTAACCACACTATCCCACAAGGGAGAATAATCACAGTCTTGGTGTATGCACAATTTAGAATAATCAACCACTTGGGACCAAGAGGGCAACATTTCCTTAAGGACAAATTTCCAAAGGATTCGGAAAGAAGGTGGGCTAAGGACAGGAAGCACAAAGAGGAGATGGGACGGCAGGTGTATGTTGAAGGGGCTCCAGTGAATGAGGTGAAGCAGAAGTGTGTGAGTCTTTGTAAGACTGCTGATCCACTCTGTAAACCTTTACACAATGTACCGTAAAAAATCACACAAAAAACACAAAGGTCATCACTGAGTTCATGGTTCCTTGGGGTATGGTGGGAAGGCTGGGGGACATGGGGAGCTAGTAATGATGAGTACAATGGTGAAGAGAATGTTTTAAAATGATTGTGGTGGTGGTTGTACAACTCTTCTCGATGCGATTGGACTCTTGAATTGTATATGCGAATTATATGCCAATAAAACTGTTGGGGGAAAACATCTAGAAATGAAAAAGAAGAAAAAGGAATAAAATTATTTAATGATAATCAAAAACACTCTCTGGATCAGAAAACAAAAAATTACCCCCAAAAGCCCTCTGGAACTCAGTTCTACTTTCAGACACAAATGGTTGTCATATGTCAAACTACCCTTGATGGCAACTGCCTTAGCAAACAGGAAGGTTTTATGACCCTTTTATGCACTAAAGTCAAATTTGTTCCTATTTGTTTGTGACTCAAAGGTCTCCCATTTACTTCAAAGCCTTCTAATATGTGGAGCAAGCTAGATTCTGATTGTTCCAATGATGACTTCATTTGCTTTTCACGCTTCTCATTATCATAATGATGGGCCATCTTCAAAGGGGAGTCCAGAAGGATTAGGGGGTTCTCCTGGTAGATTCTCAAGGCTGAGAGCTCATATTTCCAGTCTCTTCTCAGCTCATCTCACAAGATCACAAGAATGGAAACCGTTTTCAGTTTTCTCTTTTTTATTTCGTCCTTTCCTAGAGGCATCATTAGCAACTCGGATTTTTCCCCTTAAGTTTACTAATTTTATTTCCATTACCTAAACTTTATATTTCCCCTCTTCAATGTAATGGGTTCTTGTTCTGTGCAATAGCGCCCATCCAATCTTTATGACTTCTAGTTGCGTACATTAAATTAGAATTGTCCCACCTCTCAAACCAGTCATTTTTCACCAATTTCCTATTTTTCCCAGCATTGCCACCGTACTCTCATTTCCTACGACAGAAAATGTAGTGTTGTGTTCTCTCTTCTTTCTTTTCTGTGCATCACTTCTAGTCAGGCCTCTTCCTCCAACTCTATGGTAGGCTCTCAAGTCCTCAAATACATACACACAGGCATGCCCACAGAGACACACACAGACTACCACCACATCACCATAGACGGCCGTAGGTTCTTAGCTGATCTCCCGGTCGCTTTTCATTTACCAACCCGCTCTGTACCTTGCCTTCTCAAACTCAAAGTCAGCAATAGATGTCTATCATGTTCTAATTCTCTTCTTCCTCCCCACCCGGTTACAACCAATGATCTCCCTCTTGAGCTACCTTCTCTCTGGTGCTACTTCCTGGCCACTTTCATCAACACTAATTTCTCCTTTTGTTAAATCTCTACTGAAATGACGCCTTTGCTTCACGTTTACTTGTTTCGAAATGATCGTCATGTGTTTGTCTCATCCACAGATATCCTCAAATTCTCACCTTTTGTAAAGCCTACGTCAATCCTCTTTTAGTCCTTGCACTAAGACAGATCTAGACAAGTTCACATGGCTGTTAACAAATTCACAAGGGGAGATCCTGTGGGTAAATATATTCCTTAGTGTTCTCATTTCTGAGCTGCCATTTCATTCTGGCTTTGGAAATGCCCCTCTCCACAGGGTTTGGTCCTCACCAGGCATCTCAGCGACACTGGCTCCATCTCCTTGCCTTCTCTCTAATCAGATTTCTCCCTCAGCTCAGATGGCCTTGGCTCGCATTCTCCCCTCTGCCTTCTGGACTGAGTGACATCACAGTCATACCTACCAACAGCAACTAATACCGATGTAGCGCTAACGATGTGCTCAAACGGTGCTCAGTGCATTCCCTCACTGAATCCTCAGAAAAGAAGCAATTTTTCTCTCTCAGAGGTAGGCAAATGTTTTCTGGAAGGAAAACACAGAGGGCCTGTGCTACTTCCATGGAGACAAAGGACTGTTTTCAAACACTGGGAAGAAACTGTTTCTATCTTAGGATTTCAATGACCTGGATTGTCCATGTGTGGAAGGCGAAAAGTAAGAGAGGGGGGAAGAAAGAAAAAATTGCTAGGGGAGGCTCTGTGTTTTAATGCATTGGTTAATTAATCAATTAATTTTGGGTTATGCACAGGCACTTGCTTCTGTGGGGTTGGAACAAAAGCAGGTCTTTGTCTTCCTCGGGAATGTTCCGATACTGGAAGGTACAGGCCTATGCTGCTGAAGTTTCCCTTCTCTCCCCAAGACCCGCCTTAGATATTTTAGTGTTGAATAAACAGGCCTGCAAGTTGTGTGCCCAGCTCAGGACACCCTGCTGAGAGCATGTCCTTAATACCAACAATGCCACACATTTATTCTAAGCTGACCCCACTGACCCCCAAAGGTTTGTTCCCTCAACTGGGTCTCCTTGGCCCTTTCATTCGCCTCAATTCCCTACACAAAGCCCTTGTCAGATCCACAGTCCTCTTGAAACCAAACTGGAATGGGAAGAGAGGGGGAGTGGAAAAGAAGTTGAAAATAGCCCAACCTTGATCCTCCACCCGAAAGAAAGTGAAGACATTTGCATGTTAAACCATAAGCACACATTTCAGCTTCCTCTAGCCATTTCCACACATTCCTTTCTCAAATCCTGAGAACTGGGGCCCATGTCTCCATCTGAAGGAACTCATGTTTCAGTACACATAAGAAACCCTACTGTGAAGAAAGCAATTTTCTTTACATTTGTAATTCTTCAAAGTTAAAAAAGAAGAAGAAAAGAAACAAAAACATTTATAGCCCAAATGGAAAGCTTCTTCTTTCAAGAGAGGGGGAAAGGAGACTTTGGGCTCGCTGCACTGTTTTCTGAGTGTGTCCCCCTGCTCCCTCCTTGTCCTCCATGTTGGTTTGTTTTCGGTCTGCTGAGGCAGCGTTTGAAGAAATGACTTCACTCCCTGGGGGAGGGGAGCACTTATATTTGGGTTGGATGCTTCTCTCCATATTTTAGTTATCAGATTCTTAACTGACACTCAGCCAATAGGAGTGAAAATTGCCTAAGAACTTGGGCTGGGTGGATTTATTAAAAAACAAAAAAGAGCTACCAATCCTAATTAGTCTCTTCTTTTTCTTTCTGTTACTAGTTTTATCTCTTTAAATTCAATGTCCTGAGAGTTTGCCTAGAGGACAAATGAAGCATGTATAGAACGATGAGTGTATGTTTTTATTTTTGCTTGGGTCTCAGTGCAGGAAAAATTGATGTTCCTGAAAGCTTGGCTGTATTAGCACTTGTATTTGAACCACTCTCCTCTGTCCTCAAGAATGAGCGTCTTTAGTCCGATGCCACTGGAAGTCAACTTTTGAAGATATGTAACAACAATAGTGGGGACTATGGTGTTTGGGGTAATTTGTAGATCACATAGAATTCTAGGCTCAAGAAGCCCTGATTGGCTGATGTAGCTGCTAGATGCCCTCGTGTCAGTTTGGAGTCATGGCGACCCTATGTCCAGCAGAGCCACTCGGTGTTCCTGCACCATCCTCAAAACCATAGCTGGGCTTGAGTCATCATTGTAGCCACTCTGTCAGTCCATCGCATCGAGGAGCTTCCTTTCGCTGCCCCTCTACCTTATCAAGTACAATGTCCTTGTCCAGGGACTCAGCCTCCTGATAACATGTCCAAAGTACTGGAAATAAAAGCTCACCATCCTTGCCTCTAAAGAACATCCTGGCTGCACTTCTTCCAAGACACACTTGCTTGTTTGTTCGGCAGTCCACGGGACTTTCAACCGTGGTTGCCAGCACCACGCTTCAAGTGAATTGATGGGAGAGTCAGCTGGGTTATATCAGGGTGCAGTCATAGCATCCTTATATGTGGAAGAGGGGCACAGAACACAGAGAAAAAGACAGCATGTGGGAAGAACTTGCTTTGAAGTAACTATCATGGAGGTGAAGTAATGGGACCATAAACCAAGGAATCCAGGCAGCTACTGAAAGCTGGAAAAGCAAGGAAACAAATTCTCCCCTGGCGCATCTACAAGAACTGCTCCCTGGTGACATCTTGATCTTAGCCCCGTGGGACACATTTTAGACATCCGACCACCAGAAATGTAAGATAATTTGTTACAGCCGCAGTAAGAAACTAATACATCCCTTTCAAAGGCAAGCACTCTGGAACTACAACAATGAAATTAATCTCACAAACCATAGATTGAGAGAACTAAGACCAACACCAACACATATATTGCACGACATAAGCTTTACTCTTTCTAAACTCAGGCCAAATCATTTGGGGGTAGAATTATAGTTATTCTGGGTGTTGAATAATCATGATTCTTGTCATGGTCAGTGATTAGAAAGGGAACTGAGGGTGGCTTCTGAGGTGCTGGTAGTGTGCTGGTGTTATTCTGGGTATTTGTTACATGTAAACATGACAAACACATCAGTTTACATCAGCCATATACTTGAATATAGATCAAAATACACCAACTATATACTTGTATATAGATCAAAATACTTCAACTATATACATGTAGCTAGATCAAAGTACATCAACTATACACTTGGAATGGGTGCACTTATAAAAACATATTGAGCATACAATACTGCATCTATTTCAAGTATACAATTTGGCAGAACCTGACATATGTATATATGATTGAAATCATCACCCTCATCAAGATACTGAAATATGCATACCCCCCAAAGTTTTCTTATCTCCTTTAAGAATTCCTCTCCTCCCTCCTCCTCTCCCTGTCCCCAGACAACCACAGGTCTGCTTCCTTTCACTATAATGTTAGTTTACAATTCCTAGAATGTGTGTATCCAATTATGCTGGTTGTTTCATACAGTATAATTTTTTGAGATCCATGTTGTGTGTACCAATGATTCACTCTTTTATTCCTGAGCACTGTCCTATTAACTGGTCATAGCTCTCACTATTTTACTAGGTATCTATTCATGTTTTCAATTTGAACTGCTACAAATAAGTTGCTACTCATGTATAAGCCTTTGTGTGAATGATACTTTATTTCCTTTGGGAATGTGCCTCCAGGTGCAATAGCTAGGTCATATGGAAAGTAGACATTAAACTGCTCAAAAACCAACCAATTTGATTTCCAAAGCGGTTTGACCATATTACATTGTCTCCAAAAATTGTCTGGAAGTTTCCTTATAGCACATTTTCACAAAATGCTCCGTGGTGAATCTTATAATGCTGACCACTCAGATGGATGTGCAAGGGAGTCTCACGGTAGTTTTAGCTCATATTTACCTTGCATCATCTTATGTGCTTATTAGCTATCCTTATATCACCTTTGGTGAAGTATCAGATTGTTTTGTATATATATTTTTTCTCACCCTTTCGCTCTCTCCTCGCTTCCCTCACGCTGTTTTGTATATTTTTAATTGAGCTATATATTTTCTTATGATTTAATCTTAAATGTGCTTTATGTACATTGCTCATAAGTCCTTCATGAGATATATGGCTCACAAATAGTTTCTCCCAAACTATGGCTTGCCTTTTATTCTCTTAACTGTCTCATCCTAAGAGCAGACGTTCTTGATTCTGATGATGTTCAGTTTATCAGTTTTTCATGGGTTGTTCTTTTGTGCTCTATCTCTCTTTGCTGCAACGAGGTATGCTGTCATCAAGCTGACTCTGACACAAAATACAACTGAGGGAAGCACTGCCCAGTGCTGCACCATCCTCATAATCGTTGGTATATTTTACCCCATTGTTGCAGCCACTGGATCAATCCATCTCCTTGACAGTCTTTCTTTTCTTTGCTGACTCTTGACTTTATCAGGCATGAAGTCCTTCTCCAGGGACTAGTCTCTCCTGAGAACGTGCCTTTCTCACAATTGTTCTTATGTCCGAGTCCATTGACTCAGCCACGGTGCCAATCCAGCTCCTTGAGGCCTTCCTCTTTGTCACTGCCCGTCTACTTTACCAAGATGAGATATTTTTACAGGGACTGATCTCTCCTGACAGCATGTCCAAAGTACATGGGGTGATAGCGAGCAATGCATGCCTCTAACGAGCGTTCTCTCTGTACTTCAATACAGATTTGTTTGTCCTTTTGATCATGCCTGGTGCTCTTAATATTCTTCACTTGTACCTTAATTTAAAGCATCGATTCTTCTTGTCTTATGTATCTGTTTATCAATGGATGAGCATTTAGTTGGGTTCCAGCTCTTTCCTTTTGTGAATATTGCTGCACTGAAATGGGTGTGCGGGATAGCTGGGGAAAAAAAGAAAGAAAAGAATTGCTGGATCAAATGATATATTTATTGTCAACTTTTAAAGGCAGTGCCACATTGTTTTCCAGTGTGATTTTGCTGCCCTCCAGTTCCTCCATCAGGTCCAGGCGCGCCACACCCTCATCAGCACGTGCGGTTTTCTGCCTGATTGAGCTTTGCTGTGAGTACTGAGGTGAGTCGATGGATCATTGCTGCTTCGATTTGCAGCACTCTTACTGCTCAGGGTTGTGAGTGCCCCATCGTGTATGTGCTCACTGGCTGACTGAATGCCTTCTTTGGCGAAGTGTCTGTTGCTCATGCCCTCTGTCCATTTTAGAATTAGATTGTCTTTTGGTTGTTGAGGAGGTGAGGTTTTCCATACATTTCTGAGATTATGCCGCCCTTGAGATATGTCACTGTCAAGTCTCTTTTCCCAGTGTGTGGGCTTTCCTTTTACTCTTCTGAAGGATTATTTTGATGGTCATTGCATTTAATTTTCAGAAAGTCTCAATCACCTAGTTCATCTTCTGCTGCCCATGCATTTTTAATTACATCTGATAGTCTGTTATGTCACAGTATATGACCTCTAGTTTTGTCTCTTGGAGCCCTAGTCACACATTGCACTTCTAACTACAGGGTCGGCAGTTCAAACCATCAGTCACTAAAGGGAGACTGCCGCCATAAGAATCAAAAGCCTCAGGAAGCTTACCATGGTGACTATGAGTGGGAATCAACCCTGTGTCAGTAGATTTGATGTTTGGTTTCAGTTAACATTAATTCATATTGAGTTACTTTTTGCATATAGTATGAGTAGGAGTTTTATTTATTTTTTCTGCTTAGAGATATTCATTTTGCCAGCATCATTTGTTAAATAGACTGACTTGCACCCATTTAGTGGATACTAGCTCTTTCCTCAGGTGCTCATTGGGTGACGTCAATTCAGCTCCAATTCATAGGACCCTATGTACAACAGAGCAAACACTATCCAGTCCTGTCCATCGACACAATTGCCATTAGTCTTGAACCCATTGTTGCAGCCACTGTGTCAATCCATGTACCAAACATGATGTACTTTGCCAGGGGCTGATTTCACTGAAAAAGCGTTTCAAAGTATGTGAGATGCTTCTAAGGAGTGTTTTGGCTGTAGTTCCTTGAAGATGTATTTACTCGTTCTTTTGGAAGTCCATGGCACTTTCTGTGTTCTTCAGCAGCATCGTAATTCAAATGCACCAATTCTTCCCTTGGCCTCTCTATTCGTTGTCCAGCTTTCATATGAAGGGACGGATGCAATATGCCACTTGATTACTAGACTACTGCTTTCATGAATGCAGATTGTAGCTCCAAGAAAAATCAAATTCTTGACAATTTTATTCTTTTCTCACTTTACCATGTTGTTGTCTATTAGTCCAGCTTCCATAGTTGGATGGATTTACTTCTGGATTTACAATTCTGTTCCATTGGTGGATGTGTCTTTTATTATACTAGTACCAGGTTGTTCTGACTACTGGAGCTTCATAGTAGGATTTGATAGGGAAGTGTGAGACTCCCTATTGTTTTCCTCTTCTTTAGTAGTATTTTACTTATCAGGGGTCTTTTACTTTTTCATATAAAGTTAGTAGTTGAGTTTTCTGTCTTCTTAAAGATCATTAAAGCCGCATGAATCAGGATTTTATTATATCTATAGAGCTCTTTGAGTAATATTGATGGTTCAGAATATCTTCCTATCCATGAGCTGGGTATGTTCTTCCATTTATGTAGTTCTCCTTTAGTTTCTTGCAGTACTGTTTTGTAGTTTTCTTTGTATAGACCTTTTATAATAAAACATATTATAATATATTACATAAAAATATACTATGTATGATATCTATTTCGCAATTCATAGCTAATCTATGGTGTAGTTGCACAACTTAAGCATCTCAGTAAGTTTTAATTTTTATTTCGTAAGTTTTATTTCTTCCTCAAGCAAAGGTTGGTGACACGATTCTCTTTGCAGCAAAGATTTGGCTACCACAAATTGCTCCTATGCTGTGGTTCTGCTATCTGAACTTGTGACTTGCATGGTATTAGCAGAGGGTGACATGAGAATGCAGATAACTTTTCTAGCTAGTTAGTACTTGCAGACATTGCTTCTATCCACTGACCAGAACCAGCGACAGCACCAACCTGTCTGCCAGAGGAAGTCCCTGTGTGGGGCAGGCACTTAGGCAGTTAGCATGCTCAGCTGTCAATCGAAAGGAGGAAAGATTGAACTTTCCTAGAGGCACCTCAAGAGGAAGGGCTGGGGATTTGCTTACAAAAACACGAGTCATTGAAAACCCTTTAGAGCACTGGTCAATTCTGATGGGGTTTTCAGGTTGACCTTAGTCAGAATCAAGTTGCGCTAAATAAGGCAGGGGAGGGGTAATAGAGCTGGAAACAATTATTTTTTAAATTTACTTAAAAATAGCTTTATTGGCGTCTAAATCACATGTCATACAATTCAATGGGTCAATGATATGGAGAAGAGTTACAATCATCACCACCATCAGTTTTAGAACATTTTCTTCATTTTTAAAAATAAATCATTTTATTGGGGGCTCTTACAGCTCTTATAACAATCCATACATCAATTATATTGAGACGTTTACTATTTTTAAAGATACATAGGTAGAAAAAAGGCTAAAACTGGAAGGAATATTTGATGAAAATCACATCAAGTTATTCCTATATCAAAATTATTCATTTTTCTATATCAAGAGATATTTTTATTTCAGAGATGTAATTTCCTCTTGATGAATTAGAGGTAAATTAGAGATTGCTGTTGTTATTAGGTGCCATCGAGTCAGCTCCAACCCATAACCACCATATATACATCCGAATAAAACACTGCATGGTCCTGAGCCATCCTCACAATTGCTCATTTGCTGGAGCCCATTGGTGCAACCACTGAATCCACTCATCTTGCCCACAGCATAATTAGAGATTGCCTCAAGAGAACTTTGAGCAGATGTCTACATCTGTCCGACTCTCAGTTGCTTCCTATGTCTGCTGATTTTCCAAAGCTGTGCTTGGTCAGTATTGGGAGCTACAGTGGGTTCTACCACAGGTTGCATGGACCCCTGTTGAGTGTTTCAGTGTTGGCTGAAGAGAAAAGTAAAATATCTAGGTTTATTCTGATTTTCTTTGATTAGCTCAGAGACCTAGCAGCAACTTTGGGGAAATGGGAAGAGAGCCAGTCCAAGTAAGAAAGATGCCCATATCCAAACCAATTGTGATAGAGAGATTTAATTTTCTGTAGACAACTCACAGAAGAAATAGAAATGACCAGCCAACCCGTCAAAAGGCATTTTACCTCACTAACCATGGGAATCGTTACTTCCTTGCCATCAATCGTGTTGACCAGTACAACTGTTTGGACTCCCACCCGATGATGTTTATTAGCATAGTCCCACGTCCCTTTCCTAGCTCACCATTCATCACTCACTACCTGATGTCCCCACGGGTTTCGTTACAAGTCACTGCTCTGATCATGGAGAAATGCTTACAGGCATATTCAATTTCTCTCCCTTTTCTTCCTAGGAGAGCTTTTCCTTCAGATGTAGTGAGATATCAATGGCTACATTCACTTTTCTGAATAAAATGCAAGATGGTTGTTGGGAGAAGTCCAAACATTCCCAGAATATGTAACCTAGAAAATTAATGTGGAGATGGAATGTAAAGGGATACATTCATGTTTGCTTTTATGATTTACATTATTTGAGGGGTTTTTTTGGCCTGTGTGTGCTTAGAATTTTGAAAACCATCTATGCTGCTACCTATTTCTATTATTATCTGTTCACTTATGTATCTTTCTATGTAGCTATGTATATTATTATCTATGTATTTTTTGAAAATAAATATTACTGATTCATTTTGTTACATTTTCTTCACTTTTCCTCCCTCCTCCCCCTGGATTCTTTATAACCATCAAAGTCTGCTTCTTCTGGTGTGCAAGCATTTTTCTTATTTTTTCTTTTATAATAGTGGTCCCATAGAATATTTGTCTTTATAGGGTTGACTGATTTTGCTCAGCATATATTTATTTGAACTTTGTAAAAATGACACTTGGGAAGCTGAAAATCTACATATATAGGAAAAACATTTTAGCAAAGTCTCTATTACCAATACCTGTTAACCACTATTAAATTTTGTGTTTTCTATAAATATGCACATGTGTATATAAGTGGAGTTTGAGGATGGTACAAATGATAATTGGGCTTAGTTGTAACTGAAAGGTGGCTGAGTCCATCTAGAGGTACCTTTAAAGCAAGATTTGGTGATCTACTTTCAAAAACTCAGCCACTGTGAGCCCGGTGGAGCATAGTTCTACTCTGGCACACATAGGATTTCTGAGTCAGAGTCAACTAATGACAAGTGGTTATTGTTTTCAATGCGTATCATAAATGCACATACTTATTAAATGATTGCTTACCTTATATACATATACCTGTTTTAATTTGCACACACATTTACATATTTATTATACTAGCATACTTATTAGCCTTATTTTATACTGTTAGGTACCATTGAGTAGGCTCCCAGTCATCAGAACCCTTTGCACGACAGAAGCAAACACTGCACCATTCTGTGCCATCCTAACAATTGTTCCTAAGCCGGGGCCCATTGATGAAGCCACTGTGTCAGTCCATGTCATTGAAAGCCTTCCCCTATTTCTCTGCTCCTCCACTTTAGCAAGCATGATGTCCTTCTCTAAAGACTGGTCTCTCCTGACACTATGTCCAAAGTGTGTCTAAGGAGTCTTACTTCTTCCAACACTGATCAGTATGTCCTTTTAACCAACCTCGGTACTTTCAATGTTCCTCTCCAGCACCACAATTCAAATGCATTCTCTCTTCTTTGGTCTTCTTTATTCAATGTCCAACTTGCATATTGATACGAGGCCATGGAGAACACCATGGCTTGAACCAGGTGCATCAGAGTCCTCAAAGTAACATCCATACTTTTCAATATTCTAAAGAGGTCTTATGTAACAGATTGCACTGTGTCTTTGATCAGACTGCTGTTACCATGAGCATTGATTGTGGATCCAAGCAAGATAAAATCTTTCAGAATGTCAACCTATTTTACATTTAACGTGATGTTGCCTATTGACCCAGTTTGAGGATTTGGGTCTCTTTACATTGAGTTTTAATCGATACTGATGGCTGCAAACCTTGATCTTCATCGGCAAGTGCTTCCAGTCCTCCTCACTGCCAGCAATCAAGGTGTGTCATATCACAGGTTGTTAATAAGCTTTTCTCCAAGGCCGATGCCACATTCTTTTTCATACAATCCAGCTTCTCTGATTAATTTGCTCAGCATAAAGACTGAACAAGTATGGTGAGAGGATACAACCCTGTCACACACTTTTTCCTGGTTTTAAACCAGGCACTCTTCCCTCGTTATATTTGCACAACTGCTTCTTCTCAAAGCTATCCCCAGTTTATTATGGTCCACACAGTCGAATGCCTTTGCATAGTCAATGAAACACAAGTTCAACATCTTTCTAAGATTCTCTTCTTGGGGCAAGATCCATCTGACATACGCAATGATATCCCTTGTTCCATGTCCTCTTCTAAATCCAGCCTGAACTTCTGAGAGTTCCCTGATGTGGTAGTTACATATCTGGTGTCAATTTGGGACTTGAGAGGATTAAGAGTGAAGGGGTGGAGTCTAGTCTATCAATTGGGTCATAGCCAATGAGGCCTCTGTCTGAGCAGAATTCCTGAGAATTCTGGGAACTCCTGCATTTTCCTCCTTGGAGGCGGTAGACACCTCTCTCTCTCTCTCTGCTCACTCTTTTGGAGCTACTTTACTGACAAGACACATGACTCTATGCCCTGGGAGCTGGAGAAGCCATATGGACCCACCCCGATGCAACCAGACCTCTCAAGCCAGAGAAACCACGTAGAGACCCCTGCCAGTGCTGAGATGCTCACAATGCCACTGGGCCCAGGACACTTCCAACTGACTGGCCTGTGATCCTCCTGCACTTGGCATCATTGCATGTATTTCATGTGTCTGAAGAGGACTTTATAGATTGGTATCGGACATATGGGCTAATATTGTACTTATGTACTTGATCTGAATTGGGCTGGGATGTTTTCTCAATATTCAATTGCTCTTGTCTATAAACCCCTTTCTTATATACATATGAGTGTGTATGAATTTGTTTCTCTAGTCTACCCAGAGTAACACATTTATCAATGTACTGCTTCAACCATTGTTGGATGATCTTAAGCAAAATTTTACTTCTGTGCAATATCAATGATATTTTTCTATATTTTATAGAATACTGTTTTATTTAATATAAAGGAGGTTATTATGTAGCTTGTTTTACTTATTATAACCTGTATATTTTTCTGTCTTGGGTAGTGTTTTCAGATACGTATACCTGTGTTAGACAGGGTTCTATAGAGAGACAAAACCAGATTGCTAGTAATTTTATATAAATATTTATACAGCTAGATAGATATATAATACAAGAAATGAACAGTTAAATTATAAAGCAGTACAAATGGCTTATTGCAACTCAGTCCCATGAGAGAGTTGTGAGACACTGGTAGTCCTTTAAGCCTTGAGGGCTGCCAGTCTGTCCTCTGTAGAGAGAGCTAGGCTATATATACACAGGCAGAAAACAGCAATGCAGGTCACCAACTGTCAGCCAGATCACCAATGATCGGCACCCAGCTCCAGAGATGTACATTCCAATCATGCAGACTTAAAGGGACCTCAACTTACAGCAACACAATCCACTGGCTAGGCGTCCCACAGGTAGCGTAGCCTCTAAATTGCGGCACAGAACAAGCAAGGCAGCCGCACACTGGTCCGATGATCAAAGAGCAGAGACAAGAAGGACGAGACTCACCGAGCCATTTATCCCTCTGCCCTTCAATTAATCCCACTTGTGTTTATCGGTCAGGCTGGCACAATAAACCAACTATCTCAATACCCTTCTCAATATTTTTCAAGGCAGTAGACTATTCCCTGTGAGCATTTGAACCAGAATCCGAGTTAGGGAGAGGATTGAATAAATGCTCCATTGTCTTCTCTACCACCACCACCCCCAGAAACCTGCCACATAACTCTTTGATCCGTAGTAAATTTCCCATTATCTTTAACGATGGAAGTTGATGAATTGCAAATTTCACGAGGGAATGGTTTCTATTGCCTCTGTTACGATAAGCACGGAACACCTTTGTTTGGTTTAATGAGGTCTCACCTCTCCCGAAGTGGGCGTTTTCCCAGATTTGTTTGAGGAATCGAATTTGATTGAGGATTCACAGGAAATCGTATTTGGATAGGAAGGAAATAAATATCATCTTCCATGAGGTACTTTCATTGTACTGGCTATTGAAGCCATATCGAGGAACCCACGGCAGTGATCCTGAAAACTGAAGAGGAGCAGTGAAATGTCAAGGAGCAGTGGAATATCAAGGAGCAGTGAAATATCAGGGCAGCAGCATTATCCAGAGGGCGCTGTGACAGAACTCACGGGAACCGTCTTGTTCTGCCAGACCTTATCCACCATTGACCAGGTGCAGTCTTCACCATTTTTCTATCACTTCTATGTATAGAAAACATCTGAGTTTTCCTTCTCTGGCAGATATCCGCTCACAAAGATTCTTGTTTGAGCAGGTTTACTGGAACTGCCTCTTCAGGAATCCCTGCTCCCATATTTCATCCATAAAGAGCAAATAGGCTTCTGCAAAGCCTCTGAGATATAGAATTTTGTGATAGACTCCTCTCTAGTTCAGCCTGTCTTGTAATTTCTATAGTTTCTTAACAGAGGTCACCTCAGTATAGATATCTCCAGTGACTCTAAAAGCAGCGAGGAGAGTGCAGTTTACCACTTTTAGTTAATGCCAAAGGTGAAATTCAGTTCACAGCCTATTAAGGAACCCACACACAATGGACATGCTGTTGCTGGGAGGTGAAGCATACATTTGGAAATGTTTCTGGTGAGTTTCCTTTTACTTTCCTTTGGCTCTGCATTTGGCAGAGAGCTGAGTTTGTCCTCTCAAAAATGTGCCACCAATGAGAAGTATTGCCTTCATGAAACTAAATCAGACAGCTCATGTATTTGTAATCAGAATGAACCATGCTTCTTTAATGCAAGTCACAAGTGTGTTTTACATGGTGTATATGTGTGCTATGTGAGTCGCATGTGACAAATATGGTAGCTCATGACAGAGACTTCTTGGATGTTTTTCATGAGGCCATCCTCCCTTGAACTTGAGGAATTCATGTCAATCACAATTGTTCAGCCTGTGGCCAATCAAGACCTGCCTGACCTTGTTTGCCTAGCTCATTTATGTGTCTGGTTTTATTATCCAAGTCTTTAGTACATGTCACAATATCCCCGTTCCTTGCTATTGGTTTTCAAGGGAAAAGTTGCTAACCTACACAATTAATCCATGTTGATCAGCAGGATTACTGTAACTATCATTACCAAACCCAAGACATGAAATATCCTGGACATTATGTGACTTGGCATCTGATATTCTTGAAAACTTTCTCTTCCATCTCTTTGATACTTTGCTTATTTGGTGCACAAATGAAGTTATTATAAATGTAGTATCTTAGCGAGGTATTGGTGGCTGGGTAATAGAATTCTCCATGTTGAATCAGGAGACCTGTGTTCTATTACAACCAATATTTTCATATGTAGCCAACCAGCTATCTATCAATAGATACATGCATGTTGCTATGATAATGAACAGATTGGAGCAGAACTTCCACACTAAAATGAACTAGGAAGAAAGGCCTGTTATCATCTTTTGAACATTAGCCATCTAAAATCCTATCGCCCATAACAGTCCAATTGTCAACCAATCATCGGGATGTCAAAGGGACAGGGCAGTATTTTATTCCACAATAGAGTGTCATCATGAATTGGGGGCCAACATGATGGAAGGTAAAAATAAACACTAATAGCATAATGTTTCAACTCAAGTTACAACCCCTATCAAGGTAAAGAAATCAGATACCATGCCTAGTGACAGAACATATGTTTAATACAAGATTATTTTTCTAGTCAAAAGCTCTTTCATACTTTAATTGTTGGATAGTCTGGTATGATTCTGTCAGCTCTTGGTCACTGAAGGTAAAAAATATTAGAACCTTCGTGGATGAATGCCACGTAGACCGGATTTAAATTTATCACAGATTATTTCAAGTTTCAAGTCATCATATAATTTTCTCTGTCTGTTTGGTTTTCTCCTCTGGGATTTTTTTACCCTTGTTGGGTGCTTGGCCCTACCAAGTACTACCTCAAAAATCAAATGGGCTCTTGCCTTAACCTCTTCTCTCCTACAATCCCCTTCCCTTCCAGCTCAGATTTAAGCCCCTCTCTCTTTAGGGTCCTCCTTTCTCTCCTTATTTGGACCCCTCTTTTGGAGTCTTTTTTGTTCTGCCCTTGTCTATTCATTCGCCTCACACATTCGCACATCCACTTTACCCTGAACCGAATCCAGTGTATCCATTATTACTTCTGTCTAGAGGATGACCCACTCTACATCTGTATTTAGGATAACATAACTTTTCTCAATTGCCCACAGTAATATGCAGATTATGCGGATCTTGATAATGGTTGGTAAGTAAATGGTAGAAGACCCGTTGCTGGACTTTGTTTCACAGCATTGTGGGAGTGGTTCATGGAAGCAAGTCTTAGAGAAAAACAGAATCATAGACGAATAGAAGGGAAGACAGAATACATGAAGACCATTTCTGGAGCCCCTCCCATTGCATTCTGTAAGCAGCAATCTAAACATTTTGTGACAGAGGGGTTTTAAGTCAGCATGCAGAAAAGGATATTTGTTTGTTGTTGTTTTCTTTCCTATTACAGTCAACTAGGTCCTGCATCTTTGGAGGCAGCTAGACTAAACCGGTAATAAAGGAATCCACTGCCCCAACTAACCATTAAGCAAACATCAATATCACCATCTACCATATAAGAAATACTGTGCTAGAGATAAAGGTATACAGAAAGTTGCACAAGACATGCTATTTCAATTGAGGAGATAATTATGGAGAATTATGGAATGTTTAGACAGCCAATCCTATGAAGATAATTATCTAGCATTTGGGATTTATAGGACTATGTAGGTAAGGTATGTTTTCAGATATAATGGGAGCAACCAAAAGAAAATGTAAATATTTAA
Organism: Tenrec ecaudatus; assembly: GCF_050624435.1. Lineage (NCBI taxonomy): Eukaryota > Metazoa > Chordata > Mammalia > Afrosoricida > Tenrecidae > Tenrec > Tenrec ecaudatus. The sequence goes on along the minus strand of NC_134539.1, from coordinate 104,216,455 downwards.
ATCCTTTAAAAGGGGAAAAAAGATCATGCGAATGCATACTGACAGAATCAAGGCAGAAGAGGAACAGGCCGACCTTTAGAAGCAGCTCAAGAAGACCGCTGGAGAGTTCATAGAAGACATCAAGCACTTGCATTTAGCTCCTCAACAATGGGGCGCCAAGGAAAATGTGGTACTGTGTGACTTCACAGGTCATGGATTGCATACATTTGGTTCTCCACTTGCTTATTAATAGGGTGGAGTTGGTGAAGTTCATTTCTAGCTGGACTAGAATAGCGAAACTGTGGGATTAGATGAATTCATAATATCAACAATTAAATCAGAGAAAGGTTTTTAGTTATAAGCATGGTCGACATTATTAAAGGTTTCAGTGTTCTACTTACTGGGCATGTGCAGCTGCTCCTGGCAGGTACTAGATATTAAGGACCTATATCAGTCAAGAGATAGCAGTCTTGGAGCAGATAGCACGTCTGTATCTCACACTGCAGGAGCAGTGCATGATGGAATGGGGCTCTTCTAGCCACAGTCTCTCTAACTCCCACCAAATGACCTTATCTTGTATGGGTGTGGTAAGAAGGTGAGGGAATATGTTGATAGGATTCACCTGTGAGGATTTGTAAACAGGATTACTTGGATGCCATCCTCTACATAAATTCTGCCCTCTGAGAAGCTGAATGAGGGATCTTCTTACCAGCAAGAGCTGGAGTGGAGTGTATCCTCTGGACCCAAGATCCCTATGCAGTGAACCCCCTGGATTCAGGGGTTCATGCTATGATCTCAAAGCATGGCAGCAGCAGAATCAAGAACCAGAACAAACAGAGCAGTGAACTTCCCAGCCCATGAGCCAAGTAAAGCTGAGTGCTTTGGATCAGGAAGCTGGCTTGTGGAGTGAGGTGCCTCTGAGCACTTAAATGGGGGAGATGGCGTGCTGGCCCATGGAGGTGGAACTGAGTGCCATCCTGCTAATGCTGATGGAAATGGGTTGCCTCTGTGCATCAAGTGATCAAATTTTATCAAATAGAAAAGAAACTGGCATGCTATCTTAAGCAAAATACTAATAATAAATTAAAATGGAAGGAAGGAAAAAATCAATCTGCCAAACTATTGTTCCCTTTATTGTTGGCTCCTTGGTTTCTTTCTAAATCTGAGTCTCACAATTAAATAGTTCTCTAATAGTTGGTGATTATATACATCATAAGCTTATACTATATTAATTTGGTTACTATAGCTGCATTCAGGGGACCTCTTAGCACAATGGTTAAGCTAGTTTTATAAAGGCTGCTAACTGAAAGGTTTCTGGTTTGAACCCAGCCAGTAGGTCCTTGGGGAAACCCCCATTGATCTTCTCCCTTAAAGATCACAGCCCAGGAAAGTCTATGGGGCAGTTCTACTCTGCATTATGGGGTTGAAAATCTAACAACAACGAACAATAGCTGCATTCAGAGAACTTCTTTTTTTCCTTTTGAAAATCTTCTGCTTCAACATGATCCTTTACATTGAAAACCCTAAAAGCTCCACAACAGCAGTACTTACAGTGATAGAGGAATATGGAAGACTGGCAGGATACAAGATCAACAAACAGAAGTCAGTAGGTTTTCTATACACATCGGACAGGACCATGGAAGAGGAGATCAAGAAGGAAGTACCCTTCACAGTAGCTAAGAACAAACTGAAATACCTAGGAATATATTTAACTAAAAAAACTAAAAATCTATATAAGGAAAACTACAAGACTCTACTACAGTAAACCAAAAGCAACCTTCACAAATGGAAGAACATCCCATGCTCTTGGATTGGAAGGCTTAACATAGTAAAGATGACAATCTTACCCAAAGCACTTTACCAGTTCAATGCTATTCTGATTCAAATACCAACAACTTTCTTCAAAGAATTGAAAAGACTGATCATCAATTTTATATTGAGAGGGAAGAAGCCCAGAATTAGGAGAGAACTCCTCAAGAAGAAGGACAAATTTGGAAGTCTCGCCTTACCTGACTTTAGTACTTATTACACAGCTACACTGGTCAAAACAGCGTGGTACTGGCACAATGTCGGATACGCAGACCAGGGGAAAAGAATAGAAAGCCCAGGAATAAAACCATCAGCATATAGACAACTGATCTTCGACAAGGGTCCCCAAACCATCAAGTGGGAAGTAGATGCTCTTTTTAACAAGTGATGCTGGAAACAATGGATATCCACATGTAGAAAAATGAAACAAGACATTTACCTCACCCTATGCACAAGAATAAACTCAAGGTGGATCACAGACCTAGAAGTTAAACCCCAAACCATGAGGACCATCAAGGAGGGAATAAGGACAAACCTAAGAGCATTGACCCAGGGAATTAATAGGCTCACTGCAATAGGGAAGGGTATACACACAGGTGAACTGGAAATCGACAAATGGGATTTACTAAGAATAAAACACCTGTGCACCTTGAAAGACTTCACCAGGAGGATGACAAGACAACCCACAGACTGAGAGAGGATTTTTAGTAATGACACATTGGACAAAGGGTTCATTACTAAAATCTATAACACCCTCATGGTCTGCAAAAAAGAGGAAAACAGTTAACCCCCTGAGGAAGTGGGCAAAGGAACTGAAAAGAATTTCCTAGGAAGGAGACCCATATGGCCAACAAGCATATGAGAAAGAGTTCCCAGCCATTAGCCATAAGATAAATGTAAATTAAAACAACTATGAGATACCTGAGATACCACCTAACACCCCTGAGGCTTGCCCAAATCAACAAATCCGAGAGCAACAAGTGTTGGAGGGGCTGTGGTGAAGTAGGAACCCTCCTCCACTGCTGGTGGTCATGTAGATTTGTACAACCACTGTGGAAAGCAATCTGGCGATACTTAAAGAAAATTGAAATTGATCTACCGTATGACCCAGCCATCCCTCTACTGGCATATACCCAGAGGAGGCAACAAATAAAACATGACCAGTCATCTGCGCTCCAATGTTTATTGCAGCACAATTCACAATCGCAAAGACTTGGAAATAGCCTAAGTTTCCATCGATAGATGAGTGGATTAGGAAACTCTGGCACATACACACAATGGAGTACTAAGCAGCACTGAAAAGCATGGACGATCACATGAAACACGTCATTTCATGGGAAGAGTTGAAAGGAATCATGTTAAGCGAGGTAAGCCACTCTCAAAAGGACAGGTATAACATGAGTCCCCTGAGGTAAGTACGATCAGCACAGCAGTAATAGAAGAATAGACACTTAACTCACAATAAACTGGTGGAAGCATAGGTAGTCGGGGGGAGGTCAGATTGCACCCAGGGAGGTACATGAGAGTCCAACATAAAGAAGGGGAAAGGGGGAAAGAGAATTGGGGTGGGGAGAAACTGAGATGAGGATATGGGGGAACAGGGCACTAATCCACCCAAGGAGAGAGTATTGGTTGTGTCCCCACAGAACTGGAATGTGCACACAGACCCCACCAAGATGTGCCAAACTAGGAAGGCAATGTACCATGCAGAGGAATCCATAAAAAGCTGGCCGGCCCCAACCGGAATATGCCTGACCCCCACCATGGAAGGGTTTGCCACAGAGAATGACAATAGACCTTCTGGTGAGGGAAAGGAACCAATCTACCATACCCAGATGGAAGCAGAAACAAATGAAGGGGGAGGAAGGGAGTGGCGCGCACCATGGCCCACCAAGCCCTGAGGACAATAGTTCCACTCAGAGCAGCCAATGCATAGAGAGGACCATATGGCTGGCCCAACTACAAGATGCGACATCCTGCACTGACCCATTGCCCTACATGGGACAACACTGGAGACACAATGTAGGATGTGTGACCGAGCTGACCCCACCACACCAAGGTAAAACGCTAAGGTCGTGCAATAGAACATCAAGGGGAGCAGAACAAGGAAGTCCCAAGGGAGTATCAAAAATAGACTTTGTGGCCAGGGCTCAACTGGAAAACAGACTCAACTGGAAAACACTCCTAAAGGTCAACAAACAAACCTTGAACTATTTACAGGCTTTTATTTCTTTTCTTTTTTTTTTTTGCTTCTTTTAGATTTTGTATGTCATTGGCTTTTTGTGGTTGCTGTCGTCACTTTGTTTTTCTGTCACTTTGTTTGGCACTGCCAATTTTTATGTGCATATTATTATCTCTGCAGGTCTATCTCAATAAGATAGGCTGGGTAAACAAAGTGGAGAAGCAAACAACGAGACCGATGGTTCCGGAGGGATATGGGAGAAGGGGAAGTGGGGAAAGGGAAGTGGTGTTAACCAACCCAGGGACAAGGGAACAAGTGATTCATAACCAGTGGCAAGAAGGGGGTGGGAGGCCTGGTAGGGAGTGATCAAGGCCAATGTAACCAAGAGGAATTACGGAAATACAAATGAAGGCTGAGCATGATGGTGGGACAGGAGGAAAGTAAAAGGAAATAGAGGAAAGAAGTAGAAGGCAAAGGGCATACATAGGCCTAAATACAGGTAGGTACATATGTAAATATACTTATATATGATGAAGGGGGAATAGATCTATGTGAATATATTTATAGGTTTAGTAGTAAGGTAGCAGATGGACATGGACCTCCACTCAAGTACTCTGTCAATACAAGAACACTTTGCTTGACTAAACGGACATTCCATGATACCCACCTTCACGACACGATCGCTGAAGACAAACATGTGCATAAGCAAATGTGAAGAAAGCTGATGGTGCCCGGCTATCAAAAGATATAGCACCTGGAGTCTTAAAGGCTTGAAGGTAAATAAGTGGCCATCTAGATGAGAAGCAACAAAACCCACATGGAAAAAGCACACCAGCCTGTGTGATCATAAGGTGTTGAAGGAATCAGGTAGCAGACACCAATGAACAAAAATCATTGTATGCTCACCTTTCGCCTACAAATGCTGAAGACGAATGTGTGCATAAGTAAGTGTGGTGAAGAAGGCTGATGGTGCTTGCCTATTGAGAGATATAGCATCTGGACCTTTAAAGGCTTGAAGGTAAAGAAGTGGCCATCTAACCCAGAAGCAAAAAAATCTCACATGGAATAAGCACACCAGCTTGTGTGATCACTAGGGGTCGAAGGGACCAGGTATCAAGCACCAAAGAGCAAAAAAATCATATAATCATAAATGAGGGGGAGTCGGGGGGCGGGTGGAGACCCAAGGCCCATCTGCAGAGGGAGAAGGGTAGAGGGGAGAAGATGAGTTAGTCAGGGTGCAGTGTAGCATCGATGAAACACACAAATTTCCTCTAGTTCTTGAATGCTTCCCACCCTCACCCCCCCCCCCCACTATCATGATCCCAATTCTAACTTACAAACCTAGTTAGACCGGAGGATGTACATTGGTACAGATAGGAACTGGAAACACAGGGAATCCAGGACCGATCCCCTCAAGACCAGTGGTGATACCAGGAGGGTGGAAGGAAGGTGGGGTAGAAAGGGGGAACCGATTGCAAGAATCTACATATGGCCTCCTCCCTGGGGGAAGGACAACAGTAAAGGGGGGAAAGGAGACATCGGGCAGTGTAAGATATGATAAAATAATAATTTATAAATTATCAAGGGTTCATGAGGGAAGGAGGAGCGGGGAGGGAAGGGAAAAAATGAGGACCTGATTCTAGGGGCTTATGTGGAGATCAAATGTTATGAGAATGATGGGGCAACAAATGTACAAATGTGCTTGATGCAATGGATGTATATGTGGATTGAGATAAGAGTTGTACGAGCCCCAATAAAATGATTTAAAAAAGAGAATATTCCACACATTATACAACAACAACAAAAATGAAGCAGCTAACTTAGTTGTGTCAGCAACCCTGGTAATATTTTACTGATCTCCCAAACAGAAAATTGACTGTCAACATTTTCCTTTAAATGGCTTGTGTCTTAGTTTTGATATTTGTAATGAATGCTGTAGTCATTAATGAATAAACAAGTATTAGTAAAAAATAAACCAAACCAAACAAAAGAAAATATGATGAAATCTTGTTTCCTCTTCTACTTAAAACAACAAAATCTAGTTTCCCATTTTCTTTCATTGTTTAGAATTAAAGTTCTCTGGTGATTGGATCAGGCAAACTTCTTTAACCCATAATACGGCTTTTCTCTGAAGAAACAAAAACAAAGAAAAGTAACCTTTAAAATGTTACATTTAAGACGTTGGAAATTCTATTCCCCCCCCCCCCTTTCTCTTTAAAGAAGAAAAGATCTGGGGTAAGCAGAGCACAATTCCTCCATGGACCATTTGCCTCATGAAATGTAATTCATCAGCCATTACATCTGCATGGCTTTCCACCTGATGGACACTGATGGCACCAACCAGGGAACTTTGCTATTCATGGAGCGGAATGAGCAAGTCTCTGTGGCATCCTGCCAGCCACGGGTCAGACAGGGCCGGCACTTCAGAGAGCGCAGACACCTGGACAACAACACAAACAACCATGATGCCAATGCCTCTGAAAAGAGGCAAAACCCCATTCCTTGATCCCTACTTTTATTCAAATGTAGAGAAAGTTGTCTAGCCACTCAGTGTGTCTCATATAGAATATATCATAAGAGTTCAGAACTTCTTTCTGAATACTGAAAGGGGTGGAATCATAGAAACTTTAAAAAAAAAAAAAGATCGCTAAACCCTGGGAAGCTTAGAGGAATGTGCTTAAGTACTAAATCGCTTGGAAAAATTCAACCCGCAATCATTTATATAGGTTGTTTCCAAGGGTCCCAAGTTGGTGTAAATGATTAAACACATCCTTAATAGCCCCCAAATGGACAGTTCAAGTCCACACGGAGTTGTCTGGGAACTCAATCTGCTTCTGAAAGGCTACGGCTATGGAGCACAGCTCAGCTCTGCATGCACTGGACCCCCTCAGTGGGCATCCCGCCCACAGCGGCGCAACAGCAGCACCGCTTCACTGTGCAGGGAGCAGACACCGTCCTCTCTTTGCTCTCCCAATGCCTTCTTGATGTAGCGGTCTAAAAACTTAGAGCGAAGATATATATATATATGTATATTTGTGTGTGTGTATATCCACACACACATACATATATACATACATACATGCATAGAGACAGACAGACTGACTGACTGACTCTAGAATTTTGCAGTACTAAAGGCTTGAAATTTGTACACCTGTTTACCTCGTTCGAGTTTTGCTCAGTGAGGACTAAGCAAACATACACAATATTTTCTGTAGCTGTTGTCTTTTTTTTAACTTACATTAAAATTTCAACCCTTTAACCTTATTATAAAATGTTGAATTTTTAGCATAGGACTGAATATTAAGGAGCAAAGACCACCCAGACTGACTTTCTTCCCAGGAGGAGTCCAAGGGTTCCTCCCAGTTTCTGGTGAACTAGCTACCATCAGTAAAGGAGAGCATTTTTCAAAAGGCAGAGATTTATTTCCATTGGTGAAGAAATTCTCTGTATTTATTTTCTAAGGCAAAATGCTAATGTGGATGAAATGAGTATGTCCCTACATGACCTCTAAACTAAAGAAAACCTTACTTGATGTTTTAAAGGGATTTCATAAACTTTTCATGATCATGCACAACCATCTTCAGACTTGTTCTGTAATCCCGCATTCACAGACATCAGGTAGGTGACTGGCTAAATTATGTGGCCATGGCAGTTAGACCTATCTTTTCAAATTCATTGACCTTTTATTTATTTGATTGAAAAGTGTTAAATTCACTCTTTTTGGAGGAAAAAATATATGAGTATTCATGTGCTGTTGGGAGTTACAATGTCTCCGTATGGAGTTGTGGTTCCTTGATAACTTCTCTATCAACCTTTGTTTTTTCTCTGTCAAACTTCTCAGATTTTTAAGTCAGTGGGATTTTCTTTCTTTGACTCTCACTGTGTCTGATTTTTAAAAGGAAAGTTGTTTCCTTTTCATGACAAGAAGTGTGGAGGAAAAACGAAAGTTTGATGAAGGTAGTGTTTGAGAAGACGTTAAAAGACGGGCTCCCAATGCCCCTAGATTTGTTTTGGCGTTATGCAAAGTGAAGCAGAAAAGGGATGAGAGAGTGGCCGGTGCTTTGGGACACTTACGGATCTGAAAAAGCCTTGCTGGAGGATGAGAATCACAAGCCTTCCTCTGAGGGTACACACTTTGCCAGGACCAGACGCTTTTGAACATGTGAATCAATCCTGCGTTATCGCATGGATGATTGATGTTTTCGCTCTGAAAGCCGTGGCGCCCCTGTGAAATTTCCAAGGTCCAAGAGCACTTAAGACAATGGCAACCTTGGAATGAGGGGTTTTACTGCGAATTTGAGGTGCCATGTCAAAGATGCATGTTCTAATGACACCCTGTGAAGTTTGAGAAAAATCAGCAAGATTCCCAGCCTCTTACACAATAAAACCTCTGGAAAATGCTCCAATGTTCAGTGTGTGTGTGTGTGTGTGTGTGTGTGTGTGTGCGCTTCACAGCACAGCTACAGTGCTAACCTTCATTGTTGAAAGGTGATTTGACTAAGTTGATGTCTATATTACTCAGGACTCTGGGCTAGAGTGAAGTCCAAAGAAAGCTGTTATAAGCAAATGAAGGAAACACGATTCACTGGTGCTGAGTGGTTAAGTTCTCAGATGATAGCCGAAAGAGCTGCAGTTTGAACCCACGAGCCACTTCATGGCAGAAAGATGTAGCAGTCTGAGTCCATAAAGATTTCTGTCTTGAAAATCCTTTGGTAGAAGTTCTACTTTGTCCTATATATAAGAGAGTACCCCCCCAAAAAAAACCCCCAAATTTTTTCAAATCTAAATACTTAAAAAATTTATTTTGCAAAACAACCTTACCAAAGTACTCTTCAATACACTAATATATTGGTCAAATCTGTGATTCCATTCATGGAAACATTTTTCAAACTCATTTGTTTCTATAGCTGACAGCGCCTCCCCTCATCGTTTCCTTTACCTTTTCAACATCCACAAATCACTGTCCTTTCATGTCCCTGTTCATTTGTGAAACAAAAAAGAAGTCACATGGAGCAGGGTCAGGTGAGTCGGGTGTGTGGAGCAAGAGAGGCATGCTGTGTTTTGCCAAAAACTGGCGCACTGAGATGGCTGCGTGAGCAGGTGCATTGTCGGGGTAGCAAAACCAGTCCCCCATCTGCCACATATCAGGTCTTTTTTTGTTGCACATGGTTACACAATCTTTAAAGAACCTCTAAGTAGAAAGCTTGATTAACAGTGTGACTTGGTGGAACCAACTCCAAAGGCACTACAAGTGGACATTTTTATCTGTTTGAGGAGTTGACTGACGTCCAGAATGAGATTTGTCGTCACTCAACATTTCACCTTTCTTGAAATGAGAAAAACCACTCGTACACTTGAGTTTTTCCCATAGCGCTGTCCTTTTATTCAAGCTGTCTTCAACATCGCAAGTTGCTGCAGCATTTTTACTGAGCAGGAAACAAAACTTCATAACAATACGCTGTTCTCTTAAATCAGCCATCACAATAATGAGGTTTGAGCAAAACTGCTTTTATGAAGAAATTCACTGTGACTAGAGAGAACCTTCCCAGGCTATGCCACTGAGTGCACCAATTCAGAGTGAGTTCTCTAGTGGGGAAACATGTGTACTGCGAACGTTCCACCAGTGGAATTTTTTCCTTTTGGGGGAGGGGGGGGTTCGAGTGGGGAGTGGTAAAGGTTTACCCCTTGAACTTCGTCCTACTCTGTCTAGCTTCCTGTGAAGCTGAAAGCAGGGCTTGTGTTACCATCTCTCCATTCTGCACTGGTTGAAAACCTTTTCTTCGGCAAATTCCTACACGGCGGCCACAGAGAGGAGCACAGGCACTTTGCTTACATGTTACCTGCTTGGCAACTCTAGTGGGAATAGAAAGCGTATCCTGGTCCCAGACATCCACCAAGAAGAGCTCCATGAATAATGGTCTCGGGTTAGACCTCTGTTGCCTTGGGGGTGGGGGGAGAGAGGGATAAATAGAAGGAAATATGGGGGCGGGGCATGCCTAACCTCAAAGCTATGTACAAAGAGTATCTCCCCAGATGGATGCCACATAAAAAGGAAAGAAAAAAAACCCAAACAAAATGAACCACGGTAGTGAATTTTCTATGACATTCGAAAGTATTTTTTCAGTATTTTTATGAAACATTTTAAAATTTAAGTGTATATTTATTAATATACTTCATAAAGAATCAAATTTAGCTAGGCTACATTTTCTGGGAAAGTATTATTCAATAGTGAAATATTTTGCTACTCTTTAAGAGTGTGTATACATTTGTTTTTAAATTTCAAACTGCTGAGAACCCAAATCTTCCAAATTAATCATGGCTAAAAATAAGTCAAATGAGAGATGTTGAACTACATAGAAAGTAGCAGCAATGAGAACAACTTTACAAATTGTGTGGCAATATAACCAAATATTTAGTCAGGAAATCCCAACGCCTTTTATTGTGCTCCTGCAGAGTGATGAAATGGAACAACATGATGAATTTAGTCAGTGATACTCCGGTGAACATGTGCAGGTTATCAAAGTAGCCACTGCTTTGTTACATGTCTACTTATCACCAGAAAGAGAACAAAAGCAAATTTACTTATTAAAAATCGATAAATACAAAACCCAGTGTAAAGAAAGAGAAAGAAAAGAAGAAAGCATTGAATTAGAACACAATGATTGAAAATCCAAGAACTGAAATGCTGAAAAATATGTAAAAAAGATAAACCTGTGTTAAAATTAATCAAAGGAAGGAAAAATAAATGTGTGTGTGTGTGTGTGTGTGTGTGTACAAAATCATGAGTAAAATTCTTGAGAACTACGTATTCATAGAATAAAATGTACTTTTGAAATAGATGTTTGGAAGCAAATGATAAAAAATGACTCAGAAGTGGCAAGCAAAACAGATTATTGGATAGGATGGCTCAGCAGCTTACGGCAGCTGTTTTGGGAGATTTTAAAAGGGTAATCTTGAAAGATTTTTTTGAGGGGCACAAGATCAAAATGAAAACTGTATTGGTGGGGAAAAGGCCAGTCACTTTGAAAGAAGGAATTTTTATTTCCATCACAACCAGGGCTGTCCCAGGAGCATTTTGTTAGGAATTCTTACCGTATCCACATCACTGTCCCGGTCTTGCCCCTCTGATCTCTTCTATTGCCCAAACTCAAAGAATAGTTCAAAGGCACGCTCTTCCAGTCCCTTGATGTCAAAATTGCCATTTTAATGTGGAGTGAATTGAAGAGCACAGAATTCTTTGAGGAAGGGCTAAAGAGATGGAAAAACTGTCCCCAGAAGTGGGTAATCACAGATGGGGGATAAGTATATTGAGAAACAATCGCTTCACAGTTTGATGTTTTTTTATTTAATAAAAGTTTCTATGATTTTGCTGCAATATTTTTAGTAAATTTTGTATATATGATATGTATGTGTGTTAGCTATCCATGATGTTACTCTTAAAAAATGTGACTGTAATATTACCAATGGATCTGGAAAGCAGTGTGTGCAATTTTAGCAGAATAAGATGATATGAATAGAAAAAATTTAGTAGATATAGGGCACTAAGATTTTTCCTGTGAACCATCTTTTCTACCAAGAGAATATTCTACATATTCTACACCAAAAGGAATCAGTGGACTTACTTGTTTCAAAACTCAATGTAAAATTCTGCTGATATTTCACAACCAAAAAATCAACTTGTATCAATTTTGCTTTTAACAACTCATACTTGAATTTTGATGCTTGCTTCATAGGTTCACTAATTTTAAATAAGAAAATAAAAGATGTCATAAAAGAGAATTTAATGATCAGAAAAAATCCTTGCAAAACAAATTCCTATATTTAATATTTAAATAGATCTTTCATCTTTGCCATGATAATAAAAATATTTCTATTCTTTGCTCTTAGCTATTTTCCAACAATGTCATCACAATTATACCACAAACCAATATCTTCTTCTATACATAATTAGGATACTGAGTTGGGTCTTCCTTGAATCATTTTTGTACACTAAAGCATTTTAAATTTCATTAGATATGAAAATCAGAGTTCTGTTGTGCCGTTTGTAGTATTGATGTAAGGAATATGAGAAAAACAACCTCAGTTTGGGGAAACATGCATTGTATTTAGTCTTCCATTATACAATGACACATCCTAACCTGAGTAAAATTTGCCTTTTCTTGAATCTGTAAACTTAGGTCTTATGTAGAAATGACATCATTACACTTCTTCATAAGGCTCGTCTGTACATCATAAAAATATACCTGCACTAATTTATTGGTTGTGTTAGGTATTCTTAATCAAGCGTCTCCAGATTATTTAAGAAAGAACATTTATTTGAAATCATTTGGTACACCTTTGGGCTTTTCGTTTAAGTGTAATAAGGTGGTAAAGAGTGTATTTATGTAAAGTTGATCTCTGGCACGCAATGGCATTTCCAAAGTTCTAAGACAGTGAAATATTGCCAATCAATATTTGGTAGTATTTGTTTAGTTACATTTTCAAGATTTTCCTCTTGAATTATGTAAATACCCTGTTAATGATGGCTAGAGATCCATGTCTTTAAATTGAGGTCTGATTCATTTGCGGAAAATGTTGCATTATATGACTCTTATTTAAGTTTTATCGGCACTTAACCCAATTCAATAGTTCAATAATATCAAGAAGAGTTGTACAATCGGCTTCAGCTTTGGACCCTGTGTGTCCATGCTGTAGCCCAAATCCAGATTTGTCTTTTTGTCTCTCTGTAATAAAGTTTTGCTTTGTTACTTTGCAAAAAAAAACCAAACAGTTGTACAATCCTTAGCACTTCAATTTTAGAACATCCCTGCCCCAAACCTGGCCCGCATGGATAAATCACTTAAAATGAGTTGTGGAATCACCATCAGGTCTAGTGAGCGTTCCCTCCCCCTCCCACATACACTGTTTACTCCCCCAACCCCCTCACCCTCTCTATCCCCTATCCCCACACCCTAATTTCTCTATAAACCCTGCATCAGCTCTTTTTAACAATTATTATTAATTGGGATTTACTACATATATAATGGCATTCCCTATTTCAATCATGTCAAGTAGAACTGTATAATTACTACCACAATCAGTTTCGTCTTTTTTTCTACATGGCTTCATTGACATCATCTCCCTTTTACCCACCACCGCCACTGTCCTCACCTCCCGCTGACACCATTATGCTGTCCCTAAAGGTTCATCAATCCTGGGTTTCATGTTCCAAAAAATGGAACAGCTTATAACACAGGTTCTGCAAACTGGATTCTCACAATTTAGGCTCTGATACTGGTCCCTTCTTCGACTTTCGGTTATATGGATTCCAACCCTTCAGTGACAGATGAGGGTGAGCTTCTTCCATGTGGACTTAGTTGACATCTCACTTAGATGGCTGCTTGTTTGGAGACAAGCCTTTAAATCCCCAGGTGTGATTTTATCTGGTAGGGGTCCACTATCCAAATTCTTTGTCATATTTTACTTTAGTGCCCATGCCTTCTGTATACCCTTCCTCAGAGCGAGTATCAAGCAAGGACATGATGTAAGAACTAATTGTTCTTAAGTTGGAGCTTGGATTCAGTGTGAGCTCAAAATGCATTACTCAGCCTCTGCTACCCCCCTCATCCACCACCCTGCTTTGAATTGACTGTAACTTGGGCATTAATACATTTGTCATATCATTCCATAGTTCAATCACGCCAAACAGAATCTCTATGCCTCTATTTCTTCTGTGCTTAGCAAACTGGAAAACTCATCAATATATCATTCCACAGAGCAACATAAGTACTTACTCTTGTGTTTGCATCTTATTGTTGATATTTTCAGTTTCTTTTTTAGTATTTCCCTTTGGAGCCTAGTAGTCAGCAATATTTTTGGAACCATCTAATCTCTGAGTTAAGATTCCACAATTGCTCCTGTTGCTACAGTGTGTACTTCACAGTGTGTATTAGGACAAAAAAATTAATGCTTGATTATTGCCAAAATGGTTTAGGAGCTACCTATTAGTGAGTGGAGGCAACAAATAAGGTGTAGAGTAATTAAACACTAGAAAGAAAAAACTGCTTCCAGACAATAGTCTACTGTGCTGTATTCTACAGGAATGAGTGAACCAGCACATGGTATGAAAATGGCATGCTCATTATGTTCTACAATTTCCCGTTCTATGTATTTATATACATGATATATTGACAGTGTTGCCATAGGACTGGCTTCTGCACTTAGAAAATTAAATTTGCAAACTTCACATAATTAAATGCTTGGTTTTTTATTCTTTCACTGGATTGTTAACCTAGTAAATATGATGACTCATGCATGTGTATATATATAAACAATTTATATGTATGCATATATATACACAGTTGTTAGTGGAATGTACAGACGAACTAAAATATCAAGCTATACTTATTTCCTGAAAATGGTTGATTGCACTTTATCACTTAATTGATTCTTCCCACATGTAGGGGGGATTTCCCTCTTCTGTGCTACCATATTTTGAGGTGGATCAACTGAGGGACAGGTTCAGGAACCATCCTGAAAATTCCGTTTTGTGGAGACCCATGGACTTCCTCAAAAAGATCGTTATGTTCAGCTATGGTTATAGCAATGTGTTGCGAAATAGTTTTCCAAAGATAATGTTCTTCAGTGATGTGTTTCCAGTTCATGAGTCATAATTGTTATTGTATGCAAAATGTCTTGTATAAAGTCATGCAATTTCTGATCATTGAACTGCTTTTATCCATTATATTTGAGTTTATTAATCACTAAAATCGGTGGCAAAATGAGAATTAAATAATAGAGGACCAAATAGTTTGCTAACAAACACTATACAGAGTCAATTGATATAGATTATAGTAGCTACTCATCATAATTTTTTTAAAGATTTTTTTTTACAAAGTCATTTTATAGTAAACAATGTCTAAAGGAAGGAACAGGAGTCTTACTTTGAGCTTGATTTATAATAGAAGTCAAAAAACAAAAACATATAGTACAAGTTAGTGTGGGGTAGCGTGGCGTCTTGGATAAGAGCCTCAAAAGCTTCCGAGTAAGATAGTTTGAATCGCCCTCCCTGCTAGCCAGGTGCCTGGCCAAGACAGACCATCACACTGGTCTGGGGCACTCTGGGCCTGTTAACATCAGGGGACAGTCCTCCACTGAGTCAGGTTGACTCTAGGAACCATCAGCGCTGGACTGTGGCCAGCCAGTTGGCCTCCAACGGGAACATCTGACAATTCAGCCAGAGGCGAGTTTCCTGTCCACCACGCAGTCACCTCCCACACCATTGGAGCTTCACATTCTTGTTTGTACCATTTACTGAGCACGCACTGTACCACAGCAGAGGTGAGGACACCACCAGAGAGGGTCGTGTCTCCCATTTCATAAGTCTTCTGACTTGCTCCCCTCATCATACTTTTTATTAGCTTTACAGTCTATCTTCTGGCTACAGAACCTTGTTTATTTACAATCCAGGAATTATCATCGCAAAAAATGCTCAAATCTGGCTGACTGTGTGTTGACAATCACAGAGCAGGATCTGTATTTATCCAGATGGGACAACATCAAAATTGCCAGATTCTAAAAGAGTTTCAATTTCTATAATATTATTTTTTACTAAAACTCGGAATGGATACAGAATGGGAAATATGGCCTGTTATTTCCGTATAGCTGTAAGTAATAAATTTTAGCACTAGTAGTATTATGGATTTGCACTCATTAAACTCAAGCATTAAATGAAAGAAATCTCTTCCGATTCATTATATATTTTAAAATATGTTAATTTTGGAATTTTCTTGAGCAATTCATAAACCTTCTGGTTTTCATCTTTCATTTCTGAGCCCCACTCAGCTGCTGACATTTTGCGTTGTCTTTTCCTGTCATTTTTTAAACTTGCTTCACCATAACAGACAGATGTCAGTAAGAGAAAATAAATAAAATTTATAAAGTAAGGTTTTTCATTGAAGATTCATGAAATAAAATTTTCATTTGGAGAATGGGTTTTATATTTCAAGTCTGAGAGAGTAAGGAAAGAGTAGGAGCAAGGCAGAGGAGGTTGCTGGCGAATGGGGAACTTAACAAGGGCTAGAACAAAGGAGAAGAAATGGCCTGAAAGTGATAGCGGTGATGATGACACAATGCCTTTGAATATGACTGAGCTCCTGAAATGTATTACGTGAATTATATGTCAACAGAACGGTTACGAACAAGATACAACAACAAGGAATTGTACTTATAAAGCAGTTAGAAATCATTTTGCTTGTTTGTCACATGGTGTTTGCTGGCAGGCTCTTCATACATCTCCACAGTGATTTTCATCTTGAAATCCCACTTTGGCACTCCCCTTGTGTCCTTGGACACTGCGTCTTCACAGTTCACATGCCTACTGCTGATACTCAAGGGCGCAAGAGTGATGACAAAGAGCATGCTCCTCTTGCATGGGTGTGCCCAACTTGAAGACTTGGCTTTGTGCACTGTTGTGCAGGGCAAGACCTGATAACACACGTGTCCTGTGACTTTAGTGCTGCTGGTTTGCTCTTACGTGGTCAAAGAGAGCGAACTAAACGTGAATTTATAAACTAAAGGGAAAATGTAATTGTTATGGTATACAGCATTTATAAAACATTTATTTATTTATTTTTCAGTCATTTTATTGGAGGCTGTTATATCTATTGGAGGCTATTGTATCTAACATATTTTTACATATGCTGCCATCATACTTTTCTAAACATTTCCTTTCTCTTTGAGCCCTTGGTATCAGCTCCTCTTTTTTCCCTTTCTTCCCCCTGTCTTTACCCCTTGATAAATTATAAATTACTATTGTTTTCATTTCTTACACCGACCGGTCTCCCTTCACCTACATTTCTGTTGCTCATCCCTCTGGGTGGGGGAGGAGGTTAATGCATCGATCATTGTGATCAGTTTCCACTTCATCCCTCATCCCTTACCCTCCTTCTCCCTACCCTCCTGATATTGCTACTCCCATTTCTGTTCCTGAGGGCTTCTGTTCTGACCTGGAGGTTGCGTGTTGTGAGCTCTTATCTGTACCAGTGTACATGCTCCGGTCTAGCCAGAACTGAAAGGTAGGGCTGGGGTCATGATAGTGGTGGGGTGAGGAAGCCTCAAAGAACCAGAGGAATATTGTGTTCCATCGGTGTTATACTGAGCCCTGCTTGACTCATCCCTTCCTTCTGACCCTTCTGTGAGGGAATGTCCTATTGTCTACAGATGGGTTTGGGGTCTCTGCACTGATGCCCCTCTTTCTCAACAATATGCTTTTTGTTTGGTTGTTTGGGGTCCTCTGGTGCCTGTTACCTGATTCTGTCCACAGCTCATGATCGCACAGGCTGGTGTGCTTCTTCCATGTGGGTTTGTTGCTTCTCTGTTAGATGGCCGCTTGTTTAACTTCACGCATTTAATATCCCAGATGCTGTATCTGTTGATAGCTGGGCACCATCAGCTTTCTTCCCAACATTTGCTTATGCATCCACTTTGTCTTCAGCATTCATGTAGGGAGGATGAGCATCACAGAATGCTAGGTTGTTAAAACAAAGTGTTCTTGCATTGAGGGAGGGCTTGAGCAGAGTCCCAAGTCCGTCCATTTCCTCAATGTATTACCATATAGATATATGCACATAGGCCAATACCTCTATTTTTATGAATGGATACATTGACCTAAGTGCACAACTATGTTTATACCTGTATCCATAACTTTGCTTCCTAGATCTTTTCTCTGTTTCTTTTTATCTTCCTCCTGCCCCACCATCCTGCTCGCCCTTCTTCTGCCTGTTAGTATTTCCTCTCAGTTAGCTTGCTGTGACTCTAACACCACCAGAATCTATCTCTACATCCTCCTCCTTGTTGTTTTTAATTACCTCGTTGTTACCCGTCTGTGGTGTTAATATCATACACATACATCAATTGTGTAAAGCACAATTGTACATTCATTGCCCTCATCATTCTCAAAACATTTGCTCTCCACCTAAGCCCCTGGCATCAGCTCCTCATTTTCCCCTCCCTCCCTGCACCCCACACCCCCATGAACCCTTGATAATTTATTATTTTGTCATATCTTGCCCTGTCCAATGTCTCCCTTTACCCACTTTTCTGTTGTCTGTCCCCCAGGGAGGAGGTCACAGGTAGATCCTTGTAATTGGTTGCCCCTTTCCAACACACCCTCCCTCTACCCTCCCGGTATCTGCCCTGGATTCCCTGTGTTTCCAGTTTCTATCTGTACCAGTGTACATCCTCTGGTCTAGCCATATTTGTAAGGAAGAATTGGGATCATGATAGTGGGGGAGGAGGAAGCATTTAGGAACTAGAGGAAAGTTGTATGTTTCATCGTTACTACATCGCACCCTGACTGGCTCATCTCCTCCCTGAAACCCTTCTGTAAGGAGATGCCCAGTGGCCTACAATGGGCTTGGGTCTCCACTCTGCACTCCATGCCTCACTCACTATGATATGATTTTTTGTTCTGATGATGCCTGATACCTGATTTACACAATTGAAGTATGTATGGGTTGTGATAAGAGTTGTATGAGCCCCTAATAAAACGATTAAAAAATAAAACAAAACAAGATTTACAACACATATATTGGCGAGACACAATCTTAGGATTAATCCCAAACACCTTGGATTTTGAACTGCAAACATAAATCAAGAGGGAATCACATTGTTTATAAAGTTAGTGTGACTTTAGCTTCCTCAGTTACATGCAATCATTCTTATGTGAACCTGACTCCGAGGAGTTGAAAACCAGAGAGTGGGAGATGAGTGAACTTGCAGCAGAACAGAGAAGACTGACAGAGTTTAAGATGGTAGGGAGTTGAGCTAAGGAAGTTTCCTTTGTGGGAGAACTGATCACAAGGATCTACATATACCCCCACAGTAGCCCCTTACACATTGGACAGTGTAAGACATGACAAAATAATAGTAATTTATAAATTATCAAGGGTTCATGAAGGAGGGGGGAGCAGGGAGGGAAGAAAAAAAGTAAGGAACTGATACCAAGGGCTCAAGTAGAAAGAAAATGTCTTGAGAATGATGATGGCAACAAATGTACAAATGTGCTTGACACAATGGATGGATGGGTGGATTGTGATAAGAATAGTACAAGCTCCCAATATAATGATTATAAAATATGTCATTTGCAAGTGAAGTTTTGCTGAAGGCAATTCAAAATTGGAAGTCAGTAGTTTAAACCAGATTCAGAAGAGGGCAATAAATTATATATATATCATTGCTAATATAAGATAGAACTCAGGAAAAAAAAACCCCACAAGATTCTAAGAGATGCTTACCTGTGTTTCAATGACTATGTAAAGGCATTTGACTGTGTGGAACACAATAAGTCATGGAAAAGTTTGCAATGAATGGGAACTTCAAAACACTTTATTGTGCTTTTGTGGAAAGTGTAACAAGAAGCAGCAGCTGTTCAAACAGAGCACGTGGGCCCCGACTCATTCAAAATCTGGAAAAGTGACATCCTGCCCTGGGGAAAAATGCTGCAAATGATTTAACAAAAGTTAAAAGTCAAAGACACCACTTTAAAGGCGAAGATGTCCATGACCCCTGGGTATTTCAATTCTCATACACGTACATGAACACTGGCAATGAATAAGGGAGATTAAAGAAGAATTGGTGCCTTTTGAGCATCATTTGGACAAATAATATTAAATATATCATGGACTGCCAGAGAACAAACAAATCTTTCTTAGAAGGTGTACAATTAAAATGATCCTTGGAAGTGAAGATGGCTATATTTTTAAAATTTGTTATTAAATACATTTATTGGGGGTTTCTTACATCTCTCATCAAAATCCATACATCCACCCATTGTGTCAAGCACATTTGTACATATGTTGCCATCATCATTTTCAAAGCATTTTCTTTCGACTTGAGTCCTTGATATAAGTTCCTCATTTTCCCCTTCCTTCTCCTTCCCTCTTGCCCTCATGAACCCTTGATAAGTTATAGATTAATGTTTTCATATCTCACATCATCTTCTGTCACCCTTCACCCACTTTTCTGTTTCTTGTCCCCCTGAGAAGGGTTTATTTGTTGATTCTTGTGATCAATTCCCCCTTCGTCCCCCGACTTTCCCCTTATCCTTCTGGTTTCTCTATTCTCATTGTTGGTTCTGAAGGGTTTATCTATCCTGGATTCCCTGTGTTTGGGGCTCTTATCTGTAACAGTGTACATGTTCTGGTCTAGTCCAATATGTGAGGTAGAATTGCAGTCATGATAGTGGTGGGAAAGAAGCATTGAGGAACTAGAGGAAAGTTGTATGTTTCATCGGTGCTATACTGCACCCTGACTAGCTCATCTCTTCCTGTGACCCTTCTGTAAAGGGATGTCTGATTGTCTACAGATGGGCTTTGGGTCTCCACTCTGTGCCGCTCCCCCCATCCACATTGGTATGATTTGTTCTGGGTCTTAGATGCCTGATACCTGATCCCATTGACACTTCTTGATCACACAGGTTAGTGTGCTTCTTCCATGTGGGCTTTGTTGCTTCTCAGCTAGATGGCTACTTGTTTATCTTCAAGCCTTTAAGACCCAGATGCTACATTTTTTGACAGTCGGGCACAGTCAGCTTTTTTTCACCACATTTTCTTATGCACCCATTTTGTCTTCAGCGATTGTGTTGGGAAGGTGAGCATTACAGAATGCCAGATTATTAGAACAAAGTGGTCTTGTGGATGAGGGAGTGGTTGCGTTGAGGTCCAATGTCCATCTGCTACTTTAATTCTTAACATATAGATATAAGTATATTGATCTCTTTCCCTATTGTTATATAAAATATATTAACATATATACATGGAAAATGGCTAGATTTTGTTCTACACACCGGAGGTCATCTGGAGAATCATATATTATTCTTGATAAAGTAGGGGTCAGCAAAAAAGAGGAAGATTCTTAACGAGATGGAATGACACTGTGGCTGCAGCAATTGGCTCAAACATTGGAACAAGTGTGGGTATAGTGCTGGACCAGGCAGTGTTTTACTCTGTTGTACATATGACTGCTATAAGTTGGAATGGATTTGATGACACCTAACAACAACAAGCCTATTGAAGAATGTTTATACAGCTTTGAAGGAAAAATCTTCCAGTGATATTAATTTGAAATTTAAAGGAAGAACACTCTCAGTATATAAAGCTGAATGAACTGAAGAAAGAGATTCAAGCCTAGAGTTTAAATAAGGAAGGATTCAATGGATAAATTATTGAGTAATTCAGGAAGTAACAAAAATGATGATGTACAAAGTCATTGTATCAAAAATAATTGGTTGCCATTCAACCATTTCAAGGGGTAGGATGTGATCAAGAATGACTGATATTGAAAGAAGAATTTCAAGATGCTCTGAGGACATTAGTGAAAACCAAGGCCCCAGGAACTAATGGAATCCCAATGGAAAAAATTCACTGGAAGTACTCCCTCATCTATAACAAGAAATTTGGAAGATACGTAGTCGATTGACAGGAATGAAAAATATTTGTGCTCATTCTAAAGAAATGTGGTCCAACAGAATGTGGACATTATCAAACAATATTATTAATATCTTATGCAAGTAAAATTTTGCTGAATATAATTTTGAAATGTTCACAGCAGTATATTGCCAGAGAGCTGCTCAAAATTCAAGCTGGATTGAGAAGAGGTTGTGCCATTAGACATATTATTGCTGATTTTAGATGGATATCGGTTGAAAGCAGAGAATTCCAGAACAATGTTTTGTTGTGTTTTAATTTATTTTTGTCTGATGTATTGTTTTTCAGGTACTGTCATGTAGGTTCTGAGTCATAGTGACCATCTCTGCAACATAACAAAAGACCTCCCGGCCCTGTGGCATCCTCCAGGTCTTACGTTTGAGCCCATTGTTGCAGACACTGTGCCAATCCATCTTAGCGAGAATCTTCCTCTTTTCTTGCTGACTTTCCGCTTTTCCAATCATAATGCCCTTCTCCAGGGACTGATCTCTTCTGCCAACAAATCCAAAATACATGAGACTAAGTCTCACCACCTGCGCCACTAGTGTGCGGGCTGCACTTCACCCAAGGCAGATCTCTGTGTTCTTTCGGCAGTTCATGATGTTTTCAATATTCTTTGCCAACCTCATAGTTCGAATGTATCGATTTTTCTTCAGCCTTCCTTATTCAGTGTCCAAATTTAACATCCGTGTGAGGCAGTTGAAGATTCCCTGGACTAGGTCAGGCACACTTCAGTCCTCCGAGTCACATGCTTGCTTTTGAACACTGTAAAGAGGCTTTGTGAAGAGGATGACGTAATGCAGTGGCCCTGAAATCTAAGGGCGTGTACTCAAGCTTGTGTTTTGGCTCTCTTGGAATTGTTTTAATTTTCCTCCACTTCAACATCAGCTTACATATGAGCAATTGGTGGTCTGTTCCACAGTGGGCCATGGCCTGGTTTTAACTGCGGATATTGAGCTTCTCCATTTGGTTTCTTTCTACAGATGTAGTCAATTTTATGTCTGTGTATTCTACCAGAAGTCCATAGGTATAGTCATCTTTGCTTTGTTGGGGGAAAAAAAACTATTTTCAATGAAGAAATTGTTTGCCTTGTAATTTTTTCCCTTATGATCTCCAGCTTCCTTTCTATCACCAAAACCATATTTTTCAACTACCGATCCTTCCTCCTTGTTGCCAACCTTTGCCTTTCAATTGTCAATGATTATCAATGCATCTTAATTGCATGTTTGATTAATTTCAGACTGAAGACATAGATAGAAATTTTCAATTTCTGCAGTCCTAGCTGAATGGTTGGTGTATAAATTTGAGTAACATGTGCACACTAAACATTGTACTTCAAGATAGATCGTGAAATGTCCTTTTGACAATGAATGCAATACCTTTTCCCCTGAATATGTAATTCCTGACATAGTAAATCAGATGATTTCCAACTCAAAAGAGCCAATACCTGTCCATTTTATATTTAACATCCAGAATATAAATGTTATGCATTTCTTTTTTGTTTTGACAGCTTCTAATTCTCCTAGATTCATATTTGTGCATTGAGCATTCCAACTATTCATTGATGTTTTCAGTCATGTCCCATCAGCAAATGGAGGTCCCAAAAGTTTTATTCTCATGGGCTTTACTTAATCCACACCATTATGGTTGAGTCTACTTTGAGAAGGCATGTTATATTTTGAGTTCCTTCTAGTCTGAGCGTTTTCATCATCTGGCATTATCTCTGATACTACTCTTCTCCTTTTCATGAGGATTTCCGTAGTTAATGAGGTTTCTATGTTGTCCATAAGGTTCCAGTGGCTAATTCCTTAGAATCGGACAGCCTATTCCTTCTTTGTGATCTGTTCTTAGTGTGAAAGTTTCAATAAAACCTGTTTACTTTGGGTGACACAGATGGAATTTGAAATGGCAGTGACATATGTTCCAGCATCACAGCATCACACCCAAGCCACTACAGAACAACAAATTGACAAACCAGTGGGAGATGACCACATCATATATGCCAAACCATTCAGTCAAAGCCAAATTGACAGACAAATATAGCTACCACAGTCCACCCTGGATAATATGCCACTTAGAAACATATTTTCTGAAAATGTGAATAGGCTTTTTTGAGGCATACAATTCACCATGGTGGTTACATAACTTCATGTCAATCTGATAAATATGTTTAGGGTTGGAGTCTAGCCTTTAAATCAGGTCACAGGCTGATGGTGATTCCTTGTGGGCGTGGCCTTCTCATGAGGATTCTGGCAACTGCCTCTCCTTCAACCTGGAGGTGGGCTATACTCTCTCTGCTTCACCTTTCTGGTGTTGAGTCACTCAGAGAGCTAGGCGAGCCATGTGAAGACCCACATCAGCCCTGAGATGCTTCCACTGCCACTGGATCCACAACACTTTCCAGCCTGTGACCTTCCTGCATTTGGCATCATTGCATGTTCTGCATGAGTCTGAAAAAGGATTTATGGACTAATATTGGACCAATGGTCAAATATTGGTCTTACAGACTTGATCTGGACTGGACTGGGATGTTTTCTTAATATACAACAGCTGTTTGATGTAAAGGTCTCTCTTACACACGGATGAGTGTACTTGGATTTGTTTCTCTAGTCAACTGGGACTAACATGATCACATAGCATACAGTTCAATAGTTTAATCATATTAAGATGATGTATGCGATCATTTCTAAAAACAATAACAGAACTCTTTTCTCTTTCTTGGACTCTTTGTTATTAGTCCCTCATTTTGATCTAGCCTCCCCTGGCATGCCCCAAGGTAATTAATAATCCATTTTCTATCTCCACATGTTTACCTACCCAGGATTTTATATACAGTCTATCATACAAAGCAACAAGAAACAACAACAATAATCCAACGATGACAAAAATGAAACAGAAAAACCTCAAATGAAAAGAAAGGAGACAATATTGAAAGCTGAAACAATTTTAAAATGAGTCAAAAGGGAAATCAAATAATAAACTGCTAATTTTTAACCTAACTACTTCTTTCATAATTGACTTTCTCTATAATGGTGAAAAGTGTTACTTGGGTACTGAGAATACCATTACCAAGCTGCCCACACTGTCTGCTATCTATCTAGGACCCCTGGAAGCCAGCCATGTAAGAAGTTTGCCTGCTGGGTTGACTCAGGACCTGGGAAGGTTTGGCTTGTCCTGGGAAGGTTGGCGTACACAAAAGCAGGTTGTGCCTCTGGTCAATGGTAAAAGGGAGTTCATCAGCAGGCATTTTCGATCTCCCACTCTATGAACTCTTGGTATACTTACTTTTGTTTCCCCCTCAATTCCAGGGAATGCAGAATTTCCCTCCTGATGAAACCTCTCCAGGAGGTAATGAGGAGATCTTCCATGCTTGTTACCTGACAGACAGACACATCCCTGTACACACCTTTTGAACCGTACATAATCTCCAACTAAAGTCGATGATAGAGTCCTGCTTGCATGTAGCACGCAGACAACTGAACACAAAAAAACCCACATTCCCTTCTATTTCATAAGCGAGGAAAACCAAAACAGTTCATGGGAAAGGTAGAGGCTTGAAGAGAGATATTCATCAAAGGAAAGCTAAGCAGCACAATACCTAAATCAGCACTAAACCCGGCGAGGTGTGTCATAGCGGTGCCTCAAACTTTGAGGGATTTCTTATAAAACACAGTGTTGATAAGAGCAGATCTAATGAAATCACAAAAGCTAAGTCATAATTCTTTTGCATAAGGAAGCAGTGTAATACCTTGAGAAATAAGTAGGGGGAATGGTGCCAAAAGATCTTCTAATTTACAGGTACCCATCCTGGCAGCAGGGGGGAGAGTGGGAATAACTGTTGAGGGAGCCTCTCCTACTGCAGATCAACACATTTAGAGACAGCTGCCTGAGAGTACAGAGTCAAAGCCTCCTCCACCCTTGAACACTTCATGATTTCTTCAAACGGGGGCTTTGGATTTCAACAGGAAGAAGTACAAAAGAAGAATACATTCACCTAAGAACGTAAAATAACCCAAAGAAAAACTCTGCAGTCACAGCAACCCTTGGGACAGGGTAGAACTGCCTCTGGGGGTTTCCAAGACTCGTTCTTTACAGAGCAGAAAGTCTTGTCTGTCTTCCACCAAGAACCTGGTGGTTTCCAGCTACCAACTTTGCGCTTAGCCGTCCAGTGTACAATTACGAGGCCACCAGGGTTCCTTGACAGTATAAAATACAACCTGTAAATAAAATAAAAACCAAAACACATCCTGAACACATTTGTAGCATAATTACATGCAAGGCTAATATAAACGTGTGGGGAGGTTTTCCAGAGTTAGGAAAAAGTTATTCATGCAGAACAAGAATGCTGAGAAGTATCAACATAAAACATTTTCTAGTATTGTCTTCTATGAATTAGAGGCGAAGAACCTTAAGATGTTTGAGGCCTGGTGGCATAGTATCACTGGTTTTGTTTCTCTGGACAACCAAGCCTAACACAGACTGTGATTTGGAAAACACAACTTGCAAACCACTTTTATTTACAGTAAGAGAGGTGTAACCGTGCAAACTCTATAGTGCAGAACTCTGAAACTAACAGGAGAGACCTTCCTGGGGATCAGTTTAGGTCTGTCTGCTTCCCCTTCCAGACAACACCGAGGACAACTCTGCTCCAAGAAGCAGGCATCGTGTGTGGATGCGCCATCTCATCCACTGGTGCCATAGTATAAGGTAGGGACACCTGGGGCACCTCTCACTCAACCAGTAGCTGTGGTGTGCTTGACTGACACAGCTCCTCCAGCGGGATTCCTGTAGCGGAGTCCGGAGGCGGAGCACTGAAGTGGAAATTGCTCCTCAACACCACAGTTCCTACCACGGAAGATAGGAAAGCCACAAGATCTCTCTTGGAGTTTCTTCTGGGGACTACAGTGCCCCTGCTCCAAAATGAAAAAAAAAAGAAAGAAAAATTGATGTGTGCTTCTCCCAGAATGCCAGCTGAGATATGAGCAGCCTCCTATGAGCGGGGCAGCAACCATCATCAAAAGCGTGAGATAGACGTCACCCTTGCAGGGGGATGGCCGGGTCTGGAAGACTGCAGGGTTACTACGCAAACCTGCTGAGTGCGAGTGTCCACTTGAGGACAGATTGGCCATAGCATGTTCTCTGAGTGTTTTGGAGAAAGTGAGTTGAAAAACAAGATTTGGAACTTTAGAATCCCAATTAAACCAGGAACAGAGGACTTATCAGAGAGGAGGTGAAACAGTAAGCAAAGATCAAAGGCTCTACCAGCCTAAGACTTTCTTGCAGAAAGCAATGCAGGCAAATGTCACATATGGGGACAAACGGAGAAAGTTAACACTCTGGAAATTCCCCACGCACCACCCCTCAAGTTACAGCAACCCCCCCCTCAATTAAGGCACACACAAAGGACAGAGAAACATGGCCCATCCCACTGACCATAGCCAAATAATTTTTTTTAAAAAGGAAGATGCTAAGAACACACAATATAATTAAATAACTAAGGGAAAACATAGACAAAGGACTAAAGAAAAAAAAACGAAGGGGAAAAATGCAAGAACCAAGTAAGGATAGAAAAGACATCACGAAGAAAGAGGTAACAATTGAAATGAGAAGCCCAACAAAAGGGCTGAGAAGCAAATTTAATCAGATAAAAGAGAAACTCGGTTAACTAGAGGATGCGATTCTTAAAAGTGTATATGTTTAAGCCCAGTAAGAAAATCTCCTGAAGCAGGCTAGGCGTGGAATAATAGAGCTATGGGCAACAGATTGTGGTCCACAGTTATTCTTACCCAGATTGTGGGAATTCCAGAAGGAGACGAACGAGGAAGAAGAGTATTTGAAAAATTAACTACAGAAAAAATTTCTCAATGTAACCATGGAAGTGAATCTATAAATCCAGGAAGCTCAAAGAGCACCTAGCAGGATAAACCCAAAGAGGTTTGTAGCAAGACACATCCTGGTTAGATTCTCAAAAATTCAGGATAAAGAGAGAATCCTGAAAGCAGTGAGATAGGAGTAAGCTATTACCTACACAAGATCTCGAAAAGCTTTAGTACTAGTTTTTCCTTATACGAGAAGGTAATGGAATCATATTTTTAAGTTACTGAAAGCAAACATCAATAGATAATATTTGAATACTTCAATATACCATTGTAAATATGGGACAGGACATTTTAAAAGAGACTCAGACAAGCATATTACTGAGATAACTTGTTCTATGGCCATGTACTGCTCACAGAGGCATGTTCAAACATGTTTTATTTGGAATAAACCTACACATGTATGAACTAAAACCCTAGTAGCAGTATTATTTGACTCATCAGTATTAAATGTATGCTAGATTGTATTTGCGTGAATGCCAAATGCATTTTAAAGGTAAAATTATAGGCAATCTTATTTGTGAATCTTATAACATAACTCTGTATTAATACTATATTTTTAAAAACTAGATTGAAATCATTGCAATGGTCTACTTATTATATATCCTCAAATTATATGGGACTAAAATTTACTAGGATGTGTGCAAAAACATACCAGGTATTTATATTATAACAAAGAGCATTGCTGGCCCTCCTGGCTTTGGCTGCTGGATCAGCAGCCCCAAACTATTCTGTACAAGAACTATTGAAATAGATGCAGCAGTTGTCAACCTGTGGGTCACGGCCCCTTTGGAGGTCAAACGATTCTTAACAGTAGCACCATTGCAGTTATGAAACAGCAACAAAAATAATTTTATGGTTGGGGAGTCACAGAACTCTATGAAAGGGTCATGACATTAGGTAGGCTGAGAACCACCAGATTAAAGACTTGCTATCTAGTAATACTATCTGTCTTTGCCCAGTAACTGCTCATGTTGCATTCAGTCTTATCCTGGGCGAATATAGCAAAAGTTCGACTTGACAACGCATCTGTCTTCAGGTTTATTAGAAAGAATATACTCCCTGAAGACTTGCTGAGTTAGGGAGTTTCAATTACACGGATGTCCAAGCGAGATTGTCATGAAGGTGTTGAAGCGGTCGGATCCGGAATGCTTTCAAAACCTCGTGTGTGGGTCTTCGTGTGGCACTGCAGGAACTTTATTTCAGGCGGGCACATTTTCACCCACTGGAGCCAACATCACCTTTATTCCATACCTTGCAGTTTCGTCTGCTGCTCCATTTTCCTGATGCCTTGTCTGTGTTTCCTTTAGATAATAGTGGCCCTAAGCACAAATCCTGATTGGTCCAGCAGTCAGGACTTTTGTCTTGATGGAGAAGGATTAATCTGCTTTGAAGGTGTAGTCTGATTTTCATCGGCAAGTCCTTCAATTCCTCTTTATTTATCTCAAGCAAGATTTTGTCACCTGCATAGCACAAATTGTTCTTCCAGCCCTGATGCCGCCTTCTTTACTTAATCCATCTTCTGAGATGATTTGCTCAGTGTACAGACTAAATAAATACATGTAAGATTCACACGGACACACGCCTTCCCTGATTGTGAACCATGCAGTACCCCTTTGTTTAATTTGAGAAAAAGTGCCTTTTGATTTATGTCCAGGTTGCACACGAGCACAGATCAATTTCCTTCTTCAAAAAGTCATGCACAATTTGTTATGATCCACACAATCAAAAGCTTTCTGATGTCCTCGGCTTTCAGTCCAGACCCACCGGCTACCAATAGTGATATCTCTCACTGTAAGGTCTGAATTCCTGACAGTTCCCTGTGGACATGCTGCTGAAACCATTTCTTAAATTATCCTGAACAAAATTGCACTGTGCTGTTAATGACAGCAGTCATGAGACGATGCAAAAACGTCCTCATTCTGTGAGTTTGCTTTCTTTGGATCGGGCATCCGCAGAGATATCTCCCGTTGGCTGGCCACGTTCACGGTCTTTAAAATCGCTTGACTTCGATGAGGCAGCACCTCTAGGGCTGCATCTGTCTGTTGGAACCTTTTATTTGGTGGTCCACCCATGTCTGGAGCCTGGTTTTATACCAATGTCACTAGGGCAGCTTGGACTTCTTTCTTTAAAACCATAGATTCTTGATCCGATGCCACCTCCTGATATGGTTGAAGCTGGATCGATTCTTTCTAATAGAGTGCTTCTGTGTAATCCTTTTACCTTCTTTTCCATCCTTCCTGCATTGTCCAATATTTTGACCTGTGGTGCAGTGAATTATTTAAAATATAGCTCTTTGCCTTGAGAATGATTGGGGCAGGGAATGTATGGATGTGCTTTATACAATTGATGTATGTATATGTATGGATTGTGATAAGAGTTGTATGAGTCCCTAATAAAATGTAAAAAAGAAAAGAGGAGAAAAAAAATGATTAGGGCAAAGACTGTACAGATGTGCTTTATACAATTGATGTATTTATATGTATGAACTGCGATAAGAATTGTATGAGCCCCAATAAATTGTTAAAAATATATATATATATATATAGCTCTTTTAACCATCATCATAATAACTCCCACCAAATTAGTTTTTTCTTGGTGTGTCTCGGTAAGAAAAAGTAAGGAAAGATGTTTACAGGATTATATGATTCGATAATGATTATAAAATTATGGTTGTAAAACTTGTAACGCTAATGTGACAGTAGGTCAGCAGAACCAGGAGCCAGATCATGAGATGAGACATGGGCTTCTGATCCCACAAAACACGTAAAACTGAGTGCCTTTGAGTAAGAAGCTCACTTCCAGAGTGGGGGTGCTTCCATACATTTAATTGGGGGAGCTAGGTTTGCTGACGCATGGAGCTAGAACTGAGTGCCTTTGAGCTGAAGCTGATGGGGCAGTGCATGTCCTTTGCCAAGCAGGGCAGCGCCCAGGCCAAAGGGCTGAGGACCAGAGAGAGGCGCCCTGTGGGTGTGCCAAAGAAAAAGCTGTCCTGTCCAGTGGACTGTATCCTGAACATATCTAGTCCTTAATTGTAACTCGGTAACTTCCCTACTAAACTCCCTAATCAGGAGTATGGTTTGCAAGTTCTGTATGGCCGTTGTAATGAAGTACTGGCAGAAAAGAAGTACTGTAGGAAGGATGGCCAGTGTAAGAAGGCTGGAGGGTTGAGGCATATCTTACCGCTGACTCATGTGGATCA
Organism: Tenrec ecaudatus; assembly: GCF_050624435.1. NCBI lineage: Eukaryota > Metazoa > Chordata > Mammalia > Afrosoricida > Tenrecidae > Tenrec > Tenrec ecaudatus. The sequence continues at coordinate 104,185,942 of NC_134539.1, read as the reverse complement.
ACTATGGGCTGGTGAGTTTGAGTTTCCTTTCCCCTTGTGGAGTCAGAGGAGGCCGGATGCCTTACTCACATCTTTCTGGCATGTATGAAGTAGCTGTTCAAAACAAATAAAGACAACTATATGAATAGAAGATGATTCCAAAGGTTAAGAGAATTCTCATAGAACTACAAAACCTAAAAATGTATGGCTGCCAAGTTGATTCCATCTCATAGTGACCATATCGGACAAAGTCGAATTGACACGCAGGGTTTCCAAGGATGTACGTCTTTGTGGAAGCAGACCTGCACCTCCGTATCCTGCAGACTGGCTCGTAGGTTCAATTCACTAAAATGTGATCAACAGGTGATCACTTTAACCACTGCAACACTAGTGTTCCATATAACCAATAGGTAACCCTCAAAATTTTGTAGGTGATATTTGTTAGTCAAAGGACCTTCACAATAACTTTAAAATCTATATTAAAATTTCATTTTATACACACAGACACATGCACTCACATGCATAGATATACACCGGCTAGCAGGGTTAATAGAGTTCATCTTTCATAGTGATTTTTAATTTGTGTTATTTTTTTGTGGAGAACAAAGGAAAGAAAAGCTTGTAAGGCAGTCGAAAACGACCAGATGGCAGTTAAGAATGGGTGGTCTCAGTCAAAAGGAAGACAGTTGTATTTGCAAGGCCACCCATAGGGGGCCTCCTCTTGCTTACCTTGTCAAAGAAGTGTCAGTCTTGCAACCTCCTTGAATGAGGATTTGTTTGGTTTGGAGTGCATTCAGTGATGCACCAAGAGAGCTCACTTACGTGTGGAGTGGCCCTTCATGTTCACACCAAAGTAGGAAAGGCAGTTTGTTGGCTAATGTCCTGCTTGTTCAAATCCTTAGTGATTGAGTCTGTTGGTTTTTACTGTGATGTTACTGTTTGCATAACAAACAAATTAACACTTAGCAGTGCCACTGACCAAACCAAACAAGACAATTAGAGCTCGGGACAAAGGGAGTTTTCCTGAGTGACAGACTTTCCATCAGCTGCCTTTGAGGTGTGGAAGTTGTATTAGTTGTCCTCGGATTGGCTCCAGTGAGTTGGCATGGAACAGGACAAAAATATGGCTTGGTCCTGTGAGATCTTCGTGATTGTTTGCATATTTGAGTTCATTGTTGTAACGATTTTATCATTCCATCTCCTGGGAGGTTTTCTCATTGTCACCAGTGCTCTACATCATATATCATGATGTCCTTTTCTAGAGACTGATCTTTCCTAGTGAAATATCAAAGGAAGTGCGCTGAAGTCTTGTCCCCTGTAGGTCTAAGGAGTACCTTGGTTTGTATTTCTTCTAATACTGATTTGTTGATTGTTATGTCACTCCAGGGTATATTTAATATTTTTCACCAAAATCACAATTTGAGTACCTCAATTCTTCTATTTTCCTTTTATTTAACTCCTCACCTTTCACATACATAGGAAGCAACTGAAAAGACAATGGCTTTGGTCAAGCGTACTCAATCCTAAACGTGACATCCCAGATTCTTAAAACTTTAAAGAAAACATCTGTCGAGGGAAGGGGAACGCATGTTGGTGTCAACACCAATGAATCTTATTTTGAGCGACAGATTTCAGAAGCTCTATACATCGAAGCACTCATCTCTTATAAAGAATATATAGAATATGACACACATTCCTCAAGATAAGAAAATTGCCGATGTTTTATAGCATGAAGCATTTCACTTGTGTCATCTTACATCCTCATAAGACTATGGTGAGGAAGAAAAGGGCAAAATTATTTTTATTCTTCCAATGTAGAGCTTGAAGTGCAAAAAATTTAATGACTTTTATTTGTTCAAAATCACAGAAGTGTTTTTAAGTGTCCAAGTGAACTATTCTAAAGTCCCAGGTGGGATTATTTCTACCTGTGGTTTTAAATTTGCTCATTCAAAATGAGAGGGAAAGTTTATGATTAAGGGAAATGGGGGAAATAGTTTAATATAATATATATATATTAAAACATAGCATTCTATTTAAGGTGTCATACCTTTTCAGTGTGTCATGAAATTCCCTGACATCATTCTCATATTTCAAATCCAGTCCATCAGCAATATCTTGTGGGATCTTCCTTTACAATATATTCAGGAAGCAGCTATCTCCCATTCTTTAATCACAGGCATCTTGCTTCAAGACCCTGTATCTTGAGCCCATCATTCCAGTGACTTCTAAGTTGACTCACTGACTCTGTTTCCCCTTAAGGTCTAGTCTCCATAGCGCAGTCAGAGTCACGCAACCATTCATTGAGTCAATTCAGACTTGGTGACCTACTGGGCTACTGCAAGGTCAACAGTTGGAAATCCTCGGCAGGATAGTATTTTTAAAATGTCAGTTAGATCAAGTCCTGCTCTTGCTCAAACCCTTCCTGCACTATTTCTTTGAACTGCTGTAAAAAAAAAACCAAAAAAAAACCAAGAATCAGGTGATTTATAAGAACAGACAGGTAGATGTCCTTGTGTTTTGGGAGGTTGTGAGTCTGAATTCAATGCCAGTCTTGTTGATTCCTTCTGATTACTCAGGGAATTCCTATTTCATGCCTCTCTCCAAGCTTTGAATACCCAGTGATGAACCCCACTGTTCTGTGACTTGCAGATTTATTACTCCAATCTTTGTCTCTATTATCACATGATCATCTTCGATCAATGTTCTCTCTCTTTTTATAAAGATGCCAGTCATATTTGATTTAGAACACCCGATTCCAGTAAGATATCCTGTTAACCTAACTGAAACTTCCTTCAAAGATCCTATGTCTTAGCAAGGTCACATTCATAGGTTCTGGGGGTTAGGACTTAAATGTCTTTGGGAAGGACATTAATCAATCTGTTACATCTCTCAGGACTCATGTTTCAGTCAAAAAAAAATATCCAGCGTGTCCTTTCTGGTTTTGCCTTACTAGCATCTCCTACCACACTGTCACCTCATTTTCACCGACAAACTTACCTAGCACAGTTTCACTCCAGGGCCTTCAGACTCAGAGTGCCCTCTTTGTGGACCGTGCCATGTCCAGTGTCTGCACAAATAACTCTTCATTCCCTTCAGTTCTATCCATCCTTATCCGAGAGGCTAGCATCTATGTGTAGGAGAAGAAAACAACAACAAAACAGCACAGACACAGGCACGTACATCTGCACTAACCTGGCATAGGAGGGGGTACCCCAAAAAACCTGGAAGTATTTAAAATGTTTTACAAAACCACCTTATCACCTTCAAAGTACTCTCCATTACGCTTAACATATTGTCAAATCTGTGATTCCATCTCGGGAACTGTCCGTTCATGTTCCTCTGCATTCGTGGAAACAAAAAGAAATTGCATGGAGCACGGTCAGGGGAGTAAGGTGTGTGGGCAAGAAAGGTATGCCGTTTGTATTGCCCCAAACTGGCACACTGAGATGGCTGCGTGAACAGGTTCATTGTGGTGGGAAAACCAGTTCCCTGTCTGCCACAAATCAGGCCATTGTTGTCACACACTGTTACACAGTCTTTTCAGACGCTCTACATAGAACGCTTGACGAACAGTCTGACCTGGTGGAATGAACTCCAAATGCACTTTGAGATGACATTTTTGTCTGTTTGAAAAGGTGCCGGACGTCCAGAATGAGGTTTGTCATCAATTGACATGTCACCGTTTTGAAATGCGAAAACCACTCGCACACTTGAGTTTTTCCCATAGCGCTGTCCTTGTGAGCTGTGTTCAACATCACAACAGTTTCTGTGGCAGTTTTCTCAAGCAGGAAACAAAATTTTGTAGCCACACGCTGTTCCCTTAAATCAGACATCACAAAAAAACAAGCTTTGAGCAAAACTGCCTTGATGAAAAAATCCACTGTGGCCAGAGAGAGCCTTCTCAGGAGGCCCACTGGGTGCAGTGACTCAGAGCGATGTGCTCGATGCTCACCATCAGGAAACACGCATACTATGACAGCTCCTCCCAGAGCAATGCAATTTCTTTTTGGGGGGTGGGGTACCCCTTGTATTTTCCTTATTCCCTTCATATCTCTTCTGTCTTATTGTTGTTGTCATATGCTATCGAGGAAGCTCTTACTCATAGCAAACCGACTTGAGCCCATTGCTACAATCACTAGGTCAATCCACCTCAGTGAGGGTCATCTTCAACAACTCAATTCTTCTGTGCTCCTTCATTTCTTTTTCACTGCCCCGTTAGCTTACTAAGCATGAAGTCCTTTCAGGGGTTGGTCCCTCATAATAACGTGCCAAAGAAAGTGAGGGGAAGGATCACCATTCTCTTTTAAGGACAGTCCACAACTTGTTCAGTATTTTTGTTAACAAGACAATCCAAACAATTCGGTTAATCTATGGTCTTCTCTTTTCATTGTCCAGCTTTTCAAAATCATTTATTGGGAGCTCTTACGACTCTTGTTACCATCCAAACATCAATTGTATCTGACACATTTGTACATATATTCAATCATTCTTTTCTAGACATTTACTTTCCACTGAGCCCTTGGCATCAGCTCCTCTATTTTCCCCTCCCTCCCACCCTAACTCTCGTAGTTCCTTGATAGATTGTATAATTTAAAATATTTTAAAATCTCACACTGACCACTGTCTCCCCTCCCCTCTGGTTTCTGTTGTTCTTCCCCCTGGCTGGGGGTGTGTGGTCATGTGCCATTCATTGCAATCGGTGCCCCTCTCCCTTCCCACTCTTCTCCCCACCCCCCCATCCACCTACCATTTTGGTATCTCTATTCCAATTCCTGTTCCTGGGTTCCATGTGTCATGAGTTTTATCTCTTGCACTAGATGGGAGCATGTACATATGTACTTTTCACCATTTTAAAGACATCTTTTGCTGAAGATTCTGCCCAGTGTAATAGAATATTTAACTTCTTGATTGTCACTCCCATAGAATTTAAGTTTTATGAAATCCTTGACAAATTCAATGTGTGTTCCGCTTATGATGTTGAGTTTATTAAATAAAACTGAGCCATAAATGAATGGCACATATCAAAATTCCTTTTTGAAGATTAATTTATGATTTATTCATTTATTTTTTTGGTAGACTATAGTTTCAACAAATATATACTATCCCTATGTGCTATAATTTGGAAAACTCTATTTTAATAATCCTAAATAATAGCTCTTTAAAGTTGTCACTAAAAAGGGCCTTCCTTCTAACCCTGAAGCAAAGTTTTAAATATTAAAAATCATATTCCTAACTATAAATTAAAAATCAACCCTAATCACAAGGAATGATAGGAACCAAAATATGTACGAATGGCTGAATGGAAAACTGCTGAAGCGCTCTGTGAACTTTCATCCAATTCAAAATAATAAGTTAAAAACATTTAAAAATTTTATTGGAGATATATCTGCTGAAAAAGATTTCACTTACGTTATACTTTTTTTTAAATCCCAAATGTTGGTTTTAGGTACAGTGACTCATCTAGTATGCCTTACTGGTGAATTTGGGTTCCTATATATTTACGTGACCGTGTTTCTGTAACACCAAACATGGTTCATATAAGCAAGGGTTTCCTAATGATGCTGTTACCTTGTTAAATGATCTTCATATTCATATTATGTCCTTACTTCATAAGTTGTCATAGCAATTGCCATAGAAATTTCTTCAGATGTTGACACATTAAATTCCACTTATCTTTTTAATAGCACATCTTATGTTAGTGCACAAGAGGTAATTATTTTTTGCTTAGCTGCGTTGTACCATAAGGATAGATGGCTGAAGGCAAGGAAAGCTAAACATTAAATAATAAATTGTAAATTATGCATACGGCTATTATGAATAGTTAGAACATATAACTCTCTAAAGTAAACTTTCTTAATGAAAACTGTCTGTTAAAGTTATGGCTATCAAAAGATATAGCATCTGGGGTCTTAGAGGCTTGAAGGTGAACAAGCGGCCATCTAGGTCAGAAGCAACAAAGCCCACATGGAAGAAGCACACCAGGCTGTGTGATCACGAGGTGTCAAAGGGATCAGGTATAAGACATCATCATCAAAAACAACAACAACAAAATCTTACCATAGAGAATGAAGGGGGAAGTGCAGAGTGGAGACCCAAAGCCCATTTGTCGGCCACTGGAGATCGCCTCACATAGGGGTCTAGAGGAGGAAACGAGTCACTCAGGGTACAATGTAGCACCGATGAAGAATACAGCTTTCCTCCAGTTCCTAAATGCTTCCTCCCCCACCACCCCCACTACCATGATCCGAATTCTACCTTGCAAGTCTGGATAGAGCAGAGGTTGTACACTGGTGCAAATAAGAGCTGGAGGCACAGAGAATCCAGGGTGGATGATACCTTCAGGACCAGGGGTGTGAGGGGCGATACGGGGAGAGTAGAGAATGAGCGGGTTGGAAAGGGGGAACCGATTACAAGGATCTACATGTGACCTCCTCCCTGGGGGATGGACAACAGAAAAGGGGGTGAAGGGAGACGCTGGATAGGTCAAGATATGACAAAATAATAATTTATAAATTATTATTTATAAATTATATAATGACGTGGGTGGAATAAAGTCGATGGGAATAAAATCTTTGGGGACTTCATTTTTTTACGAGGCAAGACTAAAATAAGAAGAAAGAGCTATAAACATATATTAATAATTAGAATTTAGAGTATGAAGTTTGATTGTAAGAAATTGGAAGTGGTCAACAATGAGATGGAACACAAGAAGATGGATTCTAGGCATTAGTGGAATAGACTAGTTTGGGCCATTTTGAATCAGAAAATCATTTGGTTTACTGTGCTGGAATGGACAGATTCAAGAGGAGTGGAATTGCATTCATCTTCTAAAGGGGCATTTCAAGATCTTAAAGTACAGTATATTGCCGGTGATAGAATAATGTCTATTTATACACAAGGAAATCCAGTCAGTATAACCAAAATAAAAAGTGTGTACCAACCACTAAATCTAGCAATGTCTAGTCTCAGACTGAAATGGATCACACATGTAAACAAGATGCACTGATAAGCATTTGAGATGAAAAGTCAGAAAGAAAAAGGAAAGAAGAATAGTTGGATCATTTGGCTTTGGTGATATAAATGAAGGTGGTGCTTGTTTGATAGAATTGTGCCAAGTGAATGAACTTTTCCTCATAAACACATGTGTTCATCAAGAGCACAAATGGTGACTCTACATGTGGACTGCTTCAGAAGCACTACACAGACATTAAACTGATGACATCTTTGAGAAGAGAGAATGGAGAAGCTCACTATCAGGGCAAAAACAAGCCCAGGGACCAACCGTGGAATACAGAGTTCAAGTTCAAGTTCAAGTTGAAGAAAATGAAAACAAGTCAACAAGAGCCAGAATACAACCTTGAGTCTATCTCACAACTTAAAGAACATCTCAAGACCAGGTTTGACACATTGAATACTAATAGATTTGATGAACTATGTGATGACATCAAGAACACCACACATGAAGAAAGCAAAAGGGCATTCAAGGAGGAAAGAAAGAAAAGATCCAAATGGCTATTAGAAGAGACTCTGAAACTGGCTCTTGGTTTTAGAGTGGCTAAGTCAAATGGAAGACATGATGAAGTCAAAGAGCCGCACAAAACATTTCACAGGGCAGGTTGAGAAGGAAAGCAATATTTTATAATGAAATATGTAAAAACCTAGAGTTAGACAACCTAAAGGAAGTATATGCTCAGCATCTCTCACACTGAAAGAATAAAGAAAACCTTCAAGCCTCAAGTTGCAGTATTGAAAGTGTCTATGGGCAACATATTGAATGATGCAGGAAGCATCACAAGAAGATGGGAGGAATCCACAGCAGCACTGTACCAAAAATCTAGTCAACATTCAACCAGGTCAAGGGGTAGCATATGATCAAGAACCAATAGTACGGAGAAAAGGAACTCTAAGTTCACCGACAGAATTAGGCAAAAGCCAAGGTTCCAGGAATTAATGAAATAGCATTTGAAATGCTTCATCAAGCTGGAAATACCAGAATAGTGTCTACTTGTGTTTTATTGACTATTCAAAGGCATTAGACTACGTGGATCATAACGAACTATGGATAGCTTGGAGAAAAATGGGAATCCAGAACCCTTTGCTGTGCTCATGTGGAATCTGCATATGGATCAAAAGGCCATCGCACAAACAGAACGAGGGAATATTGCATGGTTTCAAATCAGGAAAGGTGTGAGCCGGGTTGCAGTCTTGAAAACCTACAGGGAAAGTTATACCCTATCCTGTAAGTTTGCTGTGGAATGACATTGACTCAATGACAGTGAGGGTTTTTTTGGCGGGGGAAGTTGCTCTGTTTTTGTTGGTGAACCACTTACTGATGAAGATTGAGAATTGCAGCTTGGAGTATGGATTACAACTCAATATAAAGAAAACCCAAATCCTCACAATTGAACCAATAGATAACATCCTGATAAGTGGAGAAAAGCTGAAGTTGTCAAGGATTTAATCTTCCTTGGTGTGTTAGCTTGGATAGACTACAGAAACAAATTCAAGGACATGCATATGTGTATAAGAAAACACTTTATATACAAGAACAGTTGAATATTGAGACAACATTTAAACCCATATGTCCAATATGAATCTATAAAGTCCTCTACAGACTCACAAAATACATACAATGACACCAAATGCAGGAAGATCACAGATCAATGGGTGGGAAGTCTTGTGGATCCAGTGCCGTTGTAAGCATTTCAGCACTGACAGGGCTCTCCACATGGCTTCTCCAGTTCCACAGGTCTGGATCCCTCAGCCTCTCTCTTCTCCCCAGGGATATCTCCCAGGGAGTGAGCTGAGAGAGAGAGAGAGAGAGAGAGAGAGAGAGAGAGAGAGAGAGAGAGAGAGAGAGAGAGAGAGGAGTCTCCCACATCCAGGGAGGAACACAGGAGTTCCCAGAGTCCTCAGAAGAAGGCCATGCCTACACCAAGATCTCATTGACTATGGCCTGTTTGACAGGCTAGACTCTACCCCCTTGAATCTGAATCATCAAATTGACACTAGATTATGTAACTACTACACTTGGGTTCACAGCCAATGAATGTTTATGGAGGTAGCAGTCAAGAGATCAAATGATGCATTACATTGGGCAAATCTATTGCACAAACTCAGTTTCTGAGACTGTAACTGCTTTACAGAAGTTGAAAGCCTTGTCTTTCTCCTGTGGAGTGGCTGGTAGTTTTGAACCAACCTTGTGGGAAAGCAAGGATGTCACTTTGACAACTAAGGTGCACCTGACTCAAGTCATAGAATTTTCAATTGCCTCATATGCATATGCAAGTTGAACATTAAGGAAGACTAAAATGAATGGATGTACTTGAATTATGGTGCTGGTGGAGATATTGAAAGGACCCTGGGCTGCCAAAATAACAAACAAATATGTCTTGGAAGAAGTACAACTGGAAGGCTTCTTAGAGGAAAGAATGCTTAGACTTCATCTCATGCACTTTGGACATGCTACCAAAAGATACCAGTCCCTAGAGAAGGACATCATGCTAGGTAAAGCTGAGGGCAGTGTAAAGAGGCAGGCCATCCATAAGATGGACTGATAGCGTGGTTGCAACGATGCGCTCAAACTTAAGAATAATTGGGAGAATGGTGCAGGACTGGGCAGTGCTTTGTTCTGTTGTATCCAGGGTCATGGTAAATCAAAACTCATTCCATGACACCTATCAACAACAGAAAAATTATATATGTGTATGCATATATATGCGCCTATAGTGGCATATATTACCAGTTCTTCTGCAGAAATATGATATTGTATATTCCCAATAGCAGTGCATATGAGAATTCATACTTGCCAAAATCTCAGCCTAAAATCAACTTTTCAAATCTTCGGCTCACCTAATAGACCAAAATTATTTCCTTCATGTACTTATTTTCAGATCTCTGATAAATGGCCAAATGACCTGTTAACATCATTTGTATAATTAATGTTGTGCCTTCTTTATATGTTGGTACGTATCAGCTCTCTATACAAGAAATAATTGCCACATGCAGCAAATATATTTCCACGTCTGACAATGCCTATTGTTGCTTGCATCTTTGTGTCAGCCTTTTCTCTCTTAACGATCATCTGTTCTGTTTCTCTGAATGGTGACCTTTCTATGCTTTGAAATGTAACATATGTCTTCTTCAGAGTCATCAGTTGCTTTAAACCTTCTGGGTGGCATTTTTTTCATTGTCTGTAGTGCTCTTTCCTCATCTTTGTACAAACTATCAACAAGTCTCTGTTGGCCAGTTGGGATGAGCCGCTACACCTGGCCAGGTAACCATCCATTCCTCCACTTGCCCAATGGTTTTATCAGCTCCTACAAACCACAACAGGACGGGGGAAGGTTAGTTTACAAGCTTCAAATCCAGTTACCCACCTATAATGCCCTCTAGTAGGAGTCGCAGTGGGGTCAATGACAGTAGGTTTGAATTTTTGGAGCATATTTCTGCTCCTCTAACGGGATGTGCCTTTTTCCTCCTTCACGACTTGCCCCCCTTGTTCTTTGTGCCAAAAGGTTCATCACCAGTATCCTTCCTAGCCCCTCTCCCATTTCTGTCTTCTCTACCTAGAAAAACCAAACAAACCAAAAACCAAATAAAACTTCACTGTCTTGGAATCAATGTCCACTCATAGCGACCTGATAGGCACTGAGAAATGCCTATTCCGGTGCCTCTGGTGTCTTTCCAAATGCTTCTCAGGGTTCAGTCACTTCCTGGAAGTAGAAATATGTCAGGGCTGGAAGGTAGGGCTACTATGGAGAGGCGGTAGAACATCCATGTGTGTATGGTAGTTCCAGAGACAGATGGGTGCAGAGCCCTGTGTTCTGATCAATTTTCATTCTGCTGTGCCAGACCCAGCACTTTGTTTTCTGCATGATAAAACTTTAGGTATACCATGAGCTGGAGGCTGAGTAGTATTTCTCTTAATCCACATCTTTCTGTCTTATGACTAGCACTCATTCTTCAAAGCTTTGGGTCACTCGGTGGAGGATTTTATGTTCTTCACAGATATTTTTGAAAAAAAAATGAGGGAAATGATGAAGTGTTAGTTACCATGAATATCCATCTTTGATACCCAAATAAGCCTTGGTCATTTTCCAAGTAAGATTCACATTTTTAGAATATTGTCACTGTGAAAATGAGAAAGTATGTCTTGGCCCTGTGACCTGTCAAAAGCATAGGTAATCACAGAAGTGATGCCTGTGTGTGTTCTTTGAAAGAATCTCAGAGACTGTAAGAGAGACTGTGTAACATGTAGTGACGGCACCTGCCTTACCACAGGGAGAGGGCGGTGACTTTGAAAAGTAGCATGCTTTGTAGGAGGATAAAACTAAGGATTGAGCACTTATTACACACGTATTAGTGACCCATACATACACATGCACCCACATTACATATGCATTAGTCATTCATTTCAAAACAATTGACTTCCAAACTTATTGGCTTAAAGTAATAACATGTAATTTTTATCTTGCAAATTCTTGTGGATCAGGAATTCAGCTGGACAGAGGCCCGGAAATGTAGTGGGTTATGCTCTGGGCTGCTAACTGCAAGGTTGGCAGTTTGAAACCATCAGCTGCTGTGTGGGAGAAAGATGAGACTTTCTACTCTCATGAAAACTACTATCTCAGAAACCCAACGGTGAAGTTCTACTCCAGGGGGCCCTCAAACTTTTTAAACAGGGGGCCCGTTCACTGTCCCTCAGACCGTTGGAGGGCCGGACTATAGTTTTTCTAAAAAAAAAAAACCATGAACAAATTCCTACGCACACTGCACACATCTTATTTTGAAGTAAAATAAACAAAACGGGAACAAATACAATATTTAAAATGAAGAACAAGTAAAGTTAAATCAAGAAACTTACCAGTATTGCAATGGGAACTATGGGGCTGCTTTTTGCTAATGAGATGGTCCATGTCGGGTTCCATATTGGTCACTGCTAGTCACAAGCAATGCAAATGTGCATCAGTTAGTCTAGATTTGGTGGGAGATTTCAGATGTTTCATGCTGGAAAGAGTCTCTTCACAGACATCAGTGCTGCCAAAGATGGTGCCATTTTGAGAGCATGGTTCCCGAGACGAGGATGTGTCTCAGAGGGGAGAGGTGCACAGCAATTAGGAAGGCTGCTTGCCATGAATGCGTCCTTCAGAGAGTCAGTCGCAGTTCTGCAGCTCAGCCAGTTCCATTTGGGTAAATTGTATCCACATTTTCAATGTCAATAGAAAATGGGTTACGGAAAAGCTGTGTGTCCTGTTCATGGAGATGAAGCTCGTTAAATCTAAATTAGAACTCCTTTTGCAACTTTTCCAGTGAATCCACACTTTTTGTTTGGGAATGCAACCAATGAATGGTTTTTCCGCTAACAGATTTTGAGTTGTGGGAGATGGCAGAAATGTTCCTCCTTTACGTGTTTGATGAGGAGCCTAATTTTACTTCAAATGCTTTCACATGTGATTGCCTCTCACAGATGAGCTTCCCCTTTCCTTGAAGTTGCACATTGAGACTGTTGAGAAGTTCTGTTACACACCCGACACTGAGAGGAGGAAGGGAGTCTGACGGTGCGGTGCTCATTCCACACATGCGCACTGCTAAGCAGGACAGGCAGCTGCGGCAAAACCACCCTGTGGGCCAGATAAATGTCCTCGGTGGGCCATGTGGCCCACGGGCCGTACTTTGAGGAGCCCTGTTCTACTATACATTACAGTGCCACTACTCAGAATCAGCTTGATGGCAGTGAGTCTGGCTTGGATTTTTTGGGACATACCTGACTCACAATCTCTCTTGAAGGTGTAGTCAAAAGCCAGTTGGGCCTGCAGCATTCTGAAGGCTTGATTGGAACAAGTGGGTTGTTGTTTTTTAATGGGGGCGGGGAGGGGGGCGCAACATGATACCGGATGTTGCTGGGAGCCTACAAGTCCCTCTTCATTCAGTCTTGTCACAGGACTGATTGAGTTTTCCCATGATGGTTTTAATCTCAGAAAACAAAGAAAAACTTGTAATACCCATTTCTATACTTACTTCATCAACCAAGACTACCTCTTATTCAATGTGGGAGAAGACCACACAAGTACATAAACACCATGAGGTAAAGGTCATTGGAAGTCATCTTGGAGATTGGCTACCACAATACACCAGAGCCTCTGAATTATTTATTTTTAATTCTCATCTACTTTGCAAGACATTGGAAAAAATGAAGCACAGAACATGCTAAACACTTAACATTTAATGTCAGAACCATCTGTCACAACGTCCATTTTATTATGACTCTTGCACAGTGAGGTTCAGGGGAGGTATCTGTCTTTATATCACTAGAACTTTGGAGAAGGAGAATGAGGCGGTCATAATCCCAGTGAAGCACTGCTTCCTGGGAATAGTCAAATGTCTAGGAAGGTTTTACTAACAAGAAAGTTACAATCAGGTTACCTTTGTAGCTTGAGCCACAATATGGACGATGGGAATGGAAATGGGGAGACTGACTTTGGGATCAGCTCCATGTTGGATAAGCAGGGATAGGATAGCTGGCTACTGTCTAGCCAGCTAAGAATATAAATGAATAAATGTGTTTGAAGAAAAGATTGGGCAGTCTGCTTTGGTTGGTGGTCACTTTATGGTTTTGTGGTGATGAGGGGATGGTGAGGGTATATCAGTAAGGACAACGATGGTTTCCATGAAATTATGTATACGATTAGCAACTGAATCCAGATATGTCGATGTTGACTGACTTACCTGGAATGAATGTGGAGAACTAATTAAAGGAACAGGTCCAGGGTGCCTGAGGTGGGATGGCACACATTGACCAGGCCACACCTGACCCTAAACTAGTCCCATGGCGTTTCAGAATGGATCCACGACCTCTCTTTCACATCATGATACTTCATAAGTGAGACTTCTGGAAAGAACTCCATTCCTTTTTCGGATGATTTTCATGTGGGAAGCAAAGTGAATTTTAATTGTCATCTGTTTGCTAAGAACAAGAGCTTCCTGTGAAAAATACCCACTGAGAACAGCTTGACTGGTGGGGCAGATGTCTGCTAAAGGCAATAGCACAGTTCAGTCTCTATTACCTGCTTTGGACGTGAGAGAAAATAGTCTTTAAATGGAAACAGATTGAGAGGGCAAATGGCAAACCTTCCACTCTTGAGCTCCATTCCTCCATTAGCCAAGGCTAAAAGGCAGGCCTGGAAATCCCTTAACAAGAGCTGTCAATGACACGACTTCATTTGAACACATTACAAGTCCTTACGGGCACATTCTTGATTTCATTTTTTCCCCATCTGAATGTCTTATGTACAGAAACCAAAGAGCAACTTTTAACTTGGCCAGTGTCTGAAACTCAGGCTCTTCATTTGAAGTACACCGTCAGTGGAATGTGTTCTTCTCGTCTTTGTTCTCTAAATCGACTTTTTATTTGCTTGCAGAAAGGAAAGAAAGTCCCTTTAATGTTGTGTGGATAAAAAGCCACAAGAAAGAGATAAAGCATGGAGCATGTCCTAGGCCCTTAGGGGTAGACAGAGCAAGGAGTTTTGGATGGCTCTTTTCACCAGAGAAAGGCGCTTTGCTAGTTTAGACAATTACAGACAAGACAACTGTGGTTTAATTTGCATTAATTGAGGTCTCTCTCATTGTGTAGAAGGAGATTTTGGCAATGACAGATTACGACTGATGTGCATCTATAACCCACAGTCAAATAGATGATTATTGCATCCACGGGAAAATAAACAGCTTAAATGTTGTTTTGAAGCGATTCGTTTTTTAGTCCTAGAAATTCATCAGAATCACCAAGTGTTGCTCAAAGCAAACAGGGTCTTTGCCTCTTCATCCTTCTTGCTCCCAATTCTCCATCCAAGGCCAAGAGCAGCGAAGCCCTTGGCATGCTACATTGCTGGCTGTGCACACCTATTCCATTTCAGCCCCCTCCCTGGCATGCATACAGTGGCCCTGAGTGCCCGGTCTCCCGCTGCCTCCTCCCGTGCTTGAATCTGTTCCATTAGTCCTACTTACTGCTCTTAGGAGCAGCAGAAAGAACAATTCAGTCGTATTCTTGTTAAGTTCAGGAATGTGGATTTTTTTTCCCTCTTCACATTACATCAGTAATAATAACCACAGAGGGGAATTTTATGAAGGTGGACCAAAGCTTCCATTTAGGTCTTTTAAACTCTAAAGCTGCATTAAGTGGGGTGAGGTCATTTTCCACAGGGAGACAGCCTTGAACCTTCCCATTGTTTTTCGGATGCCTTATTCTCTCACGAAGAGTTCAGCATCTACCCATTACACTGATGACAAACAGTGATCAGAGAGGCCCCTAAAGGGAGGCAACTCAAGGGGCAGTTCTTTGTAACAGAATCTAAGAGAGTTTTCTAGCACTCCTGTTAAGGAGCTACAAGCTTCAGGCTAACTGGAAAACCAAGCCCCGAGCCTCAATAACTTTTACCTTTCATTTAAATTAAGGAGAAGCTCTTTTGACATTTGTATCGCCCCAGAGACGTCACATGCTCACGCGCTGAGCTTTGAAGTATTATTGGACATGCTCCACTGAAGGCTTGGGCAGCATTTATCCGAAAAGCGGAACATTCAACGCATTTCTCTGGAAATCACCCTAGCAAAATCCAGGCCGCTCATGAAAGCACACTTGCTTGGCCTGCTCTCCAACCTTATTCATATGCTTCAGGAAACACCCCACACCAAAAGACTCAGACCAGAACAAAAGTCAAGGGAAGGCCCCTACAGAGGCTGAAACATTCCCACATTTCCATGTTTCCAGCTCGGGGTTCTGTGCTCAGAGCATGAACTCTCCCAAAGGTTTCGCTTCTGTCCGTCTGCCTTTCTAAGTAGTGAGATTTGTTGCTGGATAATTCTAAATGGCCATCACATACTGACAAAGCCATCCTATTTATACGTGGGCAGATGATATGGAAAATGGGTGGTTTGGGCAGATTTCATGAGGTCTAATAAATCTTCAGTAAATTAAAGCTCATCCCCCTCGCCTCCCCTTGCTGGCTCTTTGTCTTGCTAATACACATTAGGCCCTGCCTGGCTTCACACTTTCAGGCATTTCAGAGGTGAGGCCCTTACAAAGCTGCAGATGTGGAAGCAGAGGGGACCTTTGCCCCAAATGTTACCCATTAACATCAGCATGGCCTGCAGAAGAATTTTACTAAGGCGTTCCAGTCTCAAAAGAGCTCCCATTTAGCAACTGGGTAACTTAAAGGACCAAGAAGAGAGATGGAAAAAAGTAGAGGAAGCCACTTGCAATCTCTATTTGAAAACAGTTTATAAATTGGTCCGTTGGCTTAAAAATATTCAGGGAAAGAGGCATGGGCTTTTTAAATGAAGAAAGCAATAAAATTTATAAGGTTTAAAATTTATAGCACAGAATGGGCTCGAGGGGGGAAGGAATGACTTTTTCTCCCTACACTTTGCTACTTAATGCTAAATTATTTTCCTATTCTTCAAGAAAATTCTAAGCATGTGCAAGCTTATGTCAGAACAGACATAGGAATGGGATCAGAGTGTTAAGCAAGTTGGGTCCCCCTACCCCACCCATGGTTACCAACTGAGAAAACATGCAGGACAAAAGGCTAAGCTCATATGCAAAGGAAAACCCAAACCTCTTGCTGTCCAGTCGTTCCCTCTTGCAACTCCACAAGTGTCAGAGTAGAACAGCGTTCCACTGAATGTTCTATGGCTAATTTTTCAGTCATAGATCACCAGGCCTTTCTTCTGAGGCACCTTTGGGCAGACTTAAATCTTAGACCATTTAGTTAGCAGTGATCTCATTAATGTTTGCATTACTCAGCGGCTCCCAGTACAGTAAGAATAGCTCTGTCATGAACGGTGTGCCTCTGCTTTCCCTATTGCCAAGAGGCAGGGGCCAGCCTTCTTTACCTACTGTAACACCAACCATTCCTCCAACGACACTCTACTCGTGTGCTGCCAATTTGTTGCAATGGCCACACAGAACTCATACACGGTGCTCCCAATGATGAGGGTTTATGAGGGAAATTCATAAATTACCACAACTCACGATCAGTGAAAGGATACAATCACTGGTTCACAGCAACACCTTTTAGTCAGTAATCAAGTCTCTCTCGGCCCTCAGCCTTGCAGCCACATGGTCCCTTGACCTCCACCTCCATGAACCAGGAACTGGCCTCTTGGTCTCTTCTTACCATCTTAGAGTCTGGGCATGCACCCCTCACTCTGTCCCAGAGTCTCACACCACACTCTGGTGCCTCCAGTCTCCGCTCCATCACTTCACACAGAGATCTGGAGCATGCTTTCCCAATAATCCTGGGCTTTCTCGCTCCACTTCTGCTTCAAAGATGGCTCATTCTTATTTATTGTTGCAGGTGGCAACCAAAACCGACCAAATCCTCAGTTTCAGTGTTACAGCATATCCTATTTGCAAAGTTCCGCAGAAAACTGCAGAGACTAGCCTTATTAAGAAATTCACTCCACCACAAACTCAATAAGAAACAGATAAGGGTCCTAGAGTACAACAGGCAAGCTATATAAAGTAGCATCCTACAGAAAAGAAAGTAAAATAGTGGCTTATTATAAAGCATTCATTCAGTTGAGTAAATCTAATATTAAATAATGGGCTGCCATTTTCTCCTATCAGATTGGCACACATTTATAAGCTTACTAATTAATACCTGGCATTATCAAAGATGCAAGGAAACAGGTATGTTCTGACAAATCTGGCAGGAGAAATAGGTATTTCAAGGCAGTAGTTTGGCTACCTGTCAATATGAGAAACACACATAACCTTTGACTCAGCAAGCTCATTGTTGGGGTTAATCTTTTTGATAAATCTTTTCCACCCACCTACAAATATATGTACCAGGATGTTCAACACAAGAAATGATAAATAAGAAAATAAACAGGAGTGAGGGAAAACCCTAGATGTAATTAAAGCACTGATGTTGCTAGTTGTTGTTGTGTTGACTGCACTTCATGTTGACCCCAGAGATCACAGAATGAAAGGCTCCCCCGTCTTGCTCCATCTTCCCAATCAAGGGTATGTTTAGTATATTGCGCCCATTCATCTAATTGAGCGTTTCACGCATTTTTGCTAACAATTTATTAAATGTAACGTCCTTTTCTAGCAATTTATCCTTCCTGATGGGTGTCCAAAGGAAACATGTTGAAGTAGGATCATTCTTGCTACTATACATCTTTCTAGTAGCATTTCTTCTAACATAGATTTGTCTCCATGTATCAGGATACAAAGCTTATGTTCAGTTCTACCCTGTCCTATAGGGTCACTGTGAGTCAGAATGGACTTGATAGTAGTGAGTTTGGTTTTGGTTGTTGTACATATTCACAGGGCAATATGCAAACCTGCTTGCTATCAAATGTAAAAATCTTTTATTTCCAAAATTTTTATCAGAGAAGGTATGGGTAACTACCTTCATATCATATAAATAGTAACTGCCTGCGATAGTTTATTGTGCCAATCTGGCCGATAAACACATGTGGGGTTAATTGAAAAGTGGAGGGATAAATGGCTCTATAAGACTTGTCTCTAGTTCGTGGGTCTCTTGCTCTCTGATGGTCAGACCCGGGTGTAGCTGCCTTAGCCAGTTCCATGCTTCAGCTGGCAAGGCTCACTTCCTGCAAGACATCTCTAAGGAGGAGCCTCATGGATCTACCCTGATGCAGCCCTGGGTGCTGGAGCAGCCGTGTGGAGACCCCTGCCTATGCTGAGATGCTTACACACTCACTGACTCGGCTTTCCTCCTGCAGTCGACATCATCGTGTATGTTTTGTGAGATGGAGGAGGACTTTGTGGATTGGTGTCAGACATATGGGTCAGTGTTGGACTTGAGAGCTTGGGCAGCACTGGGTTGGGATGTTTTCTTGATGCACACTTTACCTTTATATAAAACTCTCTCTTATACATGCATTTCTGTGGATTTGCGTCTCTGAAGTACCCACACTAACACACTGCCATTCCATTCCAATTTACAGGATTAGGCTTTGAATTATTATGCTAGCGAAGAATATTGAAAGTACTATGGGCTGCCAAAAGAACAAACTTCCAAATTTGTCTTGGAAGAAGTACAGCCAGAATGCTTCTTAGAGGCAAGAGTGGAAAGACTTTGCCTCCTTTACTTTGGCCATGTTGGGAGAGACCAGTCCCTGGAGAAAGGCATCATGCTTAGTAAATTAGAGGGCCAGCAAAAGGACGGCAGGAGAGAAGATAAATTGATGCAATGGCTGTAACAATGGCATCAAACATAAGAATAATTGTGAGGATGGTACAAGACAGTGTGCTGTTGTGTTCTGCTGTGCATAGGGCCACTGTAAGTCAGAGATGACTTAGGGGCACCTAACAACAGTAGCTATTTCATAACGCCCTCATGAAAAGGGCGTACCTGGTGGGTTTGACCTACATGGTTAGCATGCCAACACCACGTCCAGAGCACCACCAAGGCTCCTTTATTTAAAGTTCTGTTGTTGTTGTAGGACTCCTGGTGGCATAGTAGTTAAGCATTGGCCGGCAATCCACATAGTCAGCAGTTTGAAACCACCAGCAGCTGTGCAGGAAGCAGCCCGGGGCTTTCTACCTCTTTAAACAGTTACAGTCTCAGAAACCCACAAGGGGTCAATTGATATGCGTTAACTCCTTGGTAGTGAGTTTGGTTTTCGGTTTGGTGGTGGTTGTTGGAGCCCCGGTGACATAGTGATGACGTCTTAGGGCTGCTAACCACAAGGCTTTCCAGTCTCATAGAGAGTTACAGTCTAGGAAACCCACAAGGGCAGTACTACCCTATCCTACAGGGTCACTATGAGTCAGAATTGACTTGATAGTGGTGATTTGGGGGTTTTCTTTTATTGGTTCTTGTTGTTGTTGTTAGGTGCATTGAGTCTGCTTTGTCTCATAGCAACCCTATGCACAACAGAGACAAGCACCATCTAGTCCTGCATCATCTTTCCAATTATTCTCAGGTTGCAGCCACTGTGTCAATCCATGTCATTGCCTTCCTCTTTTTTCCTGCTAGGCCTTAAAAATCTATAAAATTACAGTAACACTATATTCTTAACTTCAAGGTGGTGAGCATTAAATGAAATACCAGTGTCACTGCTATTTCTAATGCCAGCAAGGTCACCCAAAGGGAACAGATTTCAGTGGTGCTTCCAGACCAAGAACAGACAATCCAGAAGGACTTGGCTCCCACTACTGAGGAAGAAGCCGCTGAGAACCTTATGTGTTGCTTCCAAACATTGTCAAATATGGAAGCCTAATGAATGGAAACAGAACATAGTCAGAGACAGTGCCAGAGGCTGGGCCCCTCGAGATGTGAGGGAGGAAGAACTGATTTCTCAGTGGAGTCCACCTTGGTGATGAGTCCTGTAGGAGCAGAGCTTTCAGGATTTCATTTGCTGAAGTGGCACGACTTGACGTAAGGAAAAATAGCTGCAAAAAATCCGCTAATGATCAGAACTTGGAATGTACATAGTATGAATCTAGGAAAATTGGAAGTGGTCAAAAATGAAATGGAAAGCATAAAGATCAATATCCTAGGTACCAGTGAGCTGAAATGGACTGATATTAGCCACTTTGAATCAGAAAAATCATATGATTCACCATGCTGGAAATAACACAATCAATTGTAAAAAAGGAACGCTGCAAAATCAATCATGAAGTACAATGCTGTCTCTGATAGGGTGATATATAATGACTTTCAAGGAAATCCAATCAACACAACTATTACTTAAGTTTATACACCAACCATAGGAGCCTAGTGATGAAGAAATTGAAGAATTCTATAAACAACTTCAGTCAGAAACTGATCAAACATGTAATTGAGATACATTGAAAATTATTGGCAACTGGAATGCAAAAGCTGGGAACAAGAAGAAGGAATGGTAATTGGAAAATATGATCTTGGTGATAGAAATGAAGTTGAAGATCTCATGACTGAATTTTGCAAGACTGGTGACTTGTTCATACACATGAACTTCTCCAGATGGAACAAACATAAATCAAATTGACTACATCTGTTGGATGAGAGAATGGAGAAGCTCAATATCAGCACCTAAAACCATACCAGAGACTGATTGTTGAATAGACCATCGATTGCTCACATGTAAGGTCAGGGACAGAGCAGAAGAAAATGACAAGACCATGAGAGACAAAATACAACCTTAAGTCTATCCCACCTGAATTTTGAGAACATCTCAAGAACAGATTTGAAGCACTGAACACAAATGACAGAAGACCTGCTGAGCTGTGGGAGGACATCAAGAGCATCATTCATGAAGAAAGCAAAAGGTCATAAAAAAGACAGGAAAGAGAAGAAAGATCCAAGTGGGTGTCAGAAGAGACTCGGAAACTTGCTCTGAATCACAGAGGAGCTAAGGCAAATGGAAGAAATGATGAAGTCAGAGAGCTGAACAGAACATTTCAAAGGGCAGCTCAAGAAGGCCAATCCGAATATTGTAATGTGCCCAGGCCTGGAAATAGAAAACCAAAATGGAAGGACCTGCTCAGCATGTCTGAAATGGAAAGAATCGAGCCAACATTCCCGTCTTGGGTTGACAGCTTGAAAGATTCTATGGACCAGATATCGAATGATGCAAGTAGCATCAAAAGAAGATGGAAAGAACACGGCACCTAAGAGAGCGATTTGGCACCGCACTATTTGAGAAGTCAGTGTATAAAAAAACAACAACAGTATGCTGATGGAAAAAGTTCAAGCTACACTGAAGATACTGGTCAGGAACATAGTACCAAGAATTGATGTAATACCAATTAAAATGTTTCAACAAGATGATTAAGCATTGAAAGCACTCACTGGTCTATACCAGGAAATCTGTAAGACAGCTGCATGGCCAATTGTCTGAAAGAGAACCATATGTGTACCCATTACAAAGAAAGATGACACCACAGGATGCTCAAACTACAGAGCAATAGCACTGCTATCACACGCCAATATAATTTTCCTGAAGATCATCCGACGGTTGCAGTGATACACTGACAGAGAGGTGCCTGAGACCCAGGATGGGTTCAGAAGAGGATGTGGAACAAGAGATATCATTGCTGGTGTCAGATGAATCTTGACTAAAAGCAGAGAATACCAGAAAGATGTTTACTTGTGTTTTATTAAGTATGCAAAGGCATTAAATTGTGTGGATCATAAGAAACTATGGATAAACTTGAGAAAAAATGAGAATTCTAGAACATTACATTGTGCTTACATGGAACTTGTCCATAGGCCAAGAGGCAGTTGTGCAAATAGAACAAGAAATGTTGCATGGTTTAAAATCAGAAAAGGTGTGGGGCAGTGTTGTATTTTTTTTTACCATACTTATTCCATATGTATGCTGAGCAAATAATCAGAGAAGCTGGCTTATATGAAGAAGAATGTGGTATCAGAATTGTAGGAAGACCTATTAACAAACTGCAATATGAAGATGATACAAATTTGCTTGCTGAAAGTGAGATGTTGGAGCACTTTCTGAAGAAGGTCAAGGATTTCAACCTTCACTGTGGTTTATGACTCAATGTAAGGAAGACCAAAATCCTCACTACTGAATCAATAGGTAACATCATGATAAATGTAGAAAAGGTTGAAGTTGTCAAAAGTTTCTTCTTGCTTGGATCCACAGTCAAAGTTTTTGGAAGCAGCAGTCAAGAGATCAAAATACGAGTTGCATTAGGTAAATCTGCTGCACATGACCTCTTTAGAGTTTAAAAACCGAGGATCTTGCTTTGAGGACTAAGGTGCACCTGATCCAAGCCATGGTATATTCTTTTTTAAGTCATTTTACTGGGAGCTTTTACAGATATTGTAACAATAGATAATTCCATTAGATCAAGCATAATTGTGCAATGGCTGCCACCATCAGTTTCAAACATTTTCTTTCTTCTTGAACTCTGATATCGACTCCCATTTATCCCCTCCGTCCCCGGCCCCACCCCCAGGAATACTTACTATTATATTGTTTTATTTATTTGTTTATTTATCTATTTATTTATTTATTGCTATATTTTACCCCATCCTATGTATCCATTCACTTACAATTCTGTTATTTGTTCCCTTTAAGGGGGATTATACAGTCATTATTGCTATCAGTTCTCCCTCCCCGCACATTCATGCCCCTCTCTTGCTGTACACTCAGGGAATCATTCCTCCCATTACTGTTTCTGAAAAATTTATCTATCTTGGATTTCATGCATCAAATGATCTTGGTTGACACTGATTGTAACAATGGGCTCAGTCAGAGGAACAATCATGAGGATGGGCAGTGTTTCGTTCTGTTGTGCATAATGTCACTCTAGGTTGGAACTGACTTGATAACAGCTAACAACAGTACCTACAATCTTCTCGCTCGTACTGTAGTTCACTGTTTACAATTGGTATCACACCTGTAATCTTTTAAGAGTTCACTAATTGAGGTATGCATTCCTTTTATAAAGCTAAACAATAGCTCAGCTGAAAGATGACTTTGTGGGATAGTTTGGGTTACAGGTTTAAATAATATTTCAGAACAACAATGTCTTAGTTTACTCTATCTCAGTGAACCCAGTAGTTCTAGACCCTAAGTATTTGAGGTTCTGTCCCATAATTTTCTTTCTTTTGATCAGAATCCTCTATTATGTGCTATGATAAAGATCAAAAGCTGGTGAGGAACCTGAGAACTATGCAGCAGAAGCGGTGGTTACTGGATACAATTAGTCCCGTCATCCTCTCGCGTGGATTTCTAGATGTTCAATCAGTAGGGTTTTCATCGACTCATTTTAATAAGTAGACCACCAAGCCTTTCTCTGCTGTCCATCTTAGTCAGCAGAGACCTGTTCAGTATTATAGCAATACACATGTCTCCATTAACACTGGGAATTAGTCACGGGAAGATTGGTTATGAATCAAGCTCCAGCCCTCCAGAATGAGAGGTGAGAATGCTACCATTAAACATCATTGACTCACCACCAATTCATATTACCAGAATAAAAGCCCTCATGTGTCTGTGCTCATCTTAATTTCCTTCTTCCAACCTCTCATACACTGTTATCAAGTCAAAGGTGACTCATAGCAGCCCTGTAGGACAGGGTAGAACTACCTCTGTGGGTTTCTGAAACATAACTCTTTATGGGAGAAGAAAGCCCCATCTTTCTCCTGATTCAATGTCAACTTCATCTTATTTTGCCTTCTCAATTAGCTGGGTGTTTTTCTCTCTAGACTCTCTTTGTGCCCTCTCTGAATTATTCCATTCATGCCCCCATTTCTCTCATCTTAATAAACTCTCTGTACCTCATGTTCCAGCCTTTCCAAAACAACTCTAGAAACACATCATCCCCATTTCCTCTTCTGTTCTATATTTCCACTTAGTAATGTACTGTAATTGCCTTGTGAACCCCATATGGCAAAATTTGAGATATAGCTCAACATTTGTACTTTCACTTGGCCTCTGTTGTCCTTCTTAGAAAGTATTCTTCTTCTTCTATTTTTTTAGGATAACTTTTTCTTTTTTTAAATTTATTTTAGTAAATTGATTTACTGGGGGCTCTTACAGCTCTTATAACAATCCATACATCAATTGTATCAAGCACATTGTACATATGTTGCCATCATCATTTCCAAATATTTTCTTTCTATTTGAGCCCTTGGTATCAGCTCCTCCTTGTCTCCCTCCCTCCTCCATCCTTCCACCCTTGTGAATACTTGATAATTTATAAATTATTTTAATTTTCATATTTTATACCCTCCGCTGTCTCCCTTCACCCATGTTGCTGTTCATCACCCTGGGGACAGGGTGTATGTCGATCTGTTCCCGCCCTCTTTCCTTCCTCCCACCTCACCTTTCCCCTACCCTCATGGTGTTGCTACTCTCATTATTGTTCTTGAGGGGTTTATCTGTCCTGGATTCTGTGTATCAATAGTTCTTATCTGTACCAGTGTACATGTTCTGATCTAGTCAGATTTGTGAGATACAAGTGTGTGTGTGTGTGTGTGTAGGAACCTTAAAGAACTAGAATGTGTGTGGTTCGTTGATGCTATATTGCATTCTGGCTGGCTCATCCCTTCCTGTGACCCTTCTGTGAGGGAAAGACCAGCTGTCTACAGATGGGCTTTGGGTCTTCATTCTGACCCCCCTCATTTGCATTGAAATGTTTGGCTTGTTTTGGGGTGGGTCTTCTGCTGCCTGATACCTGATCCTGTGGACACCTCATAATCACAGGGGTTAGTGGGCTTCTTCTATGTAAGCTTTGCTGTTTCCCTGGTAGAGGTCTGCTTGTTTAGTTTTAAGCCTTTAAGACCCTAGATGCTATATCTTGTAATAGCTGGGAGCCACCAGCTTTCTTCACCACATTAGCTTATGCACCATTTTGTCTTCAGTGGTCCTCCTGTGAAGGTGATCATCACAGAATGTCAGGCTATTAGAACAAAGTGTCCTTGCATTGTGGGAGGACTTGAGTAGAGGCCTAATGTCTGATGTCTTAATATTTAACCTATAAATGTATGTACATAGACATATAACCCTATCATTATATATTAATATATTTATATATATATATATACATGCCTATGTTTATAACTCTATAAATGTCTTTTTCCTCCTAGTTCTTTCCTCTGTTTCCTTTTGAAAGTATTCTCTTGGCTCCCGTAATATCACACTGTCCCCATGCTTGCCCACTCTTTATTGTTTTGACATCTTCTTCTTTATAATCTCTAGAAACGGGAGCTTGCCCTTGTTCTTACTCCTCAGGGACAGTTACCAATCATTTAGATATGTCTTCAAGAAGATCTCAGTTACTATTATCATTCAATTAAGGCTAATAATACGATTTAGCAAGTTCTTATACACCTTAGATGACTAGTCACTTGTCTCAAGAACAATGTCCTCGCCACAATAAGTTGTGGGATTAATATTAAAAATCAGATTACTGAGCATAGTGCATGGAAACCAGGCATTGCCGAGTGAATGAATCCAGGGAAGGAGTGATGGTGTACCCAAAGCAGAAGAAGTAAAGTCTTGAGCAAGGTTTAAAGTAAACTAAGGGTCTTCAGACTAATGATATTGGTCTCATTGTTGTTAGACAATGGTTTCATCTTTAAACTTTAATAACTTCTGGCAAGAATCATGGGCATAATTAAAATGCAACCTACGTGAAAGCAATGTGTCCTCTTAACAGTTGGCAATCAACAAATGAAAATGTCTTCTTTTGTCCTGATGGCACCTCAGAAATTATGCTCTTTAAATGGCAGAAAAATTAACCAACCTTTAATGACGCCGTTATCTCAGCTGAGGCTCTCGGGAGCAGAAGGTGGACTTAGAGGTCTCTCCTTGAGTGAAATAGAAGACATGGGGCCTTCCGGGACTCTTCTACCCACCGTTTGGAACAAACAAACAAATGTTCTTGGTTCTCTCTTTTCAACTGTATCTGAGCTTAAGAAACCTAAGCCCTGGTAAGTAGATAACGGTCCCTTAACCATTTTCCGTATTTCTGGAAAAAGGAAAAAAGAAAACCTAAAAGGGTTTTCTCCATCGGCCCCATATGTGCTTGGCAGCGACCAGCGACCAGCAAGCAGCCTACATGTGCTTCTGAGAGATCAACTGAAGAGACTCAGGCTGGGGGTGGGGGGGGGAGGAGAAGGGTGTTCTTATAATACAGGAGGAAGCACTAATCTCTAATGGCTTTCGGAAATGTTGGCTAGAAATATGACCTCGTCCGTGTGGGTCTTGCCCTCAGCGAATCGCTCATTTAAGGTACAGCAAAGGGAAATACATCCGGATCTCGGCGACAGAATTTGCCCTCCAAATCTTTCATCTTTGTTGTTCGTGCTAATGGCTAGTAAGGGTTGCCGCATCCTTAACCCCGCTCTGTCGTTTTTATGGCAAAGGGCAAATGGAGCACTCGGTGCTTGACAGCTTGTTTGCTGTTTCCGATTCCCACTGCCTTAGTTGATATTACCACCTCCCCCTTACAATTGCTCCTCACTAGGTCTTACAGTGACCAATCTCTTCCTTTCCCACGAAAAGATAACACCAAGCTGAATTGGGAGTGCCTGAGTGGTTCCAATAGTTAACTTGCTCGGTTGCTAATGAGAAGTTCAGAGGTTTGATCCACTCACAGATGTCGCAGAAGAAAAGCCTAGAGAACTGCTTCGGACAAAGGCAGCTCTTGAAAACCCGCTAGAGCACAACTTGTCTCACCAACAAGCGGTCGCGGGGGGCAAAGGTCAACAGCATCTGTTTTTATTCTTCATTTCAATTAATATCATCCTGTGAGATAACATTCAAATGACACAGCCAGCGTCGGACATCTCCACTTCTATAATGAGTTATTGAAAGTCAGAGAGTAAAACGATACCAATCTTGATATACGGTCCTAGATTTCTATTCCAATCCCAGAGAGCAAAGTGACTTCCATGATTGTACAGTGAGCGCAGGCAGAGGAGAAGGTAGACAAAGCTAAGATTCTGCCCATCACGGCTACAGGGCTAAGCTCTCTCTCCCCAAGATGAAAAAAGAACATAGACATCTTCAGGAAAAGGTTAGAAAGATGAAAAAACCACCTTCAGAAGTGTATGCACCTAAGTGAAGATTATACTAATGAAGAATATTTAAGTGGAGAATATAGACCTTTATATGTTAATAAAGGTTCCTGTGAACGGAAGTCATGCTTTTTGACTTACTATCATATCAAGGAGTTGACTCATTACAAGCTGCTAGGTACATTTTCCTAACTATATATTTGTGATATATCCGTAAGCAAAAAAAAAAAAAAGAAAGAAAAGACTCCCTTTTGTATACAGTAGAGTTGACTAGGGCATTGTGTTTGTTTATGTGGATGTTTGTGATTGTGTAGATTTGCATATATAAGGAAAGATAATAAATTAAAATACATGTAATATGTAAAAAAATAATTTGTCATTCAAGCTATAAGTGACCGGAAATAAGAACGGGCTCATGGGGATCAAGCATCTCCATGGCATTTCAATCTTCTTTGGGATGGCCACGCTAGACCATAAGGGGGAGGTGGCATTTTCGTGTGTACATGGAGGTGAAGCTGTTCCCTGAGTAAATATTTGGCAGGAAAGCTTTCCCAGCATAAATAACCAAGGCAAACATTTACATAATAAAAATCTCCTCGTAAATGCAACTCAGCAATTGAAAACGTCCCCTAGTCTTTCTGCCTTGGGTCTCCCTTTATTAACAAAGAGGCCAGGCATTTGTACTTCCGGATATGTGGAAGAGAGATATGGTTTTCATTCCTCTACCTGCTAGGACCCTGGCCTTCCTAGCAATGGTTCTTAACTCCGCAGACAGAAATGAACCAAACCAGTTCTGTAACGTTATAGTAACTGACTCCTAGTAACCCAATGTAGGTCCAACGGTGCTCCATAGGAGTTCTGATGGCTGATTTGGGAGACAGAGATGGTCCGAACTTTGCTCAGGGCACCTTCAGGTAAACTGAAACCTTCGTCTTCTTGATCAGCAGCAGAGTGCATTCGTAGCTTGCACACTCAGGAACTAGCAACTCTGTTTCCTTCCCTGTGCCAGGCAGTATGGAGGTATTACCTAATCCCCACCAACAACTACATGAAGAGCAGTTAGGAATTTCCTCACACTGTCCATGGTGCAGCAATGGCTCACGAAGAAGGAGTTCGCTGCCCAAAGTGCCATTATGGACGTCATTGATGTGGCGCTGAAGTTCAAACCCTGTACTATTTTCAAATTCTATAACATTCCCCTATACTAAACTTCTCAATATACATGTGTGTATGTATCAATACATATGTGTATCCTAAACAATATGAGAAATTCCTAATTAAAATTCCTGTCTCCTAACTTGTAATCCATCTTTCTTAAGGTAAGTATTGATAGCTGTCTGTTGTATATCTTTCTGGAAAGTTATACATGTGAACAGCCTTGTGTATACACGAATGAGCCCATGTATCTATGCATCTTTTTCAATAATCTTGCATTTTAATCTATAGAAGATTAATTCCATGATAAAACTTGCCTCTGATAATTTTAACCTTTGTTGTAGGGTGTAAAAATTTGTTTGGTTTTTCTAAACCAAAACCATCTCCCTATGTAGAGAAGATATTAAGTTCTGGTGGTACTTTGTGGGCTCCCCCTGTTCCCCACACAACAGAGGCGTCCTCTGGCTCTTCATTCCAGAATAGTTTGGGGTGTATTCTTTGGTCTTCCGTCCTCAATGGTCATCCTGATGTGGTGATTGTTCAGGTTTTCATGTTTCCTTGAAGGCAAGAGAACCTGTTTTGGTTGTTGGTATACATCTCTGTCTGAGCTTGGCTTCTTGAGCTCACAGCTCAGCCTCCCCAGGACAGCACACTGGAGAGGAGAACCCCTTCTTAGGGCCTCTGTGTAGGGGCTCTCTGAGCAAAGCTTTGACCATTTGCTCCCTGAATGCCCAGCCTCTGGCGACCGTCACTAAGTTTGTTGTCACACAGTGTGGTAACCCGTGCTGTCACCCACCTCTGGAGACCTCCTTATATCAGACCACCCGGAATCCTGGCGAAGGTACTATCAATTATAATCACAGAATGATATGAGAGAGGAGAGCTGTAAATTGCTTAAATGTAGTACATCTTAGGTTATAGTTACATTAACAACAAAATTGTTTTGGAAAATCGTTCTATCATGAAATACATAATCAATTACCATGCTATGTATTAGGAAGTGAGCAGATTACTTTGCGCGGGGGGTTGTTTTCTGGAATATTTATGAAAACTTTAAATGTTTACACTTTCACTCAATTTGATATACCGTATATACTCGAGCAAAAGCCGACCCGGATATCAGCTGTGGCACCTAATTTTGCCACAAAAGCTGCATAAAAAATGTGCTGAAGAACTCAGCTTATACACGAGTATATTTGGTAATTTGGTGTTACAGGTAAAATGATGATCTATATTTTCCTTAAACATCAGTCCATTTTCCCACTATTATTTATGAAATATTTCAGAAATGTCATCTTAATCTTATTATAAAGTCTCATATGTGTACATGTATATATTTAACATACAGTTTAGTGTTTCTTACATTACATTCACAGAATTGTCAACCATCACTATATCTAATTCCAGAATGGTGAAGCTAATTCTGAACTAACAGTTCAATAAATGTAGCTGTGCGTATTGGTGCCTAAGCAAATAATTTCACAAATAAGAATCAGCCTTAACAAAGAATGAGTATAAAACCAATTCCTATGAAGCCGATATATCTCATATGTTCAAGTTCTCCTAGCTGCAAAGCCACTCCATCTCTGACATCAGTCATTTCGCCTCTCCTCAGCACTCTTTTCTGCCCGGCTGGGGTTGTTTGGCAAGTTGCTGCTGCATCTCACAGAACCTGCAAATTGCACTTAGATGAAGTGGTTTGTTAAGGAAGTAACCGCCTACAATACAGGGTCAGTGCCTTGACGGGACCTGGAAGCCTCTCCTCAAGTGGACACATATGCTTCCTTCTTCAACACAGGATATGTCTCTCAGTTTCTCTCCGCCATGGAGCAGCTAAGCCCTTCTCTTGGTTGCAGTAGTCTCTTCTGGACCACGTAGTCCCCCCCCCCCCTGTCCCACCCTATTGATTATGGATAGCCTTCCCCCTTCCGCATCTCCACTGTAGCCTCTCCACTTCTCCCTAGCCTAGCTCAGAGCCAGGGGAGCAGCTTGCTCAGCTCTCTTCATGGCTTCCCACGCAGCAGCCTTCTGCTTTTCCTACTAACTCTGGCAGGCTCCCTTACAGGCCCATCACTGCTGACTCTCCACAGGGCCCTGTCTGGGTCCTAGCCATCTTCCGTGCTGCACCTCTTGATCCACATTACAGCTTTTAAAAAATCATTTTATTAGGGGCTCGTACATACATACATCCATTGTGTCAAGCACATTTGTACATTTGCACATTTGTTGCCATCATCATTTTCAAAACATCTGCTTTTTACTTGAGCCCTTAATATCAGCTCCTCATTTTCCCCCTCCCCTCACTACCCCCTCCTTCATGAACCCTTCATAATTCATAAATTATTATTATTATTTTTTCATGTGTTACACTGTCCAAAGTCTCCCTTCACCCACTTTTCTGTTGTCCATCCCCCAGGGAGGAGGTTATATGTAGATCCTTGTAATCAGTTTCCCACTTTCTACCCCACCTTCTCTCCACCCTCTCTATCCCACCTTCTCGCCACTCTCACCTCTGGTCCTGAAAGGGTCATCTGTCCTGGATTCCCTGTGTTTCCAGTTCCTATATATACCAATGTACATCCTCTGGTCTAGCTGGATTTGTAAGGTAGAATTGGGATCATGATAGTGCGGGGGGAGGAAGCATTTAAGAACTAGAGGAAAGTTGTATATTTCATCATTGCTACTCTGCACCCTGACTAGCTCATCTCCTCCTCACAACCCTTCAGTAAGAGAGCGTCCAGTTGCCAAAAGATGGGCTTTGGGTCTCCACTCTGGACTCACCCTCATTTACAATGAGGATTTTTTTGTTCATTGATGCCTGATACCTGCTCCCTTCAACACCTCGTGGTCAGACAGGCTGGTGTGCTTCTTCCATGTGG
Source organism: Tenrec ecaudatus (assembly GCF_050624435.1). Lineage (NCBI taxonomy): Eukaryota > Metazoa > Chordata > Mammalia > Afrosoricida > Tenrecidae > Tenrec > Tenrec ecaudatus. The sequence goes on along the minus strand of NC_134539.1, from coordinate 104,154,420 downwards.
GTTTTGTTGTTTCTGAGCTAGCTGGCTGCTTGTTTATCTTCAAGCCTTCAAGACCCCAGATACTATATCTTTTAATAGCCAGACACCATCAGCTTGCTTCACCACCTTTGCTTATTCAGCGATCGTGTCGGGAAGGTGTGCATCATGGAATGCAATTTAATAGAGCAACGTGTTCTTGCATTGAGTAAGTACTTGAGTGGAGGCCCAATGTCCATCTGCTGCCTTAATACTTTAACCTATAAATACACGCATGTAGATCTATTTCCCCACCATCCCATATCAATATATTAATGAGTACATGCCTGTATTTGGACCTCTATCATATTAGAGCTTTTAAGGACATTCTTTACTCCTTTCTCTCTGTGGGGTTGGTTGCTTATCTGAGCAAACACCTGTCTATTTCAAGGCGTGGCCTTTCCAGGTGGACCACAAACTAACCCATCTCCTCTTTGAACGGCTCATTCAATTTCAAGAGACAGAGCATCACAGAGCACACTGCAACTCAGCAGCAGGCACAATGTACCCAAGCATCCAATTATTTCTGGTTTACTGAGAAAATGCCAATCAACTTACACAAAAGTAGCAAATCCCTTAGGGTGGGAAACAACCTGGGACTCTTCTTCCTAAACAGTTTCCTCTAAAACTAGACAAAGGTAACTCCTTTGGGCTTCAGGAAAAAATCTCTAAAGTGACTTTCCAAAGAACTAAAGCCAGAGGCCACATAAAGAAACTAAATCCATCACAGTGTTCTGGTACCAGAATCTTTCATGGCTAGAGCTGTATAATACATGTTGATAGACATATCTGTTATAATACACTTTTTCCATTTATTTTTTGGAAGGTGGGAATGAATGCATTATTCTGTACAGCTTTCATTGTTTTCAGTATACCAGCCAACCAGTTGCTATCAAGTCGAGCCCAATGCATGGCTCCACGTCTGTTGAAGACCTGGGCTCCACAGGGTATCTGAAGGTTGATTTTCTTGTTTTTGTGGAAGCAGATTTCCAGGCTTTTCTTTGAGATGCCTCTGGGTGGTTTTAAACCTTTAAGCTTTCAGGTGGCAGTCAAGCTTGTTAGCAAGTTGTACCACCCAGGGACACCCATCGCACTGGACTGTGTATAGAAAGGAGATTCTCCACACATGTCTTCTCTTGCTAATATTTATGTTTATCGAGTCATGTGGGCCAGTGCTATATGACAGGATCTAAGATACAAAACAAAAGAAGAAATGATATTTCCTCCTAATTTTGGTTTATGAGATACTTAGTAAGAGGAATTTTCTAATTCAGAAAAAGTAAAACTTAGTAAAAGTAACCAGTTTGATCTGGGCTCTTCCAAGCCCTCCATTCTGAATCAAAACTATTTCCTAATGAACTGAGTAGAAAGCAGCAACTCTGTCTCCCCCTTGTCCTCTCTGTGTATTATCCATCTACCACAGGCACACCCTGAAGTACACATGAGGATTATGACATTTTCATAATTTAAATAGTTGGCCTCTGCTGTGCGTGCATCTGTCTGCTTGTCAGCATGGCCTCACCCCACATGCAGGTTGGAACGGCCGATTCGAGCTGTCACGTTTGTAGAGAACAAGCGAGGCTCTGTTCCCCTGGATTGCCAGTCCCTGTGACATCCCCACACAGATGGGTGCCGGCTCCCTGATAAAGTTGTAATGAGCACCTAATTATGGATAATTGCATAATGAGGGCGCTCTTGCCTCTGCCAGTCCGCAGTTGCAGCTGGTACCTGAGCTACTTCTGCTTGTGGCAACAGGTTCCTTTCCCCTTGAATCATGTGAGGGAGGAAAGGCAGGCTGCCAGCGAACCAGTGTGGATTAAATGATCCCCAACAAGTCGGTACGTGAGCGCTCTGACTCCAGGGTAGGATGGGGAACTCTACTAGTCATCCTCCTAATTATTCAGGGAGATTAGTGTGTGTAGCCTGGCCATGAATGCATATTCATGTCTTCCATTCAGCGCGCACCTTAAATATTTAGGCTACACAACCACACCCCTCCTGGATTTCTGGTAACACACTGTCCGTTTGCTATTCTGTAACTGTGGTGCCTCAAAGTTCTGAGCATTAACACATGCTTCCATGAATGTACTGACTGACACAAGTCACCATGATATATATTATATCCTGATCCCTATTGAACAAAAGTCCACCAGGTAGTTGAGCAGATTGTTCACAGTTATGCCACTCATGGTGATTTAGAAGTCATAATTTTGGCGGGCTTTCACTTTCGCAGAGAATATGCACAAACTCTAAGGTCTCGGTGTGATCCTAAGACACACTGGTGAGCATCAATGGTGCAGCTATGTGAGTGCGTCATCTGGAAAGTGTATCTTCCAGGCCTAGACAAGCTGCCCCAAATGACGCTGCATTCCCAAGAGCCCACTCTCGCTACCCCCGTCGAGTTACTATTATTGTTAGGTCCATCAGCCAGCCCCAACTCAGGGAAATCCCATGTGCAGCAAGACAAGGTGCCACCCAGTCCTGTGACATCCTGATGATCACTTGTCCATTAGACCATTATGAACCTTCAAGTTTTCCCTGGGCGATATTAGTGTGTAGATCAATAGACCCTTCCCAACCTGAACAAGTGATCCAAAATTAGTGGCAAGGAGGGTATGAGAGGTCTGGTAGGGATTCAGCAAGGGTAATATAACCGAGAGAAATTACTGAAACCCCAATGAAGGCTGAGTATGATAGTGGGACAAGAGGAAAGTAAAAGGAAATAGAGGAAAGAACTAGGAGACAAAGGGTATTTATAGAGATCTAAATACAGACGTGTACATGTGTAAATATATTTATATAGGATGGTGGGCAAATAGATCTATATGCATACATTTATAAGTTTAGTATTAAGGCAGAAGACGGACATTGGACCACCACTCAAGTACTTACTCAATGCAAGAACACATTGCTCTATTAAATTGGCATTTCATGATGCACACCTTCCCAACACAATCACTGAAGACAAATGTGTGCATAAGCAAAGGTGGTGAAGCAAGCTGATGGTGCCCGGCTATGAAAAGATATAGTGCTTGGGGTCTTAAAGGGTTGCAGATAAACAAGCAGCCATCTAGCTCAGAAGCATCAAAGCCCACATGGAAGAAGCACACCAGCCTGTCTGACCACGAGGTGTAGAAGTGACCAGGTATCAGACATCAAAGGATAAAAATCATATCAGTTGGTGCCCACCTTCCCGATATGATCACTGAAGATAAAGTGGGTGCATAAGCAAATGTGGTGAAGAAAGTTGATGATGACCGGCCATCAAAAGATATAACGTATGGGGTCATAAAGACGTGAAGATAAACAAGCAGCCATCTAGCTCAGAAACAACAAAGTCCACATGGAAGAAACACACCAGCCTGTCTGACCAGGAGGTGTTGAAGGGATCGGGTATCAGGCATCAAAGAACAAAAAAATCCTATCATTGTAAATAAGAGTGAGTGCAGAGCGGAGACCCAAAGCCCATCTGTAGGCAACTGCATGCCCCCTTACTGAAGGGTTGTAGGGAGGAGATGAGCTAATCAGGGTGCAGTGTAGCAATGATGAAATACACAACTTTCCTCTAGTTCTTAAATGCTTCCTCTCCCCACTATCGTGATCCCAATTCTACCTTACAAATCTGGCTAGACCAGGGGATGTACATTGATCCAGATAGCAACTGGAAACACAGGGAATCCAGGACAAATGATCCCTTCAGGACCAGTGGTGTGAGTGGTGATTCCTGGAGGGTAGAGGGAAGGTGGGGTAGAGAGGGGGAACTGATTACAAGGATCTACATATAACCTCCTCTCTGGGGGATGGACAACAGAAAAGTAGGTGAAGGAAGACATCAGACTGTGTATGATATGACAAAATAATAATTTATTAATTGTGAAGGGTTCATGAGGGAGAGGGAGGGGGAAATGAGGGGCTGATATTAAGGACTTGAGTAGAAAGTAAACATTTTGAGAATGATGAGAGCAACAAATGTACCAATGTGCTTGAAACAATGGATGGATGGATGGATTGTGAAAAGAATTGCATGAGTCCCCAGTAAAATGATTTTTTTAAAAAACCCACACTTGTACTTATCTTAAAAATAATGAAGATAGACAAACTGAAAAGCAAAAAAAATAAAGAAAAGAAACGATGGTTGCTGTTTTATATGCAGCCTACTATAGCTGAGGGACCACATTTTAGTGAGGAGATGGAACGTATCTGAGCAATGCAAACAAGATGAGGTGGGTGGTATGGAGACAAATTATGGAAAACTCTAATGAGGGATTAGAAGCGATTTAATTTGGAACATTCATTGAAAAGGGGTATCCAGGTGGTTAGAAATGACATCAGAGGTGGGCAGGAGGTGAGGTGGTAGTTAGGCGGTCACCGCATTAATTCCCACATGAGATTATAAAATCAGGAATTAGCTCCTTGACAGTGGGGGGGGGATCAACAGGATATCATTTTTACTTATTAGAAAATAGCTGCAAGATTGAGCATCATGGAGTGTCAGAATGAACAAATCTGTCATGGACGAATTGTCAGATTGCTCCTTGAAGGCAAAGATAGTGAATTTTGTTTCAAGCACTTCAGACACATTAGCAGGAAAGTCCAGTCCCTGAACAAGGACATCATGCTCGGTAAAAATGAAAGGCCAATAAGAAATAGTAACAACCTCAGGAGATGGATTGAAACAGTAGCTACAACAATGGGCTCAGACTTAGAAGTGATTGTGAGGATGGCCTAGGACTGGGCATTGCTTTGGTCTATTGTGCATAGAGTCGCTGAGTCAGAACAGTCTGTATGGGCACCTAACAGCAACAACAACAACAGCAACAGCAACAGGTGGTTGAAGGAGTTGCTGGATAGCACAAACTGCTAAACACTGGACTATGAAACTAAAGGCTGGTGGTTTAAACCTACCCAGAGGTGGCTTAGACACAAAGACTGATCGTTTTTATCCAAAAGCTCACACCTAGGAAAATTCTATGCAGCTTGGTTCCAGTCTGCACATATAGGGTCACCATGAGTTGGAATTAACTTTATGACAACTGGTTTTATGGGACTGAGATGAATGCCTGATTCTCTTGACAGAAGTGAAGTGGGAAAATTGGAAAACTGGCATAGGAAAAACTTCTATCATTCGCAGGTTGAGTCAAGTGTAAGTTTAAAAATATTTATGGAGAATTTCGGTAATGAAAGACATCTCAATGTATCACCCATAAGGCATCTGTAGATGTTCAAAGGAGAAGACGTCTGAGGTTGGCACAAAGTCTGGGGAATGCAGGCAATCAACGAGGCCTAACAAAGTTCAGCATTTTGCTCTCCATCTTGCAGGTTCAGGAACTTTTCTTTCAGCATATGGGGACTGAGGCATAAACTCATTAATACAGCTGCAAAGCTGGAGTTATAAAACCCACTGTTTTCCTTTAATGATTTACAGCAAGACATGTCACCATTCTGGAGTATGCCTCTCAGCATGACCCGCGCATTCCTTCCTTAGAGGCAAATGTACATCCATCTGAAGCCAATTCTTAATGGCAAATCTTCTTACTGGGAATGAAATCAAAAGGAGGAGCTAAAGCTCCACTTTTATGATCACGAAGAAGAGCTCATGCGTACATCTCTTTGATAATGAGCCTCCAATGTGTTTGGAATATGCCATATACAGCCACCGAACCTTGTTCTCCCCTGGACTATGTCCAAGTTCTTTGGGAACACCCACTTTCCTGTACTTCATTAAGAAAGCAACACATGACTCTTTCCAAAGGACACATTTTTTGGCTTTCTACAAGTGAGTTGCAATAAAATTTCATGGGGACATTCAGCTTCCCTTCTTTGACATCTTTGTGACTGTATCCACTGTATATCGATTGCATAATAATAATAATAGAAAACGCCATAGTCGAGCACAGTCATCTCAACAGTATGCAGATTAGAACGACTTCTCTAATGATGGCAAACTACCCAGACTTTACAACAAAGACGTGAGAAACCAAAAGGAATGGGTAGGAATGAAAAACCTTCCATTCTGAACTTCCCAGGAAACAGAAGAGACCGAGGAAATGGGTGAATGTGCAGCTCTAACATGGCGCAATCATAAACTTCTGTGAGCAGCGCACGTTCCAGCAAGAAAGCAAACCGACAATCTGCTCCACTCCCCCGGCAGCACGGTCACAACCTCTAGTGGCTAGTGACCAGACAGGTACAAGGTTCCTCACACCCACCTGGTACCCAGAAGTGTGGCTAGACCCCACAATCCCCCCTCCCAGCAGCTGATTGATGACATCTGGCTCTACCTGTCTCTGCTCTGCCTGAAGTTGGGTGTAAAACCTAATGGATGGACATCAAGTTCACAGCCATCCTGCATCTGGAGGTACTTGAACTCTGCAGTATCAGACCAGTAGAACTCGCAGTGTCAAATGGGTAGCCTGCCCGCAGCCACCCCTGGGCAAGCAAAACCTCCTTCCCTAACCAGTAACCCTTTCACCTAAATGTCTTCTAGGTCAGAAATATTTCCTTCTGGATCATGCTTCCCGACTTGAGACACCTTCTAAACCAGCTGGAACCGGTCATTCCCAGAGTTACCCCCTAAGCTCCCCCCTGGAACCTCCTTGTCTGGCAGGGGCTGCTTATCTGAACCAAGTCCTCTGGTCCTCAGTTTTCTTTTTTAACCACTTTCTTTGGACACTTTTCTTTTCTTCCCCTTCCTTTGCTTTTGCCTCTTTCTCTGCTCTCCCTTTTTCCTTTCTGATCCTCTCTGTCCTTCTCCCATTCCCTTTCTTCCTTATTTTTATCATTGAAATCTTTCATTTTCCCCTGGCTCTATGCTAATTATTTTTCTTTTTCTCCATATTTTTGTATCTATTTTCCCCCCTCACTCTTTTTTTAGTTACTTCATGCTATTATTGCCTATTTTTTCCCTCTTTTATCTCTACTTGTTATTTTTTACCTTTTCCCATCTGGATGGAACAGCAATCAAATCCACACAGTCAATCCACAACAGTGTCTGCTCCTCTGCTCCATGGTTAATTTTAGCCAGCAGCCATGCCTTCCTTTAACTGTGCTCCAATAATAGAGCACAGAACTTCACACACACTCCTCTTCCCTATCACACCCATCAGAAGACAGGTAGTGCTTAGAAACAGATCAACACACTCACTAATTAAATAAGAATCTGCCGCCACCACAATATCTTTCAGAATTAGATCTTTAAGTTTAGACAAAGAAATAAGAGAATCACTCGGAGAAATGACCAAACTACAGAACCAGGAAGACTTCCTGAAGAGTAAATGAAATTAAAACTCCCTGATCAGAAATTTGAATAAATGATCTTTAGGTATTTTCAACAGATTTAAAGAAAGACTGAAAACTGCAGGTGAAATCAAGGAAAACATATGCAAAACTTCAGATGTAATCAGAAAAACACAACAAGAACAAAGTGACAAAATAAAAAATCAGAAACCACACAAATAGAAATAAAAATCTGAAAGATTAATACTAAGATTTCAGGAGAAAAAAGCATCGAAGGGGTGAAGAAGTAGAATTGAATCATTGGAAGACTGAATTATTGACATTGAAGAGACATATTTCTCCATATTATTTGTCAGACAATTTTAGAAAAGAATAATATCAGCAAAATGAAGAGTCTAAAATGTATATAGAACACCAACAAGAGAAACAACTTATGGTGACAGGAATTCCAGAAGAGGAAGGGAAAAAAGATACATATCAAACATGGCCCAAGATTTGTAGGAGGAGCACTGCTCTGATGTCATGAAAGACAAGAATATATAAATTAAAGAAGCTTAAGGAACCCTAAACTGGATAGATCCTCAAAATGAAATAGTACATTTAGAAACTGATTGCAGAAGTGATGGTACAACTCTGCTTGACATGACTGAACGATGCAATGACATGACATTGATGTTAATGCCCACAAAGAGCAAAGATCCAGGAATGGATTTGGGGCTCACACCACATCCTAGCTCCAACTTAAGAACAATTAGTTCTTACTTCAGGACCCTGCTCGATACTCACTCTCAGGAAAGGAACACAGGAGAGATGGGCGTTACAGCAAAATGTGGTGACGAAATTAGAAGGTGCCCTCCGATCAGCTAAAACTGGGTCTGCAGTCTTAAAGGCTTGTCTCCAAACAAGCTGCCCTCTAAGCGAGACATCAACTAAGTCCACCTGGAAGAAGCACCCCATCATCAGTCACTGAGGGATGATGAAGTACATAACCCAACATTGAAGGAAGGAGTGGTATCGGAGCCTGAAGCATGAGAATCCGGTTTGCAGAAGACTATAGATGAGAGTGAAAGCCCAAGACCTATTTGTGGAACTACCTGGGGAATAAGCCTCTGGTGCACTCCCTCTATCCACAACTGAGGGACAGGAGGAAAGGGGCTACTAAACAGACTGTATTAGAGAATTGAGTATTGAAGAGCAAAGGCATAGATTTGATGTGAACAGTTAAAACTTGGGCCAGCAGATCCCCCTGTGATGCACCCTGGACCTAATCTGGTTTCCAAAATTCTCTGTTTATTTGGTTCGTATCATTTTGTTTGATTTTTATTTGAACAGATTAGGGTACATCATAGAGGAGTCAGGTTATTGGGGGTCACCCACTTGAAGTTGTGTTATATGTTTATTTTTCATATTTTGGTATAGGGGACCCAAGATTGATGAACCTATAGAGATAGCAAGTAGACTAAGTGATCTGGGAAGGGGGGACAGTGGTAGTGGCGGGGAGCAGGGGAGAAGAAGTCAAGGAGTCCATGTAACAAAGGAATGTTTGGAAATTCATTGTGGTAGGAAATGTACAATTCTGCTGAATGTGATTAAACTATGGAATGATATGATCTAAGTATTAATTTCCAATTAATAATAAAAATTTTAAAAGAAAATCACAAAAATATTATCAATTAAATTTTCCAAAACAAAAGACATGAAAAAATTCCTGAAAGCAGTTCCAGAGAAACAAAAGTTACTGATAAATAAGAGCAAGTTAAACGAAACTGGGATTTCTGGCAGACCATGGAAGCAAGAAGGCAATGGAAGGGGACATACACAACTCAAGAAGATTTTCTCAATGACCAGAGAACGATGTACATAGAAAAGTCGTCCCTGCAATATGATCAAGCAGTTAGGGTATTTCTGGAGGAACAGAAATTAAAGAAATTTATAAAAAACAGAGCAAGCCTACAAGAAATATTCAAGGGAGTGTTTTGGATAGAGAACCAACAATGACAGGCAAAAACGTGAGATTAGAATGGCTGACAACAACACCCAGATGATAACCCATCTGCAAAGTATCTAATGTAAAAAAAAAATAAAGTGGCAGCATTGAAAATAGGAAAGTAGAGATAAATGAAGATAATTACCAAAATAAAGGGGGGGGGAGCATGTACATACAGAACTAACCAATAGAGAGGAAGTCATTTTTTAAATGTAAGATATTGTTTTAAACTTGAGATTATAAATTGATCTAGAATTTAATAAATTATAAGCTAATCTCAAAAATGCACAAACCTTGTCAAAATGAAAAGCAAAGTCATAAAGTTCTCATAAATATTACAATTATAGGAATGAAGGAAACAAGGAAAACCACAAAAAATTAGCACAGAAAATTATGTGAAACAAAGAGACCAGAAACACAGCGACAAAATAAACATCACAAAATGAAAGCAACAAATTCATACACATTGATTATGACACTGACTCTAAGTTAATTAATTGTACCAGGCAAGAGACAGAGAATAGCAAAATCAATAAGAAAATTATAATAGACAAACCTTAGTTGCAAGGACAAAAATTAAAATATGAACAAAATCAAGTTCATGGTAATCAAAAAAAGAGAGAGAGAAGGAGGGGCACTATCCAACATAAATGACAAGATAAAATATAATATAATGATTAAAGGCCAGTTGAATAAGAGGACATAGTCATAATAAATATCTATACACATAATGGAAGAGTCTTAAGATATATATATATATATATAAATCAAACACTGGCAGAATTGAAAAGAGAGATAGACAACTTTACAATATTGAATACCACCAAATTCATTTTATGGGGTAAGTAAATGATGATCCTCAAACCATGTAAAAATACAACTAAAAAAGAAAATTATACATTAAAATATTTTATGAACATAGATGCAAAAACTATCAACAAAATCCTAGCAAATAAATCCCAACATTTTATAATATATGTGTGTGTTTGCTTATACACACACCGAGGGTGATTCCTAGTAGCTATGCAAGGGTGGTTCAACATTCAAAACCAATCAGTGCAATTCAGCATTTAAAACAAAGGACAAGAACCACATCATCATATCAATTGATGCAAGAAAGGCACTTGACAAAAATTCAACACTTGTTTATAATAAAAGCACTCAACAAAATAGGAATAGAAGGAAAATTCCCAACATAATGAAAGTCATATATACACAACCAACAGCCAGCACTGCTCTCAACTGAGAGAAACTGAAAGCATTCTCCTTGCTAACATGAACCAGGCAGAACATTCTTTATCAGCACTCCTATGTACCATGGCGCTGGACGTCACACCCAAGGTGAAAAGCAAGAAGGAGAAACTAAAGGCACCCACACAGGCAAAGAACTAAGACTCTGTATTTGTAAGTTAAGTGACCTACGCAAAGAACTTGCCAAAGACTCGGCGACAAAAATTACTGGAACTAAATAAAAGATTCAGTAAAGTGACAGAATGCAAAACTAACACACAAATGTCAACACACAAATATCACTCCATACAAACAAAGTGAACTCTGAAGAAGAAATCAGGAGAATAGTATCATTTATAATAGCCACTCCAAAATAAATCCCTTGAGAAAAGTCTAACCAGAGAAACAAAAGGTCTATCCAAATATAACTGAAAAACACTCCTACAAGAAACCAAAGTAGCTCTACGTAAACGGAAGACTATGTGCTCATAGATAAGACAGCTTTCTGAAATGTCAATAGCACCTTAAGTTTTCTACAGATAGAATGGATCCAAAACCTAAATCTTAGCCCAGAGTCCACCACCATTCTTTACAGAAATGGGAAAACTGATCGCCGACTTCAGATGGAAAGGAAAGAGATTGCACTCAGAAAAGCCAAGCACTACTGAAAAAGCAAAAAGTAGGAGGTCCAACACTTGCTGCTCTGAAAACCTCCTGCACAGCCATGGTAATCAAAGCAGCCTGGTTCTGGTCCAGGGGCAGCCACGTAGATCCGTGGAACGAACTGAAAACCCAGATGTCAATTCCTCCGCCTTCTACTCCCATAAAGATGTATACGCTCAGACACCGTCTCTGTTCCACAGGCTCACCAAAGAGTTGGAATCAACTCAGTGGCAGTGAGTGAGCGAGATGGACAACTGATCTTTGACCAACAGCCCAAACTTATTAAATGAGAAGGAAATAACCTCTTTAACAAACAGTGCTGGCAAAACAGGTTATCTGTTTGCAGAAAAATGAAACATAGTTCACAAAAAGTACAAAAATAAACTTAAGATCAAAAACCAAATGTAAAACCTAGAACTAAAAGATCATCAATGAAAAAAAATACCATAAATGCCATTAATACCATAAAGTACCAAAAATATCACAAGTGCCATAAATACCACAAGTGCCAATCATAACCAGAAGCTCACAAACTGGACAGAGCAACTACATATCTGAGATGTCTTAATTTAAAATCAGACACCATGTGCACCATAATTCTCATCAAAAAGTTAAAAGAGCATCCATAAACTGGGAGACGCATAGGAAAACACAGCCCCAACCCTAGTGGAAAACATACACGTATTTTTATTTAAATACTTGTTTAAGATCTATGAGTTTTAACAATAGGACTAACCATCAAGAAATTTATTATTTGAAGAAATATGTCAGGTTTATCCTAATGTATGTAACGGTTTCTAAGAAGCTGGTTTCGCTTATAGCAGTAAGAAAAGTCAGACTTGGGGAGAGGAGGGAGGGAGGGGAAAAATGAGGAGCTGATGCCAGGGGCTTGGGTGGAGAGCAAATGTTTTGAGAATGATGAGGGCAATGAATGTACAAATGTGCTTTACACAACTGATGTACGGATGGATTGTGATGGGAGGTGTATGAGTCGCTAATAAAAAAAAGAAAAAAAAAGAAAAGTCAGACTGAGGAGAGGTTTGAAACAAAACCTGGGTTTAAAAAATATATTGTATCTTAAAAGAGATGCTTTCTCTGAAATGTCTTTGGGTAATAGTCTCTTGACATTTAAGCTAAATTCTTTCCTCACTAATGTGAAATATTATAGTTTGGAAATGCTCAATAATGCACCAGACAATAAATTTGAAATTAATCTAATATTACTACAACTGGTACTTGGTAACTAAGAGTAGAAGTTACCTGTAAAATGAATATATTACAGATGGGGGGAGGTAAAGGTCACTTATCCTGTCCAGTGATAAAAAGTGCAACGAAAAAAAAAAGTGCAACGATTCTTAGACATAAAAAGAAATAAGAAGTCATTTTCCCTTAGGAAATAGGAGTTTTAGTTGAGACGGTCCTGTGGCTACCACATACCATTTGGGCCCTGAAATGAACTCTCAACATGAAGTTTTAGGCAGTGTCTAAGTTCCAGGACAAACTGAAACAAGATAGAAGATGAAAATCAGAATTTTTAAAAGGAAAATCCTGAAAATGAGATAAAAAAGGGATTTAGATAAAGATATAGCTCTCTCAAATTGCTAGTACCGTCACACCAAAGGTTTTTCAAAAGCTGTTTCCTCGCCATACATTCATTGCTTATAGTTTAAAGTGAATGGAATTCTCATAATCGGCTAGAAGATAGGGGTTGCTTACAGTAGGGCCATGGAAGGATCTTGCATTCCAAGATTTTTTGGAAAATGCTGTCTTTGGCGGCTCCTTGCTTAGCTCCCCTGTCCTTACCTATCCCTGCAGGCTAGCACAAAGGGCTAAGATAGTGCGAGAGCTTAGTCATTGAAAACCCTATAAAACAGGCAACTCTGGCACAAATTGGATTGTTATGAGTCAGGACTGGAATAAGATCTGAGACCAGTGCTATAACCGTTTCAATAACCAATTATTAAATCCAGGCACAACCCAGTGCATCTTTCATTGTCCATGTGTGGAAGACGAGGCTATCTGGCCATTTCTGCAGCGTTCAAGGCCACAGATGACTCTCGCGTGTGAAAGCTTCAGACTCAGCCACCAGAGACCAGGCTCCATGTGTTAAAACGCACCGTGCAGCAGTAAGAAGTCCCCTCAACAAGCAGAAGCCACAAGGTCTACAGTTTCAGAAATGGAACGGAGCAGACAGGGGATACATACTTTGGTGTCTTGGGGCAGAAACCCTAGCAGGATAGCTCAGCAATCCCTACGCAGCTTATCAAAATCCAGGCTCCATGGGATGCATGCCAAATCACTCGCTGCCATTGAGTCAACGCTGATGCAAAGTGACCCTGCAGGGCACAATGGAGCTTTCCCTTTGGGCTTCTGAGGGTGTAAATCATGATGGAAACTGGAAGTCTAAGTTTTCGTCCACTGAGCAGTGTTGGCTTTGAAATGCTGACCTTGCAGTTCGCAGGCCAAGTTGTAACCCGCTCTGCCACCAGGAGCCTGTGGCTAGGTCCCAACTCCTAGCTCCCCTGGGTGCAACAGAAGGAAACGTTTCTGTGGCCCGTGCCAGCCTCACAGCTGGTCTTACACTTGAGCTCACTGTTGCAGTCATCGCATTATACGCCTGTCAGGGGCCTTCCTCTTGTTCCTGGGCCTGCCACTTTAACCAGCGAGTCTTCTCCAGGGCCTGGTCTCTCCTGACCACACATCCCAAGTACGTGAGAAGAATTTCATCATCCTTACCTCTAAGAAGCATTCTGGCTGTACTTCTTCCCAGGCAGATTTATTGGTTCTTTTGACAGTCTATGGTACTTCGATAGTCTCCATCAGCATCAACGTGCAAATGTATCCATTCTTCTTCAGTCTTCCCTATTTAATGCTCAACTTTTATATTGAAATTTGCATCCCAAAGTGGTGATTCAGGTAATTTTATACCAGAAAGCAGAGCTCAGAAAACCTCTTTGATGCAGCTAATTTGAATGTGCATATGAATCACCTGAGGAGTTTGTTAAGGTGCAACTACTGATTCAGTGAGTCTGAGGTGGCACCTGAGAATTTCCACTTCTAAGGAAGTCCCAGGTGAAACTGTTACTGGTCTTTAAGCTCACAGCTAAGTCTTAGGAAGGGGGTTTATGGACACACAGCCCATGCAGTTGTGCGGGCCTTGCATGAAGGAAAACTCAGCACTTGCTTTAATGCTCTGTTCTCACTGGCTTGAAATTCCTAGTAATTACTTAACAAGGAATTCCATATTTTCATTTTCCACTGGACCCCACAAATTATATAATCATTAGAATTTAGAATCGAAGCTGGGTTCAAGTCCTACCTTTGCCCTTCACACATTCTGTGACTTGGTGAAAAGTCGTTAGCTTCCATGAACCTTTTTTCCCTTTTATTACTAGTAGGTTTAATTATAGTGGATGTGCAGGTTAGCTGAGACATACAAGAGACTGGAACGAGCATCTGTGTGTGTTGACAAGCATCAGCTATGTTGATCTGGGTGACATAGAAAGAGGCTATTCCCCACCCTGTCTCCCCAAATATATGCCAAACCAAGGGCAATGCTTGCAACTAATGGTAAATGATTGTCAAGCCATCTCCTTGAAGCCATCCCATCAGCCATCCAGAGCTCTCAGACTACTGTCTGGTCCACTGTAGGTGAGGCTCACTCCCTACTATTAATGACAGTAGATTGATTTCCCTGGAAAACTTAGAATAAACCAAGTTTCCAGGTCAATGTCCTTCAAGGTTAGGCTGCCATCATGAATCTAGGATCCGCCCATCTTGTCACATGTGTACCCTTAATCCCTCCTCTTCTTATAGCATGTATACCCCTAGATTGTCCCTCTCCCATCTCTGTATTGCCTATGGTACTACCCCTTCCTGTGCATGTCCCCAAAGATATATAAGCCTTGGTTAGAAATAAACTGCCCTCTTTCTCCTGCACCTCCACGTGGACCATCAAGAGGGGCTGAGGTGAGCTTGCTACCATGAAATGTGTCTGGCTCCTTTATTTTAGTCTCTCTCTTATCTTCTATGACTTTACTATAATCTTTATATATTATAACCGTACAGTTGTGCCTATGAATCCATGATAGTAGTTAGGGCCTTGTCTCCCCCAACAGATCTGCTTCTATTATCAGCAACGTTTGAGCACTAATTTGTGTCAATGCTACACTATTAGCATTATTACTTTATTTTTCATTTTGATATTTAAATCTTAGTAAACATTTCTGCTAATTCTTTGCAATCACTTCCTCTTTAATCTCATTTAATTGCCATTAAAGCCTTGCCGTTGCTGTGTTTAAATGCTATTCTGACACCATGGGAGGCTTGAGGGAGCAGGAGTAACTTTTCACAGGGAAACTGTGTATCCTCAGGCCAGCTATTTCCATATAACAAGGTCAACCACAATCCTCTTGAGTCTCCATTCCTATCCCTGCTGACTGGTAGCACCACCAGATGTCCTACATTTTCCTAATATCTGCAGCTACTAGATTAAATACCCTCTGGCCAGGTAACATGGAAGGCAAGCAGATTCAGATTAGAAACTATCAGCTTCAAGGTGAAACAACATCAAAGTGTGTGTTACTAGTTTGGTTGTTTTTATTTTTCTTTTCCGTGAGAAATAACAGTAGATGCAAGAATGAGAACATAAGAAGAATCCAGCTGCAAGTGCATCCAAGAAAAATCAACAGCGTGCCTCAGTCCCAGATGAGCTCATTCCATGTCTTGATCTGCTTTCACTGGCATCTTTATCAACTCTGGTTTTCTTGAGGTAAGATCCCGTCCCCTTCCCCAAGTGCGTCATATAGAAAATCTGGAAAACCAGTGAAGTTACTTGGCATGTTTGTGCAGTTGTTCTTAATCCTGGGTGCACATTAGAATCACTGGGATCACTTTAACAAGACACCAATGCCTGGGTCCTACTCCTAGATATTTTGATTCATTTGAACTAAGAAAGGGCCGTTAGCACCATTAGAACTTTCCCAGTTGAATCTAATGAACAGGCAGGTTTTAAATAGACAGGATGGTTTCCATCTGATCCAGGATGCAGGCATGAAAGTGTGGTGGTCTCTTGGCAACCGTCTTGGGCTCACACCTGTTGCTGTCATGTGCCATCACATCAGTTCCAACGACAGCAACCTGATGTGCAAGAGAATGAAACTGGGCCCCATTCTGGGCCATCCTTACAATTGCTTCTCTGCTTGAGCCTATTGTTGGAGCCACTGCGTCAATCTATCTTGTAGAGGACCTTCATCTTTTTCGCTGACCTTCTACTTTACCAAGCATGTTGTCCTTCTCTGGGTATTGATCACTCTTGACAACATATCCAGTGTGTGTAAGATGAATCTCCTTCCTTGCCTCTAAGGAGCACTCTGACCAAACATAATCTATCCTTAAATGGGCAAGATGGTCTTAATTTGGGTCATTATGTAGGGTGAGAGTGGAGTGGTCTCTTGGCATCAACTTGGACTCAGATTTATTCATTACCAATGACTGTGGAGTGGAGCCCACGTGTGTCAGGGCAGAGTTGTACTAGGAAGAGTTGTCAATGGCTGCTTGTTCGGAAGGTGATCACTACGTCTTATAAAGTGCCTATGGGTGGCCTCAAACCTCCAACTTTTTGGTTAGCAGCTTATTTCTGTCTATTGAGGGACTTAAATGTAAAGTTCAAATTCTTGGGCTTCTCTTGACTAGATTTGTACCTTTGGAAATTTATGCAACTTTTCTTTGTGTGTCTTCCTCTTGTAAATAGAATAGTAATAGTGACTCCTTCATGGTGTTTTTGTGATAATTAAATGAGTTTTATCTGTAAAGTCTTAGAGCAACATCTGGCATATGGTAAACACAATACAAGGTTTTGCTAATATGTTCTTGTTGCTAGGTACCTTTGAGTCAGCTCTGAATTATAGTGACTCACTGCATAACAGAACAAAATATTACCTTGTCTTGCACCATCCTCACAAGAGCAGGTCTCTTTGAGCTCATTGGGGCGTTTAATGTGAAAACACTTTAAATAAAATAAGCCTGAGAAATGTCAGGAAGAACCCTGGCTGTGTAGCGGGGACAAGCTGCCGGGTTGCTAACTGCAGGGACTGAAGCTCAACATCACCAGCTGCTGTGCAGGGGAAAAATGAAGCTCTCCTCCGGCAGACTTCAGTCTCAGAAACCCACAGGGGCTGTTCTGCCCTGCTCTACTAGAAGGTCACCATCAGTCAGAATGGACTTTACGGCAGTGAACTTGACTTTGAATACATGTCATAAAAAAAAAACAAGGCAAGCACTCAAATAGTAAATATTTGTTATTTCTGGGTCACCATTCATTGGGCGCCCTCAAAGTAAGAGATCTGAACTCAAGTCCAATGATCACCAATTCTATAACTTTGGGATAGCAGTCATCTGATTTCTCCCATGGAGTTGTTGGAGATTTTGAACTATAGACCTTTTCACTAGTGGTCATGATCTTAACCACAACACCACTAAGGCTTAACCTTCCAGAGACCCACTGAATCATTTACTCTGTTGATGCCCCCCCCCCCAATGTGTGTTTGATTCTAATGTCAGAAAAGTTTGAGAACAAATTTCTAGAAAAATTTCTCTAAATCTAAAATTATCTAGTAATTTTCCCCCTTCAGTAAACAGTAAATGAAATGAGAAACTCCCTACGATGAGTCATAGTGTGAACTTTTGAAATGGTATATATATATATATATATATATATATATATATATATATATATAAACTAGCTGCCAATGGAAAGGTCAGCAGTTTGAAGCCACCAGCTGCTCCACTGGAGAAAGTTGACGAGGTTTTCCTCTCCCCGAGTTATAGTCTTGGAAACTCTACTCTGTCCTATAGGGTCGCTGTGAGTCAGAATCAACTCTACGGCAGTGAGTTTCATTTGGTTTGGGTAGCATAAACCAGACCTATTGTAACTTTAAATAAAATTAATAGATTGTAATATAATATGAATTTAAGTTATTAGCTAATAATCCATTTGGTTGATATATTTCTGATACATCTTCTTATCATTGTTAACTGCTAGTACATCAGTCCCTGACTCATGGAGACCCCATTTGCCAGGTTCTACACCATCTCCGTGATTGTTTACAGAAGGACTGTTGTGATACACTAGCTGAATTTTGGAGGTAGATCACCAGACCTTTAACAATGTTGTCTGCTAATCCTAAAAAATAATTGCGATATTATAAACTTTCTTTTAGAATTACCAGGTAAAAAAGAGAACATTTGCCATTTCTATAATCTTCACATGTACAATTCAATGACATTTATTATGCTCGTTAGCTGTCCAACCCAAGATTTTATCCTTAGTCTGGATGCTCTGCTGAAACGTGTTCAGCACCATATTGCTGCTGTCGTTGTTAGGGGTAATCAATTGGTTGTGACTGATAGTGACATTAGGTACAAGTACAACATAAAGGAACATTACCTGGTCCTATTCCATCATCATTATCATTTGTATGTCTAAGCCCATGTGGCAGCTACCATCTTAACTCAACCTACTGAGGATCTTCCTCTTTTTCTCTGACCAAGCATGATGTCCTTCTACAGGGACTGATAAGGTGCCAAGATATATAGAGGTGATCAAGCCTTGGCATTCTTACTTCTAAAGAACATTCTGGCTGTACTTCTTCCCAAACAGATTTGTTTGTTTTTCTGGCAGCCCATGGTATATTTAATATGCTTACCCAGAACTATAAATCAGTAGCATCAATCTTTTTCCATCTTCCTTATTCATTGTCCAGCTTTCACGTACAGTTGAGGCTATTGAAAATACCATGGCTGAGGCCAGACACATCTCAGCCTTCAAATTGACATCTTACTTTCAGTTATTATTATGTTCTTTATTGATCCAATTGTGATGACTTTATGTTAAATTGTAATCCATACTGAAGTCTGAATTCTTTTTTTTTTTTATCAGTAAGCGCTTCAAGTCTTCTATTTTCTGGAAGCAAAGTTGTATTACCTTAACATCTTTGGTGACAGTCTTCCTTCAACCCAAGTGCCACATTCTCCCTCCTCGAGTCCAAAAAGACTGGGCTTTCTACTCCCATAAACATTTACAGTCTTGGAAACCCACAAGGCATCACTATGAGTCAGCATTGGCTCGATGGCAGCTAACTTAGGTATATTGATTGAATAAGTGTAATGAAAAGAGATAACACGGATGGTCACCTTTCTTGATTTTAAAACATATAGTATCCCCTTGCTCTGTTTGAAGGACTACCTCTTGATCTATGCACAGGTTACACATGTGCCCAGAGAAATGGTCTGTAATCCTCATTTTTCACAATGTTGTATATAATTTATTGTAATCCAGAGAGTAGAATGCCTTTTCACAGACAATGAAATGCAGGTGAACATCTTTTTGTAGTCTCTGCTTTCAGTCAAGATTCATTTGACATCAGCAGTGATAGCCTTTGCTCCATGTTATCTTGAACCTGGTTTGTATTTCTGGCAGTTCCTTATCAAAGTACAGCTGCAACCTTTTTCAATTATACTCAGAAGAATTTCACTTGCACGTGATATTAATGATACTATGTGATAATATCCACATCTCTTGGATCACCCTTCTTTGGAATGGGCACAAATAGAGATCTCCTCCAGGTGGTCGGCCAGTTCACTGACTCTCAAATTTCTTGGCACAGAGATTGAACATCTCTAGTGACAAAGCTGATGGCTGAAACTCTTCAGTTGGTATTTTGTCAGAGACCGGGGCTTTGTTTTTTGCTAATACCTTTAGTTGAAGCTTGGATTACTTTCTTAAAAAATATTATTTATTTTTCTGAGAACATTAAGCTTAAAAGAGATAAAGACAAAACACAGACACAGCATCCAAATGAGGGAGGCCATTCTGGCGAGGTTAAAATGGTGTCCAAGGGTTTGTTGAGATATAAAGCTTTCAAAAGGGTATGGGAGGGCAAAGGAAGCCATCACAAAAGCATGGCTACATTACAATTACAGGCGAGACTACCACAGAAGGAATAAGGCCACAATTGGGTATGTACAGTGTTAGATAGAAGGGCTTACACAATTGGTCAAGGACCTTCTGACCAAGGCAGTCAGGGTGAGACTGATATGGTGTGGCTCATGGCTATGTCACCCTTGTCCTGTTCCTAGTACAAGGACCTCCATCAAGGATGCAACCAGACAAGTCCTTGAAAGAGTGACTGCACTGGGCTAACTGGAGAGGGGTACTTGACTAGACATTCTGCTTCAGGGCATGCTTATTGGCCTCGTTGGTTAATAATCAAAAAGAATTCGGTGGAGGCTTAATCTATGTGGGGACCATGCAAATTAAGTTTGGGCTATCACTATCATGCATAGCCCACTGAAAACTAGAACACTCAGAATTTAAGCTCTATTACAATCCTCCCTCTGATCATGGATATTATTATGATTACTTCTTCAATCACACAGACATGTGATTCTTCCATGTGGATTTAACTGAAGTCTCACTTAGCTGGCTGCTTGGTTTAAGACAAACCTTTCAAACCCCAGATGCTATTCTTTCCGATAGTTGTGCACAATCTGATTTCTTCACCACGCTTTACTATGCACCCACATCTTCAGTAATCTCTTCACAAGAGCTAGTATTGAGCAGGACCACATCAGAAGAACAAATTGCTTTTAGATTAGAGCTATGATTAAATGCAAGCTCAAAGTCCATTCATATTTCAGGGTTTATATAGCTCTGTGGTCTCTTTTAGAGGAAGCCTTTTTAGCCTCTTGAGAAATAACATAAATGATCTCCATGAGGCATTTGGTAATTCTAAAATTAACATCATTAATCTAGCCAATGATATAGAGTTGAGATCATTAGTTAAAAAATAAGAATATATAGAGGAAAACCATTTAGATTGAAATACTCAGAACATTCCCTTCTAATGATGTGATAAGTAAGTTTATTGTGCCAACCTGGCAAATAGGAACATGTGGGATAAATAAGGTAGCAGTTTGATTGGAGGGCAAAGTGATACATGGTTTGGTGAGCCCCAGCCCTCTCTCTCTTGCTTTCTGGTGATTGGACCACATCAATATTTGCCTTTGAGCCAATTCTGACTTATGGTAACACCAAGTGTGTCCAAAAAGAATTGTGCTTAAAAGTGTTTTCAAAGGCAGAATATTTTGGAAATAGAACACCAGTCTTATGACTCACCTTTGGATGGACTTTAGGTGCATTACTAGTTAAAGGTCTTAGGTAAGAGCATAATATATTCAGAACAATTCTTGACCCCTTTTGTAAGGCATATGATAGATGAGAAGAACGCTAGACAAAAGCGTCACTGAGGATCCTGGTAGAGGACCAGGCATCCTTGAGGAGAGACAGTGAGCATCAGGATTGACAGGAGGGGGGTTCACAGGTGACTTCACTTCTGTTGGTTGGTAAACTAGGAAGGGCAACCTATCATTGAGAAAAAAATCATTTTAAATTATTTATATAGGCTTCAATTAGAGAATAAATCCTGAATTGTGCTCCTAATCAGGCACTTTTTACTGGGCTTCTGTCCAACCCTTGGTCACCCAGCCTACGTGCTGTCCTTTCAAAGAGTACAAGATCCTTCATAGGCCACATTAGAAGGATTCATTTTGGAAGCCCCAGTAAGCAAAGCAGACTTGACCTTACACACACCTGTAGCCAATTAAAGGAACTGAAATACTCTTTGGACTTGAGGATGAAAAAACTCTAGTGTGAGAAGAAGCAGATGACTACTATCTCTAGGTTTGGAAATCATTGGACTTGGGGTCAAATCTCTTGCTTTAAGGACTTCCAATAATTGGTAATTTATTAACACCATATATTGGCCATTTTCATATTCTCTTTGCTCTTCTATGATGTCTCAGTCTAGCAAGTATAGCTCTGCCTTAGAGAATTTTAATAGAATGTTTTTCCCTTATTGCTATCCCTCATTGAATATATAGTGTCCAGCCACTTACGTTTTTAAACTGTGCAAGTCAACAGTCTATGTATTTTCATCTAAAAATGCCCTATATATGTATCCTATTCTCATTGGAGGAAGGCATATTAGCAACCTTTGACAAAAAGATGACACAGCCTTGCTTGCTGAAAGTGAGAAAGACAGAAGCACTTACTGATAAAGATCCAGGATTGGAGGCTTTGGTATGCATTACGACTCAATGTATGGAAGACCACAATCCTCACAACTGGACCATAGGTAACATCATGATAGACGGAGAAAGGTTGAAGTTGTCAAGGATTTTGTCTTTCTTGGATCCACAATCAGTGCTCATGGAAGCAGCAGTGAAGAGATCAAAATACGTGCTTCACTGGGTGTATCTGTTGCACAAGACTTCTTTATAATCTTGAAGAGCAAGGATATTACTTTGAGGACTAAGATGCACCTGATGCAAGTCATGGTATTTGCCATTGCTTCATAAGCATGTGAAACTTGCACATTGAATAAGAAATAGTGAAGAATAATTGACTCATTTAAATGATGATACTAGAGAAGAATATTGAAAATTCCATGGATTGTTAAAATTACAGCCAGATCTGTCTTGGAAGAAGTAGGGTCAGAGTGCTCTTCAGAAGCAAGGAAGGTGAGACTTCTTACATATTTTGGACCTATTGTCAGGAGAGAACAGTACCTGCTTGGTAAAGTGGAGGACCAGTGACAAGGAAAGCCTTTGATAAGATGGAGTGACACAGTGACTGTATCAATGAACTTGGGCATAGGAACAATTGTGAAGCTGTCACGGAACAATGCAGTGTTTTGTTCGGTTGTACAGAGCATCACAATGTGTTGGAACTGACTTGATGGCGCATAACATACATGCATCCTTTTATCAACACATTATTTTAAATTATATACCATTACATACATTAATTACACAATCAATAAAATTACCATATGCCCCAGGGGGATTATTTGTAATATTCTCCAATAAAATGATAGTGATGTCTCTAAAGAGAATCAGGGACACAGAAAACCTGTAGTTATATAAATGGTTTTTGAATTTGCACCTGATCCTAAGTCCTAATATAAGAGGATTTAGTTCTTAAGACATGGCCCAACTCTATACTTGCACTCATGAAAAGATAAATGCAGATGTGGGTGCTATGCAGAGTGTGGTGAAATGAGAGGGTGCTTGGTTATTCAAAAGAATAGCACCTGGAATCCTAAAAGCTGGCTTTAAAACACACAGCCACCTAAGTGAGGTGTCAGCTAAGTCCACATGGAAGAAGCACACCAGCTTATGAGATCCAAAGATGTAAACAATAAAATCCAAGACCAGAGGAGGGAACTGTGTTCAACCTTAAATTCTGAACAGCTGGTTTTCAGAAGACCATATATTACAGTGAAAGCCCCAAATCCATTAGCAGAGGCCCCTTCACGTATTAAGGCTCCAGTGAGTCCCTTCTGACCATTGACTAGGCATGTGAATAGCCTGGCTGTAAAACAGAGTGTATTGGAGAGTGGACTAGAGATGTAGCTAGGTTAAAGTCCAACTCTTTATCATTTGATCTCCCTTCTGACCCATTTAAAATTTGTTCTAATTTTAAAATATTTTCTGCTGTCTTTTGAATTGAGGTTTTTCTGTGTTTTATTTTGTTATTGGTTCTGGGTTTTTTGTTTTTTTGCTTTGTGTAGTTTTCTTTTTGTGGAATCCAGGCTAGGCAAATCTACAGAGACAGTAACTGATTTAGTAGTTTCTTAGGGTTATGGTGGGGAATATTGGTGGAAAGTGGGGAACTAATAAAAGTGAGTGTCGAAATGAGCAAAATGTTCTAAAATTGATTGTGGAGCTGATCATGCCACTTTTAAAAGTATATTTAAACCAATGAATTGTATGGCATGTGAATTATATATATCAAAAACAACTTTTTATAAACAACGTGGGCTTTAGAAGTAGACTTATATAAAATAGAAGAGTATAAAATCCGACTCTACACGTTATTAGTGGTGTTCTAGTCAAGTAACTCTCTGTGGACCCCTGGTTCTTTATGTTTATTATGGGGATGGAAACCCTGATTATTCTGGAGCCAACCAAACTTGTCCTTGAGATATGCACATCTTCTTCAACTCAAACCCACCTATATTGCATTGGTGACTTGAAATCAGCAATACCAAAAGGAATTTGGCAACTTCTATGAAGAAGGACTTTTGTTTCTGTGAAGAACTGGTTTGGGGAATGTTTAGCATCACTGAGCAATGCTATCTGCCTCTTGGAAACAAGAAAAGGACAGGACCACTCCTGAAGCAGCTCAGAGATCAATATAACTGTTGGAATGAACATGGGAAGCAGGGATGTGTCAGTTACAAATGGTGAAGTCAAGGCCTCTTGGGTTTGAAAGAACCATATCATCCCAAACTTTTTTTTTTGGGGGGGGGGGGAGTGTGGCTGCCATTCATCAGTGTCAGGGAGATGGAGGCACTGACAAAAGCTGAGGGGGTAGGGCTGATGAAGAAGGGGGTCTCCCAGTGTCAAGGGGCTAAGGTTACCAGTGAAATAGATTAGGATAACGGGGCTATCCAAAACCAAGAGAGTAGAGCTGGCATCCCAGTGGGCTTAGTATAGTAGGCATAGCTGAGACGAGGGCAAGAAGCCTTCACCCAGAATCTACCGAATGGCCCACACTCAGACTCTGGAGGACAGACTCTTCCCCAGATAGTCTCTGAAAAGAGGGTGGTTTAAAAAGCCTTGAAAGTAACAGAATTTGTCTGCTGCATTTGGAAATTGCTTGTCATACATTTTTTCCCTTCCTTTCATTAAAATTCTCCAAATTGCAATAAAAGGGTCTACTGTGTGTATCACTATATTATGGGCAGAGATAACTTATACATTTCAAAGATGCAGAGGTAAAGGGGAGTTTAAAATATTAGCTGATATTAGTAAAGTCTGAAATGTGAGGATGCAGGAGTAGAAAATTGTGTACTCAAAAGATTTCTTCTTTGATTCAGAATTAGTCAACATAAAGCAAAAGAGAGTCTTTGAAACATTAAAAGATAAACATCAAAGTAAGTAAAAGCAAAGAAAACATGGCCCATAGAGCAAACAGAAGTAACAAATGATCAGTATAAAACAGTATTTAAAAGCTATTTGTCAGAACATGAATATGCCTTTTGGATTAACAAAAGTTGATATTAAGTATCTTTCTTAAAAGGTAAACTCTCAAGTTGTTTTCCTTGAATCCAGCCGTTTACTGTCTACAAGAGAACATCTAAAACAGAGGAATTGAGAAACGTTCAAAGTAAACTGTTGGATGAAGATGCACTGGGCTGATTCATATTAAAGAACAGAGAGGTGCAAGCATACATATCAAACATCAATTTCAAGACAAAAGCATTGAAAGGAACCTAATAAATTCATTTCTTTCGATGAATGTTACAAGCATTTGTGAGCTGGTTTGAATAGCAATAAGAATTTATCAAAACCTCTATAAAATGAGGACATAGTAAAAGATGGAAACAATTCCAATCCATGAGAGATCAAACAAGCAGATCTTAAATGAGTATATAGAGATGAGATTCATTTGATAAGATACCCAAAGTGCCTATTATACATGAAAAGGAAATCTTCATATTCAGGATTAATAGAATAGAGCTTTGTAAATTAAACCTTCTATGCCACAAAATAACTCAAATCATGAAGGAGTCTCATGGTCGGCTTTCCCATCTTCATCTCTAATCTGGATAAACTAAAAAGGAAAACTGAATTATGAACATTTTAAGCCAAAGAAATAGAAATTTTAAAATCCCCCTTTCAAATAATTATGAGTTAAAAAATCATCTTTGTCTCAATGACAATACAAATAACATCAAGGGAACTGATCTTGGCTATCCGATTGCTTCCAACTCATGGAGACATGTGTTTCGGATAGGTGCAGTTGAGTGAGTTTTGACGTGTAGCAACTCTCTGTGACGTAAGAGAACTGCTCCACAGTATTCTTGACCATGATTTTTTAAATTAATAAATCTTTTTATTGGGGCTCATACATCTCTTATCACAATCCATACATACATCAATTGAGCAAAGCACCCTTATATATTCATTGCCCTCATCATTCTCAAAATTCACCTTCCACTTGGGTCCCTGGAATCAGCTCAGTTTCCCTTTTTTCCCCCCTCCCCGCTTCCCCCTTCCCCCTGGTCCCTTAATAGTTTATAAATAATTATTATATCTTATCTTACACTGCCCGGCATCTCCCCTCACCCACCTTCCCATTGCCCATGATCTTTATGGAAGCAGATCACCAGATCTGCTTCCCAAGGAATCACACATTTTGATTAACAGCCACTCATCTAAACATTTGCAAAACTAAGGCTCCTTAACCTTATGTACATTAAAAAAATACCCTTGGCCATCCAGTCAATTATGACTCATAGTGACCCTCTAGTACAGGGTGAAACTGTCCCCATGGGTTCCAAGATTAATTCTTGATGGAAGTAAAAATCCTCATCTTTCTCCATGGGGAGCAGCTGGTGGTTTCCAACTGCTGCCTTTGGAGTTAGCAGCCCGAAATATTGCCCACTATCTGGCCAGGGCTGCTTATGTCTATCAGAGAGAAAGACTGAAGTCATCATTGCTATCATTGTGTTAAATGAGAGAGCATTGAAAATTCCCCTCATCTTCCCTGCCCATACAAAACATGATGTCCTTTCCTAGTGAATGATCTTTCCTGATGATGTGTTCAAATTTCTTCCATCTTTTGGCAACCTGTGCTATGTATGCTTTGCCTAGCCAACATTTGAACACATCAAGTCATCTCTCTTTCTCATGATGCAACTTTCATAAGCATACGAAGTGAATGAGAAGACTGACCAAACATGCTTTAGTCACCACGGTATTATCTCTGCTTTGTAAAGCATTCAGAAGGGATCTTTAACGGAGGTGCCAAAACCAGACCCACTACCACTGAGTTTAATTAGCTCATAGCAACCCTATATGCCAACATACACCGCTCAATAGAATTCCCAAGGCTTTAAATCTTTCAGAAGTAGACCGGCTCATCTTTCACTCACTGATTGGCTGGTGGACTCAGACTCCTGATTATTTTATTTGCAGTGGCTAAGTGCTTGCCTGCAAATCATTTAAATTCATTTTGTGCATGATATTTTTATAACCCTATCCTAACTCTGTCTGTTCAGCAACATTTATCTGTCAGCTTGTCATAGTGTGGTGGCTTGTGCCGTGCTAAGATGCTGGAAGCTGTCACTCACTGGTGTTTCCAAGACTACAGCATATTCTTAATCAGAGCTTCTAGATTAAGAAGATAGACTACCCTCACTTCTTGGCTTTTGGCTAAGATCAAGCGAAGAATATAGACTACAACGAAGAAATAGGCAACCAACTTCTGAGAAATTTGCCACAGACAATCTTGTGGATCACAATGAAACATTGTCAGATACTGAAAAGCTCAGCAGAAGTTAGCAGCAGAGTATGATGAGAACCAGCACTTGAAGACAAGCCCTGCCTGCTGGAATGCACTCAAAACACGACTGCGGAGAAGCTGCCTTCTCAAATCCAAGGCAGCCATCTGCACGTGGATGGGGAAACGCCCTGAGACCTTCAATTGCTAATGGAGTATGACTTCAAATAGGAAGACAGGTGCAAATATCATTAATAATCAAAACCCGGAGCGTGAAGTACAAATCTAGCAAAACTGTAGAGCATCAGAAAAGAAATAGACCTCATAAAGATCAATAACCGAGTGTTAGTGAGTTGTTATGGACTGCTATGGGCCGTTTTGAATCAGAGAAGCATATGTGTGTTTGTTTTTTAATCCTGGGGATGATAGTTCCAAGGGGAATGGCATTGCACTCCTGGTTAAAAAGAACATTTCAAGGTCTATCTTGAAGTACATTGCTGTGTGTGATAGAATAATGTCTACCCGCATCTAAGGAAATCCAGTCAATGCAACTAGAATTCAAATGTAGGCACTAGCCATTAAAGCTAGTGATGAAGAAATTGAAGCATTTTACCAGTGTCTTCTATCCGAGCGGATCAAACAGGCCATCAAGAATCATTGATAATTATTAGCAAGTAGAATGCAAAATTGGAAACAAAGAGGAAGGAACAGTAGTGGGGAACTCTAGAATTTGTAATAGAAATGAAACTGGACATCACATGGTAACATTCAAGACCAATAACTTTTGCAAATGCCCTTTCACTAAATGTGACTACACTGGAGAATTTCTCCAGAAGAAATATCCGGAAATCAGATTGACCAGCTCTCTGGAAAGGGGCAATAGAGTTCAATATCAGCAGATAACACCAGGCCAGGGGCTGACTCTCAAACAATCAATTGTAAGCTCATATGTAAGTTCACTTTGAAACTAGAGAGAATTCAAACAAGTCCATACGACCCGAAATACAACTTCAGATACAGTCCACTTGCATTTCAATAAAATCGCAAGAACATACAGACACATTGAATGCTAAGAACAGAAGGCCTGATGAGCCGTGGGAGGACATCAAGAACATCATACATAAAGAAAGGTAAAAGGTCATTTAAAAAGACAGAAAAGAAAGAGGTCAAATGTCAGAATAACTTTGAATGTCAAACAGGATATCAGCAGAAACTCAGAGCTTATCTAATTGTAAAGTAGCTAAGGCAAATGGAAGAAATGATGAAGTCAAAGAGTTGAGCAGAACATTTCAAAGGGAGGCTTGAGAAGACAAATTAAAATATCATAAGGTAATGTGTAAAATACCTACAGCTAGAAAGCCATGAAGGAAGAACATGCTTAGTATATCTTAAACTCATCATTTCAAGGGAAAAATCCAAGGTTCAAGTTGTGAAATTGAAAGACTCTATGGGACAAAGATTGAATAACGCAGGAGGTATCAAAAGAATATGGAAAGACTACACAGAACCATTGTACCCAAAAGAACCCGTCAACATTCAACCATTTCCAGATGTAGCATAGGAGTGAGCATCAAGGTGCCCGAATGAAGTCTAAGCTGCCCTGAGGGTATCAGCCAAAAACAAGGCTCCAGGAATTGAGGGAGTACCCACTGAAATGTGTCAACCAGTTGACGAAGCCTGGGAGCACGCACTGCCTTGTCTATGCCAAGACATTTGGAAGACAGCTACTTGGTATATGGACAGGAGGAGATCAGTATTTATACCCATTCCAAAGAAAGATGACCCCCCAACATTTGCAAATTCTGGAACAGTATCATTAACATCACAGGCAAGGAAAGTTTTCCAACAACACGTACAGCAGTGCAATTACAGGGAGCTCCCAGAGATTCAGCCTGTATTCAGAAGAGAATGTGGAACAAAGGATATCATTGCTGATGGAAGATAGATCTTGGCTCAAAGCAGAGAATACCAGAAAGATGTTTACTTGTGTTTATTGACTAAGCAAAGGCATTTGGTGTGGACCATAGCCAAAACAAACTATGGATAGACTTCAAAAGAGTGGAATTCCAGAAGACTACATTGTTCTCATGTGGAACCTGTACATGGATCAAGAGGCAGTTGTGTGAACAGACCATGGGAATACTCCATTTCCTTGTTTAAAATCAGGAAGGTGTGCACCAACGAGTTATCCTTTCACCATATTTATTCAATCAAAGAAACTGGATTATGTGAAGAAGAATGTGGCACAGGATTGGAGGAAAGCTTATTAACAAGTTACAATATGCAAATTGTACATCTTGCTTGCTGAATGTGAAGTCTTGAAACACTTGCTGCAGCTGGTGAAGAATTGCAGTCTTTAGTATAGATTATAACTTAATGGAAAGAAGACCAAAATCATCACAACTGGTCTGACTCATAGCATCATGATAAATGGAGAAAAGATTTCATCTTGCTTGAATACACAATCAATGCTCCTGGAAACAGTTGTCGAGAAATCAAAGCACACATTGCGTTAGGTAATTCTGTTGCAGAAGATCGCTGTAAAATGTGGGAAAGTAGGGTTGTTAATTTGAGGAATAAGGTGTGCCTGCCCCAAGGCATGGTATTTTCAATTGCCTCATGTGTTGTGAAAGTTGGTCCTTAAATAAGAAACGTCAAAGAAAAATCGATGCATTTGAATCATGCTGCTAGCGAAGGAGCTTAAAAGTCCTATGGACTCCCTAAAGAACAAATACACCTGTCTTTCCTTAGAGGCAAAGATGGCAAGCTTTTGTCCCGTGTACTTTGGTCATGTTAAATCGTGAGAGACCAGTCCCCCTGGACAAGAACTTCCTGTGTGGTAAAGTGGAGGAGCTGCTAAACGGAGGAAGGCCCTCAACAGGGAGGGTTGGCACCGTGGCTGCAACAATGGGTGCAGACAGAAGACCATTTGGGAAGGTGGTGAACATGGTTTCATTCTGTTAGCCATAGGGCTTCCAGGAGTCAGAACGGATTCTACAGCACATAGCAACATCAACAATACAAATATAGCATATTTCTAGGTGTAATTCTATAGAAAAATGATGGAAAAGAAATAGACCACTAGGTTAAAAGTCATTGTGTTTGATAGTGTCTTGGCTTGATTTGTGTCTTCAGAAATTTATATTGAAATCCTAACCCTTGTACCTATCAAGATGTTTGTTTGGAAATAGATGATTCCTTTGGTTATATTAGGAAGGGCATGCTAGTGTAGTGTTGGGACAAAGTGATACTTTATAAAAAGAGAAGATTGGATGCAAGAGAAAGATACACACAATGTGAAAATCCCTTTCAACTTGAGTTGCTAGTCAAGGAAGGCCCAGGGCTCTGACAAGGAAAGTCCCTCCTTTAGAGTGAAAGGCTTGATGTGGGCTTCTGGCTTCCATAACTAGGAGGCGGAAGATTCCTGTTATTAAATAATTTTGACATTATAGCAATAGGTAAATAAGGGGGTTATCATGTTGGTTTTCTTCCCCTGTGTTCTCATACACATACATTGTCTTTAAATTGAACAGGCGCTTGGTAGTAGACGTCTTTACGTTTTTGAAGTTTAAAGTCAGAGCCTTGATCTGCCATCTGAATATTTATGGGGTGCCATTTTCTGTGGCAAGACAAGACATTCCCTCCAAACTAAAGGGCGTCTTATTGCTCAGGAACTTCCTACCACTAAGGAGCAGTGTTGAGCTGGCCTCTTTAGGCTTTTAGAAGTAAGAGTTCATAAAGCAGCTGCCCTTCAGTTGGCTGCAACTCCTAGCAACTGCATATACTCAAAAAATAAAATCCAAACGAACTGCCACTGAGTCAATCCTGACTCATAGCAACCCTGTAGGACAGAACATAGCTGTCCATGTGAGTTTGGATATAAACCTTTGTTGCTGTTGTTAAGTAGCAGCGAGCCATTTCCTGCTCATAGCAACTCTGTGTACAACAGAGCAAAACACTGCCTGTGCCCGGACCACCTACACCATGATCATGTTGGAGTCCATTGTTGCTGCCACTGTGTCACTCCATCTTGCAGAGGGCCTTCCTCATTCTCACGGCCTCTTTACAGGAACAGAAAGCCTCGTCTTCCTCCTGCTGGGCAACTAGCAGTTTCCAACAGCTGACCTTCCCGTGAGCAGCCCAGTCCTAACCCACTCTGCCACCAGGGCTCTGTCTCCATGTACTACCACACGGAATGTGACACAGTCACAATTGTTGGGATCCCCACACACAGTTTATGGCCATTATGCATGTTGAATGCCTTCCAGCCTTGGGGATGCCTGGCCTATCACTATTTGGGATCATGTCCTCTTATGAGCTATAAGGTTTTCCTTGAAGTTTTCAGAAGTAAATTGCTAGACCTTTCTTCATAGTCTGTCTCTGCCTGGAAGTTATATTGAAACATGCCCCCCAGAGGTGACAGTGCTAGATTTTACAGTACTGGTGGCATAGCTTATAGCATGAGAGTAACACCGCCCCCAAGTTGACAGGTGATGGAGGTTTATCAATTATCACTCTCTTTCTCTAGGTCTAGTTCGGCTTGGAGCCCACCTTTGTGTAACTTTCTGCAATTAAAAAAAATTAATGTAAGCATTAGGCCTATTTGTTTGGAAGTCATTCTTTCCCAGGGGGATATGATATGGCCATTCTCTGTCCTTTTTGGATCCCTCCAGGGTCTCCTGTCATATCTTTTCAGACACCCTACTATTTCTACCTACTGTACTTTTGACAACTGTATCCATGAGAGCACACTCACAGTTTACCAGAAATCCAGCTTCCCCCTGTCAATGTGGACCTGATCCCACAGCCTCTGGTTCTTGGCTTTGGAATCAGCTTCACGTTAAGACAAAGCACACTAGACAGTCGGGAACTCCCCAGGGGCATTTCCTGGAGTAGTTTCTCCTTGCGATTTGAATGATGCCTGTTTCAAAATGATTGAAGTGAACGAGACATCTATTAGGAAGCACTTTTTCTTTTCCTCCCAATTAGACAAAGAAAATCATTAGATTGCGCTGAAATGTCCCCCACTTTTCCAAAAGACAGAGAGGATTCCTGGGCATGTCAGGGTTGGAAGGGACCTTCCTGGTGAGCTCATAATCTTCTCCTTAACAGATGAGGAAAGGGATGCCTGAGACGTCAGTCCCCTGCCGGAGGGCACACAGCTGGCTAGTGACCCTCCCTCTTTATATTCCACCAGGGCTTTGAGGGTGCTAATCCAGTTTTAAAACTCAAGAGTATAGACATCAAAGGAAATCCTATCTGACTTCAGGAGTTATCTAGTATAAACATCTCCTAATTGGTTTTGCCAACCTAAGACCTTTATGGCCTTTCCATCTAATTTCCCTTGTTCGGTGCATCTTTTCCTCTGTAAATATCCATCTTCCCTCTGGGTCACACAGACACACTCCTGTGGGACCTCCTTTCAGCTGCTCTCGCCAATGAGAATTTAAAGCCGTCAGTTGCACCAATGATAAGAGCCAGGTGGAGTTACTTCGTTTGTGTCTTCCAAGTGGGGAGCTGGGCAGGTATCTTGGAGGCTGAAAGTCTCTAGAGGTTGACCAACCTGAATGGAAATTGGGTACTCAATATCATAGTCTTACAGGGGTCAGGTTTGGGTGACAGGAATCCTGCTGCCCTACCTCCCAAATTTCTTTTGTGAATGGACCCCAACGTTACTCCTGCTACCGGTCCAGTCAGGCAAGTCCTGAGATGGCAAAACGGTTAGGCTCACTTACTGATGAAAAATGATGGCAGTTAGAACAAGGGTCACCAGGACTAGTGTCATCCGGTGTGGTAGATCATGATGTCACCTGCCAACCCCATGGTCCTCCTCCCACACCAGGCCAGACAGAATCCTTCGTGATGCTTATCATCAATGTTACTCACATACTAATATGCCATACGTATAGTTGTAAATTGTTTAAGTGTAATATTCCCTTCTCACTGTCATAAAGTAAGCTCTGACTCAGAGCAACGCTATAGGACAGGGCAGGGCAGTCTTGTCTGCCTCTTGAGCAGCTGGCTGGTGGTTTGGGGACTGAGAGCTTGTGGTTTGCAGCTCAAATAGTAATTGGTCTGCCCAGGGCTCCCTAATATAGATTACATAAAATTAGTTTGTAAAACCTTTCTACATTAGATTATAAGTAATTCCTTATAATTTAATTAGAAACTGAACAGAAACCTTTTGTGTTTTTCTCTTTTCCTTTTAATGACTTATACCTTCTTCTCAATGTGGCACTTAGATCATTTCATGTTAACTTGAAGTGTAGGGGTGGAGTCTAGCTTGTCATTCAGGAGACAGCCTAATGGTGCCTCCTCGTGGGTGTAACCTCCTCATAAGAAGGGTTCTGGGGACACCCTCCACCCCCCTGCCCTCTCTCTCTGCTTCACTTTCCTGCTGGTGAGCCACTCAGAGACCTGGTGGAGCCCTGCCAGAGCCCTGGGCTGCCTCACATGCCATCACTGGACCCACAAGACTTTTCACCCACTGGCTGGTGACCTTGCATTTTGCATCATTGATTGTGGTTGTGTGAGTCTGATGAGGGATTTATGGACTCATATCAGATCTGTAAACTAATATCAGATTTATGGAATTGATTTGGACTGGGCTGTGATCTTTTCCTAATGTTCAATCATTTCTTGGTATAAAGCTCTTTCTCACACATATATGTGGGTCATTGGATTTGTTTCTCGAGTCAACCTGACCTCACTCAGGAGCCCTGGTAGTACCAGGGGTTAAGCAATGGGCTGCTGGGAACAAGTTTATCTTTCTTCTCTCCATTCCAGGAGAGAGTTAATCTCAGAAAACTACATAGACGGTTCGACTCTGTCCGACAGGGTCCCTATGGATTGGAATCAACGCAATAGCTATGAGTTGATTCTCAAAATAATATATGTGTTTTCAAAATAATATTGATAGATATCCACAAATATTGAAAGCCATCACATTGTAGCTAAAACATTAGAATAGTTGACAACGTCATTGACTATAAAAACACCACTAACAAGGAAAGCAGCAATGTGTGTTTGTAGCATATATAGAATATGCAGATGAAGTCATATGATTTGAGGTATACTGCAATTGGGTAATAATGCCTAGAGCCCATGAGGTAGGATAGAATTTTAGCAAATTTAGCATCATATATTGATACATACCAGCTTGGATAAAGAAAATTACTTTTGCTGTAACTTAATTACAAGTATATTTCTATGAAAATAATACATTTTCTGCTGAAACGCTGCACCAAAATATTATATAGTTATTTCGTTCACATCCCTAGCACAATGCTCACACACCAAGATATATATATATATATAACTGAATGGCCTTCTTATCAGTGAGCCAATTCCTCTGACATTCAAACAATGTAGTATTGACTGTGTGCAGCAAAGATGCTGTGTGGACGTTTGTGTAGGGTCTTCTAGATGTAGTAAAGATGGATTGAAAACAACAAGCTGCAGTTTCTTGTTCTTTCAGTTGAATGCTTAGTGGTAAAGTACTGTTAAGAAATATAAGTGTTCTTACAAATACAGCTCAGTCAATGGTTCTCAACTTGATAGTACGTACACTCACCAGGAAAGCTTAAATTGTCGGATGTTTCTGACGAGGATGTCTAAAATAATATGTACAGAACATTGACACTGGACGGGAAGATCGACTTTGAACAGGAGACCTGCTTAGGGGCCTGCCAGACAAGCTAAGATTATGAGTGAGAAAATGGGAAAAGATGGCTATGCAGCCCCACCTGAGTCTGAACCCTGCTGCTCTGGTCTGGGCTTTGATGGCACTGTTTAGCAGCACAGGACTCCACTCACTGCACACAGCTTATATGAGTAGACTATGAAAAGATACGCATATCCCACATCATGAAACATTTTTAACATGCATCTTATGGTAAAACCACAATCACAACTTTTAATTCCATTTTTTCAAGGACTTTTGGAAGTGCCTCATATTTTAATTGCTGAATTCACATTTCTAAAAGAGTATCCCTAAAAGTTTGTTTATTCATCATTTGAATAGCTTTTGTTGACCTCTTATTATTTTTTAATTTGGATTTCACTAACATACACACACACTAATAAAACAAAACAACAAAGCTACAGCTATTTTCAGCAACTATTTATTGCCTCTTTTCAGAAAATGAGTGGGGCTGCAAGCTTACCAGAACAGCATTGTTTTCAGGCAACTCTACCCGCATTTTCGTTGTCTCTCCCACAACTCAGTTCTTGTCCTGTCCTTTCTCATGCTGGCAAATGGGATGCATTCAACAAGTCCAAGTTTTACATTGTTATCACAAAAACATAAAAAACAAACAGCCTATGACGATCATTGTCCATCCTTCTGTAAACAAACCGCTGTTTCTCTAAGTGCATAGACAGGAAACGATCTTCTCAAACTGCCGGGAAGGATGATGCCCTAGGAATAGCACACCCTCCGTAAGTGCTGTCTGAAAATGGCATGGCTTTGTGGATCCTACACTCCCTTCCCTTCGTATTCCTGACTCCCAGTTCACCTTTCGGCCAAACCGGCCCGCTGATATGTGAGTCTGAAGAGGTACTTAAGAACTAGGATCGGATTGGACTTATGGACCTGAGTCGGACTAGGCTAGAATTCCTCCTGGATATAAGATTGCTTCTTGATATAAAGCCCTTTCTTATTCATGTATGGGGGTCACTGGATTTGCTTCTCTAGATTACCCAAATGAACACACCCTGAGTGAATCAATGTCCAAGTTCTCAGGACTTGAAGACATAAGAGGAATTTATCCACCAGTCAAAATGTTATGAATGGGGACCACAGCTACAAATAACCACACTAAGCTAACCCGACTAAGCGAACTGCGCCGCTGCTGAGTCGGCTTTGATTAAGAGTGATCCTGTGGGATAACATGGAACTGCCCCATCGGGTTTCTGAGGCTATAAATCTTCACGGAATCAGGCTACCAAATATTGTTCTCATGAAGCAGTTGGTGGGTCCAAACTAACAGGTCTTTAAGCTACATATAAGACTTCCTTGAGTCATGACTGCCACTATAACTAATAAGAAGAGCGAAGAAATAAACGAGGAACTTCTCAAACACTGTCTGTAAGAATAACAAACTTCCCTTTGACTGTGAGGCTTAGCGAACTAAAGAGAAGAAAAAAAATCAATCAGAGTCATAGGGCTTCATTTAAACGCAAAGAAAATTCCACTAGCATGGGTCATTCATCCATCTCCAACAAAAGGAAATCTGTGTTCATGATCGATTGCTACGTAATAAATTGGGAATTTAGTAGGGTAAGAAAACAACGAACGTGACATATTGTGAGTTAAGATCTCTCATAAGGTTGTAGTCAAAGTGTCGGACAGGGCCACGGCCATCTGAAGATTTGCCTTAAATTGGATAAAATAATCTTTGGTATGATGTCTACAGGAAGCCTTAATTCCCCACCACGTGATCCCCTCCACAAGGCTGCTTGATAATCCTAATGACATGTTATCTGACATCCCCTCAGAGTCAGCAATCCAAAAGAAAATGTCTCTTCTTTTGTCTTTTCTCTGAGTCTCTTATGACCTAGCCCCTCCAAGGAAATAATCCACCTTTTCTGCAGTAGCCTTCTGGTGACATATGCCAACCTAATGCAACTATTTAATATAAGAATATAAATACTACACAGTTGCGAGCATTGATGGTCATTGTGATTGACTACCACAGTGGGAGGATTAGTTGTGAGAGGACAACTCTCAAAGTAAGAAACCTGTTAAAATATTTTGCTCATTGGCTCTACTCAATGCTTTCATAAATAATGGGCCATGAAGAATTCTGTAAATATGTTAAAACCCTCTAAAAATAAGTCCTCCATCCCCAACCAAATATACAATGATATTTTGTGAAGTAATTGGCATACCAGGAAACAGAGAGAGAAATGAAACAAAAATAATATTTGAACAGAAAACAAATAAGAATTTCAAAACTAACACCTTATCATTTGATCTTTTGATCCATTTGTTCTAGGTTTTAAGAGTTTCAGTTTTCTTTTCAACTGGGTTTTTTCTCTATTTTATTTTGTTATTGGTGTTCACAATTTTTACTCTTTTTTTGTTCCTGTATGTTTTTTGTTGTATGTTTTGTACATGGAATCTAGAATGGGTGAAGCTATAGGGATAGTAACTGGATTAATGATTCTTTGGGGGTATACCAGAAGAGATTGGGGATAAATGAGGAGTTCATGATGAGGAATGCACAGAAAGAAGAAAATATTCTGAAATTGTGGTAATGATTGTGCAACTCTTCCTGATATGATTGAACTATTGAGTGGCTTGATAACAAATAAAAGTGTTGTCCTTTATTTCGTTTTGAATTTCTCTCTTTGATTTTTTTCCTTCTATAATGAATTTTTGTTGTTTATACAGGAGGGACTTTTTAAAAAAATGTTTTATTAGGGGCTCATACAACTCTTATCATAATCCATACATATACATACATCAATTGTATAAAGCACATCTGTACATTCTTTGCCCTAATCATTTTCTTTTCTTTTTTTTTCCTTTTCTTTTTTTACATTTTATTAGGGACTCATACAACTCTTATCACAATCCATACATATACATACATCAATTGTATAAAGCACATCCATACATTCCCTGCCCCAATCATTCTCAAAGCATTTGCTCTCTACTTAAACCCTTTGCATCCTCTTTTTTTTCCCCTCCCTCCCCGCTGCCCCCTCCCTCATGTGCCCTTGGTAATTTATACATCGTTATTTTGTGATATCTTGCCCTATCTGGAGTCTCCCTTCCCCCCCTTCTCTGCCGTCCCTCTCCCAGGGAGGAGGTCACATGTGGATCCTTGTAATCAGTTCCCCCTTTCCAACCCACTCACCCTACACTCTCCCAGCATCGCCGGAGGGAATTTTTTAACAATAAAAACTCATTTACAAAAAAAGCAGTTTCAAAACTAAATAAAAAGGCAACAAATTATAAATTAAACAATTTTAGAAAATACCAGACAAGATTAGTACAAAGCAAAACACATCTAGGCATATTATAGTCAAACTGTTAAAAATCAAAGGTGAAGGGTGAAGGGAGACATTGGACAGTGTAAGATATGACAAAGTAATAATTTATAAATTATCAAGGGTTGATGGGGAAGGGGGGAGCGGGGAAGGAGGAGGAAAAATGAAGAGCTGATGCCAGGGGCTTACGTGGAGAGCAAATGTTTTGAGAATGATGAGGGTAACAAATGTACAAATGTGCTTTATACAATTAATATATGTATGGATTGTGATAAGAGTTGTATGAGCCCCCAATAAAATGACTTAAAAAGAAAAATAAAATGCAATTTTGATGGGAGGGGGTGAAGAGAGATTTGCTTGCAAACAGAGGCATAAAGATAAAATGTACAGCCGATTTTTCATCAAAGAGTTGACAATGGAGCACCATCTTTAGTTTACTGAAAGAATAAAGCCACCAATGTGCTTTTGTGCAGCATCAAATTGATGCTTTCATTGTGGGAGAGCACGCGTGGAATTGAGTAGTGACTAAGCCGGCCCACGTTTTTCACAGACCAATGTTGTTTCAAAGAATGACTCCCAGGAAGGCGATGACTATTTCAATGTAAGCATTTGGCAGATATTTTCTCAAATTTTGCCTGTCACTTCAAATAAACATTGCCGTGGCCAAATGCAAATTTTTATGCAGGGATGACCTCCCTGCATGAGCTTCTCATCAGATGACAGACGTGGTGACATTGACACGTGGACCTGTTGATATTGTGCCAGCATTTAGCAGTAATGTAAGAGTAGGCAAGCCCACATGTTCCAAATGATTTTAGAAAATTATTCAACATCTTTAAATTATGCAACCTAGAAATCCATTTTAAGTTAATTCTAAATGTAAACGTACAAAAAGTATACCCTTTTTTGTGTGTGGATGTGGTTGGTGTGAGTCTTCATTTCAACTAATTTTTTAAACAATTTATTAGGGGCTCATACAACTCTTATCACAGTCCATACATATACATACATCAATTGTATAAAGCACATCTGTACATCAACTAATTTTAAAGAAACTACCATTTGCCAATTTGGGGCATTGTATATTCAGTTATCTGGAATGATACTAAATTTTCCCCTCAAAATTATCCCCAGAAGTTTTCACAAAATCAGTTTGACTGGTTAACCTGGATTCCCAAGAATTGTGCTGTTTTAGGCCAATTTATATGGGATCAAACTGTTAATCGAGGGTGAAAATGGTTGTGCAATCTGAAGAATGTAATCACTTATCACTATATTTTATACCCAGAGTATGTTTTACTATGTTTACCCTCCGTGAAGTAAAATTAGAAAAATCTTCCCTTTACCACTATAAAAATCAATACTGTTTGGAATGATCTTCACAATTTTAAAGAAAAATATGCTAACACTAACTGCTCCAGTATTAAAAATCTACCAACATGACTCAACCCATAAGGTACATAAGAAAATTAATTGCACACACAAAAGTGGTTGAATTGCTGTCTGTTTTATTGTGTATATCCTCAACAATAATAACTAAATGCAATTTGATGATAGGAGTTGTAGAAAATAACGAGGGAAGTGCTGTCAGCCATCCAAACAGATGTGTTTGAAAAATGTTTCCAAGAATGACATCACAGCTTTGACAAACGTATTAAGTGTAACGGAGAGTACTTTGAAGGTGATAAGGTTGTTTTGTAAAAAAATAAAATACATAGTTTTGAAAAAAAATCCGTTTGGGGGAGTACCCTCTACTAGACTGAAGGATTAAAAAAGTATTGGAACAAAAAATGTAAACAAAACTGAAAGTTATAGATAATATGATTATTTACCCTGAGCATTCCAAATACTTACAACTATGAGACTGACCATCAGCTTGGTAAAGTAGAAGGGCGGTAATAAAGCGGAAGGCCCTCAACACGATGGATGGACACAGCGGCTGCAGCAATGGGCTCCGGCATGAGAACAATTGTGAGGATGGCGCAGGACCAGGCGGTGTTTTGTTCTTTTGTGCACAGCGTTGCTGCGAGTCACAACTGACTAGATGACACCTAACAACAACACTCGATTGAATAAGAAAATTCATCAAAGTTTCAACAAACAAGAGAAGCATTTAAAATAACCATAACAGCAACAAATTTTATTCTTATGTAATTTGAAATAAGCATATTAAAAAAGCCCCCATTCTTAAACCACAAGCCACATATTATTGGTAAATATAATAAACTGTGTATGAAACTTGTAAAGGAAATTGAAAACAAATTAAACAGTAACTAAAAAATACTGTATTCAAGAGGAAGATATGCAATGTAGTGAATGCATGAATTGTCTCCAATGTTTTTAGTAAATTTCATTTAGGTAAAACCAAATTTGCAGTGTTTTTTCCATAAATATTGGCATAACAATCTTAACATTAATGTGGAAGAGAAAAATACCGATCTGTTTTCTGTCTGGGAACATGAAGAATTGTCAAGAGAAGGAAAATGTGTTTCTGTTATACAGACATCCTTAAGAATGGCAAAAGAATGTTATCTAAAGAAAGTTTAACTCCAGAAAAAATTTTTGCATAGAAGTTGCCTCTAAACACAGCATCTATGACTATGTAGAACATTATCACTAGGTCATGGAAGCAATTGTAATTCAGAATTCTATTGTTCCATGTGGAGATTTTATTCCCAGTCAATACATCTCCTACATAGTCACTAATCATCTTGTCAGTGGAATCTTGCTGATGTTAGATGCTGAACATGTTTCAGCGTGCTTCCAGACTAAATTGGGTTGGAAACAAAAAATCCTAGAGATCTACTTTTGAAAATCAGCCAATAAAAACCCTTCTTCACAACCAATCGTAGAGCTGGCAGAGAGGCAAGCTGTGTTTTGTTTTATGTGAATGGAAACCTTATATGTCAGGGCAGGCTCAAGGAAAGTAACAACAGCAATGGATACAGATAAATGGAAAGGAAGGAGATTTGGAAGGTCAGTATGTTTTACATACTTTAGGAATGTTATCAGAAAAGACAATTACCCTAAAAAAGAACACCACGGTGAAGCAGAGGGCCTGTGAATAAGAAGACTCTCAATAATGTGGAATGACATAAAGCCTCCAACAAGGGGCTCAAAGGGAACAACTGAGCAGATGGCTCAGAACCGGGCAGTGTTTCATTCTGTTGTACATGGGATCACTTTGAGTTTGAACTGACTCTACAGCACCTTACCACAAGCTATTAGGAAATAATTAACAGGCAAACAAATGTCGTCTGGCTCTTTCAAAGATCTTCTGCCTACATTAGAAACAAGAAAAAGATGATAGCTTTATAGATGGAGAGCAGATGTTATTGGTCAAAAACCAACCCAAAATTATCGCCATTGGGGCCATGCTGACTCATAGCAACCCACTGCATGGCTCTCAAGGAAAGGATAGCCTGACCTTTCTCCCACAGAGCAGTGTGGGGTCTGGACCATCAAACTCGCAGTGTTTAAGTGATAGGAGAGATCAAGCTTATTTGAAGAAATATGAAGTTCCTGCTATAATTATGTTTGTATTATGATCTATTAATCAACAGTAATTACTACCACATTGGGGGGTGGGGTGGGAAAGTCAAGGACAGCAAGGAGCATTCTGAGTAAAAAGGTTTCGGTGATCAATGCCTATAAGATAGTCACATTTAGTTTACATCTTGATGTCAACTCCAAATCATGGTTACTCCAAGTTTTCAGAAAGAAAACATTGCTTGGTCCTGAACTGTCTTCATGATCATGGAAAGCTGGGGCTCATTGCAGCACGCTGAGTGCCTTCCAACATAGGTGCCTCACCTTCTAGCACTATATTGAGCAACGTACTGTTGTGACACATACAATATTTACTAGCTAATTTTGGAAATAGATTGCCAGGCCTTTCTCCTTAGTGTTCTTAGTCTGGAAGGTCAGCTGAAATCTGTCCACCATAATGGCATTTGAAATACTGGTGCATATCTTCCAGTATAAGAGCAGCAAGCAAGGCATCACAATCAGACAAGCTGATAGAGAGGTCTAAATGGTATGGCAGTATAGAGAATATCAAACAGTTTAATGAAACATAATTAACACCGAGAACCTGATTCAAATGGAGATGAAAATCGGTCTAGGACAAACTTACCATTTAAAATGAAAATGGAGACAATGGCTTATCCAATAACTCATTGTAGAAAAGCTGGCCTTTGGAAGAAAATAAGTTTAAATCACACATCATAACCTCTGCAAGATTAAAGCTCATATAAATTGATACTAAATAGAGAAAGCAAAAAGAAATTCAATGATCAGCTTTTGGATAATTTTGCTAAGTTCATGCGCAGCTAAGAGGCACCGGTGGCACAATGGGAGAGTGATGAGGCTTTCTGCTCTCATAGAGAATTACAGCGTTGAAAACCCACAGGCAGTCCTACCTTGTCTTCCATGGTTGCTATGAGTTGGTATCAATTAAATGGCAGGGAGTTTGTTTTTCTTGGATTTTATTTCGGTGGCACACTAGTTAATCACCTGGCTGCTAATTGAAAGGTTGGCAGTTCAAACCCACCTGGATGGTCTGCAGGAGAGAAGACCTCAGGATGCACTCCTGTAAAGATCATCCGTTGCTGTTGAGTCAAAGCAAACTCTTAGGGACCTTACAGAACACAGTAGAAGTTCCCCATAGGTTTCCAGGACCTCACCTGCACTGAGGCAAGTGATCACATCTCTTTTCTCCATTGTTGCTGGAGGGTTTGAACAGCCAACCTTTCCTAACAGCCGAGTGAGTAACCACTGTACTACAAGCGCTGCCTCTGTAAAGAACCCTGTTGTTATTGGGTGCCATCAGGTTGGCCTAGAAAACCCTATGGCACAAATCTACTCTGTCACATAGGGTCACCTCGACACAAGAGTAACAACAACATTTAAGTGTAATTTAGAATACTTCCCTATGACAAAGGTCACAGTATAAAGATCAACATTTTAAAAGACAAATACTAGAGAATCGTTTAACCCCTACAGTTGAAAAATAATTTTCACTAACCAAATCATAAAAGGACTATTAAAAAATTGAGCCCAAACACTAAAGGCGTGCAGCAGAGCAGGGCAATCCTGGGGGAGTGCAAAGGATAGACTTTGGGACCAGGACATGGCACCCCATTGGACTCCTCTGGAGGACACTCCTAGAGGTCAACAAACAGACCTTGAATTATTTACACATTTTTATTTTTTAGGGTTTTTTTGTTTATTTATTTATTTTTGGTCATTTTTT
The DNA here is from genome assembly GCF_050624435.1 of Tenrec ecaudatus. NCBI lineage: Eukaryota > Metazoa > Chordata > Mammalia > Afrosoricida > Tenrecidae > Tenrec > Tenrec ecaudatus. The sequence goes on along the minus strand of NC_134539.1, from coordinate 104,110,686 downwards.
GTTGTTGTTGTCATCGTTGTGTTTTCTTTTGTTGCTTTGTCTTGCAGTGTCTTGTGTTTTTCTGTGCATATTATTATCTCTGCAGGTCTATCTACATAAGATAGGCTGGATAAACAGTCTGGAGGAGAAAACAATGGGACCGATGGTTCTGGGGGGACATGGGAGAGGGAGAGGTGGGGGAAAAGAGGTGGTGTTAACAAACCCAGGGGAAAGGGAACACTAAGTGATCCAAAATTAGTGGCAAGGAGGGTGTGAGAGTCCTGATAGGGATTGATCAATGGCAATGTAACCGAAAGAAATTACTGAAACCCAAACAAAGGCGGAGCATGCCAGTAGGACAAGAGGAAAGCAATAGGAATCAGAGGAAACAACTAGGAGGCCAATGTCATTTATAGAGGTCTAAATACAGGCATGTACATATGTAAATATATTTATCTATGATAACGGCAAAATAAATCTATGCACATATTTTATAGGTTTAGTATTAAGGCAGCAGACGGACATTGGGCCTCCACTCAAGTACTTCCTGAATGCAAGAACACTTTGTTCTATTACATTGGCATTCCATGATGCACACCTTCCCAACATGATTGCTGAAGACAAATGTGCACACAAGCAAATGTGGTGAAAAAAAGCTGATGGTGCCTGCCTATCAAAAGATATAGCATCTGGGGTCTTAAAGGCTTGAGGATAAATAAGCGGCCATCTAATTCAGAAGCAATAAAGTCCACATGGAAGAAGCACACACTAGCCTGTGTGACGACGAGGTGCGGAAGAGATCAGGGATCAGGGATCAAAGAACAAAAAATCATATTGTAAATGAAGGGGAGTGCAGATTGGGGACCCAAAGTCCATCTGTAGGTAACAGGACCTCCCCTTACAGAAGGGTTGCGGGGAAGAATGAGCCAGTCAGGGTGCAGTGTAGCAACGATGAAACATACAACTTTCCTCTAATTCTTAAATGCTTCCTGCCCCCCAGTATCATGATCCTAATTTTACCTTACAAATCCGGTTAGACCAGAGGATGTACAATGGTACAGATAGACACTGGAAACACAGGAATCCAGGACAGATGATCCCTTCAGGGCAAGTGGTGAGAGTGGCCATACTGGGAGTTTGGGAGGAGGGTGGAGTGGAAAGGGGAAACCGATTATAAGGATCTACTTATAACCTCCTCCCTGTGGAATGGACAACAGAAAAGTGGGTGAAGGGAGATGTCAGACAGTGTAAGATATGACAAAACAGTAATGATTTATAAATTATCAAGGGTTCATGTGAGAGGGGGAAGCTGGGAGTGGGATGAGGAGCTGATACCAAGGGCTCCAGCAGAAAGCAAATGTTTTGAGAATGATGATGGCAACAAACGTACAAAAGTGCTTGACACAATGGATGGATGTATGGATTGCGATAAGAGTTATGTGAGCTCCCAATAAAATGATTTTTAATTACTAAAAAATAATAAAAGAAAAAAATATATAAAAGGCTACTAATCCATTAAGAAGGATGATATTAAGGGGCAATCAACACTGGTATGTTCGAACAATGGGGGAAAGTGCTCATCACCATGGGAATTAGAAAAACCGAAAGCAAACAGAGATACTATTTCCCACCCACAAGGCAAACACAATTTTAAACTGTTGATGAAGCCAAGGGTGTGGAGAAAGATCAATTTTATATATTGCTCCTGGGAGTACAAATGGGTCCAACCTATTTGAATGATAAAATTATAAAACACTTGCAGGTCCTAAACCCCAGAGGTCCCATCTGTTTGTTACATATGACTTTATTTATGACACATGACCTCTGAATTGTGTGAAAAAGAAAAATTTGCAAGGATGTGGAGGGCAGCCTTTCGTCCTGGCAAAAGCATTGTTGTTGACAGAAGCCCATCTCAGATAGGGTAGGGATGGCGCTTGCCATAGGTGCCACCTCAGGGGAGATGGCAATGAGTAGTTTCTACTAATGATCAGTTTCCAGTGCTAGCTATGAGAGATCGTTCAACAATTCAAATCTAATTGCTAGAAGTACTACTGTCTATTGATGCACCTCTGGCTGTTGCTGCTGCTGCAGCTGCTGTTGTTGGTTCCCAGTAAGTTGATTCCAAATCACATCAACCCCAGGCTGCCAAGTAGAGCTGCTCTGTTGAGCTTTCAAGGCTGGGACTTGTTCGAATGAGAGTGGTAGACCTGTCTTTGTAGACACCTGTAGATAGGTTTGAACCACTAAAATGTCAGCTCCTAGTTGAACATTTAATTATTTGTACCTCTCAGGGACTTCCTAAAAACGTTAAGAAGAAAAAGGGGACATTTTCAGTCGATATAGATGAACTAAATGTGAATTTTCCCCAAAAAAGTAAACATTGTGACCATTTTTACAAGTTGCCATTGAGTTGATGTCTTTCCTGGTCCCCCCCTCTACACCCCCCAATGTGGCTGTAGAATTAGCTCACCAAGCTTTTCATTCCAAGCTGTTCTAGGTGGACTCCAACTGCCAACCCTTTCCATTAGGAGCTGAGCAGTTAACTGTTTGTACCACCCAGGTGGAAACATGGCAGTCATTCAATTAAACGACATCTGAAAATAGATGGATAACTCTGAAATGGATCACATGTAATGAAATAACAATTTTAAGAAAATAATATGCATGCTGCTATTTATATGTAACATGTTAAACTACCAAACACTAAAATATTTTGCCTCTAATTTTTTACACATGTAACAGAAGTAACATGATACGCATGGAAGCTCAGCTTTTCAACTATACAAGAGCGCTGAACTCTGAGTATGGAAAAACTGAGAGCTTCATATCTATCTCTAATGTCTTAGTTAATTTTCACAGCTATCCGAAGCAAGCTGGCAGAATATTTTCTAAATCAGTGCTATGGACACTACATACGATATTGTTTTATGTATCTGGAAAAGTTTATCATGTGGTAAGCTGAATAATATCCCCCTGCCCCTCAGACGTGTCTGTGCTTTAGTCCCGGGAATCTGTGACTAAGTCACTTTCCATGGTAGAAGGGACTTCTCAGACATGGTTTCTTTAAGGATGTTGCGATGAGGCAGGCTATCCTGGATAATGCAGGGCAGCTCAATCCTTCATCAAGAAAGAGGTAGGCAGGAGCCTCAGCATCTAGAGGTAATGGAGACAACAGAAACAAAGGACTAAGCAATAAAGAACCACAAGGCCAGCAATGGAAGCTGGAAAAGAAAAGGAAAGGGATTCTCCTATTGAGCTTGGGAAGGAGTCCATTCCTGCTGCCTCATGGTCTTCTTCCCTCCAAAAATATAGGAGAATAAATTTATACTGGCTTAAGCCACCTAATTAGTGGTATTGTGTTATAGTTGCAATAGAAAACTGATACAACCATTAAACTGACTTTATATCAGAGACTAAAAGAAATATAGTTTCTAGTAACTTTAATATTAAGCTGGATAGTTGCAGAAAGAGTAATCATAGATCTGTGCCTCAATTCTTAAACCAAAGTAAATGCTAGATGGACTAAAAGTAAAGCTAATTTTTTAAAATGCTAAGATACATAAATGGAAACTAAAGAAAATAATTATTATGGTTAAAGATGTATGTCTTCATTAATGAGAAAGTCAAAGTTAATAAGTTAAAAATTTAATAAAATTGAATATATAGCACATAATATTTGTAAGTGGAAAATTGACCACAGACATAAAATTATTTTAGTTAAGCAATTCTTTATAAAATATTCTACAACAAATGGTTTAATAAAGGGTTAAGTTACTAACTGTATGACTACTACTTACAAAAGCAATGATAAGAAAATCAACTAGTCAACAGAAAAAGCAAAGAAGAAAACAAATAAAACTCAACAAAGATTAGTAGCTCGTACATAGATGAAACTATAATCATCACTAGTCTTAATTCATCATAATTAAACAAATGAACAATTTCAATTTTGAGAAAATATTGGCAACTATTTTAAAAATATGTGTTAAAAAAGTTATTAACACTTACAGCCAAACCCACTTACAGAGCCAACGTCATTGGTAGGGAACCTTTTTGTAAGTTATGGACTACTTGTAACTTAATTTAAGATATACATGTTCATTCTTGCAGGGCCCATGTATGTCAGCCTTGAAGCAGCAAGCAGGTTCAAGATATAAATGCTACAATATTCATTACCCAATGCCTTTCATAACAAAAGATGGGAAATATGCATACAAGGGGATTGAAAAGTGATATTGAACGGTAACGTAATTTTCCCACAAACACTTTGCAGCCCTCTCGTAAGTCATTGGGGCATTGGGCAAATAAATAATATACCTGTAGGCAGCTCTGCAAAAGAAAGTGATCATATTTACTCACTCATATGTATTTTGAAAGACTCCAAAAATTAAAGTATAATCAAGATATAATACAGCATATACACATTCTTTAGTTGAATAAAATGAATAATTATTAAAGTAACTATACATATCCATAGATAAAATGAGTAATAATGAACATTTGCTTTATTGTTAATGGGTAACTGCATATTTTTCTTTTTTATGCAAGCCTCTTTCTGGAAGTTGTGAGTTGGTTTCAGCAGTCACTTTTGGGGAAAGAGACTGAAGAAACTCATGGGGGAGAGACATTTCCAGCCATACCATTTATGCTCCCCTTTTTCTAAAAGCAATGCTAGATTTGAATTAAAAAACAGTTAGTGAAAAACATATAGACTGGGTCATTGGTTTCTTAAAATTGAGAGTGAGTAATAAGCCTCCTCAAGGCAGATGTTTATCTGTTTCAAACTGTTCTTTGCATTCTTTCTATCCAGGAACTATAAATGCTCCTGTTATCTCTGAATAGAACTGGAAAATATAGTATGATCTCAACTAGAAAAAAAACCCACCCATACTCACACATGCCAAAATGAAAAATCTTATATAAATATGCCAAATGTTTTTGTTAGGCAATTTTCTGTTTTCAGTAAATGTAAGAATGATTATTACTCCATTCACTTCATTGTATTTTCTTTTCTCATAGTTTTAATAATTAGCTTGTATTAATTATATAAAGAGAAAGTATATACATTTTAAATTGTCATGTATAATCTACACCTGTAGATTGGTAACATTGTGGCTCACAAACATGATCAAAGTTTCACTTTTTTTTAATGTACAAAAAATACTAAAGTAGTAGAACAATCATGGAAGATATAACATCAGCCTGCTCTTCCTAAAGGAAGTTTTTGTGGTCTTCTTGTTTGTGTCTCTCATATTTTCAGTAAGGAAAATTTTAATTCAAAAAATATATTTTTAATGTCAGCCCCCCAACCCCAAAAAACTTAAATTATTGTTTGATTTTTGTTTGCTTACAAAATAAGAACTTTATATTTTTGAGTAAGTAATTTTCTACTTCTAATGACTGGATTTCAGTCCTTAATTTTCAAAAGTTCTCCCCAAACTCACTGTTGACGGTGTCTCATCATGACCTTATAGCACAGAGTAAACCTGCCCCTGGGGGTTTCTGAAGCTTGAAGTCTTCACAGGAGTAGAAAGCCTCAGCTCTCTCCCTCTGAAAGGCTGATAAATTCAGTCTGTTGGCCTTGTGGTAGCTGTCCCACAGGCAAACAGCTTCAAGAGTTAGTCAAAGCCAATCTACTATGGGGGTGTGGAGGGTGGGATGGGCAGACGGGGAGGGGAGGTGGCAGCATTTCGCTTCTTGAAACCATGGAGTGAGCGACAATTGTAGGGACAGCTCACTGCATTATGCTTCCACATAGATTGTGACTAAATACAGGATGGGATAAACACCTAGAGCAGTGGTTCTCAACCTTCCTCATGCTGTGACCCTTTAACACAGCTCCTCATGTTGTGGTGACCCCAAAGGGGTCGCCCCCCACAGGTTGAGAACTGCACACCTAGAGAAAGGAGACTTGAGAGTTCCTAGTCCGGATGGAAAGCAATGGCTTTGTGATGGGGCGAGACCTTCACGATTGCAGCTCTGCTAGGGACCTGTCATGGAGATGTGCGGTAGAGGAGCTGATGCCAAGAGGTCTGCCCCTTATAAAATCAAGTGATGGGAAGTATCATCTTGGTTTTAAATTTTAGCACAATGGCAAAAGGGACAGCAAAACAAACCCATCACCACCAATAACAACAACAACAACAAAAACCAGAGTTGGGCAAACATCATCTAAGAAGAATTTAAATATTGCTGATTTTAAAAGCCAATCTATGCATACAGGTTTTATAACTATGTCTAATGGCACATGGTTACTTTACATAATTATAGGTTTAGCGGGGTGTGTGTTTGGGGGGGGGGTTGTAGAAGGTGCAAGCTCGTGCAGCATCGCAGCCAGAGTTTTCAGAACCACATTAACATGTGCTGACTCACCTGACTTTATTGATTCACTTGGCAACCAGATGAAAATAGATGCTACCAGGGAAAGAGCAGACAGGATGAGTCTTAGACAAAACAGAGGTTCTGGTAGGCATTTTACACTTCAAAAGGATGAGTGTCCATGGAAACAGCACTCAAGACACATCAAACTGCATGTTTCATTGGGAAAATCTACTTAAGAAAAAGAAAGATGGAAACTCTTTTAAGTGTTAAAAGCAAAGAAGTCCCTTTGAGGATTCAGGTGAGTCTGACTCAAGACATGCTATTTTCAATGGAGAGTTAGAGCGATGGAAACAGCGCCGTTAGATGGATGCCTAGCCAGAGAGATGGTGAGATTTCTTCATAGAAGCAGATACACTTACTGCAAAGCCTCCTGGTGATCTGCTAACCTTCTGTTTACTGGTTGAGTGAAAATTATCTGTACTATGCAGGGCCCTCAATATTCATATTAATAGACATTCCAGGTAGTTCTGCAAACGTGCGAAGTACTTCCACCAGGGAAGCAAAAAGAGTTGGTATGTTTTTGATATGTCCTGCTGGTGACAAGGCACTTGGCAGTAGAAACATGAAGCTTTCTCTTCTAGTCAAGAGTTACAGTCGCGGAAACTCCCAGGAACATTCTAACCTGTCCTGTAATGTTGCTAGGGGTTGGACTTGACAAGCTAGCAGAGAGTTTCATTTTGGTTTTATTAATTTAGATTTTTAAACTTGATTTTTTAAATTATCATAGGGGGAAACAGTCATTGTATTTGTTTAGTTTAACTTTAATTCTCATAGTGAAAAATGATATTAGTAACTTATAATATGTATATTGGCCATTTAAACATTCTCGTCAATCCATTTATTTCTTTGGGTTGCTTATATTTTTGTTGTATTTAAAAATATACCTCTTTCCTGGATATTAATGCTTTTGAGATATATTCACTAAAGTATCATTTCCTGCCCTATAGATAATTTAAACTTTGTTTATATTTTATCTATATCATATGGAAGTCGATTTAAATTTAATAATATTTATAAAGATGTTTCCTTTAAGGTTGACATTATTTTATATCACTTAAGAAACCTGTCCCTATCCTAAATCAAAGAGAAATTTGCCAACATTTTCTTTTTAAAGACTAACAGTATACATTTATTTAGTGGATTTACTTTTATGCATAGTATAAAGTAGAAGCCCAATTTCATTTCTTGCATATGAATAATTTAAATAGATTGATTTGATTAAAGTGGTCAATGTTTCATGGGATAAAGATAAGACATTCATCTCTAAAACCCTCGGGGGAAGTTTCTCTCTGTCCCTGGGAGTGGGAATTGGCTCGATGGCAGTGAGTTGGCAGCGAGTGATCCATGTTTTGGTGGTGTTTATTGGATCATTTTCCTTTGTGATTTGTGATTCTTTTCTACCGTTACCACAAACATCCACCAGACACTTTGTCATAGTGTGGAGGATTACATGTTGCTATGGCACTAGAAGCTTTAACACAAGTGTTTGAAATACTAACAAAGTCACCTAGAGCAGGCAGGTTTCAACTCAGTTTACAGATTAAGATAGACTAGGAAGAAATATCCATCTGTATATTTCTAAAAATTAGATAAACTTGTATGAGTCAAAATAGAACCTTGCTCCTTATAGAGTTGGAAGATGAGCCCTAGGTTGGAAGGCCCTCATAACATACCAGGGGAGTAAGAACAGGTCACTGTAACAAAAAATCTGGTAGATACTCAATAATTTCAGGAAATATACCATATCATCAAGAACAAACAGTACTGAAGGAAGAAGTTCAAGCTGCACGGAAGGTATTAGCAAAACACAAGGCTATGGGAATTGATGGAATACCAATTAAAATGTTTCAATAAGCTGATGGAGACCTGAAAGCAGTCCCTCATCTACACCAAGAAATCTGGAAGATAGCTACTTGATCAACTGACTAAAAGAGACCATTATTTGTACCCATTTCAAAGAGTAATCCATTAGAATGTTCAAACTATACAACAGTATCCTTAATATCACACACAAGTAAAATTCTGCGAGAGGTCAATCAACAGTGGCTTCAGCAGTACATTGACAGGAAGCTACCACAAGCTTAGGCCAAATGCAGAAGCATGGAACAAGGCATATCATTGCTGATGTCAGCTGTATCTCGGCTGAAAGAGGAGAACACCAGAAGGATGTTTACTTGTGTTTTACTGACGATATAAAGGCAGTTGACTCTGCGGATCATAATAAAAGAAGGCTATCATTCAAAAGAATGATAATTCCAGAACAGCTCATTGTACTCACAGAGAATCTATACATGGATCAAGAGACAGTCATTTGCATCTATTTATAGATTTAGTACTACGGTAGCAGATGAACATTGGGCCTCCACTCAAGTACTCCCTCAATGCAAGAATACTTTGTTTTATTAAACTGGCATTCCATGATGCTCACCTTCCCAACACGATCGCTGAAGACAAAGCGGGTGCACAAGCAAATGCGGTGAAGAAAGCTAATGGTGTCCAGCTATCAAAAGATATATTGTCTGTGTTCTTAACGGATTGAAGGTAAACAAGTGGCCATCTAGCTGAGAAGCAAAAAAGCCCACATGGAAGAAGCACACCAGTCTGTGTGATCACGAGGTGCCAAAGGGATCAGTTATCAGGCATCACAGAACAAAAAATCATATAATTGTGAATGAGCGGGAGTGGGATTGGGGACCCAAAGCCCATCTGTAGGCAATTGGACACCCCATTAAGGAAGGGTAGCAGGGAGGAGAGGAGACAATTAGGGTGAAGTGTAGCAATGATGAAACATACAACTTCCCTCTACTTCCTGAATGATTCCTCACCCACTCACCCCCACCCCACTATCATGATCCCAATTCTACCTTACAAATCTGGATAGACCAGGGGATGTACCAGTGGATGGAAACACAGGGAATCTGAGATGGATGATCCTTCCAGGACCAGCGGTGAGAGTGGCGATACCAGGAGGGTGGAGGGAGGGTGGGGTAGAGAAGGGAAACTGATCATAAGGATCTACATATAACCTCCTCCCTGGGGGGTGGACAACAGAAAAGTGGGTGAAGGGAGACATTGGGCGGAGCAAGATATGACAAAATAATAATTTATAAATTATCAAGAGTTCATGAGGAAGGGAGGAGTGGGCAGGGAGGGGCAAAATGAGGACCTGATGCCAGGGGCTTAAGTGGAGAGCAAATGTTTTGAGAATGATGAGGGCAATGAATGTACGAATGTGCTTTACACAATTGATGAATGTATGGATTGTGATAAGAGTTGTACGAGCCCCTAATAAAATGATAAAAAAAACAGAAATAATATCATTGTATGCTCACCTCCCTGATATGAAGACAAATGGGTGCATAAGCAAATGTGGTGAAGAAAGCTGATGGTGACCAGCTACCAAAAGATAAAGTGTCTGAGGTCTTAAAGGCTTGAAGGTAAACAAGTGGTAATCTAGCTCAGAAGCAACAAAGCCCACATGGAAAAAGCACACCAGCCTGTGTGATCACAGGGTGTCAAAGGGATGAGGTATCAGGGATCATCCGAACAAAAAAATCATATCATTGTGAATGAGTGGGAATGCGGAGTGGGGACCCAAAGCCCATATCTAGGCAACTGGACATTCCTTTTGGAAGGGTCATGGCGGGGGGGGGGCGGGGTAGGGGGGAGAGCCAGTCAGTGTGCAGTATAGCAATGATGAAACATAAAACTTTCCTTTAGTTCCTATAAATTTCATCTCTTCACCCCACCCCGCCCCCAACAACTATCATGATCCCAATTCTACCTTAAAAATCTGGATAGACCAGAGGATGTACACTGGTACAAATAGGAACTGGAAACACAGGGAATCTGAGCTGGATGATCCCTTCAGGACCAGTGGTGAGAGTGGCGATACCAGGAGAGTGGAGGGAGGGTGGGGTAGAGAAGGGAAACTGATAATAAGGATCTACATGTAACCTCCTCCCTGGGAGATGGGCAACAGAAAAGTGGGTGAAGGGAGATTCAAACAGTGTAAGATATGACAAAATAATTTATAAATTATCAAGAGTTCATGAGGGAGGGCGAAGTGGGGAGGGAGGGGCAAAATGAGGAGCTGAGGCCAGGGCCTTACGTTGAGAGCAAATGCTTTTCAAATGATGAGGGTAATGAGTGTATAAATGTGCTTTATACAGTTGATGTATGTATGGATTATGATAAGAGTTATATGAGCCCCCAATAAAATTATTTAAAGATAAATAAATAAGATTTTTTAAGAGACAGTCATTCAAATAGAACAAGGATTTAAAACATGGTTTAAAATCATTAAAGTTATGTGTCGGGGTTATTGTCTGTCATTATACTTATTCAATCTGTGTGCTGAGCAGATAATCCAAGAAACTGGACTATCTGAAAAGTACAGCACCAGATTTGGGCAATACGCAGGTGATACAACCATGCCTGATGAATGTGAGGAAGACTTGAATGATTTGTGAATTAAGATCAAAGACAGCAGTCTTCAGTATGGATTGCAACTCAATTTAATTGAAACCAAAATGTTCACAACTGGATCAATGGATAACATCATAATAATTTCAGAAAATATTGAAGTTGTCAATCATTTGATATTGCTTGGATCCACAATCAATGCTCATAGAAGCAGCAGTCAAGAAACCAAATTATGTATTGCACTGGATAAATCTGTTTCACAAGACCTCTTGTGGAGTGTTGAAGAGCAAGGATGTCATTTTGAGAACTAAGGTGCGCTTGATCCAAGCCATCATATTTCCATCACCTCATATACATATAAAAGTTGGACATTGAATAAGGAAACATGAAGAAGAGTTGATACTGGTGAATATAATAATCTGAATTATGGTGTTGGCAGAGAATATTGAAAGCACTATTGACTTCCAGCAGAACAAACACATTTGTCTGGGAAGAAGTATAGCCCGCATGCTCCTTAGAAACAGAATGCCAAGACTTCACCTCATGTATTTTATTAGGAGAGAACAGTCCCTGGAGGAAAGCTGTCTGCTTGGTAAAGTAGAGGGGTAGATAAAAAGAGGAAGACCCTCTATGGGAGGGATTGACAGAGTAGCTGTAACAATGGGCTCAAACGGAACCATTTTTGGTGATGATGGTGCAGAACTGGGCAGTGTTTCTTTCTGTTGTGTCTATATGCCACGAGTTGGAACCGACTTGACAGGACCTGCAACAATAAAGCAATACCCTGATATAACAAGAGCAAGAAGATGCACGTATCCCTATGCTATAGGGACAGAGGGATGGAGGAATGTTGCTGGTACCTAGGGTCTGTGATTATCCTGTGGAAGCTCAGAACCAGTTGAAGCCAATGCACTGTAACAGTCACTGCTCCACCTGAAAGCATAATACTGTTCAAGGAGGGATGAGGACATTGCATTGGTCCCTCCTTTTCCCCATCCTTCAAATTTCCCACACTCTTTGCACCCTGACAACAGAGCCTGCAAACAATAGCTCATGGATATTAACCTTAAGTATAGAACAGCAGAGAGGAGAGGTAAGATTACACACACACACACACACACACACACATATATATATATTTGTATATTTAGGTAAGTCAATTTGTCATCCAAGCTTGTGCACCACTAGTGTACATACACTATTGGTAGCAAATATCCCTACAAGGGAAGAACATCCTATTATACCACCAGAAATGATCCTAGTATCTTGGGATGATACCAGATATTGATATGTGTTTGATAAGTGATTGAGGAATGACTGGACTAGGTTCTCATTAAAAGCTACATGGTGGGAATCAGAGCTTCATGGACTTTAAGAAGAGTCAGGGGGAGGGTATCTGTATTGGTTTCCTAGGGTGATTTTAAGCAACATGAATCTATTATCTCAGCGTTCTGGTGGCCAGACAGCTGAAATCAGGACATCTGGCAGGCCATGCTCTTCCCTAAGGCTCAGGGTAACTAGTTTTATCTTTATCTTTTTTTTCCACTTCCATCTTCTGGTCGCCTCTAGTGTTTCTGAGCATTTCTTGGTTTATGATGCATCTTCAAGGGCCATCTTTCCTCGGGGTTTCCCCTCCTCCTTTATAATAATACCACTCAGATTAGGTTAAGATCCACCCTACTCTAACATAAAGTATTACTTCAGGTTAACTAACAACATCTTCCAAACCTGTTTCTGAACAAAAGAGATTATGTTCTCAAATAGCAGGGTTAGCATTGCAAGATAAAATTTGTGGGAACACAATGCAATCCATAACAGTAAAGAACAGCAAATGAGTAGACACTCCAAACATGTGGGAACACAAAGAATGCACAGCATATGAAAGAAACGATAAACAGATTAAATTGTGTAACGTGATTGATTCATCCCCTGAAGGCTATATTGAAAGGGGCAGGGCTAGAAATGCGAATATTGCCCACACTGCTTGACATTGCCATCCAGAGAAGATATGATGGCGGCTGGGTCAGAAGGTGGTCTGAAAGATAGAGAACATAGACATACGAGATATATTGCCAAGAGATGACCAACCTTGCTGACTTCATGGAATGCTTTGGGGAAGCAGATGTGAAAGGCCTGGTCTTCGGTTTCAAGAATCTTATAATCCAGCCGACAAATAGTGGGAAGTCAGAAAATGCAGCCAAGAAAAATCAGAACACAATGCAGGCATGGGTTTCATTTGGGTTCAAGACCTCTCATAAGCCTGCCTTTCCTTGGTTCCCACAGATTCCAAAGCATGCCCTTATGTGCCACGGCCCAAGGAACGAAGGAAAGTCCATGTGTGACCAACAAAAAGGAACATCCACTTCCACTGCCTTTCCATAAAAATGTTATTTAAGACCATATCCTACTGAATTCAAGAGATTTCAATTGTATAATACCTGCATTCAGCAACATAACATTTATAGCTAACACAATTTTATTCCTTATATTAAAATAAGTTATTTCTATTCCTCCTAGACTAACTTCTTTTTAAAAATGAATTGTTTGTTATGAAATAAGGGATTTCTATTTCAGACCATTACTCTACATTCAATAGCTCAAGTCATTCCTCAGTACGCTGTACCCATATTTTATCCCAAGCCCTCTCTGATTTTTCTTCTTTTTCTTATGTGTCCCATCTCTTCCTTCTCACCAGTCAATACCTGTCAACCTCTTAGTGGCTTCCTTTTCCTGCCCTTGCCCTCCCTCTATTGGGAGACTTCAAAATTCGGTATGCAAATCATCGTCTTGGCTTTTATCTTTACAATAGACAAATATAAAGTGCATTATTTGCCCTCTTGTGATCAACCAACCTGTCTCAGCTGTTCTTCTGGTCGATCCATGTCATGGGGTGTTTCCTGTTTTCATCCCTGTTTTCAGGGATGTATAGTATTCCATTGTGTGCATCCACCCACATTTTTTATCCATTCTTGTACGAATGGGCATTTGGGCTGTTTCCAACTCCCTGTCAGTGTGAACAGTGCTGCTGTGAACATGAGCGTGAATACATCTCTTCATGTTATGGCTCTCGATTCATCAGGGTAGATACCCAGCAGAGTAATTGCTGGCTCCTTTGAAAATTCTAATCTGCTTTTTTGAGGTAGAGCCATATTGCTTTCCGCAATGGTGGCGTGTGTGACACCCAGCAGCAGACTGACTTCATTTTTAAAAACAAATTGCTGACATTATTTGCAAGCATCTGAGAATCCCTGGTAACACTCCCTCCCCCTTCTTTTTCTTTATTCATAGATCTGTGAGTAAAACGTAATGGGAGAGATCGATTGACATAGCACCTCACACTTGCTTGATCTCTGTGGGACACTGTGTTACAAGCAATCTTGGATTTTATTTGACTCACAGAATCTCAGCAATGTGGCAGCTAAACCCTGTCTGTAAGTGCTGATTCAGGCCTCCCACAAAGCAACTTTCCCTTGGTAGTTAGCCTAACTGGCTCTTTATTAAATTCCTCCTGAAAACTTGGAATTATATATACTCCAGATACCACCCACAGATGCCTGTCTCTTTTGCTTGTTGATTCTATTGGCAGTTATTGCCTCACCAACCCCCTCTTTCCCCGGGTATTTGGAAAAGAAATGTGGTTTCCATTAATATCTTCAAGATTCCACTATAAATCAATACTCCAAGTCCCTTAATTATCTTTATTGCATTGCTTTCAACTCTCTACTATTTACTATCCTTGTCATATGTTTCTCTAAACCAGCATGTTAAGATGATTATAGGTGTCAAATGAGCTGCCCACCGGCATCCCCTAGGTGTCTTCGAAGAAAATCCTGATCAGCAGTTGACAGTGTTGGACTATGGGTAGGTGAGAGTGACTCCACTGGACAAGGGCCTGAGATGGAGGACACAAGGGCAGTGAGGGCTGTACTCTCCCCAAAATGTTTCTCCAGGTTCTAAAGAGGTACAGAGGATAAGAACCACCTGGAAATTTAAGTAAAGATATTGGTTAGTCCAATGCTTTCCGCACCCCCTTATTTTGACCAAAAGGGACAAAGAAAGCAAAATTGAAGGATAGATGGAGAAAACACACCAAGGTGGCAAACATATGTCATAAGCTTTTAGGAAATTCTGCCAAATACAATAAAATTTGAACCCAAACTAAGGATGCTAAAAGATGAGTCATTCATCTGTCCTAATTCCCCACGGACGAGTACAATGCTAAAGAAAGCCATTGTGAACATTCGGGAAATCCACTTCTCCATTCTCCCCTATCCGGCATATTCGAATGGAGACTGTGAATCGTGTCAGTTTCTTCTCCTGAAGGATGAGGAGCCTTGAAAATATGATGAGAAGGAAAAGCAAGTTTCCACTTTTCACCTTACTCGGGACTTTTCTTTTCCCTTATGCCTAACATTCCATTATCTTTAATTTTTGAAGCGGCCTCATACAGTGAAATGTATAGATGAGTTTGCTAAATTTTGAAACCAATCTTGGGAATATTTTAATAATCCCAGAAAGTTTTCTCAGCCTATCACCATGTTAAGCTCTGTTGAATTTTCTCAATTCGTTTTAAATATATATTTTGTGTTTTCTCCTGGCATTTGCTTTTTTATGTATTCAGGCGCAATGCCTTTATGTCTTTGAGCTCAGTTACACACAGTTGTACAGTACTGTCTGATACAAGTTGGATTTCTAACCACAAGGTCAGTGATTCAAAACCAGCTGCTGTGCTGGGAAAAGAAGATGCTTTTCGCTCCCATATAGTTACAGCTTCAGAAGTCCATAGGAGCAGTTGTAGCCTGTCCTCTAGAGTCTTTATGACTTCGAATTGACTCAATGGCGGTGAGAAAGAGTAGAATCCTGAACACCGTAAACATTATGGTGTCTCTAATTATGTAATATTTTTCCTAAGAATGTTGGCATATATTTGTTTTTGTTTTATCAGGCTTCACCCCTCTCAAACACTTGCCTTTCCAGGATTGCAACACTCATTTTCCAATTGATATAATTATTCCAATCTCTTATGCTTATTTAGGCTTCAAGGACTCCTGGAGTTTTCCTTCCCAGATGGCACTTGCTAAGGAAGTGTGGACTGAAAGGTTGGTGGTTCAACTGCACGCAGAAGCTCCACATGAGATGGACATGTCAATCGGCTTCCCACCAGGTTTTCCCGTAGGAAGCCCCATGGGAAGCTCTACTCTGCAACATGGGATTGCTACGATTGAAAACCAGCTCAAGGGCACCTGACAACAAGAACAACCTGGTGCCAACCGAAAACAGCTCAGACGAAAAGTGAAGCAACGTCAAAAGAAGTCACTCATCCTAGGCTATTCTTTTATCCCAAATGGCGCATTCACAACAGAATGTGGACGATTGTTCATCTCCACTTCCTTCAGGTTGTCGTGTATTTTGTTTTTCTGTCCAGCATTTTGTTTTATTTTTCAAGAAATGTATCAGTTTCATCAAAATTATTCAACTTGTTGGCGTAAACATGTCTATATTATCCCTTATAATGTTTCAATGTCTGTAGGATCTGTAGTCGTGCTCCTCCATTTCTTCCTGCTTATTATAATTTGCATTTTCTATTTCTTATTATTTGTCAGTCTAACTGGAGGTTTATTACTTTTATTATTCAAAGAAGCCAATTGTCTTTAATTTCTCTATTGTTTATGGTCCACTATTATTTTCTGTTCTTATCTTTCCTGTGCTCTTCCTTCTACTTTAAATTTAATTTGCTGTTCTTTGTATTTTCCCTTGAAGTTTCTTTCTAGACCCAAGGGTTGTTTTTAAAGTGTGTTTAAAAATTATATATCTAATATAATTTATTTATCAAAAGTTTAACACAATTGTAACCAAACAATATACTTCCAACAAAACTTGGTTCATGCCCAACATACAGAATAGATTTGGAGAGTTGAGACAGATTGTTTTCCCTGTGGCTTGAACTCCTCAGAGTTCTAACATGTCTAACAATCTATTACTGAAAGGATATTTTCAATACAGCTGGGTTCTTTTTATGCCCCTTAGTGGTGCAGTCCTTCTCTAGGAATGACAGAAGCCCTGGGTGTGTTCTTGAGGAATGGCTTATCCCTTTCAAAAGTGCGTTCAGTCAAGTATCTTAGGTCTTTGATTATATTTCTCTTTGATAAAAGAGAAATTATATAATGTATGGTTTAAATGACTGTCTTTGGTTATTAGGTAATAGCGCGGTCTGTTTTAACTTAATACATCCTAACTGGATTGGCACTCTTACAGAAAGTAGTAACAAAGGTACCATACACCTTAACATTAACTGGGAATCTCTACATCTGGAATGAGGGGTTAAGTGCACTTTTAAGATTCAACCATCTGATATGAATACAGAAAGAATAGAACAAGTGAGAGAACTTACATTTTCTGATTTTAAAACATACTCTACAGCTCTAATAATCAAAACCACTTGATGGTGGTATAACAATAGATCCATAGACCACTGGAGGACTAGAATGAGAAGTCAGAATCATTTCCTACATCTGTGGTCAACTGATATTTAAAAGGATGATAAGTCCTTTTGATGGAAAAGTCTGTCTCCTAAATAAACAGTTCTTGGAAATTTGGATTTCCCCTAGCAGAGAAGTGAAACAGGATCTGTGCCTGATATCAGACAGACACAAAAACAAATCCAAAATGTACTTAGGACTCAAATGTACAAAATAAAGTCACAAAGTTCTTGGAAGAACCAGCAGAGGCACTGCTTTCAGGCCTAGTTCTCAGCACTAGGTTTCTTTTTTTTTTTTTTTTTAATTTTAACAATTTATTGGGGCTCATACAATTCTTTTCACAGTTCATATATATACATACATCAATTGTATAAAGCACATCTGTACAGTCTTTGCCCTAATCATTTTTTCTCTTTTCTTCTTTTACATTTTATTAGGGATTCATACAACTCTTACCACAATCCATAAGCACTAGGTTTCTTATAGAATTCATCTAATGGCAAAAGCACAAGAACAAACACCAAGATAGAGGAGCACAGCCTCTGACACATTAACAACAACCACAAAAGGTCATCAGAAGACTTTACCAAATACCATCTAGCAACTAGGAGAATAGCTTCAGAAACCATTTATCTACTAAAATCTAATGGCATACTAGCATAGTCAGCAAACTAATAAAATTATAAATTACAATCTTAAAATGTAAAGGAATTGAATAGATGTTTTACCAACAATGACATTTAAATGGACACCAAACACAAGAAAAGATGCTCAGTATTATTAGCCATCAAAATATGAAAATAATAATAATTTATAATTTATCAAGGGGTCACAAGACTGGGAGTGAGGGAGGAAAAAATAGGAACTGATACCAAGGGCTCTAATAGAAAATAAATTTTTAGAAAATGATGATGGCAACATATGTACAAATATGCTTGAAACAATGGATGTATACATTGTTATAAGAGCTGTAAGAGCCCCAGTAAAATGATCTTAAAATAGTAATAATAATAATAAATAAGTTTAAGGAAAAAAATCTAAAACTTACTGCCATTGAGTCAATTCTAACTCATAACAACTCTGTAAATACAGAGTAGAACCATTTCTTAGGGTTTCCAAGACTCTAAATATTCATGGAATTTGACTACCTCATCTTTCCTCATCTCCCTTGGAACATCTAGTGAGTTTGAACCACCAACCTTGCAGTTAACAGCATTATGAGATGGATCACCCCAGAGTCACTAGGGTTTCTCCATTAGACACCAGAGAGATGCACATGAAATCCATAATGGTCCAGCTATTTTTCCTAAAACAACTAAAAATAAAACTACCTTAAGGCCAAGCAATTCCACTAGTGGGTATATACACAAAAGACTTATTATGTAGAGATTCAAAAAGAGACTCTTATACCAATGTTCATTGCATCACCATTCACAATAGCCAAAAGGTGATACTAATCTAAATGGCCACCCATAGATGAAGGAATTAACAAAATGTGGTACATATATAAAATGGAATGCTACTCAGCCAGTAGGATAAATTTAGTCTTAATATGTGCTACAGTAGAGAGGGAGCTAGAATACAGTACACTGAGGGAAATAAGTCAGTCACAAAAGTCACACATCTTGTATGACCTCACTTATATGAAAATACAACAGAAAATAAAATATAGAGAGAACAAATTTATTAGTGTCTACTAGGGGCATGAGAGAGGCAGAAAAGACAAGCTTAAAATGATGAAAAATATTATTTAAGAATAAACTATATGAAACCCAGGATTGAGGACTCTATGGAGATAGCAAGCAGAATACGGTTTCAAGGGGGAGAGGGGAGAGTGGTGAAGGGGAGACAATGTCAGGGAGTCCCTGTAAGAAAAGAATGTTTGGAAACTGATTGTGGTAGCAGTGTACAACTCAGCTTGACATGATTGAACTATGGAATGATGTATATTAATTTAAAAATTGTTTTGAAAAGAAAAAGAATGAATTTCCAAGCATTTAGATCAACATTTCTCAAAATGGCACGGGTGGCACTTCACATTGGTTGTGGGGCACCGTGCACGGTGTCTAGCCAGATCCCTGTGATTCTAGCAGCATCCCACCCCAAACTGTAACAGACAAATTAGGACTTTACCTGGAGGCAAAATCACCCCAGCTGAGAACTACTGATATAAATAGGTCACTAAAATGACAAAAAATAAGGTCCCCACTCCCACATTATGTGCCCCCAAACTGAGAAACAGTTGAGTTTAAAAGGTGCCTAAACAACTTATATACTCAATCAAGCTGTTTGTTGTTCATCAGTCCTGTTTTGTAAAGAGTGTTTCAAAACCAATAAAAAATATTAATTCCTGGGGGTGGCAGGGTGAGGAGCAAGCAAGGACAGAACAGATAATTTAATAATGAAAACAGCATACAAATGTTATGAGACACAAGCAAGCCTTCAGCCTCATCCCCAAAGAGTAATTCAACCACATTTTCTTTATTTTTAATGTACTGTGAAATATTTATTTTTTTTCTTTAAAAAATAATTTTATTGGGGGCACACACAACTCTTATCACAATCCATACATACATCAATTATGTAAAACACATTTGTACATTCATTGCCCTCATCATTCTCAAAACATTTGCTCTCCACATAAGCCCCTGGCATCAGCTCCTCATTTTCGCCCCTCCTTCCCCGCTTCCCTCTCCCTCATGAACCCTTGATAATTTGTAAATGATTATTTTGTCATATCTTACACTGTCCGACGTCTCCCTTCACCCACTTTTCTGTTGTCTCTCACCCAGGGAGGAGGTTATATGACGATTCTTGTCAGCACTTCCCCCTCTCGACCCCACCCTACCTCCACCATCACCGCTGGCCCTGAAGGAATCATCCGCCCTGGATTCCCTGCGTTTCCAGTTCCTATCTGTACCAGTGTACATCCCCTGGTCTATCCAGATTTGTAAGGTAGAATTGGGATCATGATAGTGTGTGTGTGTGTGTGGGGAGGGGGGGGGGCGATAAGGAAGCTTTCGGGAATTAGAGGAAAGTTGTATGTTTCATCATTGCTACACTGCACCCTGACTGGCTCCTCTCCTCCCTGTGACCCTTCCATAAGGGGATGTCCAATTGCCTAAAGATGGGTTTTGGGTCCCCACTTTGCACTCCCCCTCATTCACAATGGTATAATTTTTTGTTCTTTGATGCCTTATAACTGGCCCCTTCGGCACCTTGTGATCACGCAGGTTGGTGTACTTCCATGTGGGTTTTGTTGCTTCTCAGCTAGATAGCTGCTTGTTTACCTTCAAGCCTTTAAGACCCCAGATGCTATATCTTTTGAAAGCCAGGCACCATCAGCATTGTCCACCACATTGCTTATGCACCCACGTTGTCTTCAGCTATTGTGTGGGGAAGGTGAGCATCATGGAATGCCAGCTGAATAGAACAAAGTATTCTTACATTGAGGGAGTACTTGAGTGGAGGCCCAATGTCCATCTGTCACCTTAATACTGAACCTATACATATATGCACATAGATCTATTTCCATATCCTCATATATAAATATATTTACATATATACATGCCTTTATTTAGATCTCTATATATGCTCTTTGTCTCCTAGTTCTTTCCTCTATTTCGTTTTACTTTTCTTCTTGTTCCACTATCATACTCAGCTTTCATTTGGGTTTCAGTAATTCCTCTTAGTTACATTACCCTTGATCATACCCTATCAGGGCTTCTACACCCTCCTGAGCACCAATTTGAATTGCTTGTTGTTCCTTTGTTCCTGGGTTTGTTAACACTACTTCCTTTTCTCCCACCTGCCCCTCTCCCATGTCTACTCGGAACTCTCAGTCCTGTTGTTTTCTCTTCCAGATTTTTCATCCAGCCTATCTTATTTAGATAGACCTGTGGAGATAATAACATGCACAAAAACAAGACAGAACAAAACCAAGCAACAAAACAATAACAACAATAAGACAATGACAAAACAAACAAAAATACACAACGCAACAACAACAAAAAAGAAAAGCTTGTAGTTAGTTCAAGAACTGTTTTTTGGCCTTTAGGAGTGTTTTCTGTTCGAGTCTGATGGGGAGCCAAGCCCTGGCCCCAAAGTATATTTTTGGTATTCCCTAGGTACTTCGTTGCTGTTCCCCTTGCTATTCTGTTGCACGCCCTCAGTGTTTTGTCTTGATGTGATGGGATCAGATCAGGCAGAATCCCCACACTGTGTCTCCAGTGTTGTCCCCTGTAGGGCTATGGGTCAGTGAGGGATGTGTCTCATCGTGGGGCCGGCCATGTGGTCTTCTGTGTGAATTGGCTGCTCTGAGCCGGAATCTCTTTGTCAAGGCTTGGCAGGCCAGGATGTGCTCCACTCTCTCTTCCTCCCACTTCATTTGCTCCCGTGTGCTCTGATCAGACATGTCCCTCTCCCTGAGCTGCAGCTTCAGTGCTGTCCTCTGAAATAAATTCTTCTGGGGGAAGGAGCAGGTGTCCACATAGTTGTGATTGGGGCTGGCCCCTCAGGCCTCTCCACTGGTTCCCTAGTCCATGTCCATATGTTACATTCACATCTTGGAGCACTGGGTTGATCAAACACATTTTACAAAGATCAAATTGATGGGATTAGAAACATGGAAGACCTATACAGTGGTCTTTAGGGGTTTGAAACACATGTGTCCTCAAACACTTCTTGGAAAGAGCAGATCTTTTTAAACTATGCATTTTAATCCTGTGGTTGTTGTTTAGAATACGCATAGCTCTGTGAGTCATGCCACCCTTCTCGGGCTCCTACTCCAAGTGGTTCTTCCCCCATGAACGTGAACTACCTGAAGCCTTCTGTTGAATCTGTCAGTAGCTGTTGTCTGCTTGATCCCATATAGAGGAGGTGTCTTAAAAGAACACAATATTCAGAGCAGACATTCTTTGCCACTTAAGCTAAACCACTATTTGGTTTTAAGAATTTTTAATATTACTTTAACACTAGATTTGACTTTTTATACTAAAAACCTTTAAAGTATGCATATTGCTACTTCAGAAACAGTGTGCTTGAAAATAATTAGAAATACATCCAGCAATCTTATCAAAATTTATTGCTCTGTTGCTTATGAGACTGGAAAATGGAATTAAGCATAAATGTATCCTAGTAGAGAATCAACACATACATGGCAGCTATGAAAACTCAGTTTCAAAAAGAATTCTTGTTGAGCATGGTTAAAATTATATATATATATGACGACAGAAAGGCAAGATACGAATTTAAAGTAATCAGACCAATTGAACTATGAGGGTTATTACTACTGGTCTCTACTGAGAACATGTCCACAGTACAGGGCTGCAACAATGGATTTGGGCAGAACGGTAACCATGAGCATCGCACAGCACTGTTCATGGGGTCACTATCAGTCAGAACCAACGTGATGGTACCTACCAACACCGTTTTCCATTTTTCTATACCTAACTATAGTTATCATTTCAAAAATAACCAAGCATTTTAAAAGAACACATTGAATAGAGCTCTTCATTGAGCATTTATTCTGAATTTGGGACTTAAAAACAAATCCATCTACACAGGCTTCAATCCAGCTCAGTGTGAGAGTGCTCATTCTGACTAGAGCCCTTATTGCTAACCCTTATTTAACATCCCCTTTCTCTTTTTGGGATAATATTGTACAAGCAATAGTTCAGATTCTGCAGAATCATTCCTGTCAAATTATCATAATGGTGGTGATAATTATGAACAGTATCCAACGACATCAAAACACACCACTGAAGTTCGCTAACAACCATTCCTACACCCTTGTCCAGTTGGAGGGTGGTGAACCCAGTAGGTCCTGGAATGAAGGATTTGATTCGATAGTGCACTTGGAAAAAAGAAAATCCCCCCGTTACATGAGAAAATCTAAAACACTGGAATATGATTTACAAAAATTAAATTGGCAAGGAATGTGGCAATAAAGTTGTCTAATGTGTTCCATTCAGGGCGATGGAGGGGGATATGATTTAAAATAGCCAAGGGCAAGAGCGATTTGGAATCGGCTGCTGAGTGGTGAACATTTTCAGGGCCATCTGAGACTTGGGTTGGGTGTGCAGCATTCAGTTCAAGAGCTGTCGTCTATTTCAGGGTTTGACAGGAAGAGGTAAGAGGCCAGCTGAATTCTTGCCAGAGGATAAAACAAAGAATTCAAACTCCAATCCCCAGCCCTGCTCACACAGAACAATGACTCTTTTTTACCTTGTTGGAAATGCAAACCACTCACTTTTCTGTTCCTACAGTTGTAACTAATGAGATCATCTCTGCAGAGCTCAGACAATAACTTTCCTTCTATCTCCAGGGATGCTCTCTCCCTACTGTCCCTGCTCTCTCTTTCCCTGGAGCTCACATTTCCAACGCTGCTCCAGTGACCACGAGGCAATGGTGGGTCCGTGTTACAACTCTCACTTTCTATGCAGGAGACCTGGGTCTGATTTTGGCCAATGCAACTCAAAATTTAGCTACCTATGTCTCTCAGTGGAGGCTAGTGTGTTGCTATCATGCTGAACAACTTTCAGTAGGGCATTCATGACTTATGAAGAAAGGTTTGGTGACCTAGTTCTGAAAAAAGTCAATAAAATCTCTTATTAACCAACTGTCATATCATGGAGATGGTGCAGTACCAGACAGTGTTTTGTACCATTGTGAACTACCATGAGTTGAGGTCAAACTCAATAGAAGCTAATGACTTCATGGTCACTATAGTAGAGTAAGCACCATGCCCAGAACAAATTAGCTTTTGATGTTTCCTTAACTTGGATACTGGAGTGAAAAAGAAAAGAATATAGAGTCTTTACTAATGACAAGTAAGTAAAAAAAACCAAAACTTTGTGCTTAATTTGAAATTATTTGCTGCTGCAACATAATGTAACCAGTGCTGGCTGGTACAATAGCAATGCAATTACTATTGCCTGGCATTCAGAAACATGGGTATACATGTTCTTCGAGCATAGGACCCAGCATATAGACCATCAGCACTCAATAAGTATTTTGAAAAGACAATGCGAGAGAAAGATCTGGCTCGTAGCCTCTTGCCTGCTATGATCATCATTGAGTGAATTTCGTTCTCTAAGAAAGAAAACTATTAGCACCTCTGTTTGCCATAGGCATTATCAGGATGGTCCAAGATGAAAATGTTTGTTAAAACACAGAATAAACTATAACATTGTCTAAGTGAATGTACCCACCAAAGTCAGTGAAAACAAATGATATGTCTATCTTGTTTATTTGGGGGGCTTTAGTCATATATTTTGAATTTATTCACAAGTTGAGGCCATTTTTTCTCTTGTCTCCTAACAAAGCATAAATTAGAGAAATGGAAAGTGAATCTATGTCCCTTCTCTGGACCCCAGTTTGTTTACAGGTAGATAAACCAATGATTTTTTAAAAGTTACATGGGACTCTGTATGAGTTCCTTTGCAAATCTAACATCCTGGTGTGGATGCCATTCAGAATAGACCATCTAGTACAGACCTCCTGAGTTTAGACTCCTCGAAAGGAGACTCCTCAAAAGGAGGCATTGATATCAATGCCTCTTGCTGCCTTTGGTTGGGGCTACATCTGCCAATGGAGATTAGAAGTGAACCCTGGGTAATTAGCCAGAAGCTTCCAAATATCCAGGTGTTTGGCATGAAGACTTAAGACTTAACCTGTGGGTGATTGACTAAATGGCTTAAATTTTCATCCCCAAAGTTTGGCTTGGTTCAGACACAACTCTCTCTCCAGACCTGGACAGAAGCATTCAACAGTGAGAAAGCTAAAGACCCAGAGGTCTTTGCCATGCTCACATGAAGAGATGACTCAGACTTCTTATTGACAAGAGGGGCAAAGTGGCTTTCCTCCATCCCTTCAATTAGTCTGCTTTCATCTCTCCATCCAAATATAAAATTCATGGCTGTAGATATTTAGAACAACAACAAAAAAAGAGTTGCCATGTAGTTGACTGCCGCTTAGGATAATCCTATGTGTGTCACAGTAGGAAGCCTTGGTGGTATAGTGGTTGAGCTGCTAATGGAAAGGCCATTCGCCTTTATAGTTCAAACCCAACAGCCTCTCTGCAGGAGAAAGACCAGGCTTTGATGAAGAGTTACAGTGTCAGAAACCCACAGGGGCAGTACTATCCTGTCCCATAGGGTCATTATTAGTCAGAATCAATTTGATGACAGAGAATCAGGTATCAACTCCAAATCTCACACCACTAGATACTCTAGACCCCTAAAAATGAAATGAACAAGCAGTTTCATCTCAGTCAGTTCAAAGTAACAAAATGAACCATTTGAAGATAGTCCATCTCCTTTGGTGATTCGTTTTCCCACTATCTCCACCTACATCCCTACCGAATTGTAGGGACATAAATTGGGGTTCTTTCTTTGACCTTTAGCTTCTCTTATTTTTTGTCTTCAGAAAATGTATGTCTTTTCATAACTTCATGAGGTTTGGCTCTTAAAAATAATCGCTTCAGTTATCAATATGGTGGGAGGGTGGAAATCCCCAGTCTTGCAAAGTAATGTGTTCATATTCCAGCAGGGAAGTAAGTCCAATTATGTGATGTAATTTTCAAACAGCTACAAAATTTTGCTTATATCATGAAGCATACTATGGTTATATTTGTTTGTTAAAAGTAAATATTTCAAAATGATAAGAAAACAATTTTTTAAATAGCCATAAGAGCTACATGGTGCCTGGGTGTCCTTCTCAACTGTTCTGATCAGAATCATAATATGAAATCCTAGATAGAGTGGGAGTAAAATGTAGGAAAAAATTTCAAGTTCACAAAAAATTTCAAGTTCACAAAAAAGACCAGACTTACTGATTTGATAGAGACTGTCCAATCCCCAAAACTATGGTTCTTCTACACCCTTCAAACTTGGAAATTAACCCATAGCTGGAGACTTTTTCCCCAGCCAAACAATAGTGAGGCCTATAAAATGACTACTAACACGCACGAGGACTGGGCCGCTCAGACCATCAACCACAGGAACCCAATAGGCCAGCAATCACCTGTAAACAAAGGTCAGGAGACAGGAAAGATGAGCAAATGCAAGCAGAGAGGCAGGCATGACGTGGGAAGAGTGCTGTTAAATTGATGGGCTTGCAGCTCGTGTCACAAAATAGAAATGTGTATAAATTATTGAATGGAAAATTAATGTGCTCTGTAAACTTTCACTTAACTACAATAAAATGCTCTAACAAAAAGTAAGAAAGGTCAACCTACTTTCCCACAAATATTCTTTGAGCACTGTGCCCATCGCATCCCATTTGTGCATAGCACACCGTAATGAGGATGAACAACAAACTATCCCAGGGTCCAGTGGCTTGGGACACTAAATATTGATTTAGCGCACGATTCTTAGGACCAGCAGTCTGCACTGGGCTCAGCTGGGCGGTTCCTCTGCCTTGCACAGCTCACGCATGCAGGTGCGGTTGCTGTTTTAACTGATGGCTGGCTAAGTTGTAACGGACTCAAAGGTAAACTCATGCATCTCTGTTGCAGCTCATCTCTAATATTCCAAGAGGTTGTCGGGGTTTTTTATCAAGTGACAGGCGGTGCTCCGCCAGTATTTCAGAGTCTGTGAGACCTCCCGAGGCCTGGGCTTGGAACTGGCTCAATGTCACGCCCACCACACTCTTATTTGTCAAACAAAATCAAATTCTCTGCCATTGCGCCAATGCTGAGTCATAACAACCCTATAGGAAAGGGTGGAACTGCCCTTGTTTTCCGAGCATGTACTTTTTTATGGGAATAGAAGGCCCCATCTTCCTCCCGCAGAATAGCTGGTGATTTTGAACTGCAGACCTTGTGGTTAGCAGCCCAACGTGTAAGCACAAACTCAAATGTAAGGAACATGGAAATCGAACCGACTTTTCTTTTTTAAATAGGAGTTTCTAAAGGAAACACCAAGAACGCATCCATGTATAGTCGAGAACTGGGACCATTCTCTAGAGCAATCTCCATCCCCTCCAGATGCGCTCTCCATCCTGCCACTATCTCAGAGGGGTCACTTGGGTGGACTGCGGCTCTGGGATCCGTGCGCACTCTCTCCTCACAAGGCACAGCCAGCAAGAGATTGGAGAGAGGAAGGAAAGGCAAAGGAGAGTGAAGGTATTTCATGACTTCTTCAGGTGGGATGCTTACCTAGACCCAAAGCCAGTGTTCTTCTCAAGATGGCCACCAGAGGTAGACGCCAGATTACCGGTGGTAGTGGAGCGGGAGGCTGGTGTGCACTCGTCTAGTACACAGGACCGGAGAAGGTGTTGCCTGGAGGAGATTCGTAACAAAAATGATGTGAGCCTATGAGCTACGACAGAAAACAAAGACCCAGGTCCAACGCTTTCCAGGTAGAAGCAGCAGCTTGTACATTTGGGGCTATAGACAAGACCCTTCCACCAATCACTTCTGCTCTCTTTTCATGGCTGCTGGTAGAGCATCTGCTGGATCATCCCTCCGCCACCTCCAACTCCACATCTTCCAAAGTAAAAGGGACCTCTGTGCTCTGAGTTTCTCGTGAATCCCACCGTCCCAGGGCCAGTGTTACTGTCGCCTTTAGCAGCGTTCAAGTCATTTTTCATCTCACTCCTGTTTTCTTGCCTTGTTATTAGATTGTCTTTATAGTAACAAACCACAAGATCAATAGTTTGAACCACAAGATCAATAGTTTGTGGTTGGGCTACAAACCACAAGATCAATAGTTTGAAACAATCAGCTGCTCTGCTCAAGAAAGAGGCGACTTTCCGCTCCCCTAACGATGTATAGCCTCAGAAACCCACAGGGGCAGTACTGCGCTGTCCGATCTGGCCAATGGGACTCAGACTCAACTCAGTAGCAGTGAATTTTGATCTTAAATGTAATGACTTACCTTAGAAATGGAATTTTCCATTGATACTTATAAAGAGTCCATGAGCTTCTGTTTCCTTATCTGAAAAAGATAATATTAACAGCAGCCGGGTTTTAGTGAGAATTAAATGAGACGATGTCAATGAGTGTGTTTGGCATAGCTTCTAATTCATGCTCAGTTGCGTCTCATTTTCTTTCCCTAGTTTCCTACATGGAGTCCCTGGTTGGTGCAACCCGTTAAAAGTCTTAGCTACTAACCAGAAGGTTGGCCATTCCCCACAACCATGGCCCAATTAAACAAACAAAAAGAGGATTGGACCTCTTATACACTGCTTATGGGCTTGTAAATGGGCACCACCATGTGGACAGTGATAAGGTGCGAACAACTGACAATAGAAATACCACTCAGCAACACCTTTGCGGGATATATATTCCGAAAAAATGAGAGACAGAATATGATCCTACATATGCTTTCCCACGTTCATTGCAGCACAGTTCACAATAGTAAGAAGCTAGAAATAGCCCAAATGCCCATCAGTAGCTAATGGATTAGGAAAAAACTAGACTCTGGCATGTCCACACCGTGGAATCCTCTGGCTAAGAAAGCAGCAAGGAAATCATGAAACACCTCATGACACGGAGGGACCTGGAAACCATTATGCTGTCTGAAGTTAATTAATGACAAAAGGGCAAATATTGAGTGAGTCCACTACTCTAAGGATAAACACCTGGAAGAAGGCAGGCTTCTGCTACCAGGTCATGGAATCTTCTAACCTGGTCTGCCAAGCAACTCAGTAGAGAGCCAGGCTAGTGCCCATGAAGCATGCATTACCCCATCTGTCAGTGCATTTTCAAAACCACTCTGACAGAAGAGACCCCACTTCAGCTGGGGTCAGCATTTCAAGATAAGGGGAGAGGGAGTTGATCTTTCAGTTGCTGTCATACAAAACTGTGCTGTCATCCCAAATCCACAGACACTCTTACCAGAGCCATAGGTGAACCTTACTGGACAGTCAAGTCAAGATGGGAGGAGGGAAGCATGCACATCTTTAAAAAGGTGCTTTATTTCTATTGGTAGGAAAATGAGAAGTGTCAACCTCCCATCAGGGAAAAATTCATAACACATACTTACATAGAACCCATAGGTGAAATATGCCTTGCACTATGTTCTTAAGTAGACACGTTTGACCTAGTTTCTAGCCAGCCCTTGGTGACACAGGCCAGGTGCTAAAGCCCACTGGAACTTTAGGCTCTGTATTTTGAGGCACGCAACATCCCTCATAGACCACACCCTAAGGACTCGATTTGGAACTTCCACCAAGTGAACTAGACTTTCCCTCAAACTCACCTGTTAAATTGAGTGTGGACTTAAGGTTGAAATTTCAAAGTGAGAGAAAAAGTGAGAGCACAGAGCTGGCAGTCACCAGACTTTGGCTCTG
Source organism: Tenrec ecaudatus (assembly GCF_050624435.1). NCBI lineage: Eukaryota > Metazoa > Chordata > Mammalia > Afrosoricida > Tenrecidae > Tenrec > Tenrec ecaudatus. The sequence continues at coordinate 104,081,125 of NC_134539.1, read as the reverse complement.
ATCTCTTGCCTGAGAGTGCCCAGTGGATGGTGGCCCAGAACTACCACAGACTGAACTATTTTAATTCCCTCTCACTTAAGATAAATGTTAATCCCGTGGGCCTAGTTCTTCCATTGAATTTCAGTGAATATTATTGAAACTTTTGCCTTATCACCAACCCCATTGTTTGTTTGAATAGTGCCCAGACCTTTAAGAGTTTAATCTGTACAAGTCAATAGTCATGTAGTGTGGCTCATAGCCAGCCTCTACTCGCATAAACCCCTTTTCTCAGCTGTGCTTTAAATTCTATACCACTGGCTAAATTAATGACACTATCAATTGAATTACCTTATGTGCCAGGCAGATGATTGATTATGTTCTCTAACATAAAATGACAATGATGTCACTAAGGTGAACCAGAGACATATATAACCCATAGATCTATGAATGGATTTGGGGCTTGCACTTAATTCTAGCTCAAATCTAAGAACAATTAATTCTTATGACATGGCTTTTCTTGATATTCTCTTTCATAAAGAAATCACTGAAAATATGGTGCTATAGCAACGTGTAGTGAAGAAACCAAACAGTGCACAGCAATCAGAAAGAACAGTATCTGGGGTCTTAAAGACGTGCTTCCAAACAAGGCCCCATCTAAGTGACATGTCAACTATGCCCACATGGAAGAAGCACATTAGCCCGTGTCATCCAAGGATTGTAAATCATATAATTCAAATGTGAAGGAAGGAATGATACCAGCGCTTACATTCTGAACACCCAGTTCGCAGAAGATTGTGGATGACAGGGCACACCCAAAATCCATTTGTAGGGTCCACGCATGGATTAAGCCTCTGGTGAATCCTCTCGGATCAGTCAAGGGGTGTGAATAACCTTGGTAATCAGACAGTGAGTATTATAGAGACGATTATAGGGTATATATATGGTTAAAATGTAATATCTTGTTTGGTCTCCCTTTTGATCCATATAAAAGTTGTTCAGTTAAAAAAAACATGAGTGAGAAATGCACGTGGATTAAGCCTCCTTCTGTGAATCCCCCCAAACATAGGTTCGGAATGTGAATGACCTTGCTATCATGCAGAGAGCATTGGAAAGTGGATTATGGCAGATGGAGTTTGGTGAAAATTTAACACCTTATCATTTGATCTCCCTTTTGATCCATTTTAAAGTTGTTCCAGTTTTTAATATTTTCTGCTTATTTTATGGAAGTTTTTCTCTTTTGTTATTGTTGTTATTATTTTTTTTTGTATTTTGTTCTGTATGTTCTTCAGTAGAGGAGATACAGGTGGGTGAATCCACAGAGCCAGTAATTGAATTAATGGTCTCTTGGGGTGTGCCAGGAAGGTTGGAAGGAAAGAAGAACATGTTCTAATATTAATTACAGGAATGATCGTTCAGCTCTTCTTCATCCGACTGACCTATGGGATTGTATAATGTGTGGATTATGTACCAATAATTGTTTAATACATAAATAATCCAATAAAAAGAAAAGGAAACAATGTTTAAATCCATCCAGAAATGTCCCAGAAGAAAGGTCTGATGGTAGACATTAATCTGAATCACTCAACTCAACAGCAACTGGTTGAAATGATAGTCGCAGCACTACACAGACATTTAAAACATGTTTTATTAACTCATTTTTAATTATGTTTGAATCAAAATAATATGCACACACATGGTAATGGTAGCAGATTCTAGTGTCCTACCCCGGAGCTCTGGGCCACCAGGTGGTTCCCATGACTGTTGACTGAACCATCTGCATCTTGATGCCTGTGAACTTTTCCCCAGAACCAAGGCAAGCTTTACATGGACCGGGACACAGACAACGTGTCCCTCAACCAGTGAGCGGTTAGAATCAGTCATTTGCTCCTCCAGTAGAATAAGTGTGAGGCATGTGGATGACATTATTTTCCCAGTTTCATCTTGGGTTCGCTCTAATTGTCCACTCTGGGATCTGGCCGTATAGCTTAGTCTTCATTGGCTCTCGTCCTTACATTGTGTTATTTTCTCACTCACTTGAAGACATTCTCTATGCCTTAAAATGCTCATTATTCAAAGCCTTCTTCTTGGGGAAACCAAACTAAGAAAATAGCTGTTAAAAAACACACACAAAATAGTCTATAGGATATAAAGGACCCCTTTCTATATCTTTGTAAAAGACATTTTATTTATTCCTTGTATTTCACTGACCAGCATGCATTTTGGTGCCTCAGATGTTAGACTTATTTCTAGGAACATTAGGCCTGAAAATTCCAAAAATGGCACGATTCCCCTTATCAGCTCTAGTTTTTGAAATGCACAGCATATGCCACCGACCACTATTCACTCTGTTTGCCCATAAAAAAATCAGGATATTTTAATGAAGTGTTTGAATTTATATATTTTAAGGATGAAGGAAACATATTAAAAATTAAAAGAAGAAATGCCTTACAGGAGAACATATTCATCACATAAATACAGATTCTTGACACCACTGTGCAGTCACTTGACACACCAGAAACTCCTTCTGTAAGCCTCCTGAGGGTTAGATCTGCCAGGAAAATCCTGAGGAAGAGCCCAACAGTAGTCTGCCATTATCTGCCCATCCCAATGTCCTTGGAATCTGGCTTATGGTCTTTGATGTCTCAGTGAAAATGTCCACCTTTCTCTTCATTTGGGTCACCAAGGTTCTCTGGAGCTAATGGTTATTAACACGCAAGTTATAGCAAGCCTGTTGAGACGAAAGAGCATATTCTTTGCTAATTGTATGTAGTTGTCTGCCTCCTTGTTGCCAAGAAAGTATTTTACAACAAGAACAATGAAGACCAGGCGCATGAGTTGATTTCATTCACTGATGCTAAGATATGTGGGTCACTTATTCATTGTCTGATTTGTGGACCATCAAAAACCTCTGCCTTGGGTTTTCCCTTGGAAAGTCTAGAAAACTCATGCTCTATGTGTTCAATGTATTACATAGTTTCCTTTAAAACCCTTACACATTGTTTCATCAGGCATAGCTTTCCATGGAGTGGTGGCAGGATGATTCTCTCTTCTGCTACTAAAGGTTTACTCATGACATTTTGTCCTCCAACCACCATCTGTTCCCTCAAGGCCAATCTGTTCTTGCCCAATGTTTATGTCCGGCTGTACTATTCCAAAGGCATAAAAGGCAGGGTTATTTTATTTAGCCCTTTTTTGACCAAGAAGACAATTTACTATCTTCAAGTAAATTGGTGTGTTCTGGATAACATATTTTCTGAGATGACAAAGATGGATTTGTACTCTTCTTTCATCCTTATCAAATAACCAATTGGAAGAGAACCACATTTGTTGTTGTTATTTTTTAAAAATTAACTCAAATTATATTTTGAGCTGTCGATGAAAAGATGCCATTCGGAAACAGATCTATGTATATATATATTTATACGTTAAATATTAAGGCAGCAGAAAGACATTGGGTCCCTACTCAGGTACTCCCTCAATGCAAGAACACTTTGTTCTAGTAACCCAGGATTCTGTGATGATCACCTTCCCTGACATGATCGATGAAGACAAAATGGGTGCATAAGCAAATGTGGTGAAGAAAGCTGATGGTGCCTGGCAATCAAAGAATATAGCATCTGGGGTCTTAAAAAGTTGAAGATAAACAAGCAGTCATCTAGCTGAGAAGCAGCAAAACCCACATAGAAGAATCACACCAACCTGTGTGATCATGAGGTGTTGATGGGATCAGGTATCAGGTGTCAAAGACCCAGAACACAAAATTATATCAATGTGAATGAGGCAGAGGGTGGAGTGGAGACCGAAAGCCTATCTGTAGACAATTGGACAATCCTTTACAGAAGGGTCACAAGGAAAAGATGAGCCAGTCAGGGTGCAGTATAGCACTGATGAAACATACAACTTTCCTCTAGCTCTTTAATATGTTCTCCCTCCCACTTTCATGACCCCAATTCTAACTTACCAATTGGGCTAGACTGGAGGATGTACATTGGTCCAGATAAGCGCTCACAACACAGGGAATCCAGATAAACCCCTAAGGACCAATAATGAGAGTAGTGATACCAGCAGGGTAAGAGGAAGGTGTGGGGAAAAAGGGAGAGCCGATCACAATGAGCAACATATAGCCCATTTCCAGGGGGATGGACAACAGAAAAGTGAGTGAAGGGAGGCAGCGGTTGGTGTAAGACATGACAAAAATAATAACTTATTAATTATCAATGGTTCATGAGGGAGGGAAAGTGGGGAAGGAGGAACAATGATCTGATACCAAGGGCTCAAGTAGAAAGAAAATGTCTTGAAAATTATGATGGCAATATATTATAAATGTGCTTCACATAATGGATGGATGGATTGTGATAAGAGCTGTAAGAGCCCCCAATAAAATTATTAAAGAGAAAAAATGCCACTCACTTGGATTATATTCTGAAAGACTAATTTTCTTCATAAGGTTTCCAACGTCATTGCAGAATACTAAATTGTCTTCTGTAAAGAATGGCAGCAAATCCCTTTATTTCCTTTGATCAAATGTCATTTTTATTTCAGGCTGAAAGGCATTCTTTTCCTTTAGTCTAGAGGCAAGCAGTTCAGAAGACTCCTTGGATATATTTAAGTCCCTGATCAGATCACTCAATTCATTCTGGTCAAAACATTCACCACATGAAGTTGTTTAGAAATCACTCTCACTGCCCCCTTCTTTCTTTACCTTGTGCGATATCAGACATGCAAGACTCATCCCCTGAGAGTTGTGGTATTTCACTGAAAAATGGAGCTGGGACAAGAGCCAAGTACAGCACAGTGTACATTATAGGAAAGGAAGCAGATGAACCGTTATGAAAGTAAGGCCATTATACACAGTATCAAGAAAGCTTTCTATACTGCTCCTATAGTTGATTTTAAAGTAGAAAAACACACACAGTATGTGAATGATGGAACAGCAGTACAATTACTGTCTTCTATGTGAGAGACCCAGGTACAATCCAGCCAATGACCATCATGAGCAGCCACCACCTCTCTGTCAGAGGAGGTGTTTGTGTTGCTGTGATGTGGGATAACTAGCAACAGAGCTCTGAGATGAAGGCAAATGAGGAAGAAAGACCTGGTGATTTTCTTCCAAAAATCAGTTAGCAAAAACTCCAAGGGTCATAAATAATGAATTTACTGTTTTAAAAGAGAGTAAAATGAGGATAGAGTCAACTAAATAAATTTTTTAAAATAAAGATCAATTGTGTAACGTTGTATGACAAAAGGGACTAGAAAACAATACAAAATTGATATCAGACATAAAAATATATTAATCATAATTAGTAAAGCCAGAAAGTGGAAGAACTCTTTTAAGGACTAGAAATAAAATTTTGAAATGATTAAACTGGAAGGAACACGGAAGTGAATAAAAGTAACAGATTTTTCAGAAAAGTCAGTGCTGAAAAAGTATGTAAATAAAACCAAGAGATAAACTACAGATAAAATTATTTAAGGTAATAAATGAAAACCAAATTAGAGAATTAAACTAAAATATTTCAATTTTGTAAGTCCCAGTGAATAAATGGATATGGGCCCTGAACATCCAATACTGCTAACAACAACAACAACAACAAAACTAAATAAGACACAAAAGTCTTCTGATAAATAACACACCACCATGCAGACTTGTTCAAAAATAGACTCCACGTCTAGGCCAGTCTCTAGATGGACTGCTCATGTGAGGAGGCGGGGCAGAAGGGGGAAGGTGTCGAGCAGCAGCACCAGGAGGGTGCCACCTGTGTGACCCTGTGCAGGTGAGATGGCTCTACATCCGTTTGCAAGGAAGAAAATCTCTGGAGGGAAGGAGTCGAGAAAAGATAACATTAAATAAATACTAAAATATTTTTAAAATCTTTATTCTTCAAATACATAGATTTTTAAAATTCTAGTGCTGAGTGCACACTTGTGTGGGGATATACGTATGGGATAAAACCATACAGAAGTGCAATGGTATGTTTTCCATAAAAGTCAAGATCCAGGTTGATTTTAGAGGGAGATAGGAGGTAGTGGAGGGTGGGGGTGCTGGCCCCCCACCATTAATTACAGGTTCAGTAGGTACAATTGTACAGTTGAGGTATATAAATATTATATTAAAGTCATAGCATGAGAGATAGAAGAGAGATTGAAATAATGGAGTCTGACACAATTCATGGTAGCAATGCTCACCTCAGCCTCACTTGGTGGTCCACATGGAGAGAGAGGGAGGGAAGGAGGACAAGGGAAAAGGGAACAGGGGAGAAAAGGGAGCCTACCAGAGTCCAAGAGGGGAGCCTGAGAGAGAGCTCTTTATTGCTAACCCAGGCCTGTATATCTTTGGGGAAGTCAAGCCCCAAAATTACGGGTAAAGACATATGTCACAAGAAGGGGTTACATTATAGGTTATACAGCAATGAGAGGGGGACAATCTAGGGATATACACGCAATAGGAAGAGGAGGTATTGGGGGTATACATGTGACAAGATGGGAGGATCCTAGATTCAGGATGGCAGCCTAACTTTGGATGTCACTGAGCTGGTTTGACCTGTGTTCTGGATCTCCATAGAAACCATTATCAGTAGAGTGTTACCCCACCTACCTACAGGAGCCAAGCTAATGGTCACAAGCCTTTAGGGAGAAGTAGCCCATTGTCCTTAACAGTCGGGAGGCGGCTCTACCTGTCTGGCAACTGACTGCCTTCAGGGAGGATGTCTCTAAGCATCTGACCTCCCACCATATGCTGGCAAAAAAAAAAAAAAACAACCCCTAGTGTTTGGCATGTCTTGAGGGAAGACGAAGCTGGGGGAAAGTCTCTTTATAATCCCACAGGAGGTTATGAGAGAGAAAGGATACATCAAGTGATGATTTCAACGGTGCTCACCTTTGAATAATTCGCTAAACTACGTATTTCTGTGGTTTTTCTCTATCCTTGTGTTTCTCATTCCATACTTTTTAACAAAAGAAGAAAACAATTGTAAAAGAGGCTGATCATGTAAAAGATAAAGGGCAGCAAGTTTTCAAATACAGATGAGATAATTTTATCTAAATGCATACAAATTAGAATGAAATTTATCTTTATTAATTACTCATAAATCAGTGAATGTATCAATAAATGTACGATTTTCAAAATACTTTTGTTCTAGAGGTTGTGGGATAAAGAGATATATGGGCTATAGTTTCTTTGCTACAGTTTATAGATAGCAATAAAGGACCTTGAGTTCTTTTTGTTGTTGTTGTTCTGTTGTCTTTAAATGAGATACAAGGTTGGCAAGAGATCCACTAGGAAGTTGTAGAAGCTTTTCTTCTGCCCTCTTGATGGGTTGTGAGAGCTGTGTGAGATTCAATGCTCTCTTGGACAGGAAGAGTAAGAGCAACATGTTAAAGTCCCAGCTTTGCCAGTCAACCCATATTTTTGCTTGGCTAGTTTAACCTCTAACCCTTAATTTTCTCATCAGTGAATAGTCCTGGAGACATAGCGATTCAGGGCTCAGCTGCTAACCAAAAGGTCAGTGGTTTGAACCCAGAAGCGGCTCTGCAGGAAAAAAAACCCCATGTCTCTCTGTCTCCATGACGATGTCTAACCCTGGAGACCCCATGGAGTAGTTCTGCACTCTTACAGAGTTGCTGGGCTGGAATCCATGGCAGGGGTCTCAGTTTGGGGGACTTATGATGATGAAAATGGCAGTCACTTATAAAGAGGATTCGAGCACTTACTGATGAAAATCTGCTTATAGCTTTCAGGATGAATCACAACTCAATGTCAAAGGGAAACTAAAACAACAGTTCCAATAGAAACATCATGATAAATGGAGAAAGGATTGAAGTTGTCAAGGATTTCATTCTGCTTGGTTCCACAATTAAGGCTCATGGAAGCAGCAGTCAAGAAACCGAATGATTTACTGCACTGGACAGATTTTCTGTAAAAGACTTCTTGAACGATGTCACTTTGGTACACCTGCCCCAAGTCATGGTACTTTTAGTCCTTCATATATATAAGATGGATGATGAATACAGAAGACCACATAAGAGTTCATGTTTTTGAATCATGGTATTGGCAAAGCATAACAAGAACACTGTGGCCTGCCAGAACAACAAACAAATCTATCCTGTGCGTGTACAACCAGAATACTCCCTCTACGCACAGAAAGTAAGACTGCATCTCACACCCGCTGGATATGTCATCAGAGTAGACATGTCCCAGGAAAGGACAACGTTCTTGGTAAAGCAGAGTCAGTTGAAACAAAGCGAGAGAGAGAGGGAAAGACCTTTACGGAGATGGATTGACAGCGCTTTCAAGAATGACTTCAAGTAACCACGGAGATGCTGAGCCAGGGCCGATGGTTCTCCTTCTGTTGTACGGAGGATCTAGGATCGCTAGGTGTTGGCACTGACTCGACAGCACCTAGCAGCAACAACTGTCATAGGAGTACGGGAAACCTTAGCCTTTCTCAGATAAGTCTTGGAACGGGAAAATTTCAAGATTTAGACATTGAAGAAATGAGAGTGACTAAGGTGTTGGGGCCACAAGAAGGAAAAGGGTCCGTGAGCAGATACCTGGGACTTCTTACCTCTTTGTCAGCCCTCAAGGCTGGCTGCAGAGAGAGCTGTCACTTCCCATTTATTGTTTTGTCACCTTCTTTTATGATGGAAGAACATGTGGGTGTACACAGGTTAGAAACTCTCTTCTAAACAAAATCAAAGCACACTAGGAACTCAATTGGTCAAACTAAATTCTCTATCTGCCAATCAATGGCCTCCTTACTGTGGTTCTCCAGAAACAGTACTGTGATAGGTCCATCTTGTCCCAGCTGTCAAGACTCAAGTGTGTGCCTCTCTTTTCAATGTGACATCATAGTGGGAGATTGAAATCTATCATGACGGGGGTATTTGCACCACAGAAACTGGCAGATTTACACACCAGGGCCTTCTTTTCTTAAGAGCTGTTTGTTACACATTAACAGCATACCAGGAACCAATACAGAAAGTAATAAAATTTCAAAATTGGAGGTCTAGCGCTTTACTTTGTACAATTAAAAAGCAGCTCAACCAATTCAATTGATGACAACTCACAATTCAAACCATTGCTTTTGTTTGTTTTATTAATAGTATTAAATGCATACAATGTATTGAGAAGTCCTGAGGTCCAAATAACACGGTGAGCTGCTAACCAGAAGATGGGTAGTTTGAATCCACCAGAGCCACCTTAGAAGAGGGACTTGGTGATCTTGGTGATCTACTTGCCTGCCTGCCCCCTGCAACACCCCCCCAAAAAATCAACCTTTCAAAACCCAGTGAGGCACAGTCTGGAAACATAAAACCAAGCAAATAAATACATGCAAGTGGATAAGTACTCCAAAGGAAGTTTATAGCATGGTCAGAGAGCATCTAATAGAATGTGGGTCTAGCCCTCAGCGAATCACTCATTTAGGGTACAGCAAAGGGAAATACATCCGGATCTCGGTGACAGATTTTGCCCTCCACATCGTTCATCTTTGTTGCTCACGCTAATGGCTAGTAAGGGCTGCCGCATCCTTAACCCTGCTCTGTCGTTTTTATGGCAAAGGGCAAATGGAGCACTCCAGTGCTGGACAGCCTGAGCATGTCAGTGCTTGTTTGCTCTTTCTGATTGCTGCAACCTAAGTTTATATTACCACCTCATCCTGATTATTGTTTCTCATCAAGTCTTACAGTGTCCAAAAGACAATTGTTAGGCCCATTTAGGAGTACCTGTGTGGTGCAAAAGGAGCCCTGGTGGCATACAGGGTTACTAAACACAAGGTCAGCAGTTCAAGAGCACCAGCCCACAGGAGAAAGTTGAAGCTCTCTCCTCCTGTAAAGCGCACAGTCTCAAAATTCACAACAGCAGTTCTACCCTGTCCTATGGAGTCACTATGAATCTGAATCGACTCAGTGGCTGTGGGTTGTGCGTATGTGTGTTTTGAGTGTGGTGCAAATGGTTTAGATATTTGGTTGCTAATCAAAAGTTTGGAGGTTTGATGGCTCAGATTAAAGGCCTGGAAGCCGGTTCTGATAAACTCCACCATTGGAAATCTCTGGAGTGCAGCCCAATCTCACACATGTGGAACTCCTATGTGCCAGAATCAACTCAATAGCAACTGGTCTTTTGGTCTTAATTCATCTCATTTGGTCTACTTCTATGAGTTATTGAAAGTGAGGTCTTAAAGAAACCCGCCCCAGATTTCAATCCCACCCCAGAGAGCAAAGATGGCACAGACAGTTCATGACAGAGCAAGGATGGCAAACAAGGTCCAGGTGGCACTGTCAGTTATGGACTGGACTGCCAACCACAGTCAGGTGGCTCAATCCCATGAACTGCTCGGTGGGAGAGTGCTGAAGATGTCTCTTCCTGCAAAAATTTACAGCTTCAGAAATCCTATAATAAAGATTCTTATGAATTAGAATGGGCTCCATGGCCATGCTTTTTATAATAATAGTTCTATTGGCATATAATGCATGTAACATATAATTTCACAGTTCCGTCATATGAAGGAGAGTGTACAATCATCACCACTGTCAATCTTAGAACATTTTCTTCTTGCTCAGAGTCATTTCATTAGCATTTCATTTGCCCCACGTTGCCCTGCCATGCCCCTAGGTAACTGTTAACCCATGTACTGTTTCCATGTATTTATTTATCCTGGATTCCACACACAGAAAATCATACAAAACAAAAGCAAGAAACAAACTCTGAACCCCCCAAAATGGAGTGAATCAAGCAGGGGGGCATAACAGATTAACAGCTGGAGCGAAGCAGAGCTAGGAAGCCCCTGAGGAGCCCCCAAAGGGGCGCTTCAGGCCGGGAGGGGCAGCTCCCAGACAGTCTTGAAGGCCAGAGAACAGATCCAGGATTTTTGTACATTTCTTCTCTCTTTTTATTTATTTTTATTTCTTCTTATTCATTTACCATTTTCATTTTTTTAAATCCGTTTGGGCTATGTCATAGTTGGTGTACCTACCTAGATAGGATAGACACAGAGGCGTGCCTGAGGAGAGAGCAGCGGGACCAACAGTCCCAAAGAGACCTGGGAGGTGAGGGCGGTGGGGAAGGGGGTGGTGAGCAGGGTGTGCCAGGGACAGGGGAAAACTGGGGTGTTGGGGTCAATAACAAGGAGGAGATAGGGATCTGAGGTGGGTGTTTGAGGGGGTGTCAGAGCAACAGGAAACTAGCTAAGAGGAGGTACCAAGAGGCAGAAATAAGGGGAAAGTGAGAGTGGGGCAGGAGGAAGGTAAAAGGAGACAGAGGAAGGACCTAGGAAGCAAAACAATGGATAGAGCTGTGAACATAATGGTGTACATATGTAAATACCTTAATCCTCAAAAATAGAGATTGGTCCATGTACATATATTTATACGGCAATACACTGAGGTAGGGGGTGGACTTTGGGCCTCTGCTCATACCCTCCCTCAAAACAAGAACACTGTGTTCTAACCAATCAGCAGTCTGAGATGTTCACTTTCCCGACACAATGGCTGAAGACAAAACAGGTGCATAAGCAAATGTGAAGAGGGCAGATGGTCCCTGGGTATTAAAAGATGTAGCTCTGGAGTCTTAAAGGCTTGATATTATTACACACACTGCCATTCAGCAGTGAAGCAACAAGTCCACATGGAAGAAGCACACCATCGGTGCGATCATGAGGAGTCATAGGGACCGGGCAATAGGCATCAGCAGACACAACAAACAAACGCATATTGTTGAGAACGAGGGGGACTGGAGCAGAGATCCAGTGCCCATCTGTAGACAGTGGAACAATCTCCTCACAGAGGGTCCACAGGGAGGGGATGAGTCACCAGGGTGCAGTAAAGCATCAGTGAAACACACTCTATTCCTCTGGTTCCTTGAGGCTTCCTCACTCCCCGCCCCCACTACCATGACCCCAGTGCTGCTTCCCAGTTCAGACTAGACCGGAACATGTACATGTACACAGGAATAGAAAGGGATGGGAGCTCACGACACACAGGACCCAGGAGTGGGAATGTTGGTGCCAGAGGGTAGGGGGAAGAAGGGGAGAGGAAGAGAGGAAGGGGGAACCGATCATAATGATCGACCCATAACCATACACCCCTCTCCAGGGGGAAGAACAACAGAAAGCATGGGGGAAGGGAGACAGCCGTCGGTGTGAGAGATGAAAAAATAACAATGTACAATCTATCAGGGGGGTTATGAGGGTGGGGAAGAGGGAGAGAAAAAAAGCTGGTACTGAGGGCTCAATAGAAATTAAATGTCTAGAAGAGAATGAGGGTGCCATACGTAAAAACATGGCTGATTCAATTGACGTATGGATTGTGGTGAGTTGGATGAGCCCCCCAATAAAATGATTCAAACAAACAAACAAAACTAACAACAACAAAGCCCAAGGAGAATAACAAAGTAAAACAAAGGAAAATGTTGATTTAATTTTTTTAAAGCAAAAAAATACTGAAAATGAGAAAAACATTACAATGGGTTGAAAAGGAGATCAAGTGATAAGGTGTTACATTTCACCCTAACGACATCTGACATAATCGACTTTGCAGGCGCTCTGCCTGATAGCAAGGCTGTTCACATCCCTGGACTGTGGTCAGGGGTTCATCAGAGGCTGGCTCCACCTGGGGACACTGCAAATGGATGCTGTGCTTCCACTGTCATCCATGCAGCCTCTGTAGACCCAGTGTTCAAAGTTTCAGATCTGATACCATTTGCTCCTCTGGATTTGGATTTTATTACTTAACACCCTTGGAACACACAGGTCAGTATGATTCTTCTGTGTGGATTTAGTTGATGCCTCATTTAAATGGCTGCTTGTCTTAAGACAACTTTTAGGATGTCATTCTTTCTGATAGACAAACACTATCTGATTCCTTCACCATATTTTGTTATAACACACATTTCTTCAGTTATTGAGTAGGGTTACGTCATACGAACTCTTTGTTCTTAAACTGGGGCTAGAATGAAGTGTAAGCCTTAATCCATTGATATATTTATGCTTTATAGATGTCTCAGGTTCACTTTAGAGACATCAATATCATTTTATTCGAGAATGTTATAAACCATCCTCTTGGGACATAAAGTGATTCTACTAAGAATATCATTAATTTGGCCAATGTCATGGACATTAAAACACTATTGAGAAAATATGCATCTATAGGCCAACTTTTTAGCCCACAATTCATGAATTGTTGACTTATACACCTTAAAGCCTAAGTGACTGGGCACTCTTTACACAAACATTAAGGGTTGGGGAGAGTTCAACAATACTTATTCACAAAGGTTAAGTGCATGTCATAAAAAAAAAAGAAAGCAGGAAAATAGTAAATATGTGACAATCCTGGGCGGGGCACTTTCAAACCAAGAGATGTGAACCAAAGTCCAATGACCATTAATTTCATAACCTTGAGATAGTGGTCATCTGCTTTTCCTCACACTAGGCCATTTCAGCCTTTATTCAAAGGGAGTCTTTCAGTTCCTTAAGTCTGGTGGCTGGGAAACAATAGAGAGGTCTGAGGGGTGGGAACAAATCCCAACTACATGGACAGCGCCCCCTCCTCACAGAAGAATTCACTTCAGAGGACAGCCCTGAAGCTACAGCTCAGGGAGGGGGACATGCCTGATTAGAGCACATGTGAGCAAATGAAGGGTGAGAAAGAGAGAGTGGAACACAACGTGGCTCACTAAGCCCAGAGGATGACATTCCCCCTCAGAGCAGCCAAAGCACAGAGAGGACCATAGAGCCAGCCCCCACCCCCTATGGGACATGAAGTCCCTCATGACCCTTAGTGCTACAGGGGACAATACTAGAGACACAGTGAGGGAATTCTGCTCGAAAACAGGAAGGGTATGAAACAGAATAGCAAGGGAAACAGAGCAACAAAGTCCCCAGGGAATACCAAAAATAGACTTTGGGGACAGGGAGTGGCACCCCATCAGACTCTCCTGAAAAACACTCCTAAGGGTCAACAAAGAGACCTTGAACTATTTATAGGCTTTTCTTTTTGTTGTTGTTTTCTTTTGTTGCTTTGTTTTGCTCTGTCTGATTTTTAGTGCATATTATTATTTCTGCAGGTCTATCTAGATAAGATAGGCAGGATAAAGAATCTGGAGGAGAAAACAATGGGACAGATGGTTGGAGGGGGACATAGACGAAGGGGAGGCTTGGGAAAGGAAGTGGGTGTTAACAAACTCAGGGACAAGGGAACAACAACTGATCCAAAATCAATGGTGAGGAGGGTATAGGAGGCCTGGTAAGACATGATCAATGGCAATGTAACCAAGAGGAATTACTGAAGCCCAAATGAAGGCTGAGCATGATAGTGGAACAAGTAGAAAGTAAAAGGAAATAGAGGGAAGAATAGGAGGCAAAGGGTATGCATAGAGGTCTAAATACAGACACGTACATATGTAAATCTGTTCACATATCATGATGAGGAAATGGATCTATGTGCATATATTTATAGGTTTAGTATTAAGATAGCAGATAAACATTGGGCCTCTACTCAAGTACTCCTTCAATGCAAGAGCACTTTGTTTTACTAAACTTGCATTCCATGATGCTCACCTTCCCAACACGATCGCTGAAGACAATGAAGGTGCATAAGTAAATATGGTGAAGAAAGCTGATGGTGCCTGGCTATCAAAAAATATAGCATCTGGGGTCTTAAAAGATTGAAGATAAGCAGCCATCTAGCTGAGAAGCAACAAAGCCCACATGGAAAAAGCACACCAGTCTGTGTGATCAAGAGGAGTCGATATGAGGGAGAGTGCAGAGTGGCGACCCAAAGCCCATCTGTAGGTAACTGGACACCTCCTTACAGAAAAGTCTCAGGGAGGAGACGAGCCAGTCAGGATGCAGTATAGCACCGATGAAACATACAACTTTCCTCTAGTTCTTTAATGTATCCTCTGCCCCACTATCATGATCCCAATTCTACTTTACAAATCCGGTCAGACCAGAGGATGTACACTGGTACAGCTAAGACCTGGAAACACAGGAAATCCAGGACAGATAAATCATTGAGGACTAATAATAAGAGTAGCTATACCAGGAGGGGAAGGGGAAGGTGGGGGAGAAAGGAGGAACTGATCACAATAGCCCCCTCCCTTGGGAATGGATAACAGAAAAGTGGATGAAGGGAGATGTCAGACAGTGTAAGACATGACAAAATAATAATAATTTATGAATTATCAAGGGTTCATGAGGGAGGGATGGGGGGAAAATGAGGAGCTGATACCAAGGGCTCAAGTTGAAAGCAAATGTTTTGAGAATGATGATGGCAACAAATGTACAAATGTGTTTGACACAATGGATGGATGTATGGATTCTGATAAAAATTGTACGAACCACAAATAAAATGATTTTTTAAAAATCTGGTGACTGGCTTTATATCCATTGTTATTGCTACTGTGAACTCTTTACTGTCACAAACATACTTGCTAGTTACTTCTGTAACATTAATGAAAACACAACAATTTTAATCTTAAAGAGTAGCAGATATAAGCATTAGGAACATTTACCATATTCTATATCCAACATATTTTGACTATCTACCCAAAAGGCTTAGTGATCTACTTCTGAAAAATCATCCATTGAAAGCTCGCGTATTACCATGAGTTGAAATTGACCCCTTACCCTTTTCTGAGTGCTTGCGATATATCAGTGAGCAAAGCAAAGACCCCTTTCTGAATATAGCATATAGTGTCATGGGGCATTGTATTTGTTTATGGGGATGTGTGGTGAATGTGTGTGTTTACTTGTAGAGGGGAAGTCCATCCATAAAAAAATGCATGTAACTCGTAAAAAAGTCATTTGTGATTCAAGCTAGAGTGGGATGAAAGTATGAACAGAGTGGGGTGGGGGTGGGGATTTCGATTTTCATTGAGGTGGTCAGGTTAGGCCACAATGAGGAGGTGACAGTTCAGTGAGTACTTAGAGTTCACCTCTAAGTTTTACCTGAGTAAATATTTGAAGGGAAAGCTTTGCAGCCAGAAGAATAGCCAAGGCAAACATTTACATAATAAAAATCCCCCCTTCAAATGCAACTCGGCTTTTTAAAACTTCCCCCTGGCTTTTGTGCCTTAGCTATCCCCTCAGGGACAAAGGCC
The DNA here is from genome assembly GCF_050624435.1 of Tenrec ecaudatus. Lineage (NCBI taxonomy): Eukaryota > Metazoa > Chordata > Mammalia > Afrosoricida > Tenrecidae > Tenrec > Tenrec ecaudatus. Next base: position 104,065,050 of record NC_134539.1, on the reverse strand, counting down.
CAGGCATTTGTGTTTTCAGAGATGTGGAAGAAAGACATGTGGTATTAATTTCTCCTTTTACTAGGACCCTTTCCTTATTAGTAATTGTTTGTGGCTTCACAGACTATAACTAACTACATCGGTTTCCACAGAGTGCATTCTGACTCATAGTGACCCCATTTGTGTCAGAGGAGAACTGTGCCACAGGAGGTTTCCACGTGGCTGCCCGGGGAAGGAGACCACCAAGGCTTTCTCTGGGGGTCCCTGTGAGTGGACTCAAAGCTCCATATGCTTGCTTAGAGGCCAGGCATGTTGACTGCTTGAACCAAACAGGAATTTACTATCATCCTCATGTCAGGGATACAGAGCGTCAGCAACAGCCTCTTAAAAGGAGTAATAGTTACTTCAAGGATCCCTAGCAAGTGGTGAGTGTGTGGTGTTTGCCTGAGTGTCTCTGGAAGGAGTGCAAGAACAATAGGAATCTCCGGAGAGGGGAAAGGGCCTGGCACCACACACCAGGGATGGGCATCATTGGGGAGTACGTAGAGGTCTTTGGGTTTTAGTCTAAGCACAAGGGGCAACGCTGAAAGAGATTAAAGAGGAGCCTTGATATGCAATTTATCTTCCTTGTTTTTGAAGGACAAATGCATGTAACATGTTAACATCTCTATTTGTACAAAGCAGTGGCATTTATTATGTTCCTCATGTAGTCCAACCATGACTACTACCTGCTTCCAAATGTTTTCATCACCCTTCAGGGAAGCTCTGCCTGCATCTCATAAGCAAGGAGCCCCACGTTGCTTTTCCATGGTGCAATAAGTTCCTTTATGTAACCTTTGCTCTGGTTCTTTGGAGAAACATGAGAGTTTTTTCCCTCCTAAATTCTGAAGAGTTATCTTTGCCGTAGTTTTCTGTCCCAGATGGTTTGTTGGTTTGGCCCAGGTTGAGTGGTATTCATTGGGTTAGTTGTAAACAACTTGATTTTTTAAAAATAAATCATTTTATTGGGGTTCATAAGACTCTTATGACAATCCATACATACACCAATTGAGTAAAGCACCCTTATACATTCATTGCCCTCGTCATTCTCAAAATTCACCTTCCACTTTGGTTCCTGGAATCAGCTCATTTTCCTTTTTTCCCTCCCCCTTCCTCCCCGCTCCTCCCTCCCTCATGAACCCTTAATAATTTATAAATTATTACTTTATCTTATCTTACACTACCCGGCGTCTCCCTTCACCCATTTTCCTGTTGCCCATCTCCCAGAGAGGAGGTTAAATGTAGATCCCCGAGATCAGTTCCCCCTTTCTACGCCCCCTTCCCTCCCGGTGTTGCCACTCTCACTGTTGGTCCTGAGGGGACAACTTGATTTTATACTTTTGTCTGGCTCTGGACTTTACCTGCCCTGTGATGGGTATGCATCTTGGGATTGGTCAACCAACTATGCAAATGAAGTGTCTGTAGCCTACTATGCAAATGAAGTGCCTATGGCCTACTTAGGGGTGATTGGTCAGTTCGTGACCTTGATGGGAGGATCACACCTTGAAATTGACCAGGAGCTGTGTACGTGTACAGCCACCTCCACAGACACCTTTTTGACACAGAAAGAAGGAAGACAAAGCAGCAAAGGAGAGACACCAAGTCAGAAGAGGGGAGCGGCTGAGAGAAAGGGAAGCTCTCACTGCTGAGAGAGCTGTGGCTTGAGTCAGGTCCATCCTTGAAGGCAGTGGCAGAGAGTTCTTGGTGTCAGAAGGCAGAGACAAGAGGAGCCTGTCCTCTGGACGCTCAAAAGAACACAAAGATCTGTCCTCCACTAAAGAAGGGAGGCGGTGCCTACTTACTTTGGACCCTGCTCCTGAGCTGGATGCTACTGAATCAGTTCTCAAGTTCTTAGCCTGTTACTTCTGTAATAAAGCAGTTAACTGTAAGCAAGGATCCCTGGTGGGCCTAATTGCTCTGTTCCCCTTGCTGTTCTGTTGCACACCCTCAGTGTTTTGCCTTGGTGTGGTGGGATCAGATCGGGTGGAATTCCCACACTGTGTCTCCAGGGTTGATCCCTGTAGGGCTATGGGCCAGTGAAGGATGTCATGTCTAATAGTGGGGCCGGCAATGTGGTCCTTTCTGTGGATTGACTGCTCTGAGCAGGAATCTCTTCATCAAAACTTGGTGGGCCAGGATGGGCTCCACTCTCTCTTCCTCCCACTTCATTTGCTCCTGTGTGCTCTGATCAGACACGTCCCTCTCCCTGAGCTGCAGCTTCAGTGCTGTCCTCTGAAATAAATTCTTCTGGTGGCAGGGGCAGCTATGCATGTAGCTGGGATTGGGGCTGGCCCCTCAGACCTCTCCACTGGTTTCCTACTCCATGCCAGCACGTTGCATTCACGTCTTGGAGCACCGGTTTGTTCTGGTCCCTCTTTCCCTGTGGAGATATAAACAATACCCTCCCCTTGGGTGGGTTAGTGCCCTGTGGCTCTGCTACCCATTTCTCTCCTTCCTTCCCTCCCCCCTTTTTAGTTGGCTACCATATGTATCCCTGGATTTGTTCCGGTCCCTGCCATACTACCTGGTCCTCACCCCAGGACTGTTTGTATACAGTAGCTTTTTCCCCATGCCCCTTTTGCTTTTTTTTTTTTTTTTTAGCTTACTTCAGCAGGCTCATGTTGTACTTGTCCTTTTGTACTTGGCTTACTTTGCTTAGCATGATTTCCTCCAGTTCTTCCCACGTGGCGATGTGCTTCATACGTTCAGCACTGCTTTTTTTTTTTTTTTTTGCCTCCCTGTCTCCTCTTTTTTAGTTGGCTACCATATGTATCCCTGGATTTGGTCTGGCCCCTATCAGGCTACCTGATCCTCGCCCCAGGAATGGAAAAAGTATTTTCAATGGCTGTGCCAGATTATAATCCTATCAGCAGTAGATGCAAATTCTAATTTCTACATATGTGTTAGTCTGGGTTGACTAGAGACACAAATTCACGGGCACTCATATGTGTATAAAAAAGAGCTTTGTGTACAAGAGCAATTCTTTATTGAGAAAACATCCCAGTCCAGTCCAGATCAAGTCCATAAGTCTGATATTAGCCCACATGTCTGATACCAATCTATAAATTCCTCTTCAGATTCACAAAACACAAAACAATGACACCAAAAGCAGGACAATCACAGGCCAGTGGGTGGAAATTCTTGTGGATCCATTGGCACTGGAAGCGTCTCAGAGCTGGTATGGACTCCACGTGGCTCCTTCAGCTCCAGGGCTCTAGCGTAACTCCATATCTCTTGTCAGGAATACAAGCAGAGAGTATCACAGACTGTGTCTGGCCTCCAGTGAGCTATTGATCTCCGTGGCGTCCCTAAATGAAGTCATCAATCTGAGACCTGATTGACAGGCTGGACTCCACTCCTTCACAAGTTGAAATCATATTCTGTAACTGCCACACCCTATCCGCTCCAGTTTCCTCTCTCCCTCCAAATAATAGAGATTCTGGGCCATGGGTTGGGGGAGTTCTCGCTGTGATTTTAAAATAACACTATGTAGAAAATGGGTAAGTTGTTAAAAAAGATTCAAAATTGAGAAGGTAGGGGGAAAAGGATGATTTTTGAGACTAACAGATGTTTTGTATACATTGAATGCTTAGCATGCTAGTTGCTCGGTGCTTTGAAGTCAGCTCCAACACACAGCGGCCCTGTGTATGACAGAGCAAAGCATTGTCTGGTCCTGCCCCTCCTCGCGGTTGTTGGTATGTTTGAGCCCATTGTTGCATCCACTGTGCCATTCCATCAGGCTCTTCTTGCTCCAGAGGAAGTGGAGGATCTTCTTCACTCTACTTTACCAAGTGTGATGTCCTTTTCCAGGGACTGGTCTGTCCTACACATATTCAAAGTACATGAGACCAATTCTTGCCATCCTTCATTCCAAGAAGCATTCTGGCTGAACTTTTTCCAAGAAAGATTTTTGTTGTTGTTGTTGTTCTGGCATGCTATATTCAATATCTTTTGCTAACCCCATAATTCAAAGGTATCAGTTCTTCTGTAGTCTCCCTTACTCATTTTTTCCAGCTTTTGCATGCATATGATGTGATTAAAAAACACCATAGCTTGGGCCAGGAACTCATTAATTCTTAAATTGATATCTTTGCTTCTTAGCATGTTAATAGGGATATCACACAGTAGATTTGCCCAAAACAGTATAGTGCTGGTCAATAAAGACAGGTAAGAACACAGGTAAGTCTTTTTTTTTTTTAACTGTTCCTTATGCAGCTCTGATGCCAAAGAAACCGAACTCTAAGGCAGAACGTGGCTGCCAGGGTGTTTAATTTGTGCCTTTTTTGACATCACGTTCACTAGTTTCCGAAAGCGAACGGGCAACACAAATGCCGGCACAGGTAAGTCTTTTACTGATATTCTCTGCCTTCAGCCATGAGCCTTCTGACATTGCCAATCCTCTTTCTTACTCCATGTCATCTTATGGATCCAACTTGAATTTATTAGGATCATTCCAGTTATTGTACTGCTGCAATAATTTTTGAATTACCTTTAAAACCTTACTTGCATATGATATTAATATATTTTCTTATTTCTGCATTCTGTTAGATCACCTTTCTTTGGAATGGGTACAAATGTGGACGTCTTCCAGTCAGTTGACCAGGTATGTGTCTTTCCAGTTTTGGGCATAGCTGAATTATTTTTTCTAGTTTTCATGTATTTGTTGAAATATACCGGTTTACAGTTTGGCAAGTCCTGGAGATTTATTTTTCCACAGTGCATCCAGCACAGTTTGGACTTTGTCCTTCAAAAAGAAACTTTTCTTGATTGTATACTACCTCCTGAAGTGGCTGAATCAATTATTCTTGATCTAGTGACTCTACATATTCCGTTCATCTTCTTTTGGGGATTCCTGCAACACTCAAAATATTCCCCATAGAATCCTGTAATATTTCAGCTCGAGACTTGAAATTTTCTTCTAGTTACTTCTGCTTAAGAAATCCTAAGCATGTATGTACTAAAATTGGAACAACAGGGAAGACTGGCACAGTCCATGCACAAGGATGACACCTGAACTTTTGACTTGCTCCATGTATATATTTATTAACTTTGTGTTTTAATTTAAGTGAGGTTTTACAGAGGAGGTCATTAGTTTTACATTCAACATTTTATACATCTTTTGTTTCAATTTCTTCATTTTAATCCCTTTAATGTACCATTGTTTATTCTACTTCTTCTCCATGGTCCATATTTTCTCCTTTCCCAATGGTCGGTCCATCCTGGGGTAAATGCTATCATTCTGATCGGAAATGGTTGATTGGTTTTTCAGTTTCCAGACCTGCAGGGAGACTCGGGCCATCGACTTGGAGGTCCAATGAATCTGTAGCTTATCAATATGTCTGATGTCTTTCACAGTCATTAGTTCTGCCTCACATTTTCCTTCCACTATTCTAATGTGATCTCCTTAGAATGGTTGGTAGTGGTACTCCTTTATTCTCTGGATGGCCAGAAACCAACATTTGCTCCTTAGAAGGAGGCTCGTGAGTTTTGAAGACCCCAGTTGCTCCTCACCAGAGTGGGACGTAGAACATGGTCTTTGTGAACCACAGGAAGCCAATTGGCCTTTTTGTCCCCCGAGACTGTTGTGCTGGTCCATTCCCTCGAGGGGGTTGACTGTGTCTAAAACCTTTTCCTCCTGTATGCTCTACCACAATCGTGGTTATGTTTGCAACAAAGGCAATATTTTTCAAACCTACTGGTGGTGCTTTGATTAAGCACTTAGCCGATAACCAGAAGGTTGATAGTTCAAACCTTCCAGCCGCTCTACAGGAGAAGCTATTGACAAGGTGCTTCGGTAAAGATTTACAAACTCGGGAACCCTTTGGGGAAGTTCTTCTTCAGTCGTGGCTAGGAAATATTTAATAAATGCTAGGCAGTATTATTAATGATAATTAAGGGGAAAGCGATTTAATCTGAAGTTTAACTTCTTATCAAATAGAGGGGACATCCATTCCAAGGTGGACATGTGCTATGGGAACTATATCATAAACTCAAAAGTCTGTGGAGTGGCCTCATTTCCCTTTCATCTCGTGACATTTTCATGAGTGTGGATATTGCTCCTGGTGCCCGGAAGCAGCAGTGTGTGCACGCGGCTTAGCTATGGCTGTGCAACTGGCTTCCTTTCCTTCGACGGGGTCCTTGCTTCCCTAACACTCACCAGACCTGGGGCTCAGAGTGAAGCCGGCCGCCAGCAATCGCGAAGGGAGCGTTCGGCCCGTGCATACTTCTTGGCATCCTTCCCGTCTCGCCTGCCAAGATATCCAAACCTGAGACTTGCAGCCCCGCAGGTTTAACGATGCACTGACGGAAGCTTTTAGAAATGTGTGGTTTCTATTTGTGCCAACGTGGTGTTTTTCCTTTGGTCCCCATTTTCTGCAGGTGGTCCATTTAATTGAACTCCCAGCCACCGCCTTCTCCTTTGATTTGGGGAAGTTACTTGTCTTCCCATACATTTCAGATTCCTGAACCCTTTACGTTTCCTGTGTTCTCTCTTCCTCTCCTCCTCCCCCCATCCCTACCACCCCAACTCCAGTGCACACAGATTTTTTAAAAATATCCTGCAGAATAAAAGAATGTTCACGAGTCTGAATCAACTCTGGCATCATTTCTATCTGGGCAGCCATTTAACTGTGTGGCTGGAAATGGTTTGCTTCAACACCTGAGTTGGGTTTGTTGCTGTTTTTTTTTTTTTTTTTTTTTTGGTATATGACCTTATTTGAATAGTTCCATTTTGATAAATCCTGAGTTGCCGCTGAAAGGGATCCCGGAGACACCTCATTTTTCTGACTGGTGACAGGAGTTGATGGAGTCTGGATGGGCCCAGTAAGCAGACGTTCCTTAAAGGAGATTGCAAGGAATGAATGGAAGTTTCCAGTTGGGACAGGCCCCAGTTGGGGTGAAGGCCAGGGCAGACACATCACCCTGTGATTGGGAGAGGAAGGCTCCCTGGAGGAGGTGACAGGAAATGCTTCCAGGCAGGAGTAAGTGGTGGGGAGGCCCACATCTGTGAGTGCCTTGCAGGTGCAGGGAAAGCACTGAGGCAGGCGGCCGGGCGCAGACAAAAGAGGCTTTGAGTAAGTTGTCTGCAGAGGAGCTAAAACAAATACTCAGAAGGAGAATGGAAAGTGAAGCAGGGCCTCCGGCCTGGCGCAGGATCGTACACAGAGAGAGGAATCCAGCCTGTAGGCCACACATGTACCCAGTGCCTGAATGTGTACATTAGCAATGCCACATTGCGTTTATATGTACGTATGTCTGTGTGTGTCTGTGTATGTACACACACACACATATAATCTTTCAGAAACATGGCAGGTGTCATTCTTATTGGTTATTGTTGTGTCAGCCCCCAATTCATGGTGATACTACTACAAAGCTGCCCTGTCTCGAGCCATCCCCATAGTCAGTGCTGGATCCGACTAGTGTACTCATTAGAGTTTCCACTGGTTACTTTTGAGAACCAGGTGGCCAAGTCTCTTTTCCTAATCCATCTTAGTCTGGAAACACCACTGAATGCTGTTCAACATCATCACAACCCACAAGCCTCCATTGAGAGACAAGGTAGATGCTCACGAGATGCGCTGGTGAGCTATCGAACCCCGTCTCTTCAACAAACCTCGAGAACGATACCAATGAAGCAGCCTGCTTCCTCACCGAGCACGGTTTCTTTTCTGCTGGCTGCATGTAGAGACGATAGGCTGAGCGACTGCCCCTGAACCTGGGAAGAATTGTCCAGGAATGCTGGGACTGCGGTGTTTATGGGGAGGCCATCAGGACAGATCAGGAGCTTATTAAGAAAGCAGGTGAGTTTCCAAAGACCAAGAGTGAGGTTTGCTTTGGGGCTGAATTGTGGGCGGCAGAAAGGTAAAATAAATTACAATGGCTTCTCTGGATTGGTGTCAGCCTACGGAGTGACTCGGAGCACCCCACCCCTACAGACCTCCTCTTATACCAGATCATCCAGCATCCTTAATAATGGTCCTTACCAATTTAGATCGTAGAACAATGCATAATAAACATAGCTATACATTGCTTTAATGTGATATTTTTAAGATGGGATGAATACTAACAGCAAAATTGTTGTATAAAATCTTTTGACATTGAATTACAACAATATTAGTTACTGGTAAAGGCTCACAAATATCAAGCAGCACAATGTTGTATCTAAAACACGAGAAAATTGAACAAAATCAGACCTCTAAAAACACCAGTGGCAGACAGCAGTGTGCTTGTAGCGCGTGCAGATGAACCGCTTCATTCCAAGGATCATTGTAATTGGGCAGTGATGACAGCTGCACAGGGGTCTACTGATCCCCAAACATAATCACTGCCACCGAGCTGACTCCAACCCCTAGGGGCCCAATATAGGGTTTCTGGGGCTATCAGTGTTTATAGGGGCTCCTGGCCTTCCCTTTCTCCAGTGGGGCTGCTGGTGGCAAGCAATCTACCCCGTACCTGACAGCACCACCAGCACTGAGAAGATTTCAAAGTAAATTGATCCAGGTGCTCTGACTTTATAAAACATGTTTTGTTGTTATATCTAGTGACCAAAAGCACTGTCACCAAGTCAACTCTGACAGTAGAATTTCTCCTGAGGGCTCTCGAGACAGCACATTTTTATCCGTGCGGCTTGCCTCAACTTTCTGCACTGGAACAGCTGGGGAGTTTGAGCCACGACCCTCGTCATTAACCCACTGCTCCCCCAGGGCTCCTTAAACTAATACAGAGACATTTTTATTAAAATCTATGGATTTCCGCTGAAACACTGGACAGTAATGCTATAGACCAGGGGGTCTCAGACTCTTTAAACAGGGGGCCAGTTCACTGTCCCTCAGACCCTTTGGAGGGCCGGACTATAGTTAAAAAAAAAGAAACTATGAACAAACTCCTATGCACACTGCACTTACCTGATTTTGAAGTAAAAACACCAAATGGGGCAAAAACACCCGGCAGGCCAGATAAATCTCCTTGGCGGGTCGCATGTGACCCATGGGCCGTAGTTTGAGGACGCTTGCTATAGACTATCATTGTGGTGTCACAGTCTCACCCGGTGTGGGCTGCACAGGTGGCATCACGGGGATACTGTGTACACGTGTACTGGAGAATGGTTTCTTGATTTGCCTTTTTTTCCCCCTTAAAGAATAGAAAAAAAACATCGCTGTTGACTTGATGCTGAATCACAGCTCCTGTAGTCAGAAGCCCTAGTAGCATAATGGGTTAGGAGTTACACTACTAACTGCAAGGTCAACAGTTCAAATCTACTAACCACTCCACGAAAGATGATGATCTCTGTTCCCGTAAACTTCTACAGCCTCATAAACCCAAATGGGCAATTCTAGTCTTCCCTGTAAAGTCAGTATCAGTCGGAGTTGATACAATGGCTGCACGTTTGGTTTGGTGTTTGGGTGGCATGTTTGGACTTAGGAAGAGAGAAAAAGGTTTCAGATGCTGTAGGCAGGACACCTGCAATGAAGTTGTCCCCATGCTGCTCAGACCAACCTTTTTCAAGTTCAGCTGAAAACACGCAAATGGACCCACATCTCACTTAGCAACATGGTCAGGTTGGTCATTATTTGGAAATCAGCGTGATGTGACCATGGAGTCTGACTCCATTGGACCCCAGCGGGTATTGTCAGGGTACATCAGTTCCAAATCACTGAGCAGCATGGCCCGGCCTTGCTGACACAGAACCATGACCAGCATCCTACTACCATCACTGTGCAAAAGAGTCAGAGCGTAGAGTATGACGATGGCTGTAGATACGAACGGCTGGGTGCAGTGATACAGGCACCCTTCAGAGATATCGAGAGTTGGGTTTCAGATCACCATAGGAAAGCACATGCTACCATAAAGCCAGTCAAAAACTTTTCTTTTGTCATTGTTGTTTGCCAGCACATATAAAACTTATGTTCGCACTATATTGTAGTCTATTAAGTGTGCAACAGCACTAGGAAAAAGTTCAAAATAGCACAAGAATTAGCAAAATGTGACAGACACGAGGTGAACCCATGGTGTTGGAAAAATGACCACAAACCTTCAACTCATCAAATACGCAATATCTTTGAAGCGTGATGGAGTGAGGCGCAACAAAATGAGGCGTGCCTTTAGTGGTAAAGGAAGAGAACATGTGAAAACACGGTTGTCGTCAGTTGTCATGGAGTCAGCCAATGATAGCGACCCACTGTGGGTCAGCGCAGAATTGTCCTCCTAGAGCTTTCGACGGCTATGCTTTTTCAGAAGCAGGTTCTTAGGTCTTCCAAGGGTCTTCTGAGTGGACACAAATCCCCACCCTCTCTTAGCAGCCCCATGCTTAAACTGTTTACCCCAAGTGCTTCTTAGGGTACAGACCAACTAGAGTGTGAGTACCCAGTCTTGTGCTCTCAATCCCTTGCATGGTTAATAATTTTCTAGGTTTACCAGCAAAACATTCGAGGCCAAGAAGATGTAGAATGGATAGATCGCATGCCTTTGCCAATAGCCCTGCAGGTGCAAAGCCTCATGGGACCAGGTCCCTGTTCTCGACTTGAGCGTGCAGTGTGCTGTGGCGGCACATAGTCAGAATTCCTGGTTTCTGGCGAAGGCATCCGTGGCAATAACTGGCTGGAACTCCTCATGTCTACCTGGAGAGTCTCAGTTTCATGATCTATAAAACGGAACTGATAGTTGTTTGGGCAACAAAGCACCTTCTATAAGTACAAGCAATTTGTAAACGGAAATACGGCACTTATGAAAAGTGAGGGCCAAGGACAGCTTCCTCTCAGACAAGACATTGGGTGCCCTAGCCTGCCTTGGATCATTTATACCCTGTGTGGGCCATTTTTATACATGTGATGATGTGATACGGCTGCCTGCTCAGAAGAACCAGCCATTCCCACTAACTGGAAGCCTTAGCAATGGCTCCAAATGGAAGAGAGAAGCAGAGAAGCCAGAGGGTCTCTGGAAAGAAAGGAAGCTTGTACTTCTTTCAAGTTCAATAAGGTTGAAAGAAACTCCCAATAAAACCCTGGGTTAAAGCCTGCCAAGGGCTCAAAGCTTGTCCTTTCCCACTTCCCTGACCAGGTCCATCCTTACAGGAGCAGCGTGCTGACCCTTGTGTTCCTCTGCTTCCCTGACTCATTACTCGACTCCCAAGCCTGGAGTCCAGACTCTGTGATGGGCCTAATGGAATTACCTGGAAGGGCAACTCAGGGTCAATCTTTTGAGCCTGAGGGGCAGGTGCTGCCTCGGTCTCTATTCCCAGCCCAGGATTTGATTATGCAAATATAGGGTCACCAGGGCAGGGACAATAGAGCTAAAGTACCTTAATCCCTCTGGGCAAAGGGAGGAGGCCCTCCCCCACCCCACTTAGCTACCCACCCCACCTTCACTTTCCACCCTCACAGCCCCTACACCCCCTACACCCAAAGTCAAACTCCAATGGATTTCTTCCTGCTTGTTTGAAGTGCTCAGTGCTGGTGACCCGTCAACATGTCCAAGGATGTTGGGACAGAGATGCCATCTGCAGGGCTTCTGCAAAGCCTAGGGCTGGGAGGAACATCAGGTGTTCCTGTTAATTGGAGAACTCAGGAGAAAGGGTGTGTGTGTGACAGGGGGAAGGGAGGAAGGAGGGAAGGACTCTTGTAGTCTGATGTGGCCTTGTTTGGGAAACCGCTAGGATTTTATTATTTATTCCAGCTAAGTACAGAGCTGACAAAGGCAAAGCCCCAGTTCTTAACTCACTTGGCTCTGAGGGCTTGAGGCAAGTCACTCTCCACTTGGTGGCTGAGACCGTCTTTCCCACCTCGCTGTAAATCACTGGTAGGAAAGAGATGGCTTCTGACTATTTGCCTTAACACTCTGCTACTACCATCCAGGGGGTCTAACTTTTGTTCCAAAACTCGGGTGTGGAAATGCCCTTCTGAGACACCTACTCATCTCATATCTGCAAGGTTAATTCCCAAAGACATGATAATCGGGGTGGTAAGAAAACGGAGTATGATCACATCAGATCATAGACATTGAGGATGACTCCATCGTTACTTAACTCCCAAACCACTGAGAATCAGGGTACAGTTAAGGATGAATAATGGTCAATTTAAGGTCAAGGTGAGGCATAACCTTAAGTTAACCACCGCAGCCATTGTTCCTTGTACATCAGATTTGGTGTCTTACTGCCATCTGGTTTCTGTCATTAATGTGCAAAATACTTAATTTTTCCCAATGGTGGAAAATGGACACTCTTGGATAATGAGATCATCGCTGAATGAGGAGAAAGTGTAATTCCCGCTTTACTGAATGGATGGGATTGTTTGGAGTGATGCTGGGCAAATGAAGCCAATGCAAACCAGGTGACTTCCAGCTGATTCAACTCCTGGAAACCCCATGTATGTAAAAGTAGAATTGTACTCCACAGTGTTGTCAACAGAAAAAAGACTGTCTGACCTTTCTCACGAGGATCCCCTGGGTGGACCCGAACCTCCAAACCATTCACTTAACCCATACATTTCCTACATTGCTAGGCACTGGGGATATAAAGCTGAAAGCTACCTGATTTCTTCTATCCAAAAATTATTTTGCTTTTCTCCATTTCCTCTCTAACATAGTATATGGTTTAGTTCCATGAGAGAAAAGGTTAAATTTACCCTCTATTCCAATCAGCAAAGGTACCAAGTGCAGTCTCAGGCTGTGGTGTTACTAAAATGGCCAGTTCTCTGTCTCTCTCCTGTCATCCACTTTACAAATTCAGTTACAAGATTTCCTTCTTTCCGCCTCAGTAGAATTGACTCTCCCAGTAATGTCTTTCACACTATTCCCAGCACTGCCCTGGGAATCCCCCTTTCTCTGAGTCTCCTCCTGTCAAGACAGAAAGCCTCAAAACCCCCATAAAGGGCCACTATGAGTCAGAATCCCCTCAGTGGAGATCGGTTTGGTTTTCTGGTGGGTCTGTGGGCACACAAGGAGCCCTGGCTGTGCCATGGGGTGCTCACTGGGCTGTATTCATAGTCTCAGGGAGCCCACAGAGCAGATCGACTCTGTCCCACCGGCTCATGATGAGTGGGAATCAACTCCACTGCAGCGGGTTCCGGTTTGTTTTATTTTATTGTTTTCTCTCTAAACAAGAAGCCTGAAAGAAGTGGCATTTGGTAAATGCTGGATCCTTTGAGCTTTGAGATTGGGTGGTTCTGTAATTCAGTAATGGGCTTGCATAACCCCCCTGAGTGCGTCTTGGTATGTGACTTTTGTTCTACTCCTGAGAGAGTAGCAAGTGGCCCATCTGTCAAGCAGAAACTGAACTGGGCCTTTACAAAGCCAGCCCAAGATGTTCACTGAATCTTCCCCCAGTAACCTCATTTCTCACTCTTTTCACCTCGGAGAATACTGGCCTTGGCAGATGAAGCTCTTGGCTTACCAGAATCTGGTACTGTGCCTGAACACTGTGACCGTCGTCTGCACTGTCAGACTGTGTCCAGGTTTGAGTCACATGCCTGGTCTCTGAAAGGAGGCACTGAGTCCCAGGGTGGGCCGGAGATTAGTGTGGAATTGCACATAAGTCGTCCCTTCACAGAAATGCCAGGGGCGACAGCCCACTTACCCTCCTGCTATGGGGGGAGTGGGGTTCATTATTTCCTAATGTTTTCAGATTCAAATTATCATGTAAATTAGAGATAGGAAATAGCCATTAGGTCATTTTTCCTATCCTCTTAGGGACTGAAGTGGGATCAGTGTGGGTTTCTCAGTTCTTTGTTCTTCCATGTGTTAAATAATGTAAGGAATGGGCTTCTATTCTTGAGAGTATTGTACATTCTAATAGATTTTCACAGTGAAGAAGGACTTTCATCTTTGGCCCAAAGTTTCCTTTCTTTAGATTCATTTCATTACTTCATTCTTTGGATATTCCTATACTGCACTCTCTCCGCTTCAAGGTTTATAAGCTATAGCTAGAGTTCTTAGAATTGGTTTTCTGAGCAAGACACAGGAGCTCAGTCTTCCTGATGAGGAATAAATTCAACTCAGACCAAATCTTCTCTTCCTTGTGGAAAAGGAAAGCCTTAGAAGTAATGGTAACCCAGATTCCTGCGGTGAGCCAAGATTCCACTGAAAACTTTATCTAGTATATAGGATATATATTTTATATATACGTATTACATGTATATGCATTAAAACTATTCTCTTCCATTCAGGGAGTCCCTGTGTGGAACTCAGACTGAGCTCATTGGTTACCGACCCAAAGGCTGGAGGCTAGAGTCCACTCAGAAAGAGAGACGCTTCCGAAGAGAAGCCTGGCCATCTGGTTCTGAAAAACCAGCCATTGGAAACCACAAGGAACCGCTGAGAACGCTACATTAGCACGCACGGGACCACCAGGAGTGGGAATCAACTTCACCCCATTGTTTTGGGGAGCCACCTCAAAAGCACCACATGCATCTTGAAACTCTCTCTTTCCCCGCTCTATTTCACAGCCCCATTCCTGTTCCCGCCACCTCTTTCTAGCTGGGCTGTGAGACAAGGCAGTGGTAACACGCTAAGGGACTAAGGTCCTTGGGGATTATGTTTTCTAAAGCCCTGAGGGCAAGTGTCTTCTCAGATGCTGTCCACAGAGCATCAAAATATAAACATCTTCTTTCTGAAGATGCCCATGGAGGACTAGCATGCTAAGGACTCAACTTCGTGCAACTCTTGTCTGGTTGACTGGCTCCACACAAAATTGGTAAGCCATGTATATATTTTGCAGGAATGGTTAGACTCTCACTTCAATACTTTCCCTACCTCCTGACAACGTGACTCCAGCTCCTGCTTGCCAGCAGTCCTCTCTCAAGAATTTCTTTCTTGCTTAGCATTTGACTTTGAAGTAGCTGGAAGGGATTCTGATAAATTAGTTCCTGTGGTAATTACAGAATTTTATGTCAACTTGATAAAGTGAAGGGGTGGAGTTAAGCCTGTCACTCAGGTCACAGCCTGGATGTGGTCCTCTCTCTGCTTCACCTTCCTGATGAGGAGCTATGCTCAGAGAGCCAGAGGAGCCAGCAGTGAGAGGCTTCCGCTGGCATTGGATCCACAAGCCTCTACACCTACCTTTGCATGTGCTGTGTGAGTCGGAAGAGGAATGTATGCACTAGTGTCAGACATAGGGGCTATTATCAGACTTTTAGACTTGATCTGGACTGGACTGGGATGTTTTCTCAATGTACAGTGGCTCTTGGACATAAAGATCGCTCTTATATGAATGTCTCTGGATTTGTTTCTCTAGTTAACCCAGCCTAACACAGTTCCCCTTAAGGGACAAGACATAATGTGACTTACCATCTTTAAGAGCTTGCATAAGACTTGTCTGTGCAAAGTAGATCCATATCCAATATATGTTAATTAGAAGTAGTAATGTTTTAAATAAAATATTTTAATAACATGAGTCGCTGCTTCTACACCCTTCCCCTTTTCCTCCCTCTCCTCTTTACATTCTCCCTTTTTTCTCTCTCCCCATCCCTCCCTCCATTACTACCTTTTCTTTCTTTTATCCCTCTTCCCAATAGTCATTCCATTCGTTACAGATATTTTTGAGCATAGCACTTTGGAAGCATCATCAGCAAAAACCAATCCCTAGAAAATGACATCATGTTTGGTAAAGCACAGGGTCAACCTAGTGAGCAAACCCTCCGTTGAGAGATTGACACGCTAGCCACAAGAATAGGTTGAAACCTATCAGCAATCATGCACATGGCACAATATCAATTGTCCAGAATCAACTCAGCATCAGCTAACAACAAGAGCATCAAAGCACATGCTTAAATGCTGGAGATACAGAAGAAAACCAGACAAGCAAGCTCCTTCTATGAATCCTTTACTCCATTGGGAAGACAGAGTGATCAGTTGGACACAGAAATAATTGAGAAAATGTCAGACACTAACAAGTATTGCGAAGAGAATCACCAGAGGAGTCCTGAAGAGCGGCGCAATAGGCAGTGGGTTGGGTGGAGTGCTCAGGAGAGTAGCTTCGTTGGCTCTTTAGCCACTGGGGAAAGACTCTCGGATGGGACTTTTGAACTGAGTGCTACCCAACTAGAAACAACTGCTTATGGGAAGACCTGGGGACAGAACAATCCAGAAAAAAGGTGGAGAAAGTAAACTCATGCCTGTCAAGTCGAGTCAGACTCATATCCACACTATGGCACAGAGTAGAAGTACTCCCATATGGTTGCCAAGGCTATCAACGCTGAGAGATGCAGACTGCTAGGTTGTTCACCCACAGAATGGCTGTTGAATGTGAATAGCCCATCTCTGTTTCCAGTCAAGTGCTTAGCCACTGTACCATCGGGGATCCTTAGATGAACGTATAACAGTGTTTCAGAGGGAGCTAGTTGGGAAATAGATATAAGGCCAGTGTGAGTGGGGTGTATTGTGGCAGGTCACTAGGGACCAGTACCACAAGCAGTAAAACCTTGTAGACCACAAAAAGGGAACATGGTCTTTAGCTGTGACACTTTTGCCATGTCATGTTACCTTTACCTGTTATTTATTGCTGTGTCACAGAAAGCCCTGAGACTTAAATCTTAACAATATTCATGTATTATCACAGCACTTTTGTAGGCCAAAAATTCAGGAGTGACTTTCATGGACAGGGTGACTCGGAGTCTCCCATGAAATCTCAGAGTTACTGGAAGCCTTGACTGGGGCTAGAAGACCGACTTTCAAGTCGACACATTCATAAGACTGTCAGCTGTAGTATCTTACATGGGGCTGTTCCTGCTGCATGAAGGGCCCAAGAGAACAAGGGAAAACCTTCTCTTTTGTGGCCTAGCCTCAGATATAAAGGTCCAACAGCACATTCCTCATCTCTGCAAGGTTCTCTGGGTGATACGAACCATCCTTATTCAGTGCAGGAAGGGCAAGCATGCCAGGAATTAAGAAGCATTGGGGGCTATCTTGGAGGTTGGCTATAACCTTTACGATTTTTGGACTGAAGATTCTACCTTACAAATCTGCCTAGACCAGAGGATGTACACTGGTTCAGATAGGAACTAGAGACAGGGAATCCAGGGCAGATGATCCCTTTGGGACCAGTACTGTGAGCGACAATACCGGGAGGGTGGAGGGAGCATGGGTTAGAAAGGGTGAACTGATTATAAGGATCTATATATAACCCCCTCCCTGGGGAGACAGACAACAGAAAAGTGGGTGAAAGGAGACATTGGACAGTGTAAGACATGACAAAATAATAATTTATAAATTATCAAGGGTTCATGAGGGAGGGGGGAATGGGGAAGGAGGTGGGGGGAGAATGAGGAGCATATACCAAGGGCTCAAGTAGAAAGCAAATGTTTTGAGAATGATGATGGCAAGAAATGTACAAATATGCTTGACACAATGGATGTATGCATGGATTATGATAAGAGTAGTATGAGCCCCCCAATAAAATGATTTTTAAAAATAGATCTTTGGACTGGAGAATTTTTAAGGTCTTTTCTAATCCTAATATTTCATAGCTTCCATGGATATGTATATGCTGATAAAGATTCTAGTTCTACATACAATCATTACTTCTAAGGGCATAAGAAGAGAGGTGGAAGCATGGAATTCCTCTCTTGGCTCACTCGGACTAGACCAGCAGGGACGCCACTGAGCTCACACTACAGCCGACACAATTCGAACCACGGAAAACACAAAACAAAATGAAACAAGGAACAGCCGGTGATTTAGCTCGCTCATCTGATTATGATGGACTTGGCCAGACTGAACTCGCTGAATTTTCTGAGGTGTCGATGCCATCTTCCCTGTTGCTGCTGGGTCTTCTCCAAGCAACACACATACCGGTGTTATCAGTAGGGCAATGTGATGAGGGGGCAGCCTGACAATATGGCATTGTCCTGTGGGATTTATGGCCAGATTTGAACAATTGATCTTTTATCCTGCTTGCTGTTCCCTGTGTTGGCCGGTTCTCCGTAACATGGGCTCATGGGGGATGTTTGGAACATCTGCTTTCAGATTGCTTTTCTGTCGTGTCTCCAACATTTCTAGGCACTTCTTTCCACCCTTGATTGACACCATCCTGGTCATGTCCCGCAGGTGGAATGTTGTTTGGGGGGAAGTCCTGGGGGCACTGGCAGCAAAAGTCCTTGTGAGAAGTCGCGATTTGTGGCAGAGAATGTTTCACAGTTGAATTTGCCCCAGCATAGCTCTTTCCGCAACTCAGCGTGGGGCGAAAGAATGTTTTGAAAAGCTGGAGAAAATAAGAAAAGGATATTTTATGTCAGCCAAGATGAAGGAGAAAATGATCTTTCAAAGTCACAAATACATTCCTTAGGAAATACATCATCAGATCATATAGGATTTGTCAGAAAACCGGCGTTCCAATCATAACACTTTGCTCTCCCTCTGGCCCCATGCTTCAGGCTTCTCGACTATTAACGGGTCATTAATATCTTTATTTAGATGACAGGGTTGCTGCGAGGAGAAGATGAGAACCCCAAACTGAAACCAAAGCTTTTGCCAATTCGTAGTGACCCCGTAGAGGCATGTAGAAATGCTTCCCAAGGTTTCTGAGTCTGTACATCTTTATGGGAGCAGGAAGCCTTCTCTTGTAGAGGGACTGGTGAATTCGAAACCACTGGGTCAATGTGTAGAGCCCAATGTGTAGAGCTACACCACCAGGCATCTTTAGGATGGGAAGGTCATCGCTATCAGAAAGTATCTTCAAACACAAAGATAGACCATATAGTTATGAATACAGCTGGGGCTCAGTCCTATGTTTTTCAAACTACTATGCACACCAATTACCAGGGGATGCCGTTCTGAATCCATGGGTCTGGCGTAGGGCCCTGGAGTCTGCATTTTCAAGGTAGCATACATTTCTTGTCCACACTTTGAGCAGCCAACAATTGGTCTCTCTAAACCAGTAATTATCAGCCTTGGTTATCCCCAACTGGAGACGTTAAAAATATTTCAATGCTAAGATTGTGTCTCAAATCATTTAAATCAAGATCTCCAGAGATGTAATATAGGATTGAGTATTTCTACTCTAAAGTTTATTAATCTGTAAAATAGAAAAAGAATGCTGTTCCCTTAAGTGTTTGTGTGACTGCTAAAAGCTCTTGAAATGCTGTCTGGTATATAATAAAACAAATAAACAAACAAAACAAAAACTACCAGAAATTTATAGACAGAATAGTGTCTATAAATAGTGTCATCACCCATCTGTCAGTCCATTGTATTGAGTACTGTGTGGGATATTTTGCTCTGATGCAGGAAGCTAGGCTACATGTATTTCAAATATTGGCATGGTGGGTAGGTTTCAACAAGGCTTTCAGGATGAACAATCAGGAAGAGAAAACAATGGGACCGACAGTTCTGGGGGACATGGGAGAGAGGGAAGTGGGGGGGGGGAGTAGTGGTGTTAACAAAACCAGGGACAAGGGAACAACAAGTGATCCAAATTGGTGGTGAGGAGGGCATAGGAGGCCTGGTAGGGCATGATCAAGGGTAATGTAACCGAGAGGAATTACTGAAACCCAAATGAAAACTAAGCATGATAGTGGGACAAGAGGAAAGTCAAAGGAAATAGAGGAAAGAGATAGGAGGCAAAGGGAATTTATAGAGGTCTAAATAAAGGCATGTACATATGCAAATATATTTATATATTAGGATGAGGAAATAGATCTATGTTCATGTATTTATAGGTTTAGTATTAAGGTAGCAGAAGGACATTGGGTCTCCACTCAAGTACTCCCTCAATGCAAGAATACTTTCTTCTATTAAATTGGCATTTTATGATGCTCACATTCCCGACACGACCACTGAAGACAAAGCGAGTGAATAAGCAAATGTGGTGAAGAAAGCTGATGGTGCCCGGCTATCAAAAGATATAGAGTCTGGGGTATTAAAGGCTTGAAAGTAAACAAGCGACCATCTAGCTCAGAAGAAATAAAGCCCACATGGAAGAAATACACCAGCCCAGGATCAGGTATCAGGCATCATCAGAACAAAAAAACATGTCATAGTGATGAGGGGGGAAGTGGAATGGAGTGGAGACACAAAGCCCATTTGTAGGCCACTGGACATACCATTACAGAAGAGTCTTGGCGGGAAGACAAGCCAGTTAGGGTGCGATGTAACAATGATGAAACATACAACTTTCCTCTAGCTCCTAAATGCTTCCTCCTACCCCACTATCATGATCCCAATTCTACTTTACAAATATGGCTAGACCAGAAGATCTACACTGGTACAGATAGGAACTGGAAATGCAGGGAATCCAGGGCGGTTGATCCCTTCAGGACCAGGGTTGTGAGTCGCAATACTGGAAGGTAGAGGGAGGGTGGGTTGGAAATGGGGAACTGATTACAAGGATCAGTTCCTCCCTGGGGGATAGACAACAGAGAAGTGGGTGAAGGGAGATGTCGGACAGGGCAAATTAATAATTCATAAATTATCAATAATTCATGGGGGTTCATGAGGGAGGGGGGAAAATGGGGAGGAAGGGGAAAATGAGGAGCTGATGCAAGGGGTTGAGGTGAAGAGCAAATGTTTTGAGAATGCTGAGGGCAATGAATGGACAAATGTGATTTACACAATTGATGTATGTATGGATTGTGATAAGAGTTGTATGAGCTCCCAATAAAATGATTTAAAAAAAAAGGCTTTCAGAGTAGGAAAGACCAGGAAGATAGGTTTTTGGATCGAATACCCTCCAAAACTAGTAAATGGAAACGCTCAGGATCACAACAGAACATTGTCCAATTTACTTGCTTTGGAAATATCCATTGTTGTAGAAGATCTTGTTAATTCAAGGGCCTATGAGGCATGAGAGACCCGCAGTGAATGGACTGACCCAGTCGTTCCAATGATGGAGTCAACTATGTTGGCATGTGAGTCAGATACATATTTTGTTACCATGGGTTGAAGTTGACTTATTGGCCACTAACAACAAAATAACATTGCTTTTGAACTGATAGATCACTTATACATATATTACCACACCTGATTCTCGAAAAAGAAAAGAAAAATCCTGTGAAACAGTTAAATGTTATAGAAATTAGGGGTAAAGTAGCCAGAGTAGGAGTCCACAACCAGTTGATGGTAGAGACGAGTCCAAGTTACCTGACTCATTTTAATGAGCAACTTGTGACTCTAATGATCTGTATTAGTGTAAAGTGTGATATAGAAATCTCTTGCATGCGACTTAAAACTATCAGCATTATCACCAAAAGTTCAATATCTGTTACTAAGTCGCACCCAGTGAGCATCATTCTGGAGCTGATAAATCCTGGTAAAATGAGAGGTGGAATCTGCTTTTCCTTTTTTCTGAAGGCAAGAGAAGACTCCGGAGATACAGCCGTGAAAGCTGTCTACCCATCCCATTCAAGTGGCTTGATCTCCCTCAGTTTCAGAGGAAAGAGTTTCCAAAGAGGACTCGCTGTAGGGTGAATCAAGGAGAACTGACCCTTACTGGAGAAGGCGTTCCTTTTGCTCCAGCATTTCGAAGTGGATCAATAATACACGTGGGACCTACTCTGCACCCTGTGGGTTCCCTTTGAAGTGCTTCCTCTTCTTCTCCTTCTTCCTCTGGAGAAAGGAAAAGCATTAGCTATAAGGGAAGCAGGCGAGAATCACTTAAAAGAAAAAGCTTCCATGAACAATATGCCAGGAGAGTCTTCTACAAAATATCTATTTGAAGCTCTAAGACAAAAGGTATTACTTTGATGTCAAAGGTGCTCCTGATCCGAGCCATAGTGTTTTATATCACCTCCTATAGGTGTCGATGTAAAAGCGGATCGTGATAAAAAAGGGCGAGACGAAGAACGGATATAGATGTTGAACTGTGGTGTTGGTGAAGAAGACTGAACACACTGTGGGCAGCCAGAGGGATAAATACATGAGTTGTAGAAAAATGATGAAAGCGGAAGATTCCTCGGAAAGGTGGAGGGACTTGGGCTCGCTTTGCTTGGATGAGTCATCAGGAAAGAGTGATTTCTAGAAAATGACATCGTGTTTCAGAAGGCGGTGTGGTCTTGTTAGGTGCTGCTGAGTGTAGACCAAATCAGAGCAGCCTTAGATATAGTGAAAGATCGTACTGTCCAGTCCTGGGCCATCGTCACAACTTGGATTTGAGCCAATTTTTTGGCAGCCACTGCCCGTGCCAACCGTCTCCTTGATGGGTCTTCCTCTTCTTTGCTGACCTGCTGTATCAAGCACAGTGTCTTTTTCCAGGTACTGGTTACTCCTGGAGGATCCCTGGTGGTGTAGTGGTTATGCACTGAGTGTTGCTAACTTCAAGGTAAGTAGTTCAAAACTACCAGCTGCTCCCAGGGAGAAAAACGAGGCTTTCAACTCCCATGCAGAGTTATAGTCTTGGAAACTCACAAGGTTTCCACCACGAGTTGAAATTGACTTGAGACCGTGAATTTGGGTTCGGGTTTGGTTTCTCCTAATAACATTTCTCCAAAAGACATGAGAAAAGACTGGGTAAAAACTAGGGAAACTCTCAGTGATACAGATAGACACAAGAGTCACAATAGTGGACTCAAAGCTACTAACAACTATGAATATGGCACCAGTCTGGGCAACACTGGGTCCTCACACACGTGACACCACCATGAGAACTGGCTTAACAACAAACCGCTGACAACAACCAAATGGATATTGTTCACCAATCTTTGTTGGAATTGTGGGGGGGGGGGCGGGAATGGGATGAGGGGTAGGTTCTGAAAAGGAGATATGGTCCCTCTTTCCTTGAGAGCTGGGGTTCACTATGGAAACAATGACTGGAATTGTGGTGTTTCAAAACCTTGAAAGCAACCTCTTGAGGAGGGTTATTTTCCATTTGGATTTTTAAGAAATCCGTAAACATCACATGCCAAGATTTTGAAGATCTTACTGAAGGAAGATTGGCAATGCGTGCTTTAAGATTTTCTCAAGGATTTTAAGGATTGTTGCTCTAGAATAGCCCCCTTTTCTATATTCAGCCTGATGATTGAGCATAATGACTTCGTGTGTGTGTGTGTGTGTGTGTGTGTGTGTGATAAAATCTTCAGTTTGTCAATTGGACCCAGTAATGGAAAAAAATAAATAATGCTTTTGATGTAGTTGATGCCATTTTTAGAACTGAAATTTCTTATTCATTTTGAAAGAAAAGGAATTAAATGGAAATATCTATTTAAGAAACCACGAGAACATACAACACAGGGTGAGTTGTCTTCTTGTTTCTGACAGCACAATGGGTGTCAGCTCTCTGGTCTTGGACTCAAAGAGAAAGGGGATAATGAATCTATAACTGAAGAGGCTGCCAATTTATTCATGAAAAGCAACCTTATTACAAAAATAATAATTCTCCTTTCTAGAAGGAGAGCTTTCCAGATATTTGGGCGATTCCCTTATGTGATAGCCAGATCATCAAACATCCACGATCAATTACTGGATACTTTTAATAGACCGGGGGTAGCTGTTGTCGCTCCCCCTTAGTGCCAAAGCATTTTAGAAAAGAAGAGTGCACGCCTTTGGCTACTTTGGTTTCTGTTGCAAGGATTTTAAACATGTCTGATGGGCTGAGATGCCCCAGCAGAGGCCAGCTGTCAGAATATGAGCATATTGGTCCCGGTGGGAGAAATCATCATAAACATCAGGGTACTCTTGGCTGTTGACCTGGTGACACTGGCTTAACAGTAGGTACACAGATTGTCACAGGCCACTGGTCCTGATCTGAGGCCTACAGGAATAATGACTACCCCCTTGGGAAGGCGTGGGCATATTTTTGCATTGGCTAAACTTGTGCATATATTAGAAAAGAGCGGTAGAGGTAAGAATCCAGACCTGCTTTGTGACTGCCATCCATGGTGAGTGTAGGAGATAGGATACTTGACGGACCCCCCCACCCCCACCCTAGATAATGCTTCTTTGCCTGTTTATTTTTACCAAGGAGGCAATTGTGAGCCATCCGGGCATCTTTATCATTGGCAATTACCTCATGATGTTTGGATTGATCATGGGAGAGAGGAGAACTATTTTTTCATTTATTTCAATTTGTGGGGAAAGCCCGTGGAGGGGGGGTGTCATAATTTGAAAAAAGGAAAAAAAACAGGATTTTATAGTACATCCTAAACCAGCGAGCCATATCAATTGTCCTTGACCATGGAGTAGCTCGCTGCCCAGAGGCATGCTCTCTATACACTTGCAGTGCCTTGTATTTGCAGAGTCTTAACCGCAGCAGCTCTCACACAGTTACTGACAAACAAACAGTACCGGTGTGGCCGGCACCGGCTTGAGAGACTTCAGTGACTAAAACCAAACGCAACACAACATAAAGCCCAGCCCTGCCCTTATGGCGCTTACAGTTCCGTTGAGATCGTAGTAAATTACAACGAATCAACGTAATAAATCTCATAGTAAATAATAAGCATGTTAAGTAAATGATATATAGGTCAGTCTCAAATTATGAGAGGTTCTGTTCTGATGACTCTGTTCTAAGTCTGATGTAAGTTAAGGACATCCTCTTCTCTATTATTAATGCTTATTATTGCCATCAGTGTTTTGGTTTTTTTATATATAAATCATTTTATTGGGGCTCATACAACTCTCATCACAATCCATACATACATCAATTGAGTAAAGCACCCTTATACTTTCGTTGCCCTCGTCATTCTCAAAATTTGCCTTCCACTTGGGTTCCTGTAATCAGCTCATTTTCCTTTTTTTCCTCCCCCTTACCCCCTCCCCCCTCCCTCATGAACCCTTAATATTTCATAAATTATTATTTTATCTTATCTTACACTGCCTGGCATCTCCCTTCAACCACTTTCCTGTTGCCCATCCCCCAGAGAGGAGGTTATATGTAGATCCCCAAGATTGGTTCCCCCTTTCTACACCCCCTTCCCTCCCGGTATCACCACTCCCACCACTGGTCTTGAGTGGTTCATCTGTCCTACGTTCTCTGTGTTTCCAGTTCCTATCTGTACCGCTGTGCATCCCCTGCTCTAACCAGGTTTGCAAGGTAGAATTGGGATCATGATGGTTGGAGGGGAGGAAGTGTTTAAGAGCTAGAGGAAGGTTGTGAGTTTCCTTATTCCATCAGATTTTTATAAACCCAGGCTGCATTTGTCTTTAGGGGCTGGACATATTACATGAAAACTTACTGGTAAATTTTCATAGACACATATTAAAGAAAATCCTTAAATTATACAAATGGTACTGACAATAAAAGAAAGGGACAATGTTGACATGTTGTCAGTTGCAGACATGACTCCACTTGTGGCAAGTTCTGGATCCTCTGGCTTATTCTTGGCCAAAGGGTGGCATTTCTGGCCAGAAAATTAGTGCGAGTTGTCTATGGTCTCTCTCTCTCTCTCTTTCTTTCATATATGTCGTGGTACCATCGCACTGCTTTCTCATCTGTCAATCAAATTAACAAAGTGATCTGCGTTTGGACCATGTTTTTTTTTTTTTTTAATTATTTTTTATTTTTTTTAACAAATTATTGGGGCTGATACAATTCTTTTCACAGTTCATACATATACATACATCAATTGTATAAAGCACATCTGTACAGTCTTTGCCCTAATCATTTTTTTCTCCTCTTTTCTTCATTTACATTTTATTAGGGACTCCAACAACTCTTACCACAATCCATACATATACATACATCAATTGTATAAAGCACACCCATACATTCCCTGTCCCAATCATTCTCAAGGCATTTGCTCTTCACTTAAGCCCCTTGCATCAGGTCCTCTTTTTTTTCTCCCCGCCTCCCTCCCTTTTCCCCCCTCCCTCATATGCCCTTGGTAATTTATACCTCGTTATTTTGTCATATCTTGCCCTATTCGGGGTCTCCCTTCCCCCCTTCTCTGCTGTCCCTCTCCCAGGGAAGAGGTCACATGTGGCTCCTTGTAATCAGTTCCCCCTTTCCAACCCACTCACCCTCCACTCTCCCAGCATCGTCCCTCACGCCCTTGGTCCTGGAGGTATCATCCACCCTGGATTCCCTGTATCTCCAACCCTCATATGTACCAGTGCACAGCCTCTGTCCTATCCAGCCCTGCAAGGTAGAATTCGGATCATGGTAGTTGGGGGGAGGAAGCATCCAGGATCTGGGGGAAAGCTGTGTTCTTCATCGATACTACCTCACACCCTAATTAACCCATCTCCTTTCCTAAGCCCCTCTATGAGGGGATCTCCATTGGCCGACACTTGGGCCTTGGGTCTCCACTCTGCACTTCCCCCTTCATTTAATATAATATATATATACGCATACATATATACATATACACATATATACACATACATACACACACTTATATCTTTTTTTTTGCATGATGCCTTATATCTGGTCCCTTGGGCACCTTGTGATCGCACTGGCCGGTGTGCTTCTTCCATGTGGGCTTATTTGTTTCTGAGCGAGATGGCCGCTTGTTCACCTTCAAGCCTTTAAGACCCCAAACACTATCTCTTTTGATAGCCGGGCACCATCAGCTTTCTTCACCACATTTGCTTGTGCACCCATTTGTCTTCAGCGATCCTATCATGGAGGTGTGCAGTCAATGATATGATTTTTTGTTCTTTGATGCCTGGTAACTGATCCCTTTGGGACCACTCGATCCCACAGGCTGGTATGTTCTTCCATGTGGACTTTGTTGCTTCTGAGCTAGATGGCCGCTTGTTTATCTTCAAGCCTTTAAGACCCCAGTCACTATCTCTTTTGATAGCCGGGCACCATCAGCTTTCTTCACCACATTTACTTGTTCACCCATTTTGGCTCCAGCTGTTGTGTCGGGAGAGTGAGCATCATAGAGTTCCAATTTAATAAAAGAAGGTATTCATGCATAGAGGGAGTGTTTGAGTAGAGGCCCAAGGTCCTTCCGCCACCTTAATACTTGACCTATAAATATAGACACAAAGATCTATTTCCCCAACCTCCTATATATATTTGTGGACCATGTTTTTAAGCAACTGAAACCCTTTATTTCATTTAGGAAAAACACCAGTGAATTCTTTCACTGCATATTTTTTTGACAATTTCTCACATGCCTCTTCTTTATTACTTTTTTCTTCTTTAGCATATTATTCCTTTTAGAAAATCCATTAAGTTATGATCTGTTGATTCCCCTTTGTCATGAATTACGAGCTGGCCCAAATCAGTGAAACCGAGTTCTTTTAAATTCAGTGTTCTTGCCATAGGAATGATTTTTCCACCAATCTTTCTTTTCCATCACATAATCCTAATTAGATGTTTGGCCTGCGTTCACGTTACTGGCACGCATTTTACTCTACCTTCCTCCCAAAAAAGATACTAATGATAAGATGTACCAACAAAAAAGGGACGATTGAAAGTGTGGTTTGTCATAACTTGAATATGTAGTAAGTTGGGGACTACCTGTACTGTGTCTAGTGGCAGGTGCTATGGAAAATTAATAAAACATGGGTGAGGGAATAAGGAAGAAAGCATGGCAGGGCAGTTGGCATACGGCCAGCTTAATACAGAGACTAAGGCGAGCAAAGACGTACAGGAGAAGTATCGAGTCTGTAATTGGACTCAGGCACAGGGAATGACTTTTGAAATTGAGCTCAATTGGGAAACATCAGGCATATTTAATAACTGAAAAGATGACCAGGATGATTGGAGGGGAAATAAAAGGAGGAGGCACACCAGAGATGGGTTTAGGAAGTATACGAAGGAGCAGGGAGTGTGGCTAGACCATGTGAAATTGTGTTGGTCGTTGTGAATGCTTTCTCTCGGTGAAATAGCCACTGGAGGATTTTGAACAGAAGCATGATACATGTGTTTCCTGACTTATATTTTAGCACTCTGATTACTGTGCTAAGAGGAGATAGGAAATCAAGGAGCCCCGACCAGTCGACGGACAGTTGTCCAGCGATGGCAGGAATCTAGGTGAGTGAGGGTGCCGTCCTAGGCCTGCTGTGACAATGAGATGCTGAGGAAACGTCTGAGTCTGACCGTGTGTAGCCTGAGCCGCCGAGGCTCACCTTGTGCCGCACAGCTTATCCGTGTGTGTACAGAGGACTCTGCAGCTGTGCCTCTCTGGGTCTCCACGCCGGAAAGCGTTTTCTAAGGAGCCAAGAGAGCCACTTGGCCCAGTACCTTGCTGGAGATATCATAACTCCGTATTAATGATTATTAACAAAAACAATGCCATGACGAAAATACCAACGCACAGTGACCCTCTTAGACAGAGTGGAACAGCCCTAGAGCCTTTGTGAGACGTTCGTGTTTTCTAGAAGCAGATTGTTACAAGTTTCTCCCATGAAGGAGTTGGTGAGTTTGAACTGCAGACCATTCAGTTACTTTACTTGCAAAACACTAAACCACTGTGCCCCGGGCTCCGTACTTGACTGCCACAGACCCAGCTAGTTTTGGTTCAGTCCAAGGGGCCTGCTGTACAAAGGGGAGATGGCTATGGAAGCACACCCTGTCTTTTGCTTCACTGGTGCAGGAGGGTAGCCTTCAAGAGCATCCCAGATCTTCATCTTGGGGACCCAACCCCCCCACTCTACGGGATGAAGGTGCCCACCTTCCAGCTATAAAATACCCTTGTTGTCGCTTCACTTGTACGCTCTGCCCCAAAGCATCCACAGCGTGTGGGGACTTGTCAGCAAGACAAAGTGTTGTGCGCGACCTCTCACTTTCCAAATGAGGATCGTGAGGTGGAGCCCAGGAATTCATGCTTTCACACACTCTTGAGATGAGGTTGCTACCTGCTGATGCATGAAAAGCTTTGTGTTATACGATGCTGTTTCCACTATTGGAGGAATAAACCCGTTGCTGTGGAGTCAGCCAAGCTCATTCCGCGCCCATGTATGTCTGGGGAGGACTGTGTTCCAGAAGGTCTGCAAGGGCTAATTGTCCAGAATTAGACTGCCAGAACTTTCCTCCCAAGTACACCTGGGTGATCTCAAACTTCCAACATGTCAGTTAGCAGACAAGTGTGTTAACCATTTGTATCATCCAGAAATGAAAGACAATGTGTAGGGCCAAAAGGCAAAATAGGGAAGAAGAAGATTCTCTCGCACCATTATATGAAGTAAGCTACTTGAGGAATTTGAACGTGTTGACTTGAAACGTTAGACGCTCTTGCACGAGATGTTCTGGATTCCAGGGGAGGGATGACTCCACCAAAGAGTTCCGCAGAAGAGTTGCAGGAAAGCTGAACCTCCACTGATCACCTGGTGGTCTGGGCTCTGGAGGCCAGAAGTTCAGCAGGCACAACGGAACAATGGGTGCTAATAATTTTGAGGAATTAGGGTCTCTCTGGAAAAATAGGGACAGAACAGGAGTGACATTATAAAGAACAAAGGCATGTGTACAGTAACCATAGCTTAAGAGCAAACTTTCACTGAAGATCATCCAACAACAGTTGCAGTGCTTCAGGACAGATTCAGAGGACACGAAAAAAGAGTCATCCTTGCTGATGTGTGATGGATCTTGACTCAAAGCAGAGAATACCAGGAAGATGCTTAGTTGTGTTTTATTGACTCTGGATCAAGACAAATTGTGGAGAGTGTTAACAAGAATGGGAATTCCAGAACACTTTATTTTGCTGTTGTGGAACCTGAATATGGATCAAGAGGGAGTTGTGTGTACAGGAAAAAGAATATTGCACAGTAAAAAAAAATCAAGAACAGCGTGTATCAGGTCTGTATATTGCCACCCTACTTATTCAATTTGTATGCTGGCCAGATAATCAGGGAAGCTGGATAATATGAAGATGACTATGGCATAAAGATTGGAGGAAGGCTCACTACCAACCTGCAATGTCCTCACAGATGACACGAGCTTACTTGCTAAAGGTGAGAAGGACTTGAAGCTGAAGAAGACCAAAGAATGCAGGTTTCAGCACGGATTACAGCTCGATCAATGTTCATGGAAGCAGCAGTCACGAGATGTAAAGCAGCTTTGCATTGGGTAGATCCGCTGCCCAAGACCCCTTTAAAGTGTTGAAAAGCAAGAGTGTTACTTTGAAGACTAACGTGTGCCTGGCCCAAGCAGTGGTATTTTCAATCACTTCATATGCATATGAAAACTAGGCATTGACTAAGAAAGACCAAAGAAGAATCAGTACATTTGAATTAGGGTGTGGGGGAAGAATAGTCAAGGTACCACCAACTGCCAACAGAACAAACAAATAAGACTTTGTGTCACATACTTTGGACAAGTTGGCTGGGGAAGGACATAAGGCTTAATAAAAGAGAGAGTCAGTGAAAAAGAGGAAGGCCCTGGAAGTGGGTTGACACAGTGACTGCAAAAATGGGCTCAAACATAAGAACAAGTGTTAGGACGGTGCCACATCTGGCAGTGTTTCTCTCTGTTGTTCATAGGGTTGCTATGAGTCAGGAACAACTGGATGATGCCTGACAACAACATAGCCTGGTATAGGCAAGCTGACCCAGGACTCAGACTCAATAAGGGAAGAAGAGGTGGGTCACACTCATTCCACCAGGTAAATGTGTTTTTGAACCAGTATAAATACTAGTGAAAAGTGAACAGAATAGTGGGTTAAAAGAGGGAAGTAATGCTTATCATTTGCCGCCTTAGTCTCAACCTCAGTGTCAATAGACAGTTAATCCTTCTCATCCTGCTGTTGTTTTTGTAAAGAAATCAAGACAACCACCCTTTTGTAGAAACAGTAGCAGGGCAGAGTGATATTGATATGAGGCATGAAGTAGATCTGATTGCCATAGGTGTACTCTAATGGATACTGTCATTGGCACACACAAGACCCTTGGTCTCTGCTGTGTCAGTGCTCTGCCTGACTTGGAACTACCAGTATCTGTAATTCTGTGTCTGTTATCTTTTTCTGAACTGTGACAGGTTGTCCTGCTGTATTTAAGACCAACTGGTATTGCTCCAAATTAACAATCTCCAGCAGCCTCTCAGCCAATCATCTATCGAGTTGATGTACAAAAACTGTTCCTAGGATGGGATATACTATTTCTCAGTTTTCCATTGAATTAAAGTTTACTTATTCATGAAAGCAGCAGGATTAATGAGATACCTTTATCATTCAGCCTTTGAGACCTTCATTTACTGATAGGCCACAAGTCAAAATAAAGAGAAACCGTTCCAAAAATTTACTAATAAATGGAGCTCAGAATGTACAAAATATGAGTCTTGGAAAATTGGGAATAATCAAAAATGAAATGAAACATAAAAATTGATATCCTAGGTGTTAGTGAATGTGTTAGGCTGGGCTGACTAGAAAAACAAATCCAGTGACACTCATATAAGTATAAGAAGGAGCTTTATATCAAGAAGTAATTGTATATCAGGAAAACACCCCAGCCCAGTCCAAGTCAAATCTATAAGTCTGATACTAGTTCAAAAGTCCTTCCTTAGATTCACGCAGTCACAAGCAATGATGCATTTGCAGGAATATCACTGGCCCGTGTGTGCCCAGTCTTGGGGATCCAATGGCAGTAGATGCATCTGCAGGGCTCTGGCAGGTCTCAGCATGACTCATTAGGGTAGTTACAAAAGTTTGTATCCACATGAAGGCTAGGAGTGGAGTCTACCTGTCAATCAGAACTCAATGTGGGCATGGCCTCCTCATAAGGGGGTTTCTGGTAACCTCCGTCTGTCTTAGTAATTCCATTCCAGTTGACATTACATGGAGACCTCTCTGAGAGCTGTGTGATGCCGCCACTGCCACCGTTGGATCTACAAGACTTTTCACCAACCAGGTGGTGATCTTTCTGCATTTTACATTACCGCTTGTCAACAGGAAGGCCCAACTTTCATATGGATATGAGACAAAGGAAACCACCATGGCTTGGATCAGGGACACTTTAGTTCTCAAAGTAACATCCTTGCTTTTCAATACTCTAAAGAGATCTTGGGCAGCAAATTTACCTAATGCAACACATATTTTGATCTCTTGATTGATGCTTCCATGAGCATTGATTGTGGATACAAGCAAGACAAAATCCTTGACAACTTCAAACTTCTCTCCATTTATGATCTCCCCATTATGATGTTATCTATTGGTCCAGTTGTGAGGATTTTGGTTTCCTTTACATGAAGTTTAATACACACTGAAAGCTGCAATCTTGATCTCCAGCAGACAGTGCTTCAAAGTACTCACATTCAGCAATCAAGGTTGTGTCATCTGCATATTGCAGGTTGTTAATAAGCTTTGCTCCAAACCTGATGCCACATTCTTCTTCACATAATTCAGCATCTCTGACTGACTGCTTGTCTGTCAGTTTGTCCTACTGTGGTGGTTTGTGTGTTGCTGTGATGCTGGACGCTGTGTCCCTGGTATTTCAAATGCCAGCAGGGTCACTCAAAGTAAACAGGTATCAGCAGAGCTTCCAAGCTAACAACAGGTAACAAAAAAGGAATCAGCTGCAAACCTCAGAGGAAGGAGCCACTGAAAAGTCTATGTATAGCTTCCAAACATTGCAAATACTGCAGGCCTAATGAATGGAAGTGGAACATTGTCAGAGACAGTGCCAAAGGGTGGGCCCCTCTGGTCAGAGGCACTGTAATGTGATCGAGGAGTAGCTGTTTTCTCAGATTGGAGTGAACCATGGTGATGTGAGTACAGTAAAACCTGTGGAAGTGCAGCCTTTGGGATCTTCATTTGCTGATGGGATGGAACTCAAGATTAGAATGTGCTTGGCACAATGGATGGATGTATGAATTGTGATAAGACTTGTACGAGGCCCCAATGAAATGATTAAAAATAGAAGAAGAAAGATGAAAAAAATATGCTGATTATCTGCACTTGGAATGTGTGAGGTATGAATCTAGGAAAATTGGAAGTGGTCTAAAATGAAGTGCAGCACATTAAGATTGATATCCTAGGCATTCGTAAGGTGAAATGGCCTGATATTGGCTATTTTGCAATAGAAAAGAATATGGTTTACTGTGCCTAGAATAATACAATCAAGAGGAATGGCATGGAATCACTGTCAAAAACAATATTTCAGAATCAATCTTGTGGTATAATGCTGTCTGTGATAGGACAGTATCTATCCTCCTCAAAGATTCTAATCAGTACAACAATTTCTCAAATGTATGCACCAACCACAAAAGCTAGTGCAAAGAACTTGGATTCTACCAGCAACTTTACTCAGAAATTTATCAAGCATGCAATCGAGATGCATTCATAACTATTGGTGATTGGAATGAAAAGTTGGAAACAAAGAGGAAGGAATAGTTGTTCAAAATATGCACTTGGTAATAGAAACAAAGCTGAAGATAGAATGACAGAACTTTGCAAGACCTATGACTAATACAAAGCAAATATCTTTTTTCAACAACACAAAAGGCATCTGGTTATACACATGGACTTCTCCAGATGGAATTCACAAAAATCAGATTGTGAAGAGATGATGGAAAATGTCAATGTCAGCAGCTAAAACCAGGCCAGGGGCTGACTGTAGAACAGACCCTCAATTGCTCCTATGTAAGTTCAGTTTGAAGATGAATAAAATGAAAATAAGTCCACGAGAGGCCTTCAGTCTATCTCACCCGAATTCTGAGACCATCTCAAGAACAGATCTGATGCAGTAAACTCAAGTAGATGTCAGAAGAGGCTCTGAAACTTGCTCTTAATCATACAGTGACTAAGGCAAATGGAAGAAACGATGAAGTGAAAGAGCTGAACAGAAAATTCCAAGGGGCAGCGTGAGATGACACAGGAAAACATGATCATGAAATGTGCAAAGATCGGAATATCTGAAATTGACACCCCCTCCAAATAAAACCTCTCAATACTACAATAGTGAAAGATTCTGTGGGCAAAATATTGAATAATGCAGGAAGCATCCAAAGAAAATGGGAAGAATGCATGGAATTGTTTTACTACAGAGAACTAGGTGACATTCCATGATTTCAGGAGGTAGCATTCAGGAGGAGCAAGAACCAGTGGTAAAGAAGGAAAACATTCAGGCTGCACTAAAAGCATTAGTCAAAAA
Source organism: Tenrec ecaudatus (assembly GCF_050624435.1). NCBI lineage: Eukaryota > Metazoa > Chordata > Mammalia > Afrosoricida > Tenrecidae > Tenrec > Tenrec ecaudatus. Next base: position 104,031,141 of record NC_134539.1, on the reverse strand, counting down.
ACAAGGCTCCAAGAATTGATGGAATACCACTCACACATCTATGCCAGTAAATTTAGAGGATAGCTTACATGGCCAACTGACTAGAAGAGATCCAGTACCCATTCCAAAGAAAAGTGACACAGTAGAATGTACAGATTATAGAATATCATTAATATCACATGCAAGTAAAATTTTGCTAAAGATCATCCAACCAAAATTTCAGCAGTACAGTGACCAAGAGCTGACAGAGGTTCAGGCTGGATTCAAAAGACAGCATGGAACAAGGGATGTAAAAGCTCGTGTCAAATGGATCTTGGATGAAAACAGAGAATATCATAAAGATGTTTACTTGAGTTTTATTGACTATGCCAAGGCATTTGACTTTGTGGATCATAATGAATTATTGATAGCTTGAGAAATTGGGAATACCAGAACACCTAATTGTGCTCACTAGGAGCTTGTGCTTGATTCAGGAAGCATTTGTGCAAACAGAACCAAGGTGTACTCCATGGTTTAAAATAAAGAAAGGTATGTGTTAGGGTTGGAACCTCTCACCCTCCTTATTCAATCTAGATGTTGAGAAAATAATCAAAGAAGTTGATTATATGAAGAAAACTGTGGCATCAGGATTAGAACAAGGCTTATCAACAACTAGTGGTGTGCACGTAGATGACAAAACCTTGCTTGCTGAATGTGAGAAGAATGTGAAGCACTTGGTAATAAAGGTAAAGAATTGGACATTTCCATATAGATTATAAAGAAAAACAAAATCTTCACAACTTTACCCATGGGTAATATCATGGTAAATGAAGAAAAGATGGAAGTTGTCAAGGATTTCATCTGGTTTGCATCCACAAACAATGCTCATGGAAACAGCTGTCAAGAGAGCAAAAGAAGGCTTGCATCAGGTAAATCTGCTGACCAAGACCTCTTTAATGGGTTGAAAAGCAACGGTGTTACTTTGAGGACTAACGTCTGTCTGACCCAAACTATGGAATTTTCAATCACCTCATATGCATGGGAAAGTTGGACACTGAATAAGGAAGATGGAAGGCAAATGGATGCACTTCAGTTATGATGCTGGTGAAGAAAATGGAAAGTACCACGGAATGCTAAATGAACAAACGAATCTGTCTTGAAAGTACAGCCAGAATTTACGTTAGAGGCAAGAATGGTGAGACTTACTCTCGAATACTTGGGACATATTATCAGGAGAGACCAGTCTCTGAAGGACATCATGCTTGGTGAAGTGGAGGGGCAGTGGAAGGCCTTTGATGAGAAGGACTGACACAGTGGCTGCAACAATTGGCTCAAACATAAAACTAATTGTGAGGAGAGTACAGGGCTGAGAGGTGTTTCCGTCTACTGTGCACAGGGGACCTATGCGTTAGAACTGACCCCATGGCATCCATCGACAACAATCACTACCCTTGATACTAGGGCAGGGCATTCAGTCAAGGGAAAGAGATGTGGGCTAAGAAACCCGCTTCCAACAAGCCAGCCAGGGTGCAGCATAAAACCGATGAAACACACAACATTCCTCTAGGTCTTTAATGCTTCTCCCACCCCACAATCATGACCCCAGTTCTATCTCACAAATCTCGCCAGACCAGGGCTTGTACACAGAATCCAGAACAGATAACCTCCTCTGGAACAATAATGAGAATAGCGATACCATGTGGTAGGGGCAAGGTTGGGGAGAAGAAGGAGAAAGGGGGAACTGGTCACAATGATAGATGTACAAACAACACCACCCCCGGAGGGTACGGGGGGATGAACAGACATGTGAGTGAAGGGAGAAGTGGATGGTGTAAAATATGAAAATAAAAATAATTTCTAAATTATCAAGTGTTCATGAGGGTAGGAGAGTGTGGGGGTGGGGAGTGGGCGAGAGTAAAACAGGGGAGCTGATACCAAGGGCTCAAGTGGAAAGAAAATGCTGATGGCTCCATATGTACAAATGTGCTTGAGACAATTGATGTAGGGATTATTCCAAGAGCTGTAAGAGCCCCAATAAAATGATTTATTTAAAAAAAAGAAAGAAGGAAACCCTGTTCCCTCCCAAGGCCCCATTGGAGAGAACACTGCCATGGCCCCCTCTGCGGTAGAGACGTTTCTGGGGTGCTAGGCCTTGGGATTTTCTCAGGATTCACCCTCTACAGTATCCGAGCAGTTGTGGTTCTCAATGCAAGATATTCCTGAGGAGGCTTTCAGGGAAAGTGTCCTGGACAGATGCCTTGAGTGTGGCACTGAACCCCAAAGGTCCCCCAGGAGCGCCCTTGGAAGCTGCTGGCTAAGCAGAAGCTAGGCGCTCCTGGAGAAGCTGTCTGATGCTGGAGGAGTGTGAGTGTCCTGGTACTTTGGGGGAAAGGCAAGGAAGAGGGTATGAGTATTAGGAATAGAAACTTCTTTCTCCTTTATTGTCTCTCTACAGCATCCTCTAATGAAAAAGTTAAACTTTGTGCTATTTGGCAAAATCTGAACGCAAAATTCACTGTCAGGGAATCAATTGGGACTCACAGTGACCCTGCGGGAAAGAGGCGATCTGCTCTTTCAGATTCCTGAGGCTGCAAATCTCGACAGGAGCGTCATCTTTCTCTGGCCGAGCAGCTGATGGGTTGACCTGTTGACCTTCTGCTTGGAAGCTCAGGGGCATCTTCCCACATCATCACAGCTCCTCGCTCTGTGGCAAAGGAGAGATAGTGACAGTGTCCACCTCCGTTAATCCAGGGCAGTCAATGAAATCAAATCTGGAACCGAGAGATAATAAATCAGTAAATCGTACCCTATGTTGACTGTCTTCCCTTTCTTATCTCAAACCCCCTTTCCCCGGCTCTTTCTTTTCCTAACTTATTTAAAAAATAGTATTTTCACTTGCATTTTTCTCAGGGTTTGTTTGGAGGAAAACTCAACTATATTCTGAAACTAGAGTCCACAGGATTTTCTTTTCTTTCTTTTTTTTTTTTTGTAGTTAGTTCTAGGATCGTTTGCTGGCCCTTAGGAGTGTTTTCCAGTTCTGTCTGTTGGGGCACCACGCCCTGGCCCCAAAGTCCACTTTCAGCATTCCCTGGGGACCTTGCCACTCCATTCCCTTGCTGTTCCGCTGCACTCCCCCAGTGCTTTGCCTCGGTGTGGTGGGATCAGGTCAGGTGCAATTTACACTCTGTCTCCGGTGCTGTCCTCTGTATCGCCCTTAGTCACTGAGGGGCATCATGTCTCATAGTGGGGCCAGCCATGTTGTTCTTTCTGTGGACTGGCTGCTGTACTCAGGAACATCATCCTCACGGCCTGGTGGGCCAGGCTGTGCTCCACTCTCTCCTCCTCCCCCTTCATCTGCTCCCGTGGGCTCTGATCAGATATGTCCGTCTCCCGGAGCTGCAGAATCAGTGTCGTCCTTTGAAACAAATTCTTCTCGGGGGAGGGGCAGGAATCCACTTAATTTTTGGTGCTGGGGCCAGCCTCTCAGACCTCTCCAATTGTTCCAGGATTTTCTTATAGACTGGAGATAGAAGTAAAACCGAAGAGTCAAGGCTCTCTGCGATGTTTTTAGACGAAATCGCTGGGAGAATGGAACTGGTATCTATGGAGAAGGGAGACTTGGCAGAGGGTTGTGTGAAGGGAAATCAGAAAATACGTTCCGAATATGCTAACTATGTTATCTCTGAGAATTTTTGAGCCATCTAAGAGGAGAGGTAGACTTGTTGCTATTGTAGCTAGTTGTCATGGAGTCTACTCCAACTCTAGACAGCTTGCTGAATAACAGATGGAAAGCTCCTCACACCTGTATCATCTGCCTGGTCACTGATAAGTTTGAATTCATGGTTGTGGCTGTTACATCAGTCTATTGATCTTTGTTGACCTGCTACTTCACCCAAAGGAGGTCCTTTTCTGCTGATTATTCCTGGTGCTAGATCCGAGTAAATGTCTTGCCATACTTGATTCTAATAAATATTCTGATTTTATTTCTTCTGATCTTGATTTTTTTCCCATTTGGTTCTGTTGCTGTTGTTTGGTGTTGTCCAGTGGTTCTGACCCAGAAGGGCCCTGTGCACAATAGAATGAAATATGGAACCCTGCCTGGTCCTGCACCATCTTCCCAATAGTCCCTCTGCTTGAGCCCTTGTGACAGCCAATGTGCCTATCCATCTGTGGAGACCCTTTCTCTTTGTCACTGCCCCTCCACTTTACCAAGCAGGATGTCCTTATCCTGGGATTGATGTCTTCTGACAACATCTCGAAAGTCTGTGAGGCAAAGTTTCACCATCCTTGCCTCTAAGGAGCATTCTGGCTGCACTTCTTCCCTGGCAGATTGGTTTGTTCCTTTGGCATAGTACTTAGGCAATATTTTTTTTCCTAGCACCATAATTCAAAAACATTGATTCTTCAGTCTTCCTTATTCAATGCCCAACTTTCAAATGCACACGAGGCCATTGAAAACACTATGGCTTGGATGAGACGTACTTCAGTCGTCAAGTAATTTCCCGACTTTTTCAACACTCTGAAGAGGTCTCTTGCCACAGATTGACCTAAATTGATCTTGCAAAATTCTGTCACGTGATCTCCAGCTTTGTTTCTAGCTGTTTGCTTTTCTAAAAGTTCATCATAATCTCATCAATGTCACACATTAGATGCGCTAATTCTTCTGCAATCTTTTGCCATTGCTCAGCTTGAATAAACATATATGGCTTAGATAAGACATCCTTTAGACATCAGAGTGAAATATCTTCACTTTTTAAAACTTTAAGGAGGCCTTTTTCAGTGGATTTCTTAATGAAATTCATTGCTTAATTTCTTGTCTTCTGCCTCCATAGATGTTGATTGCTGATCCCTCTGTGACAATTTCAAAATTGTCTCCGTTTCTCGTGATGATGTTTACTTCCTCGATCATAAGGATTTTGCTTTCTTTATGTTGATGTACGATCCATACTAATATTGCAGCCTTTGACTTTCACTATTAAATACTTAAAGTTGTCTTTATTTCAGCAGTCAAGGGAATCTGCATATTACAGATTGTTAATGGGTCTTCTGCCAATCCTGATGACATGTTCATCTTCAATAGTCCAGTTTCTCAGACTCCGCATAAAGATTGCATAGGTAAAGCGAAAGGATGCATCCTTGTTGTACCTCTCTTCCAACTTTGAACCAAGCCATATCCCCTGGTTCTGTTCCAGTGCCTATTATTAATCAATGGACAGGTTTAGCCTGACCACAGTGAATTGTTCTGAAATTCCCATTCTTTGTCACTGTATCCATAATTGTCTACAATCTACAGAGATGGAGACGTAGAAGCTGGAAGTTGTCTGAATTTGAGATATACATCTGGGATGAAAAAGAATCCACAAACAAATTTAAGAGCTGTTGCCCTAATGACATTGGAAGAGATCACTGTTCGAGTGAGCACAGAACTCCATAGAAGAGATCCAAAGAACTTAGCCTGGGGCCATTATCCTCTTAAAAGACCTAGATGTAAACAAGAAAATAGACTAAGGAAATGGCCAAGGAACAATCAGTGAAATAGAGGGGAAATCAAGAGAGTCTTGGATGCCAAGTGGTCTCAATGAATAATTTTAAAACCAGCTTCTGCAATTCCAGGCGGTATATATGTTGCTTTGTGTATCTGTGGAATCCTGCCTTTTATAAGTCTATAAAGTGCTCAGTCACATTGATTATGAATAGTGACTGTTCCTCCTTTTCTAGAGATTATTGATTCTCCAAAGAAAGAAAGTAATAGACTATTGACTAATCAAGAGAGCTTAAAAGAATATAGGAATAGAAGGTATATGGAATAGTCCTTGTTGTTTCTGACAAGATGACTAAGTGAAGCCTAGACCTTTCTTTAATTCCTCTATGACTCTTAATTGCCTGTCATTTTCCAGGTACTTGTTTTTCTATGATATTCTATGCATACTGAAAATTATTTTTTATCTAAGATTCTAACTAACTAATCTTCATTGGTTTTGAATGACTAACAATTTTATTGTTGAAATTTTCTTTGCTCACATGTTCATATTTCTTGATCTTTTTATAAACTCTATATTCTATTTCTATAAAAACCTCAAACATTATTCTAGGCTCTGTGCTTATTATCTGAAGCACTTGGATATCTAACATGTCATTGTTTTTTCTGATACTTATTCATAGTGACCAGTTTCCTCCAGCACTTGGCAATTATTGCTATTATTTTAGCTCATTTTGGGTAGAACTTAATCAGTAAAATAAACTTAATTTGGGGGCCCCTTCTGCTTGCTTACAAAGAAGAAATGTTTTGGGGACATAACTAACACTGATTTCTATGACTGTATGAGTATTATTTGTATATATATATCCATTATGATTCCAACTCATAATAACCCTATAGGGCAGAGTAAAATTCTGGGTTTCTGAGACTTTAAACGTTTATGGGAACGAACAGCTTCGTCTTTTTCCTGTGGAGCAACATGTGGTTCTGAATTGCTGAGCCGTGGTTAGTAGCAGGATGGTTAGTACAGAACCAGGATGTTCAGATTTGGGTATATACAGAGAATAAGTTATATCAAGAAAACGGCTCATACAGTTGTAGAAGCAGACAAGCTCAAGCCCAGACAGGTTCCAGGTGTGTGCGTCATATGTTAAGCTAGAGGCTTCTTACACAGCTTAGAGTGCCGATGAACACAAGGTCAGCAAGAAGAGCACGGGCTGGTGGCTGTCGAGGCAGGTGACTTCAAGTGCATCAGGCCAGGCTTGTGACTGGAGACAACTGAATCCAAGGTTGACAGGTCAGAGGCAATATGGCAGACTGTTGGCTCAAGGCCACAGAACAGAAGGTTGATACACCAGATGCAGGGTCCAGACCCAGCGAAAAGCAAACAGGCTTTTCAATCGTGTCCACTTATATAGGAAGCAGGCCACACAACTGAGGTAATTGACAGCAAATGGAGTGTGATCTAAACAGGAGTATTACATTCCACACTAATTATATCCTTTATGGAAGGTTACAACTGATTGGCTGTGTTTACATTATGTTAGGTCAGGTCATGGGGTGGGTGGGAGGTATTAGTAGGTGTTAATTGTCAGTTGGAATTCTGGCCGAGCCAAATTGGCACAACGTTAGCTATCATGGTGGTATGTCAAGTTTAACTTTTTACAAGGGTATTCAATTGATCTAGGAACATGAATTAAAAGTCTTGTCCTTTGCTTGTGGTTTTGCAGTATTACTTTTGTGGATCACATTTCCATGTATGTGTGTCTTTCTCTGTGCTCTTAACTTTGTTCCTCTGGGTTTTATATTTCTACTTGTGCCAATACCACACTGTCTTAATTGCTTTGGGGATTATAAATCTTTGTATCTAATAGATTGTTATCCTACTTTATTATTTTACCAAAATATCTTGGCTATTCTTGGTCCCTTATATTTCGGAATAAAGTGCCTCAAACACTTTTAGAATTTGGCATGAAGTTGCATTAACTCTATTCATGAAAATCAATTTGGGAGAAAGTTCATTTTGATAATATTAAATTTTTAATCCATAAATGTGATACATTCCCTACTTTCTCTATAGAAGTCTTTGAATTAAAAAAATATTCCTAGGCATTTGAAAATCTTGATGTTAATGTAAATGATATATTTTAAATATTTTTAGTAATCAGTTATTACATCTAAAAATAAAAGGAACTTGTTTTTTATGGACCTGTTATTTAGCTTAGCAATTTGGTTTTTGATAACTTTGGATTTTCTATTTGCCCCACCATCAAACAGAAACTCACAGCCCTCACATCAATGCTGACTCCTGGTCACCTTTTAGGCCAGGGCAGAGCTGCCCTTGTGAGTGTCCATGAGTGTAATGCTCTATGGGATTAGAAAACCTGGTGCTTCTTCCTTGCCAAAGCATAACATCAGTGAAAAATAACATTGCTTTCTTTCTTTATAGTGCTTTCTTTATGTTTTACTTCTTTTCCTTGACAGTTTACAAAGTTATAGAGCATCCAGTATAGTTTTATGTACAAATCATAATCATAGGCATTTGAATTGATCTCAAACGCAAAGAGAAAAGTTTGTATCGTGTCGTTATGAAGTATGATGTTTGTAGGTTTATTGTGTTGTAGGTCTATCACATTAGTTATGCTTTTTTTCACTCCTAGTTCACTAGATTTATCCCAAGTAAGTGGCAAATTTTGTCATATGCTTGTTCTGTCTCTACTGAGCTTCCCCTTATTTCTCTCTCTGTCCAGCTCCTCCCTAGGGTCATGCGGGACACAAAGCTCCATATGCACCTAGAAACCAGCCTGGAAAGACCCTCCTCAGGGATGAATCCTGTATTTTGAGATCCTCCCCAAATTTAGCAGCATTTGTATAATTTTATTCCCCTTCCCATCTCTCTCCCTCTCTCTTTCTCTTCTAGGCCCCGAATGACACATGGTTTTGGGGGGAAGACTGGTTCCTGCATGGGAGTACATTCTTCCTAACCTCAGGGTTTATGGTATCGATGGGATGCTCTAAGTCGCTCAGGCTCAGCCTTTCCTTTGAGGATCCCAAACCCCTTTTCTCTTCAGAAAATCCCTGTTGACCTTAAAAAAAAAGAGAAGAAAGGAATCTTTAACGTGAGAAGCATTATACATTTTGATGATTTTACTGGTCAGTCTCCAGTCATGAAAGGCCAAACACTGCCCTTCTCAGTTTCTGAATTGGTCCTCCATCCAGAAGGCAAGCCTCAATATCAACTAGGCAAGAGTTGTGAAGCAAAACGGCTCACCGAGGACAGAATACAACCACTTAGGTACTTATTTCGTTGGTATGCTATTGAATGGGAAAGAAAGCATGCCGTGATAAGTTCAGAGCCAGGCTGCAGTAGAAAGGGAAACGACCTCCCCGGTACTCCCGCTTGTTTTCAGACAGGGGATCCCACATTTTCATTTTAGACTGAGCCTTGAATAAAATGTACTTGGTCAACCTGGGGACTATGAGAAGTCAGCCATCTGTTAACACAAGTGCTCACCCCACATGCTCAGCAGAGCCTGGTCTAAGAGCCTACGGGCTCCTACCCCCTAGGAACTGATAGTTGCTCCTGGTGGGGATGTGACCAAACGGAAGATGCCAGGCCTGCAGCTCCACCGCCGGTGTCCTGACAGCCTGACTGACTGTTTCCAGGCAGCCCCGGCTGCAGTCAGAGAATGATAATGAGCAGTTCCCTTTGAGGATGAGCTAAGTACAGACAGGAAGGGTAATCATTAGCAGCTCTCTTGTGGATGCACTAAGGCCAGCAAAAATGTCTGCAGACAAGTAATTTGGCTGGGCGTGTTTTGACAATAAACTCAAACCAGACAGAAGGTGGGTGGGGAGGGTGGGGAGAATGAGGAGGGAGAAGCCATGAACTTTACAGGAGAAAAGAACTAAGAACCTTCCTGATCAGTGCCCCAGAGAGAGGGGCTGCAAAGAGACAACTTCTCCCCATCGAGATGGTGGGGCTCCTGGCAAGAACCCTAAACTCCCAGGCTGCTCTGTTAAACCAGCTGAGCAACCCCAAGGTGCTCTCCCGGACTTTGTCAGCATCCTGATAGCATTTCTGGAACTCATCCATGGACCTGGGAGGGAACTGGAAAGAGGACCAAGCATCACCCAACACTTTTCTGCTTTACCTCAGATGGAAGAGTTAAAAAAAATACAGGTGACAGCTCTCAACCATTGCCCATGAGGCTGACTCTGACGTAGGGCAGCACACATGGTCAGAGTAGAAGTGTAATCTAGAGGGCTTGTCAGAAACACGTCACTAGGCCTGTCTTTGGAGGTGCCAGGTGGCCTCCTTGCACTAGCTGCTTCTCACCAGTGGAGTGAGTGCTTAGGCATCGGCACTAATCATGGATGAGCAGCATCTCGGGTACAGATGGTTAAATGCACCAATAGACTGATCACCCAGAGGAAATGAGTTTTCCATTAGACGTAGGCAGGACTCGGTCAGGTCAGAACTATATGCCCCTTAGACACTGGCTTTGATTCCCGAAAAAAAAAAACACCCAAAACTTTAAGCTTGTTTCATTTTGAGCTCTGGTTGTCTGGACTAATTATCTGCTTTTAGAAATCCACAGATTAGCAAGTGTGGCAAGACATTTTTCTCAGGCATAATAAGGTCAGTCACTAAGGGAACTGAAGAATGTAAACTAATATTTTCCATCATGGTAACTGACAGGTGGTATTCACAGGGCCCCGCTCTGACCCCTCCTCCTAAGAGCATGCCTCATGGGGAATGGCTCTGTGTTCAGTCTTCCCAGGGGACTATCTTGGTTTACTGTGACTTCAGGGCTCCAGACCATCACTTTGACTTTGGTCTGTTATTTATTCTAGTAGCGAAGGGAGCGTTTCAAAGCAGAGTGTTACATAACATTAACCGGAATCTGAAAATCAATTTAACTAATTGCGTAGTATGTATAAGGAATTTATCTCAAGATTATGGACCATAGAGGAGTGTAGAGGGTTTTTGCCATGAAACTGTTTCTCTCTCTCTCTCTCTCTCGTATGTGTGAAACCTGTTTTCCATTTATAAAGAAAAAAAATCATCATCTTTCAGGTTGCTCTCCCCTGGTAGTTTGTATGGGGCTGCGATCTTGGAAGTTATGTCACTGATCTTTCAAACATTAGCAAAATCATTCCGTTTTAGTGAAATGACTAGACTTTAAAAGACTAGAAAGAAAGACCTGGCTACTTCTAATAATTAGTCAATGAAAAGTTCATCCATCCCAAGAGAACACACTTGCTTTGGACACATCCTCAAGAGGGGTCAAATGCTAGTGGAGGACATCCTTTTGGGATGGGAGAGAGGTCCTTGGTGAGATGGACTGACATAAGGACCACAACTGTGGAACAGGCAGGTGACTGTGAGAATGATGTAGGCCTGGTCAACATGTCACTAAGTGGTACGTAAGGTCACTAAGAGTAGGAGTCAATTTGATGGTAGCTATCAATGGGAAAATTTAAATTTTCCCTAAAAAATTAATAAGGAACAAGATTTTGTTGGGTAGAGTTGTGCTATGAAGAGCTACAAACCATTGTATTCTTTAAGATTTTTTTCATGCTCCCCAAGAACCAATTTTCACCCCATTGGAGCAATATTGTGGGAGAAAGTTGAGCTCGCCTACTCCGATAAAGCTTGGAAACCTACAGGGGCAGTTAGTTCTACCCTGTCCTACAGGGCCACTGTGATCAGAACCAACTTGATGGCAGTGAGTTAATGAAGATTTAGAATCTTGGAAACCCAAAGTAATGGGTCTAGTCTGACCTGTAGGGGCTTTATGAGTTGGAATGGACTCAATGGCAGTGTTTTTTAATTATTGTCTGTGACCAATATCAGTCTCCTTAAGCAAGCATTCTGAAAAGAGACAATTGTCATGATCTAGTTGGGAGAGATAAAAGAGGCAGGAAAATGAAATAAAAGCCCAAAGTCTGGACTCTGACTCTCTCAGATTAACATAGCATCATTGCTTGCAATGGTTCATTCCTTAGAGAGTTATATGAGAAGTAAATTAAATTAAGTACTTAATCAAATGCCTGGAAGATAGTAAGGACTAAATAAATGGCAGCTTGGTACCAACATCTGTATTGGTTAACCATTGCTGCACACTAAATTAGGTCAGACTTAGCAGTTCAAGCTAGTTTCGACCCAGTTACAACGCCAAATCGACTTAAGCAGTTTAAACCAATTGATTAATTGGATCAGGAACCAAGAATCAGCTTTAGCTGTGTGCTTCCAGGTCAGTCCCTTGTGAGGTTGACATCCAGATGTCATCTGGTGCTCTAATCATGTGATGGCTTGGTTGCAGCTGCAAGATCAGCTTCCACACTGAAGCAGTTTCATGGCTAGTGGCAACAGACCTATCCTGCTTGCTGGCTGTTGGCAGGTGGCCTCAGTTTCTCATCAGTGGAGACTTTTTCAGGTCTGTTCATGATGGTGGTCCAAGTGTCATGTGACAAGACGTGTTACCCTTTCTTACACTGTCCTTTCCCTCATACTACCCTTCTTATACTGTCCACCTCCATCCTAATTCCATTGTTCAATCAGTCAAAGATACTGGATTTTTAAAACATCAATGACGTAGGTTTTTTTGTCAGAGTATCCAGTCTCTGACAATTGTAGGGGGTCCGTAGGTGCAATTGTACGGGGGTAATATATAAAGATTATAGTAAAGTCATAGCGAATAGGGAAGGTAAAAGAGAAGATAAAATAAAGAAGTCAGACACATTTTATGGTACATTCTCACTTCAGCTCCTCTGGGTGGTCCATGTGGAGGTGGGAAACAAGAGGAGGAGAGAGAATACATTTCTAACCAAGGATTAGATATACTAGTCTTGGGGATGTGTGGTTACTCTGATTACTGGTAACCACATATGTCACAGGAAGGGGTTGTACCATAGGCAATACAGCAATGGGAGGGGGATGATCTAGGGGTGTACACACAATAGGAAGAGGAGAGGCTAGGAGAACACATGTGACAAGCTCAGCGGATCCTAGATTCAATAGGGCAGCCTCACCTTGGTTGTCCTTGAGCTGGCTTGACCTATTCTGAGTTCTCCTTCAGGAAAGCAATCCACTATCCTTATCAGCAGGGAGTGAGCCCCAACTAAGGTGGGACAGACAATAGTCTGATTGCTCTGGATGGCTGATGTCCTCAGGGAGATAGCTTCTAAGCTGCTTGCTTCCAAAAGTGCTCTAGCAAGCAGAATGACAACCTGTGGAGAAACCTTTCTGTATCCCATAGTTTTTGTTTGTTTGTTTGTTTGTTTTTAATCGATTGCCAGAAGAAACATGTTATGTCATTGATTGAGTGGAAGTTTTCCCTTTCCATCCATTTAAAGAAACAACAGACCAGCTTTTCTGGTTTAATTCCTTCTCTGCTTCCTGCCTTTCAGTCTTTGCCATGTTCAGCCTTGTTTCTCTTTCTCCATGTTTCTTCTCCTCTAAATGTTTTGTTCGTGTTTTTCCTTATCCCTACTCATCTCATATGGCTGGTCAGAAATGGCTTAGAACACACTGGTAATGCTTAGGACTGTTTATTAATTTTTAATTAACCTGAAAACATGGAGGTTGAGAGGTTCTGACGATTCTGTGTACTCCTCACATATTTTTTATATTCATTTGATAAATTTAGTAGATTGATACTATTTTTACTTCATATACCCTATGACTAGATAAACAAAATTTAAATGTATCACAAGTGAAAATATTTGCTTTTTAATAGATAAAATTTTATAAAACTTAAAAGCAAAGTATAAATTTGTTGGGGTTTTTTTTGTTTCTTTGGTTTTTTTTGGTAACCCCCTAAGTACTAATCCACTGCTGGAATGAATGTAAAATGGTACAGCCACTATGGAAAATAGTTCATAAGTTTCTTTGTCATTGTTTTTCATTTGTTCACTTAAAAAAATCATTGCAGTAAATCACCCATTTCTTACCAAGTTGAACATCCAGACCTACTTTTCATTCACTAAGTGAATGAAAATGGGGAAAATGTACACACAAACATGTGAGTATACATTGTTATTGCTAGATGCGATCGAGTCAGTTCTGATCCATAGAGACCCAATGTACAGCAGAGCCAAACACCACTCAGTCCTGTGCCACCTTCACAGTAGTTCCTAGGCTGATCCTATTGTTGCAGCCACTGTGTGGATCCATCTTACTGAGGGTGAGGGTACATTGTAGCATTTATTTACAAAAAGCCTCATAAAAATGGGTGTACAACAAATGTGGTGAAGAAAGCTGATGGTGCCCGACTATCAAAAGATATAATGTCTGGAGGTTTAAAGGCTTGAAGGTAAACAAGTAGGCATCTAGCAAAGAAGCAACAAGCCCACATGGAAGAAGCACACCAGCCTGTGTGATCATGAGGTGTTCAGGGGATCAGGTAACAGGCATCAGAGGACTCTAAACAAACAAACCAAAAACATACTGTTGAGAACCAGGGGGGGTCAGAGCAGACACCCAAACCCTTCTGTAGACAATGGAACATCCCCTTATAGAAGGGTCGGAAGGAAAGGATGAGTCAACCAGGGTGAGGTATAATACTGATAAAACACAGTATTCCTCTGGTTCCTTGAGGCTTCCTCACACCACACTGTCATGACCCACTCCTTCCTCTCACTGCAGGCTAGGCCAGAACATGTACACTGGTACAGATAAGAGCTCAGGGCACAAGGAATCCAGGTCAGATAAACCCATCAGGAACAGAAATGAGAGTAGCCGTACCAGGAGGGTCAGGGGAGGATAAGGAGAGATGGGGGGGAGGGGAGAAACCATAGGGGAAAGGAAACAGCAGTGGGTATAAGATATGAAAATAATAATAATTTATCAAAGGGTCACGAGGGGGCAGAAGGAGGAGGGAGGGTAAAAAGAGGAGCTGATACCAACGGTTCAAATAGAATGCAAATGTTTAGAAAATAATGATGGTAACATATATACAAATATGCTTGATCCAGTGCATGTATGTATCGTTATAAGAGTTATAATGGCCCCCAATAAAATGATTTTTTGAAAAATAAAATAAATAAATAAAAATTAAAAAATCAAAAGCCTCAAACTGTTGGATGGAAAAGCAAATCACGAGGAAAAATACTTATGCTTCCTTGTCCTCAGTGAAAGACAAGCCTGACTGTATCCCGTCTCTTCCCCCAGAGACCTTCCCTGGAATTCCGTTCCAGCTGCTTGCAGCAGTAACTGATACATCACCATGTCTCACTCTGGCTTTCTGCCTCTTCTCTCACTTCTTCACTCCATCGAGCTTGCTCCAAACCACTTGCGTTATCTTAGGTCCTTATCTCAGGACTGTGCGGGAATTTAGTCTAAGAGAGTTCTGCTGGTTTATAAGTTTTAGCTGGGTTTTAAAGCATTCGTCACCTCCAAACCGCCATGAAAGGAAACCTTGTGATTGAGATGTAACCATGCTTCACAAACGGCCTGTGCTTTGGGCGGCAGTGCCAAGGTCTACTTCCACAGCAGTAGTTTGCCGACTTTGCTCATCATAGAAATCTGGCTTTGAAGCGAACTTTGGAACTCGTTTGTCTTAGTTACCTGGTGCTGTTCTCACAGAGGTGCCACATGTCTGTGGCTTACAACACAAAACATTTGCCATCCCACCTGTCCCTACGGTAGAGCTGTAGGATGGAGTTGGGCGCACCTGTCTAGTTTCCAAGGCAGTAATGCTTGGAGAAGCAGATTGCGACACCCTTTTTTAGTGGAGGGGTGGGTAGATTTGAACCAACAAACCTTCAACTTAGCAGCTGAACTCCTTTAAAAATGAGAAATTCATTTTCTCAGAGTTCTGGTAGTGAAAAGTCCAAACCAGGTTCTAAAACGTGTCGGTTTCCTCTGGGAGCCACTCTCCTAGTTTCTGGTGTTTACAAGCAACCCTTGCATTTCTTAGCTTGTGCTTGAACCTCACATAGCATCTGTCTTCCCTCAGTATGTGACTTTCTTCTAGTCTGTTCTATTTATAACAAAGAAGTAATTAGGTTTAAGAATCTCCCTAAAGATCTTATCAACACAACTAAAGGAATGCCCTATATTCAATTCACATAGGATTTTTTGGCCAAAGTAGCCACACCCATCTGTTTATGTAGAGATGTATGTTACTATGATGCTGAACACGTTTTAGCAGAGTTTTCCGAATAAAAGAGACGAGGAGGAAAGGCTGGCTATCTACTTCTGGATGTCAGCCAAGGAAAGCCCTGTGGATCACCACAGCCCCATACACAAGGGCCTGCTGCTGGACCAGGAAGCACCTAAGCCAGTTACAGATGCAGTGGCCATGAAATAGGGAGCTGCAGGGGAGGGCAAGCAACTCAGTGACAGTTAGCAGCAACAATTGATGTTTATCAGTAGAGGTGAGAATACCAGGCAATACCTTCGGCTGAACAAATGATGTGTACAAAGCCACAGAGTGAGAGAGATCAAGAGGGAGTGGGGTGGAAGGAAAGTGAGGGGTGGGAAGGATTGCATGGGAGGGTCATACAAAAGGAGAAGTGGAAACCAGGATTTCCCAATGCTGGAAGGCCAGCTCACTTCTCACACCTCATAGAAGTGGGATGCATGATGCGCCTCAGTGACCAATGGCGCTACAGGGGACAGCACCTGAGACACAGTGTGGGAATTGCGCCTGACCTGATCCCACCAAACCAAGGCAAAGCACTGGGGGAGTGCAGCGGAACAGCAAGGGAATGGAGCGGCAAGGTCGACAGGGAATGCTGAAAGTGGACTTTGGGGCCAGGGCGTGGTGCCTCAATAGACTGTACTGGAAAATACTCCTAAAAGCCAACAAATGATCCTTGAACTAACTACAAGCTTTTCTTTCTTGATGTGTTTTGTTCTTTGTCAGTGGTTTGTTGTTGTTGTTTTGTTGTCTTGTTGTATACTGTTGCTTTGTTTTCCTCTGTCTTGTTTTTCTGCATGCTATTATCTCCACAGGTCTGTCTAAATAAGACAGGCTGGATGAACTATCTGGAAGAAAAACAATGGGACAGACAGTTCCCAGGGGGGGGGGGACTTGGGATTGGGGGAGGTGGGGGGTAAGGAAGTGTTGTTAACAAACCCAGGGGTAAGGGAACAACACGGGATCCAAATTGGTGGTGAAGGGGGAGTGGCAGACCTGGTAGGAAATGATCAAGGGTAAGGTTATGTAAGGAAGAGGTATAGCTGTAACCCAGGTGGGGACGGAGCATGATAGTGGGGCAGGAGGAAAGTCAAGGGAAATAGAGGAAAGATCTAGGAGGCAAATGGCATTTATAGAGGTCTAGACAAAGACATGTACATGCAAATATATAGATGAGGATGGGGAAATAGATCTATGTGTCTATATTTATAGGTTTAATATTAAGGTGGCGGAAGGATCTTAGGTCTCTACTCAAGCACTCCCTCAATGCATGAATATTTTCTTCTATTAAATTCGCATTCTATGATGCTCACCCTCCCTACACAACTGCTGAAGTCAAAGCGGGTGAACAAGTAAATGTGGTGAAGAAAGCTAATGGTGCCCGGCTATCAAAAGAGATAGTGTCTAGAGTCTTAAAGGCTTGAAGATAAACAAGCGGCCATCTAGCTCAGAACCAACAAAGCCCACATGCAAGAACACACCAGCCTGTGTGATCATGTAGTCCTGAAGGAATCAGTTATCAGGCATCAAAGAACAAAAAAATCATATCATTGGCTGCACACCTCTATGATATGATCGCTGAGGACAAACGGGTGCATAAGCAAATGTGGCGGAAAAAGCTGATGGTGCCCAGCTATCAAAAGAGATAGTGTCTGGGGTCTTAAAGGCTTGAAGGTGAACAAGCGGCCATCTAGCTCAGAAGCAACAAAGCCCACATGGAAGAAGCACACCAGCCTGTGCAATCACGAGGTGTCAAAGGGATCAGGTATAAAGCATCATCATCATAAAAAAAAAATCTTACCATAGTGAATGAAGGGGGAAGTACAGAGTGGAGACCCAAAGCCCATTTGTCGGCCACTGGAGATCCCCTCAGAGTGGGGTGTAGGGGAGGAGATGAGTCAGTCAGGGTGTGATGTAGCACCGATGAAGAATATAGCTTTCCTCCAGTTCCTAAATGCTTCTTCCCCCACCCCCCCACTACCATGATCCAAATTCTACCTTGCAAGTCTAGATAGAGCAGAGGTTGTACACTGGTGCAGATAGGAGCTAGAGGCACAGGGAATCCAAGGTGGATGATACCTTCAGGACCAGGGGTGTGAGGGGTGATACTGGGAGGGTAGAGGGTGAGTGGGTTGGAAAGGGGGAACCGATTACAAGGATCTACCTCCTCCCTGGGGCACAGACAACAGAAAAGCGGGTGAAAGGAGACACCAGATAGGGCAAGATATGACAAAATAATAATCTATAAATTATCAAGGACTCATGAGGGAGGGGGGAGCGGAGAGGGAGGGGAAAAAAAGAGGACCTGATGCAAAGGGCTTAAGTGGAGAGCAAATGCTTTGAAAATGATGAGGGCAAAGAATGTACAGATGTGCTTTATACAATTGATGTATGTATATGTATAGATAGTGATAAGTGTTGTATGAGCCCCTAATTAAATGTTTAAAAACAAGAAGAAAAAAAAAAGAAGTGGGCTGCAGGTGCCTTGCCATACATAACAGTCATAAGCCACGGGTGGCCCATAGGCGTGAGTTGGAAACACACTGCCATCCCTTTTTTCTCAGATCACTGCAGCTCTGTTTCATTCTTGCACATTCAGGATAACTCTCTGTATATATAGGTTTTTGTTTGTTTTTTTTTTTTAAAGATTTCTAGTAAGGGACAGGATCTTGGCTGCCCCTTTCCTGGGCTGTCACACAACACGGGCTGCTCTGCACAGAGAGAACTATACGACTGCTATGTTACTGTCTATCTCCACTTTCCTTCCTACAATGTCAATCGCTGCTGCCAGATGGCCTTTTAAAAAATGTTACAGGATCATAGACAGTTTTCCTGCCGGAGTACTTAGCTTTAGTACTTAGGACGTCCAGGAGATTATCTCTTAACTGCTAATGTTCAGCAGACAGCAGCGTGCCCCAGTCCGATCCCTGCCCGTTCTTCAGAGCCTCCTTAAAAGGATTTGCCAAGGTTGAAAGGCCCCAATAACCCTGGCATTTTCGCTGTATTGAAAGACGTCCTCCCACCTTTTATTTGTACATTGAGAATCAACAAGCCAGATAGAAAGCAGTGCTTTGGCAGTCACAAAACTCCGCAGCCCACCTCCACTTGGATGGTGAAATGTTATAACAAGGTCTCAGGGTTGGGTTTTTATTTTGTTTGGCATACTGAGGTTGGAGTGAAGTTCAAGACACTGAACAACTTTCTTATTGTTTCTCTGCTCAAAGAGATGAACACTGACAGAAGATAGGCTTTCCAACTCTCCTCCTCTCTTTCATTCTTTGCTGCCTTCCTATGAGTTAATCAGGATGATGATCACACTTGGTCCTTCCCTCAAGGTCCCTGCAGTATCTTCTTGAGAAAGAAGAACAACCAATTAGCCAGCTGCTGTGGAGTTGACTTCCGCTCATGGGGACCCAATGTGTGTCAGAGTAGAACTGTGCTTCTTAGCATTTTCAATGACGTGTTACTTGCCTATGTAGATTGGCAGGCCTTTCTTCTGAGATTGCCTCTGGGTAGACTCAAACTTCTGGAATGTCAATTAGCAAGGAAGCTCATTCATTCTTTCAATCACTTAGGGACTTCCAGGAGGAACACCCTGTAAACAACAGCCACCTGCTGCCTTGGTACTCAAATGTGAGTAGCTGAGGTCAGGACCATCACCCCTGAGCTCTTCCACCCCAAACTAACTGCCATAAAGTCAATTCCAATGTATCGTAACCCTGCAGGACATGGTAGAATTGCCTATGTAGATTCCAAGACAAGTCTTTACCAAGGTAGAAAGTCTCTTCTTTCTCTTGCAGGACAGCAGGGGTTTTCCAACTGCTGACCTTGCAGTTAGCACCCAAACTCAAAACTACTACACCACAGAGCTCCTTGAAGGCTTTTGAAAAACACGTAGCCCCACCCCTGACCCCCTGAATCAGAATCTGCCTTTAACAAGCTCCCCAGGGGAATTGACTGCATGGTAACCATCTGAGTAAACATGTTCTGTGTCTTCAAAATACCTCCAGTAGCAAGTCGGCTGGAAGTAGAAATAGAAAAACAAAACAAACCCCCAAAACCTTTGGGGGAACTAGTTAGCCCAAAGTAGTTTCCATGGACTCGCCTCTCCAGCCTTGGAAAAAGCAGTACAGCTCATGATACATAAAGCAAGCACTAGAGGAAAGAGAATGTACAGAGAGTGGATGAGCCCATCAAATGAAGTGGAGAGTTGTTCTGGAACAAAAACTTTAAAACCCAGGTTCGAGTCTGTTACAGGGGAAAATAGTCCCCAATTCACATGTATTTTATAGAGACCCCTGGATTAAGTCTTAACAGGATGAAGAGAAGACAAAGACCCATCGTGAACATGTGTGCACACTGGTGTCCAATCATCCAGACGAGGAAGAACATCAGCATGCGTGTATAATGGTGTCCAAAGGATTCATAGCCACATAGCTACTTACATGAGCCATGCCAACAAAGGAAACCATGCCCCAACCCTGACTGTTGGCAGATAAATTCATCATTTTCACTGGAGGGACTACAGAAATGGGAAAGGAACCTTGATTGGGATACATACACTCCCCCAGATCCAGATTCTTAGAGATTTGGCTCTGACACTAGCACCTAATTTCCACCAAGTGCACACTCAGGTAAAGTCCTAAGGGCAGATTGCCCTTCTGAGAGTTGGCCAAGAGACTGGCAGCAAGCACACTTTGCCTGAGGGCAAAAAATTTATTGTCATTGAACTGAGTCTGACTTATATAGACCCTATAGGACAGAGTAGAACTGCCCCTGTGGGTTTTTGAGAACATCACTCTTTAGAGCAATGGTTCTCAACCTGTGAATCCCGACCCCTTTGGGGGTCAAACGACCCTTTCACAGGGGTCGTCCAATTCATAACTAGCAAAATTACAGTTATGAAGTAGCAACAAAAATAATTTTATGGTTGGGGGATCAGCACAACATGAGGAACTGTATGAAAGGGTTATGGCATTAGGAAGGTTGAGGACCACTTCTTTAGAGGAATAGAAAGCCTCATCTTTCTCCTGAGGAATAGCTGGTGGTTTTGAACTGAAGACCTTGAAATTAGTAGCCCAACACCATATCACCAAGGCTCCTCAAAGCTTTTTACATTGCTTAACAACCATCAGGGAAAAAAACCAAATGGGGTTGAATCTATGGGGAGACTCAAAATGAATTTAGGTTTTCTACTGTAAACCACAGTATACTGCAAACCTACCATAGTTCTCAGAATTTAAGCTGTAATTCAAGTCTCAGCACCAACATTTTCCTACCATGACATTGATTGGATCATGGTCTCAGTTTATCAGTATATTTGAGATTATGATACCTGACCTGTCAATTGTATAGGATGCTTGCAAATGTAGAACTGTTCCCTTGGTTTTCTGAGGCTGGGTTAGTCTGGGTAGATTAGAGAAACAAATTCATAGACACTCATATGTGTATAGGAAAGAGCTTTATATATAAGAGCAATTGAATGTTGAGAAAACATCCCAGCCCAGTCCAGACCAAATCCCATCTGTCTGATACCAATCTATAAAGTTCTCTTTAGACTCACGAAACACATGTAATGATGCTGAATGCAGGGAAAACACATGCCAGTGGGTAGAAATTCTTGTGTATCCAGTGGTGTAATCATCTCCGGGCTGGCAAGGGTCTCCATGTGGTTTCTCCAGTTCCCAGGACTCTAGCGTAGTTCCATGTGTCTTGTCAGCTAGGATGTCTCACAGGAACTGAGCCTTGTCAGTAGGAGTCTACAAGGGAGAGAGCAGAGCAAGAAAGTGAGAGTGTGAGTGTGTTTCCCACCCCCAAGGAAGAATTACAGCAGTTCCCAGAATCTTTAGGAGAAGACCATGCCCACACGGAGGCCTCATTTGCTATGACCTGATTGACAGGATAAACCCCATCCCTTCCTTCTTAATCCTCAAATCAACACCAGGCTATGTAACTACGACAGCTTTGGGGGATAAACATTTATTGAGCACCAATTATATGCCAACATAGGTTTTGAATGCTTCAAGAGAATAGAGTCTTAAAATAACTTTCAGACAGAGTAAATCCCTAAACTCTCCCATATATCTCTCTACAAGTTCATCTTTGTCCTCTTTTATTAATTCTTATTAGCTAATAATTCTTATTAGCATGAATTCATTCCACACATGCAGGCTCCATGCTAAGTTTGTGGGGTGCACACAGGTGATCAAGGCCCTGTGTCATTGTCTTTGAGGGGGTCACAGAACAGGAGATGGCACAAGCCATGCAGATGGATAAATATGTTGCAAGCTGGGAAACAAGTGGTTGTGGAAGGCTACAGGTAAAGTTTCAGGGGTGTTCAGAGGCGGCCGAAATTGTACCAGCTGTGGGTTTCATCCGTTTAAGAGAAGAGCATTGGATAAACTATGGAGATAATGCTGGTCATTTAAATTCACAGTTCAACTCTCAGAGAAGTTAGGGTTCAGATTGTGCCAACAGAGCTTCACTTATTTTTGATGGTGGGCAAGCTTGATCCCTTTGTGTTTTTTCATTGAAACAACTTTTATTAATGGTAACAGCGCATAGTACTGGCAAGATATGGGACTTGATTTTAACTTCCCAGGATCTTCATCTATAGTTCTGTTTTCTGTTATTTCCTTTTCCTGTCCCCTCTACCCATAGCACAGAGCCCCCATTCCCCTGAAAATTGACCGGGTTGTCTTAGGGCAGGAGAGGCAACTTGGTAGAAGTGGATGGGTTTGTTTTCTCTGAGACGGATTACACATTACCAGACGAGAATATTCCATTGTCATTCCGGTCCTCAGTAGAGGCTGGGTGTGCTGTGGTCTCTTCTGGAGAAAGTTGAGGCTGTCTTCTCCTGTAAAGATTTCAGGATCAGAAACCCTACATGGGTTTCTATGAGTCAGAGTCAACTCCAGGGCAGTAGGTGGGTGCTGTTGTCCTCCCAGTTCAGCCACAGTACTGGCTCGGTTAGCTAGCGCTGCTATTACAGAAATAGTGCAAGTAGGTGGTTTCACAGAACAGAACTTTATTTTCTCAAAGGCTAGATGCCAGACAGTCAACTTCAGGGCCTCAACTATAGGGAAAGGCTCTCTCCCTCTGGAGGATATGGAGGAGGTCTTCCAGCCTCTCTCCGTTCCTTAGTGATCTGCACCTGGCATCTTAACGACCTGCTTGTGACCTCAAATCGATGACAGAGTCTAATGACCAGTAAATCGGATTCATGTGCAATTAAATCTGGCCCTTATTCTACTATTCTAGACCCATTTAGTATAATTATTGTCATGGTGTGGTGACTTCTGCTTGTTGTGATTCTGTGATGTTACAAAGACCAACAGGTTCACCAAGCGTGGACATGTTTCAAGGGTGCTTCCAGATCAAGATAGACTTGAAAGAAAGGTCCAGCAAGGTATTTCCAGAAACTAGCCATGGAAAACCTGCTAATCACAACAACATTGTTCCATGTCGTGCTAGAAGAAGAACCCTCTAGGTTGGGAGGCACCCAGAATGCACAGCGACCACAGTAAGGGACTGGGCAGCAGGTCATTCTGTGGAGCATGAGGTTGCCATGAGTCAACTCAACGGTCACCAATTTGGTTGTAGCTATTATTGTAATCAGGGCAAGCGTTGTTTGGAGAAATGAGGACATTCCTGCAGTGTCACGTAAGAGACCTTTGTCTCTCAGAATATGCTCTGGGCAGGGCTGGCTGCCCTCCTTCGTTACTGCTGTGGAAAACAGACTCTCCCTCCAGAATGCTGTGATAACCCAGAGAAATGACAACTCTGCTCTGAAATGATGACGTCCTGCGACTCCTATGCGCTCTGGGCACATGTTCCTACCATCCTCCTTGACCGAACAGCTTCAATCTTTTCAATTAAAGAGGAAAGCCACCTGGCGATGAGGAGAAACAGAGTCATGTGCTCAGATGTTGCATCCGCAGACTTCATGTAGGAATCCCTGAAGCACTCACCTCCCAGGGTTGCCAACAGAAAGGAAAACCCACACATGCTTCATGTTCATGTGGATAAGATTTATGACACCCCCAAATGCTCTTCAGAGTAACAAGGATTTTGAATTTAAGTATACGTGTGCTGGGGCTGCCAAAGAGGGTTACTATGAGTTGGAAATGAATGAGCCGACCTAACCTAAAAAACAAAACAAAAAGCACATACTTACGAGTGAAAGGGGTGGAGGTTAGCCTGTCAATCAGGTAGCAGCTTGATGGCCTCTTTGGAGGCGCTAAGGAGACAAGCCACATGGAGAAGAGCTGATGGAGCCAGAGCCCTGGGAGTTGTAGGAGCCACGTGGAGACCCCTGCCAGCACTGAGGTGCTTCTACGGCCACTGGATTCACAAGACTTTCCACCCATTGGCCAGTGATCTTCCTGCATCTATCATTGTTTGGCTGTGTGAGTGTAACAGGAATTTATGGACTAGTATTGCACATCAGGGCTAATATTGGGCTTATGAACTTGAGCTGGACGGGGCTGGGATGTTTTTGTAATATTCAATTGCTCTTGTACATAAAGCTTTTTTCTTATACACACAAAAAATAAATAAATAAAGAGGAAAGCTGCATGTGCGTGCGTGCGTGCGTGTGTGTGTGTGTGTGTGTGTGTGTGTTGAACTGTTGGCCCTCGCTCCAAACATTCGAAGCAGGGATAAGCAGCATGATATCCATGTGAAGAGAGCAGTGACTTCTATTCAATAAGCCAGAAAATTCTAAAACGCACCATGTGGTTCCTGAATCACCGAGTGGTACAAACGGCTAACATACTTGGCACTAACCAAAAGGTTAGGCATTCAAGTGTACCCAGAGGCACCTTGGAAGAAAAGCCTACCTACCTACTGCTGGAAATTCAGCCATCAAAACCCCTGTAGTGCACAGTTCTACTCTGACACCATGAGCTCATTGGCAAAAGGCTTTGACAGTCTTGAGTGCCTGCTGACTGCTGAGGCAGGTTGGCAGTGCGTTCTCGGCAGAGGAAAGGGGGTTTCTAGAAGACTCTCTATTAAAAAATATCATGAGTCCTATATTTTAAAGTCTGTCTTCCTCTGAAGAATTTGGTCGCAGGGCCAGTGACAGCACCAACTGAGTACTTGTAAGAAATGCAAATCAGCAGGCCCATTGTGGGTCTGCTGGATCAGAAACTCTTGGATGAAGTAGGGATGTGTGTTAGTCTGGGAACTTTAGAGACACAAATCCACAGAAACCCACATGCATAAGAAAGAGTTTTATACAAAGGGTAAGTGCACATCAAGGAAACATCCCAACCCAGTGTGCTGCCCAAGTACACAGGTCCAACATTAATCCATATGTTTGACACCAATCCACAAAGTCCTCCTCCATCTGGTCGAACACACGCTGTGACGCTGACTGCAGGAGGAAAACCGAGTCAGTGAACATGTAAGTATCTCAACACTGGCAGGGGTTGCCACACGGATGCTCCAGCACCAGGGCTGCATCGGGGTAGGTCCATGCGGCTTCTTCTTGGGGATGTCTTTCAGGAAGTGAGCCTTGTCAGCTGAAGTAGAGAACTGGCTAAGGCAGCTGCACCCTGGTCTGACCATCACAAAGCAAGAGACCTGACAACTAGAAAGATGAAGCTCACCGAGCCATTTATCTCTCTGCCTTTCAATTAACCCCACATGTGTTTATCGGCCAGGTTGGCACAATAAACTTTAATTCAATCCACCCCTTGCCAACTTGGCACCTGTACATAATTCTTTAGCCTCACAATGGCAATTACATAACACCTACATGTTAATCCTGTGAATATGTTCCCCCACCTATGAAATTTTGTAAGCTAACCACTTCATGCCTTTACCTCCTTCCCCCCCCAGATTTTGGATATCCAATTTATATACTGCCCACTTACATCAACCCAGTGCTCTGAGGAGGCAATCATATTTTCCAACATGAAGAGTCTTCATTCCAGTTGGAACCTTGTGAAGTCTGCATCCATAAGCAAAGTCAAATCCAGACAGGCCTTCCATAAAGTCAGCAACAATATGCACCAGTTCACAGACTCAAAAATCTCCATCCGGTCAGGTTCTGGTCAATTCAATGTGGGCTGCCTCACTCAGCCTCCACAGAGTGCCCATTGGTCGCCTTGCCTTTAGACCATGGGCTCTCACCAGTATTCAACAAGCCTAGTCCCCCAGTGCTATGTCATGAACCTTAGACCAGTCAACCTGCCCTCATCTTCTCCTCTTTTTCCTGTAAACCAGGTCCACAGGTGTCAGTGGCCAAACTCAACCCATCTCTTTATTGCTGCATTTCTCCCACTTCCACTCAACAAATAGATCCAGGTGGTCTCTTAGCAAGCATCTCAGCCTGCCTACAGGCTCCCTTTAACATTCAGTCCTAGAGGAGAGTTTTCTTCATGGTTCCAGAATTTTTTCTAGCTTCTGACAAAGACCATTTGTTCCTGAGTCCTCCAAAGCACTGGATAGGGCATATCTTTTCAAAGCTTACTTTAAAGACATGGCCTAAACCCATCTAAAGATAAAATTTAATGGCCGAAAGCAAGTGGGCTTAGAAACTTTCTATTTTCATACTTCCCATATTTTCCCCAGAAACAACCAAGTAAACAGTGTGGCTTTATCTAACCTCTAGTTAGACAAAGAAGAAAAATTACCATGTGGAAGAGGTCAAACAAACATCTACTCTCCATCTTATGATTTGTTTCTCCTGTACCCCAACTCCCCAGCTCCTAAAGGTGAGGTTGAGATGATTACCCAAGAAGAAGCACTCTGTACTCACAAAGATCTGCTCGAGTTTTCAAATACAAACAAGCAGAAGTCTGGGGAATATCCCTAGGAATGTTTACTACGGGTGTGGGATACAAGTACATGAAATGTAATATTAGACTGGTCTGAGTTTCTGGATAGGGGACCCCTAAGCACAGATTCTTCTTTCAATGTCTCTTCGAGAGAAGCTAAGAGAGGATCTAATTCTTTATTTGGTTGGTTCGCTCAAGCACGATGTGAGGTTTGACAAGTGTTTTAGGTTATACTGTTACAACTTAAGCTGAAGGCCACAGTTCTGAAGGATGAGATTCCATTCCCAACATTTGATCTCTTCTTTCCTCTCCTTACAATAATGGTTAGATATCACAAAACAAGAAATTCTAGTTTCCTATATTTTAAACAAGAGATGCATTAGTATAATTTTAAAATTATTTTTAATGATAAAGTTATTACAGTATTAATTGATTGTGGTAGTTATAAAATCATTTGTCAATTTTAGAGGATTATGAGTGAAGGAGTGGAGTCTAAGCTGTCAATCAGGTCATAGCCAATGAGGCCTCTGTGTGGGCATGGCCTTACTCCTGGTTTCTTCCTTGGAAGTGGGAGACACACTCTGCTCATTCCTTTGGAGACTTTCTATGGATGAGGCTCAGTCCCTGTAAGACATCCTTGTTGACAAGCCACATGGAGACAGGCTGATGGCAGCCAGTGCCCTGAGCTAGAGGGACCACATGGAGACCCCTGCCAGTGCTGAGATGCTTACACTGCCACTGAATCCACAACAGTTTCCACCCGCTGGCCTGTGATGTTCCTGCATTTGACACCATTGCACGTGTTTCATGAGTCTGAATTGGACCTTATAGATCGGTATCAGACATATGGGCTAATATTAGACTTACGGATTTGATCTGGACTGGACTGGCATGTTCTCTTAATGCACAATTAGTCTTTGATATGAAACTCTCCCTCAACACATATGCATGACCATGAATTTGTTTCTCTAGTCTATATGGACTAACACATTAATAAAGATGTGAGATGGTTCAGGAGTAAAATCCTCACTTATTTTAAAAAGGAAAAGAAAAGAACAGGTATTTTCCTGTTTCCTGGAAAAGGATTAGTATTACATCTCATATAGCCTAATTCTAATCCCCAGACAAAATGATACTAGAAAATGAGCAAGACTATTTTGAAAACATGGATGTAATGAGTTATATCTGCTCGGCTATATAATGGTTAATTTTTTTTTAGTCTTTATCATCACTTTAGTGATTGGTTTAATGCATATTCAATATCAAGGCTTTCTCTTTTCTTCCATGCTAGCTTGATTCCTGGCCAATGCATCACCCATCTGTCAAAGGAGGCGTCTGCATTGTTTTAATGTTGAATGGATTTCAGAGGGGCATCCAGAGGAGAGGGAAAGGCCTGGAGCACTACTCAGACAAATAAACATTTATTAAGTTTATTGTGTATGGCGTCACCATTAGTTGGGGCACTCAAGAGTAACTAACAACAATAGTGTATTAGGCTGGAAAACAAAACCAGGACATTCATATAATCTATAAGAAACAAATGTATCTCAAGGAAGTGGTTCATCTCTGTGGAAAAATCTAGTTCAACTCCAGTCCATGGGTCAGATGCTAGCTGGAGACCCGTCATGACTCACACAGCTGCTGACCAATGGCCCAGGAAAATAAAGCAGGAGACAAGTAGACTGCAGGTGAGGGGAGACAAAGTCATGTGGACCCAAGGCAGGGTACATGGCAGGCCACTGATATTTCCCCAAGGTCAGCATGCCATGGTAGCCACTAGCCCAAATTTCAGAAAGCCAGATGCAGGGCTCATGTCAGCAGGAGGGCAAAAGTCTGTTCGCCACAGTTTCTCTTTATAGATATCAAATAGGCCACATCCCAAGGAGGTCATCAGCCTGTGACCTGCATGAGAGGCTGACTCCTCCCATATATTTTTATAGGTACAGTCAAGTTGACACAGAACCTAACGATCACCAACAGCAATCAGGACATCGAAGAACGCAGCTCTGGTTCTCACGGTTGCCTCTGGTCACAGCTGCAGAGCCATCTGAGCGTCTCAGCGCTCTCCCTTAAGTGACTGGAAGGAGAAAGGATGACGTGTCTGACGCTCGAGCTCTGAACTGTCATGTGACTCTCTTGTCTCAAGTTGTAGCCACTCCAATATGGTTTGAGTTTCTTTTAAGTCAATTTATAGTTTCTGCCTACTTGAGAGGACGTCACTGAACTAATGGTTGCTTTAAGGGTACAATCCACTTTCCTGTCAGACTGCTGACAACAGAAGGTTTACTGGTGCCTGGTCTTCAGAGGGGGGAAGAAAGATGGCAACTAGCTACTACCATGACAAAGCTGG
Source organism: Tenrec ecaudatus (assembly GCF_050624435.1). Taxonomy (NCBI): domain Eukaryota; kingdom Metazoa; phylum Chordata; class Mammalia; order Afrosoricida; family Tenrecidae; genus Tenrec; species Tenrec ecaudatus. The sequence continues at coordinate 104,002,419 of NC_134539.1, read as the reverse complement.
AAGGCATCTGAAAAGCAAGAGAAAGAGGACAGATTCCAGAGCTCTCACCGAGACACCTCACCAATATCTTTTGTACTGTCGCCAAAAGAACCTTCTCATGGCCTTTAACATAAAGACCTAACTCTCTTTTCTGCTCAGCAGGTCTTGGATGGGATGTGAACTTCTACAGTCTCACTGCAGTGACCACGGGCTCCTGTGTTCACTTTGTGAGGCCACCAAGGCCAACCTTCTTCCTGAGTCCCATGTGCCCTCTCTCACTTGGCCTGAGTCATTACATGGCTAAAGTGGCTGTCACTTTGCTTCTTTACCAGAAGACTCGGAGGTGCTCCTGGACAGGAGTCAGGCTGGTGTGTGCTGCAGCCCAGTCTAGGTCCTGGACCAGATCAGAAATTTAGCAAATATATGTGAATTGTTTCTTTACACTTCTTCAAAAAGTTTAGGAAATGGAATGGAAAGATAATGGACATTTTTTGAAGTCCCCTCTGACTAAACAGATGACTCAGAAGATAGAGATAGCAGATAGAGAAATGGCCATTTCCTTTCCATTCCCTGGCGATAAAGAAAGCCCAATTTACAAGGGTAACAAGGGAAGAAGTGAAGTGTCTCATGGCGGGAGATTCCCTAACTCTTTGACTTTGGGATCCCGTCATACTCTTAACAATTACTGAGCGTCCTCAAAATCCCTTGTTTATCTCTATCATATTTATAAGTAGTCACACTAGAATTAAAAACAAGCAAACCATTTTTAATGAAAGATATTCCATAGCACATTCCATCAGCCACCAGAGTACATACATCACCCTCATGCTATTAGCATCTAAAAACAATGCATACTCATAAAAGGAAAATAATTTATTAAAAACGTCTTTGAAACAGTTTTAAGAACCCCCAGGGATTCCCTGACCTATGCTTTGAGAACTTGTTCTAGACATGTAAAATGACAAGTACCTAACTCATAAATGCGTGAATGGAGCTTTCTAGAGGCACATGTATCCTAGAGCAACGTGTGCACTATAAGCAACACCAAACTTGAGGGGTGTGCGTGTATGCACATTGCGGTGCATGCATATGTGCTGACTTGGTGTGCGCGTGTGTGAAGGGTGGGAAGTACAGAATGGATACATTCATGGGGTACCTGCTGTGTTCTGAGCGTATGTCTCTGCACTGGAAATATAACGCTGCATCGAACACAGTTTCAATACTTGTTTCCAGAAGCAGCTTCTAAAACATGTAAAAGCGTCTAGAAATACGACCCAGGACTCACCTCCACACCACCCTTGGTTCTCCTCGTATTAGAATACCAAGTAAAGGGAGTATCGACAAATACTCCCATGTCTTCGAGTCTGAAGAGCTAAAGACACTTCTACACCAGACACAGCCTTGCAGCTTCAGAGGCTGGTATTGCTCAGGGGCATTTTACGTCCGGCTGGGAGAGGATTAGAGCATCGCCCTGGAGCTGGCCCTTTGTTATCTCCTGGGCAGTTTGTGCTGGTTGTATACACAGACATCTTAACCCAAAACAGACATCTTTTCCGAGAGGACTCTTACAAGTCTGTCCTCCCCAACCAACATTTACCTCCTTAGGTGCTGTCATGTCGGATTTGTCATGTGTTCTAGTGGCCCTCTGGACAGCAGAACAAAACACTGCCCAGAGGTGCACGATCCTCACCATCATTTGCAAGGGGACCCAGTATTGCAGGCACTGTTCTTTGTAGTGGATCCTCTACTTTACCAAGCACAATGTCCTTCTCTAGGAACGAACCCTCTTGATAACGTGTCGAAAGCATATGACACAAAGTCTCAGCATCTTCAGTCTAAGAGAGATGCTGGCTGCACTTCGAAGGCAGATTTGTTCATTTTTATGGTAGTGTATGGAGTATTTAATATCTTCACTAACACCATAATTCAAATGCACCAATTCTTCTTGGGTCTTGCATCTTTATTGTTCAACTTTTATATGCAGTTAGACTTTCAAAATAACACTTAAATGCTAAAAACCTACTGCCAGTACCTAGTGGGAAGAGACACAAAGTAACTTCATGTCAACTCTCTCCCACTTTCCACTTCTGATGCACCTTAACGCTTCTTCTTATGACAGAAAACACTGAAAACAAGGACGGTGCTGCACGGCTTCCATCTAACCACATCACCTTCCTGGAGAGAGATCCCAAAACAACTCAAAAAAAGATTTTATAGACAATTCTCTGTGCGGTGGAGGGGTCGTCTCTCTGTCTGCCTATCAAAAACTTTAATGAGTTCAATTGTGGGGGGATTCCAACTTAGAAAAACGCTCCCCCAAACTATACCTCTCTTCACTCAGCCCTGCTGCCTCCAGGTGTTTGTCCTCCAGTAAGGACTACTGAGCTCTAGTGAAGTATGTAGTGGGCAAGGCCAGCAGTTCGAACCCACTAACTGCTCCACAACAGAAAGAAGCGGGTTTCTGCCCCCATAAAGATTTGGAAACACACAGAGAGGCAGTTTTCCTCTGTCCTATAGGGTCGCTATATGTTGGATGGCAATACATATTTGGTTTGGTTTTGAGTTCCCCCCAAAATAGTTACAATAATTCTTTCTGGCTTTGTTTTTCCTGGGGAAATCACCAATAATACCAATCTGGAGGCTATTTTTGCAATGAAATCATCGTAATTAAGAGGGTCTAGTAGATGAGTGGACAGATGGATAGGAAGATGATAGACAAGTAGACACCAGCTAGCCAGCTAAGGATCGATGCTGAGTTGATTCAGAGGCACAGAGACTCCACGCACACAGAGGGAAACATTGCCAAATCCTTCGGCCCAATGTCGCAGTTATAATGTCTCTTCATTTACTGTCTCCCTTCCCCTTGATGACCCTCTACTTCATCAATCACAATGTCCCTTAGCAATGAATTTGTAATGTTTTCTAGAAATTGATCTTTCTGACAATGCATTCCAAACAAACAAGTTGGACAATGTATAAACCCATTAGCTTTCATTGGCTATCATTTAGAGGTAGCTCTCCAGGCCGTTTGTCCAAGTCTGGAAGTTTTACTTGTCTACCATGTGCCACCCTGTATTTGAAGTACAGATGACAGATGATATACTTCCCGACATCACAGCAATGTGCTAACCACCACAGAATAACACAATAACCGATGTGTGGTGGAAATGAATATGTATTGACAGGAAAATACTGAAAGCTAATTATAGAATGTATGTCTACTATAAACCCACTTGCTCCCATGGCTTTCCTCAAAGGCGCTCACTCACTGCCATCCAGAAGAGACTATTTCTGAACAGGAGAATATATTTTTCCCTCTAAATTCTATAACCTGTGCTTACCTTGAGACTATGAAAATAAAGCAATTAAAGTTATTGTTATGTAAAAAAATTACATTACAAAGGACACTAATCTCCTATTTTGCCAGTTCGGCAGACAGAGGCATCTTTTTGACTTTGTGGAGAAATCCTAGCAACAGAAAAGCCCGAGGTAGGAGGGGCAGCTTCAAGGGCACCCAGCCTGCTGCAGACAGCTTTGTTCCACCTGAGATGTGAGATATCACAGCAAGGCTCAGCCTGATGCTGACTGATCTGGTGATCAAATCCCTTCTGAACCACATCCTCTAGGGGCGATTCAGACATAGACAGTTCAAGCAGATTACATCAAAGGGTTGGTGGAACTTTGACAAGAGTTGACACATGAATTTGGCGCATCTAAGAGGAGAACTGGGGAAAGTGTACATTTTAATATTGGGGAAGCTATCTGCCTTTAAACCCAAGGGAAGACAGGAAATGCCAAGGGTCAAGATATTCTACTGGCTCTTGGGGCTTGGCACAAACCTCACGAACAGAAGCCCCACTGCCTCAGCTCCCCACATGGACAGGTGTGTCAGGACCCATGGACACCTGTTGTTATTGTTGCTGCTGGCGTGAGTATTGTAATCAGGATACAGGTAAAGTGACTGCCACCCATCTGTCAGCTTGTAGTACTATGGTGACATGTGTGTTGTTGTGATGTTGGAGGCTAGCGCACCCAGATTTCAAACACCAGCAAAGTCATTATGGTTGATATATCTAGATATTACAACCGATATTACAGCTTCAGGACTCCCAGACTGAAAGATAATGAAAGAAAGACAGACCTGGCTATCTACTTTCCCAAACTGGCCAATGGAAACCCATGGATCTCTATAGAACATTGGCTGGTAGTGTGCTGAAAGGTGAGTCAGCTAGCTCTGTTGGGAGGTACTCTCCGTACAGAGAGACTTCAACATAGACTGAAGCATCCCAGCGATCGTGAAGATAGTACAGCGCCTTACAGTTTTGTTCTGTTGCAAAGCCTCCTCCGCGGCAGCTAATAACAAGGAAAGGGAAGCGATTCACCTGACTGTGTAATGGTAATTGTACAGCTACTTGAAGGCAATGGTAGCTTAGTGATAGAATTCTAATCTTCCATGTAGGAGACTAGAGAAGCCCTGTAGTGCTGTTGGGTAAGCGTTGAACTGCTAACTGCAAGGCTAGAGTTCAAAGCCACCAGACGCTCCTTAGGAGAGAGACGAGGCTATCTGTTCCCCTGAAGATGTACAACCTCAGAAAGCATACAAAGGGTGACTACAAGTCAGAATGGACTTGACAGCAATTGGTTTGGGTGCTGGGTTTACACAGGACATCAAGACTGATTCCTGACCAAGGCACCACATGGGGAGCCACCGCGTCTGTCAGTGGAGACATCTGTGTTGCTATAATGTGAAACAGGTCTCAGTGACAATTCCAGAAGAAGACAAACTAGGAAAAAGACCTAGCAAATCACTCCTGAAAATCAGCCAGTGACATCCGCAAGGATCGGTTTGGCTCATTTCACAATTGGGGATAGGGATGGGGATGGGCAGCGTCTTGTTCATTTGTGCCTGATGTCAAAGTGAGTTGGGGCAGATGCACACAGCTAACTACAAACCCAGTAGCAGAGAGGCTGGAGGGGTTAATTTTCACAGACTCGGACAACCCAGCCTCGCATCTTCAGCCAGCCGCTCTGGGTCATAGCACCACGACCAACTCAGGCCAATGTAAAGTTTGTGCAGCCACGCACCGAGCAGTATCTCTGTAATCCCCTTGAAGATAGAGGGGACTGGTCAAGGGTTTCTGCTAGGATTCTGGCAGACTTCATTCTCAAGTTTACAAAGCCGGATACATCTTGCAAATGAACTTTGTCTACATCTGCTGTGTGTTTAAAACAAGACCAGACCATGCTGTGTGAAAGGTCCACCAAGGGAAACATGACAGCTGGTAAGCAAGGCAGGTCTTCCGGGCACAGCTCACACAGGCTCAGAATGTGTTTGGAAGAAGGAGCCTGGGCCACCTCGTGGCTTATATGCGGGGCTGCTAACCACAAGATTAGCGTTCACACACCTTTCAAGCACTGCGAAGCTGTAATATTGGGTTGGAATCAACTCAATGGTATTTGGAAGAGGCCCTAGTAGAGGGGAAGTGGAAAAGAGAAACCCAACACATTCTTGCTCAGAGAGACTGGGACTGGGACTGGGACATAGGCTCAGGGTAAGCTTGGACAGCAGGGCGAGGAGCAGCAGTCATGGGAACTGGCACCTAGCAGAAGCAACCATTACTATTAAAGAAGGTGTAGACTTGTCCAGGTGATACTTTTGGCTGCAACTGAAAGGAAGGAAAACATGTACATCTACTCACAAACAAACAAATCCACTGCCCTCCAGTCAATTGCAACTCATACTGACCCTATAGAGCAGGATAGAACTGCCCCTGTGGGTTTCTGAGATTGTAACTCTTCACAGGAGTAGAAAGTCTCATCTTTTACTCTGAGGAGCAGCTGGTGGTTTTAAACTGCTGACCTTGTGGTTAGCAGTCCAACACGTAACCACTTCACTACCGGGGTCACACATATTTACATTTTATATGTGAGCAGAAACTGGGTCAGAACACTAAGCACATGTGTGTTGTCCTTTGTGGTCTATCCAATTGTATATATACCCGCAGGTATCTAAGAGGGAGTACCTCACCCAATCAGGAAGAAGGTCTGCTAGAAGGAGCTTTCGTGGTACATGTTTTTTCAGCTAGGAGAGCATAGAGCAACTTTCTCTGAGTTAGTGCACCCAGTGGTGTTGCCTGGGAAGGTTCTCTCTGGTCGCAGTGCATTTTTTTCATAAAAGCAGTTTTGCTCAAACTTCATTTTATTGTGATGGCCAATTTAAACATGTCATGCTTTGAAAGAAGCGGCCCAGACATTTCCCCCTAAGATCATTATTGGTGTTGAGACATGGTGCTATCCTAATGACCCCAAAAGTAAACATCAATCAAATCAGTGAAAGAAATCATCATCACCCCACTCAAAGAAAAGCTCATCAAGTTACATCCAAGATCAAGACAATGCTCTGGGGTTTTTTGTTTTATGTGCGGGGATAGTGCATTTTGAGTTTGTTCCACCAGGTCAGACTGTTAATCAGGCTTTCTATTTAGAGGTTCTGAAAAGATTGCATAACAGTGTGTGACAAAAAGGCCTGATTTGTGGCAGACGGGGGACTGGTTTTGACACCAGAACAATGCGCCTGCTCAGGCAGCCATCTCAGTGCTCCAGTTTTGGGCAAAAACCAGTATGCCTCTCTTGCTCCTCACCTGACTTCAAGCTGTGTGACTTCTTTTTTTTTGTTTCCACGAATGCAGAGAGACATGAAATGACAGGGTTTGATGACTCAGAAGAGGGGATGCAAAAAATGAGGGAGACACTGCCAGCCATTCAAACAGATGAATTTGAAAAATGTTTCCAAGAATGAAATCACAGACTTGCAAATGTATTAAGTGTAATGGAGAGTACTTTGGAGTGATTAGGTTGTTTTGTAAAAAAAAAAATTAAATACATAGCTTTGAAAAAAATCTCCATTTTTGGTGGTGGCCACCCTCATCTATTAGCTCATCATCTTGAGGTCAGAGCCTCACCTCTGTCTTACTGCTGTGCCCTCCAGAAGCCACTTCTCCAGTGGCAATGGTAGGCAAAGTCCTAAACTTCCAGCCCCTGATCCCTCTTAGCTCTCAACCCTTGACCGATTTGGCCCCTACTTTGGGCCCGATGTGGTCCCATAGGGTGCTGATGGAAAGCAATGTGCTCTGTCCTCTATGCACGCTAGGCTTCACCATCCACTCCCTGGGGCAGATTCTCACAGGTGATCTCACCTTTTATTTAGAGCGCCTAGCAAAGAAAGTGGCAACAGCTGAATGGACCAGGTGAGAATTCAGCTGAGCTTTGCTCAGTAGGAGCTACTGGGGCTGCCTGCTGGATGGGACCTTTTGAACCACCTACCTTCCACTTGTGGAGACCCCAGGCTTACATTTATAAAGAGCCTGGACCTTCCCTCCCACACCCACATGGGATGGCACACAGCCGCAGAGGAAATGCCCTGCTTTTGAAATGTCTGCTGTTGTTATTGGGTGATAACAAGTTGGTTTTGAAGTTCCTAGGTCTTTTCTACTAGGGAGGCACTGGGTTAGTGTGAACCAATTGAAGGAATAAAAACAAAAATAAACCCACTCAAACTCCTTGCTGATTCCAACTGAATGGCGGTATTGTTGAAGAATACCAACAACCCCTGGACTGCCAGAAGGGCAAACAAACCTGTCTTCTAGGCCCTCACTTAATGCTACTGCCATTGAGTCAGTTCTGACTCATGGGAACCCTATAGAAGAGAGTAGAACTGTCCCTGTGGATTTCCAAGACTAATTCATTTTTTTTATTGATGTATTTTTAAAATCATTTTATTGGGGCTCATGCAACTCTTATCACAATCCACACATACATCAATTGTGTAAAGCACACTTATACATTCGTGGCCCTCATCGTTCTCCAAACTCACTTACTGCTTGGGTTCCTGGGATCAGCTCCTCATTTTCCTTCCCCCTCTCCCTCTATGCTCCCACCTCCATCATGAACCCTTGATACTTTATGAATTATTATTTTATTTTATCTTACACTGCCCGGTGTCTCCCTTCACCCACTTTTCTGTTGCCCATCCCCCAGGGAGGAGGTTATATGTAGATCCTTGTGATCGGTTCCCCCTTTCTACACCCCCTTCCCTCCCGGTATCGCCACTCTCACCACTGGTCCTGAGTGGTTCATCTGTCCTGGATTCCCTGAGTTTCCAGTTCCCATCTGTACTGCTGTGCACCCTCTGGTCTAACCATATTTGCAAGGTAGAATTTGGATCATGATAGTGGGAGGGAGAAGGAGAGAGGAAGCGTTTAAGAACTAGAGGAAGGTTGTGAGTTTCATTGCTGCTACAATACCACCTACGTGACTCATCTCCTCCCCTCTACCCCTCGGCAAGGGATGTCCAGTTGTCTACAGATGGGCATTGGGTCCCCATCACGTGCTCCCCTCATTCACGATGATATGATTCCCCCCGCCTTTGGTGCTTGAAGCTTGGGCCCCTCGGCCCTTCATGATCACACATGTTGGTGTGCTGCTTTCATGTGGGCTTTGTTGCTTCTGGGCTAGATGGCTGCTTGTTTACTTTCAAGCCTTTAAGACCCCAGACGCTCTATCTCTCGATAGCCAGGCACCATCAGCCTTCTTCACCACACTTACTTAGGCACACATTCGTCTTCAGCATTTATGTGGAGAAGGTGATCACACAATGATAGTTTTTGCTCTTTGGTGTCTGCTACCTGATCCCTTCAACACCTTGTGTTCATTTAGGCTTGTGTGCTTCTTCTCTGTGGGCTTTGTTGGTTCTGAGCTAGATGGCTGCTTATTTGCCTTCAAGCCTTTAAGACCCCAGATACTATATCTTTTGATAGCCAGGCACCATCAGCTTTCTTCACCACGTTTGCTTATGCACCTCCTTTGTCTTCAGGGATCGTGTCAGGAAGGTGGGTTTCATGGAATGACCATTTAGCTGAGCAAGGTGCTCTTGTATTAAGGGAATGTGTGTGAGGAGGCCCAATGTCCACCTGCTACTCTACTACTAAACCTATGAACATAGGTCTATTTCCCCATAATCATAAATATATTTACATATGTGCATGTCTGTATTTAGGCCTCTATGTATGTCCTTTGCCTCTTACTCCTTTCCTCTATTTCCTTACACTTTCCTCCTGTCCCACTACCATGTTCAACCTTCATTCTGGTTTCAGTAATTCCTCTCAGCTACTTTGCCCTTGGTCACTCCCTACCAGTCCTCCCATCCACTCCCTCCACTGGTTTTGTACCACTCATTGTTCCCTGTCTCTGGGTTGGCCAGCACATCCTCCCTTCCCCTACCTCCCACACTTTCATGTCCCACACTCTCATGATCCCATTATTTTCTTCTTACATTGTTTATCTAGCCTATCTTATCTAGGTGGACCTGCATAGATAATAATATGTGCGTAAAATTGCGGATTGCTTTGACAGCACCAAAGTGGCACATAAGAACATGGCGACGACATAGGAACACCGACAAGCTAACCAACAAAAAAAGCCACTGACAAATAAAATTTAAAAGAAAAGCAAAAAACAAAACCAAACAAAGGGGAAAAAAGAAAAGTCTGTTAACAGTTCAAGGTCTGTTTGTTGACCTTCAGGAGTGTCCAAGACTAATTCTTTACAGGAGTAGAAAACTCATCCTACTCCTTTGGAGCAACTGTTGGGTTTTTTGTTGTTGTTATTTTCTTTTCCAAATCATTTTATTGGGGACTCACACAACTCTTATTACAATCCATCCATACATCCATTGTGTCAAGCACATTCGTACACCTGCGACTGGTGTTGCTGAACTTCTGACCTTGTGATAAGCAGCCCTGTCTTGGGGAAGTAGAACCAAAATGCTCCTTAGAAGTAAAGATGGTAAGACTTCATCTTATGAACTTTGGCTATGTTGTCAGGAGGGACGGTTCCTGGAAAAGGACAGCATGGCCTCCAGTGTAAAAGGTCCGTGGAAGAGAAGAAGCTCCTAAAATAGATGGACTGCCCCAGTGGCTGCAGCAATGGGCTCAAGCCCAGCGAGGATTGTGTGTGGACAGTGTTTCTTTCAGTTATGAATAGGGTCATTCTGAATCTGAACAAACTCAAGGGCACTTAATAACACAACCACAGCAGAGGTCAGAGTAGAAATATCCCATAAGGTTGCCACGGCTATAAATATTTAGAGAAACAGACTGCTGCATCTTCTTTTCTGTGAAGCAGCTGGTGGGTTTGAACCACCGACTTTTTAGTTGGCAGCCTAGGATTAACCGCTGTGCCATCAGGCTCCTCAACCAGAGGAGAGGCCACAGAAAACACCCTGCTGCTCCCTCTCCTCTCTTTTCCAGGAACTGAGACTGAGGTTATTTCCATTCCATGTACCTTCGAGCACCCAGGGACAACAGTAGCAAGGCTTTGAGTGGCACAGCATTGGAGGACAAAATAAGCCCCCTGTGTTTTCCAAGGTGGGGCATTGGTCCAAGCCTAGGGGGCCACAAACGCAGTCCTCTAACCACTGACAACTGAATTGTCATCCTGGATTTTTGGTGCTGTTACAAAGGCTTTTAATTGCCAGAGGTGCTGTGTAATCTTTTTTAAGGGGTGATAAGCTGAATAGGTTTGGGAACGTATGCTCAAGTGTGCACCTGAGAAGGCTGAGGGCACCGGGGCTCTGGAGGTCTTGGCCCCAGCAAAGCATGGGAAGCAGGGATTGGGTTTGCTTTGGTATGCAATGGTAATTGAACTGCTAAAAATCGACTTACGCTTTTCATTATTTGGTGAAATTGGCAGGAACTAATTCTCTCACAGGTCTGTTTCTCAGCTACATTCAAGAATTCACTGCAGTGACCACACAGAACACATAGACCATGGGCATGATCCTTGGATTTATTAAGGAAGTGAACAAATTAAAAGGCAGGATAAGAGATGATCAAGATATCCCTCTTTAGTCAGAACCACATCTTCCCGACTATTCCCACAGGCCAGCCTCTCTCTGGCTCTTGGCCCCTCCGTCTGGCCCCTGGCCTGCTTGGACAATGCTGCAAAACTATTTTTGCAATGCTGGTAAGTGCTCAAAGTGAACTCCACTCTACCACAAGCCTCAGCCCGAAGGCTGATTGCTTTCTGGGCTCTAGCTCCCTGGTTCAGCAAGGGGCACTTGCCAACCAAGAGCTTGGAGGCGCCCCACTTCACAAGAAAGCCTTTTGCCAAAAGGCACTCAGCTGTATCTACTCCGTGTGCCTGGAAGCCCACAGTTCTTTCTCACGCTCCAGCTCTGGGTTCTGCGGCTGCCACTCCTCTGCCAGTTTTCTAGTGTTAGAACTTTCTGTCTCTCTGTCAAGGAGGTTCAATGCGTAGGGTTCTTGAGATCCCGAAGACATGGTTCACTCCTGGTTCTTCAATTTGATGGTAGTGAAATTTCCCTCCTGCTTGCTTGTGAGATGGCTCTTTTTAAACGCAGCTGGATGGCAAAACTGACCAATCTTATCGTTTGATCGCCATTATTTTACAATCACAATGAATGTTGCTAGCAACCATCACAATTGTAGCTTCCTAAAAATTCTCTTACTCAAACCCATCAGAACAAAAGGCATTTGGTGAAAGCTACAAGAAGAGTCATATTACTTGTTTCAAAACAAGCAGTCATGTAATGTAGGCGTCAGCTGAATCCACATTGAAAAAGAACACTAGCCCATGGGATCTAAGGATTGGAAGTAATAAAACCCAAGACTAAAGGAGGTAACTGTATTTGGACTTTAACTCTGAGCACTCAGTTTGCAGAAGTTTATGAAAGACAATGCATTCGCAGAATCCCCACGTGGATTAAGTCTCCTGAGAATCCCCTCTAACCTTGACCTATGTGACTATCCGTGCTGTCAGAGTGCACTGGAAGGTGGATTAATGCAGATATGGAAACCAAACTCACTGCCATAAAGTAGATGCCTACTCATAGTGACTCTACAGGATAGAGTAGAACTGCCCCTGTGAGTTTCTGAGGCTGTAACTCTTTGCAGGAGTAGAACGTCCTATCTTTCTCCTGTGGTGGTTTTGAACTGCGGACCTTGCAGATTGCAGACCAATGTGCACCCACTATGCCACCAGGATTCCTAATGCTGATACAGTAGGTTAGAAGTTAACACCTATCTTTTGTTCTCCCTTTGAGCCCATTTTGAATTTGTTCTAGTTTTCATTATTTTCTGCTTTCCTCTAGATTACAGTTTTTTGGTGTTTTATGTTGTTATGACTGCTGTCAGGAGGGGTTGTGTGTTTTTCTTAAATTGAAATCCAGGCGAGGTAAATCTATACAGACAAAAACGTTGGGTTATGGTAAAAGAGGTTGTGGGGGAAATGGGGAGCTAATAATAATGATGTGAAATTGATTATGGTGATGATTGTGCAGCTCTTTTGAATATTTAAACTATTGAATTGTATGGTATGTGAATTATATGTCAAAAAAACTGTCTTTAAAAAGTTAGAAGAAGACCATATTAAATAATTTACCACATTCAGTGATTAGAGTACATCTCTGTTGGTTTATCTGCTCCCCGACATCTGGCTTTCCTGTATCCAGGGTCATCGATTACAAATGCGGCTGGTCTTGGTGGACATAATGAAATAGGCCCTTATGGAGCTGAGGGCTCCCAGGGGGGCGTATGGACTGCTAACTACCAGGTCAGTAGTTTGAAATCAACAGCAGCTCCATGGGGAAATGTGGGGTGTTTTACTCTCATGTAGTTACCATGTTAGAAACCCAACTGGGCAATTCTAGCCCATCCTGTGTGGCCTCTTTAAGAAAGACTCGACTCCAGGGCAGTGAGTTTAGTTTGGTTCAAATGGGACTAACCAGTAAGTTGATGCATGCATTTCCAAGAGTTGTGGTAGCAAAGTTCCCTAACTAGGTCATTGGAGACGTGAACAAACATATTCCGTCATAATTCTGAAGCCCAGAAGTCTGAGATCCAGAGCCAGCAGGGCATGCTTGCTCTGAAGCCTCTATGGAAACAGCCTTCGTGCCGCTCTCTAACTTGTGCTGCGGGCCAGCACCCTGAGGGGTCCCTGGTGTGTGGCGGCACAGCCCCTAGCATCTCCATGGTTGATTCGAGGACCCACCTGGTCCAGTATGATTCCCTGGAACTTGAGTACATCTTTAAAGAGCTTATTTCCAGGTAAGTTCATCATTCTCAAGTAATAGGAAATAGTGCCGAGCTCACCCTCTAGTCGAAGGTCTTTTCTTATCAAGTCAGTCCATGTCCACATGAGTGGTTCCACTCTTGGTTTGGGTGCAAGGTCAAGCTTTTGACATAGAGTCTCCAGGGGTGCTTTGCAATCGCAGGAGAGAAACGTGATCCCTGGCTCAGTTCTGAGGTCATGGTAAGAGCAAAGCTCCTGTCACCAGCTCAGCAGGATAACTGCCTTTGCCCAAGAGGAGGGCTCGGGTTCAGCTAATATGACCCCCCTTGGTGAGTAGTGCTTGGATTCCCTCTAACACACACACACACACCACACACACACACACACACACACACACACACACACACCACACACACAGTATAAAGAAAATCCGAGGAAAAGCCGCTCCAGGCACAGGCCCCGTAGTGCTCCCTCATGCACAGTAGAAAACAGTGCTTACTGGACGTACAGTCTCTGAGAAGGCTCACTTATGTATTCAGCAAATGCCAACCCAGTAAAAGAAGACCATGCATTAGGCTGTACAATAGATTCCCCGGGGGTGGGGGGGAGGTGGAGGGGGCAGAATAGCCCCTCACTGAGACACGCCTAACAGATGCAATGTGACAGACTTCAGTTCGAATTATGGAGATGCTGCGAGAGACACCCTGCTCTCATTCACACCTGTGCCCAGGTGTGGGACAAGCCAGCTTAATAAACATCAGCCATATCAGGGACAGTGGAAGACTCATACTTTAGCCTGTATTCCAACCTCTACCTTTCATACTCTTAATGCACGCTGCAGTAAGTCACAGTCAACTCCGTACATCACCGGGCCTCCAGCTAATCACTGGAGGGTCTGCTTTCCTTACCCTTCTCTCTCCTTGGTGCAGAGCAGCATGCTGGCATATAGCAGAGGTTCAAAATCAAAGCCCAGGGCCCTCCCTCCAGAGACAGCACACTTTGCTGCAGTGCAGGTATCCAGAAAACTGGGGGGCCTGCAAGGCCCTCATTGCTGCTCAGTACAGTGGGGCCCAGGTCCATGTGCTTTGCACCCCCAAATTTCCCCACAAATTCCCTGCCTGCAAGGCCCCAGGATTTGAGAGTGACAATGGATTTTGTGTGTTTGAGAGCAATTTTATTATCGCCTACTACTTAAGCATTGAGGAGCTTAGGGGAAGGACTCCAGAGGCAGCAGTCCAGGTGGTGTAGTGAGTGAGGCAAATCATGGGCCTACAGGATGCTGCAAAACTGGATCCTGGCAGGAAGGAGACACAGACCAGCACTGGTCTGAAAGTACTTCTCCTGGGTGGGGACCTTCCAGCATGTGGGCAAAGCCTTCAACTGAGACAAGATCTTCAAGCTATTATATAATTGATATATATATATATATATATATGGATTGTGATAAGAGATGTATGAGTCCCTAATAAAATATTTTTTAAAAAGATCTTCAAGCGAATGGCCTGCTAGTGGCCCTCTGCCTACACCTGCCCTGTGGGTTGATGGATGGGGGTCATTAAAGGAAGCTAAGCAGTGAAAACAAATATAAAAGCTAAAAGTATTGATTGGCTGGATAAATTTTGCATGAATAATTATATTTCCAACATCAACAGCCCCTCTCCATAGTTATGTGCACAGAGGAATCCTATTACAATTTGATTTTAAACCAGTCATACACATGAATGCAATGTTGTACATTGTCAGTAGTCACTGCTCTTCAGTATTACAGGAACTCAGATACTGTGTCAGTCCTAGTTGACTAGAGAAACAAATTCAGAAACATTCATCTATCTGTAAGAGAGAACTTCATATCATGAAACAATTATGCATCAATAAAACATCCCAGCCCAGTCCAGATCAAGCCTATAAGTTCAATATTAGTCGATGAATTCCTCGTGAGACTCATGAAGCACATGCAATGATGTTGACTACAGGAAGATCACTGGCTTGTGGGCAGAAAGTCTTGTGGCTAGAGTGGCGGTGGAAGCATCTCCATGTGGCTCCTTCAGCTCCTGAGTGTATCTCCTCAGTAGAAATGGGAAGTCATAGAGAGAGTGGGTCCAGCTTCCAGTGAGCTAGTTATCTCCGTCATGCCTCCAAGTGAGGTCATCAAGCTGTGACCTGATTAACAGAATAACCCCCACCCTTTCACTCTTAATCCTCTCTAGTTGACAGATGACTATGTAACTATCACAGACACAGAAGAGCTTAGGCTCAAACTTTCATCCTAAATTTAAGCCAAACATTGATTTGCTCTTTCTATTCCTTGCTGAGTGCCAGCAATTTTCCAGAAATCTGGAATCTTTTTTCCTTTTGAAATTACCAAGAACAATTTGGGAAATTACCCAGATCTATATGGTACTGATGAAGAATACTGAAAATACCACAGCTGCCAAAAAAACAAACAAGCCTGTCTTGGTGGAGGCACAGCCAGAATGCTCCTTCAAAGAGCGGATGGAGAAGAGGAAGACTGGCCGAGACCGACTGACACACTGCAACAAGGGGCTCAAACATCACAATAGTGAGATGTCACCAGGCCAGGCAGTGTTCACTTTGATGTGCACAGGGTTGCTATGGGTCAGAACCACCTTGATAGCATCTACCAACAACAATGTGGCAACAATATGTGGTGGTGGAAGAAAGGTTAGAAGTAAAGACCATTAGTAAAGTCCTTAACATGCAGTAAGAGAAACAGCTGGATTAATCTTAAAGGGTCTTTTTAGGAATAAAACCAGCCTAGTCAGTGTTTGCTTTTGGTAGGGGCTTCCGCATCCACATCCTTTTCCCTTTTGGGGGGAAATCCCCACCATAAGAGTCAAGTTTAGAAAATGAAAAACAATCCAGCCATCCAAATGCTCACAATGCAGTCCGTGATGGTGCGTGAACAGCACTCTCCAGGTATTTGGTCCTGTGGTTGATTACCCATTTGGCTGCTAACCACAAAGTCAGCAGTTTGAACCCACTCTTCTGCAGGAGGAAGATGAAACCCTCTGCTCCCATAAAGATTTACAGCCTCGGCAATCCTATGGAGCAGCTCTACTCTGCCTTCTAGGGTTGCTATCGGGTGGAATGGATCCAGTGGCAGGAGGTTTTGTTTTCATTGCCTTTGTTTTGTGTCCTCTCCAGGGATTTTCAATGGGAGCTGGAGACACAAGGAAGCAAGAGTGTAGGCATTCACTTCAGTAGAGGTAACAGCGGCAGTACCCCCAACAATTATTTCCAGAAACTCCATGTCATCAGCAGCCTGAAGGACCATGGGCTTATTTTTGGACCGTAGGGGTTGATGTGATTCTTCGCTGTTGCTGTTAGCTCCTGTCTTGGGGACATCAGGATAGCATAATAAAGTATCACTTGCTTGTGGTCATTGGTATTCTCAAGTGCACTGTTGAACCATGGTCGTGTGAGTACCCTCCGAACTAGGAGACTTCTCTTCTGGCATTCTATCAAGTGATCTTGTGCCATGATACACAGCATCTTCATGGGCAAAGTTTTGAAAGTAGATCACCATGCCTTTCTTCCTAGACTGCCTGAGGCTGGAAGCTCCACTGAAACAGCCAGGATGACGTGGCAGGTATTTTCAATATTACCTCCAGTATCACAGCAATATGCAAATCACCACAGTACACCAGACTGACAGATGGATGACTGACTCTGGCCATCTAACCTTCGTCACACCTCCTTATTTCTCTAACCTGGTTGTTTTTCAGGATTTCCCACCTTTCATTTCTGAGAGTCATGTTTAAACAGGGATGTATGAAGTCTTATGGTAGCAACAGGATGGATATAAACCAGATAAATGCCCACAACCAAGTGAATGGACTTTGGGGTAGTTACAAAATTTCATGTCAACTTGATAAAAGAATGAAGGGGTGGAGTCTAGCAGGTCAATCAAGTCACAGCCCAATGATCCCTCCTTGTGGGAGTGGCCTTCTCATGAGGATTCTGAGCACTTTCTCCCTGGAGGTGGGGCACACTCTCTGCTTCACCTTCCTGTTGACTAGCCAAATGGAGCGACACTGATGGCAACCAGATCCCTGGAGATGCTTCCACCACCACTGGATCCACAAGAGTTTCCATTCACCAGCCTGTGATCTTCCTGCATTCGGTATGATTGCACATGGTGTGTCAGTGTGAAGGAGGAATTTATAGACTAGTACTAGACATATGGGCTAATATCAGATTTATGGACTTGAATTACTCTTTGATAGAAGCCTCTTTCTTATTCATACATGAGTGTCCCTGGATTTGTGTCTCTAGTCAACCTGGCCTACCACAGGCTTATTAAACATGAGATGCTCCATAAATGTCTAGGCCCCAATGGCTTCCCAGCAAAGGATACCTTATTAGGGTGATAACCCCCTGCCTATTACCAACCACTGTCTCCCCTTTCTATTTCTGCATTAAATATCACTCCCATTCCAAAGGAGAAGCCTCAGATAGAAAGACATTTCTTCCCAGCGTGGCAGTTGTGGTCACCTCCGGGTATTTCCTTTGGAAATAGAATTCTTGAGTCCCAAAGGGTCCACATTTAGAAAGCCTTTGATGTATGTTGCCAAATTCCCCTAGAGAAGAGTACCAATTTACCAATTTACACTTCCATTGGCAGGATATTAAAGGGCCTTCTCCCTGAATCCCAGCTAATACCAGGAATTATCATTCTTTTGAATTTTTGCCAGTTTGATGGGGTTAACATGGTATGGCATTGCTGTTTTAATGAGTGCTTCTTTTTATGACTTGTGTAGTTAACATTTTTATCCGTTAATTTTCGAATGTGTAATCTTTTGTCGACTGTTCATATTTTTGTTTTGTTTTATCTTCCAGGGTTCACTTGGTTTGTTTTCCCTCAGTGAGAGATAAAGACATTTTGATAAATGCACAGTATTTTCTGCCATTTTAATAAAAAAAAACATTTTCCAAAATGTTATTTGCTTTGCATATTTTGTACTTTGTGTGTAGTCTACTACATCTCTCTAATCATTAAAGCAAATAAGAAATGAAACAGTATATTCTGCCTCCATTCTCATATTAAACTAGCTGTTTCACTACTCCCCATTGATTGGTTTTAGTAATGCAGTCTGGTGACTAAACCTAGATTGTTGCTATTTTTTTTCTTTCAAGAATATTTTTCATATCTGCATTCAGTCATTATACATAAAACTCTCCACAGAATGTCTGGCACATATAGTAAGCACTAAATAAACACTGGCTCTAATTATTATTATTTCAACAAATATTTTAATTCATTTGATGTTTAACATGAAATTATTATCCCACCAGTTCTTTTACACAGAAATTACTGGCCTTGTGCTAATTTTGTTCACATAGACTGAATTTTCAAGTAATTTGGGGATCAAGAATATATCCTGATGATGTAATTTTTAAGCTTTAGATGTCAGGCAATCTTTTTCTTACTCTCACATATGAAGGAAAATGGCATGGATTATTATTTAGTCACTTTGTTCCTCCATAAACAGTATCCTTAACTCTTGTTTTCTGCTTTTGGCAAAACACAATAGAAATCTCAAACACACTATATTTTTCTTTCCCTCCAATTGTCCCAATTTTTACCCTGCCATCTTTGTAGAGTTTTCCTTGTGGAGAAAACGCTGGGCTGTGGGTTATCTAGGTGTGCTGGGTTTCATTTTCAAATTTTCTTCAGCTAAAATGGGGTTGCCTTTCAATCTGCAGAGCTTTCCTAGAAAAACACACGTTTAACAAATGGATCTGTGTGTGTGTGTGTGTGTGTGTGTGTGCGCGCGCGCTTAATTACTCCTTCTGTTATCCTTGTTTTGTCTTCCAGGAACACATTCAATTCCTACGTGTTGCTCTCAGCGCTCTGTCTTTGACATGCTTTCTCCATGATATCAGACATACACATAACAGGATGATTTTCTTCATTCATGCCACGTTGGCTCCCTACTTCATTGCGTGGAGTTTAATTCCACAACCAAACTTTTGGTCTTCTTTTACTACCTTTCTTTATCTCGATCATTTCCCTCTCAATTTCATCTAGTTACCTTTCCATCTTAAGGCAATTCGTTTAATTGTCTCATATCATCCTTCAGTTGTGTTTCGTAGAAGCTCTACTCCTCAGAAGTAAGAGGGGTGAGACATTTGACTTTATTCCGCTTGGTAAAGTACCACAAAAACAAACACACTGCCCTTGAGTCAATGTTGGCTCGTAGTGACTCCACAGGGTAGGGAAGGACTGCCGCTGTGGAATTCTGAGCCTGTCAGTCTTCACGGGAGTAGAAAGCCTAATGGTTCTCCCACAGAGCAGCCAGGGGTTTTGAACTGCTGACTTTGTGGTTAGCAGCCCAATGCATAACCACTAGGAAATCGGGGGTCCTTGATAAGGTAGGAGTCCATCAAAACCAAAGGAAATATTAAATGAAATTCAAACAATAGCCTGGACTTAAAATACCAGTGAGTATAAAGATGCCCCAGGACAAGGCAGTATCTAATCCTGTCATATGTAAGTTGCCATGAATCTGAGTCCACTTCATTGAAATGAACCACACTAGCGCTATCTTATATTCTCTCAAAGATAGCAAATGTTTACCAGAAACTTTGTTTTAGATCCTAGGAAAGGTCATTGTCAGTGGTGTGCTCCGCTGACACGATGGGGAGGACATACCTCTCCAGTCAGGTGGCTTGTCCTGGGCTCCATGCAAACCTCATCTCTTTTCCAAGGCACATTAATAATCGTGCTTCAGTCCAATTCTCGCCCCTGGAGAGCATTCATCTAGAACCAATGCTATGCTCTGAGGGGGAATGCTCTCCTTCCACCTCTCCAAAACACACCCTGGACAGTAGGGCACACTGAATCCCTGCCTCAGGAGGATCAGTATTTCCTCCAGCACTCATGCTTCACAAGAGCATTTCGGTATCCTCTGACCTCGTCCACACATGCCTTGTATAAAAGTATTACTTACACCTCTGAAGATGCAACTTGACCCAGCCAGCAAGCGCCTTTACCATTCTATTTAAAGAGAGTATTGTCTCTTTATGGATGTAAAAAATAAGGAATGAGAAAGAACATGTGTATGTACTGTGCTACTTCAAAAAAAAGCAGAGCACAAAATAGAGACAAAGCTCCTAGATTTTTTCCCCCTCTTGATGTAGAAGTAGTCTAAGTAGTAGGTAGGCTTTGCAGTGAGACAGTCAGAGTTTAAACCCCAGACGGTTCAATTGTAGCACAGTTCCACGGCAACCTTGGCACCTAACATTCCCTTGACTTACTTTCCCCATGGCTAGAATGAGAACACTAAAACCTGGTTGAGAAGAGAGGCATTACAAATAAAGGACTCAGCTATAAGCACCTGATATCATTCAAGGAGAATCACTTGGGGTACAAATGGTGACTGTCCTTGGCTGCTAAGTAAAAGCCCAATTGCCAAAGGACTGATAATTCTGGCCCAGCCAAGAAGACACAAGACCCAGCTATCATACATAGTTATTGGACATGGGTATGAGAGATCTTGTTCTGCTGGGAGAAGTGTCCTAACATGAGTTTAAAGTGGTGGCTGCAGAGCACATCATACTGTTGTACATTCAAAATGTGCTGAATGTTATGGTATTTCAATTGCTCTTTAGTAAAAATGTTTTGGAAATATAAAAAGACCTGCCATTACATGTCAATACCACCAAGAGGTTGGTTTTACGTATTGTTGGTGAGTTATTACATTTCCCCCTTATGATTCTGAGCAAGTTGGATATACTATTTGCCTCTGTTGTAAAGATGAAGCTGTCTATACCCTTAAAAATTTCAGTCTCAGTAACCCTAATTAGTTCTACACTGTTCTGTAGAGTCACATTGAGTTGGAATTGACTTGATGTCAATGGGTGAGTTTTTTTAAAGTGGACTATTACAGGATATTCTTTGCACTACAAAATTCTTTTTTCTGTCATACTTCCCTTTTATTTGTATACATTTAATTTTATGTTCCACTACACAATGTTCTGAGAGTCCAGAGACCTGAATTCAAATCCAGTCTTTGGCATTAATTAGATGCAGCATTTAGATAAATACCTCCCCTTCTCCAACCTCAGGTCCATAATCTGCCTAAAAGAGGAAAATGATATATTGTGATCTCTGTCTTTTTAATCCATAAGGGTATCTTATCTTTTACCAGTTCTTAGCTCTACTAGAAGCCGTAGATAAATGGAAGTTTTATTTACATGATGGTATGTTCAGACCACTTCTATTCCTACCTCTCTTCATCCTCTTAGAATCCCCCAAGAGGAATATATTCACAAGGAAAAATGGAGTGAAGTAATAAATGGCTACTTAGCTCATGTGTTAGCTCCCAGACTCAAGGCAATGGGGTAGAGCTTATGGTGCGTTCCTGGTGTCTACACCATGGAGTCAAAATTAGGCACATGCCAAAGCCTCCTCTGCTCTCACAAATAGGCATTGAGGATAACTTACCAGCAAACAATGCCAACAGCCCAATTAACAAAAAAACAGATCAAGGAATTGAAGCAAACACTTCCCTACAGAACATATGCAAGAACACATGAAAGGTAGTCAACAGCATTAGCCATCCATGCAAAACACTTCCAGGCTTCAAGTCCATTCTGAGACACAGTGATCTTATAGGATAAAGTAGAATCGAGTAAATCTTAGCAAAAGCACATCTCCCATCTTTCTGCTCCAGCGCAGCTTGTGGCTTTGAACCTCACTTGCCGCTAGGGCCCACTCCTCGGTTTTGACTTATCGTGACCCTTCGTACAACAGAGCAAAACCCTGCTCAGCCCTGAGCCATCCTCACAAGTGTTCCTATGGGTGAGCCCATTGCTGTAATCACCATGTCAATCCATCTGCTTCAGGATCTTCTTTGTCCCTGACCTTTCATTTCGCCAAGTTTAATAGCCTTCTCCAGGGACTGGTCCCTACTGATTTCTCTGATTGAGTTCAGGACAACCTATAGAAACCCTATAGGACAAGAAAAAGGTTGCCTCTGTGGGTTTCCAAAATTGTAACTTTTCAGGGGAGTAGAAAGCCTCATCTTTCTCCTGCGGCTGGTGGTTTCCAAGTGCTGACCTTGCAGTCAGCAGCCCAACCTGTAATCCAGTACACCACCAGATCTCCTGACGAAGCTCATTAAATGGCCAAATTACATGAGAGAAAATCTCACCATCTTTGCTTCTAAAGGGTATGCTGACTGGAGTAAGCAAAATCTATACACTGCCCATCGAGTGGATTCTGGCATATGGTCATCCTGTAAGGCAGTGAGAACTGTCCCTGTGGGTTCCCAACACGTTAACTCTTTATGGATTAGACATCTTTATCTTTCTCGCTTGGCGCTTGGAGCGCCTCCTGGGCTTGAGCCTCCTACCTGTAGTTAGCAGTTCAATATGTAACCCGTGCCACCAAGGATCCTTCTGAGTAATACCGATGCAAGTCAAGACTCAATGAGATATGATCTCAACCCACCACCCACCCCACATAGAACAAAATAGCTATGGGCAAGGTTATGGAGAAACTAGAAGCTTTCTTCCTTGCTGGTGGGAATTGAAAATGGCATAGCCATGGTGGAAAACATTTTGGTAGTTCTTCAAAATGTTAAATATAGAATGTTCATTTGAACTAGCAATCCCAGCTGGAGGCAGGAACACAAACAAAAACTGGTCCACCAATAGTCATTGTAGTACCTTTTACAATCGCTGAAAGGTAGAAACACCTGAAATTCCCATCAACAGATGACTGGAGAAACAACATGTGAATGTTAGGCATCTTAGCTTAGGGAATTGAGAAGTCCATTTACGCATACCCAGGAGAGCCAGCAAAGGACAAAGCTGGATTTTCCCGCTGGTGGGCAGAGATGGGCGTTACACCTGGAGCAGCCCACCTGGGCCAGGTGACTGCAATTCAGCCAATGGGATCGACCTGGGGTCATTCACCACGCCTCCTCCGGGAACCCTTAAAAAGGCAGGAACCTAGAGGGAGAGGGTCTTGCTTGGGCTGGGCTGGTCATCTTCGTGGGAGGAGAGAGATCCTTGCATGACCCTGAGCAGTCTCTGCCAGGCCGCATGGTCAAAGGAATCCTATGGGTGCCGCGTAAAACCTGAAACTTCTTTTAACTCTCAGTAAATTCACTTGGATCACGAGCCCGGCTTCAGCTTGAAATCTTTCTCATGTGGAGCCAAGAACCGAGGCTGAAATCTAGCCGGAGAGAGAGACCTTACATGACCTGTGCTGAGGAGTCTACTCTGACTCTGAGAGACCTCGTGTACAATAGAATGAAATGTTGTGTCTTCCTGTGCCATCCTCAGTCATTACTCCTGTGTGCAATTAATGAAGATCAAGGACTGCAACCTTCAGTATGGATTGCCTCTCAATATATAGAAGATCAAAATTCTCGCAATGGCATCAATAGGTAACATGATCATACATGGAGAAAATTTGAAATTTCAAGGATTTTGTCTTGTTTGGATCCATAATCAACTCGAAGAATTTATATTGTTGTGGGAAACAGAAAGATTTCTCCCAAGTTGTCTCCCCCAAACATATCCCAAACTTAGCTGCTTGCTACACATGACAAATGACTAACACAAGTGGGTCAGGGGTTATTCTCCCTAAGGGTAATCAGCCATCCAGAGCAAGCAGTCACCATTGTTTATCCCACAACAAGTAGGACCCACTCCCTTCTGATAAGGATAATAGTTGACTGTTTCCTTGTAGGAGACCCCAGAGAGGTCAAGCCCACCCAAGGGTGACCAAGGTTAGGCTGCCCTCATGAATCCAGGGTCTGCCCATCTTGTCACATGTATGCCTCTAGACCCTTCCCCTTCCTATGTGCACACCCCTAGCTCATCCCCTTCCTGTCATGCTCATGCCTATCGTACACCCCCTCCCTATGATGGGTATGCCTATTGCACTGCCCCTTCCTGTGATGTGTGGTTACCTGAAATCACACCCCCCTAAATAGTTATAACCTTTGATTAGCAATAAAGTTGGGGGTCTCCTGCTCTCGCTCTCAGGATCTCTCCACCTGAACCACCAAGCGGGGCTGAGGTGAACATGCTACGATGAATTGTGTCTGACTCCATTACTTGAATCTCTCTTCTATCTCTCATGCTCTCTATGAGTTACTATAAACCTTATACATATTAACCGTACAATTGTGCCTACTGGACCAGTGATGATTTGTTGGGGACCCTCCTTTCTCCCGCAGATTGTGCTGCTCGCAATGAATCTTGAATATAGAAGAATATTGAAAATGCCATGGACTGCTAACTGGACAAAACGATTTGTCTTAGAAGAGGTACAGCCCCTGAGAGGCAAGGATGGCAAGACTTTGTCTCACATAGTTTGGACGTGTTGTCCAGAGAAACCAGTCCCTGGGGAAGGACGTCATGCTTGGTAGAGGAGGAATGAAATGAAATGAGGAAGAAGAAGGCCCTCAACCAGGGGGGTGTGCTGCAGCAATGGGCTCTGGCACAGGAACAATGGCACAGGACTGGCAATCTTTCACTCTGTTGTGCACAGGGTTTCTAGGGGCAAAACTAACTCCATGCCCCCTAACAGCAACAACCACATAGATCGAAGACTACAATGACCATAAAGAGAAATGATGGCCCACTGAATGCTACCATATGGATAAGCCTTGGAATCATTTTGAAATCATTTTATTGGGAACTCTTATAGATATTATAACAACCCATAATGCAATTAGCAAAAGCATAATTATACAATTACTGCCGCCATCATTTTCAAAATAGTTTCTTTGTTCTTGAACTCTCTATCCCCCCCCTCCCATCCCTAATTATTAGGTCCCCCCCAGAAACCACAATTATTAAGTCATTGTTTCTTTTTTGCCATGTCTACATCATCCAATGGATCCATCCGCCAACCCATTTCTGAGTGTAAAAGTCAGTTGTATAGTGAAAAATGTTGCATGGTCTCTCTTACGTGGAATAAGAAAATGCCTGGAAGGCAAAGCTCATTAACAGTTACCAGAGATGGAAGGAAGCAGAAATGGGGAGCTTTGTTTAGAGGACATTGACTTTATGTTAAAGGAAGTGGAAAGGTTTGGAAAGGGTAAAGAAAGTGGATTAATAGCTTAAAAACATAATCAATGTCACTGAATTTCTAAACATGTAGAAATTATTGAGGTGTATGTTTTATTATTACTACTTTCACCACAGTAGCACATTTGACACATACTCATGAGAACAGAACACAGTAACATTCTAAGAAGTTCCGCCATGTCCCAGGAGGGGAGCTTGGACTACTCACTAAGTAAATTTCTAAACTTCAATTTCCTTATCTTTCAATTGGGTTAATGACCCATATCTTCCAGAGTTCCAAACATTAAGAAAAGAAAAGAAAAAGAGCAAACCAAACATGTCATGTGAGAGCATGTAGCACATCCTTAGAACGTCATGGTGAGCAAATAAACCAATGAGCCATGGCCAAATAACAAATCTGACTAGGAAGCTCATGCCTTTCCCAAGGTCTGGGTCATGAATTCACCAGAGTTGGACAGAGTCCTGAAGTGGGAAGTCTAATTAGGAAAATTAAACAGAGACCCCATTTCTCCTCTGTTCTTCTGTTCTTTCTTTTTTTTTTTTTTTTTGGCGCTGATAGAGAGAAACGAATTAATGAAAAACAAACATTTCCTCGTGAGCTCTCGTCAAGCAGCTGAGGGGTGGCTGCAAGCTGGAGAAAGAAAACAACTCCGGCTCATTCAAAAGGTCAGGAATTAGGATAACCAGACAGTCTCAGGACAAGAGCCAGGCCCTGGGCAGCCAGGAGTGACACGAGCCTGAGGCGATCCAGCCAGTGTGAAAAATAGGAAGAGTGTGGCGAGTTAAGCAAAGCAAACCCTCCTCCAAGATGGGACTCCGTTTTATTGGGCCCAGCAGATGCCTTCAAAGTGGCTCGTGGACACCCATCCACTAAATTTAATGCTAGGTTGTTTCTTCCCAGAAACCTCGAAAAGGTGACTCTTGGCAATGCTCAAGTCTAAAGGGAGTGCAGTTTGGGTCCCTAAAACCTACAAGGCCATAACTTCCAGATCTGTGTCAGGCTATTTCTCTGAAGGAAACCTGGTTCCTTTCAGAGCCCTCTGAGCACTCGGTGTGTTTTCTCTGCTACTGAGCAAGGGAGTGTCACTGCAAGACCTACTTAGTGGCTACAACTAAGAATTGTGTATACACATGTGGCAGTTACATAATCTCCTGTCAACTTGAGTGAAGGGGTGGAGTCTAGCCTGTCATTCATAGCCATTGAGGCCTCTGTGGGACGTGGCCTTCTCTGGAGGCTTCTGGGAACTCCTCTTTTCCCCTCTCTTTCACATTCTATTGACAAGCTACATGGAGACACACTGATGGAGCCAGAGCCCTGAAGTTGGAGGAGCCACATGGAGATGCACAGTGGTGCCTGAGGTGCTTCCACCACCACTGGATTTACACAAGACTTTCCAACCAGCCTGTGATCATCTTGCATTAGAAATCATTGCATGCATGGCTGCGTGAGTCTAAAGAGGAATTTATAGACTAGTAGCAGACATATGGGCTAATATCAGACTTATGGACTCGAGCTAGACTGGGCTAGGATATTTCTTAATCTACAATTGCTCTTTGATATAAAGTTCTCTTTTACACATATAGGAATGTCAATGCATTTATTTCTCTAGTCTACTCAGACTAACACAACACACATATGGATGTGTATGCTCACCCATAGAACATTTCTAATGGGAATAGAGAAATTCCTGCCTTCTATGTAGGACACCTTCAAAGAGCTCTGGTGCTGTAGTGAGTTGTGTGTTGGGCTGCTAACAGAAAGATCAGCAGCTCAAAACCACCAGCTACTCCACAGGAGAAAAATGAGGTTTTCATTTCCTGTAAAGATTTAGTCTTGGAAACCCACAGGGGTAGGTCCCCTCTGTCCTGTAGTGTTGCTACGAGTCAGTATTGACTAGATGGCAGTGATTTTTTTGAGCTGTAGGAGACTCAAGCCCAATTCTGCCAATATCCCTCCCCCATGCTCAGCTTTTATTTGTCAATAGAAGTTTACATGTTGTTTTCAAATTTAACATGTTGCAGCAGAGTTTCCAGATTAATGCATTAGGAAGAAAGGCATAACCAATTATGGGGACAGCATAGGCCAGGGCAGCATTTCATTTCATTGTGCTTGAGGTTGAAATGAATCAGGCCTACCTAAGGGCTTTTAGCAACAACACATGATTTGTAACTATGGCATTTTTTTATCACACCCAAATTCTTAATTTAATGTATGAATGTTATAAACTTACAAAAACACAGTGGAAAATCCCATTTATATTTCTCGGTCATATTTAGTTGTACAAATTCCATCTATACCTTTTCATTTTAATATTTAGTCCCAAGTGAAGATGGTAAACAGTGACTATATAAAAAGATAAATCGCTAACTTTCTAAAATTAAGAACTCATGGTCATTGAATCAATGCCGACTCAGTGACCCTGTAAAACCGGGTAGACTGGTCTCTGCAAAGTGTCCAAGACATTGAAACTGTTAACAGGAGTAGAAAGTTCTGTCTCTCATCTGAGGAAAACCTGGTGGTTTCAAACTGCTCACGTTGCAGATCACAGCCTGATTTGTAACCATTACACCACCAGGGCTCCCTTAAATTAAATAAGTATACTATCAATATTAACAATTCAACCAGCAAATGATAAATTCCATTTTTTTGGTACTTACAGAAAGCAAATGATCTTCCTGTAAGCACACACACACACACACACACACACACACACACACACACAAAACCACCAGAAAGAAGCTCCAATGGGCAGAGCTTTCATAGTACCCATTTTCACAAAACTTGCTCTGAGTTAGTGCGCCCGATGGCATCGCCTGGGAAAGTTCTCTCTGGTCACAGTGAATTTTTTTTCATAAAAGCAGTTTCACTCAAACCTCGTTTTTTGTGATGGATGATTTAAGAGGAGAGTGTGTGGCTGTGAAATTTTGTTTCCTGTTTGGAAAAAATGCCACCGAAACTGCCGTGATGTTGAACATAGCTTACAATGACAGCACTGTGGGAAAAACCTCAAATGTACCAATGGTTTTCTCATTTCAAATATGGAGAAATGTCGCTTGATGGCAAACCTCATTCCGGATGTCCATCAACTTCCCAGACAGATGAAAATGTTGACTCATAGTGCATTTGGAGTTCGTTCCACCAGGTCAGACTGCTAATCAATCTTTCTACTTAGAGGTTTTGAAAAGATTGTGTAACAGTATGTGACAAAAAGGCCTGATTTGTGGCAGACGGGAGACTGGTTTTGCCACCATGACACTGCACCTGCTCAGGCGGTCATCTGAGTGAGGCAGTTTTTTGGCAAAAAACAGCAGACCTCTCTTTTCCCACACATGTGACTCACATGACCTCACTCCTGTGACTTCTTTCTGTTTCCATGAATGCCGAGGGACATGAAAGGAAAACAATTTGACAACACAGACTAGGTGAAGGAAAAAGCGAGGGAGGTGCTGTCAGCTGTCCAGACAGATGAATTTGAAAAATGTTTCTGAGAACGGAATTGCAGATTTGACACGTATTCACTCTAATGGAGAGTACTTTGAAGGTGATAAGGTTGTTTTGAAAAATAATAAAATAAAATACAGAGCTTTGAAAAAAATTACCATTTTACCTCCTAATATATAGACTTTCTATTTCTGAAGTTTTGATAGAATAAAAAAAAACCACTAAGACTTCTGGGATATATCCTGATAATGAACAAAAAACATGATGGATTGACACAGCGGCTGCAACAATGAGTCTAAATATAAGAACAATTGTGAGGATGGTGCAGGAGCGGGCCGTGTTTACAGAGGGAAGGGACTCTGTCTCAGAACTGACTTGATGGCACCTAACAGCAGCGCCCATGTTACAGATGACAACCTGACAGAGCAGTCTGTGTGCCTTGCCCAACCTCAGACAGCTGGCAGTAGGGCCGAGTTAATAGTTGCACCTCAAACTCGGGTTTTTTGTTACATTTGTCTCTCCCGGTAGACTTTTCACACTTTCAGGATATAGGGTCAATATTTTAACTCAATAAACAGATGAATATGTAATTCCATAGACCCCAAGGACTGCGATCTAGCTTACCAGGTTAACACGGCGCAGTGCCTTCCAGTGTCCAAGAACCTCCCTCCGGCATGAACACAGGGCTAGAAATTCCTCCAGCTCCTCTGGTTTGGGGCTGCGAAGCACAAAGGCAGCAGTTCAAAACCATCAAATGCTCCACAGGAAAATGATGAGACTTTCTACTCCCATAAAGGCTTGCAGTTTTATAACAACAACAAACAAACACAAAAAGACTTACAGTCTTGGAGACCCACGGGGGCATTTCTAGTCAATTCCACAGGGCTGCTAGGAGTTGGGATTGACTCATGGTAGTGAGTTTGGTTTGGGTTGTGTATCCAGTTGCTGATTAGAAAAAGATGAGGCCTTTTGCTTACTTAAAGATCAAAAGGGCCAGGAACCCAAAGG
Source organism: Tenrec ecaudatus (assembly GCF_050624435.1). Classification (NCBI taxonomy): domain Eukaryota; kingdom Metazoa; phylum Chordata; class Mammalia; order Afrosoricida; family Tenrecidae; genus Tenrec; species Tenrec ecaudatus. The sequence continues at coordinate 103,972,826 of NC_134539.1, read as the reverse complement.
GGAACTTCTCTGTCCTATAGTAACTATGCATCAGAATTGACTAGATGACCGTGGGGTTAATTCTTCACCCGCTGCCCACCAGACACCACAAATTGTCCACACATATCCACCCACTTATTTGACAAGATATTTTATAAAAAGAACCTTGAACAATCGGCTGCTTTTGGAAAAGCACGTAGGTGCTTTGTAAATGGGAGTGTGATGTGAGAGATTTCCACTTGGACAAAAAGGCAACTTGAAGCATCTGCGATGAATCCAAGAAGGGGGAAACATCAAGAAAATATTATTTACATATCTCCATTTTCCTCTGTTTCTTTAAAACAAATAGAGACCAAAGAGCTTGATTTTTTATTAAATGAGGAGACATTGGGAATGAAGAGCAAAAACACATTTTAAATAAAAATCAAGTGGCCTTACAATAGAGAGGCCATGAGAGATGAGCCATAAATCCACTCACCCCATGGCCCTTTCAGATGCAAGAAGGGAACTGTTTCACAGAGCCCGCGCATTCCACTTCTGTGCAAATGTCCCTCGAAATGAAGTAAGAGGGAAACTAGTGAACACACATTTATTTATAGTTGTATATGTTTCTAATTGGTTAACATAGGCCAACGTCCAACCAAGATGAACTTAAATGAGGATGAAGAGGGAAATAAGAGGAAAATGGGTCATTGGAACTCTCTGGAGGAATGAACATAGTTCCCATACTCCGGAGTTTGAACATGAAACCTCTGAGAACCAGCGATCATTGGTGCTTAGAGAATTAGGGTGGTGAGTCTGTCAGCCCAAGTAATGAAACAATTATTTGGGGGGTGGGGGTTGATTATTTGTTTCCAGAATGAAACCTTAGCCTGGGTCACTGAGGCATAACTCCATGGAGCTCAGGGGAAGGGTGATATAAGGACTGGCCATAACAGTATAAGCCTTTGGGGCCTGATGGTTGCTGAGAAAATACAGCCAGGCATAGGCATGATGGTAGAAGAGTTCGTTCAATTACTGGCTCTCCAAGGAGCCCTAACTCTCTCACCTGCAGGCTGCACATTCCACTTGACAGTAAGACGAGTAAGCAAGGCGTATGATACTCCTTCCCTGAGCACAATCTCATGGATATTCAAACACCTCTAAAAAGTAGAAAACTAGGAAGCTGGGGTCCGAATAACTGTTGATTCATCATTTGCAGGTGCCTGGCATTCTATAGAAAACAAGGAATATCTCACCCTGTCTCCCCAAAAAACCAAACTCAACTCACTGTCCCAGAGCTGATTCGGACGCACAGCGACCATACAGGCCAGCATAGACCTATCCCCAGTGGGTCTGTGAAACTGTCCATCTTAACTGGAGCAGAAAGCCTGGTATGTCTTCTGCAGAGTGGCCGATGGTTTCAAACTGCTGAACTTACAGTTAGCAGGCCTATGCCCAGCTCCTTATGCCACCAAGGCTCCTTCTGTTGCCCCAGGCACCCACATCAGAGAGCACTGGTGATTTGGTGGTAGAAGTGTTGCCTCCCCTGGCTCATCAAGATAGACAGAAAATGTTGATGTGGCCAAAGATTCATTTTTGTTTGGATCCACTATCAATGGCCACTGAAACAATAGTCAAGAAATCAAATGACATCATGCGCTGGGCAACTTTGCTGCAAAAGACTTCTTCACAGTTTTCAAAAGCAAACATGTCATCATCAGGATTAAGGTTTACCTGACCCAAGACATGGCATTTTCAATCACCTAATAGGCATGTGAAAACTGGACAATGAGCAAGGGAGACCTATGGGTTCACACACTTGAATTATGGGGTTGTCAAAGAATACTGAATATGCCATCGGCTACCAAAAGCATGAGCAAATCTATGTTGGAAGAGTACCATCAAAATGCTCCCTAGAAGCAAGGGTGGCAAGACTTCTCACTTACTTTGGCCATGCTATCGAGCAGGTCCAGGCCCTGAAGAAGAATGTCATGCTTGCTAAGGGAGAGGGTCAGCACATAAAAGAAGACCTCGATGAAATGGCCTGACACAGGGACTACCCACAGGGCTCCAGCACAGTGATGACTGTGAGGATGGTACAGGGCTGGGCAGTGTTTCATTCGGTTGTACAAGGAACTATGAGTTAGAATGGCCACCACAGCACCTGACAATAACACGGCCTTTCACATGGGAGACCAGGGTTTGGTTCTTGGCCAATGTACCTCATGGACAGCCACCACAATCGGTTACAGTAAGGTTAGGTGCTGCCACGCTGCTGCCCAGAGCTCAGCAGAGCTTCCAGACTAAGAGGAGCTAAGAAGATGGGTCTGATGAATTACTTCTGGAAAGCAGCTGGCAAATTTCCAGGGGGTCACAACCCTTAAACCAAAGTAGATGGTGGATGTGGGGAAGCAGGGCTGAGTAGCCTTTTGTTCTGTTGTGCCTGGGGTCAGCAGATGAATGGATGGCAGCAGCAACAACATACCCCACACAAGAAAAATGAGAGTTTTATTACAAAAATTTCCCACCCATGACTTTTTAATACAACTCTTATCACGATCCACACATACATCAATTGTATAAAGCACACTTGTACATTCATTACCCTCAGCATTCTCAAAACATAGCTCCTCATTCTCCCCCTCTCTCCCCCCTCCTCCCCCTCATGATCCCTGGATAATTTATAAATTATTATTTTGTCATATCTTACACTGTCTAACGTCTCCCTTCACCCACTTTTCTGTTGTCCATCCCCCAGGGACGAGGTTATATGTAGATCCTTATAACTGGTTCCCCCTCTCTACCTCACCCTCCCTCTATCCTCCCAGTATCGCCACTCTCACCACTGGTCCTGAAGGGATCATCTGCCCTGGATTCCGTGTTTCCAGTTCCTATCAGTACTAGTGTACATCCTCTGGTGTAGTAGCCATATTTGTAAGGTAGAATTGGGAGCATGATAATGGGTGGAGAGGAAGCATTTAGGAACTAGAGAAAAGTGTTTCTTCGTTTCTACACTGAACCCTGACTGGCTTGTCTCTTCCCTGCGACCCTTCCGTAGGGGAAGACCAGTTGCCTACAGATGGGCTTTGGGTCCCCACCCCACACTCTCTCTCATTCACAATGATATGATTTTTTGTTCTTTGATGCCTGATACATGATCCCTTCGATACCTTGTGATCACACAGGCTAGTGTGCTTCTTCCATGTGGGTTTTGTTGCTTCTGAGCTAGATGGCCGCTAGTTTACCTTCAAGCCTTTAAGACCCCAGACACTATATCTTTTGTTAGCCAGGCACCATCATCTTTCTTTGCCACATTTTCTTATGCACCCATTTGTCTTTAGCAATCGTATCAGGAAGGTGAGCACGCAATGATAAGATTGTTTGTTCTTTGATGCCTGATAACTGATGCCTTCGGCACCTCATGATCGCACAGGCTGGTGTGCTTGTTTCATGTGGGCTTTGCTCTTTCTGAGCTAGATGGCCGTTTGTTTACCTTCAAGCCTTTAAGATCCCAGACACTATATCTTTTGAGAGCCAGGCACCATCAGCTTTCTTTACCACATTTGCTTATGCACCCACTTTGTCTTCAGCGATCATGTTGGGAAGGTGAGCATCATGGAATGCCAATTTAATAGAACAATGCATTCTTGGGTTGAGGGAGTACTTGGATGGAGGCCCAATGTCCATTTGCTACCTTAATACTAAATCTATAAATATATGCACATAAATATATATCCCCAGCCTCATATATAAATATATTTACATATGTGCATGCCTTTAGATCTCTAAATATGCCTTTTGCCTCCTACCTCTCTCCTCTATTTCCTTTGACTTTCTTTTTGCCCCACTATCCTGCTCAGTCTTCATTTGGGTTTCAGTAATTCCTCTCAGTTACATTACCCTTGATCACGCCCTACCAGGCATCCTACACCCTCTTCTTCACTGATTTGGATCACTTGTTGTTCCCTTGTCCCTGGGTTTGTTAACACCACTTCCTTTCCCCCCACCTCTCCCTCTTCCATGTCTCCCCCAAACTGTTGGTCCTGTTGTTTTCTCCTCCAGATTGTTCATCTAGCCTATCTTATTTAGACAGACCTGCGGAGATAATAACATGCACAAAAACAAGGTAGAACAAAACTAAGCAACAAAAGAAAACAAAACAACAACAAAAAGTCAATGACAAAACCCCTGCCACAACAACAAAAAAGAAAAACTTATAGTTAGTTCAAGGACTATTTGTTGGCCTTTATGAGTGTTTTCTGGTTAACTCTGATGGGGTGCCAAGACCAGGCCCCAAAGTCTATTTTTTATATTCCCTGGGAACTTCGTTGCTCTGTTCCCCTTGCTGTTCTTTTTCATGCCCTTAGTGTTTTGCCTCGGTGTGGTGGGATCAGATTGGGCGGAATACCCATACTGTGTTTCCAGTGTTGTCCCCTGTAGGACTAAGGGTCAGTGAGGGTGTCCTGTCTCATAGTGGGGCAGGCCATGTGCTTCTCTCTGGATTGGCTGCTCTGAGTGGGAATATCGTCCTCAAGGCTTGGTGAGCCAGGATGTGCTCCACTCTCTCTTCCTCCCCCTTCATTTGGTCCCATTTGCACTGATCAGACATGCCACTCTCCCTGAGCTACAGCTTCAGTGCTGTCCTCTGAAATAAATTATCCTGGGTCACCCATTACTTTTTTATTCAACTCTTTCTTCGAGTTCTTGCATACTCATTGTAGAAAAGGTAGCAAATGCAATAAAGAAAAAGTGGCACAGATTCCCTACAATCCACCTCCCAGGATAAACACTGTGAACATTATCTTACTTCAGTTTTTTTTTCTCCTTTGCATTTACACTTTCACATATATTTTTGGGCAAGAACGGAATCACATTAATCAGATTCTTTTGTAACCTACTTTTTCACTTAAAATATATTATCGACATCTTCCCTTGTGTAAGAAATATGTAACCTGTTTTTTTTTTCCCAAATGAATGTGGCATTCCACTGAATGGATTTATTGAATACTCTCTGCTGAGGGTCATTTAGATTGCTTTCTTATTTTTCTTTTTTAATCTTATGAAGAATGTTGTGGTATAAATTCTTTCAGCTAAATATTTACATACTTTGCCACCTCTCTAGAATAAATTTCCAAAGCTGGAATTCTGTCAAAGGGTGTACACATTTAAAGCTTCTGTTTTTCATTGCAAAACTGCCACCCAGAAATTTGCCATTTAAATTTGCAGGTTTTAATGAACATTTGGAAGGAGTGATTTTGCAAGCTCGTCGGTTACTCTTATTATCTTTTCATTTTCCACCCAGCTCATGCCTGTGTTACAAGAAGGCAGCCTGCCAGGCAGTGCAGGTATGTGGGTAGTTATAGAATTACAGTGTTGTGATATCTAATTTGAAAAGCCTTTAGGAGCAATTTCTTATTTTTCAGCAGATCATCTTAATCCTGTTCCCACTTGTCATTCCTTTTTGTATTGCTTCAAAGATGTGTTCATTATTGACTGCTCCAGACAATAAGCTTACTCTCTGAGCAAGTATAGCAGTCTTGGGAGGTAGTTAATTTCCACAGTGCTAGAATTCTATGAATTATTTTTGAGTAATCACTTTTAGGGTTATCATGGGCAGTCCAGGATGAGCTTTGACCCCAACTTTTCATCTGTGCAGGGTTGGCGAGTCAGGGCTAGGAGGTGTTTTTCTCTAATTCTCTGCCTTTCGCAGACTTGTGAAGCTGTAGCAGCTGATTCCACACTTAAACCAGAAAAAGGAAAAAAAAATAGTGTACTCCCATGTAGTCAATTCTGACTCATGGACACCCTACAGGACAGAGGAGAACTGCCCCTTGGGGTGTCTGAGGCTATAAGTTGTTATGGGAGCAGAACGCCGCACATTCTTCAGAGCGGCTCGGGGTTCACCCTGTTGGGCTGTGGTGAGTCGCTCACCACACCACCAGGCTCCTGCGTGTGGGTGTTGGGGTGGGTAGGTGGGGGGGGAGAGTGGGGAATTTGGTAAGAATTCCAGCTTCTTTATAAGCTAAGCAAAACAAAACAAAAACCCAAACTGGTTGCTGGCAAATTGATCTGAATCATGGTGACCCTTGGGTGTCAGACTACAATGGTGCCCCATAGGATTTCCAATGGCTGGTTTTTCAGAAATAGATAGCCAGACCTTTCTCTCCAGGTATCCCTGGGCACCATGGAGCCATCAACATTTAGGGAACTGGCAGTGCCACCCCGGGGGATTTCATTTGAAGAGACTCCATCTTTAGAAAGTTTCAGTGTATTCCTAATGCTTGAACCTAAAGGTCTTCGAGGAGGAGTTCACTCTCTGAAAGCATCCTCTAAAACAAAGTGTCGCACAACCTGGTCAGGGGAAGAAGCAAAGGTGGTGCTGTTCTAGTTCGCTTCAAGTTGAAGGGTCTAGAAACGTCTCGAACACCCCTGGGTGTGTGGGTGCTGGATGCATCACGGGTGGTGGCCCTGGTTGGTGTAGCCTCTTCCTGATCTTTCACAGTCACAACCATGGCAGCACTGCTCTGAAATGCCTTGGCAAGGCTACAAGGCTGGAGGGCGGTAGGTGGAGTTGGTACAGGGGGAAGAGAGGGGCCGCCGTGGTGTTTGGGAATGCGCTTGGATGCCTGCTGCCCGTTCACTCTGAGGTTTAGGTTTTGAAACCATTACAGGGAAATAATCAGCAAAGCGAGAGCGGCTTTCTCATTTAAAAACATATACTGTAGAAAGAAAGAAGAAAACCAATAAAAATAAAAAACATATACTGCTTATGGAACCATGGACAGATATCTGGTAGGAGATTGCCTGAATGTATATTCGGAAATGCGTGCATTCCAATACTTGGCAAAGTCTGAAAAGATGCAGGCATTTGCATCTTATTTTCAAGTTATCCAGACTCTAGACAGCTGGCCTTAGTTCTGCGCTCCTCCCCGTCTGCTTGGGACTGTGGCCAACAGTTGAAGGAAGAAGTGTGTCCCTGACTCTACTGTCACGCATCTCTTTTCCCATAAAAGTTGCTTTTCAGCACCTTGATTTTAAGTGAACTAGATGCAGGTTTCTGGCTCATCATTACACATTGCTTTTGTTCACTTTCAGATCGTGTCAGTCATAAGGAAGGCTGCGAAATGCTTTTGTTTGGTCTGGATGCTGCCTAACAGCCCGAGGTGGTGAGAAAGACATTGCATGTTTGATGTGCAGAAGCAGTAGCTCACACAGATGCTTCAATATATGCATGCCCTCTTGCTTAGGAAGCAATATCGATGTGGCTGTTTTCCATTTTTCTCCCCTCAAACCTATTATTTTTTACAGGTTAGATTTTTACTTTCAACTGATACAAAAACACCTGGAACAGAATTTAATCAGTTTATATGAACTAAAGGTCCTTAAATCTTGTAATGTACAAGACACATGTTTAATATTATGTAGCCAATGGGAAATGTGCCTCCACCCACCCACCCCCACTTTTTTTCCACCTGTAAGAGGCAGAGATGGAAAAAACAGTTACTTCCCCAACGTTCTAATGTCAGAGCAACGACTACTTACATTGGATCTCATCTCTATTGGATGGCCTCATTTATACCGAATTCAACAGTCACTGGACCAATAATGAGAACCCTTTACCACAGGAGTCCCTTCTGGGAATCTCTCTATATAGGTCCAGAGAGATAGAAATAGAGATCATGTTTAAGGTTCCTTTATATGTTTGTTATCAGAAATGGCATACGTCGCTATTTTACTGAGGGAATGTAGAATCTGCACTGGAATTTGAGGATGACTTTTTTATTTCTCTCTCAGGGGTGGGTTTCATTTTAGGCAAAGTTTTCTATGAAAGCACAATTAGGAAGGCAGAACGGATGCACACAGTTAGTGTACTTGGATGCTAACCAATAAGTCAGCGGTTCACGACCACCAAGAGGTGCCGGTCAATCTACTTCCAAAAATGCAAGTCATTGAAAACCCTGCAGGGCACAGCAACCTGTCTGACACGTGTGAGCCAGCATCCATGACAACAGTTGGTGGTTCTTGTCATTTAGGAGGGTGGGCATAGTACACAGCCATCATGTTGCATCTTCAAATATTATATGCCAAAACAAACAAAGAAAAACAAACAAGCACCCTAATAATATACAGTTGGCAGAGGTTTTGAAACAAATTGGGTCTATGAGCAGATTTAGGGGCTAACAAAACAGGCATTAATATGCTCCCAGAAGATCTGGGAGTGGCAGGAGAGAACTTGTGATGGAGCAGCAGCATCTGGGATGGGACATCGCAGTCACTTTTCCGATTTCTCTTTCCCCAGCAGCGGGTTGAGTTTTCCAGTCACTTTGCAGCCACACATAACCCCAACCTTCTAGCTTCATGCCGGCTGCTTTGGAAAGTAGGCTGGAATGACACCACTACCTAGTTCCCCTGCCAGCACCTCTGTGGCTCCTCTTGCTCTGTCACTGTCACTCCACCCCCAGGATGCTCCTAGTGCTCCTGCTCCTTGGTTTAAGGGCTCATCACTCTCACCTGGACAATTCATCAACCTGCTCCCTGAGCCCTCCAACAACAACTTCTCTCTTCAGTGTACTGTAGATCTATACCAGAGCTTGGCAAATGGAAGAGTCAATCCTCTCCCTCACAACAATTTAAAAATGATTCAAGAGTCATGGATATATTTTTTTACAAACAAATGAAATCACCTTTATCTGAATTATATCCTAATTTTCCAATTTTACTATAGAGGCACATGTATGTACCAAAAGAGACACAGACAGCTCACTCTGTGAGACTGCTTTAACGCCCTCTGGCCCCATGGAGGGGTTTTGTTGTTTTCGTCTGTCTCTGTCCCCATGGAAAGAAGCAGAATATTTCTGAGAGCTGGAGCTATGGTGAAGGTTGAGGTGGCTCAGGATGAGAGGCAGACTCCTTGAAAAAGAGGTGGTTGGAATCAAGCAGGGAGAGATGACACCATACTTTAATGAACTGCAGATGTCAGACACTATGGGACATTCAGAACATTGTGGCTACAGAAACCACATAATGAAATGCCACTGAGCTAAGATCAATGGAAATCCACTTCCTGTGCAGTTGAAATCACAACTTCTGACCCCCAAATGTCACAGGACAGAGTGCTCACATGCACTGAGACACCAACTTGAGAGGAAACAGCGAGAAGACCCGTGATCTTGAGAAACAATGCACTTAACTTACAAACGAAAAATAATAAGACAAATACTAAGTAGAGAAACTCATTCAAACCTCGAAGAGATAGTAGTGGGTGTAAAATGTTTGGAAGACTTTATCACTCTATACAATGTATTTGTACAGAGAAACTTCAAAAGACTTCAGCAGAAAAACGGAATTGAAACGTAATTTAATCATGTTTTGAGTTGTTTGATGCCCCCTTATACATGCCCACAGTAAGTCTTGAGCTTAGAGGAGATAGAACACAGGGAAGGAATGGTGATGTGAGAGAGCTACACAGAAAATGCCAAAGGGCAGCTCCCGAAGACAAATATTTTTGCATAAAGAATGTGCAAAAACCTGGAGTTAGAAAAACAAAAATGTAGAACACACTCAAAATATGTCAAGTTGCAGGAATGAAAGAAAAAAATTAAGCCTCAAGTTTCAATAGTAAAAGATTCTATAGGAAAAATATTGACTGATGCAGGTAATATCAAAAGAGGAAGGAGAGAATACACAGAGACACTCTCCCAAAAGTAACTGATTAGCATTCAGTCACTTCAAGAGGTAGTCTATGACCAAGAACTGATGGTACTGAAAGACAACCTCCAAGCTACACTGAAGGCATCGGCCAAACACAAGTTTCCAAGGATTTACAAAACACCAATTGAAATATTTCAACAAGCTGGTGGAGCCTTGGGCAATCTCACTCACTTATTACAGAAATTTCGAAGACAGATAACCTGACAGCTGTGTGAATGAAGTCCCGATTTGCATACGTTCTAAATAAAAGTATCCCAACAGAATGCACAAACGACAGAACAATACCATAGATGTCACGTGCAAGTACAAATTTTGCTGAAGATTCATTCAACAACAGTTGCAATGATTCATTGACAGGGAGTTGCCAGAGATCCAGGGTTATCCCCTTTCATTGTATTTATTAAGTCGGTATGGTGAATAAATATCTGAAATATATGCATATATGAAGAAGAATGCGGGATCAGGATTGGAGGAAGGCTCATTAACAACCTGTAATGTGCAGCTAACATGGCTTTGCTTGCTGAAAGTGAAAAAGCCCTGACGCGCTTGCTAATTAAAATCAGTGACTGCAGCCTTCATTACGGATTGCAACTCAATGTAAAGATAACCCAACTCCTCACACCGAGATCAATGTATGACACCGTAGATTCCATTGGACACATTTGCTGCATAAGAACTTCTTTCTAGTGTTGAAAAGCAAGGATGTCACTTTGAGGACTAAGGTGCATGTGACTCAAGCCATGCTCTTTTCAATGGTCTCATAAACACGTGAAAGTTGGACAATGAGTAAGTAAGGGAAGACCACGAAAGATTGATTCATTCGAATTACGTTGCTGGCAAAGGTTATTGAAAGTATCGTGGTCTACCAGAAGAACAGACAGCACTGTCTTAGAAGAAGTATAGCCTGAATGCTCCTTAGGAGCAAGGATAGCAACACGACATGTTATCAGGAGACCAGTCCTGGGAAAAGGACATTTGGCTTTGTAAAGTAGAGGGGTCAGTAAAAAAGTAAAAGATGACCCAGAAGATGCAGTGACACAGTGGCTAAAACAATGGTGTGATAGGTAGGTTTATTGTTCCAACCTGGCCAATAGGAACATGTGGAATTAATAAGGGCGCAGTTTGGTTGGAGAGCAAAGAGATAAATGGCTCAGTGAGCCCTGCCTCTCTCGCTCTCTCTGGTGATTAGACCAGTGTGCAGCTGCCTTAGCTAGTCCTCTGCCTCAACTTGCCAGCTACACTAGCTGTGGGACACTCAAACCATGGATTGTGTCACTAGAACTTGAGGTTCCTTCGAGACCTGCTTCACCACACTGCTGGTGTGTACATCCATTAAGGTTGGGACTGTCAGATCCTGTCATCTGGCTGACTGTTGGTGACCTGCCCTGCTGTTTGCTGCTTGTGGCCAGACTACCTGCGTTGCCCTATGGAAGACTCAGCCATCTGTGTCCTTGATCTTGGACAGAGCAGCCCTCAGTGAGTTGAAGGACTTCCAGTATATTAACTGTTTCATGTAAGTGAATTGAACTGAGCCCTCTGTACCACTGTGTGGACTAATTAGCTGTTATATTCCTTCATTATATATATGCATATATATACATATATATGCATATCTATATCCATAAGTGTCCTGGTTTTGTTTCTCTAGAGAATGCTGTCTAACACAAGTGGGGTACAACAATGACCGTGAAGATGAGACAGTGCTTTCTTCTGTTGTGCATGAGGTGTCTATGAGTCAAAATCGACTTGACATCATCTAACAACAACGATCAGGGAATGCTCGCTGAAAGTAAACACAAAAAATGTAGGGCAGGCTTTCTAGAAAGGAAGCATTTCTCAAGCAGCTCCTCTTTCTTGCCCTCACATCTCACCTTCCATTGTAGCCGTCTAAAGATGGCACCGCCTTGCTTGCTGAAAGCAAGGGAGGACTCAAAGTACTTGCTGATGAAAGTCAGGAATTGCAGCTCTCAGTGTGGATTACAACTCAATGTCAAGAAGACCCAAATCCTCACAATTGGACCAACAGGCAGCATCCTGATCAATGGAGAGAAGGTTGCGGCTGTCAGGGTTTTGTTTTGCTTGGATGCACAATCGATGCTCATGGAAGCAGCAGTCAATAGATGAGTTGCAGTAGGTAAACCTGCTGCACAAGACCTCTTTGAAGACCTCTTTTACTGAAAGTAAGGGTGTTATTTTGAATAGTAAAGTGTTCCTGACCCAAGCCATGGTATTTTTTCCTTCTTATTGACCATTTTATTGAGGGCTCTTACAGATATTATAGCAATCCATAAATCAATTACATTTGGCGAAATTGTACAGATGCTGCCATCATGATTTTAAACACATTTTCTTTCTACTTGAGTCTCTAGAAGCACTGGTAGTTTCAACGGCTTCATATGCACGTGAAAGGTTGAAACTGAAGAAAGAGGACCAAAGAAGAATTGTGGAGCTGGAGAAGAACGTTGAAAGCAAAAGTTCCACGGACTGCTACAAGAACCAACCAATCTGTCTTGGAAGAAGTACAGCCAGAATGTTCCTTAGAGGCAAAGGTGGCAAGACTTCGTCTTACGTACTCTGGATATTGTGTGAGGAGAGGCCAGTCCTTGGTGAAGGACATCATGTTTGGTAAAGCAGAGGGGCATCAAAAGCAGAAAGGCCCTCAAGGAGAGGGACTGACACTGTGGCTTTAACAGTGGGTTCAAGCAATGGGCTCGAGTTGTGAGGATGGTGTGTGCAGGGCTGGGCAGTGTTTTGTTCTGCAGAAGCTGTCTATTGGACAGAACCGACTTGATGGCACCGAACAATAACAGACTGGGTTCGCTACTCACTCATCTACTGGTTGTAGTCATGATGGCAGCCCCCAAACAGCAGCCTCTGCCCCAAGTTTATGTGATCTCCATAGCCCCAATGTCCAGACAATTTCCATGTGGACCAGAGGGAAATATTTGATTGGTTTAATCAGTTGTGGTTGGAAGATGTGACCATGGAACAATTTTGGATGACTGGAATGAAGGGGGAGATGTTATTCCTCAGAGAGGTGCGATGAAGAAGGAAACAGAGGAAAATCTAGGATATTGTCCTTTGGATCCTGGAAACGACAGTCTCTGAGCTAAGCATGTTCTCTGTTTGTAGGTCAACAGAAGTCCATTCTTCCGCATCAGCATAAGAATTATAGAACCATGTATTTCAGAGCAAATATGATCCAGTTCAGAAATAAAAGTCTTGCGTTTTATGTTAATAAGGTCATGCCAGAATAAGGTGAGCCCTAAGCCTAATTATTTCAGGGTTATGAAAACAAGCTGCAGAGGCATAGAAATACATATAGTGGGAAGACTGAAGTCAAAGAACAGCCAGGGACATGAGAATGAACCAAAATCGAGAAGAGAAGGTCCCAGAAGGAATCAACATAGCTGACACCATGGGTTGGACTTAATCAACCTCAACACTGATAAAACACATCTCTGTAATCTAAAGTCATGTATTTGTGGTATTCCTCTTATGGCAGAACTCAGGTAACCATGATAGCTTCCAAATCCACCATACATCCTTCAGAATTCATAATATATATTTCACATAAAACTGTATTTGACTGTCTCTACCACTCATATCTACCAATCCACCATTATCATAAAATGTTTTGATTGTCTTCTAAAGGCCTGAGATGCTATATTTTCCAGGTATTACTATACATAGACATTGCAACTGAGTAGATGACTGTCCCTGTATAGGAGTCTTTTAACAAGATTTATTCCTGACTTGAGATTATCCTGGGATGATATATTTGTATAATAGATTTTCAGCTACTAGAGAATAAGAGCTACATTCTTATTCAGGTTCATGGTCTCAGCATGTAGATTTCTGCTTGGCACTTATCAGGCCCCGAGAAAACAGTTTTCAATGGAAGGGGTTTGCCTTCAAGGTAGGATAGCCAGATGTGGTTCCTGGCCAACATCTCTCTTCCAGCCTTACTCACTGGTCAGTGGGAGCTTATGTATTGTGTTTCTGAGCAGGGTTCAGCAGAGCTTACAGACTAAGACAGACTATGAAGAAAGACATGACTACCAACTTCCAAAGCATCAGCCAGAGGAAACCCTGTCGATCACAATGGTCTGATCCACAACTGACCATGGGGATGATGCACAACTGAGAAGCATTTTTTCTGTTAGAGGTTTCATTCATCAGGATTACTATGATATGAGGTCGACTGGGTAGTAACAATAGCTCTACTTTAAAATGTATGAAAGAAATGCTTAAAACCACATTACTTAATTTTTTAAAAAATCATTGGAGTTCTTTCAAGTAGGCCAGGAGAGGCATTACCTCCACACTAGAATGGGCATGAGCAAGCTAGCAAAAAACGTGTAGAAATGCTGAGTGCTAAGTGTTGTGATCAATTAAAACAACTATATTCCATCAGAGGTAATACAGGTTTATTTCAAAATTCCTCTTAAATTGACGTGTTCTTGCCATAACTTGCATTGGGTCTTCCTTATGGCTTGTGAGAGTGTAAATCAGAGGTCTGAATAACAACATGGTCTCCTGAAATCACAAGAATGGGATGAATTGATAGTCAGTTTCTTGGAGTCAATCATTCACATGTTCCTGTTTTTTTGAATGCAACAAACCCTCATTACACTGGGTATAATAAATCAAGGAGTCCTGAAATGCTTTCACCCGTGGGATGTACCTGACTCCATAGTCTGCGGAACTGAGAGCTTCATGTTAACGTCTAAATAGGCAACTCTTCCTGATATCTGACTCTTCAAAGAGCAGGTCCTTGAGGAGCACTCCATTCACACTTTTTTCTTCTTTTGCTGCATATTAATTCTGGATTCCATTCAACTCGGGATCACCAGAAGAACATCATGATTTATCAGTTTTAAAGTACAAATAAATAGATAACTGTAGGTATTTTCTGTCTTCATCAACAGGCTAGTTCAGACCAAGCGTGTTATGAATTCCCGATAAGGCTTGGCTTTGGTAACATGTTTTAGAATCATGATTTTTGACTAACAATCATGGATCACCATCCAGCATGTAAGACCAGAGGCTTTCTATTCAGACAGGAAGCGCGTTCAGCCTCACTCCTGAGCCATCATTGGCTCTCTTTTACCCCAGCTGCCCCTGCTGGCCTGGCAATGGCTCCCTCACCTCCATCACTTAGAGCACTCCTACTGTGTGCTGCCAGGCGTCCTGATGTTCCTGTGTCCCTGTGATAATCAGTTTGTTCTTAAGGCACTAGGTGCCCATACCCTTTTGCTTCTAGACAAGTGGCATTCAAAGGGGGCAATACCCTTGCCTAAAGACATTTGAAAATGTGTTGGTAAGGAGACATATTATTATTATTGTTTACTTCTTAAAAAGAAAGTCATCCTTATTTTTTTTAAATAGCATAGCCATTTTACTACGGCGTATAACACAACCCCCTTTTCTTATTTTTAAAGAGTTAACATGAATGCAGATACCTCCGACTTTTTGAAAGTTTGCTTTCTTCCACCTAGCTTTTGTTTAATTAATTGGGATTAATATATATCAAATCATTCCATAGTTCAATCATGTCCAGCAGAATTTTACATTTGCTACCACATCAGTCTCCAAACACTCTTTTTCTATGTGGACCCCTTGATATCATCACCCCTTCATCCTGCCACCCCCTCTGTGGATACCCCACCCAACGCCCTTATTTCACCGTCCTGGTTTTCATACCCCCAAAATGAATAAAACATATACCTCAACTTCAAAAGGGTGACTGAAACCCCCCACGCCCCCAGTGACACAGTACTCTCGAGATACTTC
Organism: Tenrec ecaudatus; assembly: GCF_050624435.1. Taxonomy (NCBI): domain Eukaryota; kingdom Metazoa; phylum Chordata; class Mammalia; order Afrosoricida; family Tenrecidae; genus Tenrec; species Tenrec ecaudatus. The sequence continues at coordinate 103,957,358 of NC_134539.1, read as the reverse complement.
CTAATATGGACAATCAAAAATCAAACAAAACAATACAACCCCAAAATACAAAAGGTTTTGGAAACCAGACCAGAGGGAATCTGCTGATAAGTTTTGACTGTTCAAGTCAGCCTCACCTACTATCCTCCACTCCCAGATGCCGTCCGTTTAGTGACCACTCTCCTCCTGTCCCCAAGTCAGCCTCACCTACTATCCTCCACTCCCGGGTGCCGTCCGTTTAGTGACCACTCTCCTCCTGTCCCTAAGTCAGCCTGACCTACTATCCTCCACTCCCGGATGCCGTCCGTTTAGTGACCACTCTCCTCCTGTCCCTAAGTCAGCTTGACCTACTATCCTCCACTCCCGGATGCCGTCCGTTTAGTGACCACTCTCCTCCTGTCCCTAAGTCAGCCTGACCTACTATCCTCCACTCCCGGATGCCGTCCGTTTAGTGACCACTCTCCTCCTGTGCCTCCATTGTAGATAGCGGGAGTTCGCGGGGGGGGGGGGGGGGGGGGTTATTTCCTGTATAGTGCCACCAAAGAATCTTGTTTTTTTTGTGTTGTCGCAATGCCTTGAGAGGACTTCTGAGATTCAGCGGGCAGGGGGATTGGCTGTCCTGAATTACAGAGGATAGGACTACATATAGTTATCCATTGCTTCTCTTGACTACTGAGAGTTCAGCTTGACATTCATATGCGATAAGAATCCTCCTACTCCTCTGATCCTCGACTCTAATGCCACGTGATTACGCAGAAATCTCCACGCATTCATATAGATTGCATTTTCCTTTTGTTAATGGAACGGCAAAGCAGGCGTTATGGTCAACGAAAGTACTAGAGTTTGGATTGGCCCATATACACAATTCTCCAGCGACCAACGGAACGCAGCTCACTTGGTGACCATCTGCTTACAGGTCTTTAAAGGTCCTGCTCCAAAGGCTGTACCACTCGCCTTCCTACACTGCTTTTCAATGAAGCTCTAAAACTGTAGCGATAAACAAAAGGATAAAATACATTTAAACAATCCTGCCGTTTCTCAAAATACGCATAAGAAAATCCAAACCTGTGTCTTTGAGAGTTATAAAAATCAATATTTTGGTTGTTATAAACTTAATGTCTATAATGCAATCATTTGCGTTATTCTAGTGAGGTAAGTGACCGCTATTAAGATCAGGTATATATATATATACACACACAAAAAAACTTATGCCCATCTTTACCTGTAAAACTTGTTCATTTATGCCTAAATTTCAACATTTACCTTATTATCACTGGTCTAATTTTGAAAATCACATCCAAAGGATAAGGTAAAACCACTTACACATCGGCATATCTGTTTATTTCTCGGTTTATAATGATTTCTTACATTTGTTGATGCAGCAAACAAATTTCAACTGTGATTGCTAGGCAAAAAGAGCAGAAGATAAAGTCCATTGATTTGCAATGAACTTTATATGGTCCAGTTGCATTTACAGGCAACATGCTATATGAAAAAAACCAAAAACCTACTAACCGAACTATAGGTATTAAATACTGTGAAAAGTTAACCGTTTTTTTTGTTTGTCATTTATTTCATTTAACCGTCTAAGAAGTCTGCAGCCATCAGCAGTTCCAGTGCAATTTCAGGTGCAATTGGACATTTGGGGATCTCAGTTGAGCTGTCAGTGTAGTGAAGCTTGCAGGTCAAACACACTTTTGATAGCACAGGGGATGGATCTTTCTAACACTGACGTCCTTGGTTTCACTCTCAGCAAACTGGCCTGGGCCACTTAACATGGTTTTCAGTAACATTCCTGATGTTAGTGAATCTTCTCTTTTTACAACAAATTCAGGACCATCAGCAGATACTGACTTGGCATACATGACACCCGGGCCTTTACAGCCACCATAAGTTTTCTCCTTTCCATTCATGATCCTCTTATGAAATTCTAATTCACGTCCACAAGAACTTTAGTTGCGTCCTGGTGAGGCGGGCCACACTGTCTATACTGTGTTTTCTAGGGATGGGACTCCTGTGTAAATCCAGGAATGTATACTTTGTGTTGTTCAAAACTATGCCAAGGCTCTTCACTCTGTCAGTGGCAGTGCTTCTCTCCTGGCAGCTGGATCAACGTGTAATGAATAATATTTGTACATTTGTAGATATCATATTACACACAGGGCAAGCATCAAAACAAACAAACAAGCAAACCCTACTGCCAAAGAGTCCATGCTGACACATTAGCACCCTATAGAACAGGACCTACCTGCCCTTGTGGGTTTATGAGATAGTAGCTACAATAGCAGAAAGCTTCACTCTCTCCCTTGGAACCGCTGAGCTTGTACTAGGCTAGCCGCCCAACACTATGCCACCAGGGTGAGTATATGACTGGTTAATTAGCGTGATGTTGTGCCTGGGCATTTAAATATTAATATGCATGCTATTTTGTTACCTATACTTTTATTTATAATTTAACCTACAAGCAATATTCTGTAGATTTTAAAACATATATCTGAACAAGTGGGTTGTATTATCTATATAACTGAAATAAAATTCAGGGTAGCAATGGGAGTGAATATAAAGAGTGTACTATAAAACAGAATGTTTGGGTCTGATAGGATGGAGACCTTCCACACCATAACTTCCTTGAGCACCTAGTTTATCCTCCAAAGATAACATTCTTATGTATACCTTCATCCCTAATTTATAGCTAAATATATTCCACATAGAAGGTGCCTAGTATATTTCAATGCTTATTTAGTTCATATACATGTTTCCTGAATCTTTCTCATTTAAAACTTACAACGTGGACATAAAGTTACAGTCCTTGTGTTACTTGCTCTACAACATTAGTTCCTTGAGACTTGTGCAAGGGGTTGTAAGGGCGCGTGGAATAACAAATATGATCGGTTTTGTGAGGTACCAGTTGTTTTTTAATAACAAAAGCAAAACTACATGATCTGGTATATGAGAAGAATCGTTATAAAAATAAGTGGAGAAATAATAAACTTTTGAATAAATAATGTTGACCAAATTGTCTAGTCAAGTTGAAATGGCTCACATAATGCACAAAAAAATCTTCCTCTTTAATTATTTGCATGAATCTAAGAGTAATACTTTAAAACTGTTAGATGATATAAAAGCAGATTTTGAAGATATAATACAGGAAAGAATTCCCTTAAAGAGGAATTGGAATACACAAATTACAAAGAAGATATTCATAATTTTGACGCCATTAAATTTTAGTTCCTAAACCACAAAAGAAACCATAAACAGTTCTGATTTTCTTATTTCATAATGCAACAGATTCAGAGAGAAGATACTAGCATACAATTCATGAAGCGTTAAGAATATATATTTTTGGCTTCCGGGGTGCTGGGTGACCTTGAGCCCTAGGAAACGCAATGGCGGTGGTTTTGAGGCTGAGCGTCTTCCGCGGTGCCCCGGGAGCCCGAGCTCTGTTCCACCGAGCCCCAGTGGTCAGACCTGCGCTTGCCTCAGCATTTCTCCAGGACCGCTCTACTCCGAGAGTGCAGCACATCCACCTGTCCCCCAGTCACCATGCTGGCTCCAAGGCTGCATCTATCCACTGGACTGGTGAGAGGGTGGTCAGTGTTTTGCTCCTGGGCCTGCTCCCGGCTGCTTATTTGAATCCCTGCTCGGCGATGGACGACTCCCTGGCAGCAGCCCTCACGCTTCATGGTCACTGGGGCATTGGACAGGTTGTTACCGACTATGTCCACGGGGAAGCTACCCAGAAAGCTGCCAAGGCAGGCCTGTTGGCACTCTCAGCCGTGACCTTTGCTGGCCTTTGGTACTTCACCTACCACGACGTTGCATCTGCAAAGCTGTGGCCATGCTATGGAAGCTCTGACTCTTTTTACTTCACACCCTAAAAATTGATTGTCCACCTCTTTGCCTCTGCTGTGTTATGCCATTCGCCTGTCTATAAGGAGGAAATAACAGGTATGTCCAAAAATTAAACCTGCAGAGAACCATATGACTAGGAAAAAGTGTGAGAAGAATTGTATTCATGAAGTAGACTGAGTTCCATTTTCTGGTGAGATGATACAGGAACTAACTCTTAACTACTCCCCAAACCTACAGTATAACAAAAGGAATATGAGCCCTTGCCTTTTAATTGGATAGTCTCTAAGTGAGGATTCAGTGTGTTACTATCAGCACGTTATGATTAAAGGTCTTCTGTGTTCGTTCAGGCAATGACGGAAAATGGGCAAGACTACTAACTCTTAAAGATTTAACAGAAAATTAAAACTGTGCTTAATTGTTGAAAACTCTGCTCTGTTGTGTTGAAACCTCTTACTGATGCCCTAGGGTGAGTTTAAAGTTAGAAAAGTTTGGTAATCTCACATTATTAATTTCTCAATCCCAAGAGTAAGAACTTGGGGAAATTTTGAATATAGAGAAGTTCCATTGAGAGAAGAGGTTGCCTTGTAGATTTATTAACTTCTTATTGAGTCCCAACTGAATGTTAACCTGTAAATATTCTTTGCTGATCTCTCAACAAATATAAAATTGTGAGGCAACCAAAAAAAAGAATATATATTTTTTTCTTATGTCACTAAAATAAGGGCAAAATGCAAAAGCAGTCAAATGGTATGTACAGAGAGATCAATAAATAGAAAAGTCATAGACCCAAGGACAGCGCTCAACCTTTGCATCAATCATTAAAATGAAATTTCAACAGGTACATTGTTTTATGTCCATTGGCTTTGAAAAAATTAACACGTCTAAAAAAAGCAAGTGTTAGTGAAAACTCAGGGACCAAAGACTCTCAAATACAGCTGAGAAGTGTCAAGTATGAACTGCGAAAACACTGTGGAGACACGTTTCCATACCTAATGAAGCTGAATATGCACATAGCACAGGACTCGCCAGATCCCTCTCTAGAAAACTGCTGTCAGTGGACTATAGACAGTTCAATGTGCTTTCACATAGCCATAGAACGAAGTACTTTTTACAGGACAACCCAGTCCACACCCATTTATAAGTAAAACAAGATATAATCCCATAAAACATTCATTATCCCATGTGTAATACACTCTTATCTCACATATTTTCGCCTCACTCTATCTCCTTTGGGGGAGTTCTTGGGTGCCACAAACAGCTAATTAAGTGACTCTTACGTGAGAATCTGGTGTGCCAAGCCCACCTTGGGAGAAAGGTATTTTCCATGTCAAAGAACTGGGTTTGGGTGACATTCAAACCACCTCATTTGCTGCCAGCACCTGTCAGTCAGTGGAGACTAGAGTGTCGCTAAGATACTGGACCAGGTTCAGTGGAGTCTTTGCAGTAACATGAACTCAAAATAATCCCTATGATTCCATCCACACCTGATCACAGCAGTGGTACACAACGGGGCAGCATTTTATTGGGCTGTGTAGACGAGGTCGCCATGGTTTAGGAACAGACTCAACAACAGCTACCAAGAACATCATGGGTTGCAATCAACACTTCCTAAGCGAAGGGCTCAAACATGTATAGAGACAAGTACATTGGTTTTCATTGTAACCTTGTTGATGACAGAAATAGTTAAAACTCATATTCATGGATTGATAGGCTTTCCAGTCATTGGACATAGGAATCATCAGATGACTCCGTCTCCTTTCTCCTTTCACTCCACAGCTCCTGTGACTGAGGCCGAGAGAAATGAAATGGCTAAGCCCAAGATACACAAGTCAGTGCTGCGTTGCCCCAGGATCCCCTTCTCCTTACTCATCAGCTAGTTTCCACTAACAGACTATGCTAAGATGTTCTTATATTCCATTTCTTTGAAGACTCGTAAACCATTAAACCTTTGATGGTTGTTTCAAAGACAAATATGCTATTTTTTTGGCTCTAATGAAACACTTATGTCACAGAGCCTTTGATGTTCTTTGAATTCCTTGGCATAAAAGTGCCAGCTTTGTGTGATGATGTTCCTCCTTTAAAGCCTACCTCAGTGTCTTCGTTGGTAATCTCCTGTCCATCTGCATGTGGGCTTCTGATCTTTGGTGTTTCTTGGTCACCATCTATTAGATGTCTTTCTTACCCATAGAAATCTGAACATTTACTGGCAGCCAACTTATAGTTGGCACCATCAGTTTTTCTTGGGGTATTGTCTTCTTTGCTGTGTGCTGTGGAGTCAATTCCAACCAACCCTGTATGACAGAGTAGACGTGTCCCCTGGGGTTTCCTTGGCCAGAACCTTTAGAGCACCAGACCACTGGGCCTTTTCTCCCATAAAGTGACTTTTAGATGGGAACCGCCAACTTCTAGGTTAACAGCTGAGTGCTTTGCCATTGTGATAACTTAGTTCCATCAATAGAATAAATGTTTACACTAGCAAGCTCTCATGGTGATAGGATCACACCATGATACTAGATCAGGAATTAAAAGTACCAGGGTGAGGAGTTTAGATGAAGCAACATCTATAGGAGATCCAGTCAAAAGAGGGGCTGAAAGAATAGACTCGAGTTAAAGCACTTTTAGAATATATAGAAGTGAACAATGGTGAAATTGAACTTGTGGTTGTTAGTAGTTGCCATCTAGTCAGTCCCTGACTAATGAAGACCCCCTGTACACACACAGCAAAACACTAATGGCCCTTCCTATGCCAGACTCCCTGCTGGGTTGTGGATTGAACTGTTGTGATTCAGAGTTCTAATCAGCCAATAATTGGAAGTAGATCTCCAGGCCTTTCTTCCTAGTCCAGAAGCTCTGCTAAAACTTGGTCAGCTCTTCAAAGCCATGGAAAAGTCTTCACTGACAGATGGGTGCTGGCTGCACATTCCACACACGGGTTGGGACTCTAAGCTGGTCTCCTACATGAAAGGCAAGCATTCTGCCACTGAATGACCACTGCCCCATCGTTAAAGTAAGATGTGCATTCTCTAAGTGCATTTCCCCATAGGTACATTTTCTACGCCAGTGTCCTGCAAGCTACTCTTTCATGTGATGACATTGTGAAAAATGTACAGTGTTCAAGCAATATTACAAACTACAGTAAAGTTATGTCAAAAGACTTACCTACTGAAATTCTTAGCAACTCTTTTATTCCCACATTTATATGGAGCTGCTAAAAAAAAATCTCAAGCATTTCCCAATTTTATTCAATCATGGAATGTGTTATACATTTTTATCCAGAGCATTCATTAGCTGAAGGAGCCTTAGTGTCATAGTGGTTAAGAACTGGGCTGCTAACCACAAGCCAGCACTTTACCACTAGCTGCTCTGAGGGAGAAAGACAGGGCTTTCTACTCCCATGAAGAGTTAAGGCCAATTATCAAGGGTTCATGAGGGAGGGTGGGTATGAGTGGGGGGAGGGAGCCAAGGGGGATGATGAGCTGATACTAAGAGCTCAAGTCAAAAGAAAATGTTTTAAAAATTATGATGGCAACATGTGTACAAATGTGCTTGACATAATGGAGGTATGTGTGGATTGTAATAAGAGCTGTAAGAGCTCCCAATAAAATGATTAAAAAGAAAAGAGTAAGGAATGTGAATGTAAGTCTGCCTATTCCTCAGAGTAACATCCTTGCTTCTTAATACTTCAAAGGGGGCCTCAGGCAGCAGAATTACCTACTGCAATGCCTCCTTTAGCCCTTGATTTCTTGCCTTCTGCTTCCTTATACATTGATTATGGATCCAAGCAAAATAAAGTAAAATATTTGACTACTTCAACCTTTAGTAATAAATTAAATTAAATTTTAAGAAAGAGTTACGGCCTTGGAAACTCATTGGGGCCATTCTCCCCATCTTGCAGTAACTCTGATTCAGCATCAACTCCACGGCAGTGAGTCGGAATGAGGCTTGGTCCGGTACGTATTCACATATATCAAAACTCTTCAGTTACATAAGTTCCTATGGAAAACACTAGGCGGCAAAGTAAATAACAAACAAAAACTGAGACACATAGCAAAAGAAAAAAATGCTAAAAGTATAAACAAAATAGAAGGAGATAACAAAGGATTTCTAACACTAGAAATAAATTGATTTAATAAATAGATTTGTGCCAAAGATTCTCCTATTGGGTGAAAACCAAAATTTCAACTTCAAAGGCCACGGTAAAATAATACCTAAAAGTTTAAGGGGAAGGAGACCATACCTATTTTAAACTTCAAGAGTCAGGAACAGGGAGAGGTGAAGAGAAACAAAAAGAAAGGAAAAGAAAAAGAAAGCCTGATTGACCACATGAGCACACCAAGAATAAGAGGATGTATGGCAGAGCAATACACAAATAGTAGAAGAAATCCACCATGAAGTTGCCATAGCCGTGAATCCACCTAGACCAGGTGAACTAGATGGGAATATTGAAAAGGTGTTAATATGTATAAAAACACATTGGCAAGAGTACGGCTATGATGAAAATTTTATTAGATCACCGTGGATCATTTGACTAAAATACATGATGACATTTAATATTTGAGCAATACAATTAATAAGGTTATTATTACAAACATGTTCAAATATCAAACATTATACCCTAGAGGGCACATTTATTCCCAAAAGTCCATCAAATGCTTATAAAAATAATCTACTGCACCACCAAGAAAAATTTAATGAATGTAGAAATAACACAGACAAAATTATATGAATGCAGTGTCAAGCTGTAGAAAGAATAAACCTGAAAAAATAAATGTCAGAAACAAATTGAGAAAGATGTTAAAAACTGGAGTGAATTAATAATTATAAAAAAGAAAATTTGAGAAACTCTCAAATAATCAGCAACTAGAAGGGCACTACCCTCAGATGGATTTTGAAACTACAAAAAATAATAATAAAAAAAGAAAGAAAGAAAGAACTCCTATGACACGGAAAGCAGCCAGCTCATAAGAAAAGAGAACAAAAGCCAAGTCTGTTCATGAGGTTGCTTCACCCTGGCACATAGCCTGACACAAATGGAACAAAACAATGAAAAGCACAGAGCCTGTGTGAGGGCATGCTATTGTCCCTGTCAGCATCCAATTGACAGACTCACGGAGACCTCACGTGCAGCAGAACAAGATGCTTCTGGGCCCTACACCATATTCACAGCCTACAGGTGGAGTCCATGAGTCAGTCTGGGGGGCCAACCTGTTCCACCCAGGGTCTCTGATGCCCTCGTTGGCCCTCACCATCACCAAATACGAGGAAGTCACTAAATAAAGTGTGTCCGATAATGACCTGCTGTGATCCAAAAGGTACTCATTGACAGCCTTCCTTGCGTAGATCACGAGCCTTTCTTTCTGGTCTGTTTTGATCTGGAAGTTCCAATGAAGCCTGTTTGCTCGCATTATAGCACCAATCCTGCCACCATGGCATGACAGACAGACAGACAGATGGAAGATAAACAAGTCTATGTGTGTATGTATGTGCAGATACATTGATGCATGTAAATATCAAGTTCATGACAAAATTCCATTCTATTTTCCATAAACTTATGAAGGCCCCTCACATGTACATGTACCGTATATACTCGTGTATAAGCCAAGGTTTCCAGCACATTTTTAATGCAGTTTTTATGGCAAAATTAGGTGCCTTGGCTGATATTCAGATCGGCTAATACACGAGTATATGCAGTATATTATAAAAATCACAAATAAAATGTTGGTAATATTATTCTATGGTTAAAGAGTAGTACAACATAGCCAAGTAAAGTTACTGAACGAGTGTCAGAAGTGTACAATATTAGAAAATATATTTATATTGCTCATTATATTATTATTTAAAAGGGGAAATGTAAATTTTTTAAATGTTGAATACATCTTTAGTTCAATTAAATATCCAACCTTAATTTAGTGAAGATCCAGGATTTAGTATAAGATGAAGAAATGATGGTACTAAAGGAAGAAATCAAAACTATACCGAATTCATTGGCAATAAACAAGTAACTGTCTGACCTCCTCTGACTTCCCTATTGCCACGAGGCAAGAGTCAGACATGGGCCTACGGCCCAGCCTTCTTTACCTATTTGGAAACCAGCTATTCTTTCCAGGCTACTCTCCATCTGTGCCGGGTTCAATAGTTCATCACAGTGTCTACACGGCACTCACAAACAATTCCTACAATTAGGGAGGTTGTTAGAAAATCAATAGGTCACCACACGTTAAGATCAGCAAACAGCAAGGAAAGAGTCATTGGTCTCCTCGACCAACAGCCAAGTCCCCCTCCTGGTGGTCCTGTCTCTCAGTCACAGGGTCCTTTGCCCTTTGCCTCCATGGACCAAGAAGCCAGCCGGCCTGTTGCTCTGTCCCACAGTTTCAGGTGAAATGAGAAGGGTACCAATAGTCATGGGGCTGCTCCTCTGAGTCTGTGCCATGGTCTTGGAAGCCTCTTCAACTTCAGACAGAGATCTTCCCCATGCTCATCCATGGTCATCCTTATAGTAGGTGGGGTTGGGGGAAGGGGGGGCGGTATTGATGAAAACGGACCAATTCTCTTGCTCAGGTCATACACCCCTTCTTTGCATGCTCTTGTTGTTGGGTCTGAATGAAACACTGCCCAATCCTGTTCCAGCCTCGGCAGTTACGTTTGAGCGCATTGTCCCGGCCACGGTGTCAGTTCATAGGGCCGCCATCTTTCTGCTGCTCTTGAAGACATTTAGAAGACAATTACCTGACTAACCAGATGCAAGAGCTCCACGTTTGTGTTCATTCCCAAGAAAGGTGACTTAGCAGAATATGAAAATTCCCAAATAACAGTATTGATACAGCATGCAAGTAAACTTTTGTTGAGCACAGTGGTAAAATGGTTGCAGTGTTACTTGTCAATGATTCCAACAGTAACTTCAAGCTGGGTTCAGGAAAGAAGGAAGAAATTAAGGCTATCATAAGGAATTAAGGATGCCATTGGTGATATCAAAAGACTCTTGGGTTCCCCAATCATGCCAATGTCAAGGTGCTGCTTGCAAGCACATGGTTGCTCCTCTACTCCTTAAGGACAACTGCTTGAAGACTATTTGTCTGTCTGCCATCCAGAGCTATCAGGCCCTACTGTCTGCCCCACCCTACGTAGGGCCCACACCCTTCTGATAAGGATCACAGATTGTTCCCCTGTAGAAGAGCTGGCCACACTTAAGGTCAAGTCAGCCAGAGAGGGCAAAGGTTAGAGCACTTTAACTCTAGAACCAGTCCATCTTGTTACTTATGTGCCTTCTTGTCACGGGTATGCCGCTAGTACCTCTTCTTCCTGCTATGTTATGCCCTTATTATGTCCCTTATCTGTTACATGTATGGCTCTAATACAACCTCTTCCTGTCACATATGTGTATGTCGTGATGTGCATGCCCGAGATTATATAAGCCTATTAAGAGAATACATTACGTCCTCACTCTGGTGCCGGCCACCATGGGAGAGCTGAGCACTTGCATGTCTTGTTTGTCATTTCTTTAATTTACCCCTCAATTACACAACTGCCCCCCTAAGACCCATTTGGTTTTGGAAGCTGGCCCCCCACAAACAATGCTATCCATGATTGTTTTGAGAGCCCATTTCAATATACTGGGAAACAAAAATGGAAAAAGTGGGACAAATAGGTTATAAGAGAAATAAAAAATAACACATGCATAGATTCTGTCATCCACTTGGACATCGCATTAGCTTCCAGTGGAATCTTAGTGTGCTGCTAGCAGTTCTGTCACTGGATTGACAGACTGGCAGCAACAATGGCTCAAACATAGCACTCGTGAGGATGGTGCAGGGCAGGGCAGTGGTCCATTCTGTTGTACATAGCGTAGCTATGAGGTGGCATCAACTTGTGGGCACATAAAATAACAGTAATTATAAGGGGTGACTCTTCAGACTAATTATACAGTATAATAGTGCTTTCCATTGAGCCCAACAAATGAAAGAAAGGAGAAAGGAGGGAGGGAAGAGGGGAAGGAGGCAGGAAAGAAGAATAAAATAGGAACGTGTGTCAGGGTGCGATGTAGCACTGATGAGGAACACAGCTTTCCTCCAGTTCCTAAATGCTTCCTCCCCCCAACTACCATGATCCGAATTCTACTGGTGCAGATGGGGGCTGGAGGCACAGGGAATCCAGGGCGGATGACACCTCAGGACCAGGGGTGTGAGGGGCGATGCTGGGAGGGTGGAGGGAGTTGGAGAGAAGGAGCCAATTACAAGGATCTACAAGTGACCTCCTCCCTGAGGGGCGGACAACAGAAAAGGGGGTGAAGGGAGACGTCGGACAGGGCAAGATATGACAAAATGATGATTTATAAATTATCAAGGGCTCATGAGGGAGCGGGGAGCAGGGAGGGAGGGGGAAAGAAGAGGACCTGATGCCGGGGGCTTAAGTGGAGAGCAAGTGCTTTGAGAATGCTGAGGGCAAAGAATGTACAGATGCGCTTTATACAATCGATGTATGTATGGATTGTGATAAGGGTTGTATGAGTCCCTCATAAAATGTTTAAAAACAAACAAACAAACAAACAAATAGGAACATGTAAGAGAGAAGAAAAGGAAAGAAGAGGAGAGGCAGGGGAGAAGAGGGGAAGGGAGAGAAGGAAGGGAAGAAGATAATATAATGGCCTGTTGAACTTTGGACACAGTGGCTACGTGTTTTGGGCTGCTAACATCAAGGTTATCAATTAGAAGCCACGGATTGTTCTGTGGGAGAAAGATGAGGCTTTCTACTCCCACAAAGAATTACAGTCTCAGACACGCAGGACAGCTCTATCCTGCTCTGCAGGTTGCTGTGAATCTGGCTGGATTCTATGCTATGGAGACTGTTTTTGAGTTTGAATTGACCTTTAAAGCCATATTATAGTGTGTCAATATAGCATTTCCCACTAAGGAATCAAGGCAGCTTCATGGGGAAAGTGGCTAGTTCTAGGTCTTGGGAAGGAAGCGTAAATGACAAGATAGGATAGATCTTGTGATGTTAGAAAATAAGGACGCTAGCAAGGTGTGCTGCGGTAATGTTAAGTGGATTCATAAGCCATCTTAAAGAGGTTCTCACTGATTAAAAATGGGACAATTTGAGCATAGAAAGAAAATAAGAAGGAATTAAGTATGTTAATTATATTTAAATTCATGACCTCATATTGATACTGAAATTATTAATCACCATTTGACTATGCTGTGAATACAACTTGTAAATTTGAAACTCTGTAAATGGAAATTATTAAGCATTCACCCTGCTTTTTCCATTTGATGTACAGCACTGGATAATACAGTAATGGGTGAAATACCCCAGCTAATAAACAACGATGAAAATACGAGTACGTTCATTTTACAGGCACGAAAGCGTTCTGGTGGTGCTGCTAACCAACTGCAGGGACAATAATTCTCACCTCTTGCTTGCTCTGGAGGAGAGAAGCAAGGTTCTCTCCTGTAAAGATTCACAGTTCCAGAAACCCTATATAGGGCGGCGAAGAGTCAGAATTGACTCGGGGACAATGGGTTGATTTGGTTTGGGGAGGTCGATTAATGGATGTAAACAACCATCAAGGCTAATAATTTCCAGAAAGACAAACAGGCAAATATACACGAGGCAGTGAATCACATACCCTTTGGGTGAGGATTGAAAGTTGCAAATTTTTATTCTTGTTTCTGATGCGAAAATGATGCAAAGCAGGCACTAGCTTTTCCCCTTGAGAACATTTCAAACGAATGGAGGCTCCACCACAACGTTCAGGGGACACATATAGTGGAAGCGGGTTAAGAGAAGGCGCCTTGGGGGAACGAGAAGCAGAGAAAGGAGGTAGATGTCTAATTGTGAACAAAGGGAACATGACAATGCTATAAATAGAAGCAAAATAGCAAGGTAGTGGTTACTATTTGCGGAACATACGGACCTGGCTCAATAAAATCCATGTGCACTTTTAAAAATTAACTATTTCTAAACCCAGCTCAATAACTATCAGTGAATTCAGAGGTTGGACATGTTGGAATGGAATTGAATAAATATTAGTTTGAGCAGGTCCTCTCTGGCCACCATTATCAACTGGTCGGAAAGAGATCACATTAGAAGGTCCTGGACAGAAAGGAATATGGAACAAATCTCAAAATCATAAAACACAACCAGACTTACCTGTCAGATAGAGAGTGATGGAATCCCCAAGACCATGGCCCTGAGGAGGGCCCTGGAGGTGTGTGTAGTGGTTGTGAGTTGGACCACGATCCACAACCTTGGGAGTTTGAAACCACCAAGTCCTCGGAGGGAAAGACAGGCTTTCAATTCTCAGACACAGACAGTCTTGGAAACCACCAAGGACAAAGAGACGGAATTTCAATTCCCAGACACAGACAGTCTAGGAAACCACCAAGCCCTCTGAGGGAAAACAGGCTTTCAATTCCCAGACACAGTCTTGGAAACCACCAAGGGAAAGACAGGGCTTTCAGTTCCCAGACACAGACAGTCTTGGAAACCACCAGGTGCTCCTGAACTGAAAAAGATGGGCTTTCAGTTCCCAGACACAGACACAGTTTGGAACCCAAAGAGGTGTTGCGATGCATTAGCATGGACTCGTGCAAGTGAGTTTGGTTCGGGTTCTACTCCCGTAAGGAGTTGCCGAACCTCACAGAGTCTCAGAAAGCCACCAGCGCAGTTCTCCCCTGCCCTCTGAGGTCATCCCCAGTCAGAATCAGTTAGCACTGAGGATGGCTCGTAGCCATCAGTTGGGCCTGGAAACGAACGCACGGGCCTGGATCAATTTTCTGTCACGCAACAGATGAATAAGAGGGACAGCAGCACCCGTGTAGTACGGACACCTTGAACTAACCATTTATTTGATAGCAAAAGAGGAACAGTGACCCAAAGAGAAAACACAGGGAATTTAGGAAAGGCAAAGGAATGGAAACAGGACACATAAGGAGCGAGTAGCATAAATGACGTCACTCATTCACAGTAAATTCACAATAAGTTAAACAGAAATACTGCTAAGTTTTCTTTTTCTTCTCAGTTGAGCTAGACAAATTGCTACTAAAGATCCAATGGGAAAGCAATCACCCAAGATTAGTCAGGAAAACATGGAAGACAAACAGTTGGGGGAGGGAAGTTACCCTCACTAGAGAATAAAACATTCTATAAACCCTCTAATTAAAAGAGTGTGGTCGTTGGGCATGAATAGACAAGCAAACCAGAATAATAGACTAGAAATAGACTCACGTTCGTGTGGAAATTTAGTACATGACTTGTCTTTGGATTCAAGTTGTGTTGGTTATCGCTCCCCCTCCCCCCGCAAATATACTTACTGAAGAACATTTCTCTAATAGGAAACAGGCTTGTTGGTAAGACTAAAAGGAGGGTTGATTTTCAAATAAATTGGGAGAGTCCCTGACCTTTGAAAGTAGCTAATGTGATTAGGCTTTTAAAATAACTTTCAGGGCAGTCATACAGATTCCACAAAATTCCACAGAAACATGGGATTTTTTTTTTCCATCGAGATCACAGGGCCACTGATGAAGAGAGGCTCGCTTAGAGCAGATAAACATTGTAGAAGAATGGAGCCAAGCACAAGCCCAGCGATGAAACTGCATGAGCATCCGGAGAAATCAGTAAGGATGAGGTTTAGGGCTAAAGCATGAGGGGTCTGGAGTCAGAGACCTTTAGTCTAAGTGTAGCTAGATCTTGAAGCCCAAGTGAAGACTCATTCAAGTCTAGGAGAGGGGGTTCTTCCACATAATCATCCATTTCCTCATAACACTAGGCAAGGAGAGCAATCAGATTGGTTGCATAAGTGAGAAATAATTTCTAAATAGGCGTTTTGCTTAAATTCCCCTAAGGCTCTGCAGTGGACTTGAGGTACCAGCATTAGGAATCCCTAACACCTGACCTTGGGGGGGTGGTCCAAGGACTAAAGATGGAGATAATGCCTCCTGATTGCCACGATGCTCCAGCAGTTTCCTATAGCATTTGATCAAGTGTGATCACCTCCCCACTTAATTACGTCCAATTTGCTCGATATCAACAGGTAGTCTGAACTTCGAAACCACGCTAGAGGCAACACTGCATTTAAACTAAAGGTGGACACATTCCGTGCTTCCGAATGGCCCCTGGGTCATCTCAGGTATGTTACTCCAAGCAGAATGGATCGAATGTTTCTCATTCTGCATTAAAAAATCAATTGGAAGCATTCATTAAACTTTCTGGGAGACGAGATTCCGCAGAGACTACTGTGGTCTTGACATGAATCAGTTCGGGGTGGGAAGTGGTTACCAGTGCTTTGGGAAAATTAAGAAACGCTAATTAGGGAGAATACCAATGATTTTCAGATCCCAAATCCCATGTGCTACAGTGCCAGGGACCTGGGTCGTCCGGTTCTTATTATGTTTTTAATTCCATTTCTAATTTGATGTGCCCTCATGGTAGCCTGATGTTCAGCATGGTGACAGAGATTCCATGTGCCTAAAACTTAAAATCTAGCATCCCTCCCCACCTGATTATTAGAAAACACATTCTAAAAATAACTTTTATATTCTTGAACTCAATTGTCCTATGGGGTGAAATGAGTTTTGGTTAATTTATCATTTGTTCTATTCGAGTATCATTCAATTAACTTTAAAAGTTTTAAAAAAAGTTAAAAATAATTTTAGGTAAAAAAAGGATTTTTCTGTTTCCTTCTGCAGGAGCCCACATGATGCAGTGGTTAACTACTGACTGCTAATGTAAATCCATTGTCAGTGGTTGACAGCCACGGTCATTCAGCAGGAGTAAGACATGACCATCTGCCTCCGTTAATGTTTGCCGCCTCAGGAAGAGACCTACCCTGTCCTATGGGGTCACGCAGTGGCTGTGGGTTTGTGGGTTTGCTGTTCCTTTCTTAACTAATCTTTTTTCCGTTGAAGAGATAACAGCAGCACAGCAACCCCTTTCTGTTCTGTCACTGGAAGTATCACACGCATTGCTGACTTCTCTATTCCCTGGCCTTTATTTCCTAAGTCAAAGAAGTTTTCAGAGTTGGTTCTTCCCTCTGCTCCCCTCTTGTTAAAAACAAAAGACTCCTCTCGCACACCCTCATTTTACTTAGGAATTTACTTTAATCGTAATTAGATTAAAGCCCCTCAAGTTCTGTACAACCAGCAGTGGATGCTCAGCAAAGCCTGTAATTTGCGGAGTAATGCAATCAGCTCATTTCTGGGATTTGCTGCAACGACTGCTTTTGAGTTCAGCCTTATGCCTCAAAAGAATTCTAATGGGCTCAAAATGACCATAAGTGCTATTGGTAAAGGCTTGAAATTGTGGATAATGACTTTCTGCACAGGAAGCCATTCTCTTACACTAATCCCCCACCCTACCTTCATCCCCCCTGCCCTGGGGTTTGCATCACTCCACTCAGCATTGTATATCCCTGCCAAGTCACAAGTCAGTCACTTTAGTTGGATTCTTTGAAACTGTGAGATGCTTGACACAGTCTCCCCAACTAAGGCAACGTAAAAAGAGGGGTCTGTTTGCTGAATAGTTTGGAGTAAATTAGCCATAGTAGCTTCTTCGCCCTCCACTTAACTTTGGCTGTAAAAAGTACAACTATCTCCCTAACTATAAGTCATTGGAATCTTCAACTTGCAGTTACCATTCAGATGAGTGAACCAATCAGATTATATGATTAAAATGCATTAATCACGTGCTCTTACAATAACTCATCAAATTGAGGCCAGAGATTTACACAGTGTCTGGCTGATATAAGCGAGGCCCCTTCTGCATTCAGAACTCTCATAGCGGAGGCTGAGACAGTCCATGGAGCAAAGATCAGGCTATTTGTGTCCCCACCAATCTCAGAGGGTGAGTATCCCATATGCCACCTTGGACCGATTCATTGACGTAAGGTCCAGTCAACGTCCAGGGGAGAGTGTCGTTTTACGTAAAAATAAATAAATAAGCAAAGAAAGTGAGTGTTTGGGGGGCAGGTAAGGGTGGACTGGAAGTCGGCCCAAACCAGTTACCTCATTTCACCGGTTGATTTGAGAGTTGAACCGCAAGCCTTAAAAATGTATACAGGTATGAAATAAGTGCGTTGTCCCCATTTACCTGCACACACGTACGACTTAATTCCCGATTGCTCCAGATTCTTTTCAAGGCGGGGATTAGAGCCTACAAATAACTCTGGCCCTAAGAAGCAACTAGTTAATTAGGTGATTAGAAAGTAGGGGGGATTCTAATTTTTTAACTAATTTAAAAGGATAAAGAGATCCTTTTTAAGCTGTCTGACTTGTGCGCTGACGATAACCTTGACTGTGTGTGTGTGTGTGTGTGTGTGTGTGTGTGTGTGTGTGTGTTCCCAGATCATGATACAATGCTCTGTTCACAGTGCTTGTTGCCATGGCTGGTGCTGGCCAGACTTGCTTCTACGAATTCCAGTCCCTCCTCAAGGGTTCAAGAAGACAAAAGATGAATCATTGGGTTAGGGGTGGCAATGGAGGATAAGGAAAGTCACTGTGGAATTGATGCTGTTAGTTTCCATCAAGTGAGCACTGAATCAGGTGACCCCATTAACCACAGGTCAGTACAATGACTAGTCGTGTATTTTTTCATGATGCGGGTGTGTCAAGCCCATTGCTTGGGCCTCTGTGAAATTTGAGTGTCTTCCAAACTATGGACTCGTCTTCCAATGTTACATCACACAGTATGCTGCTGTAACCCATAAAGCTTTCACTGGATGATTTTCAGATCACAAAACCTTTCCTAAGTCTGTCCTAGTCTGGAAACACCACTGAAACCTGGTCGCCATGCTAGTGTTTGAAACACCGATGGTTTCCTCATTCCAATATCACAGCAACACAAAATCACAAACCAAACTCACTGCCTGTGAGTGACGCTGACACATAGTGACCCTCTAGGAGAGGGTAGAACTTCTCTGTGAGTTTCTGAGACAGCATCTCTTAACTAGAGTAAAAATCCCTGTCTTTTTCCCACAGAGAGGCTGGTGGGTTTGAACAGTTGATTTCAACCCACTCGTGTTAGGCCGGGTTGACTAGAGAAACAGATCCAGAGGCATTCATATATGTGTAAGGAAGATCTTTATACGAAGAAGGCCTTGTATATCTAGAAAACATCCTAGCCCAGTGCAGATCATGTCCATACGTTTGATACTAGTCCATAAATCCCTCTTCAGAGTCACGCAGCCACATGTAATGATGGAGAATGCAGGAAGATCACAGGCCGGTGGCTACAAAGGTTTGTGGATTCAATGGTTGGGGACACATAGGTGAAGGTAGTGGGGGGGGGGGGAGATTACCAGGATTCTTTTTATGAGAGAGCCACACCCACAAGGAGACACCATCAGGCTATGTGACCTGATTGACAGGTTGAATACCTCTGCTTTACTCTTATCTCTCTTCAAGTTGACATGAATGTACACTACCATACTGCTACATCACCAGGGCTCTGGAAACGCACGAGAGCAAAAACAAGACAAAACTGACAGATGGATGATTAGATGGATGATAATTTACCTCATCACTTATATCAGCCTTTAGTTTGTTTCCAAGATTGTCAATGTATAAACCATAGTTCCTTTCCTTTCCCATGACTACTTTCTTAGATGGTTTTGAAGCTGGAAACGTTTTAAGTAAGTCATTAGTTTTTCAAAATATTTGATCCTCTATCTCCCCCAAGGACACCTCAGAGGATTGCCCGTCTCTGCATTTGAACTCAGGCAAAATGTGGCTTGACCTAGTACAATAGTCTGTCTATAGAATTTGGTTTGATCGGTGCTGTAGAAGTGGATATAGTAGGATCACCGCCATGTACAAGCTTGAGAAGCCCCTGGGTAGGCTGTCATGTTTCCTTTACCACTTCCACCCACTCCTGGTTTTCTCCGGCTGTTTTCCATGCATGGCCCTTGCTCTTTTTGCTGGGGCCCAATGTGAAGGATGGCACAGAGCAGAGCCCCACGCAACTTGTAACGGGCTTGCTGCATGCGGGAGAATTATCTCTTCTTGTTTACAGTCCCTGAGATTGGGGGCTATTTGTTTCTGTTGTGCATCAGTCCACCATGAATAATAAATGTAGTCACCTGATTCAGTTGCCAGCCGCTCAACAAATAACTACCTAAAAATGTTGATGCACGCATAAGCATCTTTCAACATTAGCTTTTGGGGATTCACACAGATTGGGGCATATGAAAAAGAAAGTCTTATTCTAGAGAATAATAATTTTAGCTAAGGTCAGATGAACCCACACACTCTGGAGAGATAGCACTGTGCCTTTATTTACCAAGTGCCCATATGTACAGCCTGGTTTCAGCGGCTGTTATAATACAACACAATGTTCATAGTTGTCTTATATATGTCTTACAAAACAATCTTATAGTTCAGTGTGCATTTGGCGATATTTGTGAAAAGCTTTATTCTCCATTTGTGGACATCTATCCTGTCCGTTAGTGATTTATTACATCTATATTCCCATATGAATAGACCCCATACATTGTTTCCAACTGAGACCTCAGATGGAGATCAGAGAGAGAATTTCATCTTCATCTTTGAAGCAGGGTCAACACATTGAGTGTTGAGATGCGTATAAAGGATACTCATAGCTTTCCGGGTGTTATGGTCTTATACTGTATCAACCATTAGCGAGCATGGCAACAAAGGAAAACTACTGGCTGTAGTTTAGACTTGGCGCTCTTTGGTGTGGAATCCTTGGGTAGCACAGAAGTTTAATGCACTTGGCTCCAGTCCATGCATCAGCATCTTGGAAGAAAGACTGCTATCTACTTTGAAAACATGGCCTTGAAAATCCTGTGGAGCAACATGCTACTCCAACACACAGGAGGCTACCATGAGCTAAAAATGGTTCATCAGCACCAGAGATGCTGTGATTGTGGTATACTCAGCTGGCTCCTGCTTAAAACAACATACAGCTGTTGGCTAATTGTCTCCTATCAGCTAGAGTTTACAGTTTAAAATAGGAACCCAACCATTGCAAGTGTATGGAGAGCAAGATATAACTAGGACACAATGCCAAGGAGATCGGCTTAGTTCTGTAAATCAACTAGAACTTGAAAGAGACACAAACAAAAGAGATTGTGAATGGCCTAGTCTTCATTTTAAAACACTCTTATTATTGTTAAAATACCTTAATAACATAAAGCAGAAAACTTACAAACTGTGGAAGAAGCAACAGAGTTTGGTTGAGCGTGTCGGTTTTCCCTCTATGAAGTGATTCCTGTAGCTTGGCCTAGGATTACAGTCTGTGTCTGTTCAATCCTCCCTATTTCCCAAGCCCTCCTGGGACACTGGAATTATGCAAGGTTAGCTCACAAAGACTCATTGAGTAAGATCTGAGCATTGGGGTGGATCTGCTAATCCGTGTAGTCCTTCAAGTTCATTGGAAACAGCTAGTACTTGCCACATCGGGCCCTAAATACCCAGCATCTCTTCCAACAACTCTGCAATGTGCCCATCAGGATGTGCACTTAGAGTAATGAATGTACATCATTAAGATGTTGGGCATGTTCCATGGCTGTAAAATATCCCAGGGGGGGGGGGAAGTCATCACTGAGGACAGGCATGTTTTATAGCTGCTGCTGATTTACAGGCTGGTAAAGCCAGTCTTCCGTTGTCCTTGAAGATGAGAAATAGCAAGAACACGGTGTTCAATTGCCCAGATGGTGTTTTGATCTTTTTGGACATGGGGGATGGGGAGTGCAAAGGCAGAAGCACCTCTTTCCCTTTTGGGGTTCTAGTTCTGCTCCGAGATCTTAATTTTGACGATCTTGGCAGTGGTGGAATTCTCCAATAAGTACAAAACCAAAAAAGGATAAGGACCAACCTGGAGATAAAAGAATTACGGGACTAGCTAGAGATAGCAACACTTATCCCACTGTGAACAATGTAAAAATAAATTATTTTAAAAGGGCAGCATAAAATAGAAAATTTAGCATGAAAAGCCTTAATGTATAAAATACAAGCCAGAAGATGTAAGTAGAAGATATGTCCTTATAGTTGCTTGATGACATTAAGAAGAAATAGCTAGGCTTTATTCTGGTAGCAAGGCAAACTAGGAGCAGCAAAAATTTGGGTCTAATAGGCTAGAAGCAGTGAACATACCACAGGAAGTAGAATTTGGTGAAAGTACTCATGAGCTTACCTGGTATACAAGCTACTAGTCCCTGCCCACCCCCACCCTTAATTCAATTTCTTTACTTAGTGTGAGTATCCAGGGCTGGTTGGAATAGATTGAGTGGTGGAAAGATGGGGAAAATGAAAAGGGCACACCTAGATATCATGGGACTAAATTTTCTAATGAGAAGAGGTAATATTTAATGAACACTTAATTTTCACCTGATCTTGGGCAAATGATAAGTCCAGACAAGTTCAAAAGCTATAAATTAGATGTTAAGCTGAAAGTTCCTTTTGAACCATCAAGCAGCCAAGGCTGACAGACCAGGAAACAGAAAGACAACACAAAAAACTCACAGACTCGTGGAACAAATTGACCCTGTCACTAGCTGAATCAAACAGATTCAAAGTTAGCAAGTTCAATGGCTTCTAGGGTTGGCAGGGACTAAGGCTGGCCATTGATTGCTCCCAAGGTCTACATTCAACATGGCGAGCTATTAGTTCAAGAACCAGAAATCAGCAAGTGGAGGAAATATTAAAGTAACTAGTGGATGATTATGTGTTTTATCCATGCTATACCACACCCTGGATTTATCATCCCTTCCGTGTGGCCCTTCTGGGAGATACTGTCCCATCATCATACAGGTGGGTTTTGAGTCTCCACTACATCCATGCTCCTTCACATTGATTTGGTTGCTTGTTTTTAACTTCTGATTCCTCTTTTGGCTGACATCTCATGATCACATAGGCTGGTGTGTTTCTTCCATGTGGGATTTGTTGCTTCCTTGCTAGATGGCTGCTTGTTTAACTACAAGCCTTTAAAACATCAGATGTTATGTCTTTCAATAGCCAGACACGATCAGCTTTCTTCACCACATTTGCTTATGCACCCATTTTGTCTTCAGTGATCATGTCGGGAAGGTGAGTATCCTACAATGTCACATTATTGGAACAAACCGTTCTTGTACTTACGTAAGATTTAAGTAGTCCATCTGTTTCCTTGCTGTATTTATATATATATACATATACAAGCAAATATACCTATATTTATATATTTACATATATACACATCTAACTATATTTTTCTTTCTTCTCTACTTTTTCTTTTTCCTCCTGTCCCACTATCATGTCTATCCATCATTCACCTCTCAGATACAATTCAATTGATCAAACATGGTCATAAATGCTTGTTTTACCTCATTAATCTTGTTAGATTTGCCTATTTTGATGTGTATAATTAGGATCATTCAATACATGAAAGCCAAGATAGATAACCCTTCAGAAACATTAAAGATAATAATGACTCCCTGAGACTATGGGAAGAGAGGAGGGGGGGGGGAAAGGAAGAGCTGTGACTCCTCCCACTCAAGGGAGCAAACAACAGGACTGCATGGGAATACATATACTGGATGGTGTAATACACAGCAATAATGATCATAATAATATTAGTAATAATCATAGAGGGCTCTTGGGGGGTAGGGTGTGGGAGGGAGGAGATAAAGGGGAATTGATATCAAGGAGTTCAAGAAGAAAGAAGATGTTTTGAAATTGATTGTGGTAGCAGTTATACAATATTGCTTGATGCGATTGAATCGTGGGATGTTATGATTCTGTAAGGGCTCCCAATAAAATAGTTAATAATTAAAAACCAAACCAAACCAGAGATCAGTGCTACAGATTCCAACTAGCAAGAAGAGTGAAGTTCTCCATAGCATCTACTTAAAATATCAAGTAGGCCACACTCTCAAGGCGCTAGCATCAGGGAACTAAACTGAGTACCTGCTTGAGTCACAGTAGATCTGATCATGGAATTGATTATGTTATGCTGATCCATATTGTAGAGGAGACCTTTACTGGCCAAAGTTTCCACTGAGAATCTTTAGGAAAGGCAAGTTGACACCAAATCTACCACAGAAAGCTCTACAAATCACAACAATCTGATTTTTAACCAATCATGGGGATCACAAAGGTCCAGGCAGTGTTTTGTTCCACTTGCACAGTGTCACCAGTGTTATCCTTGGTAGGGAATCAAATGCATGGCAGCATATAACAACAACCAGGTAAGGGGTATGATGAAGTGTGGAATGATGAGTCCTATGTCTAATAAAAGCACAACACTTGTTACACATTCTAGACATGATTATCATAGATTCTCTCTATAGTCACCAATCTTTCTTTTTAATCATTTTATTAGGGGCTCATACAACTCTTATCACAATCCATACATACATCAATTGTGTAGAGCACATCTGTACATTCACTTCCCTCATCATTCTCAAAACATTTGCTCTCCACTTAAGCCCCTGGCATCAGGTCTTCATTTTTTCCCTCTCTCCCCGTTCCCCTCCTCATAAGCCCTTGATAATTTATAAAGTATTATTTTGTCATATTTTGCCCTGTCCAATGTCTCCCTTCACCCACTTTCCTGCTGTCCATCCTCCAGGGAGGAGGTCACATGTAGATCCTTATAATGGGTTCCCTCTTAGTCACCAATCTTTCTAACAACCCTATGAAATTGTCTATTATACTTATGAGGGTAAGTCAAAGAGTATTACTGGTGATCTAGTTCATATAGGCACAGATTAATTTCAAACAAAACTTGTTTAAACACATCTTGCAATCAGTGGTTGGCTGAAGATAGGTTCTCTCATACAATTGAAATCGAAAACAATCGTATGAGGGTTCTTTAAAAAGAGAGATCCAATCAAAACAGTGGCTTCTGAAGGATCTATTGCACAAAGAGGTCAGCTCAGATGGTTTTGCTGACTGTACTTTAGGGATTCCAAAAGGGTAATCTAGCTAGATTTTCTTGATGGACACAAGACAATCATGGAACTTATTATAGAGAATTTGCAAGAAAATGAAACATGGCACTGCTGATTACAACAAGAAAGTTGTGCTGAGGAAAGATTTTTTTAAAACATCACGTACGTGGTCATCATTTTAAGGTAGCAAGAGCTTTCCAATACAAATTTCAATGGGCATCCTAATCCCATCCATCCAACAGCCCCGATACTGCCCCTTCCAGTTGTTTGCGTTCTCCAAAATCGAAGAACATTCCATAAAGAAAGAGTTACATCCCATACAGAGTACAGTTACTGACAGGGGCAGTTCTACCAGACAGGGTCACTATGAGTTGGAATTAACTCCATGTGAATGGATGAGAATACTGGAACCGCCATTTGGATGGGTTAATCCAAGAACGCAGAATTCTTCAAAGGATCGATGCTCTTAGGTGTCATTAAGTTGGTTCAGACTCATAGACACCCTCTGTACAGCAGAACAAAACACTGCCTGGTCCTGCACCACCCTCACAATGGTTATGTTTGAACCCAGGATGCAGCCCCTGTGCCAATCCATCTCCTTGCCAGTCTTCTCTTTTCATTGTCCCTCTCCTGTACCAAGCATTTTGTTTTCTCTGCAGACTGATTTCTCCTAATATCACGCCCCAAATACCAAGTGTTGGCATCATCACTTCCAAGGAGCACTCTGGCTGTACTTTTACAAAGACAAATTTAGTCATTCTTCTGACTTCTGACGGTATTCTCAATATTCTTCACCAAAACGATTCCAATGCATCCATTTTTTCTGTCTTCCTTATTCATTGTCCAACTTTCACGTGCATATGAGGCATTTGAAAATACCATAGCTTGTGTCGGACGCACCTCAGGACCAAAAGTGACACCTAGGTCCTTCATCTCAGAAAGAGATCTTGTGGGAAGCGATAGAAACACCGCTGTCAGGTGTGTGTAGACCTAAATGAAGGCTATGTTGAGAAATAATCGCTTCACAATCTGTTGTTTTTATTCCATAAAGGTCTCCATAACGTTGTTGATTTTTCTGATTTACCCCCATATTTTGCAGATGAAGAAAGTGGACATAGAGTGTAAGTGACTTATATGAAGTCACACGACAAAGCCTCCTCCTCTTAACCCACAGCTCCAATGCCTTTATTTACTACTTACCTGTCCCTAAGCCGCTAGGGAACCAGACATCTGGTGCTTTCTTTTCTGGATTCTAGTAGTAAATATACCAAGATTTCCCTGTGACCAAAACTCACTCCATCTTGCGAAAGTTCAATAAAAACAGGAGACTATACAATGAATTATTTTTTTTCTTTCAACATCTCTAGTTCCATATTTCTGGAATTGTCGAATTTAATGATTTCTGTTTAACCGTTTCTTAAGGCTTCTGTTTCTTGACTGATTATCTTCAAAAAGTGCGTATAGACTTTCAATTATGAAAAATGAAGTTACTAATGCTCAGCATATTTACCTTTTTAAAATTTTCTACCAAGCACCTTTTCTTAAACTTTTAGTTCTTTTATTAGTCCATCAGAGGTTGACATAACAATTTTCTCTTTCTTGCGCCATCAACTTGAGGCAGGCTATTGGCATATCATTATGAACGCAAGGCCCGCAGCAGTCTTCCCTGTGTCTCCCCCTCTCCTACTTGCTCCTCTCCCCTCTATCCATCACATCGTTCATTGCTTTGATATTGTCACTGTGCAACATTTCTGCATTTCATTCTGTAGTTTAAAAAATCATCTGTGTTTTGTCAGTAGATCACGTCTCAAAAACTGAAGACCAGTAAATAACATTTAACTTGTTATGATTGTCTAAATGTTATTTACTGCAGAACCAAGACATGGACTTGACTCATGAGATAGAAACTTTAATCTCATGTCATTATATATGTGTCACCCAAAGATTACAGGTTACAAAGACTGGAAGGAGGGGGAAAAATGACCATTATATTGCATGTTTTAAAATGTAATACTTTTCACCTTTTATTTTAAATCTCATATAGTCTTCATTGAAATTTCTTCTTATCTAGAGTCCTTGCCCTTTCAGATTCAAATTGCTTGCTTTCTCGATCATTTGCAAAGCTGTTCAACAATTTCTTTGTATAATTTACCTAGGTTTAAACTGCTATTTCTTGAACGCAGTATCTTTTGTCTTTCTTGGATTTCTTTATCATTTTTACATCTCAGTGTAAAGCCAGGCATCTTTTAAGTGCTTCCTATATGAAAATATCTGCATGTGCCCTCAAAATTTGTGGGGAGATAAATTAGTGAGCTAAAGCGGGAAGGACATTTTAATTGTATTTTCTCCGTTTTCATCCAGCACTCAAAGGTTGTAACTGAAAGTTTGATGTCATTCTGTTTGATTTCTCTTAAGTGACCTGTAGGACACACCCAAGCAAAACCAAGCAGTTCTGAAAAGAACCATCTAACAGAAGATCTCAGTGATCTCTTGCACTAGCCATGTCCTTCCAAACAAAGCAGACCATTTCCCAACAACAGAAAACAAGGGCCATTCACTCGGCCCCCAGGTCCTACAAACTCCATGGTAACAGAAGTACAACAAGGGTTTCAGAGGCTGGCTCTTCAGAAGTAGATCATCGTCTTTTCTACTAAGGGGTCTGTGCGTAGAGCCGGCAACCTTTCAGTTAGCTGTAGAGTGTATTTGTAACTTGCATCATCACTCAGAACGCCAACGTAAGAATAGTAGCTTAAAAACCAAATGAATACATATTAATGGTATCATACTTTAAGCTATTTTAGCCATCTCTAGTAATATGTGTAATAAAAATAATTTTAGGGAAACATATAATAGCAAATAAAATAAAGTCTCTTTCTTTTCTAGTCTGATTCCCTTTTCTCTGAGAAAATTATATTATTTGATTTTAAATATGTTCATATTTCTATATGTATACTTATTTGTCCATTAAATTGTAGTAGCTTGTAGATTTTACTTAATTTTATGTAGATTAATATTTCATGTGGTGTTTTTCAATTTTCTTTTTTTGAACGTTTTATTGTGAATTAGGTGGGAGGGGTTAACCATCAACTATGTATTCAGCAATTCAAACCACTCATCAACAGCCTGCCCTTGCCCTATTATTCAATCCCACCCCTCTCCTTGGTTTCTTTTCTCCCTCTTTATGGACCCTATCCTCCCCTTCACCCAAGTCAGTCAAGCTCATCCACTGCTTCATCTTCCCATCCTTGCCCTCCTTCCCTTGGGAAACACCAAAATCTGTTCCTTTTGCCATGTTATTTTTGGTCTTGATTTTTATCCCTATAGCAACAGTCTTGTGCAGTATTTGTCCGTTTGTGATTGAGTAACCTCACTCGGCATAATGTGCTCCAGGTCGATCCATTTCATGAGGTGCTTGGGGATTATAGCATCATTGTTTAGCAATGCATAGTACGTATTCCAGTGTGTGCGTGTGTGCTTCTTCATCCATTCTTCTACTAAGGGGCATTTTGACTGTTTCCCAGTCTTGCTATCCTGGACAGGATATGGAATTGCGTATGTGTTCATGTTAGATGCTTATTCTGTAGGCTATATACCCAGCATAGGTATTGCTGGTTCATATGGAATTTCTGTTTCTAGTTGTTGAAGGTGGTACCATATCACTTTCCACAATGGTTGTCTATATTTAGAGTTCCAATCTCTCCACCCCCATCCTGACTTTGTTGTTTTCTGTTTTGTGAATTGGGCTGTAATTGCCTGTGTACGGTGATGATATTTTGATGTTCATGCATAACTTATTCTTAGTAGGTTTCAATCATCTATATTGTTTTTTACAGCATATGGTTCTTTCATTATATTCAATAGTATGCCTATGACCTGAAACTGTTTGGCCCTGTTTTCTCATTGATGATCTTTATAACTCTGGGATTTACATTTAGGTCTTTGATTTCAATTTTATTTTTAATTCAATCCCGTTTTTCACATGTCTCCATCTCAATGCACAACGATATAGTGTATTTATTTTAATGCTGAATAAGATTCCCTCTGTCTTCAAGTTGATTCCAATCCTGGAAACCCTTTACAGGGTACTTGAGACTGCAAATCGTCATGGGAATAGACAGCCTCACCTTTTCCCCATTGAATAGCTAGTGGGTTTGAACTGCCAACTTTGTGGTTAGCAGCCCAACACCTAAGCCACCACATTACCAAGGCTCGGGTAGATGACACCACAACTTATTTTCCATTCACCTACTGATGGACATGAAAATTATTTCTAGTGTTCACACTATCAGGCAACGCTAAAATGAGTACTCTTTTAAAAAATTTTTTAATTGTTTTATTGGGGCTCGTATAACTCTTAGCGTAATCCATACATACATCAATTGTGTAAAGCACATTTGTCCATTCATTGCCCTCATCATTCGCAAAACATTTGCTCTCCACCTAAGCCCCTGGCATCAGCTCCAAATGAGTACTCTTATCTGGGCATTCGTATACCGTTTCTCTAGCACAGGTGGAATTACCGAATCAATACTTTCACCCATTTTCTTTGACTACAGAATGCAAAGTGAAGCTGTGCCAATATATATTTTAACCACCAGCAAATGCAAGATTTTAACTTTTTTTGTCTGCACATGTTAATCAAAGTTGATGTCTTTAATCATAAAAGCAAATCACATTTTTTGTTCATATCCTGGCCACAAAGTCAATACTGTGTTAATATTTATTTCCAGATTACTAGTGAGGTGAGGTATTTTTATGTAGTAGCTGATTATTTGCTCTCCCTATTTTATTATTCCTTAATAATATTTGACCTTTTTTCCTCTAGGTTATCGCTCTCTCAAAGTATTTTATCTATTCTAGATTCTATTACATACATTCTGTAAGCTTTTATGAATTGGCAGTTTAATTTTTACCTTTATTTATGACATTTTTGGGCACGGAAAATTTTTAATATTGACATTGTTAGATTTTGATGAAATCAAATTCTTTACTCTGGCCCTTTTTGATTCAGTGTTTATATCTTACTTAATAAATCTTTTCCTCATCTCCCACACACATTATGATTTCCAAATGACTCTTTCTTTTTTCATTAGCAAGAAATAACCTCCTTGGGGAAATCTATATCTGGGGCTGAAAATAAGATGATCTTGAAACATCTTGAAGACTGAAAACATCTTGTAACTGAAGGCAAAGACATTATCTAAGAATAATGCGTCTGGGTCAAAAAAACCATGGGAAACAAGTTGAAGGGCTGCCCTGGCCAAAAAGGGACAATCAGTATCAGTGAGTAGTGGCTGCAAGAAATCTAAACCAATTAAATGTGTAAGAACTTCATGCATTCAAAGTAATATAAGATAGAAAGACAACCTCATCTGCCACCTCTGGAAGTTGCGAGGCACCAATACATGTATTTTTCCACTCTAGAGTCTAGATTCTATATTCTTAAGTACCACCAAGTTGAGAAAAGAGAGCTAATATCTTGGGAAGAATTACAGCTCACAAATTCAGAAGGAATATTGGAATTAGGTAAAGCCTTTTAAATTTTTTAACAAAATAAAAGGTCTTAGACAGTGGTCACCAGTGGCTGTTAAAATCATTACATCAATAGTCAATGCAACTTAATAATCTGAGTCAAGCTGTCAATCAATTTCAACATTATGAAAATGAGAACACCAGATCTAATGTCCTTCTACTGAGCTGCATTGGGAAGCCCACTTCACAATCAATAAGCTGCTCTTATCCCCACTCCCCAAAACCTGAGTCCATCAAACTTCTAGTCCTGAACATTTGCTTATAAGAAAAAAGGGGGATACAGAAAGCAGTCCAGTCAAGAAAAAGAGGAAGGTTTAAGATAAATGACCTGGTTTTCCTCATTGAAATAAATGGCATGAGAAAAGGGGGAATATGAAGAGAAAACGATTATAGGTTAGAAAGGGTTCAAGAAGAATACCAGCCAGTGACATTATTTGGAGTTTATTTTATGTGTTCTGTTCAAAACAAACGATAAAAAAGGCATTCCTGAATCAATTTGTGAAAAATTAAATCATATATTACATTACACGATACTAAATTCAATGAAAATGTCAAGAATTTTATTAGATGTGCTCATTTGTGTAGTAGCTAGATTTTATGTTACTGTAGCCTGTGTTAAGTCCTTATCTGTTGTCATCCCAGAATCCATACAACGGGTTTGCCTGGTGGGGTGGTGGACTGCACATTAGGCAACCAACTGCAAGGTTAAATGTTTGAAAGCAGCAGCCCTTCCACAGGAGAAAGATAGGATTTCTATTCTCAAAAGAATTTACAGTCCTGGAAAACCACAGGGACAGTTTTACTCTGTCCTATTTGACCTTCCCTTGGAGTAGAAATCGACTCGATGGCCGTGAGTTGGGTGTTGTTGTTGTTGTTGTTTTTTTTAATAACCTAAAGGTTTGTGGTTTGAAAACACTAAGAGGTACTGTGAGAGAAAGTCCTGGTGATCTGCTTCCATAAAAATTACTGATAAGAAAATGTTATGGAGCAATTCTACTTTGTAACACACAAGGGTCGCCACAGGTTGGAATTGACACCGTGGCAATGGGTTTGGGTAGTATCTATTAGACATATATTATGGGTGAAATTATATAGTGTCTGAGAATGAGTTTCATATTCTCCAGAAAAAAAACCCTAAAATTTGGAGGTATATATGAACAAAAATGGTTAAAGTTGAGTGACAAGTAAATTCTCTTTGATTTGGTTGTGATAGGTAGGTTTATTGTGCCAACCTGGTCAATAAGAACATGTAGAATTAATGAGGTCACAGTTTGATGAGAGGACAAAGAGATAAATGGCTCAGCAAGCCTTGACTGTCTCTCTCTCTCTCTGGTGACCGGACCAGTGTGCAGCTATCTTAGCTAGTTATCTGCCTCAACTTGTGAGCTACACTACCTGTGGGACACCCAACCCATCGATTGTGTCACTAGAACTTGAGGTTCCTTTGAGGTATGATTCTCCACACTGCTGGTGTATACATCGCTTGAGCTGGGGACTGTCGGATCCTGTCATCTTGCTGATTGTTGGTGACCTGCCCTGCTGTTTCTACATGTGGCCAGACTGCCTGCATTGTTTTATGGAAGACTTGGCTGTCTGCTTCCTTGACCTTGGATCGAGCAACCCTCATAAGTTGAAGGACTTCATTATATTAACTTTTTCACGAAAGTGAGTTGAACTGAGTCCTTTGTACTGCTGTGTGGACTGTTATATTCCTTCGTGCTGTATATATCTATGCATATGTGTGTGTGTGTGTGTGTGTGTGTGTGTGTATAAAATCATAAGTGTCCTGGTTTTCTTTCTCTAGCGAACCCTGTCTAGCACATTGGTATGTGCTTTAGAAAATCCATAGTAAGTGTTTTTATTTTAAATCTAAACTCACAAAGTAAACTATATTTGTAGGAATACAGACACAAAACTTGCCTTTCTGAATAAAAATAAGAAATCATTTTCTACCCCAAAATCAAATAAAGGTATTCTCTCACATGTGATGATAATACAGGATTTCCATTAAAGGGTTATCTACTAAGGTGAAACCCTGGGTGGTCATGACAAGGTAGCAGACTGGAGTTTCTACACTCCCCTAAGGGTCACAAGGGCTTCTATAGCTCTGAAGAACAAAGGTGGCATGGTGCCAGGACTCCAGCCCTGCAAGGTCACCATAACAAGTTTTACCTAACAGTGATGGACAAGCTGAAGTGAGATATTTCAACCTTGGACTCACATATCTGTCTTGGAAGAAGTGTGGCCAGAGTGCTCCTTAGAGGTAAGGATGGTGAGGCTTTGTCTGTGGACATGTTGTCAGGAGAGACCAGTCCCTGGAGAAGGACATCAAGCTTGGTAAGATAGAGGGACAATGAACAAAGGAAGGCCCTTGACAAGATGGATTGACCCAGTGGCTGCAACAGTGGGCTCAAACATAGAAACAATTGTGAGGATGGCACTGGAACGGACCGCGCTTCATTCTGTTATGCATGCAGTCCCGGTGGGATGGAACCTTCTCGATGGCACCTCACCATAGCAACATGGTATGTTCACACTGCTGAGTCCTTTTCAGCAGATGACAACCCCATATGACAGAGTAGAACCCCACTGTTCCTCTAATACTCCTGTCACTTTGTTTTAGATTTATGAATTTAGTACAATTCAAGTTTATTTTTGTGCATGCTATAAAGCAGGGACTCTGTGTACTAAAACTTTAGTACACTGTTGAATAGTACATCTTTTCACTACTGACCTACATCTCTTCAAGTGTCCAAAACCAAAGTCTCATGAAGATTTAGGTCTATTTGATACATTCTCTGTGCCGCCAGTGATCTATTTCTACACATCTGCTGCAAATATAATGATGTTCAATAGATTGTAAATTAAATTTGCCATATAAATTCTTTTTCTCAGAACTGTATTGTCTTTTTTTGGTCTATTAGACTTCATAGACAATTTTATGTCTCATTTGGCATGTAAATCTTCTTAGATTTTTAAAATCCAAACTGTACTATGTTTGTAGATTAATGTGAGAATTGATACCATTATAATACCAGATTTTCACATCAATACCTGAAGATAGGCTATATTTTGCCATGTATAGAACTCTTATTTGTGTACGTGTTTCTATGGGATACTTTCCTAAAGTGTGATTGCTTAGTCAAAGAATTTATAGATTTTAATTTGAATAAACATTGCTAAAGTTCCCTACTTTATATATTGAATCAATTTGCGTTGTTATCAGTAGGGTGTGAAATTAACCTTAACCCTTCACTTAAATGGAAGTAAGACTTCTAGGATGTTAATGGACACGTGCCAACATTCACTGGCTCCTTTTCTCCTTGGTAATAAAACTTCGTAGTTTCGTCCCAAATAGAGAACTTCTGGCCATGCAGATATAAATAATAGTATTGAATAGCCCTTCCAGGATGTTTCCTTATAGGACAGCAGCCTTGTGCTCTTGGCTGTGTTTTCTTTGTTTCCATTGCTTATCCCTTCTTCTTGAACTGTTTCAGAACTCAGTACCTACAAGTAGTAGATTGTAATCACTTAGAAAACAAAAACGTGGCATTGGCTCATTAGAGAAGGCAATGAAGCAGGGAAGAGTCCCGATATTACAGTAGAAACCTCATGTTCCATATAAAAGAGTAGCAAGCACTTGGCCAGACCATTGCCTGCTATTGATTGGAAAACACACCGCCAGCTGACTGTGGTAGTACTGTTAGGGAAAAGTGTTGGAGTTTTGTATATATATAATATTGTCATTGATTGTGATGTCTTGCTACTTCCAGCAAAACCTTCAAAGGAAGGGATGGACTAGAAGACCTACTCACTCCTCCAACACAGAGAGAGGAGAACGAGCCTTCATGAGCATAGAGCCCTTATTCTGCAGCCTGAACGAAGGTCACATAAGGAGAAGCCTTGCCAGGTAGGAAAAAACCAACTGCTTCTGTAGCCCAACGAGAAGCCATTATACGGGGTGGCTACGACTAGTCTGTTGCTCTGTCACATGAAGACTGACTCTATTGTTTGGAGTTGTGCGCTTGCTGTCAGATAGATACAGACTCATGGCAACCCTATAAGAGGGAGTAGAACTGCCCTCTAGGGTTTCCTGGGATATAAATATTTATGGAATCAGATGGATAGGCCTTTTCTCCCACAGAGATCCTGGTAGATTTGAGTTGCCAACCTTACAATTAACACCTGAGTACATAAGCAGGCTCCAATAGGCAAAAGTAGTCCCCTTGCTGGTGATTCTGTAGTTAAGTGTTCAACTGCTACCCTGAAGGTAGCCGGTCCAAACCTATTAGCCACTCCTTTGGAAAAACCAAACCAAACCACGCTGCAGTATGCCTCTCACAAGATGTCAGCCTTGGAAACCCTATGGGACAGATCTACTCTGGCCTATATGATTGCGATGCATTGGACTCGTCTCAATGGCAATGAACTTACTCTCCTAAGCCCATAAAGTTCAGCTGCTTCTGCCCTAGAGTGAAGACTCACACCCTTAGAAGTAAAATTATAAGATGTATTCAAAGTTCAGAGACTGTCGAGACTGAGAAAATATCCACATTCACATTTTGAAAATGGCCAACCCATTGGACAAGAGAGAAGCTGCATATTTATACCGTCAGAGCTGGGTTCCAAACTACAACATCGTAATTGCCTGAAAAAAAATGGGGAGGTGGAAAGTGGATACCTGAGAATGGTGACCTTTAAGTGGCTGGTAGACAGCATATGGGCGGGATTACATGATTGCTTAAAAGTACATAATTTCAAGCCTCTCTGATCTCAATGAGTGGCAGGATGGTCACAGGACAATGGCAAGGAGCCAGATAATCAGATTGCTTTCCCAAGCATGTTCTTATTGCACCCTGCATGTGCTGGGCATAATAAGAAGTCCCCCCAGGAATAGTTTGTAACATCCTGTTTCTTCCAGGCCACAGAGAAGAGAAATATTGCTTGAAAAGTGTGGTAGTTTCATAATTTTGTGTCAACTTGATAAATAAGTATAGGTGTGGAGTCTAGCCTGCCAATCAAGCCACAGCTTTATGATGGCTCCTTGTGGGCATGGCCTTCTCATAAAGATTGGGAACTTCCTCTCTCTTGATTCTGCCATCAGAAGTGGCAAGCCATGCTCTGTTCACACCCCCCCGTCGCCCCCCACCACATGTTGCTGTGTTGAGGAGTCACATTCAAAGAGCTAAAGGAGCCACATGGAGACCCACGCCAGTGCTGACATGCTTTCACCGCCACTGGATCCACAAAGCTTTCCACCCATTGGCCTGTGACCCTCCTGCATTTGGCATCATTGCACGTGCTGTGTGAGTCTGAAAGAGGAATTTATGGACTAGAATCGGACATATGGACTATTATCAAACCTGTACACTTGATCTGGACTGGGCTGGGATATTTTCTTGGTATATAATTACTCTTTGATATAAAGCTCTTTCTTATATATATATGAAAGTTTCTGAATTTGTTTCTCTAGTCAACCTGGCCTAACCCCCTAAGTATAAGGTTTAGACGAGCACAAAGGTTAGAGAAGTACTCTTAGTTGCCAATAGTATTTGCAAAATTCACCCTGATTTCCAGTTCAAGCCAGGAGCTAAGATGGATTTACAGCTTTGTCTTGAGGCATCTCTATTCACACACGCCCATACCTCTGACTTTAGACAATCATGTACTCAAAGCAACATCGAGGGCTGCATTCTGATGGAGAAAAAATTGAGGTCAGCCAACTAAAGAACAAAGACATTAGGCTCAAACATGACCTCTGGAATAGATTATTGGCTAAAATGGACTGGAAGCAAGTAGCACAAAACCTTGTTGAATTTTAAGATAATGATATTATTTGGCAATATTGCCAAAGAATTCTGGGTCTGGTTAAAAAAAATCCTATGATTTTGAATCCTCTCAACAATTCTTGACTTCCAGAATTAACAAGAAGTAGTTTAGAAACGTGGGCAACCCCAAGAAAATGTACTCTCCAAAAGCCAGTGCTGACTCTAGATGTGTCTTTGAAGTACTGTGTATAAGAAATAAGCAAGGCCAAGGTCATGAATGATAGTGGACTAGGATACTTGGTCAGAGGGGTGTTTTCAAGTAAGCTAACTAGAGAATGTTCTTTTAGATCAGAGCACATGTTATTTGTGTCCCAAAGAGTCTCATCATTTCTATGGACCATTGCCTGCTGTGTTTCCCATTCACCAGTTCTCGTGATGTGTTGAGAGCTAAGTTTTAAATGGACAAGTTGGAAAAGAAAAACCCGAAGAAACACCACCAGAGACTGATTGACAAGACTTTAGATGCTGGGCTTTGGGTTAGAGACATTAACTAGGTGAAGCACGTGATTTACTCTCTTGGAGAAAGGCATGGTTGTACTCTATGCATGGAAAGCAAATGCTTTGAAAATGATTAAGGCAAAGAATGTTCTGATATGCTTTATACAATTGATGTATGTATGGATTGTGATAAGAGTTGTATGAGTCCCTAATAAAATGTTAAAAACAAACAAAAACAAAAGAAAGATTATTCCACGTATATTTCAGAATCTTAAGTGGTGAACCTTGCCAGAGTCGTTGATAGTTCCCTCGTGTCTTTAGATTTTTGAGTGATCCTTTAATTCTCCATTCTCTTTATATTGCAGGATTAAAACCTCTTTAAATTCTGGCCAATAAGCCTTGAGCAGAATAGTGAAAATGTTGTGAGACTGTTTCTTCAAAAGCCCTTCACCAAATTGAGGACAGGTGACTTCCTCTTTTCTGCTTTCTTACTTTCTGATGCCTTGAACTCGTGTATGATGGCTGCTGTCTGGTCTCATGGGTCACCATGAAATAAGGGTCTCATCCTAGAAAACATAGGCCAATGAGTTCTCATTACATTGTCTCTCATTACATTGTCTCTGTGAACTTCTCATACCAGTTTAGGGGCGTATACCAGATTTGATCTAAGAGATATATTTTAAGTTGTTTAATACACTATTTAGGAATGGAGAAGAATTCGGTGGTAGAATTCCTGCCTTCCATGCACACAGTCAAGGTGCAGATCCTGGCCAATGCCACTCCTGAACAGGACCACTAGTCTGTTGATGGTGGCTTCTGTGTTGCTATGATGTTGAACATGTTTCAGAGGAGCTTCCAGACTTAAAAAGACTAGGAAGAAAGCCCTGGCAATCTACTTCCAAACTCAGCTAATGAAAATCCTATGTATTACAAAAGTCTAATCTACATTAAGTAATGGAGATGGACAGGACCAGGGAGCATTCTGTTCCCTTGTGCAGAGCATGGTCATGAACTGGAGGTTAACTCAATGGCAGCTGAAACAAGCTACTATTGTTTGGGGATGTCTCTGTACCCTGCAACCAGACCAAATCCTGCACACACTACATTCTTCACCAGGTGAGGAGGGGGAGAGGCGTGAGAGAGGGAAGAAAGAAACTAGAGCTACGCTAAGGAGTTATTTAATTTGTACCTGACTCTCTGTATACCCATAATTAACACCAGAGACCCCCAAAGCAAAAACACATTTTGCTCGGTGAGACAGTGTCTGCTGAAATAAACCCAGGGCTCTGGGGCATATTCGGCCAACTGCTTCTTGGAGGCGCCCTGGAGAAGCGGGTAATGTCAGGGACATGGCAAGTTAGATTAGCGGCTCCAGAGCAACACTGGCTGGCTCAGCCTGTGGGGCCTGTGGGTGGACTGGAAGTCATTTTCTCCAGATGGTACCCCATATTTCAAAGGCACATATTGAAGCCTCAGCAACTGATCAAAAAGACTATTGAATATTGTTCTCTGTGTGTGATAACTACTGTGGGATGTAGGGCTGCAGGAAGAGGCTCTGCTGCGTTCTGAAGTTAGTCTCACACACAGTGTTCTTCCTGGGCTTGCTCGCTCTCCTTATTTTGAATGGCTACCTCTCTCCAGAGCAAGGGAATGCTGCCTGGGTGTTTAAAATCAGGAAAGGTGTGCATCTGGATTGCATCCTCTCACGATACTTATTCAATCCATACGCTGAGCAAATCACCAGAGAAATTGGAGTACAGGAGAAAGAATGTGGTGTCAGGAGTGGAGGAAGGCGTCTTAACAACCTGTGATATGAAAATGACACAACGTGGCTCATGGAAAGTGAGAATTGGAAGCACTTGCTGATGAAGGTCAAGGACTGCAGCCTTCAGTTTGGATTACAACTTAATGGAAAGAAAGTAAAAATCCTCACAACTGGACCAATAGGTAAGAGCATGATAAATGGAGAAAAGGTTGAAGTTATCAAGTATTTTGCCTCGAGTGGATCCATAATCAATGTTCATGGAAGCAACAGTCAAGAGATCAAATAAAGCACTGTATTAGGTAAAGCTGCTGCATAAGACCTCTTTAATGTGTTGAAAAGCAAGCATAGTGTTTGAGGACTAAGATGTGCCTGACGCAAGCCATGGTATTTCCAATGGCCTCATCTGCATGTGAAAGTTGGATATCGAATAAAAAAAAGACTGAATTATAAAATGAAGTATTTGAACTATGCTGCCAGCGAAGGAAGCTGAAAGTACCAGGGATGGACAGGACAAACAGATCTGTCTGGGGAAAAGGACCGCCAGAATGCTCATGTACTTTGGACATGTTCTCAAGAGAGATCTCATGGTCCCTGGAGAAACACATCATGATTGGCAGCATGAAAGAGGAAGGTCCCCAACAAGCTGGATTGACAAAAGTGACTGCAGCCAACGTAGGATAGTATTGAAAAAGAAATGCCTCTGTTGCATATTTCGAATAGTAAGACAAAAGCACGGTGATAACTGTCAAAGGTTTGCACATGGGCATTGTTAAGTAGTTTAGGTTACTAGCACATTTATTATGAAACTGGACCCCAGCTGCCTTCAGGAGTCCTGCCCGAGGAAGCGGGATGTAGCTTTTTTGTACCACTACGTCAGTATTATTGGACCATTCCAACAGTTCCTTATATTTTCACAAAGTCTTCATTCTACAAAGCCATCGTTTGTTGACTTTGGTAGGAAAGGCAGTACGAAGGGGATTCAATAGATAGAGAATGTTCCATCATTCTCGTATCATATGGGCGAATGACTGTGAGACTTAACAAACTTGGCATTCTTTCATATCACCTCATTTTCAGTCAATCCTCCTTATTTGCACCAAAGTCTTTCCAAAATGTGGTTCTACAATCAATATTGATCCTCTTACCCAGAATCCCTCTGTGACTTCCCACGGCCAACCAGTACCATTTATCATCTAAACTCTTCATTTTTTCTTCGATACCATTCCATCCACACATTTACCAGCAAATTCTGTAATTTACATCAAAACCCTTGATGCTTCTACAACATTGTATGCTTTTTCATAGTTTCTTTTTATAAAATTCTTAGATCCATAAAATATGCATATATAGCTTCTGGACTTTCCTCTTCTCTGTGTCAATTTCTCAGCTTTTACTTGCTTTTTATGACCTTGACAATTCTGTGCAGTACTGGTCAGGTGTTTTTAGATTGTCCCTCATTTTGGGTATGTCTGATATTTTCCCCATGGTTAGTCTTGAGTTTGGGACTCTGGGAAAGAATCCTTCACAGGTGAAAGGTCCTTTTCATCACATACTATCAAGAGGAACATGATATTAGTTTGTTCTATGAACTTCTGATATTAACTTGATCAGTCGGTTAAGGTAGTCTTTCTGGGGTGCCTAATCCACAGTGCCTGTTTCCCTCCTGGATACACGATTCTCTGCATGCCATACACTTTGGATGCAAATTACATCTTTTCCAAGGGCCCCAAAGCCAAATGAGACCCTACTGCCATTGAGTAAATTCGTACTGACAGAAACCCTGTATAGAGTTTCTGAGACTATAAATCGTTATGGGCGCGAACACTCTCATGTTTCTCCTGTGGAATGCCTGGTGGGTTTGAACCATCGATCTTGAGGTTAGCAGCCCAACCCCTGTCAAAGACATTTGCATCTTCACAGAGTCGCAATCCACCACACCCACTCCTCCAGAGATCCTTTACTCCCGGACAGAGGCTAGGCAAATTTTTCTGGTTGGATTTTATTTGTAAGCTGAGGCACATTTTAAGGTACTTTTTTCCCCTTGAAAAATAAGTGTAAGAAATCCAGAAGAGGATATAAATACACATCTGACTTCTGGTTCTGATATTTTTCCACCGTCTAGCCTTTAAAATCTACCGGAAATTGTTATCATTTAGGAAGTGTCTCCTGGTTGTTTTCATCTACTTGTATCCATCCCTCGTTTTCCGCACGCAGTTCTGTTAGAATAAGACTGCATTACAACAATGTGCATATTACGTCTAGCTGTGTAAAAACCCAGTGAGAACTAAATCCTGGTTAAATGAATAAAAAGATAAATGGCTTTCATGAATTTCTCTTCTTTCTAGCCTCCTGCTAGAAAGGCAGCAAATTTAATACTTTCTCTCTCCTCCTCACAGTAACTAGGGTTGTAACTAACACTCAATAAATGCTTTTTATCAAACGGAATCAGATCAGTGATGGAAGAGCTTCTAAATAATCCACAATCCCCTCATCAAACTGTCAAAGCTAATAAGTGCCAATACAATTTGGAAGAGGAATTAAATTCCACGACTGAGTCCAAATGACATTTTCTCACAAAGATTCATAATAATAATCATCACTGAAATCCTTGGCTATTCATTTTCTATTGTTCTTTGTAGAAGGACTGTTAGCTTTGGGTTTTGCTTTGTTTTGTTTTGTTTTTTCAAAAACAAAGAATAATACACTGTGACTTTTGAGAAAAGAACAGAGTTAATGAAATGTTACCAAAAGGGGTAGGAAAGAGGAACTACAAAGGACAAGTTAAAGTCTGTCTTTTTAGCTTTGAGGGCACCAACGTTTATATTTTAATAAGCATAAACTATCCATTGTCACTCCTACAGAGGGGGGAGCTCATGGAAGGGGAGTTATAAAGTAATTATTGGGAGAGTACTAAATCTCTTTCTTGAAAAGAAAATCTATGTTCCTAGTGGAAACTTCAGAAAATACATATTTTAAAATGGGAAAAAGGCTCACAATGTCAGACAAACAAGAAGGAGAGGTTAATGTCATGGGTTAACTAACTGGCTAGCCTAGGACCTTCAGGAGTTTGCCATACAGTGTGGAATCTCCTTCCATTTGATTAATGTGAGCAGCCAAATACTTGAAAGGGGTGTTTTGATAGGGCAGTGGCCGGCTTCCAGCATGTCAATGGATTTTCTGGAAACCGGTACTTTATACTTCACCCGGCATCCAGGTCCTGGGACATAAGCCTACAGAAGTCTTCAGCCTGTCACCTGATCTGCACATAGGGGGCTTGTCAACCCTGAAACCCCAAAAACCAGCAAAGGGCTTCAACCAGTCACATGTCCCATTGATTCAGGACTTGCCAGGCCCATCATCGTATGAACCATTTCTTTATAAGAATGTATGTGAGTCACTTCCTATAAATACCTATATAATCTCAATATACATCCAGGATTTGGATTTCTAGAGGACCCAAGCTAAGACCGAGGTAATTGTGTCTTGTAGCTTTGGTGGGCTCTTTTGTATTTGTCTAGACTGGTGATCCAAATGACCTTGACGGGAAGGAAGTACTGTGGGACAGGTCGTGTGTAGGAAATTTTGCTACTGAGCTGAGTGCTGTTTAGTTGAGGTGATAACCCTTCTGCATCCACAATAACTTCCACATGAAGAAACAACCAGAATCATGTCTCCAAAAGGAATTTGGGAACAAATGGAAGTTATGGGCTCAAATGTCTATCTCAAAATAGACATAGCAACACCCTCTTCTACTTTTCTCCCCCTTCTTTGTCTTTAATGATAGTGGTATTGAAAGTAGGAGCTTTGGAGGCATAGTGGGCTACACACTGGGCTAACCACAGGTCATCAGCTGCTCTGCAGTTGAAAGGTGAGGCTTTCTACTCCTGTCGAGTTAAAGTCCTCTAAACCTGCAAGGACAGTTCCGCCATGTTCCTACAGGTCCTTATGAGGTGGAACTGACTCAATGGATGGCAGTGAGTTATTTATTGGTTTGGGTATTGGAAGTGGGAGGTAGCGATAGCTTCTTCTCATTTGCTAAAATAAATGAGAATCAGAGATCACTAGGAATGTTAGGCTGAGTTTTTCTTCAGAGTTAATGTGTGATATAGTTAAAGTTTATTGTGCCAACCTGGCCGATAAACACATGTGGGGTCAATGTTGGACTTGTGGGCTTGGGCAGCATTGGATTGGAATGTTTTCTTCACGTGCACTTAACCTTTATATAAAACTCTCTTATACATGAGTTTCTGTGGATTTGTTTCTCTAAAGTACCCAGACTAACACAATGTGTGATATGGACAAAGAGGTTGTTTAATTCTATTTTTATAAAGCTGAGACTCAATCTGGTGGTGTCACAGGGTCCCTAACTATGCATAGGGGCCTGATCCTCCTGCCTTTATAAATACAATTCTGTGAGAACACAGCCATGCAAGTCTATTCACGTATTGTCTGTGGGTGCTTTTGTGCTACAAGGACAGATTTGAGTAGTTGTAAATGAGGTCATGTGGCCAGAAAAGTCTGAAATATCTGATCTTTTTTAGGAAAACTATTGATAACCACAAGAACAGTGCAGCAGAAATGCACCTGCAGTTAATAAAGTCAGCTTACAGTCCTAGTTCTGTCTCCATTTAAAAATTTTATTTATAGAGTTTTACATTTTGGACAAGCCCCTTCTCCACCTTATGGCTCAATACCATTACATGTAAATTTGGATGTTTCAACTCTAATGCTACATGGACTGGGAAGAGATAATAGAAGGTATCTGGCAGTCAAGCACAGCAAGAACCTCTTGGAGAGAAACAACCCAGGCAAGTGAGGAAAGACCTGGGCCAGGATATGTGGATTTCTCGTCTCTTTACCACCCACCTTTCAGTGTCCTGGTTTTCAAATGTTTTTTGTGAGCACTATAGGTAGAACTAATATTTTTTAAATGACGATAAAGGACATATAGCAAAACATGCATCATCTTAACAATTCCTACATGCACAAATCTGTGACATTGATTATATTCTTCAATTTGCACATCCATTCTTGCTAGCCTTTCCCAAAGTATTTCACCATCAAATACAAGTGCTTTCAAAATCTAGAATTGATTATCTATAACTTGTAGCTGAAGAGATGAGTCTACTTGTATTTGTTGGGAATTCTGATCTGTGTACAATCATAGGTACCCTGGTGACATAGAAGGTTATTCATTGGGCTCCTAAGTTCCAGGTCAGCACTTTGAAAAGACCATGGGAGAAAGATCAAGCTACCTACTGCCAAGAGTCAGTCTTGGGAACCCACGGGGGAAGTTTTACGCTGTTTGATAGGATTGCTATGAGTGAGAATCAATTTGATGGCAGTGAATTTGGTTTTCAGATTTGTTCTTGGATTGCATCTCTTCTGTATAACTTTATATTTGATCTACCATTTATGCCAGTTATTGCTGAGGCAACAGATTTGCACAGGTAAAACCTGATAGCATCTCATCTCAGTTGTTTCATGGTTATTGTTGTTTTTTTAATCTCCTGAGAGCATCTCTTTAGCCACCATATAAGATAGCTCTGAGATCACACTCACTAGCTAAAGAATGTACAAACCAGGATTAACAAGCAGTTGATACCCTCTAGCTATTGGAAGATGGAGAGAAAAGTACCAGATAATCATCTGTCTCTCACATTCCTCAGATGAGCATTCTAAGAAGGCTGGCGGATAGCTCTTCAGAGGGTGCCTGGTTGGTTTTCATGCCTCTACTGATGCAAGATGATGAACTGATTGATCCCTGTTACACTTTTCCCAGTCTCTAGGCCAGGTCAGTTCCCCCAATAAACTACCGCTCCACAATACATATATATGCCTCTGCCTGGGGGGACAACTCTGGCTATGATAGCTTGTCTTTATTTTCTGTTAACGTCTTTTCTCTTATTCTTTTGGAATTAATGTGGTTTTCACCTTCTTACTTTCCCCCTTTATTGTTTCAAAATTCATACATCACCCTTACATTACTTAGTATCACCTTTGAAATGTTAACATAACTTCTTAACATAGTTTCAATGTAATCCACATCTTAATCATCACAATGGTGACTCTGGGACTCTCTTAGCTCCATAGATTTAGATTTCCATATTTTTCCTGATTTCAGACAAT
Source organism: Tenrec ecaudatus (assembly GCF_050624435.1). Taxonomy (NCBI): domain Eukaryota; kingdom Metazoa; phylum Chordata; class Mammalia; order Afrosoricida; family Tenrecidae; genus Tenrec; species Tenrec ecaudatus. The sequence goes on along the minus strand of NC_134539.1, from coordinate 103,912,954 downwards.
CATGCTTATTTTCCTAAAACTCCAACTATGAATTTTAAAGTTTCTTAAATAAATAATTTTTTATAATTTGTGTTTGCTAATAAAAGAGTTTCAAGACAACTATCAGTCTGTCATATTTCCAAATAATGGAAGATTTTTGTGGGGACTGAAAGTCATTGATCAGTCTTTCACCCTTTGATGGGGTGATCTGTCTTAATATGGCTCATATTAAGACCGAATGATTGGGTGGGACTACACAAACAGAGCATTTGTAACACTCCTAGAAGGGACTGGTCAGTTTTCAGTACCACCCTCGCTGCCTCTAAGGATGATCCATCTTTGAGGTAGCAGAGAAGAGAGAAAAACCCTGGCGACCTTGGAAAAGCACATTCAAACCTCTGTCTGCAGAGATAGAGGCCCCACTGCCTGGGGCACTACGGAGGGATTTCTCCTCATCTGGCCCCAGGCGATAATGCTTTGGGACAGAGCTACCAGCTTGCTGGCTTCCTGGACCATGGAGACAAAGGCCTAGAGGCCATGTGGCTGAGAGACTAAGGACTAGAGAACGATGTAGCTGCTGGCTGTGGAGACCAAGGACTAGGTCCTTACTGTTTGCTTATCTGGGTGGTTGTAAGCCATCAGCTTCTCTAATAAACTCCCTTAATTGTGAGCGTTGTCTGTGAGTTCTGTGTGGCCCTTGAAATGAACGGTTGAACCCAGCGTAGATGTAGAGCGGCATGGGAGAACAGTTGGTGTCAGACTAGATAAATAAGGATGGGGTGTGGAGGCTCGTAGCACCACTGTCCTGTGGCAATAGATAGTCAGATGTGGCCCTCCATGGACGCTTCTGACACTCCCTGATACTCTCGTGTCTAATGGAAGAAGATCAGCAAAAGAACTCCCCTTGGGAGACGAATACCCTTTGAAATCACCATGTAATTCTTTTCCTTTGCATGTCTTAAGAAAGATATACAAACTGTATATTCCTTTACAGAAAATCGGCTTGGATTCATCTCTACAATGAAGGAAAATAGGCAATGTCTATAATTTTTCTGTTTAAAGTATTTGCTTATTTAGAAATCATGACCGCGTGCTACACACACACACACACACACACACACACAAACACACATACCTGCATCATACACACACCCAAAGAACTATGCTCTTCGGTGTTTCAACTAAGTTGGAAGATGTAATTGTTTATAACCATAATTTATTTCCCAAAGAAGAAAATAAAAGGTGCCAGAACATACCCCAACTACTGCAACAATTGCCCCCCTTGGCCCCCCAAAGTCTATTATGCAGTTATGGAGGAAACCCCTTCTCTCCTTTTGCTGCCTAACCCCTTTGAGACATCACCCCAACTTCAAAGCTCAATTTATTCAAACTGCTAACAAACCCTTCTTCTGGGGGGGGGGGGGGAGCTGCAGGAAAGGCGTTAGAATCCGAATCTGAAAGCTGTGCAGCAATCTACTTGACTTGGGAAAAGGAATTGTAATCAGTAATAAAGGAACTCAGCTTGCCACACTGTGGTGGCTTGGGTTTTGCTCTGATGCCATAAGCTATGTCGCCGATATTTCAAAAATCATTAGGGTGGCCTACAGTGGGCAGGTCTTGGTGGGGCTTCCAGACTACGGCAGACTAGGGGAAGGACCTGGTGATTTAATTCTTAGAAAGATAAAAAGTGGGGGATTTAATTCTTAGAAAGATAAAAAGTGAAAGCTTATGATTTGCAGCAAAACATATTGTTTAATATGGTGCTCGGTTAGAAGGCACTGAAAATATGAATGAAGAAGAGTTGCCTCTTCGATGAAGTGGATAAACCAAAGCTTTGGGGGCTCTCATTTACTGGTATGGCAGAATTCCAATAGGAAAGAAATAGCTTCAAATGTTTATTAATAAGTGGATTATTAATGCATGAATCTAGGAAAATCCGAAATGGTCAAAATTGAAGTGAGATGCTTGAAGAGAAGGATGCTAGGCATTAGAAGATGAAATGGACTGGTATTGACCACTTTGAATTAAGCTATCATATGGGTTACGATCCCAGAAATTACAAATTGAAAAGGAATGGTGCTACACTTATTTCCAAAAAACAAATTTCAAAATCTATCCTCAAGTAAGATGCTATTAGTGATAGGACAATATCCACCTAGCTACAAGGAAGATTCATTAGTATGATTCTCGGTCAATTTTATGGCCACTGAGGCCCAAAGTGGAGAAATTGAGAATTATTGCCAGTTTGCGCACTCTGAAATTGATAAAAATGCAATCAAGATATTTTTGTTAATTATAATTGCTAAGAAAAATTGTGATTGGAAAATGTGGCCCTGGAGCTAGCTCATTGGATGCTGGATATCACAGGAGCTTGGCAAGTTTTCCTTTTCCTTGGGCACAGCATCAACATCCGTGGAAGCAGCTGAGCTTGGGCCGTGTCATTTTTGTTTTGTTTTTGTCCATCGAGTTACTGTGAGTGAGAGCCGACTCAGGAGCCCATAATAGCAACAGCAATGATTGAACACGCATTTAGTTCAAAGAGGCGACTTATCGCTAAAGTGCCAGGCACTCTCCACACCCAGTGCCCACCACGGTGCATACAAAGACCCCAAATGAATGATTCATAGTTACGTCATCTTTATGACGATAGTAATTGTTTCAAGTAAAATTCCTCATACAAGTGCTGCATTGGATTTATTCCACGGCATATAGTGTGTCTCAGCTGACGGCCTTTCTTAATACCCGGGAGTAACCCTGCCCCTGTCCTCTTGGGTGGCTGTAATACATGACCTTGATGTGCCAGCTCTCCTCCCTGTGAGCTCGGTTGGTAGCACAATCGAGGCATGCAGAGTGCTTCGTCTTGCTCTCCTTTCGACCTGTGGCTTTTTCATTTACCTCCCGAGTCTTGGGATCGCTCTACTACTGTCAATATCCAATCGATAATTGGCATTTTTTGAAAACAGATCTTCTCATATGTATGGGGCGGTGACTATTCCATGTGGCCACCTGAAATGTGACACCATTCCTATATTTGTAAAGATCTGCTCTTTATAAGCATTAGTGGGAGGCAGCTTATAACTCAGATATGGACCTAGGATCTGTGTCCTATGAATTTTACCTCCTTGGACAAAATAAAGAATGATCTATCTCCACAGTCTACTTAATGCCTCACATCTGGTAAGAATCTTCATATTTATTCAATGAATACATTATTATTGTATTCAGATAACCAAAGGGGTTTTCCTTGTTCCTGTTGTCAGGTGCCATGAAATTGGTTCTCGTTCATGGCAACAGAACCATATGCACAACAGAATCAAACGCTGCTCGGTCCCACACCATCGTCACAATCTTTGCTGGATCTCAGCTCCTTGGCATTAACATTCCACTTTCTTGGAGGTTTTCCTCTTTCTCACTGACCCTCTACTTCACCAAGCAGCACGTCCTTCTCCAGAGACTCGGCAGTACCGACAACATGTCCAAAGTCTGAAAAATGAAGTCTGTCCATCTGCACTTCTAAGAGACATTCCGGTTGTACTTCTCTCTAAACAGATTTGTTCATTCCACTGACATTACCTGGTATATTTAAGATTCGTCTCCAACACTGCAATTCAAATATGTCAATTCTTGGGTTTTCCTTATTCATTGTTCAGCCTTTACATGCTGAAATATGAGGTCTTTGAAGAGGCAAACATTCCATAATTGGTTATTGGTGTGCATTAGGCTAAGAGGCTGTGCTGCCATATGGTCAGTTTGCTATCAATTTCTAACTACTCCTCCAGTCCTCTATACCCGTGGTTCTCAACCTTCCTGATGCTGCCACCCTTTCACACAGCTCCTCATGTTGTGGTGACCCCCAACCATAACACTATTTTCATCACCATTTCTCAGGTGTCATTTTGCAATTGCTATGAATGGGGCGACCCCTATGAAAGGGTCGTTCAACCCCCAAAGAGGTCATGGCCCACAGGTTGAGAACCGTCTAGAATCTAGACCATGGATCCTCAGCACTTTTCGTTTCCTCAAAAGATCAATGGAGGACTAGTTTTGGGAGGTGTTACAGAGAATAAATAAAAAACAAATGAAACTTATTATAAGTTAGGATGTCAAGGAGGGGAAATTCAAGAAGGGGGAAAAGCAACGGCCTGTGGATTAAAAACCAAGAGACAAGAAGCATGGCTGCCCTGAGCTGCTGAGCATGGGAAGCCAACAGACGGGATGTTGGTAAATAGGAGACTGTCTAGACGTCACTGCGCCATTTCCCCAAAATCCCTTCTTCCTCTGGTCCTTCAATAGCCACACATAGATATTGGATGGTTGAGCATTGACATTTTAAAGACCCCTGTCCATTTCCAACCTTGTATTTTAAGGAGAGAAAAAATTAATCCATGTTTTTTTTTCCCCAACCAATGAAAAAACCCATAGCAGAAACAAACAACAAAGCACAAGAGAGTTTAGAGCTCTGTTATCATGGGTAGGAAATTGGGCCAAAACCAGTTAAGGACTCAGCTGCTGGAAGCCTATTAGCAGCAGCTCAGATTTCCTGGTTCCAGTGAGTTGCAACGCATTCAGGATTAGCTCTGCCCACAGTCTGTGGCTAATGACTGTTTGTACAGTAACAGTCTGTTGTTATGCCGACAAAATGCCTGTAAAGACTATGCTTGAATTTTTGAGAAAGGCCTACCAGCCCCTCTGCAGATGGCAGAGCCTTATTAGAGAACAAAAGACTCTGGAGTATGTTGTCCAACACCCCGTCCAACATCAGGCTCTGAGTATCCATCATTATGATGCTAGAGGCCGTTGGCATCCTGTATCGTGAAATGGAACATTAACATCATCAAGGATGCCTGGTTTCATTCTCGCTTCCATCACTGTTCTATCTACCTCTCTCACTTTATACAGCCTCCCATTGTTCGTACACTTAAAAAGGCACCCCACCCGTCAAAAAGAAGTAAATGTTCCGATTTTAATAAGATTCCAGATCAAAGGCAATTTAAAACATTCTGTTACCAGTGAATGGGTCCAATGTGATTTCTCAATGGCTTCTTATTGCCAAAGACTAAAGTTCAAACTCTTCTGCATCACTTAAACACCACAGTCAAAGGACTCCAGACTACCCTTTCTGGTCTATCATCGATTACACCGATTCACTCTAATCTTGCATTCACCAAGTATGATTTTTAACCATCTTCAATTATGGTTGGAATTTTCAACCTTGATCATTTTTGTTCACACTCTTGTAAAAACCAAAATGTCCATCCCTCACTTCGGCTTCTATCTTAAAAAAAATTTTTTTATTGGGGGCTCATACAACTCATCACAATCCACACATCCATCCATTGTGTCAATCACTTTTGTGCATTTGTTTCCCTCATCGTTCTCAAAACATTTGCTTTCTACTTGAGCCCTTGGTATCAACTCCTCGTTTCCCCCCTCCCCACTCCCTCCCCGCTCCCCCTTCCCCCATCATGAACTTTTGATAATTTATAAATTATTATTATTTTGTCATACCTTACACCGTCCGATGTCTCCCTTTATCCACTTCTCCATGCCCATTCCCCAGGGAGGAGGTTATATGTGGATCCTTGTAATCGGTTCCCCTTTAGATTGCAGTGTTAATGCTGCTTCCTCTGTGAAGTTCTCTCTGTGCCCCTGCCCAGATGTTACCCCCTCCCTGTTCTTTCTCCTAAGCAGCTGTGGAGCTTAACAGTTGGAATCAGTGCTTTGATTTCTCTGATAGGCCACACACTCATGGGCCAAAGAGACAGTACCAGATTAGCATGTTCCTCCTCCTCCCCAGTGCCGATTGTAGGCTCTTCATCGAGAAGATGGATGCACAGTAACTACTGAGTCAACAGCAGTTCATTTGTTGTGAACTCAGATTTTAATTTTGGCAGAAGAAACCAGAGGAAATTAATACAGATACTGTGCCGCTCTTAGTAGACTTGTGCTGGGGGTGGGCAGTATATGAAAAATACATGAAGCTCACTTAGCCTTTTTGGACGGCGAGAAGTGAAAACAAACAAATAAAACATGCGGATTCCTCTCTGTATGCCTAGCAGTTGTTGTTATAGTTAGATCCTTTGCAGTCAGTTACAACTCATCGCAACCTTTGTCCTGTGTAATAGAACAAAACATGCAGCCCCATGAGTCCTGTGCCATCCTGACAGTCCTGGGTAACTTTGAGCTCATTGTTTGGGGTATTATGTGAATTTATCTCAGGAAAGTTTTCTCTATTTTTTTAAACAGATCCTCTGCTTTAACATGCATTATGATTCCTGTCTAGTAATTGATCTTTCCTAATGACATGTCCCATGACAATGAGCCCAGTATTCCTTGTTAGTATTTATGTATTCTGACTAAATACACCTTAAAAATATTGTGTTCTTGTAGGCTTGGAATTTAGTGTGCTAGTAACTTAAAGCAGGTTGAGTCAGAAATAAGTTGTAAATTTTACAGGGAAGCTTCAGGGCTTAGTCGTAAAGAAAATTACTCCTTTCTGATTGAGAATAGAATTACAAAGACTATAAATACGAAGATTCATACACAGATACAGACAAAGACCATAATCTTCTGTCTTTTAGAGCCATTGCCAAGTTGTATGAAAGAGAAAAAACGGAGTTCTCAAAAGGAGAGAGGATAAACACTTCTGAGAGGAAGAGAGAGGTAAAGAGGGTGAGCGAGAAAAGGGTAGGTGGTTCTCCTGCAGGGAACTGAAGAGACTTTGTTAATAGTTCCTGTCAGGTCCATTCCAATTCACTGAGGCTCACAAGGACCTTGAAAGGTGTCAGGCTGAGAGAATCTTAACACCAATGGAGGTCATTGTAAAGATCAAGAAGAAAGCCATCCATGTGTTCTCTCTCTCTCTATGTCTCCACCCCCACCCCCACCCCCCACCCCCACTGACCTAGAAACATGTCTTTTTCAAGAGAATGTATCCTTTCATGCTTATGCCTAGCCTTTTTATAAATATTCCTTTTTCTCATTATAAGTAAAGCTCTCCTGAAATCCCCCTCCCAACAACAGAGTTGCAAGTCCCTGGGCTATTTCCTAAATGTGGGTGGGTGCAGACTGAGAAGATTTGCCCCATGATTGTATACTAGGTTTAGTGCACATTGAATTAGAGCTGCTTGTGGTTGACAAAGCATATTGGCCATCTCATTTACAAAATACAGCTGGAACACTACTGACAAGGAGGTTATCGTGATCAAAACCTGTCATGCAAAATACTGACTCTAGCGGTAGACATGAACTCATTCCAAAATGTTGAGAAACGTGATGATGATCCTGACTCGCTAAGGTGAATCCTAATTCCCTAATATTTTAATCTGCTCATCTTTCAGTTTGTCATATTCTGGGCTTCTATGTTGCTGTGATACTGGACAATATGCCACCAGTACTATAAATACCAATACCAGGATGATTGATTTCAGTAGAGATTCTAGACAAAGACAGACTTATAGAAAAATATGTGGGGAAAAAAAAGATGTGGCAATGTACTTCCAAAAAGTATGAAAGCCTTATGAGTTACAACATCAAAGAGAAAAATTAATGGCCATTTACTTTGATTTTAAGGATTTTCTTTTTACTCATCATACCAAATTTAAGAAGCCTGACCAAACTCCCACACTATCTCCCTAGAAGATGCTCTACAAAAATGGCAACCCTGTGATGTAATGAAAAAAGACACTAGCCTTAGTAAATTTAAATTTCCAAAAGCCGTGGCTACAACAATGTTAAGGATCATTTTCTTTTTCTTAGCAACCAGACCACCTTGCAATCTACTATCAGCTAATCTCTGTAAAGCGGGAGGCAGAGTTCAATCAATCACATTCAGATGGCCTAGTGATTGACCTTTGCTTTTTCTCCCTCCTCCTCTCTTGACAGGCTTTTGATCGTAACTAGCCTACTTTGAGCCATTTGTCCGTTTTCTTTTTTAAGAATCAGAATGTGCTTCTTATCAACATAGAGAAAAACTTCACAGAATTTAACTTTGTGTTTCAATTTCTTTGAGTTTTGATTGTTCTTAACACAACAGAACACCGTCTACCTTGCTTACCTTGGGCATATCCTCAGGAAGACTCAACAGCTAGAGGAGGGCATCGTGGTCAGCACAGGGGAGGGCCAGAGAGCACAAGGCAGACCCTAAATGGGTGGATGGGGACAATCGCCACAAACGGTGGCCTCAGACATTCTGGAGATTATGAGGACGATGCAGAGCCTGGCAGTGTGTCTTCTGTTGGGCATAAAGTTGCCACGAGTCACGTTGACAGGTCGGCAGCTAGCCACAAGCTAACAAACAACATTTTAATGTTTTCAAGAGTAGCTTTGAAATAGTAGTGGCCACATGTACATACAAGGCCTCTAACACTCAATTTAATACCACCCCTCTATTTTGAACTAACTAGAACAATGTGGACAATGAAATGCTGCTTTTTTAGGCCAGTATAATCTCTTTATATTTTCTAGATGTCTCAGGATATGGAAATGTTAGTGAGTAAGCACACAATCGGTTTTGATTTTCTGTGAAGTTTCTTCCCGTCAGTTATTGACAGTTACAGATGCAAATACAGTTGATCTTCATTATTTGTGAATTTCAAATTTGGAAATTCTTCAACTTGCTACAGTTCATGTGTAAACGTCAAACCAGTCCCAGCGGCAATCTCATGGTCATTCATGGGCATGCCCACAGAGGCCCAAACAAGAGGATGCTCTGCCTTCTTGTTTCAGCTCTCTTACTGTAAGCCAGTGTGCCTAATGAAGTCTAGTTAGTGACATGTTTTCACATTTCTGTGCATTATTCGTGTGATTTTGCTATTTAAAATGGCACCTTTGTGACTTAAATATGAAACCAAGGCTCCAACAACAACAACAACAACAAATCACCCCAAAAGCAAACAAACAAAAAACACCTTGATTACAACCCCCAGGTCCACAACTGACCCTCAGGTACATAGCTGAGAAGTTAACAATACACACTCTTCAGGATGGTAGCAAGTATTTGGTGACATGCATTGGGAGTATACCCTAAAACACTGGAATTTAATTTTCAAAGCTCTATATTAAATTTCCTTTTTACAAAACAACCTATCACTTTTAAAGTACTCTCCATTACACTTAATACATTTGTCAAATCTGTAATTCCTTTCTTGGAAACAATTTTCAGACTGATTTGTTTGGATGACTGACAGTACCTCCCTTGTTTTTTCCTTCACCTCTTCTATATTTTGAAATCACTGTCCTTCCAGGTGCCTCTACATTCTCAGAAACAAAAAGAAATTGCAAGGAGCAAGGTCAGGTGAGTCAGGTGCATGGGGCAAGAGAGACATGCTGTTTTGGGCCAAAAACTGGTGTACTGAGGTGGCTGCATGAGGAATGCTGTTTTGGTGGCAAAACAAGTCCTCTGTCTGCCACAAATCAGGCCTTTTTGTCACATACTGTTATGCTATCCTTTCAGAACCTCTAAATAGAAAGCTTGATTAACAGTCTGACCTGGTAGAATGAATTCTGAATGCACTATCCCCCTCACATTAAAAAAAAAAAAAAAGAGCATCATCTTGATCTTTGATTTTTCTTGATGAGCTTTGGGGGTGGGGGCAAGATGATGATGGCATCTCCCACTGGCTTGATTAATGTTTGGTTTCAGGGTCATAAGAAGAGCACCATGTCGCATCATCTTGTGGGGGAGGGGGAGGCTGGGTCACTTGGGAGCTGTTCTTTCAAAGCACAGCATTTTCCCACTCTGCACTCTTTTTCATGGTCAGTCAGAACCCAAGGCACATATTATACATTCTCATTCCTAAATCTTTGGTTAAAATTTGCTTAACCGAACTCTAAGATAGTCCAAATAACAACCCCATTGCTTCAGGGGTCTGTCGTTGGTCTTGAAGCATACATGCATGAGTTTTGTCCACATTTTAGCCCACCCAGGAAGTTGCAAGACTTCCAGAATGAGGTTTGTCATCAATGGACATTTCACCTTTCTTGAAATAAGAATAACACTCGAACATTTGAGTTTTTCCCATACCACTGTCCTTGTAAGCTGTGTTCAACATCACAATAGTTTCTGTGGCATTTTTCCCAAGGAGGAAACAAAGTATTGTAACTGTACCTTGTTCTCTTCAATTGGCCAAAAAAAACCCCAAAACAAAAACAAGGTTTGAGAAAAATTGCTTTTATGAAAAAGTTCACTGTGACCAGAGGGAAACTCCCCAAGTGATGCCACTGGGTGCACTAACTTAGAGCAAGTTGCGAGATGCTCCCCCAGTGGGAAAAAGTGCTTACTATGAAAGCTACACCCAGTGGAGGTTTTTTCCCCCATTTTTTGTACTCCCCTCATACAGTAGGTGATCCATAAGTTGAGCTGTTGGTGTTTCCATGGGATATTAATGGTAACAGAACTGATTGTGGGCTGGAGCATTCGTAGAAGGGAGTGAAGTCTGAGCTATCACGGAGTCAATTTCAGACACAGAGACCAACAGAGGCATCCCAGAATTTTTTCTAAAAGAAAACAAGTATATAGGCCATCAGGCAAGTGAAAGTATAAATAAAGCATTTTGGGTGGTGAGTAAAATTTTCATTTAGAACACAAACTTTGAACAGAAAATTCAAAGTAGGCAAAAAGGGAGCAGAATTGAGAAGACGAGGTATGTGGGAATAAGGCTAAAAATAATTTGGATTCCACATGGAATCGTTTGTACTGTTGCCTTTAAACAATGGATTATCATGGAATGCTTTGTAATATAAAAAATCAAAGATGTGTTTTTGAAAAATAAATCTGATACATGAGTGGAGTGGGAGATGAATGAGAGACAAATGTGACTAAGGGGATAAAATGATTCCCAGGTGATACAGGAAGATACTCAGCTGCCAACTGCATGTTTAGAGCTTGGTGTCCACTCAGATTAAGAGCTTCACAATCTATTTCCAGAAAAATCAGCACATTTCTACTCTGACCCACATGGGGTTGCTGAGCATTGGAATCAATTAAATGTCACCCATTGGTGTTAACCTGAGAGGAGGATCCAGGTGTGGTTAAAGTGGTTAACATACTTGTCTACTAACTGAAAGTTGGATATCTGAGTTCACTCAGAGGCACGTTCCAGGAAAGGTCTGGCAATCTACTCCCAGAAGCACATCATTGAAAAACCTAGAGAGCACAATGCTATTCTGACACATCTGGGGCGCCATAAGTTGGAGCTAGCTCATAGCAATTGGGAAGAGAGTGAATGACGCTGGAAGCATGGACGGAGAGAAATCCAATGGGGCATTCTTTTGATTAGGAAAAGACACTTGAACGCAAGTCCTCAGAGATCATTGGTTCAGATCACTTTATTACAGCTAGTAAGCGTCACCTGAAAGTGCCATGGAATGCTCAAATGAAAAACCAACCTGTCTGTGAGGAAACATACCCAACGTGCTCCTTAGAGGCTGGGATGGTGAGACTTCAGCTTGCATACTTTGGATGTGTTGTCAGGAGAGACCAGTCCCTGGAAAAGGACATCATTTTTGGTAAAGTAGAGGGACAGAGACAAAGAGGAAGGTCCTCAAGGAGGTGGACTGACAGCGTGGCTGCAGCAATAGGCTCAAACTTAGGAACAACTGTGAAGACGGTGCAGGGCCAGGCAGACTGAGTCGGACCTGACTTGATGGCACCAAACAACAACAACAAAGTTCTGCTCACATTTCTTACTGAGCCCTTTCCAAGAGTTAGACAATATGTAAAATGCTTTACCCAAAGTATTCTTTCAGAACACCAGCACTGACTACATGCCAGAAGTGAAGAAAAATTCCAACCTTCACATGCAATATTGAAGGATTCTATGGTCAAAATACTGACGGAAACATCAAAAGATGATGGGAAGAATACAGCGTAACTTTACCTCCCCGAAAATGGTTGACATTCAACCATTTCACACGATAGCATATGATCAATAAATGATGGTATTGATGGAAGAGGTCCACATTGCATTGAAAGCATTTGAAAAAAGCATGGCTCCAATATTTGACAGATTGTCAATCAAAATGTTTCAACAAGCTAATATAGTACTGGAAGCACTCACCAGTCGATGCCAAGAGACATATAAGACTGCTACCTGGTCAACCAACTGGAAGATTCCCATATATGTGCCAATTCCAAAGAAAGAAGAACCAACGGAATACAGAAATTATCATAGAACATCATTATTATCCCATGGAGATCATTTTTAAATGGTGCAGCAGTACATTGACAAGGAAATGACAGAAATGCCAGCAGGATTCAGAAGAGGACAGCGAATGAGACATATCATTAACTTCAGATGGATCTCGAATCAAAGCTGAGCATACCGGCAAGATATTTATTTAAGTTTTGTGACTCGTTCCAAATTATGGATACCATTGAGAAGTGCTCATGCAGAACCCGAGCGCAGCCAAAGAGGCGGTCATTCTACTAGAACAGGGGGACAGTAGGGCTTAAAGTCAGGAAAAATGTGTCTCTGGGTTGTACCCTTTCACACATTTAGGCAATCCGTATGCTGAGTAAATAATCCGAGAAGTTGGATGACATGAAGGACGCAGCATCACTGAAGGAACGTATTGACCATTTGTGATAGGCAAGTGGCATAACCTTGCTGCTGAAAGTCGGGAGAACTCAAAGCACTTCCTGATGGAGATCAAAGACTACAACCCTCGGTATAGATCGCAATGCCATAGAGAGAAAACAACATCCGCACAACTGGACCAATCAACAACACCGTGATATGTGGTGAAATTATTTGAATTATTTTATGTGGCTCCACAATTAATGTTCATGGAAGGAACAGTTGAGAAATCAAATTGGATTGGGCAAAGGTGTTGCCTGAGGCCTCTTTAACGTGCTAAAATTGGACGTTGGAATGTTCCCATATTTGGAGTATAATTTTGACAGCGGAAGTCCAAGTTAAATTCTCAACTCCATGTAATGTTAACACGTCTCTGAGCGTTAATTTCTTTACTCTTGATGTGTCGATAATAGAAACCCCATGCTGTTGAGTTGATGCCCAATCACTGCGACCCGAAAGCACTGATTAAAGGACTTCATAGAGTATATCATTCTCCTTCCGTCCCTCTTCTTAATGGAGGCTTTAACTACTATTGAAGCTAACTGCCACCTCTTTCTTCCGCAGAGCGACTGGTGGTTTGGAACCACCAATCACCAGACTAGCAGAATAAGAGGGAATAAAACTGAGCATGCTTAATAATCTGTGAAGTGATTTAGATTTTCATAGCAAATACAATTTCATACTGGATGAAACTTTAAGTTTTCATACACATTGCTTCCTTTAGACATATAATCAAGAAAGATCAGTCACTGAAGAAAGATGTCATGTTTGCTAAAGTAGAAAGGCCACAAAGAGGAGAGAAACTCGATGAAATGCATCCACATGATAGCAACGACGATGGGCTAGGACATGCCTATCATCGTGGATACGGTGCTTGCACACCAGAGTCACCCTGAATCAGTCAACGTGACAGCAATGAACTACAACAGCAAAGAATGGAAAAATTGAATCTGCTAGCGGTGAGTCCTGGTGCATGCGCGCCTGGATACCCAGGAGGGAGAGTTGCATGAAAGAGCGCTTAGTAGTGAGATAAAAGTGATGAGAAAAAGCGGGTGATTAGTAGATCATTGGTGACCTTGGAGAGGCGGTGTCAGTTGGGAGATGGGGAAGGAGCTGGATTTTGTGAGATTAAGGAGAAAGGGGGGGTAAGGAAATGGAGACTGGAGGGTATAGACCACTTAAGAAGTTTACAGGGAAAGGAAGCCGAAAACAGGACAGTAGCTTGAGGGGGCAGCTTAAATTATTACCGCTTCTGTGGATATAGACATTTTAACAGGGATCAGCTCCTTAAACTGAAGGTATTAAGCACTGCTGGTGGAATTTCAGTCAGCCAGAAGGTGGGGGAGGGTTTTCTTCTTTGACACTTTGGGGACTTTCCAAATCCCCTGAAAACACCCCGGGAACAGGCCCTTGCCTGTTCTGTCGAAATGTTCACCTGACCCTATAGAACTGTCCAAGTGGGGTCCTTCCGGAGCCCACTCTCACCACTTTGTTTTCGTGCCATTTGGATCACACTTTCAAATGCAATGCTTCACCTGGAATGATAACTTCCATCGAGCTGGGAGGGCGCCCACAGCCCGCTCACTTAAACTTCTGACTTCTAGAAATGACAGAGTTCCAACAGAGCTCAGTCTATTAATGAGTGATAGAATAACAGTTGAAAATAGCGGTTGCAATGTTCATAAATTTTGTTGTTGTTATGGTTTCGTTGTCAGTGGCTCCAACTCGTGTCATACAGCAGCGTAAACACTGCCATGGTCACCATGGAGGGCATGCTTCAATCTGTTTGTGGCTACTCTTTATTTTCAGTGCCTGCTGACATGGAGTAGGGGCCAAATCTTCCAGCATTGTGTTGAACAATATTCTGTTGTGATCCATAGCATTTTTACTGGCTGAAGAAGAAGTTGGGCTAAAATCAAGATTTCCTATCATGTTTTATATTATTTAAATGTGGTTCACTAGATTTAACATTACTTATTCCTGAAAATACTCTCAGTAGAAGGTGAAGAGATGCTATTAAGCTCGTTCTTAAATAGAGACAAAGAAAGGTTAAGTGGCTTGGCAGAGTGGCCTAGCAGTTCGATGGCAGAGATGTAACTTTCACTACTGACTGCTCAGCCTACTGTCTACACTGCCTGATAGGACCTTACCCAGCAGGTCCCAATGCCAGAGAGAACCATGTGTTAGCATGCAACGGTCAGACAGTACTAAAATATTATTATTTAAGCCTTAAACAAAAGGAAAGTAAGCCAAAGAGGTATAACCATACAGATTGTATTGCTGCAAAAGCATATACACTTTGTGTAAGCAACAATGTGAAAACGGGGCGCTATTGTTTCTCAACACATCCTCTCTCAAGGAGGCGGGGCATTCTTCCCTGGGCGTTCCCCGGACCCTGCCGTCCACGTTGATGGGGCACTTCGGGCATCTTCTAGGACACAACTCTCCTGGCCTTTTTCTCGGGGGTACACTTATCAATTTCCTGAAGACTGTTTGATAAGAGCCGCCATGATCATTCTGCGTCCTTTGATAAAACCTATCAAAAATTTTTCTTTAGAATTAAAAATAAAAGCCTTCTAAGCCAACCTCTCTGCCTTGAATTTAACTGGCCAGCAGATCTCAGAAGCCACTGTTTTGATGGAACTTTTGTCTTGGGGCACCCAAGGGTACTAAGACAAGCGCATCACAGACAGGTCTTGTCTATAGTCATTCAGCGATCTCAGAAATATTCAAACACCCTTTTTAAAGCAAAAGCGAAGGCCTGTGCGCACTGGAACCCTAACAGCCACACTCTCTGACTTAGCCTGATATTAGCATGCAGCCGGAAAGCAGGCACACAGGATCATCACTTAGACCCCCAGGGCGGGAGCTGAGTATCAGGGGAACCCTAAGGGCAGGAGAGTTTTTAAGCCTGCGTGGGAAAGGAGGTGGCCCCAGAGAAGTTCACACAAAACCCTGGAAAGGGCCACGGCAAGAATGCAGCTGCTTCCTTTGCCCTGTTCGCCAGCGGTCCCCGTCGGAGTCACAGAGACATCCAGATGCCCTGGCCGGATTCGCGTTAGTATTCTAACTCTGTCTCCTCCTTTATGGCTCTCCGTGACTCTATCTGATGACAAAGTGGCACTTTGCCATTTAAAGGTCGAATGCCAGTAACAGCGAGATGGCATTTTATCATCGGAGGAGTGCAAGCAGAAGGGAGATGAAAACGTGGTGAACCGAGCCAAGTGCAATCATGTCCCTGGACTGAGATCCCCTGAAAATGTGGATAATAACTTCAATTAACCTTTTATAGATACGTGGTCACCCGGTCTGATTTATTTGAAGGTTGTTAGCTATGTTTGGAAAGCGCTTATTTCCTCCTGAGATGGGGGAAGTATGCTATCTTACCGGTGCCTTTTCCTTCAAATTAGAAATCCTCCCAAATCTCCCAGTTACTCCTCGTGATAAGGAAAAGCTGCTGCTGACCTCCTGAGCCCACAGCCCAGAGCCAGGCCAGCAGCAACCTTGGAGGGGGAATCGCCTACAGCCACAAAAGTCCTGCTTTATGCCAGTAAGGAGATGCTAAGTATTACGCCCCCTGAGGGACTTAAAAGAGAAGTACTCGGTGCAGTGCAGAATCTGAATGATGACAATGGGAAGGTTAGTACGACTTCACCTTGAAAGCTACTTTATAATTTAAAACAAAGCAAAGGACAACAACAACAAAGTCTTCCCCATATCTGGTCTCTGAAATTCCCTCAACAAGATGAAGTCAACAAAGAAGCCAGGCTGAATGGCTCAAGATCAGCCAGATAGCGAGAGGCAGAGATGGGCTTTCAGGGCCCTTTCTTGCTTTGCACCAGGACCTCCCATGATCGTGAGCAGAGGGCAAACTCCCGCTGTGCTGTAAGAAATGGGGTCCGCTTCTGCTTTCGAAGAAATCACAAGCCATTCTGTCCAAATCAAGATCTGGGTATGCCTGATTTTCTCCCTCTCACCCTTTGAGAAATCAAATCGTTGATGAAGATTAAGTCACTTGCCCATGGAAACAAAGCCATCCGGAAGGCTGTGGCCATGTGATGGGAGCTAAGCTTATTGGTCTTTCATTTGTGTCTGCAAATAACCCTCATATGAATCACTGGAGATGGAAACGATTTTCCCTAATTTAAGAGTGGGGAATGTGACACTTTAAGGGGGAGTTAATCCATTCAAGATTGGCTCAGCTGGTCCATGGTGGAGCAGATGTCAAACTCCAATTGGCTAGTCATGCAAGTCCATGTTCTTCCAGTGCCCAGAATCCGAGGCAGACCAAGCAGACCAGCAACTGGGCAAGGCAGGAAGTGACCACCCCTTGACCAGGGCCCAGGGGAGAGCTGCCAGAGCTGGGCCAAGTACTTGAAGCAAGTCATTCCATCAGCCAATAGCAATTCCATTGTACCTTGACCTTGAGACCCGCTGTACTTCTGTTTTCCTGGAGAATTTTTATCAAGATACCTCTGAGAGTGTTGGCCTCTCCCTTCAACTGACATTGAGTTGATTCTGACTCATAGCAACAATAGGAGAGGAATGTAAACAAAGTTCAAAACTAGTAAGACGTGTCAAGGACACAATGTCTCAGTTTCCCCACTTGTTGATGTAGAATATAAGCAACACCACGGAGAATTGCAGTAAGGGTTTAAAAATAGCAATAATGCAAAACCAGTGGCCAGCTACTGTTAGTCAACCCCGACTCATGGTGATCAGATACATGTCAGAGTAGAACTGTGTTCCACGGGGTTTTTGATGGTAATTTTTGAAAGCCCATCACCAGGTCTTTCTTCTGAGGTGCTTTGGGTAAACTTCAACTTTCAAGCATTCAGGTAGCAGCCAAGCACATTGATCATTTGTACCACCCAAGGACTCTAAGCAATACTGAAAGACCTTTGAAATGCTAATGCACCACATTCATATTTTCACCATTAACAATTCACAAATGTTTCCCACTCTTCTATTATTGCTCATCTTGCAGGCGATGTCAAGAGAGCCGGAAAAGGCTGCCGTTAGCTTTCTTCTTGGAAACGCTGTGGTGACAGTAGGGAGCATTTCCTCTCTGCTGAATTCTTTTTCATTCCAAAGTCCCAGGCTGCTTTGTTTATGGCAAACCTTCAACTTTAAAGCCATTAGGCCTGTAATTTACCCCCTACTACACCTCAAGAAAATGTAATCAAATAAATATTATTGTTTTTCCTTCCTTTCTTAGCAAATTACTGCCTTCCACTTTGCTCTTCCCCCAAGCTCTCCTCCTTGGGCAAGTCTAGAGCTGATCACTTAACAAAGGTTTGTTACATCAAGATGCTGCCATCTGTGAGGAGTTCCCCCAACTTTAAGCCAAGTAACTTCCTTCTGAAATCAGGAAATAAACTTCAATTTGGCTCCAAGTAAAGATGCTCGATTGGGTTACTAATTTCCACACAACAATTTGCATGTAGGCTGTAAAATATAAATTGCCTAAACACAATGTAGTCTATGCCATGAGAACAAAGATTTAATACTTTCCTACTCCCAAAGGAAGTTCTACTCAATTGCACTTTCAGAGCGTGAACAGTTCATGGAATTTTAGGAGAAAGCATAGAAGAAGCAGGAAGAAAGAAAGCAAAAAAAAAGAAAGAAAGAAAAAGGACAAGATAAATGGAGAGAATAAACATTGGGGTGGGTTTGTCTTTTCTGCACACAGCATATTTCTCTGTGCATGTATGGGTGTGTGTGTGTCCTAAATATACCCTGGTAATATGTCATTGCCGTTGGCAATTATTCATATCTGTGTATTCTCCCAGATTCATCGTTTACTTTAATAACCCTTAATGATGATAGATTTAACCAGATTTCAAATCTGGGGAACAAATCAGAAGTGATGTCGTACAATCTGGAGGGTTGGCTTTGAGAACTTACTTTTACGGAGACATCAGACATCCTTAACGTGCTCACATCGTTTTTATATTTCTTCTCCCTCTTCTTTGTTTTTTCTTTCCTTCCTTTTCTTTTTATTCTTCCGTTATATTTCATCAGTTACTCAAAAAAATAACTACAGTGATTCCCTAAACATTTTCAATGTTTCCAGTTAGAACCACACAACATTACATTAAAATTGCTTTCCCTAAATGGGTGGCCATACTGATCTGCCTCCTTTACCATGAGACCATTACAACTGGATTATTCCTGGCTACTATTACTGAACATTTTGATTAAAAATCCCCTAGAAAAAATCTGATCAAAAGGAGAAAAATCTAAAACAGAATTTTAAAATGTTATGGAATACAGATCTCCAGGAGCCATGAAGTTTGGATGAACCTCTAAAACGAGAGCCCTGATATAATTTTTAAACCTCAAACCAAAAATAGCCCTGAAGACTTCTTAAAATAATATTTTATCTTAATTAATTAAAAAATCCACCATATTCTTTGAAGAATGACCTGTATTTGATTAATGGGGTAGAGAAGTGGTGCTAACGTGGGAGAACAAATTCAGAAAGGGGAGTGAGTATAGTGACCGAACTCAAAGAACGCAATCCGTGTACAAAACGGTACCCGCAGAAACTTAAATTGCTGTGTACATTGCAATATACCTTCTGAACAATAAAAATAAATGAAGCAATATGTTTTTAAATCAGTGCAATTTACCAGTTTTTCTTCAATGCTGAAAGTTTTTGTACATATTTTGTTTAAGAAAAAAAATAATCTCTCCCTCAAGGTTTAAATTAAACTCAGTTAAACTCTTACTGTTCTTTTAAGGGCTAAATTATATTAACTTTTTTCTTGTTACTTCAGCCTGTAATCCATCTCAAAGGGACTCTGTAAATGATATGACACAGGGACGTAAGTATTTTCCTATGTAGATAAGGTTTTCCAACTTTTGTTTTTATTAAAGTTCCCCCTTTCCTCACCAGTCTTCCATACCAACTCTCATACTATAGCACAGTATATATATATATGGGCCTATTTCTGCACTCTATCAGCTTGTCCATTAATCAATGTGACAACGACCGGTTGTCTCAAATGCACAGCTTTGTAGGAAGTACTAATATACCACAGGACACATCTCTTTCCCCACCTTTTAATTGAACTTCTCCATTGTCTTTTCCTACACATATACTCAATTTTATTTCTATTTTTAAAAATACTTTTACTGAGGGCTCTTAAAGATATTATAACAATCCATAAATCACTTCTATCAAGTGAACTTGTACATATGTTGCCATCATCATTTTCAAAACATTGTCTTTCTACTTGCACCCTTGATATCAGCTGCTCTTGTTGCCATCCGTCCCTCCCCTCCCTCGTGAACCCTTAAGAAAGTATATATTTTTTCACATCTTACACTATCTGCTGTATCCTTTCACTCATATTTCAGTTATTTATCCCCTTGGTGGGGTATACATCTATCATTGCTATCATTCCCCCTTTCTCCCTTCCCTCCCCCCAACCTCCCCATACCTTCATGATATCGCTACTCTCATTACTTTGTTTCTGAGAACTTTTTCTGTCCTGAGATCTGTGTGTCAGAAGCGCTTATCTGTACCAATGTACATATTCTGGTCTAGCAGGATTGGTGAGGTAGAACTGTGGTCATGATAATGGGGAGGGGGGGAAGCATTAAAGAACCAGAGGAACGCTATATGTTTTCATCAGTGCTATATTGCACCCTGGATGAATCATCCTTTCCGTGTGACCCCTCTGTGAGGAGATGTCCAATTATCTACAGAGGAGCTTAGGGTCTCCACTCTGAGCCCTCTACTTCACATAGATATAATTGCTTTTGATCTTCTGATACCTGATCCCGTCGACACCTCATGATCACACTGGCTAGTGTGCTTCTTCCCTGTGGGCTTTGTTGCTTCCCTACTAGATGGTCACTTGTTTAACTTCAAGCCTTTAAGACCCCAGATGTTATATCTTTTTATAGCTGGGCACCATCAGCTTTCTTCACCACATTTGCTTATGCACCCATGTTGTCTTCAGCAATCACATTGGGAAGTTGACTTTCACATAGTGCATTGAGGGAAGACTTACATAGAGGCCCAGAGTCCATCTTAATACTTTTAACATATATGTACATAAGCCAATACTCCTATCTTTATATATTTACATACATATCTATATTTATACCTCTATACATAGCTTTTACATCCTAGTTCTCTACTTTCCTTCTGCTCCACTGTCATGTTCACCCTTCATTTGGCTCTCAGTACTACAGTTGATCAAACACCACCAGGCATGCACTTGTTCCTCTGTCCCTGAGTTTGTTGGCACCCTACTCCTTTTCTCCACCTCCTCCTCTTCCATGCCCCCCTGAATTGTCGATTATTTATCTATATATATATCTATGTATCTATCTAAATTTCCAGGTCTATCTGCTGACTTTTATGAATGTCTCCCAGCCAGATCTGAGAGTCAGTAGACGCCCCCACCCTTTGCTCCACTAGTCAGAAATCTATTTTCAGGGTTCCTCAGAGAATCTGTGACTTTGCTCCCCTTGCTGCTTGTGGTGATTCACCCACTGTCGGGGCTCAGACCAGACACACTTCCTGCACTATCTCCAGTGTTGTCTGCTGCAGAGCTGGGGGTCATTGAGGGGACATCGTGCCTCATGCTGGGGCTGGCCCTATGGTCCTCTCTGTGCCTTGGTTGCTCTAAGCATGAATGTCGTTCTCGAGACTTGGTGGGCCAGGATGAGGTTCGTTCTCTCTCTCTCTCTCTCTCTCTCTCTCTCTCTATCTCTATCTCTATCTCTATCTCTATCTCTCTGTCTCCCTCTTTGTTTGCTCCCATGTGGACAAGGCAGACCAGCCTCTCTCCCCAGCCTGTATCTTCAGTGCTTTCTATGGTACAGTCTTCTAGACAGGTGGTCCACAGAGCTGGGATTGGGCTGGCTCTGCAGGGACACATCCCTTTACACTGCTTGTCTTCTTCTTTAAAAAAATCTCCTGCTAATTTTGACTCTTCATGTCACTACAAGTTTTAGAATCTACCTGTCAAGTGCCTAGAAGAATCCTATTGGTAAATTTTATTGTAAATGCAAAGAATTGATGGTTTATTTTTAGCACAATGTATAGCTTCACACTATTAAGTCTCTTTATCTATGAATATGGTGCATACACATATTTAAACTATTTAAGTCTTTCTTCTACTTATTTAGTCTATTATGTGCCTATTTCAAATATTCCATTTTTCCTGACTGATGGCTCGTGAAACAGTGAAAGAAGATTCAAATGGAGTCAACCTTGCTATTGTCATTGCCATCGCCATCACTGTCACTGTCAGCATACATTATTCAGTAAAATCTCTAACAAACACATGAAAAAGTGTTCATGATCTGCGACATGCAGATCCAGCACCTTACACTTATAACGATACCACCTTACATCTACAATGAAGGCCAAGTTTAAAAAAACAGCAGAGTAGTAAAAAAGCTGGAGAGGACGCAGAGATATTGGTACCTTCGTACACTGCTGGTGGGATGGTTTGTATGGACATACAAAGTGGAAGATGATATGGTGCTATCTCAAAAGTTGGGAGTAGACATTCATACAACCTAGCAATGCTTTTACAGCCTAAATAAGTAAGCATAGCAACACAGACATATGTACACCACTTTTATCGCAGCACTGTTCACAAAAGCAAGAAAATGGGAATTATCTAACTGCCCGTTAGTAGAAGAGTGGATAAACTTTAGTATATACACACAATGGACTAGTATGCATGCTTAAAAATAATGACAAAACACAAAGCGTGACATGGATGGGCTTGAAAAATATTAACCTGAGTGGAAGGATAAATATTGTATGAGACCACTGGTATAGAGGTCGGGGGAGGAAAGGAAGACAAGATTTTCATACCAAAGGAAACAGACTTGGGAAGTTTCCATGGCTGGGAGAGCAACGGAGGGAATACGATGTAGTCGGCTAGAGGGAAAGGTAGTAACTCGAGTGAAGAGAAAGATAGTCAAGCACAAGAGGCGGGGAGAGCAATCAAGGGAGTAGGTTAGGATAAACTACAGGGTGATTTGATGAGTAGTTTAAACTGTTGAATAAATGTAAACCCCACCTAAATCACATTTTTTCTAAATTAAAAAATACCCTCAATGTAGTGTAAACTAGGACTTTCCATAATAAGACATAATCATAAATCATCATACAAAGTCTATCCAATTAAAACTTCCTTCTAAAAGTCATCCAAGAAAGCAAGAAGGACATTTTTTATGGGGCAATAGATTGGAAGCTTCAGATAATACAATCCAAAAATATAGCAAATAAAGTTTATGATAAAACTCCTACACATAGATTGAGTAACATTTGTAATTTTCCTAGCATCTATAAAAGGAAAAGAGAACTTCCAGAGAAAGGGGTGGGTGGGAAGGAAGAGAGAGAGATTGCCATCAGACTTCTCTACTAAATTCCAGAAAATAATGAGGATAAGTGGCATGTGGGGGAGGAGGGAAATAATTAAGAAATTCTATTCTCAACCTAGTTATTATAAATGTCGGAGAAAACAGAGAAATTCTCATCAATGCAAATACTTATGGCACCTTGCACACACCCTAACAAATTATTGGGTGATGAAGTTTTAAGCCAATTGAATAAAGGTACAAAATAACTAAATATCAATTTTGGATAAGATATAGTACAAAAATAAATTATTGGGACAAATGAAATCAATAATGGAATAAACCTTGAGAATATGTTAACGAGAGTGTCATATGTTTCAAAAGAGCTACTGAAATAAAGGATGTGCAATATAAAAATAACTGATAATTTTCTAGATTTAAAATTATGCTAACGTCAAGCGATAATTTGTGAAAATAGAAAAAGAAGGAAAAATGGTATGTCAAATCTCTTTTAAACACTAGTTTAAACGGCATCTTATAATTCTTGGTAGAAGTTTTTCAAAACTCAAATTCTTGCTAGAAGTTTTTCAAAACTCAAATTTGCTCCCATTGAGTCAATTCTGACTCATAGCAACGCTGTAGGACAGAGTAGAACTGCCCCTGAGAGTTTCTGAAACTGTAAAAATTTATCAAAGTAGAAAATCTCATCTTTCTACCATGGAGCCACTGGTATCTTTATTTTTCTAAATGAAGTTAGTGACTGTAATAAGTAAAGTTATAGCTACCAAATCAATAAGGATAAATACACATGTCGATGCTTTGATGTGCTATCATTGTGTAATATACAGTATCTGTGTTAATTCTTCCCTCATAATAGTCCTGTGAGTTAGAAGCTATTACTATTATTTTACTATTACTATTTTACACATAAGAAAATTGAGAGCAATTTGCTTTCCAAGAACCCACAACTATGAAGAAAAGTTATAATTCAAATCAAGTGCTCTAGCTTCAAAGAATATATCTTAGAATATCAGTAGAGATGCTTAAGCAATATAGTTATTTGTGTGTTTTGTTCTGTTTTCTTAAACACATAAAAATGGAAGAGAAAGCAAAAAATACTCTGCAAATAGCCATTTTTAATTAATGCAACATATTAGTGATTACAAAAAAAAGATGGAGTAGAGAGGAAGTAGAAGGAGACGGGAGAGGAGGAGGGTTTAAAGTCTTCCAGTAAGTGATCAGTTTTCCGATATTAAGTTTTAAGGAATACATATTTAATGCTATTTATGCATTTTATGTGAAATGATACAACATTAACTCTAAATTGTGAACAGTTAGGGATATGTATTGTAAACCTACAAGCAATCACACACACACGCACATGTACACAATAATGCAAAGCAGTATAATTAAACAGCAAATACATAATTTAAAATGGGAGATTAAAAATGTATTCATACAACTCAAATTGACAGCAGGGAAGGAGGGCACGAGAAGCAAAAATACATACAGGATGAGAGAAAACAAATAATAGAAGGATTGGCCACAATTCACTCCAATTAAAGGGCAGAGTTTGTTAGAAAGGCAGAAAAAAGCCAGGCGTAACTACATGGTCCTTAGAAAGACCTAGTTAGGTTGAAATGAATGAAGGAAAAAGGAACTGCCAGCAAGAATTAGCTATGCAAAATCAGAACGATTTCAAGACAGTGTATTGCTAGCAATCAAAAGAAATATTTCATCATAAGGAATAATTCATCGGGAGAAAGCAATCATAGGTAGAAAGATGGAGAGATAAGCAGATAGGCAGACTGAGAGACAGGTAGATGTGAAGAGGCTTCAAACAGTTCATAAAAAATTACCTATGTTAAGACTGCTAACTACAGGGTCAACAGTTCGAAACCACCAGCTGCTTCATGAGAGAAAGACAAGAATGTCTACTCCCATAAAGAGTCACGAGTTTGGAAGCCCAAGTGGCCAGTTCTACTCTGTTCTCTAGGGTGATTCGAAGTCAGAATCAGCTTGATGACAGGGCGTTTGGCTTGGTTTTATCATAGACAAATGCCATTGCATCATCCTGGACTCACGCGCCGTCCTGTGTCATCCTCAAGATATTTGACATTCTCAAGACCGTCATCATCAATACTGGGCTCATCCTTCTCACCGGTTTTTCAGAAATAGATTATACTCTACTGTTTACTTATGAGAACTTGCGTCTTGCTTCTTATTTGGGTACAATGAATATGCATTTTGTATATGTAGACAACAACCACAATGAAGTAAACGGTAGGAGGCAAGGGGTCGCTGGCTGAGTGCAGCTTTCCCTGTGAAATGAGGACAACCTTTCAACTCCTCTGCTCTAATTCTCGAAAGGGGGTCAAATGGATTACCATTCATGCTGGTGAAGGGATTAAGAAGACTTTCGAACCGCGTGGAGAAGGGTGTGGGAACTACTCCATGACCTCAGGTGAAAAGCAAGCAAAGCAGTTTCCTTTTGATTCATGGGGTGACCTTGCTGTTAGCCTTCTCGGGGTGTATGTAGAAGACAGCAATTAGAAGGGTGAGGCCAGCTTGTACCCACCTGCCGCCCTCTCCCGGGTGTGTCTGGGAATGTGAACACACTCTCAGTTTATCCCCACCGTTTATTCTTCCACTCGAGAAAGGGGGGGCACCCAGGCAGGCCCAGCTAGAAGACATGGAAAGGGGACCTAGTTTGCTCTGCTCGTTCCGCTCCTCGCTCTTTCTGCACACCATCCCTCCCTCCCCTTATTTGTGCCCATCACTCTTGGGAAAATGATCTAATGTCTCATTTTCATGAAAACATCAGCATTTGCATATGGAAAGTAGAAAATACAGAGCAGTTATGTCCTTAAAAAATATGACGTTCCAACGCACGTCTTCTTAAACAGTGGTCTCAATTCTCTACGGGGTCATATAAGTGAACATGAGCCCTGTGGGAAAATTGGCAACAGTAAGCAGCGTCTGAACTTGAAATGACCGAGAATTAATACAAAATCAAACGCATAATGGCATGAGGTGTTTCTGACAGCTCTTCCCCATGTGGAAAATGTCTCTGGGAAGAGGCATCAAGGTCTGCTGAGAAGAACTGGACACCCCAATTTCTAAGACAATCAAAGGTCTATCAAATTAACAGCATTCGGTCAAAGAAGGTCTGAGAAACCCATAATCCCCACATGAAATCAATGAAGGATAAAACATCTGGAACCTGCAGCCATTTGGTCACTGTCCTTTAAGCCAATTCTGGCCCACAGGAAAGGCGTTCTAATGGTTTTGCCAATCTAAGTGAAGAGAATATATTCTAATGGGATTCTAAAAGTGAATCTCAGCGCCCCTCTCAGATAAAGCTCTCTCCTCCAAGTCAGGAAAAGGACGTATTCCATTAAATCAAACAGAGAAGGCAGATTGTAAACTGTCGTCCTCATTCATGAAACTATTTCTATATGATGCTCCTGGCTTCATGGGATGCCCTTTCTAGAAAAGACATACTTCTCAATGGCAGGTCATCCAGAAAAGATAAAAGATGGTGGCAGATCGCAGCTGCTGCTTCTGCCATCACCAAACCTAATTTTGTCAAGTTCTTTTCAACTTATGGTGACCCAATAGGACAGAACAGAACTGCCCCATAGAATTCCTGAGGCTTTCAGTCTGCACAGAAGCAGACTGACTCACATTTCCCCTGTGGAACAATTGGGCTTCAACTGCTGGCCTTTGGATTAGCAGTTCAATGCTTGAACTGCTGCATCACCAGGGCTCCGCTCTGCCATCACAGGGCAATGTTTTCCCCGCCCCAAATGACAGGTTCATTTAGCCCTTTCTCTGCTTCACTGCAGACAAGGTGATGGGTGCTTGTCAATACCACCCTCCAGTGACTGATTAGTTTAGTCTCTGATCCCTGCGCAGTAATCATTTATCACAGGGCAATCTCATATGACAAAAATATTGTGCCCTTGTGACTCCTTACTCTTCAACATGCACTGACAGAAAATGAAAATGACGCTGCCAGCCAGGACCAGTCATAACTCAACATCATTTTCCTGAAAACCTCCGTGGGGCACGACAAAATAATGAGACAGGCACTGCCTGAGCTGACAACTTAGCCATGCCAGTGGTCTGTTCTGATAAAGCAAGCCAACAAATGACCAACCCACACAGAAATCAAAACTACTCTGTTGTCCTACACAGTCTACTGTATAATTTGAGTATATCAGTTCAATGCAATGTTCCTTATTAGTTATGATCCAGAAGGTGACTGATACTACCTGGTATTGGCTTTGAGTAATAAGAGAAAATAAACCTTCTCTCCTATTTGTATTTGCTGTCAATCTTTTTGGACAACTGAAAGGGATTTGCATCTGAAATGATATTTCAAAGAACAAAATAGTGATACATGCTACAGCATGAGTGAACCTAAAAACATGCAATGAGAAATGCAATAAGCCAGACATAAAAGATCACATGATTCCATCAATATTATTCCATTAAATGAAATATCCTAGATGGGCCAATTTGTAGACACAGAAGTTAGACTAGCCATTGCATAGAGTTGGGGAAACGGGGCAATGAGCTGCTAATGGCTAGGTTTCTTTATGGTGTAAAGAAAATTTTTCATATGCACCTAGTATTGTCAATAATTAACCAAAAGCCAAAAACATAGTAGGAGTTTTTAAAATTGAGATATAATTCAAATACCAGGAAATTCACTCTTTTAAAGTACGATGCAGTGGTTTTTAGTATATTGACAAAGCTGAATTGCTCTCTAACTTGGAGAACTCTACAACCTCATTTGTACTCCGAGAGAAAGAAACTAGCTAACATGGAGAGGACCACTAGAGAAGAGCTGCTTCACAAAAAAGTTTTCCCTTAATTATGTGGATAGAGCAAAACTTAAAAAAAACTTTTATTAGCAGATCATTCTGTTGGGGACTCTTACAGCTCTTATAATAATCCATACATCAATTGTATCGGGCATATTTGTACATATGTCGCCATCATTATTTTCTACACATATTTTCTATTTGAGCCCCTGGCATCAGCTCCTCTTTTTCTCCCATGCTCCCACCTTCATGACCTCTTGATAAATTATAATTTTTATTATTTTCATATCTTACATGGACTGCTGTCTCCCTTCCCCCACAGTTTGTGTTGTTCATCCCCGAGGGTGGTGGTGTTGGTGGCTATGTGTCAATCATTGACATAGGTCCCCCCTCCTCCCCTCTCCTCCCCACCTTCCTCTACCTTCTTGGTATCACTTCTCCCATTCTTGTTCCTGGATTCCGCGGGTCATGAACTCTTATCTGTACCTGTGTAAGTGTTCCAGTGTAGCCCACAGTAAAAGGCAGGACTGGGGTCATGTAGTGGGGTGGGGTGGGGGATGTGAGGAAGCTTCAAGGAACCAAAGGAACAGAGTGTGTTTGATCGATGCTACATTGCACCCAGGTTGACTTAGAGCAAAACTTTTGAGATTTTCATTTTGAGCCCAACTGAAAATGAGAAGAAACAGGTGTAATCATCCATGAGTAATCAAAATGTATGTAGTGTGAATTTAGGAGAACTAGAAGTTGTCAAAAAAGGAAGGTTCCAATTTGGATGCCTAATCTAGATGCCTTTTACCTCTCTTTCTAGCTTGCTGCTTTGGCTGGGACTTCCAATACAATATTGTATAGGCGTGTTAATAAAAGGACATCCTTTTCTGATTCCCATTCACAAGAGGAATATTTTCCCTCTCTCTTCAATAAGAATAATGTTGTTATATTGAGGAATTTCCCTTCTATTCTTATTTTAATGAACATTTTCATCATGAATGGGTGTTAGTTTTGTAAAATAACTTTTCTGTATCACTTTATATAATCATATGCGTTCCCCCCCTTTGTTATGTGTATATATGGGATTTAACTGATTAGTTTTCTAAAATTAAAGCATACCCCCATACTTGGTGTGAGTTTGATTTGGTCGTGACTTTTATTTTTGACATGCTATTTATTGTGTTCCACTTGCTAGGAGTTTGTTGAGAATTTCGTGTGGATATTGATGGGGAACATTGGTCAGGAGTTCCTCGTCTGGCTGTATCTTTGCTTGGTGAAATGGAGTTGGACACATCCATCCTTTTCCATCTCCTAGAATAACTTGAGCAGTGTTAGTGCTTCTCCTTTCACAATGGTTCCAAATATTGCCAGTAAAATCGTCATGGCCAACACTTATTTTTTTTATGTTTGACAGTTAAAAAAATGATTATCTGTGCAATTTATTCTTTTTAGAAGTGTGTGTGTGTGTGTGTGTGTGTGTGTGTTTGAATTTCTACCTCTGATTGTGTCCGTTTAGGTAGGTAGAGTAGTGTTAGCATGGTTTTTTGGTTTTTTTTTTCCTCTGGGTTTTTAAATCAATTTGAATATAGTTCTTAATATTCTGGCATGTGTTAGTCTGGGTACATTATAGAATCAAATCCACAGAAATTCATGTATTAGAGAGTTTTATATAGACATTAAGTGCACATCAAGAAAACATTCCAACCCAGTGCTGCCCAAGCCCACAAGCCCAACATTAACCCATATGTCCGACAACAATCCACAAAGTCCTCCTCCATCTCACAAAACACAAACTATGACACTGACTGCAGGAGGAAAGCCAAATCAGTGAATGTGTAAGCATCTCAGGGCTGGCAGGGGTCTCCACACAGGTGCTCCAGCACCCAGGGATGCATCGGGGTAGGTCCATGTGGCTTCTCCTCAGGGATGTCTTGCAGGAAGTGAGCCTTGCCCACTGAAGCAGGGAACTGGCTAAGGCACATGCACCCAGGTCTGACCATCAGAGAGCAAGAGACTCGAGAACTAGAAAGGCAAGGCTCACCGAGCCATTTATCTCTCCGCCCTTCAATTAACCCCACATGTGTTTATTGGCCAGGTTGGCACAATTAACTTTAACTATATCATGGCATTACCCTTTTTTTTTTACTGTTGGTTATGTTGGGACATTGTCGATTTTATATCTTATTTGTGTTGTTTGTATCATCTCCTGTTTGTTTTGTTAAATTTGCTAGTTGTTTGTCAATTTTATTCCCTCACAGAACCACCTTCTAATCATGTTGGCTCTTTCTATTCTGTTTGATTTACTTGTGCTTGGATATTTATTGTTTTATTTCTCCTGATGCTTGCAGGCATTATTTTTCTTCCCAGTTGTTGAAGATGTTAGGGAAGGGCTTGACTTTCAGTTATTTTTTGAGGTGTATCTTTATGGGTCTATAGTCTATATTAATTGTTCTCTGAGTACTGCTTTTGTTATGTCCCAAGTTGTATTTTCATTTTTGTTTGATTAAACATATATATAATTTTTATTTATTTTATTACTTAGTAGTGTTTAAACAGGTTGTCCATTTCTAGGTATTAGATTTTCTTTTCTTGATCTTCCTATTAGTGATTTCTATTATTATAATGTTGTGATCTAAGAAGATGCTTAGCAGTATTACAATATTTTTAAATTTATTGAGGCCTACTATGAAGGCAAATATATGGCCTTTTGGATAATATACCATATACACTGGGAAGCAATGTATATTCAGTAAAGTGTACTCTATACTTCTAAGTGGTCAAGTTAGTTGATTGTATTGTTGAGATGTTCTGTATCCTTTTGAATTTCCTTCTAATTTTCTATTCTTTATCCAAGATGGTATATTAACGTCTCCAAGCAATATTGTGGAATTGTCTATTTCTCTTTTTAATTTTTCAAAGTGTGATTGATCTATTTGGGGATTCTTTCATTAGGTGTATAAGTATGTTATGGTTATTTAGCTTTGTTGTATTGACTCTTTAATCATTATATAATATTCTCCCTTATCTCTCTTTTTTAAAAAATTTATCTATTTATTTATTTATTTTAACAATTTATTGGGGCTCATACAATTCTTTGGCCTTAAAGTGTATTTTATCAGAAATGAGTATGGCCATCCCTGCTCTGTTTTGGTTACCATTTTCCTGATAGATTTTTTTTCTGCCTTTGATCTTTGGTTTACCTTTGTATCTAAGGTGTATCTCTTGTGCACAGCATGTTGATGGCTCCTGTTTTCTTAGCCATTCTGATATTCTCTGTCTTTTGATTGGTGCATTTAATCAATTTAAATGTAATGTAATTGTTGAGAAGTGTGAATTTGTTATTGCCATCCGTATGTGTGTTTGTGGTGCTGATGATTTCTTTGATTCGTGTATTTTTCTGTGCTGAGCTCATTTTATGGGTTTTCTTGCCATTGTTTCCATTGCTATTGTTTCAGTGTTTGCTAAATCTTTGGTGAGAAGGTTTATTGGTTTTCTGAGATTGTTCTGTAGGTTATTATTATCTTCCCAAATTTAAAGCAGTCTGTTCTACTTTCATATCGTGCTAACTTCCCCTCCATTTAGAAGTTCTGTAACTACACCCTTTATTCCCTCTTTTTGCTTCTGGTTTGCATTGTTTACAAAATGAAATCTTTGGTTCCTATTTTCAGTTTTAAAGGGTTGTTTCCTTTTTGAAACCTCTATATATGGGCTGAATTCTTCTTGATGTTACTGTGGGCTGGAAGATTGTTTTTGTTGGCCGTTGTTGGTTCTTTGTCCAAAGGATGCCTTTGAGCATCTCTTATTAGGTTGGCTTGGTTTTTACACATTTCCTTATTATTTGTTATTCATAAATATCATTGTTGTTGTTGTTAGGTGCCAGTTCTCACTCATAATGACCCTACACATAACCGAATGAAACACTGCCCAGTCCTGTGTCATCTTCACAATTGTTCCTATGCGTGAGCCCATTGTTGAAGACACCATGTCAATCCATCTCATCGATGGCCTTTCTCTTTTTCTATGCCCCTCTAGTGTACCAGGCATAATATGTCCTTCTCCGGGGATTGGACACCCCTGACAATATGTCCTCCAGGGATTGGAATCCCCTGACAATATGTCCAAAGTAACATATGAGGTAGCATATGTGCCATCCTTGCCTCTAAGAAGCCAGACTTCTTCCTAGATGGACTTGTTTGTCCCTTCGGCAGTCATGGTGTCTTCAGCAATTCATACATATCAGTTTTTCTTTGGTCTTCTTATTCAGTGTCCAACTTTCACGTGCATAGAGGCAACTGAAAATGCTATGGTTTGGGCCAGATGAACCTTAGTTCTCAAAGTAACTTCCTGGTTCTTGTGTAGCAGATTTACATAATTCAAAATGTCTTTTGATCTCTTGCCCGCTGCTTCCCTGAGTACTGATCGTGGATCCAAGGAGGACAAAATCCTTGGCAACTTCAGCCTTTTCTCCCTTTATCATGATCTTACCTATTAGCTCAGCTTTGTGGAGTTTGAGCTTTCCATTGAGTCATAATCCATAAGAAAGGCTGCAATCCTCGATCTTCCTCAGCAAGTGCTTTAAGTCCTCCACGCTTTCAGCCAACAAGGTTGTGTCATCTACGTATCTAAGGTTGTGGTAAAGCCTTCCTCCAATCCTGATACCACCTTCTTAATATAATCTAGAGTCTCTAATATTTGCTCAGCAGACAGATAGAAGTATGGTAAGAGACTAAAACCCTGGCACACGCCTTTCCTGATGGTAAAACATGCAGTACTCCGTTGCTCTGTTTTTATAACTTCCTATTGGTCCATGTATAAGTTCTTCAGGAGCACAATGAAGTGTTTTCGAATTCCTGTTTTTCTCAATGCTATTTATAGCGTGTTTATGATTTACAGTCAAATGCCTTAGGAGAGTCAATAAAACACAAGTAAATGCCCTTCTAGGATCCTCTCCTCTCAGCTAAGATTCATCTGACATCAGCAATGATGTCCTTTATCCCACATCTTTTTTCTGAATTCAGCCTGAATGTCTCTCCTGGTTAATACATGCCTACAATTATTGGTGGATGATATTCAGCAAAAATTTTACTGCATCTGATAGCAATGATATGTCTTCTATATGCTCTTGATATCATTCTGTAATTTAAGCATTCTGTTGGGCCACCTTTTGTGGAATGGATGCAAATATGGATCGCTTCCATTCAGTTAGTCAAGTAGCTGTCTCCCAAATTTGCTGGCATAAACCAGTAAGTGCTTCTGAAGCGCTCCCGGCTTGGTGAAACATTTCAATTGGTATGCCATCGATTTCTGAAACCTTGTTTTCGGCTCATGCTTTCAGTGTAGCGTGAAATACTTCCTTCACTAGCATTGGTTCTTGCTCATGTGCTGCCTCCTGAAAGGGTGGAATGTCTGCTAGTTCTTTCAGATAGTGATTCTGTGTATTCTTTCCACCTTCTTTTGATGATTCCTGCATCGATCTCTATTTTGCCCATAGAATCTTTCAATATTGCCATTTGAGGCTTGAATTTTTACATGAGTTATTCCACTTTAAGATATGCTGAGTGTGTTCTTCGATTTTGATTTTCTAACTCCAGGACTGTGCAGATTTCATTGTAATATTTCACTTCATCTTCTCAAGCTGCTCTGAAATGTTCAGTTCTGCTCTTTTACGCCATCATTTCTTCCATTTGCCTTAACTACTCTTGGTGGAAAAAAAAATTTAAGCTCCGGTTTGTATACTCATTCATGGCACCTCGTTGCCTCTGGCCTGCCTGGTATCTGCCATGAAATCAGAGCTTAGTTCTGATTGGTTCTACTTTGTAGAAAACTTCTTGTTTTTCCTGAGCTGTTTGTTAGGAGTGTTCCTCTGTTTTGGAAAGTTTAGTTATGAAACATCTAGGTGATTTTTTTATGTCTACCCTATTTGGGGTTCATTAATTTCCTAGAATGCATACTGTCTGTATTTCATGATCTTAGAAAATTTTCTTCTAACAAATCATTGACTTTTTTCCTCCCCATTCTGGAATTCTGTTCATATGTGAGCTTTTCCTCTTGATGGTGTTTCACATAATTCTTAGGCTTTTCTCTTCTACTTCTTTTTTCCTGACTAGTCCTCTAACAATACTAACATTATTGCGAGCTACTCCAATCTTCCACCAGTGCAACCCTGGCCCACTCTTTCAATACATTATTTATTTCTGAAAATTACTACTATTTTCTAAAGGTTTATAATTTCCCAATTATTACTATTTGTTTGTGTATCTTTTCTGAAACCTTTGTGGATTTTTATATTTTCCCTGATTGTGTTAGTTGTTTTTTTTCTTTTTTTGATCTGCTCATTTCTGCCCCTGCCATTGAGTCAATGGTGACTCATAGCAAACCCCTGTGGGTTTCTGACACTGTAACTGTTCATGGGAGTTGAAAGCCATCTTCCTTCCGCGGAGCTGCTGGTGGTTTTGCACTGCCCGCCATGGGGATCACAGCCCAATGCAGATCCACTGCACTGCCTGTGCTCCTTCTTCTTAATACACGAAACCTTAATATATTTAGTATATTTGGGGTCCTAAATATATGAGTCTTTTAAATTTCTGCAAAGTAGTTTCAATAAAATTTCAACCTCCAGAATACTTTATTATCCTGTGGCTGAAAGAGTGAAGAAGAGTGAGGTTACTTGCTTGAGCCATCTTGTGTGTGTGTGAGTGTGTGTGTGAATATGTGTGTGTGAGTGTGTGTGTGAATGTGTGTGAGTGTGTGACTGTGTGTGTGTGAATGTGTGTGAGTGTGTGTGAATGTGTGTGAGTGCGTGTGAGAGTGTGTGTGTGAGTGTCTGTGAGTGTGTGAGTGTGTGTGAATGTGTGTGAGTGCGTGTGAGAGTGTGTGTGTGAGTGTGTGTGAGTGTGTGAGTGTGTGTGAATGTGTGTATGAGTGTGTGTGTGAGTGTGTGTGTGATCTGAAGCTACTTGTATCCTTCAAAACATTGTGGAGTTGTTGCATTTGTTCATAGGTGTTTTGGTTGTTGCTGTTTGATTTTGATTTTATTTTTGCCTTTTTTAATACATCCGAACAATGGGGAGATCATGTGCTTCTCCTTGCTAGTTTTTACTAGGTCACAAGGGCACAAATCCCTGTCTCTGGGGGATTGAGTAGCAGGCAGGAGGAAGAGTATGAATCTCTGATTGCTGGCTGTTTGCTGGGTAGAGCAGCTGAGGGTTGGTCAGGTTTGCACCACTTCGTGTCCTTGGTTCATTGGTGTTGGGGTGGATGGTGGCACTTGCCCAGTGGATGGGATACAGGCATGGCAAGCAGGCCTGGGTACTGTTATGGATTTCCTACTAATGGAGAAAACTGGGGGTGGGCAGGGAAAAAGACAAGAAGAAGAAGAAAAGAAAAAGAGAGGTTAAAAAACAAACTTAATAAAGGGAAAATATCAATGCCCCTGCACTTGCAGTAGTGCTTGCACTTGCAGTAGTGCTTGCACTTGCAGTAGTGCTTGCACTTTGCAGTAGTGCTTGCACTTGCAGTAGTGTTTGCACTTGCAGTAGTGCTTGCACTTGCAGTAGTGCTTGCACTTGCAGTAGTGCTTGCACTTGCAGTAGTGCTAGCTGCTAACCACAGCTGCAGCAGAAGAATGGCACTGACTCCCCAGGAGCACACCCCATGAGCTTGAGAGGCGGCAAGGCAGGTGCTGGCAACTCCGGAAGCAGCAGAGGCACGGTTTCCTCTCCTGGGAGTGTGCATCACTGAGCATGAGGGAGAAGGAGAGAACGCCAATGCCTGCAGAGGCAGCTGGGTGTAGCTGTCACTCGGCGGGAGTATGCACTGATAACCATGGAGGTGGCAGAGGCAACGCTGCCCACCAAAAGGTGGTTGGGAGCGAAGCCCACTCCACAGGAATGCATACCACAAGCCATGGATGCCAGAGTTGCACAGTACACACACAGTGAGGACATCCTGGCGTATGTCACATATGGCTCTTAGTCTGCTGGACCATGTCTCAGGCCTCTTGGGGACTAGAGCAAGGGGTGACATGGCAATGGAGCTGAGAGAGAAAGTAGGCTCAATAGAATGCATAGTGTGGGAAATGGGAAAGTTTACACCCCTTTGGTCGTCTGTTACCTGTATAGGTGCCAGGGGAGGCCCGGGTATCTTGCACCAATCATAATACTACTTGCAGTCTTTCAAACTGACTGCATTATGCAAGGCTAGTTGGCAATTCACTACGCCATATGTCTCCTTGTTGGCTGTTTTCATTCATTTCATTTAATTAGAATTCCTTCTTCTAATTGATATTTGATCATTATCTTTTCCTTTGAAGATCAGGGTTCTAGTGTTGCTTTTCGCATCTGTTTCCCTTGTCTTTTGTTACAGAAGATCTGTGAGATATAACTTTCTAGTCTGCCACATTGAATCAACTCTCTCCAATACATGTTTCTGTCTCCTTTTAACAGAGTCTCATCCCCACAGTGACCAGAATTACTCACTAGCTTCCTGCATGAAAGAACCTGCTAGAATAAAGGGTATGGGAGAGGCATTAGGCATCTAGTTAGATTCCAAATAAATGCAGTGACAGAGGCAAAGTTGTGCACTACCACTCAGTCTGGTATAAAATGGGATCACATTGAGTTTCCTTGCCAAGTTAATGTTGATGTTCTTGTTAAGTGTTGTTGGGTTGACTTCAATTTATAATGGTCCTATGAACAATGAAATAGTGGTGGTGTAGTGATTATGATGGTTTGTTAACTACAAGGTGAGCAGTTTGAAACTATCAGCCACTCCATGGGAGAACGATCAGGCTTTCTACTCCCTAGACTGAGTTACAGTCTCAGACACCCCAGAGACAGTTCTACCCTGTTCTATAGGGTCGCCAAAAGTTGGGATTGACTCAATCACTATGAGTTTGGTTTTGAATTGGATCCCATGCCCTCCTGTTGAGCTATTGGCGGCTGAACCACTGTGCTTGAGTTTTGGAAGCAGGTTGACAAGCTTTTCTTCTTCTTAGCCTCTGGAAGGTCTCTGGAAGGTCTCTTGTTCATTTATCACAGCACCACACAAGCCTGTACTGATCAACGGGAGGTGGCGACCCTGGATGGTCACTGACCAGGACTCAAATCCATGTCTCCCGTTTGGAAGGTAATGAAGGTGACCATTCTTCCAGCTGTGTTTTCAACAGATACCCACGATTCAAGTGGCAAGTGATAGGAGGTGTGTTTGCTGGGAACAAATTGAGCCTTATTGGTCCGTATGTTTACGCAACTGTTGCAAGTTGTGGATTTGTCAAGACCTTTAATGCATTTGCCTCAAGCATCTTTTTTTCCATTATATTTAAACATGTTAGTCCCTTTGGTAAGGGATACACTCACATGGTGCCAATTCAATTCTATTCAACTTACCCAAACATTATCTCTTAATATTCATTTAAGTCCGTTAATTACCTGAGCTTCTTTTATGAGGCTGGCATTGGTTCTCCCAATAAACAAGTTCTTTCAATTACTGGGTTTGCATGCCTTTAACTTTGCCTGTGTTTGCATGATTTCAGTTTAAGTTATGACTGAGAACCTTTGAATTTGAGCTGCAGACATTGTCTAAATAACTCAAATGGAAGCATCTATTTAAGAATGCTTTCAAATAAAGAGCAGTCTGAATCACTGCACCTTTCCTGTCTATCCTGAAAAGTCAAATGTGAGTTACCATGGTAAAAGAATCAGATACACGGTGCTACAGAATGTTAAAGCTTTTGATTGCCAATAAGAGAGTTAAGAGATTTAAGTCTGTCCAGAAGTACCTTGGAAGAAAGGTCTGGGAATCTATCCTCCCCACCAAAGAAATAAAAACTCACCAGCATCCATAGCTCTGCGCAGCCCAGTTCTTCTCTGACAGACATGCGGTTGCCATGAGTTGGCACCGCCTCAACAGCAACTGGTTGTAAAACAGTATTAGCTAAAATTAATTGAAAGAACTTGTTATGTGCCAGGACCTGCATGATGGCTTTATATGCGTGTTTTCTTTTAATCTTCACAAGAGGATAAAAGGTAGGTACTATTTTGGGTCCCACAGATTAGATGAGAAAACTCAGGGAAAAAATAGGCCTATGAAAAAAGAACTTGCATAAGACTGATCAGAGCTGCTTTATGTATAAGACCACTCCATTAGAAAGAACCGAGAAGCCCTTGGGGTCAAAGTGGGTGATGTGCCGGCCTGCTACCTGCAAGTTCATCAGCTCAAAACCACTACTTGCTCCTTGGGCAAAGGGTGAGGCTTTCTACTCCCATAAGGAGATACAGTCTTGGAAGCCCACAGGGGCCATTCTGCTTTGCCCTGTGGGACACTATGAATTGGGATCAACTCCATAGCAGTGAGTTCGATTTGGGGTTTTGATAAAACAAACAAACAAAAAACACTAACAGGTAAAACTGTATTTATAAGGACACAAGTTAATTCTCCAAAAATGACCATTTCCGCTAAGCAGGCAGGTGTCCTTGGACCCACCTGAGTGATACCTTTCCCCTCACTGAGAGCCAAGACACCCTGACACATTAGACATTCTGAACACTTCTTGCTCCCTCCCCTTAATCTGAGTTCCGGAAGCTTCAGGTATGTTAACTTTATGGTGTTAATGGTTTCAACAGGTTTTGGCAGCCCACCTTACACCCTATAAAAAAGAGAGCACAGAATGACCCCCCTCAATAAAAACATTCCTGTTCAGCCTCTGGAAACAGAACTGTACCCCTGTCATACGCCGCCCCTCCACCCACAATGGAAAGAAAATGATGTCTCTCAGCTTGGTTCTCTGTCAGTTCTCTGAGCTCTGGTCTCCTAGGTATAGAGAGTCTCTCCCTGTCTCCTGGCTGTTGATTCAAGACAGCCGGGAGCTGGGCAGGCAATCCAAAATGCCTGGGCCTCAGAGACTAGATGGGGGAATCTAGGGGAGTGAGCTCAGAATGTCCATCAACCATCCAAGCTGGGTCTCTTAGCGAAGGTTTTAGAAACTTGGGAGCTGGTGTGTGGGCATGGGGACACTATGAACATGCCGTGGCATCAGCAGGACTCCTGCAAGGAGAAGCGTGGTGAAGACTAGGAAAGATACCAAAGCACCACCCATGAGGCAGCCTGGCCCTTTTTGTCAGCTGCCCGTGACACCACTTACAGAAACTGAGGCGGCCGCACCAAGAAAGGTGAGATGATGGATAGAGGAGTTGCCAGTCCCGTGCCCTTTGAGGGACGTTCCACTCATCAGGGCCGGGTTAGCTCAACAAATGCGGGCATCTGCTGTCGTGCAAAGACCAAGGGAAGGTGTGCGGGTAGCAGCTAGAGTGAGAAGTGTCCAGGAAGAAGACATGACATTCCAAACACTGGGACCATTGCAAGTCCTCTACAACCCCAGGGGGAGGGGAATGGTGGCATGAGGAAAGAAAGGTCCCTACTTGTAGGCCAAACCTGTCATGGTGACCAAGACGAGGATGGATCAGCCTTGACCCAGGTCTCCCAAATGCCACCAGATTCCAGGCAGAGAATCTGAAGTTTGTGTGGTTGGGTAACATGAAGGTGGTCCCCGAGCCTGGGATTGAAAAGGTCAACACTTACCCTACCCACATGAAGAACTGGAGCTATTCCTGGGATGACTGAGATATGAGTACCCTTCATCCCTCGCTTGGCTCAGTGAGTGCACCCCGTTTACTGGTTAGTAAGGAAAGAGGTGATGAAGGATTTGTGCCATAAGCACAAGAGGCATTCCAAGCTATTAAAGTGGCAGGACAGAGACCAGAGGCTTGAGAGATTATAGCCACAGGAAAAGTGTGAATTGGATGTCAGTCATCAGCTACCCTGAGAGGTATGCAGTGAATGGTGGCGACTACAAGGGTGTCATCGTCTCTGGTGTTTTTGTCCCCACCGTGAAACAGTATAGAGACCAGGTTCAACCCTGTGGAAAAACAGCTCTGTGCTGTGTCCAGTAGGTTGTAACTTGTGGGACACATCACCAGAGAATCCCCGGTGATACGGAGAAGACCCTGTCAGCGAGTCCCCTGAGAGATAAATGTCAGTAGATCCTTGAGTCAGTAAAATGCACCGTCAAGGAAGCAGACAGCAAAACACAGAGCTGCCCATGCAGAAAAGCACCATATAGGGTGGCACCAGGCCTCTACCTGAGGAGGCCCAGTTCACAGAGGGCTGGTCCAAGGCAACCTTCAACCTTCCCAGGTGGACAGCAGTAACTCTCGCACTAGCAACAAAGGGTATGTGATTGACTGGGGGAAGGGGCAGAGTAGCAAAAGGGCAGAGCTAATGGCTTCCTAGATGGTCCTGATGCATGAACCTAGACCCACCCACCCATCCACCCCCCAAATAAAAATCCTGTGCATGGACACCTGGGTGGTTTTCAAAGGATTCACATTGTGGTAGGTAAGCGTAATGGAAAAACAGGACTGGCTTATAGGCAATTGGGCCCTGTGGAATATACTTATGGAAAGATCCTGGTAAAAGGCTGAACATTGTGATGTTCAAGTACTGGCTGGTAACCCCTCACCCCAATGAGAAATGCCCGGTGGATGAGCTAGCCCAGCTCCACACTCTACAGCAGGTCCTCCCCAAGGAGGTGGTGGAGTGACTATATTAGACACCGAGGGCGGGTCATACAGTAGAGTAGGTCCTTTGGGGCTATTGCCAAACAGGTGGTACTCTGTCCCTCTATCAAGCAAATCATAGATTTCAGGGATTTCCCCAGCTGTTTGCTGGCAACTAAACAAAATGTCCCGTGCTAACACCCTTGCTAAATGATGACAAGTGGATTAAGTAAGGCTCCTCCCCATGTCTGACAATTGTTATGTCCTAACAAGCAGTGGACACTGCAGCTGGCCTGCTGCAGATGTATCTACGTGAGGCAGTGACCCAGTGCTCCATCCCCGTGGCCTCTCTGAACGGCGTACTCCCTATGGCGCCCCAGCACACGCTGACAGCAACCAGGAAACCTCCTTCACCAGCCACTGGCGATTGAAGACGTCAGAGGCCCTGTGATGCACCAAAAAATACTAATGTCAAGCACGACCCAGTGCCGATCAGTTAGGGCTCCAAGGGCCAAAGAAGACCATGAGAGCTAACGTATCTGGCGAAGATGAGGGTTGATCCCTGTCTCTGCTTGGAAAGGCCAACAATCTTCTGCTGATGTTGTTCCAGGACAAGCCCCAGGGAGAACGACTGTCGCCCTCCCATAGACTTGTCAAACTAGTCCTTATTCAATAAGTCAACCCTTAGGGGGAAAGGGCTAGCGTTAGAGGTTGAAGGTGTCATTGTGGTTGCACCCAGCACACTCCTAATTCCAAATGGGAGATCAGCCCTAAGGGACTCTCGTTTGAAGTTTTTGAAGCATTATTGTTCCAGAATTGGATTATGGCTAGCCTCCCTTCTCCAGAAAGCCTACAGGGATGACTATATGGTAGTGTAAGCCTGGGAGATGGCCCCCATTCAAGGTCATTTTAAGTATGTCTCCCACCACGGCATATATCTTGCTGGGTGGTCATGATTCACCCATGATGCATGCCTCTTGCTTCTCCATGTTTTCACCCTGAGTGTTTCCAATAATCTTTTAGCTTGCCAGCTGGGCTGCAGTGCTTTCTGATGGGAGAAAGCAACCAGGCTTGGAGAGATGTCCATGTCTTCAGCTCTCAGCCTGCCATGAAAACTCCTCCAGCCAATGCTAGGAGAACCAGTCTGGACTGACCATGGCCCCGTCGTCACCCCTTTCAAGTTAATTGTTCTGTTCATTGACCTGTCTTATGACGGGTTTAATTCTTTACCCACCACATGGCATTCTGTGCTCGTGTCAGTCTTGGGAATGCTCTGTCTTGGGGTGGTCCAAGGTCTAGGCTGAAGGCATAAGGGGAGGACAGTCTTTGTGAAGCGTTGAGGCGGAGTGTAAGGACATGGGTTAGTGCTGCAAAAATGAAAATAAAAATGAGCCCTTCAGCTAAGCAGACTCTCCCCATGAGCCCTTACTCCCACGTGAATGAATCCTCCCCACCCCACCCCCACACAGGTAGCCGAGGCACCACAACATAACCAGTGGTACTATGAACGCTTCCTGACCATCTCCCTTACCTGAGTTGGGTTAGGGTAGGTTAGAACCCTAGTGTTAATGATTTCAATGGTTTCCGGTAGCCTACCCATAACCCACTTCTTGGCCTGTATAAAAGAGAGCCCCAGAATGCCCCCCTGAGTGAAAACTTTCTGGTCCAGTCAGTTGCCCCTGAAAACAGTATAGTCTCCCTGTCCATAAGCCCCCCATCCTACTCAATGAGAAGATAATATCTCTCAGGTTTGGTTCTCAGACTCTTTGATCTCTGGGAACCTATGCATAGCACTCATGCAAGTAGATAATACTCATGGATTTAAAAAGAGAATAAGTGGATCATTTGGTATGTGCAATAACATGGGTGAATCTTTAAAAAAACATTACAGTGAGTAAATATGATGTATATGAATTCTAGAGCAAGTGAAACTAATCTGTAGTATTAGAGCTCAGAACATGGGTTGATCATAGGAGGGATCAGTATTTATTGAAATGACACACGAGGGGATTTGATGTTCTATGTCTTGATCAAAACATGTTTCATGAGTGCATGTTTTCATCAAAACTTCTTGAATTAAATAATAATTTGTAATTTATCAAGGGTCATGAGGGTGGGAGGCTGGAAGGGAAGAAAAAAGAGGAGCTGATACAAAGGGCTCAAATAGAAAGTAAATATTTAGAAAATAATGATGGCAACATATATACAAATACCCTTGATACAATTGTTGTATGGATTATTATAAAAGCTATAAGAGCCCCACATAAAATTATTTCTTTAAAAAAACCCCAAACTGCTTGAACTGTATGTCTCTCAGCTCGTTTTCATGGTTATTTTTGTAGGACTCCAACTCACAGCAATTCCACACACAACAGAATGTATTCTGACTTCTAACCACCCCACACGCGGAAGAGGAGCCTCGGTGGTACAGTTGGTTACATGTTGGGCACTTAATCACACGGTTAGCAGTCTGAATCCACCAGGTGCCTTTCAGGAGAGAGATGAGGCTTTCGACTCCAGTAAATAGTTACAGTCTCAGAAGCCCACAGGAATATTTCTACCCTGTCCTATAGGGGCACTATGAAATAAATAAATAAATAGGGTTGAGTATTTATTTCTTCAAGTGAAAAAATGAATGCAATAATCACAGTGGAGTTTGAACACGAGGCAGCCTGATGGCCATCTAACTCACCACCAAATAGTTCATAGACTCATCCATAAACATATTTAGCAACATCAACATGCAATACATTTTCTAGTTGCTGTGAGGAATGCAAAGAAGTGTGGTTACATGAGTTTATGCATGTAAAGTATACGTGTTAACTGCTGTTATCATTCTAAGTATAAGCTACAAACCTTGCCCTCAAGGCAATTATAAGGTACATGGAGAAACAAGACGTTAATTCGTACATCATTAAAGCATCATTCTAGAATCGTAGTATAGTATTAAAATGGCACAAGGAACTGCCTAAAATTCAACATCTAAAAACATCTAATGGCTTTTTAAAAATGTGCAGAGAATCTGGTGGAGACACAGAGCATCCAAGATACTCCAATGTGACAGCATCTCAGAGCCAACCTGTCATTACCATAGGGATGCTGGTGGCCAATATTGCCAAGTCTGTTTGGTTTTGACTTTTCTTATTTTAAAACCATTCCTTGTGATTTGGGTGGAAGTTTACAAAGCAAATTGGTTTTCCATGCCACAATTCAAATGCATCTTGTCTCCTAACATTGATGGTCGCCCACACTGTCACGGCATTCTTCCCACTTCCTCCCTGCGTTTTCTATTCCCGTGGCTCCTTCTTCCCCATCTCTTCCTAGCTTCTGAGGTGTGTCCCTGGGCCGATGCTGACCTTTTGCTTTCCAATCATCGACCATTCTGAGGAGTGTTACCTCCCTGCTGGCATTGCACCCCCCACCCCCCCCATAGACTACCTATTGTTGCGCTACACTGTTGAGTTCAGTTCCAGGTTGTGTTCGGATGGTGAGTGGATAAGGGCCACCATTTCAGGGGTTCGACCAGGCTTTGTCACACCGCTGACCTGATCAGTTCTATGATGTTGACCTTGTTGTGCATTATCTCTCATTTTTCCAGGACCTTCTATGTGAGAGATGTGGGTCCATAGGCCATCTCTCTAGGTTCATGTCTCAAAGTGGAGACCAGATCTTGGATCCTTGGATAAATGGAAATTTTGAGTGACCACATCAAAGTAAGCTCAGCTGGTCAGCAACAATAGGCATAAGGTGGGTTCACATGAACTATTTCCTGTTTCCTTTGGTTCATATGAAGTGTATTACCACAAATTCAGTGACTTAACACCACTAAAATTGTTTTATTGTCTCACAGTTTGGGAGACCAGAGGTCAAAAGCAAGATGCCAGCAACGCTGCAGTCCCTCAGGAGATTCTACAGGAGAATCTTCCCTTGCCTCTTCTAGCTCCTGGTGGCTCCAGGCACTCTTGGGTTTGTAGCTGCTTAATTTCAAGCTCTGCCTCCATCTTCACATGCCTTTCTTTCCAT
Organism: Tenrec ecaudatus; assembly: GCF_050624435.1. Classification (NCBI taxonomy): domain Eukaryota; kingdom Metazoa; phylum Chordata; class Mammalia; order Afrosoricida; family Tenrecidae; genus Tenrec; species Tenrec ecaudatus. The sequence continues at coordinate 103,868,662 of NC_134539.1, read as the reverse complement.
CTGCTCTTGTTTGTCTCAAGCGCCCCTTTCTTGTTCTATAAGTCACTTTTCACTGAACGTGAGGTTCAACTAGAAATTCCAAGCTGGTCCCAAGATCCTTAATTTAATTACATATGTAAAGATCTTGTTTTCCAATTAAGGTTTCAGGAGTAAAGACATGAACATATCTTTTAGAGATTACCATTCAACCTGTGACAGGTTCTAAGATCCCAGTTTATCTCCTCATTATGTGGAAGTCTAGCTGATGGATTTACTTTCTGGTTGCCATGACAGGGGTAAATCACTTGGCCCACAGTTGAAAGGCAGACAGTTGGGGCTTGGTCATATGAGCTGGGTCATAACCAGGCCTCAAGTAGTCTACAGTACACATGAGATCATATTTTGAGCCAAGATAAAAAGGAAGTCTGGAGGGTCACGACAAAACAAGTAAAGGAAACAGATGTGAATAACACCAGCAAACACCAGCATAACTTCTGGTATCCAATTAACTACATCTCGGCAGATACTTGCCCAGGTTAGCCTATAAATCCTAACATACTGACTCATCTCTACTATCAAGAGATCCAATAAGCTATACTCCTTCCCTTGCACTCAGACTGTTCATCTAAGAAAGGAATAAATGGAGAAGGCAAAACCCATACAAACTATATAATTTATCCAAATGATAGGCAGTTAACTCATAATAATTAATGGATCAAAGGAAAGATGCAGATTGAACCCAATTATGTTTTCCCTTCAAATCAAGTTTATTTGAGCTCTTGAGCAATAGCAAATTAATTTTCTATGTAGATTTGTCAATTAGCACAACCGAGCACAGTGTTACTAAAATCAGTGAGCTTGCATCAGACATCCCCATCCCAGATGTGCACAAACATAGATGTCAGTAAACAAATTCTTTTGGTCAAAGAATATCTTTTAAACAAACTGGACTCTCAATTCAGAGGAAAGAAAAGTGAGGGAGACTGAAGACACATAGCAATAATTTATCCAGTGGTCTCATTGACCTTGTGAACACCAGTTTCTACCCAGAACCCTGAGACCATAAAAACTAGATGGTGCTTGGTTACCCCTACCAAGTGATCTGAAAGGCATCACATTAGAAATTCCTGGATTGTGCAGAAGTGTGAAATAACACTTAAAATGTTTTTTTAAAAGAAAGGTGGGGGCAGGCTTATTGTTCACATAGAGTCCGATGAAATCCCTGAAACTGTGACACTTTTGTCACTCACTGCCGTCGAGGCGACTCCAACTCAGAGCTGTCCTATAGGACAGAGTAGAACTGCCACTGTGAGTTTCTCAGATTGTACCTCTTTATGGGAGTAGAAAGCCTTGTCTTTCACCCCAGGGGCAGCTGACCTCATAGTTAGCAGCCCAACTTCTAATCCACTACGCCACCAGGGTTCCTTATCATGACCTGAAGCCACCCTTCAAGTTTAGAAATGAACTCATGCCCAAAGGCCCAGTTTTCAGGCAAACCATTAACACGCCCTGATGATAAAGTGGGTACACAGTGAGCTGCTAACAATGTACACATTGGAAATCAGCAATTGCTCCACAGGAGGAATACTTTTTGCTCCCCTCAAAGATTTACAACCTCAGGAACCCAAAGGGGGAGTTCTATTCTGGCTTATATGTTTGCGATAAGTCAGATCCACTTGAGGGCAGGGATTTTGGTTACAGAAGGAATAATAATGAGCCAGTTACATAATCTCCTGTCAACGTGCAAAGGGGTGGAGTCTCGCTTGTCTATCAGGTCGCAGCTTGATGACCTCACTTGGAGGCACAAAGGAGATCAATAGCTGATCAGAGGCCAGATACACTTGCTCTGCTTGGCTCTCTGGGAGAAATTCCTGTTAACAAGCTGCACGGAGGTACGTTGATAGAGCCAGAGCCCTGGAGCTGGAGGCGCCACATGGAGACTCATGCCAGCACTGAGATGCTTCCACCGCCGATGAATCCATGGGACTCTCCACCCACTGGCCTGTGATCGTCCTGCATTCAGCACATTGCATGTGTTGCCTGTGTCTTAAGAGGAATTCATATATTGATATTGAACATGTGGGCTAATGTCGGGCTGATGGACTTGAACTGGGCTGGGATGTTTTCTTAATATGCAATTACTCTTTTATATAGAGCTCTTTCTTGTACACATCTGAGTGTCTCTGGATTTGTTTCTCTACTCAAATCTTACTAACACAAATAACAACAGAGAGATTGGCACACCTTAGAATAATCAACCATCTGAGATTAAAAAAGAAACACTAACCCAAGGACCAAGCTCAGAAGGGTCATAGAAGAAGAGGAAATGGAAAAGGGAAATAGTGAGATAAGTGATAGTCCATTATGGAGTTTGGATACATGATGGATTGGATCCATGATGCTACATTATAGAGACTGCAATCAATGACATGAATCAAATGGTGTATGAATTAATGAATGGAAATCTGATTTTCTCTTTAATCCTTCAGCCAATTCACAATAAAAAGTGAAACAAAAGACTCTCTTTTGGCTTTTCATCCAACAAATATTTATTGAGTGTTTACTATATGCCAGATACTGTACTGAGCCCTGGGGATTCAATGTTTACCAAAAGCAGACACGTTCTTCTCACTCATGAAACTTAAAACTGTATTCATGGAGGTCCCTGTGACTGAAGTCTGTCATTTCCGTGTAAAGCACAATGAGATCCGTGTTGTAAAGAGGCATTGTTCGGTCTCCAAGGGCATCTGCTGGATTTAACCTGGCCAGAGTTCCTCAGGAAACTGTGATTGCATCACAGATCTCCAAAAATGAGCCCTTTGCAATAGTTTCTAAAACAGTAACCTAACTAAGAATAAATTCCACCAGGGAAGTGCAATACTTGTACACTGAAAACTAAAATTCTGCTGAAATAAATTTAAAACATCCAAATAAATGAAATTATATCCATTTGCCCATGGATTAAACTACTTAATATAGTCAAGATGCCCAAACTGCTCAAAACAAGCTATGGATGCAGCACTACCTCCTTGCATACCCCAACAGGCTTTTATGTCATTAAAGAAGTGGAAAAGAAAACACTCAAATTTATTTGAAATCGATAGACCTCCCAAAGTAAGAATCTTACTTTAAAAAAATATATAAACGCATTCAACCCTTCCTGCTTTCAAGACACACTACCAAACAGTGTTGTGGTGGTTTCAGGATAGGCATAAACATCTGTCTATTAGTGAATATCAGGGCTTGGGAAATGAGGGGTTATGGGAGTGGGGCTGCTAACCCTAATGTCAGTAGTTTGAATTTGCCAGCTGCTCCTCAGGAGAAAGATGAGACTCTCTACAGGAATAGTTCTAGTCTGCCCTCCAGGGTAGCTATGAATTGGCATAGACTTGCTGGCAGTGTTTAAGAAAAGCAAAGAAAGAAAGAGAGCTCACCCAAATTCACTGCCACCATGTTAATTCTGATTTGCTGCCCTTGTGGGTTTCTGAGACTGTAACTTTATGGGAGTAGAAGGCCTAGTCGTTGCAAGTTGCTGACTTTGCAGTTAGCAGCCCAACATGTCACCCGCATGGCTACCTACGAATGCCATGGAACGCTATGCTTGCAAAGATTAAAATAGCAAACTTTGTGTTATATGCCACGAAGGGAGGATGAGCCCTGGAACTATTAAGTACAAGGTAGCATTTAAACTATAAGTAAAAATTAGCCCTGAAGCCTTCTTCAAACCAGTTTAGCTCACCTAGTGAAAAGCCTCTTGCCTTGAGTACAGTGCCTTCCTAGAACTATGTAGTGAGATGAAATTGATGGCATTCACTGGAGAGATCACTTAGGCACCGCAGTGAGCTGTGTGCAGAGGCCCGCTGGTGTAGTGGGTCCGAGGCCGGCTGTGGCATTGACTCCGTGGCAGTGAGAGAAAGCTGGAGTGCTGTTCATGAGTGAGAACATCTCATACAAGAAGGACAAGAACGATAGCCCAGCTCCAAGAACAGCATCAGTATCGTTCAGGGACGCAGGCAGAGACTACTGTACTGGATCGGCATGTGTTTGACTGTGTGTGCTAGACAGGGTTCTCTAGAGAAACAAAACCAGAATGCTAATAATTTTATACATATTTACACAGAGAGGTATATAACATAAGGAATAAACAGTTAATTAAAATAAAGCAGTACAAATGGCTCAGTGCAACTCACTCCCATGAGACACTTGTGAGACACTGGTAGTCCTTCAAGTCTTGAGGGCCACTAGGTAGTCCTCTGTAGTTCAATTCACGCCATCTGGCCACAGGCAGCAAACAGCAAGGCAGGTCACCAACACTCAGCCAGATGACAGGGTCTGACAGTCCCCAGCTCAAGAGATGTAAATTTCAATGGTGTGGCGAAGCAGGTCTTGAAGGAACCTCAAATTACAGCGACACAGTCCACGAGTTAGGTGTCCCACAGGTAGTGTAGCTTGCAAATTGAGGCACAGAACAAGCAAGGCAGCTGCACACTAGTCCGATGATCAAAGAGCAAGAAAGGCAAGGCTCGCCGAGTCTTTTATCTCTCAGCCCTTTAATTAATCCCACATGTGTTTATCACCCAGGTTGGCACAATAAACTTACTACCTAACTGTGTACTCTCAACAGCAACAAAATAAGTAAAATCATATATATATATATAATTTCATTATACCTTTAGTGGTCCTTTTAATGTACTGCTAACACTTGATAGCCTCCCCCTTATATCTTCAATGCATAACACTATCAGTTTTTAAGGTTAGCACTATTTTATTTCTGATACGTATGGACACAGACATGTATAAATAGGTATATATATGTGTGTTTGCGTGATTATGGAGCCCTGGTGGTGGAGTGGCAATGGGTTGGGCTGCTAACAGCAATTAGAAATGGCCAGCTGCTCCTGAGGAGAAAACAAGTGAGTTGTGCCCCTAAAGAGTTACAGTCTGCAGTGTCTGCAACACACGGGGCCAGTTCTACCTGCCCCGCTGGGTCGCTACTGAGTCAGAATCCCCTCAATGGAAGTGAGTTTGTATACAAGGAAAAGAGAAAATCAAGGGCATGAAAGTTAGTTTTGATTCCACTAATCTAGAATTAAGAAAGGTTTGGAGGAGAACTAGGGAGCCTGGTGATTCAATAGTTAACTAATGGGCTGTTAACAGAAAGGTCAGAGGTTAGACCTACAGTGGTAGAGGCAGGGGGGAGGAGGGGCTGCGGGGGTGAAGAACCTGACAAGCTGTTCCCACAAAGATTACAGTCTAGAACTAAAAATATCCCCTTAAGTCTTCCTAAAGCCAAACAATCATTTAGCTTCACTAGTGAAACATGTCTGCTTTGAGTATGATTGAGGTAGTTTATTGTGCCAGCCTGGCCGATAAACACAGGTGGGGTTAATTGAAGGGTGGAGAGATAAATGGCTCTGTGAGCCTCGCCTTTCTAGTTCTCAGGTCTCTTGCTTTGTGATGGTTGCACTAGGGTACAGCTGCCTTAGCCAGTTCTCAGTTTTAGCTGGCAAGGCTCACTTCCTGCAAGACATCCCTGAGGAGAAGCCACATGGACCTACCCAGATGCAGCCCTGGGTGCTGGAGCAGCCGTGTGGAGACCCCTGCCAGCACTGAGTTGCTTACACATTCACTGACTCAGCTTTCCTTCTGCAGTCGGCATCATTGCGTGTGTTTCATGAGATGGAGGAGGACTTTGTGGATTAGTGTCAGACATAGGGACTAATGTTGGACTTGTGGGCTGGGACAGCACTGGATTGGGATGTTTTCTTGATGTGCACTTACCCTTTATCTAAAATTCTCTCTTGGACTTGTTTCTCTAATGTACCCAGACTAACACAATGGTGTTTTTTATAAAACCTATATATGTGGGATCATTTTGACAATAGCACCTGGGAAGACAAGCCAGGACCCCCAGGGGACAGACAGTGTCTGTTTGGAGGAGGGAGCAACTTCGGGAAGGAGCCTGTGGCTGCTTGTGCAAAGGAATCCGTCAGCACCACTGAACTGGTTGCTGTTGGCCTGGCTATGTTTACTGTGGATTCTCAACAGCAGCAGCAAAATAAAGAAATTCATTTTAAAAAGGAATGAATAGCAAAGCATTAAAAAACAAAACAAAGCAAAAGGTAGCTAGAGTGGTAAGAGTCAGTTCATTTGGGCTCGCAAAAGCCAAGAGTTAAAATTTCCGACATTTTTCAATGAAAGTGATGTCACATTAAGAATATTTACACCGTGGGCTTCTGCAAAAGGTATAAAACCAAAGGCTTTTAGGGCAGGGTGGGGGTCGTGGGGAGGCAGCGGGGAATTTTTTGTCTTTCATACAGTTGTGTTTTTATCAAGTGCCAGTCCTCTACGAGAGGCAATTCAGAGTACGAAGAACGCGGAGGAAGAGGGTGAAGAATGATGCAGAAGGCTTTGTGCAGGCTTCGCGTGGACAATTACGGAGGCTTTCTAAAGGACTTTTCTCCCTGGTGACATGGCAGTTACGCCTTGACCTGTGACCCCCTCTGCGGGGACAAGACGGGCTTTCCCCTTCAGTCATCGTCTTGGAAACTCACAAAAGCGGTTGAACCTATAGACACACAGGAGCACTGTGAGTGGGCATCGACTCGAAGGCAGTGCGTTTGGTTTTAGTTTGTTACAGACTTTAATCATTTTAAAATGGGAAGTCACTGAAGTGTTTATAAGCAGATACATAATTTAAGAGGATCAAGGTCTTGCTTTAATCCATCTGGCTGCACTTTGGAGTCTGACTTGGCAGAAGGTGAGAGAAGGTGTGGATGCATATTTAGAAGACAACCAACAGTCCAGGATCTAGCTCCTCAGTGCTTGGGTAGCGTGCTGGCAGTGGATAAGAGAAACAGATGATAGATATTAAAAAGATAAAAATCAGAACAATGAGAATTGCTGTACACCTTGAACAGTGTCGCGGAACTGTAGAAGTGGTGTATGTTTTGCTGTGTATGTTCTATTAACAAAATAAATTGATAATGTGTTGAAGGGCTGGATGTGGGCCCACGCCGAGATGGTGTCCATGACCGGAAGAAGGGTCAGTGTCCACTTACAGAAAGAGAGAGAGAGGCCATCAATATGTCTGGGGGCAGAAATAAGTACAATGGGTATATCCCCACTATATATTAGACTTTATGGCTGGGAGACTACCCAAAGGGCATGCATAATGAGGAATTATAGCTGGAGGGAAACATTTGAGTCATCTTTATGGGAGAGTTGAACCTGTGGCCATGGAGGGTACAGCCAACAGAGACTGGAGAACAGCAACCAGACATTATGCAGAGGTTTAACAGGTGCTAGCTATGTCTGTGGCATGATGGAAATACATGGCAGAAAGACGATGATATTAAGAGTTGAATATGAGGCTGGGCGAGAGTATTAAGAGCTTTCAAAGAGTTAAGCCGAGATGGAGAGAGATCTGGGTTCCAAATCCTGTTCTTTGTGTGTGTAAGAATGTGAAGGTAAAACAAAGAAACAGTGGCTAGTGTAAGCTGAGAAGGAGAAACTTCATGTAATCAGGTGGCAGGTAAGAGGGTTTGGGGCATTTTAGAATCCCCAGGAAGAAGGAACCAGCGGAAGAGGGACAAGATCTCTGTGGTACTGAAGGAGACTAGATGGGAACAGATCGATGCAGATGGTGGGCTTTTTAATTAATATTTTTGAAAATCTGCAAAAATTTTTGTCAAGTGATTTCTATTGTGTGAGGGAGCTTCCAAAAGTTTTTGGGAAAATTCAATGTCCTGGTAAGTCGATCTTTCTGTGAGCATTTTGAAGCCCCTTATATCTGTGTGGTGAATAGACTAAGTTCCCATTTTCTTTACCGGTGGTGGTTGGGGTGGGAACTGGAATAAATTTGATTATGATTTTCCCCTGAAAAACCTTTGAACCCAAAATTTAATCCCTGTGTATTTGCTTGTGTGGGTGTGAGAGAGGATCCCTGGTGAGGCAGTATGTTCAGCATTCAGCTGTTAACTACTAGGTTGGTGGTTCAAACCTACCAGCTGCTCTGGGTCTTTTGCTCCAGTAAAGACTTACTGTCCCAGAAATCATGTGAAGCAGTTCTATACTTTCCTGAAGGATCAGTATGAATCAGAATTGATTAGATAGCAGTGGGATTTTTTTTGTATATATTTTTTTGGCTTAGTTTGGTTTGGTTTTGTATGTGTATAGGTTAGATTTCTTAGATCTTGAGAATTAAAAAAATAACAATCTTATCCTACCTTACTTTGCAACTCATTTATGACATCTGCCAGACACTGCTAAGCACTGAGGAGTCAAAGAAAAATAAAACAGCCTCTGGCCTAGAAGAAGTAGTGGATTAAAAATATTGGCATAATTTTTGCAATGTATTTTCAAAGTCTGGAAAAGAAAGCTGGAGAAAACTCAAGGTTCCCAGGGCAGGGAGCGTGTTGGTTACAGTGCCAGAAAAATGATCTAAATTAGTGCCTTCCAAATAGTGATTTCTAGTATCTCACAGAATGATTTGCTGTCTAAATATATTTGGGAAGCCCACAGAGATAATATAATCCTTTCAGTTTCTTTTTTATACACTATGAAGACCAACGCTCATTCTCTCTATTGCCTGAGAACTACATGATTCAGATTCTCATGTAAACCATTCATTTTCATTTAAACATTAGTTTATAAGCCATTAAGTGGCAGGTGGGTGTCCCCCCACATTCATTATTCACTAGAAGAATTCTATTACCTATACAAGGCCACATAACTAACCAGTTATTGGTGGGTTTATTTTATTGTTTCCCTGTTGCTGTCATTATTCCGACCTATTAGTGAAAAGTGGCCAAAATGTTTGGCCTGACCATTTCAGGTGCTTCATCCTCTAAGCTGAACCTGTGTGACTGGGTTAAAATTAGTATCGATGTAAATGATGTCTATTTATTTCTTATTATGTAAGAAGTAAAAATTACAACCATTGGTATTTTGATATCATATAGAATAAAATCCACTTGACAATCACCTCTTTTCTTTTCTTTCTTTCTTCTTCATCTTCTTCTTTGTCTTCATCTTCTTCTTCTTTTAAGAATACTTCAAATATTTACAGGAGTCTCAAAATGGCCAAGTTCCTCAGGTGGGGCAAAAACTGGAAGCATTTTTGTTCTCAAGGCATTTATACTTTAAATCCAGAGATTTGATGTGCAAAAATCATTTTAAAACAGATATTGGCTCTTTGAATGGAAACAGATTTTCTAAGAACAAACCTGTCTACCAATGAGATTCATCCCTCTCAAGCTACTTAATGACAATTATTCTAAGGCATCAAGTATCTAATTCATTGTCCTTAGATGTGTTTCTTTTCTTGCTTTAGGGGCTATTCCATAGTTCGCCCCACTCCCGTGGGAACAAAGATGTGGTAAAGGAGTTAGGATGAATTCATTAATTCATTTGCTACTCAAGTAACCCACGACCTCCCAGTTAACAGTCATTACCATCAGGAGGGATGTGAAGATGCCACGGGGAAATGTATATCTTTTGATGAGCTGAATGATAGAAACCCCAAAGCATCATGACACCCACGTTCAACAGTTCACAGGAACATGCTGTGGAAATTCTGAGAAAGATGAGTCTTCCCCTGAATGGGGGGTTGAGGAAAACTTCTCTGTGTTTTTTTATGGAACAATAGGATTTAGATGTCTGGAAAAGATGGCGAGGGTATTAGAGGCTAAGGCTTCTGTCTTTGGAGAATTTACAAAAACTAAAAATCACATGGCAAAGAACACTGCCTAAATCTAGATTCGAATACTACTTTACACCCCACCGCCTCTTCGGGGACCACTGAAATCTGCCTGTGTGGATGGCAGGATTTAGGAATAATTTGTTGTAGCGAATAAGAACCACAGACTCCCTCCAATTTTTCCAACTCCTGGCAGCTCCGATTGTGACTTCTTTCACCATCCAGAGGAAACCAGCAGCCATGCGCCCTGCAACTTGCCACACTTTCCACGCAGAACAAAGACAGACCATCAAGGTGGGTGCTTCGAGGAGTCACCTTTTTGATGGGTGCAAAGTACACTGCCTTTAACTAAAGTTTAGGTAACTTGTAGTTAAGGTTCCCATTGGGCTTCACCACCAGCAAAGCCCATCTCGCTGTGGAGCCCAGTCTGCAGCAGAGGCACGGAGAGAAACAGAGCCAGGCATCATACTTAGCAAAACAGGCAACAAATCAAAGAAACAGATTATTTTTTTTTTAACCAAGTGCTAATCCGATGGTGGTTTTTCAAGAGTGCCTCGAGCATTAGTAGATCATTAAATCTTTGTTACCAGGCCAGGAAAAAATGTAAAAGGAGGGGAAAAGTGGTCATGGTTCTGTTTAAGTTTGCAAGCATGGAAATTTCATCAAGTCTCTGAATTGCAGCAATGGAAGGAACCCACAAGACATTCAATTTATGCTTCTCCTAGTTGACTTTTTTTTTAAACTTGGCGTTGAACTAGTTCCAATTTACAGTGTCCCCATGTACGTCAACGTGGAACTATACTTCAGGGGGGTTTCGGTGGCTGATTCTTTGGAAGTTGATGGTGAGGCCTCTCTTCTGAGGTCTCTCTGGGTTAGGCTTCAACCTCCAACCTCCCTTTTAGGGGCCAGTGTATGAGAACACATTAACAGTTTATACCAGTCAGGGACTCAATTCACCTGAAACTGACCGCGTCATCTTAAAACGATGGAAAACATGCTCTCGTTGTAGGTAGAGTCTCATTTCAGTTCTATTTTTATAATTTGGGAATGTACAAATGAAGTCTAATTTTTCTGCCAGTCCCCTTCAGAAGCTTGAAAACTCTCTTTATAAAGTTGTGGATCTTCCTTTCTGTTGTTATAGAATATAATTTGGTATCTAAGCCACTTTTCTTAACGTTTCTTTGTATCGTGTTATGGTAAGCCACATCATCTTCACCAAGTTTGGTCTCGCCTCTCTCCAGAGTGCATGTCCCCAGCTACCCCGACTGCTTAGGGCCCACCTCAGTTACTACATCACCTCATCCCAACGCTCTTCCAGTCATCAAGACCAGGAAACTTCACATCCTTTTTTATTTCTTTAATACCACTCTGAGGTCATGAAACTCAGGAGTGAGAGGTTAGATTAGGCACTCCCCCCCACCCCCCAAAAAATAAGCTACATCATACCATAACTTTGACTTTATGAGGCTCCACTAGGGAAGGGGAACACATAAAAATGTGTTTTTTTTTTATTTTTAGACTTTCCCTGAGAATTCCTGGTCCTCTGGGACTTAGCCAAGGGAGGGGTTTACATGTGATTTCTTTTTTGGGTACTTACTAGCACTTACCATCACCCACACACCAGTTTGTTGTGCTGTGATGCCTCCCTAACATGAGGCTGGAAACTCGATCCCCAGTATTTCAAATACCAGCAGGATGAAAAGACTTCAACAGAGTATCCAGATTATGACAGACTAGGGATAAAAGCCTGGCAATCTGCTTCTGAAAGTTAACAACGAAATCCTTATGTTCACAGCGGAATATTATATGATACGGCACTGACAAGTGGAACCCTAGATTCGAAGGCATTGAAAACACATAGAAGGCTGTAAGAGTGAACTGGAGCGGTCCAGGGATCATAAAGATGGGGTAGGGCCAGGCGTGTTTTACTATTTTGTGTGCAGTGTAAGGTCAGTGGTTTGAACGCAGCGGCTGCTCTGGATGCACGGTGAGTCTGTGTGCTACCCTGAAGATTCGCAGCCTCAGAAATGCAAAAGGATAGAAATCTCCTCTGTCCGTGGGGTCATCAGGCACTGGGACTGACGGAATGGCAGGACTAGCTCAGTTAGCATGAAGTCCCCTGAGTTGGAGCTTAGACAAGAACTAACAATAACAACAAGAGCTACCCCCTCGCTGGTAATTATATTCTGTCCCTAAGAGAAAAGTAAGGCAATCTGCTCCCATAAAAGTGTCAGCCCCAGACATCTTCTAGAGCAGCTCCGCTCTGTCTGACAGAGCCACTCCGAGGGGACAGTGACATGGTGGCACCACCAGCACCGCCTCTCTCCTTATGGCTGCTCGCGATTCCCTCGTTATCTGCTTTGGGGTTGGAAACGTTTCTTTCCTCATTCTGCACTGTAGTTTATGGAAGAAACGCCATCCTTCCAGTCTAGCAGATTCTTACTTCTCATGGCACTCGAGAAACCCAGTTCTTGCCACCAGAAAGTGCCACCTTCCAAACCACGTGTCTATTCCTAATTTTTATAAACACCCAGAGTCGGTACTGCCTTATTTATTCTTAGCTGGGTCAGTCCTTCCCCTGCAGGGATGGGGCTTCAACTCCCATAAGTAGATAACCCTGAGACAAGACAATTGTAGGAAAGAAAGATCTCAGTTATTATCTCAGGATTTTCTCTCTCCAGGCATGTGCCATTGCGCATGCACTCATTCAAGGGTGTGGGTTTCCTACCATTTAACAAAATGTCAGTGTTTGAGCTACGAATCATCCCTGCAGGAAGGTAAGCCACTGCAATTCAGGTCCCAGCAGGGCACCCAGGTCAACAGGTTCCAGAGAGGTTTCCAGACTAACACAAACTACGAAGAAAGACTTGGTGGTCCACTTCTGAAAAGTAACCAATGAAAACCTCATTGATCATGACATAATACTATCAACTCCCTTGCTTTGGACATGACAGTTATCTATCTATCTGGGTAAATGAAGAGAACCAATCAGGTGTTCAAGACCCCCAGAGACCGGCGACAGTGCTTGTTAGGTGCCATCAAGCTGGTGCTGCCTCCTGGCAGGCCCATGGACGACACGATGAAATACTGCCCGGTCCTGTGCCATCTTCACAATTGTTCTTTTATCTAAGTCCCCTTTTGCAGCCACTGCATCAACCCATCCTGTTCAAGGCCTTCCGGGTCTGTCCACTGCCCCACTATGTTACCAAGCATGATGTCCTTCGCCGGGGACTGGGCTCCCCTATCAAAGTACATGAGACAAGATCTTACCATCCTTGTCTGGTTCAAAGTACATGAGACAAGATCTTACCATCCTTGTCTCTAAGGAGACATTCTGGCTAATTCTTCCAAGACAGATTGATTTGTTCTTTTGGAAGTCAAGGTATGTTCAATCTTCTTGACTGCACCATAAAATCAAATGCATCCATTGTTGTTTGCTCTTCCTTATCCATTGCTCAACTTTCACATGCATATGAGGTGATATGAGAAAATGTGCTTGACCCACTGGATGAATGTATGGATACTGATAAGAGATGTAAGAACCCCCAATAAAATATATTTTTTAATCAAAGCCCCCCTCCCCCGGCCAAAAAAAAATAGAAAGAAAATATCATGGTTTGAGTCAGGCACACGTTAGTCCTCAAAGTAACATGCTGAATTTTAAATTTGTTAAAGAGATCTTGTGTCGCAGATTTACCTAGTGAACCGTGTCTTGACTGCTTCTTCCATGAGTACTGATTGTGGATTCAAGCAATAGTGAGAAGCCCTTACTATGCCTAGGGCTGAAGGTTCAAAGGGGAGGAAAGGTGTAATAATCAAGGCAGAATTAGAACTACAGAGGAGTAGCCACTCCCCGGAAGTTATATCCAGCGAGGGACACAAATAGTCCCTTACGGAACCTGAACACAGAACAGAGAAGATGTGGAGAAAGAATTCACTGCCTTCTGTTTTCTCTGGTTCCCCTGTCTCTCAGGGCCAAGCCCAGCCCTGCACCAGCCAGCAACGGAGCCTAGATGAAAGAGTACAAGATTTGGACCCCAGAGTATCGAGCAAGGCAGAGAAGAGAAAGAGAATGACCAATCTGGTGAGAAGAGCGTTCACAACTCCTTTTCATAGCCTTCCCTTCCTTCCCCTATCTTCCACTGGGCTGCATGGTGACAAGCTGCCAATAACCAGAACCAGTTTCCAATCTGTACATTCCAATCTGAGGCTGTCATAATGAAACCCCATCAGTTGGGGGTCTTATAAAAACAGAAAATGCTGTCTCACAGTTCTGGGGTCTGAGAGTTCAAAATCAGAGCATTGACCATGTCTCTTCCTTCTTGAGGGGCAGGGGGAGGGGGGGAGTCTGAGGGAGATCCTGCCCCATGTTCTCTCCAGCTTTTCGGTGTTCCTTGACTCAGAGACTCATTACTCAGTCTCTCTCTGTTGTCAAAGGGCTGACCTCGTGCAATCTCTGTGTGTCTCTTCTTTTTATGAGGACACCGCTCCTTTTAGATTAGCTTATCTACCCCATTATGCGTTTGTATTAACTGATACATAGTCAAAGACAGACCTTACAGACAAGGTTAAATGTTCGGGTACCAGGAGTTCAAATTTCATATCTTTTTTTTTTTTCATAGCAAGAAGGAAGGGACATGATTCAATCCATATAAATTCTTTACATTTTTTGTGGGTTAATATTTTCTGTAGACTTTCTTCAAAGTAAATGTGGCCAAACTTCAAAAAAATCGACTTGCCACACCAAATGCGTACATATAATTTCATTTGTAAACTTTCAGATCTATCCTCAGGCCCCCGGAGAGTGTGAACACCACATGGAGGACCTCTACGTCAAAGGAAACTTGCCATCAATACCAGAGCTTTCTTCTTTTGCTCCCCTACCGCTGAGAGCAGCTATCAAAAAACACCTTCATTCCTAATCACCCATTTATTTCTGTATACATAATTGATTAGAGATATGTATCCCTGGATGAATAAATTCCCCTGGTGCCTTAAGAGACTTAAGATTAAGCAGGAAAGACTGGACAAAACCAAGAGGGAAGAATGATTGGAGAGAGACAGCGTGTCTAAAAAAAAGGGACAACGAAGCAACTAAGACTTTACGTCAGTTCAGCAAGCGATATCTAGATGCCTTCTTGGCACAAGGCATTGTGGGGAGATGCAGAAACTGGGAGTAAAAGACAAAGGGAGACGAGGGAAGAAAGTAACTAAGTAAGAGGGAAGTATCACCGGGAGAACATGGACTGTATCTCAGCTGCAGCATCTGGCTCCGTGGTCCTGCATCCTGGATTACCATCACCATGAGGGCTTGGAAACCTTGATGGAAGGGACCTGGTTAAAGTCTCAGGGGCCTGGTGAAAAAAATAATGGGATTTGAGGCCATGCCTGTGTATCAGTTTAGAGAGCATACATAACGCAAGCAATGCCCGTACTAAACATTGGGAATGGGGTGGATTTTTCCTAGATGTCGCTCAAATGTTCCTTGATGTCACGGCTAACTGCCTTAACATGGGAGAGGACTTGTGGAATGATTGGTGGCGGTGCGGTAGGGAGCAGAATTGCAAGAGTTGCATCCTAAATTTAAACTTCTGCCTCTCCAGATAGGTTATGACCCCTGTTTAGTGATGTTTCGTTTTCCTCTAGATGTATTTAAGCAAATATAAATGTGTTTGGCTGGGTTGTCTAGAACATCAAATATATATATATTCCATTAAAAGGAGGTACCCCCCCACCCAACAGAGCTTTCGTAGTACACATTTCCCCTCTTAAGTGAGCATAGAGCAACTCGCTCTGAGTTAGTGCACCCAGTGGCATTGCCTGGGAAGGATCTCTCACCACAGTGAATTTTTTCATAAAAGCAGTTTCATTAGAACCTCGTTTTTTGTGATGGCTGGTTTAAGAGGACAATGTGTTGCTGTGAAAATTTTGTTTCCTGCTTGGGAAAAATGCCACAGAAACTGTTGTGATGTTGAATACAGCTTACAAGGCCAGCAATACTGGAAAAACTCAATTGTATGAGTGGTTTTCTCATTTCAAAAAAGGTGAACTGTCGACTGATGACAAAGCTCGTTCTGGACATAGCTACTAGAATGTTGAGCTGTGAGAAATTCAGAATGGAGGGTGAGTTTTCAAGGACCAAGGGATAATTGAGCCGTCCTAGTTCACTCATATCTGGGCTCACTGCAAATGGTGATAAACCCACGCCTACACAGCCTCCACCATTGTATGATTCATCTCTGCCTGGAGCCCTCGCCAGACATAGCAACCCCTAGGAAACCCAGAGCCATTGGGTTGATTTTGACGCACAGTGACTTTATGTAAGGTTTCCACAACTGCAGATCTTGGTGAGCTCGGCCATGCTCATCTTTTCCCTGCCTTGCCACATAGCTGGTGGGTTTGAACATTAGAGCTTGAGGTTTGCTTCCAGCACCACTAGGGCAGATTCTCAGGGCTTACGACAGCACTTATCGATGCAAACGGAAAGAAACTAAACAAGACAATCTTAATAGAGAGAGAAAGAGCAAGAAAGAAGGGAGGGGAAAGCCGGGGAATTAACACAAAATAGAACAATCAGAACCCGTGGCTTTTCACAATCATCTTCCATAAGAAAATGTAGCTCGGGCAGAATATCCTGCTTCTGTGGACATGGTATTTCCAGTGTGACTTTGTGTTTTGCCTTCCACACAAAGTAGCAAATCTGTATCTAATTGTGTTTATTTCCCCCCCAGAGGGGAAATTTTAAAGTCCCCTATCCGCTGAGATGGCCCCATAAAATTTTATGACAACAATTTCTTAAGTGAAATTTCTATTCTGTCTGTTTGCGGGACCTTCAGAAAAGCCAGAGAAAGCCAAAGAGATAGAACTCTGGGACATTTTCTTGAGGTCTAATTTAATTATAAATCATGACTTTATGAGCCTGCAATTCAAAACGCATACAACTCTTCTGCAGCACCCAATAATTTACTGCCCTGGCAAGACAGTGAGCTCATGCCGAGAACTGAAGGGCACCCTGAGCCACGTCCTCTGGGACGCTGCTCAAGGTAGGTGTCTGGAAATGCGAGCTCTCTTGTTGGCGAGCCAGCCATGCCAGTGGCACTGTTCCCTGGGTAGAGATGACCCAAGGTGTTTAGATGGCCCCTGGGTGTTTAGCTAATGGGAAGAAGAGAGGAAAGGAGACCTAGTGTCTGTGTCTGTTCACTGCTCACACCCAGGGCAGAAAGGCAAGGACTGAGCTGAACAATTACATGTGCTAATTTAAGGCGGAGCTGGCAGATCTGAAATGGCTGGGTGTGAAACGCAAACAGAGTAAGCAGCTTTGCCATGCCACTATGCATGCGATGGCAACTCGTTCCGGTGAGCTGGCGCTTGCTTCTGTTTTATTGTAGCATCTGGACATTTATTTGTGAGAGACTGTTCAGATCTGCGAACGTTGCTCGACGGATACCCATAGCTCCCAGCGCTGGCCAGACTCCCTCACTGGGAGTGAGGGGATGAAATCTGTCACACAGACTGTGTTGTAAATTGTTTTATTGTGGTAAGCGCATACATAGCAAAGCATTTGCCAATTCAGCAGAGTTTGCATGTGTAATTCTGTGGCTCGGGTTACATGCATCACGCCGTTATCACGATCTGTTTTCAAATTATTCCAACACTGTTAACAGAAACTCAGTGCCCCTTGAAGCAAACAACCCCGGCCCACCATCTTCCCACCCCCAAGAGTCACTAAGCATTGGTCACTGTACATTTGCTTATTTTATGTAGATGGAATTGTGTAACTCCCATTTCACACAGTACAATGTTCAGCGGCTCCTTACAAAGTTAAACACAGTACTATGATATGTGTCAGCCATCCTCATCCTAGGTACATGCCCCAAAGAATTGAAAGCAGAAACACAAGCAATAACCTATTCACCAGTGTTCATCATGGCATTACAAGAGCCAAAGATCGAAGACAACTGCAGTGTCCATCAACAGAGTAACAGAAACCAGGTACGGTATATTCCTATAATGGGATATCATTCAGCCAGAACAAGAACTGAGGTCCTGGTAGAGGCTACATAAACAAGACTTTGTAAAGGTTAAGAAAGCAGAGTAGAGTAGCTATTCTGCATGGCATGTACATCTCTGTGTAAGTCTTGAAGATAAACGCCACTGCTAAAGTAAGACCTGACCTGCTGGCAATACAGGGGTGATCCTTTACACTGCAGTCACACGGCACGTTGTCAAAGGGTTGCTGCAGGTCTCCCAGTGCATATATTTTCTTAACACAATATTAAGCTCTTGACAGCTGAAGAGCCCAAAGGTCAAGTCATTGCATGAGCGTTTGGGATGTAGCACCTATTGGAACTCAATCAGAAACCATCGTGCAGCAGCTCCAAGATTATAAAGTCGGTTCTGAACTCATCACACAAGGCCACAGAAACTGGTTTGCACAATATTGACTTTTCCATAGATTTCCATCACATCTGAGTTATCTGTGGGTCTTAGGGGAACGGGTGGTTTAGGCCGTGTCCTTTGACTTACTATCTCTGTGCCCAGAGGTGAGTTGCTGTAATTCTGAAAATTACACCATTTGTATTTGAAATACCTGTAGGGCTGGGCCTGGTGCACACATTTCAGTAGAACTTTCAGACTAAGAATGTCTAGCAACACAGACCTGGGGCCCTCTTCCAAAAATTAACCAACAAAGGTCCTATGGATCATAAAAAAATTTTGTCTGACACAGAGCTGAAAGATCAAGCCCCTGGGGTGGAAGGGATTCAAAATACACAGTGTTCTCAGCCATGGCCTCAGCATGGCCATGATTTTGAGAATGGTGCAGGGCCGAGCAACACTGTGTGCTGCTGGCACAGGCTGGGCAGGAGTGGAGGCTGCCTTGATTACCATGAGCAACAATGGTGACGGACATTGGGGAAAGGAGGAAGAATTTCCAAAATGGCAAATTGCTTCATGAATTTGAGATCACTATAAATATTGATATAATTCTATGCTAAGACTTTGTACATGACCAACTCATTCAGACCTCTCCTAAACCTTTTAAAATGTGTAACTAGCCCCACGGCGAGATGTGACATCCTGCACTGACCCATGGCCCTACAAGGGACAGCACCGGAGACACAGTGGGGGATGTGTGACTGAGCTGACCCCACCACACTGAGGCAAAACACTGGGGGCGGGCAATGGAGTGGCGAGGGAAACAGAGCAAGGAGGTCCCAAGGGAATATAAACGATGGACTTTGGGGCTAGGACGTGGCACCCCATCAGACTCATCTAGAAAACACTCCTAAAGGTCAACAAACAGACCTTGAACTACTAACAGGCTTTTTTTTGCTGTCTTTTAATTTAGTTTTTATCTTTTTTTCTCTTCTTTTAAATTTTGTATGTCAGTGGCTCTTTTATTTGTTAGCGTGTTGGTGTTGCTGCCTTTGACGCCAAGTTCTTATGTGCCCCTTTGATGCTGTCAAAGACATCCGCATTTTTATGCACATATTACTATATCTGCAGGTCCACCTAGATAAGATAGGCTGGACAAACAATGTGAGAAGAAATTAATGGGACCGACGGTCCCAGAGGGACATGAGAGTATGGGAGGTAGGGGAAGGGAGGAGGTAATGGCCAACCCAGGGACAAGGGAACAATGAGTGGTTCAAAACCAGTGGAGGGAGGGGATGGGAGGACTGGTAGGGAGTGACCAAGGGCAAGGTAACTAAGAGGAATTACTAAAACCAGAATGAAGACTGAACATGGTAGTGGGACAGGAGGAAAGCATATGGAAATAGAGGAAAGGAGTAGGAAGCAAAGGGCATGCATAGAAGCCTAAATACAGACATGCACATATGTAAATATATTTGTAATTATGGGGGAACTAGACCTACGTGCATATATTTATAGGTTTAGTAGTAGGGTAGCAGGTGGACATTGGACTTCCGCATGTGCATTCTCTCAATACAAGAGCATCTTGATCAGCTAAACGGTCATTTCATGATACCCACCTTCCTGACATGATCGCTGAAGACAGAAGTGTGCATAAGCAAATGTGGTGAAGAAAGCTGATGGTGCCTGGCTCTCAAAAGATATAGCATCTGGGGCCTTAAAAGCTTGAAGGCAAACAAGCGGCCATTTAGCTCAGAAGCAACAAAGCCCACAGAGAAGACGCACACAAGCCTAAATGAACACAAGGTGTTGAAGGGATCAGGTAGCAGACACCAAAGAACAAAACCCATCATTGTGTGATCACCTTCCCCACATAAACGCTGAAGACGAATGTGTGCATAAGTAAGTGTGGTGAAGAAGGCGGATGGTGCCCGGCTACTGAGAGATATAGCATCTGGGAACTTAAAGGCTTGAAAGTAAACAAGCGGCCATCTAGCCCAGAAGCAACAAAGCCCACATGGAAGCAGCACACCAACATGTGTGATCATGAAGGGTAGAGGGGACCAGGTTTCAAGCACTAAAGGCGGGGGGGGGGAGTTATATCATCATGAATGAGGGGAGTGCATGATGGGGACCCAATGCCCATCTGTAGATAACTGGACATACTTTGCAGAGGGATAGTGGAGAGGAGATGAGTTACTTAGGGTTCAGTGCAGCAATAATGAAACTCACAACCTTCTTCTAGTTCTTAAACTCTTCCTCCCCCCAACTATCATGATCCCAATTCTACCTTTCAAAACTGGCTAGACCAGAGGATGCACAGCGGTACAGCTGGGATCTGGAAACACAGGGAATCAAGTGCAGATGAACCCCTCAGCACCAACGGTGAGAGTGGTGATACCGAGAGGGAAGGGGGGATAGAAAGGGGGAACCAATCACGGGGATCTACATATAACCTCCTCTCTGGGGGATGGGCAACAGAAAAGAGGGTAAAGGGAGATGCTGGGCAGTATAAGATAGGATAAATAATAATTTATAAATTATTAAGGGTTCATGAGGGAGGGGGGAGCGGGGAGGGATAAGGAGGGAAAAAAGGAAAAATGAGGAGCTGATTCCAGGAACCCAAGCGGAAGGCGAATTTTGAGAATGATGAGGGCAACAACTGTACAAATGTGCTTTACACAATTGATGTATGCATGGATTGGGATAAAAGTTATATGAGCCCCAATAAAATGATTTTTAAAATTTTGTAACTATTATAATCCTCAATTTACAGATGAAGAAACTGAGGAATTTCATCTCTAATGTCACAATGCTTCCTTTTTAAAAATGTTTTTCTTTATAAGAAATCCAGGACAGGTAAATCTGTAGAGACAGTAACTGGATTAACAGTTCCTTGGAGTTGTGGCAGGGAACGTTTCAGGGCACGGGGAGCTAATAATAATGAGTACAAGAAAGAAGTCCTGCCATCCTTGCCTCTAAGGAGCATTCTGGCCATATTTCTTTGAATACAGATTGGTTTATCTTTTTAGCAGTCCCTGGGACTCTTGATATTCTTCTCCAGCACCACAGTACATCCATTCTGCTTCAGTCTTGTTTAGTCAAACTTTCACATGCGTATCAGGCCATTGAAAATGCCACTTGGATCGGGCACTTAGGTTCTCAAAGTAACATCCTTGCTTTTCAATATTGTAAAGAGGTGTTGCATAGCAGATTTACCTGGTGCAAGCTTCTTTTGATCTCTTGATTGCTGCTTCTGTTAGCACTTTTTTTGCGTGTGATAATTAGCCCCAAACTGCCACATGGTCTGACTAATCTGCAAGGGAGTGCAACTGTTTCTGTGTCATGGATGGTCCAAATGGTTACTTGTTCAGCTTTTAACTAAAAGGTTGTAAGTTCCAGTCCTCTCAGACTATGATCATAGCCTGAAGACACTGCTATGAAGATCACCCCACCTACTGGTCCAGAATGGCCTGGGTGACCATATAGTCTAGGCAGACAATGGATCTTAAAATGTTTAGCCTGGTATCATCCTATTGATGCTACATTGACTGATCAGGAATCTAGAGAACTCTGAGTTTCCCATTAACCCCACTAAATGAGTACAGAGATTGTAGGAAGACTAGCGGCCTAACAGATGTCCAGATTAACAATGAAGTGGCTACAGTGTACAGGACATTTGGCACCGGAAGATGTATCAGACCACAGATCCTAAAGATGGTTGCTGGCATACTGCCAAAACTGCCAGGTGATACCAGTCCCAGGTCAGGCATCCTCACTCTAGAACCCAGTCCAGGCCCTAGCTCCATGCAATTCTCTCGATACCCTGAAGCCATTAAGAAGAACCTCAGAGAGAAGGAAAACACATCAAGAAGTCTGAGAATTTATCCAAAAGTGATTGAGTCATATACAAGTTTATTTAGATTAGAAGCAATGACAGCACCAGGAAATAGCAAATTTAAAATTAATTTGAAACTTATTTTCTCTTGTGTCCATCATGTTGAGGGGATGCTGAGAAAAATCCTCTTATTCTCTTATATATTATAGAGACTAAAGGTGTCAAAGTTTCTGTGCACATCCAAGTACAGAACAGTAAATTTGTAACTTTGAAACACATTTATATTAATTTAATTATTTTCTAAGGAAAAATCTAGGTGTAGTCATAATCATTTATAGAGATGACCCAGTTTTCCTGTATTAAGTGTGACTGCCATTGAGTCAGCTCCAACTTATCTATGGTCCTGGGTCATCTTTATGATCTGATGAAATGTTATGATTGTTATCTGTTTAAATGTTAGTCACTAAATATTTTGAATGAAAAGCACTTCCAACCCAGTTGGTGAACTATATTGGAAATGTTCTACTATGATCTCTATGGTCTTCATTGGCATCTTTAATAGAAGATCACCACCCCTTTCTTACTCTAGAAGCTCCACTAAAACCTGTCTACCATCAGTCACCTGGTATTTCAAATACTGTTATTTCTAGCATCTTAGCAATGTGCAAGCCACCACAATGTGACAAACTCTGGAAGATGAGTATTGCTGTTCTTTAACTAGAAAGCAATATACCTGAATGTTTTGGCAAGGATTTATCTGTGATAGCTATCCACCTTTATTTTTAGTGTATAAAACTCATGAAGAAATTACATACTATTAGCTGCTGGGCCTACATCAATACCATCATCTGGGCAGGAAAGATAGCTGAACTAAAATGTCTGCCTTATGCCACACAAGTGAAGAAACAAATTGTCTGGAGAAAGGGAGATTTCAGGAAGAAGGGTGAAGCTAATACACTGAAGTCCTACATCCAATCCAATCTAATAAAGCAGAGTAGCAATACATATAGGCCCCCTAATTGGACATCCCCAATCCTTCACATAATAAACACATTGCACATATATAAATTTGAAATAGGTTGGGCTGCCAGTGAGTAAGTTTATGGGTTTTGATGGCTAATATAATAAAAAAAAAGTCCAAGATTATTCTTTAGCTGCTTGAAAACAAAGGACCCTCATCTGTATTAGCACTTACTGAATGTTTGTCATAGTTTGTTTATCAGATCATATTTATCAGATAGATAGATAGATAGACAGACAGACAAATGGGCATTATCAAGCTGACTCCAACTAATGGCAACATTATGTGCAACAGGAAGAAATATTGCCCAGCTCTGTGTCATCCACATAACAATCACCATACTTAAGCCCATAATTAAACTATAGTGAAAATCTATCACACTCAGCAACCCCCTGTCCCTCTAAGTCACCCAAAATGGCAGCGTGCTCTAGCAGGTAAGCCTTTGTGATGACACGTATAAAGCAAGTAAATTGGACAGTGTGTATTGTAATCATATTTCTATTGACTAGCTTCCTGTTCACCCACCACTCATCTGTCTGTTGCTTATGTGGTGGTGGCTGCATGTTTTGTGAAGCTGGAAGCTTTGTTACTAGTATTTCACTGGATAGAAGAATCACCCATAGTGGACATGTTTCAGCAAAGATTTTCAAACGAAGACAAGACTAGCAACGAGATCTACTTCTAATGAAAGCACCCGGTGAAAACTTATGGACAGGAGGAGGACATTGTCTGACATAGGAATAGAAGATGAACCACTCGGCACTCAGGTCGGAAGTGACTAAAAATGCCACTGGGAAAGGGATGCGTCCTCAAAATAGAGTCAACCTTCATGATGTGGCTAGAGTCAAGCTTTCGAACTCTTCCTTCATTTGCTTATTGGATACGACACAACTTGGAAAAAATTACTGAAAAAATAATTAATAACCAGAATGTGGTATTTAAAAAGTATGAATCTAAGAAATTTGAGAGTCATAAAATAAAATGGAATACTTCAAGATCAATATCGTTGGCATTAGTAAACTGAATGTGTAAAGATCTGATGTTAGAAGATCAAAAGGGAAGAATGTGCTTGGCATTTCTTAAACTGAAAGGATGAAACGAAAAATTCAAACTTCGAGTGGCAATCTTGAAGAAATTTATAAGCACATTATTGAGCAACGCAAGAAGCACCAACAGAAAACGGAAGAAATACACAGTCGTTGGACCAAACATAACAGGTCGCTGTTCAACCACTCCAGAAATAGCAAATGATAGGAACTAATGTACAGGAGGAAGAGGTGCAAGGTACAGCAGGGCATGGACAGAACGCAAGGCTCCCGGGCTGATGGAATGCACATGGAGGTATTTCCACGAATGGAGGCAACACTGGAAGTGTGTACTTCGCCCAGCAATTTGGGAGACAGCTCACGAGCCAACACACTGGAACAGATTCATAGTTGTGGTCAGAGAGTAGAATGCAGAAAGTATCAAACAATATCATTTAATCACATGAGAGTCAAATTTTGCTGAAGATGTTTCAGACATTGTTGCAGCAGTACATTGATAGGGAACTGCCAGATTTCAAGCGAGATTCAGAAGACAACATGGAAGAGGGATATCAACTGCTGGTGTCAGAGAGATTTTGACTAAAATCAGAGAACACACGGAAAATGTCTATCTGTGTTTTACTGATCAGGGAAAAGCATTCAGCTATGTGGATCATAACAGATTATTGATAATGTTGCAAATAAATGTATTTCAGAATTTTTCATTTTGTTCATGGAAAACCTGGATAAAAGCCAAAAGACGGATGTACAAACAAAATAAAATGGGGACACTGTGTGGCCTAAAGTCAAGAAAGGCGAGTGTCAGCATTGCATTTTCTCACAACGTTATTCAATGCGCATGCTAAGCAAACAACCCAAGAATCTGGGTCACGTGAAGAAGATCCTGGCATCAGGAGTGGCAGACAACATTTACACAATCTCTGATAGTCTCATGACAGAACTGTACTTGCTGAAAGTAAAGTGTATTTACTGACATGTGCTTTCATATTCCATTCTGCATCTCAGGGTCTGCTTCTGGAAGAATGTAGGTTAGCACACACCACGGGTATTCATAGATGCTACATTGTAGGAAGCCTATTGACACTGTAAACTGCACCTAATGTGGTGACCTAGAAGAGCAATTAAATGAACTGGGCGGGGGTGGGGTGGGGATATTTAACCTTGTGAAAAGGAGATTTAAAGGATACAAAGATCAGCCTCTCAAGTGTCTAAAACCTTGATAGTAGGAAGAGAGGATGAGTTGGTGTACGTTGACACAGAAAAGTGACCACTGATAATATGAGGACAGAGGCAGTAAAGAGTGACTAACAAAATCAATACTAATAGATTTAACCTGCTCAGAAGAGATGAATGGTTTTTGCGCTTTTTTTTCAAACCCATTTTAATGAGAGTTAATACAGGCTACTTGATGTGACTGAACTATGGAATGATATGGGATCTGTTTTTGTGTGTGTTTTAAAGTATTTGTTTATAATACTGATGCTATTGTGATCAGATTGTCAATCATGAGTCTGGTTTCCATAATCACAGTGGTTTTCTCCTTTAAGCTTCTGGGTAGATACTTTAAAGTGAATTCAAAACATGCTAGATTTTTCAAGGGAACGTGGACTGTCTGGCAACCTCTGAGTTTGGGGGATAAGTGAGATAATCAATATCATTTGAGTTTTGGGAATAAGTGAGATAATCAACATCCTTTCAAGAGACATAGGGGGAAGAGACTGTTTTTCAAGGTGGAAAAGAGTACAAGGGCATTCAGCCACTTTAAAAATCTATGTTCTTGAGAATCAATTGGAGGCTTAGTATGTGACTCTTTTTTTAATTAGTCACTACAATTTAATATTTAATGCCCATGAGCTATTACCTATAAAAGTTTAAAATGAAATATTAAACATGAGTCATGCTTTATAGAAGCACTAGAAAAGTTTTGCTTAAAATAACATGCATGATATTAACGTCTTTTTTCTATCTTAAGAGAAAGACTGGCATATGCTAACTAGGTAAACCATGGGCGAGCACAGATGAGCACTTCCATTGGTTGGGCTTGCTTCTCCAATGCTGAAGAATAATGGCTGGCTTTAAGGAGACATTTATTGCTCACTGAACAAGGAATTCTAGAATTGGTGGAAGAGTCTAAGCAGTTCATAAATTCCTAGTTCTTCCCTCCCTTCCACTCTGCTATCCTCAGCCTGCTCATTAGATGCTCTATATATTTTTATCTCAATGTATGTGTGTGTTGGGGGGAGGTGTTGTTATGGTTTCAAACACCATCTTTCACAAAAGAAGATCCATCAAAGGAAAGAAATGGAAAAAAATCAGGAAGGAAAATCTTGTCCAGAGGGCCCCTCGCTTTTATTCGGAAACATCTGATTGCATGGATGTGGATGTGTTCTGGCTGAGGGACGCTGGGAAAGGCTGTTGTGGAAACCAACACACTCTGGCACCGAACCCGCTCCTAAAGATGCATCAATGATTAGCAAGCATTAAAGCCAATTATAACATTGGCTTTAAAAATGAATTTAAGACTATGTATTTAAATGTCAATAGAAATTCACAGCTTAGAGTCTTCTGTCTTTTCTAATCAAAACATTCATGAAACTAAACTTGAAAGAAAATCATACAATTTAAGAGACATCAGTGAAAATCAAATTGTATGATAATCTTAGAAGAATTTTCACAATAAATAAAACGCACAGGGCAAAACCGACATCACTACCAACCACAGCTACACACATTTTTGTCTCGTCAGGAATGAATGAGTCCATCAGTGACCCATTCAGCCAAGTGCATGATCAATCCATCACTGTGCCTCATCTTGTCCTCACCATCCACGGTGCGGATCACAGATGGAAGGTTTGTACTAACCACAGAATGGAAACTTTGTTCTTCTGACAAGAGGGAGATTACCTAGTACCTCTTGAGTACACTCCCGCCATCATCCTCCCCCAGCTTTCACAACAGTGAAAATGGCAACAGTGTAAACCACAAGGGAACACTGACGCAGTGCTGGAAGAGGAGGCTCCTAGGTTAGGTGAGAAGGCACTCATGAAACACAGTGGCTACAACACAGGGCTTGGACATTCCAATGATGGTTAAAAACAAAAAGGCCCACAACCGGACAGCTCTTCGTTCTTTTGTACAGAAGTTACCACGACTCATAGCTAACTTGACAGCAACAACACCTTTATTTTAGAACTGTGATTCCTGATTGTGAACGACAGCTCAGGAAAGAGTGGTGCTGCATTGCGTCCTCCGCCTCTAGAGAGCACGATCACAGTGAGAAGGAGCAGAATGTGGCTAAATGACCTAGCAGGCAACTGAGTGCGTCTTACTCATTCCTTCCAGAAAAAGAACAGCAAACACTTGCCAGCCCTCGTCTCATGATAGGAGAGAACACGAACAATAATTCAGTGGGGAGGAAGAGGGTCCAATAATAACTCACGCACTGGGAAAACACCACCGCTGCATAAGCAACACACTATCGAAGAATAATTCAATTAAATATGCGGCCTATAAAAATAGTCAATATTCTTTTTAATAAAAAGAGTTTATTCCTTCCAATGAAAGACACTGTCCAGTCAAGAATGAATAGCAAATGACAGAATAGCAAATCTTTTTTTTTTAACTGCAGGAAATGAGTATACTTCAGAAATCACCTGATTTATATTCTAAGTAGATTTTGAAAGAAATATAAGATGACATCATCCAATAACAATCGTTGAACAAAAAGTAAGATAAACATAAAAGATAAGAAAAGACAACAACCCAATCCTTATATACATTTGGAAGCCAACTAAATAAGAGAGGGAAAGAAAGAGAGAGAGAAAAAGACATGGGTGGGGGAAGCAGGACACTAATCTACCCAAGGGGAGGCTATTGTTTATATCTCCATAGGAGAGGGAGAGAGAGACCATGCTTCAACCCGATGCACCAATACATGAATACAATATACCGGCATGTACCAGGGAACGAGTAGAGAGGTCTGCGGGGCCAGCCCCAAGCCCAACTATGTGGACACCACCCCTCAGAAGAATGTACTTCAGAGGACAGCACTGGGGCTACAGGTTGAGGAGAGGGGTGTGTCAGATTAGAGCACACGGGAGAAACACAAAGGGATGGAGAGGGAGGAGAGGACATCCTGACCCACCAAACCCCAAGGATGATGTTCCTGCTTGGAGCAGACAATGCATGTGAGGACCGTAAGCTGGCCCCACCACGGGACATGGCATCCCTCACTGAACCATGATGCTGTGGGGAACAGCACTGGAGACACAGTGCAGGAATAGGGCATGGTCTGGCCTCATAATGCTGGGCGAGGCACTGAGGGCATGAAGCAGAGCAGCAGGGGGAGCAGACTGATGAAACCCCTGGAGAATACCAAAAATAGACTTGGGAGATAGAGTGTGGCACCTCATCAGACTCTACTGGAAAACATTTGTAAAGACCAACAAACAGACTTTGAACTATTTATAGCCTTTTCCATTTTGTCAGTGGCTTTCTTTTGGTTATTGTTATTTTGTGGGGGGTTTTTTTGCTGCTGTTGTTATTGGTTTTTACTTCCTTTGTTGTTTTATTAGGTTTTGCCTGGGGTTTTGCACGTATTAATATATCTACATGTCTATCTAGATAAGATAGGCAGGATAAATAATTTGGAGATGAAAAGAATGGGACCAATGATTCTGGGGGAAATCTGGAGAAGGGGAAGCAGGAGAAAGGAAGGGGAGGGGGGACCAACCCAGGGACAAGGGAACACAAGTGAACGAAAATCAATGGAAGGAAGGTGATAGGATACCTAGTGGGACTCAATCAAGGGCAATGTAGCAGCGAGGAATTACTAAACCTGAATGAAGATCAAACATGGTGGGACGAAAAGGAAGCAAAAAGGAAATAGAAGGAAGAACTCAGAGGAAAAGGACATTTATAGAGATCTAAATACAGGCATGTACATATGTAAATATATATAAGGAGATGATACTGGAACTATGTACTCATATCTATATGTTAAGAATTAAGGTTGCAGATGGATATTGGGCCTCGACCCAAGTACTCATTTAACAGAAGAACACTTTGTTCTAACAATCTGGCATTCTGTGATGCTCACCTTCCCAACACAATCGCTGAAGACATATGGGTGCACAAGCAAATGTGGTGAAGAAAGCTGATGGTGCCCAGCTATGAAAAGTTATAGTGTCTGAGATCTTAAAGGCTTGAAGGTAAACAAGCGTCCATCTAGCTGGGAAACAATAAAGCCCACATGGGAAAAGCACACCAGCCTGTGTGACCATGGAGTGTCGAAGGGATCATGTATCAGATATCTAAGACCCAGAATGAAACCATACCCAAGGTGAATGGGATGGGGGTGGTGGTACATGGAGTGGAGACCCAATGCCCATCTGTAGACAATTGGACATCCCCTCACAGAGGGGTCACAGGGAAGAGATGAGCCAGTCAGGGTGCAGTGTAGCACCGGTGAAACATACAACTTTCCTCCAGTTCTTTGATGCTTCCTTCACCCCACTAGCATGGCCTCAATTCTACCTTACAAATAGGATTAGACAGGAACATGCACACTGCTCCAGATAAGAGCCTGCAACACAGGGAATCCAGGATAGATAAACTCCTCAGGGCCAACAAGGAGAGCAGAGATACCATGAGGATTATGGGAGGGTGGGGGGCAAAGAGGGAACTATCACAAGGATCAATATATAACCCCCTCCCAGGGGGACGAATAATAGAAAAGTGGGTGAGGGATGACAGAGGATGATGTAATATATGGGGGGAAATCTATAGCCTATCAATGGTTTGTGTGGGAGGGTGGGCAGGGGAGTAAGGGGGAAGAAATGGGGATCTAATATCAGGGGCTCAAGTGGGAAGAGAATGCTTTGAAAATGATGATGGCGGTATATGTGCAAATGTGCTTGACACACTGGAGGAATGTATGGATTGTGATAAGATGTAAGAGACCCAACAAACGTATTTAAAAGAGAAGAAAAAATAACGAAACAATTTCAAATTTGACAGCAAATTCAAACTTTGCATTTGTAGCAGTGAAGTGTAGAATTAACAGTGATGTAAAAGGAATGATTGATTTAAAGGATCTCAAAGATTTGCCCAATGTACAATGATGAAAAAAGGCAAAACAAGGAAATCAGTGAAAGAAAACAGAGAAGATCTGGTTTATGAAAGACTTTATATATCTAACAAGGTACCAAAACAATTTTTAAGTTAATTTTTCCAAAGCCAAGTGAAGATCAAAGTCTTCAAATTCTTTTCTAAAGAATATTTGTCATGCATTCATTACATTTTGTAGATAAAGAAAAGATCTGTAAACATAGCCTCTTTCCCTTTAACAGAGTATCTATAAAATAATTTTATATGCATAATCTATTCTAGAACAATGCTTACTAGTGGTCGGCAGGGATAGGAAGGAGTCCTTGTTTAGGAGGTACTGAGTTTCTGTTAATGGTGGTAGAATAATTTGGAAAAGGACATAAGTGATGATTAAAATATAATGAACAAAATCAATGTCATGGAATTGTACATGTAAAATTAAAATTTTAAAGAACATATACATGTATATATCACAGAAAATCAATTATAATGTGATATATTTACTGTATAATGTAAAGTGCTAGAGGGAAATGAAGGCAAATTCTATTTGTGAGTGAAAATCTTATGACCCAATAATCAAATATGCAAACAGGATAAAATCAATTATAAGGAAATACAACATATTGATGGGTATAAAAGAATACCATTCATGTATTTCTTCTTAAAATATACACCACTACATAAATGAACAATTATGACAACTATCAAAATATAGAATCCAAGAATAAGAAAGTACTGTGGTATCACAGCACTAATGGGGAATGTGGAAAGCACTAAGCTATATAAATAGTAGACACTTTTATAAATAAAAGAATTAATCTTCTGTAGGAATTATCTGTGTTGGAAATCATACAGTATAACCACAAAATAGCAGCAAAGAATCTCAGGCAAGATAAGATGAACTGAAAATATTCAAAAAGTCCATTCCTCATAGGGGAGAATGATAAATATTTCCATTCCTGATGTGAACTGTTAGATAAATACACATTTAAGAGAACGTTCAACCATTAAAGAGTCTCCAGTAGA
This sequence comes from Tenrec ecaudatus, assembly GCF_050624435.1. NCBI lineage: Eukaryota > Metazoa > Chordata > Mammalia > Afrosoricida > Tenrecidae > Tenrec > Tenrec ecaudatus. Next base: position 103,837,568 of record NC_134539.1, on the reverse strand, counting down.
AGTCAAAATATATTTTAAAAAGAAACGGGAGCACAAGAAGAAAACAAGAAAGAATCAAGTCAAATACAAATTGATGTAATAAATAGATATGGGCTAAGCTCTTCTCATTTGTCAAAAGAAACCAAATTCAAATGTATACTGGACTGAGAGCTAAACAAAGAAGTTCATAAATGATAAAAGATAAATAATGAGTGCAGATATATCAGAAAAACACAAACCGAAAGAAACCAGATGACTCAAAACTAATATCCCACAAAGTCAGACTGAAGGCAAAAAAGTGTTAAATGGTGTAGTGATAAGCTGAATCATTCATAATAAAGATGTAAATTCCAGGACTCTTTATTCAGAAAAGTCTAGAAACACTGTGAAAACTAGTATAAAACCCTTCCAGGACATACAGGAAGATGGGATTAAATAGAGACGTACATAGTATATTTCTGGAGTGATTCTTGTTAGGTGCCATCCAATGCACAACAGAAAGCAATACAACCGGTCCTATGCCCCCTCCCAATCATTGTTGCAATCACCGTGTCAATCCATCTTGCTGAGGGCCTTCCTCTTTTTGCTACCCTTCCTGGGATAGAGAGGAGCAATAGTGTAGAAGCATCAATTTTCCCTCAATTAATTCACTAACTTCGTGAAAAATCCATCAAAAGTCTACCCAAAACTGTCGTTTCTGGAACCCAACCCAATAACATTAAAGTTCCTATGAACAAACAAAATGTATGAGAACAAAGTAACAATGAACCCCCCAAAATGGGTTAGAGGTCTTGTCTGATTACGTAATTAACAGGGTAATGGCTCACAGACAGGTCTCTCAGGGCATCTCCTTTCTGACACAATAGTTTGCAAGTCTGTCTAGGTTTTTACTCCTCTTCCTCCCCTTAGCCACCACCATTTTTTCCTCCCCCTTCTCTCCCTCTTTTTTCTCCTCCTCCTCCTCCTCCTCCTACTACTCCTCCTCCTCCTCCTCCTCCTCCTCCTCCTCCTCCTCCTCCTCCTCCTCCTCCTCCTCCTCCTCCTCCTCCTCCTCCTCCTTCTTCTTCTTCTTCTTCTTCTTCTTCTTCTTCTTCTTCTTCTTATCTCTCCCTTCCTCCTTCCCTCCCTCCCTCTCTCTCCTACACATACATATCTAATCATAAGACCAACAAAATCTCCTTACTTGATGAAGATAAAAAGACACATGGAAACAGTCCAATGGACTAATGAACCATGCACATCAACCCTAAGAACAGAAAAAATAGGGGGTGCACAAGTTCCCACCACCCACCACTCCAAAAAGGATCACATTAGAAAGTCCTGGATAGAGAGAGAGAAAACAAGTAGAACAGAACTTGAAGTCATTAATAAGAATAGGCTCACTGGTAGAAAGAGACGGGGGGGGGGGGACACCTGGAACATGACTCTTGGTCACCTTTAGATCTGGAACTGAACCCACCCCATTTAAGATCAAAATGGCATCATTTACCCAAGAACCAGGAAGGAAGAAGAAATGGAAACAGAAGACATAGGAAGCAGTGATGTTACACTGAAAAACTTGTACAAATGAATTGAAACAAAATATGTATGAAATTTTTTCATGTAAAACTGATATCTAGTCTGTAAACTTTCACTGAATACACACACTAAATTTTTAAAAATCGATAAACCTGACATCTCCAATCTCCCATCTTCTATGAGGATAAGTTAAAAAGTATCACTTCTAGGGTTCCAGTTCATATATGCATGAATTTATCCCAAACAAAACAACTGTAAATATTTCTCTGTAATCAGCAGATGGCTGCAGATGAGTTCTGTCAGTCATACTCTTGTATTTCTCTGGTTACAATGCCTTTAATAATGATGGTTAAATCAGAGTAGGGGGTTCCAAAGGTATCCACTAGCCGTTCAACTTGAGGCAGAGATCAGCTCAGAAAATATGGCAACAGACTTTTAAAATTCAATAGGGGCCATCTTGTTAGATTTTTTTGAAAGACACAGAATAATCCTGGCGCTTAATATGAATAAGTTTCAAGAAAATTGAGGACTATATTGGTGAGAAAAATGTTAGGAAAGTTACGCTGAAGAATTTTTGTTTCCCATCACAACCATGTACCTGCTCATTCGTCAAGGGTAGCAAAGGGCTTCGTACAAGATTTTTACTGAGAAACCTAACTCCGTCCACCCTACAGCTCTGACCTTGGCTCTTCACCCTTTGTTTCCCCACCTCAAACTCAAAGCATATTTAAAAGGGATATCATTTAAGTCCACCAAGGATGCCCAAACTGCTCTTCTGACATGGCATAAGTGGAAAGATACAGAAACTTTAGGGAAGGGACCAAGAGATGAAAACAATACCTTCAAAATTGTATAAACGGAGATGAAGGACGCGTGCAAAAACAACAGCTTCGCGTTGGTTGATATTTTAGTTTAAATATGACTATGGTTTGGTAACAATACTTTTTAACTTGCTTCATATCATGTGAACAAAATTCTGCTAGTGAGAGGAGAATTTGGATTTCTTCTCAAATCCAATTTAATTTCTATCCCAATTGGATTTCCATCTCCAACAAGGCACCAAAACATAAGTACGTACATGACCAGAGACTGATTTATGCAAAATTTAATGAATTCCCATTCAGCATCATCTTACATGAAAGGCTTTGGCATCACTCTTAACACCCTCATTCACAAAATGTCTATCCCTTGGCTCTGGAGACACCACACTACTAGGTTCCTACTTTGTGAGTTTATTACAGACAAATCCCTATTCTTGTTGATATTTTCCAAGGCCTTTACTTCTTATCTCCAAATGCTAGTGTTACCCAAGGCTTACTATTCAAGGGTTGGTTGGCTTCTGTTCTGACTAGGTGTTCTACCCAAAGACTCCACTCCTTAGCATGGCTGCCACCATACCCAACACTGCCCCGATCTGCAATGCTCTTTTGGAAACGGTTCACCACCTTGGACCACGAGAGAGCAAAATGATTTCACAGCTACTTCAGTTTATTCTTGCCCAAAGCAGACCTTTTGGATCCACCCAGTCTCCAATCCTTTTCTTTCATCTGATTGTTCTCAGAATAGGCATCTCAATGGTCTCTTCCCTGCGGCAATGAAAGTTGGAGTCACTCGTGAGATCTCTCCCTTTTTCTCCCCCGTGTTTAGCCAGTTATCCAAGCTTGTCAGTTCTACCTTCTGAAGCGAGCACCTCAGAGTGTAGTGTCAGACTTGCCCTCCAAGACGGCTTTTTATTTATTTCACTCTTCACACTTCTAATCTTTTCTGCCTGCCCTTAGCAATCATGGTTATCTTAAACAAACAAACAAACAAAATCTGACTTGTTGGTCTTCTTTTATCAACAGAGTTTCCCTAATTAAAGCTCTTCAATGGTGTTCTTAGCCTAGCAGCGTATATTTTTGGTTCCTTGTTATGATCACTATTTGTAATTAGATCGTTATTACTTTGTTTTTGTCACATGTTCCTCAGAATTACTCAGCTATAACTTTCCTGATACCACTATGTTTCATGTATTACTATGCATCAATTTTTGCTTTGTCTTTAACTGCTGTATTGTGATACATTAGAAGAATATATTACAAAGCAGTTGACAACTTAGTGGTTTTCCCGTAGTATTTGATGTTACTGCTGCATTCATCATATTGTGTAACCATCACCACAAGTCATTCTACCACCAAATAATTCTACCACCAATAAGAGAAGCCAAATCATTCTACCACCAATAAGAGAAGCCCAGAGTCCCCTGAGTTGATGTATCTTCAAAAGGCAATGGCTTCCCTTGAACTTCATCTTATCAGAGGGGAAGATGTCCCAGAAAAAACATGTTAAGGCTCCTATGAACGAACAAAATGGATGAACCAACAAGGTAATATTAATTAAAAAAATTAGCAAGAGGTTTTGATTGGCCACATAATTAACAAAGAACAGTGCTCATAGGCAGTGGTGTCTTGTCTTACTGTTACATTTATCTCATTACAACTCTATCCCTCTCCCTTCCCTATGTTTTCCCATCCCTGATAACCATGGATACGCCTTGGTCTCTATGCATTTGTCTATTTCATGTAAGAACGATTAGTCAATATTTTTCCTTTTGTGACTAATTTATTTCACAAGGCATAATATTTCAAGGTTCATACATACTGTAGTATATTTCAGGACATCATTTCTCTTGTGGTTAATTCATAGTCCACCATCAGGTACATGGCACATTTGGTTGATTCATGCTTTATTGATTTTTCTGTACATGTTTTGGTTAGTTTGGAAAATTCTGACCTGAAAACCTGTGTACAAGTTTTGGTTTATGTTCCTGATTTCAATTTGGGGTGTTTTTACTTAGATTGGGGTTGCTGGGACAATGTGTAACAAAGTCCCATGTTTAATTTCTTGGAAAGCCAATGTCCCAATCTCTGAATGATATTGATAGAAGGAGGCCAAGCACACTGAAAGTATTAGAGAAAAACAAGGCTCCAGGAATTGATGGAACACCAATTTAAAGGTCTCAGCAAGCTGATGAAACACTGGAAGCACTCACTGGTATGCCAAGAAATTTTGAAGACAGTCACTGGGTAAACTGACCAGAAGAGATCCATATTTGTACCATTCCAAAGAAAGGTGACCCAACAGAATGCAGAAATTATCTAGCAGTATTATCCATAGCATGTGAAAGTAACAAGTATGCTGATGACAGTGGTCACAGCATGGACAAGGGGCTACGAGAAATAAAATTGGTTTCAGATGAGGACATGGCACAAGGGATATCACTGTAGATGTCAGAGAGACGTTGGCTGAAAGCAGGAACTACCAGAGATGTTTACTTGTGTTTTATGGACTATGCAAAGGGTGTTTGACTGTGTGCACCATGCAGACTAAGAAAATATTGAGAAGCATGGGAATTACAGAAAGCTTCAGTGTGCTCATGCAGAACCTGTACATGAAACAAGATGTAGTCGGACGGAAAACTGCAGTTTAAAATCAGTACAGGTACATATCAAGGTTATATCATTTTGCCATACATGTTGAATCTTCATACTGGAAAAATAATCCAATAAACTGACTAAAAGAAGAAGAGTGTGCCATCAGACTGGAAGAAGGCTTATTATGTGGTATGCAGATGACACATCTTGCTTGCTGAAAGGAAGGAAGACATGAAGCACTTGCCGATGAAGACCAAGAACTACAGCTGTCAGTGTGGATTGCAATTTACTATAAGGAAAACTAAAATCCTCACGACTGGACCAAAAGACAATGTTATAATAAACAGAGAAAAGACTGGAGTTGACCAGAAAATCGTTTTGCTGGATCCACAGTCAGTACTCATAGAACAATGGCCAAGAAATCAAATGATCTACTGCAGGAGACAAATGGGCTGCACAGAGCTCTTTAAAGTGGTGAGGAAAAGGGACATCACTTTGAAGATGAAGGTGTTCCTCAGCGAAGCTATGGTATTTCCAATCCCCTCACGTCCATGTGAAAGTTGGGCAATGGATAAATAAGACCTAAGAAGAATTAACACATTTAAATTATGGCATTGGTAAAGAATTCTGAAAGTACCATGAACTGTCAGAAGACAAGCCAATCTGTCTTGGAAGAAGTGCAGCCAGAAGAGTTTGTAGAAGTGAGGATGGTGAGACTTGGTCTCGTGTGTTATAGGCTTGTTGTTAGAGAAACCAGGCCCTAGAAAGGGGCACCATGCTTGGTGAAGCAGCAGGTGAGTGAAGGGGTGGAAATCTGTCCAGGGGGTGAATTGACGCAGTGTCTGCAGCTCAAGCACAACAATGATCGTGAGTATGGTGCAGGATCGGACAGCATTTCCTTCCATTCTACGTAAGGTTGTCATGAGTCAGAACCAACTCGAGGTCACCCAACAATAGCAACATAAAATATTTCAAAGGAAATATAGTGAGATAGTTTATAGTTATTAAACTCAGCAGCATTTCTGCGCATAGTTCCAAAGGAAGGGGCTACAGAGAACATTTTGAAAATGTGCAAGAATAGTTACTGAAAAATTTTCAGACTCTCTTATTGCTAATTCTGGACTTTTACTATAAAGGTGCCAAATTAGTACTAAAATAAATGTATAATAAAGATGTTAGTTTTACCAAGGATTTGGAGTTGATCTAAATGTAGAAAATAAGAGCAATGGGTAAATAATTACGGAACCTGCAGCCAAAGTAACACAGAGAGCTACTGAAAATGGCTCCTTGAGGAATATGAAACAAAGAAGAAATGGGCACAAGGAACTGTTTGGTGAAGAAGAGTGGTTCTAAATAACCTACAGAGTATAATATATTATGTAAATAAAAATCTATAGAAACGTAGAGGAAATAAATTCAGTATCTCCCAAATCATACACAATTGACGTGTGCATTATAGTTAGAAAACAGCAAATGTACTTTTAAAATGTAAAATAAACATGTAAGTAGATGGTAGATAGATATCAAGATAAAAGTTTAGGGGGGTAATTCCAGGTTTTTTAAAGCATATTAAAATATTAGCATATGTATGTATCTATGTGCATCTCTATGGATACACACGTATACTGCTTATGCCCAGGCCCTAAGAGAATATTCACAAGTATGAGCCACTCTCACCAGAAATTTCATGCAAGTAGTAAATAGAAAATAAACCAGCACTTGGGAAGCTACACGTAAGCCAAGAATGCCTTTCCCTCCATCCTGTGACTCTGCAGATGGCAAAAGGAAATAAGAAAAGTTCAGGAAGTTGGGATGAAACCCGGCATCTGTTTATTATTTCATGTGAACAACCTTCTCCGTGTGACGGATGGGGTTTTTATTTTTTGTTGTTGTTTTTTTCTTTTTTCCATTTTCTACAACATCTCAATGTACTTATTTTCTAAAAGGAACCCAAGAACCAAACAGCCACAAATGTTTGCTGGACTCACTGGTTAAGAAGGGTTGGCGGTTTGCAAAATATAAATAGATTAAACTATAACTAGTTTCAGCCAGTCTGACGCCACTGAAAAACTGATGAATAAATAATGAGAGAGGCTGCATGTTTCTTAGTTCCCATCCGGAGCCCTCAGCTCGCCGCACTCACGCAGTCCTGCCTCCATCCGGGGCTTTCATCCAACGTGGGGCTCAGGACATCCCATGTGAGGCTTATTGGGAGTTGAGTGAACGTTCTTCTACAGCGATAGATCATCGTGCTTTCTTGTTTCCTCGCTTCCTTAGTGTTTGTCCACTCTCACAATTGCCAAATTCAAATGAAGTGGTTATGACTTCAGGAGATTCTTCAACAGCTATAGTAGAAAGAATTCCAATTACTGGCCGCAGACATCTTCTCTATTTTATATCAAGGAAACTTGACTGCAGGGAATTCCAGCCATTCCCCCATCCCCGGACAAATACTAGATATTGTTTCTGGATTTCGGAGGGTGGTTGCACATTTATTAGCCAAAGTGAATCTCTCAGCCGTGCCAGGAAGGTTACTGTTGTTATTGTCATTGTCCACATGGAATCAAAGATTCAAGGATTTACCAAACTTTTTTCTTGATCACAGCGCCTCTATGGCACCAGCTGTCGCACCAGCCCTGTGGCACCAGCTGTCGCACCAGCCCTGTGGCAGAGTGGCTTACTCATTGGGCCGCTAACGGGAAGATCCACAGAGCCCACCAGCCTCTCTGCAGGAGGAAGACAAGGCTGTTTACTCCCATAAGCGTTTCAGGCCCACAAACCCGAAGGAGCAGCTCTCCTGTATCCTACAGTCATTACGAATCAAAATTGTCCTAATGGCGTGGGTTTGAGTTTCTGGGAGGGAGGGAGAGAGGCTTGTGCCTTAAAGTCCATGGTCTTTCCACCCTCTCGTGCTGGTTCATTCATTTGGAAACTCTCGAGTACCTATTATTCAAAACAGGGCATCAGGGGAGATCATGTTGGTAAAGTAGAAGACCAACAAAACCCAGGAAAACCTTCAATAAGATGAATCCATCTTTAGATTCTTCTCTGTAGTCTTGAACGGTCTCAACAATACCAATGGTCATGAAGAAAGCACTCCTTGTCAGGAAGCTGTGCCCGGCTCGGCGTGACACTGTAGGACAGGGTAGAACTGCCCCCTGAGGGTTTCTGATGGTTTCAATCTTTACATGAGCAGAAAGCCTCATCTTCCTGCCTTGGATTGTGTTGGTCGATTTGAACTGCCGACCTTCTGGTTAGTAGCCCAACACATAATCCACTACACCACCAGGACTGCTTGAAGCACAAGACCAGTTGATACTTTGTTCTGTTAGACATCAAGTCATGGGAAAATCAACCCGGGGGGAATGAACAGCCACAATAAGCAGTGGGAGACACCGGGAATGACACAAACAGAACCCTCGCTTTTAGGAATCTCATATTCCAGTAGGGGGAGACAGAAAACAAAAAAGCAAAACAATTAATAACATTTCAGATTGCAAAAAGAGAGGCAGCAGCTGGGAATGTTGAATGACTTTAGTGAGTGTGGTTAGAAATGAATTCTTTGATGAAATGACAGTAGAGCTGAGCTCCAAGAACAAGAGACCAGTCACACGAAGCTCTAGGGCAGAGATATCCCAGGCAAAGGAGACAGCAGATGAAAAGGCCCAGAGGCAGGAACCCACTTAGCATGTCCGGAGACAATAAAATAACCAGAGGAAGTAGGGCAGAAGAAAACAGGGTTGTTGGCTTTTTACAGGAAACTGGAAATGTGCATTAAGGCCTGTCAGATTCGATGAGTTAGGATGTTATCCCAAGCACAATGCGATTGTATAGTTCTATAGCATTGGAGAGCAACAATGAAAGAAAATACCTTCTGACTGCTCTAGAAAGAGTAGATTCTGGTAAAGCAAGAGTGGAAACGGAAGGCCCTGCGAGGAAGAGATTCACACAGTGGAAGGGAATGAGAGAGATGAACGTGCTTGAACCAGAGTAGAGGCTGCGGCACTGGAGAGAAGTAAACTGGGAGAAACAGATGAGGGGACATTGTGGTAGCCCTGGAAACAAAACATGATGTCATTGGGGGGGCCAGGAATTATGGAAAATCCAAGGAAACAGGAAGGTGAAGGAGAAAGCAAGAATGAACGATGACACATCTGGAGAAGATTCTCAAAGGAGCATGGAGTTGTTTGGAAAACAGTGAGCCTTGAAGGACCTGCAACCTTCCAGCAGTCAAGCCCCCCCACCCCCCACTTGAAGAACCAGAGCTAGTCTCTCCTCTCTGCATTAAGAGAAAGAAGCAAATGCCAGAGCTTGGATAGCAGCCTTGGTGGTTGAAACTAGCCAACAGTCAGCAGACTGAGTTGGAGCCAGTGAGCGGTACATGAACACATCTTCACAGACTGTATACTAGGGACGTTTAGCTATGAAGAATTTATAAAAACTGAAACTGCCAGCTACTTAATGGCCACAATGGGAGATCGCCATGTCAAACTTCTCGGGCTTGGCAGAAACTATTCAGAAATGCATAGCCTTACAATGAATTCCCACCACCCTCTGGCAGGTCATCATGCCGTGGTGGCTTGCATATTGCTCTCATGCTAGAACTTATGCCACTCACTTATATTGTGTAAACCAGGAGGACCACACGTTTGTCGACAGATTTCAGGGGTGGTTCCAGACAAAATCAGACGAGGAAGAAAGGTCTTGGGAACTACTTCCAAACTTTAGCTAGTGAAAACCTTAGAGACCACCACAGAGTAGCATCCAAAGTAGTATCCTGGAACATGAGCTTCATGAGTTGGAAAAACAAAACACACATCTCTTGTTGTCAATGTTATCTTAGGACAACCCAAGTGTTACAGAGTACAAGTGCTCTGTACAGTTGCCTTGACTGTAGCCACCATGGAACGAGAATCAGGCCTTCATTATATGGCGCTGCTGAGTCAATCATTGGGTTTGCAGCCACTGGCAGTTACGTGACTCTCCCAGGGTGTTTCTTAGGATGAGCGGCACTCAGGACAATATAGTGCCTGACTGGGCACTGTGTGCTTTTGTTTACAACGTGTCACTCTGAGTCGGAGTCTCACTACTGGACACTTCCCTAAGAGTGAGTGTGACAAATACATTTAATAGGAAACAAAAAACACTAAAATTAAGGCCGTCCCTCCTTTTTTCAGGAGGTGCTGGAGGCCCACTGTGACAGAAGGACCAGGACAGTCATTAAGTAAAATATCAGAGCGGGAGGGTTGGCTGGTTGATTCTTTTTGGCTAGCCTCTAATCCTGTGTCCACGGATGCCCTCATGTTCCCTCTGGGGCCCAATATCAGAGCCTCCCTTCCTGATCCTGATCTCAGTGCACACACTTCTTGTACCTCCTCATCTTCTTCTTTCACCCGTATGGCTGCAATCCCTCCCCCTCCCCCCCCCCCGAGTTCTCAACCTTAGCTGGCGACTAAAAGAGTGGTCCTTTATCTGTCCTTCAATCAGGACTCTGGCTGACTGTACTTGGTGACATCTCAGGTACTTCAGAGGGGACTAAGACCCTTTCCCTAAATCCTGCTGGAGAAGCAAGGAGAGGCCTGGCTACTTGGAACTGTCTGATGGGAGTGCCAGGTACCTTCCTTCCAGCCCACGCTTGCTTTGTTGGCTTATTGTTGTTTTGTTTGTTTCAAGTTCACTTGGAAATGCTCTCCCAACCTTAGTTCCCATAGTCATCCCGCTTCCCTTCCCCCTGGCAGCCCAGCCTTCTCCCACTCTCCTTGGTCTTTTGAGGGAGCTGGTGTGACTTCCTGAGTGACCTTCTTCTCCAGGTTAGTGCCCTCACTGAGGCACAGAATGCCCCCTGGGCCCCAGACAAACAGCTGGAGAAGATCAGAGAGCAGGATTGTCCACACAGTGGTCCCGCCCAAGCCACAAACTGCACCAGTGCAGGGGACACAGCGGCATCTCTGCTCTCGCAGTCCCAGCCAGAGTCTTAGCTGGTCTGTGGGAAAGAATCGGCCCCATTGTTCAGGGAACACTTTGAAGAGGAAGACAAGACACAATGCGCCTCTTAGAAGTGCCAAGTCAAACCAATTAGGAGCAGAGTTTCCATGCAAATGACCTCAGTAATGGGGAAAGAATGATTTCTGCTTATCGTACACATTTCTCTGGGTCTAAATTACCCTAAACAGACTCACTTCAAATGCTTTCCCTGGAGCGTCATCATCAACTGCAAAGGCCTCTGCTGTTGTCTCTGTGGAAGGCATTCTCTGATCCAAATTAAAAAAAAAAGTCACAATGAGCAATCCCAGAAAAATACAGGAAAAACAACCACCATGCCTTTTTATTCTTTCACTTTTTAAAGCCCTCTCAAGTGTAAAGTGTTAACTCTCTAGGCTTTTGAAGGAAAATAGGATACAAAATGAAGATTCAATCAAATAATCATTATATGTTATGATTTCCCAGTCCTTTCGGATTACTGACTCAAGAGAACATCTCTATACTGACACTTTTCACACAGGTCGCTGAATGTTCTTCCCTCACCAACCCAATGGGTGTCCTTGCTTTTACTAGCTGACATTGAACCTCCCCCCACTCATGGTGACTCATACAGAAGAGAATGGTCCTGCTCAGCCTTTCAGCATCTTCATAATTGATTGCAGAGAGGATCAGCATTATCCACAGAGATTTTATTGGTTGATATTCAGAAGTGGATTGCCAGATCTTTCTTCGTAGCTCATCTTAACTTGGAAGCTGCTGACACCTGTCCTGCCTCATCATAGCAACACTGAAACTTCTACTGAGAGGTGGGCAGGGATTACGCATGAGGTGCACTGGTCAGGAATCAAATCTGAGTCTTCCCTTGGAAGTTTAGCTTTCTACCACTGAACCTCCACCGACATACTGACTCAGGGATGAAGAATAGGAATTCTGCTGGTCACCTCTCCATAGCTCAGCCACTTCCTGCTACAAATGGGGCTTTGGAAGTCATCAGGGGGCCAAATCTTGCAGGTATGTTTCCATCAGCATCTCTGACTTGCATGGGACATCTTTTGTTGTTGATTCGCTCTTCATTGACTTCCTTGGCAACAAAAGTGCACAACCACCGCTGAGATCGTGAGCGAGTCTTGTGGCTTTCTTTCTCATTGCTTTGACATAATGCACAAATGGCCAAAAGACAATATGAGCTATATTGAACTGTAGACCTATGCATAACTGTGCCTCTTCGAAATTACAGGTCTGCAGCAGAGTATGCAAGGGTTTGCTATGTGGTTATATGTGTTTGAGAGTGACCATGAAAACTTGTGCCACATAGCAATCTGTAATTGTCCCGAGCCAAGAACTTGAATCATGCTGGCTGAAAGATGGATAAGCAGAAGAATCACTGATCAACTTCGCCTGACTCCTGGTCCAGTGTTTACTGTGCTTTGTTACTCACCGCTGTCTATTTGGCTCAGATTCTTAATGACCGGGAGACTGTACATCTTTAGATGACCAGAAAGCCTCATCTTTCTCCCCTCCCTCTCCTGCAACTGGCTGGTAGGTCTGAAGTGCTGATCTTGTGGTTAGCAGCTAAATGCTTAACTCACTACACCACCAGGGCTCCTTAGTTAGGTAGTTTTAATGAATGAGTAAATGGCAATTCCTGAGAAATTACAACACATTTTCAAACCTCATATTTTCTTGAAGCTTATGATGCAACTTGAGTCTCAACGATCTAACTGCTACTGATGGGGACCAATGGGAAGAGAAGGGAGAGACCAACTTTACTGAGGGAAATTACCTTCAATGGAGATATTCATAAATAGAAACATTTCAACACATATCTCTTTTGAGTGCTCAAGGTGTCCTGCATGTCTCATTTGTAAAATTTTGTTCATTCTTTCTATATTGTTTAGACCTGAGGCAGCAATGAATTGCCCATATCTGTTCTTCTACACTGCACAGACACACATTCCATGCCCTCAGAGCTAGGTGGGGTCATGGTCATTGACTCATTCCACATCTGAGGAGTGATTGCAAGCGATGCAGGCTGTCTCTAGGCCAAGGCTATTAGGAGATGGTGGACCTACTCTCTCTGTTCCCCAGTGGTAGTGACCAGAGCGACCACATGATGTGATGGTAAAGCCAAACTGGAAACAGACTGAAGTCTTGCGAGCATACACACTAGCCTTTGTGTGGATCACAAATGAGATTCCAGGATTTAGTTATTATGGCAACATTTTTTTTACCTATCATTTCTAGTAAGAGCTCCTCCTACAGAGTGATTTTTTAAAGAATTCATAAGAAAATTTATATTTCAATTTGTCAGTTATGAAATTTGCTTATTCTCCCAGTTACAACCTACCCTCAAAAACACTACCAGAATAGAATTTCTTTTTTTTGTTTTCTTTCTTTTATAAAAAAATATTTTATTTTAATCATTTTATTAGGGGCTCATAAAACTCATAACAATCCATACATACATCAATTGTGTCAAGCACATTTGTACATTCATTACCCTCATCATTCTCAAAATATTTCCTCTCCACTGAAGCCCTTGATATCAGCTTTTCATTCTTTCTTCCCTCCCCACTGCCCCCTCCCTCATGAACCCTTGATTATTTATAAATTATTATTATTTTGTCATGTCTTACACTGTCCAACGTCTCCCTTTACCCACTTTTCTGTTGTCCATCCCCCAGAGAGAAGGTTATATATAGATCCTTATAATAGGTTCCTCCTTTCCACCCCATCTTCCCTCCACTCTCCAGTATCACCACTCTCACCACTGGTTCTAAAGGAATCATGTCCTGGATTCAATAAACTAACAAACAGACAAGCAAAAACTAATTAGACTTTGTCATACCCCTATAAGAATCAGCCATAACATACAGAACAAATTACTAATTCCTTAACATGAATGCACTGTAGTTATTTATTTATACACTATCTCATTTACAAAAGAAATAGAGGTAGTAGCTCTACTCAATACTGGTTGAATTGAAAAAACTCAAGTAACATCCAAAACCCAAACTGAACTCTCTGCCAATGAGTTAATTCTGACTCATTGTGATGCTCAAGAACTGCCCTGTGGGTTTCTGGGAATGTCCCTCATCAGAGGAGAACTAAACCTTGTCTTTCAATGACAGAATCAAGGGTGGCTTCCAACTGCTGCTCTTGTGGCTGCCACTGTGTCAATCCATCTCCTTGAGGAATGATGACCTTCTCCAGGGGCTGGTATTCTAAGGAGCCTTGCTTCTAAAGAGCACTCAGGTGTGACTTCTTCCAGAACAGATCCATTTGTCCTGTCAGCAGTCCATGGTACTTTCAGGATTCTTCGGCAGCACAATTCAAAGGCATCGATTCTTCTTTGATCTTCCCTGGGATATTTCCTAACCTACAAATTTTAGACTTGCCAGTCCCCACAATCACATAAGCGAATTTGTATAGTGATAGATAAAGTGCATATAACTTTCTGGATATATATATATATATATCACCTAAAATGAATAATTCAGACTCCGAATTATTAAGAAAATGCTGTGTCCTTGCCCCCAGTCAGATTCCATGGTGATTTTCTGCACAAGATTGCAACCTATCATGTCTGTAAGTTTCCTCTCTGCTCTGTTACATAAGTGCTAGAGAAGAAGGGATGAAATTTAATAAACACTTGAACTTTAATTATTCAAAATCAACAATGAAAGAATCAAAAATATAGTTTGTGTAAAAATATTTCCAGGGATGTTTGTGTAGAGCATTTTTAGACAACGTTTGTGCAGCATAAAGAATGCATATGGATCCTTGCTTTGAGGGTGCCCAATTATTGGCAAATATATAGCTATTTCATATTCTCTTTGCTTTACTATGATATGTTTTAATCCAATGGGCAATCTACCATAGTAAATTAGTGTTATTGAAAGTTCTGCCCTACCCGAATCTTATTGCTTGCAGAAATAGTATCCAGCCACTTGATCTGTTTTTGATTGGTACAAGTCAACAATCAATGTATTTTACTCAAAAAAGCTGTCCTATTCACACTTAATGCTAGATCCACTTAATTCTAGCTCCATCTAAGAACAATTAGTTATGAGGACATGGCCCTACTTGATACACATCCTCATGAAGAGATCACTGAAGATGTGGGTGCTACAGCAAAATGTGGTCTAGAAACTAGATGGTGCCAGGCTGTCATAAAATAGTGCCTGGGGTTTTAAAGGTTGGTCTTCAAACAAGCAGCCACCTGATGAGGTATCAACTAAGTACACATGGAAGAACACCAGCCTGTGAGATGCAAGGACTGAAGACAATAGAATCCAAATCCGAAGGATGGAATGGTATCAGAATTTCAATTGTGAACACCTGCTTTGCAGAGGGTTATAAATGACAGTAGAAGCCCAAAATCCATTGGCAGGATCTACACAAAGATTAAACTTCTGGTGATTCCCCTCTGTCCATAGTCCAGAGATGTAAGTAATCTGGTCATCAGACAGAGAATTCTGTAGAGAAGATTATAGTAGACTAAAATGTAACAAATGATTTGAATGGTTAAAATGTAACATCTCATTTGATCGCTTTTTTCACACATCTAAAAGTTCTAGCAGTTAATTTTTTTTAATAGGGAAGTGGGGAGGGAGGGGTGTGAAATGAGCTGATACCAAGGGCGCAAGCAGAAAGCAAATATTTTGAGAAAGATGGTGGCAACAAAGGTACAAATGGGCTTGACACAATGGATGGATGTATGGATTGTGATAAGAGTTGTATGAGCCCCTAATAAAATGATTTTTAATAAAAGAAGAAAGAAATAGAGAGATACATGTGGATTAACCTCTGGTGAATCACCTCTGAACTAGGGATGTGCACAGCTTTGCTGTCATACACAAGGCATTGGAAAGTGAAATATGGCAGATGGATTAGGTTAAATAGGTAAAAGGCAACACATTATCATTTGATCTCCCCGTTGGCCCATTTTAAAGTTGTTTTAAATGAAAGTTTTAAATATTTTCTTCCCAACTGGATTTTCTTATTCTATTTCATTGTCTTATTATTGCTAGATGTGTGACTCTTTGTTTGACATTTTTGTATACTTTTTAGTATATGAAACCCAGAATAGGTGAGTCTATAGAGGCAGTAAGTAAATTAATGGTTCCTTGGGGGTATGGCAAAGGTTTGGGGGAAACAGGGAGTCAGTAACAATTATTACAAGAAAAAAGGAAAATGTTCTAAAATTGATTGTGGCTGATATGATTGAATTATTGAATTGTATATTTGGATTATGTCCCAATCAACTACTTATGAAAATAATAATAAAATCAATAATAGCTGCTTTTTACATTTATATTCATTATCTAAGTAGTACTTTAAATTCCACACCATTGACTGACACAATGATAGTATCAATAGAATTACTATTTGCCACATAGGGTTGATTTATAATATTCCTCAATAAAATAATGATGATGTCTCTAAAGTGGACCAGGGACATATGTGATCTATAGATATATGAATGGATTTTCAGTTTTCATTTAAACATAAACCCTAGTCTAAGAACAATTAATTCCTATTCCATGGCCCTCCTCGATACTTGCCCTTATGAAGAAATCACTAAAGTGTAGTGAACATAGTGGGACAAGAGGAAAGTAAAAGGAAATAGAGGAAAGAACTAGGAGACAAAGGGCATTTATAGAGGTCTAATTACAGGCATGTACATATGTAAATATATTTATATAGGATGGTGGGGAAATAGATCTACGTGCATATATTTATAGATTTAATATTAAGGCAGCAGATGGACCTTGGACCTCCACTCAAGTACTTACTCAATGTAAGAACACTTCATTCTATTAAATTGGCATTCCATGATGCACACCTTCCCAACAGGATAGCTGAAGACAAATGTGTGCATCAGCAAATGTGGTGAAGAAAGCTGATGGTGCCATGCTATCAAAAGATATAGCATCTGGGGTCTTAAAGATTTGCAGGTAAATAAGCAGCCATCTAGCTCAGAAGCATCAAAGCCCACATAGAAGAAGCACATCAGCCAATGTAACCACAAGGTGTAGAAGGGACAAGGTATCAGATATCAAAGAACAAAAAAAAATCATATCAGTGGGTGCCCACCTTCCCGATATGATCACTGAAGACAAAGCGGGTGCATAAGCAAATGTGGTGAAGAAAGCCAGTGGTGCCCAGCTATCAAAAGATATAGCATGTGGGGTCTTAAAGACTTGAAGATAAACAAGCAACCATCTAGCTCAGAAGCAACAAAACCCACATGGGAGAAGCACACCAGCCTGTGAGACCACGAGGTGTTGAAGGGATCAGGGATCAGGCATCAAAGAACAAAAAGTCATATCATTGTAAATGAGGATGAGTGCAGAATGGAGATCCGAAACCCATCTGTAAGCAACTGGACACCCCCTTACTGAAGGGTCAGAGGGAGGAGAGGAGCCAGTCAGGTTGCAGTGTAGCAATGATGAAACATACAACTTTCCTCTACTTCTTAAATGCTTCCTCCTTCCACTGTCATGATGCCAATTCTACCTTACAAATCTGGCTAGATCAGAGGATGTACATTGATACAGACAAGAACTGGAAACACAGGGAATCCAGGACTGATGAACCCTTCAGGACCAGTGGTGAGAGTGGTGATTGCAGGAGGGCGGAGGGAACATGGGGAAGAAAGGGCTAACTGATTACAAGGATATACATATAACCTCCTCCCTGGAGGATGGACAACAGAAAAGTGGGTGAAGGGAGACATCTGACAGTGTAAGATATGACAAAATAATAATAATTTATAAATTACCAAGGGTTCATGAGGGAGGGGGACCGGGGAAGAAGGGGGAAAATGAGGAGCCGATATCAAGGGCTCAAGTAGAAAGCAAATGTTTTGAGAATAATGGTGGCAATGAATGTACAAATGTGCTTGACACAATGGATGGATGGATGAATTGTGATAAGAATTGTACGAGCCTCCAATAAAATGATATAAAGTAAACATCTAAAAAAACATAAGGCATGGTGAAGAAGTCAGATAATGAATGACTACCAGAAAGAATAGTGTCTAGAGTCATAAAGGCTTGTCTTAAGACAATTAGTCATCTAAGTTAAGTGACATCTAAGTCCACAAGGAAGGAGGAAGTCAGCCTGTGCGTTCCAAGGATTGCACATATTAAAATCCAAGACTGGAGGAGGGACTGCTTTAGAACTTAAATTCTGAGTGTCTGGTTTGCAGGAGGCTAGAGATGACAATGAAAGCCCAAATCCATTTGCAGGGTCCCTACTCAGATTAAGACTCTAGGGAATCCCCCAGCTATGATTGACCCGTGATACGCACAGCCTTGCTGTCAGACCACGTGCTTGGGAATGTAGATTAAGGCTGATGTAGTTAGGTTAAAATGTAAAAACTTATCATTTGTTCTCCTCTTTGACACATTTTAAATTTGTTCTTTTTACTACTTTTGCTTTCCTTTGGATTAGAGTCTTTCTGTATTTAATTTTTTGTCATTGTTGTGGAAGTTCATATAAGTTTTTCATTCTGTGAAATACAGGATAGATAGACATGTGGATGCAGTAACTGGATTGGTAGTTTTGTGGGGTTATGGCAGGAAGGTTGAGGAAAAGAGGGGCTAATATTAATGGGTACAGGAAAAAAGAAAATGTTCTAAAGTTTATTGTGGTGATGATTTCACAACTCTTTTTAATATATTTAAATCATTGAAATGAAAGGCATAAAAATTATATGTCTGTAAAACTGAAAATAAAAACAAGAAGAGGGAAATAAGAAAAAAGAATGTATGTGGAACAGTGGATTTCTGGCTAAATGGATTCCAGGAAACCCAGATTCCAACTAAGCTTATAGAATTTAACTTGCTGTCATTGCCTTATAGGGCAGCCCCGGTGGCGGGCAGTTACATGTTGGGCTGCTAACTCCAAGATCTGTAGTTTGAAAGCACTAGCTACTCTGCTGAGAAAAAGACAGCATTCTCTTCTGTAAAGAGTTACATTCTCAGATACTCACAGGGGAAGTGCAACCCTGTCAGACAGGCTTGTTAATAGGTGGCATCGACTCCGTGGAAGTGAGATTTTTTTTTTTCATTTTATTGTCTCATAGCTATATGTAATGCCAAGCCACCGAGATTATCAATACATACACTTGTTATTTTTACTGGGTTAAAAACCCTTTGTGTTGAGAATCTTTGGGCCCTGTCTCACCCAATGCATGGATTGTTTTATCTCAAGAAAACTCTTTGCTTTCACTTACGTCGAAGCTCTACGTGTCCAGGGAACAAACGGGATCTGGAGGACATGGCCTCGAACTGTGTAACAGCTGTCCGGAGCTTGAGAACGTGGGCTCCTTACGAACCGAGCCGTTTGAGCTCCCTCTATGCCTTAGCCTCCGCAGAATTCACCCCAGGTCTCCCTCCCAGTGTAACCTCCATGCCCTTACGTCACAATCTCTGATTGACGCTAAGATGGCAAATCGATCTTATACAAGTATCATCCTCTAATGGTTACAAACGTGTCCATATTATGGTTTGATTTTAGAGTTCCTCTTGTCACCTAGTT
Source organism: Tenrec ecaudatus (assembly GCF_050624435.1). Taxonomy (NCBI): domain Eukaryota; kingdom Metazoa; phylum Chordata; class Mammalia; order Afrosoricida; family Tenrecidae; genus Tenrec; species Tenrec ecaudatus. The sequence goes on along the minus strand of NC_134539.1, from coordinate 103,818,126 downwards.
CTTGCTACCTTTGTAGCTTAAAATTTACTAGAAAACACGATGCTGACTTGGAATAGTCCATTCACCTTCTGAAATGACAGAAGACATTTTCCTGGATGAATAATTAAGGTAGAACTCTGCCTCATCTTGACCATTTCCCAGCAGCGCACTCTCCATATCACCCTCAGTCCTCTGGTTTAGTTTAAAGAAATAATGAAATTATAAGCATCTAACCAACTAAGCTATGTGAATCTCTAAGCCTACCCTGAACTAAAGTTTTTTCACTTATGTAAGATCTACTTCTTTTAGTTCTCATGGGTTTCTATGAAATTGTGAGCTTACAGTATTGATCCTTATATTGTTAAAATTTATTTATTAAAATATTTAGTCATTAATGAGATAGTCTCAAGAATATCAATCACAAGTTAAAGTTATTGTGATAATTAGCTTGTATGTCAACTCGATATACTTATGCAAAAGTATGTGTATAGTTGAACCTCTCAGTCAGGACGCACAGCCTAGTGAGGTCTCTTTGGAGGGGTGGCCTTTCTATAAGGGTGCTGGGGAAAACAAACGGTTCTCTCTATTATTCCTATTCACCTTCCTGCTTGTCTAGAATCTGTGTCTGGCCCATGTGGTTGCCAACCCTGGTAGCTGCACACCCTGCCTTGTTGCAACAGACTTCGGAACCACTAGATTCAGCTCCCACTGGCCTGATCTCCCTGGTTCCTGCTTCATCAGCCCACAGCTGCAGGAGTCTGCAGGGGTTTCAGCTCGCATCTGACCCATGACCTTGAGTGGGAGTGGGCTGGGCTGCTTCCTTCACATAAATTTAAAGTTATTTCTTTTAAATATAGGAATGTATCTGGTTATGTTTCTCTTGAAAATAGCCTATCACAGAGATCTTTCATAATTCTGACCTACCTTCACCAAATCCTCTATCTATAACACCGGGAAACTGTGTATATCAGAAGAGACATCACCAGAAAGATTTTTTTAGAGATTTATGGGAAAGGGTCCTACTTAATACTTTTTATCAACTACTGTGATACTGAATTAGAAAGCATGAAGGCATGAATTCACTTATCTCAGTTAAAGAAAACGAATTCTTCCTCTTGAGTTTGCCAGCTTTCTGAAGGGCCGAAACTGAAGTTCAAATGCCCTGTGGCCAGACACAGATGACTACAAACACAGAGAGCTGATCCTAAGATCAGGGAACAGGGCTTTATGAACCATTTAGCTCTCCTTGGGTTTGGGATTAGATTTCATACTGTTAGATTGATTTATGGATCGATTGATTGATTGATTGATTTGCTGTTGTTGCATGAGTGAAAGACCTGTAGTTTGGTCATCTTTCCTTTGAAATGTAAATGATCAAAATCATTGTCCTTTATTTAATACTTATTACTCTTCAGATACTCTTTTTATCAGGTAGGAATTAGTAACTGGTAAGGTTCTTTTATGCAATTGGAAGGAGTTCACTTATTGCATCTGTCGCCATGCATACTTTTGCCTAATTCTATTGTGTGGTTTGTTTCCTGTCATGCAGCTCTTTCCAAACTTCATCTTGCTACTTCTGCTAACTCCTATTAAAACTTGGCTTGGTAACGCTGTCGTCAGACTATCTCAGTGTTCATGGCCAGACCCAGTAATTTAGCTAGTTACTAGATGTGCCTCTCTTTCTTCTGGTCTGGCCATGAACTCTGAGACTTATTGGCCCACCCTCTGTTAAACTATGTTCCCTTGCTCAAGCAGGAGTCTTTGTGGTCCGTGGCTCAGCTCTTGGCTGGTAACTGAATGAATGGCAAGTCAAGTCCACTCAGTGTCAGAAAGATGTGGTAGTCATCAGCTTCAATATCTTCAACTTTGGCATCAGTAGTTGCTGTTTAGCTTTGAATAATATTTGCATTTACTTGTAGGCATATGGGTATGACCCTCACGCTGGCTCCTTGTTCTTGCAATTGTTGTTGTTTGGTGACATTGCATCCGTTTGACTCTTAGCGATCCCGTGCACAACAGGACAAAACACCTCCCATCCTGTGCCATCCTCACCATTGTTCTCTGTTTGAGTCCCGTGTTGCAACCACTGTGTCCATCCATCTCGTTGAGGATCTGTCTCCCGACTCTCTACTTTCTCAAGCATGATATGCTTTTCTAGAAACTGGTTTCTCCTGAAAACATGTCTAAAATATGTGAGACTAAGTCTTACCAACCTTACTTCTGGGAAACATTCTGGCTGGACTTCTCCCAAGACAGAGCTGTTTGTTCTTCTGACAGTCCAACACACTCGCGACATTCTTCACCAGCAACATTATTCCAACGGATCAATATTATATCATTGTTTTTACATGTTTTCAGGTTCCATGTGCCTACAAGACAATTGAAAACACTATGGTTTAGGCCAGGTGCACTTTAGATATACATGCACTTTAGATTGTATTCTTACACAATCAGGCTTCCAAAAGTTTGTGGAAAGTTCTATTTCAAGTCTATTTTCCACAAACCTTTTGAGATATGTACACACAACACACACACACACACAGTTGACTCTTGAACATTAAGGGGGTTAGGAGCATTGTGCAGTAGACAATTCTTGTACAACTTTCTAATTCTTAAATACTTAATTACTACTACCCTACTATTGTCTAGCTACCTTGCCAATAACATAGATGGTTAATGTAACACATACCCTGGATATTATACCCTGTAGTCACAATAAAGTAAGCTAGAGGAAAAAAATATTAAGAAAAACTATACAAAAGAAAATATAATTGAGATGTTGTACTATACTTCGCAATATGTTATACAGATTTTATTATAAGATTATATAAGTTTATATTATATCTTCACATTGAGTAGACCAGGAAGAGGAAGAGTGGGAGAGAAAGATAAGTGGAGGAGATGGGAGAGGAAGCAGGAGAGGTACTGACACTCCGTGTGACTTTGGGGAAATACATCTTAATATTTGCCTGATCTTTATGCTTTTTACATTTCCCTAAAAATGTGTCTGTATTGTGCCATTCCTTCTTTCTCTGTTTGCTTTAGTATCGCTGTCCGTATCATAGAAGGGTCCCTGTCATTAAAGAAGTCAATAGCAAGCTTAAATAATCAGAACTCTCTGCCAGAGTGTGTAGTATAACCTTGTTTTCAGCACTGCATCTCTGAGAGCTTCTTGCTCATCATCAGGCATGGGGTCTATTAGTTCCTCTAGTGTGGCATCTATTAGCTCTTGAATTTCTCCAAGATCTATATCTTGAAACTCTTCACCCCCTACCTTTTTGCCATATCCACATTCTCTTTCATAATTCCCTTGATGGGCTGAAGGCTGTGAAGTTATTATGCACAGCATCTGGATGGCATTTGCTCCAGCAGGAATTTATTGTTTCAAGCTTGATGACTTTTGTGGATTTTCTATAGCAATGATGGCATCTTCAATGGTATAATACTCCCAGGCCTTGCTAACATTCTCTCTGTTAGGGTTCTCTGCCACAGTGTTTCCGATGCTTTCCATATTATTACCATGTGTAATGAGCCTTTAAAAAATCTAGAGGCTAAATAATGTAGTTGGTAGCAAGTAGGTCATTCCTTTGGAGATGGACTTACAGGGTCCTTGGTGGCCAAGGCCTATAATGCTAGAAGATGTTTAAATAACAGTCCCTTATCAGCAAGACACTTACTAACTTCAAGGACAAACTATCAATGGGGGAGAAATTAGATGTAAAGCCTAAAAATTTATATGAAAATATTACATAAAATGTAAACGGGAATGAAAAGGTAAAAAACCAGGCCAAATGAAAATTTTCAAAAATTGACTTTTCAGAATAAAATAATATAACTATGAAAAGGTTCCTTAAAAATAAAGTAAAACAAACAAAATTGGAAAAGGGATCTTGTTGTTCATGTCTTCTTGTTCTAAACCAGAAAACTGGTACTTAGTGTTTATCTTTTCCCATCACCCTTGGAGGTTAGCAGTCATGATCAGAATTCCAAGTGCATTTGCAAAAAATAAACAAACAAACCCAGAAGGGTTAGCCTAGCTCTTCTTGCCTTAAATCCCAGTACTTGCATCTCTTCTTTGCTAATAAGTGCCCTTTGTGGCATTTCCTTCCCCCTCACACCTGGATGAGCATCTTTTTCTGCATTAAAAATCTGTTCCAGCAGCTCTCCATTTTTCCAATGATTTTCTTAATGATGTCTAGGAAACTGTCTGCTGCCTCTTGGTGAGCAGAAGCTGCTTCTGTGAGTTTGATTTTTTTAAGCTAACCCTATCTGGAAAATCATCAAACCCTTTTTGCTAGCATTAAATTCTATTTTAGATTCTTCATCTTCCTTAAGTTGTAATATAAGGACTTTGATTTTTAAAAAATCATATTAGAGTGTATATATGATTCCGCACTCACATAAAAGCTGCATTTTCCAATTCTCTTTGCCATTGAGTGATGCTGACTTACAGGGACCTGACAGGACAGGGTAGACCTGTGCCTGTGAGCTTCCTATACTGTAACTGTTCACAGGAACAGAAATCCCATCTTTCTCCCAAGGAGAAGCCGGTGGTTTCAAACTGCTGACCTGTGGTTAGCAGCCCAGCCTATAACCATGCCATTGGGGGTCTTGCATTTTCAATATAAAATAAAATATATTCCACCAAAGGTTCGGGGTTTTCACTCCTACAGGTGTAGCTGCAATGTTGGCTTCGTGCGTTTCCCTCTACCTCTTCGTGCGTTTCCGCCTTTTCTTTGTCAGTGGTCCTGACACTCAATTCATTTATCTTGAAATGGTGGATGACCGCAGCTGCAGACCTCACTTGATGGTGCAGGTCAAGCAAATCAGCCAGCATCAGTAGTGACACTTCATTTGGGTCCCTTGATGTTGTTCAAGGTTGACAGTATTGTAGTAAACAATGTGAAAAATAAGGTTTATTAACAATCTTGGATATGTAGATGATACAACCTTGCTGTTGAAAGTGAGGAGGACTTGAAGTGCTTGCTAATGAAGATCAAGCACTTCAGCCTTCTATCTTGCTAGACAGATGTATTGCCTCCCTCCACAAACATACATACACACACACACATGCAAATACATGCACATATGAGGGTAAGTAAAAAACTATTGTTATTAGATTTCCTGTTCATACAAGCATGGGCTTATTCAAACCAAAACATGTTTAGATATTTTTTTTGTAGTTGGTGAATGGTTGCAGACAAGTTCACTCAGTAATACACTTGTCTTTGTATTGTTTGCGTGCCATTCCTACCCCCACCCCTGCCACACACATCCCCCCAGCCCCCGCCTCCCCAAACGAGAAAGACCCACTCAAACAAGCGGCTTCCAAAGGGACTTGCTAGGCCAACTAAATTCACAGCAGGGGGTAAGTTCAGAAGGGTTGGTGGATTCCACAGGGGGAATCTTGGTAGAGATTTCTCAAAGAACAGAAAATAATCATGGGAGATTATTAACAAGAAATTTTAAGAAGTCTTGTCCACTGTGAGAAATAGCCCAGAAAAGTTGCATCAAAGATTCTTAACCCCTCACAACAATGTACCTACCCATTCCTTGAGCTTAGCAAGGCCCATGGAAATTTCATTGGAAAATTCTACCCCATCCACTATACACCTCTGATCTTCTCCCTATAGATTTGTTTCTGTTTCCAAACCACTAGGAACATTTAAAAAGAACATGATTCCATCCCCCAAGGATGCCCAAATTACCACATGGAGTGGTATAAGTTAAAGAGCTCAGAGTTCATCAAAGAAGGGGATGGAGAGGGAAACACCACTTTCAGAAAGGTATAGAACTAGAGAGAGAGCATGCTAAGAAACAATAATTTCACATTTGGTATATTTGCTTAAGAAAGGTTTCTATGATTTTCTAGCAGTAATTATTATATTTATTCTAACATAGCTTTCTTGACTCTGCTTCTCTAGATGACCTTGTATAAGAAAGATAAAATGTCTACTGTCATTTTTAGTACTTTGAGATCCATTTTGTTTGAGAGGCAGAGGCATTTATTTGGATTTGTTCTGTATCAAAACAAGAGCCACTGAAGGATGTGGAGCCACGGTGGAAACATAAAGTTGGCTGCAATGGGCACTTTCTATGAAGAGACCCGAAGGCAGTGAGGAAGCTTGTGGAGAGGGTGGGGCAGAGAGGAAGAAGGACAACTGATAGTGAGAAGGGGACACAGGGGATGAAGAGGACAGAGAATGCCACACTCTCTTCAGATAGTTGCCTCGGTGATAATCAGTTGGATTGCCCAATTTCCCCCAAACAAAAATGAAACGATCTCTCTTCCTACGCAAAATTACTCATGCATTCTCACATGTTAGTTCCTATCAAATTAGCTCTGATTTATGGCACATTTTTGTACACTCTGCACAACATCGTTCTTCCCTGGACCATCAGCATAAGTTTTGTACGTTTGAGTCCATTGCTGCAGTCACTGTGTTTTGAGTGCCTTCTTACTAGGGGAGGGGGAGCGAAAGACAGTGCTTACTTTCCAACATGATAATGGATTATATTCTTTGTGATCGATGACACTTCTAATTGTTTAATTTTCCAAGTAGATCAGCAGGCCTTTCTCCCTTAACCATTTTAGTTTGGAAGCTCCAATGTAACCCGTCCATGGGTGACCCTACTGGTATTTGAAATACCAATGGGAGAGCTTTCAGCATCATATTAACACATAATCCACGACAATATGACAAACTGACAGATGAGTGGTAGAAAATGGAAACATGCACACACATGTATCAAGTCCTCAGTTCCTAATTTGGTTATGGTTTATGTCTTCAACTCCCAAGCCAACCCACTGCTGAAAAAGCCAGCGCTTTCATTTGCCCCTTAACCTAACCCAGAGGCACTCCCCGAGGCCTCTCCTCTATGTCTGCCACTCCAAGACAATAGAACATGCTAAAAGTAATGACCACTGACCCTTCCAACGGCCCTTTCCCTCAGGCCTGATCTGGACGAGGTCAGAGTAAACTAATCTAATAAAGGTAATTCTGTTAATGCATTAATGATCACAGAAGGTTCATGCAATTTCTCCCTAATGTCACCTATTTGCATGCTAATTGGTTTTCTAGAACCAATCACTCACTCCAAAGTTGTTCCAGCTTTTGTGGTGCTCCTAATAGCCTCTATGTCTTTATTATTCTCTCTCTCTCTCTCTCTCTCTCTCTCTCCCTCCCTCCCTCCCTCCCTCCCTCTTCTTCTCCCTCTCCCTCTCTCTCTCTCTCTCCCTCTCCCTCTCTGGGGCGCAATTTCCTCATTTGTTTTAAAAGAAACTACATGATCCCTGGGATTCCATTCACATCTAAAAGAGGGTAATTGTCTTATCCACTATGAGCAGAAAAGGTCATTGTGGCTTCCTCTTTCTTGTAAGGGACTTGGAGGTGTGATGTAACATTTCTATCTATGCGAGGCTACCTAAAGGGGCCACACAAGCCCTCAGAGTGTCAGCACCAGTGGCAGGCAGAGTTTAAATCTGACACATGAATTATTAGCAAGAATCATCTTGACTGGCAAGAAATTAGAGGAAAAACAAGATGTGTTCATTCAAGTTATTCAGTCTCCAAGGCCAAAGGAGATGATGTCCAATAGAAAGGTCAGGTAAAAATATCAAAATACATACACATGTATCAAAAGTGCAATATTTGTGTGATCATCACCACAACTTTTGTTGAGCACATATATATTAACTTTGGGAAAATATGTCCCCAGATGGCTATTATTGTATCTGTTATCTTAGCCAATATTTCCTCATCTATAAAATAAAATAGTAACCAACAGTGAAAACACACACACGCGCACACACACACACACACACACACACACACACATGCACCCTCACTGCCATCCAGTCAATTCATATTCATCATGCCCCTAAAGCACCGAGCAGAACTGCCCCTTTGAGCTTAGACTTTAAATCTTTTTAAGAGTAGACAACCTCAACTGTTAGGGGGATTCAATAAGATAACCCATGAAATGTTAGCCTGTTAGGGTTAAAAGACAAGGTTAAAAAGACATCCACAAATGGCTAAGGACTTGACAGCTAGCCAAGAGGCGGTGGCTCAAATTTACCCAGAGGTGTCTTGGAAGACAGGGTCTCAAACTTGAAAATTCTACAAAGCATTCTACTCTTCATACATACAGTTGCCATGAGTCAGAATCAGCTTGCCAGCAACCAAGAGCAACAGCAATATTAGAAAGACGGTGTAGTTTTGTACAAGTAAAGGCCATTGCCTACAAGAATAATCTAAACCAAGCTTGCTGTCTGCGACTGGCTCAGCTCACTCACAGGCCAAGTGATCGGTGGCAGCCCCTTACCACAGCCAACCTTGCTTTTAGTCATGTGTCAAGGGCTAGCCCAGAACCCGCTTATTTCTTACTGGACTCTAAATCATTTCCAGCTGTCCATTGTCTATACATCTCTTAGCCTCAAGCTATTTCCACCCAGAACTGGGGAAGGTAGCTCTTTATTGACTCATTTCTGCCTCTCCTAGCAATCTACCCGGAACCTTCCAGATAAATCCCTTGTGCTCACATCTTTGTCTCAGGGTCTTCTATGGAGAGAATCCACCCTTTCAATTAGGCAGAACTCATTAGAGAAGGATAGAGTCTTAACCTAGGCAACCACTATCTGTGGTTGGCCAGAACGCAACTATGTGCTTAATTATAATTTTAGTTTTGTAAATAAATCTACAAGGAGGCTTTAAAAAGTTCACAGGAAAATGTCATCATCCTTTAATTCCATTTTCCAATGAACTTTTTGAAATATTCTCATTTATGAAACATGACATTTGCTAATTCAACACTGAAATATCAGTATGATAACCTAATGTAATTCCTTGTTCTTAAATATTGTTTAAATTTTCTGTTTACACCAAGATATTAATATTTTATTTCAAAGTCTACAGACTTTATAACAAAAGAAAAAGATACAAATTAAACATCTGATGAATGGTGAGAAATTTGTGCATAGTGGGTAAACATAACACAGAAAATACCTTAGTAAAGCCATAGCAACAGTATAGATGACTCTTCGAAATATAATGTTAAGAGACAAAAGCAAATTACAAAGCTATGTATGGTTTAATTCCATTTTAACAAAGCTCAAAACAGACACACACACATACCAGACAGCCAATTAGTGTTGTGGGAGTTACATAATTTCATGTCAACTTGAAGATACATAAAAGAGGTGGTATTCAACCTATCAATGAGGTCACAGCCTGATGTTGCCTCCTGTGGAACCAGCATCCACAACTCAATGGGTCCTAAGGGGCGGTTGCGTAATTGAAGGATAAATTAAAGAAGCAATAGACAAGCCATTCAACTGCTCACCTCTTCTGATGACAGGATCAAGAGAGAATGCGAATGTATTCTCTCACAGGCTTCTATATGCTCATGTATGTAAGCCACGTGTGGCGGTTGCATAATCTCATGTCAACTTACAAAGGGGTGGAGTTTATCCTGTCAATCAAGTCACAGCTTGATGATCTCATTTAGAGGCGCTACTAGCCACCCACACTCTCTGCTTTGCCTTCCTGTTGACAAGCCATGTGGAGCTATGCTGATGAAGTCAGAGCTCCGGAGCTGGAGGCGCCAGCGCCGAGATGCTGCCACTGCCACTGGATCCACAGGACTTTTCACCCACTGTCCTGTGATCTTCATGCCTTTAGTGTCATTGCATGTGTTGTGTGAGTCTGAAGAGGAATTTATAGACTAGTGTCGAACATATGGGCTACTATCGGACTTATCCACTTGACCTGGACAGGACTGGGTTGTTTTCTCAATATACAATTGTTCTTTTATATAAAGCTCTTTCTTATACACATGAGTGTCTATGAATTTGTTTATCTAGTCAACCTGGGCTAACACACTATGTCATACACATATGTAACAGGAAAGGGACGTGCTGGAGGCATACACGTAACAGGAAGGTACATATGTAATAAGATGGGCGAGTTCTAAGGTTGAGATGGTGGCTTAACCTTAGTCATCTCTGAGCTGGCTTGATCTTAGGTGTCTCTGAGATCTTCTCGAAGGGAGCAATCTGTCATTCTAATCAGAAGGGAGTGGGCCATCCTTAGGGGGAGGTGGCCTGAACTCTTGATGGCAGGCAACCTTCAGACAAATAGCATTCAAGCAATTCCCCTTCAAGGGTATAATAAGCAATCATGTGCTTGCAAACAGCACCTTAACATTGGCATTATTATAGGGGGTCATTGTGGGGAACAACGTTAGTTAGGAGAATGTGCCTGGGATTCATCTCCAACCCATGAACGATAAGGCCTACCTCCATGAGAGTCTAGGCTTCTCTGACTCCTTAAAACATGAGCAGAGAGAATGTGTCCACATGCACTGTCTTCCCGGTTCTCAGTTTCTCACAGCACGGTGGACAGGCAAGGAGCCACTGATCATCCTGGGGAGGCTAAGCAAGGCGGCCCACATGGAGTTGACCAGAACATGAGCAGATGGAGATAAGATTTTTGAGCCTGTGAATTGGTGCATACTGCTGCTGACTTTATGGATAGCCTATCCAGAGCATTTTAGTTTTTATCCTGTTAGGCACAAACATAAATTTACTATTACCTTTGTTTTAAAATTCACAGATGACTAAGGAGTTGTGTAAGGTGTCAAGTTGACAGGGAGTGCTCTGTGGTCATCATATACAAGAGGATACCAAAAACAAAACAAACAAACCTGGAATTGTGCTGGGAATTGAACTTTCCTAGTACACATTTTTCCTACTAGACGAGCATCCAGCAACTCTGTCTGAGTTCGTGCACCCAGTGACATCCCTGAGGAGGTTCTCTCTGGTCACAGTGAATTTTTTCATAAAAGTAGTTTCACTTGAACCTTGTTTTTTTGTGATAACTAATTTAAGAGAACAGTGTGCGGCTGTGGAATTTTGTTTCCTGCTCAGGAAAAATGCCACAAAAACGGTTGTGTTGTTGAACACAGCTTACAAGGATAGTGCTATGGGAAAAACTCAAGTGTATGATTGGTTTTCTCATTTCAAAAAAGTGAAATGTGAGTGATGACAAACCTCATTCTGAACTTCCGTCAACTTCCAGAATGGATGAAAATGTCGACTCATATTGCATTTGGAATTTGTTCCTCCAGGTCAGATTGCTAATCAAGCTTTTTTTTAAAGAGGTTCTGAAAAGATTGTGCAACATTGTGTGACAAAAAAGGCTGGATTTGTGACAGATCGGAGACTGGTTTTGGCACCATGACAATACACCTGCTCACGAAGCCATCTCAGGGAGCCAGATTTTGGCAAAAGAAAAAACCAAAACAGCATGCCTCTTTCACCCCACACACCTGACTCACCTCACTTTGCGCTGTGTGACTTCTTTTTTGTTTCTAAGAGTGAAGAGGGACATGAAAGGACATCAATTTGACCCCAAAAAATGAGGGATGTGCTGTCAGCAATTCAAACAGATGAGTTTGAAAAACTTTTCCAAGAATGAAATCACAGATTTGACAAATGTATTAAGTGTAATGAAGAGAACTTTGAAGGTGATAAGCTTGTTTTGTAAAAAGTACAAAACCAAAAGCAAACCCTAAATATATAGCTTTGAAAAAAATCGATTGGGGGGTTACCCCTCATAATTTCATGACAACTTGAAGATATAGAAAACTGTATGGGATGGTATTCAATCTGTCAATCAGGTCACAGCCTGAGGGTGACTCCCTTATGGGCGTGGCCTTCTCATAAGGAGAGCCCTGGGATCCTTTCATTGTCTCTCTGCCTGCACCTTCCTGCTGGCTCACCCTAATTGCTGCCAGAGCCACCACCATTGGATCCACCGGACTATCACCTATCATCTTCCCACATTCTGAATCATTGCATGTGGCAGTGTGAGTCCGTCGAGCAGTGGTTCTCAACCTTCCTCATGCTGCGACCCTTTCATACAGTTCCTTGTGTGGTGGCGATCACCAGCCATAACACTATTTTTGTTGCTACTTCATAACTATAATTTTACTAATGTTATGAATCTTAGTGTAAATATCTGATATTGTGAAATATTTATTTCTAATTACAAATAAATGAATTTTTTTCTTGAAGCATGGTGTAGCATGGATAACAGTTTTCACACTGGGTACTTGTATGTGGGTATATCTGCATGTGGGCAGACACGCCTGGAGCCAGATAGAGGAGTGGTGTCTCAGTTCCTAAGACCATCGGAAATATGTGTTTTCCGATGGTCTTAGGTGACCCCTGTGAAAGGGTCGTTCAACCCCAAAGGGGTCATGACCCACAGGTTGAGAACCAATGCTGTAGAAGGACTTATTGACTAGCACCAGACTTATGGACATGGATTGGACTTATGGACTTGAGTTTTACTGGAATGGGATGATTTCTTGATATAAAATTACTTCTTGATATAAGTCTCTTTCTTACATACCCATGAGTGTCACTGAATTTGTTTCCATAGTCAACTCAGCCTAACACAAGTGTCTTTCAAATCAACGCCAACTCAAAGCGACCCAGTGTAAAATTGTGCTGTACTGGGTTCTCAGTGACTAATTTGGGAAAGGAAATATGTTATCAAGCCTTTTTTTTTTTCCAAATGCCCCTTGATGAACTCCAACTTCCAATGTTTTGGTTAGTATTTGAGTGTATTAACCTGTGACATCACTCCAAAATTCTTAAATACACACAAAATAGGAGCACAAAAATTCTAAGTACAAAACCTGGGTCATCACTTCTCTTGTTCCCCATTGTTGTAAGAAAATGTTCAGCTTATCAAACATTAGCTTTGAAAACAGGTCTTTTTATTAAAACAAAAATTAATTCACTGCTGTAGAGTCTATTCCAACCCATGATGACCTTAGAGGACAGAACAGAAGTACCGCTGTGAGTTTGAGAAGTTGTCAGTCTTTAAGGGAACAGAAAGCCTCGTCTTTCTCCCATCGATCAGCTGGTGCGTTAAAACAGCTGACCTTGCAATGACCAGCCCGAAGCATAATGCACTGCAGCATCAGGACTCCCAAAATTTTTATAGTTCTCTATTTTTAAGTTGAGGAAGTTTCTTTCTATTCTTCGTTTATTGAGCAGTTTTGTCATGAATTGATTTTCAATAGGATCAAATGCAATTAAGGTGTTTAGAAAATGTCTTCCTCTATTCTGTTACATTTATTAAATACACTGATGAATTTATAATCTTAAACTATTCATGCATTTTTTAACATATAAAAACATTTGCTTGTGATATTACATGTTTTTCTATTCAATTTGCCAATATTTTGTTAAGGATATTGGAGTCTATGTTAATGAGACATTTTGATTTATGATTTTCTTGCAATGTCTTTGCCTGATATTGGTGCCAAGGTAATGCTGAGGTGTCACATTTTCAGACAGAGCCTGTACAAGATTGGGACCAGTTCTTCCTTAACGGTTTCATAGAACTCACTAAGGAAACCATCTGTTCTTGGAGTATTCTTTAAAGGAAGGTTCTTTATTTTGAATTAACTCTAATTTCACATATTTAAGGGCAATCAATATTTTCTGCTGCTTCTTGTGTGAGATTCTTTCATTGGGAGTTTTCCTCTGTCATCTATGCTTGTACATGTAGGGGCATAAATTTGCTGGAAACATTCCCTTATTCATGTCTTAAGTGTCTACAAGATCTACAGTGAGGTCTCTCAGTTCCTGCAATTAGTCGTTTGCATGTCCTCTCATTGTTTTCAAGTAGAGCTAAAGAATGATTAATTGATCAGTTCGCTGCACGTCTATTGCTTCTATTCACCTTGTCGGTGAGGTAGGTCACACTTGACTTTACTGTTATCTATGCATCTTGTGTTCATTTATTCTGATCATGCCATTAATATCCATCACCTTCAGAGTTTAACGTGCTCCATCTTTTCCTTGAGGAGTATGGCCCGGGCTTCAAATGCCAGCCCCTAAGGGAAATTCTAGTCTAGCTGCTCCCGTAAAGGTGTACAGCCTTAGAAACTCTGAAGAGGGGTCATCATGAGCTAACACGGACACAATGGGGCCGAGTTGGTCTCTTTTGCTTTGTTCTCTTTGTCCAAGTATCTTAAATGCGTTGGTGATAGATTTTAACAACTGTAGCCCCTTTCACTGGGAAAAGCCTTTTTACTATAAATTTTCCAATAAAACCTCTTTTCACTCAATCTTCAAATGTTAATATGCATGCCTCCTTATCATTCAGTTTGAAATATTTCCCTACTGTCACCTTCTTTTACCTATGAGTTATTTGGAGAATATTGTTTATAATCTAAATATTATAGGGATTCTCCAGATATCTTTTTAGAAATTATTATTATTTCTAATTTAATCCCCTTGTAAACAAAGAACACACTTCGTAAGTTCCACTCCTTGGAATTTACTGACATGTTTTATGGACCAACACATGATCTGTCCTGGTGAATTTCCCATAATTACTGGAAATAAATATGTATTCTACTATGATTGGTTTTAGTTAAATAAATGACATATAGTTTAAGTTGAATGATACTGTTAGTCTGATCTTCTACAGTCTTAGGATTTATATCTTTTAACTCTTCTATTACATATTGAGAAGTAGTTATTAAAATCACCAACAATAATTTTGTATATATTTGCATATGTCTCACTTAACTTCTGTCAAATGTTACTGTTATTGTTATAAAATTATATTCAATACTGTTATTTGTATTGATGACTGTTTTCCTGATATTAATAACACATTTTCTTATGATTAATGGTTCTTATGATTAATGTTTGAATATAGTTAGGTCTGCAGTTCTATATCTTCGAGGTAACTTTCTCCACAAGTCCTAAGAACATCGACAAAGATACATTTCAATTGTAAAAATCAACAAAGAATGTTGTCTTCTTTTCCTACACTGGTTTCTCCCAGTCAAGAGTTGCCACAAAAACTTCATTAACTTAAAAAGAGATAATATGTTTATAGTTAGTCCACATTTGACCAAAATAATCATCTGTTTAAACTTGTATTAGCAGCATGAATTGACATGTTACAGGATATATTGTTTGCCTAAAATGATATATCTCTAAAATTAAGTATTCAGTGAAAGCTCACCATATTAAAAAAAATCAAAATAGTTACCCACTGTATAAAAATTCAGCCAGATATTTGCTCAACCAGTTTTAAGTACCATTTTGACTACTTTTCTGAATGAAGTGATTGCTTTGGAGAAATGTCAGACTCCTATTACTGGAACTGAAAATTTATCTCAAGACCCTGGGCTACAACCAAGGATGAGCCAAACACTTAATTGTGAATTCTGTTTTAACTCTCCCATGGACACCACTGACAGGCTCTCTTGTAATTATTTCAAAAATATAGCCAGGGTGAGGGTCATGTACACTACAGAGAGCAGTAATTTATTTCTCCTCAACAGCTAGATTAGATTACTACCGCCCCGGTCCCCTGATCTTCCTCCCCGCCCTCAGAGGAGTGTTTTCAGAATGATGTTCCCATGAGCTATGACCTAGTTCACATGCTACCCTTGTTCTTAATACAAGGAATTAATCTTCCAAGGCTTAAGGAAGAATATGTGTGGGGAAATCCTAAGCCACAGAGAGCATTATGATGAACAAACTTCAATGTTTGAACTCATGAGAACCTTCTTTATCAATCTTGGCACAACTGGGTAAGAACTTGAAGAACCGAAACCATTAGAAACAAAACCTCTAGTGGATAATTATTATTGAAAGTCATTATGGACTTTTGATATTCCAAAAGGGAGTTTCTCATGAACTATCCAGTGGTTCAGAGTCAAATGAGCGATGCATGAGGAAATATTCTTTTTATTTTTTAACATCCACCTGTGTAAGTTCCATTTTTAACTTCTTATCCTGATGCTTCCTAATCTGATTAGGACCTTTTTGACTGGTGGCTGCCCACGAATCAATGCTGGCACAAAATCTTTTGGTTCAATGATACTAGAATGTATTTAGAAGCATGCTACCTGTCAAACATTTTAATTTGGATCAATTAAAACTGGAGGAAAGGTTACAATATATATACAAATGTTCAAGGAGTATGAATGTTTGACCATTGGTCCTTGGCTTCTGAAACAGACATTATATTCTCAAGTAGACTTAGCTCACCCATCATAGCTTAATCATTTTCCCCAGTAAACTAAGAAATTCATCAACGTCCTTTTGCATGGTAGATTAAAGCTGTATCTGTACAATATTGCAACAGACCATCAAATCAGAAAGCATTTAGTCCACTAACAAGAATGACAACCTGATAGACTATTTTTCCCCCTTTTACTGAATTGGACATTGTGAAGGAGGAAGATGAGACAAAATAACACAAAGTACGAATTCAGAATTTGGACCCATTTTCAGCTCTTGATTCCTACAATCCTTATTCCTCATAGCTATCAGAGTGAGCTCTTCACACTGCAAATCAGAGAATGTTGCCCTTCTGCTTAAAACTCCACACACGTTGCACTAAGAACCCAAACTCTCTCACTCCATTGCCTTTCTGCTACTTAACCATGTAAAAATCATCGATCCAGCCGATCTGCTTGCATTGGAATGCATTTTGTGGTCAACCTTGATGAGCAACTCCTTCTCATCCTCCCAATCACAACTCTAATGTCCATTTCTCAAAGAGACGGTCCTTAACGTAACACACCTTGACCTTTTGCCAGCATCATTCTCTCTTGATTTAACTCCTTGTCTCTATCTATAATTATCATTGTTTTTGTCTCTATATTGCCTTTACTCTCCAGGTCAAATGCAAGCTCCCTAAAGCCAGAAACCTTGCTGCTCTGTACCCCAGAGCCTAGAAAAGTGCATGTTGTTGTTGTTCATTGCAGTAAACTTGACTCTGATTAGTGGCAGCTCCATAGAGGCAGGTAGAGCGGCTCCATAAAGTTGCAAGGCCGTGACCTCCCAAATGTAGATTGCTGGGCTTGGTCTTCTGGAGTCCATAATAAAGTGCACTACCCGAGTCTCCTGAGAAATTCTAGTATCTGATGAAAATGAAGACTTTACAAACAGGGGCCATCCAATCAGTCGGGTCTCAGAATTATAGCACCCTAATTTGTTTCACAGCAGAACAGAGCTCCCTGTACGTCCTCTGTGGTGTCACCCAGCCCCTCCACTGCAAGGTCTCCAAAGACTGAGTCATCAGAAGTTGATGGCTGAGCTTTGCTGCTGACCTTCTCTCTGAGCACTAACTGTTTATTCCCATGGAAATTCCATAATAGATGCTAAATGAACATGTGCTGACTGAATGAATGTAATGAACTTTTAAATTTATCCCCAGTTCTGTTATAAAATATGTGATGGCATTCTATAATCTTTTTTTTTCCATCTTGTAATGAGGGGAAACGACACTAACTTATTACAGGTAGTCCTCTATTTTGATAAACACACTTAGGATGCTCTGTGTTTGTTTTGGTTTTTTTTTTTTTTGCTCATTTGTTTGGGGATTTTGTACATCTTTTCTTTAGTAATATGTGCTGTATGCCCATGATTTTCGGAGGATTTCGTTCTCGGTTGTTCACTCACAGGTATCCAGTGTTATGATTTGTTGTTCCAAACACTGCCTTGGAGCGAGCAATAATGAAAATTAACCCCCCAAAAGGGTATTTCACTTACATCAGAACCAATTGACAACAGAATCTTCAGAATGAAATCATGTCATCAGTTGGGAGCTGCCCTCCTCCAAAAAAACGGAGTTAATAAATGACATAAATAAGTTGTTGTGACACTGATGCAGAGAGAATAATTTCCAGTGAGAGTTAGCCATAATTGGTTTGAATATGTTTATATATCTAAGAATTATCCACCCACAATGTAGTTGATCAGTCTTAAAAGACACCAAAAGAACAGAGCTGGCGGCATATGCCAGGGGTGTCTGCTCCAGCACAAGGAAAGCCCCGTGCTTTTACCCCTCCATTTAGGGTCCACATTGACCAAGTAGTTTTCTTATTTTATGATTTGCATGGTTTGTCTACAGGAGGAGAATATGCTGGTCACACATACATTGAAATTTTCCAGTCACTGTAACAAAGGTTTGTCATTGTAAACAACCAGATTTACATCTGGAATTTTTCTAAATCTTGGATGTGTGTTACTTCCAGTGAGTCAGTATTACCCAGAGGGATCAGCTTCGGGGCTTTTAGAGCTCAGGTCTAGGTCCTGGACCTTGGTTCTTTAACTTAGAGATGCCTTCACAGCCTGAGGCAAAGGAGAAATTTCAGTCTGACATAACCCTTAAGGAGACTGCGCTTTGCTTTGGGTATTAGTGAAGAGATGGGCCACTAAAAAGAAAAATTCAAGTAGTTTGATATTTCAAAATACACTAAAATTATTTATCATGGTAGAAATATAGCATTGTTGGAATTTCCTGTGATTATTTTACAGTCTAGAACCACTTGCATTTTGAATGGACAGGAAAAGTAGAGAGGGGTACCTTTAATATAATTGAGGCACTTCAACCAGATGACCCTGAATTGATCCTGACTCGGGGGAGATCTCAAATGTGGCAGAGTTAAACGATGATCCACAGGGTTTTTCGGAAGTAGGTCATCAGGATTTTTCTCTGAGGTGCCTCTGGGTGGCATGAACCTCCGATCTTGTTTAGTAGCTGAATGCCACTTTACATTAAATAGCTGAATTCATGCCCAAGAAAAATGCCTTAATGTGGTCCCAGTAAGCTCAGCAGCCTTTACGTACCTTAAAGGGTTCAGGAGTAAGACTGATCGATTTCACTTAACCCTGCTTGTGGTAGAGCTGGGGAGGAAAGCACAGGGCACTGATTAGCGGTCCCACATTCTTCACCCTACTCTTGGTGGCTTAGGGGGGCCCCTAGACCCTTGCCCTACAATGGGGGTCCTGTCCCAGGGAACCCTAAGGCTGTTCCTGCTTCTAGCATTCACTGACGCTGCAACAGAGTAATGGAACAAAGCAAGTACTGCACTCTGCACACGTTTCAAGCTTGTGTCTGAGCATCCACGGAAAGGAGAAATGCCACGTTCTCTGTTTTTATCTAGCCCGGACCACAATGCTGACCTCCTAGCCTCCCTGGGGAACAGAAGGAACTATGCCTACAAGTAAAGATATTTTGCAAATTTTCAGGACATGCTGCTGCTGCACAGTCAGGTGCCTGGTTTCTGTCTCCTAAGCTGCTTTTCCTACGCGCCCACATTATTTAGGGCCGCCGCAGGGATCCCGCTGAAGGCAGAGTGCTTAGTAATAGATTCAATTAGAGCAGAGACACAATCTGTAAGGAGTTGCTGGGAGTCCTAGTGTGTGCAGAGTGCTGATGACAAAGGGGAGGTGACAGAGATTAAACAGAGGAAGCAGAAGTCCCAACAAAGGCATGGAAGGAGCATCGTTTCGGGGCTCTCGGGCTAGTGGCAGTGCAAAGCAAAGGGCTGGCCCATGACTCTCAGCACTAAACAGCTCCATTTTGCGAATGGAACGGATGGCAATGACCTGTGTGGTGCATGTTAACCAGTCACACTGTCAAGTCCATTCCGACTCATGAACACTCCACCTACGTCGAACTATGCTCCATGGGTTTTCAGTGGCTCTACTTTTGCCCCGTCCATGCCCTTTCGGTTGTTCTTGCTGTTTGTTGTCACTGAGCTGGTCTCTGACTGCTGGAAACCCCACGCACAGTGGAACAAAATACAGTTTGCATCCTTCTCACATCCCATCCTGGACTGGAGCTTTGTGATCTGTCAGATTTTCATGGACTCGTGTTCGGGAATCGATTGCCAGGCCTTTCTTCCTAGTGTGCCACTGTGTGAAAACTACAGCGACACTTGTCCAATATCACAGCAGTCCACCTTCTTTACATGCCTTATCCCGCAGGATTTTATTCACCGCTCTCCAACGAGTGTCTTCAAGGAAGAGACCAGGTCTCATTCATGTGGGCATCACTAGAGCAAAGCACAGCTCTGGCCGTGGAGGGGCCCCAGGACGTGTTCATAGAAAGGAAGGCTGGGAAATAATGAGGAATGTATTCATCACCACTGCCGTCTGAAGGGGGACAGAGCCGAGCTGTGGAATAAAGGCATGAAGGACTGAGCGAACCAAAGTGTTGAATGGCTAAATTTGATGTGTGGTCATTTTACATCTGGGAACTATCTCCATTCCCACCCCTAGGTGGGAAGTGGGAGAAGAATGAAGAGGATGTATTTATTCCATTTTGCCTCTGGGCCCAGCTGTTGCCTGGGGAGTTAGGTTCCTTATGGTGAGCGGAATCTTCCACAGGTGTTCTCTAGCCTGCTCAGCCACAGGAACCTTCGGCCAAGGAAGCATGGTGGGCAGGCGGCCAGAAATGCTGCGCTGGCAAGATGCTGGGCTCTTTTGTACAAACACGTGCCAGCACTTGCCAAGTTAAAAAAAATAAAAGCAGTAGGGGGCTACTTCCCAGGGTCTGTCCAGGTGGTACCAAGAAAAAATGCCAAGCTGGCCACTGAGGAAGATCCTATTGGACGGTCAAACTGGTATGTCAAAGAGGCACTAAAATCCGAACCCTGGACCAGTGCGGTGAGTATACAACCATTTGTGAATGATGCAGGCCTGTGGCCACTCTCTGACCTGTGAAGAAGCCCAGGCCCAGCTTCCACCCCGGGCTATCAACCCTGCCCCCACCCTCCCAGTCGTTCACATGGAAGAAAACTTCAGGAATCACCCGGGTGATGACTTTTAAAAGAGAAATGTCTTTTTTTCTGAGATGAAAAAATAAAGGGGGCATAGAAGGGAAACTTCCAACACAAAGGGCGTTTAAGACCCAAGAGATGATCAATGCCAGCTGCCATCGCACACTTCACCACGAGAAGCAGTTCCAGCCCGCACACGCCCCAACCCAAACCCCCTGCTGCTGAATCCATGTTCACACAGACCCTCTCGGACAGGGCAGAGCGGCCCCTGTGAGGTACTGAGCCTGTCTGTCACTCTACGGGGGTAAAAGATCTTGTCCTCTTGACCTTGTGGGTGTTTGGCTAAATATAGCAGCCAATTTTTAATTTGATCATTTTGTATGGCCCTTGAATTCTGTTTAAATATCTACATGACCCTTGGCAGGATAAAGGTTGCTCACCCTTGCTGTTGGGGAAAGTTGGCTGTCTGTTGACTCTGGTAGAAGATCCTTGTGTTTTCCAGTTTCTGTGGCTCCCAACTACCCCATTGCCTGGCATTCTTCACATCTGTCTCCACTTGTGCTAGCTCCAGAGTCTAATCTGCTTCTTATAGCACAGAAAGGATAAAGCCACTGCCACCGAGTCCATTCCAACTCACAGCCACCCTGTGTAGGATTTTAGAGACTGCCGATCTTCACAGGACGAGACAGCGTCCTCTCTCCCACAGAGCGGCTGGTGAGTTTGAACAACTGACCTTGTCACTAGCAGCCCAAGGCCTAACCCACCATGCTATCAGGGCACCCAAACCCACTGCCATGGAGAGGATTCAACGCCTAGCCACCCTCCCGGGCATCAGAGAAGTATTCCACGGGAGCGGATGCTGTACATCTATCTATACAGGAGCCAACGGCCTCTCTTCTCCCACAGAGCAACTGGTAGGTTCTGAATTGGAATCCACAACTTGGCCTAACCCACTGGGCCACAAGGGTGCCTTCACAGGTCTGGGCATACCAAATACTGATATGTCCTCATCAGATCGCAGAGCAAATCCTATTTCCAAATAGGACCACATCCAGCATTCCAACTCATGTTTTGGGCGGGCATCCTTCAGTCCAATAAGCTACGCACTACTACATGCAGGGTGGGCCCACAGCCATGGCGGATGGTTCTTGGAAAGAATGCCATGAGGTATCCTTGTTCCGTTGTCATGACCAACACATACTACATTTTGGGTTGTTTCATAGGCACTGTGAAGAGCACAAATTATATCTGCCTCTACCATTCATTTACTTTCTGGAATCCTTTGCCCTTTTTAGATACTATGATAATTAGGTTTATTTTGTGCCAACGTGGCACCTGTAAGAAGAGACAGGTGGAATTTAGCCTGTCAATCAGGTCGCAGATTAATGACCTTCTTTGGAGGTGGGACCAATATAAATGACTTTCTAGAGGCGATTCTCACTCGCTCCCTGCTTCACGTTCCTGTTGGGGAGCCACTCTGGGACCTGCCAGAATCTTGTGGTGCTTCTACCATCGTTGGATCCACAAGACTTTTCACTCACTGGCCGGTGACCTTCCTGCATTCTCCATCATTGCCTGTGGCTGTGTGAGTCTGAAGAGGGACTTATGGACTAGTATCAGACATATGGACTTGAATTGGACTGGACTGGGGTGTTTTCTTGATAGATAATGACTTCTTAATATGAAGCTCTTTCTTACATGTATATGAGTGTCACTGGATTTGTTTCTCGAGTCAAACTGGCCTAACACAGATACTCAATTCAGATCCCATGACTCATTATTCTTATTTTCTCCTATTTTACCATAAGAATATGATTGATGCCTGTGGCAGTTACATAATCTCCTGTCAACTTGAGTGAAGGGGTGGAGTCTAGCCTGTCAATCAGCTCATAGCTAATGATGCCGCTGTGTGGGCACGGCCTTCTCCTGAGGATTCTGAAAACTCCTGTCTTCCTGCTTGGAGGCAGGACTCACATTCTCTCTGCTTTGCAGTCCTGTTGACAAGCCACGTGAAGTTATGCTGGTGGCAGTCAGAGCACTGGAGATGGAGGAGTCATGTGGAGACTTACGCCAGTGCTGAGATGCTTCCACCATCACTGGATCCACAAGACTTTTCACTCATCGACCTGTGATCTTCCTGCATTCAGCATCATTGCATGTGTTATGTGAGTGTGAAGAGGAATTCATAAACGTGTCAGACATAATATTAGACCTATAGACTTGATCTGGACTGGGCTGGGATGTTTTCTTAGTACACAATTACTCTTTGATATAAAGCTCTCCCTACACACACATAAGTGTCGCTGGATTTTTTTTCTCTAGTCAACCCAGACTAACACAATGCCCATGCATTTGGATAGAACTTTTTCTAAACATCAGACCAAACAAATAAAAATCTCAACCCAACCAAGTCCAGGAAAGTAAGCAATTCTCCAAACTTTAGAGGTTTGCTGTTGGACTAGCACTAGAGGTTGGTTTAGGGAGGAAGGCAGAATGCTATCCTATGCTACTATTTGACATCTCCAAAGAATTTAGATTTTTGGTGTGTTTTGTTTTCTTCAAGAAAATCTTTCTGAGCTTATTATTTCATTTAAATCTCAAAGTATACCTTTTGGTTATATACCTTGAATTTTCATGAGTAAAATATGAATCACACCTATCCTTGTATAGTAAGAGAGGCTAGAAAATTATACAACATCCTACTAGTCTGCAACCATTTTTTAAAGCCTGCATTATGGAACTAGAGAAATGGTAAAAGAGAAAGGTGTAGGACTGGTCAACACTCAATTATCTGAAATGGCAATCTGGTCTCACCATCATGACAGCCACCATGTGCTACTAAGTTGATTCTGATTCATGGAGACCCCTTATGCATCAGAGTAGAAATATGCTCCATAGACTTTGCCATCGCCAAGTTTTCAGAAAGAAATGGCAAGCCTACAATCTGTTTGCCACAGAAACAAAAGAAAACTGAAATACAACACTGGGACAAATAAATGTCTCATCGTTTCCTTAGAGGGCAGAGTAGAACTACCTAATGGGTCTCCAAGACTGTAATACTTTACAGGAGTAGAAAAGCATTACTTTCTCAAGAAGCCCCTGGTGGTTTTGAATTTCTGGCCTTGCTGTTAGCAGGCCAACACATAGCCCACTATACCATCAGTGCTTTTAGATCACCAAGTTTGAGTTTCTGGGGCAAATGTGTCGTAGGGAAATCCCTGCCGTGTTGGCTCCGGTGTACTGGCCATCTTCCTCCCCATGAGCCCTCTCTATTCTCCAACCTATGCCGACTGAATTGCACAGGCATTCTAAAACAATGCATTTTCTTTGTTTCACACTCAATTTTTGTCTTGCCTAATTACTTGGTATTTTTTATATTTACTTTTATAAGACATGGTATCAAGATATATTTTATATAAGATTCAATGATTTTTAAAGATGTTACCATAGCCATACAATTTCAGAACATTTTTATCTCACTCCGTATAAGAATCTCCATGCCTATTTATAGTTAATTTCCATTGCAAAATGTTAGAAAGGATTGAATCTTGCTAGTCCATCTAAAAATAAGACATAAAACAGGAGCAGATTTTGTTTGTTTTATTGATAGGTCTTAACCAACTACATCTTTACTCTCCAAAGATTACCTATCAAGACAGTTTTTACCAGGTTGTGTTATTTCCCTAAGACTGAATTACAAGTTGTATTTGCTGGAGATTCTGTCCCATTTCAAAGTGTGTCTCCTCACTGGTTTCTTCAGAGGTGGGCAGACAAGACTATTAATTCTTCTGGTTGCATCTCTACTCTACCCTTAGAGTAGCTCATTTTGTATTTGTGGCTAAGTCATTAAGACTTACCAACACGAAAGGTTGTTCCATGCCCCCTCCACATTCATAGAGCTTGCCTCTGTCCCCATCTGGCTGTCCCAGTGTTTAACATCATTTTTCCCCCTGCTGAGTGGATGAATCTGCAATGGTATATGTGAGTGGTGGGTTTCCTCATCAGCTCAGCTAAGGGTATAACATCACCCTCTGTTCACGTTCAAGTTGATCTACTTGCTCTGCCCCAAAATCCATAGTATTATTTTGTAAATGTTCCTTCCTCTCCTTTTTAAAGCAGTTTTAAGATTAAAGAGAAGTTGGGTGGAAAGCACAGCTTCAATTTAGTACCTCCCCCATATCTATATAGTTTATCCTATTATTAAGAAGTTGTGTTAGTGCGTTACATTTGTTATAATTCATGAAGCCAGATTGATATAGTATTAGTAACTGAGCGCATCATTCACTTCGGGCTTCATTCTTTGGGTTGTCCAGTCCTTTGCCTGTTAGCAAATGCAAAATGTCATGTGCCCATCATTGAAATATCATAGAATCTTTCACTGCCCTCAAAATCCCCTATCCTCCACTTACTTACTCCATTTTTTTCTTAAGCCCCTGGTGACCACTGATCTTTCACAGTCTCTGTGGTTTTCCTTAAGGAGCCCTGGTGATGCTGTAGGTTAAGTGTTGGACTACTGCCTTCAGAGTTGGTAGCTGGAAGCCGCTTGCCACTCCTCAGAAGAAAGATGAGGCTATCTGCTCCCATAAAGATTTATAGTGTCCAAAACCATTTCTAGTCTTGCTATGCGTCTAAATCAACTCGAAGTCAGGGAGACTGGTGGAGTTTTGCTTTTCCCAGAATTTCATATGGTTGGAGACATGCATCATATAACTTTTTCAGACTAGTTTCTTCCCTTAGTGATATGCTTGTAAGGCTTCTTCGTGTTTTCTTATGCTTGATAGCTTTTAATTACTGAGTAATACTCCATCATATGGATAGAGAAGGGTGTTTTTGTTTTGTTTATCCTTTCCCCGAATGAAGGACATTATGCTTTAGCTGTCGTAAGCATTCATGTGCAGGCTTTTGTGTGAACAAGTTTTCCATTCATTTGGCTAATACCTAGGAGTGCAATGGGATTTTCTCACGGGTATTTTCATAATGGTAATGCTCAGCAAGAATCCATAGATCCGGTCATAAGAAAATGGTCAAACCAATGCACAAAAATGCATTCTTACATAACTTTAAAATATTGACTCCCATGAAAATAGATATCATTATATATTCAGCTGCTAACTGAAAGCGTAGTGGTTCAAGTCCACCCAGTGGTGTCTGAGAACAAAGGTCTGCTCCCATGTGATCTCCTCCTAAGAAATCAGCCACTGAAGACCTTCTGGAACATGTGTGTGCTCTACTACACATGGGGTCACTATGGCTATGAATATATTCAACAGCAAATGGCATTTAAAGTATGTGGTGGAGGAATATCTAATGATGTAGAAGAGTCCTTGAGATAGAATTTTAAGAGACAAAAAAGAAAAGAACATTATATGTCGCAGGAAACCAAACTACACAATTTTTTTTAATGTGTGTTGAGTCTGGGAGTGAATGTACCAAATAGATCTGGATCAAAATACCAAAATATTAACAATGGCCGGTATATGGCAAAAGCACAGGGCACTTACGTTGGCAGAATCCTGAGACCTTCTGCCATGAACACACGCCTGTTGTGAAGAGCAAAAAAAAGGAATGTGTTACAGTAAAGAACATGAAAGCTAAGCTCCGGGGCTGACATAGCTTCTTTCCCTTGTTTGCTGTAGCCCAGGTGCACTGTCAGCACTAGATTCTTCTTCTTATTAACATCACTGTTATTACTGTGCTAATCACAGTGTACATAACTCCTTCCTCTGCACTAATCATCCACCACACCTGGGAGACTGATGTTGGTTGGGGAGACATGGCATCCCGAGTAGACGGGCTTTTTGGACTGAGTTCAGAGATGAGCGAGCCAGATGATCAAGGGAGTGGGGAGGATTGTTGCTGGCGAGGAGATGAAAGGACCTTCATTTTTATAGCCGTGCTGAGCAGAGACTGAGGGTGGGGGGACTTGAAAACAGACCCAAAACATATGAAAATCATGAGCAATAAAGAATGAGGGAGGATCCAAGCAGGGCCTGGTCCATCTCGGTAATCAGATGCTATGATGAACAGAAACCTGAAGTATGAACATCATGGAGCCTCTTTTCGGCACAGCCCAGTCAGGTTTGGAGCTGACTTCATGGGGGCAGGGAAAGCCCCTCCACTCAGTAAGTCAGTTCTAGTGTAGTGGGAACCCCTAGGGCTGCATACAGCAACGTGAGCCTTGAGATCCACGTTCTTCAAGGTGAGAGGCCCTTCTGCTTAGAAGCCCAGATGTAAAATGCATCCATTAATCACAGGCTAGGCAAGGCTACAGGAGCTCACTGCGGCTTCTGCAGCTTCAGAGAGCTGCCCAGTTCTGCCTCCGATATTTATTTATCTTTCTCACACCCGCTCACTCAGAAGGGTTTCCTCTGTGGCTCTTGTTGCACAGCGAAGTGCAGCCGAGAAGCGTCGCAAAACAAGACTTGATCTCTGCCCTTAATGAGCTGACACTGTGATTATGAGGTCAAACGAGTGACCTTGCTTAGGTGCGGTTGGAATAATCTGGCACCTTCGGGGGGGGGGGGGAGTAAGGATATGAGGAAACAGGGACACCCCCACCAAGTGGCACTCATCAAACAAAGTGAACCAAGCTGCCCACGTTCAACCGTAACCCGTTCTCCAGGCTGATGACAAGGGCTTCTTACTGTCTCCAAACGAGGAGGACCTGACTGCCAGCTGTGGAAGTTTGAAGCAAGAGAGCCATTCTGCAAGGTCGGTCGGGGTCTCTCTCTCTCTCTCTCTCTCTCTCTCTCTCTCTCTCTCTCTCTCTCTCTCTCTCTCTCTCTCTCTCTCTCTCCCCCTCCCTCAAATCTGAAGGCTAAATGGAAAGGTATGTAAAGGGAGTAAGAAAGATGTGTTAGGACAGAGGACAATACTACAAGTGTGCACTTGAATGAAGTAAACTTGAGAGAAGTGAACGGCCAAAAATGCAGCGGCTGCACTGGCTGGCCCTCTCCTATAAACCCTACAAGAGTCCGGATGGCCCTGACACTGGGGCCAGGTCTCTGAAATCCCAAGCAGACATACTGAAACTGTTGAGTCAGTGTCATTTCCTCAAGGCCAGAGGGAAACCCTGTCCAGGTGTGAACCACACACACAAGTGTTGCTGTATTTGAGCACAGTGTTTCAAGCCATCTCATTGAGAACCTTCCTCTTTGTCACTTATCCTCTACTTTACTAAGCATGGCATCCTTCTTCAGGGACCAGTGACACCTGAACACGTGTCCGACGTATCTGAGACAAAGTCTCATTTTCATTTTGAAGAGACACTCAGCTGTACATTCTCCAAAACAGGTGAGTTCTTTCATCTGGAAGTCAGTTCATGTTATACGCAATATCTACACCAAAACCATAATTCAAAAGCTCAGGGATTTTTCTGCCTTCCTTACTGCTTGTGTAGCATTTCAGGTGCATATAAGGTAAGTGAAAAGAGCATGGCTAGGATTAGGTGGACTGTAGTTCTCAAAGGGGCATCATTGTAAAGAGATCATTTATAGCAGATTTTCCCAGTGGGAAAGATGATTGGATTTCTAATGAGTGTCAGTCTTGGAATCTCACAGAAGCAGTTCTACACTGTGCTGTAGGGTCTCGGTGAGTCAGTATTGACTCGATGGCAGTGAGTTAGTGAGTTGCCTTCATAAATGTTGACCACAGACCCAAGTAAAATGAAATCCTAAACCATTTCCATATTTTCTCCAATTATTCTGATGTTGCTTACTGATTCCATTTCAGACTTCGTTTTCTTTATGTTGAGGTATAATCCATTCTGAAGACTATAGTCTTTGGTCATCATCAGTAAGGGCTTCAAGTCTTCTTCACTTTCAGCAACAAGGTTACGTCACAGCTTGTTCGGCAGCCTTGTTCCCACCCTGTTTCATGGTCTTCTTCATAAGGAACAGCCCTGGATCATTTACTCAGCATGTAGACTGAATAAGTGTGGATAATGGATACAACCCTCCCCCACATCTTATTTTCAACCATTCAACCTTCCCTCTTTCTGCCTGATGCACAGCCTCTTGGTGGAGGTAGAGACTGTGAAGGAGCACAATTCAGGATCTTTGAATTCTTTTTCTTCACACACTATCCATACTTTGTGTTCCATATAGTCGAATGCCATTGCATAGTCAATATCACCCAGGAAAATAATGGTCATTCTCTGCCAAGGTCCATCTGACATCCGCGATGATAGCCCTAGATCCATGTCCTTTTCTGAATCGGACTTGAAGTTCCCTGTAACTGTACTCCTGCGAGCAGATTTGAAAGATCCTCCGCAAAATGTTACTTGCATGTGATGTTAATGCTATTACTTGATAAGCACACAGGCGATCAGAAAGAAAGAAGTAAGTTTCCAGAGAAGGTAGAATTTCATCTTACACGTGACAGGTTTAGGGTCTGAGCAAACTGATTCCATGGCAGACTGCTACTCTGCGGGGTGAAATAAGAGTTTCTTTTCCTGAAAGATGTATCACTTTGACAACCCAAAGGGGCAGTTCTACTCCATCTTATAGGGTTTAAAGATTCAGAATTGACTCCGTGACAAGTTGGGAGGATTTTCTGGTGTTGAGCATGCAGTTAAAAATAGAGTTAGGCTACTCTACTAATGCTGAGGTTAGCATTTTGAAACCACCAGCTATTTTCCAGGAACGAATCAAGGCTTTTGTGTTAGACAGG
Organism: Tenrec ecaudatus; assembly: GCF_050624435.1. Classification (NCBI taxonomy): domain Eukaryota; kingdom Metazoa; phylum Chordata; class Mammalia; order Afrosoricida; family Tenrecidae; genus Tenrec; species Tenrec ecaudatus. The sequence continues at coordinate 103,788,858 of NC_134539.1, read as the reverse complement.
GTTCTCTAGAGAAACAAAGCCAGAATGCTAGTAATTGCATATATATTTATACAGATAGATAGATAGATAACACAAGAAATCATTCATTAAGTTATAAAGCAGTACAAATGGTTCAGTGCAACTCACTCCTGTGAGACACTGGCAGTCCTTCAAGTCTTGAAGGTTGCTAGGTGGTAATCTTCTGTAGAGTAGTTCAGGCTATCTGGGCACAGGCAGCAAACAGCAAGGTAGGTCACCAACAGTCAGCCAGATGACAGAGTCTGACATTCCTCAGCTCAAGAGATGTAAATTCCAATAGTGTGGCAAAGCAGGTCTTGAAGGAAGCTCAGATTACAGCAACACAGTCCACAAGTTAGGTGTCCCACAGGTAGTGTAGCTTGCAAATTGAGGCACATAACAAGCAAGGCAGCCGCACATTGGTCCAATGATCAAAGAGCAAGAGACAAGAGAGGCGAGGCTCGCCAAGCCATTTATCTCTCTGCCCTCCAATTAATCCCACATGTGTTCATTGGGCAAGTTGGCACAACAAACGTTAACTATCTCAATCCACTCCTAGCCAACTTGGCACCTGTACACAATTCTTTAGGCATATATAATTTCCAGGCATTAATGAAATCACACGTAAACTTAACATCAAACATCTATCATACATATAAATGAAAACACACTGAGTCCAATTGCATCTGATCTATTATACACGAACAAAGGGAAGATATTCAGTAAGCACATATAAAGAAAATACACTGAAAATTACAAACTGCTTTTGCTATCGATCATGTGGTCATAACTGATAGGTAGAACTACCTTCTTCTACTTCCTGTTCTGTATTACCTTTGCCCTCGGCAAGCACCTCAGCTGGCTGTGGGTTTTTGCTTGGTGGGTGACCCAGACTTTCATTCCTGAGGGGTCTAGGTCATTATAGTCCTGTCAGGATTGGGTTGCTGTACCTTACTTTTACTTTAATAACAGGGCATGGGAGCACTAAGAGTCGGCCTATGGGATCTCCTGGATTCCAGACATATTCTTCTTTACCGCCATTAGGTAACACCAGTCAAATTTCTCCTTGGTAATCAGGATCAATCACACCACTTAGTACAGTGACACCCTTCCTGACCTGTTGATCCAAAGGCATGAGAAGCCCAAAGTGGCCAGGGGGCATTTTCAGCTGCCAGTTCAGTGGAATCCATGCTGTGTTTCCAGGTGGGAGGGTTCCTTCCTTCAGGATCAGGACCTCCAGGCCTGAGGAACACAGGGTTGCTGGGACAGGAAGCAAAAATGCTGCAAGGGAATCACTGGGAGTAATAGTGAGTGGTGCCACTCCAGCTTCCACCCCTTGGTTCCTGGACCCAGGACTTATGGCTATTGGAGACATGTACCATATATTGGTCACTGGTTTAGAGCATATACAGCTTCCTGGAGAACATTACCCCAACCCTGTAAGTTGTTGCCACCTACTTGGCACTGTAATTGTGTCTTTAGGAGCCCATTCCATTGTTCTATCAAGCCAGCAGCTTCAGGATGGTGAGGATCATGATATGACCAGTGGATTCCCTGGGTATGGGCCCATTGCCGCACAGAATTTGCTGTGAAACGAGTTCCTTGATCTGAAGCAATGCTACGTGGGATGCCATGCCGGTGGATGAGGCATTTGGTAAGTCAACGAATGGTAGTTTTGGCAGATGCATTGCGTGCAGAGAAGGCAAATCCATATCCAAAGTAGGTGTCTATTCCAGTAAGAACAAAATGTGCCCTCCACGATAGAAGTGGTCCTATGTAATCAACCTGCCACCAAGTGGCTCAATGATCACCCCGAGGAATGGTCCCATATTTTGGACTTAATGTTGGCTCTGCTGCTGGCAAATGGGGCACTAAGCAGTCACAGTGGCCAAGAGAGCCTTGTTGTTGTGCCCATGCATAACCTCCATCCCTGCCACCATGTCTGCTTTGTTCATGTGCCCAGTGGACAATAACAGGATTGGCAGAGGAAAGAGGAGGACCAGTCTCCACAGTGCGTGGCATCTTATCCACTTGATTGATAAAGTCCTCCTTTGGTGAGCGTTCACATGAGATACGGTTACTTTTACTCTATTGACTATTCAAAGAGGTACATCCACATACCTCTTCCCCACACCTCATTGTCACAAATTTTCCAATCATATTCCTTTCAATTCCCTGACCATCCAGCCAAGCCATTAGCCACAGCCCATGAATCAGTACACAGTTTCACATCTGGCCATTTTTCCTTGTAGGCAAGCTGAACAGCCAGGTGCACTGCTTGAAGTTCTGCCCATTAGGAAGATTTCCCTTCACCACTGTCCTTTAGGGAGATCCCAGAAAGGGGCTGTAGTGCTGCTGCTGTCCACTTACGAGTGGCACCTGCATATCATTCAGTGCCATCCATAAACCAAGCATGACTTTTTTGGTCTTCAGTTAAAGTATGATAAGGAACTCCCCAGGAAGCCAAAGGTGCAGACTGGGAGAAAGAAGGTAATGTGACAGGAGTGGAGACTGTGGGCATTTGGGCCACTTCTTCATGCAGCTTACTTGTCCCTTCAAGTCCTGCTATGGCTTGATCTCATATATACCACTTCCATTTAACAATAGAGTGTTGCTGCGCACATCCAACTTTATGATTCTGTGGGTCAGACAATACCCAGTTCATGATGGGTAGTTCAGGCCTCATGGTGACATGGGGGCCCACGGTGAGGAATTCAGTCTCCGCCAAGACCCAGTAACAGACCAACAACTGTTTTTCAAAGGGGGAGTAGTTGTCTGCAGAGGATGGCAGGACTTTTCTCCAAAATCCTAACGGTCTACACTGTGATTCACCAATAGGGGTCTGCCAAAGACTCCACACTGCATCTTTATCTACAACTGACACTTCTAACACCATCGGGTCAGCTGGATCATATGGTTCCAGGGACAAAACAGCTTGCATGGCAGCCTGAACCAGTTAAAGAGCCTTTTCTTGTTCTAGGCCCCACTCAAAATTGGAGGTTTTTCATGTCACTTGATAAATACGTCGAAGTAGAACACCCAAGTGAGGGATATGTTGCCTCCAAAATCTGAAGAGGCCCACTGGGCGTTGTGTCTCTTAGTCATTGGAGAGGACAAATGCAATAGTTTATTCTTCACTTTAATAGGAATATCTTGACAAGCCCCACACCACTGCACCCCTAGAAATGTTACTGAGGTGGAGGGTGCCTGAATCTTCATTGGGCTAATTTCCCAATCTCTTATATGCAGATGTTGTACTAATGAATCTAGAGTCTTTGATACATCCTTCTCAGTGGATCCAATCAGCATAATATCGTCAATATAATGAACCAGTGGGACATTTTGTGGAATAGACAGGTGATCAAGCTCCCTTCGGACTAAATTATGGCACAGGAGAGAAGAGTTGATGTACCTCTGGGGGAGAGTTGTGAAAATGTATTGTTGTCCCTGCCAGCTGAAGGCAAACTGGTATTGAGAAGAAGGCATTGGCCAGATCAATAGCTGCATACCAAGTACCAGGAGAAGGATTAATTTGCTCAAGCAATGTAATCACATCTAGAACAGCAACTGCAATTGGAGTCACCACCTGGTTAAGTTTACAATAATCCACTGTCATTCTCCAGGATCCATCTGTCTTCTTTACAGGCCAAATAGGTGAGTTAAATGGGGATGTAATAGGAATCACCACCCCTGCATCTTTCAAGTCTTTGATGGTGGCACTGATCTCTGCAATCCCTTCAGGAATGCAGTACTGCTTTGGTTGTACTATTTTCCTAGGCAATGACAGGTCTAATGGTGTCCACATGGCCTTTCCTACAATGGTAGCCCTTATTCCACATTTCAGGGATCCAATAAAGGGGTTCTGCCAGTTACTAAGTGTGTCTGTGCCAAGGATGCATTCTGGAACTGGGAAATTAACCACAGGATGGGTCCAGGGGCCCACTGGACCCACAGTGAGGCATACCTTAGCTAAAACTCCATTGATAACGATGTCCATAAGCCCCCACTCTGACTGCTGGGCCTTTGAAACACTTTGGGTCTCCTAGAATTAGTCATTTCCGACCCCAGTGTCCAGTAATCCCAGAAAAGTCTGATTATATCCTTTTCCCCCAATGAACAGTCCCTCCTGTGAAAGGCTGCAGGTCCCTGTGGAGAAGGCTAGAAGAAAGACTAACAGTGTAGACCTTGGGTGATGTAGCAGGGTCCTCCTTCAAAGGGACCCGGCCTCCCCCTCATTGAAGGGGTTGTGGTCTGTAAACTGGTTCAGGTCTGGGAATTGATTGAGCGATCGTGACTGTCTATTCTGCTGTTCACCTGATCTACCATTCTTTTGCCTGTACAGATCACGTAAATATTTAGTAGGCTTCCCATCTATTTCATTCCTAGGAACACCGTGGCTAAGCCAATGCCATAATACCACACAAGACAGGTTGCTTTGATTACTACTGAAACCTTGTTGCCTATTATAAGCATGCCCACCCTGTCTCTGTTGATTCAGTGCTGACACCTGCCCTCTACCATCACGGGGACCAACCAGCCCCATTGTGGGCAAATGTCGGCATTCGCTTAGGGAAGTTCCCACTGTTAATCCTGGTGCACATAGAATAGCAATTACAGGAGTCTTAAGAGTTGCTGGGGCCCACTTCACAAACTTGTTCCTTATGGTTGTGGTAAAGGGTTTGTCCTCAGGACACCCCCCTTTTTTGGGTCTATGAGAATATCCTGATAGATCCATTCCAACATATCAATTTCACTAACCTTTTGGATGCCTTCTTCTACAGTGTACCAAGGTAGGTCAGGTACTTTAAATTAGTCTAATCTAGGCCATCTGGGAGTCCATGCTTCAGCGAACCAACTAAATAAAGAATTAGATCCTCTCTTAGCCTCCCTTACAGAGACATTGAAAGAAGAATCTGTGCTTAGGGGTCCCTTATCCAGAAACTCAGACCAGTCTAATAATACATTTCATGCACCAGTATCCCACACCCTTAGCAGCCATTCCCAGGGATATTTCCCAGACTTCTGCTTGTATGTATTTGAAAACTCAAGCAGATCTTTTGAGTATAGCGTGCTTCCTCTTGGGTAATCATCTCAACCTCACCTTTAGGAGCTTTCTGAGACTTAATTTTAGTGACCGGTCTAGTGGAAAAAATGGGTGGTGAGAGTGTTTCCCAGGTGCTCTCAGCAATATCTTGCAAGGCATCTCTCGCAGGCAATGCTACCGATGCAGCCCCACCTGGCATTTTAGCTTGAACGGTTTGGGTAATCTACTCAGGTGTGGATTGTTTTATTGATAGTGAATTAATACCTTCATCTGGGAAGGGTGGACCTATTGACTGGGGTGGGTGAATTGTATCTAGGGGCTCAATATCCTCCTCTTCTGGATCATCAGTTCAAATGTTCCCATCCCGTGTTTCAGGGTCTCAACTCTTCCCGATCAATGCCCTCATTTTGGTTTCAGACACTGCTCTAGATCTGCAATTCAGCTGCTGGTGTAATTCAGCCACTTGCATAATGACTCCAGACCTGGTTCTCAGCAATGTCAGCTCTGTTAGTAGAGGAGAGAAGGCTCTCCTTTGTAGCACAGATGGAAGCTTTCACATCTGATAGCCGGCACCTGAGGCGCGCTTCAGAGGCTCAGACCATCCCTCTCCTTAATCACACTTTCCATTGTAAGAAGGACCAGCCAACCAGCTTCCCTATACTTGTCATCCTGACACAACCCCTGGAAAATATCAAAGATACGATCACTCAGAGCCTCTCCTTTAACCAGCACCTCATCTACCGTTGGTGCTACTGTAGGTATTAGCTTTGCTATTTCACACCATGGATTAGGAAGAGTAGCAGACTTATCCATGCTTTGGGGCATAAAATAGAATTATTAGTGCTGTTAGAACCAATTTAAGAAGCGGGAGAGACAATTTAAGAAGCTCATATTTATGATTTTATTTCTCTAGGACTCCTGGTACCAAATGTGTTAGACAGGGTTCTCTAGAGAAACAAAACCAGAATGCTAGTAAATTTGTATATATTTATGGAGATAGATATATAACACTAAAAATAGCTCATTAAGTTATAAAGCAATACAAATGATTCAGTGCAACTCACTCTGTGAGACAGTTGTGAGACCCTGGCAGTCCTTCAAGTCTTGAGATAGTCCTCTGTAGAGCAATTCAGGCTATCCGGGCACAGGCAGCAAACAGCAAGGCAGGGCACCAACAGTCAGTCAGATGACAGGGTCCGACAGTCCCCACCTCAAGAAACATAAATTGCAATAGTGTGGCAAAGCAGGTCTTGAAGGAATCTCAGATTACAGCAACACAGTCCAAAGGTTAGGTGTCCCACAGGTAGTGTAGTTGCAAATTGAGGCACAGAACAAGCAAGGCAGCCACACTCTGGTCCAATGATCAAAGAGCAAGAGACAAGAGAGGCGGAGGCTCACCAAGCCATTTATCTCTCTGCCCTTCAATTAATCCCACATGTGTTTGTCAGCCATGTTGGCACAATAAACGTTAACTATCTCAGCTTTCTAGCCCTGTTAAGAGGTAAAGGTCGTAAACTCACAGGAAAGTTCTACCCTGTCCTATAGGGTTGCTATAAGTCTCAATCAACTCAATGGCAGTGAGGTTGGGTGTGGCAGGGGAGGTGGTGGTTATTTGGGGGGGGGGGTTGTTTGTTCTTTTTTTAGTTGGCTTTGGGTCAAGAAATGTAGATTTAGGAGAAAGCCACCTGCCATGCCATTCAGCTACTCAAGCAGTTCAATATAGACACCCATTTGACAAATAATTGAGAGGCCTATTTCCAACAGCCATGTAAATAAGTCATTTTGGAAGCAAACCCTTTAGTTCCACTCAAGACTTTAGGTGATGGTAGTCCAACCTAGTTAACTCACCCTGAATTCCTGATCACAGACAGTATAAGGCAATACATAGTCATTGTTTTAAGTCAAAAAGTAAAAAAAAAGATGGAATTAAGATTCAATCGCAGGACCGTGGCAGGAATGGATGGTATCATTCAAGAAGAGAATATGGAAAGTGAGATTAAAGGTGTGCCGAGAATAAGGAGCCCTAGTAGTGTAGTGTTTACATTTGGGCTGCTAACCAAAATGTCAGCAGTTCAAAACCACCAGCCACTCCTCAGGAGAAAAATGAGGCTTTAGATTTCCAGAACGAATTATACTCTCAGAAACTCACAAGGACACTTCTGCCCTGTCCTGTAGTGTCACATTGAATCAGAATCAAATCAATAGCAGTGAATTTGACTTTTGGTTTTAGAAACTAGAAGCTTCGAAAGTGGCTATTTTAATATTGAGTCTTTAGTGGGGCAAATGGTTGATGTCCTCAGCTTGTAACTGAAGGTTGGAGGTTCATGTTTACCCAGAGGTACCTTGGAAGAAAGGCCTAGTAGTCCACTCCACCATTCCCCCACCCCCATAAAATTCCATCATGGAAATCACGTACAGTTCCTTGATAAACACGGGTTATCATGGATTGGAATCAACTCGAAGGCAACTGTTAAAGGTTCCGTGGTGGAATTCTTGTCTCTCATGCAAGAGGAGTCCTGGGTTCAGTTTCCAGCCTCCATCTGAGAACATATGAGAGGAAAGAAGTTGCTATACTTAATACTTTTAAAAAACCATGGAAATAATTTTAAGATATATTCTAGTATGAATAGCGAAGAACATGGAAACAAAGCAGCAATATTTTCTGTAAAATATTTAAGATTACTAATAGTCAAATAAGCTCACATAAAAACAATGAGATATTATTTCATATCTATCAATTAGAATTTGTAATAAGCCTATTCAGAATTTTTGTGAGAGGCATTACTACATAGCTGACAAGTGTGTAATCTTTCTGGAAGGGAATTCACATTCCAAAGTTCAATTTTTCAGCCTCTTTCCCCAGAAATTTCACTTCTAGAAGTGTAAACTAGAAAAAGGCATTCACTAGACATAAAGATTTAGATGCAAGGGTGTTTACTTATTAAGCTATTATTTATGATAGCATAAAAACAAACATGTTGTAAGAGTTATTATAGAAACTTATAATTCCGGCATCAAAATTATCCCCCTTAAATATTTTGCCACAATGAAAAAATAACTAAAGATTTAACGTGTTTTTCTTTTGGAAGTAAAGTTGAACTATTGAATTTTGAAATTATTTTTTAAAGCCTCCTAAATATTTAAAAATAAAATGCAGTTTGGTTATATGGTTAAAAGTAAAAACAAGTTTGAAAATTTAAGAATAATTTTTATTTTGGAAGAGGTACAATTCAAAGGTCTATATCCAATATATATAATAGTATTTTGAGAAGAAGATTGATTAGGGAATTCTAGGAAAGCACTCAGAGCTATGAGCAGTTTTTATGTGTATTTCTCCATGTGGTGGAGATTTTGGATAATTTAAATTTCTTCATAATTGTGTTTCTTCTGATTTTTAAAACAAGTTCCCCCCACAACAAACTTGTGTTACATTTGTAATTAAAGAATAATATTTGTTTAATGTGTAAATATATGTATATACATATTTCTAGAGAGTATGCAGGAGACTAGAGTATATTGCAGGAAATGGCCGATTTTCATCACCTAAAATTAGGAGTTTCCCAATGTAAATATTCTGCCCAACGGACTAAAGGACATTTTCTTCTTTTATTCATGGGAGTTAGCAATAGGTAAGAAACCTTCTGAGACTGAGGCCCCTTCCACATTCAGCTTTAATTTGATTTAAGGGCTCCATTCCTTTACCTTGCCATCTCCTCCACACTTTTTACAACAAGATCTGGGAACTATAAAAAATATGTCACATAAAATGCAAGCCTTTCGGTTGTCTGATTTTACTGAGTTTTGTGTAGTCTTCTTGTTAAACCAAAATCCAAATCACTCTCAGATGTGCCGATTAATAAGATTGTGTAAACTGAGTTATACAAAGTATGACAATAAAAACTAGGTTGTTTTAGAATTTTCTCCCAACCTACAGAGAAAGGGTAAGTTCAAAGAATTAATTACTTTGATAATTATCACATAAAAATATCCTTGAAGCTCAAACTCAGAAGAAAACTAGTGTCATTGTCTAAAAGCTAAACTCTTCTCTCCCCGAGAAGAAGCTCCCTGGGGAAGAGAACATGGAGGGAACTGGAAACATGTTTACAGTATAGAACTGGGAGAGAAAAGAACTAGGTTCACTTCACCCCCAAAAGGGGTTGACCGTCACTTCACTGTTCAAATATTCAAAGGATTGTAGTGAGAAATAAGGGTAACTGGAATTAGCTTTCAGCCGTGGAGATCCTGAAAGATGAAACAAATCTACCTGCCAATTTATGATTCACCCAATACTAGAAAGAGTTAGTATCCTGGGGGCGGGGCCGCATAGTCCATGCTAATCACCGCCAATCACACAGGGGGGAAAGATGAGGTTCTCTATTCCCTTAAAGAGTTGAAGTCTCAGAAACCGATGGGCAGTTCTCCTCTGACCTGTAGAGTCACAGTCAGAATTGACTCAATGGCAGTGAAGTTGGTGAAAATGAGTTAGTGGTATTGTTGCAGCTCGGCGGTAGACTTCGCGCCTTCTTAGCTGCCTATGTGCCTCATTTCGTCATCAAAAGCTTTCATATTGCTGCGCTGCAGAACACGCTTCGATGAAGCTTTCCAAGGAAGACGAACTCGGAAGAAAGCCCGGATGACCCGGATGAACAGTATCCGAAGGAACCTCGGTGGAACATCGCAGCCCCACCCGCACTTGATCAGGGAGACAGTGCAGTCCCGGGCAGTGTTTTGTTCCATTGTGCAATGAGCAGAGTGCCCACTCCGGGCGGCTGGCAAAGCAATGGAGTAGGTTACTGAAGGAATTCATTGAGAAGTCTTAATGCAATGCAAATTAGTATCTGTTAAGGGTGGTCCCTAAGGGTGGAAACAGGCAAATAAGAAACATAAGACATCAATGTTTTGTGTAAGAGTACCTGCCTAGTATTTAGCTGCCCACTGGCATGCTTCCCTCATGAGCGTACTTGTATTGAGCGGCTGGGGATTTGTCTGCAGGTAGCTGGTGGAAGAGACAGAAGGCCATAAAAATGCTGAACTATTTTGCAAATGTCTTGGGATTATCAAAAAGTCCTTTCTCTTGTAAGTGTTTTTTTTGGAGCTGCTAAAATCAAAGTGTGGCTTGCTCCTAAGGATTCTTTCCCCTCAACTTTTTAGAATTGTTTACTGTAAGAAAAACAGAATCTTGGGGTTTGGGGTTCATTTAAATGTAGCTTGTTAGATAGGGGTGTCTGCCCTGTTCAGGGTCCAAGATGCCTTCTGGAATTCAGAAGAATTTGTCTCTGAAGTGAGACGCTGCCTTTGGTTAGCCTGAAAGAAAAGTCCAACAGCAAAAATGCTCAGTTCGGTGCTTTCTTCACAACAAAAGAAACGTGAACAATCTCGACTCTCTGCCATTTTCCAAGGTAGTCCAAGATTCTTAAACTGCTTTTATATTTGAGTTTCAAAGGTTTCCTCTCATCAAATCGTTGAAATAAATAAGTGTGTTTAATCATGGAGAGTGTCTTAGAACTGAGGAAGACTGACAGGGAATTCATGTCTTCAAATTGTGGTGTGGAAGAAGTACTGACTATATTGTGGACTTTAGGCCATTTAGGTTAGTATTAAATAAGAATGGACAGTCTTAGAGAAGGTCAGACCGAATGCTCCTAGAAAGTTAGATGACAAGATTTCATTTAACTTATTTTGGACAGGTCCTCAGAAAAGACCAGCAAAAGATGTCATGTTTGGTAAAGAGTCAGTGTGAACAGGGAAACCCTCCATGAACGGATTGACATGGTGGCCACAACAAGGCACTCAAATATACTGAGGATTGTGAGGATGGTACAGGATCAGACGATGTTTCATTTGGTTGTATGAGGAACTTCAAAGAATTGATGGGAAAATTCCATATATATTTTTAATCATTTTATTGGGGGCTCACACAACTTTTCTCACAATCCATAAGTCCATCCATTGTGTCAAGCACATTTGTACATTTGTTGCTCTCATCATTCTCAAATATTTGCTCTCCACATAAGCCCCTGGCATCAGCTCCTCATTTTTCCCCCTCCTTCCCCACTACCCCTCCCTCATAAACCCTTGATAATTTATAAATTATTATTTTGTCATATATTACATTGTCCAATGTCTCCCTTCACCCACTTTTCTGTTGTCCATTCCCCAGGGAGGAGGTTATATGTAGAACCTTGTAATTGATTCCACCTTTCTACCCCACCTGCTCTCCACCCTACTGGTATACCCACTCTCACTACTGGTCCTGAAGGGATCATCTGTCCTGGATTCCCTATATTTCCAGTTCCTATCTCTACCAGTGTGTATCCTCTGGTCTACCTGGATTTATATGATAGAATTGGAATTGTAAAGGGGTGGAGGGGAGGACCATTTAACCCTACAATGCCTGAACATTTATTTTCAGGAAAAATTGTTTTTATTCTTTACTTTCATAGTTATCAATATATATTAATATATATATTTAATTAAATGTCACGAAAACTTTGCACTCAATGTTATATGGTTAAGAACTAGAGGGAAGATGTATGTTTCATAGTTGCTACACTGCACCCTGACTGGCTCATCTCCTCCCACTGACCCTTCTGTAAGGGGATGTCCAGTTGCCTACCGATGGACTTTGGGTTCCCAATCTGCACTCCACCTCAGTCACAATGCTATGATTTTTTGTTCTTTGATGACTGATACCTGATCCCTTCGACACCTTGTGATCATGCAAGCTGATGTACTTCTTCCATGTGAGCTTTGTTGCTTCTAAGCTAGATGGCCACTTGTTTACCTTCAAGTTTTAAAGACCCAGCCACTTTATCTTTTGATAGCCAGGCACTATCAGCTTCCTTCACCACATTTGCTTGCGCACCTGCTTTGTCTTCAGCGATCATGTGAGAAAGGTATCACGGAATTTCCGTTTAATAGAACAAAGTGTTCTTGCATTGAGGGAGTACTTGAGTAGGAGGCCCAATGTCCACATGCTACCTTAATGCTAAAGTTATAAATATATGCACATAGATCTATTTCCCCATCATTATATATAAATATATTTACAAATGTACCTCAAGAAATGCCTCTTGCCCTCTAGAAATGCCCTTTGCCTCCTAGTTCTTTTCTCTATTTCCTTTTACTTTCCTTTTGTCCCACCATCATGCTCAGCCTGCATTTGGGAGTCAGACATTCCTCTCGGTTACATTGCCTTGATGAAGTCTTACCAGGCCTCTTACACCCTCCTTGCCACTGATTTTGGGTCACTTGTTGTTCCCTTGTCCCTGGGTTGGTTAACACCACTTCCTTTCCCCCACCTCACCTGCTCCCATGTCCCCCTGGAATCATTAGTCCCATTGTTTTCTCCTACAGATTGTTTATCCAGCCTATCTCAACTAAATAGACCTGCAGAGATAATAATATGCACAAGAAAAAACAAGGCAGAGCAAAACAAAGCAACAAAAGAAATAAAACAACAAAACCAATAACAACAACAAAAAAGAAAAGCCTGTAAATAGTTTAAGTTTGCTTGTTGACCTTTAGGAGTGTTTTCTGGTCGAGGCTGATGGGGGCCCACACCCTGGCCCCAAAGTCTACTTTCAGTACTCCCTTGGGACTTCCATTCTCTGTTCCCCTTGCTGTTCCATTGCATGCACTTAGTGTTTTGTCTCAGTGTGGTGGGGTCAGTATGGGCGCTATTTCCACACGGTGTCTCCAGTGTTGTCCGCTTTAGGGCTTTGGGTCAGTGAGGGATGTCATGTCTCATAGTGGGGCTGGCCATATGGTCCTCTATGTGCATTGACTGCTCTGAACAGAAATATTGTCCTCAAAGCTTGGTGGATCAGGATGTGTTCCACTCTTTCTTCCTCCCCCTTCATGTGCTCCCGTGTGCTCTGATCTGACATGTCTCTCTCCCTGAGCTGTAGCTTTAGTGCTCTGAAGTAAATTCTTTGGGGGGCGGGGGGGTAGTGGCTAACCACATAGTTGGGATTGGGACTGGCCCCTGAGAAGTCTCTACTGGTTCCCTGCTTCATGCCGATATATTGCATTCATATCTTGGAGAACCGTGTTGAAGTCTGGTCTCTCTTTCCCTGTGGAGATATAAACAATACCCTCCCCTTGGATGGGTTATTGCCCTGTGCCCCCCACTACCCATTTCCCTTTTTCTTTCTTTTATCCCTTTTGCCCCCTCCTTTCTAGTTGGCTACAATATGTACCCCTGGATTTGGTCTGGCCCGTGCCATACTACCTGGACCTCACCCCAGGAATGTTTGTATACAACAGCTTTTTCCCTATGCCCCTTTTGCATTTTTTAAAGCATACCTCAGTGGACTCATATTGTACTTGACTTTTGTGCTTGGCTTACTTCACTTAGCATGATTTCCTCCAGTTTTTCCCATGCAGCGATCTGCTTCATACGTTCACCACTGCTTTTTAGTGATGCGTAGTACTCCAGTGTATGTATGTACCACTGTTTTTAAATCCACTTGTCTGTTGATGGAAATTTGGGTTGTTTTCATCTCCTTGCAATTGTGAACTGTGCCGCGATGAATATTGGAGCACAGATGTCTGGCCATGGTTTGTTTCTTGCCTCTTCTCTGTATATGCCCAGTAGGGGGATTGTTGGGTCGTATGGTAGTTTTTTTTCCATCTGTTTTAGATATCGCCAAATCGATTTCCATAGTGGCTTTTCATACCTACAGATTCACCCGCAGTGGATGAGGGTTCCTATTCCACCACAGCCCCTCCAACACTTGTTGCTTTCTGATATTTTGAATTGGGATATATTTGAGGGTGTGAGATGGTATTTCATAGTTAATTTGCATTTCTCTATTGGCTAATGATCAGGAACATTTTCTCATACATTTATTGGCTATTCAGATTTCTGCCTTTATGAAACTTCTGTTCAGGTCCTTTGCTTACTTCCTCAGTGGGAAATTCATTTTTTGTTTTGTTTTTTCTTTCTAGAAGCTAGCAGGGTATTATAGATTGTAGTAATAAGGCCTTTGTCTGATATGTTATTGTTAAAGATGTTTTCCTAGTCCGTGGGCTCTCTTATTACTCTCTTGGTGAATTCTTTCTAAGTACACAGGTATTTTATCTTCAGTATATCTCAGGCTGGTTCCTATTCCCTCATTGATAGCCCTAATAATTTGGGGTTTTACCTTGAAGTCTGTCATCCACCTTGAGATTATGCTTGTGCATGGAGTGAGATAAGGGTCTTGCTTCGTTTTTCTGCAGGTGTTTATCCATTTTTCCAGTACCACTTGTTGAAGAGGGCATCTGCTACCCATTTGATATTTGGGGGGTCCTTATCAAAGATCAGTAGTCTATATGCTGATGATTTTACATCTGGGTTTTCAATTCTTTTCCATTGGTCTGAGTATCTTTCATTATACCAATACCATCAGGTTTTGAACACTGTGGCTATATAATATGTGTAAAAGTCATGTAAAGTAAGCCCTCCCACACTGTCCTTCTTCTTTAGGAGTTCTCTGCTAATTTGGGCTTCTTCCCTCTCTGTATGAAACTGCTAATCGGTTTATCCATTTCTTTGAGAAAAAAAAGATGAGGATAATTGTATCAGGATCGCATTAAACTTATATAGTGCCTTGGGCAGAACTGACATCTTTACTATATTGAGTGTTCCACTCCATGAGTGTGGGATATTCATCCATTTGTTGAGGTCACTCTTGGCTTCTTGTAATAGTGTCTATAGTTTTCCCCGTATAGATCTTTTGTTCTTTTAGTCAGTTATATCCCTAGATATTTCCATCTGTGTTTGGCTATTGTGAAGGGTACCACCTTTTTAATCTCCTTTTCTGTGGGCTTATCAGGTGTGTATAGCAGTCCGATAGACTTATGTTTGTTGATCTTGTATCCTGCCACTCTGCCATATTCCTCTATTGCTTCCAGTACTCCTCTTGTGGAGTTTTGGGGATTCTCCATATATAAATTCTTATCATGTGCAAATAACAATAATTTCACCTCTTCCTTCCCCAGGAGAATTCCTTTGATGTCTTCTCTTTACCTTATGCTGTTAGCTAAACCCTCCAGTATGATGTTAAATAAGAGTTGGGACAAGGGGCATCCTTGTCTGGTCCCCCTTTTCAGTGGGATTGTGCTCATCTTTTCTCCACTGACTACCAGATTGGCTGTTGGTTTTTCATATTTAGCTTGTATTATCTTGGGGAATTTTCTTTCCATTCCTATAATCTTGAATGTCTTAAACAGGAATTGGTGTTGAATTTTGTCGAATGCTTTTTCCGCAACTTTTGATATTATCATGTGGTTCTTATAGTTTTTATGTCAATGTGGCAAATGATACTAATGATCTTTCATATGTAGAACCATCCCTGCATCACTGGTATGAATCCCACTTGGTCATGGTGAATTACATATTTTATATACTTTTGTTTTCTATTGGCCAGTACTTTGTTAAGGATTTATGAATCTATATTTATTAAGGATATTAGTCTGCAGTTCTCTCGTCTTGTGGGATCCCTGCCAGGATTCAGTAGTAGGGTTATACTAGCTTTATAGAAGGGGTTCAGGAATTGGCCAACTTTTTCTATGTTCTGGAAGAGTTTGTGTAGCACTGGTATCAGTTCTCCCCTGAATGCTTGCTAGAATTCTCTTGTGAAGCCATCTGGTCCAGGGGATTTTTTTTGTTGGTAATCCCTTTATAACCTTGTGTATTTCTCCTATTGCTATGGGTCTGTTGAGATTATTGACGTCCGTCGGGGATAGTCTTGGGAGGGCTTGTTTTTCCAAGAATGTGTCATGTCTTTTAAGTTGTTGAATTCATTGGAATACAGTTCTTTGTAGTACTGTGTAATTATCCTTTTGATTTCATTAGGGTCTGTTGTAATGTCCCCTCTTTCATCCATAATTCTTATTACTGAGATTTGTTCCCTCCTTTTTTTGGTTAGGTTTCCCAGCAGTCTGTCCATTCTGTTTATCCTTTCAAAGAACCAACTTTCAGCAGCATTAATTTTTTCCATAGTTTTCTTTTTGTTTGTTTGTTTTTCTTTTCCCATAGTTGTCCTATGTTACCTCTCCTGAATCTCAGCCTTGATTTTTATTATTTCTTTTCTTTTGCTATTAAGAGGATTGTCCTGTTGACTCTGCTCTCTGGTTGTTCTAAATTTTGAGCCAGCATATCAATCACGAGTCTCTCTTCCTTTTTCAAGTGTGCATGTATTGTTATGAAACTTCCTCTGATAACTACCTTTGCGGTGTCCCATCAGTTTTGGTACAACGTGTTCTCATTCTCGTTGGTTTCCAGAAATTTCCTAATTTCATATCTGATCTTGGCATATCCACACTCCTTTTGCAATAGAGACTTATTCATCCTCCAATTGTTTGCTATTGCTTTCTTCATATTCTTTTTATTGATTTACAGCTTTATGGCACAGTGGTCAGAAAGAAAGGTCTGTATGATATAAGTGTGCTTAAATTTCTGTAGATTTGCCTTATGCCCCAGCATATGGTCTATCTTTGAATATGTGCCATGTAGGCTTGAAAATAATTTGATTTACCGTATATACTCAAATATAAGCCGACCAGAGTATAAGGCAAGGTACCTAGTTATTACCTGGGAAACCAGAAAAACTGATTGACTCGAGTATAAACCTAGGGTGGAAAATGCAGAAGCTATTGGTGAGTTTCAATCATCAAAACAAATGAAAATAAAATTACTAAAAATTGAGACATCGGTGGGGTAATGCATTTAAATATTTATTTTAAATAAAAAACATAAATAAAAGGATAACAAGTCATTTAACATTAGTAAACCAGCACAGTAAGTGGAAAATAAGTTCAACAAAAACAATAAGGTATCAACAATGATACCTTAAGAGTACTATTCGCTGAGCTCAATCAGCAATCAAGCTAAAATGTAAAGAGTTAAAATCCTTCAAAGCTGGATTCATCATCATCATCCGTATCCCAATGCAGAGCTTCAGCTGGTGTGAGGTCATCATAGACGCTGTCCTCACTGAGATCACTGTCATCACCATCACTGCTGTCATTTTCATACAAAGCACAGTCTTCACTGCCATCCATAGCATTACTAATACTACATTTCTGGAAGGCACATCGCACCATATCTTCTGGTGTCTTCCCATGCATCTTGAACCCACTTTGCTATTAACTCTATGTCAGGCTTCATGAGATTTCCTTCTTTTGTTAGTCAGGCTTGACCAGATTACATCCACTCATGCCACATCCTTCGCACATGGTCTTTAAATGGTTTATTCAAAATACACGTCATAGGATGGCTCTGATTGGTTAGATGTGAGTAAACAAACATTCAAAGCCCTGCAGTGTGAGCGGGACTTTGAATGAACAGCGGAAAAATGGCAATCACCTGTGAGATAACGGGCACTTGTTCCGTTACCTCGTGGGGGGGTGAGGGGGAAGGGCAGTGAGATGTCACACCTTACTGGGGTACCACAGACCCGTGTATAAGCCGAACCCCAGTTTTTCAGCTCATTTTTTGTGCTGAAAAACTCAGCTTATACACAAGTATATAAGGTATTTTGAATTTGGATGAAAAGCTCTGTAAATATCTAACAGGTCAAATTGTCTAATTGTAGGGTTTAGATCTCCAGCCTCCTTGTTGACTTTTCCCCCCTGCAATCTATTTTTCTCAGAGTGGTGTATCCAAGTCAACTACTGTAATTTTTGATGCTGTGATTTCTATTTTCATCTTTTGAAGTATTTGGTTGACATATTCAGCGGCTCTCTCATTCAAGGAATATATGTTTAAAATGCTTAGTGGTTCATTGTCTACTATTCCCTTTAGCATTATATAGTGTCCCTCCTTATCTCTTTTTATGGTTTGTACTTTGAGGTCAATTTTATCTGAGATTAGGATTGCAACCCCTGCTTTTTAAAAATTGCTGTTTGCTTGGTATGCCTTTCTCCAGCCTTTGATTCTCAGCCTATTTTTGCCTGTAGTCTTGATATGTGTCTCCTATAGGCAGCAGATTGATGAGTTGTGTTTTCTAAGCAAGTCTGCTACACTCAGTCTTTTAATGCCTGAGTTAAGTCCATTGATATTCAGGGTTTTTATAACCTTCTGTGGACTCTGTGATGTCATATTGTGTTGGGTGCTTTTCTACCTCCCTTTGTTATCAGTGTGTTGTGCATGTGTGTGGTTCTTTCAACCCTTAAGTCAATGCTATCTTGGGAACTGTTTTCTCTTTGTTGCCTTGTGGGTGGGGTTGTTCTATGTGGCAGTCTCTTATTTATGCTTGATGAGTACTGGGTCGACCCATACTGGGTCGGTAAGAATCTTTTGTAGGGATCGGTTTCATCTAATGTATTCATTGAGTTTTTCTTTGTCTGGGAAGACTCTTATTTCTCTGTCTATCTTGGCTGGGTAGAGTATTCTCGGTTTTGCCTTATTTTCCTTAAATTTTTGAAATATGTTAGTTCACTCTCTCCTCTTCTTCATAGTGTCCGCTAATAAGTCTGAGAATAGTCTTACTTGATAACCTTTATATGTGATTGCTTGTTTTTCCCTAGCTGCTTTCAAGATTTTCTCCTTTTCCTCAAAGTTGAATAGTTCAACTATTAAATACCTTGGTGACTTTTTGGGATTCAGTCTAGCTGGTGTTCTTTCAAACTCCTGAATGGTTGCCTGGGTTTCATTCATTAAGCTGGGGAAGTTTTCCTCCAAGAATTCTTTCACTATTGTTACAGATTTCTTTGTTGTGTCTTCCTCCAGTAATCCAATTATTTTGGTGTTGTTCCTCTTCATAGCATCACACATAGCTCTTAGGTTTTCCTCCGTTTCTCTGATGATCTTATTAGACTTTTGTTCATGTTTGTTAAAGTCTGCTTGGCTGTCCTCTAGGTCACTGGTACGGTTCTCTATCTCCTCCAGTCAATTGGCCAAGTCTGTGAGTCTGCTACTGGTTTTTTCTTATCTCATCTCTAAGCTCTTGTATTTCTCTTTGGTGTATGGACTTTATCTCCTTTATCATTGCATCCTCTTACTGTATTATTTCCCTCATTTCCAGTATGCCTCCAAGCAACATCCTGAAAATTTCTTTCTGTGGCAGATTGATGTCTGCTTCTTCTATGCACGTCATTAGGTTCGAGACAAATTCTGCCACTGGCTTTTATTTCTCGTTTTTTCGTTGAGGTGTTTAGGCTGATTGCTGTTTGTGTTGCATTGCTTAAGAGGAGCCAGATGCCATTTTCCAGGGAGTTGAAGAGCACTGGCTCTTTCTGGGTGACTTGTAGGAATGCTTCTTTGAACTGCTTTAAGCTAATTTCACTATTGAGTTAGCCTACCACATTATCCTTCTGTGGCTTCACTCTTTTACCTAGTTAGGCAGTATTCTGTTATTTGGAGGTCAACTTGAATGGTCCTCCAAGGGGACACTGGTTGGATTGTTGTGGACCCATGAGGATGGTGCTGTACTGGGTGATCACACGAGAAGTCATGATGGTGTGGCCCATGGTGTTTTGGGGTGCTGCAGAGGGCATGTGGGGTGCCCGCTGCAACAGCAGTGTCACAGAAGGCTGGCTACTTTGGTGTAGAGCACTTCAAATGGTGGGCAGAATTTCCCTGTTCAAGTAGACTGCTGCAGGGAATGGGCAGAGGTTCCCGAAGCAGTGTGGAATATTTGTGAGTGTTGGCCGAGCTGCCTTTGGCCATGTGAGACACTGAGGCAGGTGGGAGGAAGTTCCCTCAGTACGTGGGACCACAGAGGATGGATAGGAGCTCCCCAGCCACAAAGGCAGCATTCCCCCAAAGAAGGTAGGCAGGATTTCTCAGTCAAGTATCAAGCACTGCAGAGTTCAGGTGGGCAGAATTTCCCCGGAAGAAGTTGGACAGGATATCCCCTGGCAGAGGGTGGGTAGGCTTTCCCCAGCCTTGAGTTATGCTGCAGAGGGTGGAGCGCTCCCAGCTGGGCGGGGGCAGGTGAAAATGTCTTAGGCTAATGGGAGTAGTCTGGAGATCCTCAATGGCATGAGAGAAAAGGGAAGCGAAAATGAAAAAAAAAAAAACACCACTAAGCACACTGAGACTGTCAGGGGATAGAGAGAAGTGAGTAAAACAAAAGTTACAATATAACTGAGCCCTCATCCCTGACCATGGGTCTAAAGGGATTTAATCCCTGCCTCAAGGTGGCAGCAAGCTGTTGCTGTGTTGAGAAAAAGCCCCTGCGACGGCCCCAAAGATATCCTCTCCGGCTGAGACACTAGTGGGGCTAAGGTCAAACCCTAGCCGGCCTCCACTGTGGTAAGCCAAAAGCCCCCAGCTCCTCAAATCCTAGTGGATCTGTGCCTACTTATAATTATGGTACTCCTCCTAGGACCCAGCAGTGTGGAATTTCCCTGTTAGTAACTCTCCTGCACTGATTTCTGCAGAGTTCCTCTGGTATGTGTTACTCAGTCACCATCTTCGCAGAGGTTTCAAATTGCATATCTTTTTATTCTGTTTTTCCACCAATTTTTCAAGCCTCCTTGTATATATAATACCCACAAGTTAGGACTGAATTGACAGTAACTAAGAGCAACACTAATAGTGCTATATGAAACTGTTAGAGAATAACCAAAATTCTGAAAAACAAATGTGTCATTTCTGACACATAGTGAAAGTATAGGACAGAGTAGAACTAGCCTGTGGGTTTCTAAGACTGTAACTCTTTACAGGAGCAGCTTTCTCCCTTGTTGGGCAATAGGCAGAGTTAAAAAGTTCAAGATTCGCTTCAATAAGTCCTTCTCTGTTGCTTTGCTTATCTAAGTTTTATTTAATACTAAACTAAATGGCCTAAATCTTTTAACTCTGAAAATGTCAATCCTTCAATATTTATACCTTTGTTCCGGTTATGAGTCAGAATTCACTTGATTGCAGTGAGTTTGGGGTTTTGTTTTCCTGCTGTGTGGACTGAACTGTGCTGGTTGGAGATTTTATGAGACATATACACTACATAAGGTACTCAATGTGAGCAATTCAAGTGCAGTTAATTATAAATTACAAGTACATATTTCAAGATTGATAAGAATTCATGGGAGAAGAAAGTGTGGTTAAACACAGGTGTCTCAAGAATGCCTAACCTAAGATGGTTATAAGTAGGGGGAAAGAGACATATGTTCACACAGGAATTTGTTTGGAAAATCTTCTATTTGAAGTAATGGAAAATAAGATTAGAAAAGCTTATTGGAGTAAGGTCTTCACAACCAAGTAAATCCATTTATCCTTAAGGCAAAGAGTGCTCAAGAGCCAGTTGACTTTTAAGCTTTTAAAGGTAAGAACAGATGAAGTAGTGTTAAACCAAATACATTTGGAGGAACTGTGTAGGATGCATTAGAGAAATAAGAGGCTAAGTTGGGGGTCCCATCTGGTTAGTGACTGGAATGATCCCACATGAGTTCACATCTACACAAATGATTGGTTGTCTGACCTTAAGTAATCCCTTGAGCTGTTTAGACTAGTTTATGTATTTGGCTGGTAGGAAATTGTTGCTCCTGATGGTCAATAGTAGTCAAATGTTGGCCATTTTATATGGCTCAACCTAATAACTAAAAAGTCTATCAGTGTACAGACTTCCTTACAGGTATAGTACGACTTGATCTGGAAACATAGTGGGAACACCTAGACCCTAGTTTCTCTCCTTTTGCCTCTCTTTTTGGCCTTTCATCATGCCAGCATCACCCAAAGGCTAGCTAGCCTATCCTGAAGAAAGCAATAGATTGAAATTCCATTGGGGGAAAAATAGAAATTTCTTTCCCAGAATCCCCTAGCAAATGCCTCCCAGGAGCTCCTTGGTAACTGAAGTGAAACCTTCTTCTCTGAAACAAATAAAATAGCTATGGAATAGGCTCAGATGATTATATGAAGACAAATAGAGCCCATTGTATTTCTGAGGATGGAGTCCTGGTGACACTATCTGGAAACTTTTGGGCTGTTAACTCAAAGGTCAGCAGTTCAAAATCACCCACCACTCCAAGGGAGAAATAAGAGGCTGTCAGGTTCCATACAGATCTACAGTCTCAAAATGGGACTTGACTTGATGGCAGTGAGTTTGGTATCGTTGTGGTAGAGTTGAGGATAGGATCAATCTCACACAAAGTCATATGACTTTAACTTTTAAGGTCTGAATAAGAAGAGAAGAAAAGATAATGGATATGGAAAGGAAATCAACAAAGACCCACCTCACCAGCACCGATTATTGCATTTCCTTTTTCCTGCTCTTCTGTTGTTTCCTGAGACACAGGAGCCGGAAGGAGTGAAGGTAGGAGACCTTTTAGCAAAAGGGACTAAGATCAATAGCAACTTGATATAGCTACCATCTCAATTCTGACTCACAGTAAGTGACCCTAGAGTACAGGGTAGACTGTCCCTGTGGGTTTCTGAGACTGTAACTCTTTACAGGAGTAGGCCAAGAGAAATCAAGGCCAAGATACATGACAAGTTGGCTTGGTCTACAAAAAGGGCAGTCCAATACCCTAGGAACCACAGAGTGGAGAATACCATCTCAGAGCCTAAGCCAGAAGGTCTGCTTTGTATTCCTTGTTGGTTTGGGAGATTCGGAAACACTGGGATCCAGAATTGATCAGAGATATGTATGCAAACCTCTTTCTACCTGATTCATTTTAGAGCTATTGAGATCACCTGAATCCGTAAACCAGCTGCTGTTGAGTAGATGCCAACTCACGGTGATCCCATGTCTTTTAGAGTAGACCTCTGTAAGTGAAATTCCACGAGGTTGTCAATGACTAATAATACAAACATTTCTCAGCAGGCCTTTCTTTCAAATTCTGATCAGGCTCGAACCTCCACCCTTTTCTTTGGCAGCAAAGTTCCTTAACTGTTTGTGCCACTTGAAGGCTTTAATAATTATGTCATGGTAGAAAGGAGAAAAATAACTGTTCCTGGAGTCTCTGGTCTTTGGGGAGAAGGTTAAATATAACTTTCCCTATTATGTTATCCATATCGATGTTAGTTCTGCATGCTACTTGTAATAAGAATTTGGGCAGCAATTAGTATATTTTTCCTGATACCCCATTTCTATCATACCGGACTTTTTTCTTGAGTCTTGTAGGTATGTAGTGGTTACACATTGGGGTGCTAACCATAAAGTTAGCAGTTCCATACCACCAGCCACTCCAAGGCAGAAAGATGAGGCTTGCTACACTCTTAATGAGTTATTGTCAGAAACACACAGGGGCAGGTCTACCCTGTTCCATAGGGTCACTGAGTCAACACTGATTTGATGGAAATAAGTGAGTGAATCAATATCCCAGAGTCCATTCTCTGCTCAGAGCAGGTGATTGTCAACTTAGCCCATTACCAGGCCCTTCCTCTCACTGAAGTATCCTGTTATGATCCTGCCCATTAGCATGGTCTCCCAGGATCTTCCCATAGCACATCCCCACAACCAAGGCAATACACTTTCTAAAGAATGTTGTGCCGCCTGCCAATTTAAAGATTTCATGGTGCCTATTTGCCTGGATCATTTATTTGGATTAGTGAGGGTAGTTAAACAAAGAAGTGCCCTTATCTTGGGAGAAACACTATTTTCCCCCCGTTGGGCATCAAGGCGAATCCATTCTGATTTATAGGCATTCTCCCTCTGGTGCTGCATTCAGATCTTCTCCATAACCTTTGCACCTGGAGGTGTTACAAATTTTTCTCTTGACTTTAGGTGCCATAGTCAATATAAGAGAAGACATGTGTCTGCATCATAAAACACATCGATGGCCGCAGGTGGGCAGAGGGGGATTCAGGGTGGGCTGGGTTTGGTGGCCTCCTTTTCTGGTTTCTTCAGATTCTTCTGCCCTATTACAGGCACTGTGTGCTCACCAAGGGTACAGCTGGCTGAACAAGACCAAAGAGGACTGTCAGCTGGACGCTTGTTTTATGGCGACTCAACAGTTCAGCAATAATTTCCTTTTTTAAAATCAAATTTCCAAATGTGCTCCAGCCTGTGACGGGTTTGCACTGTTTTCACACGAGAGTGTAGATTTCCAGGCAGGTTTTTGTTTTGTTTTGGTTTTATTTGTTTTCCTCCAAATGGCCCCAAAGCAATTAAAGACTAAATAGGGTAGACAGATGTTGGTAATATGCAAGCCAGCCAGATGTGTGGGAGGCATAGAGAGTCATCTTAACATCTGTGGGGATGAATATATTAAGGTCTAAGACTAGGATGGAGATCGTCAGGAAGTGGGAGGTGGAGAAGATGGGAGAGTGCTTAGCTAAGCAAGGTTCAGCTGGAGCACCAGGCATTTGCCAATTTCAAGCAAGAGTATAACTAGCTTAGAAAAACAGCATTTTATTTCTACTGTTATTCTAAATATCTAAGTCACCAGAGAGTAGGCGGTGTTTTGTCCAGGATGCACCTACTATCATTTCATGTAATTAAGGGTCTTATGTATACATCCTGCTGATGTATACATCCAAATATATTCCTTTATACAATTGAAAAAGTAATAATGCTAATAAGAAATTTATGCATACTCTATAGCAACACATAAAGGGAAAACTAAATAATAACCTACCATGTTTTCATTGCTAAATAGACAACATTTTTTAATGGTAGCTATCAGTGTCAGACAGAAAATTCTGTAAGTCGGTACAACCTCTGAAAAATCAATGTAGCATTACATATCAACATATTTTGACTTAGTAGATATCATTTCAAGGAGGCCTGTTGGCATAGTGGTTATGATGTGTTGGGCTGCTAGTCACAAGATCAGCAGTTTGAAAATACCAGCTGGTCCTCAGGAGAAAGATGAGGCTTTCTACTCACATAGAGAGTACAGTTTTGGAAACCCTTTGAGAAATTCTACCCTGCCCCATTGAGTCACACTGAGTCAAAATTTGGAGCTAAAATTGCAGACAACATACTTAGAAAATAATCAAAGATGCCTATCATATAGTAAGAAAATTATGGAACAAAAAAATCTAAATCTCCTCAAATAGGAAGAACCGTTAAATATTTATGATACATGCATACAATGGAATATTAGGCAGACGCTGTAAATTCTGTTTTATAATGTAGTAGAAATGCTCATTAGATGGTGATAACTGAAGAAAGTCACCATTTATCAGTTTGTGGTTGCTTGAGCTTTGCTTGGTTGCCAGAAACTATACGACCATAATTTCAGATACCAGAGGGCCATCATCTGAGTGGTGGTTTCACCTGAGCTTCCAAGCAAGACAGACTAAGAAGAAAGCCTAGCAGTCTGCTTTTGAAAATCAATCAATAAAAATCTTATGGGTCACAAAAAGATCTTATCCAATATGGTGCTTGAAGATAAGCCCTATGACAGTTAGATTGTATGTCAACTTGAACTTGTGTGGAAGTAGAGGAGTCCAGCATGTCAATCAGGTGCTATCCTTGGGATGTCTCCTTTGGGGTATGCCCCTTTTATAAGAGAGTCACTGGAAGGCCCTTTGCCTTCCTCCTCACTGGGATTCTGAACTTGCCTCTAGGGGCAACCTGTGGGCTACCAACCTGGAGAGCTCCTGGCACCTTACCATGGTCCCCTTGACTGTCCTGTAATCCCTCGGTTTTCTGCTTCACCTTTCTGTGCCATCAGACTGAAGCTACATGAGTCAGAAGGGGGTTCCAGCTAGCATCAGACCTATGGACTTCAGTCGGAGAGGGCTGGAATACATTCTTGACATGAAATTACTTCTTCATATAAATGCTTTTATCTCATACATAGTTGAGTGTTGCTGGTTTTGTTTCTCTAGACACCCCATCCTAACACAAATATCCTAGGTTTGTATGGCACTCGATCTACTCAATGGCCCTGCAATGGAGTTGAGCATACCAACAATTGCAAGGATGGTACAGGACTGGGCAACCTCTCACTCTGTAGTACATGCAGTCTCCATGAGTTAGAGATGACTCAACAGCAACTATTAACAAATGAAAAAAGCTGGATACGTATACACAAGCTAGACACAATTTAAGAAGTCTGGTGTGTATGTGAGTGTGCCCGCTTTTTACAATTAAAAATGTTCCTTAAATATCTCTTCCCTTTTTTTCTAAATCTTATGAAATAAATATGTGCCTTTAAAGAAAAAAAATACTGTGATGGAAAAAAATAAAGGCCAGGCTTATTCACCTAATGGAGATCGGCAAAATCCCTGAGACCACTGCCCTTAATAGTCCTTCAAGTCTAGAAATGGGCTTATCCCCATGCTTCAATTTTCAACCATATTCAGGTCTACAAGGGGAACACTAAGGAGATATGCACATCTTAGGGTGATGAACCCTTTGAGATCTAAAGGACAACATTCACCTAAGGACAAAGTTCAGAAGGGTTAGGAAAGGAGAAGGGATGGAAACACTTCTCTTTTGTCAATGAGATGAAACATTGAATTATGGAATGGAAAATTGATTATCTGTTCTGTACATTTTTATCCCATTTATAATGAAAAGTTTAAAAAATATTTTGTCTCCCTTTTTGCTTTCTTTAAACAACAAAGATATATAGAGCTATGAATGCAATCCCTCATGAAAATATTCCACTGGAAAACACCCTAAGGAAAAGGAAGTAGTCAAGAATTGTTCAGCTAATAAACTGCAGTAAAACTTACTAATTCAAGGACCTTGCGATTAGAGAACTCTCGCCCACTTTGAGCAAGTGCTTTGAGGAACAAAATAAGTCGAAAAACCTGGCTGCCCATTATAATAATAAAAATCACACCTAGTGACACAATGACAGTTTACCACAACTTAGGGTAGAACCTTCCAACCGGACCAAATAAGAGAAAGAGAGGGAGACGGTCGCCATTTTTATCATAAGTTCCCCTTCACTCCCCAATACAATCATTAATAGTCTTCCCCTTAGTTGTCGTGCATTTGTAAAAGGAATGTACGTATGTGTGCACTGTACCCCCTAGGTTGTCTGCCGTCCACGGAGACTGACCCACTCCTCTTCGGAACGTACTTCCCATTAGGAATAAATGCTTGGGTGAGTGAGCCGCCTGTGTCTGTGCGACACTTCTATTGCCGTTGAGCTACTGACTCTCCAAGTATTTGGAGAGAAGTGGAGCGGGAGCCCAGACCACCTGGAAAGGCTAGCAAGACGATGCCATGAGGAGGCATGGTTATGTCTGAAGTCCTTTCTGGAGCTCCTACTATTCTTTGTGAGTCCTTTGGCTACATCCCTGAGTAACCCACAGATTCCCTGGTGCAGATCAAGCCTGTCCTGAAGCTGATATAATGGACTTTTGCTAATCCCCGTCCTGTCTCCTTCCTCTGAAACCTACTCTTCTCTCCCAGCGGCTCCTGCAGGCAGGGCCCAAAACTTTTTCAGGATGCTGTCAGGCAGAGAGCTTATTTCAAATCATTTTGACTGTTTACAATGATGCAGTGTTTTCATTTTACAAAGAATAAAACCGAGATGCAAAGATAACAATAGGCTCTCCCAGTTGTTGAGAACCTACTGTGTGCTGTGCGCCAAGCTCAGACATTTCTGGACATTATTTAATTTATTTGAGACAAAAATCCCATGGAGTTGACATAATTATAATACTCCTTTTACAAATGAAGACACAGAAGCGAGAAGATGAGAAGTAATTTTCCCAGGGCCACAGAACTATGCAACTGACAGGACCCCACCATGATTCAAAGGCTTCCAGCTCCAGAATCTCGGTTCTTGGTCTGCTAGCTCTCTCGGGAGAGAGATATCCCTGGGTCCTTGGCTCTGCGTGAGAATGAATTCACGCCGAAGCCTGGTTTGTGATCCCAGTGAGTTTATAGAGAATAGGAGCAGGTTCAGATTCTACAGTAAATGGAACACAAGCCAGACAGAGTCCACGGCCCACTTGTGGGACTGTGGCCTGGCCACTCCGGACTGCAGCCCGCTGTGCTACATCGAGAGTGTCAGAGCAAAACCTCTGACAGGGGTCCCATTGGGAGGCGTGGTTAATGATACCGGTCAACCCCATTGACTGAATCAAATTCACCTGACTTAGATGGACCAATCCAGGTGTAAGGCCCACCTAGGAGTACCACCCCTTCCTGGCCAGAAGCTCGAACCTCTGAGCATGCATAATGGCCACCCTGGGCCCAATCTTTCTGCTTTTCTGACTTTTCGGATGGGATGCCAATACACTCCGATGAGAAACACAAAAGAGATATCAATGAAAAACAATGCAATTTTTAAAAACTTTCTTGTTAGCTGATTTATGACAGAGGAAACAAGTCAACCAAAACTTAATTGTCAGGATCTGGTAAACACGTACCCCAAACCAATATTTTTTGGTCTTTTCAGATGTTTACTACATTGTTTTGTGATAACCATTCTGGCTGGCTAGTTAAATAAATTCTGTCACACCATATGTCTCACATACATAAATTTTAAATTCTCCTGAATCACATTGGATGGAGATAGCACTATTTATCATCAGAAATGTTCAGACTTTAACAACAGAAGGGCAAATAATCTCATCTAAAATGGACTTGGGACCTGAACAGATATTCAGCAAAGAGGTCATTCAAATGTCTACCAACCTCAGGAAAGGATGGTCGGAATCGTCAGTCATCAGGGAGCTGCAAATAAAAGCCCAATGAGATGCCATTTAACTGCCACCAGGATGGCTGAGATGAACCATCCACCCACACAGAAAAGAATGAATGTCTGTGGAGATGTTGAGAAATTGGGATTCTTCTCTGTTATCCGTAGGAACGAAAAAATGGTATAGAAATTTTGGGGGAAAGTGGGTTAATTTCATAGATAGATAGATAGATAGATAGATAGATAGATAGATAGATAGATAGATAGATAGATAGATAGATAGGAAATAGCACTGGCATATGATCCAGTCATCCAACTGATAGGATGGATGAACTCCTGAAACTATTGTCCTGAGATAGGTATATATCCAGACCACTTGAAAGTAGAGACTCAGAAAGAGACTTATACACCCATGTTCATTGTAGCACTGTTCAGAATAGCAAGGGTGGAAACAACATAAATGCCATCAACATACTAATGGATAAACATGAGTTGAATATACTTACAATGGGATTGCTACTCAGCCAGTAGGAGAAATAAAGTCTTGAAATCCGTTATGGTACAGATGGAGTTTGAAGATATTAAGCTTAGTAAAACAAGCCAATCACAAAGCACCAATATTGTATGGCCGCACTATGTAAAAAGGAAAAAAACAAACAAACGTACAGAGACCAAAGTTTATCTGTGGTTCCCAGAGGCAGAAGGGAGGGAAAGCAGAGTGAGGGGAGGTTAGAGTAATGGGTAAATTGCCTTAATTAGGGGTAGGGTTGCATAGCTCATTACTGTAATTGCTCACGTGAAAAGGTGCAGTGGGGAAAATTAAATTAGCCAATTCAATTTTCAGTGATAGGTACCATATATACTCGAGTATAAGCTGACCTGAAAATCAGCCGAGGCACCTAATTTTACACTTGATCTTAGCCAAAAGGCCGAGAAGCAATTGAGGCACCTAATTTTACCACAAAATTAATTTTACACGAGAATATATGGTATGTTTGCAACAATTCCAAAAGCAAATACACCAACAACCCAGCTACTGAGGCTGCTTATATACATCCAAATGCCTCAAGAAGTCGGCTCCTTGGTTTGGAGGTTTAGGATCGTGATTCTTTGGAAACATCCCAGTTAACTGGCTGAGTAGTATGTTTAATGTTTCTGGTCTACTTCCTAATTCATTCAGTAGGGTCTGGGGTCTTTAAATCTTGCAAACAGGCCTTCCAACATTCAACAAATGGTCTTTATTCACTTGGAATCACATAGGAAGGAGGAAAGTCAGGAATAGAGAAGGATACGGAATGTGTGACTACGTGCTTGCATGAACAACTGCCCCCTTTGCCACAAGACCAGAAGAACTGGATGGTGCCCAGACACCATTCCTGAACATTTTAATCAAAGATTCTACAGAAGAATCCTGATCCAAGCTGATGCACTGCAGGATAGAATTTAAACACTCATAGTCTTGGTAGACTTTCTGGAACTATGGAGGGCAGATAAACTCCTGAAATGGTTGCCTTGAGGTAATCTTTATACGTAAGCTAAAAATATCCCCTGAAGCCATCTTAAAACTGAACAATGGTTTAGCTTAGCTAGCAAAAAGGGTCTGACTTGGTCGTTATGTTCTTTTCTTAATCTTTTCAAACTTTTTATTGTGCTTTAGGTGAAGGTTGACAGAGCAGACCATCAGCTTTACTTTAAACAATGTAGACACAGTTCGCTTTAACCCATCCATTTCAATGTACCATCACTTACCTCACTTCCTTCCTGCAGTTCCTGTTTCCATACCTTTTCCTTTACTAGCTCTCTGTCCTTGGGTAATTGCTGTCCTCTTGGTCTTAAATTTACAACTATTCTACTACAGGAGTGGGTTCAGTTCCAGACTCGAAGGGTAGCTAACAGTCTCATAGTCTTGGCAGGGGGTGGTATGGGGGGGCAGGGGGGCATCCCACTGGTTTCTATCAGAGCAGTAAAACTAGTCTCTTCTATGGTTTTCAGTTAATTTATATGTTTATTTTCCTTTATATCCAGGACTTTGTAATATGGGCCTTGAGCACTATGAGGGGGTAGCCCCCCTCCCCCCGCCAAAAAATGGAAAAAGCTCTGCTGGACAGAGCTTTCATAGTAGACACTTTCCCCATGCTTTGCCTGGGAAGGTTCTCTCTGGTCATGGTGAATTGTTTTGTAAAAGCAGTTTCACTGGAACCTTGTTTCGTTGTCATGGCCGATTTAAGAGAACCGAGTACAATTTTGGTTACTTCTCGAGAAAAAATGTGGCACTCAAGAGACTGGTATTGCCACTATGACAATGCACTTGCTCATGCAGCCGTCTTGGTGCACCAGTTTTTGGTAAAAAACAGCAGACAGTGGGAACTTGAGTCTCCCTTTCCACCCAGGCAGACCTAAATCAAGCAGCTTACCATATAAGTGCATGTTGAGTAACTTAGTTCCAAGGTAGGGGGACTGGGCCTGATAGAGGCAAGGTGAAGTTTCCTTCATCTTCTAGTCTTGGACTTAAGGGGCAGAGAGACTGAAGATGCTCAAGGGGCCACAGAGAAGGAAGTGAGAAGGTAGGTATATTTGGGGAAGGAAAGGGAGATCTTGGGAGCCACAAGTTCGTGCCGGTGAAAGTGTAGGACATGAAGGCGTCTTGGGGTATATGCATTGTTCTGCCAGTCACTTCCTCATTCTTTCCTGAATCTGGCCAAGTCTAGCCATCCCCAAAGGTCACACAGACTAAGTGGCCCCTGGAATTCCCACCTGATGCACTGTGGAGTGAAGAAAGAAATGGAATAGCCACTCATCTGTGACTTTAGCATATTTAATAGATATAAAAAAATTTTTTAAACCTCAAGTGGCTCCATTAAGGAAAAAACAGTTAATCACTAGAAAGAAGTCTGGGGCTGGTTAAGAATTCTTCATGTAAAACTCTGTAATATTAAGACAAGTTGCCGTCCAGTTGGCTCTAAACCATGTTGTTCTTCTGAAAGGAGCTTCGCTGATTTGGTGGGTCAAGCAATGGGCTACCAACCAAAATGTCTTGTGGAGTCAGTATAAGCTGGAATTGGTTCTATGGCACTCAATTTGGTTGGGGGTCTTGGCCTTATGTACAGAAGAAAGAAATGTTGCTGACCCTGTGCCAGCTCCTGCTCATTGGTGTGTTGGGGTTCATTGCCTCAAATATTGGGGTTGTTAGGTACTAGTGGATCCATGCTGACTCATAGCAAGCCATGTACAATGGAAAGAAACACTGCTGTCCCACACCGTCCTCACCGTTGTATTTAAGCCCGTTGTTGAAGGCCTTCCAACCGGAGCAGGAGCAAACTGAGGGACTAGAGCATTTGTTCTCTTATAAAACAAAGTTACATCTAGAAAAAGAAAGAGGGAAAAACTCACTATAACTTCAAGGTATCGTGCATAGGGGCATTTCAGGGATGATCATGTGAAACATTCAGAGACTGCTGAAAAGATGGGATCACTTGAGAACTCTCGGGTCTCCAGTCCTGGACAGGCTCGGAGTTCCATTTATCCAGGGAAGATCAGAGCAAACGGGTCCTCTTGAGAAAACAAGATGGTCTGAGAGGGTCCGCCGTAGGGTCGGCAAACAGTAGCAAGGATGGACATGACATTGTGCACCAAATGTGGAAGACCTTTCCCTTAAAGATGAGGTGGCACTTTCCAAAATGGGTCTTGAAGTTCATTTTCAAACAGATCACGGTGATGACTATGCAACACAATCAACGTAATTAACGCCACTGAATTTTACACATAAAAACAGTTGAAATGGGGGATGTTTTGCTTTATAAATATCTAGTTACCTCGATTTTTTAACTTGAAAAAATAACATTCCTCATCAAAATCAAACTATCTCCTTGCTTTTTGTGTGTCTAATCATTCCTGGGCATTCTTACAAGGTAAAATAAACCTATAGAGTTTCAAACAGACATTATTTTTTAGAATGAATCTTTTTTTTAACTTGGTTAGATTTTTCCTATGATCTCTCACCTGTTCTTAATTGATACATTTTGCTTTATGCATCAACACACTAGGGAAAATCCCATTGTGTCCAAAGCAAATAAATGTTGGAGAGAACAGTAAGGTGAGAAAAGTTTACCTTGTAATTGTGATTTATTTGAAGCAAGCTATTAAATGTAAATCTTTATATTGATAAAACAGTCTATAATTATGCCAGGGAGGGGAAAGGAAGCATATTCTCATCCCAAAATTGAGGAGGGGAAAATTAAGGAAAATAAAATTAAGTTATCAGATGATTCATTCTCATATTAAAAGAATGGGAAAACAATCTACAAATGCCTTGGAGAATTTGCCAGGGCTGGGAAATCAAGCCTGCACTATGTTTGGTTTACATAGGGCTTTTCTCTCTTTATTTAAAATGTACACAAAATTACCAGGAAAGAGAGACAGTCCTGATCAGAATGGTTTAATACAATGTTCAGAGGGGAAAGAACGTAAAGAAAAAGCAGATGGCAACTGCGTTTGCAGGAGCCATATAATTTCATGGTGCATTTTCCCTTCATGGCTTCACTGAAATTCAAGCCCAGGGGCCAATTCTTTCTGGCAGCAAGGATGGGCTCACGGGGCAGAGAGAAAGGGATGGGGGAAGGTGCATGGTAACAAAAAGCAGGGCATTGGGTCCCCGTTGCTTGGTGAATGTCCATTCTTCCTCTCGGCCAATGGTTTCCCTGATTTCAGCCCAACCAAGGTCCCCAATGGTCAGACCAGTTCCACTTGCCTAATCCCTGATCCAACTTCCCTCCCTGGCACCTACTCAAATGCCTGAGAGATGGCCCCACTCACCTTTCCCAGAGGGGTCATAGGAATCAAAGGTCGGTGGCCAGCTTACAGATGGCTGCCCTGTAGGTCAGCACCTGCCCTTTAAGACCACAGAGGTCGTATATGGCTAAATCCCCCAGCAGAGCATATGGATGGATTCCCTACTCGATGCAATTAATACCACTTGGGAAACAAATGAACGGAATTTCCAGAAGAGTGCTTCTCAAAGTGTAGTCCCTGGACCAGCAGCATCACCTGGACCATGTAAGAAATGAAAATTTCTGGGTCCTAAGGACCCTGCTGTTGCAATGACTAAGTGTTCTCTGCTAATCAAAAACTCACCATTTTAAATCTGCCTGTGGCCTCGTGGGAGAAAGGATCTGGGATTCTACTCCATTCAAAATGACAATCTAATGACTGTGCCCGGTACCTGCCAAGATGAGGAGACCACTGAAAATATGGGTTCTGTAGCGAAGTGTGGTGAAGGAATCAGATGTGCCCAACTCTCAGGAAAATAGTGCCTGGAGTCTTAAAGGCTTGTATCAATACAAGCAGCCATCTAAATGAGGAAATAGCTCAGTGCAGAAGGAAGAAGGGAAGAGGCATACCAGCCTGTGTGGTCTAAGATTTATAAATAATAAGATACAAATCCAGAAGAAAGGATGGCACCTGAGTTTAAATTCTAATCACTGGTTTTTGGAATGTTATAATTTATACTGGAAATGAAAAATACATTAGCAGGGTCCCCACGTGGATTGAATCCCCAGTGAATTCTCGCTGAATATAGACTAGGATGCATGGAAGACAGCAATTGGGCTAATAATTACCTGGGAGCATGGAAGGGAAGGGTGAGTGGAAATAGGAAGTCAACACCAATGGATACAAGAAGGAAGAAAATGTTCCAAAGTTGCTTATAGTGATAATTGCACAATCTTTCTTAATATGATCAAACAATTGAATTGTAGAACATGTTAATTAGGTCACTTCAACAAAACTAACTTTCAAAATATTACAGCCTAGAAAACCCTATAGGGGTAGATATCCTATGTCTAAAGGATTGCTATGCATCAGAAATGACTCAAAGGTATAGCAGCGACACCCACCTGGAACTACTGCTGCAGAAACTCTGGCGGTGTGGCCCAGCAAGCTATTTAAACAAACTCTTCATGGGTTTCAGATGCCCACTGAAGTCTGAGAACCAGTGACTTAATCTAGACCCCAAATATCGTCAAGTTCAATGCAGTAAAGAATGCAGGCAAATGGGACAAAAAAGGAGCTGATACCAAAGGCTCAAGCAGAAAGAAAATGTTTTGGAAATGATGTTGGCAACATATGTACTAATGTGCTCGATACAATTGATGTATGGATTGTTATAAGAGCCCCCAATAAAATGATTTATTAAAATTAAAAAACAAAACAAAAAAGAATGTTCGTGAAAGCAAGATTTATCTCCTTTAAAAGACTTGGCGGCCTTGATGGTTCAGTGATAGAATTTTCGCCTTTCACATAGGATCCTCAGGCTCAATGACCATGCACAGCCTCCAGCCTCCAGTCTCCAGCCACCTGTCAGTGCAGACTTGCTTTGACGTTGCTATCATGTGGTTATCATGCTGATAACAGGTTTCCATGCAGATTCCAGGCTAAGACAAGCTTTCAAAAACCACTCCATGATAACCTTATGGATTATAAAGTCTAACCCACAACTGACTGTGGGCATGACACAGGTCCACGGACTGTTTCGTTCAGTTGTGCGTGGGTCACTAACAACAAGAATACAATGTGCCAGCAAGACCAGCGAACACTGATGGGTGGGGAGGGTGGTGTGTCTAAGAAGGATAATGGTGCCACTACATTCAGGGGAAGAGCTCTCACCAACTTTGAATGAATCCAAACCACTCTGAAGAGACGTATCTGCCACAGACTAGAGGCTTCCTGCTGCAGGTGAAAGTCTGCCCTGAGCCTTCAAACAGCAAGCATGAAAGCCACCGTTTTGGATGATTTGCGTGTGAATCTGCAATGCACATCTAGGCTACACCTGGAGTTCTGGCCACAGCTTTTGGACTCGATGGAGAGGTTAGTGTATGGGAAGCAGGCAATTTGGAAAAGGACATTGAGATATCAAGGAATATTGTGGTTTCTCATATGACTGAGTTTTGAGAAATGCAAGCATGAGATGTTTACAATGTTAGGGTTTTTATTTTGTTTTGTTTTGGGTTTTTTCCCCCAAATTTGGGTTTTTTCCCCCAAATCTCTGACCTACAGGAGTTGCAACAATGTAGGGTTTTTTTAATGTTTATTTTATTGGGGACTCTTAGAGCTCTTATCACAATCTATACATATATCCATTGTGTCAAACGCATTTGTGCATATGTTGTCACCTTTTTGTTTAAAAAAATCATTGTATTGGGGGCTCATACAATTCTTATCACAATCCATACATCCGTGCATCGTGTCAAACACATTTGTACATTTGTTGCCCTCATCATTCTCAAAATATCTGCCTTCTACTTGAGCTCTTAGGAGCAATTCTGGGTAATACAAATGATTAACCTTCTTGACTGTTGACCAAAAAGTTGGACATGTGAATCTATCCAGAGGTAACTTAAAAGAAAGGTCCAGTGGTCTACCTCTGAAAAATCAGCTATCAGAACTCCTCCAGACAAAGCAGTTCTGCTCTGCTATACATTGGACTGTTATGGAGTGAGATAGACTCAACTGTGCGCCCTATCAGAACAAGGTACTACAGCAAACATTGGAGAGGACGTGGAGAATTAGAACCCTTACCAACTGCCGATGGGATTATCAAGCAATGTCATGGGTCCTCAAAAAGTTACGCGTACAACACAGCAACCCCACGTTTAATTAAGCCCCAAAGACTGGAAAGCAACTCAAATACTTGTTCATCCATGTTGATTGGTGAAGTGTTGACAATGGGCAGAAGGTGGAAGCAAGTCTTTCAACAGAGGAATGAATACGTGAAATGTGATGCACCGGTGCAATAGACCGTTACCCTGGGAGCGTGAAAAACGCAGACACTAAAGGCTGAATATGTCACTTATATAACACATCTAGTCTAGGCCAATACATAGAAACCCAGATTGATTATCCCAGAGGCAAGTGGGAAATGATTTCTGGTGGTGTCGTAGGTTATGATTTGGGGCGATAAAGCAAAATCAGCGATTTCAACCCACCAGCTAAGCTGAGGGGAAATCTGCCCAGGACCTCTTTACAGGGCTGAAGAGCAAGAATATCACTTGAAGACTAAAATATGCCCGACTCGAGCCATAATACATCCAGTTGCCTCGGATGCATATAAAGGGTGGGCAATAAATAAGGAAGATTACAAAAGAATTGATGCATCTGAATTATGGTGTTGGTGAAGAATACTGAAAAACTACCAGTTTGCCAATAGAACGAACAACTCTGTCTTGGAAGAAGTATGAGCAGAGTCCTTTTAGAAGCGAGGTTGGTGAGACTTGGTCCCACATCCTTTAGAAATGTTACCAGGAAAGACCCGTCCCTGGAAAAGGGCATCATACTTGGTAAAGTGGAGCGTCAGCGAAAAAGAGGAAGGTTGTCAAGGAGATGGATCGACACAGAGGCTGCAACAATGGGATCAAACATCACAGTGAATGTGAGGATGGTGTAGAGCCAGGCAGTGTTTCATTCTGATGTGCATAGTATCAAAATGATTCGGAACCAACTCTACGACACCTAACTAACTACAGGCAGGTGGGATGGGAGCATGAGGAAGTACTGATCAGTGATGTCCTGAGTTTCTTTTAATAGTGATGAAATTCTCTGAACACACATAATAGCGATGGCTAACAACATAGGGTGCCTACTTAATGTCGCCGGACTGTGCATGCAACAATGGTTGAAAGGGAAAGTGTTTACTAATACAAGCTATATTTCATCACCATCAAAAAATCACTACCACCACCTTTGGGGGTGGGGCCGGGAGATGGAAAGACCACTCAGAAATGAAACAGTGTTGAAGTGTCTTCTTTTAAATTAAGAGTCATGAGGGTCTGTGTGAGTTAGGTTTGGGGTCAACTTAACTAAACCAAGATTCTCATGGGGTTGCAGTTAAAGCCAAGTAATCCCCCATGATATGACCTAACACAATGTAATCAACTTCATAAGGGAATCCTCTGCGAGCAGCCAGTCATGTGTAAGAAGATTAAGGTGGACAGAAATCCCTTTACACAGTTCAGAATTCTGATGCTATTGAAAAATTCCCTGGGAGCATGAACTGTTTCCCAAATAAATGGAAAAGCTGGTTTATTTAATTTTTTTTCTGCTTCTGGATCCTGCATCAAACTCATCAATCCTTAATTCTTGAGCCAACAGCCTGTTATATTGCCTGTCAATCCCAGGAGCTAGCATGAGCTTGCCATCTGACTTGCTGAACTTAGATTCATTTGCCTATGTAGCC
Organism: Tenrec ecaudatus; assembly: GCF_050624435.1. Classification (NCBI taxonomy): domain Eukaryota; kingdom Metazoa; phylum Chordata; class Mammalia; order Afrosoricida; family Tenrecidae; genus Tenrec; species Tenrec ecaudatus. Next base: position 103,751,104 of record NC_134539.1, on the reverse strand, counting down.
ACCAGCCTGTGAGGTTTCCGCTGATCTTGGGTTCATCAGTCCTCAAAGGTATACAAATAAGAGAAGACTGCAGCTTAACATCTGACCCCATTTACTTGGAAACTACCTGGACTTTTCTACTTCTACAATTGTGTGCCATTTTCTACATATGAGTCTCTCTCTCTCTCTCTCTCCATATATGTTTGTGTGTATGTGTCTATATAACCCAGCCTAAGACAGCCAAGTACATAACATATACCCATAAAAGTTAAAAGGACTGTGGACCACAACTTGCCTCCCATTTGCATGTCTAGAAGGCATGAGCATTGGCCAGCTGCTTGTGAGCAAAGCCAGACAACGCAGCCATTTGGGATTTTCCCTAACAAACCCAGCCCAACAAATGCAGCCAGTGGTTGTCCTAATAAGGACTGCAGGGCTGTTCACAAAAAAGATCTTCCCAGTAAATGATAGCCCCCAGATCATGGATGCTTCCTCCCCCCAACTACCATGATCCGAATTCTACCTTGCAAGACTGGATAGGGCAGAGGTTGTACACTGGTGCATATGGGAGCTGCAGGCACAGGGAATCTAGGGCGGATGATAACTTCAAGACCAGGGGTGTAAGTGGCAATACTGGGAGGGTAGAGGGTGAGTGGGGAACCAATTACAAGGATCTACCAGTGACCTCCTCCCTGGGAGAGGGACAGCAGAGAAGGGGGTGAATGGAGACTCCGGATAGGGTAAGATATGACAAAATAACAATATATAAATTAGCAAGGGATCATGAGGGAGGAGGGAGCTGGGAGGGAGGGGGGAAAAAGAGAACCTGATGCAAAGGGCTTAAGTGGAGAACAAATGCTTTGAAAATGATTAGGGCAAAGAATGTACAGATGTGCTTTATACAATTGATATATGTATATGTATGGATTGTGATGAGTTGTATGAGCCCCTAATAAAATGTTATTAAAAAAAAGAGGCTAAAAATGTATGTCTAGAACATCAGGATCTGAGAAAGGGGAAAAGGAGGGAGAAATAAGAAAGAAAGAAAAAAACAAAGGAATGGGTAGCTAGGGAACAAGACAATAACCCACCCAGGGTGAGGGTATTGTTTATACCTTGTGATAGTTTATTGTGCCAGCCTGGCCGATAAATGCAAGTAGGATTTACTGAAGGGCAGAGGGATAAAAGGCTTGGTGAGCCTCGCCTTGCTTGTTCTGTGCCTCACTTTAAAGGGGTACACTACCTGTGGGATGCCTAGCCTGTGGACTGTGTGGCTGTAAGTTGAGGTCCCTTTAAGCCCACAGGATTGGAATGTTCATCTCTGGAGCTGGGGACCGACAGTTGATGACAGTTGGGGACCTGCCTTGCTGTTTGCTGCCTGGATATATATAGCCCAACTCTCTCTACAGAAGGGGACTGGCAACTGGTGGCTCTCAAGCCTTAAAGGACTGCTAGTGTCTCACTGCTTTATAATTTAACTGTTAATTTCTTGTATTATCTATCTGTATATAATTTAACGGTTCATTTCTTGTATTATATATCTATCTTTATAAATATATTTATATATAATTACTAGCAATCTGGTTTGTCTCTTTAGAGAACCCTGTCCAACACATACCTCCACAGGGAAAGAGAGACCAGATTTCAACCTGGTGCTCCAAGATGTGATGCAACATACCGGCATGAAGCAGGGAACCAGTAGAGAGGTCTAAGGGGCCAACCCCAATCCCAACTATGTGGACAGCTCCCCTCCCCTCAGAAGAATTTACTGCAGAGGACAGCACTGAAGCTACAGCTCAGGGAGAGGGACATGTCAGATCAGAGCACACAGGAGCAAATGAAGGGGGAGGAAGAAAGAGTTGAGCGCATCCTGGTCCACCAAACTTTGAGGACAATATCCCTGCTCAGAGCAGTCAGTGCACATAGAGGACCATATGTCCAGCCTTACTATGAAACATGACATCCCTCACTGACCCATAGCCCTACAGAGGACAACACCGGAGACACAGTGTGGGAATTGTGCCCAATATGACCCCAACACACTGAGGCAAAACACTAAGGGCGTGCAACAGAACAGCAAGTGGAGCAGAGAAAGGAAGTCCCAAGGGAGTACCAAAAATAGACTTTGGGACCAGGGTATGGCACCCCATCAGACTGGACCAGAAAGCCCTCCTAAAGGTTAACAAACAGACCTTGAACTATTTACAGGTTTCTCTCTTTTTTGTCATTGTCTTTTTGTTGTTTTGTTTTATTTCCTTTTGTTGCTTCTTTTTGGTGTTGTCTTGTTTTTGTGCATATTATTATCACTGAGGGTCTATCTAGATAAGATAGGCTGGATGAACAATCTGGAGGAGAAAACAATGGGACCAAAGGTTCCAAGAGGACATTGGAGAGGGGGAGGTGGGGGAGAGGAAGTGATATTAACAAACCCAGGGACATGGGAACAACAAGTGATTCAAAATCAGTGGCAAGGATGGTGTAAGAGGCCTGGTAGGGCTTGATCAAGGACAATGTACACAAGAGGAATTATTGAAACCCAAATGAAGGCAGAGCATGATCGTCGGACATGAGCAAAGTAAAAGGAAACAGAGGAAAGAGATAAGAGGTTGTATTCCTCTTTGGAGGCGAGAGAGACACACTCTCTCTCTGCTCTCTTCCTGTGAGACATTTCTGATGAGAAGTTACGTGATGACCCTGATGCAGCCAGAACCCTGAGAGCTGGAGGAACCACATGGAGACCCTGCCAATACTGAGATACTAACACTGCCACTGGAGCCGCAAGACTTCCCACCCACTGACTTGTGATCTCCCTGCATTCGGCCTCATTGCATGTGTTTTGTGAGTCTGAAGAGGACTTTATAAATTAGAATCAGACATATGGGCTAATATAGGGCGTATGGACTTGATCTGGACTGGGGCTGGAATGTTTTCTCAATATGCAACTGCTCTTATATATAAAGCTCTTTCTTACACACATTAAAAAAGTATGCTATCTGCTTAACACAAGTTGTTAACAAGCCTTCCTACAATCTTAACACTGCATTCTTTTTCATATAATCCAACTTCTCTGATTATTTTTTTATAATAAAGATTGAATAACTATGTTAAAAGGGTTTAAAAAAAGAACTAGGAAGCAGAGAGAATTTATAGAGGTCTAAATACAGGCATGTACATATGTAAATTATTTATATATGATGATGGGGAAATAAATCTATGTGCATATATTTATAGGTTTAGTATTAAGGTAGCAGATGGACATTGGGCCTCTACTCACATATTCCATCAATTCAAGAACACTTTGTTCTATTAAGCTGGCATTCATGATGCTCACCTTCCCGATAAGATCTCTGAAGACAAAGCGGATGCATAAGCAAATGTGGTGAAGAAAGCTGATGGAGCCCAGCTATCAAAAGATATAGTGTCTGTGGTCTTAAAGGCTGGAAGGTAAACAAACGGCCATCTAACTCTGAAGGAACAAAGCCCACATGGAAGAAGCATAGCAGCCTGTGTGAGCATGAGGTATCAAATGGGATCAGGTATCAGGCATCAAAGAACAAAAAATCATATCATTGTGACTGAGGGGGAGTGTAGAGTAGGGACCCAAAGCCCATCTGTGGGTAACTGAACATCCCCTAGCAAAAGGGTCCCTGGGAGGAAATGAACCAGTCAGGGTGCAGTGTAGCAACAATGAAACATACAACTTTCCTCTAATTCTTAAATGTTTCCCCCTCCGCACTATCATGATGCCAATTCTACCTTACAAATCTGGTTAGATCAGAGGATGTGCACTGGTACAGATAGGAACTGGAAACACAGGGAATCCAGGACAGATGATCCCTTCAGGCCCAGTGGTGAGAGTGGCAATATCAGAAGGGTGGAGGGTAGGTGGGATAGAAAGGGGGAACCAATCACAAGGATCTACAAGAAAAATGGGTAAAGGGAGATGGTGAACAGTGTAAAACATGACAAAATAATAATATATAAATTATCAAGGGTTCATGAGGGAGGGGGTGGGGAAATAGGGGTAAAATGAGGAGCTGATACCAAGGGCTCAAGCAGAAAAGCAAATGCTTTGAGAATGATGAGGACAATAAATGTACAAAGTGCTTGACACAATGGATGGATATATGGATTGTTATAAGAATTGTATGAACCCCCATAAAGTGATTTTTTAAAGGAAAAGAACAACCTAGCAAGGAATTCTGAAGACCTTAGAAATATCTCCCATGCCACACAAAAATGTGTAGAAATGTGTAGGCAGAAAGCACACAAACTATCTAGCCACAGCGTCCTGTACCTTCTACTGCCCCCTATTCCAGCTCAAGGTCGCTGGAACCACTCAATAGAGAAGATGTCAATAAAGAAAGAGGAGAGAAGGAAGGATGTGAGGAAAGAGAGAGAAAGAAAGAGAGACACAGAGAAGGAGGCAGCTGCAAGAAGAGAAGATTTGAGACTAAGTGGAGTGATTTTTTAAAATATTTGTATAGGATTATAATACTAATTTCTGAAAAGTGTTGCATTCGGGTCTTAGAATATTGTTTCAAATGTTAGAATATACTAATTAGGTGCTCGGGTCCACTATTGAGAGGATATTTTTAGTACAATATTCATGGCCAATGTGAGTGAGGCTGTGAAGTGCCTCCATTGTCATTTCAACACTCTGCCCTTTGCTTGATATCCCTTGTCCACCCAGAACCAATTACTTTCCATGGAACCCTGATTGCTTTTGGGGAGCGTTAGTATATTAAGGAATGATACTGGATGCGTGTGTGTGTGTGTGTGTGTGTGTGTGTGTGTGTGTTTGTGTGTGTGTGGTGTGTGTGTGTGTGAGAGAGAGAGAGAGAGAGAGAGAGAGAGAGAGAGAGAGAGAGAGAGAGAGAGAGAGAGACTGTTGTACATGAAGACAAGAAGGTTCTGTTTCTATACCTCCTTTTTGCCAGAGACAGAAAAGATCATTCTGAATTCATGTTGATGTTCCATCATGACTAATTTCACTAAATTCTAACATCAACTTTTCCTGCTATTACATTTTAAAATATTCCTCCTTATATACAGCTTCTTTATCTTTTTAAACAGATGTAACATAATATTATTTTAATTGGAATACCACTTAACTTTTTACAAGCTTAATATTCTAAAAATACTTGGATATGCATTTACAAATGTTAAATGTGTTACCCCTCACCTAGACTAAAAATATTCCTCCCCTTTTCATAATCTTTTTGTCTCATTCATCACCTCTGTTCATTTTACTTTGTGGAAACAAAACATATGAATAACAAAATAACCCCCAAGAAAGAGGGGGAAAGGGATTAATAAAGATAAAAGCAAAAATTAACGCAGTAGAAAATAAAACCAGAATGGCTCAATAGAAGCAGTCTGGTTCTTCAAAACAAAAAAGCAAGTTAGCAGAGCTGACAAACCGTTAAGAAGTCTAATCAGGATACAAGGAGCAAAGAGAATTACAGACCATTTATAATGAGTGAGGAGACATGTCTACAAACAGGCAGGGTTTGGACAAGCCTAAGAAGACATTTTTAGTTTGTGGTAAAAGGCGCAGCTGCTAAAGTCATAATGCTTTAGTTCTGTATCCTGATTCTGCTCCTTGCTGTGTACAATTAACAAGTTACCTAGCCTCTCCGTGCCCATTTCATTTTATGAAGAAAAGGAGAGAGGTATTCATAATAACCACTTCGTGGAATTTTAGTCATCATTGAACGATCCATTTAAATAATACATCTATTTATTATATGTGCCAATATCTGTTTAAAATGTTCCAGGAACCATTTAAAATAAGAGGTTTAATGTTTTCAAAGCAGCATCTAACACATATTAAAGAGTCCCTGGGTGGTAAATATGGGAAAGCACTAGGCTACTAGCCAAACACTTGGTTGAACCCACTCTGAGGTACCGTGGGGAAAGGGTCTAGCAATATTCACTGGAAAAGTCACAGCCATGAAATTCCTTTGGAATGCAATTCTACTCCATACACATGGGGTCGCTATGAGTTAGACTCAAATCTATGGCAACTGGGAAGCATATAATAAGCATGCAGACCTGCTTCTTTTCTACTTGTCCCCTTTCCAGTACTTAATAACTCCTTCCATCCAATTCCCAAACCAACCAAATCCAATGTCACTGAATTGATTTCAACACGTAATGGGGGTAGGGGGGTGGGGGGTGGGGAGAGGATATCTGTTTGTATGTGGTGATTAGAAACTACCTTGGCTTGGGTCAGGGATGGATACCTGAGTCCTCAAAGTGACATCCTTGCTCTTCAACACTTTCAAGAGATCTTGTGCAGCAGATTGACCCAATGCAATGTGTTTATTTGCCTGACTGCTGGTTCCATCAGCATTGATTGAGGATTCAAGCAAAATCAAATTCTTTTTTTTATTTACAAAATCAAATTCTTAACAGCACCATTCTTTTTGCCATGTATCGTGATATTATGGCCAAGCTATCTAGAGTCATTTTTGCTCCTAGACATTTCTTCAAATATCTCCATCATCTGTCGGAGAATTCACCGGAGACTCGGGAATGCCACACCATGCCGTGCAGAAGTTAAGGCAGTAACCCAGAGCACTCCCAGAGTGTCGATGGAGCCTTGCCTCTATGCATTGCCAACGCTTCCCTTAGAAGGACAAGGAGCACACATAGCACAGCTCCCAGAGTCTGCAGAAGATTCAAAGATAAATCAGCCCTAATATTGGAAAGGGCCACCCATCACTTCATTCTCCTCCTACCTAAACGGAGCAGTAATTTTACTTTTTGAAAGTTTCATTTACAACCATCCATCTCTCTCTGTCTCTTATCAAAACATTTCATCAGAGTTTCAAATAGAGTAATTTTAATACAGCTTATCTGAACATCGTTGTAGGCTAAATTATACAGCCTACCCTGTATAACATTCCAGGTTTAAAATAGATTCATTTGCTAATAGCCTTCCTGTACGATCTAGCCCCAGAGTATTAAACTCCTGCTGTCATCTCCCTTTAAAAACCTTTCTCCTGGTCTAGTTGACTTTTAAAGGTCATTTTAAAATAAATAGTCTCCAACCAATGTATTCCACTGGAGAAATACTAGTTGCCACTTCTACTAAACCACTCCATATTTATTTTAACTCCTTCACCGTTATTTATTTTACACTAGAATGTATTGAGACTTATGTTGGTCACTCAATTAAGCTCCTGGGGTCTAACAGCAGGGTGATTTTAAAGTGGGGTGAGTGGTGCATGGATGACACAGTATGTTGGGTAAGACTCCAAACAAGTGGTCTGGAGAGCCTCAACCTAAGGAAACAAGCCCATGGACTTTCTGTAAACGCTCTGCTGTGGAGGGGGACTCTACTGTGGAGGGGGACCCAGCGACGGTCTTGAGAGTAAGATTTAAGAAGTAAGCTATGCAAGAGCACCCACCCACCAAAAGAAAGAAAGAAAAGAAATAGCAAAATATACATTACTCTCTTCTTTTTATTCATCCTGGTTGATGTTCCGCCAAGAACCTAACAAAAAGTACTCTCCTATCAGTTGAATATCAATGTGAATGTTCTCTGTTACATCACTGTCTTTAGTTAGGAATGTGGTTGAGTCCATTTGCAATTCATAGTGATCCAGGGAGACAGACCTGAGCATCCATTGTCGCTCTTGGTTTAGTTCTTTTTTCCATTCCCTCTGTTCTCTCTCTCTCACACACACACTCACTTTCTCACCCTCCTCTCTCTCTCTCTCTCTCTCTCTCTCTCTCTCTCTCTCTCTCTCTCTCTCACGAGCACTATAAAATGACTTTCAATTGCATAGGAGACTATGTTCAATTCCTCTTTCCCCATTGTGCAATATCCATGATGCCTTAGGAAAGGATCCCAGATCTAAAAATGTCATGAGAATTGATCATCAAAGGCAAACATAATAGTTGCAGAAGAGTGTTTGACATGTCTTGGGGGAAACACAGATGCATGTCTGTTGTTAGGAAAAAGAGGGAAGATGGACCTCCAGTGGCAGGGAAGAATGACTGAAAATACTTTGGGGGACCCTCTGGGGTAGTGTGTTTGGGGTATGCACCGAATGGGCCACATTGACCAGCCTTCTGGGTGTGTCCTGGGACCCAGGCTGCCTGCCATAGAGCACCGGGATACTGAAACCTGGAGCAGATCCACAGCATGCTCCAGACACTGCATCAATGAGACCCATGCTGGAACCCCGCTGGGTGATCTGGACTCTGCCTCAGACACACTTGTAGCTTGAAAATTATAGTGTCCGAGGAAGCAGAAGACAGCTGTACTAAGACTGGCAAACTTCCAGACAAACAAGGTCTTGCCTCATCCACATGCTCTATTAAGGTATGTATTAATCCGGCAAACCTGTGATAGGCATTTTGCTTTATTTTGCTTTTGGTAGTTCATATTAGGGTGTATCTAAGAGGTGTTATGTTATCAGTGGGCACCCTCTAGAAGTTGTGTTATATATTTTTTCTGGTTTTTGCTATATGAAACTTAGGATTGATGAACCGATAGGGACAGCAAGTAGAATAAGGGTCTCAGGGGTAGAGTGGGGCGGGGGTATAAAAGGGAAATGATAGGAAGAAATAGAATGTTTGGAAACATTGTGGTAGCTATTGTACAATTCTGCTTTATGCGATTGAACTATGAAATGATATATATATTAATTCCCAATTAATAATAAATAAATAAGTACTGTACATAATTGCAGCTTTTAAAAAAGGAAAGTTAAGGAAAAAAACAAACAAAACAGTGTTTAAGAACCGGGCTGGAGTCAATCCCATGGGTCACAACAGTCCCGTAGTAAGAGATAGTGCCAGAGCAGACACACAACCTGGATGCATCAGATTGAGTTCAAGATAAAAGCTGTACACACTGTTTGTGAGGAGAGCTTTTATTTTTCTTTTCTTAGGTGTGAGTGCTAAAAAATATAGCTCCAGCTATAGCTTCTCTTTTCTGACAACTCTGAGAAGAGCAGTCCCTGGCTGAAGCCAGCATTACAGATGGAAGAATGAAGGGACCTGAGGAACGTGAAGACCTGGATCCTTGAGGACATTGTTGAACAACCATATTATCCAACTTTAAATTCTATGCCCTACAATGTAGGAATTACTAAACCTGAATAAAGACCAAACATGATGGTGGGACAAGAGGAATGTAAAGAGAAATAGAAGAAAGAACCAGGCGGCAAAGGATATTTATACATGTCTAAATACAGGCATGTGTATATTTTATATATATATATATTAATAGAATTATGTATGCATATCTATATGTTAAGAATTAAGGTTGCAGATGCTCATTGGACCTCAACTCAAGTACTCCCTTAACACAAGAACACTTTGCTCTAACAATCCAGCATTCTGTGATGCTCACCTTCCCCACATGATTGCTGAAGACAAAAATGGGTGCATAAGCAAATGTGGTGAAGAAACCTGATGGTGCCTAGCTATCAAAAGAGCTAGCATCTGGGGTGTTAAAGGCTTGAAGATAAACAAGCGGCCATCTAGCTGGGAAGCAAGAAAGCCCACATGGTAGAAGAGCGCCAGCCTGTGAGATCACGAGATATTGATGTATCAGGCATCTAAAACCCAGAACAAAATCATACCCAATGTGAATGGGGATTGGGGGGCATGGAGTGGAGAGCCAATGCCCATCTGTAGACAATTGGACATCCCCTCACAGAGGGGTCACAGGGAAGAGATGAGCCAGTCAGGGTGCAGTATAGCACCGATGAAACATACAACTTTCCTCTAGTTCTTTGGTGCTTCCTTCCCCCACTGTCATGACCTCAATTCCACCTTACAAATCGGATTAGACCAGAACATGCACATTGCTACAGATAAGAGCCGCAACACAGGGAATCTAGGATAGAGAAACCCCTCAGGGCCAACAATGAGAGTAGAAATACCAGGAGGATTATAAGAGGAGGGTGGGAGAACAAAGGGGGAATCAGTCCTAAGGATCAACATATAACCCTCTCCCAGGGGGACGAACAACAAATAAGTGAGTGAGGGGTGATGAAGGATGATGTAAAGATATGAAAATAATCATCTATAATTTATCAAGGGTTCATGATAGAGGGTGGGCAGGGGAGGGAGGGGAAAGAAATGGGGAGCTGATATCAGGGGCTCAATTGAGAAGAGAATGCTTTGAAAATGAGCATGGCAGCATATGTGCAAATGTGCTTGACATAGTGGATGAATGTATGGATTGTGATAAAAGATGGAAGAGCCCCCAATAAAAGTATTTAATAGAAAAAAGAAAGAAAAATCAGAATACCTTCACATAGGAATATGGTGATTAAATCATTGTTTTTGAAGTGCTCAGAAAACCGACTTTCTCCTGCACAGCTATTAATTCATGTCATTTCTGCTTTGAGCAAGCAGTTTCCTCTTCATTTATAAAGTCATGTTCTTCATTAAAGCATTTTAGAAAATATTTTTAAAATAAAATAAATTCTATGCTCTATTATTAAATTTCCAGTCATGTGAGCCATACATTTTCTTATTATTTGGACCAGTTGAGTGGAATTCTCTGTTACTACTATAAGCATCTTTAACTATTGAAAGTGGAGTAAAGAGGTGCTGTTGAGTATTCTGTACACACTGGGAGCGGGGAGCCCATGATTAAGGCAATCAGTTACCTAAATAGTTGGTAACATACTTAGTGATAGATTTTAATTATTTAGATACTGAATCTAGAAAACAACATTATGTAGTAGATTAATTGACATATCTATTTTTCTGGCCACTGACCAACATTAAAGTTCTACAATCATAGAGCACTCAAGAGAGAGTTGGGCCAGGTAATCTGTAGGCCTTACTCAGGCACTGATTGATGGAACCTCGTTTGTATCTCCCTGGTTTCTTGAATTTCCCCAAAAGTTAAGGGGAAATCGCACATAACACAAACTCCAGCAAAACCAGCAAGAATGCCTCTATGTTGAAGAAACCACTCCTACCATTACTGTTACCTTCCAAGGTTTAAGTTTCTTTCTTGTTAGTGTGTGACTGTGAGAACATGCCTTGCACCCATAACCCCATTTAGTAATTTGCCTCCTTAATGAATCAAAAGTGATTTAGAGTACAAAGTATGTTTTATGGCAAGAGATTTGCAGGTAATCAGCTAAGCCACCTACGCTTCCCTCTGGCTTTTCACTCTTACCTAGTTTAACTCCAACCAGACCTTCTGAATCCTGTCCTTCAGGATGACAGGTTCTGTCTAGCTAAACTAGAAGCACAAGCCCCTTCTAGTACAGCTTGAAAAATACCTTCCTCGGCATCCATATGCAGATTATGGCTCCTAGATTTTATAGATTCTCCTCCACCCAACGAGAAGCAAACCCTTCCCCTTGGCGCTGTTCATTATGCCAGCCTTCATCAGTTTACCTCTTTATCACTCTGATCTTTCTCTCTCTCGGCTTTCATATTCACTGAATCAGTGCTGTTTCTATGGTAAAATTCGTGCTTTCCACGTGGGGGATCAGGTTCATTTCCCAGCCAAATGCATCCCAGCTTTGCCACAACTCCTCCGACAGAGGAGGCTGGCATGTTACTATGATTCTGAACAAGTTTCAGCAGAACTTCCAGAGTAAGATAAAAAGGAAGATCTGCCTATCAACTTCCAAAGGCGAATCAATGAAAATGTGGATAAACAGAATGGTTCACTCAGAGCCAATCTTTGGATGACATAGGACCATTTTTTTCCATTGTAAGAGCCAGTGACCAATTTGTGAGAAAAATACAATCTCATGTGCATAACTACATATTCAATTCAATTCTGCAGCTTGGTCTTAGGCACCTGTGTGTCTGGCAGCGTACTAAGACACTTGAGATACTTTCAGAGAGGCGGGTGCCCCTTGCTTCAAGGAGATGATAGATTAGTCATGAAGATGCACACACACAAAGTTGTAACTATGAAAAGTGTCCAGTCAATAGGCAATAAGGCATCTTATTTCATTTGGTAAAGGACAGGAGGTCATACCAAGGGCTCAAGTAGAAAGCAAAAGTTTTGAGAATGATGATGGCAACATATGTACAAATGTGCTTGACACAATGGATGGATGGATTGTGATAAGAGTTGTATGATCCCCAAATAAAATATTTAAATATATATCCCCACCTTTTAAAAAAGTAAAGGCAGGAGGTCAAAAGAAGTAGTAAAAGGAAGAAACAGTAAGGGATGACCTCCTATGAGAAGGGATGTCTGAACAAGAATTGAGGCAGATGGGGAAGAATTGAAGAAGAAGAAAAGGCAGAAGGAACAGCAAAAACATGGAGCTAGAAAAGAGCAAGACATTTGTGGATTTCTTGCAAGGAGTCCTCAGGAGCATTAGCGAGAAAGGAAAGTGAGCAAAGCAGTACAGGTATACTGAGCCCAGGTCATACAGAGCAAAGAGCCTTGTGTACTACCCTACGGGATTTTGAATCTCTCCTTTTCTAGATAAATCTTATGGTTTAAGCAAAATCTCAAATCTATAGCTCAGATGTCTACAGATGCTGCTCACTCACACCAATTGCTCTGTTAAGTCATAAAGCTGTGGAAGCTGGTGAGTCAGGTCAGGCCAAGAGCAACAGCTATGGACGACTGTTCTAGAGAACAGAGCTTCAAAGGAAAGGAGAAAGAAGTAGATCAAACACTGACGAGAGGGAGAGACTGAGCAAAAACAGTGAACAAGGAGAAATATACAGCGGTGAATTGCCAACCAGCACAATGCTGTCATTTTAAATTATTAAAGTCATATTGCAACAGAAATGGCACTGCCCTTCCAGGACTGGACCAGCACCCACATTGGTTATTGGTGGCCAGAGAGTATGGCACTGCCCTTACTCTTCACAACCATCTAGTGGCCAGAGGCACATAATTCCCATGCCCCAAATCTAGTAACCAATAAACTCCCTCCCTCCATCAGTACTGTGCTGCTTTCCCCCTTTTTCCCTCTTTTTTCTCTGTTCCTTTTCCATTATTCCTTCTTCTATGCTTTTACTTCCACTTGAATGTTTCTTTTCCCTCTTCCTCTTCTGCTCACCCTGCCCACCTTTTTCCTTGCTTTTATCCAGCAATCAAGAGCACTGACCCTACAAAGTCATACCCACTACAATCTGCTGCCCCGCCCACTGGAAAAGGACCACCACCCATTCCATCCAGCACAACTGGATCTAAAAACCACACAACCAGCCGGTCCTCATGAGCTCTACATGACTGTTAGTCCAGGTAGACTAGAGAAACAAATCCGTAGAAACTCATATATATATAAGAGAGAGTTTTATATAAAGGGTAATTGTACATTAAGAAAACATCACAACCCTGTCCAGTTCAAGCCCATAAGTCTGACATTAGCCCATATGCCTGATACCAATCTATAAAACCCTCTCCAGACTCACAAAACTCATGCAACGATGCTGAATGCAGGACAACCAGGCCAGTGGGTAGAAAGTCTTTGGGTCCAGTGGCATTATAAGCATCTCAGTGCTGGCAGGGGTCTCTACGTGGCTTCTCCAGCTTCAGGACTGCATCAGGGTAGGTCCATGGGGCTTCTCCAGCTCTCAGGGCATAGCGCCATGTGTTTTGTCAGTAGACTATCTTCAAGGGAGTGAAGTAGTGAGAGAGATAGTGTAGCTTGCCTCCAAGAAGGAAAACAGGATTTCCCAGAATTCTCAGGAGAAAGCCATGCCTACCTACACAGAGACCTCATTGACTCTGATCCAATTGACAGACTAGACTCCACCCCTTCACTCGTAATCCTCTCAAATTGACACTGGATTATGTAACCGCCACAATGATCAACAATAAAAAGAATCATGTCATGCCCCAATCTGTTAACAAATTCACTCAAGTTCTTCCTAAAATGCAAGTCAAGTAGTGCCTCTATTCTATAACCAAGGTATATTAAAACAAGAACATGGCAAAGCAACTGACTATACAATCAATGAATAAATACAAGGCCGCCAAAATGCCTCAAAGACTAAATCACACACACACACACACACACACACACACACACACACACACAAAACCTATCCCAAGCAAGTGACCAAAACAAAACCAGAACTCTTCCTGAGAAAAACTAGACATAGCACTATATAACAAGAAATTCAGAAGGATTGTTCTTAGGTCCCTACAGCAAACTAAGAGACAAAGGAAGGCTCAGACAAAACTCAAGAAGAAAAAAGAAAAACAATACAAGGACAAAATGAAAACAATACAAGAACAAATGAAAAAGAATAAACCAGGACAAATTAGCAAATACAAACCTAGATATTAGTACTTTGCTGACTGGTGATTTCAAGCAAAAATTTTCCTAAGTGGGCATCTTCTATAAAAACCTATATTGCTTTCAGGCTAACAAACAGCATAAAATTATGTAAATGCAACCACAAGTTAACTAGTAACCAATGAGCAACGTGTAGGAATGAAAACTTGAGTATATTCATGACTAGGCTGAAATGTTGATACTAAAAAGAAATGGAAAATGTACTGAAAAAGCAAAGGAGAATTCAACCAATGGAAGACATAATTCAGGAAATTTAAGACAAATTTCTTAATTTTAAACTGTTAGAGAAACAGGAAATAAAACAACAAAAGTAAGTAAAGAACACCTAATCATTATATGAGACACCATCAGAGAAATACTTTATATGTGATCAGATTTTCAGAACAGTAAAGAACTTAAAAATAATTCCTGAGATAATTATCCAATAATTGTTGGAATAAAACTTATCTAGTATCATAAAAGATAAAGTGATAGGCAGTCAAATAGTTCAATGAACCCTAAATAAAATTAACCCCAAAATAAAATAACCAAGAATCAGGAAGCTAATAATAAATTACAGTGTACCCTTAAATATAGCTAATAATCCTCCTCAGCAAAGTGAAAAATAAAAAAAGCATAAAGAATCTAAATATGGAGAAGGCAATAAGGAAAATGATAAAATCTGTAAACAAAATCAACTCAACACAGAAAAATATATGGAAAAAGAACCCATCAACAGCACAAAAAATATACACCATTATAACAGTAGTAAATTCATGCATATTAATAAATTGCATTGAACGTAATTGGATTAAATACACCAGTCAAGTGGCAAAGAGTAGCAGAACGGGTAAGAAAACAGGACATACCAATATGTTGCCTACAAGTGGCATACCTTGGACACAAGACAAAAATAAACTAAAAAATCAAATAACAGACAAATATATATCAAGTAAACCAAAAAAGAGTAGGACTGCCATTATTAATTTCTGTTCAAATAACCTTTAAAGCAAAAATCAAAACAGAGATAAAGGAAGACATTATATAATAATTAAAGCAGAAACCCAACAAGAAGACATAATTATAATAAATATCTACACACTAATGAAAGATCCTAAAAACAGAGAATACAAACAGAATTGAAATGAGAAATAACAGAAGACATCAACACATCACTTTTGTGAAGGACAGACATCTAGAAAGAGTTATTCTGTCCTTCACAAAAGTGATGTATCAGACATGAGGGGAAAACTCTCGCAAAGGCCAACAACTAGACCTTGAAGTATTTATAGGCTTTTCTGTTTTTGTCAGTGGTTTTCTTTTTGTTGTTATTGTTTTGTTGGTCTTAACTTCCTTTGTTGCTTTATTTGGCTTTGCCTGGGTTTGGGGCCTATTAATATATCTGCATGTCTATCTAGATAATAGAGTTGGGATAAGTACTTTGGAGAAGAAAAGAAGAGGACCCATGGTTCCAGGAGGATACAGGAGAAGGGGAGGTGGGAGAAAGGAAAGGGGAAAGGGGGGAACCAACCCAGGAACAAGGGAACAACAAGTGAACTAAAATCAATAGAGAGAAGGACTTAGGATGCCTAGTGGGGCTTAATCAAGGTCAATGTAGCAGCAAAGAATTACTAAACCTGAATAAAGGTCAAACATGACGGTGGGACAAGAAGAAAGTAAAAGGAAATAGAGGAAAGAACCAGGAGGCAAAGGACATTTATACAGGTCTAAATACAGGCATGTATATATGAAACATATTTATATATAAAAAGAGGCTAATAGAATTCTGTACTTATATCTATATGTTAGGAATTAAGGTTGCAGATGGTCATTGGGCCTCGACTCAAATACTCCCTCAACAGAAGAACACTTTGTTCTAACAATCCAGCATTCTGTGATGCTCACCTTCCCCACATGATTGCTGAAGACAAAATGGGTGCATAAGCAAATGTGGTGAAGAAACCTGATGGTGCCTGACCATCAAAAGATCTAGAATCTGGGGTCTTAAAGGCTTCAAGATAAAAAAGTGGCCATCTAGCTGACAAGGAACAAAGCCCACATGGAAGAAGCACACCAGCCTGTGTGATCATGAGGTATTGATGGGATCAGGTGACAGGCATCTAAAACCCAGAACAAAATCATATGCAATGTGAATGGAGGGGCAGAGGGCATTGAGTGGAGACACAATGCCTATCTGTAGACAATTGGATATCCCCTCACAGAGGGGTCACAGGGAAGAGATGAGCCTGTCAGAGTGCAGTACAGCACTCATGAAACGCACAACTTTCCTCTACTTCTTTGGTGCTTCCTTCACCCCACTATCATGACCTCAATTCTACTTTACAAATCAGATTAAACCAGAACATGCACACTGCTACAGATAAGAGGCCACAACATAGGGTCAACAATGAGAGTAGAGATACCAGGAAGATTAGGGGAGGGTGGGGGGGGGGAGAAAGGAGGAATCGATCACAAGGATCAACATTTAACCCCCTCCCAGGGGGGACAAACAACAGAAAAGTAGGTGAAGGGCAACAGAGGATAATGTAAGATATGAAAATAATAATCTATAACTTGTTATGGGTTCATGAGAGAGGATGGGCAGGGGAGGAAGGGGGAAGAAATGGGGAGCTGATATCAGGGGCTCTATTGGGAATTGAGAATGCTTTGAAAATGAGGATGGCAACATATGTGCAAATGTGCTTGATACATTGGATAAATTATGGATTCTGATAAGAGATGTAAGAGCCACCAATAAAAGTATTGTATTTATATAAGATATAAACAGCACAATCAACCACCTTTGACAACAAAGAGCTAGTGCACTACAGAGCAGAACAATATACATTGTTTACTGGTGCACAGGGAATATTTTCCAGAAGAGACCAACACTTGTAAAAACATAGATATATGTCAAAGCATTTTCCTAAGTCAAAATGCTATATAATTAGAAAGCAGTAACAGGACGATGAAGGATGGGGGTCAAGTACATGGAAGTTGAATAAAACTCAGTGACCAGTAGAAGAAATATAAAATAAAATTTAAATTCCAGGAATCACACAAGAATGAAAATGCAACATACCAAAAATTTGGGACACAGCAAAGGCCATACTCAGCGGGGGTAAAAAAAACCCAATTAATCATTTTATTGGGGGGTCCTACAGATATTATAACAATCCATAAATCAATTATATCAAGCAAACTTGTACATATGTTGCCATCGTCATATTCAAAACATTATCTTTCTACTTGAGCCCTTACTATCACCGCCTCTTTTTTCCCTCCCCCCACCTACCTATCCTCATGAATCCTTGATAAATTATATAATCTCATTGTTGTTGTTGTTTTCATATTTTACCTATCCACTGTATCCCTTCACCCATGTTTCTGCTTTTCGTCCCCCTGGGGTGGGGGGGTTATACATCCATTGCTGGTACATTGCTATCAGTTTCCCCTTTCTCCCCCTCTACCCGCATGATGTCACTATTAATTACTGTTTCTGAGGGAGTTATCTGTCCTGGCTTCCGCATGTCAAAAGCTCTTCTCTGTACTGATGTACATATTCCGGTTTAGCAGGATTTGTGAGGTAATACTGGGGTCAGAATAGTGGGGAGAGGAAGCATTAAAGAACCAGAGGAATGCTGTATGTTTTTGTTTGTACTATATTGCACCCTGGATGAATCATCCCTTCCATGTGACCCTTTTGTGAGGGGACGTCCAATTGTCTACAGGCGATCTTAGAGTCTCCACTCTGACCCCTCTACTTCACATAGATATAATTGTTTGTTTTTGATCCTCTGATACCCGATCCCGTTGACACCTTATGATCACACAGGCTAGTGTTCTTCTTCCATGTGGACTTAGTTGCTTCACTGCTAGATGGCCATTTGTTTAACTTCAAGCTTTTAAGACCCCAAGTGCTATATCTTTTAATAGCCAGGCACTATCAGCTTTCTTCACCACATTTGCTTATGCACCTTTTTTGTATTCAATGATCATGTCTGGAAGGTGAATATCATGGAGTTCCAGATTATTCGAACAAAGTGTTCTTGTGTTGAGGGAAGACTTAAATTGAGGCCCAAAGTCCATCTTACTCCTTACTAATGTAACATATAAATATATGTACATAGACCAATACCCTCAACCTGATATATCAATATATTTACATATGTGCATGCCTATATTTATACCTCTGTATATGGCATTTGCTTCCAAGTTCTTTCCTCTGATTTCTTTTACTTTCCCTTCCTGCCCCATTAGCATGTTCACCGTTCATTCGGTTCTCAGTAATTCCTCTCAGCTGCATTGCATTTGATCAGCCCCCACCAGGCATTCTACACCCTCCTCACCAGGGATCTCAAGTCTCTTGTCCAGGAGTTTGTAGGCTCCTGGCTCCCTTTTCCCCACCTCTTCCTCTCCCATGCTCCCCACCCCAACCCCAACCCCAGGACCATCCGTACCATTGCTTTCTCCTCAGGATTGTTTATCCTGCCTATCTTATATAGACATATAGAAAATAAATAAGGAACAAAGCGCCAATAACTAGTTCCAGGTCTATCTGCTGACTTTTATGAATGTCTTCCAACCAGGTCTGATGAGGTGCCAAGTACTGCCCGTCGGAGCCCAAAGTCTATTTTTCAGGATTCCTTGAGGATTTCATGACTTTTCTCCCCTTGCTGCTCCACTGTGGGGGGAGGGAAGGGGTCAGACTGGACTCACTTCCTGCATTGTCTCCAGTGTTTTCCCTCATAGTACTGTGAATCAGTGAGGGGACATTGTGTCTCATTCTGAGACCAGATCTGTACATTGGCCGCTTAGAGCAGGAATATTGTCATTGAAGCTTGCTGAACCCAAATGAAGTTCTCTCTCTCTCTCTCGTTCTCTTAGTTTGCTGTCCTGTGGTCAGGGCAGACCAGCCACTCTCCCTAGCCTATACCTTTAGTCCTGTCCCCTGTAGCACATTCTTCTAGGCAGGGGACCAACACAGTTTGGATTGGGGCTGGCCCCGCAGTCCTCAGAGGAAATTTTAAAGCAATAAATGCTCCCCTCAAAAAAGTAAAATGAACCAAAACCAATACTTTTACCCAATTAGAAATAGAATAATTAAAATAAAATGGTTAACCATTGTTTAAGTCACCAGAATAAAGGAAATAAAAAAGATTCTAGCGGAAATAAATGAAGTACAAAATAACATAAAGAATCAACCAGGCTAGAAATTGTATCTCTGCAAGGATTAACCAAATTGATGAATCACTGGCAAATCTAACAAATGAAAAGGACACGATGCAAATAACACAAATAAGAAATTAAATACATAATGTTATGAGAAGATAAATTGAAATTAAAAGGATAATAACAAAATACTACAGAAAATTGTATCCACCCCAAATTAGAAAATCTAGATGAAATAAATGTTTACAAACACAGGATCTGCCCAAACTATCACAGTCTGTGGTAGAAATTTTGAACATATGCATCACAAATTAAGAACCTGAACAGTTTGTTAAAAAAAAATTCTTCTAATAACAATAAGAAAATCCTATCAGATGTCATCTCAAAATTTACTACTATCAACTGAGTTCCACCTCATAGCAACCCTGTAAGACAAGGTAAAACTGCCCCTTTGGATTTCCAAGACTGTAAATCTTAACAGGAGTAGAAAACCCCATCTTTCTCCCATAGAGTGGGTGGTGGATTCAAACTTCAGACCTTGCAGTTACAGTCAATGCACACCCCACTACATAACAGTCCAGAGTAATTAAGGTAATAACCCCAGAAACTAAACAAGAAAACTACTGAAATTAATAGGATTCAGCAAAGAGGCAGGGTAGAAGATCAACATGCAAAAATCAGTTGGATTTCTTTACACTGAAAAGAGTACTCTTATGAAAAGGGTCCAAAACCCATATAATGAGAAAGAGATAGTCTCTCTAACAAATAGTGCTGGCAAAACCAGATGTCTATGGACATCTGAAGCACCCTTACCTCACACCATATACAAAAACCAACCCCAGGTAGATCAAAGACCTAAATGTAAAGCATAAAACAATGAAGATTGTCAAAGAAAAAGTAGGGAGAAACAGAGGGGCCCAAATACATGACACAAAAACACTATCAAACATAACTTAAAATGCACAAATAACAGAAGACAAGCTAGACTACTAGGATCTACTAGAAGAAAACATTTTGCCACATCAGAAGACTTCACCAGAAAGGTTCAAAAGAAAACCTCCTGAATGGGAGAAGATTTTGGCAATGGCATGCGAGATAAGGGACTAATTGCTAACACTTATACAAAATGTCAACACCTGGACAACAAAAGACAAAAATTCCAATTAACAAATGGGCACTTCACCAAAGAAGACAGTCAGATGACTAACACACCACATGAAGAAATGCTGGAAATAATTAGCAATTAGAGAGATGCAAATCAAAACAACAGTGAGATACCATCTCACCCCAGTATCAATGATAAAGTTAAAAGGGAAAAAAATAACAGCAAATGCTGGCAAGGGTGTGGAGATTCTGAAGCCCGCATATATTTCTGGTGGCCCAATGAAAATGATGTAGCCACTATGGAAAACAGCATGGGGCTTCCTTTAAAAGTTGGGGGCAGGGGGAGTTGGAAATAGAAATAACATAGGATCCATCAATCTCACTACTGTATACATATCCTAGAAGAATAAGAGCTAGGAAATAAACGTGTTCAACGGAGCATCTTTCTCAACAGGAAAATATGGAACGAACCTACGTGTCCATCAATCGACAAGCAAACTGTAATATATGCACCCACGAGATTACTACACAATCCAAAAGAATAGCAATGCAAAATACCTCAAAACATGGATGAACTAAAACATAATACGCTGAGTGAAATGTTCAATAATAAAAGGACAAACACTATAGGAGACCATTACTGTAAAAAGTCAAGAAAAAGGTTTAAACGCATTGGAAAAACAAAAACAGTCTTCAAAGGTGTAGAAGTTGGCTATTATGTCAACTGGACCCCGTGTGAACTTGGAGGGGTGGAGTGTAACCTGTCAATCAGGGTAGCCTAGTGATGCCTCCTTGGGGTGTGCTCTTTTTTATAAGGGAGACACTAGGAACATCTCCTCCTCTCTGCTCTTTCACTTTCCTGCTTGCTGGAAACCTGTGCCTACCTCCAAGGGCAGCCTTCTGTGGGCTGCCGACCCTAGAGAGCTATCAGGGCCGTGCCATGACTCCACTGACCTAGGTCCACCTGACTCTGCACCTACTGGTCTGTCATTTTCCTGCCACCTGCTGCACCTTTCTGCATCATCAGCCCGCAGCTATGTGAGTCTCCATAGCTCCAGCTAGCCTGGGACCTAAGTTGGCCTGGGCTAGGGTGGCTTCTTGATATGATTCCTTCTTGATATAAAGCTCATTTTTATATACATTTAAGTGGCACTGGTTTTGCTTCTGTAGACAACCCACCCTAACACAGAAGGTTTCCAGGGGTCGGAAGGAAAGAGTGTAGGTCTCTAACTAGAGGTTAGACACATATTAACTCGAGGGAAGGGAAGGGCAATATTCAATAAACAGACAGTGAGCACAAAAATGATTAAAGCAAAAGAATACACGGGGAAGAGCAGACGGGTACATGCCGCAAAGGTGAATATTTTACAGACACAGCCTAGCAATCATAGCAAGAGCAACAAGCTACGTGTGGATAAAAGCTGGAAGCAGCCACTAGTCAATACCGGTTTGACAGAGGATATTTCTACACGTGGGCTTATTGTGCTGCAAACGCAGTCTTGAATGTCGTGGGGACCATGGGGGGAAAGTAACCGAAATTTGTTAGCTATAACCACATACCTTGAGGCATTGAGCCACTGGACCTGTGCAATCGGAAACATAGTTTGGGGACATCAGCTCTGATATCGTCTACAAAGACAGTTGTCTGAAAAGCTTGTGAGTGGCCATCGGAGGTGCAACCATGCGGAGAAAGGAGAGTGCGGAACATCAAAGACACAAGGATGCCCGTGAGACTAGAACGAGGCAGCGCTCAGCTACTGCTGCTGACCATAGAACCAAACCAAACCCAACTCACTCCGAATCAGACCAACGCGGTCGAGTTGCCCCCGTGGGTTGCCCAAACGGAAACTCTTTCATAGCCTGTTAGGTCCCATCTAGCTGGTTTCTACCCACAGAGACGCTACGCACGACAGAACAACGCCCTGCCGAACGAAACCTTGCAGTCCTCACGTTTGTTCCTGTGTTGGGCGGATGGCGGCAGCCCGGTGTCAATCCGTCTTCACCGAGGCCCAAACTTTCTCACTGCTTCTCTACTTTACCAAACACGATGTCCTTCTTCAGAAATTGATTTCTACCCACCAGCCCAGGGCCTCCAGAGGAGTCCGTGTGGTGTCGTGGTTACATCTTAGCCTGCCAACTGCAAGGTCGCTGGTTCGAAATCATCAGCCACTCCACAGAAGGGGGCGGGGGAGGGGCTTCTGCTACCGCTACAGCTTAGGATACTCGCAGGGCAGTCCTGTCCTGTCCTGTCCTATAGAGTCTCTATGAGTGGACAGTGGCTGGATGGCAATCACGGCCCAGGGTCTCAACCTTGAAACGAATCACACACCAGGAAATAAGTCAAAATAGATTTACCTATAATAATTTAGACCCTGAGCTATGCTCTATGTGGATTAGAAGCAAAATTATTATGGTCCATTTTGAAACTGAGTCCTGAGGTGAGTGGGAAGCAACTGAAACATGGATGTGGATCTGGCGACTACTTCACATGCAGAGACAATTCTGAACACGCCCCATCCCTAGCCAGGATGTCTTTATCTATACAGTCTTTCACAGGCTAGAATTCTGCTGAAGGTGAGCTCACGGCCCAAAATCACAAAGAACACAAAACAACAGCCAGTCCTAGGGGACAGTGGGGAATCAAATAGGCCCAAGGATGTAGAATCAATCCAAGAAGATTATTAAATCAACCTATTCAGATTGTTTAAAGAAATAGAGATACAAGAAAGGTGTAAGACTCAGACAAAATAATACAAATTGGTCATTTGAAAAAAAATACTTTTAAAGGATTAAGTAGAAATTCCAGCAAATGAAAAACAGAGTCTATTGTTATTCAAAAATCTATAGACCACTACCTAGGAGAAGGTAATATTTAGGAGGGCATGTATTCACATGAGGGAGGTGGAGTGGTGGGTTTGTTTTGTTTACTGGATAAACACTAACACTTAGGATAGTACCTGATACATAATATGCATTAAATAAATATTTACAGTTAATAAATACATAACTATGTTAAGTAGTAGCATCGTTAGAGGAGAAATGTGAAATGGAAGACAGAATTAAATAAATCTCACAAAAATATACCTACACATATTCTATATATGTACATATTGTATTTATGCTGGAATATTGCTATCACCTGGACTTTTAACTCTATGTGTGTAAGACTACAGAACGATGGTATAAGAGTGGGTCAGAAGCACATTCAAAGAGATCTTTCCAGAGACTTCTCAATATTTTAAATGGATAAAGATCTCTGAAAAAAATCAACAAAATGTAAACAAGCAAAGAGAGAAATGGGCGAAGAAAAAAACCCCAGGCGGTTAAATAATATATGAAACGATGCTCAGGCCCAGCAGTAGTCAGGAAAACTCAATTAAAAACAGCAATTAGATACCAGATCTGGTCCATCAGATTTGCAAAGAATTAAATAATCTGATAACATCAAGGATGGGGAAAAGGCAGCGTGTATAAATTGCAAGTAGGAGTATAATTTGGAGCAATTAATTTGACATTAACTAGTTTAGCTAAAGATGTGTACGTACAACACAACAGATTTGTTTTTCTAGTTTCTACCCTAGAGAAATTCTCCCTTATGTGTCCAAGGTAACATTTACAACTAAATTCTTTACAGCTCCGTTCCTAACAGTGAAACATGCAGGCATGCTAACTTGAATGGATAGACAATTAAACAGTGGTTTATTTATAGCAAGATTTTTACATCAAATAAATTTAATCTGAATTTGCCTATCCACAAGGATGAGTTTTTTAAAAATACCTTATAACTAGAATAGGTATCTTATGATACAAAACAATGCTATGCATGTATTACAGAGATAAATATTATGAAAGAATCTGGAAAAGGGAAAAGGAGGAAAAGAGAAAAGGGAGTAGAATTTGAGCTCTATTTATACAGACTTTAAAAAGTATATGAAGCAAAAATGGCAAAATATTAGCAATTCTTACGCGCAGTTATAGTTTTGTTCTTTTCTGTGCCGTGAGCATATCTTATAATTCAAAATATGGTTCAAATAATAAGAGTAAATAAAGACATTCTCAGGCCTGCAAATATTAAGAGATTATATTCATATGGACCCCTTCTGAAAAACTATAAATGGATTTATGTACCTTAGTTTAAAAAAAAGACAGAGGAGGTGGAGGAGGAGAAAAATACAGAGGCAACAGACAACAAATAACATTAAAAATCACGTGGGAACTCTAAATAAAGGAACAGTACAATGTATTATTACTGTTTCCTGTTGTAAAACAAAGCAAGTTAAAATAGATAAAAATAAGCAAATATGGGAAGGGGCAGGTGGAAAACATAAGAACACGCTTATGAATGTGCTAAGCAGGAAGATAGAGATATTAAGTTTAAACTTTATCAGCAAAACAAATTTCAGTATGCATGTTAGAAATTTTAGGATTAAAATGCAATGCATAATTTCAAAGTCATAGAAAGAACAAACAGGAAGATTTTTAAAGGCCTTTCTAAATTCAAAAGAAGACCGAATATCAAAAGCAAACCAAGCATAGAAAAAGCATTATAGAAAGCCCAAACTATGTAGGTATCAAAATAAGTATGAGCTGATTTCCTTCACACATTAAGACAACGACTGTCAGATCCGGTAAAGGGAAAACAATATTTGCAAACTATATCTGCAGATCTGAAATAAAATGATAAAAGAATGCCGCTCTCAGTCACCGCCAGGAGTTTAATCACATCAAGAAGACTTGTCTAATCGCTACCGCAATCGTTTTTAACACATTTTCTTCGTTATTATACTCACGTTGAGTGGGGGAGGCAGGGAGATGGGGAGCTCATAAGGAAGACGCTGTAACTCTTTATGGGAGGCAGAAACCCCATTGTTCTCCACGGAGTGTGGTTTAAAATGTACACCTTGCAGACTGAGGCCCAGCGCATAAACACGCCACCACTCAGGCTCCCAGGAGAAGAGTCGGCGAGGCAAGTAGAAGTAAAAGAGCCGAAGCAACATCTCAACTACCAGAAATCACCTATGAAGCAGACATATGGGAGAAAAGTGATGTGACAGCTCTAGACGACCATCGGATAGAAGGAAAATTAGAAACACTCACAATTACAGGGAGGACAATAAAAGTCATGTATAATGACAATTGGTGACCACAGTCACTACTAGTATTTGCAAATATAATCTCCAACAACGGAATTATATTAAATAAGTAGTCATAGAATTTCATTGACTGATAGGTCAACATTTAATTGTTCCCAGACATTCTTCAATATCCATCTATTACTTTCCATCCTATCGCTGGTCCATATTATATTATTTTCTTTTGTTGGTCATTAAGGTCCTTTCTAATTTTTGGTAGTATAAGTAATAACTATTTTTCATGTGATATTTGATTTTTTGAATAGTTTACATTTGTCCTTAGCAGACAATGAGTGTACAGAGTTAAATATACATAGGTACAAAGTTATTTATCCTTCTGTGTGTTCAAATTAAGTTGCAGGATGAATGGCATGGAAATGTTTTTCTATGCTTACATAGGACCAGAAATTTCATTTAACAAATGTTTCTCTTAATTGATCATAATACCTGGAGGGAATGCCCTGTTTCTCCGAAAATAAGACTATGTCTTATATTAATTAATCTTTGCTCTCAAAGATGCACTGGGTCTTATTTTCAGGGGATGTCTTATTTTTCCATGAAGAAGAATACGGTATGCATTTATTGTTTATTGCTTTATTAAAAGAGACATCGCACTTCCTGTCTGCTCCGGCTGTGCTGCGGCCAACAGTGAGCTGCGCGGTAGCGCCCACCGCTGCGGTCCAGAGTCCAGAGTTGCGGTAGCTCCTGGGGGCCTTATATTTCAGCGAGAGGCAAAACTGTAAGTAGGTCTTATTTTGGGGGGAAATCTCCCTTTTGGGGAAACACGGTAGTCAAATCTTGGCTCTTTCTTCCAACAACTGGGCAATGAGTTGCCTTGGTCCACGTGGTACCTCAAGGTCTGTATAGATACAGAGATGGAAAGACAGAAGCCCTCTCTACATAGAGACTGGATTTCTCAGAAGACAACATGGAAACAACATGCACAACACAATTGGCAATTGCTATAAGAAAAAAACCCAAAATAACTGGACCCTGACTTTTTAGCTCTCAGCCCTTTTTTTCATTTTCCCAAAGCAACAGGGTTAGAAGTTGTAAACTCAATTGGGTTGTTGGTAGTATTGATTAATAAATGCCCAATACTAAAATTGACTTTAAAATAGACTATTGCATTCCTTATAAGTGTTCTTCTCATCATCTTAATGTCTCTGGGCTTAGTAGCCTCTCTCAAATAGCCCCTCCGTGCCTAATGTGCAACCTCCCAAGTCTAAGCCATCAAAGCAAATCCTTAGGAATACTGTATCTGCCTTTATGCCTTTCCCCTTCCAGAGACTAGTGGCTTCCTACTCATAGCATGCAGGGGCACCCAATGCTTATTTGATATGTTGCTAATTAACTAGTTTCAGGAAATTCTAAAACCAAATCAGAAACTACAAAAAAAAAAAAAAGACTTTCTGCCACAATTTTCACAGTGACAGCACTTACTGATGATGGCAGATGATGGGGAAAACAAGCAGCCTCCACAATGGCTTCACCATAAAACACCCTCTAACATGTGGTCCAAGCACACTGATGTGCATGCAGAAAAGGGCAGCTCTCTCCACATATGGGAAGAGGCATTTGCACACAATGAGGAAAAATGAATTAAACTGTAACTGAATATTATCATTTCCAGCACTTGGCTCATTGACCATTGCTTAAAATTGGTGAGCAAATGTCAAGCAACCTCAAAGAAATGGTAATAGCCCCCTAATATTCTGTAAAGTTAATGTACCTCAATTACCCTACCAGCAAGTATTTATGAGCAGACGCCTTTGTGCTGGAGAGAGAGACAGTGGTAAAAGAAGTCTAAGCCTTGATCCCAAACCCTAGCAATGTAGTTGGCAATAAAAAACATGCTGATGAACAATTAAACCACTCATCTGTCAGTTTGTCATGCTGAAATGTTGCATTGTTATGATGTTGGAAGTCGTGCCATTGGTATTTCACATATCAGCAGGCTCACCCAGGTTAGCCAGGTTTCAATGGAACTTCTGCACTAAGACAGACTAGGAAGACAAGCCTATTGATCTACTTTCAAAAACCTTTTTTTTCCCCAAAAGAACACTTGCCAACTTGCTTCTTTGGACATATCATTAGAAGGACTAAAGCAGTAGAAGAGGACATCATGGTTGGTGAAATAGAGGGCCAGAAAGAGATGAATTGCCACATAGTTAAAATAATAGACTCAAATATGAGGGTCATTGTGAGGATGACGCTGGACTCAAAAATGTATTCTATTGTAAAGAATTTCATGAGTCAGGACTCTGATGTCCACTAGCAAAAAGAAATTAGATCCGAATTAAGTACTAAGTCTTGTGGCGTAAAAGCAGTAGGAAACCAGAAAGGAGAGAGTCCATTTGGTTTGAAGCGCTCAAGCTATCTCTATGGAGGAGCTTGGGATGAGATGGGTCAGGGAATGGTAGATAGACTCTTGGCAGGTGAGGAGGACCCTCTCAAGCATCAAGCCATAGTGGTGGCAATGAACCTCAGAGCTTTGAGCTCCCAGTGTTTCTTGTGAGTCTGACTGAGTCCTATGATCACATTGTAGTCATATTATCTGTTTTAGTCAGTTTCCTTACATACCCTGACCCCCCTGAGGACAGGGCTTGCACCTTTCTGGCCCTGTGTCCTTAAGACCCAGCATGGAGCCTGGCCTACAGAGGAAGTTGAAACAAGACAAGTGTCCAGGAAGAGACAACCACATGCTAAGTCCATGCTGCACAATATGGGATAACAAATTTGTAGGGTGAAAGTAGATTTTAGAGGACTTGGAAGAATAGTGGGCCAAATAACCAAGGACCAAAAAAGGCCTATCAAGGATGAATTCATTAGCAGTCAGAGTTCTACAAATGTCCCTGGATGTCATATGAGGAGG
Organism: Tenrec ecaudatus; assembly: GCF_050624435.1. Taxonomy (NCBI): domain Eukaryota; kingdom Metazoa; phylum Chordata; class Mammalia; order Afrosoricida; family Tenrecidae; genus Tenrec; species Tenrec ecaudatus. Next base: position 103,722,590 of record NC_134539.1, on the reverse strand, counting down.
GGGGATAAGCAAGGTAGGATTCTGAAAGGTCTTCCTTGACTAGGCGCAGAGGCAATCGCTAAGTCTCTTAAGCTGGCCATTGTCACAGTGTGACATCGCAGGATGCCTATGTAATGGAGTTCATTCACGCAAGCTTTATAAGCATTGTGTAAGGCAAGATGTTGTAGGGCCATGTTTCCCTCAATTTCTTATATATTTTGCAAGAACTCAGCAGAAATTTTCTATAGCTCTAGCAGGCAATAGGGAGTTATTGTACATTCTTGTAAAGAGGGGTAGTTTATAAATACAATGTGGTTTGTTACTGATAGCTTCAAGAATGGCTTTGGCTTGTCTTACTCAATTTGCCATTTTGGTCCCCCGGTTCGATACCTGAATTCAAGTTATTTTTGAATGGGGGTAGTAGGCATTTAGTAGATTTCTGGCCTCCATGCAAGAGAATAGGTTCATTTCCCTGTAAGGTCATCTCATGTACACCTACTGCCTGTCAGTAGAGTTCATGCTGCTGTGCTACTGGATAGGTTTCAATGGGGCTCCAGAATAAGATAGACTAGGGGGAAAGACCTGGCAAACTGCTTCCGTGCAGCATTTCCTTCTATTGTGCAGAAGGATTCCATGAGTCAGGGGTAAATTCAAAACTAGCTAATACAACAATGATCCCTGGGTTGGGATTAGATAGCATTCCTGAATATTCCAGTTTAGAAATTAGAAGCCTAATAATATCCAACCACTCCTGTTCTCGGTGGTGGCGGTGGGTGAAGCGTTTGGTGGTCTGGCTTGTTCGTAAGGAATGCTGTGGGCTGCAGCTCGTTAAGGGCAGTGACTACAAACACGTGCACCTGGGTCACCTGAGCAAGGTCTACTGAAGCACATCACAGCCTCTAGACCAGTGGTTCTCAGTCTTCCTAATTCCACAACCCTTTAATACAGTTACTCATGTTGTGGCGCCCTCCAACCATTAAAATTATCTTCATTGCTACTTCATAACTGTAATTTTGCTACTGCTATGAATCACAATGTAAATACCTGATATGCAGGATATATTTTCATTGTTACAAATTGAACATAATTAAAGCATAGCGATTAATCACAGAAATAATATATAATCATATATTGTGAAATATTTATTTCTAATGACAAATAAATGAAATTTTGTCTTGAAGCATGGTGTAGCAAGGGTAACAGTCTTCATGCCGGAGACTCATATGTGGGCATATCTGCATGTGGGCGGACCTGCCTGGAGACAGATAGAGGAGCGGTGTCTCAGTTCCTAAGACCATCGGAAATTGTGTTTTCCAATGGTCTTAGGTGACCACCCCCCCCCCCAGGGGTCGTGACCTACAGGTTGAGAACCGCTGCTGCTCTAGACTAGAGCATAGGGCTGAAGCTGAGGGAAACCCAGTTGAGAGGACACGTACAAAGACTTGTGGACAGGCACTGGTCCCACCTAGTTAGTTGTTGCCTGCCTGGGCTTTACAGAGTGCCAGAGAATTCCAGCCTCACCTTAAAAAGGACAGGGTAGGGCAGAATCACGATTTTTGTACATACCTTTCTTTAGTCTAGACTCAACTTCTCTTTAAAAAACAATTCCTTTTATAAAACTCATCTTGCAACGCATGCGTCTGGCACATGGACTCACAAGCTGGACCCTCAGGGCATATCAGTTACAGTTTATTAAAGAACCTCTTTATTCCACAGTCCGAAACCCAAGGATTTTAAGGTCAAGGCACTGTTTGCCCATCAAACCAACAGAGAACGCACCCCCATTTCCACTCCCACCCTCATCTCATTCCTAAGTCCAAAGGACCTTTGCCTCCCTTAACTCAGCGTCCTGCTATGCAGGTACTACCTAGAAATATAGTAGACTCTCCATTGAAAAGTGCTTCTTGGACGGTGTCTGTTCCAAAAGAGGCCCGCTTCCTTGAAAAGGTGCCATGCCCCCTTTCCAGATAAAATCTAAACCATACCAGAACATAGATTTATAAACAAATCTCAGCTAAGCCAAACAAGGGTTTTCCATTAGAGGTAAAAGTAGTGATGTGGTTTTTCCACATCTGTCTGGCTCTGGGCCAGCTCTGCTTGGATGGGCAGGCAAAAGGCCTGGCAGGATGCTCTTAGGTAGAGAGGTGCCTACCCTTTGTACTAGAGCTTGTATTCTGCGCATTCTGTTTGCAGAAGGCTAGGGGCAACCGTGAAAACCCAAACTCCATTTGCAGACTCCCCATGTGGCTTAGGCTTCCATTGAGTACCTTCTGAGTGTGAATAACCAGGGATGAGAACAGCCTGATCATCAAGCAAAGTGCATTGGGAAGTAGATTATATCCACCCCTGCTAGCCAGGGCAGGAATAGGGCAAACTCCTTTGGGACTTGCCTGGGGGTGAGCTTGATGGAGGCTGCTGTACTGGGGTCTCATAGTCAGGACTCAAACTCTGACTGCCTTGATGAGAAGGCCCTGGCTCGATCATGTGAGCTCTTCTGTCTCACATGACGTATATGTCCCAATTGTGGTCCTGTTCCCACTTCCGTAGTCTCCCCTGAAACCGTGATGTATTGAACTGCCACCAATCATGCTTCGTGACAGTTTACTTTGCCCTAAGTCTCTGAATCTCAACAAACCAGTGGTCACCATTATGACGTCATCTAATGGTGTCCTTCGTCAGATGATAGGTCTTAGTCTTTGTCTTTTCTTTGTCCTCTTTAAGACTTAATAAATGTTCTCCTTAAATTCTGAGATTTCGGATCTCTTTTGTACCCCATAGCGCCTTCCGTAGCAAAGCACCTGAAGAAACCACCTGGGAGTTGCCCTAGAGCTACAGTCTGGAAGATACTTTCTGAGTAGAAATGTCAAAGTCACGCAACTTTCTGTCTAAACAGCTTCCAGGCAATTTGAGGACAAATGATTATTTATTTACTAACTTCATTGAAGTGAAATTTGAGAACAAGTGGATGTGTTCTGACAAAGGCATACTTGTTTCACCAGCATGTTGAAGACATAGCACATTTCCATCACCTTAACTAATTCCTCATTCCCCTTGCCCTTGAGCCCTGGCAATCACAGGTCTACTTCCTGTCCCTATGGACTATAACGACCTTTGTTAGAATTCCATGAAACTGGAGTCATACAGTATGCACCCTTTAAAAGTATGGCTTCTTTGTCATTGTTAGCTGCAGCCAGGCCTGGCCATGTACAATAAAATGAAATGTTGCCTTTCCCTGCATGATCCACATAATTTTTTGCATATCAGAGCGGGGGGATTCATGGGATTTTCACTGGCCAATTTTCAGAAGTAAATCACCAAGCTTAGTCTAGATGCTCCATCGAAACCTATCCAGCATGCAAGGCTTCAGTGACAAATAGGTGGTGACTCCATGACGTGCATTGGCTGGAAACAGACTTGAGTTTCCTGCATGGAAGCAAGAATTCTAACCACTAACCACTGCCTGTGTTCTTACATATTAGAAAATAGTTGTTACCCTTTTTACTTCGTTATAGTTTTTTGTTTGTTTGTTTGTTTGTTTTAATGGTGTGGCAATTCCATCATTTGCGCCTGTATTCTCCTTCGATGTTTCCAGTTTGGGACTGTCATTGAATAAAGTTTCTATGAACTTCCATGTGCATGCATTTTCTTTTTTAAAAATGTTTTATTAGGGGCTCATACAACTCTTGTCACAATCTATACATATGTCAATTGTGTAAAACACATCTGTACATTCATTGCCCTCATTGTTTTCAAAGCATTTGCTCTCCACTTAAGCCTTTGACATCGGGTCCTCTTTTTTTCCCGCTCCCTCCCTGCTCCCCACTCCCTCATGAGCCCTTGACAATTTATAAATTATTATTTGTCATATCTTGCCCTGTCTGATGTCTTCCTTTACCCCCTTTTCTGTTGTCTGTCCCCCAGGGAGGAGCTCAGCTCACATGTATATCCTTGTAATCAGTTCCCTCTTTCTAACCCACTCTCCCTCTACCCTCCCAGTATCACCACTCACACCCCTGGTCCTGGAGTTATCATCCGCCCTGGATTTCCTGTGCCTCCAGCTCCCATCTGCACCAGTGTACATCCTCTGGTCTAGCCAGACTTGCAAGGTAGAATTTGGATCATGACGGTAAGGGGGATGGTGTGGGGTTAGAAGCATTTAGGAACTAGAGGAAAGCTATATTCTTCATTGGTGCTACATTGCACCCTGACTGACTCATCTCCTCCCCTAGGCCCCTTTGCAAGGGATCTCCAGTGGCCCACAAATGGGCTTTAGGTCTCTACTCTGCACTACCCCCTTCATTCACTATGGTAAGATTTTTTTGTTCTTATGATGCCTGATACTTGATCCCTTTGACACCTTGTGATCACACAGGCTGGTGTGCTTCTTCCAAGTGGGCGTTGTTGCTTCTGAGCTAGATGGCCGCTTGTTTATCTTCAAGCCTTTAAGACCCCGGATGCTATTCCTTTTGATAGCTGGGCAACATCAGCTTTCTTAGCCACATTTGCTTATGCACCCATTTGTCTTCAGCGATCGTATCATGGAGGTGTGCACCCGATGATATGATTTTTTTATTCTTTGATGCCTGATAACTGATCCCTTCGGAACCTCGTGATCACACAGGCTGGTGTGTTCTTCCATGTGGACTTTGTTGCTTCTGAGCTAGATGGCCGCTTGCTTATCTTCAAGCCTTTAAGACCCCAAATGCTATATCTTTGATAGCCGGACACCATCAGCTTTCTTCACCACATTTTCTTATTCACCCGCTTTGTCTTCAGTGGTTGTGTCGGGAGGGTGAACATCAAAGAATGCCAATTTGATAGAACGTATTCTTGCATTGAGGGAGTACTTGAGTAGAAGCCCAATATCCTTCCGCCACCTTAATACTAAACCTACAGAGTACAATTGCTGAGTAGTGTAAGAGTAAGGAGTCCTGGCAGTGCCGTGGATAAGCCTTCAGCTGCTAACCAAAATGTGGTAGTTCCAAACTATCAGTCATTCTATGGGAGAAAGATATGGTGGTCTACTTCTATAACGATTGCATACTAGGGAACTGACCTGGGGGGCAGTTCTACTCTGTCCTATAGGGTCACTGTAAGTCATAATTGACTTGACAGAGATGGATTTGGGTGTTTGGACTGTATTTGACTGAAGAACTACCAAATCTTTATCCACTGTGGATGCACCATGTTGCATTGCCACCATCAATATAGAAGAATGTCAGTAGCTCCACAAACTTATCAACACCTGGAGTTATTAGACCTTTACACTTTATCTTGTGGTTCTTGGCCAGCACTCAGTTAAGAGCTCAACTCCTAAATGTTAGCAGTTCAAACTCACCCAGAGATGCCTCGGGAGGAAGGCATAGTGATCGGCTTCAGGAAAAGCCTCACTGAAAACCCTAATGATACCGTTCTCCTCTGACACTTCGTGTCTCCAGGAGTTGGAATCCAAGTGACAGCAAGTGGTTTGCTTTGTTTTTTTTAATTTCAATGGATCGTATTTCAGTATTTTATTTGCCTGATAACTAATAATGGTGAGCATAGTTTTATGTTCTTACTGACCTTCATAAGGCTGCTTTCATGGCCTGTCTACCTCTTTGAGACAGGCCACTTTTAATGGCAAATCTGAATTGGGACCTTGAGTTTGACTCTGGGCTCTCTAAGTGGCTGTGTGCTTCAGGAAGTGGTTCGAGATCTCTCTAGATGTCAGTGTCTTACTTTGAGGTCTAGGAAAAACAACTCGATTATCCACAAGGTGTTTTTCTAGTCCAAAGACTAGAGGGCTATAGTCTTCATTTCTTCATATCCAAGATGGGCCATCCCAGGACAGAACGCAAAGACACAGTCACAGAATATTAAAATGTGATGAACCAGGTTCTCTGTTATGTTCAGCTACTGAGAGTGTCCCATGGCCAGAATGATATCGTTATTTAACAACATCAAAGGAGCGAGTCCTATGCGACCGGGATTTGCTCTGTGTGCAAGTATCTCTTACTGATTCCATGACAGAAATTTCCTCCCTGGCATTTGAATGTTGATGGGGATCTTTTCCTTCTTATGCAGTATTTGTATTTTTATCTTTGTACTATTATGATTTTATCCTTACCACCTTAGCACAATTTTGTTTTTGATTGTTTTCTGTTGGGTCTCCCAGCTGTGAAGCACAGGAAGAGTGGATGCACAATGATAATAACTGATTCGGGGGATAGAGGGGATGCAGGGGTGGGGGCAGGGGATAGAGAGGGAAAGGGGTCTTGGGGAATAAATAAAGAAGGCGGGAGTGGGAAGGGAGCACCAGAACGGACTATAGTCACATAGCTCATGTTAAAGGTGATGTAAACATGGGGCATGGAATGATCTGAAATTGATGTGGTCATGATTGTACAATTCTCCTTGATATGACAAACGTTGAACTCTTAAATCGTATGATATGTAAACTACGTGACAATAAAACTGTTGTTGGGGGTGCGAGGAGAGGGACAACTGAGTCCTACGTCTTCAGATTTTGGGAATCAGCAGTTAGCCTGTCTCTAACTTTATGGGAAATCCCCTAGAACTAAGAATTGGGCACATTGCTTGGTTTTCTCTCTGAGTCTGGGGCATGTTCGTGGGGCAGTGAAAATTCAGTGGCAGACGTCTCGCCTGCCAAGAGGGAGAGTCCGGCTTGATTCTCAGTCAATGCACGTCAGGTGTAGCCATCGCGTGTTGCAGGACTGCTGAGCAGATTTCAGCAGAGCTTCTAGGACTAAAACACGTGAGCGACACGGGCCTGGTGACCTTGCTCCTGAAGATCAGGCTGTGGAAACCCTCGGCATCCCAACGATTGGATCCACAAGAGTCCTGGGCACAGTGCCGGACAGAGCAGCTCTGTGTTCCCCTGAGTGTCGACTCTCCACACGTCACAGGCTGCTTGCTGGCACCTAACAGGATGTGCCCATGCCCACCGCAGGCATTCAAGTGAGCAATGAGGGAGAGGTCATCGGAAGAATGCGGAGGGGGGATTCTGAGGCTGGGTTTCGTCCAGGGGAAGCCGAGGCACGCTGCTTTTGCAGGTGCATTTGCATTAAGATCAGGGCCCAGGAGGCTCCGTGTCTGCTGTACACACAACAGCGACTGCTCTAAACATTGCCATGCAAATTGCATTTTCCCTCCCATCGGTAGAAAGAGTTCTGTAAACTGAGGAGTACTGGGGGCCGGGATTCGGTTCTCCACCACTCCCACATGCCATTCCCGCTGGTGTTAATGTTTATAGAAGGCTGGTTAACCTTGCACAGGACCTACGATCACCTGACCGGGTGTGCCATTCAAGGCTGTGGAGACAGAGGCGAGAGCGCATTTCCAGGCTGGCAGCATGTGTGGGGATGCAGCATGCACAACCACGGCTGTGTGCAGGGCCGGGGCGAGGTCCTCAGGCCAGGCTTGCATGGCCTCGGTCCCTTGATTGCTCGACCACAGCCCCGGGCTTCACTTTCCCTGAACACCGATTTAATGACCTGTGATCATTGGTCTCACCTGTAACTCAGTAGTGCTACTTGAGCAAACCATGTAGTTACACATTTGTTTGTAAGTTTTCAAGAGCCCTCCGAAAGAAGGGGGCCATTGTAAACTTTGGAAACAGAACCCAGACCTGCACAGAGCCGTGGGGGATGTTTCACGTAACCCGAAACTGCTCTGCATCAGGCGCGCAGGGGCCACAACGAAGGGCAAGACGAGGTCCTTTTGTTCCAAAAGTTTACAAGCGATGGCTTTCAGGCAGACAAGGCAAGCATACCTTAAACATTAAATAAAACACGAGAGGGTGTTTGCCCAGTTTCAGCTGAGCGGGGGAAGGGGTTGTTCTTTAGGGACCCACAGGTGGGAGGGATGGCTGCCGCCTGGCAAAGGGAAGAATGTTTCAGGAACGTGTGTCAAGTTTGAAAGTCCCTCTGAAAGGTTGGGGTTTGTGGGGTGAGGGGACCAGGTCGTGGAGGTGGTGGAGGGGTGCTCAGAGTAGAGAGAAGTGACAGGCTGGCTGGCTCAGGAGAGTGTGAAAGCCAGGGCTAGGGATTCGGGATTCTGCCCAGCTGGTGAAGGTCTTTAAAAGCCAGGAGTCCCTTGTTGGCTCTGGTTTACCAGTGGGAAGATGGAAAGTTTATGGCCATTAAGAGGTACAAGGGAAGAACGGCCTGGCCATCTATTTTCAAAAGACCACAGCCATGAAACCTGTCTGGCATGCCGTGGCCTTCTAGTCAGCATAGGTGAGGTCACCTGGAGGTGAAGTTCACTGGAGGGCAACTCATGCCGGATGAAAGTCAATAGCTCTGGGCTCAGGCCTACAGGGGACCATATTTTGTCCATTTGTTCAACACCTTCCCGGATTACCTTATTTTAGGAAGTAAAATCAAAATGGTGACAAGGCCCTACCTAATCTGCCCTCTCCACCCCAAGTACCACCCGAATAACAATACCTCCCACTCACCCTGGCTCACTGACTACTCTCTGAGACTCTGACTTTCTTGTGTCCAGACCACGCTGCGATCTTCCCCTGTGCACTGGCTTAAAGATGACCCTCATCTGGGCTTCTTCCTGTCTTCCTTCTCAAGTTCATTGTCCGCCACAACGCTGCACCAGCTCCTCTCCTATAGAATGTCATTTCTAATCTTGAGCCAAACGCACTGCTACCAAGTCAGTTCTGACCCCGCAACTCTGGCTCTTAGGTTTTAGGTCAGTTGGCCTTTGTGGTCGGGGTGGAGGCCACCCTACCAATCAGCTCATGGCTTGATGATGCCTCCTGAGAGGTGTGGCCTCTTCATAAGGGAGACACTGGAAATCCCGCCTTTTTCTCCGGCACTTCGCCTTCCTCCTCACTGGGACTCAGTGTCTGCCTCTAGTGTGGGCTCCATGTGGCCACCCAAGCTGAAACTTGTGATGCTTCCACCAAACTTAGATCCCGTCTGTACTGCACCCACTGCCCTATGACCTCCCTGCTTCCCATTTCACCTGTCTTCGTTATAAGCCTGCAGGTGTATGAGTGTGAAATGGGTTCCGGCTAGCATCGGACTGGGACACCATCTTGATATAAAATCACTTCTTGAGATGAGGTTCTCCTATGCATCTATGAGTGTCACTGGCTTTGTTTCTCTGGACAGCCCAGCCTAATGCAGTGACTCTATAGGGCAGGATAGACCTGCCCCTGTGGGTTTCCGAGTCTGTAGATCTGTATGGGGTTAGAAACCCTCATCTTTCCCCTGGTGGTTTCAAACTGCTTAGCATGTGGTTAATAACCCAGTGCCTAGCCACTAGGTCACCAGGGCTCCTATAAAGAGGCTAAAGGAAGATAAACGATTTAAAAGGCTACAGCCGTAAGGCAGGCTATGTCCGGTGTTAGTTATATCTTCTTGGTTGCAAGCAATGACAATTAAATCCGGCTTGCTGTTGGTGTTGTTGTTGTTGTTAGCCATACTCACGATGGTCTCAGAGTCAGGGTGACCAGACCATTGGAGTAGACAATTGATCTCAATAAAGTTCTCATTGCCTAATTTTCAAAAGTAGTTCACCAGACCTTTCCTCCTAATGTCTTTGTCTGGAAGCTCTGCAAGCCTAGGCTGACAGGCATATGGGCTGGGAATCCAATGCAGGGCTTCCTCATAGGAAATGAGAATTCCATCTTTGAAGTACCACTGCTTTCTAAATCTGGCGAGGACCAAAAGCAAAATATATTTGAAAGAACTAGGAACTCACCAATTGAAGCAAGACCAACAGATCAGGCTAGGCAACAAAAGAGAAGACAGAGAGCCCGGGAGACGAGGAATCGGGGTCCACACTCGTGCACTTAGCAGGGGCACATGGTCAGGAGGTCGCTGTAAAGAAAGATGACATCTGTTTTCAATTTCTTTGTTCCTCAACTCAAGAGTTAAACTTCAGTGAGGGAGCATCTAGTGGACCTTGCCTGGATCTATGCTGTTGTTTATCACTTGCTGTAAAGTTGTACTGTGTTCCAGTGGTCCAGCACCCACTGTCTCAGCCTGGTATCCTCCCCTCTCTCCCATTCCTCTTCCCTATCTCATCTAGAGAAACCACTTCTCCCTAAAAAGAGTGTGTGGAATTGTCCTCAGAACTTTCTCCCTCCATGGTCAAGGAGATGAGCCTGCTTTTTCTTTCCATGATTTGACTCCTAGGGTAATTATAAAATGAAGCCACTGCCATCCAGTAGATTCCAACTCTTAGTAAATCTATAGGACAAGGTGAACTTGTCCCCTACGGTTTCCAAGACTGAAATTATTACAGAAGAACACCATCACATCTTTCACCTACAGAGGAGCTGGTAGGATTGAACTACTGACCTTTTAGTTAGCAGCCAAGACCTTAACCATGGCTCCGCCAGGACTCCTTAGTCTTACAGTAAAGTATATGAAACACTTAGAGCAGAATCACTCCAATCCCTGCCTCTGTCTGTCTTGATGGGGCTGCCTTCCTTCTGTGTCTCTTCTTTTGATAAAAACACCAGTCAGATTGGATTTGGGTCGATTTTATTGAACTGTGACTTCATCTTAATTAACTTTATCTTTAAAGATGTGTTACCAAATGCAGTCACATCCACAGGTACCAAGGACTAAGACCAAGAGTATATAACAAAGGCTAATTCCAAGGGCTAAGACTAAGGGCATAACTTTTGGGGAAACACAATGTGGTTCATAACACCATTTGGATATATTTACAGATCATCAAAACATTCAGACTGAAGACATTCCCCATCTGTACAGGCCCTTTGCTTACAAATACTGAAATGAAGAAGTAACATGATTAACAGGAAATTCTCATGGCTTATCTATACCAAGTCTAAGGACTAAGGTACACCCAACTGAAGCCATGGTATTTTCAATCACCTCGTATGCATGTGAAAGTTGGACATTGAATAAGGAAAACTGAAGAAGCGGCAATGTGTTTAAATTGTGTTGCTGGCTGGCCGGTCCGAGTGCAGTGGGGTCACAACTAAATTGTGTTGCTGGCAAAGAATATTGAAAGTACCATGGACTGGTAAAAGGAAAAACTGATCTGTCCTGGAAGCCGTAAACCCAAAATGCTCGTTGTAGGCAAGAATGGGGAGACTTTGTCGCACATACTTTGGACACGCTATCAGCAAAGACCAGACCCTGAAAAAGGACATCATGCTTGGTAAAATAGAAGGGCAGTGAAAAAGAGGAAGGGCCTCAGCAAGATGGATTGACAGTGACTACAACAATGGCTCAAGCATAGGAACAGTGTGAGGAGGATGCACTCCCCCTCATTCACCATGATTTGAGTTTTTGTTCTTTGATGCCTGATACCAGCTTCCATTGACAATTCATGATCACACAGGATGGTGTGCTTCTTTCATGCGAGCGTTGTTGCTTCTGAGCTAAATGGCCACTTGTTTACCTTCAAGTCTTTAAGACCCAGACGCTCTATCTTTTGACAGCCGAGCTCCATCAGCTTTCTTCACCACATTTGCTTACGCACCCACTTTGTCTTCAGCTTTTGTGTTGGAAAGGTGAGCATCAAGGAATGCCAGTTTAATAGAACAACGTATGCTTGCATTGAGGGAGTACTAGAGTTCCTCTTCTTACTATTTAGGCTTATGTTTTTCCTCATTAATATTGTTAGATCTACGTATGTTCATTTGTATAATTGAGATCATTCAAGGCAGGAATGCCAGGATGGATGACCTGTCAGAAACAGCAACGGGTGTGATGATCGCCTGAGAGGAGAAGAGGAGATGACGGCAATGATGACTTCATAATCCCACTTGAGGGGGGTGAGGAACAGAATTGTTTGTGAGTGGATATATTGGATGGGGTAAGATATGGATAATATATATATAATGGTTCCAGGGAGAGGGGTGGAGGAGGGAGGGGAGAAAGGACAGCTGATGTCAAAGAGTTCAAGAAGAAAGAAAATATTTTGAAACTGATTACAGTAGCAATTGTAAAATTATGCTCAATTTATTTGAATTATGGGATGTTATGACATCTGTAGGAGTTCCCAATAAAAACATTCATAAAAATAAATAAAATATATATTAATTAAAATACAATTACAGAAGGAAAGCCTAAAGATGGTGGGAACTGTGGGGGCTCACCAGCCCTGACTTGACCATTCTGGCAAGATGGCCACAAAGTACAGGGATTTCAGCATTTTGAAGGGCAATAGAAAGTGAAACAAACAAACAAAAATCAAACACTCTGCCACGGAGTCAATGCTGACTCCTAGTAAGCCTATAGGACAGAGTAGAACTGCCGCTTCGGTTCTGAGACCTCGCTATAGGAGTGGAGCACCTCCTTCTCCCTTAGAGAGGCTGGTGGTTCTGAGCTGCCGACTCACCGGTCAGCAGCCCCACAGGTAGCCCACCATGCCCCCTGGGCTAGCTTTGCTGAATTCAGATGGAGCAGTAGATGCCATTTTACAAAATGTAAACCCATGCTAAATGGTTGAACCTCTAAAACAGCATGCTCGTTAAATAAATCAGTCACCAAAGATCACAAATCATTTTATTATCTCACTTATGCAAAATATCCAGAATAAGAATATTCATAGAGACCAACGTCTCTAATTGGTGTCCGGGCTAGAAGAAGAGGAAGTGAGGCGTTCTTACCTAAGTGAGACTGAGTTTCTCTTCAGGATTATGGGAAAATTTGGAAGCAAATAGTGGTAATGACTGTTCAATAGTGCAAATGAAATTAATATCATGAAATGTGTATGTGAAAATGATTGAAATGACAAATGTTTTGTTCGAAAAGACTAATTTAAAAAATATAAATCCAAATAACCTTTGATGTTGCTTCCTGCTGAGAGCAACTCTCCTTTATTCACATGTGGGTACAAACCCGTTTACACAGATATTGTCTTTCATGGAATGAGAAGGAAAGAAGATAAAGAAAACATATTTTGGGGAAATAAGTCCTGGCCGAGGTGGGGCCAGAGAACATTACTTCTCATCAAATCTCTGTGCAGCTTATCCTGCTACAGTCGAGGAAGAGAAGTGTGGCTTGTAAATGTCAGGCACCCTGATCTCTGTCACAGACCAGCAGTTCAAGCTCTGCCTGGAGCCCCCGCAGGAGCCAGGCCGTGAAGAAAGTGACCTTGCACCCAAATATCACATGCCAGTCATTCTGCCCACGTTAGTTTGCCTCCAAGTAAGGCCGGAATAAAGGTGACTCTTGGAAAGCTCTATGAATTCACCTTGGAGAACGAGCCTTTGCAAGGGCCCTAGATTTTATGAGTGAACCATTCCATGCTCCAGCCCTGCAGTTTCACACCTCCATCGGCTCTCGGCACAGCAACAAAAACTCCTAGGATTTGATGGGAAAATGGTGTTAAGTCTCACGTTGTTTCAGGAATTTCCCAATATGCACTAAATTAACTTTTGGGCCATATGAGGCCGGGTGGTAGGAAATCGCTCCATTGGACACAGATGGCAGCCCTAATGTCCCCAACAGCTGTTGCACACACTTGAAATCAGATTGGGATTAACACTTACCTTCAGTGTGGTCACACCCGCATGGGATGTGGCTCCTCTGTAATATACACCAAGCTTAGCTTATGTCTCTGAAGCCACACGATATCGCAGGCCTTGGGAACATTTGATCCAGGAAATCTGAACCTGGGAAGAAATCATAAAGCATCAGGTACATGTTAAGCAGGAATTTATCTGCTTTGTGTCTGACTCGGCCTCACATCCATCCAGCTTTTGTCTGACTCTGAGTGAAATATTTATTGTCGAGCTGCCTTCCAAGGCAGAGTTACAGAGCTACTCAGGTTTGGTGTGAAATGTCTGCGCCCGGTGAGCACCTGCTGAAACCGAAATTCCAAGTGCAACCAGACCTAAGCTCACCTGTTTGAACGCCGATATCAGAATGGTGACCAAAGCAGAATTTACAAAGACATCCATTTGGTGTCTCGATGTAACTAGTTATTAGCAAGTCCGTCAAGTTTGTGACCAATTAAAACTCCCAAAGACCCATTTTGTCTTGGGTGGGAAGCAGGAACCCATTTACAGCTCCCTTTAGTAAGTCCATTGTGAACCTGCTTCTAGAATTCTCCTCAGGGTTATTTTCAGAATTTGTGGGTTCTTCGTTCAACTATACTGACTACTGTATCCTTGGTGGGTAAATTTGATTTTTAGACATAAGCAAAGGCTAGTCAGAATGATTGAGGGGGGATCAAATTGGGTGATACCAATACACCTATGTCAAAATGAGGTGTGACTTTTAATTAGTAAGGCAGATTTCCTTTTATGGCTTAAACATGTGGTACGGTCTTAAGGGCATTCCAAAAATGTTTCAACACAGTTTATTAACATCAACATGGCAAATTCTGTAATACCTAAATTCTAGAATGTTTGTTTAGATTTAATCGATCACACCGCCTAATATTATAGCTTTTTGTAACCCTAATGATGGCAAGTTGGTTAAGCAGAAATATGTAAGCAACTCAGAATTACTGATGTGTAGCTTCAACATTCTTCAAATTTTCAGGATTCTGAGTCAAGAGCCTACCTTATCTCTTGCCTTTCAGGAAGTCTTATTAAAGATCTACTAACCCACGGTTATTATTTCGGTCACAAGAGCAATGACCTAAACCCAACAGCAGTTAGACACTTCAAGGCTGGTAAGGTGACTCCACGGTTGGGGGATCTGCGACTCTCCTGTCATTGTGCTCTGTGTGCTGACATGCAGCTTTGACCCTGTGTCCAAGCAGCAGACATGCTCACCAGCCAGTCGGTAGCTAAGGACGATGCGAGGGAAATCTTTTTCTTTCACGGGTATGGCCTGGCAGTTGCATGCCCTACTCTGTCCCTTCTGTTTAAATATCCTAGGCAGAATTTTTGCTGCAAACAACTCTGGAAGCCTAGTTTGACATCCAATCATGAATTCAGATAAAACCCGTGGGTTTTACATGAAAGTTCAAAGGGATGAATGCATCTGGGGGACAATTAGCCATCTCTGACCCACAAAGTCTTTGGTGACATTTTGTTTAATGTGATAGATGGCTTTAGCTATGTCTTGAGGAATTAGATAGGGGAGGGGGCATGTTCAGGCTGAGATAGGATAAGTATCAGTGGCAAGCCAGTTGTGAGATGACAGCATGATCTAGCTGAGGTCGGAAATGCGGGGTGAGAATAGATGTGTGGAATTCCTAAGCTTTCTTTGTGAAAGCCCAAAACCGTGGAACTGAACGTAATGGTTTTTGCCAGCGTGGACATAAAAAAATTCCCACTCAGTGCCATCAGGCCAATTCCGGCTCATAGTGACCTGACTCTGTAGGTTTCTGAGACTGGAAACTCCATCTTTCTCCCAAGGAGCAGCTTCCTCCCAAGACTGCTGACCTTGCAGTTAGGCCAGCACCTAACCACTGTGCCGCTAGTGCTCTTGTCCCAATGGACATGCTCTACTGGGGTTTAGATGATGCAGAGGAAAGCCACCTCCAAAAGCAAAAGGCCTGTGAAACAGCTTGAATTGCTAAGTGCAAGGTCAGAGCCAAATTCACCAGCAGCTCTGAGAAAGATGAGACTGGATGCCGTGAGGATGGAGCGTCTCAGAGAGCCATCGAGGGTCACGCTGAGTCGGACTCCCCTGGATGGCAATGGGTTTTGTTTTGTGTTACCTTTGGGCTTACGCTGTGGTTGTGAGTTGTTGTTGAGCTGGCTCTGCTTCATGGTGGTTCCCTGTGCAACAGAACATAACATTGCTCGGCCTTGTGTCATCTGCTTGACCATGGGCCAGTTTGAGCCCTCTGGTGTCGCTATTGTCTCAGCCCCTCAGAGTCCAGGGAGCCCCGGTTTTCTCTGGCACTCTGCTTCAGAGTAGGCGTCCTTTCGGTAGCCCTTGGCCTTTCTGGGTGCCATATCCAATGTAAGCACAACCAGATCTTGCCGTCAGGGGTCCTAAGGAGTATCCTCATTGTCTTTCTTCTAACATGGATCGTTCATTCTTCTGGCCCTTGGTGGTATACTGCAATTCAAATACATCACTTCTTCTGTCTTCACTTTTTATTGTTCAGCTTTGCATGCCTGGGGGATGTTTGGAAAGACTGTGGGTTGGGTCAGGGGCTCAGCTTGGCTTTTCAAGACCTCAGAGGGGTTCTCGGCAGCAGCCGGGTCCAATGTAACTGATCACTTGACTTCTTGCCTGCTGCTGCCATGGACATTGATGGCTACCCACGTGAGACTAAATCACTGACAACTGAAAGCTGGGCCTCCACTACACAAAAATAGTCCCAGTGTGAAAATGGTAACCTTCCATTCCTTGGGGGGCAGAAGTCCATTTTAGCAAGTTTATTTTTAGCAAATGGTAACAGATCAGGGAGTGATCATGGTTAGAGAATAATTTAATACCATGTGGGATTACTAGACAACAAGTTGGAGCGAATCATTAAATGCCCAACAGTCCTGATTTGGAAATTTCTTTAGAGTTAGCACTCTAATTATACCACAAAGTAAAAAGCGTATTACATTTCAAGTCAAGGAATTTCACGGCATCTGCTCCCAGCATCACATTATATGGACTGCTGCCTCTGACTCAGCCACGATTTTCTTCCTGCAGGCAGGGCTCCCGCACCAGTACCGAGGCACTCGGGAGCAAGCCCATCCTGCTGCTACAGTTATCCAAATCCAATTGCGCCCAAAGATGCAGAGCTTCTTCTGGGTCGGACGCGTGTCCAGAATGTGTAGTTCCCAAACAAAAACCATTTCTCCATGATCTCAAAACTTAGCTCTAATTTTTCTCCTGGCACATAAAAATCCAACTTTCTGCCTGAGAGAATTGAAAATATGGTGAAACTAATGTAAGTCTAAAGTATGGTTTTTAAATGTTGATGACTGGTAGTAACTAATAAGCAATTGCCCTCATCAATAATTCCCACTCATGACATTCCCTCGTGTGTGACAGAGCAGAACTGTGCCCCAGAGTGGTTTCTGTGGCTGACTCTCTGGAAGAAGATTCCATGACCATTTTTCTAAGATGCCGCTGAGCAGACTCGAACCACAAACCTTTCCATTAGCTGCCAAGTATGTTAATCATTTGCATCACCAAGGGACTCAAAATTTATTTGTAAAATTCCCTTCAACTTACTGAAAACTTAAATGAAAAATTAAAAGACTGAGAGATGAATAATAGATTTCAATAAACGAAAGTGGGAGCAGAAATCAATTAAAATAAAGTTATATAGTAAATGTAAATATTAAAAATGCTTTTACTCTTCTGTATTATTATAAAGAAATAAAACAATTCCAAGAAATGTCAAACACTGATAGAACAGACACCCATCAATTCACCACGAATAAATTCTAACTTCTAACGATATTTGCTGCACAATATTTGAGAGCCTCTTTCTAATGCCACCTCCTTTCTCCACAGCTCATCAGTGTTCTCAATTGGGTAGGTAGTAAGCAAGACTCCAAATAAATATTTTATCTTTGACTGTAATTATTTTGTCACTAAAGCATACTT
Source organism: Tenrec ecaudatus (assembly GCF_050624435.1). NCBI lineage: Eukaryota > Metazoa > Chordata > Mammalia > Afrosoricida > Tenrecidae > Tenrec > Tenrec ecaudatus. The sequence goes on along the minus strand of NC_134539.1, from coordinate 103,705,146 downwards.
TAAAAACCTTAATGATTGCCACTGGAGTAATCGCACAAGGACTAAACACCTTCCTGACCATTTAAGGTACGTACGAAAAAAGGGGGAATAAAGATGGTACAGGAGACCGGTCAGTGTCAGTCTGTCCTAAGGGAGGTCGCTGTAAGTCAACATCCTACTGAGCGAAAACAACAGCAAAAGACACAGAGAAACACTTAGCATAAAAACAGGAAATAAAGGATTAAGTCAGAAAGCATAAAAAACAGAATGAAATCATAGAAATAAAGCCAGCTCTCCTTTAAGGTAAAAAACTAAAGGGATTGATGAGTTCCACTACCCCATCTCCACACCAAAAGTGTAACAGAACTCACACATCAAGTAAACAAAACCTGTGTGCAAGCACACACTGTAAAGTGTCGACACACAAACACACACACACTTCCAGGGGGATCATGTGAGACACACTCAAGCAAGAAATAAAAAGGACGAATGTAACTCTATTATTATTACCTCGTTGAGGGAAAGCCCAGACAAAAATTTAAACAGTAGGAGCGTGTTCTCACACTGATGAGGAATACAAGTAATCATAAAGCCAAGGTCATGAAACTTCATGTGCCAGACAATTTTACAAGACAAAACCGACGAACCTTACAGGAGCCTGGTGGGGCAGTGGGCCACGCAGCTGCTAGCCATCAGCCGGGGCTGGGATCAGCCCGGTTGCACCATGGGATGCAGATGAGCCTGTCTGCTTCTGTGAAGATTTACAGGCTCAGGAAGGCAAAGAGTAACTCTGCTCTACCCCACGAGATTAGTATGAGTCAGAGTCAGCTAAACGGTAGTGAGGTGTGTTAGTTTTGTTTTTTAATTGAAATTATAAGAAGAAATTGGCAAAAATGCAGTCGTGACAAATGGGTAAAAACTATCTTCATCAGTTCTTAACAGATTGGCTTTGTGTATATAGGAAGGAGCTATGTAAAGTTGAAACGATTAATTTCCAATCCCATTTTTCTATGAACTTTCTGAAGTCCCGCCATGTATCACTATGTATATTGAATAATATAATCAACAGTGTTAATCTATCAATTAATGTTCCTTCAGAACAAAACAAAAGCAACTCTTTTGTCAGCTTCCATTAGGAATTAAGAGCACTGAACCACAAAGAGTTATAAAAGCGAAATGGTTCAACTCAAACTCATTGCACAGGGTAGCATCAGAAACGGACGTTTCTATCATTCCACTCAGCCAAACCAACCTGTTACCGAGTCAGCTCTGGCTTACAGTGACCTATAGAATGGAATAGAAATGCCACTGTCGGCTTCCAAAGCCTCCTCTCTCTCCTGGTCATTAAACCCAAACACTTGGAAATTAAGAAAATTATTTCCAAAAAAACAAAAAGAAAATTATTTCCTAGATAAAAGAGAAATGAAGGCAGCAATGAGGACACAGTAAGGGGAAAGGTGGAAAGGGGAAACTGCACAAATGCTGGAAAAATATACAGGTAAGTTATGACGTGGTGAGTGAGGCCTTTCTCAACAACAGGGACAAAACACAGGAAAGAAAAGTGACAGGTTAGACTCTATCATCTCTTTTAAGGTTTTTTTTCCTCTCATAAACATGCATACATACACATACATGCATACACATATCTTACCATAAACAAAATTAGAAGGCCATAAAATATTAGGAAGAAATATACATTATCATATGGCATATAAATATTAAATACCCATATGTTCAACGAGTATGGCCAATATACAATTCTCAACTGCTACTTAAACAATACCATCAAAATATGTCCCAGCTATACAACTGATACATTTAACTAAAAAAATTCCTTGTGATCATAGTAAAAAGAAAATACACTCAATTATGTATATATACAAAAATCTTCCTTCAAAATGGCAACAAGTTTAGCACTTTAAGAATAAGACATCATGACATGGCAGGGTTTATTCCAAGGCAAAAAAAAATAATGTTCATTTAAAAATATAAGAGCATAATTCATTTCCTTAATAAACTAAAAGATAAATATAACTTGATTGTACTCATTTATTCAACAGATTTTTATTGAATATCTACTCTCTTCAAAGCACTATTCACACCAGTCCGCAAAGCTCTCAAAAATTTCAGATATTCTCACCCCTGAAGAATGCTGACGGAGGGTAAAAATCAATACATATGATAACTAAGCAAAACCACAGATAATATTAAAAGTTGACAAAGATCCTGGGGTCAGGGAGAAACACCGTCAAGGACATAAAGAGCCCCAGGGGCAGATGCTTACAATTTGAAATAAGATGACTAAAAAAGTCTACTTTGACTCAAGAAAAAAACATAAATTCTATTTCAATCCATAGCAGGTAAAGTTACTGAAGTTTGTTTTTATTAAACTGCTACTCACAAAGAAAAACTCAGATCCAGATGGCTTCACTGGTAAATTCGACCAAATACTTAAAGAATAATTCGTTGAAATTATTTGCAAACTCTTCAAAAAGTAGAAGAACACCCCTCAATTCATTCTGTGAAGCCAGTATTACCGTACTTTGATATCAAAACCATACAACAACCTTGCAAGAAAACTACATATAAATATCACTAGTGAACATAGATGCAAATGCCTTCCACAAAATGCTAGAAAACAGAGCCAATTTTTTTAAAAGAATAATTATACACCAGGGCCAATAATGAGAGTAGTGATACCAGGAGGGCGAGGGGAAGATAATAGGAGAAAAGGGGACCCGATCATAATGATCTACAGATAACCCCGTCCTAGGGAGACAGACAACAGACAAATGGGTGAAAGGAGACAGCGGTTGGTGTAAGATATGAAAAAAAAATTTTAATTATCAAAGGTTCATGAGGGAGGGATGGGGAAGGGGGAAAATGAGGGAGCTGATATCAAGGGTTCAAATAGAAAGAAAATGTTTTGAAAATCATGATGGCAATATATGTACAAATCTGCTTGACACAATGGATGGATGGATGGATAGAAGAACTGTAAGAGCCCCCAAGAAAATTATTTTTAAAAAGAAAAGAAACAGACATGCAAACAAATAAGTTATATGCCAAAACAGATGGCAAGGTTTTATTCCACCAAAAATGATTCTTCAGATTCTCAACAATAAAATAAAATTTAAAAAATATATTTTAAAGAATTATACAATATGACTAAGTGATATTTATCTTTGGAATGCAAGGTTGGTTTTACATCTGAAAATTACTTGATCTAATACAGCATATCAACATAAGTAAACAACATAAGTAAATAAACCTGTAACTACAAGCACAGAAAAGTTATTTTACGAAGCCAAACACCTCTTCATGACAAAAGTTCTAACCAAACTAGAAATAGATGGGAAGTTCATCAACCCAAGAAAGAATATCTATGAAAAAATCCATAGCCAACATCATGCTTGCGAGTGAAAGAGTGAATGTTTTATCCTAAAATCAGAAACAAGGTAAGAAATTCTACCCTCAGAGTTTTCATTCAGCATTTTACTAACCAGAGCAATTGTAAATGACTTCCAGATTAGAAAGGAAGACGTAAAACTATCTCTATTACAGATGGCATGATTTTGTATATAAAACTTCTGAAGGAGGTCAATATAAAAACCTATTAGAAATAATACACAAATTCAGCTATGTTACAGTATATGAAATTAATATCTGAAAATCAACTGTATTACAATAGTCTCCTAATTAACAATTCATATAGAATTTCTATGAATCAGAATCAACTTGATGCTAGTGAGTTAAGAACAATCCAAAAATGAAACTAAGAAAACAATTGCATTTATAGTAGTATCAAAAAGAATAAACTAGGATTTAATGTAACAAAAGAAATAGAAAAGTTTAGACTTCAAAAACAACAAACACTGTTGAAAAAGATTGAAAGAGCCTTAAACAGGAATACACTCATGTGAATGAACTGGAAGGCTTGGTATTATTAATAATACTCTCCAAATTGATCTATAGATTCACCTCAATCCTATCAGAATTCCCTCTCTGACCTTTTTGAAGAAATTGGCAATGTTTTGAATGTCATCCTATGGCACTGAAACTGAAAACTGAAGGGGTCCAAAATAGTCAAGATAACCTTGAAGAATAACTTTGGAAGATTCAGATTTCCCAATGTCAAAACAACACAAACCATTAATTATCATAACATAATAGACACATAGATCTATGGAATATAATTCAGAGTCTAGAAGGAAACCTGTCTATCTATATAGTCTATTGACTTTTTACAAGGATGCCAAGATCATAAAGTGGGAGGCGGGAGAGTCTTTTCAATTTATGGTGCTGGGAGAACTAGAAAGTCAAATGGGGAAAAACTATGTTTAGACCTTTACTTCACACCAAGGACACATTTTCACTCAAAAGGGATAGAAGAACTAAATGCTGTAAATAAGAAAACATGGCAGCAAATCTTTGCAACCGGAAATTTGGTAATGGTTTTTTTAAATAATAAATCAAAAGTACGTGCAATAAACAAAAAAAGAATAGGAGTCTATCGATTTCAAACTGATGGTGTTTTAAATGACATTATGAAGAAAGTGAACAGACAGCCAACAGTTTGGGGGCAAATATGTGCAGCTCATATACAGGTGTGCGTTGTGCAATGTCAATGATAGTGTCTATAAAATAAGATGTTTGTGATTTGGACATTGTACAAATCCAATATTAAAGCCTTATGGAGCACATTTATTGGTTGCCCTCCACACTGCTGGAGGTGCCAGAGGGGCTGAAACAAAGACCAGAGTTAGAAGAAGCGCTGTCTGCCCCACACCACAGCCCCACTGCTGCCGTCCTCCTGCCCACTGGACGAAACCTGAGGGCCTGTGCCCAGGCCTATGGCCCCTGGCTCACCTGCTTGTTTCCCACCTGTGTTCCACGGTCTGCGTTTGGAGTCTTTAAAAGAGTCTAGATTTGGCACCTTTAAAACCATTAGGAGATAATAACAGACAAAAAGAGAGCTGCTTTACCTTAAAAAAACCCACCACTGCCACCACCTTGTGGGACCAGGTAGTCACGAATTGACTGAACAGTTGTTTAAACGACACGTGCCTGGTATCTAATTTACACTCAGGAAATATGAAAACTTCTTCCAACCCCTTAATTAAAACACAACCCAGTTGAAAATGAGCAAAGGATCTGAACATGCATTCCTCTTAAGAAGATATACGCATGGGCAATGAGCCCATGAAAAGATGTTCGACAATGTCGATCTCATTGTCTTGGAGGCAATTCTGACAGAGAGCGAACCCGCAGGTTTCTGAGGCGTAGCTTGCTGTTAGCAGGCCAACACACAGTGCACCACGCCACAAAGGTGCCTGCAACATATCAACAGGGATTGGCAAATGAAAGTAGCCATGAGATACTGCTTCACGTCTACTAGTTTGATTAGACTAGAAAAGAGCCCGTATTTGGTGGGGATGTGGAGGGATTCTACACCTCATATACTGTGAGACGGCATGGACGACGTTAAAGCTACTTTGAAAATGGTTTTGGTAGTTCCTAAAAATGTTCAACATACAGTTACCATAAGACCCAGCAATCCCACTCACCTCCACACAGTGATCATCACAGCATGCTTCGCCAGAGCGAAAAGGTAGACACAAAACGAATGTCCAACAATTAAAGAATCCGTCAGCAAAGCGTGGCAGAGTCAGACAGAGGGATATTGGTCAGCCATAAAAGGAGTAAAGTACAGATATGTGCTACAATATGAGTGAACCTTAAAAAGCATTATGCAGAGAAACCAGGCCAAACTAACTGCCAACAAGTCAATTCTGACTCGTAGCGATCCTTGAGAACAAGGCAGGACATCCCCTGTGGGCTTCCCAGACTAATGCTTCACAGGAGTAGAAAGGACCACCTTTCTTGAGAGGAGTGCTTGGTCCTTTCAGATAAGGGCCCAACTCATAACCATCACGCTCAGGTTTCGTCACAAAAGAGTATCTATTCTGAGATCCCATGTCTATAAAATGTGCGGACGAGGTCAATCAAGAAAGAAAAATAGTAAGTTGTTGGTTTTCTAGAATTGCTGGAGGGATTGCAGGTAATGGCTGAGGATTAGTGGCAATGTCCCACTGTCGATTGCGGTGGTTTTCACAACTCTGAATATACGGAAATCATTGAACTGCGCACTTTAATGTGGTGAGCTGTATGATATGTAAGTGATATCTCCATAAAAACCCTTACCAAAATAGTAGGAAAAAGAAATGCTCAGTAACTAGGGAGGGAAGAAAACTTCCTTATCTCATAAAGGCTAACCATCAGAAAATGCAACAAATGTAAGAATGTAAGTATGATATGACATTCCTCACTAAAGCCAGAAATGAAATAAGAATGACAGCTCCCGCTACCATTTAAGATTGTTCTTAGTGTCCCATGAAATGTATCAAGAAAAGGAAAGTTGGAGATCTAAATGTTGAGGAAGAGAAGAAAAAACACAGTCTGAATAGTCTCCTGTTACCTAGCTAGGAAATTTGGAAGAATTCACCCCAAAGGACAGGAACACAAGAAGTGTTCAGCAAAGTAGATAGATGTTACATTTATAATAAGTAATTGTTCCTCTATACACCCATAGAAAATGTATTAGGGGGAAATACCCCATTTACAACAACAAGAGGAAACATACAATACGTAAGAGTCATGCCTAAAACCTCACATGTATAAAGCTATACAAAATTACCAAAGGAAATGGACGAAGATATAAATAGAAGCCAATGGAGAAAGGCTCCATGTATTAGAGAGAAAAACTTACTAGTATACAGATTATGTTCTCCCACCCCAAAGAGCATACAAATTAAGTAGTTCTCCTCCAGCTCACTTGGAATGATCTTCTTTCTCAAGAAATGTGTCCGGAATTGTCTCATGTCGAGTGTGGCCAGTTTCCGTCCTGTCCACCCAGAGTCGTGGTGACCCTCTGTGTACTGGAGTCATTACTTCCACAGAAATCCCAGAAAGATTGTGCAGATTGGAACTGGTTAGTTTGGCTTATCTTATCACCACCACATGTGATGTTCAATGTCATTTGTTTCTTTGCTGTAAAAGGATACTTCAGGTCAAAATTGGTATCACATTCCCTGCTCCATTACCCGGCGTGCCAGCAGGTGCTGAGCATTTAGGTGACTTTCAATAAACAGGCTGAGCGCCTCCATTTTATTGGAAACAGATGCAGGAAAGGAGCCTAAGAGGAAACCAGATTTCTTGGTTTGTGAAAAGATTACCTTTGTGTAAACATCCACAAGACGCTAAGTATAAATAAGTGGTAAGTCTAAGATAAGTAGCAAACAGTCCCAAGGCGTTTCATTCCACCCTGGGTTATCACACTTGTGTGCACTTATTTTAATTGTTTGTTTACATATTCCAGCTGAGTGCCTCATCAAGTCCTAGGAACCCAATAAATATTTGTTAAAGAGGAAAGAAAGTGAGGAATGCACTCCCAAAAAGAAACGCAGAGCCATTATCTAATTGCTATGTTTGCACTTCTCTTCAGTCTATTATTTAAAGATAGATTTCTGTTTAAAATCAACTCTGCTCAGCCAGGAGACCAAACTCTGCCTTGGGTACCCTCCTGCCCGTGCCTTCCTTCCACTATTGATAAAATCCAGAGCTTTGGTTATCTTAGAGCCTCAGTATTTCCTTCCATCTGGGATGTGCACGTGCACGCGTGCACACACACACACACACACACACAAACACAGATGTGTAGTCTCAGAATCCCTCAGAAGAAGTTCTACTGTGTCCCATCGGGCTGCTATATGTTGGCACCAAGTCAGTGGCAGTGAGTTACTTGGTTGGGTTTGGTGTGTCAATATGTGTTTTCTGTCTCCTCACTAGACGGGTTCAGAGATGTCTTCAACTGTTTGTCACAGCACCCCTTTTCCTAGAACTGTGCCTGCCATTCAAAAAGCACGTTAAATTGCTGGCTAGCCAGGAATGCAAGAGGCAAAAGGATTTTATGGCGCACAAGGAAAATAGAGGGACTCCAATAATTACTTTAAGCACCAACCTATCCAAACTCGCAGTCCCGTGACATCGATAGCCCCAATGCAGCTTTTACCCTGCCTGTACTCTGAATTAGATGCAGAATGGTTATGAATCGCTGTGTTCTATACATATCAAACCGGCGCATGCGGACACTGACGTGGAACTATACCATACTTGGAATGTGACAAAGAAAGAGATGGAAAAGGAAAACGAGGTGGCGGAGCCAGTGTTCCGTTGACAAAGGTGGGGAGGAAAATGATGTTCTGAAAGCAACGTCAACCCACTGCTTTCAAGTCCCTTCTGACTCGCGGTGACCCCTCAGAGCAGCGGTTCTCATCGAAGCAGCATGCAAGCCTCCTCTCATCCAGGGTCAGTGGCCACGCAGGATGTGCATTTGCTGAGAACGGAACCTCCGTGGCGCCCTTGGAATCACCCTGGCACGGTTCCAGCCCCCCTTCACATTGACTAGTGGTGCGGCAGTCTGTCTCACAGCCCGCATGCAGCAATCTTTGCCAAGATATGCATAGAAACGCCTGCCTTCTCATTCACTTAGTTACAGTTTCACTTCCTTCACTAGGCTACAGATATCCAATTACTCTTCAAATTAACCTTGGGCCCGTAGTGGTTGTTCCACAGGACTTGTGATGTTTTTCCCTCTCAGAATGCTTCAACACACTCCCCGCCCCACCTCTGCACAGTTGCATTCCCCACCACACCCAGGAGTGCAAATAGGATTTCTTCAGTAAACAGTCCATGAATGAAAATTCTTGAGAAGTAAACTGCTTTTCATTTTTACCTTGCCTCTTATTTCTCATTAATATATTTCGGGAAAAGGGAAGAGGCCAGATAGCCACAGTTCATGAAGTGAAAATGGACAGGCAACAGAATTCTGCTCGAGGGGAATCTGTGACAGGATGCTGGTGATGCACTGGGTAAGCATTTGACAGCTAACCAGAAACTTGGGGACTTGAACCCACTAGTGGCTCTCCTGAGAAAAGACCCGCCATTCTCCTCCCATGAAGATTACACCCTGGGACCCCAGGGTGAAAGGGCATGCAACCCAGTAGCAAGGGGAGCAAAGCAATGAAGTCCCTGGGGAATAACAATAATAAACTTTGGGACCAGGATGGCACCCTATCAGCCTCCACCCAAAAACACTCCTAACCGTCAACAGATAGACCCAAAACTATTTATAGGCTTTTCTTTTGTTGTTGTTGCTGTTGTTTGTTTGTTTTCTTTTGTTGCTTTGTTTTGTTCTGTTTTATTTTTGTGATTATTATCTCTGCATGTCTATCTAGATAAGATAAGCAGGATAAACAACCCAGAGGAGAAAACAACTGGCCTGGCGGTTCTGGGGGACTTGGCAGAGGGAGAGGCAGAGAAAAGGAAGTGGGTGTTAACAAACCCAGGAACAAGGGAACAATGAGTGATCTAAAATTGATGGTGAGGAGGGTGTAGGATGCCTGATAAGTCTTGATCAAGGGCAATATAACTGAGAGGAATTACTGAAACTCAAATGAAGGCTGGACATGATAGTGGGACAAAAAGAAAATAAAAGGAAATAGAGGAAAGAACTAGGAGACAAAGGACATGTACAGAGGTCTAAATATAGTTATATGCTACATATTAAGGTAGCAGATGGACATTGGGCCTCCACTCAAGTACTCCTTTAGTGCAAGAACACTTTATTCTAATAACCTGGCATTCCATGATGCTCACCTTTCCAACATGATCACTGAAGACAAAATCGGTGCATAAACAAATGTGGTGAAGAAAGTGGATGGTGCCTAGCTATCAAAAGATATACCATCTGGGGTCTTGTAGACCTGAAAATACACAAGAGGCCTTCTAGCTGAGAAGCAACAAAATCCTCATGGAAGAAGCAAACCAGCCTGTGTGATCATGAGGTGTCGATAGGATGAGGTAATCAGGCATCAAAGACCCAGAACAAAATATATCAATGTGAATGCGGGGGAGTGCAGAGTGGAGACTCAAAGCCCATCTGTAGGCAATTGGACATCCCCTTACAGAAGGGTCATGGGGAAGAGAGGAGCCAGTCAGGGTGCAGTATAGCACCAATGAAACACACAACTTTCCTCCAGTTCTTTAATGCTTCCTCTCCCAGTGTCCTCCCTCTCCCAGTATCATGACTCCAATTCTACCTTACAAATCTGGCTAGACCAGAGCACGTACACTGCTACAGATTAGAGCTGAAAACACAGGGAATCCAGGTCAGATAAACCCCTCAGGACAAATTATGGGAGTAGTGATACCAGAAGGGGTAGGGGAAGGTGGGAGAAGAAAGGGGGAACCAATCACGGTGATCTACATATAATCCTTTCCCAGGGAGATGGACAACAGGAAAATAGGTGAAGGAAGACATTGATCAGTGTAAGACATGGAAAAATAATAATAATTTATAAATAAATTATCAAGGGTTCATGAGGAAGGGAGGGTGGGGAAGGGAGGGGGAAATGGAGAAGCTGATACCAAGGGCTCATATAGAAAGAAAGCATTCTGAAAATGATGATGGCAACCAATGTACAAATATGCTGGACACAATGGATGGATGGATGGATGGATGATGATAAGAGCAGTATGAGCCTCCAATAAAATGATATAATTTTTAAAAAGATTATGCCCTGGGAAATCCTCTGAAGCAACTCTACTTTGCCATATAGGGTCAATTTGATGGCAATGAACAATAGCAGGAGGAATCTCAACTAACTACTGTAGCCAGTGATGCAACATCTGGGAAATTACAGCCACAGACCACTCCTCCACAGAGTCCTATCCAGCTTCCTGTCATCCCAGCAGCCACCCCACATCTAACGGGTTCTTTCTACAGTTAAGACAGTCCACTAATATTAAAATAAATAAATACAGTAAAACGAAACATACTTGGTTAACACAATGCCCACATGGTTTACATATATTTTTAATTACTTATTTGTCAGCTACATCTTCAAGGGTAGCTGAATTTGAATTGTCATTTTCAATATAAAAGTACTTTGAAGCACTTAAAACAATCGCCCTGGCTTTATTGTTCTTAGGAGGTGTTGAGTCGTCTCAGACTCAAAGCTACCCTATGCATAGCAGAAGGAAACACTAGCTGGTCCCACACCCTTCTCACAATGGGTCTTCCCTTGGGAGCCCAAATGTTTGAGGCCATTGTTTCTGAGTACTTTACATATTCTTTGCCAGAGCCATAATTCAAGCGCACCACTTCTTCAAGCTTCCTTAGTCAGTGTCCAACTTTCCCATGCATAGGAGGTGATTGAAAATATCAGTGTGCCTTAGATATACCTTAGTCCTCAACCCTTCAAGTGGGTTTTGTGCAGCTGATTCAGCCAATGCAATGTGTCAATTGATCTCCTTGAGCTTTGATTGTGACTCTAAGCAAGATGAAAGACTTGACAGCTTCAATAGTTTCTCCATTTATCCTGATGCTGTTTATGGGTTCAATTGTGAGAGTTTCTGTTTTCATTACATTGAGGTATGATGCATATCAAAGACTGCAGTCCTTGATCTTCATCGGCAAGTGCTTCAAGTCCTCCCCACTTTCAGCAAGCAAGACTGCTTTCTGCATACCACAGGTTATTAGTAAGCCTTGCTCCAATGCTGCATCTAATTCAGCTTCTCTTATTATGTGCTCAGCATACAGGCTAAATAAGTTTTGATGAGAGGATACAACCCTGATGCTCACCTTTCCTGATTTTAAATTATGTTATATGCCTTTGTTCTGTTTGCAGATCATAGGCTGTAGGAGCCCTCACTGGGGGCAAAGTTACTCCCAGCACAGACAGGGAGAAGGAAAAGAGAAAAGGGAAAAATACAAAAATTTAAATAGCAGACATAATTCCCCTACTTTAATCACTCCAATGGGTGCCACCACACAGAATATGCAAAATCTGTTCATGATTGTAGCAAGACTGCACAAGTAGACCCAGCTTTCCCGACCCTGAGGCTTCCCACCCTCCCTTTCCTCCCTCTCTTCATTTCCTACTGCTCCCCCCCCCCCATGCCCAGTCATACTGGCTTCCTAAGTATCACCCCATGTGATGGATCCTCTACCTTGGGTCCTTGGCACTTGCTATTCTCACTAGTAGGAATGTTTCCCCCCCCCAAATATCCACTTGGGCTTACTTCATTTGAGTCAAATGGAACTTCATCCGTCCCATGTGAGTCTCTTACAATTTATCATTCTTTAATCTCTTATCCTTCTTAGTTTTTCTTTTTTTGTCCTTAGTTTTTCTTCATAGCAACTTTTCACCATTGAATTTATATGTATAAGCATGGACGTGTGTACACATGTTAGTATGTATGTAACTATGTATTTTGTCTGATCACCAGACTCATTCCAAGAGGGTCGGGGTTTTGAGTTGTTCATCATGGCATCCTTTTTCCTGAAACAGTGCCTGCCATTCAATAAATATGTGTTAAATTCATGGATAAATCAATAATGGAAGAGGCAGAAAGGATTTCATGGAACACAGAGAAAACAGAGTTGCCTTAAGCACCAACCTATCCAAATTCACAGTCCCATGAAATTGATAGCTTCACTACAAACTTATACAATATTCTTGCATATGCTAATGAGCAAATGTCTTATATAAATATCCAATAGGGCATGTAGAAATTGACTTATATGAAGTGGAACAAAACCCTACCAGGTATGCAGAATGGCTAAATTTCTGGCAACGGAAAAGACACAAGAAGAAAGCAGCACAGCATAAGCCAGGACTTTGATGACAAAGACAGAGACTAAGATGATGTTCCAAAGGCAACTCTAGGCATCTGCGAATCAGGAGGAGGCCAGCCTGCAGTGGTCAAGAGGGTGACCATCAAGTGGTGTGGTACTCAGAGTGGAACACCTTAGGGCACGACGACGCCTGAAGACCAAGTGAAGCAAGCACTTACTATCGAGCTCCAGGCACTCGCTGCTCGGTGGGAATGAGAGCTCAGCATTGACAGGCTGCTCATATTGCAAGAGGTCTCGGTGTTCATATGAAATTAGATGGAAACTAGTTAAAAAAAGAAAGACAGCCCCGAGTTGGCCAGCTCTGGGTCAAGCAAAATGCACTGTGCACAACAGGTTCACGAACCACCAGTTTGCAAGCTCTGCTGGATAAGGAGAATTAAGATGAGACACAATCAGACTTGGGATAAGCCACAGGACTTCAGGTTGTGGTCCAGTCCGTTTTCTCAGCTATTTAATAGGAATCACATCTACCTCCACTTAAGATTATGATACGGTTTCAAGGAGAAAACGCACACAGCACACCTGGCAGTGTAGGTGTAGGTGAAGGAGCCTTTTTTTACACATTTACTCAATAACCATTTTTCATTGCAGTTTCTTATTGAAGTGCTATTTGCCTGCCTCCAGAACTTCGCACGGATCAGACATTTACAGCTGAATTTATTCCCACAAGCTCAACACAGCCACATCAGCAGCACCCAGATCAAGAAGCACTAATTAACCCAAGGCCTCGAGATTTCTCCCAACCACTACTCCCCCTGCGCCCAGTAAGAATAAACCATTTTAGTACTTCTCCTAGATTCAGTTTGCCTGCTTTGTCCTTACGTAAAGGGATCCATTCAGCATATGTGCTTTGGTGCCTAGCTTATTACACCCCACATTATGCCTTTGAAATGTGTCCACCTTTACAAAGTGACATAGTATTCCACTGCCAGATAGCATTTCATTGTAGAACTCCACCACGCTTCACTGTGCATCTGGGATAGATGCACCTTGGTGATGTTTCCAGAGTTTGACTATTATAAACGGTGCTACTTGCAAACACTCTGGGGCGTCTCGTGGTGAATCTTTGTGCATTTTCTCATTGAGGATATTTCTAGGAACTGAATTACTGAATAAACTCGTTGATACTAAGAAAAATGTTTCCAAAGCAATTGTATCATGTTCCACTTTACACGTGCTTTGTTCAACTTGTGTTAGTTTTTCCTTTTTGATTAATGAAGTGGAGCATTTTTTATATAATTATGCACCATTTGGATGTTATCTTTTATAAAGTGCTGGGTCAAGTCTTTTACCTACTTTTCTACTTTTAAAACCTTTTTCTTAATGATTTGCAGAACATCTTTTGTTTTTCTGTCCGTGCCTCCTTTGTTGCAGGACTATCAAAAAACAAAAAAGCTGGACAGTGGGAAATTTCTTCCTCCCATTCTACTGACTACCCTTTCACTGTTTGTATGTCTTTCTTACAGGAGTTTCTGATTTTTAAGTATTTTTTTCTTTAAGACTAGCACTGTTTGAATCCTTGATACTGAATATCATTTTCTAAGGAAGAATATCTTTTCTCCTGAGAATATCTTCTTCTAATGCAAGTGTCCTCTTTAAGGATTTCCTAAAAGGTTTTCCTAAAAGCTGTATCAATTTTATCATCATTGTTCACCTACATTCAAATCTGGGATCCATCTGGAATTGCTTTTGTGTATGGTGTATTTCATTGTGCCTAGTGATTTTGTGACTGGGGTCAGGATCCATTTCATTTTTCCCTGTGATAGTTGGGTTTTAGGTAGACTTAGGTGGGCCAGGATTCTCCCATGACATGAGCTAACATAGTGTGTGTCACATAGATCCATGATGGGATCTTCTATGAAGCATCAGAGTTAATGGACACGATAGAGGAAGGGTTCATTCGAGGTGTGGCCCCTCTTAATATCGATTGCCAATGTCTGGAAACTAGCTCATTTATGTTGGATTCCCATCCTGCAACTAGTTCGCCGAGCTCCAGTTCCCTGAGGATTCCAGGAGCCATTAGCAGGCTGCCCAGCTTCAATGCATTTGGTTGATTTCCAATTTATTCATCCTGTAGTCTTCCTGCTTCGTCTTCCTGCTTCCAGTTCGAGGAACCCCGGTGGTGTAGTGCTCACAAGTTGAGCTCTGGTCCACTTAATCAGCAGTTTGAAACCACCAGCAACTCGGAGGGAGAAAGACTGGGCTTTCTACTCCCATAATGAGGTATAGTCACAGAAACCTGAAGAGGGTCCAGTGGGTCAGCACTGATTCAATGGCAGTGAGCTAGGAGTTTTTAAAGCGACAGGAGAAGCCTTCAGCTTCCCTCTGGCCCACAGACTTGAACCAGACTGGATTTACCAACTTGCACAACCGTGTGAGTAATTTCTTAATATAAATCTCTTTCTGTGTCTGGAACATATATACACATACAAACGTCACTGGGTTTGATTCTCTAAAACCCAGCCAAACGCAATTCCCAAATGACTTGCCATGAGTTTTTAAAAACATCTCCCTTTCCCACCATGATTTTAAAATAGATGTTTCATACTGTTGACTCGTGTTGAATTTTTGGTCAACAAACGTTACAGGTGCTTCTAATATGAATTTCACTAAACCATGCCTCTGTCATCCTTAAAGCATTGCACAGCACGAAACTTAGATTGTATATTTGTTTCACCTAAACTTGGGATATTATAATATATTATTAGAAAGAACGTTGAGAGAGGAAAAAGATGTGTCGCTGCCCCTTCCGTCCTGCTCAGAATGCTAGTATCAGAATAAATGACTACTGCTATCACCGTCAACTGTGATCATGAGAGAACAGCAGCGGCATCTCAGGAGGGATGGCTTACCACCCTGCCAGACTCAGCTGGGCCAGAGTCACTTTTGTGGCAACACCCTCTCAAGTTCTCTGCCATCAAGTCAATTCTGACTCATAGCGACCCTTTTGGACAGGGTAGACCTGTCCTGTGGGTTTTGGAGATTATAAATCCTTACCAGAGTAGAAAGCCTCATCTTTCCTCCACTGAGTACCTGGTGCTTTCAAACTACTGACCTTGCAGTTAACCGCCCAATGTGTAACCCACTATGCCAACGGGACGCTCTGGTTAATTTTTAATGTGCCATACTTAAATATCTCCCCTGGAAAAGTATCTTTACTTATACTATTTGTATTCTTGTAGCTGAAAGTATCCCAGACACATCAACTATACTGGTCATAAATGGCAGTTTGATGCCACTCACAGACTTATTTATTTTAATAAAATCATTTTATTGAGGGGCTCTTACATCTCTTATAACAATCCATACATCAATTGGGTCAAGTGCATTTGTGCATATGTTGCCATCATCATTTTCAAAACATTTTCTTTCTACTTGAGCCCTTGGTATCAGCTCCTTCTCCCCCTTCCTCTCCCACATGAACCCTTGCTAAGTTATCATTATTTACATATGTTACACTGTCCACTGTCTCCCTTCACCCATGTTTCTGTTTGTCATTCCCCTCAGAGCTGGAGGGTTGGGTGGTAGTGGTGATATGCAGATCATTGTAATCGGTTCCCCCTAGCGTCTCCCCCACTCCCCACATCCTTCCCTCTATACTCATGGTATTGCTACCCCCATTCCTGTTCCTGAGGGGCTTATCTGTCCTGGATTCCATGTGTCGAGAGCTCTTATCTGTACCAGTGCACATACTCTGGTCTAGATGGATTTGTAAAGTAGAACTGAGGTCAAGATTGGTGGGTGGGGGGGATGGCAGGGAGGTGAGAAACTTTAAAGAACTAGAAAAATGTTGTGTTTCGTCAGTGCTATACTGCACCCTGGCTGACTTGTCTTTTCCTTGTGACCCTTCTGTGAGGGGATGTCCAATTGTCTATAGAAAGACTTTGGGTCTTTACTCTGACCCACCTCCTTTGCATCAACCTGATTGTTTGGTTTGGGTCTTCTGATGCCTGATACTTGATCTTGTCAATACCTTGTGATCACACAGGCTGGTGTACTTCTTCCATGTGGGCTTTGTAGCCTCCCTGCTAGATGGCCACGTGCTTAACTTTGAGCCTTTAAGATCCTAGATGCTATATCTTCCAATAGCCTGACACCATCAGTTGTCTTCACCACATTTGTTTATGTACCCATTTGTCTTCAGTGATTGTGTCTGGAAGGTGAGTGTCACCTTCCAGGTTATTAGAACAAAGTATTCTTGTGTTAAGGGAGGACTTAAGCAGAGGCCCAATGTCTGTCTGCTACCTTAATACTTAATCTATAAATATATGTGCATACACCTAAATCCTTATCGTTATATAGTAATATATTTACATATATGCATACCTATATTTATACCTCTATAAGTGTCCTTTGTCTCCTACTTCTTTCCTCTATTTCCTTTTATTTCACTCCTATCCCTGAATCATGTTTGACCTTCATTCAGCTCTCAGTAATTCCTCTCAGCTACACTGTACTTGATTAACTCCCACCAGGCATTCTGCATTCTCCTCACCATCAATTTTAGATCTCTTGTTGTTCCTTTGTCTCTGGGTTTGTTGGTTGCCCTAACTTCCCTTTCCCACACCTCCTCCTCTTCTGTGTCCCCCCAAAACCATAGGTCTGACTGTTTTCTCCTCAGGATTGTTTATCCCACCTATCTTATATAAATAGATATTTAAAAAATTAAGCCTATAGGAGTGTTTTCCAACTGGGTCTGATGAGCTGCCAAGCCCTGCTCCCTAAGTCCGAAGTCTATTTTCATCATTCCTCGGGGACTTTGTTGATTTGCTCCCCTTGCTGCTCTTTTTCACCCAGTGAGTGTGGGGGGTGGGGGTGGGGGGATGGGGGGATGTCAGACTGGGCACAATTCCCACACTGTCTCCAGTGCTGTTCCCTGTAGGGCTGTGGGTCAGTGAAGGGGTTATATCTCATGGTGGGGCTGGCCTTACAGTTTTCTCTGTGCATTGGTTGCACCTAGTGGGAATGTTGTGTTCCAGGCTTAGGGGGCCAGGATGAGGTCCACTGCCTTTCTCTCTCGATTTCCCTCTTAGGTTGCTCCCATGTGATCTGGGCAGACGCGCCACTCTGCGTGGGCTGCATCTTCAGTGCTGTCCTCTGTAGTACATTCTTCTGGGAAGGGCTCAACATAGCTGGGATTGGGGCCAGCCCTGCAGTCGTCTCTTAGTTTACTCCTCTGTGCCATTATTTTACCCACAAGGCTTTGTGCATGGAGTTGAGGTCTGGTCTCTCTCTCCCTATCCTGTGGAGACATAAACAATACCCTCCTCATGGGTGGGTTAGCTCCCTGTTCCTTCAACCACCCTTGTCTTTTTTTGTCTTCCCCTCCTTTTTAGTTAGCTGCCATAGGCATCCCTGGGTTGACTCTGACCCCTGCCAGAGTGTCTGGACCTTGCCCTGGAAACACCCACAGACTTTTTATGTTTCCATCTGCTCAGCCCTCTTGATAAATGGACCAGCTGGGACATGGTCAGGGAAAGGGTCAATTAGGTTTTTTCCTCTAGGACAAGAGTTGGACACTGAAAACACAACAAAGGCTGTCATGGAACTATTTTGAGGTGGTGGAAGACTGTGGGAAATGGCAGGACACATATCCTGCCTATCAACATTCAGAATGGCAGGTCATATTTGGCCTACAAAATCTGTTACCTGTCTCCACTAAGGAGCCCCGGTGGCACAGTGGGTAAGCATTCAGCTGCTAAGCCATAAGGTCAGTGGTTTGGACCCACCAGCTGCTCCAAGGAAAAAATGTGGCAGTCTGCCTCCAGAAAAAAATCACAGCCTTGGAAATTCTACGGAGTAGTTCAATTCTGTCCTGCACTGTTGTGATGGATCAAAGTCTACTTAACAATAATGGGTTTAGTAGTCTTGGGTCAATGCAAGCCAAGGTGACCCTCTGCTTTTTAGGTCCATACCAGACTACATTGAAGAGTAAAAGAAGGTGCTAATAATGCTTACTATGGGACAAAGGGGGCAAACTAGAATTGTCTAGGAAAACCGAGATAAGCCATCACCCTATAATTAACCAAGCACTCACAATATCCCTGTGAGGCATGAAAGATCAGATTTGCTTTCAATGAAGCCCCAGTTGGCAGACATGATTGAAGAACTCATCCATCTTTGGCAACTTCTCGCCTCCAAGGTGCACCCTCTGGGACACCTGTCTTTGTTTCCTGGTGCTGCTCTTACACAAACACCAAAGAACAAGCCCACGTTCGGGACATGAATGATCAGAGCAGGCTTCTCTCTGAGGACTCAAGGGAAGGGCCCTGTGTCTTCCAGCATCCCTCCATCGTTTGGCATTCTTTATGCGGCATCTACCCCCTCCCCGCTTAGTGCTTGCTCATGCCTGCATCTCTGATGCTGCATGTAACTCAGATGTGATTAAATTAGAATATCACCTACATTATTATGGCCTTGTTAACATAACAAGTAAAATCCCCATTTTCCAACAGGATTATATCCACAGGCATTAGGGTTTGGAAACCAACACATATTTAGGGTGCACTATTGAATTCATCACGGATCCAGTGGGACCCAGTTTGACAGTCACTTAGAGAGGGCAAGCCCCTCATTATACAGATGAGAAAGATCTGCCCCAACAGGATCTTTTGCCTTCTTGACCTAAGAACCCCTCCCAGTGAGCCCCAAGTCAGAGCTCTTTCGCTCTCCAGCAGATTTCTTGGAAGGCGTCTGGTCCTGCAAACAGTTGGAAGAGCTTGGCTGCTGGTTCAAACCCAAACAATCACGTTTCTGGAGAAAGACCAAGTGATCTGCGTCAGTAAAGGTTACAACAGAGAAAATCCTAGGAGGAAGTTCTACTCTGTAACAGATGGTAGGGTCACTGTGAATCAGAATTCACTTGACGACACCCAACAACAATAAGGTCCTTTGGTGGTCTTTCTACAGGCATTTTAAGGATGCAGGGGCTGCTACTTCTGAGCTCTTGTTATTTTGAGTTCTTTAAATGAACATGGCAGCAACATGCTGTGCAAACAAGTAGACCGTGGTTGGAAGTTTTTCAAAGCTAGCCATGTGCACAGCAGCCCCAGCCTCAGCTCAGGAGGGCTCCGCGCAGGGCTGGGGCTTTGTTCTGCAGCAGATGTCAGGAGAGCACTCATCCTTGAAGCCATGCAGGCCACACATGGTGAGCTGTGGAATTGCTCAGGACATTCCAAGACTTTCTTTCGAAGATTGACATTCATGCCACCTGTGCCACCACCTCCTGTCCACGTGGAGCATTTTTCAAAAATTTAGAAGCTGAGAAGCCCAGTGTGGTGGGATTACATTCTAGCTTTTTGCTTTCCATTATGGCCTCTGTATCACAGAATTAGAATCCCTGAGTGGTACAAACTATGAAAGTGCCCACAGCCAATCTTTAGATTAGAGGTTCAAGTCCACCTAAGCGCACCTTGATATAAGCCCTAGAGATGTCCTTCTGAAAAATCAACCATCATGAGCTTTATGAAAGATAGTTTGACTCTGACACACATGGGGGTGAGGTTGAGGGGGGGGGGATTACCATGAGTCAAAGTTGACTTAACAGCAACTGGTTTACCATGGAGCTATTTCAATTGCTGCAAAGTTAGAGAATCCCAGCAAAATAAATAAATATGATCAGGGAGGAAAATGAAATCCCATTAACCCACCTGTTTTCACAGCTGTCAGAGCAAAAATGGACTCTGTCTTTCTGGACTCTAAACCTAAACTCCTTAAGCATCTTATTCAGCTATTATGAAATGCCTACCATGTCTCGTATTTGGCTGGTATATAATAGGCGCTTAATAAAGGCTTCCTGGAAAAATCTAAAGAAAAATGTTAGATGTCATTTTTAAAGGGTTACATAACACGATGAGTGGTACATGTTAAGAAGTGTAGAAATGGCAAAGGTTTCCTCATCAACAGGGTAAGTGAAAAAGAATTTCAATAAAAGCATAGGTACCTCTAGTAAACAAAAATACCAAAATGTGAACCTTACAAATTTCTAAAGGTCATGTTTCCATCTCTCTAACACTTCCAGAGAGACTCATGTGTGCATAAGAAAAAGCTTTATGTACAAGAGCAATTGAATATTGAGAAAACATCCCAGTCCAGTCCAGATCAAGTCCATAAGTCTGATATTAGCGCATCTGTCCAATATCAATCTATAAGTTCCTCTTCAGACTCATGCAGTACATGAAATGATGCCAAATGCAGGACGATCACAGGGCAGTGGGTGGAAAATCTTGTGGATCCAATGGCAGTGGAAGCATGTCAGCATTGGCAAGGGTCTCCACGTGGCTCCTTCAGCTCCAGGACTCTAGAGTAACTCCATGTGTCTTCTCAACAGGAATATCTTGCAGGGAGTGAGCAGGTGTCCAGCCTCCAGTGAGCTATTTATCTCCTTAGCACCTCCAAATGAGGTCATCAAGCTGCAACCTGATTGATAGGCTAAACCCCACCCCTTCAATCATAATCTTCTCAAATTGACAACAGATTATATAACTACCACAGGAACCTAATAAGACAAGGATACTGTGAAGCAAACTTGTCTGAAGTTACCTACTCCTCACAGAGTGTATTTACAGCTTAAATTCTGAGCACCCTATTTGCCGAAGGCTAGGAATAATAGTAAAACCCAAAATCCATTTTCAGGATCCCCAGTAGATTATGCCTCCATTGAATTCCTTCTGACCATGAACCCGTGATAAAAACAGTCTTGCCAGCAGGCAGAGTACACTGGAAAGAGAATTACCACCCCCCTTTCGCCAGCCTAGGGAGAGACCATCTTTCTTAGGGGGTGAGCTTGATAAATGCACCATTCTGGGGTCTCACGGTCATGAGTCACACCCAACTGCCATGGTCAGAAGAGCTTGGATCAATCTTGTAAGTTCTTCTAATATAATGTATGTGTCCCATCATGATCCGGTTGCAGCTCCTGTAGTTCCCCCATTAACTGCGATGTACTGATCTGCCACAGCTATGGTTTTGTGACAGGCTCTTTTGCCCTCTTATGTCCTTTCTTAAGTCCCGGAAACTCAGTAAACCCGGTGATGTCATTATGCCCTTGGCTCATGGTCTTCTTCCTTGGGATAATACATCTTTGTCTTTGCGCCCTTTAAGATGTAATAAATGGTCTCCCTAAATTATAGTTGAGATTTGGGGTCTCCTTTGAATCCTAAAACAAGAGACATGTTTAAACTTTTCTTTTTTAATAAACCCATGAATGTATAAACTGGAACCTAGTAGTAATACTTTTTGACTCACGTGTGTGTGAGTGTGTGTCCCCTTTCTCCTCTCTCTTTCTCTCTCTCTCTCTCTCTCTCTCTCTCTCTCACACACACACACACACACACACACACACACACATTAAAATCTGAGCTACTCAATTCCCTCTTCCTTCTACCTCCACATGAAATGACCATACAGTTTTATATTTATTTTATACAGCTTTAACTTTGACCTTTTGAAACTGACTGATGCAAAACTGTATTCAACTCAAAATGAATGGTCAAGTAGGGAAGGTAACTAAAAGTGTAAGGCAGCAGGGCTTTCCAGAAACAAACCACCCTAAGTTTTATAACAAAGGGGTGCTTGACTTGTGCATTTGCATTTCAATGGAGCAGAAAGCACCATTTCTCTCTGCTGTCCCAGACTCTCAGGAACTCCCTCTCCAGATAGTTTGATTAATCATTTCAAGTTTGCAGTCTTTTAAAATGCTAACTCCATTCTGAAGGGCGGAGGAAATGGGCGGGCCGAGGGAAGAACACAACAAAATAAGAGTCCCGCAGCATGTCCGAATCAGGCCACGGAGGACAGGATTGCTGTTGGGAAGCAGAACACACTTGGTCACGTGGCAGGAATGCGAATGGGGTCAGCTGCTAACCAGCAGGCTGACGTTTGAAGGTGTGAGTCCACCCAGAGGTGACTCAGAAGCAAGTTCAGGTGAGCTATTTCCAAAAACTCAGCAAGTGAAAACATTGTGGAGCGCATGCCCACTCTGACACACAGAAGTTGCCACGAGGAAGACTCTGCTCAATGACAACGTGCTTTGTTGTTGTTAGGTGCCATCAACCCATAACACTACCAACCCATAACAACCCTGTGCACACCAGAACGAAACACCGCCGGAGCCTGCTCCATCCTCACAATTGTTCCCGTGCCGGAGCCCATTGCCACAGCCGCTGTGGATCCGTCTCCTTTAGGACCTTCCTCTTAGTCATTGCCCCTCTACTTTACCAAAACCAAGTCCTTCTCCAGGGACTGGTCTCTCCCGACAACATGTCCAAACTGTGAAACATAAACTGCTCCCCTTCTCTGAGAAGAGAGTCAACTGGGAGACCGCTTTTTCATAATTTAGCAAAAAAAGTAAATTTCCAATTTAACAACAAATTTCTGTAGAGTGGACAAGAGACGTGCTGGTGTTCTTAAATGTTAACACTTAACACGCCTCCCAATATTAACACTTAATACACCTCAGTGTATACAGCGACCCTTCTCCACAGCACTTGGACTTCAAATGATTCATTGAGAAGAATCAGTGAACACTGACACAGGACACAAATGTCCTCAGAGATAAGTCTGAGGACATTTTGTGTGACCCCATGTCAGGTACTAATACCTACTGAGGGAAATTGTAAAGAACCCCCATATGGAACACTTACTAATGAGAAGACCCATCTCAACTCATTACCATCATATTGATTCTGACTCATAGCAACCCGATAAAAGGTTTCTGAGACTGTAATAGTTAAGGGAGCAGAGAACCTCATCTTTTCCTCACCATGAAAAGATTACACAATCAAAGAACTGTTTCCCCCCCTCGGAAATCGGCAATGTCTGAGAAAGAAACTGGAAACCAACAACACACAAGACTGAATGTTCTATCCCCAGTGAAAGAGCAGTATGGAGAAGAAAGCTCTAGTACTGGACACCCACTATTGCAGAGGAGACCCCTCTAGACACTTTCACCTTAGAAACACCTGTTTCACAAGCAGAAATGGCAGGGACAAAAACACGGAGCAGGCAGGTATAGTGAGGGTGTCGCCCCCATTGGCTGAAAGGGTGGCTCATGTGCAGGTTCTGATAGGTGAGCTGGAGGGGTCAATTGGAGCCCAACTATGGGGACTTGGGAGTCCCTGAGTGGTGCAATAGTTTATGTGCCTAGAATATTTGGAAGAGTTGATGTTCCATGCAGAAGGGTCTGGAGATCTACAAGGAAAAGTTAACTATTGAAAACCTTATGGAGCCTATTTCTACTCTGACACACATGGGGTCACCATGAGTTGGAATTTTTTTGTTACTGTTGCTCTGAGGTTCCAGGTTGTGCCTGAGAATGAATGAGAACATCCAGCAAGATGGCACCCAGGTAAGCGGGCCATGTTGGGAGCTCGGAGGTGATCACTGAGCTTGGGGACTGGGAGACTGAGTGGAGAAACTGAGACATATCATTTTAGCTTTGTGGCACCCAAGAGCTCTCTGCCAACCCGAGGGTAGTCCTCACCCAGCCCCTATCCCCCAGCCCCACCCCCCATTAGTACTTACTGTGGAGCACCAGTAATATGAGGTCTGAGGCTATGGCTACCGTAGCCGCCATCACCCATGCTGCTGCAGTTCCTGCTGTGGCCAGTTCCTGCCTCCCATGTGCCCATGGATTTCCCTGTGGCCAGACTCCTCCTCATTGTCCTCCACACACCTGTGGCTCCTGTAGGTGTGGTCAGAGGCTGCCAGCCATCTGCCAGCAGCTTCTGCCACAGTCAGACCCTCCCCAGCCTCAATTGGAACCTGCTGGCCAACGCAAGCTCCATGGCTCCCCTGCTGACTTGGCCTGAAACTGTAAACCTCACGCCAGCAGCCTGGACCCACGACACCCCTCTCAGTCTAAAGTAGACCCGCAGTAAGCCCACTGACTCACACCAGCCCATTCCCATTGCCTGCCTACCTCTGCCAACACCAGCCCACATTCCATGGCTCCCTGCCTCCTCCAGCCCCAACACCGCTGTGACAACCCATGTGATTGCCCTCCATATCCTCACTGCCTGCAAACCACCTTGCCCATGTTCCCTGAGAGGATCACCTGATCTCCCTCCATATAGGTAATCCCAGCTGTCTATGGGGAAAATAGAACCTTAGTGAGCTAAAGAAGTAGCTCAATCCCATAGCACAATCAACTACAGGTAACCCTGAAATCCATTCCTACTAATCTCCCAGAGAGCAAATTCAGGGCTCCCTAATGCCTGGGAAATTGGTGCAGAGATCCTCCAAAAACAACATGCAGACGCAATCCACACCAACAAGCTCTACAAGAAAACAAGAGAAACAAAGTGCAATGTCGGAGGAAATCCTGAACCTAACAATGTTCATAGAAGAAGCAGACATTGATCTACCACAGAAAGAAATCTTCAGTATGCTGTCTGGAGTCACACAGGATATGAGGGAATGGATTCAGGAAAAGGATGGAATAATAGAGGTGATAGGGTCCACATAGCAACGGGAAATATAAGGGTTAAGGGGTGAGGCAGTCTAGGAGATACCCATGGAGAGTTCAACAAACGGGAGAGTCAGTCAAACAAGACAGTCAAAGAAGCTGGAAAAAAATTGAAACCATGAGTGATGCTATGAAGAAGAACAACATTAGAATAATTGGGATACCAGAAGAAAACACAACAAAGAAATCAACAACAAAAATATGAGAGAATTCCTAGAAGAAAAGTCCCCCAAAACAATGAATGAGAATCAGACAATCATTCAGGAGTCATAGAAGACACTAATTAGACTGAATCCCAGGAAGGATACACCAAGGCATACAGTAGTCAAATTATCCAACTGCGGGGCAAAAGAGAAAATCATAAGAGCAACTAGAGAAAAAGAGGCAGCCACCTACAAGGGTATTCAGATAAGAACATGCTCAGATTTATCAGCAGATACCATGAAGGGGAAAGTGGAGTAGCATCTTCCAAAATTTGAAAGAATAATGCAAACCCAAGAATTTTCTACCCCTCCAAACTATCCATCAATATAGACAGAGAGGTAAGAGTGTTCCCAGACATGCAAAAACTCAGAGAGCATGTTAAAAAAGAAACCCAGCACTACGAAAAAAAAGTTCTTGCCTACTCACTTTGGAAAGAAAACCAACTGTTAGCAAGCACAAGCAGGAGACCACTGCATAGCACAATTCCAGCCAGAAGTCAACACATTGAAAACAACTCCCAAGAAAGCAATGTCCAAATGGTGAAAAGAAGGCAAGAATGAGTCACTCACACACACGTACACACCATATGATAAGGATGGAGGTAGGCAAATACCTAACACAAAAGGTACGAGAGGACAACAAAGAATCCACAGATAAGGACATAATAACTCTGAGCATCAGTGGGTCTGAATTCACTGATTAAAATGTATAAGCTAGCAGACTGGATTAGAAAGCACAACCTACCAATCCGTCGTCTGCAGGAAACACATCTTAGCTCTCAGACAAAGGCGCAGAATCAAAGACTTGCAGAAAGTACACCAAGCAAATGGCAATTATTTTAAAAAAGCAGAAGTTACCATCCTAATCTCTGACAAGATTGATCTTAAGGTACAAGGCATAACAAGAGATAAGGATGAGCAGTATATAAAGCACAAGGGATCAGTAGATCAAGAGCCAATAAGCCTAATAAATACATATTTGCCCATTTAGTGACCTGTGGAATTCATCAACCAAATTCTTGAAAAGATGGAAAAAGAGACCAGGGATTCAACAATTATAGTAGGTGATTTCAGTACACCACTCTCTGAGAAAGATAGCTAAATGGTGGGAACACTTAAAAAGGAGGCCACATAACTAAACTCTACAATTAAGCAACTCGAACTGGTATACATATTTAGAGCTATATATAATATATATATATATCACATGCATTTCTCGTGCACAATGCACATTTTCTAAAATAGACCACATGCTGGGACACAAGTCGAGCCTGAGTAAATTCAAACTTATAGAGGTCACTCAGTAGTCTTCCTTCTCCGACCATTATGCCATAAAGCTAGAAATCAATAAAAGGAAGATTTATAAAACAAGGGCAAACACTTGGAGGATGAACAACTTTCTTCTTCAAACTGAATGGGTACTGCCCCAAATTAGAGGTGAAATTAAGAAGCATTTAGAAACTAATGAGAATGAGAGTATAACATACCAAAATTGGCAAAAGCAGTTATCAGGAGATGTTAGATAGAGATAAGTCCACATATAAAAATAAATACTATGGCCAATAAGCTATCACAAAACCTCCAACAGTTGGAGCAGAGTCAAATGGATAATCCCTCTAATTGCAAAAGAAAAGAAATTATAAAATTTCGCGTGAAGATCACGAGGTGTCAAAGGGATCAGGTTTCAGGCATCAAAGAAAGAAAAATCATATATTTGTGTGCTCTCTATCCCAATATGATCACTGAGGACAAATAGTGACATAAGCAAATGTGGTGAAGAAAGCTGATGGTGCCCAGCTATCAAAAGATATAGTGTCTGAGTCTTAAAGGCTTGAGAGTAAACAAGTACCCATCTAGCTCAGAAGCATAAAAGCCCACAGGAAAGAAGCACACCAGCCTGTGTGATCATGAGGTGTCAAAGGGATAAGGTATAAAGCATCAAAGAACACAAATCACATCATTGTGAATGAGGGGGAATGCAGAGTGGGGACCAAAAGGCCATTTATGGGCAACTGGACATCTTCTTACAGATGGGTCTTGGGGAAGAGACAAGCCGTTCAGGGGGCAGTATAGCAACAATGAAACATACAACTTTCCTCTAGTTCTTAAATGCTTCCTCCCCAAACTGTCATGATCCCAATTCTACCTTACAAATCCAGCTGAACCGGAGAATGTACACTGGTACAGATAGGAACTGGAAACACAGGGAATACAGGGCAGATGAACCCCTCAGGTCAAGTGGTGAGAGTGGTAATATCAGCAGGGTGGAGGGAAGGTGGGGTAGAAAGGGGAACTGATTACAAGGATCTACATATAACTTCCTCTCTGGAGGTAGGTCAGAAGAAAAGTGGGTGAAGGGAGATGTTGGACAGTGTAAGATATGACAAAATAATACAGACTTGTAAATTATCAAGGGTTCATGAGGGAGGAGGGAATGGAGATAGAGACCAAAAATGAGAAGCTGATGCCAGGGGCTCAAGTGGAAAGCAGATGTTTTGAAAATGATGATGGCAACAAATGTGCAAATATGCTTAACACAATGGTTATATTTATGGGTTGTGATAAGCTTTGTATGAGCCCCCAATAAAATGATTTTTTTTAAATTAGGGGGAGACAAACAAGCTGGAAAACAATACAAAAATAAACACAGTAATAAGCTGGTTCTTTGACAGAATTAACAGAATCAACAAACCGTTGACAAATCTAACCAAAGAAAGGAAGGAGTGGACATCAATAGAAAGGATGAGGGATGAAATTAAAAAATTGATAGCACAGTATTACAAAAGTCTATATTCCAATAAATGCAATAACTTTAATGACATGGACAAATACTTAGGAAAACAAACCCTACCCAGATTGTCCCACATAGATGTCAAAAACCTGAACAGACTCATAGCAAAAGAAGAAAGAGATAAGGTTATCAAGAAACAACCAACTAAAAAACTTCTCAGCCCAGACAGCTTCACGGGACAATTCTACCAAGCATTCAGGGAAGAGCTGACACCATTTCTATACAAGCTTTTCCAGAGCATTAAAAAAGCATGGCCAACTCCCAAACTCGTTCTATGAAGCTAGAATAACACTGATACCAAAGACAGACAAGGATCCCACAAGAATAGATAACTAACGACCAATATCTCTAATGAACATCGATGCCAAAATCCTTAATAAAATATTGGCCACGAAAATGCAAAAGTATATAAAATCAATAAATCATCATGACCAAGTATTCATAACAGGGATACAGGAATGGCTCAGTATACAAAAATCCATTGTGTTAGTCTGGGTAGAAAAGAGACACTAATCCAGAGAGACTTGTATGTGTATAAGAAAGAGTTTTATATAAAGAGGAATTGTACATTAAGAAAACATCCCAGCTCAGTCCAGCTCAAATTCATAAGTCTGATATTAGCCCATGTGTTCGGTACCGATTGATAAAGTTCTCTTCAATCTCATGAAACACATGCAATGATGCTGAATGCAGGAAGATCATAGGCCAGTGGGAGGGAAGTCTTGTGGATCCAGTGGTGTAAGTATCTCAGCACTGGCAGAGGTCTCCACGTGGCTCCGTCAGCTCAGGGCACTAGTATAGCTCGATGTGTCTTTCCAGCTGCAATGTCTCCCAGGGAGTCACCTGCCTCCTGTGTCCAGTGAGCTATTTATCTCCTTAGCACCTCCAATTGAGGTCATCAATCTGCAACCTGATTGACAGGCTAAACTCCACCCCTTCAATCTTAATACTCTCAAATTGACAACAGATTATATAACTACCACATCCACACATCAACCCCAAAAAGGCAATAGCCATATGATAATATCAATAGACACAGGAAAAACATTTTACAGCTTTGAAACCCACTCCTAGTTAAGACACTCAAGAAGATAGGATTGGAAGGAAATTACCTCAACATACCAATACAAGCTGCATATGAAAAACCAACAGGCAGCATTACAATCAATGGAGAAAAGACTAAAACGTTCTCACTGAAAAAGAACAAGGCAAGGATGCCCCTTTTCCTCACTTTATTCAACATCTTCCTGGAGGTCCTAGCTAATAACATAAGGCAATGGAATGACAACAAAGGTATGTATCTAGGGAAATAAAAAGTGAAACTATCTTTATTTGCAGATGGTAAGGTTTTATATACTAAGAACTCCAAAGCCTCCCCAAGAAGAGTGCTCGATGCAATAAAGGAATATGGCAGAGTGGCAGGATACAAGATCAGCAAGCAGAAGTCAGTTGGATGGCTATATGCAACTGATGGGAATACAGAAAAAGAGATCAAGATGGTAGCACCCTTCATAATAGTAGAACATAGATTGAGATATCTAAGAATATACCTAACCAAAAAATTCCCAATTATCTGTACAAAGAAAACTACAGAACACTATTACAAAAATCAAGAGACCTTCACAAATGGAAGAATATCCTAGGCCCATGGATTGGAAGACTCAATTTAATGAAGATGTCATACTACCCAAGGCATTATAAAAGTTCAATGCAATCTTGATACAAACACTGGCATCTTTCTTCTAAGAAATGGAAAACTGACTACCAACTTCATATGGAAAGGGAAGAAGCCCGGAGTTAGCAAAGAACTCCTCAAGAAGAAGAATGTCCGAGAGCTGGCATTACCTGACTTTAAAACCTACGACACAGGCACACTAATCTTGCTCGGCCTGCATTTACATTGGTACAGCCAAGATGTTGCCAAGCACCCCTGAGAAACAGTAAGGGGAGTAGTGACACCTTGAGGATACAGGAAGAAGAGGGAAGGGGGAAAGGAAACTGATCACAATTATGACTGTATAACCCCACTCAAGGGAAACGAACATCAGAATTTTAGGTGACTGGACAAATGGGATGGTGGAAGTTATAGCAAAATAATAATAATAATAATGTATTGAGGGATCAATGGGGCGGTAGGATGGGGGAGGGAACGCATAAAGAGGAACTGATATCAAGGAGTCCAAGAAGAAAAGAAAATGTATTGAAAATAATGATGGCAGCAGTTGTCCAATTCTGCTTGATCAAGGGAACTATGGATTGTATTGATATTTGTAAGAGCTCCCAATAAAATGTTTAAATATATATATATATTGCAAAACAATGAATGAAAGAATGTCAGGCATGACCCGGGTGTGAAGTGATGAGGCCCTCCCTAGGGCACTGCCTCGGGACTAGAATGAAGGTGATGGGTGTAAGATGAAAAGAAAGGGTTCTAAAAAGAATCCTCAGAGCTTGATTATGCAGCGGACATCGAGGTAGAAGAGAAGCAACAACCTCAAGATCTGCAGCCTGAAACACAGGGTTATGACAGGATCGAAGGGGTTGGGGGAGAGGGTGTTGAATCCCCAAGTCCTTTTCCCATCATTTAGGAATTGACTTTTCAAGCAACCTAGTGACTTCACTAGTATATCAAGTGATTGATTGATTCCTTGTCATCCTAGTGCTACTGCCAACTGGACCTGGGTCCCAAAAAGCAGGTTTCACTTTCTGAATAAGAAAATCATTTGCTTGGTTTGTGCATTGGGAGGCCTAAGCCCTAGAACCTGAGCACCCGCTGAGGTATTCCATTGCTTCTGAAGCTAAAGGAAAGCAACTTTGGAAACTTTGATCTTAAAAGTAACCTACCCTAACAATTCTAAGTAAAAAGCAAAACACAACAAATGAAAAACTGGCTAGACACCTGCAGTAAAAGGACACGTGTCACATTCATTTGGGGAAAACTTCTCTGGTGAATGCACATCTTGCTCTACATCTTGTTTATCGACAATGCCAATGGAAAACCAGCAGCACTGAGTCCATTCTGGCTCACAGACACTCCATGTGTATCACAACAGAACTGTAGATGCCACTGAACTGGCTGATGGTTCAGAAATAGATGGTCAGGCCTTTCTTCCAAGGGGTCTTTGAGTGGATTTGAACCTCCAACCTTCTGGTTAGCAGCTAAGCACATTGTTGTCACTCTCTAAGGACTCCAATGCCATAGAAGGTCTCAATACATGAGAGCCTGCTCCAGCAACTGGCAGAACCCTGGTCAAGTAGTGGGCTGTGCTGGGCTACAGATCATGAGGCTGGCAGTTCAAAACCACTAGCTTCTCCTTGGGAAAAAGATGGGGATTTCTATTCATGTAAATATTACAGACACAGAAACCCACTGGGGCAGTTCTGCTCTGTCCTATTGGGTCACCATGAGTCAGAATCAGCTCCATGGCAGTGAATTTGGGTTGGGAATTTTTATTGTTTGATTTTTGCCTCAGTATCTGTGCCTAAAACTGCTCAGAAGTAAACCTAGAGAAGGCAGGCAGGCCTCTTAACAGATTGCACACAGAATTTTAAAATATCTCTTCACCATTGATCACATAAGACAGCATGTACTGAACTGAAATTTGCTATATACAGTGTAGTGAGCAAAAAGTTAATAACATCCCTATATGTCAATAATTCAAAGAAAGGTGACCAACTGGAAAAGATCAGTAAAATCTATGGCCAGGCAATTAATTTATCGAATTGCAAAAGAAGCAACAAGTACTGTTGGGTGTTTGATTTGATTTGTAATCAAACGAGTTGAAACAAATGGATACTTTTTTTCTCTTACTACATTCTTCAGAAAAATTAAATAAAGATAAAAATAGTTAGGATGCACCACCGTTTGTTGTACTATCGCGTGTTGCATGTTGCTGTGGTGTTGGAAGCTATTCTATGCCAGTGGGGTCAGCCATGGTGGACGGGTTTCCGCAGAGCTTCCAGATGCAGACAAACTAGGAAAGAGGACCTGGCAATCTTCTTCCGAAAATTACCTAAAAAAAGACCTCTATGGATTATACTGAAAGATGGCCCATAAAGTGCGGGAAGAGGAGCCCCCCGACCCCAAAGAAGGAAGACACTCGAAGTCCCCAGTGGTCCCAAGAGACTCAGCATACCAACCATCATGAAGATAGCACTGGCCTGGGCAGCCCTGCGTCCAGTTATACGTGGAGGCACCGCTAGTTGGAGTCAGCTGCCGGGCAAGGAACAAGTGGGAGAGTCTGTATAGGAAAAGACGTCTTTCCCCAGGGCCAATGGAAGTGTAAACTGTTACAGCTTTTCTGGATTTACTTTGTCAAGATGTTCCGCAGGCCTGGAAAACTGGGCATAGCTTTTAACCCAATTGTGTGCCGAGAAGTTCATGGCCACGGAAAAGTCTAGATGTTTACAAGGATGTTCACCAAATGCTGCAGACATCGGTGGGCGCTTGCCAAGAACCTAAATGCTTAAAATGAAGGGACTGATTTCATAAACGATAGTACATCCATATGACAAACTACTCTGAAGCCATTTAAAAATGATGATATTGAATTTATTACGTTGACTGCCAAGATGTGTGCCATGCCGTAATGATTTTGCAGAGCAAGTTAGGGAAGAGTAAATGCATTCTGATCCAATGTGTACATCCTCATTAGGTGTCTGGAAAGAGAGGGAAAACAGATCTGGACACCCAAGACAAAGTTTGAAAACCTAACTATTGTCAGGCCAATTCCAACTCCATAAAATGTTAGCAGTAGTTATAGCCAGGTGGTAGGGTTAAGGTGATTTTTCTACATTTCCGTCAAGAAATATAGGTTTATATAATAAAAAACAAGCATGGAAGCAAATGTAAAAGGCCAGACACAACCTCAATACATGCTCTGGAATATATCTGTGACCATGGAATTGGACCCAGCAAAACACAGGTTGAGTCGGGCCTCAGATTTTGGCTGAGCAAGACACTGTGTGAGCAGTCCCCAGGCTGGAATTTGACCACTATCATCCTCTTCAAACAGCATCTCTCCTGCCTCCTCCCTGCTGTTCTAAACATTGACACTGCTGCACTAAACAATATGCTCTAAACATACTGACACCGATGTGCGCCTCCATCAGCAGCTGTGGGGGTCAGACTGCTGCCTCCACAGCTGCTCTGCTTCCAAAGGGCTTCACCGGGAAGTGGGAAGACCTCACAGTAGCCATATGTCCTCAGGAAGGAAGAATTAAACTGAAAAGGCAGAGTTTGAGTTTGTGAGTCTGGCGGTTGCGATGCGCACCTGGGAATTGAGTGCATGATCGTAAGATTTTTGGAAACTTCAGGGAAAACATTTAACCTGGGCTATGGGCACTGTCCTTGGGTGGTACCAGCGGTGAGCCTGCTTGGCTGCTAACCAAAAAGTTGAACGTGCCTCAGAAGAAAGGCCTGACAATTTCCTTCTGAACAATCAGCCATGGAAAACCCTATGGAACACCGTGCTACTTGGACATACATTGACCCTGCATTGGAAATGGCTCCTGAGAAAATGCTGGTGAGAGAAAAACCCCAAACATCCATTTCCAGAAGCTCTGTGTTCTAGACACAAACACACGCACACACAGAGAGAACATGGGATGGGAATCGGCCATTGCACCCTAAGTGGACTCTGTTTCCCAGCCTGGAGTCAGATTCTCCACCCAAAGAAAGTCCTCACAGGTCCTAGACACCCCGGAGAAGCACATCCCCGATACACAGGAATTCGCCACCTTAGGAAGTCAAGGGGCACATCAAGAAGCATTCTCAAACCCGGCATGAGACCTCTGGGCAAACTGGGGAAGCTCTGATCCCTCAGCCCTGCCCTCTGGAGAGACAGTTACCTGCTATTTAGCACACAAGGTAAGAGAACCATTTCCTTTGGGTTCCAGCTGTCTCCTTTTGGTTATCCTACCACCTCAAATGGAAAAAAAGATCTTAGTTGTCAAAGACGTCATTTGACTTGAATCCACATTCACTGGAGTCGGCAGTCAAGAAATCAACACATCGCATTGGGTAAACCTACTACATACGCTACAGAGTGTTGAAGAGCCAGGAGGGCTTGCTCTTGAGGGCTGAGGTGAGCAAGACCCAAGCCATGGTCTTTTCAATCACCTCATTTGCAAGTGAAAGCTGGGCAAGGACTATGACAGGCCATAGAAGAATTCACACTTTTGAAGCGGGGTGCTGGTGAAGGATGTGACCATGGACAGGGAGAAGAACAAACAAGTCTGTCTTGGAGGAAGGACGGCCCGAATGTGCTTTAGAAGCGAGAATGATGAGACCTTGTATCACGTACTTTGGACACATTATCCGGAGGGTCGGTTCCTGGAGAAGGGGCTTCACGCTTGGTAAAGTCGAGGGTAGGCAAACTGGAGGAAGAGTATCAAAGAGATGAACTGACACACAATGGATCCATCCTAACAACAATTGTGAGGCCCACACAGTACCAGGCGGTGTTGATTCTGTTGGACGTGAGGTCACTCTGAACAAAACCTAACTTGAAGATATCAAACACCACCTCCTCCCTAATGCACACACTGTCGGTGTGAGATGGTGGTCCTAAAACTGCTTCCCAACAATCAAGTCCTGCAAATCTTCCATAAAATGAGAATGAAGAGCCAGGTGAAGTCAAAGGGGACATCCTACCCAAGTGCCCCACTTATAGAACAGGGAGGGGGGTAGGGACCGGAGGTAAAAAAAAGGGGGGTGAGCTGCCTGTATGTCACACCAGTGTTTACAGCAGGCGTGGTCTTAGAACCTACCCCTCCTAGTGCCCAGCTATTGTCTCCTTACAGTGAGGTCTGTGGCCCAGAGTTATTAGCTATCCCTAGGAGCATGTGAAGAAAGCAGTGTCTCAGGCCTCACTCCAAACCATCTGAGTTTAATAACTTAGTGTACAAACTGTACACTCTTGCCGTCAAGTTGATTCCGACTCGTGGCTAACCTACAGATATCAGAACAAAAATGTTGCTATGTCCTACTCCATCATTTTGATCATGGGGGCATGTTCAAACCAATTTTTAATAGCTGCTTAGTGTTTGAATGCCATCAGACTTAAGGAACCTGTCTTCTAAAATTAATCATCATATAAAAAAATCTCCTCTTCTGATCCTTAAGAGCTTCATTGTCTGATTTTCAGAAGCAAATCACCAGCCATTTTAAAAATTCATTTTATTGGGAGCTCATACAGATATTATAATAATCCATAATTCCATTAGATTGAGCATAACTGTAAAAATTCTGCCACCATCAGTTTCAAAGTTTTCTTTCTTCTTGAACTCTTTGATATCAACTCCCCTTTATCACCTCCCTCTCCCACCCAACCCACCCCAAAAATGCTTTTATGTTTTTTCCTTTACCTAAAGCCTCCAATGTATCCAGTTACCTAGTATTCTGTTATTCACTCCCTTTCCATAGGATGACACAGACATCATTGTTATCAGTTTCCCCCTCCCCCCCCTTCTATACCCTCAGGGAATCATTACCCCCATTACTGTTTCTGAAGGATTTACCTATCTTGGATTTCATGCATCAAATGACCTTAATTATATAAATGAACATACACAGACCTAATGAGATTAATGAGATAAAACTAAGACCATAAAAGTAAGGGGAGAAATGCTAAAGAACTAGAGGATAGAATGTGTCTCATCAGGGCTATAGTGCACCCTGGATATATCATCCCTTCCATGTGGCCCTTCTGTGAGAGATTGTCCACTTATATCACAGGTGGGTTTTGGGTGTCCACTTTGTCTGCATTCCATCACCTCGATTTGATTGGTTGTTTTGAACTTCAGATACCCATTCCCAACAACAGCTCATGATACTGCAGGCTAACCTCCAACCCTTTGCAGTACGAGTGCCAGAGCTACCAGCATCGTATCAACGCACAAGCCACCACACGGCAGCAAACTGACAGACAGGTGCACATTATAAGTTGACGAGTGCTACCTGCACTGGGGCTGTGCTTGTCGAACTTGACCATGTATCAGAGTCTCCTGCAAGACTCATTACAGCACAGGTCAGCAGGCCACCCAGAGAGTCTGGTGGGGCAAGTCTAGGCTGAGCTCTGAGACTGCATACAGGGATGCTGATGTCCAGAGACAGCTATTCGCAGTCAGGAAGGAGAATGGCCTGTAACAAAGGCAGCTGGGAGCTCTTGGGATGGCTCACTGTTATGGACCTGCTCCTGGTGACACCAGTGTAGGGAAGAACAGAATTCTGGGGATTCTTGGGTCCATTTTGATAGCTTCATTCTTCTCTCGGGGAGAGAGGAGAAGGATGCCCCGTCCTGCCTGATGTGGCACTCACTGGGCGGGGGTGGGGGGGGAGTCTCGAAATGGAGTCAACCTTTTGACTTTTCACTTATTGCCTCCTTTGATCCTCTCCGTGAATGGGGGAAGTGAGCAGGTCAGGTATAACTGACCCCCTGAGCAAATGAGAACAACCACCGGCAGAGAAAGTAGAAAGGCCACTCATCTAATTGCTGACACAGTGAGAAGGAAAGCCCATTTTTCAACCCTTACTTCATTAATTTTCCCCTGCAATAATTCGCCCTTTGGGGTTCCCCAGGAGTAAGTATAACTAACGTGTTTCTGATCACATTCCAGATGGGGCAGTACATGGCTATTCCAGATGAGCAGAAAAGAACTATTCCATTCATTTCACACATTAAAAACAGACACACACACACACACACACACACACATGCATGCATACAAAACTATTAAGTGACTTTCCAAAGCTCATAGCGCTACAAACATGTTGAACTCAGCACCATGACCAGAACATCAAAGGCTTTCAAGGAAAGGATTGTCCCCAACAAGAGAAAATCTGGTATTCATTTAAGTCCACATTTTGCCATTCATAAAATTATAGGCGGTGCCAAAACTTTGAGAATGCTGTGCTCTCAAAGTGTGGTTTCTCTGAAGTGCAAAATGCCCACCGAGCAGTGAGTACATAGTCAGTGTTTGCAAACAAATCCATTTCTTTAAAATTTAGGTAGAGAATGCAGCTCCCACGCCTGTCAGCTTCTGGAGCAACCATCTATGTGGTCCCAAGGCAGCCTCACCACCCCTGACATGTTCATGTGCCTGCGTGTGACCTTGGTGTCACTCCATCTCACAGAGGGTCTCCCGCTTCCTACATGACCCTCCACTTCCCCTCCAGAGATTGATCCCGATAAGCCAGACAAAGCAAGTGCATTCGACAATAGTCTGTTGTGATTCATCGGGCTTTCAGAAGTAGACCACCCTTTCTTCCCAGCCTGCTGTAGTCTGCGAGGTCCCTTGCCATATGAGGATGGACATACGGGTGACATAGCTCCTCCAACAACACAGCGACACCGGAGCCACCACAGCCTGCCCAAGTGGGAGATGGTTGGTGCCTTGAGAACAATAATGATGGAATGGTGGGGTGCTTTCCCTGGCTCCTCCATAGCAACCCTCTTCTACCCACTACAGGCTTTAGGCCTATTTACCTGGCAGTGACACTGTTTTGTAATTGGAAAAATATTCAGGTAACGAATCCTTTACCATTTAAGTGCTCTTCGTATGTACAATTCAGGGACATTGTGTTTAGCATGTTTTCAACGGTCACTATTTACCCATTTCTAAACTTTCCCATCACCCTTGGCTGAAACTCTGTGTTCCCAAAAGTGATTCTCCCTTTTCCTTCCCCCTCCGACCCCTGGCAACCACTAGTCCACTTTGGCCTCTGTGCACTTGACTATTCCATGTTTTGTTTCTTCTGGGAGATTGCATCCGAAATTCTAATTGACAACATGTAGCCTCCATGTGTGCTTGGTGAGCTCGGGGGGCAGAGAGAGAAGGGCCTCACTGAGATGGGTGACGCAGAGGCTGCAAAGATGGCCTCTCCTCGGGCATAGGGGCAGTTGTGAGGATGGGACAGTGGGGCACTGTTTCCTTCTGGGACGCACAAGGTCGCCATGGTGCACAGTCAACTTGACAGCCCCTAACAACAACAACAACAACAATATACACACACACGCACATGTCTCCAATGACTTTTTATTGCTTGATTACATGTTTACTTGTCCCTCTTGAAGATAAAATGGTAGGAATTAGATCAGTCTTATCCATCATGTATTCCTGCTGCAATGTCTGGGGCACATAGCAAAGTAATGTGTGCATCAAGACTGTTCCTGGGGCATGGAGTGCTCTTTGCACGTTCACCTGTTTGGGACGGGATACCTCCTGCTCCCAGCCATCAAGCCGCTCACCTTGGCCTTCCTCCTAAGTCACATGCCATCCATGTCCTCGTGCAACAGCACCCTGAGCTATCCCCAGTCATAGCAGGGGTCACAGTGCATTGGAAACGCCTTCTTGGGTATCTCTTTTCCAGGACTACACCCATGTGCTCCGAGATTCAAACTCATTTCTTCAGCCCTTCATTATGGAACCCTGACCAAATAAAAGGTGAATATTAAAGACGGAGACTCCAACACACAATAGAAGCCACGTGGTGGAGGGGAGGGGGAGCACAGGAAGCTTATCTCAAATTACAGTCTTAACATCCTCAGAGTGATGAAAGAAGATATTACTTCATAACCATCAATAGGAAAATAGCACCTTGTATTTTACGAAGAAACATGCAGAGAACTAAAGGGAGCTTTGGGAGATTATAAACATTCGATTACAGATTTTGATTGGCGAATTGGAAAATAAGGATGTAGACACATCCCAGGGCAGACATGAAGAAATGGAAGGCACAATAGACGAGAGAATTAGACTGAGATCCTATGCCAACAATCAGACTTCCAGCCAGAGGGAGCAAAGAAAAGAGAAGTGGAAAATCAACAACAGCTGAAAGAAAGAGCTTACAGAACAGAACTGGAAAATAGCAGTTTCAAATAGAAAATAGGAAGGGTATATTGGGAGAAATTAGTCTTACACTAAGGCTAGATCATTTGAGATGTCAGAACACGAGTGACAAAGGAGAACTCTTATAAACTCCCAGAAAGCAAACCATGAGCCATATTCCAAGTATCACAATTGAGTACAGCTTTGGGCTTCGCAGAGGCACCACTGAAAGGCGACAGAACAATGTCCTCCACATTCACAAGGGAGATGCATTCTAGCGTAGTGTCTGTAAACAACAAATAAATGGCCAAGAGGGCGTGTAAGGAAGAAATTAAAGGCTTCTAAAAAGGGATCTCTTCCACCAAAATAAGGACACAGGGAAAAAGAAAGACCTGAGATGCACAAAATGGGGGGTGTAACATAGGCAAGAAGAGCAGGGAGGCTCCAGGAGGACATAAGGGAAATTCCTGAGTAACAGCTATGCACCCCGTCTAGGTCCTCGCTGGTACAAATCAGATTAGGGTTACTCTAGAGCCAGCCACATGAACATGCTCTCTGAGAGCCACATTGTTTTTGTGTGTGTGTAATTTCTGAAGAAAATACTTCATCAAAACAAGAAATTTAAAATAAGACACAAGATTTAGAGAGAAAGGGATTCAACCAAAAAGACAAGCAAAGGGCATTCCCACAATTAAAACAACAGGAAGTCCCAAGACAGCAGGTAAATAGTGCAGATCTTTGGGAGCTGAACCTAAGAGGAAAACTGGAGTAGATATAATCTTGATGTGCTGGCCCTTATAGAACCCTTTGCCGAGAACCTTGGAGGCCATGTGGGGGAATTAGTAACCACTAAGAAAAGTAACCACTGAAAAATAAATGTGAGACTACCAATACACACCTATCCGGATGGCTAGCTTCTAATACAATGATAATGCCAAAAGCTAGCTAGGACATGGAACAACATTGCAGGTGGGAAAGCAAAATAGTGCAACCGTTCCCCAGAGCATTGGGCAGTTTGTTATAAGGCTGCTAAACACAGGTTTGCCATATGATCTCCCAATTGCAACCCTCGGCATTTGCCTAAAGAAGCGAAAAAGGTGTGCTAGTACGAAATTCTGCTCCCGAATGTGCACCACACGGTGCTTCGTCATAGCCAAACCTTCGAAACAACTCATCAAAGTAGGGCACCAATGGACGACGCAATAAAAAGAGAAAGCATGGGTAGGAAGCAGGAGGAATATGGAAGTTCTTCGAATTTTCTGCTAACTTTTCTGCATACCTAAAATTATTCATTAAATAAAATCAAACTCACTGCCATTGATTCGAGGCCAACTCATGACGAACCCTGTAGGACAGGGTAGAACTGCCCCTGTGAGTTTCAGAGACGAACTCTTGACCAGAGCAGAAAA
The DNA here is from genome assembly GCF_050624435.1 of Tenrec ecaudatus. Taxonomy (NCBI): domain Eukaryota; kingdom Metazoa; phylum Chordata; class Mammalia; order Afrosoricida; family Tenrecidae; genus Tenrec; species Tenrec ecaudatus. The sequence goes on along the minus strand of NC_134539.1, from coordinate 103,664,708 downwards.
CTTCATTTTTCTCCCGTGGAGTGACGGGTGATTTGGAATGGCCATGCTTGTGCAACCACTATGCCACCAGTCTATTAATAAATAAGTAAATAATAAAGAGCAGGTTAAAGGTAGGGTTGAAGGAAGATCGTGAGAGTATGAAGGTTCACCCAGATCCTGGAATGTAGATCCTGCCTAGAGAACTGTTTGGTCTGAACTTGAACACATAATATCTACAAAGTATACTGCAAAGCCTCGGGTAGAGAAATTTATGGATTGTAATAAAGGTAATTTCAGCAAAATAAATATCAAAAGCTGCTTAGGTAAGAAAATCCATGGACTGAAATGACTTAATTAACCGAGACAGGTCTTGATTGGGGAATTGGAAGATAACCATGTGGGCGTGCTTTGGAGTATGCTCCTTGAGGAAGCTCTCTGAAGGAAAATCATCTATGGTTAGGGACAGATGGCTCGCGGCCTCAGGGAGGTAGGAGAAATAAGCAAAGGAGAAGCAAGGAAAAGCAACTGAAGTCATCCTGAAGTCAAAATTCAAAGCAAGTGCCACCTGCAGTGCACAAGGGAGCAGCACAAAGCACGTCAGAGACATGTGACGTCTCCAAAGCGAGAGCCAAGAGGTCATTGTCATCAGCAGAAGACGTTCCCACAGAGAACCCTGAAATCCCTGTGGTGACAACTGCCTTGAGCTTGTAACCACTGCTCCGAAGGGTCTGCAGCCAACACTGACAGAGTGGTCATCCTTCTGGGTTCAGGGGGCAACGTGTTTCCTAACTAGAAGTCTCATGCTATCGCCCACGCAATTTTTGTGATACATGGGGTACGCCTGTATTAAAGTGTAGATTAGCTTTTCATACTTAAATATATTCACCTAAAGGGTAAATTTAAATCAGCTCTAAGCAGAAAACCAGAGTCAGTTTCGGTAGCAGCGAACCCCCAGATGGTCTTAAATGGTTCATGTCTTTGCGGTCCCCTCTTCCATTGCATAGGGTTGACCTATGTGAACAAAGACAACATCGTGACCAATGGAGAAAAGATTGAAGATGAGAAAGACTTCGTTTTACTTGGATCCACCATCAACACTCATGCAAGTAACAGTCAAGAAATCAAATGGCAAAGTGCATTTGGGAAAATCTGCTGTCCACGACCCCTTTAAAATGTTAGGACTAAAGTGCACCTGGCCCTAACCGTGGCATCTTCAATGGCCTCACATGCGGGTGAGAGCTGGACAAGGAAGAAGGAAGACCGCAGAAGACAGGATGCATTTGAATTATGGCTCTGGAGAAGAATATTGAAAACACCACGGCTGCCAACAGAAACTCAAACAAACAAGCAAGTGTGTCTTGGGAAAAATACAGCCTTTCAGGCAAAATTGGTGAGACATAGTCTGGAGTACTTTGGTCATGTTGTCAGAAGAGACCAATCCCCTGAGAAGGACATCATGCTTGGAAAAGTAGCAGGGAAGTGGGGGGGGGGGGGAAGGATTTAAAAAAAAAAAGGATTAATACAATGTCGGCATTGCTAGACTCAAACATAAGAACAATTGTGAGGATGGTGGAGGACCAGGTGGTGTTTTGTTCTATTGGATAAGGTTACCATGAGTTGGAACCGATTAGCAACAACATGTATATGAAGAAGTACAGTCGGAATGTTCCTTAGAAGAGAGAATAGTGAGACTTCATTTCATGTCCTTTGGGCATGTTATCAGGAGGGACTCATCTCTGGAAAAGGACATCACGCTTGGCAAAGTAGAGGGTAATCCCAAAACAGGAAGATTTTCAACAAGATGGATTGACAGAGTGACTGCAGCAATGGGCTCAAGAGCAACAATCATTGTGAGACCGGTGCAGGACTGAGAGGGTTTCATTCTGTTGTACATAGGCTTGCTACGAGTTAACCCTGATTCAAAAGCATCTAACAATAACATGTGTACATCTATGTCTATATATGTGGAAGAAGACAGAGGTTTCTGCTCCCTATAGAGTCACAGTCTTGAAAACTCACAGGGGCAGTTCTACCCAGTCCTACAGGGTTGCTATGAGTCAGCATTGACTTGACGGAGGGAGTGAGTTTATATATATACACACATACACATTACACACAATAAAAAACAAACCAATGCTATTAAATTCTACTCATCTATTGCTCTCTGATGAAGGCTCTGAGTCTAAGATTTTCTGCCTAATGTTTAAAGGGTGGCATTAGCATATATTAAAAATAAGGATAAATTTCAAAGATAGCCATCTAAGAGGAAGATAGGAAAAAATGGAAGAGGGCTATCTCCCTGTGTGGTTTAGTTACTTAAACAAATAGTGTGTAGTATCTAAAATTATTTCAGGACCCAACAGTGCCTGAGTCCCATACTTAGAGAAAGCCAATGATGTGGAAAAGATAAGTAGTAAGTGTTGGGGAAGGACCATCTGGACTCAGTAGTGCATTTGTTTTTCCATGTACATATTTTAATTGTCAACATTTTAGCCATGAAAATAAAAATGGTTTACTGATCAGAAATACAAAGTATTCATCCAGGTATGGGTATGAAAGTGAGGGGCTGGGGTTCAATTCTTATCCAATGAATCTCATAAGCAGTCATCCCCCATGTGTTGTGTTGCTATGATGCTGAATAAGTTACAGCAGATCTTTCAGGCTAAGATGAACTATGAAGAAAGACCTAATGGTCTACTTCTGAAAATTAGCCAATAAAAGGCCAATGGACCATAACAGAAAAACCCTAACTTGATCATAGAAATGGTAGAGACCCGAGTAATATTTTGCTCTGTTGTGCATTGGGCCAGCATGACCCATTGTAGCTAAAAGCAACATGAATTGTAGGCTGCATTTTGAGAATCCCTAGTGAGTGACTTGGATGTGACTTCAATCATGTGGCACTCAGTCTCTTCCTCTTGCTGGTAGTTATATAATCTTGTGTCAACTTGAGAGTATTGATAGTGAAGTGGGGGAGTCTAGTTTGTCTAGCAGGTGACAACCTGATGAGGCCTCTATGTGGGCATGGCCTTCTCATGAGGATTCTGGGGACTTTCTCTTCTCCCCTCTCCCCTCTCTCCTCTCCCCTCTCTCTCTCCTCCTCCTCCTCTCCCACCTACCCCCCAGAGCACACTTTCTCTGCTTGACCTCCCTGTTGAAAAACCATAGTCAGAGAGCTGGAAAAGTCACCTGGTGACCTATGCCCAGGCTAAGATGTTTCCACTGCTTCTGGATCCACAAGACTTTTCGCCCACCAACCTGTGATCTTCCTGCATCCGGCATCATTGCATGTGCTGCTTGAGTCTGAAGGGGAATTTATGGACTATTATTGGACACATAAGGTAATATTGGACTTAGGGACTAGATCTGTACTAGGCTGGGATGTTTTCTCAAAGCACAATTACTCTTTGTTATAAAGCTTTTTCTTGTATATGTGTATGCATGGTGTCCCTGGGTTTGTTTCTCTAGTCTACCCAGACCAACAATCTCTTAAAGGGAGATCAAATCAGGTGACACCCAGAGACACCTACTCAACAATTCTACTTTCCTCCTAAGACCTAATAGTCGCATATATCAGAGTACAAAGACGGCAATCCACAAGAAGAACTCTGTAAACCTGCTCCTCGTGCAATGCTCAAGTCATTCTTCAATGTGTTTTCCTAAGCGTCAGATTGGTTCATTCAAGAGCTGAAGAAGAAATGTAGTCGCTTGCCCTAATTTTTAAAAATAAGCAACATTCCTGATTCATTCATCAAGAGCAGCTCTAATCATTGCTATGAAAAACACCCTTCGTCTTAGTCACATCCAAGTCATACATGCCAGGAAGCAGAAGTTTGGAAAGGGCGAGGTCTGATTCCATTCCAGATGTGCACTTTTTACTGAGTATCAAACTCACAGAGCTTCTGTGGGAGAGCCAAGAAGGCACCATGCCAATCTGAGCCTTGCCTTTGTCTCAGAAAAAGCTAACCTCCTATACCTGAAACTCCCACCAAACTGAGCTCACTTTCCAAGCAGTCTAGTGGCTTCATGGCCATAAACTAATGCTCACCTCTTTGTGAACATGTGTGCTGTCAGAGTGACATTTCAGCCTACTATTTTTCAAAAAAAAGTTACATCTTGTAATAGCCAGCCACCATCAGCTTTCTTCAGCATATTAGCTTATGCACCTATTTTGACTTTAGCCATCATATCAGGAAGCTGAGCATCACAGAATTCCAGGTTATTAGAACAAAGTGTTCTTGCATTGAGGGAGGACTTGAGTAGAGACACAATGTCCATCTGCTACCTTAATACTTAACCTATAAATATATGTTCATAGACCAATATCCCTATCGTTATATATTAATATATTTACATGTATCATTCCTGTGTTTATACCTCTATAAATGTCTTTTGCCTCCTAGTTCTTGCCTTTATTTCTTTTTACTTTCCTCCTGTCCCCGCTATCATGTTCGACCTTCATTCTGATCTCTGTATTTCCTCTCAGCTACATTGCACTTGATCAAACCTCACCAGGCATTCTATGCCCTCCTCACCATCAATTTTAGATCTTTTGTTGTTCCCTTGTTGCTGGGTTTGTTGGCTCCCCTCTCCCTTTCCTCCACCTCCTCCTCTACCCTGCCCCCCTGGAGCCATTGATCCTGTTGTTCTCTCCTACAGCCTATCTTATTATTATTATTTTAATCATTTTATTGGGGACTGGTACAAGTCTTATCACAATCCATACATCCATCCATTGTGCCAAGCACATTTGTTGCAAACATCATTCTCAAAACATTTGCTTTCTACTTGAGCTCCTCATGTTCCCCTCCCTCCCCCACCCCAAGCCATGGTATTTTTAATAGTCTCATATGCATCTGAATGTTGGGCCTTGAACAAAGAGGTCCAAAGAAGAATGTATGCATTTGCATTGTTGTGCGGACCAAGAATTTTGTAGATGCCATGGCCTGCTAAAGGAACAAACAAATCTGTCTTGGAGGTAAGGATGGTTAGACATCTCAAGTACTTTGGACATGTTGTCAGGAGAGACAAGTCCCTAGAGAAGGCCATCATGCTTGGCAAAGTGGAGAGGCAGCAAAATCGAAGAAGTCACCCAAGAAGATGGATTGACACAGTTACTGTAACAATCGGCTCCAACATCAGAATAGTTGTGAGGACGACACGGGGCTGGACAATGTGACATTCTATTGTGCGTAGGGTTGCTATGAGTCACAACACACTCAACAGCACCCAACAGCAATAACAACACATGCACATAGAACAGAATGAAAGGCTGTCATCCTTATGATGGTTCATATGTTTGACTCCTTTGTTGTAGAAATGATATCATTTCACTGACCCTCTAATTTATCAAAGGATAAGTCATCAAGCATGATGCCCCTTTCCAGCACTTGGTCTTCCCTGTTGGCCTAGCAAAGTAAGCAGGTTTAAGTCTAGCCATCCTGTCTCCCAAGAATCATTCTGGCAGTGTTTCTTCTTGTGGAAGCTGATGGTATGTTCAATATTTATGCCAACACTACAATTCAAATGCATCCATTCTTCTCTGTCTAATTTTTCTCATCGTCTGGTTTTCTCAAGAGTAGATCCATGTTTTTTTCATAACCAACCTTCCCCTCTATCTGCTTGACTGACCTAATGAAAAGCTCCATTTTTTAAAAATTACTGAAAGAGCCCCAAATAGTTCTTCAGACAATCACACAGTTGTCCTGACCCTTCTTGAGAGGTAAAGAGCAGCACATGATGTGAGACTGTTGAAGGCCAGATGAAATTTCACCGAGGGCTTGTGTTATCGCACCTTGCTGTAGAACTGCTGCTGCAAATGACTCGCCTTTGTTCTTCTTATTCTGTATTAATGTGTGATCACTTGTCTTAAGGGACCTCAAGATCTGCCTCCTTCATTTCATTGGGAAGATGTACTCTTATGGAATAATGTAGCAGGATACTGTATTGGAATATTAATTTGTGTTTGTGTTCACTCCAGTTTTCTTTCCTTCCAGTTCAATTCAGTAGCCAGCACTGTATTCCCTTGCCTTCAGGATATTTGGAAGGGAAACCCAGAGCGCAGTTCTTCCTGTCTTTTTATAAAGCCTGAACTCGTTGAAGAGATTAAGAGAAGTGTCCGGAAAAAGGGAGGGAGAGAGGGAAGTGCCTTTGAGGATGGCAAGAGCGGTGAAAGAGGTGTTTTGTTTCTTCCCTGGATGGGTAGTGACATATTGCTCTCTGAGGGACTAGGACCTGAGTCTATGTGACAGCCAGAAGACAGAGGGGACCTCTCTGTCATACCGAGGGGCTCTGGTCTAGTCGAATGTCTGTAAACCAAAGGGAATTTAGGACTAAAAATAATGGATGTTATGTACTAGAGTGTTGGAGTCCTAACCTCTATATCTGTGGGAGTAATCCTGTTGGGAAAGAACATCATGATGTTTATTAGATCCTGCCCAAATAATGTAGATTCTAAATTTAATCAGTTCTGAGTATTATAAAGGACAGATTACGTACAAAGACAGGCACGTGAGGGAAAAGACACACCATGGAAGGATCACCTACAGTCCACGGAACCATGGATGTCCAAGCCTACCTACAAGGGAAAATTCAGCCTGGCTAAGACCCAGATTTGGACAGTTAGCTTCCAAATTCCGACCTCACTGCCATCAACTGAATTCCAACGCATAGCAAAACTCTAGGACAGAGGAGAACTCCCCACGTAAGTTCCCGAGATTGTAACTCTTTCTGGGGGTTATAAAGCCTCATCTTTCTCTCCTGGAGTGGCTCTTGGTTTCCAACTGCTTACCTTCCAGTTAGCAACCCAATGCATAACCTCTGAAAAAATTAAATACCATATAAACTCAAGTACAAGCCGACCCAACTATCAGCTGAGGCACCTAAGTTTACCACAAAAAAACTGCATTAAAAATGTGCTGAGAAACTCAGCTTATATGTGAGTATATATGGTATCTGTTTTTTAAAGCTACCCACTTGTGGCTTTTCTGTTATGAAAGCTCTAGAAAGTTAGATACTGCCTATCACTAAAGCTAGAGTTCCCTCTGTATTGAAAGTACTTCAACTGTAGTATGGAGTGAGGACCATGAGACACAGCACAACAGACTTTGCCCTACACATTGGCAGCTGGTTACAGGAGCAAGAGGGCTGAAATCCAGCCTGCATTCACTTCACAGAGCAACATGTCATGGTATATATTGAGGTTGAGGTGTCCCTCTGCCCCAAGGAAAGATGGCTTCTCCCGATCATACATGTACCATAGGGGCTAGCAGTGGCCTTGCTAATATCTTAGTCCAGTGCTGGTAGAGAAAAGTACCCTAAGAGTTGTGAATGAAGTTCTCAATACTAAAATCACATGCCAACAATAGTTCAAGTGTCGAATACCAGCAGAAGCACCTCTGGTGGAGAGATTTCAGTAGAACTCCCAGACTAAGACAGACTACGAGGAAAGTCCTGGTGACCTACTTCTGAAAACCAGCCAATGAAAAAATAACGGATCACAATGGAATATTGAAGATGACACCGAACCGTTAGCAAGACCTTTAAAAGGTGGTGGGGTAATAGGGAGATGATGTCAAAGAGTCCATGTAGAAAAGGAATGGAAACTGTGGTAGCAATTACACAGTTCTGTTGGACGTGATTGAACTATGGAATGATGGGTATTAAACCTCGATTACTAATTATTATTTGTTCAGTAGAATATCTATAGCCGATCTTAGTGGACAGAAGCATATGCCTTCTACATGAAAATGTTCAAAGCACAGTCAGTTTCTCTTACACCTGAAACACTGGCCGGTGAAGCCATTCTCCCTGCTGGGCGTTCCACAGCTCAGAAACACACTTTACAAAGGCAGTATCCCTGCCAGACAAAGTTATCTTGGCCTGCGATGGAAGGGGATATGGATTCATCATCAGTTCTTACTTCCAGAAAAGAAAAAGAATGCAGACTTATCCCACGTTAATCCACCCGGGGAAAATTCAAGAGCATCCTGTTCGCCGCTGAGAGCCAGCAGCTTGGAGGAGGGAGATTGAAGACTCCCATGAAAGCTGTTCTTTGTCAGCGAGGCACCGCTTTCCACTGTCCCCGGGCACTCAGGGGCGGCGGCTCCTCCAAATCTCCCAGAGCGGATGTCATTCTGTCTTAGCAGCAGCAAGACTTCTGGTCTCTGACCCATGCAAATCTCAATTAGCCAAGATTATTCAACTGTGTCCAGGAGCTGTCTTCCTTCAAATACCTAATTGTGTGAAAGCCACATTCCTTTGAGCCCCCACCCCCACCTCCATGATTGGACCCGCCCACCCCCCTCCCTAACTTCTCCGGAGAGTATCTCTGGGTTTGTTGTTGTTTTCTTTTTATTCCCCCCCCCCCCCCCTTAATGAACTGCGCCAATCATTAAGGAAATTCCACTGGAACATTATTACTCTTGGCGATCCTTCACTCATCAGCCAGTGAACCAAGCAATTGTCCCCATTTACAGCTGCTTCTAACTCCCAAGTCCAGCCAGGCACTTCACGATCCCATCAGCCTCCCTATCCACCCTGCTGAGAAAACGTAGTCAGGCAAATGCTCAAGACACATAAAGGGATGTTAATATTGTACCAAATAACACTGAGCAAATCTGCAACCCCCTGATGATGCGTCTAATTCCTCATGCCGGGACGCTTTCCTTCCTCTCACCTCTGTGGAATAGGTCATCAGACGTAGAGTCAACAAATGTTAGCGAGTAGGCTCAAGTCCCCAATGGTCATCTCCTCAAAACATGCGCGCGCTGTTTTCATTGATGCGATTCCCCTATCATCTTATCTGCTTGGGTTTGGGGGGCGGGGGGCGCGGGCCTGGTGTTGGACATGTTACAAACCCACACTGAGATCGCATTAGTGTGATTCCCTTGAACTAATAAGGTGTCCTCCTAGACGCTGGGTGCGCTGACCCCATTGACAATGCCAAGGTTATGATACTGTGTGTTATTGGCATTCCCCGGGAAGTAGTTGCAAAATACACCCTGAAATAATCTCTTCTGAACTGATCCAGGCGACATAAGTCCGAAGTCTTGCCAACTGGGGGAGGGGGTTGGGGTTGGAGGAGGGGAAGACACTTTTGGCGGGATAGGGGAGATACTATCTTTTTAAAAATCCTAGTTGCAATCATCACAAAGCAGCTAAAATAAGATATTAAAAATATTTCTTAACCACTTCTCTTACTTCCTATAAAACCACATCAGTCAAACGAAATCCCCACGGGAATCCTCAGGAGTAGAATGTCATCGGCAATGAAAACAGCACGTGCTAATTCTGAAAATCTGCATTAGGTCATTTTGGCTTCATTCTCTGCCTCTTCATGTAAAGCAAGCAAACTCCTTCTTTTGCTCTCTCTCTCTTCTCAGATTAAAGGCTGTTCCCTTATTGTGTCCAAAGAAATCTAGAAATAATTTGCCTGCATGTTGGATGCTGAGATGTCAGCTACCTGACTATAACCACTCACAGTGACTTTATCCCACGGGATAAAGTAGAAGTGCCCCCTCTATGTTTCCAAGACTTTGACTGGTTACCTGTGGAACAACCTGTGGGTGTAAATTATTTGTTACCTTGTGGTTAGCAGCCCAACTTTTGAACCCACTACCCCATTATAGGGTTGCTATGAATTGAAATCGACTCAATGGCACTGAGTCCTATAGCTAAGCAACCAGTTCCTCCTATCCACTTGCCAGGTGGGTTCTCTACTAGAAACTTGGGTGTAAGACAGAGTAGGAGAGTAGGGAAGCACAGTGGCATGTAAGGGGTGTACTTCCCAGGCTGTTCTACAATCTGGGCACAGGGATAGAACATATATGTACTGACATCCTATGAATCAAAACCTACTTGATGGGTGTGTTTGGCATTGGAGTGGTTTTCACCTCAGTATCTATATATGGGTTCCTTCTAGACTAAGGTTTATCTTATCTGATATTCAAGAAGTTAGCTCACAGAAGGGCCATCCCAAGCACGATACCTTCTCAGTGATAAAAAGGATGGGACCATCACAGAGACACACACAGGTGGAAAACAGATTCCATGGTAGGACTCACATCCAACCAAGGATGGGCGACAGGCACCAGAAACGAAGAGCGAAACCACAGAAAGAATCAGCATAGCTGAGACCCCAATTTGAACATGCAGCCTTCCTGAACAGTGAGAAAATCAGTGTCTGTTCGTTAAAGCCACCCGCTTGTCTAGTTCTGTTATAACAACTCTGGATTGTTATAACACAAGGGTGTAGGAGCATAAAGCACCTGTACATTCTCCTGTAAAGCAGACATGGACTATTCCTAGAAACAAGGTACCAAGAGAAACCAAGCTGAAGTGAGTCCAGAGCTGCAGTGCCAGAGCGCTGCGAGAGAAACCAAGCTGAAGTGAGCCCAGAGCTGCAGAGCCAGAGGGCTGAGAGAGAAACCAAGCTGGAGTGAGCCCAGAGCTGCAGAGCCAGAGAGCTGAGAGAGAAACCAAGCTGAAGTGAGCCCAGAGCTGCAGAGCCAGAGGGCTGAGAGAGAAACCAAGCTGAAGTGAGCCCAGAGCTGCAGAGCCAGAGGGCTGAGAGAGAAACCAAGCTGAAGTGAGCCCAGAGCTGCAGAGCCAGAGGGCTGAGAGAGAAACCAAGCTGAAGTGAGCCCAGAGCTGCAGAGCCAGAGGGCTGAGAGAGAAACCAAGCTGAAGTGAGCCCAGAGCTGCAGAGCCAGAGGGCTGAGAGAGAAGCCAAGGAGGAACTCCAGGACCAGGATGTACCTCTGTGGGCTTCTGAGATGGAACCTCTTTACAAGAGTAGAAAGTCTCATCTTTCTCCTGCAGAGTAGCCAATCACTGCGAAGTGTCTGACTTTGCAATTGTACGGGTGTGCAGCCCATTTCACAACCCAGGCTCCATCTTGAACATAACCTCGTAAAAGCAGCATGAGCCCTGTGCCTCCAGAAGGAGAGATGATGGCTAAAACAGGCCATTGTGTTGCACCAATATAGCATGCAGCAACAATCGTAGAAGTTTTGCCTTCCATGCAGAAGACTTAGTTTGATTCCCAGTCAATCTCACCTCACCTGTGGCCACACCTGTCTGTCAGTGGAGATTTGGATGTCTCTTTGACACTATGCAGGTTTTAACGGTTGCTCCCTAAGATGTACTAGGGGAAAAAAGGCTTGGTGCTATATTTCAAAAAATTGAAAAATAGCCCTTTGGGGTTCAAAGGTCAAAACCACCACGGACCTGGCATGGATTGGCAGCATTGCATTCCCTTGTGCATGGGGTCACCATGAGTTGACAGACCTCCTTGATGGCCATGCTTGGGGGATACAACCTCAGATAGAAACATATTCTACAGAGACTTTTTTAATCAAGCTATAAACAAGACAACGAGAATTCATGCGGGATAAGAGAAACCATCAACGTGAGGTCAATGGATTTCTGCTGATTCATGGCCATGTGGCTGATTACATATGATCAAAAATAAAGGAAAACATCACAAAACTATGATTGGCAGTTTGTCTATTCACCCCAGCAGGGCTTCAGAAGTGAGGAAAGGATCACAGATGGGGTATACACACAGATGCAACTTTAACAAATCTACAGAGCTGGTTCTGGGGCTTAAACCACCTGTCCATGCCTGAGTCATAGACACTAGAATTGGACATGCGAAGTTTTTAACTTAGCTAGACAGCATGCGAAAGAGCCCTGGTAATGAGATAGCTCCCTCTCAGAAACAGTGGGATTCCTCCAGATCCAAAATCCCTTGTTTCTGAAACTCAGTATCCTAAGGATAAGAAACGGTGGTAGTGTAATGGATTGTGTGGGGCCTGCTAACTGCAAGGTCAGTAGTTTGAATCCACCAACCAGTCCCTGCGGAGAAATTAAGGCCATCTGCTCCTATACAGGTTTACACACACACACACACACACACACACCCACACACACACACACACACACCTGGCCCCACCAAGTAGAACCATTCTGTCCCATAAGTAGATGGCAGTAGCCGCTAACAACAACCAGAAGAAAGGAAAGAGCCCAACACAAGAGAGCTTCAGAAGGTTCCTGGGAAAATGAGATCAGAAGACAATGAAATATTTCCAATAACTAGTGGAAGTCCCCTCATATAGGATATTAACAAATGACAGTATCCCGTGGTGGACAGGTTTCCACACAGCTTCCAGACTAAGGGAGTCTAGGAAGAAAGACGTGGTGATCTGTTTCTAAATGATTCATCAGTGAAAGCCCCGCAGAAGTCACAGCAGGACACCGTTTGATAGCATGCTGTAAAATGAACCCCCTAAATTGAACAGCACTCAAAATGTGCCGTGGCTGGCGGAGATGGTGCAGAATCCAGCAACATTTTCTCTGTCGGTCATGAGACCTCGTGAGTCACAGTCAACTGGACAGCAGCTCACAACAGCACATCACATTTCTGATCACTTGTTCCTTCTCCTGGTTCCCAGAAAGTAAATTGGAGGCGTTTCCTCAGCAGAGAAGAGTCTTAAAGGAAAAATCCTTCAGCTGGCCAAGCACAGATCAGAAGAAAAAACCACTAGGTAAAGGTTCAACCATCAAGAATCCGTGCGCATGTTCCTAAATTTAAGTAGACAGACTAGGATCACTCCAGGGTTGAGTAAGGCTGTGACATTTGTCATGTTGTACATAGTGGTGCTGTGAATCTGAACCAAGATATTTGACAGCTCCTCATAACAACAACGTGGCATAGTATGTAATGCCTTGAACTACTAACTGAAACGTCATCGGTTCAAACCTACCAGTTGATCCTCAGGAAGATTTTAAGTCTTGTAAACTGAGTCCTGTAAGGTCACTGTGAAACTTGGGATTGACTAAACAGTGGTGGATTTGGTACCAGTATGAAAGACAAAGACCCAAACAACAAATTAAAAATTCTCAGGAGAAGCAGAGACAGCAAAGGGAGGGAAAAAAGGGGGGAAATAATATTAAAAGACTATTAAAATACTGTAACAGAAATGAGATTTCAAAATATATAATAAATATAAATTGAATGCTCCTTTTTCTTCCAATTTATAGAAGGGTTGAAAGAATAAATTGAAAAAATCTACTTGAACATAAGATAAAGAGATGAGTACTAGGAGAGAAAATGTAAACAAAACAATCCTGGTGATTCAAAATCTCAAGAGCAAAAGTAACAGAGGAAGAAGTCAGGATATAATTAGCAATAATGATAATAAAAATGTGGGAAATGTCCTGGAACTACTAGACACAAGACTCCGTGTTACAGTGAATGAAGAAAAATCCAAGCCAAGAGACAAAAATCATGAGACGTGAAAAGCTAGAAGAGTTCCAATGTTAAGACATGTTGATGCCTTCCTGAAAGACTGAAGGTTCACGTCCATCAGAGTCACCTCAGAAGAAAGGTTGTCAATCTGCTTATGAAAAACCAGCCGTTGAGAGTCCTAGGGAGCACAGTGCTACTCTGACATTCAGGGGGCTGCTAAGAAGTAGCAACACGTATGTGGTATAAAATTAGGGGAAAGGCCCTATTGCAGGGCATAAACAGGTTCCAAAATATAATAAAGGAAGTACACTCAGTGAAAGACAAAATAGATGACTTTGACCTTTTAATAATAAAATACCTATGTACATCAAAAGTTTTCATCCAAAAAGTAAATTGAAAGCCCACAGACTGGGCAAAAATCTTTATCAATGACACAAATGGTCAAGGGAATAATTACTGAAATCTATAGATTCTGCAACACCTCAATAAGAAAACAAATAATGATTCATTTAAAAAGTAGGCCAAACAAGATATGATAAAATAATAATTTATAAATTATCAAGGATTCATGAGGGAGGGGGGAGCAGGGAGGAAGGGGAAAAATGGGGAGCTGATGCCAGGGGCTTAAGTGGAGAGCAAACGTTTTGAGAATGATGAGGGCAATGAATGTAGAAATGTGCTTTATACAATTGATGTATTATGGATTGTGATAAGAGTTGTATGAGCCCCTAATAAAATGATTAAAATAAATAAATAGAGAGATAGATAAAAATAAAAAGTGGGCCAAAGGCATGACAAGATAGTTCAGCAAAAAATAACACTTGAATGCTAACAAATAAATTTTAAAAGCTCATGATCATTAGCTATCTGGGAGATTCAAATCAAAGCAAAAATGAGACATCACCTTACACCCACAGTGACAGCCCAAGTCAAAAGAAAATCCAAAGAAAAAAATAGTAACAACAAATGCTGGAGAGAGTGCAGAGAAATGTGCACTCTTATATACTGTGAGTTGGCCTGTAAACATGTACAGCCCATACCTAACACAACTGGAACTAGAAATGCCACACAACCCAGCTATCTCTCTGATGAGCAATTGATATTTACCTAGGAGTATGGCAGGGACGGTTAGGGAGAACTTTGCATTTTTCTGTATATGAATTCTAGGACAGGTAAACTCTACGGTTTACTGTCTATTCACAGTAACTAAAATAATGAATTTACCTATGGGCTTGGCAAGGGCGGGTGAAGAGAGCTGGAGGACTAACAGCAACAAAGAAGAAAATGTTCTAAAATTGATAGATGATTGCACAACTCTTCTTAATATGATTGAATGATTGATTTGTGTGGTATGTGAATTATACACCAAATTTTCTTTTTTTAAGTTTAGAGGGTAGGAGAACTAGAAGACTAAGACACATGTAAAGGACTGGGATTCACACCAGCATTGCCTATCAGAAGGCAATAAAGCTGCACCTTCAAAATTCTGAGGAAAAAATTATTTCCAACTTAAATTGTATGCCCAAAGTGCTAGCCAGGAGTGACAGGAAAATAAAAGACAATTTTGAACATTCAGGAATCCAAAAATATACCTCCATGCATCATTTTTCAGGAAGTCACTAGAGGCTGTATTCCATAAAAGTACGAGTGTAAATCAACAAAAGGGTGAGGGGCTGGGGCCGGAATGCAGGAAAGGGGCTCTAAAGCAGGAAAAAGGTGACAGGAAGCCCCCACATGGTCATAAAGGGGGCAGGAAGACAGGCAGCAAACCAGCCAAAAGATAGAACTTCCAAGGTCAGCACAGGGAAAGATCTACTGTATTACCAGACGCAGTTGAAAAAAAAGTAAGGCTTATCGATATCAAACACATAAAAAGTGGTAAGGAAAATATATATAAACATACTGTTGATGTATTGTAGTATTTGGCTTGGCAGTAGTAATGTTGATATGGTCAAAGAACTGCAAATCTGAACAATGGTAAATAAAGACAATGTTATTAGGAAACGGGTGAGAGTGTGAATAGATTGGGGCATGATGAAGGGCTAAGTCAACCTCTACCGTAATGGGCACATAGTTCTCAAATTAGCAAGCCAAGAAATGGTGATATAAACATGTATGAGGGGCTTTCAAAGCTTCATGAAATAATTGTATTAAAAGATCATGAAATTTTTTCCATGAACCTTCTGAAGCCTTCCTAGAACTATAGAAGTAAACTGAGTTAGACAGGGTTCTCTAGAGAAACAAAACCTGATTGCTAATAAATTTTTATATATTTATACAGATAGATAGATAACATAAGAAATAAACAGTTAATTACATTATAAAGCAGTACAAATGGCTCACTGCAACTCACTCCCGTGAGACAGTTGTGAGACACTGGCAGTCCTTCAAGTTTTGAGGGCCACCGGGTAGTCCTCTGTAGAGCAATTCAGGCTATCCCGGCACAGGCAACAAACAGCAAGGCAGGTCACCAACAGTCAGTCCGATGACAGGGTCCAACTGTCCTCAGCTCAAGAGATGTCAATTCCAATGGTGTGGTGAAGCAAGTCTTAAAGGAACCTCAAGTTACTGCGACACAGTCCATGGGTTAGGTGTCCCACGGGTAGAGTAGCTTGCAAATTGAGGCACAGAACAAGCAAGGCAGCCACACTCTGGTCCGATGATCAAAGAGCAAGAGACAAGAGAGGTGAAGCTCACTGAGCCATTTATCCCTCCACCCTTCAATTAACCCCACAAGTGTTTATCGGCCAGGTTGGCACAATAAACTACCTCATAAACTCACTCCAAACTCACTGTCATCAACTCGATTCCAACTCATAGCAAGTCTACAGGACAGGTTAGAACTGCCCCTGTGGGTTTCCCACAATGTAACTCTTTATGGGAGTAGAAAATCTCATAGCAGTGAGGACACAAGATAACTGAAAGATGTTGTTTCTGGGGTGCTAGTAGGTCTGTCATGTAGTGGGTTACACATTGGGCTGCTAACCACAAGGTCAACACTGTGAGCACACCAGCCCACCCTCAGGGGAAAATGTGAAATTTGCTGTCCCCAGAAAGACGAACCTCAGAAATCCAAAACTGTAGTTCTACCCTGCCTTATATGGTAGCTATGAGCCAGGATCAACTTGATAACAGTGAGTTTGGTTTTGGTTTTTGTGTAAAACTACAAGGTGTGGAGGAATGAATAAGGAAACTGCTATTTTCTAATCAACCTTCAACTATGACCGCTGGAAATGTAATAGATGACTTTTTAACAAGGCAAATTTAAAGGATGAGACTGAGAAGAAGAATCTGTATGAACATCACTGCTCTAAAGAATGGAAATCTACATTGTCCAGCAGGATGACCAAATAATCATGACCATCCATCTGTGTCTTCCAGGTACCCATGAATGCCTGAAGCATAAAATCACGTGCCTCTGGCAGGGCCAGTCGCTGGGAAAATGACCATTTCTATGAGTGTGTGGTAGTTACATAATCTGGTGTCAATTTGAGACTATTAAAAGTGAGGAGATGCAGTTTAGCCTGTCAATCAGGTCTCAGCTTGATGAGCTCTCTGGAGTCTGAACGCAAACACTCCCCATGAGACTCCCTGATGACAAGCCAGATGGAGCTAAGCTGATTGAGCCAGAGCCTTGGAGCTGGAGGAGCCACATGGAGACCCACACCAGTGCTGAGATGCTTCCACAAACCCTGGATCCACAAGACTTTCCACCCACTGGCCTGTGATCTTTCTTCCTTCATTCGGTATCATTTCATGTGCCGTGTGAATCTGAAGAATTGATGGACTGGTAACGGACATAAGAGCTAATATCGGATTTATGAACTTGACCTGGACTGGGATGTTTTCTTTATGAACAATTGCTCATTGATATAAAGTTCTCTCACACACATATTAATGTCTATGAATTTGTTTCTCTGGTCAACCCGGACTAACACAGAGTGATCGGCAAGGAATTTCCATGGGACCAGGATTGAAAGTGTGTCGCCTTGTAAGAGTGCAACTGGCTTCCAGAACTTGTCATTTGAAGAAAGGCTCTGGGAAGGAACCTCACCCCGTGCGATCCTCCTCTTCCTCATCGTAGCTATCTTCTGGCTTCATTGGCACAGCCCTCGTTGGTTCACCCACAATGGGGTTTGGTGGGACTGGGGTGAGGCTCTTTTCTACTTCCTAAATTATTCCCCAGTCCTCTTATATCCTGTATTGGAGAAAATCTCTCAAGATTCTTAGCATGTGGATGACCTTGCTTTCCAGCATCCAACATAATATGGGTTTTCCCCAATTTGCAACATTGAAATGAAACCCCATGTTGAAACAGACATGAAAATGAAAGGCACATGTGCAACATTTCATGATCCTTGTGGGAGAAGACCCAACAGCTAGTTTCACACAGGATGAAGATAATGATATGTTGCTATAGCACATCACAGCTTTAAAAATACTTTGCCATCTCACTTGTATCACACAAAGCCTCTGAGACAGGGTTTGGTCAGGTTTTAGGCCCATTTTATAGATGAGAAAACTGAAGACCAGAAAGATCTGATGACTTGTTTAAAGTCTTATGGACAGTCAGTAGCAGCGACAACAGAGACTGTCTCCAGGGCCAGCCCTCTGTGCGTGTCGAGGAGTCCACCCTGCACATACAGTGGTTGAGCCCTCTGAAGCTAACCAAAAGGACACAGGCTTAAACACACCAGCTGCTCCTTCAGAGAAGAGATGGGGCCGTCTGCCTTCATTAAGATTGACAGCTTGAAAACATTGTGGACAGGTCTACTCTGGCCGATTGGGTTGCCAGGAGTTGAACTCTACTCAGCAGCCCTTTCGGTCCACTCAGTCATACTCCTTTCCTTGACGCAGCTCGGTGCAGACTGTCGACTGGGGGCTGGAGAAGCAATGGTAGAAGCTTGGAGTTGGCGTTCTGTTCAGTTCCACAGTGACTGAGACAGGGATGCTCCTTCCTGCCTGATTGGGGTCGTGTCCCCGAGTGACATAGGATATTGGAAGGAATGGACCTTGAAGAGGGTACCTGGGCACCGTCCCTAGAGGGCAATTAGATGCTGAGAGACATCTGCCCACCTGGAGCTGCTTCAGGTTGAATGCCTCTAAAAAGGATCGGGGTAGCCGCCATCACCTCATGCCATATGGAAGTCATTCCCCCTGCATCCTGAATGAGCAGAGTACTAATAGGTTAAAGGAGGTTTTGAATGATGATATGGCCAATTGATCCAAATTGGATAATTAAGAGGCGAGCGGGGGCTATTAGACTGATTCCTCTTGTGTTGGAGAATGATGCTGAGAGAAAGCACTGCCGAGATGAATTCTCAGGTGGCTGGATCCAGGCTGGTCCTGGCAGGGCTTCCTACGCTCTTGTGGAAATCATCTTGTGGCTTTTACAAACAATCCCAAGAGAACAACTGAACACTCTTGGCATCCTGACAAGGTTAATGTCGATGATAATCCACATCAGACCCTTTCTCTTCATTCGTTTGTAATTGTGAGTCTGTAGAACTGATACATTTTGGACTAACTAAAAACAACACCAAAGGCAAATGTACCCACATTGATCCAACGTGTCCCATCTTCCTGTGAGCCATGTGAACCCCTACAGCCTTATGGTTTGGATCCTATAAAAACCTCCAGTAAAAAGAGTTTTATGTTTTGAAAATGATTCAGGATAAACTCCCTTGCACTAGGGAGACACTTCTGCATTGATTTATTATTTTTTGTTTTTAAAAGATGAGTTAACCAGGGTGTAGTATAGCACCAATGAAACACACAATAGTCCTCTGGTTCCTTGAGGCTTCCTTGCCCCCCAATAGCATGACCCCAATCCTGCCTTTCGCTGCAGGCTTGGCCGCAGCAAGTACAGAGGTACAGATAAGAACTCAGGACACATGGAATCCAGGTCATATAAATCCCCCAGGAACAGAAATGGGAGTAGTTATACCAGGAGGGTAGGGGGAAGGTAGAGAGAGAAGGGGTGGAGAAACCACGGGGGAAGGGAGACAGTGTAAGACATGAGATTTAAAATAATTTATAATTTATCAAGGGGTCACAAGGGTGGAAAGAGGAAGGAGGATAAAAAGAGGAGCTGATACCAAGGGCTCAAATAGAATGTAAATGTTTATAAAATGATGGCAACATATGTACAAATATGTACAATTGATGTATAAATTATTGTAAAAGCTATAAGAGCCCCCAATAGAAATGGTCCTTTTAAAAAAATGGGTAGTGAAGTTTGGACACAGTGTGAGTTTCTGTTAAGAGTAATGGAAGACTCTGGAAAGAGCTCATGGTAACAGTTCAGCAATTAGAGCTCCATGAACGTAATGGTATTCACTGAACTATGCACCCAAGACTTGTTGAAACTGAGTATCTAGACCCATATGCACACGCGTGTACATTCATCACAATGCAATTTTAAAGCAACAAGATCAGATCACCAAAAATATTGCCGCTTCCATGCTAAGAGCCTTCAGTCACTGTGTGCCTCAGCAGTCCACTGGGAGCAACAACAACACATCTAGAAAAAGAAGCTGAAGCGAGAACTCGGACAGCAGGGAAAGGCGGAGGAAATAACGAGTGCCTTGGAGAAGAAAAAGATCGAAGCGTGAAGCTCGTGATCAGTCTTTAAGGGGGTGATGGGAAATCCAAAAAGAAGCCCGAGGAAATCGCGAGAGGTTGGAGGAAGGGGAGTCACAGAGGCTGAGGTGTGCCAGAAACTTCCAGAAGCTCGCCCCTCGATAGCAAGGTATGCCGCTATCAAACAGGCAGATTATCCCAAACCCTCCCCCCTCCTGTCTCCCCCTTTGCAATTTATACATTCCTATTCCTAAATTATCTCTCTATTAAGTATGCCTGACACACACCAAGCAGCCTCCCTGGCTGTCCACAATCTAAAATAAACAGTGGTGAGGACGGCCCCAGGAGAGGGCCAGGCGCTAAGCACTGAGAGCTTTCAAGGTCTCGGCTCCTTGTGATCTGCTGCCACTGAGCTGGAATCTTCCCTGGCCCAGTTAATCCCTTCTTTGACATGAGGTGTGTTTCCCGAGTAAAAGTTGTAAATCTTTTCCATTCCTCCTCCAGATTTCTAGCTCATTAGAGCAGTTAAAGACGCGCTGGACACATAATAACAGGTCATTAGCCCATAGCAAATGGCAGGATGCGGTTGTTATCTCACCGACCTACCGCTCTCCTGGTGCTTCCAGGGACTCCAGGACTCCAGGCGTGGGAGGGAGCTGCTCAGGGTGCAGTAGCGCGCAAGAGTACAGATGGACTGGGCTGCAAAGCTCTGCCTTTGTCTTCGGCAAAATGCACAGACGGCCTGGGGGATCAACAGAACACCCTGCATTCTGTTGAAGGCAGGCTGAGTAAAAAGGTCATCTTTTCCCAGTAAGCTGGGGAATTATTCTGCACCTCTAGCGTGGGAGAAAAAGAAATCTCTTATAAATTGGTCAAAGGCAATTTTTTCCCGTGGTGTCTTGCTCTTTAGGGCTGTTCCTGGGGTTACTTGAGTCACTGACTGAGAAATAGCATTGACTGACCACATAAGCTAGAGATTCTTAAATCAGGTGTCCACGATATGTTCAGCTATTAAGTTATACTTTTTTACTATAGTATACAATAAATTATATTAACTTATTGATTTCTCATCCTGGTTTTTATATGAGAAGAATTCAGACCCACAAATTATAAGATAAGACCAAAAAAGAAAAAAGAATGGTTTGAAAAAGAATCCGGTCTTAAGGGCCTTGCCAGGGAAGCCGTCTCTGGACCCACGTGGCTAGTTGGTTACACGTTGAGTTTCCAATCACAAGGTCAGTGTCTGGGACGCACCAGTTGCTGTATGGTTAGTTATGAAATCTCTAAAGTAGTTTAAGAATTGGCAAAGGGACCGTTCTTCTCTGTCCCATAGGATCACGATGCGTTAGAAGGGATGAGATGAGCGTGGTGGTTTCCTTTTGGGATGGGAGGCTGTGTGATATACAAAGACCACAGGTTGAACACTCAAAACCAGAACACAGTTTAAGAAGAGTGAAAAATAAAAAAGGAAATTGAAGAGGCACCTATATGGCAGGTGTGAGGGAAATTTAGAGGATCAAATGTAAGATTTCATAATAATTTTCATAAATATTTTGGAGATTAAAGTTTTCCTTCCTCATATAATGCAGTAAATATTTCAGAACACATCTTAATATATAGAAGTCGATAGATAATTTATGTAAAATGTTTCAGGGATTAATCAAGTTTCTTTATAAGAGCAATTCTTATAAAGCTTTCCTTTTAAGGTACAGTTGTGCCACCTTATAATGAGACCGGAACATTTTAACTTTAATCAAGGAGTTTGATCTCTGACAGGCCCAATTAGGCTTCAGAACCCTTAAATCGGACTCACTCCCGCCCTATCAATGAGGGATCAGAGCAGCCCTGAAGGACAAATGGAATTTCTCCTGTAGGTTTCTGAGGCTGTCAATCTTGATGGGAGGAGGTGTCATTTCTATCGTGCAGCGTGGCTGCTGGGCCTGAATAGCTACCCTCATGGTTAGCACCAAACACGTAACCCACGCCCCCCTCGAGGCCCCTTATTTATAGGACGATCGTTCTTATTTCTGGCCCCCTGTTTAAGATAACAAATGAGAATGGCCTGCTATTCAGTTCCATATGAAGGTGAAGCAATACTTTGGGGGATATTTCAAGTTCAAGTCATTTACACTGTTCAAATATATCTTTGAATCAAAGGACACCATGTGAAGTGTAACTTGAGCTAAATATTTAGTACAACACAAACTACTTTAAATAAACCCAGCGTGAACTTCCTCTATCTCAGGCTAGTGAACGCTGCATTAAAACCCCTGATGTTTTATGGGCAGAGTGAGGAGGTAGGTGGCATATGTTCTGTATCTCAAAAGCTAGAACTGATGGGAGAAGACTGGCGCCATTTTGGGATTCAGCAGGTCACATAGACCCAGAAATCACCTTTTGAGGCACCAACATATGTGCTGGCCGCTGTAATCAAGCAGTGAACAGACACATCTTGTAGCTGCCTGTTTTGTCACTCTACCTCCAGTCACCCAGGATGGGAAGCTTGAATTCCTCTTTGAACGTGGCCTTGGGTTTCCTCTCCATAGCCAACTCCTGGTAACGCTCGCCATGTTCAGAGTCCCAGCAACAAGCCGCCCTCAGGGTCTCTCAGCAAACCAGTGACTGCTGCTTCCTATCTAGTCTCTTTGTGCTCCACTAGCCATTGCGTCTCTACTCATCCTTCAGACTGACTCTCCCCAAACCAGCGCTGTCCTCTTTTCTCAGATAACTACCTGTGAGGTCTCCTCTTAAACCAATGAACAGAAAGTCCATTTGTGGGTGGCTCCACGTTCATCAGAGAAGAACTGGGCTCCATTTCCAATGCATAACTTTTCTGAAATGAATCGCTAGGTTTTTCTTTCAAGTCTCCTCTGGATGACCTTGAACCCTCAACCTTTCAAAGAGCAGCTGAGCAAACTGTTTGCACCACTTGAAAACTCTGGCTCGTCTTTACCCTTACTCTGTTCTACACACTTTCTTCTGGCCTTGCCTTAACTTCTTGTTTCTGAACCAATTTTGACTCAAAGCATGCTATAATACACTGCCATCAAGTTGATTCCTACTGATACAGAAATTACATTAGGTTTCTGAGGCTGTAAATCTTTATTGGCTGTATAAGACAGAGTATAACTGTCCCATGGGGTTTCTACAGCTGTACATTTTCACATAAGCAGACTGTCACCCCTTTCAACAGCCAAGTGACTGAGGGGTTCAAACCACACATCTTTCAGTTAACAGTCAAGTCCATAGATACGGTGTCAAATTCAGCCCTACTGGCCTTTCCCTCATGTAGCTCTCAGCTCTCTTTCATATCCTCTCCACTCTAAGCCAGTTATTTTCAGTCCCATGAAGATGCACAGGTTTCCTACCTCCACTGCCTTCTGTTCTTTTCATCTTGGCGGCCCAGACTGCTGTACATGGTAACTACTTACTGGTCACCATATTGGGAGCCCTGATGGCATAGTTGTTACCCATTGGACTGCTAACCCCAAAGTCAAGTTTTAAACCACCAGCTGCTCCGTGGGAGACAGATGAGGCTTTCTACTCCTCTAAAGAGTTAGTCTCTGAAACCCAGTGGGGCAGTTCGACCCAGTCCTATAGGATCGCTATGAGTCAGAATCTATTCGATGGCAGTGAGTTGTTTGGGGTGAGTTGCTGTCTTGAGGAGCCCTGGTGATGCAGACTAACTATCACCTGCTCCAACAGCGTGAAACAGAGCTCTTTGCTCCCGTCAAGACTGATAACTCTGGAAGCCTTACACAGCATCACTCCAGACAGGAACTGACTCGGCAGCAATGGGTTTGGTTGGCTCAACCACCATATTCAGGAGCATTAGGGAAAATGTGGAATATCTCATGTATAACTTTTTATCAATTGTATCCTGACTTGAGATTGCTTTAAGTATAAAATGCATACCAGACTTGGACCAAAAATAAGGAGGAGGCGGACAAGGAGGAGAAAACTCAATAATTTTTATATAGATTACATATTGAAATGATTGTGCTGAAAGACAACTAATTCATTTTAAATAATATTGTTTTCATTATTTTATATCACAATTTTATGATAGTAACATTTAACAAAATTTAATATTTCAATTAATTGTATCAGTTTTTATTTTACATTCGTTTTTAAATCATTTTATTGGCATATAGTTCACATAATATACAATTTAACAGTTCAATCATATTAAAAGTAGCTGTACAAACATCACCACCATCAACCCCAGAACATTTTCCTCTTTCTCATACTCATTGTGAATCCCCTGCCCTGCCCCTAGGTAATTATTAATCTAGTTACTGTCTCTCTCTTCAATTTCATGTACAGAAAATCATATAAAACAAACAAGAAACAACTTTTAAAAGGCAAAGTGAAACAGAAAAACCTCAATCAAAAAGCAACAGAAAATATTAAAAGCTGAAGCAATTTTAAAATGGGCCCAAAGGGAGATCAAAATGATCAGGTGTTCCATTTTAACCTCACGACACCTGCCATAATCAGCTTGACAATGCTCTCTATCTGGGAGCGAGGGTATTCACAGCCCTGGGCGATGGTCAGAGGGAGTTCACTGGGAGTTTGATGCATGCGGGGACCCTGCAGATGGATTTTGGGCTTCCAGGGTGGCGCACAGCCTTCTGCAAACCAGGTGTCCATACCATTCCCTCCTATTTGGATTTTGTTTACAATGCTTGGATCACAGAGACTGGTGTGCTTCATCCATGTGGACTTAGTTAAACCTTTCTTTGATAGCTCCTTGCTTGAAGGCAAGCCGCCAAGGCCCCCGACACTATTTTGGTAACAGTGAAGCAGCACCATCTGGCTTCTTCGCCACATTTTCTATAGCAACATGTCTGCAATGGTCTTTTCATGAGGAGAAGTGCCAAGTAGAGCCAGGACATAATAACTAATTGTTCTTAGATTAGGGCTATGATGAAGTATGAGTCCCAAACCCATTCATATATCTACTTTACCTAATTTTTAATACAGCTAATAAAAGATACAAAATTACATAGGTGACTCTCATTTGTGGTTTCCATTATATTTCTACTTGACAATGCTGGTGTTGAAGGACCAGCCTTCCTAGCTCTGGGTATTCACATTCTGACAATCCTTCAAAGCCCAATCTAAGCTTTGAGAAACCACATACAGCTTTCCCTCTTCTGAGATCTCTAGCACTGCACCTTGCTTCTTATCTCTCTGTACTTGGTAAGTCCCAGTGTTCCATGGCAACCGAACTTGAGTTTTCTGGGCAGCGACCCACAGGCTCCCAATGATGTGATTTCCGCCTAAGTTACTTAATCTCACTGGACCTGGGTTTTTAGATTATAACATAAGGAAAACAATGATGCCAATTTCATAAGGTTGTAGTGAGGACTGCCAACACCCATCTGTCAGTTTGTCATATTGTGGTGGCTCTTGTGCGGCTGTGTTGCTGGAAAATAGGCTATCGTCATTTCAAATACAAACGGGTTGCCCATGACGGACAAGTTTTAGAGGATCTTCTAGACTAAGATGGACTAGGAAGAACGGCCTACTGATCTACTTTCAAAAACTAGCCAATAAAGACCCCAGGGATCATAGGACACTGTCTGAGAACTTTACTTGTGTGCTTTGGATGCATTGCCAGGACCACTGGGGAAGGACATTATGTTTGGTGAAATGAAGGGCCGATGAGCTGGTTTGACACAGTGGCTGCAGATTAGACATTAAGTGCAGGACCAGGCAACATTTCATTCTGTTATGCACAGTATAGGGGCAACTCAACAGCAACCAGTGAGGATTGAATGAAATGATACAGACTGTATTAGACTGGGTTGACTAGAGAATCAAATCCAGAGACACTCATATGTGTATAAGAAAGAGCTTCATGTCAAAGAGTAATTGTATATTAAGGAACATCCCAGCCCAGTCCAGGGCAAGTCCATAAGTCAAATATTAGACCATAAATCCAGTACTAGTCCATAAATCCTTCTTCAGACTCAGGCAGCATATACAATGATGCAGAATGCAGGAAGATCACAGAGCAATGGGTGAGAAGTCTTGTGGATCCAATGGTGGTAGAAGTATCACAGGGCTGGCAAAGGTCTCCATTAGGTTCAATGTGTCTTGTCAACAGGAAGGTAAAGCAGTGAGAGAGTGTGTAGCTCGCCTCCAGGGAGAGAGGAAGTTCCCAGAATCCTCATGAGAAGGCCACCCCTACAAAGAGGCATCATCAACCTGTGACCTGATTGACAGCCTAGACTCCACCCCTACACTTACTTATCAAGGTGACATGAAATAACGACCACACAGATAGACTCTTCAGTGCAGTGTCAGGGACAGAGCAGTTTAGAGGGGAGGCCAGCAGTTTTTATCACAACCTTGACCGTAGTAAAATGTTTCTTGAATACATACATCAGTGAGGGCTTGTGATCCCTGCACTTAAGATCATTAGTCCAGAGAGTTAAGTTGATGATACAGTTACTCTTTGCCCAGCCTCAGTATAAGAGGCAAGTCAACCAACAGATACATTTACTAAGTGTCTACTGTGTCCCAAGGGAGCCTCGGTGGGGTGGTGTGTTAAACACTGGGCTGGCAACCACAAGGTCTGCAGCTCTAGCCCACCAGATACTCTGGTAGGAAAATGAGACTGCTCCCATTAAGATTTGCAATCACAGAATCACAATGCAGAGATTCTACACTGTTCTGTAGTGTCCATCAGTTGGAATTGACTCAATAGCAGTGGAAGGATGACTATTCTAGAATGCTAGGGTCACAGGGGTGGACACAGCCAAGTCCTGGACCGTCAGGACCTTAATTTCTAAGACAGCAAAGCAAGACATGATCATATAAACAAGCAAGTAGAATAGTTTCAGGTCCAATGAGTGTTTTGAGGGATACAGAGGGATACAGAGCTGTTAGTGGAATAGAATTGGAAAGGGAAATTCAAGAGGTAAATCATTTACTAAATGATCAAGGTTGGCCTTTCTGAGAGGGGCCCTGAGCTGAGACCTGCCCACCGTCAGAGGGATACCAGAGTGCCAGGACTGAGAGAACCATATAAGTCAGGATATCCTGAAGAGCTTCTCCAGAGTGGGGGTGTCACTCTAAGAGACCAGGGTGTCTCCTGTGATGCTCTCTCAGCACCAAATCCTGGCATGGCAGATGCTTCCAAAGCTGTAAGGAAACTTGAACTTAGCCTGACCACACACACCAGCACACACTCCTCCTTCTCCTTCCATATCTACCGCTCTGAAACAATTCCCTCTCTGAGACTGGCTGAAAGTGAGGCGAGCTAGCACCATTCTTCCTCGAAGAGGCAGACTGGCTTCCTGAGCCATGTCCTCACCACCTTGTTTCCCCTTAATTGCTAAGCTCATATTTCTTACAGAAGATAGCAAATAAAGGCCTTGTTAGCTACCCATCCATCTCCCCACACTCTACAGGATCCTCCTTCCCAGCAAGTCAGAATTGCAATCTACAGCTTGCCGTACTCTATTCTCCCTGTGTGAGTGTGTATACCTACCTGCTGGGTTGAGTATGGACCTACCTGTTGGGTAGAAAGTGGACACTCATCATCTCTGGTCTACTCTAATGTAAACTAATCCATTTGGGAAGTTTTAGTTTGTCACTTAACTATATTGACAAAAATGCTTGAATCCTCAATTCTGTGTCTACCCAGTTTATGGCACTTGGACAAATCATTTTAATTCACTGTACCTCAAATGTCTCCTTATAAACAGAGAGAACTAAATTAAAACCATGGATTTAAAATAGGGTGCCAAAGAGCCGTGGTGTTTGGTACGGGGCACTTCAGGTAGCAGCGCTGAGCTGGAAGGCAGCAAGGATATAGGACTCTGTGTGCCCATTTGCCCCACCCCATCAATACCGATGTTGGTTTTCCATATAAGGTTTTGACTGAAAGAAAGGTATCCACTTCTCTTAAAAGTCTGAAACTTTTGGAAGCCACCATTCCCTCAGGACACTTCCAACCTGAAGATGCTCGGACTCTGGCTCCCTAGGAGTCACCAGGAGAGCCCTGGGAGTGCTACCGGGGGAGATTTGACTGCTGGCCACAGACTAGTGGTTTGCACCCCCGTTGGTCCCAGGGGACATGAGGGGGATGTCTGCTCCTGTAAACCTGTAGAGGCTCAGAAACCTTGACACGCAGAGCGACACGAGGCAGAATGGGTTGGGCTGGATGGGTATATTCTACCGAAGCCATAAACACACCTGGTGGCCACCCAGATGCAAGCCCAGTGTAAGATGAGTTCCTGTTTGCTAAATCAAGTTGAAATTAAAGTGTGGAACAAATTTGTTGTTGTTTCTTTTGCTTTGCTTTGTTTCACTGCGCTTTGTTTTGGCAAAACACTTGAAGTGAAGCCAGGTTTGCAAATATGAGCCTTCCTACTGGTCTCTTCCCTTCTTAAAAACAGCGGAGAGCATGCTCCAAAGTGAAAGTTCTTTTCTCTTTTTTTAAATCATTTTATTAGGGGCTCATACAACTCTTATCACAATCTATACATCCATCCATTGTGTCAAGAACATATGTACATTTGTTGCCATCATCATTCTCAAAACATTTGCCTTCTACTTGAGCCCTTAATATCTGATGCTCATTTCCCCCCCTCACTCCCCACTCCCCCCTACCTCAGGAACCCTTCATCATTCATAAATTATTATTTTGTCATATATTATACTGTCTGACATCTCCCCCCGCCTTCTTCTCTGCAGTTATTCCCCCAGGGAGGAGGCTATACGTAGATTCTTGTAATCAGTTCCCCCTTTCTAACCCACATTCTCTCTACCCTCCAGGCATCGCCACTCTCACCACTGGTCCTGGAGGAGTCATCTGTCCTGGATTCCCTGATCTTTTTTCTTTTTTTAATCATCTTATTAGGGGCTCATACAACTCTTATCACAATCCATACATACATCAATTGTGGAAAGCACATCTGTACATTCATTGCTCTCATCATTCTCAAAACATTCGCTTTCCACTTAAGCCTCTGGCATCAACTCATTTTTCCCCTCTTCCCACTCCCCCCCCATCATGAACCCTTGATAATTTATAAATTATTATTTTGTCATATCTTGCCCTGTCCATCTCCCTTCCAAAGTAAAAGTTCTTATTGGCCAGCCAGTAACAAGGTTCTTTTGTACATTTACCTTATAGGAATGCCTTATAGGAAATCCTTTTACCTGATTGTACCTCCTGATAGCACCTTCTTTAATTTTTCCAAGTTCCCCCCTTTTTCTTATCCATTTCTCAAGAGGATAAACACGGAAGCTTCACTGGTTCCCTACAAAGGAACAGATTTCAAGTGAAAATTCTTGCTGTTGATATCTGGTCCTGGATTTGGTTGTCCTTTATAAAAAATGGCTAAGAGGGTTTCCCTTTAACTTTAATGTAATGTCAAAGAATTCTTGTTTAATTTTTTATCCCCTTTAAGCTGGAACAACTGACTGTATGTATGTGCAATAATGCAGTGGTGATGCAGGGAAGGATGAAGCTGGTGAGGGGTGGAAAGTGTAGGGGAAAGACAAGTGAATAATGAGGTAGCATGGCAGCCAAGCAGACTTGAATAGATCTTTGAGAACTGGGACAAATATCCTGTTTGTCTTTCCAGTTATATCTCTCCAGGCACTCAGAACAGGAGTTCACCCTATGTTATTGAAGACCACAGCTATACAGAAGTGGGATCAGCGATGATATGTTGAGGGGCTGCAATGGATGATGGAAAACAAAATGTGCAGCAATTGTTGAACTTGAAGCTGGTGGTCTTCTCTGTACACCCTCACCTAGTTCCCCATAAAGAGCCTATTACAGGAAAAAATTAAGCAGATTGTAAAAATATTAAAATGTCCATTCGAAACTTTGTAATAGACAGTGCAACCACTGGTGTAAAAAAAAGGAGTTATTGCGACTAGACCAAAAAGGGAGATGCAATGTGTGTTAGTCTGGGTACTTTAGAGAAACAAATCCACAGAAACTCATGCATAAGAGAGAGTTTTATATAAAGGTCAAGAAAACATCCCAACCCAGTGCTGCCCAAGCCTACAAGTCTAACATTAATCCATTAACCCACATGTCCAACATCAGTCCACAAAGTCCTCCTCCATCTCACAAAACACACGCAATGGTGCCGACTGCAGGAGGAAAGCCAGATCAGTGAATGTGTAAGCATCTCAGCACTGGCAGGGGTGTCTACATGGCTGCTCCAGCACCCAGGGACGCATCGGGGTGGGTCCATGTGGCTTCTCCTCAGGGTTGTCTTGCAGGAAGTGAGTCTTGCCAGCTAAAGCAGGGAGCTGGCCAAGGTAGCTGCACCCTGGTCCGACCATCACAAAGCAAGAGAGCCGAGAACTAGAAAGGCGAGGCTCATTGAACCATTTATCCCTCCACCCTTCAATTAACCCCAAATGTGTTTATCAGCCAGGTTGGCATGATAAACTAACTCACAATGGAATAAAATAGAATATTTAATCCAAATAAAGCAGGAAAAATGCAAGGCGGAATAAAAATATATGGTACAAAGCAGAAGCAGTCATCAACATGATAGACTAGATCAGACATTAACATAGTTTGAACCGTTCAACAGAGATTATCATAAAATAGAAAAGTAAGACCAAACTGTATGCTGACTACAGAAAATTGTCACTCTGTAAAGAGGCAAATGCAGTGACGGGAAAAGGATTTAAAATATGCACGATGCTAACCATTCCAGAACACTTCACTGGACTCATGCAGAACCTGTCCAAAAACCATTCGATGGTAGCTGTAACAGGACACTGAGAACACTGCATGGCTTAAAATCAGGGAGGTAGGCAGCAGGGTTGTCCCCTTTCACAATGGCCTGAAAAGCTGGACTACAGTGAGGGAAAACACCCTGTCAGGGTTGGAAGTAGGCTTATAAACAACCTGTCATATGCAGATGGCACAACTTTGCTTGATAGAAGCCAAGAGAACTTGGAGCATTTGCTGATGAAAATCAAAGACTAAGTCCATGGAAAGAAGATAAAAATCTTCACTAGACCAATAGACATCATGATAAACGGAGAAAAGTTTGACATTGTCAAGGATGTCATTTTACTTGGATAAACAATCGACACTGCTGGAAGCAGGGGTCAGGAAATCGTGAAGATCTGCTGTGCACATCTCTTTAAAGTGTTGACGAGCAATGATGTCGCTACGATGCGCCTGACCCAAGACATGGTCTGTTTAGTCACCTCATATGGATAGAAAGCTGGACAATGAGCAAAGAAGATCAAAGAATTATTAGTGCATTTGAATTATGCTATTGTCAAAGAATATTAAAAGGACTAACTTTGTGTTTAGTAAAGTCAGGACTCATCAAAGCAGAGGAAGAGTCTCAATGAAATGGATCGATGCAGTGGCTACAACCGTGGCCGCACCCATAGTAATAACTGTCGGGATAGCACAGGACTGGGCAGTATTTCATTCTATTGAACAGGGGTTTCTGTGAGTCGGCAGTGGTTTGTTATATTATACATAGAGTCGATATGAGTTGATGGCATAGTGGTTACACACTGAGCTGCTAATCACAAGGTCAGCAGTTCAAAACCACCAGCAGCCACTCAACAGGAGGAAACACAAGGCTTTCTATGCTCATTATGGGAGCTTTGGTGGCATAGTGGATACACCTTGGGCTGTGATCTTCAAAGTCAGCAGTTCAAAACCACCAGGCAGGCAGGCACTCTGTGGGAGAAAGTTCAGTCTTTCTACTCAAAAAGAGTTACTGTCTTGGAAACCCGCAGCATAGCTCTGTCCTCTGAGTCTGAGTTGACTTGGCAGTGAGCACCACGGTGAGCTGGATGGCGGATAAGGAAGACTGAAAAATAGATGCATGTGGATTGTGGTATTTATAAAGAATATTGCATATATCATAGACTCCCAGAACAAACAAATCTGTATTGTAGGAAGTACAGCCAGCTTGTTGCTGAGAAGTGAAGATGGCAGACTGTCTAGCTTACTTTGGACACATCATCAAAAAGGACCAGTCTCTGGAGAAGACATCATGTTTGGTAGAGAGTGGCCCAAAAAGGGGAGGTCCTTGATGAGACCGAGTAGCATCATGGCTACAACAATGGGTTCAAATATTGGAAAAACTGTCAGAACAATATAGGATTGGGCCAATTTCATTCTATTATACATAAGGTTACTATGAGTCAGGATCAACTCAACACCTAGAAATAACAATAACTACCAAAGAACAACAAGATATACTTTTTCAAATGTTGTTAGGATAAATCCAAGATATATCAGATTCTAGGACATTTAAAAGTCTCAATAATGTATGCTGTCTGATGAAAATTTAACTAGAAAGTAATAACAGAAAGATCTTGGGGAAATCCCCAAGTATTTAAAAAATAAATAACACTGTTAAAGAACCAATGAGTCAAAAAATAAAATAAAGTAGAAACCAGCAAGTACTTTGGACAGATTAAAAATGAAAACATAGCATAAAAATTTGTGAGTGTCACTAAAGCAGTACTTGGGGTGAAGATTTGTAGTACTAAAGGGTTATATTTCAAATAAAGGATCTCAGCTTTTACCTTAAGAAATTCAAAGAAGAACAAATAGAATCCAACGTTATCTTCAGAGAAAAAAAAAACAAATAAAAAGCCAATAAAATAGAAAACAAGAAAGTTAAAGTAAATCAAAGAAGCTAAAATATGGGTTTTTTGAGAAGAGTATAAAACTGATAAATATCTAATTAGATTGAAACCAAGTTGCCTTAAGGATTGTCTGGCACTGTTGTACCTACTCAGGATTTATGTTCAAAATTCATAATGGTTTCCTCTTCCTGCCATGTGTTTCTGCACCCACTCAAATACACGGAGAAGGTATGCAGTGGATTGCTTTGGGACTGGATTTCAGCCAGATGGGGTAGAACAAAAGTCCAGAAGGTCAACGGAGCTTAGGGCATCGACCAGAGCATTATTCAAATATTGTACTCTGGGATCTCAGCTGAATAGGAGGAAAGTAGAGAAAGACCACGTAGGAGGACAACAAAAATAGAACATAACAAGGTTAGAGGTCGCAATGAGATAAGAATATTTTAGCACTTGTGCTTTTACAATCAAGGCAAAAAAGAGGAAGTTGTGGTCAGAAGTGGAACATTTACATTAGTGATATTGGAGATGCCACTGCGATTCAGTATTTGGCCCCATGGTTGTGGGTGGTTGAAATGGGGTGGGGATGAGGAATCAAAAGAGATGAGAAGATTGAAAGACCAAAACATCAGCGTGTTCGATGCAGTATGATGGCTTTGTGGACTTGCTTTGCTTTGCCCTTTTCTTTCATAATTTTCAAAGCACGCCTCTTGTTTTTATTTCAACTAATACTTATTTTGTGGTTTAAAAACTGGAACAGATATTTCTCCTGTTATCTTTATGAAGAATGGAATAATATCCCCTTTGGGTACAGTGAGGAAATTATAGTTTCTCCTCCTATTCTGTCTTACAGTTTTGCTGTAGACTCAAATCAGTATTAATAGAGCTATAATTTTATACTATAAATTTTCCCTTTCAAGGGTCACATTCTATGTTCTGTTTGTTACCACATCTAAAACGATAATTTAGATAATTTTTAATTTTTTTACCCTGTGGTCACTGCCATCATCCCCTCATTCTAGAATCCTATATGTTCATTTATCTCACACCAGTTAAGTCTGGTCTCCTAGTACCTTTGTTTAGAACGTTGAAAAAGTTACTTGCCCATCCAAGAATATTCTTTTTCATTTCCACTTTAACAATTTTCTTAGGATGCAATCTCTTTTCTCTCAATAAATACTCTCTTTGTACATGTTCCTTAATTTACTTTGCCATTGAGTGTTGTGGAGGAGGACCCAGACAGAAAAGACACAAATTACTCATATAAGAAATGAGAGAATCAATCCACAGAGAAGACCACATGGCTGGCCTCACTATGAGACACGACATCCCTCACTGACCCATAGGTCTACAGGGGACAACACTGGAGACACAGTGTGGGAATTCCGCCTGATCTGATCCTACCATACCGAGGCAAAACATAACAGTGTGGAACAGAATAGCAAGGGAAACAGAGCAACCAAGTTCCCAGAGAATACCAAAAATAGACTCTGGGGCCAGGGCTTGGCAACCCAACAGACTCAACTGGAAAACACTCCTGAAGGCCAACAAAGAATTCTTGAACTAACTATAAGCTTTACTTTCTTGTTGTATTTTGTTTTTTGGTCATTGGCTTATTGTTGGTGTTGTGTTGTATATTGTTGCTTGGTTTTTCTCTGTCTTATTTTTGTGCATGTTATTATCTCCGCAGGTCTAAATAATATAGGTTGGATGAACAATCTGGAGGAGAAAACAATGGGACCGACAACTCGAGGAGGACATGGAAGAGTGGGAGGTGGGGGGAAAGGTAGGGGTGTTAACAAACCCAAGGACAAGAGAACAACAAGTGATCCAAATCACTAGTATGGAGGGCGTAGGAGTCCTGGGGTGTGTGATCAAGAGTAATGTAACTGAGAGGAATTACTGAAAGCAAAATGAAGGCTGAGCATGATAGTGGGACAAAAGGAAAGTCAAAGGAAATAGAGGAAAGAGCTAGGAGGCAAAGGGCATTTATAGAGGTCTAAATAAAGACATGTACATATGTAAATATATTGATATATGAGGATGGGGAAATAGATCTATGTGCATATATGTATAGGTTTAGTATTAAGGTAGCAGATAAACATTGGGCCTCCACTCAAGTACTCTCTCAATGCAAGAATACTTTGTTTTATTAAATTGGCATTCCATGATGCTCACCTTCCCGACACAATCACTGAAGACAAAGCGGGTGAATAAGCCAGCCAATGTGGTGAAGAAAGCTGATGGTGCCTGGCTATCAAAAGATATAGCATCTGGCTATATCTTAAAGGCTTGAAGGTAAACAAGAAGTTATCTACCTGAGAATCAACAAAGCCCTCATGGAAGAAGCATACCAGCCTGTGTGATCATAAGGTACCAAAGGGATCAGTTATCAGGCATCAAAGAGCAAAAAAATCATATCATTGTGTGCTCACCTCCCTAATACAATCACTGAAGACAAATGTGTGCATAAGCAAATGTGGTGAAGAAAGCTTATGGTACCCAAAAAGATAGAGTGTCTGGGGTCTTAAAGGCTTGAAGGTAAGCAAGAAGCCATCTAGCTTAGAAGCAGCGAAGTCCACATAGAAGAAGTACACCAGCCTGTGTGATCATGAGATGTAGAAGGGATCAGGTATCAGGCATCATCAGAACAAAAAATCATATCATTGTCAATGAGGGGGAGTGCGGAGTGGAGACCCAAAGCCCATCTGTAGGCAATTGGACATCCCCTTAAAGAACAGTCATGGGAAGGAGACAAGCCAGTCAGGGTACAACGTAGCAATGATGAAACATACAACTTTCCTCTAGTTCCTAAATGCTTCTCCCCCGCCCCCCGCCCCCAACTATCATGATGCCAATTCTATCTTACAAATCTGGCTAGACCAGAGGATGTACACTGGTACAGATAGGAACTGGAAACACAGGGAATCCAGGACAGATGACTCCTTCAGGACCAGTGGTGTGAGTGGTGGTACGGGAGGGTGGAGGAAGGGGAGGGTGGAAAGGGGGAATTGATTATAAAGATCTATATGTGACCTTGGGGGACAGACAACAGAAAAGTTGGTGAAGGGAAACTTCAGACAGGGCAAGATATGACAAAATAATAATTTATAAATTATGAAGGGTCCATGAGGGAGGGGTCATGGGGAGGGAGGGGAAAATGAGTAGCTGATGGCAGGAGCTTAAGTGGAAAGCAAATGTTTTGAGAACAATGAGAGCAATGAATGTACAATTTG
Organism: Tenrec ecaudatus; assembly: GCF_050624435.1. NCBI lineage: Eukaryota > Metazoa > Chordata > Mammalia > Afrosoricida > Tenrecidae > Tenrec > Tenrec ecaudatus. Next base: position 103,629,044 of record NC_134539.1, on the reverse strand, counting down.
ATGTATGTGTGGATTGTGATAAGAGTTGTATGAGCCCCTAGTAAAATGATCAAAAATAAATTAAAAAAAATAAAACAGTCACATGGAGCAATTTTTTTAAATGATGATGAAAACATATGCACAAATGTGTTTGATACAATTGATGGATAGTTACAAGATATCTATAACTATAGATAGTTATAAGAACTGTAAGATGATTTGTTAATAAAAAAGTGATAAACAGAAAAAACTGGAAAGAAAATGTTTTAAAACTGATTGTCGTAATGATTGTCCAACTCTTCTTGATATGGCTGAGTTATTGAACTATGTGATATATGAATGAAGTGCCAATAAAACTGTTTTAAAAAACAAAGTAAGAAATGAGAGACACCACTACAGGCACTATAGGTATTCAGAGAATAATAAGTGAATATTAGAAACATGATGATCATAAGTTCCTTGAAAGACACCAATGCATTTCTTGAAAGACAAATTCCTTAAAAGATATGAACCACCAAAGCTTACTCAAGAAGGAACAGGTAATCTAAGGATCCTTATAGGCACTAAATTAGTGTAGCTTGTGGTGAAAACCTTTAATTAATCATTTTATTACTGGCTCTTATGAATTTTGTAACAATCCATCATTCAATAGTATTAAGCACACGTGTACAACAGTCGCCATTGACATTGGTTAAAATCTTCCCACAAAGAAAACTGAAGACCCAAGTGGCTTCACTGATGAAATCTGCCAAACACTGAAGGAGGAAATATTACCATTGCCACACAAGCTCTTCCAGAAAACTGAAGAGGAGGAGTTACTTCCTAACTCATTTTATGAGGCCAACATTACAGTGATATAAGACAAAGTTACTACTATAAATGAAAACAAAGACTCCGCTTTATACCCAAGATTATAGATGCCAAAATCCCTAATGAAATTTTAGTAAATTAAATTTGACCCTATGTAAAGAACTGCCAACCAAACATGCAACATGATGGCGCCCTTAGTTCCCTAGTGGTACTGTGACAAAGTAGCACAATCTGAGTGGCTTAAAACAGCAGAGCCCATTGTCTCCATTACAGAGCCAGGGTGGGGAACCATTTCAGCAAAGGGCTATTTCAGTATTTACAAACTCCTTTTGAGGACCATACAGAATTGTCAACTTAAAAATTAGCCTGCAAATTTGGTCGAGCATTTCATGAACTTACCCCTGGGACGGCTAGAAATGCTTGTCTCTGGGGAAGGCTGTGCTGTCAGCTGGCATGGATCACTTTGAGGGCCTCATGCAGCCTGGCTGGCCACACATCCCCCCACGCCTGTTCTAGAGGTGAGACGTCTGAATTCGAGGTGTAGGCGGGTTGATCCTCTCTTGAGACTCTACAGGAAGAGTCCCCACTGCCTCTTCGGACTCTTGGCAGCTCCAGGGTTGCGTGTGGTTGTGGAACTCCGATTTATACTTCAGACTTGGCATGGCTGTCGTCCCACTGTGTCTGATCCTCTTCTCCCTCTTCTCAGGCTTGACTCAGCATCAATCCAATGGTGGTGAGAGGGGGTTTTTTTTTAGTTGTATAGAAGCATCAGTCATATTGGATAAGGGCCCACTTGGTAGCATGGGGAGCTACACATTGAACTTACTAAATCCCAGCAGTTTGAAACCACTGGTTATGCCACCGGCGGAAGACCAAGCTTTCTACTCCTGTAAAGATTTACAGTGTTGGAAATTAATGACAGCTCTATCTGTCCCACAGGGTTGTCATGAGGTGAACTCCACTTGTGGCAGTGAGTTTGATTGGGGCTGGCTTTATCGTGGGTTATGCCTTGGGCTGTAATCTGTAAAGCCGTTTGAACCCGTAAGCTCCTGGAGCTTGTTCCCAGAAAGGTTTATAGTGTCAGAAACCCACAGGGGTCAGTCAAAAGGAGTCTAAACAGACTCCATGTTTGAAGAATCCAATATGGCTTCATGCTAAATTAACAATTTCTGTTTAAAAAGAAATTGTTTCTACATTAATTGACATCCAAATATACCAGGAGTCAGGACCTCTTTCTGGAGCGACACAAGTCATTTCATAACAGTGTTCTTACCGGCCTTCCAAAACCCACATGCCTTCCACATGCAAGATGCAGTCCTCCGCCTCCATATCGCCGAAGTCTTAGCCCATTCCAGCATCAAATCTAAGTCCCAAATCTTACCTAAATGCAGGTAAGTCAAGAAGTCCCACATTCCATCTTCTAAATCAGGTGCAGATGAGATTCTTGGTAAAGCATTCATAGGAAATTAATACACAATTCTTCTTTCTATGAGAACTCTTGCGACCTCTGGACCTCAGACCATACATATATCACTCCAATTTCTTAATCTGCCCATTTCTTCCCTTTACTTCCCAAACCTCCTACACAGTTGACCACTGTCACCTACAGCCTCCTGCTCTCTTATTCTTCCAATGAACCTACGTAGCAAAACTGTAACACACACACACACACACACACACACACACACACACACCCGACAGCTTCCTGTGTCGAGGCTGGTAAGTATTGCAAGAGAACATCAACCAACTACACTCATTTCTGAACTCCAAGCTCAAATGGACATTTAACAAGACTCAACATCCATTGACTTGCCCTTGATCAGTTTAATTTCTTATTTCTATTACCAATTCTAAAATCAAACAAATACTTAGTTTTTCCACTTAGGAGAACTTTGCCCCCAGTTAGGGAGCCCTGGCTATGTGTGTGTAGTGGTTACATGTTGGGCTGTGATCTGCATGGTCAGCAGTTTACTGGGCTTTCTACTCCTGTAAACATTCACAGGCTCAGACACCCACAAGGCATCGCTATGAGTCTGTAAGGACTTGATGGCAGTGATTTGGCGGGAGGCAGGGGTTTGCCTCCTATTTTATCAAGAGAAGTGAAGCATTCAAATCTATACTACTTACAAATCTGCACTACTTCCAGATTCAGAGAGAGGATGTCAATGCCTTCTCCCGTACTCTTGATTGCACTTGTATTCTCTCTATCTGGTCTCCTTCATTCATTATCCTGGTTTCTCCTGGTTTCTCCACAGAAATCTCTCCCTGCTTCCCCTATCCCCCACCACCCACCACCCACCCCCAATGCCACTGCTATAAATATGCTCATTTTCATCTCATGCTTATAAAAAACCTTTTTCTTGACACCAAGTCTGCCTTGAAATACCATCCTCACACTTTCCTTCTCTTTCCAGCTATCCTTGTGAAAGAGTAACTTACACACATCAGATGCTACATCATGTCTAGCCAGGCAATGTCAGGCTGCATGTACTACAGTGGAGCAAGGAAGGGCGCCAGGAAGCAGCCTGGCATCCAGTTTGCATCTAGCATCTTCATAGCCACGGTCGCCATAACTGGGCTTCTGCAAAGAGCATATGCGCAGGCTTACAGTGTCAGCCTCACAGCCACTGCTGGGCCTCCTGCAGCTGCCATTGGCTAGTGCCCTGCCTAGCTGCCCGGCAGGCCGGTACCCACAGAAGATGCTGGGCAGTGGTTGCTCCACTAGGTCCCTTGGGGTCTCCAGTTCTGACCAGGTGCCCCAGGGGTGCTCAGAAAACACTGTAAGCCCAGGGGCAGACCAATGTTGGTGCAGGCTTGCAAGCCCCAAATCTCAGGGCAAAACTGGGGGCAGAGCAGTGTGAGGGGAAGGGGAGTGGTGGTAGGACTTTGATGTGTGTGTAGGATGTTCACATAATATCCAGATTACATCACAGCATCTTTCTCAGACAATATCACAGACTTTGAGCAGTATCTATCTGCAGTGACGTATCATTCCCACCACCCGTATGTCGGTTTGTCATCCTATGGTAGCTTGCACGTTGCTGTGATGCTTCCAGCGGTGCTACCAGTATTTCAAATCCCTGTCCGGTCACCTATGATAAATAGATTCCAGTGAAGCTTCTTGACTGAGATAGACCAGGAAGAAAGGCCTGGTGATCGCTCTCTAAAAAATAACCAACAAAAGCTCTATGGGTGAAAATAGAACATTTCCCGCTACTGTGTGGACAAACCCCTTCATTAAGAAGGCAAACAAAATGCTCAGTGGCCACCACCATGGACTCATGCTCACCAGTGACAGGCACGTGGTGCAGGCAATGTTTCATTTTGTTCTGAGAGAGGTTGCCAGGAGCTGCAAGTTAAATGTTAGGAGAAACGCAGAGTGAGTAAACCTGAATGCGGAAAACATTTTCCCCCTTGTACAAAAATATCCGTTTCCGTCCACGTTTCTAAAGGTGAAGCACGGAGATGACTCGGAGGCAACAGTGCTGGCTTCTCACTCTCACCACCGCATAAGTGAATTTTCTAAATGAATTATTTCCTTTTCACCTCCTGTTGCTAAGAACTCATCTTCAGACAGACACCCCGTGACTGTCACAGGAGTCATATGGCTGTCAGCAGCTGCTTCTTCAGAAGGAACTTGCCACACCTTCCTTCCCAGGTATCTCTAGGTGAATTTGAACTTCCGACCTATCAGTTAGCAGCCTCACCACCATTTGCACCACCCAGGGACGTCAAAGTCTCCGCACACAAACATCTTTTGAAAACTTCTATGTCACTGCATTCCACAGCTAACATGTGGCAGACTTTAGCATGTAATCAAATAAAGGGTCATTCGATGGAGTCCGGGTGTGAATTGTGGACGACTGAAAGGAGTACTCCCTTCTCGTGGTCCTGGAGAGTTCTGCATCTTCAGAAGGCATGTGTGGATTGTGTGCGAGACATTGGGTTGGGAAAACCACAACCACCACACAAAATGTCGAACTACAACATATCCCTACCTCTACTTCTCACTTAAATGTTTACCTTCAGATTACACCCTGAAATTGTAGCTACATCAGAACCTGCTTGTCATTGTCTTGAAAGGCTTCCTTTCGTTTGAGAAAGGAGCAACTAGAGCCGTCAGCAGCAGGAAGAACTCTGGGCATGGAACCCACACCTGATGGAGAGCCCGCGCGGGGTCAACACTTGGCTCTGAGCAAACGAATCTCTCCTGGTCTCCGTCTCTTTGTCTGTAAGCAAGCAAGAAGAACGTCAAGCGGGTTGCGTGAGTAGATTGCCCTATGAGACAGTGAAGTACAGGTATTAGAAAGACTCAGAAAGCACTCTTATAAAGACCCAACAAGTGTAAGAATTATGGAGATTTCTGGGCCTCAAGATCACCGCTCCAACAACTACATGTCTTCAGGGACATATCACCACCAAAGCCCTGGTCATCGCCAGGACTCGTGATGCCAGTGTCACTGTGTGGTCCCCTTCTCCCCTCTCCCAACAGACAGAACACACAAGACACCATGGTCTTCTTCCTACCCACCAGTGCTCCCATCCCAGCGGGGGGGCCTGAAGCTTGTTGCTGCTGATCAGGGCTGGTGAGGAGTAGTTGCCATCAGAAGGCAGGATGACAGCTCCCCAAGCTGGCTTTTAGCATCCAATCTTTGAAAGAACTCAACAAGCCCCTTCCCCAAAAAGTCACTGTGGAGCAAATACCCTAACAAGAGAAACATAAACCCTGCGCGGGGTGTCTAAGGACTTCTTGGGTGTCGGGGGAGTGCAGCAAGGGCACCAAATCTAAGTCACCAAACTCAATTTGCGTCAAGTCAAGCCCAAGCTCAGCCCTGTGGCTCCAGGGCTGCCCTGTTCTTTGACGGCTGGCACAACGGCCGGCCTGCGTGCATCAACCTCCTCATAGCGGCTGTTTAAGAGGCATTCCCAGGAATGGCCAAAAGAAGGCAAGGGATCCAGAAGCCCTCAGGTCCTTTGCCCTTTGGCCTTCCTAGGAGACAGTTTCAAAAACCTCCACTGCAGCCTTATTCCCCCCATGAGCACAGCTATTTATTGTCCCCCACACTCAAATAGAGGTTCAATTAAAAATAAGAATTTGGCAGCAACAACTTGTTTTCTTGTCAGACACATTGTAAATTGTATTTTAAAAAAACCCTATTTTGGTGCAATTTACAACTTTGGAAATAAAAACACACTCACACAGCAATTTGTCTGTGGGAGCACCAGGAAATCTGGATGCCTGGGCTCCCTGTTGGATCCTGGAAGCTGGCCAAAAGTGGGAATGTGTTTGAGGGTGGAATGCTTACAGTACTGACCACCAGCAGCTAGGTGTGCATAGAGAAACACAGCCGGTCTCCAAGCCTGTGTATAAAAGTCAAGTGGGGAAGACGTTAACAAATATTTAGCACAGTACCTGGTGAACTGTGCACGCAATCGAGAACTGAAAGTGGATGAAGAGAATGGCAGTAACAGTGGTATTCATACTAGTCGTCAGACACCAGTTGGAAGTATTGAGCTGCAGCCAAGAAAACATGTTCCTCTGCCACTCAGAAGCTGCTTGATCCCTCTCCCGGAGTCAAGGAGGAGCAAAAGCAAAAGCATTGGACAAGTGGATCTGCAACAGGATAGAGGTGTGTGCACCAGAGTAGTGCATTACTAGCAACCCAGTAATTTCCTGAAGACTCAAATGTACGACTCAAAATGCAGCAAAAATCAAATCAAACTCTCCCTACATTTCTTCCAAGCAAGAGCAGTCAGGAGCATTGTGAAAGAGAAGATACTGAGAGCTATTGAAGACGTCCAGATTACTGAAATTTCCATTTAAATTGTGTGGCACCAGGAGAGGAAGAGATAGACAAATGTAATCAAATGGGAAACCCACTAATAAACCCAAGTACATTTGAGGATTCCGTATCTAATAAAAATGATACTGTATATCAATGAGGAGAAAGAATATAAAATAAAGGGTATTGAAAAAAATAAATCTAGCACAATAAGCTCATCTATGTCTCTAGTTCGTGTCCTTTGATAAAAGTATGTTACAGTTAAACAAAAAATTTGAAATATATAAAACGAATCCATAAAGGTATGAAAAAAAACCAACAATTTTTTTAGAATGGATAAACCAAATTGAATCACTGCCATCAAGAGAATTCTGACTCACGTTGACCCTCTAGGGCAGGGGAGAACTGTCCTTGTGGGTTTCAAGTGACATAAAACCCAGAATCCATTACTATTTTTAAAGTAAACTTGACTACTACAATTTTCCTTTAAAGTCTACAAGGCAAAAATCAAAACAATACAAAAGAAAAATACATAAAACTTGGAAGAAATATATCATATGTCACAGAGGTCTAATGTTCCTCAATAGATAAAGAGGACTGTCAAATCCATTTTTCAAATTGGCAAAACTACAGATTCTTCAGTGACATCCTCTTACCGATCCACAGCACTATGGTGGGCGGGGGGGGGGGGGCAGGACCAGAAGCAAAGTTCAGGCATTGTGCCCAGTCTGACCACCCACCCCCCGCCACACACACACACACACACACACACACACACGCAAACACACACACCAGGGCGTAACACAAAGGGAGCACAACAGAGCAGTAGAGTTTGGGGCCGTGCTTGGAACTGCACCAGAGCCGATTGGAAAACAAGGGTCAGCAGACAGACCAACATACCTGGAATTCGTAGGCTTTTTAAAAAATTCTGCTTTATATTTTTCCTTATTTTTTCATGTCAATCTATATAAAATAGGCAGGATAAACAATCCTGAGGAGAAAACAATGGGATGAATGGCTCCAGGGGGACAGGGGAGAGGAGGAGGTGGGGGGAAAGGAAGGAGATATCCAACAAATCCAGAGACAAGGGAACAACAAGAGATCTAGAATCAATGGCTAGGAGGGCATAGAATGCCTGGTGGGGCTCTATCAAGTGCAATGTAGCAGAGAGGTAGTACAGAGAGCCGAATAAAGGCTGAACATGACAGTGGGACAGGAGGAAAGTAAAAGGAAATAGAGGCAAGAACTAGGAGGCCAAAGACAGTTATAGAGGGATAAACATAGGCATGTACATATATAAATATGCTAACATATAATGATAATGATATAGGTCTATGTACATATATTTATAGGTTAAGTATTAAGGTAGCAGATGGACACTGGGCCTCTACTCAAGTCCTCCCTCGATGCAAGAATATTTTGTTCTAATAACCTGGCATTCTATGATGCTCACCTTCCAAACATGATCACTGAAGAATCGCTGAAATGGGTGCATAAGCTAATGTGGTGAAGAAAACTGATGGTGCCCAGCTATTACAAAATATAGTGTCTGAGGTCTTAAAGGCTTGAAGTTAAACAAGCAGCCATCTAGCAGGGAAGCAACAAAGCCCACATGGAAGAAGAACACCAACCCATGTGATCACAAGGTGTCTACAGGCTCAGGCATCAGAAGACCCAAAACAAGCAACCACTTTGATGCAAACGAGGGTGACTGGAATGGAGACCCAGAGTTCATCTGTAGACAGTTGGACATTCCTTCACAGAAAAGTCACAGGAAGGGACAAGCCAGCCAGAGTGCAGTATAACACCAATGAAACACGCAACATTCCTCTAATTCTTTAATGCTCCCCCCCACCACCATCATGATCCCAGTTCTACCTTACAAATCTGACTAGACCAGAGCAAGTACACTGGTACAGATAAGAGTTCTCGACACACAGAATCCAGGACAGATAAATGCCTCAGGACCAATAACAAGAGTAGCTATACCGTAAGGGTAGGGGGAAGGTGCGGGGAGAAGGGAAAGAAAGAGAGAACTGATCGCAATAATCTATGCACAACCCCCACCCCTGCCCAGGGGGACAAAGAAAGGTGGGTGGAGGGGGACAGCAGACGGTATAAAATATGAGAATAAAAATAATTTATAAATTATCAAGGGTTTATGAGGGTGAGAGGTTGGGGGAGGGAGGGGACAAAAGAGGTGCTGATACCAAGGTCTCAAGTAGAAAAGAAAATGTTTTAGAAATGACAATGGCAGCATATTGTACAAGCATACAAATTGTACAAATGTACAAGTGTGCTTGATACAATTGATGCATTGATTGTCATAAGAGCCCCCAATAAGGTGATTTATTAAAATAAATGAGAACACACAAAAAATCAAAGATAAATTAAATTCTGAAGATAAAATGGAATATAGGAGATTGCCATTTATTGAAAAATGCATGCACTTACATGCCTGAAATCTCACTGAGTACATTCATAAGTGTAACAGGTGAATCGCCGCCTATCTTTGTCTCAAAAACAGCAATGGATGACTGGGGGACAAAGGAAAAGAAAAACTTTTCAATTTTTGAGTGCTCTGTACTTTTGGAATATTTTTTGTGCGCATATTGTGCATGCATAAAATGTAATGAAAAGAGGTGTAAATAAGTGGGAGAGGGCAGAAAAGAACAGCTGAGTAATGGGGAGAGGGATGCGCCCCTAGTCTCAAGCCAATTCCTCTTAATTCTCACCTAGCTAAGCTTGCTAATTGTCAATTTTGTTAACCCGTTCCTGAAAAAAGTCTTGTCTTGTTGATTATTTGTCTTATTTTCCAGTTCATTTACATCTGCTGTGATCTTCACCATGTCTTTTCTTCTGGTAATTGGAGTTTCATTTCGTTGCTCTAGTTCCAATTCTTGAAGATGCTGGGTGAAGGTAGGAGTTACTGGTTAAACATTAAAAAAACAAAAAACATTCCATATACTCCACCATACAAAACAAGACAGAAAATAAGAACCACACATCATATCAATGGATGCAGAAAAGGCGCTTGACAATATCCAACACCTATTCCTGATCAGAGGACCCCACGGAATAGGAATAGAAGGGAAATTTTTCAAAGCAGTAAAGGTCATATATGAAACACCAGTGGTCATATCAGATATCCTTACCACCACTCTTATTCAACCTTAGCCTGGAAGTCTTGGCCACAACCATTAGATAACCAAAAGAAATCAAAGGATTCACGTGGGGAAAGAAGTGAAACTCTCACTATTCACAGATAATATGATTTTACATGTAGAAAACACCAAAGACTTGACAAAATTTGTTGGAAACAATTGAAAGACTTGGCAACATAGCAGGATATGAGATTAACACAAAAAATTTAATTGGATTCCTGAATACTAACAAAGAGAATTCTGAAAAAGAAATCAAGAAGCTCATACTAACAGCCCCTAAAAACAACACTGAAATTGAGTTCATTCTGACTCAGTGACCATATAAGACAGGGTAGAACTGCCCTTCAGGTTTCCAAGACAGTAACCTTTGAGTGGAGAGCTTTCTCTCTCTCCCTTGGAGCGACTGGTGAGTTCAAATTGCTGACTTTATGGCTCGCAACCCGACTCATAACCACTACATCTCTCCAATAGCCACACAAAAAAATGCAATACTTCGGAACAAACGTACTCAGAGAAACAAAAGATTCGTACAAAGAAAACTACTGAACATTACTACTAGAAACCAAAAAAGACCTACATAACTGGAAGGCTGCTCCATGTTCCTGGATCAGAGGACTTAACCTTCTAAAAATGTCAATAGTACCCAAAGCAAGCTGAGATTAAAGTGCAATCATGATCCAGATCCCAGCTTCATTCTTTAACTTTATGTGGAGAGAAAAGCAACCCAGGGGAAGCAAAGAACTTCTTGCTGACTCATAGCAATCCTGCGTGTGACAGAGTAGACCTGTATTCTACACAGGGTTTTCAGGTGATTTTTCAGTTGATTGGTAGGCCTTTCTTCTGAAGCACTGCTGTTTGGTCTAGAATCCCTCAGCCTTTCAATTAGTCGCTGAGTGTTAACTGTTGGCACCACCCAGGTGTACTTTATATATATAAACCCAGTGAATGATATATATGTAGTATATAGATATATATATATACACACTATATATATTATATAGTAGATACTAATGAGTGAGGAAATTGAATCATGAAGAAGTTAGGCAAGCTTCCCAAACCACACAAACAATAAATGGAGAACTAGGATCCAAACCCAAACAGTTTTGTTCCAGAATCTATGCTCGAATTAGACCTATGCAAAGTAACTGGCCTTTCAACTGCTTGTTACTCATCTCTGAAACTGTAAGAGATAATACCAGATTATAAATCTACAAGGTGCTTCTTTCAGCAAGAATGTCTAGCTGCGAAAAAATATCAGCTGAGCTAAAAATAGTGTGCTTCGTGTCAGAACTGATTCAGAGTCTGCTGAAAGTTCCCTATCTCTTTGGGGGCCAGTAATAAAGTTCTTGTCTAACATCAGTCCCCAGACCACACTTTGTGTAGCTCCAATAAGACACACAGTTTCTCATTGAAGACACAGCATCCATATTTCCTCTCTAAGATAGAATTTTTAATCAAGGATATCAGGAGAAATTAGTACAGGTCAAACACTGTCAAAGGATGCCTCAAATACAAAGAAAATCTTAGAAGGATGAAAGGATTTCCAACTCCTAGCCCACGCATCCCAAGCAGCATTTGATATATGTAAGATATAGAAGCCTCCATGGGAACAAATCTTTTCCAGACAGATGTACAAAAGGACATCTTCCAGAGTGACAACTGGAGCCCTTTGTAATTTGGCTTAGCTTTGAACCCATTGGAGTAGATGCAAAATAAGCCAAATTATGCCTACTCTTTCAGAAAAAGATAAGACTTCAAGATTTGTCTTTTCTTTTATATGGATGACCTGAAGCTATAGCCAGAGAGGAGTGCTCAATTACAAAGCACGCTTGAAATAGAATCCTGTTTCAATCCATCAATTAGTATGGAATTCGGACTGGATGAGTGCAATTCATGTGCCAAATGTGGAAAGGTAAAAAAAAAAAAAAAAAAACCTGCAAAACACATGGAACTCTTTGATGTAACTGAAATTTGGGAACTGAAGTTCCCAGGGGCTTAGAAAGTAAGAACTGCAATACTTTTTTCCAAGGAAATACCAGAAAATTCTAGTAAGTAATCATGAAAACTTGCAAAGACTGATGCATATCCTAAAAATTCCATTCCATGGTGAATACAGCTGAGAGACAGTATAGCTACGTGGTCACATGTGTGTTAATTCTGGACTCTGCTGTTTACACTCTGCTGAGTCTCTTGTGCCTCTGCGTCCTAACTGCAACAGTATCTCTCTAAGGAAAATCAGATGCATGCGAATTAACGAAAATGCCATGCCCCACTGGGTCCCTAACCCAGAGTAAGAAATCAGAAAAGATTCTCCTGAAATTAAAGCATCTCACTCTACAAACGACACAAGAGCTACCCCAAAAATGTGTATCGATTGTTTTAATATTGTCAGTGCGCTGCCTGGGTCCTTTGTCCACTCTCTTGCACACCAGCTGCCTTTGTGTGCTTGTTTCCTACAACCAAGACTGGGGTCATTTTGCTGCCTTTGCCCATGAGTCAGTCCAAGGTACCAGAAATTCCTAGGCATTTTTGGATTTGGATGCTGTTATTCTGTTAAATATATACTCTACTTCCTTGCCCCTGCTGGGAACAACTTGCTGGCACGTTCTAACCTGGCCCTTACAAAAACTGATCCAACATTACCTTCCATAATGCTTCGTATTGCTCTCTTGCTTAGCTTTCTTCTCTTCCAGGTCCCATTTCCTTGGGCCCCTCTACATTTTTCATGGGAAGAGTCCCAGGTTGCAAATGGTTATCAAACTTTGTTACTAACTGAGAGGTTGATGGTTCAAGTCCACCCAGCGCTCCCTTCAAAGAAAGGCCCAGTAATCTACTTTCAGAAGCTCAGCCATGGAAATCCCAATAAAATAATGCATCCCACTAGAGCTCAAGTGAGGTTATCATAAGTCAGTTGTTTGTTGTTGTTGCTATTTTGGAATATGTGTTATAAATTGACTTCAATAAGTTTCTGCTTTGAAGGAACCCAGCCTAAAAATATCTAAGGTAAATTTTTTAAAAGTATTGCTACTAAGCTTCCAGGTCATATATGCACAGGTTTATTCCAAAAACAATAATTAAGAATATCTATGTGATCACTAGGAGACTGTAGACAATTTCTCTCAGTAATGCATTCATCTCATGGTGGCTTCGAACAATTCGATCAAAGTCGTGGTTTCCGAGGGGATCTGCTGGCTCAGTTACATTCGAGGTAAAGAGGTCAATTCAGAAGGTTATGGTGACTATTTTCTGGGCATTACAAAAGTGTACTCTTTTGTTTGTTTCAATAAATCATTTTATTGGGGGCTCTTACAGCTCTTAGAACAATCCATACATCAATTGTGCAAAAGGGTACTCTTGATAGATTTCCTCAAAGGACCCTTAGGGCTTGTTGTGGAATTTTGAGAAAATGGAAAAATGCGTTGGTGAGAAAAGGGCCAGGACAATTCAGCCAAGGAATATTCTTGGTCACAGACGTGTACCTGCTCATCCTCTGAGGTTAGCCTCTGCTCTACAGCCCTCATCTTGCACTTCGGACCTAGGGCTGTTCCCCAAACTCCAAGGGTACTTAAAATGAGTGCAATTTGAGTGCCTGGAGGGGCCAAAGTTACTGCTTTACCATGGTATAAAAGGCGGAGCAAAGAACATAGAATTAAGAGGTAGAGAGATGGAAACACCACCTCTAGAAGGGCATGGATCTGTATGGAGGATATATGAAGAGACAATAGTTTCGTCTTTTAATAATTTTGTTCAAGATGTCTATGACTTTTTTGTACATGGGTTGCTATGAGTCAGAACTGATCTGTTGGCACCTATCAACAACAACATGATTTCCTAAGAATTTTTTTACGTGCCCTCATTCACCACAATGAAATAAGGGAGTGATATTGACTGGAAGAAAAAAGAAAGAATTCCAGAACAAATCAAAGGGGATCAGAGCAAAATGTGGAGCCATATTATATACATGTAGGTGCTAGAGAGGGAAGTGGAGAAATGCACTCCTGGAGCGACCTGGAAAGAGGACCCCAGAAGAAGAGACTGTCTACCTATACTATGACCCATGTGTGCGATCTGCTCTTTTTATAGAAAGGGCCTCATTAAAGTAACAAAACAAAACAAAAACCTATTCCTGAACAGTATCGCATCCACAGGTTTACGGATTAGAATTCCAACATTTATTTTGAGTAGACACAATTAAATCCATAACAACTCGACAGTCCACTACTATGTTGGTTGATATATTGATAAGCCAATTTTTCTAATGCTTCACACATCACTATTTCCTAGGCCAATGGAGAATGATTTGAATATTCCACCGGGGAAATTATTCTATAGTTTCACAAGGCAAGATAAGCTTATTCATTTGTCCCAGTAATAAATTGCTAAGACTTCATTCTGCTCTACTCTGAAAGGACCAGATAAGTTTCCCTTTGCACAACTATCTAGATAATTGACTTGCTCGTTTTTCATTGAGACACGCACAGGTAAATCATCCAAGGAGCAACCAGTCTGTTTTGCCAGGAATTATGATTTCCAAAAGAGATTATAGAAGTCTCCACAACTGCCTTCAACATTCGGGTGTGTTCAAGACCATACTTAACCCGTAAGGGCCATTTATTTAAAATCAAGTGCTTGTAGATTTATATACTTCAAGGTTGATGGTACTCTAGGATTTACTCAGAAAACATCAAGCACAGAGAGTCTGTGTGTTTGTCCATGTTCTTCGTGTTGGGAATTATAAGTCAAGATAATTTGGGACCTTGGTACATAAATGATTAATTAAATTTTCTATTGACTTCAGAGACCCAGCATATTTCGGGGGAAGAGAATGGGAAGTCGCGTTGTGCACTCCTGTACTTTGAATCTCTTTCCAGCTCCATAGATAGATGTACTATGAGGTGCCTTCAACATGCCCCACTCTCTCTCAACTCAAGGATGTGCACAGGCAACTCCTTGCCTGGACTCCTCTCTTGTTGTGGATTAAATTGCGCCCCACCCCCCACCCCATCGCCCAAAATATGTGTCAAGATGGTTGTGTCATGATTCTCAATATTATGTCATTATCAACCACTTTGGAATCGGATGTTTTTATCCTGTGTGTTGTAAATCCTCAGTTCTATGGCGTGTATGAGGCAGGATCAGTTGCCGGGTTAATGCAGCAGGATAAACTCTATAGAATTAGGTTGTATCTTGACTCCGTCCTTTTTTGAGATATTAAAGGATATTAAATAAGTTAGCAGAGATCAGAACGACCTCAACACCACTGATAAAGGAGAGCTTAGAGTAGAGCACGTCCAGTGGTCCTCAACCTTCCGGATGTCACACCCTTTAATAAAGTTCCTCATATTGTGGTGACCCCCAACCATAAAATCACTTTACTTCTACTTCATAACCGTAATTTTGCTACTTTTATGAATCGGGCAACCCCTGTGAAAAGGTTGTTCGACTCCCAGAAGGGTCACGGCCCACAAGTTGAGAACCACTGATCCAGAGGTGAAAATCAAAGACAAGTGGAATTAATTCATCCAATTGCCTAACAGACCCTGGGAACATCAGTCTCCATGACCTCGAGATCAGAAAAACTAGATGGTGCCCAGTACCATAGCCAACTGCTCTGACATGAACCACATTATTAGGTCCTGGACAGAGTGGGAGGAAAATGTGAAACGAAACTCAGTCATTAAATGACCAGGCTTACAAGGATATAGACACTAGTGGAACCTCCGAGACTTGGTCACGCTTCAGGACTTTAATTGAACTCACCCACAGGTCAATTTTCAGCCAAACAGTAAGTGTGTCTATAAGGGAAACAATAACACTAGGAAGGTAAGTGCACAGTAGAATAATCAACCATCTGACATCAAAAGGGTAGTATTTGCCAAGGACAAAATTCAGAAAGCTTAGAAAAGAAAAAGGGAAGATGGGAAGCACAGGAAGAAGGTGGGATAGGTAACGTTACAGTGTGCAGATTACAATCAATAGCATGAAACAAATGATGTCTGAATTGTTGGATGGAAAATTATTTGCTCTGGCGACCTTGACACAATTCACAATTTAAGTTTTTAATACATTTGTAGAAATCAGTTCTTGTATGCCTTATGGAGCACAGTTCCACTCTGATACCTATCAGACCACCAAGAGTCGGTCAACTCAACAGCCACTGGGTTAGAGGATAACAGCTATCTTGGTCACTATTGTTCAACCTCAGAAACTAATAGTTCTGGAAACCAATAGCTAGTCAACAAAAAGTTCAATATGATATGGTTCCACTAGTTTGAAATATCTACAATAGGCTAACATGTAAAGAATTAAGTCTATCAATTGGTACCACAGGGTAGAGTTAAGGAGAGAGCAAGAGAAACTGGTTGGGGGCACTGAGTCTCTGTTGAAAATATTTGGAAATGCCTAGTGGTGATGGCTGAGTAACCTAATGAGCATTATGTCACTGCATCCATATAAAACATATTGACATTGGAAATGTTGTGACATACTTTCCATTAAAAAATGTTTAAATACTAGGCACCCAAAATACAATTTGATGAATAAGCAAAAGAATGGACAGTACCGTTGTGCCACCTATTAGCAATGTCCCCTTGGGCAAGTCTTCTTGCCTGTAATACAGGATAAAAATTCCTAACATGAAAGTCTGCTGAGGGGAGCAACATGTTAAAAGGTGTCTTATAAAAGCACTCATCTGATAGACTCTGGTATTTGACAGGTGCTCAAACATTTTTGGTTGATTCTTCCAATTTTCTACCATCACGCTTAAGTTCTAAAAGGTCACACTCGGTGCCAACTCATAGTGACACTGTAGGACAGGGTAAAATTGTCCCTGTGGGCTTCTGAGATTGTAGCTGTTGACAAGCGTTCGAAAGCCTCAGCTTGTTGCCCAGAGAAGCTAATGGTTTCGAACTGCTGACCTTGCAGTTGGCTGCCCAACTCCTAATAACGCTGACACCAGGCCCTCCTTGTTCACGCACAGCATCCGTTTGTATTGTACTTAGAGCATACTGACAGGAACCTTGGAAGCCACCTCAAGGAACGTGCTACAGAAGGGAGGGAACAATTCACTGTAGTTTTGTAGCTACCAATAGTAATCCAAGCAACGGATGGGTGTGGGAAGCCACCCACGCACGTCCTCCCAGGGGCGTCGCTTCACCCACACCCTTAGCAGTGGAGAGAACTTGCCCGCTGTTCCAGCCATCGGGCAGTTTCCTGGGACGGCAAAGACGAAGAACAAAAGAGAAGGTGAAAAAGCCCTGTTCTTAAACGGAGGAAGAAAAAACTTCTTGGACTGAGAGTCTTACAAGGGAAAACAATATTAAAACATTCTGTGCCCTTAACAAAAGAAACCTCCCCCATTGCCATACTTATTACTAAAGCAATGCTAGGACAGCCAACCGCCCCCTGCCCCCGCCCCCGCCCCCCACCTTAATCTATTGTTTGGGGCCATCCAATTTCCAGTAATTCTCATCTTCCCAACAACAACCTAATTTTGATAAATGCTTCACAGAATTCAAAGAGGGCAGTCTTTGAACCTTCGTAATTTTATTAATGAATGCTAAAAGGACATGACACACAATTAATGGGGGAAATTTCATAATTCTCCTATTGGAATTCCGTTTCCAACTGGTTCCCCAGGGACAGTGTTACTGTGCACTTTCCAGAGACAATATTGTTTCATGGAAACTTCGCAAAAATCAGAACGAGGCCTTTGGTGCGCAGGGACCTTTAATTTAATTTGTTTTTACTGCCAGAGCACGGGAGTTGCTGCAGCGTACTGCACCAGCAGGCAACCCGTTGGAATTCAGTTTTGTTGTGATCACCGGGGCAATGACTTCTCGAGGCCTGCTGTGGGGAGAGCAGCGTGGCTTGGTTATCGTGGGCATCGTAAATGGCATTAATAAAGTCCTGGGGGAGCAATCTCATTGCAGGAGCCCAGTCCCTTTCACATACTTGGGATTCATGCTACAAGGAAAAGGAGAGAAGGGGGGGGGGGCGGGGAGCAAAGTGGATAGAGGGAAGGGGAATGGGACTTGGCGCTTTTATTTCCATATTGCTCCTTCAAGTCTCTCTCCAGAGTAAAAACAAAACAAGAGCCCTTTGTCAATAACAGCTGATTTGCATTCTAGATCGTAGCCCTGTGGCGGCCACCCTGGCCATTTAATTTCAAGCCAGACTTTCTAGACGTCATCCAACAAGTGGGTTGAGCACAGTGAGTGGGCCTGTCAAACTCACTGCCAGCAGTTGTTGTCAACTCAGAGCGAGCCTGTAGGGCATCACAGAACCGCCCGTGTGGGTTTCCAAGAGTGTAGATCTTTAAGGCAGTGAGTAGAAAGCTTCGTGTTTTTTTCCACTGGAGTAGCTGGTGGTTTTGAACTGCTGACTTTGCCGTTAACAGCCCAACACATAACCCAATATGTCACCAGGGCTGTGAGTGGTACAAAGAGCCAATACCCTTATTGCTCACCAGAACAAAGGGAGAGTCCAGTCCACCCAGAGGTGCCTCAGAAGAACAGCCTGGCCATCGACTTCTGAAACACTGAAACCGCTTGGAGCACAGCTCTCCTCTGACACACCTGGTGGAGTCACCATGAGTTGAACTTGACTCAAAGGGAACTAGTTTGGTTGTCTGTCATTTTGTGTTTGTTTGGGGCTGGATTCGAGGAATCTTTCTTCCTCTGGCTTTCCCTTTACTTTCTTCTGCCACATCTTCTCCTGTCCCTCCTCTGATTTGTAACTCTCCACCTCCAGTGTTTTCACGCAATGAAGGGCGGTCCGCAGGGCAGCCTGGCTCACAGTGGAAACTCAATGAAATGGGAGTGTCCTCTCCTCAGAAGACCTGGGAGTGAATGAGGCTGTGGTGAAATAATTTCTGTATTGTTCCCTTCCTTTATCTTGTTGATTTTTTCTAATTAAAAAAATATGTTCAAAATTCATACTGAAAGAAAGACTGCTTCTTTCAGAAAACATTTTTTTCCCTCTTGGCTTCAGTTAAAATGGATTAATTCCAAATTCAATGTTGGGTACGGGCTTTTCAAATGGCCACTTGTGAAAAGAATGATTTCATTTCTAAGCCAGCTCATTAGAAATACCAGAAAGCCAAAAGAGAACCGACGCATCGGCCTCCCCGCCCCCAAAGAAAGCTCGGTTTCCAACTGGCAGCTGTCACCAAGGCCCAAGACTAAAATTGGATGCTTCCTGTCTCGGTCACGGAGGCACACGTGTCAGAATTGCATGAACCTTGAGGAGTCCACGTGAAACATGACCAAGGCACACTAGGATTCCCCTCACATTTGCAGAAAACCAACAAACAAAAGCTGTATTAGATCAACTCCGACTTCTACAACAGAATATAGTTCCCAGAACTTAAAAGGATTTTGCTGTGAAGGTTTGGTACCGCTGACAAGTCTTTTTTCCCCCACAATTAAAGAAACTCCAAAAAAGACTTACTGCTAAGGAGTCGTTTCCAATATGCAAGGACCCTATAGACCAGGGCAGAACTGCTGCGTGAGTTTCTGAGACTGTAACTATGGACGGAGTAGAAAGCCTCCTCTCTCTCCCACAGAGCAGCCTGTGGTTTCCAACTGCTCACCTTGCAGTTAGCAGACCAATGAGGAACCACCGTGCCATCTGTGTGAGTCTGGGTACTGTAGAGAAACAAATCCACAGCAACTCATCCCTAAGCAGTCAAAGTCTGCATGCATAAGCAAAGTCAAATCCGGACAGGCCATCCATGAAGTCAGCAACAATAGCACCAGTTCACAGGCTCAAAAATAGCCATCTGGTCGAGTTCTGGTCAACTCAACATGGGCTGCCTCACTCAGCCTCCACAGGGTGCCCATTGGTCACCTTGCTTTTAGACCAGGGGTCCTCAAATTTTTTAAACAGGGGGCCAGCTCACTGTCCCTCAGACACATTGGAGGGCCGGACTATAGTTTAAAGAAAAACTATGAACAAATTCTTATGCACACTACACATATCTTATTTTTCAAGTAAAAAACAAAATGGGGCAAGAACACCCAGCAGCCTGGATACATATCCTCGGCGGGACCGCATGTGGCCCACGGGCCGTAGTTTGAGGACCCCTGCTTCAGACCATAGTTACCAATCCTCAACAAGCCTAGCTCCCTCATGCTAGGTCATGAACTTTAGACCAGTCAACCTGCTCTCATCTTCTCCTTTTTCCCTATAAACCAAGGCCACAGGTGTCAGTGGCCAAACTCAACCCGTCTCTCAATTGCTGCATTTCTCCCACTTCCACTCAACAAGTAGATCCAGGTGGTCACCTAGCAAGCATTTTAGCCTGCTCTCAGGCTCCCTGTAACATTCAGTCCTAGAGGGGAGTTTTCTTCATGATTCCAGATTTTTTTCCAGCTTCTGACAAAGACTACTGGTTCCTGAGTACTCCAAAGCACTGGGTGGGGCATAGCTTTTCAAAGCTTTCTCTACAGGCATGTCCTAAACCCATCTAAAGATCAAATTTTAATGGCTGAAACAAGTGGGCTTACAAAGTTTCTATTTTCATACTTCCCATATTTTCCCCAGAAAACAACCAAGTAAACAGTGTGGTTATATCTGCCCTCTGACTAGACAAAGAAGAAAAACTACCACGAGGGAGAGGTCAAGCAAACATCTACTCTCCATCTTATGATTTGTTTCCCCAGTACCCCACTCCCAAGGTACCATAATGTGTGAGTCTGGGTACTTTAGAGAAGCAAACCCACAGCAACTCATGTATAAGAGAGTGCTTTATATAAAGGTTAAGAGCACATCAAGAAAACATCCCAACCCAGTGCTGCCCAAGCCCACAAGTCTAACTTTAACCCATATGTCCAACACCAGTCCAAAAATTCCTCCTTCATCTCACCAAACAGACGCAATGATGCCGACTGCAGGAGGAAAGCCGAGTCAGTGAAGATGTAAACATCTCAGCGCTGGCAGGGATCTCCACAAGGCTGCTCCAGGGCTGCATCAGGGTAGGTCCATATGGCTTCTCCTCAGGGTTGTCTTGCAGAAGTGAGCTTGCCAGCTAAAGCAGGGAGCTGGCTAAGGCAGCTGCACCCTTGTCCGACCATCATAAAGCAAGAGACCCGAGAACGAGCAAGGCAAGACTCACTGAGCCATTTATCCCTCTGCCCTTCAATTAACCCCACATGTGTTTATCAGCCAGGTTGGCACAATAAACTACCTACCTCACCATCAGAGCAGGGAAAGTCTAGTAAAGACTGTGCACATTATTCGGATGAGAAAGACATCTAATTACTTTTGCTTACATGCTCTTTTGATAGCTTACGCTCAATGTTTCCTATCTTATAAGGAGGCAATCACCCAAATTACAGGCTGAAGTTGATTTATATTTACCTACCTGATCCCACAGAAAGTCCCTCGTGCATAACAGTAATTTTGACTGGCGAGCGACTCAGTGATTTCTTTTCTTTATTTCCATATTTAGCGTGATATTTCTTTCTGAATCACCTTGTGCTAAGAATTATAGTTTTGATTTTCCCAGTCTCTGGGAAGTTGATTTCAACCCTTGGCAGACTGTGCGCCATGGGATTTTCAATAGTTGGGTTTGGGATCTGAATCACCAGGCCTTTCTTGGGAGGCACCTCTCTGTGGCTTAGAACTGCCTGTTTTTCATGTAGCAACCAATCGGGTTGACTATCAGCCCCACCGAAGGACTTCCACTGCGCTGATAAAAGATCTATTTCCTTTTTTTTTCATTTTTTTCTCTTTTCTTCTTTTACATTTTATTAGGGACTCATACAACTCTTACCACAATCCATACATATACATACATCAATTGTATAAAGCACATCCATACATTCCCTGCCCCAATCATTCTCAAGGCATTTGCTCTCCACTTAAGCCCCTTGCATCAGGTCCTCTTTTTTTTCCCCCCTCCCTCCCCATTCCCCCTCCCTCATATGCCCTTGGTAATTTATACATCGTTGTTTTGTCATATCTTGCCCTATCCGGAGTCTCCCTTCCCCCCTTCTCTGCTGTCCCTCTCCCAGGGAAGAGGTCACATGTGGATCCTTGTAATCAGTTCCCCCTTTCCAACCCACTCACCCTCCACTCTCCCAGCATCGTCCCTCACACCCTTGGTCCTGAAGGTATCATCCACCCTGGATTCCCTGTACCTCCAACCCTCATATGCACCAGTGTACAGCCTCTGTCCTATCCAGCCCTGCAAGGTAGAATTCGGATCATGGTAGTTGGGGGGAGGAAGCAAAAAGATCTATTTCCAATGACATACTTCCAATGGAAAGCCATTTTGATCTGTATCTCACCTTACCTCATGATGCTGATTTTCGCTACTGACAAACAGCAAGGCTTGACCTAAAGCTGATAGGAGTTTGGGACTAAATGTTATCAAAATTGACCAAGAGTTTAGTGGGCAATCAGTTTACAAGAATACAGCCTTAAATTGATGACAACAGGTCCGTAGATCAATGTTTTGATAAGGCGAGACTACAAGCCTAAACTCTCAGAGAGGTGCTGCTACCACCATCCCTTTGTCACTCAGAATAGAATAAAACAAGAGGAAACGCTCTTCTTCCTTTCAGTCCTGAGGCAGAGTTTGCATTACCTAACCTGCCCGGGGTTAAATGGCATGCTTGGGGAGACTGAGTCCTGTTCAGGCTGCCCGGAGTACTCGGGTGACTACAGGGTACACTTCTGTAGCTCAGTCTGTGCTGAATGGAAACATTCAACCAGAAGCCATTGATCCTGGATATTCTATCATCCCACAGGGCCTAATTGGATCACCCACTTTAATGGAACTGTCTCATCAATTCAAGCAGCCAGTCAATTAAATCTAACAATCAGTTTAACTCATCCTGCCCACACCCGATGCCCCCAAACAGACCAACTCTTTGAACTTAGGGGATTCACAGGCTGTTTTCACGTCATGTACACCTGCCCTAAGCATGGAATTGGACCCATGCCACTGCTGAGCTCAACAGCCGCACAGGAATTACTCCCTAATAGGAGTGTGTCCCCTCCCTACTTCCCTTTAAACACAAAATAAAATCAACTAGGAATCAATCGATGCAGTAGCCACAGAGCATGACTTGGCTTGAGGATCTGACAACTGAGTCCAGCCTCTGAAATGCCTTGATACAAATCCTATCAAAATGTAGACTACAGCTACCTACTCAGAATAAACCCAAACCAGACCCAGTCCTATCAAGTCGGTTCTCACTGATCTTGACCCCATAAGACGGAGTAGACCTCCCTGTAGGTTTCCAAGACTGACATTTTTACAAGAATAGATAGCCTCATTGTTCTCCCTTGGAGCAGCTGGTGGATTGGAACCACTGACCTTGTGGTTAGCAGCTCAGTGTGCAGCCCACTACACCACCAGAGTGGCCCTACTACTCATATCTTTCCCTACAGAGAGGATAGGTAAAAATATATTTCTACAAGTATTCCAGTTCATATATACATGGATTCGTCTCCAACAAAATGTGCTTACCTATGTGATCAGTGGATGCCGGAAAACATGTTTTCTCAGCAGCACGCTGTCTTAGTAGGGTGTCTTCAAAGAGATTCAGTCAAAAGAGTGATTCCCAAAGAGATCTGCTGGGCCAGTTAAATTCAAGACAGAGAGGCCAGTTCACAGGTTATGGAGACCATTTGGGGGATAATCCCACAGAGGAAATCCTAATATGGGTTTTCTTGATGGCCACAGGAGAAACACAAGGGTTTATTAGGAAGAAGTTTTAAGAAAACCCAACTACATGAGAAAAAGGACAAGAAGTTGTTCTGATAATTTGTTTTGTTTGTTTTTATCACAAGGCACCTGTTTGTTCTTTTGTAAGGGCTATCCCGTGAAAATTTCATTGGGATACCTTACACTATCAACCCTACAACACTGATCCTGCACCATAAGACATCTTTTTATCCCCAAAACTCAAAAGATGCTTAACACACCATCATTCGCCACTGAAGGACTGGAATCCATATATTCCAAAGTCGAAGGAGGGATCCACATCAGAGCCTGAATTGTGAGAACCAGTGTGCAGAAGGCAATGGATGACAGTGGGAGCCAAGATTCATGTGTGGAACTCCACAGGAAATAAGCCTCCTGCGAACTCCCCCTAACTAAAACTGAAGGATGGGAGGAAAGTGGTCACCAAACACAGTGCTTGGCAGAGAGGAGTGTAGAAGATCAATGGCATAAATCTAAATCTAGCCTGAAGAGTCAAAACTTTGTCTATATACCCTCCTATGATGTGGGCTAGACCTGATCTGGTTTACAAATTTTTCTGTATTTTTGGTGACTTGTATTGTTTTCTTTATTTTTGGTTTGTTTGTATTAGAGTGTATCTCAGAGATGTTTTATCAATGAAGGTCACCCTTGAAACTGTGATACATGCTTTTCCATTTTTCAATATATGAAATCCAGAACTGATGGGCCTATAGGAGCAGTAAGTAGAATAAGGGGTTCAGGGGAGGAGGGTACAGTGGTGGAGGTAGGGGGAAAGAGAGACAATGTCAAGAAATGCACACAGAAAAAGAATGTTTAGAAACTGATTGTAGTAGTGATTATGCATTCTACTTGATGTGATTGAAATATGGAATGATACATGTATTAAATCCCAGCTAATAAAAAATGAGGAAACTAAAAAAAAGACACCAAAAAGGAATATAATTTGAGCCCTTCAAGGATGTCAAACGTGTACTTTGTAGAATTCAAAGAGTCCAGAATTCTAAAAAGGTGGGCTAGAGAGATGGAAACATCCCGTCCAGAAATGTATACGTCTAAATCAGTGGTTCTCAACCTTCCTAATGCCACAACCCTTTAATACAGTTCCTCGTGTTGTGGTGATCCCCAACCATAAAATTATTTTCATTGCTACTTCATAACTGTAATTTTACAACTATTATGAATCATAATGTAAATATATGATATGCAGGATGTATTTTCATTGTTACAAATTGAACATAATTAAAGCATAGTGATTCTTCACAAAAACAATATGTAATTATATATTGTAAAATATTTATTTCTAATTAAAAATAAAAGAAATTTTGTCTTGAAGCACGGTGTAGCATGGGTAATAGTCTTAATATAACAACAGTAAACTACATTGCTACATTTTGTGACAGTATGCATAAAAAGCCAACACCAGTGTGGAGACTAATATAGCTTCCTTCCCACCAGATCACACATTCCCGGGGCAGTCTTTGCAAGAGCACAACGAAGATCATCTTCCACAACAAGTCTACTTCTATATTTAGACCTGATAACCAACAAGCTAGAAAACCCGGTTTCACAAAGGTATGATGTTGGAAATGAAAGAAGGCGCAACACAGTCTCAGACAGAACAGGATATGACTGCAAACACTTGTTCCAGAATTTTGTACCTGACGCTGTAGAGAAATCAGTTCTCGCTGCATTACTGTTAATAAGGTCAATGAACTCCTCTTGTGCTGTCTAAGGAACATCTTCAACTCTGATTGTGAATGGGCTTCTGCCAAGTGCAAATGGGGTGGCAGGTAGATTTGGAAAGTACGATGAAATTTCATCTGCAAGCATGTGCAAGTGTTCTTTCACAGAAATTATCATTGTAATCCTTTGGTAAGAAAGCAGTTAAGGTAGGCAACATATAAATTTTACTTTCATCCTTTTTTTTTTTCCAAAGCTGAAGTTTCATTTGGATCTTTTCAGACAAATTGAGGCAGGCTGCTTTTGGTCCTTGAAGTGATAAACAACTCATTCAAGATGGCAAGTAAGCTATTTGCTGCAGTTCACTTTTATTGCTGAAAAGTCCTTTGAACTGCGGTCTTGCTTTCTGGTTAAAAACGTTTTGAGTTCATTGCGAAGCTCAAAAACACATTTTAAAACTTTTCCTCTCAACAATCATCTCACTTCAGTGTGAAATAGCAGAGCATCATTCAGCGCATCCAACTCGTTGCACAGTTGTGACCTTATGACACTTCTCATTACTTCTTGTAACTTGTGACGGTGTCTTTGTTGCTAATATTTGCTGATGAATCATTCAGTAAGTTCCGATGATTTGGTGACCCATTCAGTAGCAAACATCAACATCCAGATCAACATCCTAGCATAGCTGGAGCACCATCTGTGCAAACACCACAAACCTTTTCCCAAGAGGCCTTATGTTCTTTCAGAAATGAACCAACTGTGTCAAACACACCATGTGCAGTAGTTGTCGTTTCAAGAGGTTTGCAAAAAAGACTCATCTTTAAAGTTGCCATCATTAATATACCTCACGTAGACCAGTAACTGTGAGCAGCTTGCAACATCTGAAGATTCATCAAGCTGGATGCTAAACATTGGAAGTGAAGCAGATTTAATTTTCTGGATTATCTGATCAATAATATCAGCAGAGGACAGTGTCATTAGATAAGGAAATTGCACTCAATTTCGTAACGAATTCGTCTCTGATCATAACGCAAACCATGTCTTTGGCCAGTGGCAACAGTAAGTCCTCAGAAATAGTGAGAGGTTTCGTAGCTCTGGAGAGTCCGAGTGCCACCAAATATAAAGCTTCAACGGCTGCTACATTTTTGTTTGTGGTACTTGCCACCAGTGTCAAGTCTGGCTTTCTTGAGTCCATCAGCTTTGCTTCTAAAATAGTTGGTATCCTTGCCAGCAAAGCTTGGATGCTTGCTATCAAAATGGCATTTTAGTTTGTTCAGCTTCATAGATTCGGCTGATAGAACTTCACAATAAGTAACACATTGCAGTTTCTCAATTCCTGCTGTAATTATTGGGGTGAAACCATACTGTAAAAAACCCTCAAATGAGGAGCTGATGCCAGGGGCTTACGTGGAGAGCAAATGTTTTGAGAATGATGAGGGCAATGAATATAAAAATGTGCTTTATACAACTGATGTACGTATGGATTGTGATAAGAGTTGTATGAGCCCCTAATAAAATGATTTTTAAAAATACTCACTATATTTTCTTTTCTTAACATTCTTCTATACACGATCTATTGTCATGTGATGGTTTGCTAATAAAATAATATATAACAATAGCTTTAATAATACAAAAGATGATACATGGCATAGTTCAGTCAATACAGTTCATTAAAGTGTCCATGATTTACCATTCTGGGATTTTTAATATATATATATATCTGTGATACTATCACAAGGGGGCAGTATTCACATCAACCATAGCTGAATATAGCATCCAGATTAAGTTCCCATACTTAAATATATATATATATGGTATAAATATATATATTTGCAGTAGTTGATGATTTTATAGTACATGATTTTCTATTTATCCAATAATTATAATTCATGAAGTGTTGTTTTAACTCCAATACTGCTGCTTTCAACTGTCACATACACCTGTGTTTGTACAGGGTGTATGTGATGGGGTTGATATAATCATATCATCATGCTGGGTACTCATATATGGATGTATCTGCATGTGAATGGACCCTCCTGGAGATGGATATAAATAAGAGCAGTGTCTTGAAAATATGTGTTTTCCGATGGTCTTCGGTGACCCCTGTGAAAGGGTCATTCAACCCCCAAAGGGGTCCCAACACACAGGTTGAGAACTGCTGGTCTAGATGGAAGACATAAAAAGAAACAATAGCTTCGTATTTTCACATCTTTGTTTGATAAAGATTTCATCATTGATTTTTTTTGAAGTAATACTTTTTGATTTAACCTTGCATGCTGATGTGAATATCTGAGCCTGACAATGTGACTATACCTTCCAGAAGAATCACAGGCTTCAAGTTTTAAAACCCTCTCTGTTTTCCTCATAAATATGCTTTTGCCAAACTAAACTCAGTGCCATTGAGTCAATGACATTGACTCAGAGCAACCCTACAGGACAATGCAGAACTGCCCATGTGAGTCTCCAAGATTGTAACTCTTCACAGGAATAGAAAACTCAGTCTTTCTTGACCTTCATTTTTTCCATCAAAAATGTGATTTGGTGACAGAATTCTGACTTTAATGTGGAAGACCCAGTTTCAATTCCTCGTTAATGTACCTTATACACTGCCACCATCCATCTGTTGCTGTAGGCTTACATGCTTAACAGGTTTCAGTGGTGCATTCCGCTAGGTAAAAAGACCTAGCAATGTACGTGGGGACCCAAAGGCCATTTGTGGGCAAATGGACATCTCCTTATGGAAGGGTCACAGGGAGGAGATGAGCCGGTCAGGGTGCAGTATAGCAACGATGAAACATAAAACTTTCCTCTAGTTCTTAAATCATGATCCCAATTCTACCTTACAAATCCAGCTGGACTGGAGGATGTATACTAGTACAGATAGGAACTTGAAACCCAGGGAATACAGGACAGATGAACCCCTCAAGTCCAGTGGTGAGAGTGGTGATACCAAGAGGATGGAGGGAAGGTGGGATAGAAAGGGGGAACTGATTACAAGGCTCTACATATAACCTCCTCTCTGGAGGTCGGTCAACAGAAAAGTGGGTGAAGGGAGACGTCAGACAGTGTAAGATATGACAAAATAATAATGATTTGTAAATTATGAGAGATGGGGAACCAGGGAGGGAGGGGGAAAACATGAAGCTGATGCCAGGGTCTCAAGTGGAAAACAGATATTTTGAGAATGATGATGGCAACAAATGCACAAATGTGCTTGACATAATGGATATATGTATGGATTGTGATAAGCATTGTATGAGCCCCCCAATGAAATGATTTTAAAAAAATCAACCAGTGAACCATGGTGGCAGGATCCCATTGCTCCTGGAGTCATGAGTTGAGATGGACTCGTGGGAGCTCATCATAGATACGTGGTTACCTCAGTACTGGACAAATATGAGTGTTCTTGACTTCTGGCAGTCACCTGAGTATTACCGGATACAGTGCTGGAAAGTGAGACTCCTTGGTAGGAAGGCACAGCGACTGAAACAATGGTCCCCAGCCCACTGATCATTTAGATGCAGCACCAAGCTGTGTTTTATTCTGTGGCGCATGGAGTTGTCAGGACATCAGCTGCCGCAAGAGTAACAAACAATGACGACAGTCCTCACCTGGCCACGGATAACGTCCCAAGTGCCCACTTAGAAGTAGCAATGGGACTCTCATAAATTGGTAGAGCTTTAACTTTGATAAAACTTCGGTGGTAGGCAATTTAGAAAAAGCTATCAAAATCACAAACATGTATACCCTTTGTCCAGAAAATGCACTCCTTTGAATGTATCCCACAAGTAGCTAATTTATGGAATAACCCAAAGACATGGATTAAGTTAACAGCAGCATTTATTAGATCCACCAAATGGGATAAAAAATATTCAGGGGGTAAAAAATAAAACACTCCTAAAAAGTAATTAAGTAGCCATAGTAATCCCTCAAAGGCTAAGAGGGAGCTCGAAGTGTTGCTTATGAAGCATTTGCATTATATTAGGCATCATAAGCAATCTAGAGATTACTTTAAAACATACAGGGGTACCAGCCTTGAGGGGCACTGAGGAGCGGGGTTTCTGTGGCCCAGTGAGTGTACCCTTAATGTTTACTAATCATGTTAACTACCCCAAGCCTCTTTGATCGTAAATAAATTAAAAATATACAGGCGGGTGTGTGTAGGTTATATGTAAATATCATGCATTTTAATAATGGATTTGAGCATTCCTGAATTTTGGGGCCCACACCCAATGAGGGCCCTAGTGGATCCCAAGGGATGACATATCTAAGTATCCATTAAAGGAGGTTCCTAGCTTACATTCTCTGCCACCTCCCTAGGTCCACCTTTCTCAAAGTCCTCTCTGGGTTGATGACTTGGGTAGACAATCTGTCTGTCTGTCTGAAATGCTTAAGCAAGCCCCACCTGCCTCCATTCAACCACTGCAATCAGTGCCCTGAGACCCAGACTCTCAAGGATAGTGAGGGCACCCCAGGACCAAACAAGATGAACTCTTGGACCCCACAGAAAATGGGTAGCTTCTTGACTCCATTCTATAGACTGAGTTGTTGTTTGTGATTGTTAGCTGCCATTGAGTTGGCTCTGACTCATGTACAACGGAACAAAATGCTCCCCAGTCCTGCTCCGTCCTCGTGATCATTTGTAGATCAGACTGTTATGATCCAGAGGATTTTTAAGAGATAGGGATAATGTCTTTAGTTGTTAAAGAGTGGGTTCACCCTCAAACACTACATATTCCTTTTACAGACTTTTGAGATGCTCTTATATCTGAAACATAGGACAACAATATTAAACTGCAGGTTGCTAATCAGCCTTCCTCCAATCCTGCATACTTTGTCAGGTAGTCCAGCTTCTCGGATTATTTGCTCAGTATACAGATTGAATAAGTATTTTGAAATGATATAACTCTGACCCACACCTTTCCTGATTTTAAATCATAGAGTATCCCCTTGATCTTTTGAACTACCCGTTGGTTCATATACAGGTTCCATGTGAACACAATAAAACCATCTGAAATTCCCACTCTGCTCAATGCCTGTCATAGTTTGTTGTGGTCTATGCAGATTAGAGGATGTGAAACTCAGCCTTTGGAAGTAGAACATTGTACTTCTATCCCCATAAAGGGAAGAAGTGAACATCTTTGGAAAGCTGACCTGGGGGAGATGCCTAACAATGTTGTCCTCCGCTGCAAACAGAAAGTATGGGAGGGGTGGAGTGAAGAAGTGAGTCTTGAGCAATTTGACAGAGAGTGGATCAAGGACAAACATAGTCTGAGACTAAGTAAAACCTTCCTAGATTTTGCAAAGGTAAAAATCAATGTAGAATGAAAGCCTTCATTAGGGTTTCAGTAATTCCTCTTGGTTACATTACCCTTGGTCATGCCCTACCAGGCCTCCTACACCCTCCTCACCACCGCTTTAGATCACTTGTTGTTCCCTTATCCCTGGGTTTGTTGACACCACTACAATTCCCCCTACGCCCCCCTCTCCCATGTCCCTCTGGAACTGTCGGTCCTGTTGTTTTCTCCTCCAGATTGTTCATCCAGCCTATCTCATTTAGACAGACCTGCGGAGATAATAACATGCACAAAAACAAGACAGAGCAAAACCAAGCAATAAAAGAAAACAAAACAACAACATGGTTGAAAATGATAGTGGGACAAGAGGAAAGTAAACGGAAATAGAGGAAAGAGCTGGGAGGCAAAGGGTATATGTAGAGGTCTAAATAAAGGCATGTACATATGTAAATATATTTATATATGATGATGGAGAACTAGACCTATGTGCATATATGTATAGTTGCAGTATTGAGGTAGCAGATGGACATTGTGCCTCCACTCAAGTACTCCCTCAATGCAAGAATACTTTGTTCTATTAAACTGGCATTCCATGATGCTGATCTTCCCAACAGAGTCACTGAAGACAAAGCAGGTGCATAAAGCAAATGTGGTGAAGAAAGCTGATGGTGCCCGACTATCAAAAGATATGGCATCTAGGAGTCTTAAAGGATTGAAGGTAAACAAGCGGACATCTAGCTCAGAAGCAACAAAGCCCACAAAACAAGCACACCAGCCTGCGTGAAAATATCATATCCTTGTGAATGAGGGGGAGTGTGGAGTGGAGACCCAAAACCCATCTGTAGGCAACTGGACACCCCCTTATGGAGGGTAGTGGCGAAGAGACGAGCCAGTCAGGGTGCAGTGTAGCAACGATGAAACATACAACTTTCCTCTAGTTCCTACATGCTTCCTCCCCCTTCCCCCCCCCCCCCAACTATCATGATACCAAGTCTACCTTACAAATCTGGCTAGACCAGAGGATGTACACTGGTACAGATAAAAACTAGAAACCTGGGGAATCCAGAGTGGGTGATCCCTTCAGGACCAGTGGTGAGAGTGGCAATACCAGGAAGGTGGAGGGAGGGTGGGGTGGAAAGGGGGAATCCGTTACAAGGATCTACATATAACCTCTTCACTGGAGGATGGACAACAGAAAAGTTGGGGAAGGGAGACATCAGACAAGGCAAGATATGACAAAATAATAATTTATAAATTATCAAGGGTTCATGAGGGAGGGGAGAATGGGGAGGGAGGTGGGAAAATAAGGAGCTGATGCCAGGGGCTTAAGTGGAGAGCAAATGTTTTGAGAATGATGAGGGCAACGAATGTACAAATGTGCTTCACACAATTGATGTATGCATGGATTGTGATAAGAGCTATATGTGTCCATAATAAAATGATTTTTTTTTAAAGCCTAGTGCCGATCAGAGGTAAAGGAAGGGCATCTAGGCCCAACATTGTCCTCTTGCCTTTATGCAAGAGTAGATTGAGACAACGTTGTGGAAGACAGACAATCTCTATTTATATTCTAAACCATGAGGTTTCCTGGAGAAATGAGACCCACAATACAAATCGCTCTCTCGATGTACACACCCATGCTCATTGCATCGCTATTCACAATAACCCAAAAAAAGGAAACAACCTAAATGCCCATCGGTGGAAGAAGGAATAAATAAACTTTGGTATACATACACAGTGGAATACTACACAATGTTAAAGAGTAACGATGAATTTAAGAAGTACCTCATAACATGGATGAACCTGGAAGACATTAAGTGAAAATAGTCCATCACAAAAGAGCAAATATTGTATGAGACAACTAGTATAAGAAATCAAGAAATGGTTTTCACACAAACTAAAGGCTTCTTTGATGGTTACCAGACATAAAAGGGGAAGGACGCAAGGAGGAGCAACAGGTGAGAGGCTAGCCAAATGTTAACCTGGGTAGGTGGGAAGGCAATAGATAATAAAAGGGATATTGGCAGAGGGGTAGAGAGGAGGGATGGAGGGAGGGATATTTGCAAGACTGAAGGTCAACAAAGGCAAAGCCAGTTATATACACAATCCTGTAATAGTAGTGATCTACGACAGTTATATATACAATCCTGTAACAGTAGTGATCTACGACAGTTATATACACAATCCTGTAACAGTAGTGATCTACGACAGTTATATACACAGTCCTGTGGAAGAGTAGGAATATGCCCACCAATATACACACGTAGGTTTGGGAAAGGGTATTTGATTCTATGTGTCTAAAATTACTTTTGTCTGTATTACCTTTGCTGTAAATATACCCATAACGATGGTAAAACACATAAGAGGCAATGTTAGATGAAAAAAACCTTCTTAAATCTAATCACACACCTTGAAGGAATGAGTCTTGAGTATGGAGGCTCTGGAACCCCACGGTCCTTTGACAGGACACGGTGCACAGCCTACTTCGGGGGGCAGTGAGTGGAGTCTTAAAAGTTGT
This sequence comes from Tenrec ecaudatus, assembly GCF_050624435.1. Lineage (NCBI taxonomy): Eukaryota > Metazoa > Chordata > Mammalia > Afrosoricida > Tenrecidae > Tenrec > Tenrec ecaudatus. The sequence goes on along the minus strand of NC_134539.1, from coordinate 103,596,096 downwards.
GTGCTATCGTCTAAGGAGCAATTATTGGTCTTTCCCATCTGTAGGAAGAAGGGGGAATCAAAATAAAAAGACATGTGAAAACAATTAATCCAAAGGATTAAGGGATCATGCAAGCCTGAGCCTTCACAACCCCAAGACCCAAAGAAGTAGGTGATGCTCAGCTGTCATTACCAATTGATCTGGAAAAGATCATATTAGAGGCACCAGGAGAGAGTAGGAGAAAAATGTGGGACAGACCTCAAAATCATCAAAGAAGCAAGGTTGGTTTTCTTGATTGGACAGAGACTGGAAGGAGCCCAAAGTCATGCTTCAGGGCTGGAACTGATCTCACCATCATGTCAGAATCATCAACAATTTAAGACCAAAAGGCAGCATGTACCCAAGGACAGCAGGCTAGGAAACCAGGGGGAGTGGAAACAGGCAACCATGAAGGAGGTACAGTCAGTCATTGAGGGGGTGGGTTGAAATGGATAAGTTGAAACCAAATTGAATCAATTGTTGAATGTAAAACTGGTTATCTGCTCTGTAAACCTTCACCTAACTCAAAATAAAAAGTGTTTTCTTATGTTTTGAAACTGATTTTAGTAGCAATTATAAAACTAAGCTTGCTCTATTTGAATTATGCAATGTTATGGCATCTACAAAAGTTCCCAATAAAATGATGAATTTTAAAAACATTTTTTAAAAAGAACTATATCCTGTTATTTCCAGATCCATACTGATCCTGAATTGTAACCTGTTACTTCCCTAATAAAGTCCACAATTTTTGGATAAGGGGTAAAAAGAGAGAATTCTTTTGTCTATTGATTCCAGACTTATAAATCAAGAAAGTACAAATCTCTAAGAATATCAGTATAAGAATGGTGTGTGCTAGAAAGGTATGGATGTCTTAGAACCTTCAAACCTTTGAGATGGGAAGGACAGTGTTTATCCAAGGACAGAGTTCCGAAGGCTTAAGAAAATTGGAGGACTGGGAAATGGAAACACAGGGGGAGGTGAACTAAGAGAGGTTACATTCTGAGGACTGCAATTAGTGACATAGAACAAAATGCTTAGGATTCATTGAATAGAAATTTGATATGTTCTGTACAACTTCACTCAAAAGAAAATTAACATTTTTAAAATAAAGGTTTTTTTAAGGGTTATGTATAGAATTTCCAACATTTCAGTTGGGTTAAATAAATTTTATATTCACGGGGGTACCCCCCCCCCAAAAAATAACGGATTTTTTTCAGTTATGTTTTTAAATTTTTACAAAACAATCTTATCACCTTCAAAATACTCTCCATTACACTTAATATACTTGTCAAATCTGTGATTCCATTCTTGGAAACATTTTTCAAACTCATCTCTTTGGATGGCTGACAGCATACATTTCCTTTACGTCTTCCACGTGGTCAAATCGCTGTCCTTTCATGTCTGTCTTCATTCTCGGAAACAAAAAGAAGTCACACGGACCGAGGACAGGTGAGTAAGGTGCGTGGGGAAGAGAGGATTCCTATTTTTTGCCCAAAACTGAGGCACGGAGATGACTGCGTAAGCAGGTGCATTATCGTGGTGGTGAAATCAGCCCCGTTTGCCACCAATCAGGCCATATTTGTTGCACACTGTTCTGCAATCTTTCCAGAACCTTTAAATAGAAAACCTGATTAACAGTCTGACCTCCAAGTGCACCACCAATCGACAATTCCCCAGTGCCAGAAGTTGAGGACCATCCAGAATGAGGTTTGTCATCCATCGGCATTTCACCTTTTTGAAACAAGAAACCCAATTGTACGCTTGAGTTTTTTCCCATCGTGCTGTTCTTGTAAGCTGTGTTCACCATCCAACAGTTTCTGCTGCATTTTTCCCAAGCAGGAAATAAAATTTCACAGCCGCGCGCTGTTCTCTTAAAGCGGCCATCACAAAAAAAAAAAAAAAAAAAAATGAGGTTCGAGAGAAACTGCTTTTATGAAAAAAACTCACTGTGACCAGAGAGAACCTTCCCAGGCAACGCCACTGGGTGCGCTCACTCAGAGCGAGTTGCTGGATGGTCGCCTAGCAGGAAAAATGCATTTTATGAAAGCTCTGCCCCACGGAGCTTTTTCCTTTTGTAACAGATCAATGCAGAAGCAGATAAAAGAATCTGCTGGCTTCTGTGGAACCAGACATAAAGATTTTCAAAAATGCAATCCAATACCATTCTTTTTAAAAAATCATTTTATTGGTGGCGTGTACAACGCTCATCACAATCCGTACATCCATCCGTGTGTCAAACACATGTGTACATTTGTTGCCATCATCATTCTCAAAACATTTGCTTTCTACTTGAGCCCTTGGTATCAGGTTTTCATTTTCCCCCTCCCTCCCCTACTCTCCCTCCCTCCATCGAACCCTTGATATTTTATAAATGATTATTATTATTGCATGTCTTACACTGACCAATGTCTCTCTTCACCCATTTTTCTGTTGTACATCCCCCTGGGAGGGGGTTGTAGATAGATCATTGTGATCCATTCCCTCTATCTGCCCCGCCTTCCCCTTCCCCTCCTGGTATGGCGACTCTCAATAGCCAATGCCATTCTGAGCATTTTGTTACGAGTGTGTAGTTTTGGTTTTGGAAAATAAAGTTATTTTAACCAAAATGTTTGTGTTAATATCCATGCTTAACATTAATGACATTGTTCTTTAATAAATGAATAAGCATCCATTTTCCCAGCTTCATTTTTTAGTATGATTATTGTCAAAAGATAAAACCCAAATAAATAAAAGCATTTAAGTCTTCAGTCATTTTCAAAGGTGTAAAGGGTCCTGAGACTAAATGACTCATTGGTTTATCACAATGATGCAGTTCTTGTTGCTACCTGACACTGAGGAGCTCTGGTCTGGCAATTCTATGCAGAATCAAACAAAATGCTGTCCTATCCAGCACCATCCCCATAATGTGCTGTCAGACGTGCTGATGGTTGTGATCCACAGGTTTTTCTTGACTGACTTTCTTCCTAGTAAGTGCTAGTTTGGAAGTAGCACTAAAACCTGTCCAGTATCAGGCAAATAATGCACAAGCCTCTATTAACTTATGCGTGGTGGCCACACATGCATCACAATGTCCAGGTATCAGCCCAGGTCTCCTGCATGGGAGGGAAGATTCCACATAGAAACACCAGTGTCCTCAGTTGAACACAGTATATACTCGATAAATATTTATTGAATGAAAATGAAATGTCCCAGTACAACATGAGCCCGCTGAGGTAAGTATTAAAAAATAAAAATAAAATGCAAAAGGGGTGGGTGGGGAGAAAATGAAATGTCCCTTTTTCATCCCCTGTGCGTGGAAGCTTGCTGTCCTCTCCCACCTCCAGATAAGAAGTCAGGACTTCCCCATCTCTAAACTGATCCCTAGGAATCTTCACGGAGCTTCCCCCACACCCTGGGTCCCTCTGGGAGCACTGGAGAACGAGGCATCTGTGTCCTGCTGTGTGTCAAACACTCAGATCTTTCCTTCTTAATAGCCATTTGCCAACATTCTTGTAAAATAACTAACTGCGTGTAATGGAGCTGCTGAAAGAACATGCCCTCCGGCAACTTTAAAGGAAGCAACATTACAAATTAAAGTAAGAGATGATTGTGTGAAGTATAAATCAAAGTTGTCAGAAGGCTGCTATCTTACCAGTTATGAACTTGGTACACAGATATAAATGGTTCCCAACTGCCCACTGGGCTCCATCCCTGCATTGCTTTACCCAGATTTTGGCTGCCTTATATTATTGAAGAAGTACAACCAGGATGTTCTTTGGAGAGAGGATGGCAAAACTTCCTCCTGCTTACTCTGGGCACACCGATAGGATAGCCTCATTGCTGGAAAAGGACATTAGGGTTGGTGACGTCTGTGAGAAGTCTGTGCGAAGCCGTCGTTGAGATGCATTGGTATGAGAGCCACTATCCTACACATGGAGCAGAACCGGGCAGCACTCTGTTTTGTTCCTCAGAGGAGCGCCATGGGCCAGTGTCAATCTGGGGCCTGCTAACATCAACAGAAAGGATTGGCATTCATTTTGCATCACATTTTTGTTGTGCCAAACTCAGACTCTCCGTCACTGAGTCAGTTATGGCTCATAGTGACCCTGGAATAATAACTGAGGGGAGTGAATGATGAGAACATTCCTTAGCTGAGGATTGAATTTCTCTGAACAAAATGTTGGATATTCTTTTTCTTTAAATCATTTTATTGGAGGCTCTTACAGCTCTTATCACAATCCCTACACACACATACATTGTGTCAAGGCCATTTGTATATATATTGCCATCATCATTTTCTAGACATTTTCTTTCTATTTGAGCCCTTGGTATCAGCTCATTTTTCCTCTCTCCCCTACCCTCCCTCCCTCATGAACCCTTGATAATTTATCTTTATTTTCCCCATGTCTTACGCTGACCACTGTCTCCCTTGACTCACTTTTCTGTTGTTTGTCTCCCTGGTGGGGGGTGTGATTATACATCTATCATTGTGAAACGCTCCCCTTTTCTCCTTCTACCTTCCCCCTACCCTCCTGGCATTGCTAATCTCATTATTGGTCCTGAGGGGATATTCATAATGACAGAGCAAGCTCCCACCATGGGACAAACTAGCATGCACAGGGACCTGAATGCTTTCTACCGCTCACACCCAGGACCCTGACTCTGGGCTCGCTTGGGTCACTGGAAGCCACTCTGGTGGTAACTGTGGTGACTACGAACAAGCCACAATTTCCTCGGGGTTAACCTCTCCGGTGAGAATTTCGTAACCAATGATTGATAATAGTTGGGGGGTAAATAGCTCAACTGGATGGGCAACTAGTTCTCTTCCTTTGGGTGAGATAATTCTGGAATGCACTTTAGATTGATTCTCAGGGGCCCCTGAGAGAATGAGCCAGTTGCCCCCATGGGCAATCTTCCCAATAACGCACATTCCAGTTTATCTTCACCAGTTCACTTTTCTATTGCCCTGCTGATGTTTCCAAGGATCACCTCCCAAGTAAGCAACTTACACAAAAATTTTATCTCAGGGACTTGCTTCTAAGAAATCAAATCAGATCATCATTTAAAGAAGCAAAGGTCCTCCTGGTGCCTCCATGTGTCCTGACAGCTAGATGAGGCACCAACTACTGTACGGAAGCCACCAAGAAAACTTACCCAGCGTTCCCGCCCAAAGTGATCCAGAAACACAGCCTCAACAGGTACCGACAGTGTTCCTGTCGGTATGTGAAGGATATAGCCTTCTTCCTAAGTGATCTTCCTTGAATGGATTATTGTCCAGGACATCCACTCAACAAAAGGAACAATGAAAATTATTATTTGTATATAAAATAGTTCTTGAATTTTTAATTAAAGGAACACGGTTCACCTGAGTCTTTAAACCTTTTTTGATTTCTTTCCCTGATGTTTGTAGAGTTGATCCAACAGGGGTGAGAGGTCCGTCATGAACTGAGAACCCTGCACCCAGCACCTGCACCTTTTGTTCCTAAAACACAGTGCAGTTTGCACAAGAAACAACAAAGCTCATTCTTTTCCAAAGTAGGATCAAGGCTCTACATTTGCCCCAGGTGGGCATTCCCTTTGCCCTGCATGTATTTCTACCTGCTACTTGCTTTCGGTTTTCAGCACCTACAAAGTCTAATGTCCCAAGCTGAGGCGAGCTGGTGCTCATGGGGTGAAAGAGAAAAGCACACAGCTCTGCTGGAGCAGCTGCAAGCTGCTGGAGCAGCTGCAAGCTTGCTGTCCTGGTGGCTCCATGTTCCCTGCCAGCCTGTGGTGTCCTCACTGCCCTCTTGGTGACCGCATGTCTGTATGGGTTGTGCCCCAGTTATCTCTGCCCCTTGATCTCAGTTTGCTTTTCTGGCCTCTGACCCCTCGGTCAGCCCAAACTTCAAGTGTTATCACTCTCCTTTGTCTTTGTCACCACTCTGTCCTGGCCCTCTCTGCGGGTCATCAATGCCACACAAACACAGAGTGGGGGTGGGGGTGGGGGGAGGAGGGTTCATTTGGTCAAGTGAGTTGTTTGAAGGAGAAAGGTTGTTTTTGTTTTTCTTTCAAAGCAAATAACAGCATTGGCCAATCATGTGACCTCATCAAGTCAACAGTTCCAATGGTCAACCTGATGGACTTAGGTAAATAAATGAGAAAGAGAAGGGTGGGCCAAAGACTTCTTCTGATCCAAGAGTGGAAGAAATTGCTGCCCAAGAAGCCAAGTGTCCACACTTGTGCTTGAAAAGGTCAATAGTCTTGATTTCTTCAGAGCTGTTTTAGAGCAAACATAAAGTGTCACGATAAATCCAACTCTCCAGAGTGCTGATAAATCTCTTTTAAAAAACAGAAGTCAACTCCTTTGAAAAAGCATTCATGCTCTGAATTGTATATTAGGTCTTTAAAAATCATCTCGATGAGAACATAAATGGGTGATTCCGAATGTGGTTAAGCTACATCTGAAATCCTTGATAAAAGGAGTAAAAGGGAAATCTGCTTCTATCAAGAGTGGAAGACCAAAAGTGAAGACAATATCTAGCATTAATTTGACCACATGCTCACACATGTCTGCAAGTGCTTTGTCATATAGACCTTAGTTTGGGAGGCTGTCAAACCTAGAGAATAGAGCTAAGATGATGTGTTCCATTCTTGCTTTCCCCAATATCATTTAATGAATTCCTATTAGTTTTAAAATGAAACAAGAGTGCCTAAAAATTCTGAACCGTGACCAGATTGATTATTTTAAATCAATATCATCCAAGGTCTTGAGTAATGTTTTAAATTTACATTGCATCCAGGTTTTACTTTGCCTATAATCTGATATTTCTTGTTAACAACCTAAATCGTATTGACTCTCTTTTATCCAAAGCTTGCAAATCATAAATTTATGTTAACAAAATTTCAGAAGTTTAGATACAGACTTAAGCACAAGGTATGCACAGCAGTATTGGTTACAATAGCACAGAACTGGAAGTAACTTGCTCTCAGGTGGCGTCAAGTCAGTTACAACGAAGGAAACAATACCTGGTCCTTCGCCATCTCTTGCTACCATAGTGACCCCCTCTGGGTTTCTGAGACTGCAACTTCTTACGGGAATGGAAGGCCAGTCTTTCTCGAGAAGTTGTTGGTGGTTTTGAAGTGCTAACCATGGAGATTGCAGCACCCAATGCACAACATGGTCCTTCGTAATATATGTTCAATAATTAAACTGGACATAAAAGCAAATTGTAGCATATTGATGATACAGAATCTATTCAGTGGACAGAATAATGAATAATCACCATGAGTAAGATTTAATGCTCTGAAGGTAATAATAACCAGAAATAGGATGCAAAATTGCATATTCAGTGTCATTTCACCTATTAGATATGTGTCTTCGATGTTCCTCACTGATCCATAGTGCTATGGGGGACAACACTAGAGATTCAGTGCAGGAATTGTGCTCAATCTGACCCCACCACACTGAGGTGAAACACTAAGGGTGTGCAACAGAACAGCAAGGGGAGCAGAGCAAGGAAGGCCCCAAGGAATACCAAAAATAGACTTTGGGGCCAGGGCGGGGCACCCATTCAGACTCCACCAGAAAACACTCCTAGAGGTCAACAAACAAACCTTGAACTATTCATAGGCTTTTCCTTTTTCTGTTGTGTTTTGTTTTCTTTTGTTGCTTTGTTTTGCTCGGTCTTGTTTCTGTGCTTATTATTATCTCTGCATGTCCACCTACATAAGATAGGTGGAGGAGATGAGATAATCTGGAGCAGAAAACAATGGGACCTACAGTTGGGGAGGGCGGCATCAGAGAGGGAGAGGAGGGGAAAAGGAAGTGGGTGTTAACAAACCCAGGGACAAGGGAGCAACAAGTGATCTAAACTCTATGGCAAGGAGGGTGTAGGAGGCCTGATTGGGCTTGATCAAGGGTAATATAACTGAGAGGAGTTACTGAAACCCAAATGAACATGATAGTGGGCCAAGAGGAAAGTAAAAGGAAATAGGGACAAGAAGTAGGAGGTAAAGGGCATTTACAGAGGTCTAAATACAGGCATGTACGTATGTAAATACATTTGTAAATGATGATGGGGAGATAGATCTATGTGCATATATTTATAGGTTTAGTATTAAAGTAGCAGATGGACATTGGGCCTCCACTCAAGTACTCCCTCAATACAAGAACATTTTGTTCTATTAAACTGGAATTCCTGGAGGGAGGGTGGGGTAGAAAAGGGGAACATATAACTTCCTCCCTGGGGGATGGGCAACAGAAAAGTGGGTGAAGGGAGATGTTGAACAGTGTAAGATATGACATAATAATAATTTATAAATTATCAAGGGTTCATGAGGGATGGGGGAGCAGGGAGGGAGGGAGAAAAATGAGGAACTGATGCCAGGGGCTTAAGTGGAGAGCAAATGTTTTGATAATGATGAGGGAAATGAATGTACAAATGTGGTTTACACAATTGATGTATGTGTGGATTGTGATGAGTTGTATGAGCCCCTAATAAAATGATTTTTAAAATTTTTTTAATTTTAAAAAATCGGAAAAAACAAACAAACTGGCATTCCATGATGCTCATCTTTCTGGCACAATTGCTGAAGACAAAGTGTGTGCATAAGAAAATGTGGTGAAGAAAGCTGATGGTGCATGGCTATCAAAAGACATAGCATCTGGGGTCTTAAAGGCTTGAAGGTAAACAAGTGGCCATCTAGCTGAGAAGCAACAAAGCCCACATGGAAGAAGCACACCAGCCTGTGCGATCACAAGGCACCAATAGGAGCAGGTATAGGCATCAAAGACCCAGAATAAAAACCCACATCATTGTGAATAAGAGAGTGTGTAGAGTGGTGACCCAAAGCCCATCTGTTGGCAACTGGACATCCCCTTACAGAGGGGTCACAGGGAGGAGACGAGCCAGTCAGGGTGCAGTAGAGAACCAATGAAACCTACAACTTTCCTCTAGTTCTTTAATACTTCTTCCCTTCCCCCTCCACCCCCCACCCACTATTATGACCCTAATTCTACCTGACAAATCTGGCTAGACCAGAGCATGTACATGGGTACAAATAAGAGCTGGAAAAACAGGGAATCCAGGATAGATAAACCCCTGAGAGTAGCCATACCAGGAAGGGAAGAGGAAGGTAGGGGGAGAAAGGGGGAACCGAACACAATGATCTAACTATAGCCCCTTCCCAGGGGGATGGACAACAGAAAAGTGGGTAAAAGGAGACATCAGTCAGTGTAAGACATGAAAAAAAAATCTATAAATTATCAAAGGTCCATGAGGGAGGAAGGGTGGGGGAGGGAGGGAAATGAGGAGTTGATACCAAAGGCTCAAGTAGAAGGAAAATGTTTTGAAAATGATGATGGCAACAAATGTGAAAATTGGCTTGAAAAACAATGGATGGATGTATGGATTGTCATAAGAGTTTTACAAGCCCCCAACAAAATGATTTATTAAAATAAAAATAAATAAATGTGTCTTTGTGTACACGTGATCTTGACATTGACAAGTAATGTATCTATAAATCTAAATAAAGAAAACTTCAAACAGTCAGCTAGAGATTTAAGATATTCACAACAGGGATCAGACAGTTTTTCATAAAATGGTACAGTTCATTGGTTGACTGGGCTTAGTCACTCATTGATTATGTGATTGATAGCCATCTCTCTAAAGTTTTACAACTTAACAGATGAAATTGGAAAGAGGCCTGGGGGTGTAGTGGGCTACTAATTGTGCAGCTAACTCAAAGGGCTGTGGTTCGAACACACAAGTTGCTTCAAGGGACAAAGATGAGGCCGTCTACTCCTATAAAGATTTCAAGTCTCCAAAACCTAAAGGAGCAGTTCTACTCTGTTCAATAGGGTCACTGTGGTTTGCAATTGATTCAATGGCAGTGAATTTGGAGGGATTTGGGGGATGTGCAGCTAGGTTAAGGGGGCATGACTGGTGGTTTGTTGCTAATATTCTTGCATTCTGAGTTGAAGACCAGGCTTGGATGCCTCATTTGCAGCCACTGGCCCCCTCTCAGTAGAATATTGCATGAGGTTATGATGCTGAATAGATTTTCACTGAGGTTCCACATGAAGACTTCACTAAGAAAAGGGGCCTGGTGAGCTACTTCCAAAGGCCAGTTAATGAAAACGCAACAGATCACAGTGATCAGATCCAAGACTGATCATGGGATGTATGGCTGGGTAGTATGTTCTAGGGTGCAGCCAAGAACAATATAAAAGTATGCAATAAATATTCAGGATCATTCAAAAATAGGAAGCACTGAATATTAGCGACTGTCTAACTTCCACTAGAGAAAGGTGAAGTTAAATAATGGAAAGAAAATTATCCATAAAGATGCATTTTTCTCTCGAGTGGCTTTAATTTCATTTCTATCTATCTTTCTACATATATTTATTTTCTCTAAATATTTTTATTTCAAAACATCCATGTGCAAACCATTCTGGTCATAACTGCCTAGTTTGTTCCATCAGAACAATCTGATCACCATACAATATTAGGCTGTCAGCAACTCCAAAAGAAGCAAACCAAAACCCACCCAACTCACAGTGACCTTATGGGACAGAGTGAAACTGCCCCCCAAAGGGTTTCCAAGGCTTTCTGTTACCTGCTCATCTACACTGTAACAACCCTTGGGTTATTGGGATAATCGCCATAAGCGTCATCTCAGTTAGTCACGGCACCAAAGCTAACCTTTTCTAAGAGCATGTAAATAAATATTATGTAATTATGTAAATAAATAATATTGCTGCTAGTAGGTACCATGGCGTTGGTTCTGACGCATAGCTAGCCCGTGTACAACAGCGCAACGCACTGTCCTGTCCTACATCACAATCGCGTTTTTATGTTTGAATCCATTGTTGCGGCCACTGTGTTAATCCATCTTGCTAAGGGCCTTCCTCGTTTTTGTTGCCTCTTTACTTTACCAAGAAGTGTGTCCTTCTCCAGGGACTGGTCTCTCATGACAATATGTCTAAAGAGCATGAGATGAAGTATTACCATCCTTGCCTGGAAGGGACATTCTGGTTGTCTCTCTTTCCAGCTTTGTTAGTACTTTTGGCAGTCCGGGGGACTTTCAATATTCTTTCCAGCACCATAATTCAAATATCAAGTTATCTCGGACTCAAACTGACCAAGCACAAAACTGTTCTTGGGCCTGCAACATTTTCAGGATCCTTGCTAGGATTGAGTCCATTGTGTTATTACATTTCCACGGACCCCTGACTTGCTTTTCTAGCATTCAGTCTTTCCTGACGATGTGTCCAAAAGAAGTAAGATGAATCTTGCTCCTGAGGAGCATTCTGGTTAGATTTCTCCTAAGACAGAGTTCTCCCTTCTCCTGACAGTCCACAATATATCCAAAATTCTTTACCCACACAGCAGTTCCAGTGCATCAAATCTCCTATCTTCCTGTTTCATTATCTAACTTCCACATTGAAGTGAAGCAACTGGCAAAATCATGGATTGCACCAGGTGACTTTAGTCATCAAAAGGATATCTTTGCTAAAACAAAGTCGCAGTAGTGAGGAGGAAGCCGGACTGAGCAAGGTTTCATTCTGTTGTGCACAAAGCCACTATGAATTGGAGCAAACAGGGCAGCACTAGCACAATAGCAGCACAGCAGGCTGTAGCAAATGCTGTGAATGGCATGCCCCATATCACCTTGGCCCACCTTAGAGTTAACCTAAAGTACACAGAAAGTCTCCTTGAGATGCACAAACAAATAAATATCCCTGTGTGCTAGACAGGATTCTCTAGAGACATAAAACCACATTACTGATAATTATAAATAGATAGATAGATAGATAGATAGATAGATAGATAGATAGATAGATAGATAGATACAGATATATATTTATATTGATCTATAACACAGGAAATGAACTGTTAAATTATGTACAGGTAGATAGATATATAATACGAGAAATGAACAGTTAAATTATAAAGCAATACAAATGGCTCAGTGCAACTCACTCCCATGAGAGAGTTGTGAGACATTGGCAGTCCTTCAAGTCTTGAGAGCCACCAGGTAGTCCTCTGTAGAGAGAGCTAGGCTATCCCAGCACAGGCAGCAAAAAGCAAGGCAGGTCACCAACTGTCAGCCAGGTCACCAACTGTCAGTCCCCAGCTCCAGAGATGAAAATCCCAATCATGTGGTCTTAAAGGGACCTCAACTTACAGCGACACAGTCCACAAGCTAGGCATCCCACAGGTAGTGTACCCTGTAAATTGAGGCATAGAACAAGCAAGGCAGGCACACACTGGTCCAATGATTAAAGAGCAAGAGACAAGAAAGGCAAAGCTCACCAAGTCATTTATCTCTCCACCCTTCAATTAATCCCACTTGTGTTTATTGGCCAGGCTGGCACAATAAACTATCTCACCTTGGGATGACTCTTAGTCATAAGTGATGGGAATAAATGTCCCGGCTCCCTATCCCACCTCAGTCTCTAGTGAACAATCTGAGACTTTCCCCACATGGTTTCTCAGGGTCCACAATGGGCCTAAGCCCCACTCATTAATGCACCTTCAATGATTTTCCTACTATCCATATTCACTTTCCCTTACTTCCACACTTGTACTTTCTGGAATCACCTCACACAAAAACCACTTAAACTAGTGATGAGATTCAGCTGATTCAAACCTGTTCTGCTGAACCAATACCTCATTTTTTGTTGAGTTCAGCAAACCAGTTAACAAAATGGCACTCATAATTAGGGTGTGTAGCTGGGGAGCCCCCCAATGTGGAAATCATAAGTTTACATTCCTTACCCTTTTTAAACTTTTATCTGCACGACACCATATTCTAGGAGCTCATCGTAATATTCATTCCATCCATAGGTATAAATAATCAGACTGAGCCATACTTGTAATATTTATTTTTCATTTCATAAAACTTGTTATGTGGTTGATGAAATACTACACTTCTTTCATTGTGTCGGTTACTTCAGTAAACGAACATAAAATAAAGAGGAAAATTGCCAACCAACCAGAGGATGACACACTGTCATTGGTTTCAGGTTTGTGTTTTTCCCCCAAATCCCCACAAGATATTATGAGTGAATTATGCAATTCCTGGAAGTGTTAAAAGAGCTAAAAAAATATTGTCAGAATAAATCCTGTGAGTTCAGCAGAAATGGAAAGGGGATTTTCAAAGACGAACATAATATGCTCAGAGAAGAGAATTTGCCTGTTTTAATATACATCAAAAACAATGACTATTGCCTAACGGACCTACCTCCATAGGAATGAGATTGTACTCCTACAGTGAACAGACTGTCAGGGATATGTCACACTGACAATGATGCTCAGATAAAAGTGAAGAATGTTGCACGTGAGAATGCCAAGTAAGAAGCAATATGGAATTATCTTAAATAGCAGTTTCATTGGTTTATTCAGGTATTATTTAATATTTTCATGAATATTTTAAAACTTATAGCATAAGCTAGTTTTGTGTACTTCTTTTATTGTTCTGATTTAATTATTAAAGGTATGAAATAATAAACTACCTTTCAGTAAATTATTCTTATATTTAAAACTGTCATTAGGATAGTGAACTGATTGTTAAATAATTCTAATGCCACCACTGACCAGAACTCATTTCCATGACTCAGAATCTATTTTGGGGATAGCTCATGTGAGATACTCATTTATTTTGTTTTTTAAAAAAAAATTTATTTATTTATTTTTTTAAAAATCATTTTATTAGGGGCTCATAAAACTCATATCACAATCCATACATACAACAATTGTGCAAAGCACATTTGTACATTCATTGCCCTCATAATTCTCAAAAGATTTGCTCTCCACCTAAGCTCCTGGCATCAGCTCCTCATTTTTGTGCCTCCCTCCTGACTCCTTCCTCCCTCATGAACCCTCGATAATTTATAAATTATTATTTTGTCATATCTTGCCCTGTCTGATGTCTCCATTCACCCACTTTTCTGTTGTTCGTCCCCCAGGGAGGAGGTCACATGTAGATCCTTGTAATTGTTTCCCCCTTTCAAACCCACCCTCCCTCTAACCTCCTAGTATTGCCACTCTCACTACTGGTTCTGAAGGGATCATCTGCCCTGGATTCCCTGCGTTTCAAGTTCTTATATGTACAAGTCTACATCCTCTGGTCTAGCAAGATTTGTAAGGTAGAATTGGGATCATGATAGTGGGGGAGGAGGAAGCATTTAGGAACTATAGGAGAGTTGTGTGTTTCATCATTGCTACATCGCACCCTGGTTGGCTCATCTCCTCCCCGAGAACCTTCTGTAAGGGGATGTTCACTGGCCTACAAATGGGCTTTGGGTCTCCACTCCGCATTCTCCCAACCCATTCACCATGATATGATTTTTTGTTATGATGATGCCTGATACCAGATCCTTTAGACACCACATGATCGCACAGGCTGGTGTGCTTCTTTCATATGGGCTTTGTTGCTTCTGAGCTAGATGGCTGCTTGTTTACCTTCAAGCCTTTAAGACCCCAGATGCTATATCTTTTGATAGCTGGGCACCATCAGCTTTCTTCGCCACATTTGCTTATGCACCCATTTGTCTTCAGCGATCATATCAGGGAGGTAAGCACACAATGATATGATTTTTTGCTCTTTGATGCCTGATAACTGATCACTTTGGTACCTCGTGATCACACCTTCCCAACAAAACAGCTGAAGACAAAGCGGGTGAATAGGCAAATTTGGAGAAGAAAACTGATGGTGACCGGCTTTCAAAAGATATAGTATCTGGGGTCTTAAAGGCTTGAAGGTAAACAAGTGGCCATCTAGCTCAGAAGCAACAAAGCCCACATGGAAGAAGCACACCAGCTGTAAGATACTTATTTCACAGTATATATCCAATAAATAATTGCTCAATCAATGAATGAAAACATTCTCACTGTGACTCACCTGAAGTTAACAATGTGATAACCAACCAGTTGCCTCAAGTCATTTCTGATTTATAATTACTCCATGGGTGCCAGAATAGAACTGTGCTCCACAGGGTTTTCAGTAAATGATTTCCTTCTAGTTAGATTCAAATGCCAGCCAAGTATGTTCACCATTTACAGTTTCCATGTTTGGCAAACTTTTTTTTCATAAATAGGGTGGAAATAGTAATATGAATCAGCCTGATTGAGAAATATTTATACTTATATACATATTTATTTCATGGATGACCAAAAGAACAAACAAATCTATCTTAGAAAAAGTATAGCCAGAAAACTGGTTAAAAGCAAGAATGGAAGACTTCATCTCATGTATTTTAGACATGTTGTCAGGCAAGAGAGACCAGTCACTGGAGAAGGACATCATGCTTGGTAAAGTTGTAGGGCAGCAAAAATTAGAAAGATCTCAGACACAGTGGTTGCAACAATGGACTAAAACATAAGAACAATTGTGATGCTGGCACAGGACTGGGCAGTGTCTTGCTTTGTTGGGAGTCAGCAGAAATTGCTGAGTTTGGGGACTGAGAGGTTGAGTGGGGGCCCAAGACATGCAACAAGGCCTTGTGGCACCTCAAGGCTCGGCTCCAGACTGTGGGCTGACTTTCCTCACAGAATTCTTCTGCCCTGCCACACATATGCACTACCAAGTTGCCGTAGCCTGAGTCCTGCTGTCTGGGCTACCTCAGCCTACATCGCCCACACTGCACGGTTTCCCCTGCTGGTCCCTGTGCTGCACAGAAAAGCTTCCTCTGGCAGTCCCCATGTTGTGCAGTAAAGCTTAACCCCGTGACTCAAACTGTGTACTTCCAGTGAAACTGGCCTGCCCAGTGCCAACCTCGCTGGCATGACTGTCCTGCCTGTGTTGCATCAGAGGGCCACTGAGCTCCCCTCCAAATAGATCATCCAAGATACCTAGGGAGAGAGTAAACCCTAGTGAGATAGAGATCCAGCTCAATATAGCAGTACATTTGTCTCCAGGTAATCCTTAGAATCATTCTTACTAGCCTCTAAGAGAGAAATACAGGACTCTTGGACTCCCGGCTAAAAAGCTGTCAATATCCATCAAAATGACACACCAAGAACAACACACATCAGCAACTACTGCAAGAAAGCAGGTGAAACAAAATGCAATGTCTGACGAGGACTTGACCCTGATGACTTACATAGAAGCATAGTTGGACCGACAAAAAGAAATCTTCAGAAAGCTGACTAGAGTCATACAGAATGTGAGGAAACAATAGAGAAAAGTAATGAAGTATTACCGTGGATAGAGTTCATACTAAAGAGAAACACAAGAATTAAGGGACAAGGCAACAGAATCAAAGAATAGTGTAAGAGACCTCACCAACAGGTTGGAAGAAGCAGAGAACAGCAACCTTGAAGATAAGCAAGCAGAATTCAACAACCGGGAAAGGCACTCAAACAACCAAATCAAAGAAACTGAAGAAAACCTGAGAACAATGAGTCATGCTATGAATATGAACAATATTTGAATAACTGGGGTACCAGAACAAGACAAATCAAAGACATCCACAGCCAAATAAGCAAGGGAATTCCGGGAAGAAAACTTCCCTAATTTAATAAATGAGAACCAGACAATCATCCAGCAAGATGAGAGGACACCAATTAGACGGAACCCCAAGAAGAATGCACCAAGGTGTATAATATCAAATTATCCAAATTTGAGGAAAATGAGAAAATTATAAGAGCAGACAAGGAAAAATATGCATTCATCTATACGAGTAATCAGATAAAAGTATGCACAGACTTATCAACAGAAACCATGAAGAAAAGGAGAGAGTGGTGTGACATCCTCTATCCCACAAAACTCTTTATCAAAATAGACAGAGGGAAGAGTGTTCACAGATGTGTTAGTCTGAGTACTTTAGAGAAACAAATTCATAGAAATTGATATGTATAAGAGAGAGTTTTATATAAAGGGTAAATGTACATCAAGAAAACAACACAAACCAGTGCTACCCAAGCCCACAAGTCCAAGATTAATCCATATGCCTGACACCAATCCCTAAAGTCCTCCTCCATCTCAATTAATACACACAATGATGTCAGCTGCAGGAGGAAAGCCAAACCAGTGAACGTATAAGCATCTCATTACTGGCAGAGGTCTCCACACAGCTGCTCCAGCACCCAGGGATGCATCAGGGTAGGTCCATCAGCTTCTCCTTACGGATGTCTTGCAGTAAATAAGCCTTTCCAGCTGAAGCAGGGAACTGGCTAAGGCAGCTGCACCCTGGTCAGACCATCACAAAGCAAGAGACCCGAGAACTAGAAAGGCGAAGCTCACCAAGCCATTTATTCCTCTGCCCTTCAATTAACCCCACATATTTATTGGCCAGTTTGGCACAATAAGCTAACTACCTCAACAGACAAGGAAAAGTTGAAGAATGCTTTTTTTAAAAAAAAAGTACTACCAAAAACTCATTCCAACTCACTTTGAACAGATCAACTTTTACAGAACACAAACATGAGAGCACCACATAGTGTAACACACTGAAGGCAACACCCAAGATGTCATTGACTAACGGTGAAAAGAAGGCAAGAATGAATCCCTTCACACATACACAACACACTGCTAAGTAGGAAGATTGGAAAATATCTAACAGAAAAGGTAGAAGGTAATGACAAAGAATCCACACATGAATGTTACAACTCTGAATGTCAATGGGCTGAATTCATCCATTAAAAGACAAATGCTAACAGACTGGATTAGGCAACAAAACCCATCACTCTGTTGCTCACGGACACATCTCAAGTTTATGGACAAAAGCAGGTTGAGGATCAAAGTCTAGTGAAAAGTATATCAAGTTATGGCAATTGAAAAAAGGCAGGAGTTGCAATCTTAATCTCTAACAAAATCAATCTCAAGGTGCAGGACATACAAGAGATAAGGATGAGTCCTAAATTATGCTTAAGGTATCAGTAGACCAAAAGCCAGCGAGCATAATAAACATGTGTGTCCCCAATGAGAGACGCACAAAATCCGTCAATCATATCCTTCAAAAGATGGGGAAAAATATTCACAGAGTCAACAACAGGAGACTCCAATCCACCACTCTCTGAGAAGGACAGACCAATGAAAAAGAAGCTCAACTGGACAACACAACCTGATATTCAGAGTTCTCCACCCAATTGCACAAATTCACATTCTTTTCAAGTTCACATGGTACATATTTTAAACTAGGCCACAATCTGGGACACAGTACAGACTTGAGTATACTTCCTTCTTTGACTGCTATATGATAAAACTGAAGATCAACAAAGAAAGATTTTTAAAAAACCAAGGGCAAATACTTGGAGGATGAAGAACTTTCTTATTCAAAAGGAGTGGGCCCTGGTTCAAATTAGAGATGAAATTGGGAAGTTTCTAGAAGCTAATGAGAATGAGAATACAACATTAACCCTATGGGACATAGCAAAGGCAGTTAGCAGAGAATTTTGATAGTGATAAAGGCACATATGAAGACAGAGGGGAGACTTATGGTGGATACTCTATCACAAAACCTTCAGCAGTTGGAACAAAGTCAGCAGAATAATCCTTCTAATAGCAAAAGGAAAGCAATTATAAATATCAGGGTGGAGATATATGTGTGGGAGAAAAAGAAAACCACAAAAAATCAACACAGTAAAAATTTGGTTCTTCTAGAGTAGCAGTTCTAATCTGTGGGTCATGACCCCTTTGGAAGTGAAAAGACCCTTTCACAGGGGGCGCCGGAAACCATCGGGAAACACATATTTCCATTGGTCTTAGAAACTGAGACACCGCTCCTCTGTCCGTCTCCAGGTGGGTCCACCCGCATGCAGATACACCCAATATGCATACCCAGCATGAAGACTGTTACTCATGCTACACCATACTTCAAGACAAAATTTCACTTTTTATAATTAGAAATAAATATTTCACAATACATAATTATATATTGCTGTTTCTGTGATTAATCACTATGCTTTAATTATATTCAATTTGTAAAAATGAAAACATATCCTGCATATCAGATATTTACATGATGATTCATAACTAGCAAATTATAGTTATGAAGCACCAACGAAAATAATTTTATGATTGGGAGTCACCACAACATAAGGAACTGTATTAAAGTGTCATGGCATTAGGTAGGTTGAGAACCACTGTTCTAGAGGATTAGCAGAAATGACAAACCATTGGCAAATCTTACAAAAGATAAGAAGAAGCAGACATCAATATCCAGGATGAGGGATAAAACAGGGGACATTAAAACGAATCCCGATGGAAAGAGAACCAGACTTCAACCCTGTGCTCCCAACACGATCGCTAAAGTCAAAGTGGGTGCATAAGCAAATGTGGTGAAGAAAGCTGATGGTGCCCGGCTATCAAAAGCTATAGCATGTGGAGTCTTAAAGGTTTGAAGGTAAACAAGCAGCCATCTAGCTCAGAAAAACAAAGCCCACATAGAAAAAGCACACTAGCCTGTGTGATCACAAGGTGTCAAAGGGATCAGGTATCCAGGCATCAAAGAACAAAAAAATCAAATCATTGAGAATGAGCAGGAGTGTAGATTGGAGACACAAGACCCATGTATAAGCAACTGGACATCCCATACAGAAGGGTTGCAGGGAGGAGACAAGCCAATCAGGGTGCAGTGTGGCAACAATGAAACATACAACTTTCCTCTAGTTCCTAAATGCTTACTACCCACCCACCCCCTACCCCCACTATCATGACTCCAATTCTACCTTACAAATCTGGCTAGACCAGAGGATGTACACTGGTACAGATAGGAACTGGAGACACAGGGAATCCAGGACAGATGATCCCTTCAGGACCATTGCCGAGAATGGTGATACCGGGAGGGTGGAGGGAGGTTGGGGTGGAAAGGGGGAACTGATTACAAGGATCCACATATAATGTCCTCCCTGGGTAATAGACAACAGAAAAGTGGGAGAAGGGACACATAGGACAGTATAAGACATAACAAAATAATAATGCTTTCTAAATTATCAAGGGTTCGTGAGGAGAGAGCGGGTAGAGAAGGGAAAAAATTAGGAGCTGATACCAAGAGCTCAAGCAGAAAGCAAATGTTTTGAGAATGACAATGGCAACAAGTGTACAAATGTGCTTGACACAATGGATGGATGGATGGATGGGTTGTGCTAAGAGTTGTACAAGCCGCCAATAAAATGATTTAAATAAATAAAATGAACCCTGATGAAATTAAAAGAATAATCAGACAGTACTAGGAAAGGCTGTACTCCAATGAATACAACAACTTGGGAGATATGGACAAATCCTGGGGAAAACAAACCCTCCCCAGATTATTTCATACAGAAGTCAAGAACCTGAACAGAGCCATAGCAAAAGAAGAAATACATAAGGTTATCAAGAGACTACCAACTAAAGAAAGTCCCAACCCAAATGGCCTCACAGGGGAATTCTACTGTGCATTCAGGACACAGCTGGCACCAACTCTTCACCAGCTCGCCAAGAGCATAGACAAGGGTGGGAAACTAGTCTATGGAGCGATTCTATGTATATTTTTACATTTTACTAGGGGCTCATACAACTCTTATCACAATCCATACATATACATACACCAATTGTATAAAGCACATCCGCACATTCCCTGCCCCAATCATTTTCAAAGCATTTGCTCTCCACTTAAGCCCTTTGCATCAGGTCCTCTTTTTCCCCCTCCCTTCCTGCTCCCCACTCCCTCATGCACCCTTGATAATTTATAGATTGTTATTTTGTCATACGTTGCCCTATCCGGAGTCTCCCTTCACCCCCTTCTCTGCCGTCTGTCTCCCAGGGAGGAGGTCACATGTGGATCCTTATAATCAGTTCCCCCTTTCCAACCCACTCACCCTCTACTCTCCCAGTATCGCCCCTCACACCCCTGGTCCTGAAGGTATTGTCCACCCTGAATTCCCTGTGCCTCCAGCTTCCATATGCACCAGTGTACAACCTCTGCCCTATCCAGCCCTGCAAGGTAGAATTCGGATCATGGTAGTTGGGGGGAGGAAGCATCCAGGATCTGGGGGAAAGCTGTGTTCTTCATCGGTACTACAGAAGCGATTATATTTTATGAACCTATTCTATGAAGCTATTATAACAGATACAGGGAAAGGATGCTACAGGAATAGAGAACTACAGGTTGATTTTTCTGATGAACATAGCTGCAAAAATCCTTAAGAAAACTTTGGCCAATAGAATAAAAAGTATATAAAATGAATAATTCATCATGACAAGTGGGATTCATACCAAGGATGAAGGGAATAGTTCAACATCCAAAAATCCAATAACATTATCCACCACATTGACCAAAAGAAAAGGACAAGAACCACATGGTAATATCAATCGAGTCAGGAAAAGCACTTGACAACAAGCTGTCTATGAAAAACCAACATTACAATCAATGGGGGAAAGATGAAAATATTCCCACTGTAAAACTGGCCAGACAAGGAAGCCCCTTGTCCCCATTTTTATCCAATATCGTCTGGGAGGTCCTAAATGATAACATAAGGTAGCCAAAGGACATCAGAGGTGTTTATCTGCTGAAAGAAGAAGCGAAACTATTGTTATTCACAGATGATAATATTTTACATATTGAGAACCCTCAATGCAATAGAGGAATATGGTAGCATGGCAGGATACAAGATCATTAAACAGAAGTCAGTTTGATTGCTATATACAACTAATGGGATTATATAAAAAGAGATCAAGAAAGTAGTATCCTTCATAATAGTTGAGCATAAATTGAGATATCTAGGGATATATCTAACCAAAAAAATAAAAGATCTGTACAAGAACCCTACAGAAAATTATTATAAGAAACCAAATGGGACCTTCACAAATGGAAGAATATTCCATGCTTGTGGATCAGAAGATTCAGTATGGTCAGTGCTACCTGAGACACTATATAAGTGCAATGCAATCCCAGTGAAAATCCCAACATCTTTTTTCAAAGAAATGGAAAACTGACTGTCAACTCCATATGGAAAGGAAAAAGCCCAGACTTGGCAAAGAACTCCTCCAGAAGGAGAATAAAATGGGAGGGCTTTCATTACCTGGCTTTAAAATTTATTATACAGCCACAGTTGTCAAGACAGCGCAGTACTGATATAATGATTGATTGATTGATTGATTGATACATGGACCAATAGATAAAAAATCCAAAAAGAAGATCAGCAGCATATAGACAATTGATCATCGATAAGGGCCCCCAAAATATCAAATGGGAAGCGGATGACCTTTTTACAAGACCCTCACTGCACTCCATACACAAGAACAAATTGCAGGTGGATCACAGACCTTGAGGTAAAACCCCAAACTATAAGGATCATCAATGAGAAGATTGAGACAAAACAAACCTTAGTACAGGGTATACATGAGCTATCAGAAACAAGGAAGGATACACACAGAGTAAAATAGAATAGACAAATGGAACTTACTGAAGGTAAAACACTGGTGTCCATCGAAAGATTTCATCAAGAGAGTAATAAGAGAACCCATAGACTGGGAAAGGCATTTAGCAACGACATATCCAACAAAGGGCTCATTACTAAAATCTACAGAATCCTGTACGTTTACAAAAGAAAAAATGAATTGCCCACTGAGGAGGTGGGCAAATGACTTGAAGGAAAGATTCACAAGGGAGGAAAACTGAATGGCCAATAAACATATGAAAAAATGTTCCAAATGATTAGGGAAATGCAAATTTTTAAAAAAGACAACCATGAGATACCACCTAACACACACAAAAATAGTCCAATTCAAAAAAATCAGAAAGCAATAAATGTTGGAGAGCATGCGGTGAGATAGAAACTCTCAGTCACTGCTAGTGGTCGTGTAGATTTGTACAGCTCCAGTGAAAAGTGATTTGGTGATACCCAAAACAGATGAAATTAACTACCTGATGACCTAGCAATTCCACTACTAGGCATATACCCACAAGATATAAGAAACAGACAACAAACAGACATCTGCGCTTCAATGTTCATCACTGCACGGTTCACAATCGCAAAGAATTGGAAACGGCCTAAATTTCCATCAACAGACAAATGGATTTTTTAAAAACTCAGGTATATACACACATCGGAGTACTATGCATCCCTAAAAAATAGTTATGAGTACAGTTAGCCATGCATAAAAGGAAAGTGCAACGAGTCCACTAAGGTAAGTTCAAATAGCAGAAGAGGCATAGGGGGAAATGCGTATGTTACGCAGTTCCCGGTCTGACGACCAGATACTCTGGCATGAGCCAGACCAAAGCCAATGACACATATGTCAACAAAAAAATATGCAGGCAGCACCTGTGCTGAAAGACATCTCCCCCTTCATAAGCCTTTATGGTCCACAGAGGGTTGGGGAAAGCAAAAAGAGGGCAATGGGGGATCAGGGCATTAATCCACCCTAGGGTAGGGACTTGTTTATGTCTCCACAGGAAAGGGAGAGAGAGAGTAGACCTCATTCCAGTGTGCCAATCCTTGAGGTAATGTTCCTACTCAGAGAAGCTCATTCACAGAGAGGAGGGCAGGGTGGACCTCAGCTTGAGACATGACAGCGCTACAGAGGACAGCACTGAAGATTCAATCTGGAGAGAGCAGCTGGTGTGAGCCACCCACATGGGGACAAGCCAAGAGGGGAGTGCCACAGACCAGCAATGGGAGCAAAGCCACAAAGTCCCTGAGGAATCCCCATTGTAGCCTTCTGACTCGGGGGCTGCACTTGGCACCTCATCTGAACTGGCTGGGGGTTACTCACAAGGGGGCCACATGAAAGTCTAAAGGTATAACAGAGTTGGGGGATAGGAGGGCCACTAGACAGCTCCATGGATGACTGCAGGATAACAATGGGGACTTGTAGGAGACACACCTTTCAGTCACAAATGCTGAGGACTAGAAGTGTAAGTGCAGTTATGTAAGCAGGTCCTGGGATGTGAAATTCTGAAAGGGGATTCAAGTGATGGTTTTAACAGGGCCCGCTCTCTGTTTAACAGAGAGATACTTGTCTACTCTGGGTCAGAATAACAGAGTTGGAAATATTTTTGTATGGTCTTTATTTACTTTTTTTTCTTTCTTTATTTTGCTATCTATCTGTACAAGATAGAAAGGATACACAATCCCAATGAGACAGTGATGAGACCAACAGTTCTAGGGCTACAGGGGAGGAGCCAACATGACAGGGACAGGGAAATATCAAGGGTTCTAAATTTGACGGTGAGGAGGATATAGCATTCCTGGTCATGTTTGATTAATTGAAATGTAACCAAGAGAAGTTACTGAGAGGTGAACGGTGGGTAAATATGATAGTGGGGCAGGAGGAAAAGAAAAAGGAAAGACGAAGAAAGCTAAAACTATATATATAGTTATAAATATAGATATGTATAGTTGTAAATATATAAAATAGGTGTATTTGTCCGTGTGTGTTTGTGTGTGTGTGTGTGTGTGTGTGTAAAAACAGCAAGGAAGAAGATGGACTTTGGGCCTCTATCTTACCTTAGTACAAGAATGGTTTGTTCTAATAATGTGGCACTGTATGATACCTTCCCTACACAATCACTGAAGACAAAAATGGGTGCATAAGGAAATGTGGTGAAGAAAGATGATGGTGCCTGACTATTCAAAGAAATAGCATCTGGGATCTTAAAGGCTTGAAGTTAAACAAGGACCCATCTAGCAGGGAAGCAACAAAGCCCACATGGGAGAAGTCCACCAGCATGCATGATCATGAGATGTTGCCAGGAATACGTATCAGACGTTCAAGATCAAGCATTCAAATTGAAGTGAAGGAGCGTGGACAAAGTGGAGCCCCAAAACCTACCTGTAAGATAATTGGACAGTCCCTCACAGAAGAATACATGAAAGGGATAACATATCTGGGGTGTGGTATAGCAGTGATGAAACACATAACTAGACTCTAGTTCTTTAATATTTCCTCCCGATACTCTTTGTTTATCTCATTAATCTTGTTACACCTGCATGTGTTCATTTGTATAATTAAGTTTGCTCCGTGAATGAGAGCCAAGATAGATAACCCTTCACAAAGAGTAATAGGAGTAATGATTTCCTGAGGGTACAGGAAGAGAGGGGGTGGGAAAGGCGAACTCATAACAATGATGACTCTATGACCCCACTCGAAGGGAATGCATACAGAATTATAGGTGAATATATAAATTGGATCGTGTAAGATATGAGTGTGTGTGTGTGTGTGTGTGTGTGTGTGTATAATAAGGGTTCCTGGGGGGGTAGGTGGGGAGGGAGGGGATAAAGGGAAGCCGTATCAAAGAGTTTACAAAGAAAGAAAATGTTTTGAAACTGATGGTGGCAGCAATTGTACAATGATGCTTGATCTAATTGAATTATGGATTGTTATAATATCTGTAAGGGATCCCAATAGAATGATTCATTAAAAATAAATTTAAAATAGTATTTCCTTATTTAAAACCAGGTGAGGCTATTTATAAGCATTTCAAATTTATGAATAGAGCAGATGCCCCAAGAATCCAACCCAGAGGAATGCGAATGGACTTGCGGTCATGCAGAATGGATTGGCAGGGAGCGGGGATTGTGGCAGGGGCAGTTTGTTGAAATTTGGCAGTTTATCATTTGATCTCCTTTTTGATCCATTTTAAATTTATTCCAGTTTTTAATATTTTCCGCTTCCTTTTTTGAGCACGGTTTTTTATCTTTTACTTTGTATTTTTATTAATTGTTTTTAATGATTTTCTGTATATGAATCCAGGGTAGGTAAATCTATAGAGACAGTGGCTGAATTAATGGTTCCTTGGGGCATGGCAGGAGAGGTTGGGGGGAAATGGAGAGCTAATAATGACGAGTATAAAAATGAAGAAAATGTTTTAAAACTAATTGTCATTATGAGTATACAACTCTTCTTGATATGATTGAACTATTGATTATATGCTATGTGAATTACATGCCAATACAACTGTTGGAAAAATAAATAGGTTTTGTTCTTAAGCATACAAATGCAGTCCTTTATACTGTGACTATTTTTTTCAGGTATTGGAAACATTAGTTTCATCCAGGAAGAAGACTCCATTTTTAATAGGGTTAAACAGTTACAGCATATTTTCAAACTCTCTCATTTTGGTCCAAATAAAGTCCATCAATCAACTAAATTTTAGGTAGAAACCAATAGTTCATTTTTGACTAGTTACACATCATTAAGAAAATGCTCTTGACAAACCTCCTAGAATTACTTGTTGACTCCTTTCAACATCTGTGAGCAGCTGGACTCACTCGCTACGCTGGGCTCCGTTCTTCTATGGTCTAACATAAACAATCTTTGGGACACTGATTAATTTCTCAAAACTGAAAAATAATTAAGGTAACAATAATCCCTCACCCACACACTCCTCCATTTCTACAAGCATTTAGGAGGGAGGGGGCAGAGGTCAGCCACAACATTCAGCCCCAAAGACCCATTAGTTCCCTGTAGATTGTAGCAACGTGCCCTCTTAAGAGTCGTTGAAGAGAAAGGCCACCCTCCACCCCTACTACCTGTCCTGACTAGATGGGAAGAAAACGCCCAGCAGCCTTGTAAGCCAGGAAAGTTGTCCATCCCTGTAGAGGCCACATCCACCTCTAGTTTGGCCCTTGTGAGGAAATAATATGACTTAATGTCTCCTTTGGGGTGAAAATCTCAAATGCAAACAGACACAAAAAAGCATTTAAGCACATGTCTTTGTAACATAAGTCCTCCACTCAATGCTTCTAGGGACCAAGTGACTATCTTTAAGGTTGAATCCTGAAGGGAGACCATGGTATGGTATCCACTGGAGAGTGAGCAGACATGCTTGTCTAATGGAGGTAGCTCTTTTTCAGTAACACGTTAGTCATTGCCTACAAGCTAGAATGAGAAACAGATAGCTTAAAGCAAGATGTCACCAAATAATTGAAGGATTATACATACATATGACAATGTAAGCAAGGACCAAAAGCATTCTGTAAATGGAAAGAGCGGGCAACAAGAAGAATCAGGAAGAATGCGTTAGGCTGGGTTCTCTGGAGAAGCAATCAGTGACGCTTGTGTTTGTATATAAAAAGAGACTAAACTCAAGAAATGGCTTACACAGTTGTAAAAATGGGTAAGCCCAGTCTGGTCAAGTCAGCCTTCTCCTGACTCATGGAAACTGATGAATGAGAAGCAACATGATGAACTGGGGCAGTGGCAGATGCAGAAGTAAAACAAATCTGAGTCAGCTGAAAGAATCCAATGTTGGTAGTCCACTCACTGGTGGTTCCTGAGATTGGCAGATGATGTAGTAGATCAAAGAACCCGTTGCAAGATCTAGGTCCAGCAGAATCCAAAGGGCCAGAGTTCAACTCTGTTCCATTTCTCTCTCTCCTATGCAAAAAGCCACAATCCCCAAGGAGGTGTCATCAGGCTGTCACCCAGTTGATAGGTTGGACTCCTCCCCTACACAGACGCAGGAGTGTCTAATTAACGTAATGCCTAATCATAACAAAGACCCAAACAGGATGCATAAATGGCATCCCCAATAAGAAATTTTCAAAAGAGGGGCCAAGGAGTGAAGGTTGATGGGTCTATGTATGAGTTCCCTAAAAAGCAAACAAACAAACAAACAAAAAGCCCATTGCCATTGAGTCAATGTGGCTTTGATTTATGGTGACCCTATAGACAAAGCAGCACCTCCCTGTGGGCATTCCAAGCTATAAATCTCTACAGGCGATCTTCCATGGGGTCAGTGGTAGGCTTAAACCGCTGACTGTAGTTTGCAGCAAAGAGCTAACCACTGAGCCACCATAACAAAGTACCATAAACCAGGTCACCGAAAACATCAGAAATTTTATGATTCAACTACAGAACTATATGAAATATCAACTTCTGTAGGCCCCCATAAAACTGCTTATAATTAAAAAAAACAAACAGGAATTGATTGTCTCAAGGTTCTGTAGATTAGAAATTTAAAATCAATGTGTCCATTGGACATGTTCTTTCTCTAGGAGCTGAGCCGTCTATGCCTGTCCCTATGTTCCTTGGGCTCCTGTAAATCTTCAATGTTCCTTAGCTTGTAGAAGCATCACTCCCATCTGTCTCCATCTTCACTTGACTGTTTTCTCTCTGTGTCTGTCTCCATGTTTTTATCAATAAAAATAAAATTGGAAAATCGATCTCAAAACTCCATCCTTTCTAATGTACTTTAAGAGTACCTATTCCCACTGAGTTGAGATCTCATTAAACTAGGTGATGAGAGGTCTCCTTTTGCTGGAAAAGGCCTCTTGGATACCGAAAAACATTCTATGAGAGAAACTAGGTGTGTTAGTCTGGGTACTTTAGAGAAACAAATCCACAGAAACTCATGTATAAGAGAGAGTTTTATATAAAGGGTAAGTGCACATCAAGAAAACATCCCAACTCAGTGCTGCCCAAGCCCACAAGTCCCACATTAACCAATTAACCCATATGTCCATTACCAATCCACAAAGTCCTCCTCCCTCTCACACAATAGACACAATGATGTGGACTGCAGGAGGAAAGCCGAATCAGTGAATATGTAAGCATCTCAGAACCGGCAGGGGTCTCCACAAGGGTGCTCCAGCACCCAGGGCTACAGCAGGGTAGGTCCATGTGGCTTCTCCTTGGTGATGTCTTAGAGGAAGTCAGCCTTGCAAGCTGAAGCAGGGAACTGCTAAGGCAGCTTCACCCTGGTGCAACCACCACAAAGCAAGAGACCCAAAAACTAGAAAGGCGAGGCTCACCAAGCCATTTATCCGTCCACTCTTGAATTAACCCCACCTGTGTTTATCGGCCAGGTTGGTTCAATAAACTAACTACCTCACTACGTCAATTCATTCCAGACAGGGCACAGAGGAAGAGCAAAATCCAGGTAAGAATTCCATCTGCTCAAAGATCAAGAAGAAGATAGGTTTATCAAGAGGCTAGTAAGGAAGGCAGTGAGCTGGAGAAAGTGAGGCTGGAGTGGTGGGGGGACCCTGATCACACGGTCCCAGCTAGATGAGAGAATAAGATTTGGGTTTTGTCCTAACTATAACAGGAATCTATGAAAAGTTTTGAGATAGGAAGAGTGCAGGCGGTAAAGTCAATAGAAATAAATACTGTTATATACACAATCTGGAAATAATGGTGCTCTATGAGTGGGCATATAGATAGACCCACAGGCTAACTAAATGTGGAGGAAAGTTGGAATATACTTACAAACATATGTAGGTTCCACAGAGGATATTTGTCCATGTATATTTACCCTCTCTGCAAATCTATCCAGGCCCTAGTGGCGCAGTGAATTACATGCTGGGTGGGCTTCTAATCACAAGGTCCTTCTTTATGGAAATAGGTAGCCTCATCTTTCTTCCATGGAGTGGCTGTGGGTTTGAACTACTGACCTGTGGTTAGCAGTCCAACACTTACCTGACAGCACCACCAGGGTTCCATCATGTGTCAAAGAGGGATAATAATGAATGTGCATAACTAACGAGGCTTTTCATATGAAGCATAAAGCAGAGTGGCAGGCATATGGGAAGAAATCAATAAAATCTTAGCTATCGTGTAAAAAGAAATTTCTCTGAAATCACTCACTGAGGTAATAAGGAAGAGACCACCAGCCAAGGCTGCTCATTGTACACCAATGACAGTCTGAAAGCAATTGTTTAGCAGCATGTCATGAGTTATTCATGTGGCTTTAAAGGTCTTTGTACATATTGTCTACCTACCCGGAATATTCTTTTATATTCTCGCTTCCTGCATCATCTTCATCTATTTCCTTCCGTCAGAGCACAGCGCATCTCCCTAATTCAAACAAATCTCCTCTTGTCTTCAAGGCTAAATCAGGCCCCTGCTTATAACACCATGTGCTTTCTTAATTCTTCCCACATTTCATAACTACATATTTATTTGTAATTACTTGTGGTTAGCTCGTCAATTCACATCTTCTCTCCATAGACAGACTAGAACCACCATGAGTTAAAAGCCACATCTGTTTTGCTCACCACTCTATGGTTTGCACTGAACCACTAACCTAAAGGTTGCGATTGGAACTCACCCAGTGGTGCTGTGGAAGAAAGGTCTGACGATCTGTTTCCATAAAAATTACAACCTAGAAAGCTGTATGGAGCTGCTGTACTCTGTAATACACGGGGTGGCCAGAAGTCAATATTGACTCAAAACAGGTTTGGTTTGGGGATTCACACACTACTCACTGTCTAGATTATGGCTGAAACACATGGTGACCCAATGTGTTAATGTAGAACTATATTCTATATGGTTTTCAATGGCTATCTAATAAAAATCATATGGCTATTCCTTCTGGGGTGGATTAGAACTTCCCATCTTTATTAATAGTTGATTGTTAACTGTCAGAACCACCCAGAGAATCAAAAATATGGTTGCCATCCAATTATTTTTCTTAATAAGTTTATTATTTAAAACATTTCCAAAGCCATATCACACACATTATTAGGTTCTGAAGAAACTAGACCCTTCATCCATTGCTGGTGGGAATATAAAATCATACAGCCGATGTGGAAAAGACTTTGATTATTCATCAGAAAGTTGAACTTATGGGGGGGTGGAGGGAAGATGAGGGAGAAAGGGGGAACAGATGACAAGAATCTCCATATAACCTCCTCCCTGGGGGACAGACATCAGAGAAGTGGGTGAAGGGAGATGTCGGATGGTGTAAGATATTACAAAATAATAATAATTCAAAAATTATCAAAGATTCATGGGGGAGGGGGAGGGGAAAAGATGAGGAGCCGATACCAAGGGCTCAAGTAGAAAACAAATGTTTTGAGGATGATGAGGGCAACGAATGTACAAAAGTGCTTGACACAATGGATGGACGGATAGATTGTGACAAGAGTTGTACAAGCGCCCAATAAAATGATTTTTTTTTAAGTTGAACATAGAAGTACCCTGTTGTTTGGTGCCGTTGAGTTGGTTCCAACTCATAGTGACCCTGTGTACAACAGAACAAACACTGCCCAGTCCTGGGCCATCCTCACAATTGTCCTTGTACTTGAGCCCACTGTTGTAGGCATTGCGTTAATCCATCTTGTTGAGGCCCTTCCTCTTTTTCTCTGCTTCTGTATTTTCCCAAGCCTGATGTCCTTCTCCAGGGACTGACCTCTCCTGACAACATGTCCAAAGTACTTGAGACAAAGTCTCACCATCCTTGCCTTTAAGGAGTGTTCTGACTGTACTTCTTCCAAGACAGATCCATTTGTTCTTTTGGCAGTCCGTGGGACTTTCAATATTACTCCAAGAGGCCATGATTCAAACACATCCATTCTTTTTTTTTTGGTCTTCTTTATTCAACGTCCAACTTTCACATGCATATCAGGTGATTAAAAATACCGTGGCTGGGTTTAGATGTACTTTCATCCTCCACGTAACATCCTTGTATTTCAACACAATAAGGAGGTCTTGTGAAGCAGATTTACCGAGTGCAATGCATCATTTGATCTCTTTGACTGTTACCTCCTTGATCATTGATTGGGGATTCAAGCAAGATGAAATCCTTCACATCATTACTCTTGTCTCTATTTATCATGATATTACCTATTGGTCAAGTTGTGAGGACTTTTGTTTTCTTTCCATTGAGTTGTAATCTCGACTGAAGGCCGCGATCCTTGATCTTCATCTGTAAGTGCCAGCTTGACAGAAGATCTGATGAACGGTGGGATGCCGTTGAGAACATAATACAGGAAGAAAGCAATGAAAAGACAAGAAAGTGAGAAAAGGCCAAAGTGGATGGCAGAAGAGCTCTGATTGTGCATCTTCTCTGACACAATAATATTATAGAGCAACCTGGAACCCGGAGACAGGAAAGGAGATAAAATGGAAAGCGCTGGTGTCACTGGGGCAGGCAGAGGGCACTGGGCAGTGCAGACACCTGACCAGCCTTTGGGTTAAAAGTCTTGAAGAACAAGGTTCTTCATGTATGTATAACTTTCATGTCAAAAAAAAAATGTAGGAAGAATTAAACAGAAATGCAGAGAAATCAGGTAACAGAAAATTATGATAGCACATAAAAAGTGTCCTGATATCCTATTTTTTTCACCTAATACAACAGAATAACCATTTTTCCATATAGCTATCACTAAAGAAAAAGAGAAGATAATTACTTTCTCTTTATAAATATATAACCTTTGAGTCTATTTCTTCTACTAATTAATAATAAAAATTTTCATTAGCACATATACAAGAATAGCAAAAAAAAACTTTTTTAAAAGATTCCAATGATTTGGGGGAAAGGATAAATAAATTTTAGTACATCTATAACATGAACTACCTTGAAGTCATGAGAAAGTACACTTTCTCAGTACATTTATTGGTAAAAGGTAGCGAGTCAAGGATTCATGATGAAATGTTAAATAAATAAAACAGGATAAGCACCAAAGCCCTAAATCTGTTACGATAGAGTTGATTCCAACTCAGAACATCCCCACGTTTTACAGAGTGAAGCTGTTTCTTAGACTTTCCTTGGCTGTGTTCTTTATGGAACTCTATCTCCAGGCCTTTCTGTCATGGTGCTACTAGGTAGGTTCCAATTAAAAACTTCCAGTCCAGTGACCATAGATTCTGACTCACAGAGACCCTGTAAGACAGAGTGGAGCTGCCCTTTGGGTTTCTGAGACTCCCAATCTGTACAGGAGCACTGTATAGGACTGAACTCTCTTCCTTGAAGAGGCCGCTAAGCTCCAACATCTGACTTCATGGTCAGCAGCTCAGTGTGAACCTACTTTGCCATCAGAGTGCCTTAGGAAGCAGGATACAAAGCTATATTTTTATCCATTTAAAAAAATATGCACATAAAAAGTGCTATGTAATGATACACACAAAAAATCAAAAATAATAATTGAAAGATGTTCACCACGATTACCTCAAGATGGTAGGATTCAAGTGATTTTTACATACTCTTTATATAGGTTTATAGCTTATAATAAGTAGGAATTCTCTAGAAGGAAAAAATGTTTTTTTACAAGGTCTCTTGTAATTAGGTTAATACATGAAAGTCATTAGAAAGTAAAAAAAAAATTAAGCTGAGCTAATTCTACCTTCAACATGAAGGATAGCGGTAAGTAAATCACATTGGTATGACAGTCTAATTAGGTGGAAATAGTACTACTTTAAAAACTATTTTTAGGTCCGATTTTAACACTTTTGATTCATAAATTCCACACTAAATACTAGAGCTGTCAGGCCTCCCAGATCAATCACTGTATACTCAGGTTAATTATTTTTTGACATTTTGAAAGGTTATTTCACCAATTTAGAGGCTGGAGATGATTAAGACGATAAAGAACTAAGTCTTACAAACTCTTCAGGCCAAAATGTTTTAGGATTCGCCCACCCCCGGCGTAAGGCTTTTTTATGATGTTCTCCTTTAAACGAACACATTTTATTCACAGAACATCATACTCCTCCCTGCAAAAAAGTTGATGACCCCTGACATTTTTGAAAATTTTAAGACTCTAAAGTATGACTTTAAATTAGCAGCCCCGGCAAGCAAAGAGGAAGAGGATGAGACCAGGGTGAAGGTAAACATCCCCGTAAGGAGGAAGCAGCTCAGGTGCCACACAACTGCCTTATGGGTTGAAACCTTTTTCTTGTTTGTATTTGCTTTAAAATTTGAGGCAGAAAACCCAGATTTCAGTGTCCAAATAAGTCCTGCCTAAGCTAACTGTAAGTGGTCTAACTTCATGCTGAACACAATAAATTACAATCAGGTAAATACTATCTGACTTCACTTATTATAAAAAGACAAACATGGACCGAGACATACAGATCAAAGTTTCTTAGGGGTTGCCAGGGGTGCGAGGAGGAGGGGAGGGAGAGCTTCCGCTCTCTAGAGGCCCTAGGCTCTGTTGACGAGCATGGGAAACTGTAGTGACGATGAGTCGGCTTGCACGGTGGATTTCTGAGACTCCGGGTCTGTACAGGAGCAGACAGACTGAACTCTCACTGAGCTCCAACATCTGGCTTCATGGTTAGCTGCTCCCTGTGAACCCACCTTGCCACCGAATACCTTAGAAAGCAGTTAAGTTGTATGCCTGTAAGAAGCTGAATTGTCAGAAGCTGTGTGATAGATATATTAACTATAATAACAACAAAAAGGTTCCAAGACTGCTTATGTATAACCAAACACCTCATGGTAGATTTTTCTTGGTTTGGAGGTCTAGCTCATGGTTTCATGGGTCACCAGTTAATTGGCTTAAAAGCTTGTTGAGTGCATCTATTCTGCATCTTCGTTTTGAACTAGCACCTGTGTCTTATAAGCTTACAAGTGACCACCCAAAGCACAGAATTGGTCTCTAAATTCACCTGGAGCAAGAGAGGCAATCATATTGTTGCTGTGAGGTGCCATTGAGTCAGTTCCAACTCATAGTGGCCTTGCGGACAACAGACAGACAGACCAGGGCCAGGTCCTGGCTCATCCTCACAGGTATTCTTATGCTTGAGCCCACTTAGGCAGTGAAGTCCGATGTCAATCCACTTCGTTGGGGATCTTCCTCTTTTTCACTTCGTCTCTACTTTACCAGGCAGAGTGTCCTTTTCCAGGAGGGATTGGCCTCTCTTGATAACATTACCAAAGCATGTGAGATGAAGTCTCACCATCCTTGCCTACAAGGAGCATTCTGGACGTGCCTCTCCTAAGCCAGATGAGTTGGTTCTTTTGGCTGCAGGACACGGTACTTTCAAGATTCTTCACCAGTACTGTAATTCAAGTTCATTGAGTCTTCTTCCATCTTCCTTATTCAATGTCCAACTTTCACATGCCTGTGAGGCAATTGAAAACGCCAAGGCTTGGATCAGGGGCAACTTAGTCCTCAAAGTAACATCTTCGCTTTTTAACACTTTAAAACAAGTCTTATGCAGCAGATTTACCTAACTTGATATGTCATTTGGTTTCTTGACTGCTGTTTCCAAGAGCATTGATTCTAAATCAAAGCAAGATGAAATCCTTGAAAACTTCCATCTTTTCTTCATTTATCCTGATATTTCTTAACTATTGGTCCAGTTGTGAAGATGTTGGTTTCCTTTATATTACGTGATAATCCATATCGAAAGCTGCAAACCGTGATCTTCATCAGCAAATCTTCAAGTCCTCCGCACTTTCAGCAAACAAGGTTGTGTCATCTGCATATCAAAAAGTGTTACTAAGCCTTTCTCCAATCCTAATGCCACGTTCTTCTTCATATAGTCCAGCTTCTCAGATTATTTGCTCAGCAGACAGATTGACTAAGTGTGGTGAGAGGACACAGCCTGAAGCACACCTTTCTTGATTTTAATCCATACATATAGCCCAGCTCTGTTTGCACACTGCACTGCCTTTCGATCCACGACCAAGTTCCACATGAGCACAATGAGGTGGTCTGGAATGTCCATTCTTCTCAAGGCTATCCATAGTTTGATAGGATGCACAGAGTCAAATGCCTCTGCATCACCAATGAAACACAAGTCTGCCTTCAGCCAAAATCCACCTGACATCAGCAACGATACCCCTTTTTCCACATCCTCTTCTCACTCCGGACTGAATTTCCAGCAGCGCCTTGTGGATGTACTTCTGCAACTGTTGCTGAATGATCTTCAGCAAAATTGTACTTGCATACAATGATACTGTTCTGTCGGGTCACCTTTCTCTGTCATAGGTACAAATGTGGATCTCTTCCAGACAGCTGACCTGTAGGTGGAAGGAAGAAATGGAATGTGTGGCTAATTGCCTTCATGGACAACTGTCTACTTTGCCATAAAATCAGAAGAACGGAATGGTGTCCATCAGCCATAACTGAAAGTTGTGATTAAAGAGGCTATCAAAGAAACTGATCAAAAGGAGAAAATGCAGCACAGCTTTCAAATTCTCATGGAATTCAGATTTGCTGCATGATGCTCACAAGCACTGTGCTGAGGGAAGAAACCAGATACCGAAGAATCAGATTCCTATCGTTCAAAACATTGGAAAAACTACACTTTAGCATTTAGGCATGCATATTCATTAGGACACAGCTCAAGAGAGCAGAGAAATAATTACCATAATTGCTAAGAAAAGACAACCTCCAAAAGTGGGGAAAGGGTTCTGATCAGAGAAGGCTCTGGAGGGGAGGATTCCAGAGTGTGGATCATGGTCCGCAGGGTGGGTAGAGAGATGGGACAGTTGGTAAACTGTCCGTACGTGTTTTATGCATTTGCCTGTACATGTTGTTCACTTATTTTTCATTGTAGAAACAGATGAAGGCAGAAGTGAGCAGGGGAGGGAAAGAACATGGGGAGCTGACATCAGAGTAGTTGGCGGGCAGCATTTCCTCGCGCGGGCGCAAGGAGAGTCCAGGTGGAGGGGACCACTTGTAGGAGACTGCAATGGCTCACACGCACCATTGAGATCAACAGGGCTTTCCACTGTGCGCTCAGGTAGAACGCCCATCCTCCCGCGTTCACAGGCACAGATGGCACCAATACTTGAGTCACCTCTTCACACCTGAGTGGCTATGTTAACATCCAAGCAATCTTCTTCCCACATAGCTCCAGGGACTGGAGGCAGTAAGAGGTGGAGAACAAGCTGAGAACCACACAGACAGAAATAGGAAACTCACCTGACCCCAGACTTCTGAAGGCCAGGAACTCACCATCTCTCATGGAGACTTAGTCTCCAGGCACTTAATAGGGGAAAGGGCTGATGGGCAGCAGGGTGAAGATTCCAGGGAAGCAACTGGACTCTGAAGAGCTGGGTTCAAAGCTCAGGTCAACCCAGGAACAGAGGATGAGCTAGGTTTAAAAGTTAGTCAAGGGGTTAGGAGTCCAAATAAATTTTATTCCAGGGAAGTCTTATACACTAAACAGGCATAATTATTTTCATACTGGCTGGGCCAATGGGGCCCACAGCTCTGACACTACTAAGGTTTTAAGGACTGAAGCACTAAACATCAGTTTCATAACAATGAGACTATTATCACGTGTCACCAAAAATGAAATTGAAGTTTTCTATATTCATCCTACCTTTCACAGACTGGGGTGAAAGATGGAAAGCATTGCTTATGAAATAGTAACCATCTGCCAGATAGTGTGGCAAGGGTTTCATCTATAAAATCTCTTTTAATCCTTATAAATCTGTCGGGCAAGGAGCATACACTCCAGTTTAAAGTTAGAGGATCTTGAATTTGGGAAGATCTGGTAATTCTCCCCAGACAGCAGAGCTACCAAAATGGTGATAAACCAAAACTGTCGTTGAGTCAATGACAACTCATCGCCATCTGACAGGACAGGGTAGAACTTCCCCTGTGAACTTCCAAGACTGTAGCTGTTCACAGGAGTAGAAAGCCCTTCTTTCTCTGATGGAGCAGCATAGGGTTTCGAACTGCAGATAGTGTGTATTGCAGTCCAGTGTATAACTACTGTGTGGTGCACAGGTTCAAATATAGAGTGGACTGGGATTGGCCTGGGAGGTAGAAGGCATAAGGAAACACCATTTGCAAGAACTAAGAGTCTTCTACATCCTCTACAGCCTCCCCTCTTGAGGTAGTTACTTTATTGTGCCAACCTGGACAATAAACACAGGTGGGGCTAATTGAAGGGCAGGGGGATAAATGGCTCAGTGAACCTCACCTTTTGAGTTCTCTAGTCTCTTGCTTTGTGATGGTCACACCAGGGTGAAGCTGCCTTAGCAGTTCCCTGCTTCAGCTTGCAAGGCTGACTTCCTACAAGACATCCCCAAGGAGAAGCCACATGGACCTACCCTGATGCAGCCCTGGGTGCTGAATAGCCGTGTGGAGACCCCTGCCAGTGCTGAGATGCTTACGCATTCACTGACTCAGCTTTCCTCCTGCAGTCGGCATCATTGCATGTGTTTTGTGAGATGGAGGAGGACTTTGTGGATTGGTATTGGACATATGGGTTAATGGGTTGCTGTTGGACTTGTGGGCTTGGGCAGCACTAGGTTGGGATGTTTTCTTGATGCATGCTTAACCTTTATATAAAACTCTCTCTTATACATGAGCTGCTGTGGATTTGTTTCTCTAAAGTACCCAGACTAACACACCTCTTCTTCGGCCACTCCATGGAAACAATGTTCAACCCACGCGCCCATCCCATAATACAAGGGGAGCTCAGTAAGTTTGTGGAAAACTGAAACTAAAAGACAGTTGAACTTTCCTGCCAACATTTTGAAGGCCCTCCTAAGGACATAACTAAATGGCCATTTGGGCAGAAGAGAAAAACCTAAATGGTCATTCACATTCAGCATCATTAAAATGGCACTTGAAGGTTTAGCATAGAGCTCAGAATTTTTAGTTTTATACACAGAAAAGATGGTCAATTCCATTAAATAGCTTGTCATTTTATTACTGAATCTCAATAGGATACTTCAGAATCACTGCTTTAAATGAAGGTTAATTTAACGATTTGCATCAAGTCGTCTATCACCAAATTTGAAACTCTTACTATTTGATATTATGTAATATATTGTTTTGATATTACAAATTCCTTCATCCCCAGGATACTGAGAATCCTTGAGGAGTAGACATTTAAAGTGAGAACACATATACAAAAAAGTAAAAATTAAAAGTGAGAACATTTGTACTCGAGCAAGTTATCAATGAGTATATACTTTGATAGATAAATATCTAGATGTTTGGATGGGTGGGTGAATGAATGGATGGATGGATG
Source organism: Tenrec ecaudatus (assembly GCF_050624435.1). Taxonomy (NCBI): domain Eukaryota; kingdom Metazoa; phylum Chordata; class Mammalia; order Afrosoricida; family Tenrecidae; genus Tenrec; species Tenrec ecaudatus. The sequence continues at coordinate 103,557,516 of NC_134539.1, read as the reverse complement.
GATGGATGGATGGATGGATGGATGGATGGATGGATGGATGGCTTAATGCCTGGGAGGATGGTTGGACCAAAAGATAGATATTGATCATTGTTTATATATTATTGATTACTATTGACATATGTTGATTTATTAACCGAAAAATATAAACTGGGGTAATGTCATAGTAAAGTCTTATAAGCAGTGGTTTATAAAACCCATTAATATAATTTTCTCAGAATATTTAGGTTGTCTGAAAATTTTTAAGCAATTTTCTCTGTTTTCCAGTAGCTCATCCTTTACAAGTTCCCAGGCATGTAAGGAGTTTATGAAGGTGCCCGTACTGAGACATTCAGGGAGCCAGCCAACTGGAAATGCAAGGTGAGTTGTCAAGTCAGAGGCAACAACTCATCGAGGTGCTCATTCATAACGTGAATTACTGCAAAAGTCACTTCTCTTGGTTTCCAAGCCAAGCTTTAGCGTCAATATTCATGCAGGTACTTAACCCATAAATCTGTTTTTCATCCTTATTGCTTCCTTCCTCGTCCTCTTCTAGTCTCTTTGGATTTTCATATGCATCAACCTCCCAACACCTCCAACCTTGGCCTTCATACTCTTCTGCTGGAGCCACTGCAAAAGCCAGTAACTGACCCTTTGCCTCTGCCCCTACTTCCTCTGATCTTTCTAAAGTAGAAAGATCTCAACATGATCTTTCTAAAGTACAAATGCAACTGTAACCTGAGTGTCTCACAAGTCCTACAGTCTTATGAGTTCATGCTTTTCTATCACAGCCAAATAAAATAATGAGACCGAAACTACAGGAAGCCCATTCTCTTATCTTTGACTTCAGAGGCTCACATGTCCTGAAAGAGAGTTTACTGTGAGGAATCAATTCTCTTATTCAATTCCCCAAACCCAAAGACCAAACTGAAGTCTCTGATACTCCCCTGTTCATATTAACAAAATTTATAGTTGCTAATGGGAATTCCTAATTGGTGTAAACAGTTAAGCATTGAACTGGTTTCAAAAAGGTTGGCAGTTAAAATATACCCAGAAATGTCTCAGATAAAATACCCAGTGGTCAATTTCTAATACTATCAGTCATTGAAAACCCTGAAACACATGGAGTAGTCATGATTTGAAATCAATGCCATGGAAATGGTTTTGTGTGTGTGTGTGTGTGTGTGTTTAAAGAATGGTTAAAGGAGGCTTTGGGGAAAAGGAAGGAGTTTGGCACAATTGAATTAATTGGTATGGCTCTACTACTCATATTCTTTGTTATTCCTAACAAATGACTTGATGGAAGCATGCAGATAGTGTGTATGGAACTCTAATGAGGGGTTAGTCGGTGTTACCTCTCTGTTTGTCATAAAGTGAGCCATCTCAAAGGCAAGAGGGGAGAATCTCACAACGATCAAGAAAGAAGAGCCCCAAGGGAAGCATCTGAGATCCCTGTACAGAGAAGTAGCAGGAGTAGCAACACAGAGACAATGAGAGAGTGCCAGGCTTCCCAACAGATAAAATCGGTAGAATTGAGTGCTTTTTAGCAGAAAGTTGGCCCAAGCAGGGAATAAGCCAAGGGGCCAGAAGCCATAGGCTGAAGACCAGAGAGAGACCAGAGCTGTCTCTGACAACATGGCTGAGAAGAAGTGCTGTAGCCTTAACATGTCTGATCCTGACTTGTAGCCTGCTAGTTTTCCAGAATAACGTCCGTAATCGTGAGTATGGTATTGTCTGAGTTTGGTATAGCCATTTCAATGGATTATCAAATTCATCAGAGAAGCAGCGTGTCAAGGAGGGAAATTTGCTGTCAAAACAGGGCACAGAAGGCTGGGAGGGTGGGATTATATCTGAACTCTGCCTCACAGAAATTGGCCTTGGCCTGGCAGTTCTTCTCTTTCTTCTTCTGAAGTCACAGGAGGTCAGGTCTGGCTCCCAGGGCATTTCCTCCTGATGCATGCTAGAGAGGAGTTGGTGTCTCCTAGTAACAGCTAAATTATGTGCCAACCTGGACATGTCCTATTTCTGTGAAGGAGAAGCTGCCTAAGTTATCCTTCCCTTGGGCTCATAACAATCTCACCTCAAGGAACTGGTTTGCACCGTTGTGGCTGGTAAGTCCAAAGGTCGGGGAGCAGACTGGAGACTGCTGCACGCTGGCTGAACAAAATCCATCAGCTAGGCACTGGGAATAAACGGTAGGCTAAGAATTCTGCTCAGAGTCTGGGCTAGAACCAACCCTAGGAAACTCCTCTTATGCTCTTCTAGCATTTAAATGTGCCCACCCACATTATGGAAGTTAATATGCTTAATTTAAGGACAATTTATTGAATCACATGTAGCAACTCCATAATAGTAACTACATTAGTATTTTGCCAAATAACTGTACCACAACACAGCTATGAGGACACAAAATTAGCCATCACACTAACCTCAAAACACAGTGGCCTGGCCCTTTCTGCTGTTTATTTTTTGTGCTTATTTTTGGCTGCCATGTGCTTTCAGGAGTGGAAGGTCATAAAGGAAAAAACCTATTTTGAGGCAATATGGATGAAGTGGTAGGGTGGAACCCATGCCTTCAGGTTCACCCAGCTGTTTATGTCCTGCAACTGAGATAGCAAGTTCCCAAGAAACCAGAGAGGCTGGAAAAATGTTGGTGGGTGATATATGTCCCACAGGTCACACAAGGTTTTCTTTTAAAAGGCAGTCATTATCTCTCTTGATTTTTGTTGGTTTACGGGGTTCAACTTGATGGCTCTTCTGTTCCACATGAAGCCAGCTGTAGCTGCAGTCAGTCGGGAGCTCATCGCCTTAGATGGTTGACTAATGTGGCTCGCAGTAGATGCTCAGCTTAAGCTGTTGACCAAAATGTCGACATGTGGCTTCTCCCTGGTGTCTGGGCTACTTAGAGTATAGAGTCTGGGTTTCAACAGGGAATATCCCAAAAGTGAATGCTCCGAGATCTAGGAAAAATATGTGGCCAGTCCAAATGAGGTCTTGATCTAGGATGAGTCCAACACTATAGCCAAAGCAGTCACAGGCCCCCCACAGAATCAATGTGGCAAAGGGCTAGACATGGTGTGAGCACCAGGTTGTGTGGATAATGAGGTCACCAAAGAAACACGGGGTAGGGAGGCCTCTTTGAAGAAGTCACAGAGGTAAGGAGTAGAAATCTGAACGACTAAGATAGTCCAGCAAAGAATTTGAAGACAAGCATCCAGAAAGAAGACCTAGCCACTTCTTAGTTACAAGCCTAGCTAAAGGGCCTGCATGGCTGGACCAAAGAAGAGAGAGTATAAAAGTCCTAATATTAATTAATCATAATAATGGGTTTATATGTATCTGAAATGTAATGGGAGTTTTTAAAAGAACTTTGAGCAATGGAGTACTCAATCAGGTATAAGGCATCATCAAAAATAAAATCTTACCATAGTGAATGAAGGGGGAAGTGCAGAGTGGAGACCCAAAGCCCATTTGTCAGCCACTGGAGATCCCCTCACAGAGGGGTCTAGAGGAGGAGATGAGTCAATCAGGGTGTGACGTAGCACTGATGAAGAATACAGCTTTCCTCCAGTTACTAAATGCTTCCTCCCCCACCCCCCACCATGATCCGAATTCTACCTTGCAGGACTGGATAGAGCAGAGGTTGTACACTGGTGCAGATAGGAGCTGGAGGCACAGGGAATCCAGGGTGGATGATACCTTCAGGACCAGGGGTGTGAGGGGCGATACTGGGAGAGTAGAGGGTGAGTGGGTTGTAAAGAGGGAACCGATTACAAAGATCTACATGTGACCTCCTCCCTGGGGGATGGACAACAGAAACGGGGTGAAGGGAGGCGCCGGATAGGGCAAGATATGACAAAATAATAATTTATAAATTATCAAGGGCTCATGAGGCAGGGGGAGCGGGGAGGGAGGGGAAAAAAGAGGACTTGATGCAGAGGGCTTAAGTGAAGAGCAAATGCTTTGAAAATGATCAGGGAAAAGAATGTACAGATGTGCTTTATACAATTGATGTATGTATATGTATGGATTGTGATAAGAGTTGTATGAGCCCAAAATGAAATGTTTTGAAAAAAATATTTGGAGTTTTAAAGAGTCCTTGAGCTGAGTGAACAGAATAGATTGGGGAGAACAGAATAAAAAATATGGGAGGCGATTCCATTAGTTGAAAAAGACAGAATGGTAGCTTGTACCAGGTGACGGCGTCAGAGGAAGTGAATGAATTGGGAGGTTTTCTAAAAACTATCTTGACAGGAGTTCATGATGGATTGGATGTGGGAAATATGGGAGAAAAGGATGTCAAGACTGTCTCCAAGGGCTCCTGCTTACGTCTTCAGCAATAGAAATTAGGGGAGATTTCAGAAAAGGACCCACGAGTTCAGTTTAGGGCATGTTTATGTTTGCCATACCAATGGAGACTCTCAAATAGAAGTATCAGGTACAGCTGGATAGAGAATCTGAAACTCCAAAGGGAGTTTGCTCATTTGTCTGCAGTGCATCCTCCTGCTCCCACCAGGTTCATCCTCACCTCTCCCAATCACACTGAGCTGCTTCCTCACTCAATGGCTCGCCATTACCCACCGAACATGTTGCTTTTCCTCCTACATCTCTGCACACGATGTTCTTCCTATGTCTCTTCCAATCATCTTTCGTCAAATTTGATCCTAACTCCAGCCCTCTCACCAAAGCCAGTTAAGTGCTCCTGCTCTGGTTTCCAGCGTGACCCTGGTCACACCATATTCAAATTCCACCTTCACATTTCCTTCATCCTCCCTCAAACGCAAACCAATCCCATTGCCCTTGAGTTGATTCCTACCCCTACAGAGGGTTTTCTGCACTGCCTGTCAGTTTTTCTGGGAGCAGACAGCCTCATTTTTCTTGTGCAAAGTGGTTGGCTAGTTTGAACTATCAACCTTGTGGTTCAATGCTTAACCCACAACACCACTAGAATCCCTTCAGTTTCTCCAAAGAACACGAATTCCTTGAAGCAGGAGGCATATCTTGCTCATTGTTGTGTCCCTGACAAACGTAAATGCTCACACTAAGAACTATTATCTCTGATGATGGCACCCTGCTTGACAGTTGCCCTCGCGCAGTGTTCACTGAAGAGATGGGCGCCAGAGCAAAGTGTGGGGAAGAAGTTGGATGGTGCCTGGCTACCAGAAAGAACATCTGGGATCTTAAAGCCTTGTCTTAAAGCAAATCACCATCTAAATGAGGTATCGGCTAAGTTCAAAATGAACAAGCATATGAGCCTTTGTGATTAAAGGATTATTAATAATGAAATACAGGATCAGAGTGGGGGCTGCATTAGGCCTTAAACTGTCAACACCCAGTTTGCAGAGGACTATGGATGACAGTGAGAGCCCAGAGCCCTTTACAAAGCCCCCACCTGGTCAAGTCGCTGCTGACTCTGTGGTCCATGAACCAAAGATGCAAATAGTCTTGTCCTCAGAGAGTGCATTGAAAAGTGGATTGCTACAGGTTAAAATTTAACATCGTACCTTTTGTTTCTCTTTTTGACCCTTTTTAACTTGTTCTACTTTTTTTATTACTTTCTTTTGGGATTGAGGTTTCCTGTGTTTTGTTTTGTTTTGTTTTGTTGTTGGGATTTGGTTTTTCCCTATGATATTCTTTATATGAAATTCAGGATCAGTAAATCTATAGAGACAGTAACTAGATGAACACTTTCTGAAGGTGTTACTGGGAAGGCAGGAAGGAAAGGAGGAGTTAATAATAATGGATGCAAGAATTAAAACAATAGTTTAAATTTATTTTGGTGATGAGTGTATAACTCTTTTTAATAATATTTAAACCATTAATTGGTATATGTGAACTACATGTCAATAAAACTGTTAAAGACTAAAACAAGAATAGGTATGCCATAAGTATTTATTGAATGAAAAAAAACAACAACACAATCTCTGACTCCAGTCTCCTCTTGCTCCAATTTATATTGAATATTCAAAGTTGTTAAATGACAGCAAGTTGGCCCCTGATTCATGGAGAGCCCATCCATTAACCCACCAAATGATGCCCAGTCATGCCGTCCCCATGACGGGCTATGACGAGAATGGCTGTAATACATCGAGTTTTCATTGGCTGGGTTTCAGAAGGAGATCACCATACATCTCTTCCTAGTCTAGAAGCTCTGCTGAAGCCTATTCAGCATCGCGGCCATAAGCAAGGCTCTACATCAGTCAAACCTTAGTTGTGCATGAAGTAGATTGGCCAGGAATTGAACTCCTCTCTCCCTTATAGAAGATGGAAACTCTTGTCTTGAACCCCCACCCCCCTGCCCACTTCTCTAAACCTCCACCTCATCAGATTGCTCAGCCTCTCTGAAAGCTTCATGGGCTTTCTGTCATTTGTTGTATAGAAAGGAGACTTCACTCTAGCAAGCTCTCTTCCCCAGCTGATTGAGTAAAAGAGAAAACAAGAACCAGATGTTTTGAGCTCAGAATTTCTTGGAGGAAATATAAACAACGACTGCACAACAAGGGACACACTAGGGCAAGACGCACTGGGGACTAAGAGAACAGGTATAAAAAAGCTACAGATGCTTTCTCCCTAAGGCCCTGGGCGGTACGATAGGTAACATGCGAGAAGGGTGAAGATTCAAGTCTACCGGAGGACCCTTGGAAGAAAAGGCTGGTCATTTACCTTCCAAACATTAGCTATGGAAAACTCTGACACACACAGGTCACCTTGGGTTATGGTTGCCTACAGGATGACTGATTGGATGCCTTCTCAAAGGTATAAAGGCTGATCTATGGGCTAACTATTCAATTCCTAGATTGACCTTTATTAGGAAACCTTATTCATTGAGACCCTTAAACCATCATCAAACACACACACACATACACACACACAACTTTTGGACAGAAACAGAAACATCCTAAGCCTCAAGTAGGGAGGATTGGCTGTGTGCCCAGAGAAATATAGTTACCGAAGATTTTGTGCAGTATTATGGCTATTTTATCACTCCTTGCACTTAATAATGCAAATGAGTGAGAGCGGAAAAATGAAGCTGTGGGCTTATCTGAGCTTCCCTGAGAAACAGATGACCAGGCTGAATCTTTAGCCTTGACTCTGACCCTTCAGCGGACTGCAGGCAGTCGGTGTGCTTCCAGTTGGGAAAAATAAGGAAGGATTACAGACGTTGGCAATGTGTTGTTGGAGATTGAATCTGGAAGGTAAGGAGACATTGGAGATAGATTTCCTGCTGACAAATATCCTTTATGCCATTTAACTCTACGGTTCAACTTTTACACAGACTCAGGAACATGCTGCCGAGAGCTCTGGGCATCCCAGCAGCGAGGACAGCCAGGTCGTCAGGGGCCCCACTGGAAAAACAGTGAGAGAGATGTGTGTGGGGCTCCTTCAAAGGGGAGTCCGAGTTAGAATGAGTGAAACCCTAATAAACTGACTCCATTGGTGAACAAGAATGGTACAGAGGAATAGATGTTTGATTAAGAACTGAACTGTACATTTAAAAAATATGGACACTGGCCTGAATATGCTGGTTCTGAAATGATAGCATGAATCAGAATCACCGGAAGTGCTTGTTAAAACCTGTTTCCGAAATAGTCCATTTGGGGCTGATGCAAGTAGTTAATGTACTTGGCTGCTAATCAAAGGGTTGAGGGTCGTGATCCAGGCAGAGGTGTCTCAGAAGAAACATCTGACAATAGACTTCTTAAAAATCATCACCTTGCTGAAACCCCTATGGCCTGGGGCAAAGTTATGAAAACTTCTTCGACATAATCTGACACCTTGAGAGAATACCCTGGTGGGTCTGGGAGCTCAGGACCAGTTTCAAGGCCAATTAGCATAAGAGTCCAAAAAAGCCAATAGTCTACATTCTTCATAGGTGAGTCTTTTAAAGCTTGTGAGTAACCATCTAGGCACAACTATCGAGCTCGCCCCAGTTAGAGAGAATAATATCCAAGACAAATGGAAACCATCATCCCAAGAGCAGTGGATCATGTGGACATCAGCCTCCATGACACCGAGATCAGAAGAACTAGATGGTGCCCAGCTACCCCTCCAGCTACTTTGACGGCAATCACATTAGACGGTCTTTAATAGACTAGGAGAAAAATGTGGAACCAAACTCAAAATCATTAAAAAAATCATCAAGCTTACTGGTTGGCTAGAGACTGGTAGGAACCCTTAGTCACCCTTAAGATCTGAACATGAACTCACTTCCGTGGCTCAATTTTCTCAAACAATAGATGTCTATAAATTGAGTAATACCATCCGGAAAACACTCCTAAAGGTCAGCAAACAGACCTTGAACTACTAACAGGCTTTTTTTCTTTTTTGCTGTCTTTTTGTTTTTTTCTTCTTTTTTAAATTTTGTATGTCAGTGGCAAAGAAAAAGGAGTAACAACACCAGAAAAGTATAGCATACTTACAATCACCAACCAATAAGATCAAAGGGGCAGTATTTACCCAATGACAAAATTCATAAGGGTTAAAAAAATCATAAGGGTTAGGAACAAGGAGGAATGGAAATGAGAAATACAGGTGGAAGTGGGATAAGGTGAGACCATGTTGTAGGAACTGCAGTCAGTGACATGAAACACATATGTATGATTATTGAATGGAAAGTTGCTTTCCTCTGTAAGCCTTGACCCAATTCATAATATAAAGTTAAAAAATTGGAGTGTATTTCCATTTCTGCTCAGATAGATATGCGGTCGGCATGAATTCAAGATGGCAATTGCTTTTACGTTGAGGTTGAGGCCCAAGAATCTGCATTCCTATCACCTGCCCAAGAAGCTGCTGGCCCAGAGACCACACTTTGAGAGCCACTGTAAACCAATGGATCTCAGCCTGACTGGACTACACACTTGAATCATTTATGAAGCTTTCGAAATACACCACGGCATGTTAGAGAGTCTCACAGAACTGGTCCCAAGTGGTGAATACCAGGCTCCAGTAAAGCTTCAGGCCGCTCAGATGCTTCCATTTCCTCAAGCCTGCGAACTGCTCCCCTGAACTATGCCATCAAGTGAATGAGTAGATTTTAGATCCACTGTCTTACCTTTCTGTCAAAGGGTCATAAACTTGATGGGAAAAGGTGCAGTTAGGTCCATGTCAGAGGATTGTCCAGACGAACACAGACTCAGAAGAAAGGTCTGGAGATCGTCTTTTTAAAATTAGCCAATGAAACCCCCGTGGCTACAAGCAGCATCAACTCACCCAGGTGCTACTGGGCCCTCAGCCAGACCCATGGCCAGATGCATGCTCTCACTCAGGCAAAAGCACCTGGCTGACGAGACAGTTCACCCCTTCCAAATGGCACAGCACAAGTGCCAGGTGATCAAGTGCTCCAAGGACACAGCTAGACCGTGGCTTCTCCATGCCTGACTGGGACACACCGTGGCTTCAGATCCTGTGTCCTCAGCTTCCTGCTTCTAGATGTGGCCTGGCACGGCTACCATAGATTTTTAGGAGGGTAGTTCTTCCCTGGCATGGCGCAGTCAGTGAGAGCCTGGCCAAGGCTGGGAGGACTGTGATTGTGGCTGTCCGGGATGGAACCTTCTAGAGGTCGGCTGTCGGGATTATCTTGCACCTGGTGTCACTGGTCCCGTCCCGGTGAGGCATGGAAGGCTCCTGTGAGCTTGCCCACACCAACAGGCTAGGTGTCACGAAAGGGGTAGGGGTGACAAACGGAGAACACAAGCACCACACTGCTACTTTAGGAGGGCCTCGGGCCTGCAGCCAGGGCTGGACCACAGAGAACTGCCTGGTGCTGGGGAGGCCAGGAGAAGCAGCGGGTGTCCAGAAGCTTCTTGTGAGCACCCGTCACCCCCACCCCCCATCCCCCAATGCAGCAGGCCTACTGTGGAGGAGGCAAGGGAGGAAGCCTTCCCAGGGCCTTTGCCTACAACGACCTTCCCTTCCTGTGCCCTAGCGATGACCACCCCTACACACTACACAGCAAGGCCTTTCTGAAGAGGAAGTCCTGGCAGTCACATGAGGTGATGCTGGCTCGTGGAACTTTCTACCTCATGAGAAATGCATGTTCCGGAAGGGCATGTTCACGACCCAGCTCTCCTTCTTGTTTTCCACAGCCTTGCTCGGTTCCCTTCTTGCTGCCAGATCGCTGGCCTTGTCGAGAACTCCTTTCCCTTCCTGATAAGGGCTCAGCCAACACAAGTCTTGTGACATGGCCACTGCTGGTCTCTTCCCACTTTGGCGCTTGCACGATTGACCTTGGTCATCCTCGGGCAGCCTGAGCCCCAAAAGGCATGCCTTCCCCTAACCCCAAGGGACTGTGCTTAATTCCCTTCGGGTGGACAGTGCTTCCTGCGCTGGGGACTTGTTTTCTCCAGAATTTCAGCTTCCTTCCCAGTGGTGGTAGTTGGCCCGCAGAGGCTCATCCCTGGGAACTGGTTTAAAGCGGTGTGGGTGTGTGGCTGCTGCCAGGGTGAAGACTCTTCTATTGCATGTGTGAAATGAGAAGCTTGGCACTATGGGATGGTGTTGGGCTACTCACCCACTAGGTCGGTGGTTCAAACCCACCAGCCCCTCACGGAAACCCTACACAGGGTCACACTATACCCTGCAATGGGCTCAGGCATGTTTTTCATTACAAAGTTAACTATTGTATCTAAAAAGAAAACCCCCTGTGGATCCCAACATTCCATTCAAATGTGGCCATTTGTGATGGCCAGCTCGGGATCGCTTCAACCGCAGCTAGCGACCACTACACCAAGGGCCTTCACAGCCCGGGGATGGAAGGTCCGTTAGTTCTGTTTTTCCATGGACGCATCTGCCAAAAAGCACTGTCTTGTTAGGGCCTTCCTCATCATAAGGATTTCAGAATGCTTGACCTGAGAACACTTCCACATGACGGAGGGAAATGCTAATGGCGTCCGAATCCACGCAGCCCGCATTCATTGCACCTGTTGCGTGGTAAGGGCGCTGTGCACGGCAGCCCACCGGCTCTGTGTAAGGCACTGTGCCGCTGACAGTAGCATCCACTCTTCCAGGGGACAGGATCCGCTCCCACCCAATCATGTGGCCGGGAATTGGTTACAAAAAGGCCACCTCAAATATATATGGACCAGTCGATGAGTCGTTTCTGGGTTGGGTCCTTTTAAATCTGAAAGACTTGTGCGAACGTGTGTGCATGCGCATTTAGTTACTAAAATATCGACCCCCTGTCCATTTGCAATACACAAATGAAAAGTGCCTACAAGCTGGTAAAATATATTTTATTTGTTCATACAAAGAAATAGTATGAATTACCAGAATTTCATTTTCCTAGAAACATTTCTCTGTGTAAAATTAATTTGTGTTATAGATATAGGACAAAATACTTGATTTAATTTTTTTTTACATATTGGCTATTCTAACATCCAAGTTATAGAAAGACACACTGCTAGGATTTGCACAGTATTTTATATTACTGGGCTGCTGAATGAAACTCAGTCATAAATTAATGTTATGAAAGTGATAAAAAAAATCTAACCACACCTTTACATTTTATGGATCATCCTTGATGAACTAAACAGAAAAACAGCATTGACTTCTGTGCCAACATTTGGGATCCACACCAAGTGTTTCCAGTTTACTCGAACCTTCCATTTTCTCTCTGGCAAAGATAAATGTGGCAGGAACGGAAATTGTTTCTCCAAAAGGATTAAAAATGACCCCCCCCTCCAAGGGACTCCCATGAAGAAGACATTCTCCTCCTCCGTCATCAGCATCAATATTTATTATGAAGTCACTCAACCTACAATGCCTTCCTAAGGGCCACTTACCAAGTTAACCCACGAATGTACAAACTCAAAGGAAACCCATGACAAATAGGAACCATAAAGACCTCCAATTCTTAAAAGATATTTCCACGAAGAACCCAACACACCTGGTAGGGATAAACAGCTACCATGAGTACCAGGGCATTACCTGTAAGCTGAGACAAGTGCTCGGCAAACTTGCCAACACATGGAAAATGGTATTTGTCTTCTAGCAGCTAACATGTGAAGCTGGGGGGCTTTTCAGAATACAAGGACAGGGGGTGGGGGAGAAAAACCCAAGAGCTCAATTGTAGGTGTTGCATAACTTCTCCAGGAGCTTTCCAGAAGCGAAGCTTCTACTTGCTGTCACATGATGCGTATACTGCGCTCTCAGAACGAGTCCGAGAGAACTCAGCCAGCAGGTCCTTCTGAGGGAAGACAGGATACTTGATTATTTGTATTACCCAGAGGCATTTGTGTGAGCCCATCCGTGCTAATTATGGACAGCTGTTGGGATTCAAGGACTTGACCCAGAAGAGAATTTTGACCCAATTCAGTGTTCATGACTAAAATGATCCTTCCTCTAGCTGAACATTTCCTGTTTCCGTTTTACTAAAGTCAAAGAACAAACAACTCCACCAAAAATTGTCAGCTTGGGAGGAGGGCAGGCCGCTGAGGGAAAGGACCAGCTCTTGCCTGGCTTCCCTACTGCTTTGTGCCCTGCCCTGTCCTTCATGTTTATTTCTCTGTCATTCTTCATCCAGAGCTGCTGCAGCGGGTGGTGGGCAAGGTCAGAAAGTGGGCATGGCAGGGGGAGCAGATCCTCCAGAATCGAACCCCACCCTGAGAGCTTTGCTGCTCAGCATAAACTAGCTGGATCTGGACTAAAACTTGGGAGGCCACACAAGCCAGCTTGTCAACAAGACATCTCAGATGAACTTATCAAAATGAATTACTTTTGGTTTTGGTTTTTCATCTAACATCATAGGTTCCCAGATTTACTTGGCCTACCCCAACCCTGTGCGTGTGTGTGTGTGTGTGTGTGTGTGTGTGTGTACTTAGCACCATCCCTTGGCAATGAAAAGCTTTTGTACTATATCCCTGATGTGGGATAAAGTGTAGGTATCTGCTATTACAGCCCTCCTAGGTCACTGCAGCACCCCCTGGTGGGGAGTGGCAATATCACTCACTTTGGGAAACTGTCTTACACTAAGAAGTGCATAATGTTCCAAGGTTCCTTTGTAAATGCTAACAACCCGACTATTCTGACAAGATGCATATCTTTCCACCTATTCTTTAATGAAATTTTTTATACCCATTCTGGCTTAAAAACCAAGGACAGGTTGAATATGTCATTATGTTTATGGTACTGCTGCATTGTTATCAACTGCCAATAGCCAGTTATTATCCACGATCCCCCTATTGGTCTCTCAGCAGAGAAGTATGAGGAGATCCTTCTGCACCAGAAATAACACTGTTGCCAATGCCCCTGCCAGGAACTGGCTAACGCAAGGCATTGTTTCACATGTGCCAGGCTCAAGGGCTTATACATACCAAGGAGCCAGCTTTCCCCACGCACCTTCACAAGGGCCACTTCTCGTTCTTGGCTACATACCATGTTGTCATTCTGAGATGAGCTAGGGTTCCCAGAGGGGGCTTCCCATATCAGACAGATGAAGTTCCATTGAGCTCATCTTCTGCCAGCCCACCTGTCATGGTGGCAAAATTTGTTTTGCTCCCCCACTGAGGCTGTCACTTATTGTGATGTGCCCGGCACAGGCTGGCCCTTTCTCCAGCAGCATGTGGGAGATGCTGATGGTGAGGGATGCACCAGACCCCCTTGGATGTTGACACCCAGCACCTTTGCTTTGTGCCAGAGACTCTATGAGCCTGTGGCGCTCTTTGGTGTGTCAAAGGAGAACTGTCTTCCCAGAGAATGGAACACAGCGGGCTCTTGGGCAAACAAGAGATCACAGAGAGAATGCTGATCTAGAAATAACTAGGCGAAGCACCCGAGCACTCACATCGGTGGTCTGGAAGTGAGGGGGCTCACATTTACAACACACTTCCAGCTTATACATGTATCAGAGGATGGGCAGAAGAAGACCACCCTTCAGAAGCTAGAGTGGAAGGGCATGTAGCTGGATGCCCCCCACCCCAGGGGTATATCCCCGTGTCCCTGCCAATGCAGTGCCTTCCCCGCATGCGGAGAGAACTTGAACACACACCTAGCTCTGTGGTTTGGCATCTCCCTCCTTGGGAAAGATGCCCCGGGGACCAACGAGGAACCTGCTACATGAGCCACAACCTGCAAAGCACAGCTGCTTGGAGGCAGCTCAGAGCTCCGCCAAGGTTCACGGGGCAGGAGGAGCAATGGAAGCAAGACTCCGAGACCCACGGCCCAAGGAGCAGAAGGCAAGTGAAGGATCCAGATGCTGACCAGAAGGCGAATACCCGTAACAACAAAAATCTCAGAGTTGTGCTTTTTCTTCCTGTGGAATAGAATGGGTAGGAGGGACGGGGAAGCACCATCGATTGTGAGGCCAAGAAGAAAATGTCAGAGTTAACCACTTTGGAATGTTAACAGATCATGAAGCTAACTCTCTAAAGAGTGTGGCTAGGCAGCTTAGTGAATTAATTGCTTATGAACTAAAAATAAATTACTATAAAATAGATTTCTGTACATTTTACATACATATAATCTCTCTCAATATATAAGCCACGTGGTAAGTTACACATCCTGAATCTGTTTGCTCAGTTCCAGCCAAAGTCGTGCCCAGTCATCTGGTAGAACTTGAGGTTGAAGGGCCGGTAGAAGTCGCGCAGCCGCTGCACCACCTCGGGGTCAATCTCGGGGTGGGTCCTGCCCTTGGTCTTGCCCAGGCAGTGGGGCTTGCTGCTGCCCTCGGCCTTCTTGAGGCAGGGGAAGCCCTTGGTCTTGTTGAAGTAGAAGTGCTTGTCCGTGATGATCCTCTTGAGGCCCAGGAAGTCCTGCACGCGCCCCAGCTCGCCGGCCGGGTCCCGGATCAGCCGCTCCCCGCTCACGAAGAGCAGCTGGCGCAGCGGGAAGTGTCCCAGCCAGTGCTCCAGGTGCTTGGCGTACAGGCCGATCTGGATGGCGCTCCAGGACGTGTCGATGAGGCCGGTCGTGCGGTTCCGGAAGGTCAGGCTCTCGAACGTAGGGATGTCCGGCCGTTTGGAGAGCGTCTGCGTGTAGTCCGAGATGGCTCTGGTGACGGGGTCCCGCACCACCACGATGAGCTTGGTGTCCTTGGACATGGCCGAGATGCGCGCCGGCGCCTCGCGCGTCACGAAGTAGCTGGGCGTCTTCTCCATGGTGATCTGCCCGTCCAGGGTCCGGGGCATCAGGTCCCTGTGCAAAAAGGGGAACAAACCAAGCTCAGGTGAGAAGGCCACACGTCCCAATGCCAACACTCTACTTCTTAGCGATAAAACCGTTGCCAGTGAGTTGACACCGGCCCTTGGCAATCCATGTGGGTCAGGGAAGACCTGTGCTCCAGGGACAGATTTTCCCGTTGTGTGTGGCGCACCAGGCCTTTCTTTCATCTGAAGCACCTTTGGGTGGACCAGAACCACCAACCTTTCGATTATCTGCCCATTAACTATTGGTACCACGCAGGAAGGGCACTCCTTTATTACTGGGGACAATTGTGCACACATGCACAACCACACACCACGTTTTAGAGCTTAAAGGTACTTCGACATTCGGGGCCAGGAGCTATCCACCTGAAATGGGCGGGCCTCTTTCTCCAGGGTGTCAACAGAACAAGACATGTTTCTCCAAGAGGCTGCTGTGGGTCTTACCTTTTCCTTATTTCCCAGGGGACCCACATTTTAAAGAGCGCTGCTGACAGAGGGGCCCCACACATGTGATGTCAAACTACATCGTTGTTTTGCTTCCCTGCACTTGTGTGTTTTCTTCGCAAGTCACAGCACCCGGAGTGCCTGGACACTTGCCTATGAGTGCTCTCTAGCCTGCCTTCAAACACGGGGGAGCCTGTGCCTGGACACTGGAAGCAAGCATCTCTCAGAACGTTTATCATGATAACTCCCGAGCGCAGCCAACCAGGTTAGAGCCACAGGAAACAACACGAAACAAAAACAAGAGAAATCAGATGACACCCAAACACCCAGAAGACATCAATGACATGAGACTCAGTCCCAGGGGTTTCAAAAAACGTCATGGAGTCCACTCAAGAAAAGAAAAAGAGAACTGCATTTGTATGAGATCTACCAAAGCATTCATTTAAACCACACCAGCCCTGCTGGCATCGGAGGCACACACTGGGCTTCTCATGGCAAGGGCGGCAGCCATTCGAACTTTATAGCCTTGCCAACGGCCTGTCTGCAGAAGATGACTAAGAACATTTTCCTAGCACCGAGAGGGCTGCTTGAGAGCAAGCTGGAGCTTTCTGCTCCCGTACAGAGAGAGTCACCGTCTTGGAGAGCCACGGGGCCAGTTCTACCCGGTTTCTATGGATTGGCATCGGCTCGATGGCCATGAGTTTGGTTTTGGGGTCCATCTGCCAATGCTGACTTTGCAATGCTGTCTCATAACAAGGCTATTCACATCCCTGAACAGTGGTCAGCGGGCACTCACCAGAGGCTTATGTGGGGACCCTGCAAGTGGATTTGGGGCTTCCACTGTCATCCATAGCCTTCTACAAACCAGGTGTTCACAATTTAAGCTCTGATCTTATTCCCTCCTTTGAACTTGGGCTTTATTCAAATGGCTGGGTTTTTGTTTTGTTTTAGAAGTAGATCATGGGGCTTGTCTTCTAAAGTACTGCCAGGTAGACTTGAACCATCAACCTTTCAGTTAGCAGGAAGCACTTAAACCATTTGTACCCTTCCAGAGCCTATCAGACATTCCATGGAGAAGGTTCAAGAAACACTTGCCTAGACTAGAGGACAGAGAACCCACGCTTGTGCTTCTACCCCATCAGTCACTTGTTACCTTAAGAATGCAGAGAAGGGGCGTGCCTAGAACCCCCATGGACAAAGGTGGATTCCCTCAAGCTCATTGCCATGGCATTCATTCTGCCATCTCTGATTCCTACAAGGGAAAGTCATGAGGCTCCTTGAGTGATTTCCCACACATCTGTGCATCCTCCACACCCCTCAGAATGGTCAAGCACAATTTGCTCACAGCTCAGGGAATCCTTTCTTGGGATTGAGAAGGCTTTGCCTTTGGACGTGGGTTCAGTGTGGCTCTCCCGTGTCTTTGGAGTCCCCAGGAGGACTGCTTACTGAAAATATGTATATCTAGGCACCTCAGAAGAAAGACCTGGTGAACTACGTCTTAGAAACCCAGCTAGTGAGCACAGCTGTACTCTCTCACACAGAGGGCTGCCGTGAGTTGGCACTGACTGGGCAGCAGCGATGTTTTATTGCGTGCTTTCATCTCCACAAGGAGCAGCTTAGCTGTTTACTGCACTCCCATTAGGCTTTCCCTTAAGGATGTTGAGGAAAGGCAGGCAGCGAGGTTCAGAGGCTTTTCTGGACCCCAGGCAGGCTGAGCAGAATCCAGCATCCTGCTCCATTTCCTCTCTCAGGGGCCAAGTCTTCCGCTTTGCTCTTTTTGTGGGGGCGGAGCCAAGTGAGTGACAAGTCCCCAGTGTGTGAACCGTGCTTCCTTACAGCCATGCCAAAGTCCTGTCGACAGAAGATAATGGAGAACATTCTCCTAGCACGGCGAGGGAGCAGGCTCCGGCTGAGCTGTGTGCACACATTGGCTTCACTGACAAGGACGGCACAATGGCAATGTGTGGCGGAACACATGGAAGCAGAGCACATGACCATCAAGGGTCACTCACCTGGTGAACAGCAGGGCTGAGGGGCCAGCCTGACTCTAACACCTACTTCCTGCTATGGCCTGGAGGAACTCTGGATGCCGGTATGCCCTGGATTTTGGTGATACTGCTTTGATTCCAAGTCTGAGCCCCTTGGTTGCCTGACTGCAGCTGGTTGAGCACAGGAAGAAAACCTGCAATGTATCTGTAGCCGATGTTGCAGCTGTCTCATGGACTGCAAGCTCAGTTGAGTGCCAGGGCTCTTTCTAATCAGCACATTAGCCTGATGATGCTCCAACACTAATCTAAGTGGCTAATAGGCAAAGTGGGTCAATCCAGGTTTAGTGCCAGCCTGGTGTGGCTCCAGGGCCCCCAAGGAAGTCTTCTTTGAGGGAGACATAATCCCCCTGTAAGTCTCTGCTGGCTGGGTCTGGAGAGAAGGCACTCTCTCCAGAGAACTGCCTTATCTGGCTTCCGTGATAAACAATTTATATCATCATTTCTATAAATGTGCTCAGGAGAGGAGTTGTGGTCTCAGTAGATCAGGGCTGGCTTTCCATTGGAAGTTTAGAATGTCCTGCTGAGAGGTAAATATTTAGCTTGACTCATGAGGAAATGGGCTTTTGTTATTCCTGTGCCCAGGTGGGAATAAACTAGAAACCACTAACCACCGGTTAATGGAAGCGTGCAGATTGGAGAGCAACATGCAGCATTACGTGAGGTGACCTGTCTTGTTTATGCGCCAGTGAGGACACACGCTATCTCTTTGGGTCCTACCACATGCTGAGCATGGAGGAAGGTGTGGCTTGAGCCGCAGTCTCAGAAACCCAAAGGCACGGTTCTACCCTGTCCCAGAGTCGCTATGAGTGGCAATCCACTCAATGGCAGAGTCTGGTTCTTGGTTTTATGTGCTTTCATGATGATGACGTTGACAGCTAAAATTTATTAATCAGGATGTACGTCCATCGTGATTACTACTTGTTTGAATCCTCATTAAACTTGCACCAGCTAGATATGATGATTTGTGTGTGTGTGTGTGTGTGTGTGTGTGTTAAGGCCAAAATAGTTTAAAAGGTGTTACCGATGGTCCCTGGTCATATCGGCTCAATTCATGCACCTTTTCATTTTGTCTAGGTCTCAGCAAGTGACGCTGGTGGGGTCGAGCTGGGGGCATCATGGCCTGCAGCCAGTGCGTGCCTTCTCATTTGATCTCCCTTTGAGCCATTTTAAAGTCATTTCCTTCTTCACATTTTCTGCTTTCTTTTCAGATTGAGGCTTTCCCGTGTTCTACCTGCTCACTGTGATTAGCTTTTTGTTTGTTTGCTTCCTGTTTGTATTTTGCATGGTTTTCTGTAGATGAAACCCAGAACAAGTAGCTCTGTAGAGGCAGCGGCTGCTTTGCTAATGAGCTAGGGACTTAGCCAGGGAGGATGAGCCCTAGTAGGGAGTGAGCAGCAATGAGAAGGAGAAGAAAGTGTTCTGAACTTGATTGTGGTGATGATTACACAAATCTTCTTAATGTGATTGAATGAATAAATTGTATGATATATGAAGTATATGTCAATCAAACTCTTCAAACTAGCAGCTCTTGAAAACCCTGCGGAGGACACTTCTACGCTGACATTGTACCCATTGACAACTGATAATGGGGGCCCTCTCCTTAGGCAGCCAGAACACATCTGGCAGACACTGGGCTCTCAGGACAGCCCTGTGTGTAGCCACCAAGTGGGGAATCCAGTCATTGGGAAGACCAGGCCATTACAACTAAATCTCAAGCCTCCTCTTGAGCTGCTGTTCCCCTACCTCTGCCACTTTCCTGGAGCCAAGTCCTTTTCATGTGCTTGTGGGTCCACTTTCCCAGGCAGAGCAATGTTCTACCTGTCGTTGGGCCTGGCCAGGTGTTCTTGAGCTCATATTCTGAAGCCTCCCTGGATACAGCAGTGGTTCATGGATCGAAGAAAGGATGAGGGGGTGACCTCAGGCAAGACTCTCATCAGGGCCCCACGTGCCCTCCCCAGCTGCCCCAGCAGCTGCCCAGCCCCAGGCTGGCCTGGTGAGCAAACACATTACACAGGATAATTGGTCTACTCATTATGAAAGCTAGTTTCTCAAACCAATCATCACAACTCATAATTATGTAGTGTTTAGAGCTTGCAAGGACACTGTCACATGCATTATCTGATTGGTGCGCCCCCAAGCAGGCTCTGCAGCAGGTATTGCTATCGTCATTGGATGGAGGAAGAAACTGAGGCTGAAAGAGAACCTTCGCTCCTGTCTCATTAAGGGGATTAAGAAACAGAGCCAAGACACCCAGGTCCCCTCCCTCAGAGCCCTCAGACCGACATTTGTATTTGTCTCTCTCTTATCAGAGATCGGGATTGGAATAAGTGGGTATTTCGGTGCTAGAATGAGGTGGCTGCTGATAGTCATTGTTCAGAGGTGAGTCAGAGTTTTAAACTGTAAACCTCTGGTTCACCTTCTCCTACTTGGAGCTGCAGCTATGGGGCAGGAACGCTGCCATCCGCTGCAGCACCTCCCCTCCCCCTGCCCCCTCACTCCCTACCCCCAGAAGCTCAGCCACACTGTCCCCACCCCCAGTCCCTTGTGGTAGAAGGGCCGCCTCTGTGACAAACTGATGAGAAGCTGATGAGCAGCATCTCCGGTCTAAGCCTGTTATTGCTCGCTGTCGCCCAGTGAGCACAACAGGGCTAAACAGCGCCCAGGTCTGCGCCATCCCCCTGATAACCTGTCCCATGGACTGTGTGACCCACTGTGTGGAGTCACGGGCTGATTTTCAGAATAGACTGCCAGGTCTTTCTTCTGAGTCTATCTTGGTCTGGAAGCTTCAGTGGAGCCTGCACCACAGCAGCATGTGAGCCTCCGTGACAAACGGGTGGTGGCTGTGCCTGAGGGGCGCTATGACTGAACTCCGCTCCCCCAGGTGGAAGGCAAACCACCTGCCATGAGTCAGCACCCGGGAGCAGCAGTGACCCAGGAGGAGGAGCCGGGACACCAGAAAGGGTTGAGTCCATCTTCAAGAAAGCTCGGCACCACCCCTACGGCTGTGAGTTGCCGCCCTGGGTATACACGAGGGCCACCCAGGCTGCTTGGAACAAGACTAGAGCCTGCCCTGCACCCCAGACTAGCTGAATCAGGTGGGGCCCCGCCACTCACATGCTATAGATTTCCTTAATGGGCAGCTGGGACTGACAACCACCATTCTGAGGCGTCTGCAGGCCCAGAGCCCAAAGTGTGGTTTGGGAATTGACTCCACTGGTGTCCTTCTGCACCTGGTGGGGACAGTGTGCTGGGTACAGAAGCCACCACAGTGAAAAGGCAAAACACAGTGAACCAGACAGAAAGTCACTCAGCTAATCCACAATTTGTTGCTTGCACCAAAGGGCTGGAGTTACTGGCTACAACTCACGGTCAATTCCAACTCACACAGGCCTGTATAATGCCTCCAGCATGGGAAGGAGACTAACTGGAGCATCTAGTTCTTACACCGTCAGACATCTGCTGACGGATCTGTCACGAGCAGAAGCGTGGCGGGTATGCAGGTGAAGAGCAGCGCTCGGCCCCGATTCTCTGACTTCTGCTTTTGCCGAGTGCCATCGATTAAAATGAAAGGAAATTCTCCTCTTCCGAACTCCTGCGAGGGGGTTTCCTGGGGGAGACCATCACTGTGTGGCTCCAACAGGCTGTGCAACTGAACCCAGGATATGTGTTCCTCCGTATGTGTCATTGTCCACCAACAGAGCACATGAATATGAAAAATAAAGTCCAACTTCTAAAAAGCCAGAGAAGCTTCAGAGCCTTAAAAGCCCGCCGGAGTCCTTACCCACCAGACTTAAACACTGGTCTGAGTGGCTATCACAAGAGGAGAAATAAAGGTGAAACTGACTTGGACTCTTAGCCTGGCTTTCCTCTCCCCAGACTAGAGAGGTTGGCTGAGAGGTGAGCCGGCAACCTGCTGCCATAGGCTGCTGTGGTCTTTGGTGAAACAGAGCATACAGCATCCCCGTTCTGCTTGGGGCTCTTATATATTACTGCTAAAAGCAGAAAATTGAATGCATAGCTTTATGCTCACCAACAGAGGAATGAGTAAACAAATTTGTATGCATATAATAAATATAAGTGTTCAACCATAGAGAGAAATGAGGTTCTGATACATGCCAGGACATGGATGAACCTGGAAAGTATTATGCTGAGTGAAATGGGCTCAAATGGACAAATATTGTCTGAGTCCTCCTCTGAGATAGTTTATTGTGCCAGCCTGGCCGATAAACACATGTGAGATTAATCGAAGGGCGGAGACATAAATGGCTCTGCGAGCCTTGCCTTTCTTGTCTCTTGCTATTTGACCATCGGACCAGTGTGTGGCTACCTTGCTTGTTCTGTGCCTCAATTTGCAAGCTACATTATCTGTGGGACACCTAACCTGTGGAGTGTGTTGCTGTAATTTGAGGTCCTTTAAGACCTGCTTCGCCACACAATTGGAATTTACATCTCTTGAGCTGGGGACTGACTGTTGGTGACCTGGCTGACTGTTGGTGATCTGCCTTGCTATTTGCTGCCTGTGCTGGAATAGCCTGAATCTCTCTACAGAGGACTACCTGGCAGCCCTCAAGACTTTGAAGGACTGCCAGTGTCTCACAACTATCTAACACATTTGAATTGTACTGAGCCATTTGTATTGCTTTATAATTTAACTGTTTATTTCTTGTGTTAGCTATCTATCTGTATATAATTTAACTGTTCATTTCTTGTGTTATATATCTAATTATTAGCAATCTGGTTTTGCCTTTCTAGAGAACCCTGTCTAACACTACTCTATCCTGTGGGGTCAATAGGAGCATGAATTGACTCCACAGCAGTGGGCTGGGTTTGGATTTCCTATTGGCCGAACAATTTGGAAATGGATGATGGGGAAGGTTGCATGACATGGTGAATGTAATTAATGCCACTGAACTGCATACGGGAGAAGGACTGAAATGGCAAACACCGTGTTATACTGCACCAAGCGGATCGCGGCCCAAGCGTAACCACCATACGTGGTAAAAAGCACTCTTCGCGTCATCCAGTGAATTTTCGGAGATTCATAGATTTGTGCGACCACCGCCTCTACCACTCCCCCCAATTCTTCTTCCAAGTGTGGTCCCCAGGACAAGCCCTTCTGCAAATGGCTGATGAGGAGTTGCCACCAAGCCAGCCTTCACTCCATGGTGGCCACATGTACAATGGTGAAAGGCTGCCCGCTCCTGTACCCCCTCCTGATCACTGCCGGGGCGGGGGGGAGGGGGGAGTGTCATTGTGCTCCACAAGGTTTCACCTGACTGACTTTTGGAAGTACAAGGATGCCTTAAACAGTGGGGTTCCGGCCCCCTCCCACCGTAGATCACCAGGCCTTTCTTCTGAGGTGCCTCTGGGTAGATACTAAACTCCAGCTGAGCCTGTTAACAGCTGAGTCTGTTCGCCATTTACAAAAAAAACAGAGATCCCAGTAAACTTCAAGGGGTGCCCTAAAATTTTAAGCGTGTTTAGGTTATGACCATGTAACTTTAAAAATTCTTAAAGGGTTAACATGACACAGGGTTAATATCACACTTTCTGCCCTGGAAATTTTGTTGAAACCACTTGGTGAACAGGTCTCTACAGCCTCATCTGGTACAACTGGGGCTGCTGCAAGCCCCTACCTCATTTGCTCCTGTCCTAGGCAGTGCAGCCTGCCTAATGCCCTCCTAGGGAAGGAAATGGGGGATGGGGGTGGGGGGGGGAGGAACAGAGGGGAGTGCAGGAAGACCTGAGCAGTGGGAGCTCAGTGCTTTATGTGGGCTGTACATTCACTGGCCCAGTCACCCCAATCTCCCCGTCACAGAGAGGTGGGTGAGATTCACTCGGAAGGCAACCCTGAAAGCGATGAAGGAGAGGCTGCAGCCTTTTAGATAAGGGGGGATGTGGTGTGTGTGTGTGAAGCAGGGGAGGAAGACACCACTTCCAATAACAAACTTCAAAGCTGCCAGACTAGTGAGAGGCAGGAGCAGGTTGGGGGGGGGGGGTGTCCTTGGGCTTTCTGTCTGGAGCATTCTCAAAGACAAGCCAGGGAGAAGAGAAAGAATCCTCTCCACACTGTTGCCATGTGGGCGACTGGATTTTCTGTACTAGAAATCAGGCCTAGCCACTAGTTACCACGATCTAGTTGCTGTTGCATTTTGACTCGGACTCGGACTGACCGCAGTGGCTCAACTCCACCGCATTTCCGATGGCCCCTTGTCCCAACAGGGGTCTCCAGGCCTGTTGTGCACCCAGAGATGTTCTCTGGGTGGACCCGAACCTTTCAGTGAGCAGCTGAGGGAAGATAACCGCGTATGCCACTTGGGGACCCTGAAGGCCAAAGGACCAACAGCCCGAACTAGTCACCCCATTCTATAACCCCGAATTCCTTGCAGTCCTCCCACCTCATGACATGTCAAAGCCACAGAACTCCACCAGGGGTTCAAAAGGAAAGCTACAGTTTCTCCTCTCCCCTTTCTTCTCCTTCAGAAGGCTGAGAGGCCCAGGAACAGACCTCCTCAAATAATGAATAAGTAAAAGCTGCGGTCATGGAATCAATTCCGACTCTGCCTCACCTTTTCCTGCAGAGCAGCTGGTGAGTCCAAAGTGCTGAGCTTGTGGTTAGCTGCTGCGCACAGGGCATAACCAGGGCATAATCAGGGCTCCTGAACAAGACTGAGAACCGCCAACCAAACCCACTGCCACGGCCACTGGACTCAACAGCAACCGTCCGCACCGCCCTGGAAGTTACAAATCATGGGCAGGGAGGCGGCCCTGGAGGACCTCGCCTCCTCTTTCTCCAGCGGAGCAGCTGGTGGGTTTAAGGCGCCCACCTCCTGGTTAGCAGACCAACACTCAGGGGCCTGTCCAGGGATGAGAGAGGGGCTGTTTGTAGAAGACTTGACACTTGACGCGGACCCAGGGCCCGAGAAGAGAACTGTGATGTCATGCCACTGGTAAAGTCCTTCCAGAGAGGAGTTTGGGTCCCGGTTGTTTGGTGTGGGGCGGGCGGGTGGGAGGAAGAAGTTTATCAGCTCAATCACTCTCTACCGGAGCTTCCTTCCTCTCCAGGGAAGCCGCCAGGTCCGGCAGCGCCCAGTCCTTCAAAGGGATACATCTCCATAAATAATTCTCTCCATTTGGGGGAGAGGTTTGCATATCAAAGAACTCCTTGGGGAGAGTTTAAACTTTTTCAAACGAAATTGTAAATAGTCAGTGGCTTAGGATTTTAACAACCCTACCACCACCACCACCACTATAACCACCGGATGTGATGTAATTATTCATGACAAAGTTTGGTCTTTTTTTTTTTTTCGGGGGCGGGAGGGAGGGGCTTTCCTTTTCTGTTTTTGTGAAGGTAATGGGTAGAACCGAAGAAAAATAACAAAGGGTGGATTCCCCCAGCCCTCTCGGCCTCCTCCAGCCTTCTCTCGTCGGCCCCTCTCCCAGCCCCCAGCCCCACCGCCAGGATTTGGCCTCCATTGTCCTAGCATTTCAATACTGCTCAGAAAATGAAAAGCCTTTCAATGCCACAAGGGGGTGGGGCGCAAAAGAGCATCCCCACTCCTCGGGGTCAACTCAAGATCCCTTTCATTTTGGCAGGATCCTCCGTTATAGACCCCGCTTCACAAAGCGCACAAGTTCCTGATCCTGGAAAGGGCCGGGAGGGGGGCGGCGGCGGGAGGGTTTCCATGAAAAGCGAATAGCCTTTTGTGGCCCGCGCTCTCTAGGGCCCTGGCCGCGTTCAGTGGACCTCACTGTGTGCCGGGCGGAGGACAAACCATGTGAAATCAGAGTCACCAGTGTCCCCTTTCCTGAAAAACTAGTAGCAAGAGTGACTGGGGTGGGGGTGGGGGTACATTTTTTTTTTCTCCTGGGAAGCAGAGTTTTGAGAAAGTAAAAGCAGGCCAGCTAAGGCTGGGGCGGGGAGTGGTGTGGAGAGTTGGGGGGGCCTCCAGGTGCCCACTGGAAAAAGCGCTCTCTCCGAAGAATGGGCTGTCCAGTGGTCCACGGGCTAGGGATCCACTAGCCTTTGGCCCTAGGGGGTGGCCTCCAGGCCTGTACTACCCTGGCCACCAAGGTCCAGCCCCCAGCCAGTACACTGGCTTTCATCCTGCACAGGCTCCTCTGCCCAGTGAACCCCCTGCAGGCCCCAGGCTCACCCTAAGAAAAGCTGCCCTGGGAAACTGAAGTGCCAGTGTTTACAAACAGACCTTCACCCAGGAGCCTGGGAGGCACTGCACCCACCCCCAGTCAACAAAGAGTTGGGGAAATTCCTCCCCTTCTCCCACTGGGAAGGCGGCAAATGGACTGGCATTCCTACACCCTGAGGGCAAGCACCCCCCTTGGCATTGAGTTTTGGAAATGCAGAAGGGACACAGGACTCCAGGCAAGTCATTCAACTGCTCTCATTCCAGTTTCCCTGCCATCCAGTTCTGACTCATAGCAACCCCAAAGGCAAAGTATGTGTTTCTGAGGCATCTTGGTTGTTTGCTGTTAGGTGCCAGGCAAATAGTAAGTTCAACAGAAGGAAACCCTGCCCGGCCCTGTGACATTCTCACCTTTGTTCTTATGTTTGCTGAAAACTTCATGTGGTTTTGAACTGCTGACCTTGTGGTGAGCACCTCAACCCTTCACCCACTACGCTACCAGGGCTCCTGCACAGAATTTAAAGAATGGATTAACATGGTTTCATTCTGCTTGAAAATTCTCTCCTTCTCCCTCATCATTCCACCTCCTCTTAAAGCTGCGGGGGTAGGTGGGTGGGGGGTAAGGTACAAATTAAAACCAAACCCACTGCCATCAAGTGACTCTGTAGGACAGAGCAGAACGGCTCTTATTGAGACTGTAATTTTTACAAGAATAGACACCCTCATCTTTCTCCAGCAGAAAGTCTGGTGAGTTTGGAACCACTGACCTTGCAGTTAGCAGCCCAGTGCTTATCCCACGGGGCCACCGGGGCTCCTAATCATGAACATCAGATGCTGACAAACAGATAGCCTCCTGGTGGTTGAGGCTGCTACCACCGTTACCAGCATTCTGGTTTAGGGCACTGAGGGGTTTGAACTACCAACCTCTTGGTAGAACCCAATGCTTAACACATTGCACTGCTAGGACCTGTTAAAGGTATACATTAACCTTGTTGCCATTGAGTCCATTCCAACTCACAGCAACCCTATAGGACGGGAGACCTGCCCCTGTGTGTTTCCGTGACTAATTCTTTACAGGAGTCGAAAGCCCCATCTTTATTCTGAGCAGCAGCTGGTGGTTTCAAACTGGTGACCTTTCAGATCACAGCCCAACAGGTAACCACTTGGCAGGGGTTAAGTAGAGTCTACACAAACATTTGATGATTGAATGTATCAAAGGAACCCTGATTGGCACAAATGGTTAAACACTCACCTGCTAACCCAAAGATTAGCGGTTCAATTCTACCCAAGCAGCATTGCCTTCTACCTTAACACATGGAGATGCTGTGAGTCAGAATCAACTTTCCCTACAGCAACTACCACATAGAACCAAAGGAGTCCTGGTGGTGTACTGGTCAACCTTTGGACTGCTAACTGCAAGGTCAGCAGTTCAAAACCAACAGTCGCTCCTCGGGAGAAAGAAAGACAAGGTCCTGTAAGAGCCCACAATAAAATGATTTTTTTAAAATGCCCCTCAGGAGGTTGGTATAGGAAACACCTTCTCTCTAGGAGGAGCAGTTCAAATTGAGGTCAATGGCAAGTGTTCCCCAAACTAAAAACCCACTCGTTCTAAGACAGCCTGATTAGTAAAAGGAAAACCGGAGTTCAAGGTCAGGCTGTATGGCCTCCGTTAACTTACCTAACATCTTCATGCTCTCTTACCTCATTTGTAAAATGGGAAACATTTGTCCTGCCTATTGTATTTTACTTTTTAAGAAAAGAATTTGGAGGAGAGTCAACTGCAGTTTATAGATGATTAAGTTATAAGAATTGCAAAACTCTACTTTAACTGTGAGGTGAGATTAATCACACTCATAAGCCCAAACCAATTACCAGACTCTGACTCCTGATGCCTTGTGTGTGTGTGTGTGTGTGTGTGTGTGTGTGTGTGTGTGTGTGTGTGTGTGTGTGTGTAATGGTCTACATTGGGTTTCAGTGGCTGATGTAGATCGCCTTTCTTCCAAGGCACCTCTGGGTGGATGTCAACCTCGACACAATAACGAAAACTCCACTAAAGTGTCATGAAGTCAATTCTGACTCACAGCAACCCTGTAGGACAGGGGAGAACCATCCCTATGAGTTTCTGAAGCTGCGACGCTTTACAGGAATTGAAAGCCTCATCTTTCTCCTCTGGAGCGGCTGGTGGTTCTGAACTCCTGACCACATAGCCACGAGGCCATAACAGAGCATGTTAACCAGCGGTACTAACTGGGGATTCGAAGCACACGCCTATCCTTTTCCCTTCTCCTTTAGTGTGTGGCTGTCGATGAGAGGGAACTGCTAAGGAGAAAGACTCACCACGTCAATTCTTTTTTTTCTCCTTTTAATCATTTTATTGGGGGCTCATACAACTCTTATCACAATCCATCCATCCATCCATTGTGTCAAGCACATTTGTGCATTTGTCGCCATCATCATTCTCAAAACATTTGCTTTCTGCTTGAGCCCTTGGTATCAGCTCTTCATTTTCCCCCTCCCTCTCTGCTCCCCCTTCCCTCATGAACCCTTGATAATTTATAAATGATTATTTATTCCTAACTTACACTGTCTGACGTCTCCCTTCACCCACTTTTCTGTTGTCCATCTCCCAGAAAGGTTATAGGATGATCCTTGTAATTGGTCCCCCCTTTCCGCCCCACCTCCCCTCCACTCCACATCAGTTCATCAGCTCTTGAGATCAAAAGGATCATGTTAAAAAATATGTGACAGGGTCTGCATTCCCTGTAAGTCTTTACTTGGCTTGGGCAGGATCCCTTTTCCTTGGGCTTTTTGGTTCCCAGCAGGATGATAGAGACAACCAAACACTGGGCTCCTCCTAGGGTTGAACCCCCTGAACTGAGATGGCACATCCAGCCAGGGCAGCGAGAAGGCAGGCAGCTTTTGCTACAAACACGGCATTCTTGTGCAGGGCCTTGCCTGGCTTCCTCCTTCCGTCTCTAGTTTTTGCCTTTCTCCTGTCCTTCCTCATGACAGACCATAGGGCTCATGCCACAGCCAACCATGCTCAGTGTAGGGGAAGCAAGTGAAAAGGAACTCCCCAACATCTGGACCCAGATCTACATACCGACAACTTCATAGTATCTTTTGCCTTCTCCAAAAATCACTGGGTTAGGGGCGTTGCTGGCTCAGGATAGAATCACCACCTTCCACCCTACAGATCCTCTGCAGGAGAAAGACGGGCTCTCTACTCTCGGAAAGGGTTGGTCTTAGAAACTCCATGGGACAGTTCCACCATGTCCTACAGGGTCCCTATGAGTCACGTTTGACTCAATGGCAGAGAGCTTGAGTTTGGGATGCTGGAGATCCAGGTTCAATTCCCAGGCCAAAGCCTCTGTCAGAGGAGGCCTGCTATGACCCTGAGAAGATTCCAGCAGCCTTCCATGACAAGGAGGACCAGAAGAAGTTCCTGGTAGGCTTCCAGAAAACAGTTAAAATCACTTGTTTTAACTCTCAAAACAGTAGACAGTTAAGACCACTAGCAGCCTGATCTGAATCCAGTTGTGCCGAGGACATGGGACCGAGCAGTGCTTCATTCTGTCATCCGGTGATGCATCATGGCCAACTTGGCAGCAGCTCACGACAATAAGAACAACTGTGGGAACAGTCAGCAGCTGGGGGCCAGAGAAGTCCCAGGCAACTCTGAACTCGAGTGTGAGGCAATAGCTCCACCCAGCTCTCTGCTTCCTTTCCACTCAACAAACAGACGCTGTTTACAGTTAGCAACAGAAACCGCACACATATAAAGTCAGCCGGTTAAGCAACCTGGAGACACTAACTTAAGCTAAAATGAAGGGGAAATGTGTACAAATATACATCCCTTAGTTGGGGAGTATTTGGGAGAAAACTAGAAGGCCTCTTCCACCATCCCAGGGGGTGAATAAACTTAGAAAAAACTGCCAACAAGGGAAAAACTGCAACTTCTTTCCGTGTATCCTGATCGCCCTCAGGCAGGCTTCTTCAGGGCAGGTTTGTCTGTGTGCTTGAAGCTGGCCAAGAGGTGGCTCAAGAAAAGGACAGTGGACAGACCAGGGCCCATGGAAACCATCAATGAGCACCCCCTTTCTTCCACCAGTTTTAGAATGCTTGGCTCATGGGATATGGAAGTTTCCCTGAGTCAGTTTTCAGCAGGAGATGTCGTAAGCCAAATTTCCCCAAATTCTCTGCATGTCATTGTCTTGCTCAATCGGTTTGTCTAAAAGCTCCATTACTGCTCAGCAGATGATTATCAGCAGGGTCATTCAGGGGGGACAGGCTTCAATGGGGCTTCCAGACTCAGACAGATTGGGTAGAAAGCCTTGGTGATTTACTTCTGAAAATCAGCCATGACACCCCAAAGATCAGAGTAGAATATTGCCTGATACAGTGCTGGAAGATGTTGAAAGACAGTGAAAATACACGGTGGTGTCAACCATGGACTCAAGGATGGTACGGGACAGGGAAAATCTTTCCTTCTGTTGTGGGGTCCCCCTGAGTCAGAACTGACTCGAAGGCCGTGGAAAAACATCAGGATTTGTTACACTCCATGAGAACTTGGCTGGTACTGTTGTCTGACGGTTAAAATCTTAAAATAATAAAATCTCCAGCAACTATCCTGTGATTTAGACACAGCTTCCTCCACTCCCACCTCCCACAGGAACAAAACCGTAAGTCCCCACGAGATCAAATAGCTAAATGGTCAGTGAGAGAGCTGCTAAGAATTACCAGTGAGATTAGCCTTTTACCCTGCCCTGGGAAAAACTAACCCTCTAACTATTTTTAAGCATAGCGACAATTTCTAAGAACAAATGTTTGGTTAAATCCTATTGCCTTGCACGCTTTGTTTGGTGCTTGTTTGGACTGTGACTTTTAGATTTTATCTTCCCCAGAGATCCAAGTGGAGCATCCAACTGCCAGGCCCAGGAAGCATTGAGGGGTGGGAACAGGGGGTGGCTATGTTGAAAGAGTCAAGAAACAAATGAATGAAGGGACTAGAACTAGCAATGCTTAAAGCGAATGACTGGGGTGGGGGGGGAGTCACAATGCCAATAGGTAAAGAGAATTGGGGGCAATCAGGAGTAATAAATTAGCACATGGGTCAAATTTTAAAATGGGTGGTGATCTCAATATCCCAATGCCTTGGGAAGTTAATTCTGGAGCAACGTTTATGTATCATTGTACCCATTACGCTAAGTGACACAATTACATTAAGAGGCCATACTCATAAAGAAGGTCTTGAACTTGAATGCTCAGCAAAAGCAGAGAAGGGGCACGGCACACGATTAGTGGTCTTTATTTCACCTGGAAGACAGACAGTCGTGAGCCCATCTTTCTATTAAACTTTGGATGCCCTACTTCCGGTGGCCAGTAATAAACCCTGCCTTCTCTGTTCACACTAATAAATGGTTGCAGTTAATAACAATGAGAAAATTGGCTCTAATTAGCAGATTTATGTTAATTATTATTTTACTTACTATTTTGCTCTAATTATTTTTAAACTTAGTTTGCATTCCCAGGCACTCATGAAGTGATAGTAGGTTGAGATCCCACACGTGCCTCTACAAGGAAGTCAGATTAGAAATGTAATATTTAGCAAGGATGATCATGAAATCAGTGAGATGGCAATGATGTCTTGTTTTTATGGGTGACACAGGGGAGAGGGGATCATTCTTGCCCTTAAGGGGCTTACTGGTTTTCATGGAAGAGAAATCTCAGTCAGAAAGGCCACTCATAGATGAAACCAAACCAAACTCACTACCGGGCTCTTGCATACTGGAATAAACCCAAGCCAAACCCACTGCCATCCAATCCATTCCAATTCATAGTGACCTTCGTGGGGTTCTCAAGAAAGGGAGTCTTGCTGGGAGCAGGCAAACTCTTCATTCGCCCAGGAAGTGGCTGGTATGTTTCAATGACTCACCTAGCAGGTAGCAGCCCCCATCTCACCCTCAGTGCCACCAGGACTCCTTAGACTAGAACACATAGGTGGTCCCTAACCTAGGATGACAGGCATCCTCACAAGAAGAGAAGAGAGAGAACACAGGAGGAAGACAGCCAGATGACGAAAGAGGCAGGGATGGGAGCTGTACTGCAACACATCACGAGTGAGCTGGCCCACCGTCGGGTGGCTATGCGTCGGAATTGACACGCGGCACTTACCAACAACACAGGGTTGCTATGAGTCACAACCAACTCAGTGGCAGTGATTTTGGAGTTTTTGATGCCAGAAACTGGAAGAAACCAGGCAAGATCTTCCTTTAGAGCAGTGGTTCTCAACCTGTGGGTTGTCACCCTCAAACGACACTTTCACAGGGGTCACCTGATTCATAACAGCAGCAAAATGACAGTGATGAAGTAGCAATGAAAATAATTTTATGGTTGGGGGCAGTCACCACAATATGAGGAACGTTATTAAAGGGTCTCGGCATTAGGGTGGTTGAGAACCACTGCTCTAGAGCCTTTGGGGAAATGGCCTGGCAACAGCCTAAACCTGGACTTGCATCTCCCAGAAGCATATGGCTGTCTGCTGTTCTAAGCCACCACACCGTGGCACGTTGCTACCACCGTCCTGGGAAATGAATAACCCCAACCAGATGGCAAGCCACTTCCCCGGAGGCTGACAGAGGGCTTCTGTAATTTCTCTTACAGAAGCAGAGAATCTCGACTTTCTGCCATGGAGCAGCAGGTGGGTTTGAGCCTCTGATCTCACATTAGCAGTCCAAGACTTACCCAAGAGCCCCACCAGGGATAAGAAATGAATACAGAGAGTAAACCAGATGAGCTCCTGTAAAGGAAGCCCTTTCTGACCACCCCCGGGCCCTGCTTCAGAACGTGTCCACAGTCCTTACTGCCCTCTCCTGGCGACCACCTCAACACTCGCCCTGCAGACCACACAAGGTTATCACAAAATCTACCCAGCTGCTGAGTCCATCCCTGAGGGAGCTGAGGACTGAACCGTGTTTCATTGGCACCGAGACAAGATAGGTGTCTCCTGTAGCACTCGGAGTTTGCAGGGATGAAGGAGAACTGGACAAATATCCGACGTCGTGTAAGTTTCAGTGCCGAGGCAAGGAGAAGCCACATCGAATGTAGGGAGCAAGTGGCGTGAAAGGGGGATAGACGGTGTACTCAGGCTGCGACGAGCGCTGGGTGTGCAGACGGCTGTGGTTTAAAGGGGGAACCCTAATCCATTTTGAGTCTCTACATATTCAACCTCCATTGAGTTCTTTCTGACCATTGACCACCCCAGACTCCATGGGCGAAGCAGTGGGAATGGAAAAGAAAAGTAAGATCACAAGGAACCTCTGGTTTCTTAAGCAAGCTAGAGGGCGCGAGACCAAGGTGTTTGGAATCCATCGCCCCACTTACGTAGCTGCTCCCCACACATCCGCTCTGCAGCCACAGAGTTTGTGTTCGCCCCAGAAACTGGAGGCGTTAGGCTTTCCAGTCCCCCTGTGGAAGCCCTGGTGGTCCTGTGGTTAAGCACTGGGTTGCTAACTACAAGGTCAGCAGTTCGAAACAAACTCTCTCTCTGCGGGAGAGAGACTGGGCTTTCTATTCCTGTAAAGAGCTACTCTGTGGGACCTGAGCGCAGTGCGTTTCGGTTTTTGGTCCTCCTGCGAAAACAGACTGAAAGTTGAGAGACGGGGTTATAAATCATTCTCTGGGTCCATGAAGGAAGGTCAGCTCCGTGGGGCAATCCAACCAGAGACTGGACATCACAGTACGGCTGCCTCTCAGCAAATCTCTGCCGTGTTCGCCATCCCCTGACAAATGCAAAGAAAGGCCTTTAAGCTCCTACTTTCCCAAAGGAATCCATTTCCCGGTGCCGGGCTGGGCACACACAGCAGTAAACCCATAAGCAAACACCGGCCAGGAGAGAACAAGAGATGCTCGCTCCTGGCCCTCGTTAGCACGTTTGTGAAATTAATCAAGCTCTGAGGGCCAAGTTTGCCTGAGCTTGCTAACTGCACCTAGATTGACTTGTCAGAGAGCCCCCAGGACAAATGGAGGGCTCGCTGTTGGTTCCAAACAGAAATGGGCTTGTCAAAAGATCCCAACAGAATGTCGCCCTTTCCCCCTGCCAAAGAAGACCTGTGAGTCCCATTGAATGTTCTCCAGAGAGCAGGGTTCTTCAGTTGTGAGCCGTTACAAGGGGCTGGAGAAGTGGGGGTGTACCTTCCGTGCCCCTAAATGCACAAATGTACTGTCACATACATGGTATGCCCCAAATTATGTGCTGGAATCCTACCGCCTACGGCTCTGGAGAGGAGCCCTGGTGGCGGAGTGGGTTACCTGCTGGGCTGCTAACTGCATGGTCAGCAGTTCGAGACACCAGTCCTTC
Source organism: Tenrec ecaudatus (assembly GCF_050624435.1). Taxonomy (NCBI): domain Eukaryota; kingdom Metazoa; phylum Chordata; class Mammalia; order Afrosoricida; family Tenrecidae; genus Tenrec; species Tenrec ecaudatus. The sequence continues at coordinate 103,523,408 of NC_134539.1, read as the reverse complement.
CACAGGAGAAAGACAAGGCTTTCTACTCCTGGAAGGAGTTCGGCTTGGAAACCCACAAGTTCTACCCTGTCCTACATGATCATGATGAATCATAACGATTCGACTCCATGGCAGCGAGTGTGTGACTGAGATGTTCTCTGGAAATTAAGTTTTCTCAGCTATGCTAATGAGACCATTTCATTGTGGGTGTGCCCTTAATATAATCCTATCTTCTTAATAATCAAAACCCACTGGCAGTAGATTGTGACTCATAGCAGCCTGATCATAGGGTTCTGATCTATAAATTATTACATGAGCACACAGCCTCCTTTAACCTCAGAGCAGTTCGTAGGTTTGAACCTTTAACCTTGGAGCTTAGGAACTTTGCCCCAACATCATGAGGAGCTCATCACACACAGACTAGCAAGGGGAAATGAGGAAGGCGGGTGCCAAGTGAGGACTGACAAGGAATCGAGGACTGCTGAGGGACTAGGGTCTTCTCTCTGTGCAGGCAGAGGGGGGACTTCACGTAGAGCCAGCACCCTGGATTTGGATTTCCCGCTTCCTAGACTGTGAGAAAACATCTTTCTGTTCCCACTTGCAGTATTTTTACAGCAGCAGCAGGAAACTAAGACGTACCAGAAAGGTACATGCACTGATCTCTGTATACAACTTCATTCGGTTCACAGACCCAGGAGACCCATCCAGGGATGCAGGGCACAGCAGTTGACATAGCCCCAATGCTCTCGTGCAGGCACTGGTTACTAACCTAACTGGTCTACTAACCAGTTAACTGGTCTGCTAACCCCCGAGCTTGGCTGAGCTGGTTTGTGCCAGGAGGTCAGTGTGAAGGGCAGCGTCGGCATGCATGTGAGGCTGGCATCACATTAGACCCGAGGAGCCATGCTAACCATTCCAAGTGCTTCGTCGGAGCTGCTGACAAAGGTGATCCGTGCTTCCAGTTGGTTAAGCATTGAAATGACGAGCTGGTGTAATAATGGATCTACGTGGCTTTTTGGAAAAACATCAAAAACAAGCCACTCAAACTCGCTGCTTGCTATCAGCTCGATTCTGACTCACAGCAACCCGATAAGGCAAGGGAGAACTGCCCTGGTGGGTTTCTGAGCCTGCAGCTCTTTACTGAGTTAGAAAGCCTCATCTTATTCCCTCTGAGTGGCTGGGGGTTTCAAACTGTTGACCTTGTGATGAGCACTCCAACATATGACCACTACGCCACCAGGGCTCCTAAAGACACCCAAGAACTGTCCATAGTAAAACCCAAAGTTCATACCACAGAAAGCAAGTCTGCCTCAGGGAGATAATAAATGTTGGTGGTAGCTCTTTCTGAGTGACCCTATGCGTCCCATAACGAAATGTTGACTGTCCCATGCCATCTTCACCATCACTTGAGTGTCCAAATCCACTGTTGAGGTCATAAGTGCCTTCCAACCTAGGGGCTGACTCATCTGCCAGCATCATCTCAGACAGCATAATGTTGTGGTTCACAGGGCTCTAATTGGCTAGTTTTCAGAAGCAAACCTCCAGGCTTTCCCTTTAGTCTGTCTTGGTCTGGAAGATCTAGTCCATCATGCTGGTATTGGAAATGCTGGTCGCCTAACTTCCAGCATTACAGCAACACAGCAGCCACTCCAGAAGGCCAAACTGACAAACAGGTGACAGAAAAGAGCAAACTGGCTTCCTTTTGTCACGGGATGGTTCTCTCTCCACCTTGGCTGTGACAGTGCCTCTTCCAAATGATAGTGTTTAGAACAAAGGAGGAGACACCCATGAGCTCATGGGAACAGCCCTCGAGCAAAGGCCCAGTCTCCTCCATTTCAAAGTTCCGGGGAGAAGGAGACTGAGAGGTGAGGCTTGGTGGCCCGAGATCAGAAATCAGGTGTGTATATACATATATACCCGAGTGGTGCAAATGGTTATATACCTAGCAACTGACCAAGAGGTTAGTGGGTCAGAGCTACCCAGGAGCACCTCAGAAAATGGCCTGGCAACTCAGCAACCCACATCTGAAACATCAGTCTTGAAAACCCAGGGGGAGTGTATTTCTACTCTAGCACCCAAGGGGGGTACCGTGTGTGTGTGTGTGTGTTTAAAAGTGGGTGTCTTGTACTTCTGTCTTGTGCCTTTCTTTTGGTTCATTTTCCACTCATCCCAACTAAGAGCATGGATCACAAAATAGCAAACCATCCGATCAGCCTCTCCAATCCATCGCCTTTCTTCCTCTGACACAATTCCTATCCCATCCTGCTGGTGTCCGCTCTCGCTTTTTCACCATGCCTGTCAGCGTTCTGTGTAGGAAGGGAACACTGGCCCCGGGATACACGGGACCGAGCTGAAGTGCTCGCCACTGCTCGCCACAAAGGCGCGCCTGATGACTCGAGCCAGCTGGGATGAAGGAAAGAAGGGGAATCTCACCAGCTGCTAGGAGCCAGAGAGATGTGCTCCAGTTATCACCTCTGCTAGCCAATTCCCCGTAAACCAGCGGCTCTCGACCTATGGGTCCTAAACCCTTTGGGGGTCGAACAACCCTTTCATGGGGTCGCCTGATTTACAACAGTAGCAAAATGACAGTTATGAAGTAGCAATGCAAATAATGTTATGGTTGGGGGTCACCACCCCATGAAGAACTGTGTGAAAGGGTCACACAGCATTAGGAAGGTTGAGAACTCCTTTAAACAGACAAGGTGTGCAGAAGAAAATCCCAAGGCTTCTCGGCGTCCGCAGGCCAGAAGCCACAGCCCATTCCATCCTTCCAGAAGGGGAGAGACATGAGGCCGTGCCAGGCTGAACAAGCCTCTCACACCACGAAACAAACAGGTTAATAAATTAGAACTGTTAAGCCACTGAGCCGAAGAGCAAGGATCAATCCAATCGGCTGCCTCCTCCTCTAGCTCATTAACTGTTTGAGATTACCATCACACGGGGAGTAGCCTCTCTGCGGGAAATTAAATTAGCCTAGCTATAAACCAGGCATGCAGAGTGGGAGATGTCTGGTGAGCCATCCTGGAAACAAAACAAAACACAAACCAAAAAAGCCCAGCGCCACATGCTCTCTCAACAACATCCGCCTGCTGGCTTGCCCCAAGCGGGCCCCTCCTTGGCAATTTCTCTTTTGAGAAACAACAAATGAAGGTTAGGTGAAAACCCGGGGCACCCGTGCTGCCCCTGCTAAAGTGGCAGGCAGGCAAACTCAGCACTGACCCCCACAAGTGCCAGAGTAGAATGGTGACCTGGGCGAGAGGGGTTTCCACGCTGGCTTTTGGGAAGTCAATCACCAGGCCTTTCTTCCGAGCCATCTCAGGCCAGATGCCAACTGCCAACCTTTAGGGTAGCGACGGACAAGCCTGTTAACCATTTGCCCCATCACCGAGGACTGGAGGACAGGATTAAAAAGGTCAGAAACCTGCCTGGAGACAAAGGCACCAGACAGGATTCAGAGTAGAAAGGAGAAGAGGGTGGAGGGATGCAGAGAGTCAAGGGGAGCGAGAGAAAGTAAACACATTGAACTCCCCTCCTCCACCCCACCCACCTCCTTGCCAATGGAATAAACTCCAGTAAGAAGGGCAGCAGGCACTGATTGCACCTTCAGAACAGGTGTGTGCCTGCAAAGCCACCGCGTAATTGCTGGGTTGGCATTTGGCACAGGCAGCCAGGCCCTGCTCGGCTTTTAAGAACGCTGAAACCCTGCGTCCGCAGGGCTGCTCCTGGTGTAGGTCCGAAGAGCTGAGTGGAATTTCTAATTACATGGCTTTGCTCTAATGAAAGACTCCATCCAGACAAACAGAAAGCACCCAGCTTAGAGGACGTGGATCCCGGAACACATCCTGAGCAGGCCTCCAAGATTTGCCGGGTTTGTTTGGTTTTATGTTATGTTGGTTTTTTTCCTGGGTGGCATCTTTTTCTGAGCACCGGCAGAAACATTTTCTGTTTAGCGCACCCATCAACGGCAAGTTGTAAATCTCACTCCCAGTTCAAATGCTTGGTGAGGTGCAGCTTTGAGGGAGAAAGAGGGAGGTGCGGGATAAATTGTGCTGACTGTACCCTTTGAAGTCATTGTGTTAAGGTCCACTCATGGACATTGATCATCTGGATGCTCTTTGGTTTACAGGAAAACTCCTATTCATCCGTCAAAACATTGCTCAAGCATCATATCATCTCGGAAGCCTTGCCAAGAAAGGTCCTCCCAGATTGAATCACTCCGTCCGAGGCAATATTTCTATCTCTTGTATATACTTTGTTGTTTGTATGGATCGTGTCGTTTTGTATTGAACCACCTCATATCCCTGCTTCTGGTTTTGTGCTCTATAATGAGTCAGTGTCCTATCAAGTAGGCCAGGCCTGTCCCTCCCCACTGGCATTCCTTCACACCAGGGCTTTGGACTGGCTCGAACTAGTCCAGCCATGGTCAATGCAACAAAACGGGACTCAAATGTGTAAAATGTGAATACAGAAGAATGAGAGCCAGAACAGGAAAAACTTAGGCGTCCACGCCCCAGGATAGGCCATGCAGAAGAGGCACAGCGAGCCCTTTAAGGACCGGGTCACTGCCAGGGCTGTGGAAAGCATCACAAACTCAAAGGAGTGCAGCCCACTGCCACCTTTGAGCCGGGCACCATTGTTTGCCACTCTACTTGTCAAGAGATTTGGTTGCTATGCAGTGGGTGCACTGCCTTTGTTTTCTGAGAGGGAGATGGCATCTCTCGCAGGATCTTGGCCCATAGGTTTCTCCATGTCAGCTTTTGTTCTGGTGCACCCACACTTTACAAATCCGGGTCTGTCCCAGTCTCACTGCATTGGCCATGACTCACCTGGAAAGAACTGGGTCTAAACCCTGCTTCACACTGAGGACAGTCTGCATCCTCAGGAAAGGCCCCACCTGCCTGCCTACTCCGTTAGCCATGCCTTAGGTTGGGCTTCAGTCTGGTCACCAGGCTCTTGGCACAGAGACATCTTCCTGCCCTGTGCCCGAGTCCAGATAGTCTCTTTATTCCGGTCTCTTTTTAAAGGCCTCCCTGAACCACCCTCCCCACCCTTCCCTTCAGAGGGACCCTCTTCTGGCTTCACTTTCCTTCCAAAGCCTTCTACTCAGGTTTACTTTTCTTTAAGACTGTCGCACATTTTGTTTTTCTGACTTGTGCCCATGTGTGTGTGTCCATCTCCCTGACAGAAGGCAAGGTGTGAAAGGGCTCACTGTGAGCAAACTGTTATCAGCTACTGTTAAGTCAGCCTTTGGCAACATGTAAAATAGACCTACCTTTCCTACCCTACAGCATCCTCACAATGGCTTATGGACTGCACCAGGATGATCCACAGCATTTGATTTGGGTTTGGGGGGCCTGTTTGAAAGGAGATCACCAGGCCCTTTTTCCTAGTCCATTTTAATCTGGAAGCTCTACTGGGACATGTTCGGCATCATAACAACACCAGTGCCTCCACGGATAGATGGGTGGCTGGGTACACAGCAGGTGCATCGGCTAGGAATCAAGCGTGTGATCACTGAACCAAAAATGCAGTAAGAGCAACACTAAATAACGTTCCCCAGAGGCTAGCACAGGTAGATGTTCATTCCATTAATCAAATCGAGAGGAAAGCTGAGCGGACATTCAAATAGAAAGAGTTCTCTGTGACCCACGTGCTTCTGGCACTGCTCACAGTCCACACTGCTGGTTTTCGAAGGGATGCGATCCCCAGTGACTTCCCTAGGGCTGGCTTCCTCTGGAAGAAGAATGCCTAGGCTCTCCAGCGCTCCACTGAGTTACGAGAATCCAAAGGACAGTGTAATGCCCACAGAACAGCTCCCAGTCTAAGCTAGAATGTAGCTGACAAACCAACCGCAGCTGGAAAATGCTGGAGGGTGCTTCTCTACCTGCAGCCCAGCCTGCTGCTTGCCACCTTCTAGTGCCCCCTCCACAGCCCAGGTTCTGTTTGGCTCCCACAGCACTTCTCCCTTGGGGCTCTATCATCTCCCAGTACAGGCCACCACCAACACAGTGCCCTCCTTGGGGGCTCTGCCAATGGCTTCACCATCTTATTTCCCAAGTGCCTGGCTCCCAGCTCAGCCCACAGGGAGTGTTCAAAAGCTGCCAGGGGGATGAATGCCTGGCTGCCAGCACGAAGCCGACGAGTTGACTCCGACACACACAGTGGCTCCCCAAGCCAGAGGAGAACTGCTCCTTTGGGTTTCTGAGTGAGTCTGCCCGTCTTCCAGGGTGCACACCACCTCATCTTCCTCCCAGGGCGCGGCTGCTGGGTTTGAACTGTTGAAGTTAGCAGCTGTGCCATCTGAATGTTGCCATCATAGACTGGCTGCCTTGTTACTGTCTTTTAAAATAAAATTTCTTTTTCTTTTGGGGTGTGATGTTACTTTTAAACAAATGTATTCTACTGAGCGTTGGGTGGAAGTTCACACAAGCTAGGTTCCCATCATGACAAGTGTGAACCTTTCTCTGGCATTGTGTCTGGGTTGGTCCCTCTCCAGAGTCTGGTCTGCTGGTCCTCATAGCTGATCGTCTGGGCTTTGAGTAATTGTTGGCCACTTTAGCCTCATACTGGTGGATGTTAAATAGGCACCAATCTTTCTGGAAGGACCTTTATTTCTGTGTGCAGCCTTGCTAGTTCTCTCCCTCTCCCTCCCTCAGGAATTTGAGTTAATCCCATTTTATCTGACACCTATTATTTTGACCCCAGTCAAAATGGTCTGGGCACCATCTAGTTCCTCAGGTCGCAGGGTAGATGAGATTGTGGCTTGTGCAGCCTTGTTTCTTTGCTGCCTCTTTGGTTCCCTGCTTACTGTTTTGCTCCTGGTGAGCAGAGAACTATTATTATGCCTTGGCTGTTCCCAGGCTTTTAAGACCCTAAAAGCTACCTGCTTTACTAGGATGCACATTGTGGTCTATGCCAATTTTTGGAGTTTTCCCGTGGCATTGTAGTTCTAAGCCTTCAACCCCTTAAGCCAATATTGGAAGGTGTCTGGTTATGTCTCAGGAGTATCTGTATTTGTGTCTTCAATGAATATATGTCCTTGCACCCACGTGATTTGTATTTAAACCTACCTAAGGTTTGAATCAGGAGCCTAAAGGGGTTGCTATGAGTCAAAATTAACTTGATGGCAGCAGGTTTGATTTTGAGTTTTGCTACAGATACTTCTAGGAATTCCAGTGTGTTGTCACTGTGGGTTAGGCATTGGCTGGTAAGCTAAAAGTCGGCAATTCAAACCCACCCTCTTCTGCGTGGAGAAAGATGAGGTTAAGATTTATAGTCTCAGAAACTGGGGTTTGCTACTCTCATGTACTTTGGACATGGTACTAGGAAAGACCAGGTCCTGGAAAGGATACCATGCGTGTAAAAAGACAACCCTCAACAAGAAGGATTGGCACCTGGCTACGACAGTGGGCTCAAGGCAGCAACATTTGTGAGGGCAGCCCAGGCCTGGGCGGTGGCTTGTTCTGTTGTAACCAACTCAATGACACCGAACAGCAGTGGCAAGTTTGAATCAACTCAGTGGCACACATTCACTGCCATCAAGTTGGTTCCAACTCAGAGTGACCCTGTAGGGCAGAGAACTGCCCCCATAGGTTTCTGACACCACGGTTTCCACCTGTGGACCTTGCAGTTAGCCGTGCGCTACACTCTCTACATCACTCAGCTTGATGGCAGATTTATTGTTATCTTAAAAAAATAGGTCTATCTGCTCTCACCTACGTAGACATATGTACCTACCTATGTACCAATTTGCCTAGACCCTCTCGTCCCGAGGACGCCAGTGCCGGCTCTCGCTGCTGGTGCTGTGCTCACTGCGCATGCAGGAAAGCCGCCTTGTTGTTGCTTGAAAGAGAAGGTGAGTATTCGGTATCCCTTTAAAAGAGCCGTAACGTTAGAGGGAGGGAAGTGTGATAAGAATGAAAGTCAGTCTGAGTACCTGCCATCAAGGATCCTGTGCTGGGGGGTGGGGGGTGGGGTGGAGGGGAGTGAAATTGTCCCTCGCAGACCACAGGCGATGCCCTGCCTAAAACAGCTCCTCCCTGCGCAGGGGTTCAGGGCAGGGGGGAAGCGGGCAGCCTGAACAGGTGTGAGGTGTTCTCCAAATACAGGCGCCTATCTGCGGTAAGTATATCAGGAGGATTGGTCTGGCCTGTGTAGTGTTTGAGGCGGGGGGCAAGTCAGAATCTCATGTAACCTGAGTTTTGTTAACACGTGTAAATCAATCCCCATCTCCCCAAGTTAAAAGGTCTCTTTCCCCCACTTCCCCAGTGACACCACATCGGGAAGTTTCCGGTGCTCTGCGTCCATAGGACCTGTTGAAGCCGGCCCCCTGGCCCCAGGCAGCCAAGAGAGAAAACAGACTGTGTTGTAAAAATGATGGCCGCTGGTTCCAGCTCCAGGCTGCCCGTGCTGCCATGGGGTGCTCCAGTGATTCCTGAAAACGTCTCACCAGTTGGGGCCACTGCGTGATGGTGCTACAGCGTGCACAGGCCACAGGGCTGTGACGAGGCGCTGCGAGGCGTGGGGAAACACTTCCCCTTTTTCCAGCGCCCTCATTCGGCTCTGTAAACACCTGAGAGAATGCACTCCAGCCTTTGAAAACAGACATAAGGCGGAAAGCCGAACCTGCAATTAGCCTGCTTAGTGAATAACAGCAAGTGGGAGCTCTACCAAAGCCGCTGGAAGCAAGACCTGACTTGAAGCTCTAAGCAGCAAGCCTGTCTTCCCCTGGCCTCAGCAGCCCTCCAAGCAGGGTCCCCGGGTGACTGCCACTCCTCTGTGTTTTCTGCAGCAGCAGCCAGTCCCTGGAGCGGGCTGCGGACACATTACGTTTGCGGGAAGTGTGGCGTCTGTCTTTCAAGAGAGGAAAGGGTGGCCTGTTTCTTGGGGGTACAGCAGCAGGGAAAGAGTCAAACTCATCAAGAACTGTAACACGGCGAGTCGATCACACCAAACCCACTGCTGTCCAGTCTAGTCTGACAAAGACCTGACAGGGGGTTCTGAGGCTCTCTGGGAGCAGACAGCTTCATCTTTCTCCCAAGGGGCAGCTGGTGAGTTTGGACTGGTGACCTGGTGGTGAGCAGTCCAATACTTAGGTGACACCATTGCCAGCGTTGCTAACATGGGCCCAGCTGACATACAGAAGAGCGCCCAAAACAGACAACTCAAGGTCCTACCACCTTGGAGTCCTTTCTAACTCACAGTGGCCCCCGTGCCATGCAGGACCACTGGCCCCTAGCGTTTTTTGACTATAATCTTAAGGGAACCAGATCACCAGGCTTTGCTTCCGTGCAGCTGCTGGGCTGTTGTTGCCATCCAGGGACCTGGGTCCAGGGATCGCTGAGGCTCAGGCTCTTAGTGGTAGGTGTCGAGTAGGAAGATGGTTCTTCACTGAGTGCTAGGATGGTTTTTTAAATTCTTATTATTTTAAAGCACTCCACAGGGATTTTCATCATAGTACGATGAAAAGAAACCTATTGTCTATGACACTACACCTATTCACCTTTTGGTAGAAAACCTTGAGATTGCTTCTCAAAAAGAGGCGTGCAACTTCCCTGCAACTCATTCCCCAGGAAGAGAGCAAGCCCTTGGAAGACAAGACAGGCCTGGCGATGTACCTGCAGCCGGTCACAGCGGCCCTCCGGAGCAGCTCAACACTGCCCACGTGGGGTCACCGAGCGTCACGATCACTCAAGGCAACTTGTAACAACGACAGGGAACTTACAGAGAGCCCGGGAGTACAGTGAAGTGCTCAGCTACCAACTAAAAGGGTGGTTTGAATCCACCCAGAGGCACCTCAGAAGAAAGGTCTTGTGATTCGTCCTGAAAGATCACTGCCCTGGAAAGCTCCACGGAGCATGAGCTCTGACATGCACGGGGCTGCTGAGCAACTGAATCAACTTGATGTCAACGGACTGTTGTTTGTCTGAATAACTCATGTCGCCTTGCCACGACATCCAGGGCCATGCTCCATGGACTCGACTGTGCCAGCGTGGGTGTGGTAACTTGGGGGGCAGGAAGCGTACGGGATGAGTCTCATGCTGCATGGCTCAAACTCACTGCCCCCCACTCAATTCTGACTCAGCGCGACCCTATGGGGGCAGAATGGAACGGCCTCTGTGGGTTCCTGAGACTAACTTCACAGGAATAGAGCACCTCCTGTTTCTCCCTACTAGGGGGGATTCGTGGCTTCAAACGGTTGACCTTGCAGTTAGCAGCCCAACTCATAGCGCACTACTCCACCAGGGTTCTGCCACCAACAGACTAGTCAGGGAGTCAGTGAAGGAAGCTGCAGAGAGGACAGTCAGGGTTGGCAAGTGGAGAGCATAGACCCTCCTTGTCAGGGTGCGGCTGCTCTCTAGCGCCAGCCAAGTGCTGTGGTTGCCAGGGGAAAGGCATGTCATGTATGGTCTTAAAAGGGTAACAAGGATCTACATGTGACCTCCTCCCTGGGGGACGGACAACAGAAGAGTGGGCGAAGGGAGACATCCGACAGGGCTAGATATGACAAAATAATAATTTATAAATCATCAAGGGTTCAGGAGGGAGGGGGAGCAGGGAGAGAGGGGGGAATGAGGAGCTGATGCCAGGGGCTTAAGTGAAGAGCAAATATTTTGAGAATGGTGAGGCCAACAAATGTACAAATGTGCTTGACACAGTGGATGGATGGATGGTTTGTGATGACTTGTATGAGCACCCAGTAAAATGATTTTTTAAATCTATGGGGTATTTTGTTTTTAATTTGGACTCTCTACAGCTGTAAATATTGGCAATGAATGGACATGTTTTTTAAAACCTTATGGGTATTATCTACTTGATTGCAAGTTGATTAATTTCAAAGACAGGTAAATTAATGTGTGCATGGGAGCGTAATGGTCATCCTTTGGGCAGGGAGAGTGACAAGAAGTAGTAACCAGGGAGCCTTGAACCACTGTTTATTAATCTTGGTGTCTGTTACCCAGGTGAGCGCCTTTGTGACAGTGCAGGCTACAAGCACCATCTGATAGGTGTGCTTGCCTGCAGCACATGAATTAAATTGTGACCAACAGGAGCCCTGGAGGTGTCATGGTTAGAAGCTGGGCTGCCAAGGTCAGCAGTTCAAAATCACTCGCAGCTGTGTGGGAGAAAGACCGGGGCTTTCGATTCTTGTAAAGCGTTCCTAGCACAGGGGAAGAAGAGCCGCCCCTAAGCCAGGTATTTGGATGACGTAGTGAAGTGACTGGGCTTCCCTTCAAATTATGTGGGAAAGAGGCAAATGAGGAAGAGCACCGCTTGGCTGTGAGTCTCAACTGTTGGAGCTGGATGACGAGTACTTCGAAGGTGACGATTGTGTTGATTCTTATCGATGTATCTTTTTTTAATTTAAAAAAAAGAGGGGAAACAGCATGAACCAAGCTCGTTTGTGGTCTGCATTCCCTGAGTGCTCCCTGTGGTGAGCATGCTCAGCTGAAAGGTTGTCCCACTTGAGTCAGAGTAGAGACGGGCCTCACCAGAAAGGCCGGGTGATCGACATGTGAAGCATCGTCACGGAAACTCCTATGGAGCACAGCTTTATTCCGATTCACCGGGGTGCCCGGGAACGCAATCGAGTCCACGGCAGCTGTCCTGTGTGGCCTGGGGCCTTTGGACCTAGAAAAGTCGGTCTGCTAGTCCTTACCCTCTCAGGCTGTGAGACGGCCAGGAGGAGGTTACATCCACTCTGCTTTCCTCCCGCTTCGACATCGGAAGGCAAGCACTTCTGAGAAACCAACGGGCAGAGCGCTGAGCGAGCGGAGCAGGGTCAGAAAGCTGAAAGATGAGACTGGAAGTATCAGGCTTTCTTCAGAGAGGTGAGTCTCATAAGCCAAGAGAGGAGATCCTAGATAGCAACTGAGCCCCGTGGAATTCGAGACTCTGCTCTCGCAGCCTGACTTCTGAGCCAGGTGCAGGGGAGCAAGGGAAAAGCCACCTGTATCAAGTAAAGGTGTTCTAGGTGAAAGCCTGCCAGAAGTGGAGAACGGACTGGACTCCTGTCCAGCAAAGAAATAGGTCTGAAGGGAAACAAAAACTGAGCATGTCATCGGAGAGAGAGAAGAGATATCAAGACTAATAGGAAGGCACACACGGGCTAATGGTAAACACATCTCACTTGTGGACAAATGAAATGTGGGGATGGGTGTGCATGAAGTCTAGGAAGAAGAGGTAATGTGGGGAGGAATTCAATGACTACTCCACTTTCCATTAAAAAAAATCAAGTGTTTTGGGGTTTTTTAAAAAGACACGTTGATCAAATTTCGGTTGAAGAATCCTTATCAAAAGGGAGAGAATGTGGAGCAGAATTTCAAACTGTCATGGTAGTCAGATTTCTGGAGCCATGGAAACGGAATGAACCCCCTCCCCAGCAATTGTCCTGAGATAATCTTTAAACCTGAAATCAAAAATACCCCCCTTGAAGTCTTCTTAAAGCAAAGCCATCATTTAGCTTAATTAAGAACGTCTGCCTTGAACACTGTACTTTTATGAAACAGGAAACTCAGCGGGGGGGTGAGCTGTTGCTGATGAGGAAGGGGCCTTTCAGAAAGCGAGGATGAGAATGACCACACAGCTTGAAGGACGTGCTCAGTATCACTGAGATGTACGTGGAGAAACGGAACCGGTCTGGGTATATTTTCAAGGACAATAGTGTTTGTAGCCTGATAAAGTACAAAAGCAAAGCAAAGCACTCTCTTGAGTAACAGCAACACAAAGCTGTGAGAAACTGAGAAAAGAAAAAAGCTGAGAGGAAAAGGAAGATGGGGGTGACAAGGGTGGTTGTCAAGCCCCCCCCTACCCCATGGGGCTGACTCCCAAACTGAAGCAGTGATACGGACAGAGAATAAAATCAGGACTCAACCTAGAATCACTCCTTAGGGCAGCGGTCCTCAACCTGTGGGTCTCGACACCTTTGGGGGTCGAACAAGCCTTTCGCAGGGGTGGCCCGATTCATAACCGTAGCAAAATGACAGGTATGAAGTAGCAACGAAAATAATGTTATGGTTGGGGGATCACCACCGCATGAGGGACTGCATTAAAGGGTCTCAGCATGAGGAAGGTTGCGAACCGCTGCCTTAGGTTCTCTGAGACTAAGTCTTTAAGGAAGCAGGCAGCCTCATCTCTCTCCGTTGGAGCAGCTCGTGGGTTTGAACCACAGACCTTGTGCGTAGCAGCCTAACGGCACCACCAGGACTCCTTATATGGATGACGAGATGACAGACTGTGGTTGGTGGTGAGAAACAAAACTAAGATAATCACGGACTTCAAAAAGGAAAATATTGCTAAAGCAAAGGAAATCCAGAACAGATGTAGATTTTAAAGTGTATATCTGTGAAAAACTAGTAACAGTAACTAGAGGAATATATATCTGACGAATTCGATACTCTAACAGGAAAGCATTTTTTAAATCATTTTATTGGGGGCTCGTACACCTCCTATCATTATCCATACATACATCCACTGTGTCAAGCACATTTGTACCTTTGTTGCCATCATCATTCTCAAAACATTTGCTTTCTACTTGAGACCTTGGTATATATGCCCCTCATTTTTGCCCCCTCCCTCATGAACCCTTGATAATTTATAAATTATTATTTTGTCACATCTTACACTGTCCGATGTCTCCCTTGACCCACTTTCTGTTGCCCGTCCCCCAGGGAGGCGGTTATATGTTAGTCATTGTAATCGGTTCCCCCTATCTATCCCACCTTCCCTGCACCCTCCCGGTATCGCCACTCTCACCACTGGTCCTGAAGGGTTTATCTGTCCTGGATTCCCTGTGTTTCCAGTTCCTAACTGTACTAGTGTACACGCTCTGGCCTAGCCAGATTTGTAAGGTAGAATTGGGATCATGAGAGTGGTGGTAGTAGGGATTGTGAAGGGGAGGAAGCATTTAGGAACTAGAGGAAAGTTGTATGTTTTATCGTTGCTACACTGCACCCTGACTGGCTCGTCTCCTCCCCATGACCCTTCTGTAAGGGGATATCCAGTTGTCTACAGATGGGTTTGGGTCCCCACTCCACATTGCCCCTCATTCACAATAATACGATTTTTTTGTTCTTTGATGTCTGATACCTGATCCTATCAATACCTTGTGGTCACACAGGCTGGTGTGCTTCCATGTTGGCTTTGTTGCTTCTCAGCTAGAACAAGCTAGTCCACTTGTTTGCCTTCAAGCCTTTAAGACCCCAGACGCTATATCTTTTGATAGCTGGGCCCCATTAGCTTTCTTAACCACATTTGCTTATGCACCCACCCAATTTGTCTTCAGCAGTAGGAAGGCATTTTTTAAGCAGGGCAGAAAAGGTTAAAACCTATCAAGGAAAAGAATACTAGACAGAAAAACACATTCCTTTCTGTGAAAAAATTATGGACTGACAAGCCATAATGGAGAGGAAAAAAATCACATCTTTAATTCATAGAAAAAGGATTCGTATCCTCCATATAGAAAGCACCCTTGCAGATCAAAAAGACCAATCATGAAAATTCAGTTCACAAGAAAACACAAATGCACAATAATCATATGAATACAAATTCAACCGCCAAACCAAACTCCCTACCATGGAGTCAGTTCTGATCCACAGCTGCCTATCAGACAGGGTTTCTGAGATGGTAAATCTTAACAGGAGTAGAAAGTCTCATCTTTATCCTGTGGGTAAGCTAGTGGTTTCAAACTGCTGACCTGGCAATTAGCATCCCAGTGCATAACCACTATGCCACCAGAGCTCCTTAGTTAGACCACAACAGAAACCAAAATGCAAAAACCCTATGCCTTCAGGTTGATTCTGACCCAGATGAGCCCCTCGTGCTCCATAGTAGAACTGCTCCATGAGGCTTTCTTGTCATCTGGATAGGTTATAGATGAACAGACCTTGTGTAAATGCCCAATTACTTGCAGAAAGGTTGGTGACTCAAACCCATCCAGCGGCCCCTGTGAAGTTAGCCCTGAAGAAGTGCTTGCGTGAAGACTGCAGCCTCGCGAACCCCATGGTGCAGTTCTACTTGCCACACACGGGGTCCCGGCATGGTAGAAGCCACTCCACGGCAACTCACAGACCACCTCCTCAGTCCTCCAGAGGGTTTCCGCCCACCAGGGGCCTCAGCAGAAGCTGAAGGAAATTAGCCATGAGATACACGTTGACCAGGATAGCCAATCCAAACTGCTATCAAAGATAAATTAAAAATGCTAGCAATCTACTACTTAGGGCAGGTGATTGTACAACTCTGAGGTCAGTTTGGAATTTCAGATCTGAATTTGCTTTTCTAGTATTCACACTTTAAAAAAAATGGTACTTCAGATAAACCACAGCCCTGAGTTTAATAGGTCAAAATGACTGATGACCTCAATGTTTCTCCAAATCAAGGCTAGATGAAACAAATTGCAACCTATGTATGTAATGAGAAAAGAGCCCTGGAGGTGTGGTGGATTACTTATTAAGCTGCTAATCACAAGGTCAGCTGTTCAAACCCGTAGATGACAGAAGGAAGTCCCACTTCTGAGAATCAGGTTTTTCCCCCAAAAGTAAGCCAACAATCTAATCTACAACTGTTGTCCTCCAACCTTTAGTTCCATTATAAGGGGGTCACATGAGTGGGGCCAACGGCAAGGCAGGCTGCAACCATAAACAGCATTCATATCGATGTCACACTCTCTCTACAGCTTCTCCCATGCCAAGTTTCATTACCTGGGTGAGGGGACAATCCAGAAAGTCCAATTCACAAGGCAGGTCTTGGCATGGGGAAGGGCGGTGATTAGCAGGGCTGGCCAGTTGCACAGAGTAAGTGCCAAGTTCTATGTGAAGGAAGGGAACCAACTCAAGGCGAGCCAGTGTGTTGTACAGGAAGACTTTCTCTTGAAGAGCTGCTGAGAACAACACAAAGTAGGCGTCTCCACAGATGAGGACAACAGTGGTTAAGGTAACAAGTTACACAGCAGGGGCCACAGGATCTGAGTGGGACTTGACCCTGAGAACTAAGACTCCAAGTGGCCCAGTGCTGGTAGGCCACTTAAAGAAACAGGAGGCAGGGGGATGATGGGAATGGGGGAAGCTTCAGGCAGCAGGGCGGTGGAGGCACAGATCTGGATGTGGAGCCAGGGTAAAAAGCATAAGGGGACGGTGTTGGTTGCTGGGTGACAGGATGAAGAATGGAGCAGCTCAAGCATCAGAGATGGGGCTGGCAGGGCTGGAAAGAAATATAGGTATGGTGACAGATAAAGAGGGAAAAATAGCCTTGGGATACTTTTGCATGGAAAAGTGCATCTTTTCAAGGAGGCATCAACAGAAGGGTTGACTTAACCTGGTCAAGAAAGAACTTCATATCAACTACACATGGAACCTCCAAATCATGAAGGAATCTGGGGGGGGGGGGAGCGTTCTCTTCTGTGGCTTCAAGAGTCTGAGCCACCTACAGATCAAGCTCAGTGGCCTTCGGCTGCAGCCTATGTGAGCTTCCATTCCACCCGCCCTGCAAACGGAGGGAAACCACACAGGAAAAGAACACGGTTCCCTGGAGATCTCCTTAGGTCTTAGCATCTCTCTTCCTCGTGTTTTCCTTGTTTCCCTTTTTTTATCTCCTTTCTTTCTCAGAATAAAACACACCCAACACTAACCTGAATTTATTCACATAGCAACCACCACCCACTTTCAATGAGCACAAAACCCACCACTGCAATGTCGATTCCAACTCGTGGCCACCCTAGAAGATTTCTGAGGCTCTAAATCTTTCCTGGAGCAAACAACTTCATCTGTCTCCTGGGGGGTGGCCAGTGGGTTTGAACCATCAACCTTGCGTTTTAGCAGTCTAATCCTTAACCGAGAGCTCACGACCAAGGCTCCTGAAAACCATAAGCATAGAAGTTATGAATTATAATATATTTAATTCAATCCAAAGCACCTAGCAATGCTAAGACTACACAGACACACACACACCACCACCACCTCCACCCCCACCCCCACCACCACCCCCACCCCCACCCCCACCACCACCACCACCCCCACCACCTCCACCACCACCACCTCCACCACCACCTCCACCACCACCACCACCTCCACCACCACCACCACCTCCACCACCACCTCCACCACCACCTCCACCACCACCACCACCTCCACCACCACCACCACCTCCACCACCCCCACCACCTCCACCACCACCACCTCCACCACCACCACCTCCACCACCACCACCTCCACCACCACCTCCACCACCACCACCACCTCCACCACCACCTCCACCACCACCACCACCTCCACCACCACCACCACCTCCACCACCCCCACCACCTCCACCACCACCACCTCCACCACCACCTCCACCACCACCACCACCTCCACCACCACCTCCACCACCACCACCACCTCCACCACCACCTCCACCACCACCACCACCTCCACCACCACCTCCACCACCACCACCGTTACATACACCAGACTGACCTTCTTTCCCTTATCTTGACCACTTTCTTTGGAAAGCCCCCGAAAAGGAAAATGTAAAAGCTATACTTCTTGCTTGTAAAATAGTTCTGAGACTTATCCGTGATTCAATAGAACAATGATTAAAAAGAAAAGCAAACCAAAACAGTGCTTACATTGCTTGAGCCCACAGGCCCCTAAAGGACCAGTTGGTGTCTGGCATAGTTTCTCAGTGTCTTGGGCAACAAAGGTTCCCAGGAAGTCCACTGGAACTCCTGGCCACTCCCTGGGATTTTCAGTGGTCTCAGAAGTAGATCATCAGCCTGTGCATTCAATGTTTGTACCACCCTGGGGCTGTCAGTCATCAAACATCTTTATTGGATGAATGAAATATACATATATAAAACATCAAAGCTTTCATGAAAAAAAATCCCTCTCACAGGTGAGCATGGTTTAGAAGCGTGCGGCACAGTGGTTATGCATTGAGGTGCTAACTGCAAGGTCAGTTCAAAACCACCAGCTGCTCTGCGGGAGGAAAACAAGGCTTTCTACTCTTGTGAAGAGTTGCGGTCTTGGGAACTCAAAGGGGCGGTTAGTTCCACCCTGTCCAGTCGGGCTACTACTATGAGTCGGAATCAACTCAGTGGCAGTGAGTCTAGGGTTCGGTTTATTTCGCTCTCTGTTTACCTGGAGCTCCATGGCATGGAGGATTTCTAGGCCAACTGCTCACAGCAAGATCAGCCATTCAAACCCCACAGAAAGACGAGGCTTCTGCTCTCCTAAAGATGTGCAGCCTCATAACCCTACACTACCACTACAAAGGGTCGTTGATGTGTTAGAATCAACTGAGCTCTAATAGGTTTGGCTGGGTCAAACAGACTATGGAAAAGGATTTTCACTTCCTCCACTAAGTATGTCAACTCACTGAGGAGTTTTCTGACTCTCTAGGGTCCTTACTATCTAGACACCCCGCCTTTTGTCCCGCCCCCCACACACACACACACACTCACTCCTGCTCACCCATATGGGCCATGTGTCAAAGCTGGAAGGGAGCGGGATGTTCACTTCTTTGTGTAACTGTACTAACTGGCAGCACTAGCATATGTTAAGGGCCCAGAGATGCTGGAATAATCAGACAGGAGGGCACCAGAGACTAACTCCACAGATCAGCAAAAGGCGGGGCTGTCACCAGGTGCGAACTTTCAGGTCAGGAAGGCGGGGGAGGGGCGGCAGGCGTGATGGGGTTGGGGGTGGGGTGTGTATAAGGGCACCAGGAGTCTCCAGAATAATTGTTCTCTAATTGTTTATTCAGCAAGTCCTCCCCCGGGGAGCCTGCACCTTAACGGAGATAAGGACCAGATTCTGCATTTCTTCACCTCTTCAGCATCTGGGCAGCATCGGGGGAGGAATGCGCCCTTTAACACCATTCCTCTGCCAGCACCTCCAGGGGTGAAAATAAAAGGCGGTCTCGTGCTGCGCCACAACACAGTCTCAAAGTCTTGGTAAGGTGAGAGGGGGTGCAGCAGGCTTGACTACACCTTTCACCGCAGAAGAGGTGGTGAGGATGCTCCGCAGTGCATCATCCCTCCCCGCCCACCCTGAGGCAGCAGGACAGGCAGAAGAGGCAGCCTAGAGGTGGTCCAAGGCCATTCCCTTCCCCTGCTTTTGGGTGGGCCGAACGCATCTTAGTGTGCACTGGGCCCAGAGTGGAGCGCCTGTTACGTGTTTCGAGGGTGGTTTGGGGAGGGGCAGAGGCAGGTCACTAAGGTTTAATCCCGGGGACCAGGTTATCAAAAAGGGGCTTGAGAGGTTTTTTGCTTCCTCTGCCCTCTGTTTTATCCATTCAACTTTTTATCATAAACAATGAGTCTCACAAACCCTGTAGCGTTTACTAGTTCGAATGGGCTAAATGGTAGAGGGCTGGCTTTGGGAAATGATAGAAGTGGAGCTATCTTTTTGTGGTCTATTAAATTTGCAAGGGGCTCTGGTGGCGTGATGGGCTATGAATTGAGCTGCTAACCACGAAGTCTGCAGTTCCAACCTTCGGCTGCCTACTCCTATAAAGATTTCAAGTCTTTTTTAAAAATCGTTTTATTAGGGGCTCATACAACTCTTAGCACAATCCATACATACAGCAATTGTGTAAAGCACATCTATACATTCGTTGCCCTCATCATTCTCAAAACATTTGCTCTCCATTTGCAAAAGCAAAGGGGCAGCTCTACAACTCTGTCACATAGGATAGCTATGTGTCAGAATTGACTTGATGGCAGTGAGTAAAGAATTTGCAAACTCTGTCCTAGAAGGGAGCTGAGAATTATGTGTTCCACCCGAAGAGCAAAGCCCCTCCTTTTTCCCCGACCCAAATAAGGTCCCGTCCCGTGCTCCGCAATCATTCTTTCGGGTCAATGACTAACGGGCCCCGGGCTCCCAAAGAGTCCAACTTGGTTGCCTAGAGCCACATCCATAGAGCAGAGCCCAGAGCCAAGCTCCCATCCAAAGTAGGGAAACATGGGTGGAGAACTCCAATGACGAGGAAAGGACCGAAAGATTAAATTTTTTTTAAGTGGAAGGAACACAGTCGAGAAGCTGATAAATTCCGCTCCAGAAAGGAAGGCGGCTCCAAACCAACGCAGATGCACTGAATCCATTCCAAGCGGCGCAGACAGCCGCGTGGGGGTGGGGATCGCAGGCGCGCTCCCTCTCCGCCCGCCTCCATGGGTGGGGCTATTCTCAAAACGACACGTCATTGGTAGCCAGGCTAACACTCGCGCCAATCAGCACTGGGACGGCATCCGATGGGACCGCCCACTGCCGCGAGCGCGGGCCGCGGGGCCAGGCGCAACCCAACAGGTGAGGCCCGGCCGCGGGGCGTGGGCGCGGGCTGGTCACATGGTGGCTGCCGGCCGACGGAGGCAGCCTCGCCCCCGCCCCGAGGAAGCCTTGCCATCTGTCTCCAGGGCTCAGCGGTCCTCGGACCAGATGCATGATCCCACGCGACACAAGGGCCATGGTGACTGATCCCCGATGCCGGCCAGCCCCGGAGCCATTTTCTCTGCAATTGGCAGCGCCTCCGGTCACCGTGCCTGAACTAGGACAGCTACGCGAGCTCCTCTAGCTTCTAAGAAGGAGCGGACACGTGGCAACCTCAGGGTCCAGTCTGGGGCCATGTTGGACTCTTCTGTCACCAGACCTGGAAGGGGCGGGGGCGCTTTCCTTCCCCCGGATTCCTTAAATCCAGACTGTGCGTGCAAAATCTGCTGCTTCTCACTTCTTTCCCCAGCGTTTCGTCACTCACCACTTGCTTCCCTCCCCAAGCCCTCATATTGCCCAGAACCATCTTTCAGCATTTTATGGGTTTCTGGGCAAGTGTAACCGCATTAAGAAGTATGGGGCAAAATCGTGGGAGATACAAGGATTCTGTAAAGAATCTCACGCCCCAAGTTGCACACGGGACCGTTCAGAACCCGAGGTATTTAAAAAACACTGACCTCTTCGCTAAGAAATGGCCCAGCCTCGGCTGAAATATATTGAACCGAGTGTGAAACAGCGGCTGTCTGTGTATTTATCGTACTTACTAGAAAAATGTTTCATTCCCAAAATTATGTGCCCTATAGAAAATATTTCTTTTTAAAATCACCATGAATACATAGTAATATGTCTCTATGTATATAGATAGACTCTATATAGAGAGAACTTTTTTTCACATAGGAAAATAATATAAAGTTCTCTCCAGAAGTCCTCCTCATTTCCACAGACATTTGCTCAAAACTTTAAAACAGCGCTACTTGAGAGGCAAAGATGGCAGTACTATTAAATATACTATTAAATATATTTCATTCAAGAGAAAATGGTTAAAATGTCTAATGACCTAGCAACTTAGGCTACTTTTGAGATATTCCTCAAGTCCAGAGAAATATATAAAGTATGAATTTAAGATATAGTTATAATAAAAGGTAAATCAATACCACTCTTATTTTTTAAATTAGTGATGGTTTTTTTAGCATTAGAAATATTTTAACACACGGCCTGTTGGCTGCAATGAAGATTATTGATTATCATGTCATTAAGGAATTGTAATTGCTGTGTGCAGCCTCAACTCCTCCCATCCTGCCCTCAATAATACTCCTTGGTTTGAAAACTCAGAAATTCAAAACTCAGCATGCACTAACATCAGTCTTTACTTGATTTTATTTGGGAGGAAAAGAAAAAGGTTCCATGCTCTACTGATACGATGCCTTCCCAAAGATATCCGTGTCGCATTTCTTTCCGTCATGGTGGATGTTTTCATTAGAGGTAGGCAGCATATTGTAGTCATTATCCTCAAAAATATGCCACAGACCTGGAGAATTCATTGTGCTGGGATTGCTGACTCTCCCAACAGCCAGGAGGGAAATTTCACTTACTGTCCGAAATCACCGACTGTTGAAGGAGGTAGCGCCCTATTTGGAAACTAACTCTATTCACAGCAAGAAAAAGAAAGGAAGAAATGCTCATTATGCTCGGCCTGTAGAGTGGACATTTTGTGTTTCTGTCAATCACCTTAATTTCCATGTTCATAGAGTGAGAACAGAAAGTATTCTTGTTTAACATAGAAAGGAGTGAGCAAGTAGTTTTAGTCACGTCTTTCAGTCTAAGAACTTTAAATGAATGCCACCTCCAGAATTCATAACATTATTTGATTTCTGGTTGTTGTGAGGAGTTTTGTTGTTGTTGTTGTTGTTTAATTCCTGGTGCACTTTTAGTTCTATATAAAATATGGTATATAAAGGGTCATCATCAGAAAACCTTGTCCTACAGTGCCCTTCAAACAAAAGGTCAATAAATCAACATACATGTTTCAAATGAGGTTCTGTGACATTCATTTTGCAAAGTCTCATATACATATATACATATTTCAAACCCAAATGAAAATTTAAAATCCATTTATAAAATAGAAACAAAACCTTTCCTCAAACAACATTTAATTCCTAATTCTAGTATTCTCTTTTAATAAGTATACTTTTTAAGACTTGGGCTACCACCCGATTTTTCAGACTTGTTCAATATATCATTTGGTAGATAATAAGTGTAATTTAATTCCACATTTTATTTATCTAAAACAAATAGGATGCTATTAAATATTGACTACTTTATTAACTCAGAGCATCTGGGAAAACACTTATGATTAGGTTAATTTATGTTATATTTTCCCTTCAACTTGTAAAAGATTAATCAACCATTTTATGGTCTAATTTAGGTGCCTAATTAAAAACAGAGTTCAACACATGCTACACTGTCTTGCTAATAAATCTTGACAGCTTTGGACCATGATGGTTTGTTTCAAATTGTTGCATATAGATGTCGATTTTTCATCTTCACCCAGCAGCTGGGAAGTGAGTGTGTTGCATACTAGGTTTAAACTCCAGGACTGTGTGTGATTATTTCAAAGGGGATTGGCCCCGATCAGATTTTATCTTAAATTTCCCTGGATGAAGACACAAATAGTCTTTGCCACCAGGTTTTTAGAAATAGATGAGGACAAGGGGGGTGGGGGTTGAGAGGGAATCATCTTTCCAGGGTTGGTTAAATTTGGGAAGCATAGGGAAATTTGCTCTTTGCAGGTATTCATGTTCGAGAGGGATTTCTGAAGTGACTGGGTTTGAGAATGCAATCCTAAAGTGTTTGTTGAAATGTCTTCCAGGTAATAGCCACAGTTACGTATTCAGTCTTATCTGAGCACTGTGGGATTTTTATGTAAAAATTCTTTGTAAAAAGTCTTGAATCATGTCACTTAACCTTTTCTCCTCCCACATCTCCCAGCCTTACAAGGGGCAAATGGAAGAAATTAAATTTACTCCTTAGCAGAGACCCTCCTCACTCTGTTTTCGCAGCCTTTATACGTGAGGGCTATCTTGTGTCATTTTAACGACTCCTTTGATACTCATTGTCCCATGCAGAGAAATCAACCTGCCACAATGATGTAATTATCTTCCCCCTACTTATGAGCCATCTCTGGATTGAGGAGCCAGTGCTGGCACTGATACGCCTTCAAAGTGACTAACAAAGGGGACACTGTATGTTGAGGTCTACAGAAACCTGTCCCAATCTTTTAAAGCAAACTCAGTTTTGAAATCCTCCCATATGACTAGCCGACATCTTGGCACACCAGTGGATCTGCTTGGGTTGGTGAATAAGCTTGCTACTTCCTCACTGTGGCTCTTGGGCAAGTTACTTAACCTCTCTGGGCCTGTGTTTCCTGGGGTTTAAAGTACCTACTTCACAGGGCTGTAATGAGGATTAAACTTGTTAATCCCGTAAAACTTTAAACAGTGACTGGCACTTAGGGAAAACACTCCATAGCCACCTCCTTATTACCTCTCTCTCTCTTTCTCTCTCTCTCTCTCTCTCTCTCTCTCTCTCTCTTGAACATGGCCACAGCACTGAAGTGTCAGATAACCTTGTACAGACAAAATGGCAAGGGAAACTAATAGGAGTAGTGTCACGCCTACTCCTGTATTTGGAAAACAATAATTATCATTATAATCAGAAAAATAGTTGTAGCTTAATTCCCAAACTGAGGCATTAAAATTCAAGAAAATGTGTTAATGTGAAACATACCGCTACCGAGGAGTAATATAAGCTTATTAAAGTATATATGTATTAAAACACATAATCCATTTCTCATCTATATGAGAAAAGATATATATATATATAAAGTTATGTTACGCCAAAGTTTAAAACTACGTTCACAGCCTAAATGAACAGGGTCAGTTCCTCTTCACCCCGGTCCCAAATTTCTCCACACGAAAGAGCAGCCATAAAGGCCACTTTCACCAGAGTGTCCCGCTGCTCGGCTCCAAGGGGTCATCAACACCTGCTAAATTTGGTTGGCCCCATGAAAGCACTAGCTGGATAATGAACGGAAAATGCAACTCTTAATTCCAAACGAAAACAAACTCCGGGTTCAAGGCAGAAGGACAGTGCATACGTACGAGTACATTTGGTTTTTTTGCAGCCCGTTAGCACGGCAGAAACGTCCGCCTTCCCAGGCTCACCTCAACAAAACCCCCTCCAGCAGTTAGACTGCAGTCTGGAAGTGCCAGTGGAGGGGAGTACAATTAAATTCCGAAGCTTCATGCAAATTGTCGCCACTACTCCTACTACAGGACTGCAGTCCAGCCTTTCTGGCAGTCACTGGCCAAGCCCCATTCTCAAACAAGATTCCAATGCTGCCCGGAGAACTCCACCATCCACCCCTGGGGATTTGGTCCTAGTCTCCCATCACTCATAGCTCTTTTTCCCCCCTTAAATTGTTGAAGGACATTTCTGACTGCACTTCTCTCGGATTAATGATTATTCATCTCTTCTCTCGCCACGGTGTGCAGGGACAGAACGAGGCACTACCACGCACACCTCTGGAGGGCAGCAGGGCTTGGCCAGGCGGCCAGCACGCCCGGCTGGCGCCCGGAGCTCTGGAGCTCGCGGGGCGGACTTCGGCGGTGTGGTCTAGCTGAGCTAGGAGTGTCATCTCTGGCAAGGTCCGGATGCAGTCCAAACGGCCGCCTGTGAAGTGTCCGCATAGGTGCCAGGACATCAGACTAGTTTGAACTATTTTTTAATGTTAATTTAACATGTTAGTTAAATTATAAGTTATTCTTTCCCCCAGAACATCCACCACTAGCCCAGCAGCCACGCCTGGCCCCGATGGGGCCGCCCGGGCGGAAAGCCGAGTAGTGCGTAAACTGCCGCCTTTTGCAGCTGGGCTGCCGGGGTCCTCCAGGGGTCCTGGTCTTGGCGCCCTGGCAGGCTTGCCCGCCCATTTGGGAGATTGGTTGGGGAAGGCGGGGAGGTTGGGGGGATGTGTGATGATGAAACTCCCGCCACCTCCTGAGGCCCCCAGGCCTGCAGTCCACGAGAGCGGGTCACCTGGGGCTCTGGGACTGCCCTCCCCGCGGCAGGTCCGCGGAGAGGATTTCCTGGGCGATTTCTTTCTTTAGTCGGCATTTTTTTAGCCAATCAAAAGAAGCGTGGCAGGTGGAAAGCAGCGGCAGAAGAGACAGCATTAATCTTCCGGTGGGGATTTCCACAGCCTGCTCCAGGGGCTTCTAGAACGGCCTGCTATTAAAGGATCAGTGATTTTCCTGCCAGCTCCTCCCAACCCTGTGTCTGATCTCAGAAAATCCAGGTGCTTTGGGCCCTGGCCGGCTCTACCTGCAAGGGCGCCGGTTCCAGCTCCGAAACCATCACCCCAACGGGAGGAGGAGGGAAGTAAAGGAAGCCACCACCCCAGAGGCGGCCCGGGTGGGTCCGCACCTGACCGGCACAAGCGCATTTCCATCCCCCGCCTGAGGTCCCCGGCTCGGAGGAGCACTGTGGCGCCAGGGGCCCAGCGAGTGGCCAGCGCCCACAAGTGAATCCCGACGCCTCACTAGGAAGCCCTACCCTCACCCTCCCGACGTCCGTCCGCGGCCCGGGAACGGTAACTGCCCGGGCTGGCTACCCGGGGCCACGTTAGGCTAATTCCTGATAACAACAAGAACCACCACACAACATTAAAGCTGAAGGGGAGGCAGGAGCGCGGCGCGGTTTTACTTCGCCTGGCCGGGCTCACATTTTCAACTTCGGGCCTCTTTCATCCTTGCCGTGCGCAAAAGGTGGGTGGGGCAGGGAGGGTGGTTCGGCTCCCTTCTCCTCCCCTTTTGTTTCCCAAAGAGATCCTCTTTGGACTAATGGGGTGGGGGGGGGGTTGGGGCCCGGGATCAGTTCAACACCTCATCTCACCCGAAAGACGTTAAGTAACTGCAGGAGGCGGAGAGCAAGGGTCGTGATTATGACCCTGGGGCCGCTGTCCCTTTGGAACTGCACCTTCGACCCGACGCGAGAAGAGTTTACAGAAGCTGCAACCCGGAACGACGACGGGCATTTCTCAATCCCCGGGTCCCAAATGTTCTCTAAACGTGCAAAAGGACGCGCCGACACGCGTCGCTGCCGGGGCTCGGGGGCGCGAAGCAGCGAGCCTCACCCCGGGCGCTGCGAAGTCTTCCGAGCTGGGCGCCGCTGGCCGCAGCTGCAATGCGCGCCTCTGCCCAACAGGGACCAGCACAGCTCCACGCGCCGCGCGCTGCCAGCCCGAGCCGCCGCCGCCCGCCCCGCTCCTCCGCCGAGCCCTCCCTGTGCCGGAGCAACGCGGGTCCCGCCTCGCTTCAGGTTCCAGCTACGCTTAGGACAGACATTTGAAAAATAAATTCAAAAGTTAAAATCCTCCCACCGTCTTTCCGACCGTGTTCCCAAATAGGGAACAAAAGCTGTCCTAGAAGTGTGTCTTTGGAGCAAACTGGGGCTACAGGGTGCAGCTCACTCTTCCCCAAGCCCCAAGATCCCAGAGGGAAAATAAAAGAAGCGCAACATTCGACTGCTTGGGAAGAGGCACGGTCAAGGTCAGTGGTCGCCTTCTTGAGCTCGGTCCCTGCCGCGGCCCCGCTTCTTTGCGGCGAGGTCAGTGGACGAACGCTAGGGCTCCGTCGTGCGCCGCCCGCACTGCGTGAGAAGTTTCAGGACGGTGCAGAGCGCTGACCCTGGGCACCCAGGATTGCTCGGGGGACCGCGCTAGGCGGTCGTCCCAGCCCCTCCCCAACCTCGGTGGCCCGAAATGGTACCCCTGTCACTTCTCCAAGACAAGCCACGTCTCCCCCCTCTCTGCCGCGAGGGGAAAGGACTGAGCGGTGCCAGATGGCTGCTGGCGACTCTGCCCAGGGTGGGGGAACTCACCGGTACCAGGCGAGGCCCTTGTCGTAGCTGCGGTCGAAGAAGTGGGGCTCGGCGCCCACGGCGCGCACGTCGGGGTGCACGCGCAGGAACTCCAGCAGCGCCCTGGTGCCGCCCTTCTTCACGCCGATGATGATGGCCTGGGGCAGCTGCTTGCTCCCGGACCCGCTGAAGAAGCTGGAGATGGGGCTGAGCGAGTCTGGCGCCTCGGGACTCTGCTCCTCCAGGCTCGTGGCGCCCTCGGCCGTTTCTTTGGCCACATCCAGCGGGGTGGCGGGAGGCGCCCTGAACGACAGCCTGGGGAGCGTCCTGTCCGGAGCTGCGGTCTGGGCTGCGCGGGACCCGGAGCCGAGCAGCAGCAGCCCCGGCGCGGCGGCGCACGAGCTGGCGCACGAGTACAGGAACATGTAGAGCCAGACGCAGAGCATGGCGAACAGCAGCGCGAGTTTCCTTCTCACCGGCGGCGGGGGCGGCGGCGGCTGTGGCAGGAGCCGGCCGGGGACATCGAGGCAGGACCGGCCGCCGCTCAGGCGCTGCCCCATGCGCAGCCCGCGGGCGCGGCGAGGGGCATGGCTCAGCACATGGCGCGGGGCCAGCTGGAGCAGTGACCGTGGAAAAGGTTCCCTGGACCGCGGGACGCCCTGGCAGCTGTGCTTATTGCCCCCGCGCGCCTGCGGCCGCGGCCGC
The DNA here is from genome assembly GCF_050624435.1 of Tenrec ecaudatus. NCBI lineage: Eukaryota > Metazoa > Chordata > Mammalia > Afrosoricida > Tenrecidae > Tenrec > Tenrec ecaudatus. The sequence continues at coordinate 103,495,572 of NC_134539.1, read as the reverse complement.
TGCCGCTGCTGCTGCTGCTGCTCTTCTCCAGGTGGCGGCGGCAGCTGTGGCAGCGATGGCTCTTGACATGTTGCCGGGCGAGGAGCCGCAACTGGAAAGGAAAGTCGGGCGGCGGCAACTGCTGGCCCAGCGGCTGGTCCTGGGCGCTCCAAGAGAAGGCTGCGCTCCCGCACCCTGGCCACTCCGGGCGGTACGCAGGGCCGCTCGCCGGGGCTGCCTCCTCGCAGCCCTGAGCCCGGAGCGTTGAGAGCAGCCCCGGCTCTACCCCACGGAGGCTGCGGAGAAGAACTGCGCAGGAAGGGAGCCCCGAACTGAGGTGAGGTGGGCGGGCCCGGCTTTCCCGAGTGACGGCTCGCTCCACCTACCAGGAAACCCGAACGCCATGCAAATACGGACGCTTCGTCCTGGGTACAGCAACCAATCGCTCCCCGGGACGTGGGGGTGTGGAAAGGGTTAGGGGCGGGGGAGAGCAGTAGGGAAGTTCTATTGGCTGTAGGACAAAGGGCGGGATCAGGAGGGCGGAGCCAAGAGGCTGGTGACAGTAGGAAGGATGCTGGTGTGAGTGACTGAGCGCCGGGAGGCGTTCGAAGCCGAGGAGTGGCGCGCTCCTTCACCAGCTAGCGTTTCCGCGCTCGCTCTCCAGGAGTCAGCCCGCTGTAGCGCCCAGATGTCAGGATGCAAGTCCCCCTTCCAGATGTTCCCCGGGCGGGCTTGTGACGTGTGTGTGTGTGTGTGTGTGTGTGTGTCTTTCTCGGAGTGGAGAGAGGGTTGGGGGAGGGAGATCCAGGCCCCAGTTGCAAGCAGTCCAAATACCCGCCCAGCACGAGCTGAGATTTTTTGAGAGCCCTTGCGAGACCGGAAGCAGTTTAAGAATTTTAAGAAGAAATCATGTTTAGGGAAAGTTGTCAATATATTTGTTTCCTTTTTAGTCTGTTTTAATCCTTTAAAATATATATTACTGAATATATTATTTTAATTTTTTCATATATTATATTAAAATATAGAGAGAGAGCCAGGAGCTGATCGCCCTTGGGCTGCCTGAATATTGGGGACAACATAAACTCCCCTTAAGTAAACTCTTGGCCACCTCAATTATCCCTTAAAGGAGCGAAGGTGGCGGGGAGGGGGGTGGGGCGAGAAGGGAGCTAGTAACCGGGAAACCGAGTCTGGAAACCTTTTCCCTGGTGGAAAAGCGAATGCGAAAGCCACGTGTAGAACGTTCCATCTGGACGTTAGGTTTGATAAACTTTTCTATCTTCCCTCGACATGCTTGAGAAAGTTCTCCTTCGCTTAAGGAGCGTTTAGTTTGTTCGCTTGTTTCAACCACTTAAAAAAAGATAATCATGAAATTACCCAAAAAAGAAAGAAAGGAAAGAAAGAAAAGCTAACGCACTGGAAGCAAATCGATCGCTGAGATGTATTTATTTGTCAAAGTCCACTCCAAAGCGCGGCCCCCGTTCTCTTACACAAAAAGACCAGCCGGCGCGGGGGCGGAGCAGCCGGGCATTCTGACCTCCCTGTGCGGGAAGCGGGCCGAGGTGGCATCCTGCACAATTTCTGCTCAGGCCTTCGGAGTTCGGAAGCTCAGGGTGCTCCCCTCACCCCCGTAGTGTTCAGCAAAGTTTTCTATGCCTGCTCCCTGCTCCCGGCGACGCCAGCCGGCCTCCACCGCCCCGACCAGGCTGCGCGCCTTTCTGGGACAGAGCCTTCCTTCCGATTCCATCCCACCTTCTGCTCCTGCTGAGACCCAGGGGGCGAGGGTCCCCCACGAAGTGACTCACCCGGAGTCGCTGCCCCCGCGGGGTTTCACGGTCCGCGGAAGCCGTCGCTGCGGAAACAACCTGAGCCTTGGCCAGTTGGCTGCACTGTCCTGAACCATTGCGAATAAATCTGCCCTTCCTGAATGAATATCCCCAAGGGTCCTCGAGTCCCTGTAGCCCCACGCCGGGTCGGGTTGGCTAGCCTGCCTTCGGCACCTAGACTGCCAATAGGCGATGACCTGGAAAAGGGTCAAGAGCTCAAGCCGCGACCGACGTGGCCCACTATGTTTCCGGACAAAAGTGTGGAAGGGGAAATCATTTAGGCTGCGGACTTGTTTCTCTTTTCTATTCTCAGGGAGAAATTCTTTCCCCTCCTTTTTCCTTGCTGGGATGGTGTGTTCGTTCTTCGTAACGTATTCACGTTAGAGTTTAGATTATTTGTTTTAAACAAAATCGTCAGACCATGGGAACAAATGCACTTCTGAACACTGCCCCTTTCTTTGGAATGTGAGAGGGTCAATGTGAACGACTCCAGAGAGTGTGCTTTCAAATGCACTTTATTTAAGGGGAGAGAGATGAAATGACTATCCCAAATCCTCAAGTAAGTGCCTATAAATTTGTGGACTTTTCTGGATTGTGTGTGTTCAGGTAAGTTGTAGCTTCCAACAGCCGGATTTCCAACCGGACTGACAGGCTGGGGATCTTAGTTGGGTTTTTTTTAAGGGTTTTGATAATCCTAATAAAAATGGTCTCTGTCTTGAGCTTTAGACAGTCTGGAATAAAAGTAAAAGTGGCCGATTGTGAATCGAGGTCCCTGGATGTATTTGGGATTTTTTACCCGTGGGTGGGGGAAGAGATGAAGTAGAAGCAAAGGCATGGGCGTCGGAAATTGGCCACCCCCAACCCCATCCCAACCCCACCCCCACCCCCAGTGCCTGCAGAGCTGAGTGCCCTGGGCCAGGTCTCCTTGGGTCACCGCCCAGCCCCGAGCGCTTTCAGTCCAGCTATCATGAACCTGGGAGAGCTTGCATGCAGAAGAGCTAGCACAGAAGGGCTGTACAGTTAAAGCCGCCCTGCCCTTTAGAGCCCAGGCCTGGCTGGCGACCAGATGCTTTGGGGCTTAAGTTCCAGACCCAGTTGATGCCCCGCTGGGCGCGGACATCCCTGACTGTGCCCTGAAATTCTCACCGCCACAGCAGCTCTGGGCTTGGCCCTTGAAAAACACCACCGGCCCATTCTGCAGAGAAAGAGCCCAAGGCTCAGCCAGAACCAGGTGGAGCCTCTGCCCTTCACCATTGTTGATCAGAACAGGTGTGCCCATGTACAAACTGGGGCATCCACTAAACGCAGCTTCCAAGAACGGGGCGGGGGTGGGGGGGTGAGACTTTACCTAGTAGTGTAGTGATTACAGCGTGGGGTGCTAGCTGCAAGGTCGGCAGTTGGAAACCACCTGCCCCTCCAAGGGAAAAAGATGAGGTTTCTGCTCCCATAAAGAGTTATAGTCTGGAAATCCTTAAGAAAAATTCGACGCCGTCCTACAGGGTCACTATCAGTCGGCATCAATGCGATGGCGGTGAGTGTGGTTTGGGGTTTTGATTTTAGAAAAGTATCCCAAAAATGTTTGCCTTTGGAAAGATGAGAAAGGAGCAAATTCAATATTCTCAGGCATGCAAGGTTTATGTTTTATTTGGTTTGAATTTTTTAAAATGATTTTTGGGGGGTGCACCTGCAAACTTAGAGGGCCCTAATCTGAACGTGCTGACAGGGCCCTCTTCCTCCAGCCCCCACACGCCCGCCCGCCACCCTGTGACCACGGGCTGGATCAGAAACTCCCCATCTCTAAAATGAATGGATTGAACTACCCCCAAAGGTAGACTGTATTTCCCGCCTGAAATGTCTCAACTTCGGGGAGCAGGAGGGAAGGCACAGCCGACCCCTCGCCCCTGCGCTGCACACAGCTGCCCAGCTCGCACCCACCCACCCCCAGAGACCCACCAGCTGCCGGGTCCCCACCCCACCTCTGTCCCCGCGGAACTGCAAAGGAGGCATTTCCTGGGCGGCCAGCGTCCGTGGCCTGAAGCCTCAGTTCCTGTCCCCGGAACTCTGGTTACCTCTCTGGAGCCCCCACCCCCGCCCCCGCCAGCCGGGCGGCCCCTCCGGGGCTCACAGCTGCGCGCGCTGCGCTCCTCCCACGGCCGGCGGGGTCGCGGTCCAGGGGCCGCCCGCTCTGGGGCGCTGCGGCAGACGCTGGACGCCCGACACCCAGTAGGATTTGCTGCGGCTGGGCCGGCCCTGGGAGGCCGCTGGGCTGAGCCTGGGATCCTAGAGCCACCAGCTCGGGGCCCGCAGTCTCCGGTTTCCGCCGGGGGGACCACCGCGCCCGCCGCTCAGCGCACCTGCCCAGCCCCCGGCGTCGGTTCGAAGTCGCTGGCCAGCCTGGCGGAAAGAAGGTTGGACCCGGCCGAGCATCGTCGCAGTAAACGCTGCCATTTCTTCGGCGCCCTTGGCAAAGCACATTAGCGACATGAGGGTCTTTAGGTAACGGAAGGTAACGGAAGGTATCGGAAGTTTGATGCCCAGTTTGGTTTGGTGACGTGTGTTATGAGCAGCCACGTGTGCAGAACCAAACCCGCCCTGCACTTCTGGGCCGTTTGGCCAATGGGTCAGAGAACGAACGGAAGGGGGAAACGGAGGCAGAGGTACTAGTGCCCTAGGCTCCACCTTATCCAGGGTTGGCTGCCTCCCTCTCCCGAAGTCACAGCTGTCAGGAAGTTCTCTCCACACCCACTCAATATCACTCAGTGTCACTAGTGCCCTGTGCTGCGCTGCCTCTTCTGTGCGCTGCTCTACTCCTCCCACTTGTAAGTTCTTTGATTACATTCTCTTCAGAGGTTAACCCTTCTGATGGGCCGTGGCTTTCCGGCCCGGACGCTGGCACAGGACCCGCCAGCGATAGCATCATTCTCTCTCATCAGATTCCCAACCACTGACCAACGGCGTTTCAACTTGCCCTCTGAGCATCTGCGCCCAATCAGTCGATCATGAGGAACAGCTGGTGGATTTGAATCACCCACGGTGTGTTAGCAGTCGGCTGCTCATCCCACAGCGCCACCAGGGCGTCTTAACTCTCAAAGCCAAACCAAGCCTGCCACCGAGTCGATGTCCACTCATAGTGACCCTGTAGAACAAGGTAGAATTGCCCCAGTGGATTTCAGGACTTTAACTGTTTACTAGAGAAGAAAGTCTCTTCTTTCTCCCCCTCAGAGCCAGCTGATGGTTTTGAACTGCTGACCTTGTGGTTAGTACCCCATCACCAACCACTACATCACCAGGGGTCTTCACACATTACTGTTGTTGTTAGCGGCCATCAAAGTCAGTTCTGACTCACAGTGACCCTGTGCACAACAGAATCAACACTGCTTGATCCGGCACCATCCTCACAATTGGACTTGAGTGAGCCATCCAGACAGCCACTCCATGAAGGTCTTTCTCTTTAGGGCACCCCCTCCATTTTACCAAGAAGGATAGGATGTCTGTCCTTCTCCAGGCACTGGTTTCTTCTGACATGTCCAAAGTCTCGCCATCCTTGCCTGTAAGGATCATTCTGGTTGTACTTCTTCCGAGACAGATTTGTTGTTCTTGTGAGTGTCCTAGTACTTTACCATGGTACTATACATGTGTGTTCGTCTGGGTACATTAGAGAAACAAATCCACAAAAACTCATATATATATATATATGAGTTTTATATAAAGGATAAGTGTACATTAAGAAAGCATCTCAACCCAATGCTGCCCAAGCCCATAAGTCCAACATTAGCCCATATGTCTGACACCACTGTACAACGTCCTCCTCAATCTCACAAAACTCACACAATGATGCCAGCTGCAGGAGGAAAGCCGAATCAGTGAACATGTAAGCATGTCATGGCTGCTCCAGCACCCAGGGCTGCAGCGGGGTAGGTCCATGTGGCTTCTCCTCAAGGATGTCTTGCAGGAAGTGAGCATTGCAAGCTGAAGTAGGGAACTGGCTAAGGCAGCTGCACCCTGGTCTGACCATCACAAAGGAAGAAACCTGACAACTAGAAAGGCCAAGCTCACTGAACCGTTTATTTCGCTGCCCTTCAATTTCTCCCACATGCGTTTATTGGCCAGGTTGGCACAATAAACCTTAACTATCTGAACATGGTACTTTACTATACCACTTGGTACATGCTGTACTACTCTCCAATAAATACCAGCCGCGCCTCCACATGTGTACTTCCTGCCCCAGCAATGAAATCCTCCTGACCTGAGCTGGAGAAATGCTGAAAGAAATCATGCCGTGGAAATGACAAGCCGTGTTTATTTTATTCTTTTACTGAAAATGGACGGTGGGCCTTTTGAACTGTTCTGTGACCCTTTCAGTTTCTGAGACAAGTATATTTCACCTTCCCTCCACAAGAAACAAATATTCCTCACACCTTCACTGCGAACACACATTGTCTGTGTCTCCCCCGCCCCCCCCCCATAGACCTACTCCAGTGGCACCCACCCTCAGATTTGCTTGTCAGAGTGGGGGAAGCTGCGCATTATCCGCCTCATAGAACCACCCAGTTTGTGCTCCAGATTCCGGACCTGCTCATCTCCAGGACTTGTCTTTTTCATCCCCTTATCCTCCACGGGGTCAACCCCAGTGGGGAATTCTCAGATGCCAGTGTAGGACTAGTTGGCCCATCTACAGAGAGCTAAGCCCCTCCAGGTTTGGCTTAGCAGCAGAGAGCTACTCTGTCCAAGGTCACGCCCTTTCCCAGAACAACCACATCAAAGAGTCAACATATCTTAAACTGAAAGGACTCAAGAAAAAAATTAAGCCTCAGGTTGCAATATTGAAAAGTTCTATCAGCAAATATTGACTGATGCAGGAAACATCAAAAGAAGATAGAAAAGGGGGTGGGGAGGGAGGGGGAATATGAGGAGCTGATACCAAGTGCTCAAGTAGAAAGCAGATGTTTTGAGAATGATGATGGCAACAAATGTACAAATGTGCTTGACACAATGGATGGATGTATGGATTGTGATGAGTTTTATGAGCCCCCAATAAAATGATTTTTTAAAAAGAAGATAGAAAAAATATTAAATGTAGATTCCCTTTAATTTTAAAAAGGAGATTATTGAGGCGCAAGTGCGCTAGTGCATGTGTGTGCATATAGCCCCCAAAGCTTGCATTATTGCCAGACTGTCTCTCCAAGTGAGGGTTGTGTGTGGGAACCAGAACCGGGAAGCGAGTGTATGTGGACAGGCTCTCAATCTTTATCCATTAAGGAGTCCAGGACTACAGTGCAGGGAGACCTTCATGTTTCTAAGTTGGAGATTTATTCCAGTCATCTTCTCCTAATTAAGTTATCTCCCACAATGTGCCCCCCCCACAGCAATGCCAATTTTAAGGTGTGTTTGCAAGCACAAGGTCACTTACTAGACTTTAAAAGGTCAGCTGCTTGAAGGCTATCTGCCTAAAGGCGATCTGCCATCAAAAGCAGTCAGTCCATCTAGTGCAAAGTATGGTGCACTCTTTCTGCGAAGGACCATAGATTATTCCCCTGGAGAAGAGTTCAAAGACACATAAGGTCAAGCCAGCTCAGAAACGACCAAGGTTAGGCTGCCATCTTGACTCTAGAGCCTAACCATCTTGTCACATGTATACCTTCTTCTAACAGGTCTGCCTCTAGCACCTCCTCTTCCTACTGCATGTATACTCTAGCTCATTCCCCTCTTGTTACATGTGTGTTCCTAATACAACCCCTTCCTGTTACATATGTGCTTGCGATGGCTTGCAAGCCCGAGATTATATAAGGCCATGCGAGAATGCATTGCTCTCTCATTGTGGTTCCAGTCTCCATTGGAGGGGTGAGCCCTTGCATGCTAATATCTCTTTAATGTCCCCCTCAATCACACAACCACCCCTTGGACACATTTGCTGGTGGAGGCTGGTCCCCATAATTGTGGTAGTTACATAATTTCATGGCAGCTTGAAGACTAAGTTTAGGGGTGGAGTCCAGCCTGTTAATCAGGTCACACAGCCTCCTTATATGCATGGCCTTATCAAGAGGATTCTGGGAACTTCCCTCTCTCTTGATTCTGCCATCAGAAGAGGTGGTCCACTCTCTCTCTCTCCGGAACAAAGGAAGAGGGGGGTGGGTTTAAAGGGCATTTGGCAGCCCAAAAGCAGGTGGGGAATTCTGAGAAGAGGGCGTGCACTGCGTAGCAGGATCTTCTGGCCTGCCTGCCCTCCCTGGGTGTTCTCCGTCCTCTCAGGCTGTGAGCAGGTGGACTGCACCTGACTTTGGGTGCATCATTGCATGCAGTGAGTTATTGATGAAGTGAGCTAGACCACCAGTTGTCTTATAGAGAAGCAACAGTTTGAAATATTTCATGTGTGGGAGGATGTGATAAGGATGAACATGTGCTGGCTTAGGACAGTGTCTGTCAGGGTCAGCTTAACCCAAAATGTAGACAGCAGGGAATCCAACCTTTCCCCTACTCTGTCTCAGTACAATTTAAACTTTGAAACCTAGGAAAAGAAATTCATGTGTTTGAAGGTTTTAAGAAATAAATACTACATTTTAAAAAGACATAGAATTGTCAGCAAGTCCAACTCTGAGTCATAGCAGCCCCGAGTATTTCAGGGTAGAAACATATTCCATACATTGGTTGTTATTATTTGTTTATTATTGTTGAGAACACACACAGCAGAACATACAGCAACTCAACAAGTTCTGTCTGTGTTCTTCCCTGACCTTGATGCCATTCTTCATGTCATGCAGTTATTCTGACCCTCTTTTTCTGAAGTGCTCCTTTAATATAAACTTACTGTTCCCTACATTTGGGAGTTGCCCCCAGATGAGATGGTATGCATAAAAATCAATATCCTAGGCACTGGTGAATAGAAATGGACTGGGATTTGCCATTTTGAATCGGACAATAATATGATGTACCACAGAGAGCAGGACTACTCTGTCTTATAGAGACACCGTGAGTCAGAATCTTACAATGCACAAAACTCATTCTCACTGCCACTGAGTGGTTCTGAATCATAACAGCCCTGTAGGACAGGTAGAACTGCCCCTGTGAAGTTCCAAGACTGTAACTCTGTATGGGAGTAGAAGGCCCATCTTTCTCCCATGCAGTGGCTGGTGGTTTCAAACTGCTGACATTGAAGTTAGCAGCCCAACACACAAGTACTATGCCATCAGGGTTCCTCCTATAAGACCCAGGCCAGCCAATTACAACAAAGGATTACCTGGCCCCAACTATCAATAATGTTGTTCTTAGGGGCTGTTACCCATCATTTTGAGGGCTTTCCTCTTTTTTGCTGACCCCCACTTTACCAAGCACAATGTTCTTCTCCAGTGACCCATCTCTCCTGATAACTTGTCCAAAGCATGTGAGGCGAAGTCTTGCCACACTTGCCTCTAAGGAGCATTGGGGCTGTACTTCTTCCAAGATAGATTTGTTTGTCCTTTTGACTGTCCATGGTAGTTTCACTGTTCTTCCCGGCATTGTCATTCAAAGGCATCCATTCTTCTTCAGGGATGTCAAGGTTGGAATCCTCTGTCTTGGATAAGAAGTCCTGGTGGCACTGCAAGGTTGGCAGTTCAAACCTACCACCCGCTCTAAGGGAGAAAGATGAACCCGTCTGAGTCTGTAAATATTTACAGTCTTGGAAAGGTTATGAGTTGATTCTGGTTTGAGCTTTTAACAGCTTCCATATCTGATAACCTTTTTGTATATCTCCAGTTCAACCCATTTTCTTTTCTGGACTCCAGAATCACACGTCCAAGTTAATTATCAAAAATTCCATCTGAGGCTATCACAGCTCTGGTAAGAGGTGAAGATTTCCTGCGAAGCATCCTGGGATGGCTTTGGTGGCCTTGTATGACTATGACTTCCAATTAGTCTGCACAGACATTAATCTAGTGTGTATTTAGGTGGAAACCTAGCCTCCCTGTCTCGATAAAAGGTGATGTTATCTACCAAAGTGATGGAGCGCCTGTGGCATAAGGGAACGCGTGTTGGCCCGCCAACCAGGAGGCCAGCAGTTTGCACGCACCAATGGCTCCAAGGGAAAGAGGGCACAGGTGAGTTCAAACTACTGACCTCTTGGGTTCTTTCTCCCCTTCTCTTTGCATATGAAACCACAAGCAATTCTCATCAGTTCATCACTGCACACAGCACGATCAGTCACTCCTCATTCTTATTGCTGCCATCGTAATCCAAGTTCCTATGTTATGTCCCCTGGTTTGATGCAGCTGTACCCCACTGAATCGCCTCATTTCCACTTGCTCCTCATGGACTCTGTACTTTATACACAGGGGAAGCTGCAGAAATCAGATCATACTCTTTCTGTGCTTAAAAGTCTTGAGGCCTTCCCAACATATTTAAAACTAAATCATCATCCAGTACCAGAGCTGCACCTTTCCAGAATGAGCTGGTGCTCCACCACAGTTGACCACTATCATTCTGCGTGCTGGTCAACTTTGAACCCCGTCAACTCCCACACACATTCTCCATGCGGTCGCCATGTTGTCAGAGTCCACTGGACAACACCTGGCTTTTAAGGGCATGCCAGCTTTGCTCATCACCGAGCACCTCGGACAGAACTTACATGTCTTAGGCTTTGTGCGTGTATTCATTGAATAGATGTCCTTTGTGCAGATGAATTTAACATGCATGCAAGGGGCCTACTACTGTGCTCGGCTCAATGGAAAAGTCTAGCACTCTTTAAATGTACTTCATTGGGAATGAGGTTAGGTCTACAAAGATCATCTGAATTCATTGTGAGAATTAGAAATTCTTGTTGCTTTTGAAGGACATTGATGGGCAGGGGTAGGCGGGCAGAGACTCACGTTATGAAGCCATTGGAGCAGGAGATCTCAACAACCGCTCCGTGGACCAGCAGCGCTCCCACCATGCAGGAACTCCGTGGGAAGACAACCCCACTCTCTATTGGCACAGACCCTCCCGGTGGATCTGCTGGGGGCTCAAGCTTGAGAATTGCCGCCTCCAAGCATTTTTAATGTGCAGTCATCCTTGATTTCAGTTAATGAGCACATACAGATGCAGAATTTTAAGAGACTTCGACATACAATTTGAAGAATTCAATCTACATTTCCTAACAATGTCATGAAAATCCTGTCTTGTTGTATTCATATTTTATAGTTATCAAAACTGGACTTTCCCCCCAGTTGTTTTGTGGGCACGTGGTCCATCATGTCAGGAAGAGTTGTACAATCTTTACCACCGTCCATTTTAGAGCATTTTCTTCCTTGTACTCACTGTTATTCATGTGATTTCTGCCCCAATGTTAGCAAGAAATGAACACAACAAAACATTCTCCAATTCGACAGCTTCCACGTGCACAGTTCAGTGCCATCGATTAAGCTCTATGTGTTGTACAGCCATTATGTCACCCTCTCCACGTGTTCCACCGCCATTAAAATAAACTCAATTCCCCCTGAACAAGAACTCTTCTCCCTTCACCCATGGTAACCAAAGTAAAAAGCTAGATCTGTTTTTATGGATGACCACGAAAGCCCAAAATCTGCTTATAAAGCCTTCACGTGGACCAAGCTCGCACTCCATTAAGTCCCTGCATCCATTGACCAAAGATGCGAAGAGTGTTGTGCCCAGTGGGCAAGGGGTTGGAGCGGAAATTACTACAGATAGGTTAAACTTAACATTTTCCATTTGCTTTCCCCTTTGACTCATTTTTAACTTGTTCAAATTTGTATTGCTTTCCGCTATCTTTTGGATTGAGGGATTTTTGTGTGTTTATTCTGTTGTTTGCTTTCCCCTTTGTTTGTTCTAATGATTTTTTTTGTAAATCTGTAGAGACAGCAACCGGATTGATAATTTCTTAGGGTTGTGACGGGGAAAATGGAGAGGAATGGGGAGCTAATATAATGAATACACGAATGAAGAAGATAATGTTTCAAAATTGATTAATGAATGCAAAACTCTAATATATTTAAGCCACTAAATTGTTTGAAATGTGAGTTATGTGTCAATAAAACTGTGAAGACTTTTTGTTTTGTTTTGTTTGTTTTTAGCACTGGACCTTTCCCCCAGGCCTACATTCCTCCCATAAAGGCTGACAAGTCTGTGAACAGACATGTACTGAGAACCCTCATTTCGAGACTGGTCTTTTTCTTCACACAGAGAGCCTGTTGAGAAGATGGTAGGAGCCACACCCCGGAGTTCAAATGCCCCACAGCTCAGGGAATTGAAAGAGCTTTTGAAGTAGCCAGTGGCAGTGTGAGAGACTTTGAACCAAATTCTATTTACTTACTGGCTAATCTCTGGTTTTAATCGAAGAGAAAACTCCCAGTGGTATCTGGAGACCTAAGTGTCCCTAATAAACGGCCTCCCAAAGGTCTGCACACATGTATCAGCTATTTCCATAGGAGTCCTCTTAAAGGAGCAAGAAATAATTGCCTGTTGTATTTTGTTGACCAACAATCAGCAGCCTGCTAAAGTCGTACAGGAATTTTTCTTAAACTGTCTACTGAAATTGAACTTTTATGTCTTTTTTTTCTTCTGCTTCTGCTGCTTCTTTCTTTTGTGTGTGTGGTGGGGGGGGTGAGAGGGGGTGGTGGGAATCAGGTGAAAGCTGAAGGAGCAGATCATCAACGTTGCATCGAACAATTCAAACACATTTGGGTTCAACCGAGACGTTGCAATCCTCTCAACATACCATCCCTTACTCAGCGTTCCGCATTGCCTGTTTCCATCCTGCCTTTCCTAGCCCTCTGAACTTTGTCCTCGCTAAACGCTGCCCTTTGGATCTTAAATGGTTGATTATTCTAACGTGGCAGTGAGTTCAGCTACAGACCTGAGGGTCTTTTCTAAATCTTCAAACAAGTTCACTCTGAAATTTTCCCAGAAGCTAGGAGCTTGCTACCGTGTTTCTACGGCGCTGGTCTCCAGGTTTGTCAACCTGATTTCAAGGAAAGCAAATTACCCAACATTCCTGCTGGCCCCTTTCTCATCCAAAGGGCTGCTGGTTTCAGAGCTTCGGCACCTTGGTTTCCAGAGCTAATGCTACTGCAAACTCACTCCACGGTGGATACGTTCCCTCTCCTCGTTTCTTTCCGGTTGCTTGCCTCCATCTTCTGTCTTTCTCCCTCTGGAAAACTGTTTTGTAACATGCTCTTCCTTTTCAATTCCCAACAGGCACCAAACAGGCTGAAGTAACAGGTAAGCAAGCTGCCTGCCGTCATAAATGCTAGAAGCATAATGGGAAAACTGGCTCTGCACAAGGAATGCTCTATTCCCACTGACTTCCATTAGCAAGATTGGGAATTCCTTAAGGTTGGACTTGAAACATGCTGACGATAGGGACACCTGGTCCTTTTCATGGGGTAAGCAGCGTGAGTGTCAATGAATAGTACTGACTTGTGCAAAACCATTCATGAAAATGAGTGACATAACTGATGGTGGGCTTTGTCTCCATGGCCACGCTGTCTGAACTTTGGACTTCCAGAGGCCATTATCAAATTGTCTCATCTATTTCTATCTGGTGGGCACAAAAGCACAAATGAGGGCGGCTTACACTATACGTAGCTCCTCGTACTTGGTCTTCTGCAGAATTTGTCACAAGGAGGTTAATGTTCAAGAAAAGCACAACTCCAAAGTCGCTACCAGCGCGTCAGTGCTGACTCACAGAGACTCCCTGTGGGTTTCCAAGACTGTAACTGTGTATGGGAGTAGAAACCCCAGCCTTTCTCTCTTAGAGCTGCCTGTGATTTTGAACTGCCGACCATGTGGCTAGCCACCCAATGCAGAACCACTATATCACTGGGGTTCTTTCTAGTTCTTTTTTTTTAAAAACATTTTATTAGGGGCTCATACAACTCTTATCACAATCCATACATATACATACATCAATTGTATAAAGCACATCTGTACATTCTTTGCCCTAATCATTTTCTTTTTTTTCCCTTCTTTTCTTTTTTTACATTTTATTAGGGGCTCATACAACTCTTATCACAATCCATACATATACATACATCAATTGTATAAAGGACATCCGTACATTCCCTGCCCCAATCATTCTCAAAGCATTTGCTCTCCACTTAAGCCCTTTGCATCAGGTCCTCTTTTTTTTTCCCCTCTCTCCCCACTCCCTCCTCCTTCATGTGCCCTTGGTAATTTATACATTGTTATTTTTCTTTCTAGTTCTTTACCATCAATTCAACTATTAAGACCACAGGCTGTGCTCTGGTTCTCCTGGCTAATCTTGCTCTAACAATGTCTGCCAATTCCTCACTCAAAGATCTTGAGTGGTTTCCAGTATATCCATCGAGTGTTCATGGTTCCCAACTTGAATTTAATCTGCATCGCCTCACTCTCACTGCCATCGGTCCACTCTGACTCGCGGTTACCATAAAGGCCAGGATGGAACTGTCCCGGTGAGTTTCAGCATCTGTAACTCTTTACAGGTGCAGAAAGCCTTCTCTTGCGCCTAGGGAGCAGCTGGTGGTTTCGAAGTGCTAACCTGTGGTTTGCAGCCCAATGTGTCGCTGCCATGCCGCCAAGGCTTCTTCATCTGGAATGAGACTGAGCAAGAAAACCTGCTGCTATTGACTTGATTCAGACTCCTAGCAACCCCAGGAGTCAGAACTTCTCTGTGGGGGTTTCTGGGCTGCAACCTTTAAGGAAACAGATTGCTTGATCTTTCTTCTGCCGCACTGCTTGGTGGTTTGGCCCAGCAACTTTAAGACTAGTAGTTGGGAGCAAACTTACTTTCTCTAGGGACTTGCGGTGAGACCAGCTGAACTCAAATTGTGGTTCTGCCCTTTGGATCGTTAGAGCATCCTTCTTGAGCCATACTGGTCAAACATTTCATGAACTCACCCCTAACGTGACGGCTGGAACCGCCTCTCTCTGGTTAGGATTATGAGGTTAGCTGGTGTGGATGATTTCTTGGGTCCTATACAGCACAGGAGCCCTGGTGGTTACACATTGGGCTGTGAACCCCAAGATCAGCAGTTTGAAACCACCAGCTGCTCCATGGGAGAAAGACGAGGCTTTCTATTCCTGTAAACAGTTACAGTCTTGGAAACCCACAAGGGCAATTCTACCCTATCCTGTGGGGTCGCTATGGCTCAATGGCAGTGAGTTTTTTTTGTTTGTTTTGTTCTTAAACTCGCTATCTAGGGACTAGTTCTTCTATTTCTTTGTAAACACTCCTCCAACCCTATCCCTGATGCCTAGCACAATCCTAGACCCATGGTGAGTGGCAACTAGTTTTGCTCAATGTATAATTAAAGAAAGTGAGCAACTTTGAATGCGTTGGAAATAGTAACTTACTTGGAGTCCCCTGAGGTGTAAAGGATTAAAGGCGTCTGATGCTCATTGAAAAGGTCGTGGTAGTGTGAGTCCAACTGCAGATTCCTCTGCAGAAAGGCCTTGAGATCTATTTTGAAAATGTGCCCATGGAAAATCCAAGGGAGCAGCTCTGCTCTCACACACATGAGACCCCCATGAGTCAGAATTGACTGATGACAACGGTGTTTTTTTTTTTTTTGTTTGGGGAATAACTTACTTAATGGCCATTGAAATATTTATATATTTCTGCGTTGACCTTTGAGACACCTAGATTCTAAAAGAGTCCTGCTGGCACAATGGTTAAATGTGCAGCTGCTAATGGAAATGTTGGTGGGTCAAACCCACCAAACACTTCTTGGGAGAGGACACTCAGCGGTCTGCTCTCAAAGGTGACAGTCAAGGTCGTGCTGCCCTGTCCTACACAGTGCCGTGAATGAGCCCAAGCTCTCCTTCATTCACTTATGCACTCGCTTGGCCTTTGTGGAACACCTCCTGTGTTAGCTGCAGAGGCACACTTGGAAAGAAGAGAGGCCAAGTTCATGCCTTCATACAGTCTAGAGAATAATCTTCACATCATTAATCCATCATAAAGGATATAGCCCTTGCAAAAAGGGAGGAAACGGCACACCAATTTAATATGCAAAGGACCATGAATTCGGTAAACATTGAGACAGCTGTATACAAGGAATGTCCCTTCCTCCTTGACCCACAATATGAAAAATTTGGGGTTTTTTAATAGTTTTTTACACTTCATCTACATAATATACAATTCAATATTTCAACCATATTGAGAAGAGTTGCCCAATTTTCACCACAATCAATTTTAGAACATGTTCTTTTGCCCCTGTACTCATTGTTGTTCATGTAACTTTAAAAATTTGTTTGGCAAAAATATACACAACAAAACATCCCCCAATTAAACAACTTCTACATGTATAATTCAATGACATTGATTCTTGTTACTCTACTCCAAATTATTCCACTACCATTGAAATGAACTCAAGGCTCCCTAAGCAAAAACTCTTCCTCCTTCACCCATGGTAAGCACAGGTCAATTTTGATTTCTTTCTTTTTTGTGTGTGTGTAAAGTGACAGAGCATTCAGATCATGGCCCCAGTGATGAGCTTCCCTCCGCCCTCTGATTTCATTCATTCTTTCTTAATTTTCTTGATATATTTGCATATACACTTCCATAGTTAAACCACTTCTAAAATGAGTTGCATATACATCATCACATTGAGCTCTAACCCTCCCTCTTGCATCCGCTGGTCGCTCTTCCAGTGTTCTTTTTTTGTGGCTCAGAAGCAAATGAACACTTCATGAGACAGCTGAGGAAGAAGCTTCACTCTCTCCCGTCTAGGCGGTTGGCAGTACAGTAGCAGAAATCTGGAAGGGACATTGGGGACCTATTTGCTTTACCCAGGGAGGATCTATTGACTTAAAAAACATTTTCAAGGTTATTGTGGTAAAATGCAATGAACAAAAGATATT
The DNA here is from genome assembly GCF_050624435.1 of Tenrec ecaudatus. NCBI lineage: Eukaryota > Metazoa > Chordata > Mammalia > Afrosoricida > Tenrecidae > Tenrec > Tenrec ecaudatus. Next base: position 103,478,956 of record NC_134539.1, on the reverse strand, counting down.
TGACATTTTAAAGTGTGCATTTCAATGACATTAATTACATCCCACATGTTGTGAGATCATCATTACTATTCATTTTCAAATGTTTTCATTTCCCCCAATAGCGACTCTGTGGTTGGTCTCTTCTGGAATAACTGCTCATTCTCTCCTTTTCCACCTCTTGCTGTTGTGCTAGCTTTTGCTAACTCTCCGTACAAAATAGATACTGCTCCGGTTTGCACCCCTCCCACAATCGTTGCTGTGTTTCAGTCCACTCAACAGTGCCAATCCATCTTGTTGAGTGTCTTAATTAAATGACAGTCACTTTACCAAGCACGATGTCCTTCTCCAGGGTGGGGACCTCCTGATAACATTTTCAGAGTTCTTTGTGCTTCTAAGGAGCCTTCTGGTTGCATTTCTTTCAAGACAGACTTATTCTTTCTTCTGGACATCCATGACATGTTGAATATTGTTAGCCAATACAAGAACTCAAGGGCTGCAGTTCTTCGGTCTCCTTATTCATTGTCCAGTTTTTGCATGCATATGAGCCTATTGAAACAAAATGATTTTTTTAAAAGAAAAGAAAATAGTATGGCTTGAGTCAGGCACACTTTAGTCCACAAAGTGACATCTTTGTTTTTTTAATACTGTAAAGCGGTGTTTTGCAGCAGATTTCCCCCATGCTATAAGTGGTTTGATATTTTAATTGCTGCTTACATGGGCACAGATTGTGGATCTAAGGAAAGTAGAGTCCTTGATAAGGACTTTGATCTTTTCTCCATTTATTGGTTCACTTGTGAGAATTTTGTTTTCTTTCTGGTGAGGTGTAATCCATATTGAAGACTGTAGTCCTTTATATTCATCTGTGTTACAAGTCAGTTTGTTGAAACTTCTCGATTAGTGTTCCCATAATTCCCATTACCTCTGTTTGCCATAAATGCCTCCTGAGGAACTCAGACTTGGTCAGTGGTTCTTGTTCATATGCTGCCTCCTGAAATGAACATTAAACAATCATTTTTGGTACATTGCCACTACTGCCCTCCCCGCCCCCGCCCCCGCCATCGTCTTTTGATGCTTCCTGCATTTTCCAGCATTTTGGCCATAGAATCTTTCAATATTTCAGCTTGAGGCTTCAGGATTTTTTTTTAGTTCTCTCAGGCTTCCTTTTTAGTTCTCTGCATCCAGTTCTTTGTACGTTTCATTACAATGCTTTATCTTCTTGAGCCGCCATTTGAAATATTTTCTTCAGCTCTCTTCTATAAACATTTCTTCCATTTGTTTTAGGTATTCTATGTTGAAAAGAAACTTTCAGAGTTCCCTTAAATCTTTGTTTTGGTATTTCCAAGGAGTCTTGTTGGTGGTGCTGAGTAAGCGTTGGACAGCTAACCGCAAGGTGTGCGGTTCAAACCAACTAGTCATTCCTTGGGAGAAAGTTGAGGCGCTCTGCTCCTACAAAGACTTATAGCCGTGAAAACACTGTATAGGGTCCTTTTGAGTTGCCATGGACTTGGCGGCAGTGGATTTGGTTTGGCTGGGCTTGGGTATGTTCTGCCATTTCTGCCTTTTTGATGACCTTCTGCTCTCTTTATGTATGATGTTCATGATGTAATCAAAAAATTCATCATTGGTATTCAATGTGTCAAATCTATTATGGAGAAGGTCTCTAAATTCAGGTGGGGTAGTCTAAGGTTTTTCATTTTGGCTTCAATTTGGACTTGCATATGTGCAATGAATGGTCTCTTCCACAGTAGATCGCTGTGCTTGTTCTGACTGATGATATTGAGCTTCTCCATCATCTCTTTTCATAAAGGTGGTCAGCTGGAGTCCTATGTACTCCTTCCAGCAAAGGTTGTAAGTGTCATCTTTGTCAAAGTTGCTGGAAAAAAAGAAAAGAAAAGGTATTTGCAGTGAAGAAATCATTGATCTCAAAGAATTCTGGGATGCAATCTCTGCCATTGTTTCTTTTACCAAATCCATGTTTTCCAATTGCTGATCCGTTTTCTTTGTTTCTGACTTTCACATACCAAGTGCCAGTACTTACCATCTTGATTGCATGTTTGAGCAGTTCAGACTGCAGAAATTGGTAAAACTCTTCAATTTTTGGCATTCATGTTTAAGGTATAAATTTGAATAATAGTCATATTATCGTGTCTTCTTTGCAGGACTATGCATATTATCCTGTTACTGAAAGAGTTGTACTTCAGGAAAGATCTTGAAATATTAGTTTGACAATGAATATGATGCCATCCCACTTTAATTTGTTGTTCTGGCATAATAAGCCATGTGACTGTCCAGTTTAAAATGTCCAGTACCCATTTCATGATGCTCATCTTCCCGACACGATTGCTGAAGACCAATAGGTGCATAAACAAATGTGGTGAAGACAGCTGATGGAGCCCAGCTATTAAAAGATATAACACCTCGGGCCGTAAAGACTTGAAGGTAAACAAGTGGTAATCTAGCTCAGAAGCAACAAAGCCCACATGAAAGAAGCACACCAGCCTGTGTGATTATGAGGTGTTGAAGGGATCAGGTATCAGGCATCAAAGAACAAAAATCATATCATTGTGAATGATGGGGAGTGCAGAGTGGAGACCCAAAGCCCATCTGTAGGCAACTGGATAGCCCCTTAGGAAGGGTCGCTGAGAGGAGACAAACCAGTCAGGGTGCAGTGTAGCAATGATGAAACATGCAACTTCCCTCTAGTTCCTAAATGCTTCCTCCTGCCCCCAATTCTACCTTACAAATCTGGCTATACCAGGGGATGTACACTGGTGCAGACAGGAACTGGAAACTCAGGGAATCCAGGACAGATGATCTCTTCAGGACCAGTGGTGAGAGTGGCGATACCGGGATGATGAAGGGAGGGCGGGGTGGAAAGGGGGAACCAATTACAGGAATTTACAAATAACCTCCTTCCTGGGAGATGGACAACAGAAAAGTGGGTGAAGGGAGAAGTCAGACAGTGTAAGATATGGCAAAATAATAATTTATAAATTATCTAGAGTTCATGAGGGAGGGAGGAGCGGAAAGCAGGGAGGGAAGGGAAAAATGAGGAGCCGATGCCAGGGAAGTGGAAGGAAATGTTTTGTGAATGATGAGGGCAATGAATGTACAAATGTGCTTGACACAATGGATGTATGTATGGATTGTGATAAGAGTGGTATGAACCCCCAATAAAATGATTTTTTTTTAAAGAATAAAGGAACAACCTAAACACCAACAACAAAAGGCCAGTACCAGTCCATTTTAGCTAACTAATGGCAAGGATATCAATCTTGATTTCGTGTTTGGTGACTTCCAATTTTCCTAGACTCACGCATTTTATGCTCTGATTATTAATGGCTGTCTGCAGCTGTTTCTTCTCATTTTGATTCCTGCGGTGTTAATGAATGATTATACCCAAAGCTTAATTCCACGTCTGTCGTTCGTCTGACTCAACTTTGAGGCAGCAGCTCTTCCTCAGTTGTACTTTGAGTGCTTTCCGACCTGAGGGACTCATCTACTGGCGTGCTATCTGAGACTCTTTCACTGCTCTTCAGTCTTTCCGGAACAGTGCCAGCAGGCTCTCCTTCCTTGTCTGTCTTAGTCTACAGGCTGCACTGAAATCTCTTTGCCACCCATGACCCTGCTGGTATTGGTAATCCCCGCTTCCAGCTTTGCAGTAGCATGCCAGCCACAAAGGTACATCACACTGACAGATGCTTGGTAACCACAACTCTAGATTCTCTCTCTCTGCATTTGCCTATTCAAGATATTTCATCCAACTAGGGTCATGTGATATTTGACCTTTTGCTTCTAGTTTCTTCAGTGTAATATTTTAAAGTCCATTCGTGTTGTAGCATGTACCGGGCTTGTTTCCATTATGGCTGAGTGGTACATTCCATTGTATGTCCAAGAGTATCGTCACATTTTGCTTATTCATTCAACTTCGATGCACATTTGTGTTGTTTCTATCTTCTGGCTATTGTGAATAATGTTGCTGTGAACATCGGCATGCAAATATCTGAATTCCTGCTTTCAATCCTTTGGGTAGATCCCTAGATTCCCGTTCTCTGTCATCTCTATGGAAAGATTCTTTTCTCCTTTAGTCCTGTAGTCTATGATGTCCTCGATTCCGTGGTGATTTTCACAGGGTGGCATCAGTCTCTCCCATTTACATTCTTTCTGTATCTAATTTGCTCAACATCTAGAAGCTGTCCAGGATTGTTAATACCTATGGAAGTGGCAAGGAAGACATAAAAGTATATCTATCACATTGAGAAAATATGCTGAAAGACTGCCTTAGAGTATTAGATAGCAAAAATGTGTGAGGGCTGAGATGTGTCTGCCACAGTCCAAGAGTTTTAAATGGCTTCATTTGTATTTGAAAGCTGGATAATGAATAAGGAAGATGAAAGAAAAATTGACACCTTTGTATTAGGATGTTGGTGAGGAATATAGACTATAACAAGGACTTCTAGAAGAATAAACCAATCTATCTTGGAAGCTATATAGCCAGAATGCTCCTTAGACGTGAGAATGGTGTGGTGTGGTCTCATATACTTTGGACATGATTAGGAGGGACCAGTCTCTCAAGAAGGACATTATGTTTGATAGTGTAGAAGGTTCCACAAGAAGAGGAGACTCTCACCCAGATGGACGGACCCAGTGGCTATAGCAATGGACTGGACACAGGAAAGGTTGTGAGGAAGGCAAGGTTGCAGCAGTGTTTCTTTGTGTTCTACGTGGGGTCTCTCACAGTAGGGGCCAATTTGAGGGCAACTCACAATGGCGGCAATCTGCTCTTTATGCAAATCAGAAGGGATTAGGTTTAGGACAAACCCTACACCCATAATGACCCCATTAACATAACAAAGAAACACACACACCCCCATTCTGTTAGTGGATTGCAGCCTCAGATACAAAGGTTAGGGAGCACCTATTTTCAGGGGACATAACTGAATCGATAATAAGTCAGTTGTCTAATCAGACTGCACAAAGAACTATCACTCCACTTGACTTGTGACCCTCAGTTGGGAGCACCTTTACCTCTCTTTGTAGTCTCTCCCATTACCAGATGCCAGCTGCTCTATCTCTGGGTCTGCAGCTCTGCTTCCTGGGAGACATGTTCTATTTCCAATATAATTTGATACTACAGGAGAGCTTGTTTGCTTTTTGTTGGGTCCAATCCTTCATCTGGCTCATTGACCTCAGTCTTTAGACTTGAGCCAACAGCCTGCCATACTGCTTGCTGACTCTGGGAGTCATCAGTAATCTACTGACCTTGGATTAACCTGCCTCTACAGCCTGTAGTTTTCCTGCAAAACTTGTGTTCATCAGCCCGGTAACTATGTGAATCAGGAGAAGCCTTCAGCTTAACAGCTGACCCATGGGTTTGGAATCTGCCTGGACTTGTACTTGCCTGCTTCCACAACCTTGTGAGCTATTTTCTTGATATAAATGTCATTATCTCTACATATAAGCTTTTTTTTTTTAGAGAACCCAGACTCAGGCTGAGGTATGCCTGAGGCTGTCAGCACAGAGAGACAAAGGATGATCTTTTTTTATTCTAAAGCCTAAAAGGAGATGGTCTTAGTGACACCCTGAATTTGGAGTAGTAGCCTCCCACACGATGAGAAAATAGATTTCAGTTGTGGCACATTGTCAGAGCAGCCTTTGAGACTAATGCAGGTTTTGTCTCCCCGAGCTCCTCCTCCATTTATTCTCATTGTTCACGTCTCATCGTGGGGAGTTACTTGCTCATACTTGCAGGTTGTAACATCTGTCCCTCCTTGTCTGTTCAGGAAGGTAAGTCTCTATTGTGTGATGTTTCATTCTGATGTGAACGTGGAAGAATAGGATAGTTAGCTTCATGTGTCAACTTGCCAGGCTATCGTTCCCATTTGCTTAGTCCAACACTGAACACGGCGCTGCTCCGAAGTTATTTTGTGGATGTGAATAACGTCTACAATGAGTTGTGACGCAGTGGGTGGGCCTCACCCAATCAGTAGAAAGGCCTCAAGAGCAAACACTGAGGCTTCCCAGAAAAGAAGAAATCCTGTTTGAATTTCCAACCTGCTGACCTGGGTATGAACTTCAGACTTGCCACACAAAAATCCCAAACCTGCTGCTGGACTGTCAATTGCTACTCCTGGTTGGCTAAGCACTGGAGGGTCAGACTCACCAGCCATTCCTCCAAGGAAGCACAAGGCTATCGGCTCCGATGAAGATTTATAGCCTTGGACACCTATCTTGGGTTGCTATGAGTCAGAATCAACTCGATGACAGTGGGTGTGCGTGGGCTAGTGGCCCTAGGGGCCAGAGTGGAACAGTTCCACAGAGATTCCAAGGCGTAATCTGTGTGTGTCAAAATTTTATTGTGTTTTAGGTGAAAGTTTACACAGTAAATCAGTTGCCCATTCAACAATGTGTACCCACAATTTCTTCTGTGACACTGGTGGTGATCCCTACAATGTGTCAGCACTCTCTGCATACCCACCCTGTCTTCACCCTGTATAGCCCTCCCTTCTCCAATTCCCCGGCCTCTCTTTGCCTTCTCATCTTTGGTTTTGGGAAAATGTTACCTTTTTGGTCTTGTTTAGTGGATTAGTCTAAGGAGCACATTCTTAGGGTGCTATTTATTTACATTCCAATCTAATATTTGGCTGCAAGGTGACCTTTCGGAGTGGCTTCAGTCCAATTGTGAGGGTTTCTTAGGGTGCCAGTCTCAGGAATTCCTCTATTTTCAATCAGTTTGGTAAGCAGGGTGGGGGGGGTGTTTAAAAATGGATTTGCATTTTAGTGTACATTTCCCTCCTCACACCAGCCGGGACCCTCTGTTGTTTCTCTGAGCAGTTATTTGGGGGAAGCTGGGTACTATCTAATTCTTCTGGTCTCATATTAAGAGACTCCTGGCTCTGGCTTGTGGCAGTGACCAGTCTAGTGGCCTAATTACCTCCTTGAGTCTTGGGTTTCCTTCACTCACCTTTGCTCCAGATGGAAAGGGAACACTGCTTTATCTCAAAGGGAAAGCCATCATATTTGTGAAACCGCATCTTTCTGTAGAGAGTAGCTTGTGGGTTTGAAATGCTGGCACTTCACTTAGCAGCGGAGGGCAACCACTGCACCACCAGGGCTCCTTTTAGACTTGCTAGTTCCCACGGTGGCTTGTACCAGCTCCTTAAATTATCCTATTGGCCTATGGCTGTGAGTTGCCATCTGGGGATCAGATTGCCAGGCCTGCCTTCGGAGGTAGCCCTTGAACTCCTTACCTTTTGGCTAATACTCCTGTGCTTAACCATTTGTACCACCCAGATACTCCTTTTAGTGTGTGTGCATATATGAGCGTGTGTACATTCTTTATCTGTATCTATTCTTTGTTTCTCCTTCTCTGGAAATGCGGAGTGACAGGGGACATGACTAGGGACAGGTGTGGCAGCCCACACACAGAGAGCGAATGACAGAAGCAGTCGAGAACATTTGAGTGGAGGGAACTTTCATCCAATACAACTCCTCGTCCTCTTTCAGGCCCGGTGGGGTGAGGGGAGAACCCAGTGTCATGATGTGTGTGGCAGATGTGAACTGGAGCTGGAAATCGAACAAGGCAGGGAAGCTGAAGAGCCGTGAGATCAAAGGGAGTCACGGGCTCATTAAAAATGGATGCTGTTGTCAATGAGGATTACGGTGGGGATGTAAAGAGAAGAGGGATAAATACAGGGTTGTGGTTATCTAAGCAGGAGGAGAGATGAGTGAAGGTGGGAAGTGGGTGGCAGCCTGGATTATTGGCAAGCATTAAACTGATGAAGGACTGGAACCCCCCATGTTGTGGATGGACAGCTGATAGCAATGACCGATCTGGCTGTGAGAGGCAGTAGTATCTATCTATCTATCATCTATCTATCTATCTATCATCTATCTATCTATCTATCTATCTATCTATCTATCTATCTATCTATCTATCATCTATCTATCTATCTATCTATCTATCTATCTATCTTCTATCTATCTATCTATCTTTCTATTTTCTATCTATCTACCTATTATCTATCTATCTAGCTAGCTATCATCTATCTATCTATCTATCTATCTATCTATCTATCATCTCTTACCTACCTGCCTACTTCGTACCTATCTACCTACTTATCTGCCTACCATCTGTCTACCTACTTACTTACCTACCACCTAGCTGTCTATCCATCCATCCAGCTACTACCTACTTACCCACCTTCCTACCATCCCCCCCTCTCTCCCTCAGTCTCTGTTTCTATCTCTATGGCTAATCAAATAAGTAATACATTGCCGTTGAGTCAATTCTGACTCACAGTCACCCTATACAACAGAATAAAACTGCCCCATAGCGTTACCAAGGTTGTAAACCAGGTAGCTGACTGCCATGCCTTTTCCCCGGTTAGTGGCTGGTGGATTCAAACCACGGATCTTTTGTTAGCAGCCAAGTCCTTTAGCTATTGTGCCACCAATGCTCTTCGTCTATCTGTCTATCTATCACCAGTTACCTACACCCTGGTTCGTGCAGTAGGAAATCCCCAAGAGGATGTAGAGTTATGCGTGGAGGAAAGGAAGGCTGCGCTGAGGAGACAGTTCACTTCACCAGACATGTTTGGTGGCAGACACTCCTGGTGTCCATGAGCGCAGATGCACGTGTCTGAAATACAGTAGCAGAAATGGAATGCCACCCCAAGGCAGGAGTGGAAGATGCTGGCCCTCCTTGGGAAGCATTGCTGTAAGAAGGTGGAAGCAGTGCGGGCAGTGTAACCGCAGAACCTAAACAGGAATCGAAAGGACCAGATCCCTAGAAGGAGTGGTTAATGCAGACATGGAAATCTAGCCAGCGACATTTGCATGCAGGCTTACACCCACACCCACACCTTACACTGTGAGGCATTATGATTCTTTTAAAAATCAGGTTCTACTTTATAGCTGCCGGCTGTGTCTACATCAGACCAAAACAATCAGGCAATTCAGTGAAAACAGTAGTCAAAGTAAGGGTTCAGACAGCAGCCTTGCATAGAGGAAACAACACCGATTATTTACTCTGATCCCTCTCACCGCTTCTGATCTGGATTGGAATTGTGCCCTATTTAAGCTGAGGATACAAATCTGAGCTTGGAGAGTCAACCAGCCATGTGGGAGAATCAGTATCTGAATCCAGATCTGTCAGATTCCCAAATACATACTAACCCCCTCAGTCTATCAAATGAGGGCAGAGTGGGCCTTTAGTGATAGAAATTGCACCTTGCGTGTTGGTGACCCCAGGCTCTATTCCCACCCAATGCAGCCCTCAGACAGCCCCTACCTGTCTGTCAGAGCAGACTTGCCGGCTGACATGCTGCTAGGAGGCCATAGCGCCCCCAAGGCAAGACCCCCACCCCCTGCAAACCCAGGGATTTGCAGTTTTGTGCATGGACACCGGGAAGAAAGTCGAGGCGGTTATAAACATGTGGCAGATTCTCAAGGTGTTCTCAGGACTGTGCATGGGGGAGGTTATGATTCTTGGCCAGGAAGTGGCTTGTTGGACATCTTGCTTCTACCTATTGTCTGAGCTGGTCTGGCGATGTCTTTCTAGTGACTCTTTGCTTCTTGACAAAAGTTCTTTGTGCCAGAGTCCAGTGTGGGCTGTGGCTGTCCTTTCTGCACGTGCTTGGTGGGTTATAGGCAATCCTCACTGGCTGTGGTGAGACACTTACTCCCAGAGGAAAGGGCTGAAAAGAAACAGATTATTAGGAGGGAAAGAGCAGGTGAACAGACTAGATGTAGGCTTCTTATGAGGGCTACGTGTCAGTCTCCTGAGTCAATGCTTCTTATTCCCTAAGGACAGGGTCGCTGAGCAAGCTGCAGAACTGCCAGTTACACAGCCCTTGATAGGCGGGGCGGTGTGTGTGTGTGTTTCTATGGAGATTGAGGCAGTCTAAGAAGAAAAACCTGGATATCTGCCTTAAAAAACACCCCAAAACCCAGCCAATGAAAACGCTGTGGATCACAGTGATGCAAAGGCTACTTTTACTGATCATGAGGAGGATGGTACCAGGCTGGGAGCATCGTGTTCCTGTGTGGGGGTTGGCCAAGAGTCAGGGACTGATTTGACAACAACAACAACAACAACAACAACAACATGCCAATAGAATGATTCTACAAGCCTGGCGAGACTTCGGAAACCACCTGCCTGAGATGAAATGTGCGTCAGGAGATCCAAGACATTTGGCAAAGGTAGTGCAAACATCTGCTGGGAAATCACTTCCTCCTATCTTGGCAGCTTGACTCACTCCTCCCTTCAAGCCTTGTTTCATTAGTGAATGCCTAAATAGGCTTCGAGGGGCCCATAAACCCTTTGAAATGGTTTCTAAGATTGTGTGGGACAATGTCCATTTTCTTTTTGGTCAAGTTTGGTTTCTATCTTTTTTAGGTTTCTTGATATAGTATTCACATTATCATACACTTCCATATTGAAATCGCTTTTAAAATGAGTTGTACATACATTCTCACAATCAGTTCCAGTGCTCCCTCTCCCTCCTGCATTCACTGGTTGCTCCACACCCCCCTCACCCTCTCTAGCTTCAACCACTCCTCCACATTCCTGTCTCTATGGATCTACACCTCTGTGCTTCACAGCCTGGGAAACCCAAAAGGAACAATCCAAATCGAAAACAAAACAAAATGCCAAGAAAACTATAATATCAACATAAAAATACAATCAATGAGTAAGAAAGAAAAGACCACCATCAATATTTTAAAAGTCAGAAAAGAAATTTCTATTGTGAGTCAAGTGAGAAATAACTTGAACCTAGAGAAGATTCAGGTTGGGTCAAGAGGGAGGTCAACTGACCAAGTACCATGTTATATATACTATGGTTCTATCCACCACAATCAAGTCCACAAGAATCTCTGAAAGGAAGGCTCCTCTCCTGAGTCTGTCTCCTGGTGGCCAGAGGCGATCTGTCAAGAGGATCTGTCAAGGGGATCTGTCAAAATCAGACTAGAGAGGTCTCAGGTGGGTTGGGGGCTCCCGGAGTGCTCCATAGCCTCCCAGGAATCAGGTGTTCACAATTTAAGCTCGAACACTTCTCCCTGCATCATATTTGGATTGTGTTATCGTCATCTTTGGCTCCAAAGACTGGTGTGCTTATGATGTGCGTTTTCTTGGAGGTGAGGGTTTTCCCAGAAGGGATTGTCCGGGTAGATTCCTCTCTCTGCTCTAACGATAGGAAAGCATGCCTGGAAGAGGGGGAACTAAAACCAAAGCAAATACAAAAGCCCACATTCCTTGCTCTTGAGATGATTCTGATTCATAGCAACCCTGCGAGACAGGGTAGAACTGGCCCTGTGGGTATTTCAGACTATTACTCTTTACTGGAGTAGAAAACCTCATCTTTATCTCCCGGAGTGGTTGGCAGTTTGGAATGGGCTAACTTTGTGGGTAAGCGTCTGAAGCACACCCCACTACACCACCGGGGCTCCCGCAGGAGGAAAGCTGTAGCCCTTCCCTGTACACACACGCAGCCTCGGGTTGTGCGTGGTCAGCACCCTGGACTGTGCTGTAACTGTGCCCTCACTTTACCCAACAAGCCCTCCACAAAGACTCTTCATCCCTGTGGCCTTCACTGGTTGCGCATGGAGGTTGTAATCGAGGGAAAGCTTCGGAGTCTTTTCTACACTAAAAGAAGGCCAGCAAGACCCACTTAGGAGCGGATGTCATCAGTAACCTGGGCCTGCCTGCAATGGCCGCGGCAAGCTGGCCGTCAACAAAAGGCGATGATTTGCAAGGACTCTGGAACACGGACGTGCAAGTACGGGTCATCTTTGGCCTCTGATATAGTCAAGGGATGACCAACCGCAGGCGCCACGGTTAGTCGCTGTTTAGTACAGCTTACCATTGGTCCTTTGTTGCAGTGCAGCGTGTGCCAGCCCTGGCTCTCTCCGATGTGCCCTCGCAGGTGGGCACTTTATGATTTGCTGTTCAAAACACTGCCGTTCGTATACAAAGACAGCAGTGTCTTTGTGAGGATACTGAGTAGCGAAGTCAATCCTAATAGGGAAAACAAGGTATTCGGTCCTGTGGGAACGGATGGGTGATACAATTGTTGGGACAGGACCCAGTTATAAGACTGGGACTCCCTCTGTGCAGAGTCAGGTTACCCACTAGCCAAGGTAAACACGGGTTTGCCTGTGCTTACTTACTCATTGGCAGTAAACCATTGCACATTCTGTCACCACATCAAAGGTTCTGCTCCCAGGGATGGCTGGCATCTGTCTTTCTCCCAACCCCACAGTGCCTTCCGCAGAATCAAAGCCCTGTCCTGGCAGGGTTGGAGTGACCAGTAAACAAAGCAAACGTGGACTTACTTGTGGTCACTCATCTGTAGTAAGCAGCTTCAGATGTTTCTCACTACGTCAGCAGTGGCCATCTACAACCCCCACGCAGTCCAAACCTAACGGGAACGAGCAGCAAGAATCACTGGTTTGCAAGGGAAAGAAAAGCCAGCACAATGTGGTCAAAGCGCAAAAGCAATTGGTTGGCTCACCTATGTGAACAGTCCAGGGGGCACACCTTGGACAGGCACTGCTAGACCCAGGGGCTCCGACAATGTCCTTAGGACCTAACTCCTCCCAACTCTTTGCTCAACTTTCATCTGAGTTGGCTGCTTTCTCAGAGAGACCCTCTCTTCAGGGGTGGCCAGAGGGCAGCCAGGAACCCCAGGGTTAAATTGTTACAATGCCAAATCTGATGGTCTAGTTCAAGTCAAGTTCTCTCAGCCTGATTCTCATTGGCGTGAACTAGACCACTCAACAGAACTCTGGGGCTGCGAGGCAGCCGTACGGATTCAGTCCAGGTAGCATGCTACTTGTGGATCCTAGGCCAGTCAGTCCCATCCGAATTCACGGACTGAGAGGAGCAGAGAGGTTGCTCTGCACAGGAAAGTCAGGGTGAGGGGAACAGAGAAAAGGTGAACAATTGGCTGGCCATGCATATGTTCCACCAGGTTTTTCTGTCTATGGATATTTGAGAGTATTTCTAAGAGACATCCCCTAAGGGGGCACCTGGCAATGTCTGAAACATGCCCCCACCCTCTGACCACCAGCTGCAGAGCACAGGCTTATCTCACAGTACTCACAAGTCAGGAGTCAGGGCGTGGTTTAACTAGGGTCTCACGGATTGCAATCAAAGTCTCACCTGGGGGCTGGACTGGGAGGGGATGTGCTTCAGACTTTGGGAGAATGCGCTTGTGTCTGTGTGACTTATGGCAGATTGCATCTTCAAGGTTTGAAAGAGTGCATAGCCTCTCAGGATGGCCCCTGTTTATCATCTACCGATTTTCATTTTCACCAGATTAAGTTGGGTCCAAGCAAGATAATCCAGTGTCTCTGATGATTTACTCAGCATTTTGACATCCAATTTTCCTAAATTCGTGCTTTGTGATTCCAAGTTCCAAACATTGGAAGACGTTTTCAGCTGTTTCTCTTACACTGCACTGTGCCCCTCAGCAAATGAAGATCCCCAAGCTCCACTCCCACATGCTTCACCTGACTCTCATCATGGTCGACTCTCCAGTGCCCTTGGACTTGAGGCCAATCCTCTGGCAGTATCTCCTTCAATGTTCTGCACCCTTTGTTTAGGCTTTCAGTATTTGACAATGCTTCCAAACTATGCATAAGGTTCCCAGCAATTTCTGCCTCCAAAGTAGGGAGCTGAGTTCTTCTTCATTGTCTGTTCTTAGTCTGGAAGTTCCACTGAAACCTGTTCATTGTGGGAGACCCTGCTGGCATGTGAAATACCAGTGACATCGCTTCCAGCATCATATAATCAGAGAAGCTGGATTATATGAAGGATTGGGGAAGGCTTATTAACCACCAGCTGCATGTAGATGACACAATCTTGATAAAAGTGAGGAGGAATTGAAGCACTTGCTGATGAAGATCAAGCATTGTAGCCTTCAGTGTGGATTACAATTCAAGGTTAAGAAGACCAAAATCCTCACACTGGACCAATGGGTAACATCATGATAAATGGAGAAAAGGTTGAAGCTGTCAAAGATTTTGTTTTGCTTGGATCCACAATCAATGCTCATGGAAGTAGCAGTTAAGAGATCCAAAGACATGTTGCATTAGCTAAATCTACTGCTTAACACTTCTTTAAAATGCTGAAAAGGAAGGATGTTACCTTGAAGACTAAGGTAGCCTGACCAAGCCATGGTATTCTCCATGGCATCACATGCATGTAACAGTTGAGCATTGAATGAGGAAGACGATAGAAGAATCGGTGCATGTGAGTTGTGGTGCTGGAGAAGAATATTGAAAGGACCATGGTCTGCTAAAAGGACAAATTGATCTGTATTGGAAGAAGTATGACCAGAGTGCTTCTTCGAGGCAAGGCTGGCAAGACTTCGTCTGACATGCTTTTGACATGATATTGTCAGGAGAGACCAGTGCCTGGAGAAGGACGTCATGTTTGGTAAAGGGTGTGGGGCAGCAAAAAAGAAGCAGGCCCCCAGTGAGACGGATGGACACCGTGGCTCATCACAGGGCTCAGGCATGGGAATAATCGTGCGACGGCCCAGATTTCATTCTGTTGTGTTTCATCTGAGCGGTGTTTCATTCTGTTGCCGGATTGATGGCACCTCACACCAGCAACACCCAGGACAATCTGCCTTTAGGGGAACTGAAGATCCGCGACTCTGTGGCCTTGATTACATCTGCGCAATGACCTTCACCTTTACCACAGGCTAGTAGCTAGAAACAAGTCGTGGGTTCGACCTGCACTCAAAGACCCATTGGAGCTCCCAGGGGGGTGATCCTCCATGTCAGGAGAGTCACTGACAAGGAGCACTTGAGTCACACAGTGAGGAAATCAGTGAAACGTGCATGTCACACTGAAGAGCACAGCCAGGCTAAGAGAGGCCTAGACAGAATGGGCCCTGAGAAATGCTGTGGGGTCTGGACATTTTTAGCCCAGAGAAACCTCATAGAGACTAATCAACCACTGTCCATAAGTGAAGGCTTATCACCTATGCATTCTTTTGTGACTCTCCAAACAGAATCATATCCAGGATTAAATGTTCAAGAGAGGGGGATTTGGCTGGAAAAATAGATTGTGTGTGTGTGTGTTAAAGTATACAGTTCATTGACTTCATATTTACAGAGCTGTGTCTGAAAACGTTGTTTGCTTGTCGCAATGCTTCTGGCTTATCGTGGGTAGAGACCGGGGACGCTGGTCAAACATCCTACAGTGCACAGGACAGTCCCGGCATCACAAAGCGTTTTTAACTTGGCCTCAGGTGTCAGTGGTGTGGGGGTTGAGAGAACCCACATTGCAGGCGTGGCGGCCTATCTCCACAGAAGAGAGAATCAATATCTCTGCCCATGCTCTGCCTGCGGCGACTATGCACACACCCGTGTGCTCTGGGCATTGTGAGGTGGGAAAGAGGCCCCCAAGCCATGCATCCCTGTTTCTCTTTAATGCTGGAGCTCACCGCCCAGCCCCTCCATCTGTACCTCAAGACCTACGATCAAGGAAGTGACTGCTGCTGCCGATCCAGACTGCTGAGGTGGGAACTCCTAGTGTCAATCAAGGTTACGGGCAATTGTTAGCACAGCAGCTGGTGGGACCAGGCCTGGGAGCTCCTGGAGAAGATGGCTGAGTGGCTCAGGGTAGTCTCTCACTCAGGGTGGGCGGAAGCTGCCTACCCATCAGAGCGCATTGTCCTTTTGACCATACTGGCTGGCAAAGGTGGCACCAGGACCAGAGCTTCTGGAGTACGCTTCTTGGGGCTTCCAGGGGTGTCCCCGTAGAAGGGTGCTCGGTGCTGGGAGACAGGTGAAGGATGGGACCATTTCCCTGCATGTTGTGAGTTAGGATCCTTTGCTGCCAATGACAGTGAGCAAGTCTGCAAATGGTCATAAGTCACCAGGCAGTGTGGCACCTCCAGGGCTACCTGGGGAGGTTCTTGTGTGGGTGACTGCAGGTCCCCACAGCAGTTACAGGCCCCGACTGTAATACTCTGTGCCTGAAGAGCAAGCCTCCCTTTTCAATACTTTCTTACAAATGAGAAGACAGTTGTCCCCAGAAGCCACCTAGCACTCTTCTCCCGGGTCTTCTTGTCCAGGCGTGAGCCACATGCCCGCCCATCCCTAACTCAACTCCTTTGTAAAGAAATGCAGAAATGATAGTTGTGCTACAAAACCGATCGATCACTTGGATCGATCACTTGGAGATATTGGGTGTCCACTTTGATGACCACTCTAAGGAACCCGGGTGGCACTGTGGTTAGACATTGGGCTGTAACCAGAAGGCCAGCAGACCCAAAGCACCAGTTTCTCTGAGAAAGAAGAGACCTTTTATTAGGGGAAGGTGGATGCTGACCCTTGGTAAACCAATGTTTCCTCCCTGATAAGCCAGCCAACAACCAGGTCTGTTATTAGTCCTGACTATTGTTGAGGAAAACATCAACATTTGAGCCGCCAAGGACGCAAACACAGTTGGATGAGCAGGGTTGGCCACTGGGCACTTAGTGTAGGGCCACCACACCCAAGGAAGCGTCTAAGCTAAGCTAACAAAGGGCCAAGTAAACCAGAAACCAATCCAGTTACTGTGAGGTCCATTCCAATGCATGGCCAGCAATGAACCACCCTGTATTAATTTTTAATTATTATAATCATGGAATAATTTAGTCTTTTTTTTGAACACTTGACCTTGGGTCACGACCCTTTGCTGTACAGAGCCATGTAACTCTTATCTGCTATTCATTATCTGTCCTCCAGGTAACTTTCCTTTTTTTGAACTTCTTTTATCCACAAACACCGTGTGCCACTCACCAGAGAAAATGCCTCCTAAGGAGGTTCTGGATGCCCTTCTCCAACTCATCCAGCTCTTGCCCTTACCAACAGAAGGTTGCAAGTGCTGGCCCCTAGTGGTTAAGTGGGGAATTCTGGATGTAACATTTGTGAGCTGGAGCGAGGGATGGCCCAAGTGGTTAGTTAATATGCTTGACTGCTATCAAAAGGGTTGGCAGTTCAAACCCACGCCTAGGCACCTTGGGGGAGGGGAGAGATTAGTGATCTCCTCTAGAAAAAGCAGCTATTGGAAACCGTTTGAAGCACAGTCTACTTTGACACACACACAAGGATACCCTCAGTTGGAATTGACTTGCTGGAACCTGGCTGGTTTGTTTTGATGAAATCTTCCTAGCCTCATTGTCCCTTTACTACAGAAATCAGCAACATTTAAGACGATGGTTACTCTTAATCTGGGAGCCAGAGGCCTGGGACATGGAGCAACCGAGGCACTTGTGGTCTGAGCAAAACCAAATAAACTCAACACTTAAAAAAAAAGTATTTGGGGCTGTTTATTAGTGTTGCATACTCTAGTCTGTTCTGTCTGAAACACCCTCCAAAGTCCTTTTTGTGACCGACTAGTGAGGCTGTATTCAGGGAGAAAACACCCAGGGCGGGAGTAGACTAGCTTGTGGAACCCCAGGTTCAAGTCGGTCTAATCTCCTTGTGACTTGCTTGAACAATCTCACTGCTATGGAGTTCATTCCAATGCACGGGACCCTCAAGGTCAGGGTAGAATTGCCCCCTGTGGGTTTCTGAGACAGTAACGCTTTTTATACTCTTGATCGTGGACAAGCATTATTGATACCCTTTCCCAAATTATTCCACCACCATTAACATAAACTCAATGCCCCCTAAGCAGTAACTGTTTCTCCTTCACCCATGGCAACCACTGGTCAAGTTTCTTTTGTTTTTTTTTAGTAGTTTTCTTGACACAGTATTCACATATCATATACTTCCATGTTTAAATTGCTTTTAAAATTAGCTGTATAGAGGGGAAGGGGAGGGGGGGCAGAAAGGGGAAACCGATCCCAATGATCTACTCATGCCTATATAACTCATTCCTAGGGGGATGGACAACAGAAAAGTGAATGAAGGGAGACAGCAGTCCATGTAATACATGGGGGGAAATTTATAAATTATCAAGGGTTCATGAGGGAGGGTGGGGGAGTGGGAAAATGAGGAGCTGATATCAAGGGCTCAAGTAGAAAGAAAATGTTTTGAAAATGATGATGACAACGTATGTACAAATGTTCTTTACATAATAGATATATGTATGGATTATGATAAGAGCTGTAAAAGCTTCCAATAAAAAAGAAAAATAATTAGCTGTATATACATCATCAGAATCAGTTCTAATGCTCTCTGCCCCATCTCACATTCATCAATTGCTCTCCAAATCCCCTCACTCTCTGCACCCCCCAACCCCCTCCACATTCCCAATAGACCAGTGGTTCTCAACCTGTGGGCCGCGAGCCCTTTTGGGGTGGAATGCCCCTTCCACAGGGGTCGCCGATACATAACAGTAGCAAAATTACAGTTATGAAGTAGCAAGGAAAATAATGTTATGGCTGTGGGTCACTACGACATGAGGAACTGCATGAAAGGGTCAAGGCATGAGGAAGGTTGAGAACCACCGCGATAGACCATTGCATCTATTGCTGTTTCTATGCATCTCCTCCCTCGGTGCCTCACAAACTAAGGACCCCAACAGAGACAATAAAAATAAAAAACAAAACAGCAAGAAGACAATAATAAAAGATAAAAATACAAATAAAGAGTAAGAAAGAAATGTCTACCATCAATATCTAAAGAGCCAAAGAAGACATTTCTCGACAGTAACTATGGGAGTCAAAAGCTTCACCTTTCTCCCAAGGAACAGCTGGGATTTTTGAACTGTTGATCTTGTGGTTAGCAGTTCAGCATGTCATTCACCTGGCAAAGGTGAGGAGATGTCATTCCCTGTGACTACCTTTCATCTTACAGTCGAGAGGCTCTCCCTGCTGGCTTTGAAGATGTGAACAGCTATGTTCTGAGAGGGCTAGTGGAGAGGGCCACCGGATGCAGAAATCTGTGGGTTGCCTCTAGGACCTGCGAGTCAGCAAGTCACCTCAGCCCTCTACCCACAGGAGACGGGCTCCACCAACAACCTAACGGAGTGAGGAAGGAAGCTGATGCGACCACAGTCCTGGCTGACACCTTACCGCAGCCTTGTGAGATGGAGTGTCATGAGGTAGACTATCGTCGTAGGAAGGCTGGCCACTGAATGAGATTTGAAGGAGGGTCAGGAGTCAGCCAGGTAGGTGTCTGGAGAACAAAAGCTTCAGCTAGAGGAATGGGTCTAGATCAGACCCTAAGGTTGAAGTGAACCTCGTTTATTTGAACAGTGGCCAGGACGCCAGTGTGGCTTTGCTTGAGACAACAACAAGGAACATACTGGGACAGGAGGTCAGAAAAGCAACGAGGCACCAAGCCATGGAGGGCTCGGTGGACCATCCATCTCCTCTGAGGGAGCGGGTAGCCATTGTTGGACATACAGAGGAACAGAGGAGTGATAGGATCTTACTGATGATTTAGAATGATATCTTTAGCTGTTGGGTTAGGGTTTGGCAGGCCCTCAGAATACTAGGTCTGTAACCACTACATTAGCAGCAATGCCACTGCTAGGCATATTCTCAAAAGACTTGAAAGCGGGGATTCAAACAGACACATGTACATCCGTGGCCACAGCAGCATGATTAATTGGAGCCCAAAGGTAGGAATAATTCAACAATCCTTCAATAGATGAACAAAATGTGACCTAATAGCCATACAATGGAATAGTATTCAGACATAAAAAGTAATGACATTCGATATCTGCGATGACATGTATGAACCTTGAGAACATTATACTAAATCAAATAAGCTGGATATGATTTTATTAAAATAAAATACCTACAATAACTAAAGGCATAGCAATAGAGTGTAGATTAGTGGTTACCATCGGCTGGGAGGGAGAAGGCAAATGGAGTTGTTGCTTAATGGGCACAGAGTTTCTGTGTTGTGCTGAAAAAATTTGGAAATACTAGTGATACTTGCACAATATTATGAATGTAACAAATGCCACTGAATTTTACATTTACTGTGGTTCAAAGAACACATTTCACGCTGCATGTTTTTAACAATAATATATGTATTTTAAAAGCGTGTAGGGGCATCGTAGAAACAAAGAAAATGCCCAGCACCTTCAGGTGGGGTTGAGGTGGTGATAATTGTGCAGATATTGAGAAGTGGCTAGGCAGATTTTGAAGGTAGAGCCAGTAGGAGTTTTTGAAAACATGGCCATGGGATATGAGGGAAAAAGAGGAGGGTGTGGACTTTGACTAAGCACATGCAAGAAGGGAGTTTCCATCAACTGAGCTATGAGTGGCTGTGGATGGAGAGCATGCGAGGGGAAGACAAGCGGTTCCACTGGGCAAGTGGGATTTGCAACCTGGATTCAACACTCATAGGAGAAAGATGGAAAAGCCATTGGATCATGAAAGTCTGAAGTTGCTAGACAAGTCCAGGCAGTAGAACACCTTTGGAAGGCACCTGGGTGTCGTCATTATTTTGGGCTGTGAAGGTTGACGAGTTGCCTCAGAAGTAGACAGAGAGAGGAATGGGAAGAGGAAGGAGGAGCGAGTTCAGCAGCCCCTCCACAAGATGTTGAGGGCCCAGAGTTAGATGCAGCGGTTCTCAACCTGGGGGTCACGACCGCTGTGGGGGCGTCGAATGACCCTTTCACAGGAGTCACCTAAGACCGTTGGAAAGCACATAAATATTCCACATGATATAATCGCATATTGTGATTCATCACTGTGCTTTCATTAAGTTCAATTTGTAACAATGAAAATACATCCTGCATATCAGATATTTACATTGTGATTCATAACAGTAGCAAAATTACAGTTACGAAGTAG
Organism: Tenrec ecaudatus; assembly: GCF_050624435.1. Classification (NCBI taxonomy): domain Eukaryota; kingdom Metazoa; phylum Chordata; class Mammalia; order Afrosoricida; family Tenrecidae; genus Tenrec; species Tenrec ecaudatus. The sequence continues at coordinate 103,458,215 of NC_134539.1, read as the reverse complement.
CAGTGAAAATGATTTTATGGCTGCGAGGGGGGGAGGGGGGGACGGGGGGAGGAACTGTATGAAAGGGTCGCGGCATGAGGAAGGTTGAGAACCACTGGGTTAGAGCCAACACAATCAACTGACAAACTGACAAGGAGCAACAATGACGATGGAAACCAAGAGAGCCTGATGTGCTGGAAGCCAGGAGAAGACAATGGATGGAGGAGGAGTGCTCAGCTGGGTCCACTGCTGTTAGGCCACGTTTGATGACGACCAGGACAGTTGACTGGATGGAGCTTTGGGGAGCTCACTGGTGACCTTGATAGTCACAGTGGGTGGTGGGTGCAGAATGCGAGGAGGGCAGTCGATAGTAGCAAGTGTAGCACTTCTGCCCCAAGGAGGAATGCTAGAGATGGAGTTGTGTTCCCAAGGAGATAGCTTTGAGTTCTAATCCCTGGTACGTGCAAACATGACCTTGTTTGGAAATCGGATGTTCCTAGTCCAACTTACACACAGGCTGTGGAGAAGGCAACATGAAGGCAAAGCAAGGAAGGGAGCGGAGCTAAGGGAGGAGTGGCAAGGTGGGAACGAGGACCCGGAAACTGGAGTGGCAATGTGGGACGCAGAGAACCGTTGGGTTTTCTTGTGGCCGTGCATGGCCTGGGCTGGCCCCCAGGTTCTCCGCTCTACTTAAGAGCTAACATATTTTATTTTTATATTAGGGAACTGTGGATCTATCTCTAATCATGTTGGTCTCTAAGTGGCCTTCATTTTGACGCTGTTCCAGAGACCAGATGGTGCCATCTTCACAAGCACATATAGACGTGGAAACCCTTCCCGGCCTCTTATTTGCCCTCCACAGCCCCTACTTGAACTTGTAATGAGCTCCCAAGGTGCAGCTCATTACAGATCCCATTCGGTTAGTTCTTCCTTTCTCAGGACATCTTGGACCTGGGTTTGTACTGCTTGTCTGCGGGAATGCCATTTGGGTAGATACACATGTTAGGCCCTTTGATCTCTGAGCACAATAACAGATATTTATCTGAGATGTTTATTCTGAGAAGCTGGTTCACTGGACCCAGTCTTTGCCTCTCTTCCTGTCTTGAAATAGGAAGTGTTTGTGAACAACCAAGGTAAGATTTAATGTCCTTTGAAGGGGCTTTTTGTACTTGCTAACAAATGTACTACACGAACCGAATGGCCCACGGCGGTTGGACCTCCTCTCTTTGGAGGAAACACATTGGCATGAAGAAAGCTCACCAAGATGCTCAGTGATCCCTTCTACGTGAGGCGGCTGGGACAATGTGAGATCCAGGGTGACTTTTCCAGAGCAGGAGCCGGGCTTTGCCAGCTGTGCTCTTCTCGTCAGGAATGCCCAGTCCCAGCAGCCTCTCTGCTCTCCAAAGACACTCAGGTAAAGGAGCACAGAGTGCGGGGTGACAGTGAACAATGGGCTTTGCTGGTTGCAATGATGGAACTGTGCTGTCTCAAGCATCTTGAAATCCCCACCCTGTGACCTCCGGATAGAATCCTGCCTGAAGATAGAACCTTCTCTTTGTCATGCTAACGAGGCCCACTTAGTTTACAGTGTGTCCAGGTGAGGAAACTGCTTCCTACCGATGAACAGGCCTAAGTAAGCCGGAGCTTACCTTGCTTGCTATATATCCACCCCTGTCCAAACCCAACCACGCTCGCTCCCGTGGAGTCAATTCTGATCCATGGAGACTCTACAGCACAGAGGAGAACTGCCCCTATGGGTTTCCAAGTCTGACTTTTTAAAAAACAATCATTTTATTAGAGGCTGATACAACTCTTGTCACAATCCATCCATCCATCCATCCATCCATTGTGTCAAGCACATTTGTTGCCTTCATCATTCTCAAAACATTTTCTTTCCACTTGAGCTCTTGATATCAGCTTTTCATTTCCCCTCCCTCCCTAATGAGCCCTTGATAATTTATAAATTATTATTACTTTTTCATGTCTTACACTGACCAATGTCTCCCTTCACCCACTTTTTTGTTGTCCATCCCCCTGGGAGGGGGTTATATATAGATCATTGTGATAGGTTTCCCTTATCTCCCTCCACTTTCCCCTTACCCTCCTGGTATGGCTGGCTACTCTTAATATTGGTCCTGAGGGATTTATCTATCCTGGATTCCATGTGTTTCCAGCTCTGATCTGTACCAGTGTACATCCTCTGGTATAGCCAGATTTGTAAGGTAGAATTGGGGTCATGATAGGGGGTGGGTGGGAGGAAACATTAGAGAACTAGAGAAAAGTTGTTTCATTGCTGTTATACTGCACCCTGACTGGCTTGTCTCCACCCTGCGACCCTTCTGTAAGGGGATGTCTAGTTACCTACAGATGGGCTTTGGGTCTCTACTCTGCACTCCCCCTCATTCATAATGATATGATTTTTTGTTCTGGGTCTTTAATGCCTGAAAACTGATCCTATTGACACCTCATCACACAGACTGGTGTGCTTCTTCAATATGGGCTTTATTGCTTCTGAGCTAGATGGCTGCTTGTTTATCTTCAAGTCTTTAAGACCTCAGATGCTATATCTTTTGATAGCCAGGCACCATCAGCTTTCTTCACCACATTTGCTTATGCACCCACTTTGCCTTCAGCAATCCTTTCGGGAAGGTGAGCATCATGGAATGCCAGGCTAATAGAACAAAGTGTTCTGCATTGAGGGAGTATTTGAGTAGAGGCCCAAGGTCCATATGCTACCTTAATACTAAACCTATAAATATATGAACATAGATCTATTTCCACATCATCATTTATAAATATATTGACATATGTACATGCCTGTATTTAGACCTCTATAAATGTCTTTTGTCTCCTAGTTATTTCTTCTATTTCCTTTTACTTTCTCCTTGTCCCACTATCATGTCCAACCTTCATTTGGGTTTCAATAATTTCTCTCAGTTACATTTCCCTTGATCAAGCCGTACCAGGCCTCCTACACCCTCCTCACCATTGATTTTAGATCACGTGTTGTTCCCTTGTCCCTGGGTTTGTTAATATCCACTTCCTTTCCCCTGCCTCCCCCCTCCTTTGTCCCCCCAGATTCGTCAGTCCCATTGTTTTCTCCTCCAGATTGTTTATTCCACCTATATTATCTAGATAGACATGCAGAGGTAATAATATGCACAAAAATAAGAAACCAAAGCAACAAAAAAACCCAAAACAACAACAAAAACCAATGACAAGAAAGAAGCAAAGCCTATAAATAGTTCGTCTGATTTGACCTTTAAGAGTATTTTCCAGTCCAGTCTGATGGGGTGGCATGCCCTGGCCTCAAAGTCTAATTTTGGTATTCCCTGGGGACTTTGTTGCTCTGCTCCTCTTGCTGTTCTATTGCACATCCTTAGTGTTTCACCTTGGTGTGATGGGGTCAGATTGGGCTCAATTCCTGAACTGTGCCTCCAAGGTTGTCCCCCATAGCGCTATGGGTCAGTTAGGGATATTGTGTCTTCTAGTGGGGCCGGCCCTATGGTTCTCTCTGTGCATTGGCTGTTCTGAGTGGGAATATTGTCCTTAGGGCTTGGTGGGCCAGGATGTGTTCCACTCTCTCTTCTTCCCCCTTCTTTGCTCCTGTGTGCTCTGACCAGACATGTCTTTCTCCCTGAGCTCTAGCTACAGTGCTGTCCTCTGAAGTGAATTCTTCTGGGGAGAGGGGCTGTCCATGTGGTTGGTATAGGGGCCAGTTCCTCAGACTCTCTATTGGTCCCCTGCTTCATGCCAGTATGTTGCATTCACGTCTTGGAGCACTGGTCCAAGACCAACTCTTTACGGGAGTAGAAAGCCTCTTCTTTTTCCTGAGGAGTGCCTCTTAGTTTTGAACTACTGGCCTTGTGTGTAGCAATGCATTTGGTCACCCACTACACCACCAGGGTCAATATAGGAAGAGGCTTTGATTCTGCAGGAAGGTGCTGTGAGGTTGGAAGAGAGACAGATGACAGCTATGCCTAGAACCTGAATCTTTGATGTCATGGAAAACATGTGAAATTAGTCACTACAGGTTAATAAGTAAGCACAAGTCAGTCCATGTTTACCTGACTTGTTGGATAATCTGACATAAGGAACATCTCAGATCATCTCTTTATCCCTTTATCCAAAGGCCTGTTGTTTTGAGCTGACATCAAGCTGGTCCCTTCGGCATGATGCCACTGTGCAAACTCGGCCCAAACCTTGCCTGGCTAGGCGCCAGCGCCATGAGGGATGCTGATATGATGGTTGGGGTCCTATGGGGAAGTGAAATTTCTCAGGAGGTTTCCTCTTTCCATGTCTCTGTAACTCCCACGTGATGATTGGGTGGGGTCATGCAAATAAGGTGGAGAGGACTCTACCTCAGAAACTGTCCGGTTTTACGGGAGAGGCATCTCAGAAGCTGGGAGAGAATTCCCTAGAGCATGGCAGTGGAAGATCCACCAGTGGAGCCTGCTCATTGAGCTCCCTGATGAAGTGGCAGAGACAACAGAGGCTGTGCCACACAGAGGCCAGAAAAACCACAGTGCTGAGACCAAAGACCTTGAGAATGGGAGGCAGAGCAGCAGGGAGGCTTCCTGAATGAGGTAGAGGCAAAGGGCCATGTTCCAGAATGAGGCAGAGGCAAAGGGCCATGCAGCTAAGATGTCAAAGCCCCAAGAGAATCTTGCCTATGGACTGAGAAAAGGCCAAAGCTACGGTCTTCCTGCTGTAGGATACCCCAGCTTGTGATAGCCTGCTAACTCATTGTGAAGGCTGTATGTGGGTTCTATGAGGCCCCTGAGGTGAATTATTGAACCCAGCAGAAAAGCGGGGTGTCCTGGGAGGAGCAATTGGTGTCAGATAAAGAAAGAGGGTGCAGGCATCTGCGACTTCTGCCTGTGGCAATCAGCCTAGGGCTGGCGGGAGTCAAATTCTGCAGCCAAAGGAGGTCAGTTTTGCCCTGCTCCTCCATAACACACACACACGCACACACACACAGACACACACCAGGCTATTTTCTCAGACCTACAATGGTTTACTTTCAAACTATAAAAGGTTGAAAATGAACCCCTTTGGCTGTTTTTTTTTTTTTTTTTTTTTTAAACCATGGCCAGGTCTTCTAAGTCTTTCTTGGTCTGGAAGTTCCACCAGAGCTCGTTCAGCATTACAGTAACTGACATAGGATTGGTGATTGCACGGGAGGTGTATTGGCTGAGAATCTAGCTTGGGTCTCCTGCCTGGAGGAACTCTACCGCACGAGCCCTCACAGTCCTGTTGCTAGGAGACATTGCGTGTCTGACTCTTAGCAACCCAATGTTACTGCCTGTTGCCCATTTTGTCATCACTGAGTCAATCTCGTTGAGGGTCCTCTTTTTGCGTGACCCTCTATTCCGCACGAGGCTGCGGTTCGACAATTATTTACTTGGTAGACAATTGAGTGACTGTTGAGTCAACCTCCCTTGGAGTGAGGAAAGGTGCCTCTTCTCTCACTTGAGCGCATTTTCCTGTACGTTTGTTAAAGTCGGGAGGGTTGGTGGCTTGTTTGTGTTGGCCTTGTGGATCTTGTTGGCTTCTCTCAGTTACTCTGCCTCTCTTTAGATGTTTGCTTTCTCTACTCCTTCTCGTGTCATCAGCTCCCTCCCTGGTCTTGCAGCCCCAGCTTTGTTCAAGGTGCCACTGGCTGCTGCTCGGTGAGGAGGTTGCTGCTGGGAAGTGCCATCGAGTCAGTTCTGACCCAGAGCGGCCCTATGTCCAACAGAACAAAACCCTGCCGCTCCTCTACCATCCTCACAGTTGTTGTTTGCGTCCATGGTTGCAGCCACTGTATTGATCCATTTGGTGAGAGTCTGTCTCCTTTTTTGCTGACCCTGCATCCAGCAGGATGCCCATTGTCTGGGGACTAGTCTCTCCTGATAAGATGTTCCAATCACGTGAAGTCTCTCCATCATCATTGCTAAGGCGCATTCTAGATGTACTTTGTCCAAGACAGATTTGCTTCTTCTACTTCCAGTCTATGGTACCTTCAAGATTTTTTTTTTCCAACCCCATAATTAAAATGCATCGGTTCTTCCCTAGTCTTTCTTACTTTCTAGCTCTCTCACGAATGAGGCCAGTGGAAACACCATGGTTTACGTCTGGCTTTCCCTAAGACTTTAAGACCAACTTTCCTTCATCACCTGTGCTGCTACACTTGGATCCCCATTCTCTGGGCTTCTCCTTCCCCCGTGGGTCCCCCCTTAATGAACCACAGGGCCTTCATCCACTTCCGCTCCCCTAGGTGCATGTGACTCAGAGCACATGCAGGAGGTGGTGATGGAGCTCACGTCTGCTCAAAGAGTTACAGTAATGTTTGTAGTGGAATATGCTTGTGGGCAGTTGATGTTTTACTCCCATACTCCAGGAAGCAAAAAATAAGTGAAGGCAACACTGTTAGGAGCCCAAGAAGTCTACCTAATTAATTTGGCCCAGTAATTTACTGCCATAGAGTGAATTGTGCTTCACCCAAGTGTGCCAACCTTGCTGTCAAGATTCCGAATATTGTGTGGTTGTCCTCCATTTTGTCATCTGATGCAATTAGCCTCTACTCTGTGTTATAGACCCAACCCTCTGTCTGTTAGAGAGGCAGGGTCAGTGTGGCGTATGTCATGAGTCACACCTTTACTAAAGTTACACCTTGTATCTGATGAGCGATAAGGAGAGTGAAACAGGTAGTGAGGGGAGACACTTCACCACCACCCAGAAAGAGGATCTGGGAGTGTGTCCTTTGTACAGCGTCCCTGGAATGAGATCCTCCTAGACCAGGGGTTCTCAACCTGTGGGTCACGACCCTTTCACAGGGTCCACCCAATTCATAACAGTAACAAAATTGCAGTGATGAAGTAGCAACGAAAATAATTTTATGATCTGGGGGGGGGTCACCACCACATGAGGAACTGTATGAAAGGGCCCCGGCATTAGGAAGGTTGAGAACCACTGTCCTAGACCCAAGGGCCTATAAAAGGGAAGAAACCGGAGCGCTCCAAAGAGTGCCAGACTCTCAGACTTTGAAAGCTAAGACCCTTCCCTGCGGACTGGCACTCTGAATTCAGACATCTAGTCTCTTGAACTGTGAGGGAATGTGTTTCTGTTTGTTCAAGTTACCAGTTTGTGTTATTTCTATGATAGCGGTTCTTGGGAACTACAGGGCCACTGATGGCCTAGAGGAACAAGTTAGACTGTGACCGAAAGCTTAGCATTTGGAAACAACCAGCCACTGTGCAGGAAAAGGACAGGGCTTTCTACTCTTGTCAAAAGTCTCAGAAACCCCCAGGGGCAGCCTGTCCTATCGGGTTGCTCTGAGTTGGCCTTGACTCGATGGCAGGGAGGAGGAGGAGTAGATAACAGAGACACTTACTCTACCACTGAGTAAGCAGACCAGGGTATCCCGAAGATTCACAAAGACGAATGCCTGAAACCAGGAAGAGGTGATGCCAATTACTTGGTATCTTGGCTCAACTCTGGCAGTTAGCTGCACAAAATTGGTAGAAAGGCTCATCTGTCCTACATTTGGTCTCATCCGCCAATCACCTCTAGTCTCAGGTGATGTCCCATGAGCCCAGCAGGGAGGAATATGTCTTCTGCTCGCGTCCCCCCACTCCCACCCCTCCAAAGCCATTCCTCTGGAGCCACATATTCCATCGCTGATGGAATATCCATTTCATGGTCATCTTCTGGCCGCCTTCTAGATGTCCAAGAAGTCAGTAGACGGAAAGAGACATGTCTGCCTTTGGGAGTTTACCCCAGACCATTTGCCATGCAGTCGACCCTGACTCATGGCCGCCCCATGAGCATCGGGTAGAACAGTGCTCCACGGGCTTTCAAGCACTGATTTTTTTTTAGACTTATTTATTTTTTTACCCACCAGGACTTTCTTGAGGTGCCTCTGGGTAGACTTGAACCTCTAAGCTATTGATTAGCAGACAAGCACATTAATCACTTGTACCGTTAGTTGTTAAACGATGGAATTCAGTCCCTGAGGCCTTACTATGTGCTTCTGGCTTATGCATCTGGAAAGAACTACAAACTCACAAGCTTATCCAAATTAAAGAACCTTTGGAGGCAGGTTTTTGCCCAACTTGGAAATGATGAGCAGGGCATCCTTATGAAAGGCAGTCAAGCTAAGAGCCTCTTGGGGGCATGGGATAGTCACAGGAGCCTGAGTGAGTCATTATTCTCACTTGGGTGTGTGTCACGGCGTGTGACGTCCAAACCTGGGCATGTAGGCTACGCGGAGTTGGGGAGGTGGACAGAGGGACAGGAGGACAGAGGGGCAGGAGGTGGACAGAGGTGTAGGAGATGGGCAGAGGGGTAGGAGGAGGACAGAGGGGCAGGAGGTGGGCAGAGGTGTAGGAGATGGGCAGAGGGGTAGGAGGAGGACAGAGGGGCAGGAGGTGGGCAGAGGGACAGGAGGACGTTCAGGTGGCTCTGCAGATCATTGGAGAGAAATAGGGAGAGTAAGTTGGAATCTGCGTACAGGTACTACTACAGGAGTTTAAAGCATTTGATATGAAATATTTCTCTGGTAATGGTTGAAGGAAGGATCATTCTAAGCCGAATAGAAGACTGGGGACTGGAGTGGGGAGGTCATCGTGTTTTGTTATTCTTTGGTGCATAAAATATTGTTATGGAATCAGCTCCAACACATGGTGACCCCCCGGCACCTCGGCATAGAAGTATGCCCCACAGGGTTCTCCTTGACTGAGGCTTTGAAGGTAGACCACTGGGCCTTCCTTCTTCAGAGCCCCCTCTGGGTGGATTTGAACCCCCCACTATTCTTTGGCAGCCGAGCACATGAGCCATCTACATCAAACCAAGACTTCTTGTGGTTACGAAAAAACCTCAAACAAACTCATCGCCACAGTCGACCCTGACTCATCCCAAGCCCATGCAGGGGTTCCAAGCCTGCACATCTTTCTGGGGAAAGATGGCTCCATCTTTCTCCTGGTGGGTTCAACAGATGATCTTGCCGCTGGCAGCCCAAGGGCTAACTCAAGGTACTCCCGTTCCCACCTGGAACACACGGGCCACGTGAACGTCATGGGACCCTGGGCTAGCTCATGCAGGAGAGAGTCAAGTGCTATCCATTCTACCCAGGAGTGGTGCAAAATGACCCCCACTTACATGAAACATCACATAGACACATTCTTGCTCAAACAGATTATTTTATAGCGGAAGGAAAATAAAATCAATGCATTTTACAAATTTGAGGACTGCAATAAGTTGTAGATTTTCTTCCCAGACATTCCTGCGCCATGTTCCCCACTGTAAATAACCCGGACACGGCCAAGCGGCGCGATTGCAGATAAGTAGAAACAGGGAGCAGATGCTATCTGCAATCGCTTTAGAAATTGTTGAGAAAACAGGCATATTGCAATGATTGTTTAAATGTGGCTGAACCCCCAGAAGGAATCCCCACAGAGCAGCTGTGCCACTGGAGCGGGAGTAACTAAAACATCCTGCTGCCAAGCTTCAAGGCTTCAGGCCAGAGGGCTCCACGGCCCACGTGCACTGGGACTCGGAGCTGGAGGTGCCTCAGCTGTGTCTGGGACAGACCCCAAGGTCACTCGTGACTACATACAACTCCCCAAACTCCCACACCGGAAACCAGTCCCTTGGGGGAGTTCAACTGGCACTCCTGGTGGGGAGATGACAGCCGGCTGAAGGTGGTTTCCTTCTGAAGTCGGAGATGGCAGGGTAGAAATGTGCTTTTCTCTACAGGGCAAGAATGTAAGCTATGCGGGCCGGCCACAAGCCAAGAAGGCAGCGTGGAAGAAGGGCGGAGGAGCTAACTGAGCAACCAAAGAGGTCCAGTAATGGGGACAGCCCAGGGTTTCCTGTAGGAAGCCAGTGACCTCCCCTCCCAGAGAGAAAGGCTGTGGACACAGGTTGTATGAGGGGGCTCCCCAAAGCCAAATGTCTGTGGGAACATTCTATGATCTTTCATGTTTCCAAAAGCACTTTAAAGCTCCCTCAGATTTTGACATGAACTCTAAACCCGCCTTTGATACCCTGAGACTTGTGAAATGCTGAGGTTAGGACATAGGCGAGCTTGAGGCTCCCCGGATAACCGTTTGGAATGGCCTCTCGCGCTTGGTCTGCTGTGATCGCTGATAGGAAGCACGGTGCCGGCAGTGCGCACTTGCTCTGACTGGATCCTTCAGGGAAGTCACTAGTGTCTGGGGGTGGATATTTGGGAGGAGGACATGGCTCTGGAGATAACAGGCAAGTGCTCGCCCTTACCGGGCACTAGTTGCTACAGGGCTAGGCCTGTGGTGGGCTTGGGCATGTGCTACGTGGAAGAGAAGCGGCCCAAAGAGGATGGATGGAAGGAAGAGAAGAGAGATAAAAGGCCTCCGAGGAGGGGGAGGGGAGGTCCTTCCTTGGTATTAATCGTTTGAGTCAACCCACTCCTTTATCTGGGGAACATTTTGGAGGTTGTTATTAAAAATAAAACTGTTAACGCGATCACGGAGCACCACATTGTTTTACACTCTTGCTTTTAACTAAGCTGGTGATTTCTCTTGCCGCACTCCGACATCACGAACTGCCAAGGGAGATCAGGCGCACCTCCCAGGGTATCTCCCTCTTCTCCCGGCTGCCAGGGCGCCGTCAGCCCCGGGGCTCTCCGCGGCCCCCTTTCCCGTCCTGCTTACAGGTGAGCAGGAGCAGCAGCAGCAAGGGCAGATGCCAGAGGCTGCAGAAGAAGAGTTTCCTGGAGCTCTTCCGGTCTGCCTCCGTGTAGAACCGGAAGCCGAGGTAGGAGATATACAAGTTGATGGGGAGGGAGATGATGGGGAAGGTCCACGTGGTGACGTCCAGGAGTGGGGCCGCCGTGGACAGTCCAATGAGGGCCAGGCAGTGGCGGAGGGCCACGCGCCTGCACAGGGCTGGGTGTGTGACGGACATCATGCAGTAGCCCCCCCGGGAGTAGTCTTCCCGGAGGCCCCAGCTCAGGGCGTTGAAGTGCGGGAACTGCCAAGAGTAGAGGATTCCTCCAAGAAGCAATGCGCCTGCAGAGGGTGGGAAAAGAAGGGAAACAGACACGCTGTCACTGGCGATGGAGAAGGACGCCTTTCCTCACCTGTGAGCCCTTTAGGGTTCCAGAGCTGCTCTCTTCCGGCCCTGCTGTTCTCAACTCTGCACCCCCAAATTGGCACCGCTCTGTGGCAGGGAGCCTGTGTGTGTCTGGGGTGGGTGGGCGGTCCTTGGAGTCAGATCCCACTACTGTGGGCACCTACCCAGACTGCTTCCTCTGGGGATTCCGCGGGCCCCAGAAGTGGGGCCCAGCATCCGGCCACCAGAAAGTTTTAAGACAGTTTGTGCTCTAACGTGGGGCTGACCAAAATGTTCTTTGGCATGAAGGAATAGGATCCCAGGGTGGAGAGAAAACCTATCTGTTTCTTTGTGATTGTTTTCCCACCAAGGGTGGAGTCATACCTGGAGCAACCTGCCTAGGGTTCTAGTCTCTTCCCAGGAGTGGGCAGAGTGCTGGCGCCTTTCTCGGGGAATGTGGGTGTCGCCATGCTTATGCAACATAACCCAGCGTGAAGGAAGGCCGCTGTCCCCGGTGTGCGACACACAGTCCTGGAATTCACCTCATTTGATCCTGGTAGTGCTGCGGGTCAGGCACTGAGTTGCTAAGTGCAACGGTGCCAGTTCACACCCACGGCAGCTCAGCAAGAAAGAGATGAGGATGCTTGCCCCTAACGAGTATAGTCTCAGACAGCCGGGAGCCGTTCTGTTTGGTTCTATGGGGTTGTCCTGCTCCGGAATTGGTTCCGTGGCAGTGGGTTTGACTTGAGGGGTTTGTATAGAGCTTGAAGGTAGGTCTTATAATCCTCACATTAAAAAAAGAGAGAGAATAAAAGGCAACTACAATCAATGCTAAACACAACAATCCTGCAATAGCAACAACAACTAACAATAATTTGTGAGTAGCTGAGTAGGTAAACATGTATGGGAAATAAGAGGAGGCTTAAAAAAGTTTGTGGGGAAATGGGAATAAAATAGAATGGATCTTTCCCATGAACTTTTGAAGTCCCCTTGCAGATACGGGCGCTCTACGGAAGTACACCCATGTAAGTAGATCAATATGATGGTGGACCTGTCCACATACATATGTGTAAGAGCCACATGGATACTCCTGTACATAACAGCACACACGGAAGCACGAGACTAGAAACTGCTCAGACATTGGGACTGAACCACTGGACCCGAAGGCTAAGGACCTAAGTCAAGGGACATCTAGTTCCACTGGCCACACACAGTTCACCACGTCCCACCTGCTCGTCTGCTGAGACGGAAGAGCCAGATGATGCCGGCCAACCACCAGACTTCACTCACTGATCAGGAACACACCAGAAGGTCCACGTTCGTACGGGCACAGATGTATAATGGAAGATTCACACCAACAAACAAACCAGGTCTGAAAGACTACTGCCCCGAGAAAACCTTCCAACTTGACAGGGAAGCGCCTCCCGAAGGCCACTTTTCAGGGCCGTACACCCACCACCACCTGGGCGGTGAACCTGAAGGGATATCTGCCCCACACCAAAGATGACAAGAAAGGGCGACTCCAACTAACTGGAAATGGGGAGCGCAGGGAGGAGATTTGGAGAGTGCTGACCTAGAGTGGGGGTGGCACTCCAATTGGTGTCTGAACAACCAAGCGTTTGAAAATGAGTCTGCTATAGGTAAACTTCCACCTCAAGGATCAGGTGAGGGTAAGTGACTTGTTCACAAAGAGAGGTCGGGGAAGTTCCTAGTGAGTCTGTCTGATTCTGCAACCAGCAGGGAGCAGGGGGAACGCGGGGGAGGGCAAGACTGGCCGCTCAAGAAGGGTCGATTCATTTCCTCAGAAGAAATGTTATTTTTTTTTAGCTCTGCTGGTGGTGTGTCCCCACCCCTCCCAGATCTGGGGGACCAGCTTCCTGGGAGCATGTGGGGCTGAGGGTCTTGTCCCAAGTCTCCTAGACCGGTTGTGCTCGGAAGGCCTGGCAGAGTGGCCTTCCACCTGCCTGAGCTGTGCTGAGCTGTGAGACTGACTGAGGGCCTGCGGGGGGGTTGGGGGGTGTTACGGAGGAGACCCCGGCCTGCAGCCCATGGGGAACCCCAGTTTGCAGGCAGCCTAGTGCTGCCGAGCAGAGCGTAGCCCGTGGTTCAGATGCAGGGGTCCCTGCATGCTGGGCCGGGGTGGGCCCAGGTGGGAGGTGGTGGTGAAGGTGGGAGGGCAGGCGCTTCTGCTGGGGCCCACCTCCCTCTGAGACTAGGCTCCCCGGACCTCGGGGCATGAGGAACCGACAAACATTTGTGAGGCACAGCACGTCCTGCAGCAGGCTGGGCTCTAGGAGAGGCCAGCTGGGCGATCCCCAGTCCCGCTCCAAGACTCGCCTCAGAAATGTATTTCTTTAAGCACCTACTCAGGGGGAGCAGAGGCACAGAGGAGTCCTGGCTGTCTTGGGGCTGCCACGTAGCCCAGGAGAAGGGAGGACTTAAAGGCCACACTAAAGGGCCTGGCCTGACCCCTGAAAACGGGCCAGCGAAGACTTCTCTGGGAAGGTGGGTTGGAGCAGAGCACGGCAGAGCAGAGTCCCAGCCAGAGGAGCAGAGGGAAAGGGCGAGCGCAGAGGCCTGGGAACAGGAAGCTGCACGGTGCAGTCACGGCGTTAAAAGATCAGAGGACTGACAGCACTGGAAACCACCGCAAGAGGGAATACAAAGTAATTTCACTCACTGATGATGATTTAAGAAATTCAGGAGCCAAGGCAGGGGAGTGCGGCGTCAGGGTGGATGGCAGCCACCACATCCAGCAGGATCTGGCTGGAGAATTGGGGAAGGGGAGGCAGGTGCGGGGGCAAGGGGCGGCTCGCACCTCCGGAATGCCAGTGTCCTGGAAAACCCGTCACTGTCAAATCACCTCTCATTCTCAGAGACCCTACAGGACAGAGGAAAAGGGCCCTGTGGGGTTTCCCAGGCTGTAACCACCGACCTTGCCGTGAAGGTCAGAGAGCAACAAAGTGCTTAATCACTGCACCACTAGGCCTGAAAGCCGGCTAAGGACCTTCAAATCTGAGCACGTGCTCCCCTGTGGGGGAGGGCAAAAGGGGTGTGGGTGGGGTCCAGCTGTGATGTGGTAAGTTCCTGGAAGAACACACAGGAGGGGCGCCAAGCAGGTATGGGAGGGTTAGGCAGGAGATGACACATGGGAGTGGCTGGCATGCGGGTGGTGACAGAAAGCAGGTGGGCTTGCTATGGATTTAAGAGGCCCCCATGACAGTGTGTGGGCGCCCAGATGTCAGAAGGGATAAGGGAAAGGGTGGTCCCCAGGGCAATCCTAGGATTCTGGCTCCTAAGTTGACAAACAGAGGCAGCGAGAGGGGTGCAGGTTTGAGTGCGCTCAGCCTGGGGGCAGGTGGAGGTCTGCGCTACAGATGGATGGCGGGGAGGGACTTGCGTTGATTGATATTGACAGTGACCAAATTCTTTGAGTTCAGTTCTATTTTACACCTCCTCTCTGGATGTGCCTTAGGTGCAGGGGCTATGCTCAGAGAACAGTGTTGATGCCCCCTGGGAAGCCCCTCTTCCGTCGCCGCAGGAGAGAGGGAGCACCTGTCACCACACTTTGGGTCACGGGCTCTTTAAGCCTCCGGTCTGTGGGGATGGCCAGAGAGAGAGCATGAGATCTATGGCGAAGGCCCAGATCCCTAGCAGAGAAACGAGTGTAAGGGGTTCCCCAAACAAGGCCGGGGCCCTGTGCCCATGCCAGTGAGGATCAGAAGAGCCCCCCTGGAATCGGCCATCCCAACAGTGTGGCCGGCTCTGAGCACTCCCTTCCAGGAAGCAGGAAGGGGACGCTAGCTCACTTGATAACTCTGCTCGGCAGAGAGGGGCTCTTCTCCGACAGGTTTCTCAGATAACGGGTGGAGGAGAGTTGAGACGGAGGGGCGCCTGCCGTCCTAGCCATCAACAGTGTCCTGGTGCTCCTGTCGGTCAGTCCATTTCTTTTCAGTCTCCAGCCGGGGCAGGAAATATAAAAAAGACTAGATTTTATAGTGTCCCTATTTCAGCAGGTTGGAGCCACGACCCACAACTATTCCTAAGCCTCTCTATAAACAACACAAATAGCTCAGGCAAGCATCCTCTAATTTTATTTGATAAATGTTGCATCCTCTAATTTTAATGATGATCATAATGGCAGCAGCAGCAGCAGCAGCTACTACTTGTTGAATGAATTCACTAATGGGTAGCTACTCTATGCCAGGCTCACTGCTGGATGCTACAGAGACAGGCGTGAACGAGACACGTGCGGTTTAAAATCCAGAAGGTGAGAAATAAACACAAATAAGAGATAATGCCAAGGGCTTTTCAAAAACCCAAACCAACCCATGCTGTCTAGTGCATTAACAGTGATCCTATAGGGCAGAAGCTCCCCCACTGCCACTGAATCAATTCCGCCGGCACATAGTGACCCTATAGGGCAGAGCAGAACTGCCTCTGTGGGTTTTGAGATGGTAACTCTTTACTTTCTCCCGAGGAGTGCCTGGTAGTTTCGAACTGCTGACCTTGTGGTGAGCAGTCCAAAGAACAACCCGCTCTGGGTATTCTTTACAGAAGCAGGCTGCCCGTAACTTTCTCCCTCAGAGGAGGGTGGGTCTGAGTAACCAACCTTCCAGTTTGAAGCTGAATAGTCCTAGGTTGGGCCATTTGAAGTTTGAGATGGTTAGTGGCCACCCAATTGAAATGCTCACCATACACCAAGTATAGAAGAAATATACGTTTTTTCTTTTTCAAATCCTGAGACCAGTCTTCCTTCAGGGGTTTACAGATGAGAAAGCGGAGACTCAAAGGCTCAAGGTCATTCGGAACTATAGGTGCAGTACACCAGAACTTCTTTCAGGAAGTTGTTGCTTATCTTGGCTCAGATATGTCATTCCCTCGCAATGAGTTGGTGGTGGTTCAGTCAGGGGATCTGAGGGGAAGGTGACATTGCAGGGTAATTCCCAGTTCATGTAGTTGCTATCAGAGGCTGCCGTGCCAATTTTGACTCACAGGGCTCGTGTGTACAAAAGAACAGAACACTGGGCCAGCCTCACAATTGTTGCTGAGTCTGAGCCCATTGTGTCACTCTCTGGTGGCACGGGGGGATATAGCTTGGGCTGCTAACCACAAGGTCAGCTATTGGAAACTTCATCAGCTATTCTAGGAGAGAAAGTTGAGGCTTTCTACTCCTACAAAGAGTTACTGTCTGGGAAACCCACAGGGGCTGTTGTACTTTCTCTTATAGGATGACTGTGAGTCAGGGCTGACTTGATGGTAGTGGGTTTTTAATGAGATCAGATTAAACTAGCAAAACCAATTGCTCCAGGTCACGGTGACCCCATGGCAAAGGAGAACTGAGCTCCAGTTTTCACTCGTTGAGTTTTTGGAAGTAGATTGTCAGGCCTTTCTTCTGAGATGGCTCTGGGTGGATTCAAACTTCCAACCTTTGGGGTAGGCATGAAGCATGTTAACTCTTTGTGCCACTCAGGGACTTCTAAGAGGACCTATCTCACAGCCACCAACAGGGTAGAACGGCCCCTGCGTGGGATTGGGAGACTGTAACTCTTTATGGGAGGAGAAAGCCTCAACTTTAAGAGGACCTATCTCACCGCTATCAAATCGATTCCAACTCACAGGGATTATATAGGACTTGGAAGAGCTTTGCCTGTGGGTTTCTGTGACTGTCACTCTTCACAGGAGTAGAAAGCAGTATCTTTCTCCCAAGGAGCAGCTGGTGGCTTTGAACGGATCTTGCCGATGTCAGCCCAGTGTGTACCCACTATGCCCTCAGAGCTATCCCTAAGGGGACGAGTTCCTTACAGACAAAACCCGCCATTTCTCGCAATGGTTCAAAACGTTAACCAATTACGAGAGAAAGAAGCTTGGCCCGATCGGGTCCAGGTGAAGTGGTACCGAGCGGTAGAAGCAGGTGTCCCTTTCCTATTTTGCTGGATGAATAAAATGACCGCGAACCTTGGTGACGTAGTGGGTTACAAGTTGGGCTGCGGACCACAAGGTCAGCAGTCCCAAACCAAGAGCTGCTCCTCAGGAGAAAGACAGGCATTCTACTCCTGTAAATGGCAACAATCTCCAGCAGAAAGAGGAGGCTTTCGACTCTGGTAACGTCCTGTAGGGTGGCTATGAGGCACAATGAATTCAGTGGCAGTGAGTGAATAGCTACAGTTGAAGAGTTTCAGAGGAGACGGTTGTCTGCCCTCCACCCCCCAGCTCACAAGCTGCCTCACTGCCAAGGGGTGTGCTCAGACTAGGGTGCCCTAATGGCGGCTGCAAACCCAAGGGGAAGCTGACAAGACACGTCCTGGCTAGGAAACAACATCGGCAACAACTTAACTGAGGAAGTGGAGAGCGCAGCACCTCTCTGTCACGCGCACAGCCGAGGAAGTGCACACAGGGCCAGAGGCCAGCCTTGAAGTGGTTAAAACACCAACTGTGGACTCTTTCTGGCCTTCTCAAAAGCCTTCCTTTTTGCGTGCCAACTGGAGTGTTCTATTTTGCTCAATATACATTTCCAGCTCTGCTCCGGCTTAAAATAACATAATTAAAGAAATCATTTCCCTAAGAGTAGCACAGGCTACTATCTGGGAGAGGAAATTGGGAATGGGCCGGGCTCATGTCACAAACGAAAGGGCTTTAGAAATCACAGCTTAGCCTTCCTGGATTGCAATCAGAAAACCACCACCCACACAGTTCTACTGGATACACTACAGCTACCTCTGCTCATATTAAAAATATAAAACAAATTATTCCCTTCATCAAGATAAGGTAAGCTGGAACCGGAAGACTTGCAATTAGATCTGTGGCATGGGTGGAGCCCAGCTTTCCTGTGGGGAAGTAAGTTTCAGCAAGTACTCAGTTAACTAGTGAAGGGCTCCCCTTTCCCTTAGATGCGTTCCACCGACCCGACCCTGCACCCCACTGCCAGCAAAGCAGCTATGTGGATCGGGCTTATCTTCTATGATGGGGTGTCCGCTCCCTGCCAGGCACAGCCAGTGCTCAGGATCCTCTCAAGGGGCCAGGCTAGGGGAAAAGTGGGAAATGGGGCTTTGTGCTCCAGGCTCTGTGGGGCGGGTCAGGGAAGTCTTCCTGGTGGAAGGGATTTGTAAGCTGAAATCTGAACACACTCACTGGATTTCAGTGGGTGCTGATACAAACCAGGTGTCCATTACTTCTGAAACTGTGTCTGCTCACTTTCCTACCTGACCTTGGGGGTCTCCGTACAGATTTGGTTTTAATCACATCTGGAAGAAATGCCCATTTCCTTTCTTTCAATGAGCTACCTGTTGGTCTACAGATACAAAACCACTGGAAACGTACGGAAGAAGTAGCCAATCTGTGAGTCTCATTCTTCAGAGTGGTCCGGATATTATTTAAGTGGGCCGGACATTATTTAAGGATAAGCTTGCTGGTGTGCTGGATGGGTGTGCACATGTCTGTGCTTTCTCTCTCAGGACACTGCTCCGATTAGAAAGGACTCAGTAGGTGGTAGGTCCCTGGGGGAGGTCAAACGTTTGGCAGTTCACACTTACCCATTGGTGCGATGGAAGAAAGGCCTGGTGAAACGCTTCCATAAAGATCACAGCCAAGAACACCCTATGGAGTTTGGCTTGAGTTTTCAACCTTGGGTGATGTGCAAGGCTGGTGGGGCTGTTCTAAGCTGACCGATAGGGTTGTTGTGAATCAGAATAGACTCACTGGCCATGAGTTTGCTTTTGGTTTTTGCAAGGCTGACCAATCTCTCCCCTGCGACTCTTTGAAGGTCTACGTACGTTTAAACCCTTTCACAACACGCACCAGTCATTTCTATACCACCCAGTCTGGGGTGGATTCTCACTCATGGCCGCCACACACACCCGTCATTCTGTGAGCAAGGTTTTGTGGGTCAGCCGATGATGGGTCACAGTAAAAATGGAGACAAAAATCGGAAGTCGGACTTCTGACTCTCTCTATGTACTGTTGTAAGAAGCTCTTCCGTTTGGCATGGGGCTCAATGGTTGCAACTTGCTCTCACTGCCTGCCGGGTGGGCTTACATCCAAAGCCTTCCCACCCCCACCCAAACCTGTCATTGTCATTCGCTGTCCACCCATGGCCTTCAAAAGGATAAAGACGCATGGCTCCAGTGAACCTTGGGGCCTGGGTTTGGGAGGTCTTCCCTCCGCCTTACAATAGGCTTTTCTCTGAATGTAGCCTCCGCAGCATGTCTGTCCCACGACTGCTTCTATTTGTGCTTTCAGGGCTACGCGGTGATGTAACTGAGGTCTAGCAGGGGAAGCAAAACCAGACCCAAAGCTTTCTGGACACAGATTTCAGAGCCTTTCTTTGGAAGGTTAACACAAAGGCGCTTGTGAAGCAGCTCAGCCTCAACAGTGCAATAGACTGCAATGGACTGCAGATAAAGGGAAGAGGATGTGGGGCTAGTTTATCAATTGCACACCCGACAAAAAGGCAAGGTTAAAAGTCCTTTGGAAATAGGAAACAGAAGCAAGAATAACCATCAGCCCTTGAAGAATTCTTTGGAAGAAAAGACACAGTGAGTGTGGGGGCTGCTGCTTAGCCCACACCTTATTGTGCACACTCCACGCTGACCACGCAGTGCCTCCAGGGAAGTTCCTTTGTAGGGAGAGAGGGAGTAAGGCCCAGGGACTGACGCTGCATTCCCTTCTCCTTCTCTCAGCCCGCCACTGTCTCCAAGGACGCAAGCCGTCTGTGGGTGCCCTCCGTCTGTGGGTGCCCTCCGCCAGGCAAATGCTCCCTACTCCCTCCGAGCACATGTGAAGGTCTTTCAGGCTTTAACATGCAAATGCCATTCACTAACAAAATGTGTCCATGGTGCCCGGTATTGTGTCTGCCAGAGGCTGACCTAACAAGACGTTCTCTATCATTTCACACAGGAGGGAATCAGCCAGCTCTGTATAAGCTTCTGTCTTTGAAGAGAAACAGAGTTCTAGATACGGTTTTGTTTGCCAATAGTCCCAAGAAAATGTTCCCTGTGCACTGTCTTTAAAAATATCATTTATCTTCATTTATCTAAAGCGCTAAGGCTAGTTATGGTACAATCTAGTACGATGTGAACACAGACAGTTATTTTTCCATGTCGGACTTCAAACTGAGGCAGTCTTTTAAAGGACATTTTCTTAAGTGCTTGGGTTCAACAGTCCCTGGTAAACTCTCAATAAACACTGGCTGAAAGAATGAGTGAATAAATTCCTTCTAGCCTATTTCCTGTAATAAAGGAGGTAAATAAAGTGAAACATTATTGAACATTTTGTAGTTTACCAGCCAAGGCTAAAATAAAACAACAGGGCTTTCTCTTTTTGTTACTAAAACCATTCATCTGCCAAATGTCACCTCCTGATAAGAGCCCACTTCTAAGTCCTCACTTGTAACTGAATGTCGGTGGCATAATGAAGGTTGGCCACAGTCTCAGCTATCTAGCTCTGCTGTAACACAAGTGCCACAAGTGGGAGGCGGTGACAGGCAGCCAGGATTCACTCTCAGGTAGGAGGCTGGCAGGCGGAGTCAGAGGGCCCGCTCTGGAGAGGGTTCTCTCTGGCGGCTCTGGCTCTGGGAGAAGCTGCTCTTTTGAGGCTGCTCCTGGTCATCGGCTTGTGCTTAGTGTCTCTTTTCCCAGGTCTCTGCTTCTTTTAATCTTGTTTATATCTCCAAAAGAGCTTGACTCAAGATGCAATTTACACGAATCCTGCCTCATTAATATAACAAAGCTAGGCCGTTCCCAAATGGATTATATTATAACGGCAGGCATAGAGATTAGGATTTACAACACGGTGTGTGTGTGTGTGTGTGTGTTTGTGTGTGTGGAGGACACACACAATTCAATCCATCACACACAACATTTGAATGATAAACCAAAGGCAATTTACAGAGCAGCCAAGGAGGAAGTCCACTCCATAAACTCTCACTGATCCTGGGATTTAGTCAAATTAAAGAAAACAAAGGGAAGAGTGACCGGTCTTTAAGAAGTGTGGGTGAGGGGCTAGAAGTCCTCTTGCCGGAGGGGGAAGGAGCTCAAGCTGAAGCCCTAGAGATAAAGGAAATTGTCTCCTGGGACAAACATTTAAAAAAGGCTCCAGAGCCCTGGAACCGGGATGTCGCTGTCTGCACTTAGCTGCAGACTGCCCCCAGCCCCCAACAACTCAGGAGGAATTGCTTCCCCCAGCGCCAGCGCTGGCCATCACACAGGAGGCGGGATCAACCCCAGGAAACGCACTACAGTTGGCCCCAGGGAGCAGCCTTTGCTGGCCTCCCCCAGCTCAGGCGCTCAGCATTTTTAATGCTTCCTGCCAACTGCAGTTAAATGAAAATTAAAAATAAATAAATAAAATAAAGGCAAAGCAATTAGGGAGGTGGGAGGAATGGCCTGACGGTGATGTTCTAAAGAAAATGGGACAGAGATAAAACTCCACTGTAATAGCAACCTTGGCAATGGATTTCAAAAAACCAAGTTCTTTTCTGGGCACGGTCTCAGCCAGGCCACCGAGACTCTGCGGTCTTCGTCTCCAGGGGATGGTCGTGGAGAGCAGCTTGGGCCTTCGAGTCCCTTGGCTGACAACACAGAACTCTGTAACAGGAACTCTGGACCACAGAGTGCAGGGCAGACTGA
Source organism: Tenrec ecaudatus (assembly GCF_050624435.1). Taxonomy (NCBI): domain Eukaryota; kingdom Metazoa; phylum Chordata; class Mammalia; order Afrosoricida; family Tenrecidae; genus Tenrec; species Tenrec ecaudatus. The sequence continues at coordinate 103,436,538 of NC_134539.1, read as the reverse complement.
GCTGCTTCCAGGCCTCCCTTTCTTCTGGCTCCTGAACGTGTTAACATGGGCTTGGCGTTGAAAATGTCCAGAGAGTCGTCTCTGTGATTCTTTCTCTTCACTCCCTGTGCTACCTCGTGTTCCATGCTCCACAAAGCGCTCGGTCACATGGGCACAGCTGGCAGGTGCTTTGGGCCCGCATGACTGAAGGGTCTAAAACAGGGGAAGTTTTAATTTCATCACGAATAGTTAGTGTAGTAGTGGGGAGCGGGTGGGAGGCCCCTCAAAACCTTGGCCCTGAAGTGTGCTTCCACTTCTTTTATGAAAAACATAAATGCTTTAAGCATAAAGCAGCTCTGAAAAACATAAAGCTTTACATGCGAAGGAAGAGGGGCTCCTCCTACTGCACCGGTCACTGTGAGACCACTGCACCTGCTTCTCTGAAGCTACTTTTGTTCCTCTTTCAGCGTCTTCCCTCCCAACTAGAGTCAACCCCTCAAAGTATCTGTGGCTGGATCACTTCCATGTCAGTGATCTGCCCTGAGCTGCTTCCTCTCCAATCTGGACAGTGGCATCCGGAGCCCCAGGGAGGAAGGGGCTCTTGCCCAGGTGATCCACGATTAGGGGGCTAACATGCAGGGCGGGGTATTTATGTTCTGACTGCGAAGCGAAGGCTGGCAGCTTGAGCCCTCTGGCTGCTCGACAGGAGAAAGGAGAGGCAGTCTTGCTTCGGGTAAGATTTCCAGCCTCAGGAACCCTGCGCAGCACTTTGACTCTGGCCTACAGAGTCACGAAGAGTTGGACTCAGTATGTTGACAGTGGGACTTGTTTTGGGAAGAGGCCACAGTTCTGTCCAGATACTTGACCTGTGAATGCTCTTAACTTGCCCTGTTATTTGGTTACTGTATCTGTTCCTCTTTCCCATGAGGGTAGAAACTGGACTTTGGTTATTTCTGTGTCCTCAGAACATCCCCCCTCAGGCTCTCAGTTGATTCTGCAGAATGAAGTGACCAGGGGGATGTCTGTAGCAGAGGTAACCCCAACAACTCCCTGCTCACGTGCATCTCTCCAATCCAGCCTCCTCAGTGGAGAGGATGGTCTCCCACCCTCACTTGCTTTTAACGGAGACTTCCTGATAACTGAACCCAACCCACCTCCCATCTGCTTTTTAAAATTTTTATTATCAGTAGAGTTCACTAAAGTACAGTATGCCAAGGACTTCTCTAGTCATTGGTTTCTCCAAAATGATCAGTCTTTGGAGGTTCAAAGGTAAAACGGCTTCAGAGACACCACAGAAGGCAGAAATCCCTTTTTGTACATTTCTTCAGAGCAGAGCTCTTTTCAAAAAGATATGACCTGTAAGATGATCTAACCTGCAGATGACATGCACGATGCCGGTCACACATCGCAAACGCCACGGGCCCCCTGCCCCGATTCTTGGGTACCAAAGGTATTCTAAGGCTAGAGCTTCCTCTGATTCTACCTTTTCATATGACTGTTTCTTTCCTTTTCCTTTCTGGAAGATTTTTGAACTTGCTATCCAATGGTGTTATTTCGATCCAGGGCCCAGGGGTCCAGAGCCCGACTGAGTCCCTGACCCGGCCCTCCCGGGTTTTCAGTACCCAATACCTAAATGCATCCGAAACTCCAGGAACAGACCCGGGAAGTCTGCGTTTTGACACGCCCTCCATGGGAGTCTGATGTGCCCAAAGGTTTGAGAACTATGATTTTAGACCGCAAGAGGACCCAAGTATAGTCTCAAAACACGTTTTCCTACATACTCATGTGAAGAGATGGGGCACAGATTCCTAAGGATACACATTGTCCTTGTAGGCCTTGCTGTTTAAATGAACTTTCTGATATGGTGTAGATCATAGGTTCCCAAACTTCTTTGAGCTACCACCCTGCCCCTCTGGCAATAACCCAGGACAAGTTATAAGTATCTGCTTTTGCACCCTCCCTGGATCTGCCAGGGAGCCCTGGTGGTGTAGTGGTTACACGCTGGGTTGCAATCCGCATAGTTGGCAGTTCAAAACCACCAGCACCTTCAAGGGAGAAAGACTGGGCTTTCTACTCCTGTAAACAGTTACAGTCTCAGAAACCCACAGGGTGTCCCTGTGAGCCAGCATTGACTGATAGCAGGGAGGGACGGTTCTACCAACCCCAGGGGGCGCCATCGCCCACTATAGGAAACACTAGTGTAGATGCTCTGTATCTGGGCAGCTACAGGGTGGCTAATAGCCTCTGAGGCATTGAAAATGCAAAATATGGCCAAGTGGGACTGAGGGAATAATTTTTATTTCATTTTAATTTAAACAGCCACATGGCCAACTCACTTCCTGGAATCCTCACAAAAATATGTTAGAGATGTATTCTCTGCCACTCTACCTTATTTCTTTGCATCACTTCCTCCTGTGTAGTAACTTGCACATAGGAGAAGCTTAAAAACGTTTGTCAATTGACTTGGGATGAGAGCAGTTTGGTCATCTGTAAGATGAAAAGCACCTATCATTCATCATTCAAAATATTCACTGCTGACTCAAATGTGTTCTGACAGTCAAATTCATGTCATTGTAACTTTAAAAAAAAGCAGTCTCAAGTACTAGGTACAGGGCTATTAACCCTACTGTTTCAGTATAGCAAAGCTTTAGTGATGTGTTGCTACTTGGCTCTGCAATGTAACTCTGAGATTTTTAAAAAAGGATTTAACAGAAGTCTTCCTTAGGCAGATAGTCTGAAAGGGTCTCATTTTGAGACAACATGTATTTTCATTCAACTTCCTAAAGGAAGGATTTCACCTGGCCATTAGCTGTCCATCACTAGTGACTTTGTATAAGCATGATCTGATCTGGATTATAGAAAGACTACATAATTATTCTAATTATGACTGTTAGCATTTTAGGAGCTCTAGAGGCACAACAATTAAGCACTTGACTGCTAACTGAAAGAATGGCGGTTTGAGCCCACTCAATGTCTCTGTGAGAGAAAGTACTGGAGATCTTTTCTGGAAAGATGACAGCTAAAATCATCCTATGAGGGCAAGTCTACTCGGTCACAGGGGGCTTCTGAGGGCCATAATTGACAACCACCTTAGCGCTTTGCAAAAATCCAGTCAGTGCCTGAACACATTCAGATTCCTGACTGGAAAATGCATTCCTAAGTGGGAGAACTTTTACAAAATTATTTCTCTCTTCAGTCTCTGGGGATGCAGCTCCCGTCTACTTAAACTAAAGCTCAAACTCCAAACTATGAAACCAATTGGGGGGTTGGGTGTCTAACATGGGTCTCGAGTTCTAGACCCTTGGGTGGCTACTTCATCTGCCTGTCATAATGCCTCTCAATACTTGGTCCAGACCTTCTCTAAGCTTGCAGCACCTTGCTCCTTTCTGCAAGGTTTGAGGCCACAAAGTAGCAATTGAGCAACTCAGGGGGCGGGTTTGGGAGGGTGGAGGTGGGAAGGCTGGGGCTGTCTCCACTAGACAGGCAAGTAGTATGGGGCCCAAAGCCTCATCTTTCTTTCATGGAACAGCTGGTGGTTTTGAACTGCAGACCTTATGGTTAGCAGCCCAACTCGTAATGCACCACACCTTCAGAACTCCACCTTGAGGATAAGATGATATTGAAGACATTCAGCCAGCAAGGGAACAGAACAATGAAGTCCCCAGGGAATACCAAAAATAGACTTTGGGGCCAAGGCTAGGTGCCCCAACAAACTGGACTGGAAAACACTCCTAAAGGCCAATAACAGTCCTTGAACTAACTACAAGCTTTTCTTTCTTGTTGTGTTTTTTTTTGGTCATTGGTTTGTTGTATATTGTTGCTTGGTTTTGCTCTGTCTTGTTTTTGTGCATGTTATTATCTCCGCAGGTCTGTCTAAATAAGATAGGCTGGATGACAATCTGAAGGAGAAAACAATGGGACCAACAGTTCCAGGGGAACATGGGAGAAGGGGAAGTGGGGGGAAAGGTAGTGGTGATAACAAACCCAGTGACAAGGGAAAAATAAGTGATCCAAAGCGGTGGTGAGGAGGGTGTAGGAGGCCTGGTAGGGCGTGACCAAGGGGAATGTAACCAAGAGGAATTATGAAAACCCAAATGAAGGCTGAGCATGATAGTGGGGCAAGAGGAAAGTCAAGAGAAATAGAGGAAAGAGTTAGGAGGCAAAGGGCATTTAAAGAGGTCTAAATAAAGGCATACACATATGTAAATATATTTATACATGAGGATGGGGTGATAGATCTGTGTGCATATATTAGTATTAAGGTAGCAGATGGACATTGGGCCTCCACTCAAGTACTCCCTTAATGCAAGAACACTTTGTTCTATTAAACTGGCATTCTGTGATGCTCACCTTCCTGATACAATTGCTGAAGACAAAGCGGATGAATAAACAAATATGGTAAAGAAAGCTGATGGTGCCTGGCTATAAAAAGATATAGCATCTGGGGTCTTAAAGGCTTGAAGGTAAACAAGCGGCCATCTAGCTCAGAAGCAAAAAAGCCAACATGGAAGAAGCACACCAGCCTGTGTGATCACGAGGTGTCAAAGGGATCAGGTATCAGGCATCATCAAAACAAAAAATCATATCATTGTGAATGAGGGGGAGAGTGTGGAGTGGAGACCCAATGCCCATTTGTAGACCACTGGACATCCCTTTGTTCCTAAATGTTTCCTCCCCATCCCAACTATCACAATCCCAATTCTACCTTACAAATCTGGCTAGACCAGAGGATGTACACCGGTACAGATAGGAACTGGAAATACAGGGAATCCAGGGCAGATGATCCTTTCAGGACCAGTGGTGTGAGGGTGGAGAGAGGTTGAGTTGGAAAGGGGGAACCGATCACAAAGATCTACATGTGACTTCCTCCCTGGGGGACGGACAGCAGAGAAGAAGGCAGGGGGAGACGTCAAACAGTGTAACATATGACAAAATAATAATTTATAAATTATCAAGGTTTCATGAGGGAAGGGGAGCGGTGGGGAGGGAGAAGAAAAATGAGGGTCTGATGCCAGGGGCTTAAGTGGAGAGCAAATGTTTTGAGAATGATGAGGGCAATGAATGTACAAACGTGCTTTACACAATTGATGTATGTATGGAATATGCTAAGAGTTGCATGAGCCCCTAATAAATTGATTTAAAAAACCCCAAATCAAACAAAAAATGACGTTCAGCCTGGAGGATTTTAACTTTCATGCTCTTTATTTCAAGATTCTGGATGATCGCCTGTCTTCTAGATAGGCGTGAAGGGGCGTGGACTGGGTTAGAGCAGAGGGAGCTGGAGTCAACCTTGAGTTCCAGGCAGAGTTTAAGAGGAAAAATCTGACATGGAAAAATAATAGGATTGGTGGTATGTAGGTATTCTCACTAAGATCAGAGGATTGTAAGCCATGGGGAAATCTCAGACATCATCTAGACCAGGGATACAAATCCACGCTTCCCATCTCCTCCCTCACCTAGGACAGACATCATTGAGGGACAGTCTTCACAATGGTGACCAGGTAACAACTGAACTGCTGAGTTGTAAACCAAATAAGACATCATGATCAGATAGCTACCCAAGGGAATTTTACCAAACATTCACAGGAAGGTAGACAGCAATTCTAGTGAAACTCTTCCAAACACAGAACAGGAAGGAATATTCCCAATCCCATTCTCTAGAGCCACATGAAGACTGAACACAGACACAAACTAACAAACTGCTAGACTTCATGAATGTAGACACAACAGTTCTCCACAAAGTTCTAGCAAACAGAATCCAGTAACATATTCAGCCGGCATCACGGTCAAGTGGTAGCCAGACCAGGAACAGAAGGGTGGTTCAACATCAGACAATCGATCCACGGAATTCATCACATTAATAAAACAAAGGAAGTGAGCCACAGGAGCATCTGATAAGATCCTACACTGCTTCCTGGTGAAGAACTCTTAGCAAAATAGATATAGAAGAGGAAGTCCCCAACATAATTAGGGTATATGCAAAACCAACAGCCAATGCATTCTCCCTGGGGAAACACTAAGAGCCTTCCTCTAAACAACAGGAACAAGACAATGGCGCCCCGCATCGTGAGGCCTAATCAACAGTGCATTGGAAATCTTAGCCAAAGCAGGGAGGCAAGTATGAGAAATAAAGGGTAGTCAAATGGGAAAGAAGTAGAATGATCCCTATTCACAGATGACGTGGTCCAATACATAGAAAATTCCAAGGAGGGCTCAAGAAACCTATTTGATATAATGGAAAAAAATCACCAACATTTCAGGGTAAAAGTTCAATACATAAAATTTAGTTGAGTTCCCATACAATAGCACGAAGGAAACCCAAATAACATTAAGGCAAGGTTACCATGAATAATGGCCCGCTACATGATAAAATATCTAGAAATAATCCTAAGCAGGATGACAGAAGACTTGCAAAATGAAAATGTACACATTAAAAAGCTACTACAAGAAACTAAAGAGAAACCTGCATAAGTGGCTTGGCACTTTGTGCGCATGGGTAAGAGGACTTAATGTTGTACAAATGTCAAATACCACCCAAAGTGGATTCTAACTGTAATCCAATTTGAAAAATATTCTTTACTGAAATGGACAAACAAGTCACCAACTATATATGAATAGGACAGGCCCTGAATAGTCGCGGCACTATTAAGGAGAAAGAACCAAGCAGGAACCCTCATTTGTCCTGAGCTAAAAACCTACTGGAGAGCTACAGGAATCAAAACAGCTTGTTACTACTGGTTCGCCAACAGAGATGCCTATCAGTGGAATACAACTGACAGACGTAAATCTATCTACTGACAGATGAATTTTAACAAGGTGTGAAAATCCATTTAATGGGGGAAATAAATAGTTTCTTTAATATTTGGTGCTAGAGAAACTTAGGCAACTATTTACAGAAAAATGACACAGAACCCATACCTCACACTACACATAAACTCAAAATGGATTAAAGACCTAAATGTTAAAGGAAAAATTGTAAATATTGGGACAGAACAAAAAAAAGAGATGCTCAAACAACTACAAATACAAGAGCAGCAGAAAGCAAACTAAATAGTGGGACTGAATAAGAATTACACGATGCTCATCAAAATACTTTATCAAAAGACTAAAAAAGGCCACCTACAGAATGGGAGAGTCTCTAGCAATACCTATCAGATAGGGGTCTAATCTCTCAAACATGTGGAAAGCTTCCACACGTCCCTAAAATTAAAAAATTGACAAAAGGCATGAACAGACACTTTACCATGGACGATATTCAAGTGGTCAACACACACATGAAAAGATCTCACAATCTTCAGCCATTGCATTGATTCTGACTCACAGCGAGCCTGGCAGGCAGAGTGGAACTCTTCCTTTCAAGGCTACATCACTTTTACAGAAGCAGATAGTCCCGTCTCTCTCCCACTGTGTGACTGGTGCGTTTACCGCTGTGGTAGCAGCCCAGTGCTTAAGTTACTGCACCACCAGACCGCTTCTTTAGCTGCAAATTGAAACAGTGAGTTATCTCACCCCGACTTAAATAGCACTAATTAAAAAAAAACCAGAAAACAACAAATACAGGCAAGGATGCTGGGAGACTGCAACCCCAGTAGGAATGTTAAGTGGTACAACCACTGTGGGAAACGGTAGGGTACGTCCTCAAAAAACGACACTACACTACCTTATAGTTCTATTGTGTGTTCCTATCTTTTGTGCCAGCAATTCTACTCCTAGGTATATACCCCCAACAGATACCCCCAAACTCACTGCCATGGAGTTGCCCCAACTCACAGTGATCCTATCGGACAGGGTAGAATTGCCTTTGTGAGTTTCTGAGACGGTGGATGTTTTGGGAAGTAGAAAGCCCCAGCTTCCTCCCTGAGAGGTTTCAAACTGCTGAGGAGTGCAGCCCAACTCGTAACCACTGCGCCACCAGGGCTCCACTATGCACCCGAGACCTAAAAGGAGCGACACCCCAAATCCTCTGCATATTTAAGTCTGTTTCAGCACCCATCCTGAAACAAAGCCAGTGCCCGTGGATGGATCCCGAGTAAGCAGCATCTCGGCGGACAAGGCTCTGTAACCATCAGGATGCATGAGGCCCCCGCAACCTATCTCTGCCTTGATGAACCCGGGAGGGTATTTTGCTGAGTAAAAGAAGTCAGGCACAAAAGGGCAAGTAGCATGTAGTCCCACTTTTTACCAAAAGACCAAAATTCATATACACGCAGAAAGCAATGCACAGTTCCAGGGGGAGGAGTGCAGGGAGGGGACTTTCTATTTAGTAGATAATTGGCATTCTGGGTGATGGAAAAGACATTACTGTGTGGCCAGGCGGCCCAAGGTAAACGAATACACTCCTACACAGAATGTGCACGGTAAACGCTGGGGCATGCACATTCACAACAATTTCCAAAAATAGGGTGGCAGGCGGCTTCAAAAAGCTCTTAGAAGAATTTCCTTATCTTTAAAAAAATCATTTTATTGGGGGCTCGTACAACTCATCACAATCCATACATACATCCATTGTGCAAGCACATTTGTACATTTGTTGCCATCATCCTCAAAACATTTGCTTTCTACTTGAGCCCTTGGTATCAGCTCCTCATTTCCCCCCCTCCCTTGTGAATCCTTGATAATTTATAAATTATTATTATTTTGTCATGTCTTACCCTGTCCGACGTCTCCCTTCACCCACTTTTCTGTTGTCCATCCCCAGGGTAGGAGGTTATATGGAGATCCTTGTAATGGGTTCCCCTTTCCACCCACCCTCCCAAATTTCCTTATCTTTTAATTCCATTTTCTCTACAAACTTTTTGCGTGATCACATATGTATGTGCGCATGTGAGAAAAGGTGTCAAAAAGTTTGTGGACAATGAAATGAAAAGGTCAAGGGATCTTTCCATGAACCTTCTGAAGCCTTATCCTGTATATGTGTATACGTAAAGAGCCCTGGTGGCACTGTGGGTCAGGCATCGGGCTAGTCATCAAAAGCTGGAGAGTCAAACCCACCAGCCACCCCGAGGCTGAAAGATGAGACTGTCTGTCCCCATCGAGATTGACAGCCCTGGGAAGTCTATGGGTGGGGTTGCTATGACCTGCATTGAACTTAGTGGCAGGGGGTGATCTGAAACCAAATGTCTGCAATGACAGCAAAAAGGGAGAGGGAAGCCAGCTTACCAGAAAGGAAACACCGAGAGGGGGAATTAATGACAAAACACTGTGAAAAATGTGACCAATGTATCTGAACAATCTTTGTAGAAATTGTTAAATGGGAAACAAATTTCTGTGGTATAAACACCCCTAAAAACGCAATGTTATTTTAAAACAAAACAAAAACCCAAGGTCTTCCTGTGCTAATCTGACTACTATATCAATGATAAAAATACTTAATTATTTAGAAGACGTAGTAATACTTTGATCTACCCCAAATCAGGCCCTTACTCAGGTCCAAACTCATTCCATGCAGTTGCCACTGAACTGACTCTGACTTAATGTGATCCCATATGTCTTGCTTGAATCCACAATCAATGCTCATGGCAGCAGCAGTCAAGAGACGAAACGACACATTGCGCTGAGTGAGTCCGTTGCACAAGACCTCGTTAAAGTGGTGAAAAGCAAGTATGGTCCTTTGAGAGGGAAGGCACACCTGATCCACACGGGGCCTTTTCAATTGCCTCATATGCGGGTGAAAGTTGGACACTGAATAGGGAAGATGGAAGAGGAAAGGAGGTGCTGGCGAAGAATACTGCAAGAACCGTGGGCGGCCACAAGGACAGCCAGAATGCTCCTTAGGGCAAGAATGGCGAGACTTCCTCTTTGCACGCTCTTGCACATGCTGCTAGGACATTATGCTCGATGGAGGAGGAGTAGAAAACAGGAAGGCCCTTGACCAGACCGCCCGAGAGTGGCTCCAACAGAAAACAATTGTGAGGATGGCGCAGGACGGGCAGTGTTGTACACACGGTCGCTGTGAGTTGGCACGGAGCCCATGGCACATAACAACAACACAACACAAATGGCAGTCAGCAGAACGGTGCCCTGTAGGGCTTTGGGTGGTTGGTTTTCTAGAAGCAGACTGCCAGGCCTTGTTCTCAAGGAGCCTTTCTGGGACCCTTACACTGCTAAGCTTTCAGCGAGTAGCTGAGCTCCTACACCATTTGTTCCACCAGGGAAATTCCATGGAACAAGTCATTTATTCTCACAGCAGCCCCATGAGAAGCGACGTGAGACTGTGACGTGACGTGCTGGGATGCAAACCAGGAGTCCACGCTCTGAACCCTGAGCTCCCACGGCCGCCCATGGGACTGGGACTCCGCTTCACGTTTGTTGCAGTGGAAAAAAAAGATGCAACTCAATGAACACATGGGCCTTAGAAGATCTTATTTGTAGAGTCATTAGAATCCAGCATTTACAGGATATTAAAACCTTTCTCCATCAAGGACGTTTGCAAGCTCTAGGAGACACGCTTGGTAAAGGTACAATCGCCCTTGTTGACTTGCCAGATCAGTGTGGAAGAGCTTTTCTGAAAAGTCTTAAAATGTGCCTCACAGGGCAATGGTTTATGGTCAAACTGCCTTTTGATCTTTCATGTGAAAAATATGTACTTACATATATTGCAGGAAACCTCACTACTTCCTTCCTAAGTGTCGGTCAAAAAACACTAATTACTTGACTAATTAGACTGTGAAACTTCCCTTACAGATGGCAAAAATGAGCTGTTTTCACCCCACAAATTTAGTTGTGACATACCACCACCACCACCACACACACACGCAGAAAAGTTTCAATGGTTTCATTGTAGACAGCACGGACAATTTAAACAAATCATATAAAAATAAATGAGAAAGTAATGAAAATAATCTGCTCTTTGCTAAAGAGTGGGGGAAGAGAACCCCGTGCTGTAGAAATAAGGAGGTGAGGCAGGGGCCGGCTAACAAGGCGCCTCACTGGGGCAGAGCGCGAAGGCTAAGCACGTTACGCTCCAGGAAGCAGGCCACCCCAAACACGTCCGTCAGCCCACAGGTGACTTGTGGTTGTCATCCTGGTTTTCTGGAGCTTTCTGGTCATTCTACTTACAGTCAACAGGCGGAGGCAGCAAGCATCCTCTGTTCGCTCCTAGCTATTTCCCACGGCACACGCAACCTCTTTGTCACGTTCACCTCATAGCCCGAGATATGTGGGTTCCCATTAGCTCTGACTCTGCACCGATTCAGATGGCCACATTGGCTCATTTGTCACGAGCATTCTCAGAGCCGAGTGAAACGGAAGCTGACACCAAGCTCTGCAGAGGCAGTGCCTACCGGACGAGAGTGCGCTGCGGGCAGAAGGCCCGTATGTGGGGAGCGAAGCTGAGACTTCCCCCTGGAGATACTCACCAGCGCCCAGGCTGCCAGTGGCTGCAGTCCAGCCCATAACAGGCGGGATGGCCCCAACCACCGCTCCGACCCACGTGTTGGCAATGCTGATCCTCTTCAGAGGTGTGTAACAACAGGTGTACAGAAAAATGTTGAAGGCTCCCAGAGCCCCCGTGAGGGGGTTCACCCCCCAAGTCAGCAGGGCAACTCCTGGAACGGCACAGCAAGTGGCAAAGGACATGGCGAGCAGAGGGCTGGAAGAGAGGAGAGAGGTGTCATTTACAACCCAAGTTCATCAGGCTGCGTGGAATCGGCAGTGGTCCAGGGCAGGGGCGGTGAATTATGTAATGTGGCCCTTTTAGCCGAAGTCTCTGACACTCCCACCAAAGGGCACTTTCCTGTGTGGGTCTGGGTCAGAAGGTGGGGGACGGCACTGCTAGGATTCACAGGAGTAACTGTAATGTGATTCAATGTCATTGCCTCCTGCTCAGTATACAATCAGCCCCCGGGGAAGCAGGAGGGGTGAATCTTGCTACTAGCGAGAGCCAGAAGTGGAGTGTGTCCTCTGGATCCTGTGATCCCTCCTGAGCGAACCTCCTGGATCCTCAGGGCAGCTATGGGATTTGAGGTGTGGCAGAGGCACGGAGCGGTAGAGGGGCAGCAGCAGCACAACCTGGAGCCAGCGCCTGAGAGGGAAGGGAGTGCTTTTGGGCAGGAGGCCAGCTTATGGATTGGGGTGCCTTTGGGCACTTAAAGTGGGGAAGTGGGGCTTGCTGACCTAGAGAGGTGGAGTCGAATACCTTCAGGTTGAAACTTATTACTAGAATCGGGTGCTTCTGGGCACTGAAATTGGGGGAGCTGGGTTTGCTGAATGCCTTTGAGTTGAGGCTTACAGGGGAGTAGTATCGGAAGTGACAGTGTGGCACCGTAAACAGGTCCCGAGGAAACAACTGTAGCCGGAGTTTCTCTGAGCTGCATTGTAACTGCTGACTTCTACAGTAAACCTGCAATCATGGGCCTTATCTTCAAGTTCTATGTGGTGACTGCAAGGAATCACAGAACCTACTTAAGAAGCAGAGAGCGCTGTTGAGACGGAACACACCCAGAGAGAATAAGTGGCCTTCACAGAGAGAGGGGTGCTGGGTAGGCATCCCCCCTGCCGTGGGGAACCCTCTGTACAAAACTTAAAATAACGCGGGGCTGTGTTTGCAGAAGCCCCGGTTGCTCCACTGGGAATGAAGCAGTTGCGAGTGGAGGTCAGAGAGCCTCTGCGTTAGAATACAGGTTCTGTTCTTTCCTTGGCTGGACAACGTCTGGCTTCACTTTACTCCCCTGCCCGATGCCTCCTAGGGGTGAAGTGAGGGCAACAGGAGACAGTGTCTCACACATTTTGCAGTGGGTCAGAGTAGAACTCTCTAGTGTGTTCCATGACTGATAATGGCTGGGAAGGAGAAGCTGACTTTGTTTCTGAGACATCTCTGAGTGGACTCGAACCTCGAATCTGTTGATTAGGCGCTGACTGCAGTAGCTGTCTGCACCACCCAGGGGCTCCTGAACCACTCAAGAGGCGATACTCAAAGACTGGACACCTCTCCCCTCGGCCAGCACCTCCCCCAGAGTATCTCAATTCTGGAAGCAGTTCTACCCATTTCTATCTTATTTGAAAATGACACCTCGCTTACTAATAATTAATAGCAAAGATAGGCCTCAGTGAGCATCATCCTTACAATACTGTTCATGAGTTGGAGGCTCAGCACGGTCCCAGGGACATAGGGGTGACACCACAGCAAAACACTCAGTGCCTGCTTAGTAGGAGCAGCCGTTTCAGTTCAGTTTTGTTCATTAGCCTGGTTTAGGGACATGGGATTTCCAAGGAGATCACAACAGTGCTATCTATTTAAATTAAAATCTCAAATGAAACTCTACAACGTTAATGATGATTATACACTTGATTCTCAGCCGAGTCCGCTTTTCAAAGTAGCCTTTGTGTGGCACCTCGTGAAAGACTTTTTGAGAGCCTAGATAAATTGGATCCCCCTGGTTCCTGCGTATGTCCGTGTTTATTTATTCTTTCTTAGAAACACAAGGAGGCTACGCAGGTCGGCGTTCTCCTTAGAGAAACATAATGCCTTCTCTGAGTAACTCTGTTTGCACAGTGCCCGTGGCCCTCTCATAATTGAAGATTGTGCGACATGCTCATCGGGAGGCGGGGGTCACCAGTGTGCACCTTCTAGGGTGCTCTGGATTTCCCCCCGAGGGAGGAACTCTAACCCCCCATGCCCTTCTAGCCACAGGGCTGCAGTGTTCACAGGTGGGAGAAGCCCACACGTTTGAATTCAACTGGAGTCTGAGGGCGGTGCAAGTCGAGTTGACAAGCTTGGCTGCTAACCCAGTGGTTAAAGGTTCAAGTTTACCCAGAAGCACCTCAGGAAGCGGGGCTTGATGAATCTCCCTGAGAGAAATCAGTCAGTGAGACCTCTACGGAGCACAGTTCCACTCTACACTGCTTCACATGGTGTTGCCGTGAGCCAGAGGTGACCCCACCTGACGGCAACTAGTCAAACTGGACCAGGACTGGGGGCTAGGGGAGTGAGAGCTGCCGGCCAAAAGTGCCACACCAAGGACAATGGACTATCAACGCTGGAAACGACCTGGCAGAGTGCAGGCTCCCAGTGACAGGCAGACTCACTGAGTTTTCTGAGGACTGATCACGCAGCACAGCAGAGGGAAGCCAAACGAATACGAGTTCTGATGGAAAGAGAGTCTACAAGGAACACAATGCTGTCAACACTCTGTAATACAGATCTGTGAACAAAACTGATGAGACTCTAGTGTATGTTCAACTTTGACTGAATCCTCATCCCCTCTGTTCCTTGGCCAAGGATCCCTGGTGGCACAGTGGGTTACTCATTGGGTTCCTAACTGTAAGGCCAAGAGTTGAAAGTCACCAGGCACACTGGAAAAAGATGAATTTCTCTGATCCTGTAAATATTTATAGCCCAGGAAACCCCAAGGGGACAGTTCTACTCTGTCCTATAAGAATCAGCTTGATGGCAGTGGCTTTTTAGTTAGGCTCTTTGACAACGTCTTGTCAATCCTGTGGTCAATGGCTTCCACAACACCCATTCGAGCACCCTCTCTCTTTCCCCACTCCCTGTCCTATCAGTCACCACCCTCCCAACTCCCATCTTTTAATTTTAGGAGAAAGCCCTACAAACACACCAACCAGCCCCCTTTCAAGCGGATGGCTTCCTGGGCCTGGAGTTTGGTGCAGTGGTTTCCTTCCTCACCCCTCAGGACACCTGCAGCCCCCCCGCACCCCGCCCCAGCAGATGTCCTGCTCTTTACCTCCAGTGAGACATGGCCTCGTCTTTACCTCCTTGCCTTCCTCCCACTTTAAGCAAAGAAGCCATCTTCTTTGTTTTCAAGACGAACTCTCCACTACTGAATTTCTCTCCCCCTTGAACAGCTCATTACCGTCCATCTCCAGAGTCTACTACTGAGTGCTCCAGTGAGTGACTCTGTCCAGAATTCCCCCAAGGAAGCACCCCCGCTTCAAAGTCAAACATCCTGATGGAGCAGACTAGATGCGGTGTCTGTTTTTTCAGTTTCCTATTTGTTACGCATGTTGTTTCTATTTCCTCAATTTCATATTTGCTTCTCAACCCTGGTGACACAGATGAGATTATGCTTTGCGCTGCTAACTGTAAGGTCAACAGTTTGAAACCACCAGCTACTCTGCAGGAGAAAGATGAGGCTGTCTACTCTCATAAAGAGTTACCGTCTCAGACACCCACTGGGGCAGGTCTACCCTGTGTTACAGGTTCGCGATGAGCTGGAGTTGACGACACCAGTGAGCTTCTTGTTGTTTTATTCTCAGGACCTTATTGAGACAGATGATTTTCAGGTAGTGGTGTCCCTGATATTTGGAATCATGCCTCCTGGAGCCACTGAGTTTCTCAATATAGCACATACCATGACTTTGCAGAGAAGAGATTGGATGTTTCTGGGTCGCTTTACCTCACATATGCTGCAAAAGAAGAATTTAGATGGCTAAAAAGCAGTGCAAATGTTATAACTGTTGTTCTTCTATTTAATAAGGCAGTTTATAGCTTATAAGAACAGACTCCTCTGCCCCCATCTGCCCCAGGGGACTCTAAAAAGCTAGTTTTATTTTGGGTGGGAGAAAAATGTGGCTTATAAACAGTTTTATTTTTCCTGAATTGACCCTTGTGTAAGAAAAGGTTGTTCACTTCTTTTCCAAGGTCTGTGGAAGCCAGCTTATTCAGAGGTATTAGTGTTATGAAAAGCCCTTTTAGAAAAGCACACATGAATTTAATTTATTGAGATGGGCAATTTTATGTGGAAGTTTAAGTTCTGACCCTTGTCAGAATCACAGAAAATCATAAGGCTCAATTTGGGTGTTCAAACCAATGTGCTCAGGGGCATGAATGAAAATTGGGTAGCTTGACAAGCCACATCAGCACAAATGAGGAGATTGATCCAGGTCGCCCTGATCACTGTCAGCACCGAGGGAGCCCATTTCCTAGCTGGTATGAGGAGCTCCGAGTCAGGGGACTTCCGGGCTCTCGTGGGGTTTGAGGAAGGTGCCTCTGAACGTCAACTTGGTGATGTTTCCCTTTCTCTTGTGAGGTTTTATTTCCCATACAAATTTATGTCGGAGCAGTACACACTCATTCCAGGAAATTTGGGAAGGAGAGTAAATCAGTAGGAGGCATCCCAAAGCAGATCCTCAGAGAAGAATCAGTAGGAGGCATCCCAAAGCAGATCCTCAGAGAAGCAGACTGGCTCATCTCTTCCCCGTCGTCGTCAAATGCATGCATATTCATTGCTGACTCAGAGGCAGTCCGTGGGACACCGAAGCCCTGCCTCTTCGGGTTTCTACAGACATTGGTTGCCATGGTTTTTCGTCTTTATGTGGTTTCACTAGTGGTTTTGAACTACCAGCCTTTGGGTTAGCAGTTGAGTTCTTAACCACTGCCCCAGCAGGACTGCTTAACATTTATATTTCAACTCACTACCAGAGTCTATTCTGATTCCTGGGACCCCATAGGGCACAGTAGAACTGCCCACAAGCATTTCCAAGACTGCAACTCTGTACAGGAGTAGAAAGCCTCATCTTTCTCCTGAGGCACGGCTTGTGGTTTCGAATTGCTGAACTTGTGGTTATCAGCCCAACATGTAACTCACTACATCCACCAGGGCTCCTAACCCATATACATTGCTACTCAGAAATAACCGGCGCCAGACTGAATCATGGGTGGTACTGCTTTGTTGGACCGTGTCTTGATACTGTCCCCAAATCATTAAGTATTCTTTTGCTTCATTACCTGCATGGAGCCTACACTGCAAATGTGCCCCAATTAGTTCAATCAATGTAACTTGTGGACCATGTAGTCTTCCCCCAGTTCGTTTCTGTTGGAGATAATGTTGGGATTACTGATGTTATAGGTAGATCTTTGGCCACAGCTCCAATTAGTGTCTGTGGATAAATTCCTAGAAGTGAAATGGTTAAGTCAGCACAGTTTTCGGGATTTTGTTGTACCCGTCTTTCTGTCCTGCATATCTACCCTAGCTGACACTCATGTATTAGGGCCTGTGCCAATTTTCAAGCCCCCCCCCTCCCCCCGTACTCCTACCAAGGCCAGCTACTGCATTTGGTAGTAAAACCAAACCAAAAATTTGCCAGCAGACAGATGAAAAATAGTATTATGTATGGTTTCTTTAATCAAAACAGAACAAAGCCAGTTATGAAAATACTAAACTCACTGTGGTGTAGTCGATTCTGACTCGTACAACCATGACAGAGAACTGTCCCCCTGGTCCCGCAAAGCTGTGCTCTTTATGGAAACATGACGGCCACAGCTTCTTCCCTCAGAGTGGCTGCTGGTTTTGAACCACCTGACCTTTAGTTAGCAGCCAGGTGCTTAAGCACTGCGCTATCAGGGATTTTCCCATAGAGAGCATTATTTCTATTTTACCAGTGAGAAGCTGACACTCAATACAGGTTAGCCAATTTAGAAGAAACAGGACCAATGCTCAGATTTATTTGATTTTCAGAAGCTCACCAGGCTTTTCTTTCTAGTCTGTCTCCATCAGGAAGATCCCCCGAAATCTGTTCAGCATCATGGCAACCCACGCGGCCTGTATTGACAGATGTGTGGTGGCTGCACAGGGCAGGAACAAAGCCAGGGTCTCTTTCATAGAAGGCGGGAAGGCTGCCTTCCTCAGGAAGGCCACTTTAAGACAACAGAACATGGCTTCTAGGCAAATGCAAAGTCTAGGAAAATGATCAGGTTCCGTTTCTGTTTTTGGAAGGCCGGCCGGCCTACTTTGTGAGGGTCAGCAAGGATAAATGCTCACCCTCACAAGGGGAGGACGGCACTCACACTGGGCATTTTCTAGGAGAAAGAATTTTACGTACTCGACTGTTTCATTTTTAATCAAATGCTCAGTTGAAAGAAACAGCATTCAGCAAGTCTGTAGCTTCAATGTATTGTCCAGATATTCTAATATATATTTGTGGAACAATGCAGAGAAGCAGGCCCTCCCCCTTGCCTGACTGGCTCTTTAGTAGAATGACATAAAGGGGAGCATGGCATGTTCCCCAGTCTTTTTTTTTTTTTTTGCTCCTCTTATTGTAGATAAACTATTTTGTCACATTTTACATTATTTTTTGGAAATTTGCGGAAGTCTTGTTTGAAGTACGGCAGAATAAAGAAAGTGGAGTAATTAACAGGTGAATAAACCTTTGGGTTAAAATCCTCATACACGCTCTGGGAACAATCCGTTAGAGAATCCTTTGGAAACTGCAAAATAGGAAGAGAGGCAGCCAAGACAATGGCTCGAGGGTAAAGGGAAACCATACAAGAGCTATTTGGCGTGTGCTGTCAAGTATGCTTTGCCAGGAAATGAAATCTTTACACATCATGGAAATACTGAAGTTAATTTGAGCTGTTATAATAAAGAGCCATATGTTTAAGGGAGAAGAAGATTTCTCCTCTTAGCACATGGGACATTTCTGCTCAGAAATGTGGTCAGGGCTCAGTCCTGCAGAGGCAGTTGTGTCAAGGGCTGGCTTCTCGTTGCTTTAGAACACGTATTCACTCTGTTCTTTCTCCTAATTACAAGACAGCAAATAAAAAAAATCCACCTGCTTTCCACATCTTGATGAGTTAGAATCAATTACAGGCCAATGGGCTTGGCTTGGGAGATGCAGATTTTGGAGAATATCCCAAATCTGGACACACACACGCGCGCATGCACCCACACGTACATTCCTTTTCCATTTATTATTTACAGAATTTTTTCTTTCATCTTTATGTTCTTAAGGAGCCCTGATGGTGGAGTGAGTTACCATTGGCCTTCTAACCACAAGGTCAGTCGTTCCAAACCACCCGAGGGAGAAAGAGGCTTTGTTACAGTCGTGGAAAGCCACAGGGGCCGCTCCCCTCTGCCCTGTAGAGCCCCGAAGAGTTGGAATCAATGGGATGACAGTGAGTTTGAGTTGTTTTTGGGATTCACAGATATTTCCATTTGGCAAGACAGCTAAGCAGGCTTCCTTGGGCTCATTACCAGAGGGGAGAGGGCTTGGCTGGAACTTCCTGGTACATTGCCACACCCATGGTTCTAAGTCTAGTCTTCGGACCAGCAATGTCAATATCACATGGGGTCTTGTTCTAAATGCAGACTCCTGGGCCCCCAGCACTCTGATTTGGATGCTGCTAAAATGGTGGAGCCACTGGTACATTACCAGTGGTGGGACACTGGTCCCATCTGCCCAAGCCAATACATGCTTACCTTAAAGTTCATCTTTTCCTTTCCCCCTAGCGGGGCTGCAGTTGGTCCCAGTAAGTCACCGGGTATCCTTATGAAACAGCGAAGATCTCTCGTTCTTTACAACAAAGAGTTCTGAAGTTGTTAGAACAAGACCTAGCTCTGCTGTCAACTGAGGAACTTTGGATCTGTCCCTTAACCTCTCTGTCCTATCTGCTTTGATTAAATTTAGTCATACAACTGTCTTGGCCACTAAAGTATTTTAAGGGAGACGAAGCAAATGCAACAAGATCTTGAATATTGTTGATTCTGGGTGATAGGGGGCACTGAGGCATATTGTACTATCTCTACTTTTGTGCCTCTGAATATGGTCAGAATAAGATTTTTAAAATGCTACAAGAGCCTTTATTAATAT
This sequence comes from Tenrec ecaudatus, assembly GCF_050624435.1. Classification (NCBI taxonomy): domain Eukaryota; kingdom Metazoa; phylum Chordata; class Mammalia; order Afrosoricida; family Tenrecidae; genus Tenrec; species Tenrec ecaudatus. The sequence continues at coordinate 103,417,011 of NC_134539.1, read as the reverse complement.
TATTGTTATACCTGGTTTCCTTGAGGTTGCACGACGGAAAATGCTGGATAGGAACGCCCAGTCTGAGCTTCAGTTCTGATTCTAATGTTAATTAGACACAGTCAAATTATGTCACCTCCCTGGTCCTTAAAAAAACTCACTGCTGTCGAGACAATCACAACTCATAGTGACTCTACAGGACACGGTTGGACTTCTGTGGGTTTCCCAGACTGTAACTCTTTTCGGGAGTAGAAAGCCACGTCTTTCTCCCTTGGAGTTTGTTAGTTTTGAACTGCTGACCTTGTGGATCACAGCCCATCACATAATCCCGACACCACCAGGGCTCTTTATTTTCCTTAATTCTATAGTGTGTGTGTATGCGTGTGTGTGACAGAGTGGTGGTGGCAGTGGCGGTGCACCAGGGTTCTTTAATCCTTAGGACTGCAAGCCAAGTAAAACTGACTTATGCAAAATCAAGCTTCTACTCTATTTAGCTATGAGATCTGGAGGAAATCATTTGACCTCCCAGCGGAGTACTTACTAGGTAAGCAGAGAGTGTGCACACCTTCATTCATTTATTCACATTTCTCATCGCCTTTCCAGTTAGCACAGAGTCATGAACGAAATGGGAGGCTTTGTTTCCAAAGGTAGGTAGAGATGACACGAGCACAAACAAGGAGCTAAGAAAGTTCAAGACCTGCTAGAAGGAGAAGAACCAGAGAAATGAGACAGAATGACAGGAGGGAGGTCCCTCCGTGATGCTGAGGCCTCGCGGTGGGGAACCTTGCACAAATTGTTCCTCATTTTCATTTTTGTTTCAGTCTTTTGAAGAATGAGGCATATATTTTAGGCTATGGAAATACATGTATGCTCAAAAACTTTCATTTGATTAAACAGTGTAGATGCATGATGCTGTGAAGCATATTTCTAATAGTGTCAATTAAAACGGCAAACTTATTTTCAGTGATAACTTTTAATAAAGCACTGAATTACAAACAACAACAAACAAACAAGAAGAATAACAAAAACTCAGCAACCCAGCAACAGGAAAAGCCAGCACTGGCTGCACTGAAAGCACTGTCTACGACCTGTCTGTGCTCCAGCACATCTCCGCCGTGGCTTGAGCGGCCTTCACTCCACAGAGATCCACTCCATGTGTGATCTCTCAGGAGTGAATCTGAGATGGGAAATCAGAAAAGGAAGTGAATGGGTTGCCGGGGCCTATGATGATGTTATAAAGAAATCCTTGGTTTTAATAAATAGAACAAATGCATGATCAGGAAAATAGCACTATCTGGTGGGAGGTGGGTGGGCAGAAAAAGAGGCCGTGATTTCCCATGATGAAGTTAAAAAAAAAATCTTTCATATTCATCTACTCACTCATGCAAATAGCTTCATGGCTCATGCTGAGGGCTGAATGATGATTTATTTCAAAACTCATATACAAAACTGAATTACATTTGAAATTGAGATAGCTTTCTACTGAGCCTCAGTGCATGGCATCGTTCTGGGCCTGCCTTTTCTGCCCAAGGCTATTGCAGAAGAGAAACTAATAGACAAAGCGTGGGGGAAGTTTGTCAACACATCTCTTGAATTATTTATTCCCATTTAAAATATCATATTTCTTTGTTTACCAAATACCAGTCCTCATGCAACTCCATCAAGGTGATATTGTCTATAGAAATTAGGAACAAATGGGAAGACATACACAAGCTTTAATTTCACACCTACTTACTGTATTTAATAAATGTTACCTGCCCTTGGGGGACTTCCTGGGAAAAACGTGGCCTTTTGTTTAAGTAATAAGTTGGTGAGATCTAGAAAATGTTCCAGTTTATCAAAAAAGCTTTGTATTTTGAGCAGCTCTGCAGTGATTTGTTTACACAAAATTAATCTTGTTCTTCAGAAAGAATGATTAAAAAAAAATTAAAATCTCCTTTCTTCAAAAACAAAAGAAAATCCCATACCATAATCAAACGAAGCCAATTTGACTTTTAATTTCCTGCATAAATCTCATATTTAGGCTGTGACAGCAGTTTTGGGGGAAGGTTTCTAAAGATAATTGTTCCAAAATTTTCTTCTGAGAATCGTATTTAAGAGTTTCTATTTCTGAACAGTTTCTGTCAGGTAGCAGAGCCCTGATATAAGTTTAGAATTTCAAGAATTTCTTAAGGAAATAAGGCCATAAAACATATTTGAAGTGAAAATTAATTAATTTTAAACAGGCTCAAGAGCATTAAGAAGAAATGCCAAGAATATGCTAATATTTTAAAAGTTTTATTGGCATATAATTCACATATCCCACAATGCAATAGTCCAAGCACATCAAGAAGAGCTGGACAATCACCACACAATCAATTTTAGGACACGTAGTCTTTCTCCCACCCACTGTTACCAGAACAAGGAGAATGGTGGTGTTCTAGTATATCGACTATAATACATTATATTTCTTTCTCTCCTTTCTCCTGCCCTCAAAAACGAGGAAAACAAAGCAAGTCTGAGTTCAGTTTTTTAAAACAGACTGAAAGAATCTTATTGATGTATAAGGAAGACAAAAAAAGGATTGGCCTTAAACAGACAAACAAGTTAAAATAAACCTTATATTATTGACCTCTGAGATTCTACCTCCTAATTCAGAGAAAAGAAAATGGTGGATTGTAAATCATGGTACATTCATTCAGCTTAAATGAAGAAGGATATATTTGCACATAGACCCAGGAATTCATAAAAAGAGGAAGAGATTCCTGCTTGATTCCATCCATGAAAATCAAGCTACCAGTTACGGTGGCTCAGTCTATGACTGTATTTCTCAAGCTCTTAACAAGAGTCCTCTATTTTTTCTTATGGTATAGTTAAAACTTTGTTGTTGTTGATAGTTAAAGCTTTGTTAAACTTGACTGGGCTAGGATTTTAAGTGGTTTGGCAGTTAAGAACTAGTCATGCCCCAAGATGAGATCTCCTCTAGGGTGTATCCTGCTTCCAGTATAAGTAGATGTTGTGGGAAAGCTAGCTTGCTTTTTGCTAGGCTTGGACAACTTTCAAGTTCTTTGGATTTGAGTCAGTGGCCTGCCCTATTGCCTGCCAATCCTGAGAATCAGCAACAGCCTGGAAAAGCTTGAATTTATTCCCCTTCGCAGTCAGATGCCTACTGTCTTCCTATCCATTTGGGTTCATCAGCCCCTGCAGCTTCTGAGTTAGGAGAAGCCCCCAACCTGACATCTGACCCACAGACTTGCATGTGCCTACTTCCACAATAGTGTGAGCCATTTCCCTATATAACTTCTGTCTATATACCCTCCTATCTCTCTGTAAATCTCTCTCCACACATACATAAGCCAGCCCTGATGATGGAGCGGTTACATGCTGGGATGCTACCTGCAAGATGAGCAGTTTGAACCACCTGCTGCTCCACAGGAGCAAGATGGGGCTTTGTTCTCCCATGAAGAGTTACATCGCACTGGAAACTCGCAGGTGCAGTTCTACCCTGTCCTACAGGGTCACTAGGAGTTGGCACTGACTGGACAGCAATGAGTTTGGTTTGGGGGTTATACGTACACATAGATAATAAGCTTTACTGGTTTTGCTCGAGCACCCAGCCTACGACATCCTATTTCAAATTATGCCTGGTAAAGAACTACTTGTCACATGGAGGACACCTACATACTTTTCCTTTCTTATCCTGCTTAAGTCAGGTGGTTTAATTCGGAGTGCCTAGAATCAGCACATCTTTAAATTACAGCACTCTATAAAAATGCAGCTCCAGTCATCTAAATAAAATTAGGGTCCATGAGTTCTAAAGCGTCCTTGAGAAGCTTTAACCAGCTACAGTGTATAAACTAGGAGGCTGGGATAGAAAACTTGCCACCCTGCAGCTTCGTGGACTACATGGGAGCTGTGTGTACTGGCAGCTACCCAAAGGTGTCAGTGCTCACCCTCCCCTGTGTCTTCATGACACTGTAGTGTCTGTGAGTGTTTGCAAAAGCAGATATCTGTGGGGACCAGGCTGGAGGCTGGCCACAGCAAGGAGTGAAGTGGGCCTACTTAAAAAAAAAAAAAGTGGCGGTGAGGATGGTAGGAATGTGCAAAAGAAGACCAGAAAGCTGGGGGTTTATGCTGAAAATTTCCAGTTTTTAAATGCTGGCAAACTAAGACCAACAGTATGAAAACTCAGAAAGACATCCAAAAAGGCTGCTCCAGGGTCTGGTCTGCTGGTCGCTGGTCTGCAATCTTTGCTTAAGGTGAATGATTTCTACACCATGGAGAAAGTGTTTCCCTAACTTGGCTCACCGAGCTCTTTGCCCTAGAATTAATTTACCTCCTTCAGCCCCTGCTTTAGCTGCTCACCCTCCACTACTTACTCCATCTTTAGGGTGGTCAATGTCTACTCGTGTTTGAAGAAACAACCTAGACATCAAAACAACCCTTCCAAGAAAATGTCCTCTTGCCCTTCTCTGCTCTCTGACCCTCCTGCCCGTCGCGGGTCTAAATGCCAGTCCTCTGGTCCCTCTAAGGACTTTGTTCTTATGTTGAAATGCTACGTTGCCTTGTCTGTCCACATAAACATTATCTATCTATCTATCTATCTATCTATCTATCTCACTTAATTATTCTGCATTATTTATATTCTCTGCACCTAAGAGTGGTGCTAAAAAATACGGGTTGAACTGAACTGTATACACTACACCTAACGCTACCATTTACATACTGCCAAATAAGAGGAATAGCATTTGATCAACTAAATCCTTTCACATCATCTTATTTGAAAGGAAAGAAAACAAAGTGACAGGATAGTAGACAAAAGACCCTAGCTTATTAGCAAAAGGTGTTTGATTCTATCACCTATTTCTTAAGCGACTAGACACGATAGAACAGATGGTATGACAGTTAACTCTTTATGTGCATACTTATTAGAATATCTGACTATCTCCTGGTTATAAAAAGAGCCATGTGAACTGAAGAAACTCCCACCCTCAGGATTTCTTTTAAGGAATATTCACAAGTGAAGTGGCTTCAAAAATTTCCATAAATGCCTTTTCTTGTGGCAGCAAGAGAGAGCAATTTAACCTTCAGAAAACCCCAGCACCCCTCATTCACTCAGTATAACGAGTGACTTTTTCGCACCTTGGTTCATAATAGTGAATGATTTTCTTTGAAGGGGTTAAGTTCCTATATGAGCATGCACCGCTATTACAAAGCTGAACCCAAATTTGTTCTTTGTGCCACTTCAAATGGCTGGTAACGCTAAAAAAGAAAACCCTATACTTGTAAAATGTTTATGTCCTGATTACATTTGCAATATATACACCAAGAGACTAATCATAACAATCCTTGGAAACTAGGCAGTGCTTTCGTGTAGCCTGGGTCCATGTGTGTTAGACTAGTATGATGGGGGAATGAATAATATTCATAGCTCCCCTGCAGCCCACAAAATGTTTACATTGACTTAAGTGCTTACTGGTAAAGCCGTCAGTAAATGTGAAAAATGTCTCCTATAAATCCCTGTAATACTGAAACTAAACCCCGATTTTTAAGTTAATAATTAATAATGCCAACCAAACAATCCACTCATTTCATTTCTAAAACTCCATTTTTGTCATTCAGTTAAAAACCAGGTATTGGCTGACCCCTATTCTAATTTATCTTGCTAAAGAACCTTTCACTCTGTTCTTATCATTGCATCTTTCCTGCTTATACACTGCACCCAGGCCCAGCCCATATCCACTAGTTATGAATCACTCTCATCTGATCAATTACATTGGAACAAAACTAATGCTGGCATGTACTGCTTCCCTTTCAAGTCCAGGAAAGCTGGAGAGCACACAATTCACTGGACACATCAAGACACGGATGCCTTTCACAATCACAAGAGAGACACTAGCCCGCTTAGGTTGCACTTCCTTCAGAAAGCTCACGCTGTCCACTCGGTCCTCATCCACCTCTTCTCTGACCGTGCTGGGACCACTCTACTCAATTCACCACATGTCTTTATGTGCCGCCTCGGTCTTCTGCCAGGTACTTTCTGCATTCGGCTATTCCCACCCCTCCCAGATTAGAAACTCTGTGAACATTAGAGAAAACAAAAGAAGAGAACAAAGCAAAAACTGATCATGCTGGCCACATCGTATAGGCCAGCGGTTCTCAACCTCTGGGATGCGACCCCTTTGGGGGTCGAAAGACCTTTCACAGGGTCGCCTGATTGATAACAGTAGCAAAATTACAGTTATGAAGCAGCAGCAAAAATAATTCTATGGTTGGGTAGGGGTCTCCACAACATGAGGAACTGTATTAAAGGGTTGTGGCATTAGGAGGGTTGAGAACCACTGAACTAGACTATTAGTAAACTCTTGGGTGAATTGAATTAAAGATCAGTACTTAGGCTAGAATAGGAAACAAGCTATTACTTTAAAAATAGGAGTAAAACAGAAAATGATGGCAGATTAAAGGTGTTTCTGCACCTCTGTCTTCTTTGGAAACAGCAAGAACAGCAAGCTTTCTGATGGCAGCAGGAGACACTCTTACAGAAGGGCTCTGAGCCCCGAAGGGAACAGAGGATACCAAGTGAAGCTCCATAACAGTAGGTAGATCTTGGCAAAATATGGCACCCATCCCTGCTGCTGAGTCAATCTGGACTCAGAGCGGCCCGACAGGGCAGCGTAGAACTCCCTCTTCCAGTTTCTAAGGATGTACCTCTTCACTGGGGAAGAAAGTCCCATCTTAACCTATGCCACCAGGGCTCCTTCTATAAGGCCCGGGGAGTATAAATTCAAGGCTCTTCTCCAATTTAGGATTCGGACTGTGAAGCATGGAAGCAATTTCCCCTAAAGTATATGGGCTGAGAGAGGGGGGTAGATGATAGCTAGAATGGTACAAACAGAACCAGGGCCAAAGGCACACTGGGCCAAGAGCAAGCCAAAGTCAACATGAAGCACCAAACTTGCGTTAGCAGAGGAAGCATTTAGTTGGGTAGTGGTTGAAATTACTGGAGCTCCTGTAACACAGTGAGTTAAGTATTGGGTTCTAACTGTTAAGATTGGTGGTTCAAGTCCATTAGCCACTCGGGGGGAGAAAGTTGAGGCAGTTTGCTCCCAGAAATACTTACATTCGCAGGAACCCTCAAGAGCAGTAGTTCTGCTTTGTTCTATAGGCTCACTAAGACTCAATGGCAGTGGGTTTGGACTTGGCTTAGCTGGACCTGAGCAGCTAGCAGGCACATAACCACACCAAGGGAGAAAGCAGCAGCCCTGGAAGGAGCCGTCTCAGGTACCTGGTGGCACCCCTAGTGCTTTAGTTTCCCCAATACCTTTCATTAGCCACAGGGGGCAATTCTATTTTCTCCCATAAGATCCTGCGGTTGGGAACGAGAACTCAGGCGGAAGATCTTGGGAGCTCTGACTGAGGGTGCTATTTTGATGAGGACCGTAGTTATGTGAAAGAAGGATCAGGAGCGCCAAAACGCAGAGAGAAAACAATGAGACTAAAACCCAAACCCAAACTCACTGCCACTGAGTCAACAGTCTGGAGAAAGCAGAGGTGAAGAGTGAAGACAGAAGGTGAATCACTACTGGCTAAGTCCTGGCAGAAATCTGGTCACAAAAGGAGGAGAAAGAGAATAAGCAGAGGAGCAGCAGGATCCAATACTGAGAGTACTCTAAAACACAAGGATCCCTGTCCAGATTCTAAGTCAGAAGAAAGGAACTCAGTCGGGTCAGGGGAGCGGGAGGTGTTCCACGAGACCTCAGATCAACTCTGGTCCCACAATCTGCTCTCAGGCAAGTTGGTCTCTATGCCTTAGAGCAGTTGTTCCTAACGCCGTGACCCTTTCATACAGTTCCTCATGTGCTGGTGACTCCCCCCAACCATAAAACTGTTTTCATTGCTACTTCATAACTGTAATGTTGCTTCTGTTATGAATCGTCATGTAAATATCTGATGTGCAGGATGTATTTTCATTGTTACAAATTGAACATACCGGTATTTAAAGCACAGTGATTAATAAAAATGTAATTATATATTGTGAAATATTTATTTCTAATTATAAATAAATTAACTTTTGTCTGGAAGCATGGTGTAGCATGGGTAACAATCTTCAAGCCAGGTACTCATATGTGGGTGTAACTGCATGTGGGCGGACTCGCCTGGAGACAGATAGGGGAGCAGTGTCTTGGTTCCTAAAACCATTGGAAATATGTGTTTTCCAATGGTCTTAGGTGACCCTTGTGAAAGGGTCCAACAGGGGTCACGATCTACAGGTTGAGAACTACTGCCTTAGAGCTTAGGAGGCTCTGAGATAGAAAAGAAGTCCCTATACCCTCCTTGTCTTGAACACCGTCCCGCCCCCCCCCCCAAAACAAACAAACAAAACCAACCACCCAAAATAAAAAACCCTTCCAAAAACAAGGGTTAAAAATCTGGCAGATATAATCTGCTGTGGGAAGATACACGGTATCTTCCTTGGAAAACACAGGCAGTGCTTAGGAAGAAATATTAGGGACATTCACGTTTAACCAGTCGTCTTCCTTTGCACCTCCCCCTGACCCCTCTCACAATTGTTCAGTCCATTTCACTCGTTAGGGCCAGTGTTGCAAACAGACACGGAGCTGCACCACATGAAAACAGCCCACACCGATGTGCACGGGGTGGCAGGAGGGAAGAAGTTACTGAGGACACAGATGGGGCCGAGAAACTCGAGGCTCGGGGGTGTCAAAGGAAAGCCACTTCTTGATTCTGCTGATGACAGAATTACCGACACGGGTCTCTGGATGACCACCAGGAGCTTGGCGACCTTAGGCCTTAGGCTGCCCTCTGCTGTGCTCACACTCAGCTGAAAGGGAACAGACAACGTGATTTGGCTCTAATTTAATAGGGATAAATCCTGTGGTGTGGAGCTGCTACCAGAGGTCAAGACAGTTCCATTATGACCCCTCTGGAGGACCTCTCTCTAGATTTCTTCAGATGCAGATGGAAGAGCTCTTTAGCCAAATGCACCGTGACTCGGGGCTTATCCATGTGCATCTGGGATGCTTCCTAATGTGATGTGATGTACAGTGTACTCCAGTTCAGCAAGGGGCCCCCAAGCTATTAAAGACTCTGATAAATAATTCTACCACCAAGTCTCCGGAGCTGAAGTAAAAAGCAGAAAGCCATGGGGTCAAGTGTTTCCACAGGAATTACATTTGGTAAAGAGATGCTGCAGAAGGATATTTCTATTAACCACTCACAATTATTGTAAGGCAGCAGATTTTTCTGGACAGACAAGCAGAATAGCTAATAACTTGAGTCCCTGGGAGAGTAGGGATGGATTTAAACCTTTTGTCCGAAAACAGTTTTTCTTTCTTCTAGTGAACAGGAGAAGGAACATTTCCTAAACAACAAAATGATCACTATGCTTCCCTCCCCCTTTATTATAAGACATGCAGCATTGGCATTGTGTGCAGATAGTTGAAAGGTAATTGGCACGTAAGTACTGCTCTCTGTATTCCCCTCAGGAAAATAAAAAAGTATCATTTCACAAATTTTATTCGCATCAAATGATATTTTAGCTGTACCGATTTCATCCTTTGATTCTCCAAAAAGAATCACAGAAATATTTATTCTTAAAATGTATATGGCATATATGTGTTTGTGGTAACTTGGTTATTCCAAGCAAAGTCAATACTATTCCGTGATCACTAATATATTCAAGGGCCCCATCTGTATCACCTGGAACGACACAGACAAAAAGCAGCTCAGTAAAAAGAAAGTCAAGCGGCAAGCAGAGTGATCAGAAGATGTCAGAGGGCTGATACGTTTTCCTGAAGCATAGTGGAGCTGCATTTTATTCAGGTCAGCCTTAAAGTGAAAATACATTACACACATGATTATCCTTTGAAATCCCCTTAAGCCATCCATCAAGTGCTTGCCAGGTATACACATGTACAACACTAGGAAATAATTGGGGTGCTGTCTAAGGTCTGAGAAGCCGAGAGTTAAAGGAAGGAACAAAAGAAAGGGCTATAATTAGGTGGCTGGGTAGTCAGACCGCTCTGTCTTGGGGGTGACGTTCAGTTCGGTAGAGGAGAGGTGGACAATAGAAGAGCAGGGCTGATTCCTTCCGGTTTTAATATAGAGCACAGACACCTGGCAAAAGGGCATTGCACTTTTGTGGTGGGGGATGTTGGGAGGTTCAAACCAGGGAGTGGAGGTGCGTATAATCTGGGCCTGAATGTTCTAACGCCCACATGGCTTCTCTACTTGATAACATGTCCTGGGTACCTGGACGAACAGCTGCAGAACTGAAGCTAGGTGGAGATAAATAACACGTACACAGGAGAGAGTGCAGTTCAGGGACAAGGTGGGACTTGAGCTGTTTCTTGAAAAAAAGAAGGCAAGCAGAAGGGAGCAGGGGCAAATGCAGGGAGGCAGGGGCAGCACAGTGCGCTCGGGAAAGGCCAAGTGATCTACAGGGAACAAAAAGGGAATGTGTGAACACAGCAGCGTGAGTGACCATTCTGGCAATGTCCATCAGCCTCATCTTGGAACTGAGTGAGAGGCGATGACAGCCCACACTGGGACCTACCTGTGTGCTGGGCTCTGATCAGTACATGCCTGCCCCGGTGACCGCACCCCACCCCCCCCCGCCCCAGCCTCTCTGGGCACTTTTGCCACCCTGTGGTCTATTCTGCTTCGGGCTGATTTAAGAGTTCTTTTAAAAACGTAAACCTGATCATGCCAGCCGCACACATAAAACGTATCACTGGCTTCCTATTACAAGAGCAGTTCAATCAGACTCCTCGCTACCGCTGCTTCGGGCTTCATTCCGAACCTCTCTGCTCCCCGTTCATTCCATTCAGCCACCTCCTCGGTTGCGTCTTTCTGACCTTCAGGGCGTCGCTGTCTCTGGGCCTCTGCCTGCCGTGCTCTTCACCATCTCTGCAGCCTCATTCTTCAGCACTCGGTCCAGCGGCCACTTCCTCAGCACGGCTGCCCCCAAAGCAGCCCTCCCACAGCAGCCTGCCCCATCATGGCAGAGTCTCACTGATTATTGTCTCTGTGAGAGGACTAGCCACGGCGACTGCATGCTTGGTGTTTATTTGTTCCGCGGTTTATTCTTTAACCCTGCCCCCCCCCCCACCTAAACGAGATCACTGAGCAGGTCATGCCCACCAGACTCATATCGCAGGGCCACCCCCCAGAGACACTCAGCTCCAGAACGTGACTGCTGAAAACAGTACGGACAGCAATGGATGTCTATGTGGCCACTGTCATTCTCCATTTCAACAATGGTCACACCCCAGACTCACAGTAACCCACCAAGTGAGGTGGCATTCTCCCTGACTTGCAGCAGAGGAACTAGAGCTCAAGAAGATTAGTCATACTCTCAAGGTTTCCCAGTGAAGTAGGCCAGGGAGCTGAGTTGTGAATCCATCCAGTCTGGTCCCCAAATTTCTGCTCTCCAATCCAGCTTCAAGTGGGCAAACTCGAGTGGTCTACAAATCCAGCCTCAAGCCAATAGTAATGTTTACACACAATAACATTCCCCACTTTAGGTATATAGTGAATACTATAAGAAAGTTATTGTATCAAGCACATTTATACATATGCTGCCATCATTTCTAAAACAGCCCTTGGGATCAGCTCCTTTTTTTCCACCTCCCTCCCCCACACTTCCACCCTCTTGAACCCTTGATACTTTATAAACTATCTTTATTTTCATATTTTACACTGTCCGCTGTCTCCCTTCACCCATGTGTCTGTTGTTCATCCTCCTGGGGGGCAGGGCAGGGGCAGGCTGTATGTCAATCATTGTCATCGGTTCTCCCTTTCTCCCCCTACCTTCCCCCTATCCTCATGGTATCACTACTTTCATTGGTCCTGAGGGGTTTATCTGTCCTGGATTCTGTGTGTCGAGAGCCCTTAACTGTACATGTTCTGGCACATGCTCTGGTCTAGCCAGGTTTGTAAGGTAGAACTGGGGCCATGACAGTGGGTAGGTAGGTGAGGGAGGAAACATTAAAGAACTAGAGGAATGTTGTGTTTTTCATCGGTGCTTTACTGCACCCTGGCTGGCTTTTCACTTCCTTGTGACCCTTCTGTGAGGGGATATCCAATTGTCTACAGATGGGCTTTGGGTCTCCATTCTGAACTGCTGATCGCATAGAAATGGTTGTTTAGGGCCTTCTGATGCCTGATATCTGATCCCATGGATACCTCGTGATCATGCGGGTTGGTATGTTTCTTCCATGTGGGCTTTTTCGCTTTCCGGCTAGCTAGCCGCTTGTTTAACTTCAAGCCTTAAGATCCAGGACGCTATAACTTGTAATAGCTGGGCATCATCAGTTTTCTTTACCACATTAACTTATGCACCCACTTTGCAATTGTGTCAGGAAGGTGAGCATCACAGAATGCCAGGTTATTAGAACAAAGTCTTATGTTGAGGGAGGACTTGAGTAGAGGCCCAAAATTCATCTGCTAGCTTAATACTTAACCTATAAATATATGTACACACTCATATCCCTATTGTTATATATTGATATATATCCATGCCTATGCTTATACCTCTATAAATGTTTTTGCCTCCTAGTTCTTGCCCCTGTTTCCTCCTGTCCCACTATCATGTTCAACTTTCATTTGGCTGTCTGTACTTCCTCTTGGCTACATTACACTTGATCGAATGCACCAGGCATCCTATGCCCTCTTGGTCATTGATTTTATATCTCTGCTGGTCCCTTGTCCCTGGCTTAGTTGGCTCCCCCTTCATTTTCCCCCACCTCCTCCTCTCCCCTGGACCATTGGTCCCATTGTTTTCTCCTAGGGGTTGATTATCCTGTCTATATAGACAGACATGAAAAACGAAAAAGCCTATGACTAGTCCCAGGTCTTTCTGCTGACCCTTATGAATGTTTTCTGACAGAGTCTGACGCAGTGCCAAGGCCTGCCCCCAATTCTGAAGTCTCTTTTCAGAATTCCTTGGGGACTTTGTTGCTTTGCTCCCCCTGCTGCTCTCTTAGGCTCCCTTCATGTTACGCCTTGGTGTGTATGTGGGGTCAGACTGGGCACAATTCCTGCACTGTTTCTCCAGTCCTGCCCCCGGTAGTACTGTGGGTAAGGGAAAGTCATGTCTTGTGGGGCTGACTTTAAGGTCATCCTTGAAGCTTAGTGGGTCAGGATGCAGTTCTCTTTCCCTCCCTCCCTCCCTCCCTCCCTCCCTCCCTCCCTCCCTCCCTCTTAGTTTGCTCCTGTGTGCTCTGGGAAGACACCCACTCCTCACTTTTGCAGGGCTGTGTCTTCATGCTGTCCTCTGTAGTCCATTCTTTTGGGGAGGGGAGTCGACATAGCTGGGATAGGGGCCGGCCTAGCCTAGCTGACCTCACTGCTAATTCACTGCTTCATCCCAGTAAGCAACAATCCACAGTCTAATGCATTCTGTATGTTACCACGGTTACTCACATCCCTGGTCCATGGTCAGAGGAGATTCACCAGAGGCTTAATCCACTGTATTTCACATGTGGATTTTTTCCCACGTTTTTCCCCCCCCCAAACGGAAACAGCTTTAAAATGGGTCTAAAGGGAGATCAAACGATAAGATACTATATGTTGACCTCACTGGGTCTGCCATTCTCAGCTTTACAATGCTCCCTGTCTGATGACGGGGCTCTTCATATCCATCGACTATGATGGGGGTTAAATCCACGTGTGAACCCTGCAAATGGATTTTGGGCTTCCACTGTCTTCCATAAGCTTTGGCAAACCAGGCGTTCACGATTCCCCTTCTTGCCTAATGACCACTACAAGGGAGACACAGAAGCACTCCATCACCCCCAAGTTCCTGTGCCTCCGTGTAGTCAGTCCTCATCCTTTACCACTCATCCCCAGGAAAGATGCATTTGCTTTCTGTCAGTATGCTTCTGACTTTCCTAACTGTTATAAAAATGGAATCTCGTGTATAGTCTTTTGTGTCTGTTTCACTTGATGTCGTACTTTTGAGGCTGATCGGTGTCATTGTGTATAACAGTAGTCTGGCTCCTACACACAACAGAGGAATGTTTTGCATATATTTTCACTCTTCATTGTTTTGAAAGTACCCTAGGAAGCACAATTATCAATTCTGATAAAAATCAAATTTACATATTTCTATTTTGTTGCTTGTACTTTAGGTTTTACATGCAAGAATTCACTGAATCTGATATGAAAATCTACTTCTATGCTTCCTGAAGATTTTTATAGTATTAGCTCTTATAGTTAGTCCCTACACAGTTTTTGAACCATTTGAAGATAAGTTTTGTAAGTGGTATAAGGTAAGAGTCTATCTTTATTGTTTTACATGTGGCTATCCAGTTGTCCAGGAGTCCGGGTAACACAGTGGTTAGAACATTGCCAATCACAAAGGCCAGGAGCTGGAATGTACTGGCTACTCCATAGGAGAAAGGGGACACTTTCTGAGCTCTTCAAAACTTACAGCCTGTTTGATGCTCACTCACGAAGAGATCACTGAAAGATACGGGTGCTATAGCAAAGTGTGGTGAAGAAACTAGGTGGTGACTGGCTATCAGAAAGAACAGCGCATGCGGTCTTAAAGGCTTGCTTTCAAGCCAGCAGCCATCTAAGGGAAGCGTCAACCAAGTCCACGTGGAAGAAGCATATCAGCCTGTGTAATCCAAGTATTGTAAATCATAGAATCCAAAGATAAAGGAAGGAATGGTATCCGATCTTAAATTGTAACACTTGGTTTGCCGAAGGTCATGGATGGTAACAGAAGTCCCAAATCCACAGTCCACACACGCATTAGGCCTCTGGTGAATTAGCTCCCATCACAGTTGAGGGATGGGAATAACCCTGTAATCAGAGAGTGCATTGTAAAGACAAGCGTGGCAGATGTAGTGAGGTCAATAGGTAGTATCTCATCATTCGATCTCCTGTTGGACCCATTTTAAAGCCATTTCAGTTAAAAAAGTAAAAAGGGAAATACACATAGGGTAAGCCTCTGGTGAATCCCTCTGACCATGGACCCGAGAGGTGAATAAACATGTAAAATGCATGGGAGAGTAGATGGCCGCAGAAGCAGTTAGTTAAAATTTCACACCCCTATCATTTCGTCTCCCTTATGATCCACGTACATTTGTTCTGGTTTTTAGTATTTTCTGCTTTCTTCTCAATTGAGGCTTTGATGCTTTACTTTGTTATTGTTGTTCCTTACTTTATTTTGTGGTTTTTCTGTCTATGAAATCCAGGCGAGGTGACTCCACAGAGATGGCAGCAGCATTAATGGCTCCCTGGGGGCACGGCAGGGGGCGTGAGGGGGAAAGGGCTGCTTAAAGGAGATGTTCTAAAACTGAGCGCAGTGATGACTGTACAACTGTTCTTGAGGCGACTGAACTATTGAATTGTGTGACATGTGAATTATATGCCAATACGCTGTTGGGAAAAGGGATGTACAGCCCAGGAAACCCTAAGGAGCCATTCTCCTTTGCCTTCCCTTGTCGTGCTGAGTCAGACCTTGATGGCAGTGGATTTTTAAACATTTATTTTGTAGTCCCAGCATCATCTGTAGAAAAGATTGTCTGTTCTCATAGATAAGTTTGCCACCTTTCGTAAAAAAATCAATTGACTACAGATATAGGGGTGTACCAGCTTATTCCAGCAATCTAAATAGGATCAAAGTGTATTGCTTTTGATTTAGCAATGATAAAGAATTATAGAAAACTGTATTAAACAAAAAGAACAAAAGGTGAAACTATTATTTCTCAACATATTCTCTATCTAGGTCAATTAACTTCCAAAGGTAGTGCTTTCTGTAGCGCTTCTGAAAGAATTTGGTAATCTTTAAGTTACAGTTTTGGTATCCACAAGGGATTGAAGTCATGCTCTTGTTAAATGTTCTTTGTGTATTGGAAACAGAAGAAGCGCAAAGGGGCAGATCAGGGCTGAAGGGTGGATGGGGCAAGGTTCCCCAAAGAAATTTTTGTAGGACGGCCCTTGCTCCTCTCAAAGAGTGAACTGGTACACTGTCATGAAGGGAAAAACAATCCCCTAGCACAACTTTCCTGGAAGTTTTCAAGTCTCTTCAAACATCTTCATTATAAGCTTCCACGATCACCTTATGTCTTTGAAGAAAACCTATCGAAATGATCTCTTCAGAATTCCAGAAACCCAGTCACCGGAACCTGGTGAACTGGTCTATTAGTCACGAATTTAACTGGCCCAGAAGATCCACTTGAAAGACACTGTTTTGAAAGGACCTTCTTTGCTTTTGACGGCACCCAAATAAGATAATGATCACACGTGTCTCTATCTATTCATGAGGAGCTGGAACCCTAGCTGCAGGACTTTTTGACTTACCCTAGAAGGCCCCTTTATGCCAGACGTATACTGCCTTGATTATTACTGCTCTACAATGTCTTGAAATTGGGGATGTGAGTCCTAACACACACACACACACACACACACACACACACACACACACACACGCACATCACACTCAGTCCTCATGCAGCTCAGGGGCTACTGGTGGACATACACAAACCACACTCACTCATTCCTCGCACAAACCCCGCCCCAATATCACGCAGTGCCCATGTCCGTGTCTCAATTAAGTGCTAAAACAAAAATGAAAAGACCTTATGCGATGCAGCACCAATGAAGAATACAGCTTTTCCCTAGTTCCTGAATGCTTCTCCCCACCCCCACTATCATGATCCGAATTCTACCTTGCAAGTCTGGATAGAGCAGAGGATGTACACTGGCACAGATAGGAGCTGGAGGCACAGGGAATCCAGGGTGGATGATACCTTCAGGACCGGGGTTGTAAGTGGCGATACTGGGATGGTGGAGGGAAAGGGGATTGGAAAGAAGGAACCGATTACAAGGATCTACATGTGACCTCCTCCCTGGGGGATGCACAACAGAAAAAGGGGTGAAGGGAGACGTCGGACAGGGCAAGATATGACAAAATAATAATTTATAAATTATCAAGCGTTCATGTGTGAGGGGAAAAAGAGGAGCTGATGCCATGGGCTTAAGTGGAGAGCAAATGCTTTGAAAATGATGAGGGCAATGAATGTATAGATGTGCTTTACAAAATTGATGTATGTATAGATTGTGATGAGTTGTATGAGCCCCTAATAAAACGCTTTTTAAAAAAAGAAAACACCTTGAAGCAGTGATAGGTACGAAAAAGAAATTTTAAAACGCACCCAAAAAGTTGGACAGAGAAGGTAAGGGAGCGCTGGTCGACCCTGCGTGCCCTAACGTGCATGCGCGCAGGTCCCACGGGTCGCCCCAAACTGGACTCCCAGTGGACCACCCTAGCGGCGGTGAGGGGAATGGCAAGATCCTCTTTGGGTGGGTCCTGGTCCACCCAACGCTCCCAGCTGCAGGTGTCCTGGGATTCGCTGGCGAGGCCAGCGGGCAGGGTTGGGGGTGGCTTTGTTGACTTTCCAGATTGTTTGGGCTACTCTGTATTCCTTGAGTTTCCAAATAAATGCCAATTCAATTGGGATTCTGATAGGGACTTGTCTATGGAATCTATGATATTACATCTTCTGATACATGAACAGGGGGTATCTTTCCATTTATTTGGACCTTCTTTAAATCTTTTCAACAATATATATAGTTTCCAAAGTAAAAAATTCATGATACTTTTGTTACATTCATTCCTAAATTTTACAGCCCCCCCCAGAAGGGGGAAGGGTATCTTTTTTTAAGAATCATTTTATTGGGGTCTCATACAACTCATCACAATCTAAACACACATTCAATTGTATCAAGCACATTTTTACATTTGTCACCCACATCATTCTCAAAAATACTTGCTCTCCATTTAAGTCCTTGGATCACCTCATTTTTTTCCACCTTGCTCAGGGCTCCCCCATCCCTCATGAACCCTGCATAATTCATGTTATTATTATTTTGTCATGTCTTACACTGTCTGACATCTCCCTTCACCCACTTTTCTGTAGTCCGTCCCCCGGAGAGGAGCCATTCCTAAATATTTTATTCTTTGATGTTAACCACCAAATTGTCTTCATTCTATTTTGATTTTACATTGCCTGTGTATAGAAGTACTTAAAAAATTTAATACTAATCTTGTATTGTACAGCTTTGCAATCTCTATATACATCTTGTCATCTCTATACACATCTTGTCATCTGCAAATAGAGGTAGCTTAATTTTTTTCCTCTCCAATCTAGATCCCTTTGATTTCATTTTCTCCATCTAACTTCCCCGTGCATTGCTGAATAGAAGTGGTCCCAGTGAACACCCTTGTCTTGCTCATAATCGCAGGAAGAAAGCAACCATTCTGTTTCAGGTGCACTATCAGGTACTGATGTGAGATTTTTCTTTTCTAATGCAGGTCTTTATACATTTCCTTCTAAGCACTGTTAACTGCATCTTCTAGGTTTTGGTATGGCAAAACTCAACTTACGACTTCTAGTAACCTTGCAGATTTATGTAGCCTGATTTTGAATTCCCGATTTCATCTGTGAATGAAGAGAATTTCACTTGTTCCTTTTTAATATATATGCTTTCTACAAGTTTTTCAAGACTTACTGTACTGGCTAGGGCTTTGAAAATAATATGGACCATGGTCCAATGTCTACAAAATAGACCATCCAATGTAGTCTAGGAAGTATGTTTTCTTCCACCTTCTCCCCAGCTTTATTTCCTACCCAAATCTGTCATTCTAGCTAACTTGCGTCACTGTTTTTAATCTTTAAGTGTATGTCTTTTCCTCCCATCTTTGCTCACTTTGTTCCTCTTGCCTGACATGTTTTTGCTTTCGTAATCTATTCGTAGGTCAAGGTCTTTAACTTTTCTCTCCAATCTGAATGCTCACTTCCTCTCCACACTAATTGCTTACTCCAGTCAGAACGCCCTTCTCATGCGAACGGTCTTATGACCATGCAGAATGCACTGGAAGGAGATGTCTTGCAGTGAGGTTAACATTTAGCACCCTATGATCATGATCCATTGAAATTTGCTCTAGTTTTTAATATTTTATTTTCAATTGAGGTTTTTATCTGTTATTGCTAGTTAATTTTTTTAATTTATGTTTCTCTGTATCTGAATTTTGGGATAGGAAAATCTATAGAGAAAGTGATTGGATTAATGGTTCCTTGTGGGTATGGCAGGGCGGCTGGGCGTGGTGGGGTGGTGGGGAGCTAATAATGAGGAGGACAATGACGAAAATATTCCTAAAACTGATTGTGGTGATGACGTACAACTCTTTTTGAAGTGACTGAACTACTTACTGAATTGCATGATATGTGAATTATATGACAATAAAACTATATATATATTTTAAGAATGATATTATCATTGGCTTGATGATATATATCATATATGAGGGAGCTTCAAAGAGTTCACGTAAAAATGGAAATAAAACATAACGAAGATTTCCCACAAACTGTTTGAAACCTCCAGGCGCACCTACAGGGATGTCTTTACTCCTTGTGCCTGGGCGGTCACTTCGACTTCACTTATCTCTTTGTGACCCGAGCAACCAGCATACTTCTCTGAGTGCACAAGGCTCCTGACCAGTGGGTCCTGAGATGGTAGTATGAATGAACGATTTAATGTTCTACTACTGCCCAGTTTTTGCTAAGTGGTTTCTGCTCATCATAGTATTGAAAATAAATAAATACGACCTTTTCTCTTCATGTCTTCTTACTGGCCACATCTTTTATCTCATTCTTACCATCTCTTAAATGTATAGTGAATATCCTTTTGATATTATCACATGATATATTATATTTATATTAAATAAAATTTAAGAAGTCACAAGAAAATTCTATAAATTATTCTGCACATTCCTAGGGTTTCATACTGCTTTCTCAACCATTTACTATTATGCATAAATTTTATTGAAATGAACAGGTTAGAAATTATGATCTCATTTTACATGAGAATGTACACTGCCCCAAATAGTTCGATAACATTTTTTCCCTTAGCTCATCATGGCCATTTGAAGAATAGCTGGAGACTCCAATGCTTACTATGATAGAATTATGAGGACTTGTTAGAGTCTGAGGGTCAGGGGTTACATGAGCGAGCACACATGCTGGTGCTGCGCCTCACTCAAAATCACAGCCTGGGCTTTTGGAAGCTGCGTTCTCTTCCCTGGAGATTAGGAGAATTTAACAGCATCTGCCTCCTGGTGCTCCAGTGCGAATTAAGTATAAACAAAGCAGGTACTGCTTCATCATTACTATGTAATCAATACCAACTGAAATGGAGAATGGAATTTACGGTTCAACTTTATTAACCATGTGAATTTGTTAAACCTTTCTTGTGATCTTATAATTTATCCCATATTCTATTTTTCTCAATCATGATTTTCATTACTTTTCTGTTTTTTTAAAAAAATCTGGTGACATCTGAAATTCTTTCTGGAATAAGGATGAAAATGAAGAAACAAGAGCCTTCCTGTCAACTCTCTAAGGCATTCTGTAGCACCCCACCCTCCTCAGGCTTATTGCTGGGAAGACTAAACGCACCAAGAAAGGCAGCCATGCACGACACCGGGGGATCCATACAAGCAGAAGGCCCCTGCTCCTCAGAACATCCCAGAACTCCCAGTCCAGGAACAGGATGCTTTCCTCAAGTGGCACTACATTACTTGCACTCTTTCGAATGTCTTTCTTACCAGTAACAATTTTCGAAGTAAACTTCAATCACTTGAAAAAACTAAAGAAGTATGTTTCCATAAATGTTTAGAGCGTATCTTGAGGGTGGATAGAAAAACCAATCTGTTTACAAAGGCTGAAGCAGCCTGCTTCAGAACAAGACTTTCAAAGGAAGTCTTTCCCAGCTTTACAACAATGACACGCTCTCACGCTTCACATCCCAATGGGAAAGTACGTATAGCATCAACAAGGTGTCTCACCCCGGATCAAAGGGGGTAGTTACTAGTATGAGAAGCACTCCGGCTGAGAAACAGATGCTTTCTCCTGCACGCACACTGCCACCATTTATAAAACACCCGTGCCGCGGAAAATGCTTTACCAAATGACAAATGTTAATTGGCAAGATGTAAAGTCTTCAGTTCTGAAGCTATACTTCTCAATGTGAAAAGATCTGTGTTCCAGACTCACAACTGCTCCCTGGACCTAATTAATCAAATCGACCCCAGGTATAAATACATCCGTCTTCGTGGGCGATCTTGCAAGCAAACAAGTTACAAGTTTAAAAGGCTAAGCATCCTTCAAAGGAAAGGTACTGCCAGTAACAGATGCAAGGGCCAGGATGACCCTGCCTCTAGAGTGTACTAACCACAAACATTGCGTTCCCGGAGCAGGAACGGGGACATTTCCACCGGGCAAAGGGAGTTGCCCTCATTAGGGGTCACTAACTGAGTTGACTTCAGCACAGAGAGACCTCATGTGGCACAGCAGAACCAGCACACAGAGCCTTGAAGTTGCCATTGCACAGACCACCAGAGGTCCTTCGTCCACAGTGCCATTGGGTGGCTCAAATCACCAATACTTAAGCAACCAAGTGCTTAAGCATTATGCTACCAAGGCTCCTTTGGGCAAAGACTATCATGACATTCCAAAGGGCTGGTCATATTCCTATATTCCCCTGATTCTAGAAGTGTGTCCCATTTTATTGAGAATAAATGAGTTAGCTTAAAGTCCCATTCAAATCACTGACCTACTGATTTGAGCATGTAAGAACAGATTTTAAGCTTTTGAGATAGGTAATAAGAGTTGCATTTTCCCCCTCTAAAGATAAACCACTTCATACAAAAGTACTTCTGACAGTTTAAATATATATAATATGTAATTTTGTTTATTCTTCAAAAAAACGAAATAGTTTCAGATATATATGAGGTTATGGTTCTTAAGTTTGACTACAAAATTCCTCCCTTTCAATATAATGGTATTTTAAATTCACCAATAATTAAATGGTTAAAGTTAATATTAAATGCCATTTTTTCCCATAGGTGCATACTGCACCTGACATTGCACCAACATTTATTTTATTTTTTTTTTAATTTTAACAATTTATTGGGGCTCATACAATTCTTTTCACAGTTCATATATATACATACATCAATTGTATAAAGCACATCTGTACAGTCTTTGCCCTAATCATTTTTCTCTCCCAACATTTATTTTTCTGTAATGTTTTACTTGCTATGATTATTTGATCTACAAGTGTTACCCCATTAAATTTTAAGTTCTATTAAGGCATTTTGTGAAAACATGCAGAGAGGATTAAAAATAGTAATAAGCCAGTTATCACTTTTTATTCTTTTAGGTTTGTAATACACATTAGATTTAAAAGAAAAAAATTAAATGCCGATTTAGAAGTCTTCAGGAAATAAAATGTTTAATTATTAACCATTAGTGATATTAAAATATTTATGTGACTTTTAGTACTACTTAATTGAATTTGCTGGAAAGGAGAGTTATGGAGGCAGTACTTAGCATATAACAGCGTTATCAGTTTATTTGAAAAAATTACATTTCAGACTTATCTTTCTTTTTGTGACCTTTTATGGATTGGTCTACAAAAATCACCTGTGCTAATGGAAAGATTTTTATCCTCAGCCACTCCAAGTGAAACAAAGTCCATGTCTCAAAATTGAATTAAATAATCTATAAATTATTCTCACAATAAAACTTCAATTCTTAGTCTCATCTTAAGGGCTTGGAATTACACATTGGTGGGACAAGTTTTATGTGTTCATATCAATGTGTCCCTTTGACAGTGTTATCTTAACTACAGAATACACGGTGAGAGACTATGTAATTATTTAGGAGGAATGAGAAAATGGATGTTCCATGTTAATGGTTGGCAAATTCCAGCTTGCAAACCACATAGCCCTTTCGGTACACATCTGTGGCTCTGAAGTAAAAGTAAAAATTTCAAAAGATATTTTTCGAATAATGGTGATTTCATTTGTTTATACAAATATGTATTCACGGCTCTCAAATAACTTTCAGATTGTTGTGAGGGCAGGGTTGGCTGTTCCGTCTCTAAAGATGCCTGTTCTATGTACCCTGGAAGAAGTGTGGTACTCATCATGTTACCTGATCTGTCCACGGACCAGAGGCCTGTTCTTCGTCCTATTCATGTTTGCGTCAAACGGCACCTCAAAAAACTGTGAAAGGATGGAAAAAAGACAGAAAAAATTCAATGCAGTGCGGAACAATTCCTCTCCCGTAGCCCGTCAGTTTTGCAAAGATTTCCACAGTCCAGACCACTTTAACGGTGCTAGGAACCCCCTGCCACAGCGTTGGTTTCTATTCACAGCGAGCCTACAGAGGGTTTCTGAGGCTCTACACGTGCACAGGATCAGGTAGCTTCCATTCTTCCTGGAACAGCTGGTGGGTTTGAAAGGCCATGGAGTAGCAGCCTAATGTTCACCCATCAGCGCCAGCGGGGCTGTTTTTAAATTGTGATCGAGTGAATTAATAGTCTTAGTACTGAGGTGACAGTCTCTGGGAGAGACACATTTTTAAAATTACATGCTTTAGTGGTCAAGAGTATGCACCGTTCTACTTTTAATCACTTTGAAAACCACTAGTTAAGTATCTAATCCTATTCTTTAAATTCGGGGCTTTGGGTTTAATGACTTTAGAATCCTTTCTACATTCTAGAGGCTGGGATTCAACGAAGAATCAGTCAACTCTGACTCTGGGGAATGCGGAACTGGAGTCAAGAATCGGGGCTGAAGTAAATTCAGATGCCAGAGAAAACTGCAGACCCACTGGGGTGGCACTAACTATGAAACCATTCCAGCACGCCCGGTAGAGTCCGGGTAGAGATCTGTGGTTCTACTATCATTAAAATAAATCTCTTTCAATCTATAAGCATCCCAGTTTGAACATATGGTCACTGTTATGGACTGAATTGTGTCCCTGCCAAAAATATGTTGTAAATTCTAAGCCTTATACTTATGAATGTAATCTCATTTGGAAATAGTTTTTATATTCAAGGGGTATGTTTTAAGCCCATCACTATGGGAACTTAAACAGGAGCAGACTGTATTGAGAAAAGCAAGCAAACAGGGAATGCCGACACTGTGTGGAGGGTGCCGAGGAAGGCAGAGAGTCCCAGAGAAGCTAAGATAAGGATTTTTCCCTCAGCCGGGACAGAGGGCATCTTCCTCTAAATGAAGAACTCTTCCTTATTCCTCACTTATAAGACAAGGCTCAGGGAATTATCAGAACTCATTTTCTATACCCTTGACAGCTTGAACAATATACTCCTAAATTTGTCACCAGTGTTCTTTACTTGTCATCACTTTTTGGAAAAGCAGATTTCTCAAAAACTGCTGATTATATCTGATACGTGGGTTTAATCAGCAGATCAGCCAGTGAGATAATTAGTTTATTGTGTCAGCCTGGCCGATAAACACATGTGAAATTAATTGAAGGGCAGAGAGATAAATGGCTCAACAAGCCTCACCTTTCTGGTCTCTTGTTCTCTGACTATCGGACCAGTGTGTGGCTGCCTTCACTAGCTCTCTGCCTCAGCTGGCAAGGCTCACTTGGCTAATGTTGGATTTAGGGGCTTGGACAGCACTGAGTTGGGATGCTTTCTCAATGTACACTTACCCTTTATATAAAACTCTTGTAAACATGAGTTTCTGTGGATTTGTTTCTCTAGTCTACCCTGACTAACCCAGTATTCAACAAATGTTAGAAGAAATAAATAGTAGTGTTAAAAAGACAAAGCATAAAAATATGTCAAGTAACATTTAATTTTTTGTACTTTTAAAAATAATCGGGTACCATCTACTAACAAGTAAATGTTAACATCAGGTTAAATTTCTTCATCCCCTCCCCCCCCAAAACAGGTGAACTAAGTTTCCTTTCCTCTTAAGTCATACTATCAAGATCGTCTTTAGTGCCATTCCGTCTCTTTTACAAAGTTTTCATTATAACCACCTTTCCCTCTTATTACTGCATTCCCTCTCCTCCCAACCCTGCAGGTAATCAATTGTGAGAATTCTTTGCCACTTAGTAAATATCTAGCATTTTTAGTCCCAAATACTCAGCTACAATGACTACCTAAAGACAGTCCATTCAGGCTTTTGAAATAAAACCAATAAAGATACACAGGACCAATAAAGATAATCTCCGTCATTCCTACACTGCCATTAAGAGAATATATACTAGATATGCTAATTTCAAGAAGAATAGATATAGCCTTTTATTTAATAAGGATGGGTTATGCATGCTAGAGGCTGTCTACTCCCATAGAGTTTTCAGGAGCCCCGGCAGTGCTGCTGGGTAAGGTTATAAGGTCAGTGTCTCAAACCCACCAGCTGTACCTCAGAAGAAAAATGAGGCTATCCGCCCCCAAAGAGAATCAACTCAATGCAGTGAGTTTGGTTCGCATTTTCATGTGTGTAATTTTCTATGCGTTCTAGAAGTGCATCCTGAGCCAGACCTTTGGTTGTAGACAGAGGAAGAAACTCCAGGTTGCGAAGTTTCATTGCATCCCCTGCTCTGCCTGGTGACATAACTGCATGAATTGACCCAAACTGGGACATGGCTCACCCCCCACCCCGGGTGGCTCTTTAGAGCTGGTTTTAGCAAATGTGGCAGCTATCTGCCCTTAACTGTTCTTCTTGAGCTTTGTTATGAGTGTAGACCAGTGGACAGTGATTAGAAAGGAGTCAATATACAGTTAGGTTAGTCCTTTGATCGACTGCAGGGTATTTTACTTTATGGATATATCATACAACGAATCCAGCTGGATGGTCAGGTTGCTTTTCATCTTTCTGGATTATAAACACCCCCAAATATATATCTGCAGATGTGTGCAATTATTCCTATAGGCCACACTCCCTTCCCTCTGAAAACACGGCTCTCCCTTGACTGGGAGGCACTACTTAAAAGTGGCTCTCTTCCTTCTAGAGCAGTGGTTTGCAACCTTCCTAATGCAGCGACCCTTTCATACAGTTCCTCACGTTGTGGTGACCTCCAACCATATAATTATTTTCACTGCTACTTCATAACTGAAATTTTGCTACTGTTATGAACTGGGTGGCCCCTGTGAAAGGGTTGTTCGACCACCAAAAGGGTCGCCACCCACAGGTTGAGGACCGCTGTTCTAGATTCATCTAATCGCTCTTTAATCTTGTTTTTTAAATTAATATGATTTCCTTCGCACCAACTTCATGCTGCCACATACTGAAGAAAGAACAGCACTTTTCAAGAAATTCACGCTCTCACGCAAGGAACAGCAAACTCTGTCCTATGTGTCAGATTAGACGCGTCATCTCTTTTTGTACAGCCGATAGGGTCGGTATGACTCGCCATTGACTGGATGGCAGTGAGTTTGATGAGTTCATAACAGTAATCGTTATTTTTTAATGCTTGGAAAGAACAATTAAGAGATGAATACCCAATGCCATCGTGGCAATCCTCATTCACAGGGCTCCTACGTGGGCTTTCTGCAGCTATTATAGCTTCACGGGAGCAGACGGTCTTTTGGCTGCAGAGTGGCTGGGGAGTTGGAACTGCCCACCGTGTAGTTAGCAGTTCAACGATTACCTGATGGTTGGACCAGGGCTCTTTAAAGAATAATATGTGCCAATTACATGAAAGTTAACTTTCTTTGTCCATACCTAAAGTCTTTATTAGGTGCCTGGTAGCGCAGTGGTTACCTGCTTAGCCGTGATCCATAAAATCTTATGAGATTCAGTCATACTAATTTTTAAAATATGATCCAGGGCTGCTTTCGCAGTATGTCAGTAGTGGTAACAAAATCCAAGTGGCCTACAAAGCCCAGAGCATTTACTTATCTAAACTGTCAATACTCTGGCCCTTGAGAGGAAAAGTTGGCTGGCTCGGCCCAGTGGAAAGACTGAGCTATAAAGCGTGGCCATCTATAATCATTTGCATAGTACACAATGAACCTTACAATTGAGACTCAAAGCCGTGATATTTATAATACTGTGCACAGTAGAAAGACATGATGCCAAGGATTGCGGGAGCCCAGGGAAGGGCGTCAGCTGAGGCAGGAGGCACAGGAGGGCAGGCAAACATGTCCTTGAAGTACTTTCAACATCAGGTTTAAAGAAGGAGCAGGAGCAAAGACCGTTTAAAAGGATAGGGGCAGAAGGAAGAAGACCTTAGACACTAGAAGTCTAAACAAAGAAAGGCAGCCCCTTCAAAATGTGTCTGTGTAGCCTTAAAGAGTTTGGCATAACAAAGAGGTTAAGTGCTCAAGCTTCGTGCTTAGAGATCTGGATTAAGTTTTGGCTTTACCACTTACTAGTGGCTGTATAACACTGTCCGAGGGCCAGTTTCCACAGTGTAAAATGGACATAATTTACTAG
This sequence comes from Tenrec ecaudatus, assembly GCF_050624435.1. Taxonomy (NCBI): domain Eukaryota; kingdom Metazoa; phylum Chordata; class Mammalia; order Afrosoricida; family Tenrecidae; genus Tenrec; species Tenrec ecaudatus. The sequence continues at coordinate 103,389,755 of NC_134539.1, read as the reverse complement.
TCTGCAGTCAGGATTAAGAAGGGTAACACAATATACATAAGCACATAGAAGGTGCTTGATGACTACTAATTTAGCTGCTGCTGTTAGTGTCGCTGGACAAGGCAGCGATGAATCCCCAGAGGAACTGGATGATGGAGCGCCTCACATGCCAGGCTCGCAAACACATCTCATGCACAAGTCTCCAGTGCTGGAGATGGCTTTTTAGATGCATCACTGTGCCTGCCACGGGAAGGGCACCTCTGGAGAAAAGAAGATACTGGTTCCAGTGGGAAATGATGCGGGTCTAAACAAAGGCTATGGTGGTTGAGAAGAAGAGGAAACAACCTGGAGTGAAAAATCATCTACTTTGGCCTCCTAATAGAATTATAATATAATTATAATAAAGTTTGTCCAGGGTTAAGACCCCAACCTTCCAAATCCACTTTATTATTAAATAAAACCACTGTATATTAGTTTTGAGGTTCTTCTCAGCTCCAGTTTTATACTGTAAGTTGATTTCTGCTTATTTTCACTTGCACTTAAATATTTTTTACTATGTTTTCAGTGCAACTTTACACACCAGATTAGGCTCTCATGCAACAGTGGTGACATAAATTGCTCAGCGACCGTGGCTGCGTGCTACACAGTGCTGACCGTTCTCCTGGTTTCCATTTGGTTGTTCCCTTTCTAGCAATCTAGCTTCCATGTCCACTTACATTCTCATTTTTAAAAAAGTAGTTATCGAATGTTTAGCCTCACATAGATGACTTTTTCTAAGAGTGCAGATTCATTCAGCCATACTAATGTTTAAATGTAATGTGTAGCTAGCTGCCTTCGCGCAATAAGCGTATTATAATTTTTTCTTTTAAATCATTTTATTGGGGGTGCTTGCAGATATACCATTTCACAATTCAATTAGATCAGGCATAATTGTGCAATTACTACCACCATCATTTTGAAAACATTTTCTTTCTTTTTGAACTCTTTGCTATTAGTTCCTTTTTATCCCCTCCCCCACCCTATGACAAAAGTTTATTTTTATGAGCCAATTTGTTATCCAGCTAAAAGATGACGTCTCTGGGGGTGGTTCTGGTTCAAGGTTGAAAGAATATTTCAGGGCAGTCATTTCAGGAGGCCCTCAACTCAACTAGTCCAGGGGTCAGGATTCTTTCAGTATCCATCGACTGTAGAACTGATCAGCATGATCTACATACAGTGGTAGTAGGGCACCACCTAGTTCTAGTCTCAAAATAGACGAGACAGTGTTTCTAGTGCGCAGTCCGGCACTAGTTTCTTCAGAGTCTTGGCTTTCTTGTTATCTCTTTTGTTCCAAATGAAGAGACCAACAGATGGATGTATCTTAAATGGTTGCTCACAATAGTTGTGTCTTAGATAGTTGCTCACAAGTTTTTAAGACCCCAGATTCTGAGGGTGTTTAACATAAACTTTAAAACTGTATTATATGAATTGATTGAGTGGTACAGGAGACTATGATTCAAACCCAGACTTCAAATGGAGAAAAATCAATCACATGAAGTATTTTGGCATATCTAAGTATCTGTAACTGTCCCACTGTACATTTTATAAACTATGCATATCTGCATGTATACCTACTCATACATATTTGCACATAATGTATTTTGGTTATTGTTATGTTTTGAAAAATTATATATGCCATAGGACTTACCAATAGTTTTTTTTTTTCTTGTAAATATCTAAGTAACATTTTTGTCTTGGCCAGGCTATTACATTCACCCATATCCTTTGTGGCATTTCCCATGAACAAAGAGTGATCCTCTCTTCTTTCCCATCCCTGGTCACCACCAATGAATTTAGGTCTCTTTCTCTATATGAATATTTCTGCCCTTTGATAAAAGTGAGCTTATAAAATATTTGTACTTTTGTGATCGAGTTGGTTCACTTGGCACAATGTCTTCCAGATGAATTCATGCCATGAGTACTCTTATGGCTGGATTGTATTTTATTGTATGTAGAATGGACATTTTGCTTATCCATCCACATATTCATAGATACTGAATTTCACCTTTTACCTACTATGAATTGTGTTACAATAAAATTAGAAGCGTATGTCTGTTCCTGTCAGATATCTGGCATATATTCCTAGAAGTGGATTGCTTGATTATAAGGCATTTCTAGGCTTACATTTCTTTAAAATCACTTTATTGGAAGCTCTTACAGATATCATAACATTGAATTCTAGTTTTTTTTTGTTTTAGAGGAAATGCTTCACTGTTTTCCATACAGTCCCACCAGTAGTAGATAAGGATTTCGAACTCCCCACATCCTTGCCTGGACTAGTTCCTGGCTGTGAATGCTTTTGTGTATTTGGTGTGTGTGTACGTGAAGTAGAAGGGTAGTGAAAAAAAAAAGAAAGGAAGACCTTTGCTGAGGTGGAATGACACAGTGGATGCGATCATGGGCTGAAACAAAACAACACACGGCTGGGCAGAGTTTAAGAAATATTACCCTAATCTGGGTTGAAATTACATTGTGTTTCTAGATCACATCGGGCATAATTGTAATTTTCACAGTATTAAGTCTTCCCACCCATAAACATGAAATGCCCTTCCACGTATGTAGGTCTCTTTTAGTCTCATGTAACATTGTTTTATTGTTAGTAAAGTTTTTATCTCCTTGGTTATGTACATTCCTAATATTTCATAGTTTTAGGTACTGTTGTAAAATTTTATTAAATTCCTTTTTGTATTCCTTCTTGTTAATTTCTAGAAACCTAATTAAGTTTGTATGTTGATCTTGTATCGTGGAATGCTACTGGATTCTTTCTGTTAGACTGAGAACTTTCTTGCAGAATCTGGAATTGTCCAAGTATAGGATCGTGTCATCTTAAGAAGGATCGTCTTACTTCTGACTCCGGCGCCCTTGATTCTCTCTTGCCTCACTGCTGTGCAGGCGTTCTATACCTACGGCATTCATTACATCTTTTGTTTTGTAGTTGTTGTCAATGACAACTTACTATCTAAGATTCCCTGTAATCAATTTTGAGATTCTTATTTTACTATGTTGATGTCTTTACCAGGCTTGCTATCTACGAAGGGGTACTTACCCCCCAAACAAACAAACAAAAACCCACACACAACAACAACTGGAAAAAAACTCTGCTGGGCTGAGCTTTCAGAGTGCGCATTTTTCCTGCTAGGCGAGCATCCTCCCTCATTCTGAGTTAATAACCTCAGTCCCCTGGGAAAGTTCTCTCTGGTCGGTGAATCTTTTCATAAAAGCAGTTTCGCTCGAACCTCATTTTTTTATGATGGCCAATTTATGAGAACCGTGTGCAGCTTTTAAATTTTGGTTCCTGCTCAGGAAAAACGCAGCAGAAACTACTGTGATGTGGAACACAACTTACAAGGAGAGCTCTATGGGAAAAACTCGGGAGTATGAGAGGTTTTCTGGTTTCAAAAAAGGTGAAACTGATGACAAACTTTGGTCTGCGTGTCTGTCAACTTCACATATGGCAGAAAATGTTGACTTGTGGTGCATTTGGAGATTGTTCCATCAGGTCAGACTGTTAATCAAGCTTTCTATTTAAAGGTTCTGAAAAGACAGGGCAACAGTATATGACAAAAATCTCTGATTTGTGGCAGATGGGGGATTGGTTTTGCCATCCCAGGACAATGTGCCTGCTCACGTAGTTAGGTCAGTGCACCACTTTATGCCAAAAAACAACATGCCCCTCTTGCCCATGTACCTTATTCACCTGACCTCACTGTGTGCGATTTCTTTTTGTTTCCACAAATGCAGAGAGACATGAAAGGACAGCAATGTGACAATAGAGAAAAGGCGGAGAAAAAATTGAAGGAGGTGCTGCCAGCCATCCAAACAGATGAGTTTAAAAAATGTTTCCAAGGATTGAATTGCAGATTTGACAAATGTATTATGCATAGTGGAGAATACTTTGAAGGTGATAGGGCTGTTTTGTAAAAAAAAAAAATTAAATACACAGCTTGGAAAGTGGGGGATTCCGCTTTTTGCAGGGGCACCCCCTGTATGTTACTGACATGAGTTTTTATACCAGCTTGTTGTGATGTCATTGGTTTCCCATCTAATGGACTCCCTTCAATGTTCCTCACTATAGATTACTTACATTTTCTAGTGTTTTATATGTGTGGGATCAGATGTCTGGATTTTTAAACTCAGTATAACTGGGATTTACTAAATAGCTGAGTGTACCAAAATTCATTCCTTTTTAATACTAAATAACATTTGATTATAGGTAAACAATACAAATTGTATATGCATGCATTTTTGATAGATATTGGAATTATTTCCAATTTCTGCCTATTACAGAAACACCTGATATGAGCATTTATATAAAAGTTCTTGCATTTTTTTTTGCTCAATGGTAGATAAACATCCCTACCACTGAATCGTCTAGAAGAGTATGTTTAACTGGTTAAGACACTACCAAAGTCTTTCTCAAAGAGGTTATATCATTTTATATTCCCACCAGGAAGAGTTCTAGTTCCAGACTTTTAAGAATTAAGATTTGAGTCATCTCATCAGACAAAGAGCTACAGCCATCCACAGTGCTTGCAAAAAGCCAAGTGAATCTGGAATAGCTAATGGAAGAGTGCAGTTCTCAATCTCAGCTACAATCCCAGCACCAACTGCAAAACAAGGAATAGAATAAGTACAGGTATTTATTTCGATACAAATACACTTGTACAAATAATTCTTCTTTCCCATATTCCTACCATTTAACAAAAGATGTATTATTAGTATTGAGTTTCAAATCTCAGTATTTCAGTTCTCAAATACCGAGAGGGACTGTGATTCAAGGTGAAGGGAAATGAACATCACCCAAAGATGAATAAAGGGGCGTGCATTCTCGTTGGGGGAAGTTAGTGAATTTTTAATTGTAAGAGGGACGATTTTGTCATGCCTGGCACAAACATTACTGTTCTACTACCTTATTTGGAAGGATGCTTGCAAAGCATATCCGGTGCCAAGCCAACAAGAAGCGAACTGTGATGGTTTTGTGTTGGGTCACTTGAGCTATGCTGGAATTACATTGCCCGGAGTTTCCTTTCTTGTACTGTTCTAGGCTGCGATGAACACTAGGAAGACTCACAGGAGATTTGGAAGACGGAGCTGAAGCAGTAACTACTCTTATGCTTGGGAAGTTAGTATCAAGTCAGTTAATTGGTGCTGATCACAGAGTTGTGGATCTGTGTTGTGGCAACACCAGGCCTACAGCTTTTCCAGCTCCTGCCAGAGCTCATTGTGCTATAGCCAGTCTCGGAGATGTTGCAGCTTCTCACAATCTTGGTTCAGGCTTGTCCACGACTACGGTGCCTAGTAAAATGTGCTAGCTCTGGAGGAAGTCGCCCACACCATGGAGTCAGAGGCTTGGAAGCAGCAAGCAGCAGACATGTGTCCCAGTTTCTTCTCGGAGTATCAGACCATCCTTCCAGATCCCAGGCCACTCTCACTCTTTCCTGGTTGACAGCTCTGCTTACGTCAGCCTCAACACCAGATAAATGCAAAACTTACCCAGGCTGTGAAAATTTCACGACTGAATAAGTCTACTCTGTAATTCATACCTTAAATAAGTCTCAGAGTGTTTTTGATATTCTGCTCAAACCCCCACGGATACAAGCTATTTCTCCATTGCTTTTAACAACACCCCTGTTTAGAAAATATGATTTTCTATCTCAATATCCTTCTTTATGATTTAAATGTCAAGTTTTTTGAGAGATATGAATTTACAATTCTTAATGCTAGAGAGGAACAGCATAGATCTATGCAAACAGCACGATATTCATAATAAATAAATGAACACATTAGTACAGAAAAATGTTTATCTGTACAGACTGTATTACACTGTGTGAACTTATCAATTCATTAAAAAGATACATAGTTTATAAGCATTAAAAATAATTCATGGTCTTTAAGAGTCTCTATATTCTTGTTGAAGCTACATGTAATAAAAATGTTCTGTCTTAAATGTCACATTCCGTCCCCTTTTCACTAATTACATTCTACAAGCATTTGAAAACATTTCCTTTTCTTTTAATCATTTTATCGGGAGCTCTTACAGGTATTGTAGCAATCCATAACACAGCGCGATGAAGCACAATTGTACAACTGCCAGCACCATCCGTTTCAGAACATTCTTCCTTCTTCAAGTCTTTGCTATCGGGTCTCCTTGGACCCCTCCCTACCTCCCCTCACTCCCAGGAACCCTTATTATTAGATCTTCTTCTTATTAGCCGCAGCCTACACCACCCACTGTATCCATTCGCCTGCTGTTCTGTTATGCCTTCCCCTCGAATAGTCTACCACAGGGAGGCTCCCTCAGCCTCTGACCAGTAAGCCTAGTCTGCTTCACATTTGTCCACCACTGCAACCCTTTTCAGAGCAGTTGGTGGTGGTAGCCATGCACCAGGAAACAGTTTTTTTCATGACCTGAAGCAAGCACTATTAATTTCATTTCAGAAGACAAACAAGAATTCTAATTATAAACCATGTTATTTTAAGGTTTTATCTAATATAACACAGAAACTCTGTAAAAGGAACTATTTTGGCAGTTCTCAAGTGTGTGTATGGGGTGTGTGTGCGTGTGTGTGTGTGTGTGTGTGTGTGTGTGGCATTCAGGGTGCATACTGAATCATAAAGATTTAAAAAGGCTCACAAACCCTAGCTAGAGTCACTATGAGTCAGAATCAACCTGATGACAGTGGTCATAATGAGTTATTAAATCTGGCTGGAAAAGTTTATTATCTTCTTCGAGGTTCTGGAAAACCAGCCATCCAAGATGAGAACTGAAGTACAGACTGTAGCCATTGAACTCTGGGGTGCCATAACTTGGCATAAGCAGTGGACACTTATGAATGTTTAGATCTGTCAGGAAAAGCAATATTTAGGTAAAAATACCATGCAAACCAGATTTATCATTCATTTCCGTGAAGGCTTGACAATTCTTCCTACACCAAGGGATCAGAGTTCCTTATGCTGCTTTTTCATGAATTTCTGATAAGGTTTACTGCTATGGTTTAGCTATTTAAAACCACATTTCCAGAACATAAAGCACAGTATATTTAGATGAGAAATTTAAACACTTCAGCTGTTACTTTGGACCTAAAGTTGGCTTGGTTTGTGTAGGTTTTTTCCCTGTGGTTTTACAATATATGCATTTTTTCATATAACATCAAAATATCCTTATTATTTCAGTTTGCTCCAACTACTTCAGAAGCGATGAAATGAAACGTCTGCAGCTTGTGCTGACAACAAAAGCAAATGTAGTACTGTACCCCTCAGAATCCAGGTAGCCCTGACAAACGACAGGGTCACGGCAACAGTTTTATCCTAAGTCGGTTCTGACATCCTCTATTTCAGTTCTCATTATTATTATCTTTCTATTATCAGTAATGTTAGATCTCAGGGTTTAGAAATATTACATCAGAGGATGATAACATCAGCACACTATGCCTTGCAACACTGCATATAGTACATATTCCTAAGGATAAGTTGTACAAAACAAACACGCATGGAAATACAACTGACCGTTCTAAGTGGGATTGATTCCAAGTGCGGTTCATCACAACTTGAGCATGTTGTAAGTTAGGGGGCTGCCTATGCAGTCTTTTAACATCTTTTTCGTATTCCCTTAGGTTTTGAATAATGTCAAAAGCAATAAATTAGAGTAAATGAAATTGGGTTAACTGCCTGGGTTCACTGCTAATGTCCCAAGGGCCATGTTTGAACTTCAAGAGCCATCTTCTAGTAGAAGACTTCATTCACTGGGTCTTACAGGTGCCTATCAAAGCAAGCACCTTGTCCCATTCCTGAATATACTGATTAGTTCCCTGAGCGGAGTATCTGATCCTAACAGCCCAAATGAGATTCCTTTCCTACAATTGTACCCAGGAAAGTACTAGAAAATAGGTGCTTTGATCTCATAGATGGCCAATAGTCACGGAATGGGTACAAGAAGAATTGAGGAGATACCCAATATTGAGCCCAAGGATCAAGTTATCTACAAGTTTCAAATTTCCGCCCCTTCCAATCAAAATCAACAATATGTGGGTCTTATTACAATGTTGTAAAACACAGGAACGGTGTAACAATGTCAAGCATTGTAGCAATGTACTATATAGAAATGAAGGATACTTTGTTTTTAACTCCAGCAAACAATTAGTGTTATGTCCAGTTTAGATTTTCAAAAGAGGTTTTCTGCTCAGTCACTTTCCTAATAAAAGCCCTCCAGTCTCTTAGAATGCTTGCCATTTTAAACCTTGTCCTTTTTGGAATCTACTCTCCCATTTTCTTCCTCCTCAGGCTGTCAAACATCCCGTTTCTTGCTCCCTGACATCCGCCTAGCTCCCATCGTGCTCAGGCTTTTGGAAGGAGGGTAGAAGCACAATTGAAACCAGCAGAAAGAGCAAAGGGCTTTGTCCGCTCTCACATCAGCCACAGCGGCACTAGTCTGTAGAAACCACTAGATCCAGCACTTGAAATGATGCTCTCCGGATTCGGATGCTTTCCATCTCTTAAGACGGGCTTGTTCCTGCATGCTGCATGAAGGCTCTTTCCCTGAAGCAGGCACAGGGCACTGGCAGCCTGCCCGGCCCTCTAGGCAAGAAGTGTATTTCATGAGAGCTCGAGGAGAAAAGTCCTGAACCACCGTGGCCATGAATCGTCAGGGCTGGGGGGAACAGCAATGATCTAATGACCATGGGGAAAGTGCAGGTGGAGGAGAGGCACACCGACACGGTAGCCCACACAAACCACATGGAGTAGTTCCCGTATACCAACCCCCACACCAGTCACCATCAATTCCCACTCCTAAATATCCAGTAGCAGATTGGAGGCCTTTCTCCCCAGGTGCCTCTGGATGGGTTAAACCTTTAACCTTTAGGCTGATGGCCCAGCACTGAACCAGTTGGCCTCCTATTTTCTCTAGAGGAGGGATCTTTTTTTTTTTTTTTTAATTTTCAGAAGCAAGTGGGGAGATATTATGCAGTTTGATGTAGGAAAATACTTTATAACTCATTAAACAGCTAGCAACCTTAAATCATTCCATTCCATGCATTATGCCAAAAATATAATTCACCCCCTGGAAAAAGGATCATCTGACTTTAATAGTACATGAAGGACATTCGTACAAACAAAACAAAAAATTATATGAACCCTTGCCTCATAATCAATTTGGAAATCAATTAAATAGTTCTAATAGAATAGTAAATGATTTTTTTCTAATAGTCAAATGATGAAGATATGAAGAGGCTTCAAAAAAATGGAACGAAAAGATCACGGAGAAGTACATACTAATGCCTATTATAAGATGTGTGCATTCACACATTACCATATTTTTATATTAGTAAGCCAATATGACTCACCTGAGGAGCCGTGGTGGTGTAGTGGTTACATATCGGGATGTGGATGGCAAGGCCAGAAGTTTGAAACCACCAGCTCCCCCAAGGGGGAAAGAAGAAATTTTCCATTCCTGTAAAGAGATCCTTGGAAATCTACAGGGGCATTTCTACTCTGTCCTGTAGGGATGTTATGAGTAGGAATTGACTCAATGGCAGTGAGTTTTTAAATTATTCATCCAGTCAATGAGCACCTGAAAATTATGTTTATCAATCTTTCAGTCAGACAGTGGACAATTAGGATATACCATAGTTTGTGATTTACAGTGGCAAAATACCTAAAGTGAACAGAAATATGACCTGGTCCAAGTGATAAACTTTTTATTCCTACTTTGATCCATTCATTATAATCTATGTAATAAGTAGATAGATATACTCCAGGCATAAGATAAACTCAGAAAATATTGTATTAGGTAACAAGATGAAACTTTTCTGCCTGATACTGAATAACTCACTAGAAAAACAAACACATGGACCTTGTCAGGAGGAAAGGAGTAGGAAAGTCTACTTGCCTGGTCCAAAGTCTGCATGCCCCTCTTTAGGCGAGCTAATAAAGAATTACTAAAGCAATGGAGTATACAGTAGTACTGATGGAATCTTCACCAAGTGGCACCCCCACCCCCAAATAAAAGGATTACAAGTTACGAATATGAGAAGCTATTTTAAAAACAACAAAATATTTGTTGTTTTTTAAAAAAATCATTTTATTGGGGCCTCATACAACTCTTATCACACACATACATACATACATATCAGTACATACATACATAAATTGTGTCAAGCACATTTGTACATTCATTGCCCTCATAATTCTCAAATTATATGCTCGCCACTTAAAATATTTAAAATTTTAAACTAAGGTGTGAGATATTAGAAAATTAAATTTTCCCTCAAAAATGACACTTCATCATAATCTTACATGGATAAAAAGTGATCAGTTATAAATCTTTGCAGATCCCTCTAGAGTTATAAAACAAAATGTCCACTGCTAATATTCTTAATACTAAAATGGTAACACGGCCAACAGTGCTCGCTTCTATTCACCAAGTTTTCCCCTTAAATTCAGAGAAAGGCAGCTTTTACAATGTATGTGCTAGTCTGACAACAGCTGAAGAATCAGCGCCCTAAGCTACTATAAGTAGTCTAAGGGTTCCCTTTTAAACAAAATTAGAGCATTAAAAAATGCTAAGGAAACAAAAAATGTTAGGAGACAGTAACTTTCACAGTAAGTAAGAAAGGATCTTGGTTCTTCACAACTGAAGAATTCCATGTTGCTTAAAAAGGTTATACCAGGTGCTCAGTAATAAAACTGGAAAATCTACGGAGGTTCAAGTACAACCAACTTCTCCAGCTGGTCAAAATGGGGTAGGCCATGGAGGCCTGAGAAATCATTAAGCAACCTGAGAACTTCTAAACAAAGAAACTGTAAACTTCTGCACTATAAAGCAAAGGAAACCCACTTAATCCTTAAGAGTTGCAGTATGCCAAGGACAAAGCAATACACCAAACCCCAGAGTGACAAACTATCTCCGTTATACACATGTGGCACAAAGCCAGCTTGCCTCAGCACTCCTGGCACCTGTTGGTTTAATCATCCGCACAAACATTGCTCTGCACAACTGCGACAAAGGGAGGGCGGCGGGAAACCAGAAGGGGAGGACAGAGGTAGGGGGTGGGGCAGTTAATCTTGCTCATGTTGTCTAGCAGACTTTGTAGGACTACAGTCTGTTTTCAACCTTGTGATCCTGCAAGTAGAAGTGGGAAATGATAAGCAAATAAAATGGCACGAGTGACTTTTCCTTTGGCCAGCACTGACTTTCTACTCTAATTCCCTCAATAAAGTGACTCGAGATCTCTTTAATGAGCCTGTTCTTTCCATCGCTGAGATTCTGTACCATTAGAACATATTTCAACTTTAGCCAAGTTCCTCTGCTGCCTGTTTTCCCCAACTCCAAAATATTATCTCCCTGATTCCCTAAAAATACCTTTAATTAAAACAGAACAACAAAATCCCTAAAACTTCATGTTTAGGTAATCTGTATTTGCAAGCAAATTGATTGTAAAACTTGTGCCTTACAAGGTGGCCAAGGGGGCAAAATGGAAATGGTGACTAGAAACAAGAACGATTTGCAGTGTGACCATTAACTACAGCTTGCAGTAAGGATGCCAAATAGCACAAACACACAGTGAGAGATTTTCAAAGAGTAGTCTGAAAGCGTTTTATAACTGCCTCTGTACATGTAGTCTTGCTGTTTTTCTTCCTGTCTGATTACTTGAAATGCCCCTCTTCTGTGTCTGTTACATAGAACGCATGTTACATAGAACGTGTCAGGGTAGATTGGACCATATACAAGCTAGAGTGGGGACTGTAGTTCCTTTGCTGAAAGATGGGAACCGGCTGAAAATTCTTCAGAATTGGCGAGACATGTGTCCTGCACAATGGATAGGATGCTGGGTAAGTTGTCCAGAGTCCTCAAATGTTTTAAGTACGCAGCTTCTTTTTGGAGAAGCCAAACAAAAGCCTGTGACATGTTCTAAGCATGCTCACTGGGTTTGAAGAGAGGAATTTGTACATTGCCACCTTACACAATGATCCCAAAACAACAAAGTGGTCAATCCATGCAAGAAGAGCTTTCAATACATGGACAAAATATTTTCGGTCCTCTCGTGAAGAGCAAACCTGATAGGATTGTTTACTTTTCTAAGATATGTGGGTTAAAATGCAAATTACTTGGAGTTTCTAGAAAACAGTATAGAGCTCAAAGTTTCTATTTTGAAAGTTTTCATTTTTAACAACCTGTTGCTTTAAAATTTTAGTTGAACCAATAAAAGTGGCATAAAAGGATTTTAAGCATTTCTAACAGTTTGGCTGAATACAAATTTACCCCAAGAAAGCAGACAAACATTTTATGTCCAATGAACTAGAGTAATTTATAGGTGACAATGGATTTTTTAAACTAGTATGATTACACAGTTTAGGACTTGATCATAAGACTCCAATTATGTTAAAAATTATAATAGATTATATATCGACACATATGTTGCCTGTCTTCAACATAGCTTGGGGTGGCGTTGTTAGCTCTCAGAGCACAGGGGACTTGTTTATTTTACATGAAACTATTTTATATGTAACTCTCCATGTAAGGAGCACTCTAACATTCTTCACAACTATGAGCTAAAGGGGGAGTGTTAGTCTTAGAAAGTGCTATTTAACGAAATACTTTCAAACAGAGAAGGTTTTAAATTTTACAGACTAGATTTCTTCCAAGACTTAAATAACAGATTGCAGGCTCACAGTGATGTCCTTCATACCTGTCATATGTTGTGGGGGCCATGTAGTGAAAGCAGGAGAAAAGTTGCTCCCATTCGTGACCATGACCCAAAAAGAACCCCGTGTTTCGGCCACACTCCAGGACAGAGGAGGGCGGCTCCGCTGCGCTTCCGAGGCGGCGCTCTTTATGGAAGCAGGGGGCCACATCCCCCTCCTGCAAGTTTAAACCACCGAGGAGGCTTCCTTAGCAGCAGACTGCTCACCCGATGCTGTGCTAAACTACCACGTATTTCAGCTGTGCTTGCCTGTGTACCTAGTCAGTAATGTAGCTTTAAAATTAGACCACGGCTCTCAAAAGAATTTCATTAATTCAGAACATCTACTATAGCTTGCATTTTCCCCTCTTCTCTGAGGTGTAGAAATTTTAAGTGATACACCATGCCAACATATAACATTCACAACACCACTTCTATCACAATGTGCCTAAAGAAAAGGCAAGGAGACTCAAACACAACTAAATCTGTACTGCTAGAAACCAATGCTAAATAATCAGCCTTTTCATAGGAAAATAGCAGAGTCACATTACCTAAAAATCATTAGTTTCATTTTAGCCTATCTAATTGGTAGTTACTTTTATTCCACAATGAGAATGGACTAAAATATTCCCCGTATTTATAAAAGGTAGTTTTCATAGGTATAGTAATTAATAAGGAGACAAGTCTCATTGGAGAAGGAGCTGAGATTTAATTAATTGCCTTTTAATAATAATTATTTTGGAATTGCTTCAGGTACAAATGTATAGCTATTGTTATTTTGCAAGCACTAAGTATGGTCTTGGACAGATACACTGACATTATCATCAAATTATGCTTAAAAACCCTACCTAGTCTCCTGTGTGCAGTCGTCAGTCATCCTCCCAAGAGGGAAATACTTAAGGATTCCGGTGGGTTTCTTTCTTACTTTTCTATGTGTAGCTGTGTATTATGTTATTAAAAATGGGATTATCATATACAATAAAACAAACAAAAAAGAACCCCCCACCCATCTAGTATCCACATAATTTCAGAAGAATGATATGACAGAATAGTACATTAGACTCAGGCTGATACCAATATAATTTTTCAAAATGATAGTTATAATAAACTTTAAGGCATAACTTGTTTGATCGTTTATCATAATGCACATGTGATTAAAAGTGAGTTCGGTCACGGTGCTTTCTCTTGCCTTAGACGATTGCCACAAGGTTCTGAAAGGTCTGCAACCGAGATGCAGCTACAGTCTTGTCACAATTGAATGAAGAGCTGCTCTTTCACACAGATCACATCTGCAGTTCGTATTACCACCCCCCCCAGCATGTCAGCAAGATTACTATTACAAATATGAATGGCTTCAATAAAAACATAAACAGATAAATAAAATTAAAAAATAGCCTTTCAGTATCCATTCACTAAGAAAAAGGACAAGTGACCAACAAGGAACTCTAAATATAAGATTAGTTCATTTCCAATTCATTTGACTTCTGGGACTGGATACTAAGGAAAGAATGAAGCAGTAGAAGGGGACACTCTCAGCCAATCATAAAAAGGAAGTATTAATGGCAGAGCTATTTATTACAGATATAACTGGAAGGAACACTATACAATAATGAAATCGGTTAAAAAGAGGTAAAAACCATTTGATAGCAAGTCAGAAAGTCATTAAAAGTGATAATCAAGAAAACTTAAAAAAATTTTAGCAAAAAGCTTCAAATGTGAATATTGGGCTTTGTAGTTTACACTTCATTTCAAAGTGGTGGTGTTCTCTAGATGCATTTCTTTGTTTTTCTCTCATTAAAAAAATTATAATAAAAGGAGATAAATACAAAGAATAAATTACACACAGAGACGTGGCTATATGCTTAAAAAATTGGTTTGGGAATTAAGCCCCAAATTAAATGTTACGATTCATTTTCCGAACACATTGAATCTTTTAGGTTTTTCCAAAACATAATAGTCTCCTTTGAGGGTTAGTTTGAGGGAGAAAATCCTTATGAAGATAGCAAGTTAAATGGGCTGAAAGAAACAGCTCTCTTAAGCCTAAAGTTTCCACTGTTCTGAGCGCTACATCTTTAGGATCTGGTCATGTGTAGCTGTAGTTCCCGAGGCTCATGCTGCACAGAATTCTGTTCATTATTAATACTGAACACACCTATGTGATGAAGAGCCGACAGACATTTAGCAAGGTCAGTGGTAATCCAATGAAACATCACAAGTTAAAACAATCTCTGATACCGAACTCTGGAGGCAACACAAGAAGCCTAAGTACGAGGCTCCAAATGTACCATCCACCACCCACTGCCAGTGGAGTCATTTCAGACTCATAGCGACCTTCTGGGGCAGAGTAGTATTAAAAAGAGCAGGCAGCCTCCTCTTTTGCCTCTTGAGTTGGTGGTTATCAGCCCAGTACTGAACCCACTTGTGGCACCAGGATTCCGTCATAAGTGTACAGGTACCTGTAATTGTTAGATTATCAGCTGTATGCTAAAGAATGAAATATCTAAATCTGCCAGCACGAGCTAATTTTCATGTCCTTATTTTATTGCCAAGAAAGTCCGTTTAGGTAGGTATAGACATAAAACTTGAGTAATAAAGTTCCAAGATATTTATCATCTTTCTAGAAAAAGTAGTGCGCATTCTCAGCATAGATTTAGTGATTAATCAACCAGTTAATTTGTTAGAAATGAATTGATGAATGAATGGCAGGTAATGGCCAATATTATGAAGGTTATTAAAATGTTGGTCTCTCAAAGATACCATTCAGAACTTTATCAAAGTAGGTAAAAAATCTGCAGCTAGTTTAGTAGCTGACTATATACTACAAGAAAACAAAATATAGAACACCTAAAAGCCAGTGCCTTTTTTAGGCTAACAAGGCAGGAGCAACATACCCATTCAACGAAACAAAATAAAAAAAATTCTGAGGGACACTTACGACTTATTACAAAGGCCCACCTAATTATTCTGTACATTATCTCACGTACTCCTCGTCTCAGGCAATCTTCTCTTTAGCCTATTGTAGGAATTAAAGTCATTCCCAGAAAGTGAGGACCAGGCAAGGACAGTCACTTCAGCAAGCTCATAAAGTGTGGGTTTGAACCCTGCTCAGAGGGGACTCGACGGCAGTGTGCGTGGTGTGAGCGTGATTCTAGGGCAGTGGTTAACCTTCCTGATGCCGCAACCCTCTACACAGTTCCCATGTGGTGGTGACTCCCCAACCACAACATTATTTTTGTTGCTACTTCATAGCTGTCCTTTTGCTACTGTTATGAATCATAATGTAAATAGCTGATATGTAGGGTGTATTTTCATTGATACAAATTGAACACAATTAAAACACAGTGATTAATCACAAAACAATACGTATTTATATATTGTGAAATAGTTATGTTTTCCGATGGTCTTAGGTGACCACTGTGAAAGGATCGTTCAGCCCCAAAGGGGTCGTGGTGCACAGGTTGAGAACCACTGTTCCAGCGCTTACTCGGGACACTATGCACAATACTGTCAGGGACTCTTGTTCACTAGAGATTAGTCTTGGAAACTCAATGGAGCAGAGTTCTGCTCTGTCCTAGAGGGTCTCTGTGAGTGAAAACTGACTCGGCAGTAATGTTCACCCTCCGCTCTGTACTTGACAGACAAGGGTAAAATGAGGAAGAGCCTAAAACAGGAAATCCTTCAGCTCAAGAGCTAGCTCAGGAGATTTGATGCCTATTTATAAAATAAGACAGTAAAACAAGCTCCACAGAAAAGCAGATAATTACTATCAATAACAGGTTGAGAGGAAGGACAAACTACGATTGCACTACTGATATAGCCAAAATGTGGTCTATCAACCATGAGGTATAGAACACCTGAGAATTTTTTAGCAAAACTCTATGTTGGCTTATGTGGCTAGCACGCGAGAAGTGATGGGCTAACCACTTCCAAATAAGGAATGTGAACTTAAAAACGCTGCAGGGAGACTTGCCACCAAGATTTACCCAAAGCTTACCATTTGCAGGATAGTTCTTTCATCTCTTCACAAAGAACACCTGGTATGCTCAGCTTCCGCTGAGTCACATAAATTTTCTGGACATAATTTCAATGCTCAGTAATATAGTCTTTGCTGATAGGGAGTTTTCTTTATCCATACAATAGCATAACGTACAATGTTTTAAAAACATGCTTCTAAAAAAACCATGCTTCCAAATAATATCCAATGATCCAAGTTTACAATTTGGTACTAAGTGGAAAAAGTCAGGTGATGGTATGCTTTATACAGTATTATATCTATTTGCATGTACATAGTGAAAATATTTACACAAGTGCTATAAACTAATGTATTATGGTTGAGTGAAATTTTTCCTTCTGAGGAAATTTTATTCATGTGTCTTTCTTTAATGATAACCACTTTGTGAAATATTTAAAAGAATAAAAATCTTGAGTAGCAGGATTCAGTTTATTTTAATATAGTAAGAATCCTAGGTTGTAAAAATATGTTAAGGAAATGTACTGAATTGCCTCTTTCATTCAATAACTTTTTGCCATTAATGAGTTCTGAGGAAATCTCAAAATTATATCTAAATACTACTCCACTTTGGCAAGGAAAAAACAGAAGTATAAGCAAATTGTTCATGGTTATGCAGACTAAGCATTCGATAATCGGCAATAGCAGTGATTTCCCAAGAATGAACAGCAGAGGTATTTCCGCTTCTAGGCAGACAGGCTCCAATCCTCTTGTCCCTCTGATAGCTGAGACATCAGCCTCTCTAATCTATCTTGGTGCGACTTTCTTATTTAGCCTTCATTCACGGATTTATTACTTTGAAGTGATTTATTTAGCAATACTATCATGAAAATTTCCTGATTTTAAGGCATTAAATATATAATACTTCCTCTCATAGAATTATTTTGATTTCCCCTCACCTCTGTTCAGTATTTTAAAGAGGTGCAAATATTTATGTTCACCCATGATATATTAATTTCTTAAAAAAGAATTTCTGGATAAAAGGTATAATTTTTTATTCTACCAGTGAGACACAATATGTCTGTTTAACCCACTATCATATGTTCCCCATTTAACACAAACTTCCCATGCCACTTAAATATCATCTGAGCACTTAACTTTTATATAATATAGTATTTCACTCATCTGTACAGATAACATATAATTTATTTTAACTGAGCTCCTTTTTCATTAATTTTCATGATTAGATCAAGCCTAAACTATTTATAATACAAAATATTTGTGTATTCGAGTAATTTATAAAAATTCTAGAAATGGATTCTCTAGATTAAAGGAAATAATACATTTTATGAATTTCAAAAATACTTCCAAAATTTCCCTCCAGAGAGATATTTGCATTTTGCTTTCCCACCAGTAGTGAGAAGACACGCCTTTTCAGTATCCTCACTAACTCTAGGTGTAACTATTACAACAAAATAAAAAGCTTGGAAACGTCTTTATGCATTTAATTGCTAACTACTGCCTGAACCTCAGCTAGCCTTCTAGTTGATTTAAAACAACACCCCAAACAAAAACTTCTTAGGACAATCAATTAATTAACCTTGAACCTTTAAAAAAAATAAAAACCAAAACAAAGAAAGGATCTCAACATAGGATGCACCCTAACCCTACACCTAACTTTCCACCAAAAAGTATTTAGTTAAGAAAATGTGCTTTCAATGAAGCCACTAGTGTATGCCAATATCTGTAAGAACAGAATGAAATTATCCACCTTTCTGACTCAGTTGATAATACAACTGGAGTACTTGCTCCGCTGATCTCTCAATAAGGAACTGCTGTGTGTGGGGGGTGGGGGGTGGGGGGGGTGGGAGGGGGTGGAACCAGAACAGAACTGCAGTAAGGCTTTCACACTAAGTTTTGATAAAGACCCATCTACCTATCAAGATTCCAAGGACAGTACCAAAACAGCCAGTTTTAATTGGACTTTTAGGTCAGAAGCTTCCTGAAACATCAGTTGCAACCAAGTCAAATGTAAAGGGTTAAATAAATTGGAAATGAATGAGAGAAAAAAGTGTATTTTCGTTTCTCTTGATTAAAAAGAGAAAAATTCGATAAAAGGGTATGTATACACAGTTACCTCACTTTTCCTTAAAAGAACTCCATGCTGTTCTTGAAAGTCACATGAATTAAGCCTGACCTCATTTTTTCTGTCATCCCTGGGAAATAAGATGTTTTTTTGTAGAACAATGAAGTAAATTTCACTGTGAACACCCAAACATTCATAGAAGTACAATTAGTTTTTTACAGAGAAGTTTTGAACTTTCTCCGATTTCTAGGCTCTCCAAACAACTTACGTCACCTCATAGTCAGTATCAGCGCTTATCTCGCCTGGCCTACTCACTCCGCATCAGCCTGCTCTACCTGCTGAACTCTCTCAAATCAATCCCCTTTAGACTTTGTTTTAGTCTATGCTCAGGCGTTCTTCCGCTCTACCTTTACCTCAAGCCCTCATATTTATTACGGAGTTCCTCCCTGCTATTTCTTAAAAAGACAGAAATAAGAGTTTTGGTGGAAAAAACTATAAACACTTAATCTTCTTAATTAAACAATTAGTCACAATATCTTGCCCTCCCTGCCACCAAGTCAATTTTTACTCATCACGAGCCTATCTGTAGGTGAGAGCAAAACTGCCCTCTTGGGTTTCTGAGACAGCTGATAGCGGGTTTGAACTGCCAACCGTGTGGTTAGCAGCTCAGTGCTTTGCCTGCTACGCCACCAATACCCCTACTCACAGAACCTATTCCAAGCTGTTTTCTTTATTGCTCAGATAAAAGCCTTTACTTCCCTTGACTTTCTGGCCACAAGATTAAAGATCTCAAATGGAGAGCAGAGGCATTATTTAAATGCAATGTCCACATCTAAAAAGTTTAATAGGTTACACAATAGACTAGGAAAAAAATGAATTCCACACTTGAAAAAAATCTGGAGAAAACCTGTTACTTAGAGAGAAGTGGAAATATTCTATGGCTAAAAAATGGAACAGAACGCTTCAATGACTAATAAACTAGTTCTCAAAATGTACCCCCTGGGCAAGCTCTAGCAGAATCCTCTGAGTAGGTCATTAAAATTGCAGCTGCACGGCCCCACTCTGGGCCTTCCAAAGCAGAGTATCAAGCAGGGAAGACAGAGGATGCTCCATTTTTCCATCGCAAAGCAAGGTCACTCTTTATATAAAGTAAATTTGACAGTTAGTAATCTAATATCTAAAAGTAGTCACGTGGTTGTCATGACTATTTGTACATTTTAGTTCTCACTAAAATAGATGTAGTAATTCCAGAGAAATTTTATCATTACTGGCAAATTACCGAAACAACTAAGGCTGCAACTTGTTTATATAATATAATCTGTACTATTTGTTATACAGCACCGATTTCATTATGTGACATGCTACACCCATGACAATAGTTAAAAAAATCTATGATCTGACTATTCTGTCCATCAACAATGTACGATTGGCAGCAATGTAGGAGGTGAGCTCAATGGCGGCCATGATGGCTGGAGTCACATGTCAACTTGGCTATGTCATGATGCTTGGGGATCTGAGTTATGTAATGATGTGATTTTTTACAGTTACAAAATGATGTAGCCCTTCTCCATTTTGTGAGCTGATGTGGTCAGCCACCCTTTTTGCATAATGTAATTAAAAATATACACATAAGCCTGGTTTTTGGAAGATAACCATGTTACTAAGGAAGAACTGGATGTCCTCTGATAAAGGTTAAAATAAAATGTCAAAAAAATGAATCTATGAAGCTGCTCAGAACAGCAGAAAGTTACACCTATTCAAAAACAGATTTGTAGTGTTAATCATTACATCGTTACATGCATCACAGTAACAGGCATGCAGCAAAGATTCCATTTTACTATTTCAGGGGTTGACTTTAAAGGTAATGTTCACCTGTGCAGCAGAGAGACCAATGGTGCTGCTGCTCATGTGCGTAATGCAAAAAGCAGTTCACAACCCACAGGGAAGTCACCGTCCTGGTAACGACAGTGTACTACAGAAGTTAACCCTAGGGGAAACGAGGTAAAAAGTCCACGGGCTCTTTCTGCATACATTCTTAAAATTGCAATATGAATCTACACTGATCTAAAAAATGAAAGTTTAGTTAGAAAAAAACCACAAAAAGCATTCTCTTTCCTCATGTCTTTCTACTGTTTGTGGCAAGTGGCACGGCTAGTTCTTAGGAGACTGATAATTTACAATCCTCTCCAGTAGTGTATTACACCAACACATGTTCTTTGGGGACAGGTTTAATCTCCTTTTTTTTTTTATGTGTTTGCGATCCCCTTTTGGAGGTGAAAACATCTGTGCCCTACATACAAAGCAAAATTAGGCATCTTCCAGAGTTACTCTGTGCCCCGAAACACGGATGTTTTTCATATTTCCATGTGAGCAACTATTAAGACCCAGCAAAAGTTTTTCCAGAAAACGAACTTTTTCTAACATACAAGTTGTGTACTATATTTCTTGACGATTAATTTAAATTGCAAGTAATAAAGAAGATAGCTTTGAGCTACACCCTCTTCCTATTTTTTAAGAATATCTTAATAAAATAATTAACAATCACTAGCAATAATCCTTAAAAAGAAAATCAGGAGTATCAGGGAAACTAGATTAAATATGATGAACGAAATCATTTAACAATCTCTATATAGTGGATTATGAAAATTCATTGCTTTTTCATTTCACCAGTAACATGTGTTCAATTTGAAAACATGATGTCTACATCATGAAGCCTCGTTATAAGTAACTGAAAATTTATTATTCATCTTTACGGTGAAAAGGGAAATTCTGTACTATCCAAATGCAAGAAAGATCGTAAGAGTTAAGAAACAATTGACTCTCAAAGAAATCCTGTAAAGAGCAGGACTTGCATCTAGTATTAGTTCTCCTCTTTGAAAATCAAATCAGTTAGCATATATGATAGCAAACATATTTTTCAAAAGGTAACATGTAGTCTCTCTTATGCACTATAAAGCCAGGTTGTTTTTATTAGAATTTCACCAGTTAACACTACACTCGAATCAAAGAAAAATCGGAATGAAAGGTTACTCTTAAAGAAAAGATGTTTCCTTAATTTTAATTATGAAAAAAGTGCTCAGAATGACTTTAGTAGCAAGTAATTTTCCCACCACCCTTAACTTACTAAAATTAGGATAAAATAGACTTATATTTGTTTTTCTTTAACGTGCCATTTCATAGTTTTAACAATATTTGGTTTTGGCAGAGATGGCAGGCACTTAAAATGTTTGGTAACTGTTTAACGTATCTTCAAGTATATCTAATTCAGAGCCTTATATTACACACTGAGTGTAACTGCAAATTATTTTAATTAATTCAATTAGTTACACTATTAGCTGCTCTGCGATTTACAAACGTAAGAATAATGCCCACACTCAAGGATTATTCCTAATAATAAATAAGAAACTCTTTTAAAACGTTTTATTATTATAACCCAGTTTCAAAAAGAACAATATCAGTTTCTTTAGAATTATATCATAATTTGAACACGCGCAAATCCACTTAGCCCAAGTACCTGTACCTCAACTTCAGTTACAGTACCAGGCTACCAGCCAGCCAGAGAGCCCCTCAGAGCTGCCTTCAACAAATTCCTCATCAAATCATGCCAATCACAAATCTCCAGTTTACATGTGAGTGCAGACCTCTAAAACGCTTTCACCTACTAAAGAGAATACATTGGAAGTAAACGGCTACCATTGTGATTGTCACAATGCGGCCTTTTGCTTTCACAGAAAATACAAAGTGAACCTTAGTCAAACTTAATTGCTAAGAACTAAAACACAAGGTTTTAAAGGTTTAACTATAGAACTTCAGACTAAAAAATTATTGGCTATGTGGTTTACTTCGAACTAGTTGAGGAAAATGATGACGGGTATAATAAAGCTTCTATCATCCCACGGATTCCTTTGTAAAAAAAAGTTACAAACACCACTAATGATCTGTATAAATACCCTCCAAATGCTACCATTTAAAGAAGTTTGAGGTTAAGAATGTCAACAAAATCTTCAAATTGACTAAGTAGTACTGTTTCTTTTAGGAATTAAATAAATCTAAAGTGAACAAAACGTAAGATGAGAATGGCTACGATTCTAATTATACAATCATTGAAACATTACTCAGTTTCCATAGTGAAAATGTAGAATTATATTTTAATGCCACATATTTTTTCAAGTTATAATTTAGCACCAACATAAATATAAGACAAATTAAAACTGACCAAGAATAGTCTTCACTATAGATGATTCTTGGGGTTACACACACTTTCCTTCTAAAACACTCCTTCAAACAGGCTCTGTGTTAAACGATGTATATAACATAGGGAAAATTTAACGCTTTGTATAAAACATTGTAAAACGAATCTATGAGATTGAAAAAATACCTATAATTATATTTATTTATTTTAAAATTTATTTTAGATGCAAATAGCCCCCAAACTAAAAAAGATACCTTGCTCACCCACTGCCTCTACATCCAGTAACTTGCTTATAAGCCCAAAGTGATACAAAGCAGAAAATCAAGGGAAGAAATATTTAACAATAAAAAGATCAGACCTTCATGTTGTAAAACCTGACATGGAACTGTTTTACTTCAGACATACCTCTTTCATTAGATTTGTCCATCTACATTTATCCTTCTTCAGAATTTAAAATAACAACATTATTGAACCTGGCTGCAAATGAGCATCTGCAGCACAAGTGATCGAACAGCTGTGGAAATCTGCATCTCAAATATCAAAAATTCCTGATATCATAAAATGGTGTAAACTTAAACCTCCCACTTCTAATCCAATTACTTTATCTCCGCACCTCATCTGCAATGATTTCATGATGTTTAGATGAAGAATGAGGTGGTATTTTGTTCATGATTAAATTCTAATGGTAGAAGGTAAGAACAGTGGGGAAAATCAAACGCAAACAAAAGCAAAGTAAGTATTTTTACATAAACTTAATAATGAAAATGTGCACATTATAAAGGAAACTTCTCATTCATGGGAAAGCATTCATAAACCTATTTTTTCTGTAGTTGAGTTCCGAAAATCTCTCATTCAGATCTTCCAGATAAAAACAATTTTGTCAAAAGCAACTAAATTAGGTTTCAGAATCTTCTGCATAATTAATTTTCACACATGATGCCTGCCAATATTACAACATACATATCAGCATATTTAATTACTAGTTTATCAATCTCATTATATTGAAACATATTTGCTGTTATCACATGGTAACAATATGACTGGCTGCAGCAAAATCATTTCTTTTAAGGGCAAAAATTTACTTTTTATTTTCTGGTATTGCTTTCTAAATTGTTGCCATTGAAGCATTTGGAGTGGAATGAAGTACAGTTTGGGCTCACCTGTTAACTGACAGGTTGACGGCTCAACTCCATCAGCAGTGCCACCCAAGGCCTGCTGATCTGGTCTGTGAAGATCAGAGCCAAGGAAACCGTATGGAACACAACTCTGCTCGGTGACACATGGGCTTGTCTCGAGTTCACTGCACCTGTCAGCTCCACAAATGACACCTTCTACAAATACTAATGCAAGTCTGGTTCCCAGACCTGAACCTGAAGGTCTGGCAGAGAAAGACTAGTCAGAGGCTGGGCCAAAGGAAGCTGCCTGTCCTACTCCTGGCTTGTCTCTTGCTGGTAAGGAAAGCTCACTGCCTGCTTCTGAGAGGGCTCACTTTAGACCCAGCAGGGACAGCAATCACTCACAGTTGAATCATATAAGACAATCAGGTTCTTCCTCTACTTCCTTACCCAGACCCACTCCTACAAAAGCCATCTTGTCGGAATCACAAAACCTATGGCTCCAAGAGCCATAAATAATTTATCGTGTTGCATTGGCAATGGGTCTTCCTTTCTTTGTTTAGTCTCCCAAAAGCACAGAACATGGAGACTGCGGTTCCTATGGGTCTAAGAATTCAGACTGGGACTGGAGAGGAAACACAAAAACACAGGGTCTGTGTTTTCTATGATTGTTTCATCATTCGCAAAACAGAATAATAAAACTTGCCTCCAAAAGTGGTTGTAAGAATGAGTCACAAAGGTAAAGCATCTACTCCAGGATTGCTATTCTTACTCATCACAACCCTGCCTTCAGCATTCAGGGAAGGCGTGGCTGTACAAATGGCTAAGACACTACTACACCGCTAACTGAAAGGTGGGCCCCTTAGAGGAAAGGCCTCGCAATCTGCTTCGGACGACCAGCCACTGAAAACCTAAAGGAGCAGTTTCTCTCTCGACACACGTGGGGCTATCAAGAGTTGGACTCAACTCCATGGCAACTAGAATCATCATGCAATCCTTTCCAGCTGCAATCGATCCATGTCCATGTTGTTGCTTGGCCTTCTCCAGGTGCTTCCCATCCGACCCTATGTACAACACAACACAACACAACACAACACAACACAACACAACACTGCCTGGTCCTGTGCCAGCTACAGAAATGTTGTCTGAGCCCACTGTAGCAGTCACGGTGTCGATCCATCTGGTCAAAGGGGTCTTCCTTATTTTCTTTGCCCCTTTACCAAGCATGATGTCCTTTCTCGGAGACTGGCCTCTCTCGGTAAGACATACGTGAGAGGATTCTTCTGCGGTCTTCCTTATTCAATGCCCAACTTTTACATATCCTCGAAGTAATGTCCGTGCTTTTCAACACTTTTGAGATGTCTTGCGCAGGAGATTTACCCAACACAACGCCGGATGTCCTACGCACACTGATGTTCAAAGATGAGGTCCTTGGCAAGTTCACTCTCTCCTTGCAGGACCTTTTCAACTCTTCAGCCCCACACACTTATCATTAACAACATAGTAAGTAGCATTTCATAGCGTCTATGCTGTTTTTACATATCATCTTTCCCTTGAAGGTGTTTTCCTCATACATGTTTATTGATCTTAGGTAATACAAGGACAGGTTTGTGCTATATTTTTAGTTTATACATACCCTGCTCAGATGGCTTGGAGATTTTCTCTCCAAAGATTTAATTGCACAACTCTGAAAGCCTTTTTGCTACAAACTGTTGCGATTTTCTTCTCCGCCACATGTAACTTACACAGGCTGGGACCATTCAAACGACTTTGTAAGCCATGAAGCATGGGTGTAGGAGCAGTCAGAAGGGCTAGTACTGGCCCCGTGACCCCCACTGCTGTGGATGGGTAAGGAATCCTTGGGGAGGGAAAAGAGTAACTGGAGGAACGTTTCCTAGGGGCAGCAGCAAATTTCAACACTTTACCGACACTTATTTTAACAACCACTAACCACCATTAGGAGTGCCTGCGTGGTATAAATGGTTAAGGTACCTGGCTACTAACTTGAAGGACTGTCGCTCAAGTGCACCAAGAGGTACTTCAGAAGAAAGGCTTGGAGATCTGTTTCTGAAAATCCAGCAAAAGCAAAATTCTACTCTGGCACACGAGGTCACCAGGAGTTGGAAATGGCTTGATGGCAACTGGCTGTCAGCCTGCACGTGTGCTTCTTGTTCAAGTGCTTAAACTAGACCATGGCGCTAGACCAACAGGATGCTGGAACGGAGTCTGACAACTCATTCTTCTAATTTCCTTAACTGTTTTCAATTTCGGTACGCTCCTTCTTGTACATTGTGCATTTTAAATATCCCAAAGGGTCTTGTGTGAAGCAAGTTCTAACTTCTGTATCTCAGTTGACAAAAGCTCAGAGCAAGGTGGTGTGATCTGCCTTGCCACACTCGAATTGCTGTAGGACCACTATCTTTGGCTCAACAATAGTATTACAGAAATTACTTAAATATTTTATTGAGCCTGGGCTCATGTATACAATATAGGTAGAAAATAGTGATGGGAGGCTCAGATAAGACATTTAATATAACTGAAATATAAATTAAGGAGGACAACCAGTGCCAAAAGCTCAGAATCTGTAGTTTTTATATATTAGGTTAGGCTAATATACTAAAAACTGTGAATGAAATAGCCTCATTTCACCCAGAGTGTCTTCCCGGATCCTTTTACTGGACTGAAGTTGACTTTTCTATGGGCATGTCTTTCAAGGTACAAAAGGCCTGCTTTTGTTGAGCATAAATAGCCTGGGTCTTTGAAACGTTTGCTAACAAAAACACACGGCTTACAATGCTTACAGTGCAATGATGAAAATGATGGAGGTGATTATGGGGAGTTTTCTCAAGGGGCCTTAAGAAAACAGTGGAAAAGCAAACAAAAATATCCAAGGTTGAAAGAGCTGGTTTACCCATATGGGCCTAAATAAAAATAGCTCTACTACACAAGAACACAAGGATCTTACTCTGGTAAGATCCTGGTACCGATTACAGAAGATATAAATACCACAGGAAGTTTCAAGCTGATCCACACAGTATGCACTCGTATATCGCTAGAAGTCAAGCAATGGAATGCAGATAGGAGGAACGGAGAGGCTGAGGAAACAGTTCATAGTGGCAAGGGGCTCATCAACTAAGAAACGGTTACAATTATTTATGTGCTGATGTCGGAATTATCAGGTGCCAGTTCATGCAGGAGAAGAAATTTCAACTCTGTGAACAAAATTTAAACATCATGAAGTATCTATAATCTAAAGAGGAAGACTTTTTTTTTACTAATGCAAAACGGGTGTCTAACAATATGTGCAGCAATACAGATTTTAGAAGTATACCTTGAGATGTGCTCTTCTTCACGTTACACACTTTTGTTTAGGTTCTCTGGGCTGGCCATAACTCAGTCCAGCTGTACAATCACAAATCCATCCATAATGTACTTCACTTCCCCCTCTCAAAGCACCCTACTCCCCTCTCCCAATATCCTTTTTATTTAATTATCTAAATATTTGAGGTGAAAGCATTTTTATAGGAATTCATGCATGCTAAAAATTATAGACTCCCTACTAGATGCACACCATATAAAGAGAATTCAGGATAATTTGTATCATAAGCCACTAAAGTTTAATGGTTTATTTTGACAAAATGAATATTTGAGAATCTTAGATGGGTTTCTGTCTGGAAATATAAATAGAACAAGACGAACATAGGTATTATAATCAAGTCATAATGGAACAAAAATATTTGATATTTATTCCATTTTTTTTGGGTGACTTCAGGGAGGGCTTTTCGTCAAATGAACAGGTTGGTTCTAAGGTTCATAGGTCATATGTTCATCTTATAACTAAAGACAAACTAAAAGGATTACAGTGTCAGCTAAAAATGCAGATGTTCAAAACTAGCATAAAAATGTATCCTCCAGTTTTAAAATCTATGTCAATGAGTGCGTGATAATTTACTTCTCATAATTTTTTATTAAGAATTCAATTTCGTGGCATTACTAAATTATTGATGGCACCAACAAGAGTAAAGTGAAAACAAAGTGTCTATACTGTAAAAACATTAACAACAACAGAAACAGGTAAATACAACATCTGCAACAAATTTGAGGTGCTCGCTAGACCTTCATGGTTCCATGGTGTAATTTAGAAAACGCACGCGCGTGCACACACACACATACACACACTCATTACTCAAATTACTATTAAAAATGCAAGTTTAGAAATAAATTAAAAATATTTCTGAAGGTGGTGCTGACTTTGATTTGGCCCTGTTACCAGGCTGTTTTGATATTGGCGGGTAAAATAATAGCAACTTCTCAGTAGTATGTAATTAATAGAGCATATAAATGTGAAAAAGTATTATTTATAAAAACAGAAGATCACAGTAAGAATACTTTAATCTAAACAGAGAAAAAGTACAATCTCTCAAAGCAGCAAATTCACACACACACATATGGTTTTAATTTAATAGAAAATACAATTTTACAATCAACTAACTTAGTACTTATTTACTGCCACCGAGGCAATGCAGTCTCATAGCAACCCTGTAGGACAGGGTAGACAAGACTGTAACTCTCTTAGGGAGTGGAAAGACTGTCTTTCTCCTGCAGAGTGGCTGGGTGGGTTCAAACTGCTGACCTTGCAGATCACACCCGCCTGTGCAACCACTATGCAACTAGGTCTCCTGCTTGGCAAGGTGAAACATAATGAACTAACACTAACTTTTGGTTTTCCCTATATGAATAAAAGAAGTAGAAGGTATATATTGTACTTGGCATTCGGGGGGGGGGGGGTGATAAGTGATCCTAAAACTAAGGTATATACTCGAATATAAGCTGACCCGAGTATAAGCTGAGGTACCTAATTATTACATGGGAAACCAGAAAAACTGATTGACTCGAGTATAAGCCTAGGGGGGAAAATGCAGAAGCTATTGGTGAGTTTCAATCATCAAAACAAATGAAAATAAAATGACTATAAATTGAGACATCAGTGGGGTAATGTATTTAAATATTTATTTTAAATAAAAAACATAAATAAAAGGACAAGTCATTTAACATTAATAAGCCAGCACAGTAAGTGGAAAATAGGTTCAACAAAAACAATAAGGTATCAACAATGATACCTTAAGAGTACCATTCCCTGAGTTCAATCAGCAACCAAGCTAAAATGTAAAGAGTTGAAATCCTTCAAAACTGGATTCCTCATCATCATCCGTATTCCAATGCAGAGCTTCAGCTGGTGTGAGGTCATCATAGACACTGTCCTCACTGAGATCACTGTCATCACCATCACTGCTGTCATTTTCATACAAAGCGCAGTCTTCACTGCCATCCATAGCATTACTAATACTACATTTCTGGAAGGCACGTCGCACCATGTCTTCTGGAATGTCTTCCCATGCATCTCGAACCCACTATGCTATTAACTCTATGTCAGGCTTCATTAGGTTTCCTCCTTTTGATAGTCGGGCTTAACCAGATAACATCCATTCATGCCACATCCTTCGCACTCTGTCTTTAAAAGGCTTATTCAAAGATACAGGTCATAGGACGGCTCTGATTGGTTAGATGTGAGTAAAGAAACATTCAAAGCCCTGAAGTATCAGAAGGGCTTTGAATGAACAGCAGAGAAACTGTAATCACTCACGAGATAACAGGCGCTCCTCCCATTACCTCAGGGGTGGGGTGGGGTGGGGGGCAGCAAGATGTTACATGTTACACCTCGCTGGGGTAACACTGACCCGTGTATACGCTGAATCCCAGTTTTTCAGCACATTATTTGTGCTGAAAACTTGGCTTACACACGTGTATATACGGTTCTTATATATACATCAAATTTAAACTGATTATAGTTTTCAGGAGCTCTGGTGGCACAGTGGGAGGAAAATGAGACTTTCCACTCTCATGAAGAGGGAAACCAACAGGGGCAGTTCTACCCTGCGATATGCAGTCACTCTGAGTTGCAATCGACTGGCAGTGGGTTCGATATGGGGGGTGCTAATCTCAAGGTTGGTGGTTCAAGTCCACCAACCAACCATCTGAAGAAGAAAAGCAAAGCTGCTTGCTCCTAAGGACTTCAACTCTGCCTTGCAGAACTGCCTAGTGTCCTTCTATGAGTTAGAATAGACTCAGTAGCAGTTGGTTTGGTTTGGTTTACAGCTTTTAAAAAATTGTTAGGGGGAGGGAATAAAAATATTTTTAAACATTAAGATTGTATATCAGAATATATGATACCTTTCCTTTCCAGTCCTATAGTACCTAAACATAAAGAAAATCAAGGTCAAAATAATATAGTTGAAGTATGCTTTTTACAGTGGAGTGTGCACCAATCCCATGGGAATATCTCAGCATTATAACTTTACTTAGCAATAGCTCCATGAAAACAAATACAGGAAAAATATTCTTTCAGAAAAATCAAAGCAGTAAATTAGTATAAATATCTAATAGTAGATGGTTAAGTAAAGAGTGATGGCTGAAATTTACCAAGTGTTCTGTAACATGCTTTAACATGAACTCTCCTCAAGAGCCCAAAATTAATTCAGAGGTTAACAACATAGCCTTGGTCAATGTTCTCTCAGAAGAATAGTTCAAAGATTAAAATATGAAGTCTAGGGCATTGAGTCCTTGCCCCCAAATGTATGATCTTCTTCCCCAAAGAAACATGAATTACAGTTATTAACCATCTATTTTTTCCCCCTTGAAGTTGAAACCAGGTCAAAGACTGAATTGGCCACATTTAAGCATATTGCACATTGCTGATCAGTACATAAGATTAGTATGTAAGATAAAAAGTTTTCATTTTTAGCCACTAATAAAATCTAAAGCAAAAGCACTGTCGTTGATACTGCAGAAGCTCAAGAGAATTCAAGAAGGCACTACGTTGTCAAGGGCATCCCGTGACATTTTACTCCATTGCATTATTCCACCCGGGAGACAGTTCCACTCTGGATCAAACATAACTAAAATCGATGAATATAACGCAAACTTTTTTTAGCAGAATAATAAGAAAATGAAAATTATGACCACTGTCACCCCCAACACGCTCTTCAACTAGGCGGCTAAAAACGTGTACATGTGGAATCAGACAGACCACATTAAAATCTAGACACATCTGCTCTACAATGTCTGAACGCTGCAAAGATAACATAGTTTTAGTTTTCAGTTGTTAATTAGCTACGGCAACAGGATGTTTACTAAAGCCATATTTATTTTTTAAATATAGATTGGACATCTTCAAAACTAAGAAGAGGCTTACAGACGGGAGAGACTTTTAAAAGTGTGTTTGAATGCAGTAATTCAAGAGTGTATACTGAACCTTTTATTCAACAGTTTGACTCCAGGAATTTAAATTAGTGAGACCCAAATGGCTTACATTTAAATGGTTATTGATGGAGAAGTAAACATTTGGGTACATTTTAAAATAAAGATGAAATGGTAAAGTGCCTTCAAGCTAAACATATTTAAAATAATAAATAGAAAGTAATGAAAGATGCATCCTTATAAGGAATTAGAGGGGGTGGTGGTGGGTGGACCCAGCAATGAATCAACACAAGTACCTCTTATTAATCGCAGCTTTTTGATAGAAGCATTTTTCTAATTGACACTGAATTAGCATTTACTATCCCAGAGAGAGTTCCCCGTGGCCAACCTTAAATGGAGGTTGTCTGCTGGCTCTGGCTCCCATTCGAGGTGTAACAAAGCAGATTCAGTTAGTCTTGGTGGCACAAACCACACTGTGGAAGAGCTCTCCTCACCCACAGAACAAGCAACGCAGGAAGCTCTTGCCCTTGACTAATATATTGGGTCCTCTAAAACAATACATTAATTATGCATTCACTGTGAGTTCAGGCACTATGCTTAATAGGATTAGTGCTGCTGTCTACCCTACTTAAGCACTGACATGTATCTTAACGACTGAAAGCGAATTGGATGCCTTCTACTACCCAGAAAATTGGCTGTGAAGTCTTCTCAGAGAACCCATACAATAAAAATACAACAACCCACGCATGCTTTAACTACTAATATTGCAGGATTCCCGAGTGTAGTTCTCCAAACTCACATACATTTTCTTCTGTAATCCTTTCTCAAGTTTAGCTACCTCCCCAAAGAACTACGTTTCCTCACCTGGCTCTAAAAAAAAAAAAAAAAAAAGCCCCTGAATAGGTTTTAAGTTTTTACAATGTGGTTTCAGTATTAAAATAAAATCTTATTTACCAAAAGTCAAAAATTTTATTTTTCCTCTCTCGATTGCAAGGCATGCACCCCTCTGGTAGAAAGGCTAATTCTGCAAAGAATTTATCTGACTCTACAAAAAGTTACAAATAACACTCAACGACCCCTTCTAGAGAGTTGTGGGCCTTGATGGCCATTTCATGAATAAGACGGCAAGGCTGTGCAAAGCTGGCACTACGGGCACTGACTGTGCGGTGGCAGCGGGGCCTTCGAACGTCAGTGCACGTCGAAACCACAGCCTGCTCGAGACGTTTCAGCTGGAGTTGGCAGGAGACAAACATTCCCGGAGTTGCTTTACCAGTGTGCATTCATCAGTGACAACCTGGGTAAATACATGATGAAGCTCACGTTTCGTTGTTCACATTTCGGGGGTGGGGGAACCCTCACCAGCATCTCATCAATCACTTTGTCACCTGCTTTTACTGGCCATTTTCTACTAGGTTTCAAAGTAACGTAAAAACTGGTAAAGCAAGAGGGAAGAGGATGTGATTTTAATAATCATACACAAGAAAGAACATTCCTCAAATTGGAGAGCATTTGTTTCCAGCATAATTTAGAAAATGGTTGACTCATCATTAAACAAATAATACCCAACATTTGCCACATTGACAGAGCATGAAAACACCCAGACTTCTCCAGAGGAGAAGGGAAGCCTGCATTTTTGCTGCATAAAGGCACCAGAACCCTGGGCAGTCCAACACAGGAACGCACTGAGCCCTGGTGAGTCCACCCAGCCCATCCCCTGCAGTGCGCCACCAAGACAACAAGAACATGACATTTCATTTCCCTCCGACTGCAATTCCCACCAGTAATCGCCTAACAACCAGGTGTTATGAAATGAATATACTGGTTTAATTATCAAGAGGCCCATTAACAAATTACATGTGCAACACGGACTGTGAGAACACAGACACCCCCTACTCCCCCCCCCCCCCACACACACAGAGAGCACTCAACAGAGGACAGCGGGACTGTCAGCAAAGAGGCAAACGCTGATATTCTGAACAGAACTAGAAAAAAACCAAAAAACCCCAAACCAACAGCAGCTTCCTGTGTCTTATTCAATGGCATTTTATTTTAACCTCTGTTGTACATAACTGAAACCATGAAAACTCCAACCAAAAGAAAGCCTTCACGTCAGGAATATTCTGAGGAGGTTCTGGGCTCTGGGTCACCAAGACTATCTCTGCTTCTGTTGCTGGTGAAGGGGCAACAAAGGGTAATCATCCTGAGACACAAATCTCTTTTTCAAACTGGGTCCAACTCACACATGTTGCACCCGGTTACAGATGAGGCAATTCTTTCGATCACCAAAGAGGCGCAGCACAAGTCTAATGAGTGGTCACCCTGCAACCCTTTGATGCAACAAGGAACCTATTTTTAGCTGATCTGAGTGGAAAACAAGAGCCAGGGACCTGGTTTATTCATTAGAGACCCATGGTCACCTTGACAGGAGTGGGAAAAGAAAAACGAACCACCACGCAATCGACTGTAACTGGTGGCAGTATCTTATCCACCTTTTTAAGTAACCAAAGAAAGAGCCTGGTTTCTGTTCAAGGCTCTGTGGCTCAGTTGGTGAAAGCACCTGTCTAGTAGAAAAAGCCAACGGCACCCTACACGACCCTGAAGGGAACAATGGCCACGCCTGAACCTCATATGGTTTGACTTAAAATGGACTGATTGAAGATGCTTGAACAGCTCTCGAACATTAATGGTTTGCACCTGTGGTTCTCATGAAGCGGTGTGGCTTCTACCCGCCCTTGTGAACATGAGAATCTTCTCCAAGGACAGAAAGCCCTTGCTGACGGCTCCGGTTCACACTGCCCAACACTGCAGGGGTGGCTACATGAATCAATTTCACAGTTTCTTTGGGATGCATTATTTATATTAAAATATCATACAAAACAACCACAGAAACAATAACATTTACAGTCTCCATTTAAAGGGCTTTCTTTCTAAAACTACCTCACTAAGTTTATGATTAGTATGAAGTTTTCTCTTTCATCAGACAAATGTGTTTAACGTGTTCCCATCGTGATCTAGATTACTTTATACAAATTGTAGTGGGGGTGGGGAGAGAACCAAACCCTAAGATGAGGTGACCAGACGTCCCGCTTTTTAACAATTTGTCCCGCATCCAGTGGTGTTTGAAAAAAGTCCCGATTTTTGGAAAGAATGCACGACAAGCTAGGGTATACGGTTTTCGGCTGCCATGTGGCAATTTCGCCAGGATATGAGTTTTATCAACGGTGTCCCGCTTTACCAATGTTAAAATCTGGTCACCTTACCCTAAATCTTTTTTCAAAGTTTTCATTTCACAATTCACGCGTCAATAGCACTGCCCACGTGCTATTTAAGAAAGTGACTGAGCTCATGCTGCTAAGAGGAGATTTACAGTTTGGAGATCCAGAATTGGTTATGATAGCGTGTGAATTTTGTAGCTTATAATTTTTCTGAAGCAGTCTCAGGAACCTCAACATAAACGTTTACAATGTGAGCTGGGGCGGGGGGTGGGGGAACAACACTGGGGTTTAGTGATAGAAGAAAGTGAATCATGATTCTAAGCAGTGGTTTCGAATCAGTCTCATGTGGTAACCCTTGTACCAGGAACCTCAAAGATTTGTGGGGGGAGATCAAAGACCCCAGTATGTGAAAACAGTTCCTTCAACTACGGAGTGCTTTCAAAATGCAAGCATTATACTACCACGACCACTCCTAGCCCTCTTCCCACATCCGACTGGCACACCCTCTCAGGTTCAGTGGCCTTGACCTCTCCTCTCCGGCCTCTTTGGAAGCAGGCTGACTCTGTGTAGAGGCAACTTCCCAAACCCTGTGCATTAGAACCACTGTCTAGGTTTCTTGGGTACAGGTGGAGTTAATTGGTTTCTGCCATGGTTCAACTTTGGAAGATATTAACGTGGCTTACTGAAGCAGCGGTATTTTGGCCAATGGTCTGCCCATTAACTTGGTACTGCTGATGTGTACTTTGTGGTGGTAAACAGGACAACTCTCGGAGCACACAGCAGCAGGACTGCCTCAGTAGGTGAAGGGTATTGCTCTTCCCAACAGTTGGTGCCACCAGCCAGGAATTCACTCTGTCCTCAGGCTACAAGGAGAGGAGCTAAAATAGACAGCACTGTGTCAAGCCTTGTCATCAAGCTTAAGGTACCACAGGTGTAGGTCAATCCATAAGTCTGCTATGGAGGTACGAACCAGGAAATAGGTACAAATGTGTTGATGCTTGGTGGAAGAAATCAGGTCGGTAAGTGAAAGTCACGATATAACTTGAGAAGGAACTTCTGCAGAGAAAACGGGCCATGCTTTCTAGTTCTGCCATTTGGCCAAAGGAATGACCTCGGGCAAATAATGACTTCTTTCAGCACCTTTCCCATCCCCTCACCTGCCAAGTGGTTCTAATAATAGCTAGTTGATAGGGTTCCTGTTGAGGGTATTAGCAGATAATGTTTGTAAAGCCCTGTGCATTCGTCAGCTCCGACTCCAGACACACACTAACACTCACCATCCTTGAGTCGATGCTGACTCACAGTGACCCTAGAGAACAGAGTAGTAATGCCCTATCCTTGTTCTGAGGGGCAGCTAGTGGTTTCTAACTGCTGACCTTTTGGATCGTAGGCCAATACATAACCACTACATCACCAGGGCACTACATCACCAATGGGTAACCCATTACCATCTGCACCTCTTAAGGGCTCTAAGTGGTGCTCGGGTAGCATAGTGGTCATGTACTGGGCTGCTTGCCACAAAGGTTGGCAGTTCAAAACCATCAGCAGTTCCAAGGGAGAAAGATGAGACTTTCTACTCTCACAGTCTCGGAAACTCAAAGGGGCGGTTCTGCCCTGTGCTATTGGGTCGCTGTGAGTTGGCATTGGCTCGATGGCAGAGAAAGGGTATGTAAAGTGTCCAGTGACTTTAAACTATTGCTATTAGTACTATTAGCACTATCACTACCGTCATGACTATAGGTTTTATAGAGTAGCAGAGATACAGACAGGAAGCAGAGGCACCAGGGCCCAAACCAGGAGGGCTTGCAGGCTGCATGCACACAAACAAATGTTCACAGTATAACCCACTTGGCTGCTCACCAAAGGATGATTTGAACCCAGCAGCCACTCTGAGGGAGAAAGACAGAGCAGTCTATTTCCATCAAGATTCCAGCCTCGGGAACCCGAGGAGGCAGTTCGATTCTGTCCCATCGGTCCCCACAAGTCTCAATGAACTCACTGATAGCGGGGTTGGCTTGCCATAGGAGGCTTATTGCACTCATATGGTTTTAAGAGTGACAGTAACACATCCCCAAAGAATAAGCTGAATAACAGACTAGATAGAAGCTAGACACAGATTACTGGGCGCACACGTATTAAAGAAAACCAAATATAGACTGAGAAAAAGCCACCGCTTCCGGTTGGCAAAACTTACCCTGTATTCACAGTTTCCATAACACTGATGCTTCTTTGTGAGATTCAGTTATATCATTGTTTAAGGATACCCTTAAAAACATACATTTCCACTTGTAGGAGCCAAACATACCATCTTACCCCATTTTTCCCTCACCAAACTGGAAAAATGCCAATAAAATATGCCCAAAGAGAGAAATACATGTAGGTCTCACCAAATCCACTGACATCTAACCAATCTCTGCACAGGGTTTCCGAGACTACACATCTTTATGGGAGCAGACAGCCTCATCTTTCTTCCATGGAGTGGCTGTTAGATTTGAACCTCTGACCTTGTGGTTAGTAGCCTATTGCCTACACCATTTGTACTCGATGGACACAGATCAACACCTAAAAAGCTCAATATCCCAGAATAATTGTAAAAACAAAAACCAAATTCATGCCCATCAAGCCAATTCTGACTCATAGTGACCAACAGTGATTGCCAGAGTACCAGGAAGATTTTGCAGCCTTGTCTGGGTATAGGAACCTTGATGGTCTAGTGGGAGGGTTATGCATTCGGCTGGTAACTACAAGGTTAGTAGTTCAAAATCACTATCTGGACCTTCGGGAGTAAGATGTGGCTTTCTACTCCTGTAAGGACTTACCGCTTCAGAAACCCACAGGGGCCGTTCTATTTTGTCTTATAGGGTCACTATGAGTTGACATCAACTTGATGCAGGGAAAGTTTTAAAATTTGAGTCTGGGCTATGTGAAATAGGCTCCAGAAGAGAAAGTGACATCAGCGTGCCAAGCCAGGCCAACATGTTCATTAGCAAACTAATAGGGCCCCAGCTCAAATGACCTTTCTCAGGACAACACCCCATTACCTCACCCCAATCCATTTCCTTTCTCTTGCTGTCACCATCATATTTGAGTTCACTTTGTCTATAGTTGCAGGGGATATGGTAATAACACAAATTTTGCCTTTTCCTACTTCAATGTTTGCTGAATGAAACCTGAACAC
Organism: Tenrec ecaudatus; assembly: GCF_050624435.1. NCBI lineage: Eukaryota > Metazoa > Chordata > Mammalia > Afrosoricida > Tenrecidae > Tenrec > Tenrec ecaudatus. The sequence continues at coordinate 103,352,065 of NC_134539.1, read as the reverse complement.
TTTGGCCTGGCAATTATGACACTCGGGCATATGGCCTTACAGCCAATGACTTCCTGTCTGCACAGTGGCGGTCTAAGTCCCTCCGCACCCCATACATGTGAATGTGTTCAAGACTCCTGGTTTTGACTTATGGTATATCTTTGGAGTCAAAGTGTGTGCTCTCTATATGGTTCTTTCAATATGACCACTTCCCTCCGGCAAAAGCCTCACTTCTCCCCTGGTACAAACCAGAGACCATCTTTCTCCTATGCTACCCGGTACAACTTTCTTTTGTAAACTGCCTACCACGAACTGCACTGATCTGTAGACGCTATCTTATATTTCTCTTAAGGCTGTCAGAGTAGAAATCATGTCTTACCTCTATGCAATGGCAGTACATTAAATTGGTAGAGGTTATTATCACCATTTCCATTTTATAGATAGGGAAACCAAAAATGGAAAGGTTACATAACCTGTCTCACATCACCCCACTGGTGACAGTCAGGATTCAAACCTCTGGCACAGTGAGTGGTCCAGTGACCGGCCACCCACTGAAAAGTTGGCAGCTGAACCCACAGGAGGAAGCTGTGGCCCTCTGCTTCCAGAAAGACTACACACGTAGGAACTGAATGGGCAGTTCTTCTCTGCTGTGTAGAATCATTCAGAGTCAGAATTGACTCCGTAACAACAGGGTTGGCTTTGGTTTTCCTGTGACCATGCACGAGTTGGGACTCAGGATGGACTTCATTCCCCTTTGGTTACTGGCCTGGAGAGAGCCGAAGAGGCTGAGATGCTGCCACGCCAGCAAAAGGGCAGGGTGTTAGGACATGCTCCTTTGAACACCAACCTTGCTTCTGGCTACAGTTTTTTCCAATTGTTTTTTCTTGCCATGATTTCTAGCAAGTGGCTGAAAAATATATACATTTTAAATCCGTTTCCTTCATACACAGAATAAAATTCAGATCATAAAGCTTAAAGCCAAAGTGTGATGATGAGGACAATTGGCTGAGGCAGACAAGATATGAAAAGAGAGCTAGAAGACAGGAACAATTTAAAATTAAAAATATATATATATTGGAGGCAAAAAGAAAAAAAAAATATATATATATATGATTACAGAGTTAACATCAGCACCAGAAAAATTTAAGCGTAAAAAGCACCCTGAAGGAAATGAACCCAGACACAGGCGGAGTGAGCATGCTACATTCTCCCCAGTGACAGGGAAAAAGGACGAAGGGTCGAGAATGCCAAGAAAGGAAACGCAGGATATGAAAGACTGACAATGAACAGAGCTGGAAAGCAGAGCCAATGTCTGAATGAAAGGCAAAAATACAGCCTCCCTTCATTACAATTTCGTTTCTGGGGATCTGATCTACGGGGATCAATGTTGTCGTGTGGCAGAGACCATGCCAGTAAAAATCTGGGGCCACCATACTCCACGCATGTACTAGTCATTCACTATTTGTTTTCCTCTGGACTTACCTGTCATCACCTAGTCCTCAGTCCAATCCGGATTCCCACAGCTACTGTGCTGCACAAGGCTCGGAAGCGCCATTCATTTTATTCGATGGGAGTGACACTTTCTGGAATTTTGTTCATGGTAGGTTCGTTGTGTCTTCCCACCAACTAACAGACAAGACAACCAAAGCCCAAACTCACTGCCATCATGTCCATGCTGACTCCTAGTGACCCCCTGTGGGTTTCCGAGACTAACTTTACAGGAGTAGAAAGCCCAGTCTTCTTCCCGAAGAGCTGCTAGTGGTTTCCAAACACCAACCGTGAGGATCGCACCCCAACTCGGAACCACAACACCAGGTCACCAAAGATTTCATAGCCATATTCAATCAGCGCTTTCAGTCTTGGTAGTATCACACTACTATTTCCTCCCTGAACAAGCCCTTCTGTTTCTGTGACACCCTATTTCTGCTTTGCTTTGCTTCTTACCTCAAGGCTGGTCCAATGTCATTTAATCTTATTCATGTCCCATTTACAATCACTAATGTAACTTTTTATCTGCAACACATTTCTCTTTTCTGATCTCCATATTTATACGCAATCTGTCTCCTTGCATTTCCTCTAGTATGTGCTGAAGCGCGACATGTCCAATAATGAACTCATGATCTTTCTACCAAACCCAAGACCTCTTTGCTTAGAGAATGGTATCACCATCTACGTAATTTTGCAAGCTACAACACAGAATCTATCCTTGAAAACTGCTCTCTCTTCTTTACTGCAAAGAATCCACTAAACACTGCTCATTTTAGGTATAAACTCCCTTTCAGATTGGCCGCATCCAGTATCACCCTTGCACATATATCTCTTAGCTGTTCTGTCAGTGCCCACTCTGGCTCTCGCCACACTACACACTAGAGTGGTCTTTTCAAATAGCAAATCTCAGGTTATCCCGTCTGCATAAGGCACATCAATGGCTTCCTAAAATTCATTACATGAATACAGAAGCAAACAAATAAATGATCTTCATAGGGCCTACGTGCCTCCTATCCAGGCCTTCCCTCCCTCACAATAATAAAAGCTTCTCATTTGCAGCACCTCCTACAGGCAATTTTAAAACAAGATTCGTGATTCTGTATTTCTCTCTTACCTCCTCACTCCTAGCCAGGCCTTTGGTCCATTGCCAGCATGAATCATGCCATTGAATTCTTTGTCTACAACTGTACCTCAGTGCCTAGAGATGGGCATATGTAGGAGCTAGTAGAGATGAGTTCAACATGAATTGCTTCCATAAAAGCATACATTATAAAATCCTACAACAGGAGGTGGAACTATGAAATATCTTAAAGCAGGAGATGACTCGTCAACCTCAGAGTTACATAGAAATATAACTGCAAAATCAGGCTTGTAGATACTGCCAATTCAAGTAAACATTTTCACTGTGAATCTGAGTGAACACTATGACTGAGTATACATCTCTTGGGTCAATGGTAAATAAACAAGGGAAATCAACAACAACAAGAACAACAAGAGGATGGTCAAAACTCTCCAAGTCAACAAATAGAAAATAGAAGCGAGAGACAGTGAAACCAATAGTTAAAAATGTCTTACTAGGGAAATACAAAAGTACAGTTTGAATAGCATTTCCTTTTTATTCTCAGCACTACAAAAGAAGAAAGCTTAATTATATGGGAGAAAAAAGTGCTGCCTGAGTAGAGGTATTAAAAAGAAGGAAAAATGGGTGCAAAGTAGAACTGTTCTAACTCACGGACTAAGAAAATCTAGAAATGAATGCTCAAAAGAAGTATAAGATTTTAATTTTAGAAACTATGTTTTAGCAAGAAATAGGAAACCTGATTAAACAGAAAAAAATAGCACCTGGCTTTGATTCTTTTGTCATTCAGTCCTCTCTAGTTTGATAATTCTGCAATCAAGATTCATCTTTAGGTGCTTGCTTCGGCAGCACATATACTAAAATTGGAACGATACAGAGAAGATTAGCATGGCCCCTGCACAAGGATGACATGCAAATTCGTGAAGTGTTCCATATTTTTAAAAAAAGATTCATCTTTAGATTGTATATCTAACACTGCCCATTGCTGCATTCAGGAGCCCTGGTGGTACAGCAACGATGTATTGGCCTGCTAATCACAGTGCCAGCAGTTTGAAACCACCATCTGGTTCTGGGAGCAAGATGAGGCTTTCACACTGTAGAGCTGTAGGCTTGGACGCCACAGAGACAGTTCTACCCTGTTCTATAAGCTTCCATCGACTCCATGGCAGTAAGCGTGGTTTTGGGTCTGAGTAACGCATTGGGGTACCTGGGTAGTGCAAATGGTTAACACGCTTGCCTGCTAACTAAAAGAAGGGCAGTTCAAATCCACCTAGAGGCAACTCAAACAAAAGGCCTGGCGATCCACTTCTGAAAAGTCAGCCACTGACAACCCTATGGAGCACAGTTTGACTGAAGCACATGGGGTTGCCTTGCTTTGGCATTTGCTTTGTAATGTCACTTGCCATTGCCCCTTAGTTATATCAAAGGTACTTCAATTCATCATGCCCAACATGGAACACATACCTTTTCAACTAAGGCAGATCTTATTGGTGTCGTGAGTGATATAACCATCTACCTGAGTCTTCTAAGAATTGTCATAAATTCCAACTCATGGCCAGTAACTTTAGTGTTCTATCAGCTGCTATCTTCCTGCCTCAGTGTGCTATGAAATAGCTTTTCAAATCTAATAACCATATATGCTTTTTGATGAAGAGAACTGTTACAAAATGTATTCCCTCAAAGAAGTTTTTGGGAATAATGTGTGGTGTTAAGGTGTTCAGTCGGATCCAACCCACAGTGCCCCTATGAACAACAGAATGAAACACTGCCTGATCCTGCGTCATCTTCAAAATTGCTCCTATTCTTGAGCCCATTGATGAATCGCAGTGTCATTCCAGCTCTGCGAGGGCCTTCCCCTCCTTTACTGCCCCCCTACTTTACCAAGCATGATGCCCTTTCCCAGGGACTGTGTCTCCTGACAAGTCCAAAATATGTAAGACAAAGTTTTACCATCCTCGTCTCTAAGGAGCACTCTGGCTGTCCTTCTTCCAAGACAGACTGGGTTGTACTTTTGGCAGTCCATGGTATTTTCAATATTCTCTGGTCTCCATTCATTGTTCACCTTTCACATGAATATGAGGCAATGGAAAATACCATGGCTTGGGCAAGCACACCTTAGTCCTCAAAGTAATTGAGGACCTTGCTTGGGCAAGCACAACTTAACCCTTGCTTTTCTGTGTACCAGATTTATCTTATGCCATGTGACACTTTATCTCTTGATTGCTGCTTCCACGAGCATTGGATCCAAGCAAGACGAAACCCTTGACAATTTCATTTCTCCATTTACCATGCTGTTACCTATTGGTCCAGGATTTTGGTCTTCTTCACATTGAGTCATAACCCATACTGAACACTTGATCTCCATCAGCAAGTGCTTACAGTCCTCCTCACTTTCAGTAAGCAAGGCTGGATCATCTATAGGTCGTTAATAAATATTCCCCCGACCCTGCTGCCATACAATCAGCTTCTCTGATGATCTGCTCAGCACACAGATTGAATAAGTATGATGAGAGGGCACAACTCTGTCGCACACCATTCCTGATTTTAAACCATGAACTAGTCCCTTGCTCTGTTGGCACAATTGACTCTTGCTCCATATATACGTTCTGCATGGGCACGATGAAGTTCTCTGGAATTCCTGTTCTTCACAAGGTTCTCAAAGACTAGTGTAATTCTAATAAAATCTGAATGTGCTTTCATCAACATGCTCCCCCTCCCCGCCACAATTAAGGGGATTTATTAGGGAAGTTAATAGGTTCTTACAAGACAGAATCATAGTAAGTACAGGCATTGGTCCACAGAAGCGCCTCTCTCTTCTCAGCCAGCAGCTAAGGCTCTCTCCGGTCCTTAGCCCCATAGCTGCACAGTCCCTGGCTTCTGTCTGTGGGGGAAGCCTGCCTACCGCTCTGCTCAGTCTTATAATTCCACACTTCTCCTCTGCTACGTCTCATGGTCCCCTTGCCTTAGTCTTTGGTCTCAGCCAGACTCCTTTGCTCTCATGTTACAGCCTCTGGTGTCTCTAGAGATTAAAGTCTAGTCTCAGCCTCTGCCACTTGGACAGAGAAGTCAAACAAGTTCTACTCGCGGCTCTACCTTCCACTGGCCCTGGGATCTTGCTCCTCCTTCTGAGACGACTTATTTTATATGTGGCTTTTTTTTCTTTCAGCAGCCCACATACCCAAAGAAACAAAAGGTGTGACTTGAGTCATACCTTCTGCTATAGTGGAAACTCAGAATATATCCCAGCTTAATAAAAACAGGTGTGGAGGCTAGAACTCGCAATGTACCTCAACGTGGATTATGGCTGGATGGGACAAAGTAAGTCATTGACTTCATCTCACACGCCACACCCAAATTCAGTTCTAGATGGATTGTAGATCTAAATGTGAATGGTAAAATAATATAGCTTCTACACTAGACTGCATCTTCATGGGTAGGAAAATATAGATATATTTTTATTTAATTATTTTTGGCAAATGTTTTTTATATGGGAACATAAAGTACTACAACCATATGTTAGAAGCAAACTAAAAAGTGAATAATATTGAAGTTAGAAATTATAAGCATTCAAAGTCCATTAACCACTGTTATTAAAAGAGTGAGAAGGGAAAAGCTCTTGATTCTGACATTGTACTTGCTGTTAATTGCTGTCAAACCAGCTCAGACTCATTAACAGCCCAGGAGTAACAGAAGGAACACTACCCAGCTCTTTGCTATCTGCACAACTACTGGAATACTCTAGTTGAATAAATGCCATCATTGAGGAAGGAAGGGTATACAGAACTCTGTACATTTAAAAAATATGAGAGTTGGGGGAAATGGTGACCTGATAAGACTCACCCGTCCGGAGCTCGTGCTGCCAGACCAGAAAATTGGGAGGGAAAGAGGGACCAGATATAAAGCCAGTGCCAGACGAATGCAGTGTGCCTGCACAGAGTGGGGAGCCAGTGGAAGGGGCCTGAGGGCTCAGCCCCCATACCAGCTACATGGACAACTGCCCCTCAGCCCAGAAGAATTTACTTGAGAGGACGGCACTGAAGCTGCAGCTAGGGGAGAGGGACATGTTCGATCAGAGCAAATGGGAGCAAAGAAGGGGGAGGAAGAGAGAGTGGAGCACATCCTGGCCCATCAGGTCTGGAGGATGATATCCCCGCTCTGAACAGCCAATCGCCAGAATGGACAATATGGCTGATCCCACTACAGGACACGCCATCCCTTGATGGCCCAGGGCCCTAAGAAGGACAACATGGGAAACTCAGTGTCGGGACTGGCCCGGACTGACCCTGTGACACCGAGGCAAACCACTAAAAGTATGCGGCAGAGCAACCGTGGGAGCAGAGCAGGGAGCCCCCAAGGGATTACCAAGGACAGACTCTGGGGCCAGAGCATGGTACCCCATTGGACCTGACTGAAGGACACGCCTAGAGATCAAAAATCAGACCTTGATCTATTTACAGGTTTTATTTTTAATTTTTTTCTTTTAATTAATTTATTCTTCTATGGGTAATTGGTTTCCTTTGTTGTCATCGCTGTGTTCTCATCGATCGCCTACCTTGCTATGGCTTGATTTTTGGTGCATATTATTATCTCTACAGATCTATCTAGATCAGATAGACTGGATGAGTACTCTGGAGGGGAAAACAACGGGACCAATGGTTCCGGTGGGACATGAGAGGGGGAGAATGGGGTAAGAAGGTGGTGCTGACCAACCCAGGGACAGGGAAGCAATAAGTGATCCAAAATCAGTGGCAAGGAGGGTGTGAGAAGCCTGGTAGGGATTCAGCAAGGGCAAGGTAACCGAGAGAAATTACTGAAACCCAAATGAAGGTTGAGCATGATAGCGGGACAAGAGGGAAGTATAAGGAAATAGAGGAAAGAACTAGGTGACAAAGGGTATTTACAGAGGTCTAAAAACTGGAGTGTACATATGTAAATATAATTATATAAGAGTGTGGGGAAACAGATCTATGTGCATATATTTATAAGTTTAGTATTGAGGCAGCAGATGGACACTGAGCCTCCACTCAAGCAGTCAATGCAAGAACATGTTGTTCTATTAATTTGGCATTCCAGGATGCACACCTTCCCGACAAGATTGCTGAAGAAAAATGTGTGCATAAGCAAACATGGTGAAAAAAGCTGATGGTGCCTGGCTATCAAAAGATAATAGCATCTGGGATCTTAAAGTCTTGAAGATAAACAAGCAGCCATCTTGCTGAGAAGCATCAAAGCACACATGGAAGAAGCACACCAGCTTGGCTGACCACGAGGTATAGAAGGGACCAGTTATCAAACATCAAAGGATAAAAATTATATCAGTTGGTGCCCACCTTCCTGATACGATCACTGAAGACAAACGTGTGCAAAAGCAAATGTGGTGAAGAAAGCTAATGGTGGCCGGCTATAAGATATAGCGTCTGGGGTCTTAAAGGCTTGAAGGTAAACAAGTGGCCATCTAGTTCAGAAGCAACAAAGCCCACATAGAAGAAACACACCAGCCTGGTGACCACAAGCTGTTGAAAGGATCATCAAGGAACAAAAAATTCATACCATTGAAAATGTGGGTGAGTGCAGAGTGGAGACTCAAAGCCCATTTGTAGCCAACCGGACACCCCTTACTGAAGGGTTGTGGGGAGGAGATGAACAAGTCAGGTTGCAGGGTAGCTATGATGAAACATATAATTTTCCTCTAGTTCTTAAATGCTTACCCCCGCCCCCCACTATCATGATCCCAATTCTGCCTTGCAAATCTGGCTAGATCAGAGGATGTACATTGGTACAGATCGCAACTGGAAACACAGGGAATCCAGGAGAGATGACTCCTTCAGGACCAGTAGTGAGAGTGGCAATACCTGGAGGGTGGAAGGAATGTGGGGTAGAAAGGGGGAACTGATTGCAAGAATCTACATATAGCCTCCTCCCTGGGCGATGGACAGCAGAGAAGAGGGCAGGGGGAGACGTAACATATGAAAAAATAATAATAATTTATGAATTATGAAGGGTTCATGAGGTAGGGGGAGTGGGGAGGGAGGGAAGAAAAGAGCAGCTGATATTAAGGGCTCAAGTGGAAAGCAAATGTTGTGAGAATGATGATGGCAATGAATGTACATATGTTCTTGACACAATGGATGTATGTATGGATGGTGATAAAAATTGTACGAGCCCCCAATAAAATGATTTAAAAAATGTTCCTACAAGTCTCAAATGATTTAAAATAAGCCTTTTTGTCATAGTAAGGAAATGTATATTTTAAAATAATTTTATACAACTTATACAACTTATCACAACTCTATCACAATCCATACATACATCAATTATACTATCATAATCCATACATACATCAATTGTGTAAGGCACATTTGTACATTCATTGCCCTCATCATTCTCAAAATCTTTGCTCTCCACTTAAGCCCCTGGCACCAGGTCCTCATTTTTCCCCTTTCCTCCCTGCTCCCCCCTCCCTCATGAACCCTTGATAATTTATAAATTATTATTTTGTCAAGGAAATTTATTTAGAGCATGGATATTTGAAAAAAAAATAGTACAATACAAGGCTGATTTGTCAAATAGTGGAAAAGGAAAAATCTGGTCCAAGTATGCAGAACCTTCTTTATGCCATAGATGCCTTTCAAAAAGACTAGGAAGTATTATTGTTCCTCAATAATAGTTGTAATTTCATAAGTAAACCACATGGGATTACAAAGGAACTCAATTAAAATTGAATAAAATCGCCAAATTTCTTTTAAAATTTGGTTTTTAAAAGAACTTTAAAACATGATTTTCTGGTGAAGAAAGCTGACGGTGCCCTACTATCAAAAGATGTAGCGTCTGGGGTCTTAAAGGCTTGAAGGTAAACAAGCGGCCATCTAGCTCAGAAGCAACAACAGTCCACATGGAAGAATCACACCAGCCTATGCGATCACAAGGTGTCGAAGGGATCAGGCATGAGGCATCATCGGAACCAAAAACCATATCATTGTGAATGAGGGGAGTGCATAGTGGAGAACGAAAGCCCATCTGTAGGCAATTGGACATCCCCTTACAGAATGGTTGCAGGGAGGAGACGAGTCAGTCAGGGTGCAGTATAGCAACGATGAAACATAAAACTTCCCTCTTGTTCCTAAATGTTTCCCCACACCCCTCCATCCCCACTATCATGATCCCAATTCTACCTTACAAATCTGGCTAGACCAGAGGATGCACACTGGTACAGATAGGAACTGGAAATGCAGGGAATCCAGGGTGGATGATCCCTTCTGGGCCAGTGGTGAGAGTGGAGATACCAGGAGGGTGGGGTGGAAAGCGGGAACTGATTACAAGGATCTACATATAACCTCCTCCCTGGGGGACAAACAGAAAAGTGGGTGAAGGGAGACGCCAGACAGGGCAAGATATGACAAAATAATAATTTATAAATTATCAAGGGTTCATGAGGAGTGGGGAAGCGGGGAGAGAGGGGAAGAAATGAGGTTCTGATGCCAGGGGCTTAAGTGGAGAGCAAACGTTGTGAGAATGATGAGGGCAACGAATGTACAAATGTTTTACACAACTGATGTCTGTATGGATTGTGATGAGTTGTATGAGCCCCTAATAAAATGATTAAAAACAAACAAAAAAACCATGATTTTCAACTTTAAATGAGGTAATCAATAAAAAGAGTCAAAACAAATGCTTTGGAAAGTAAGTATTTTGTAGGGAAACTTACTCTCTGATATTAAGCATGTAACAGAGACATACTACATAAAAGAGAATCGGTCTGGAAAAAGAATACATAGATTAGTGAAGCAGAAATATGGATACAAAAAGCAATAGAGTAACGTCAAAATAATTCCAGGATAACAAGCTAACAGTCTAAAATAAAATGAAGTCTAATCCACAATACATAATATAATAGTTTTAATTCACATATGAGAATACAAAGTCTTTCTAATTATCTTTCCCTGGGGGGTGGAACCTTAAAATATGACAATATGGTATATTAAAAATTCCAAGGCCTCCATAAACATAAATAAAAGTTAAAATATATGTTAGGCTGAGAAATGCATGAAACGACGCGATGGCAGAAAGTTTGGTTTGGGAAATGTAGTTCAACATATAACAAAGACCTAATGTCCTTGGGTGGTGGGAGTGTTAACGTGCTCGCCTGCCAGCCCAAAGGGTAGTTGGTTAGTCCCCACCAGACGTGCCTCAGAAGAAAGGCCTGGAAATTGATTTCAGAAAAATTGACCATTGAAACACTACATAGCACGGTCAGAGTCAGAATAGACTTGATAGTAACTAGAAGAAAATCATCTTTAATATACAAAACAGTTCTTGCATTATTTAGATTTAAATTATCTTAGTATAATAGGCAAAATAGTAAAACTTATCTATCTATCTATCTATCTATCTATCTATCTATCTATCTATCTATCTATCTACGTATGACGGTAGCATCAAAAAGTTTATGGCCACATTATATTCTCTCTTAACTCCATTTTCCACAAACTTTTTGAAAAGTCTTCTCAAAGGTGTGTGTGTATGTGTACATATCAGCATAATTTTCTGATGAAGTAAATGTGGGGTTTAAGAGAAAACTGGGGCTCATGAATGACTCCAAAGTTTTGGTATGAATGACTGAAGACTGGACTGATAGCAATTGTGATCGTGCAGACTATCGATAGTCAGATGTGTAGTTTTAAGACAGGGTAGATTGAGCTGCTTAGGAGGGAGAAGGCTATCTGAAGAGTTGAGGTTTCTCAATTTCCTACATTATTTTTCTATCGGTAATGAAATTTCTGATGAGGAAATGTACCAGTGAAATACACTTTCATTAATAGCTATTTGTTCTAAGCACAGAGAACACATACTTTATAATGTTCCCTCCAAATCATTTTGGGATGCCAGTTAATGAGTTTTAAAAAAATCCTTCATATGACAAAGAAGGTGAAATTAATATACAATTTAATTTAATATCATAGGGAAAATTCATTGTTATAAAATTTTTTATATTGTCATTAGCTTTAGCTTTGATTTTATCTGCTCCTTTAGTACATATCCAATTTTAATTGAACTTGTTTTATTACATTATCAATGCTAATCCTTTTAAAGATGACTAATAAATTTCCAAGAAAATTTATACAAACAGAATCATCTCCCGTGTAGAAGGTAAGTTCACTTTTAAAGGACATCTGTGATGAGTTACAATAACAAAGGAACAATGGAACACTATATACTTAAGTTCCTTTGAACTGTGGAATTAATGTTCTCATTTTCTCATGCATTTATTCAATCAGTATTCAAGAAATACCTACTAGTCCTATTTGGCAGGCATGATGGGTTAGGATAAATAAAACATGTCCTTGTAGACAAAGAAATGCTCACAGGCTGATGGAAAATTCTGTTATATAAATAAAACAATTAAAGTAAAAATTAATATATGATCTAATGGAAGGTATATAATGAATTATGAGATCTCAGGGGAGAACGTGTCAAAATTCAGAAAAGGTTAAATTAAGCCCTGTATGGAGAGCAAACTCTAAACAAACATTGATTAGAGTGACCTTTGTGTACAGGTTAATAATTATGTAGAGGGGAAACATTATTGCGGTACCAGAGTAATCTCTCATGATCATAATTTAACAATAGCCATTTTAGATGTTTCCTATTGTAAGAACTAGCTGGCATACAACTAGTCCTTTTGTCAAATCACACAACTCTATTCAGCAAACACCTAAGGGCTCTTACAGGAGGTTAGAGCGCCCATGTCACCCCGGAAGCTCGAGATCCTCTGTAGTAAAACATCAATGGCATATCCATAAAAATGCCTTTGATCAACAGATTATTAAAAATGAATGCCGAATTCTTTACCATCACACTAACGTATATGGACACTGAGAAAGCAATTTTATGCTCCATGACTATTTAGACTTCGGCTTCAGGGAAATGACGGTGGCAGTAAGAAGGAAATAAGGACGGCATTCTTGAACTGATGGGCTTCTCCTCTTGCAAAGGAATCGCGCAGTGGATTGGCTGAGTGTATCTCATTCAAGTGAGGTTTTAAAAATTGAGGTCAGCTTTTTTCAAGACGGTTTGGGAGTTACTTGTATGACCATCTTAAACTGTGTATGTGGACATTTGTAGAAGGGAAATACATGATAATGGTACAGAAGATGATCAAGAAATAAGACTAACTAGTTAAACACTTAAGCCAAGAAACACCCTAATAAGGCATGGCACAAAATGTAAATTAACTACAGGTTCAAGTGCTTTATTGACAGCTGTTTGACAACTGCAAAGTGGAAAGCTGACCTCAGACAACTGTGTGCAACGACAGACGACTCAGCCCAAGAATTTCACAGGGACTGACACAGCAGACGTTGTAGGAACTGCCCACGATGGAATAGATAAATGCAGGCTGGAATTTTTATTGTCTTTGAAGGTGCTGATGTTCAACGGACTTAAATTTCACAAAGAGCTGTGTGTTACTCATCATAATCGATGGCATTTTCTGAAACATAATGCCATCGGTCGAGAAATAATTGTTAGCACATTTGCAATTTGCAGGTGTTTCTTGAAGCAATTTTTCACCAACCCTTCTTGACATTACCTTTTGAGTGCTAAAGCAGCAGCATCTAGTTTTCGGAAATTCAGAAATAATGAGCTCGCCTATGGTAAAGTTCGAGAAGACACACATGTCCGAGAAGGCTAGCTGCCTAATCTGCAAGCTCTGATTAAGTCGCCACAGCTTGATCCCATCCAAGCTCCTGGGAGATGCTGTGCTTCAGCATGAAAATAGAGAGAGACTGCTATGAAAGGGACCACACTAGAGGGTCCTGGGTAGAAAGAGAGAAAAAGGTGGAAGAAAACACACGATTGTGAAAGGGACCGGACTTCCTAGTCTGAGCAAGAATGGGGCAATCCCTAAGACTATAGCCCTTTGGGTTTCTAACCCAATGCACCCCAAAGGTTCAATTTTCAATCAACCAATATGTTTACAAAGTAAACAATAACCCTTATGAGGTGCGCATACTCCCAAATGATTGACCACTTGGTATCAAATGCACAGCATTTACCAAGGTCAAGGGTCAGCAGAGTTAGGCAAAAAGGAGGAATGGCAGCAGAAGACACAGGGAGGAAGTGGGATAGACGGAGCTACCCTGTGAGACCGTAAGGAACAGGGCAAAGCAGAGCCTGCAACAATAAGCGTTGGGTGTGAAACCAGTAATCTGCTCTGGATTATTCAACCAATTCACACTAAGAACGTTTAAAAAGAAAAAAGGAAAAGCGAGATGAAACTATATTCCACTATCTACCTGCGAAAGCTTTTTGTTTTCCTCCTCCTTTTTCTATGCAACAGCATAAGAAGCGTATGTTCTTTAAGCACGTGCCAAGTCTGGGGCAAGGAAGGAAGGCATCAGCCGATTTCAGCCCACTGGACAGGCTTTGTTTGGCCAACATAGTTTACAAAACTGTGTAATTGAAACCTTTCCCATGAAAATCCAAATTTCTAGCTTGAACTGAAACACTGGGGGTTCTAGCAACAGTGCACTCACGGTCCCCAAGGCCAGTAACAGCAGCTGCCTCCTTGACCAGGGCACTCAGGGCATGTCATCAAAATCATCACGTGACCCCAAAATGAAGCGTGCTTCTAAAACGAATAATTCACTGTACCTGAGGTAAGTACTGTATGCTGGGATTAACTTGACAAACTAAAACAAAGTCATTTCTAAGGCTTGTAAATCATTTCTCCAACAAGGCTCTTTCCTACAAACACTGTTGTAATCCCGGAAGGAAAGTCGCTTGGTGGAGGTCCACAGAGAAATCTGGAGCCAGGAAATTCCCTCCTTACCCCAGGCAGCCATGTAGAAAGACCAAGGTGAGAAATGAAGGTCCAGGCAGACTCCAGTGTAACCTTCTATTTTGTACACATCTACCCTTGGCTCTTTTCCTCATGTAAGGCGAGGATCCACTGCTGCATGCTTTAAATATCTTACCACACATCACAGTGCTAAGTTAGTACCCTCGAGAATTTCTGGTTGATGTTTCTTCCCTCTGCCAGGCAATAGGCACCATTCACTACTTAGTTGTTTACAAGAGCGTACTATCTTACAATTTTACGTTTCATATTGGCTATGCTAATTTTTATAGGACACCTCTTGACCTCCTTTTCTCATTCAAGCACTTTTATAAATTGTAATAATAATTAAGGGCCCCTGTATGGCTCAATCTGTTTGTGCATGACTACTAACTTAAAGGTTGGCAGTTCAGACTCACCTACCAGCACTGCAGAAGTCGCAGATCTGCTCCAATACAGATGACAGCCAAGACCACCCTATGGAGCAGTTCTAGGATGCAACGCGTGGAGCTCGGAGCCAGAGTCAATTCAACAACATGCGGCGGGTTCCTCTCTCTTTTAAAAGAATGATTAGCCTGAATTGTATGGTTACTATGTAGGAAGTCGCCGTGCAAGCACCTAACACAGTACAGTTAGTCCGCTACTTATAACGAGATTCCATTGTAAATTAGGTCTTACATAAGTCCAATACCTTATCCTTCCCCTATCTCCATCACTATTGTTTTCTTTATCCCTCTATCGCAAGAGTAAAAGAAAGTAATTAATTGCATGATGGTCAGTGGTTTGAAGCCACTCAGGGTAACCTCAGAAGGCAGGTCTCACCATCTGCTTCAGAAAGCACACAGTCCTTACTTAAGAACCCCACGGAGCACAGCGCTACGCTGAAACACGGGGGGAGGGGGGGGTGCTACGAGTCAGAGTGGACACCCGGGTGCTGGAATGGCTGTACAACATCTATGGGGTACGTTTGAATGCTTTAGAGGCATGCCGCCCGTGATGGCCTGGACTCGGCTGACAACTTCAGCAGATCCCACACAGCACTGCGCCCAGCCTGCACCTGATGTTTCCAGGTGCACCGCGAGGTGTGCAATTCCCTACCAAACTCCCTGCGTAGAAATTTTTAATAGCTCTGTAAAATTTTACCCAGGCAGTTCCCTCTGCTCGGAAGCTCCCCTCCCATGCCTCATCCACCTCAGTAAACACCCACCTAATGTTTCCATAAAGTTTTCCTAATCTCCACAGGTAGAAATGACTACTCTCTAAGTCTTCCTGCACACCATCAGGGCAACACCCCTATCTTACCTCAGTAGTACTGACTTACTGGTTTCATTTAGTTACACATCTGCCTTTAACCATGAACTGCTTCAGAGTAGGAATCAACCTTTTTAAATGTCTCTAGCATAAGTAATCATTATGGAAGGATCTCTTTAGAAAATAGGGAGGAGCCCTGGTGGTGTCGTGGTTACGCATTCAGCTGCTATTCCCAAGGTCAGCAGTTCGAAAACACCAGCCACGTCAAGAGAGGAAGATGAGGCTTTCTACTCCTATAAAGAATTACCGGCTCAGAAACAGGGGACGGTTCTACTCTGTCTTGTAGGGGTTCTTTCTTTCATCAATCAGCATGATGGCAGTGAGTCTGGCTTTGAATTTTAGAGAATAGCCCTCAAGGAAACAGAAGCACAGGGTAGTAGCAGTTTCTACTACTTAGTGACGTTCTCTCTTCTAGTCTTAGCCAAATCAGAATCCTTTTGTGGTTTCCAGGTGAGTTCCAAGGATTTCAACAGCACCCCCTCCTGTCATCCACCCACCCCACCGCACGGCCCTGCAATAATTTTAACTTGAACTAAGCAGAATCAACAACATTCTATGCAAGTAAAAACTAGTTCAGACACATTGTGCTGCCCCTGAAAGACAATAAAACAAAACCGTAAAGCCTGATGCTCCCTATGTACAAACTAGAAAGGGTCATTTTATATATTACTTGGCTTATGTAAACCAGCCATATTTAGGGTGGCAAAATATCTGTTGAAAAACATAGTTTTCTTTTTTGGGAAAACATATTGAGATTGTGAAAGAGCGTGGGGGCTGTCCACATTTCTATTTTCAAGGTGGATAGCATGCTTATTTGAAATAAGTTATTTTGCCATTTGACCAGTCATTTTATTCAAGAGTAAGCAAAATCATGGAGGGATTCTAACTAAGCACAGTAAATGGCGTCCTCTGTTAATATTCAACCTCACAAATCACCGAGTCTTTTTAGAAGAACTTGTAATCCAGTCTTAAAACATATTTATATTCTTAAGGTGAGATGTGCTTTTTAATTCCAAGTATTCAAATCAGGACATTACAGCAGTAGTATCAGAAGAGGGGTCTGTATTCAGTCATCTTCAACTAGCTGTTTAAGAAAATTATATACAGAACAGTTGTTTCTTATTCACTTAATGGTAGTGATATATATACAATGGGATCGTCTAGATTATGAACTATGATTTTGCTAAAAGCGATAGCAGAACAATCTTAATTCTACTCAAATATTAATGAAAGTATTCAGATATTTTACTAAATTTCTGTTTCAGTGATTTTTTTTTCTTATAAGCTAGCAGATAAATATCTTCTTATAGTAAAGAAAACTCAGGATAAAAGCCAAAACTATATATTATTTTATATGTTAAGGTTACACAGCATATTCTAAATTACAAGTATACATAAATCTTATTAACGACCAAATTTTCTCTTTTGTTTCATCCTATCTCTACATTCCATCATTCAAATCCTTTTAAATTTCTTTGTTCTTCCTGTGATCGTTGCTTCTGGGAGAAATCTGGCAGAGGATCTGAAGGAAATGCCAGAGTGAAATTTTTCTTAAGATTAATTACACAGGTAAGTAATTTCCCCTTCTGACAAAAAAAAAAAAAATCTAAAACTTCTTAGAAAATCAGTGTGCCAGGACTGGGTGGTCGCGAAAATGTTTTAGCATTTACTTAATCACTCACACAAATTTTAAAGGTGTGATATCTTGCTCAAAGCACTTTGGAGTCCCAATCTGTAGTCAGAAATAAGAAGAGACAAAGGAATTTGCAAGAGTTGGACCAGGTTAAGGAAGCACAGGTATAATAAATAACAGCTGTTTCACTATCCATCTCCCTGCCCTCCTCCTAGCACACACCCCCCAATTCCTCTTTCTTTTGGTGCCTGGAAGCTCAGTTGGAAGTCAGAATTGTCAAATACCTTATATATTGAGGTATAAATATATGTCAAGGCATCAAGAATTTTTACATATTAAACCTGAAAAGCAGCTTGTCACTAAAACAAAGATAGTTCATATGTGACGAGGACACGATATTGTTTCCTCCAGTCCACCACACAGTCAGTTTCCATCTCAGGGTCATCAGTCATCAGTCAAGCAGGATTTAATCTAGCCCAGAAAACAAGAAGGGGAATCTGCGGTTTGGGGCAGAGAAGCAACAGCTAATGGGATTCAGAACAAAATACCAAGAAAGACAAAACATAATTTAAGATTAAAAGGCTACAAAGAAGAAAGAAAAGCTCAGGAAGAAACTCACCCTCTGGTAGACGAAAGTCCCAAGCCAACAACTATCTAGCTACCTTTGCTTTATTCATACAGGTGACCCAGAGGGTACAACTCAAAAAAACCCTATCAGCGTGCTACTGTTGTTGTAGGATGGCGTTTAGTAGATGCCAACACGGCAGCCCTATGCACTAGAGAACAAAACGCTGCCAGTTCTGGACCAGGCTCACAATGGTTACGTTTGAGCTCGCTGCAGCGGCCACTGTGTTCAATTCAGCTTGTTGAGGTGTCTTTTTCTCCGACTCTTCCACAGATGCTATCCTTCTCTAGGGCCTGGTCCCTCCTGATGGCACGTCCCAAGTACTGGAGAAAAAGAGCACCGCCTTGACTGCTAAAGGGCATTCTAGCTATACTTCTTCCAGCACGGGTTTGTTTCTTCTTTGGGAAGTCTGCGTTGGATTTCATATTTGTTACCAATACCTGAATCAGAATCAGCTCGAGGGCAATGGGCTTTTTTTTTGAAATTGGCTACTTCTTTCTCCTAAACCTCCACATGTTACTTTTAAAACTGTCCTTTGAGTCTATGTAATTTAGACAGAAGATAGCAGTCAGTATCACAAGGATCAATGCAGCTCTTCATTTTAAAGAAGGAATCTGAAAACTACAATGTGCTCTGGATTTAATTTAATAAAGGTAGTCATTATAAATCTATAGCTTAATAAAGGCAGTCATTAAAAAACCAACAAACTGAAAAAGGATCTAAAACAATCAAGAAAACCCATTTTTCTTACATTACTTTGTATTTAAATTCTCTTAGGCAAGAAGTAAAGGTGTGGGTAGCAAAAGAGGAGCAAATTTAGAATAAATGGCATTTTGGTTTAAAGGACCATACTTTTGGCAAATTGGTAGCTCTATTTGGACTGCCCTATATAAGATTATGCTGACATTTGAAAATAAGTGCTTTATATAAACAGACGGATCCTTCTACCAATTATTGATAATATATAGTAGAAATATGTTAACTTTAGGTATTATCAAATTTAAGCCATCAAATTATCAAAGTTCATATGTTTTGCAGGCTGTCAACGATATACCCTCACTCAGCTGTTTTCCTGCTGGTAATGTGAATTCCTGTTTTAAAACTGAGCCAACTCCTCTTGGGTGTTCTGATGATGAAAACAACTTTCCTTAAGTTTTAGCCAAAATTTTTTTCACTGCACTGTCTCATGAAAAAGCCACAAGGCAGACACCAGCAAGGAGAAGATTTTTTTAAGGGAACTATTTTGATGTTCCAAATCATAGAGAAAAAGGCATATTAAAATAATATGCTAATGAATTTTTAAAACAAATTCTGATTTCATATACCAAGTTAACGGATTACTGAATAACTTTTTACAAGTACATCCTTACTGAAAAGTACATGCCAGTAAACATTATAGTGATTTTCAAACAAAATAAGTGAAGTCCAGAAAAGGCCCAGACATTCATATGACAAGCAAAGGGAAAGGCATCTAAAATGGACCGAGAGAGTTATCGCTAAGAGGAGAACATTAGGGCAGTTCTAAATTCCTTAGCTGAAGAAGTCCTGGTTATGAGGAGCCGATACTACATTGCTTTTTTAATGTGAACATATTTGAAAACCACTGACCTCAAAAAAAAAAAAAAAAGACAAATTAGCTAAGTGACTCAGACTTCTTTGGACCAAGTTTACAGTGTTAACCCATCAATATATATTATTCCTTACGGTCTTTTGGAATGTACAATAAAGTACTGCAATCCAGGGGGAAAAAGTGACAGTATCATCACCGAGCTGAAGAGGGACAAACTGACCTGGTTGATGCAGTTGGCAGCGCAGGATGCAAGGCCTGTTCCAACAAAAGTGAGCAGGAAGCAGGGCAGGTCGAAAGGTCCCGGAGCCAAGGCAAATCCAGCTGAAGTGGTGCTGACTACGAGAGCTGCAACACAGAACAGCGCCGCCGCATGGTTACCAACATACGTTCTGGGGCGATAGCCAAAAGACAAACAGCAGATTGTTCTCCACACAAACTAGCTGCTAACATTAATAACACAAGCTACAGCCTAATCATCTGAACTATGGTTTTAAACTTTTTATGTGTTCATTTCAGAAAATGTTCATTTTCTCCTTACCTCCAGTATACTTAAGAGCAATTGAAAAAGGTGGCTATTTTGGACTCAATCATTCACTTATTCAGCAAACATTTTAGTGAGTACCTAATCTGTGGTCAGTACTGTGCTGAAGGTAACACTTAATTGTGCTCATGTGGAACTTCTTCATGGCTCTTGAGAGGCAACTGAAGAGGCTAGACGAGTAATCACTCTGAACGATGGTAGTCAAAGTGGGAACTAAATAGATATACAGGATATATTGATTGGAAAATGGTTAGGTCTTGGTAACTGTGAGAGGCAGGAAGACAATCGAATCAAGACATATTGAGAGGTATTTGTTGCATCTGGGCGGCATGTTAACCTGCAGAAATATGAAACCCCGAGGAAGAATGATGGAGCATAAAAGAACATTTTACCCTGCAATAGGGAAAAAAGCACACCTTTTATAATAGGCCTTTCAGTCAGACTTGCACACCCTTAGTGGCCATCGAGTTAAACATTTTCAGAGCAAGCTACAAAGCTCCTTTTTCTGACACTCAAATCGCACCCTTCTTGGAGGGCACTGTTCAGAGCGCAGGCCATCAAGCAGGAAACCGTGTGGAAAGGAGAGGCATCCCGCTTTGCACAGCTCCCCCGCTCTCCCAGTGTGTCAGTGACCAGCCAGGCCTGGAACACACTATCCTTACCACCCAGCCGACTGCTCAGTTCTCCCAGGAGAATTCTACCATCCAAGGAGCATGGTTAATGGTGTCGGTGGGCGGATTTGAAGGGTAGGAAACTATAGGCTTTTTCTTCTCAAAATGAAACTATGTAGATTGCTTCTCTCCACAGAGCAAATCGGGCCCAACAATCACTGTCAAGGCCTTGAACTTAAACCAAAAGTAGGCCACACATAAACAGTGGCAGTTAGAAGAATACACAGAATTCATGAGAACTTAAAAAATATATAGTTGACTAAAATTGAATATCCAGACCAACATTCAGTATTATACTTTATAGTGGACAAGACTGTCATAATTTCTGAACTCTCAAAATTAACATGCTCTTTAAAAAAAGAATCGCATCAACAGGGTACATGTAGTTATATGAAAGCCAAATATCAAATGAATTCAGAAGAGGAATTATTTTGCTTTTCTTAGAATTCACTCCAGAACGTCAAGAGATGAGCCATCCAGAAAGCACTGTAGCTTTGACGGATGGGTCTGGTTGAGAAGACACAGGCAGTGGCTTGCAAAAAACTGACAAAGGAAAAAGGACATTATGTTAGCAAGGCAACAGGAATGAATGCATCTGAGAAACAGATATTTTACCGCATTAAAAAAGTCATAGCTTGTGAATGGTCATGTATATAAACTATTATTAGTCACTGATATAAAGGAGAAAACAGTTTTTTACAACACCGTTCTAAAACAATACTAATAAGAAGCTAACAAAGAATGTATTTATGCTCACTTCATCAAAGCAATTAATTTAAAGTAAGAGAAAGGCAGGAGGATTGATAAATTGTACAAGTAAAATTGACCAAAGCAATATTCTCATACAACACTGCCACGGCTGTAATTAAACTTTTCATTGATTTCCTGGGATTCATTACATGGAATCATTTTGCAACACCCGAATCTCATTAAAAGTGAATGTAATATATTCTTTCATTAATAACACTTGAAATTATATTTTATTTGGTAATCTCATATTCTGTCCGTTCACAAATAAACATAAAATCAATGCTGCCAACGAAGCACGCCTCATCCAATATGGGGCCCGAAGTGTTGCGGTGCAGGACCCCTGATGACTCTGGGGACTCAAGAAAGAGTAATTCCCACCTCACTCTATGATGAAACCTGGGCCACCCCCTCCTCCTGGGTGCTGCAGACAGCCAGCCAGAAACTCCCGAGCTCTGGTCGGAATCGAGTGAGTGTCATTTTGGAGTTTGTCTCCACGTCAAGAAATTGAGTAGTGGTCTGCACTAAGACAATCCCAACTGTGTGGTCCCAGCTCACACCAATGCACCCCTAAGATCTGACATAAGACTGATCAGGGCCACCTTTTTTTCTATGTCCCATCACTCACAGGATTCACCAAGTACAGTCGCGGGTCTGCCTGCCTTCTGCAGCGAGTTCTTATATTCTCATGTTAGTGACATCTTTATTATGAAGCAGCCACAAATATAATAACTCTGAAAATATACTGCCAACCTATCATCCCAAAACATGTTGGTATGAATTTCCCACAAAGATATTCTCCTATATAAACATAAGGTAACCATCAAATCTGAAAATAACGTCAGCGTATTACTGTCATCTAATTGACAGACTTCATTCAAGTTTACCCATCCAGAAGTGTGAGTCTAATAATGTCCCTTTTAGTTAAAGGGTTTAGTTTGGAATCACATTTAGAGGTCTCATTTCTGTCGTCCCTTCAGTCTGGAACTGTTTCCGCAGTCTTACCTCTCACTGCTTAGAGGTTTTTGAGTACAGGCCACCTGCTTTGAAAAGTGTCATTCATCGGTGGCACGGACGGTACAGAAGCAATATATGCTCTCCTCACTACATCATACCAGGTGGCACATAACTTCAATTTGACCCACTCCTGTTGGTGATTCTGATGACCTGATTAAACACTGTCCCACTGTAAAGTGGCTTTTTCCTTTTGTTAATAATAAATTCGTTGGAAGTAAGTACTTTAAAGTCAAGTAGCTATTACGTTCCCCATCAAAGCTTTAAATTATTTCTATCTGTACAACTTCCAGGTTACCTTTTCCCCAATGAATTAGACTACATTATTGCTTAACTTTAAAGAGCCCTGATGGTACAGTGAGATAAGCATTGAACTTCTAACTGCAAAATCACTAGTTCAAACCTACCAGCTACTCCATGGGAGAAAGCTGAGGCTGTCTGTTCCCATGAAGATTTAGTCTCAGAAACTCCATGGAGTTCTACTCGTTTCTATAGAGTTGGATTGGCTTGCTGGCAGAGGGTTTGTGTGTGTGTGTTATTGTTTACTTTGATGCTCAATTATTACTGAAAATCTGGAGTGTGAGTACTACATGGTTGAATTCTGAGCTAAAAGCAACATGGTGGCAGTGCCTGTAGTTTGTAATAAGAGGTTCAGCAGGCTCTTCAAGGCTCACTGATTGCTGATAAAATGCATTTCCTTATGGCTCTCGGGCTGAGGTCTCCATTTCTACGTAGCTGGTGGCAGAGGGGTCCTCACGAGCACTCCACCGCAGGTTGTTGCGTTCTTCCAGCCAGTAGCCTCCTCCTCCTCCTCATACACATTCTGCTATTTCAGTCAACGGACTTACATCTGCAAAGTCTCTTTACAACAGCACCTACACTAGCTTTCAATAATAGTGGAAAGGTGAGGGCTCACCAGGGCCTGAGAATATTGGAATCTTAGAATTCTATCTACCAAATAGTACATCTCTTCGTAATTTCCTTTATATTTCTGGTAACCTATAGAATAAAGTCTAAATCTGACCTGGGCCCGATTTGAATGTCCCTTGTAATGTGGTTTCAAACTTTATATCCAAGATATTCCTCAACAGTTGGATTTCTTCAGCAATACCAGCTGTACATTTACAGATGTGTTAAGCTGGATAGTTAGCAATATTAATCTGAATAAGTGGTGTTAATTGAACTGGCAATAACACCACCTGGGAACAGAATGGAGACTGAAAATGATGATGATAAAATAAAATGAACATTTGTGAAGCACTTTACAATTTAAAAGAGCTTTATATTTATTTAATAATATCAAAAAATGCTGTGTTTTAAGGTAGAGTGGGTATACCTCAGGTACTGAAAAAATGATAATTTAAATTTACATTTAATTAAAAAATTCCTTCTTTGACAATACACATTTTGTATCTTCTAATCAATTTAATACAGTAAAATTAAAGTACATGAATTTTATTACAAATAGCTATGGGTTCCTATATTATATGCTTAAATGTAATAGTGTAAACATTACAAAAATACATGTGATATACAGAACAATTTCCATTCCGTTGAGTCAATTGGGATACACAGTGACCCTTGTATATTATACAGAACTATTCTGAAGAGGCTTTAGTAGCTGTAATCTTACAAACGTGGACTGCCAGGCCATTCTTCTTTGGTACTGCTGTGCAGATTCAAACCAAGCTTTCAGTAAGTAGCTGAGAATGCAGTGTTTGCACCACTGTGGTGAAGTAAAATTACTTACTTATGGCTCCATTTCTCTATACCTTCCACCAATGCTCAGACAGGGCCATGAAAATAAGGTATAGATGACACTGCTTCAAAACTGCTCAGTTCTGCCATTCCTCTGAGTACAAGACAGCTACCTCACAAGCAAGAACAGAGACCCGTGGTTGCCAAGAAAGAGGAGCCACCAGTGGAACACAAGTGAGATCCTTGTCTGAAGGAGGGGAGGCAGCAGAGAAGCCAACCTGCTGAGATCATGAGGCACCGAAGCCCAGGGAGACACATGGCTGCTAGCTGAGAAGGGGCCCTGCCATAGACAAAAGATTGCATTCGTAATGTTTTTAATGCTGATTTGTGGTCACCTGTTAATTTCACTAATAACCTCATAATAGTGAGTACTACCTATGAGTTCTGTGTAGTTATCAGAACCGACTATTGAACCTGGCTGAGAAGTAGAGTGCCGTGGGAGGGATGGCTGCGGTCAAATTAGGGACAATGAAGGAGCGGGGAGCGGATATCTGACTTCTGCTTTGGGGCACTCAGCCATGGCTAGTGTGGAGTTGATAGCCAGAAGAGGTTGGATAGGACCCAGGCCACTTCTCCAAGCACCCAGGGACAGCTAGCTAGCTATACATGCAAACCTTATTTTTCTTAATAGAACGCATGATTAACTATAGAGATAAATAGCAACGCAAGCAACGTAAGATATTAACATCTGATTTTGTGTATAGAGAACTACATACTTGTAAACTAGGGGTGTTAGAGAACTCAATCCAAGGTTTAGTCAAGAGTCGTTGTTTGTATGTATGTAGCTTTCTGCTTTACAGAATATCCTTTAATATGTCATCCAAACCTGCAACTCCATGAAGAAGACAGAGAGATATACACAATGACCTAGCCAAACAATCAGAATCCCAAACCAGGCATACCACACTTCAGAAACACTGCCTCTCTACCCTACGATCCATGATGCTGTCTCTCATTCCACAGGTCTTAAAGGGGATTGAAACAAGTTACATAGATAAGAACCCCATAGTTGTGGTGGGAGGGAAAGAATCCCACGGTCCGTGCTGTTACTTTCACAGGAGAGGGAGATTTATTTGTCCAGGTTTTACAGGAACCACAGGACAGCTTGGCTAGCCTCTCCAAGGGAGCCATAACTGCCTGGGCTTTGTGGGAGTCCTTGGGAAACTCTAGGCAGCCTCTCAAGTTCTAGTGTCACAGTCTACTTTGCAGAACAGCAACGAGCCCCTTGAAAGGTTTTGCTTTTTCCAATATGCCAGAGGTTTCCTCAGAGAAGTATCTTCATCAAGGGTGATTTGAAAAAGGAAAAAAAAGGCCCAAGACTTTGAGAATCATTGGTCTCTGAGTACAAGCAACAATGGATATATTCGCTTTCTAAAATCATCACTTACCAGTAAGTATAAAGATTTTTTTTAAATGGCCATCTAAATTTCGATTTCTTCATATCTCTATCTCTTACTTTCCTGCTATGTTGTAGCACTGTCCCCCAAATAATTAAGTAGAAAACAAAACGCCCAATAAATCAATTGGATAATTATCAATACTAATAAAAGATCCTATGAAATGATTAAAACTACTGACTAAATGAGATTTTGAGATTCTGTATAGATTTTCAATGATCAGGGTGATCTATTATATCTCATTAGCCTTGACAGCAGATACCATGCAGTACTGTAACCCAAAGGCTCACCCTGCGATGCACTCGCTTTAAAGCTCCTTAATGGAGAAAGCAGACAGAGTAGGCAGCTAATAAAGTATGATGCTTTTTTTATGCATGTGTCCAAGCCACGGGATATGTTTGTTAATCAATTTCAAAGTTGACAATGATATAACTTAGTTAAGGGGAAGGTTTTCAAATGAGTTTTTTTAAACTTAATAGCTTTATTTAGGATTTCCATATCCATTTTCATTTCTATTAGCACCTTTAGCTTCAAATGGTTGAAATTTATTTTAAGTTTTTTTTTAGGCTTCACAGCTTGGAAGCATTCTGTGAAGCTTCTAACACAGCCGCCTCACCAGCACACATATCAAAGAAAGTGGTAATTCTTATGCTTACTGTTAAATTCAGATGAAAAGTGAATTGATGAGAGACAAGAGTCTTTTCTTCCAACCACATTAAAGGATATCAATCAGGGGCAACTGATTACAAA
Source organism: Tenrec ecaudatus (assembly GCF_050624435.1). NCBI lineage: Eukaryota > Metazoa > Chordata > Mammalia > Afrosoricida > Tenrecidae > Tenrec > Tenrec ecaudatus. Next base: position 103,325,667 of record NC_134539.1, on the reverse strand, counting down.
CCATAACTACTTCTGGTTAAAAGATAAGACTTTTACAGAGATTTTTAATAACACAGCTGCAAATCTAAGAACTGATCAGAGTTTCCTGTTTTCCCATTTTCTTTCTTTCTCCCCCCATTCTTATATAATCAATGGCCAAAGTGGATCTGAAAGTCCTATGATCAACGTAAAACTCACAACTTCAAATTGAGGGAGCAGCACTATTAACAATTCGAAACATTTCAATCCATCACCCAGGCAATTGAAATAAAGCATTTGGTTTGCTATTTGCTCCAGAAAATATTTACAACCTCAGAAACCTGACAGGGGTGTTCTCAGTCAGAAGTGACTCAATACCACTTCTTAGAGAGAATGGTGACTGTCTGGGGAAAAAAACAAGGGTGGAAGCCTTTGAGGATCCTTGAACTTCAAAGCATCGAGCTTTGACAAATTCAGTGAACTTTGCGAGTAACACAGTAAGGTAATCAGCAATACTACAGTTATAATGAGAATAAAACAAGGTGGTAGATGAAAAATTTCAAGGGATCCAATGAGAAGAGGTGAGAGTGCCACTAAAAAGGAGACAGGATACCAACCTAAGGTTATTTGGATCAGAAATCAGTTCGGTTACAGCCAAGGATGGGGCTACTACAATGTAGTACAATTATTTGCCAATGAAAGGCTAAGCTATTTGAATCTCTGCAAATGCTACCAAGAGCATCCGTAGTACATATTTCTCACTGTACAACTATTAAAAGAAAAAAAGCCTTCTAGGAAGATGGCAACTAAGTAACATACCAGAAGGATTCTGTAGAAATCAGCACAGAAGAGATTCTAAGAGGGAAATTAAAAATTGCTGGATCACAAGTGGAGTATCATAAAGTTAAGTAGACACAGATCTACAAGGTTTTGAGGGGCTGGGGGCTTTGGCTTACCACAGTGGAGGCTGGCTAGGGTTTGACCTTAGCCCCACCCTACTGTCTCAGCCAGAGCAAGGACCATTTGGAGCCGGCCAGGGACTTTATTTCAACAAGGCCACAGCTTGCCACTGTCACCTTGGGGCAGGGATTAAACCCTTGAGGCCATATGTGAAGGGACTGAGGCTCAACTATATTGTTACTTTTGTTTCGCTCTCTTCTCTCTATCTCCCCGAACCCCCTCAGTCACAGCAGGCTTAGTTTGGGGTTTTTTCCTCTTTGCCTCTTGCATGTTCTCTCACATGTCACTTCTGACCTCCAGACCATTTCCCTTAGCCTAGGGTAATTACGCCTGCCCTCCACCCATTTAGGTGAGCTCCACCTTGTGCAGAGTAGCCCAAGGCTTGGGAAAGCCCATTCGCCCTCCACCATGGGATAGTCCTCCCAACTTCTTCCTGGGGAATTCCTGCCTGTCTGGCTGGGGGAGCTGCTATTTGTCCTCTGTGGGCCCATGTGACTGAGGAAACTTCCTCCCGCCTACCTTAGTCCCTCACACATCCTAAGGCAGCTTGGCCAACACTCGCCAAAGTTCCAAGCTGCTGCAGGAACCTCTGCCCAGCCTCCACAGTGATATACCTGACCAGGGCAATTCCTCCCACCATTCTCTATGTTCTACACCAAAGCAGGCACATCAATCAGCCTTCTGGGGCACTCCTATTGAGAGTAAAGTCACAGGAGGATAGAGTGGTAGGATAACTTCATACTTAAATTAGGTGTAGGAAGTTTGAAGAAGCAGTCCTATGAGTCTCCCAAAGATAGCCAATGCTTTTAAGCTCCCTGGAAATGGCACCTGGATTCTCTAAAACAACACAACACAAACAGCCATCAGCACCAAAGACCTCAATAAAAAAAAAAAAAAACAGGAGAAACAAAAGGCAATGGCAGATGATCTGAATCTAACAATGTGCAAAGAAGAAGCAGACATTGAGCTGCCACAGAAAGATATTTTCAGAATGCTGCTTGGAGTCATACAGGATATGAGGGAAACAATAGAGAAAAAGGATGAAATGATAGAGGAGATAAAGTCCACACACCAAAGGGAAATAAAAAAGCTTAGGGAGGAGGTAACAAAACCAGTAGCAGACTCACGGACTTCAAGAATCAACTGGGGCAAACAGAAAATTCCACAAGTGAAGTGAAGGACAGCCAAGCACACTGTAAAAAACGTGAACAAAAATCAAATAAGATCATCAGAGAAGCTGAAGAAAACTTAAGAGCTATGTCTGATGCTATGAAGAGGAACAACATCAGAATAAATGGATTACCAGAGGAAGACACAACAAGAAGCCATCTGCAACAATAATGAGAGAATTCTTGAAGGAAAACTCCCCCAGTTTAAAGAATGAAAATCAGGCAACTATTCAGCAGGCTGAAAGAACACAAGCTAGACACAAGAACTCACCAAGGCACATAATAGTTAAACTATCCAACTTTAAGGAAAAGGAGAAAATCATGAAAGCAGCTAGGAAAAAACAAGCAATCACATATAAAGGTTCCCAAGTAAGAATATGCTCAGATCTATCAGCAAAAACTATTAAGAAGAGGAAAGAATTCCAAAAATTGAAGGAAAATAACTCAAACCAAGAATACTCTACCCAGCCAAATTATCAATCAAGATAGATGGAGAAGTAAAATTCTTCCCAGACAAGGAAAAACTCAAAGAATATGTTAGAGGAAACCCAGAACTATAAAAGATCCTTGCCAACGCAGTAAGGGCTAAAGAACAACACTCACCAAGCATAAACAAGAGACTGCCACATAGTACAACCTCACTCAGAAGGCAACAGAGAGAAACCAGACCCCAAGATAGCATTGCCCTAAGGGTGGAGAGAAGTCAAGAATCTCACACACACACAAACACACATGCACAACACACTAATAAGAAAGGAAGGTAAGAAAACATCCAACACAAAAGGTATAAGATGATATCACAGAGTCTGCAGATGGAGATAATGACCCTGAATATCAATGGACTGAACTCACACATTAAAAGACCGAGGCTAGCAAGCTAGCTTAGAAAACACAACCCAGCTGCCTACAAGAAACATCACAAGGATACAGACAAAACTAGGACAAGACTCAAAGGACGGAGAAAGGCACATAAAGCAAACAGCAATTCAAAAAAAGCAGGGGTTGAAATCTTAATCTTGGATAAAATTGAACTCAAAGAGCAAACGATAAAAAGTGATAGAGGGACACTATATAATGCTCACAGGAACGGTAGACAAAGATCTATTGTAAGCATATATTCCCTGAATGAGAGAACCAATGAAAATGTCAACCCAAAACTCCAAAATATAAAAAAAGAAAATCACAGCATCAACAAGTATAGTGGATGACTTCAATACACGGCTCTCTGAGAAAGATAAACCACAGGAAAAGAAACTTAACAAGGAGGCTAGAGATCTAAACACTACAATTAGATAATTTGACCAAATAGATATTTACAGCTTTTCTTCCAAACTCAAAAAATTCATTCTTTTCAAGCCTGCATGGCACATATTCGAAGATACATCACATGTTAGGGCATAAGGCGAATCTACGTAAATTTAAGCACATTGATAGCATACAGACGTCTCTATGACCACTGTGCCATAAGGCTGGAAACCAACAAAAGGAAGACGAAGAAAACAAGAGAAAACAATTGGAGGACAAATAACTATTGCAACATAGTGTACTGGTCCAGATCAGAGATGAAATTAGGAAATTTACAGAAACCAATGAGAATGAGAACACGACGTATCAGAGCTTCTGGGTCAAAGCAAATGAAGAGGAGGTTTCATAGCAATACATGCACATCTGAAAAAGGAAGAGAGACTCATGATTGATATGCTGGCACAATAACTAGAGTAGAGTCAGCAGGACAATCCTACTAATAGCAAAATAAAATAAATAATAAAAATCAGGGCTGAGATTCAGGAGAAGGACAATAAGAAAACTATGGAAAAAATGAATGCTGCTAAAAGTTGGTTCTTTGAAAGGATAAACAGAATCGACAGACCGCTGGCAAACTTAACCAAAGAAAGGAAGGAACAGATTTCGATAGCAAGACTGAGGGATGAAAGAGGGGACATTACAACAGACCCTAATAAATCAAAAGGATAATTACCTAGTACTTTGAAAGATTGAACTCCAATGAATTCAAAAACTTGGAAGACATGGACAAATACTTAGATTATCAATCCCTCCCTAGAAGATCCCCAAAGGATGTGAAGAATCTCAACAGACACATAGCAATAGAAGAAATAGACAAGGTTATGAAGGGATTACCAACAAAAAAATTCCCTGGGCCAGATTACTTCACAGGAAAATTCTATCAAGCAACTAACACCAATCCTACACAAACTCTTCCAGAACACAGAATAAGATGGCAAACTCCCAAATTCCTTCTATGATACCAAAACTGGGTAAGGGTCCCACAAGTATCAAAAACTACAGAACAATATCCCTAATGAACATAGATGCAAAAATCCTTAACAAAACACAGGGCAGTAGAATACAAAAGCATTTAAAACAAATAATTAACCATGACAAAGTGGGATTCATACCAGGGATGCACGGATGGTTCAATATACAAAAGACCATTAGTATCATTTGCCACATTGACATGAAAAACTATAAGAACCACATGATAACATCGATAGATGCAGAGAAAGCATTCATTTAAGATTCTTGATTAAGGCACTCAAGAAGATAGGAATGGAAGGAAAATTACTCAAGACAATACAAGCTATATATGAAAAACCAACAGCCAACATGGTAGTCAATGGAGAAAAGACTAATACAATGCCACTGAAAAGGGGCCAGATAAGGATGCCCCTTGTCCCCACTCTTATTTAACATCATACTGAAGGTTTTAGCTAACAGCATAAGGCAAAGAAAAGACATTAAAGTTATACACCTGGAGAAAGATGTGGTGAAACTATCGTTATTTGCAGATGATATGATTTTATACATGGAAAATCCTAAATGCTCCATAAAGGGAGTACCAAAAACCATAAAGGAGTTTGGTAGAGTGGCAGGATACAAGATCAACAAACAGAAGTCTCTCGGACCGCTATACACATTGTGTAAGACCACAGAAGAGGAGATAAAAAAGGTGGTACTCTTCAAAATAGCCAGGCACAAACTGAAATATCTAGGGATATACCTGATTAAAAGAACAAAAGATCTCTATGAGGAAAACTACAGAACACTATTACAAGAAACCAAAGGTGACCGCAACAAATGAAAGAATATCCCATTCTTCTGGAAGACTGACTGGAAGACTCAATACAGTAAAGATGTCAGTTCTGTCCAAGTTACTAAATAAGTTTAATGTAATCCCGATACAATTACCCTCATTTTTCTTCAATGCAGAGGGAAAAAAACCAGAATTAGCAGAGAACTCCTCAAGGACACAGGGGGAGGGCTTGCTTTACCTATTGCACAACAAATTAATTGCCCATTGAGGAGGTGGGCAAAGGACCTGAACAGAAGTTTCAAAGGTGCAGAAATTCAAATGACCAATAACCATATGAGAAAATGTTCCCCATCTTTACCCATAAGAGAAATGCAAATTAAAACGAGATACCAACTAACACCCTCAAAGATAGATCAATTCAAAAAATCAGAAAGCAACAATTATTGGAGGGGCTATGGGGAGACAGGAACTCTCATCCACTGCTGCTGAACCTGTAGGTATGTACAGCCACTATGGATATCGATTTGGCAATAGTAAAAACAGATAGAAATCGAGCTAACATATGACCCAGCAATCCTGCTATTGGGCATATACCCAGAAGAGGCAAGAGCCAAACCACGGCGAGACATCTGTGCTCCAATGTTCATCGTGGTAACGTTCACAATTGCAAGGAGTTGGAAACAACTCAAATTTCCATCAACTGATGAGTGGATTAAAAAACTATGGTACATACATACAGTGGAGTACTACGCAGCGCTAAAAAGCAGTGATGAAGGTATGAAGCACATCACCACATGTGAAGAACTGAAGGAAATTTGCTAAGCAAAATAAGTCAAGCACAAAAGGGCAAATACAACATGAGTCTGCTGAGGTGAGCTTAAAAATGCAAAAGGGGCATAGGGAAAAAGTTACTGTGAACAAACATTCCTGGGGTGAGGACCAGGTAGTATGGCAGGTGTTAGACCAAATCCAGGGATACATATGGTAGCCAACTAAAAAGGAAAGGGAAAAAGGATGAAAAAGAAATGGGTAGCGGGGAAACTGGGCGCTAACACACCCCAGAGGAGTGTATTGTTCATATCTCCACAGGGAAAGAGGGACCAGACTTCAACCTGGTGCTCCAACATGTGAATACAACATGCCGGCATGGAGTAGGGAACCAGTTGAAAGGTCTGAGGGGCCGGTCCCAATCCCAACTATGTGGACAGCTTCCCCTCCCCCCAGAAGAATTTATTTCAGAGGACAGCAGTTAAGCTGCAGCTCAGGGAGAGGGACATGTCTGATCAGAGCACATGGGAGCAAATGAAAGTGGAGGAAGAGAAAATGGAGTGCATCCTGGCCCACCAAGCCTTGATGATGATATTCCCACTCAGAGCAGCCAATCTACAGAGAAGCCCATATGGCCAGCCCCACTGAGACACAACATCCCTCAATGACCCATAATTGCACCCAATTTGATCCCACCACACCTAGGCAAAACATTAAGGGCATGCAACAGAACAGCAAGGGGAACATAACAACAAAGTCCCTAGGGAACACCAAAAATAGACTTTGGGGTCAGGACTCAGCACCCCATCAGAATCGACCGGGAAACACTTCTAAAGGACAACAAACAGTCCTTGAACTAACTACAGGCTTTTCTTTGTTGTTGTTTTCTTTTCTTTTGTTGCTTTCCTCTGTCTTGCTTTTGTGCATATTATTATCTCCGCAGGTCTGTCTAAATAAGACAGGCTGGATGAACAATCTGGATAAGAAAACAATGGGTCCTATGGTTCTGGGGAGACATGAGACAGGGGGAGTTGGGGAAAAAGAAAGCAGTGTTAACAAACGCAGGGACAAGGGAACAAGTGATACTAATTGGTGGTGAGGAGGGTGTCGGAGGCCTGGTAGGGTGTGATCAAGGGTAATGTAACTGAGAGGAATTACTGAAATCCACATGAAGGCTGAACATGATAGTGGGACAAGAGAAAAGTAAAAGGAATTAGAGGAAAGAGCTAGGAGGTAAAGGGCATTTAAAGAGGTCTAAATAAAGGCATGTACATAAATAAATATATTTATATGAGGATGGGGAAATAGATTTTATGTGCATATAGTTATTGGTTTAGTATTAAGGTAGCAGATGGATATTGAGCCTCCACTCAAGTACTTCCTCAATCCAAGAACACTTTGTTCTATAAAACTGGCATTCCATGATGCTTACCTTCCCAACACAATCGCTGAAGACAAAGGGGTGCAACAGAAAATGCGATAAAGAACGCTGATGGAGCCCGGCTATCAAAAGATATAGTGTCTAGGGTCTTAAGGGCCTGAAGATGAACAAGTGGCCATCTAGATCAGAAGCAATAAAGCCCACATGGAAGAAGCACACTAACCTGTGTGATCACGAGGTGTCAAAGGGATCAGGTATAGGCTCAATGGGCTCTCTGTAAAAATTAATGCTTGTGCTGCAGTTAAAACATTCCAAGCATACATATGTGCAAAAATTGTACTGGTGTCTCTTAAAAATTCATTAATAATATAGAACCATTTTGATTCTTAGTCTGACAGAAAAAAATGACTTACAAGTAATGTTAATATTTTAAGGTGGTTTTTCAAAATACAGTTAAAGCATTTTTCTATGTTCTTAATGAATTAACTTTGTAATAGTCTTTTAAAATTCACATCTACAAATGGTTCCCACCTTAGTTTAAAAAAATGAGATGGTACCATCCTCTGCTTTGTACTGAAAACCCATTCCTGTCATTAATACCTCAAACTGATAATTCAGCACCTGGGGAGTCTGGTCTAACAAAGCTTAGGAGCAATCCTTTGGCCCCCTCTATTGAGCCACACCAAAAATAAAAAACAAAAAAAACCCAAACCCTTTTCCCAGTAAGAGGGAGATCTGCTTGGACTTGCAGAGAATGACCCCTCAAGTTTCCTGTTGATGGTGCTGTCAAGTAAGAGAAGGGGCGGGGGAGAGAAAAGGCAATGACAGGTGAGAAACGTAGTAAATTAACAGAAAGTTGGGGATTTCCCATGCACAGGAATTCCACCTGTATTTTCGTGTGAAATGTGAAGGAAGGTAGGTTGCTGAGAGTGAAAGTTGGGCGGGGGCATGTTGAATGGCTCTCCACTACACTGCACCCTCATTTCTTCAGGTCACAGGGCTGTCATCCCAGTATCATGAACTGAGAACAATCCGTACTTTAACTTCCAATGTACACTAACTTACAAGGAAGAAGTCCAAAATGGAAAGTTAAAATGTTAGGTCACAGGAAAAGTTCAACCATTCATTCATTCAACTAACACATAATTAGTACCAGACACTGGTACTACGTGTGTAGGATATTAATAGTGAGCAAACAAAATACACTGTCCTTGTGACCTTACAGTCTTTCTTTCTTTTTGGGGTGTGGGGTGGTAGAGGATGATGGTGACTCGGAAATGTCTTCAAACCCTGATGGTGCAGGGGTTGAGTACTTGGCTGCTACCCACAAGGGCAGTGGCTCAAACTCACCAGCCATTCCAAGGAGAAGGATGAGGCTGTCTGCTTCCACAAAGGTTTAGTCTTGGAAACTGTGGAGCAGTTTTGTTCTGTCCCACAAGGTCATTATGAGTCAGAACTGACAGCTGTTAGTTTGGCTTTGGAACTTGTCTTCAGTCAGAAGTTAATAATGAAAATATATAAAAGTAATCAATATAAAATTAATTAAAAGACTTCTAAAACATAATAGGGAAGCTGAACATATTTCTGAAAAAGATGCACCATAGAACCACCACAAAGAGGACAGGGTCTGGGTCAGCGGTATACATACCTCATTTTATCCTTTAACTACTTGGTACAATAAATAGTACCTGATTGAGCTAAAAATTCAAATTTATATACTCTTAAAACACACACACACACACACACACAGTGTGTTAAGATCGTTAGAAACAAAAACTATCATAGCAGAATGTTAAACCAGAAACCCAAACCCACTCCGAGTTGATTCTAACTCACAGTAGCCATGAACAGGGTTTTCTGAGACTATAAATCTTCATGGGAGCAGGCAGTCTCATCTTTCCCCTGTAGATCAGCTGGTGGCTTTGAGATGCCAAACTTGAGGTTAACAGCCCAGCACTTGACCTATAGCATCACCAGGGCTCCTTATTAAAAGTAGCCTGAGAAGTAATTAAAAAGTAGTAGCATAAAAGCAGACAAGTGCTGTACAGGACAAATCTCAGAGGATCCCCCAGAGTGAAGTGGAGACTAACAGTGAAGACACTAATTAGAAAGAAGAGAACAGACACCTGCACATGTAATAATGGGCAAAAAGGTGCAAAGGGAGGTACCTTGATCGTGATTTGATTGGCTCTACAAATATTTTTTTAAAAACTGAAAAAAAAACATTTTTCAAATATTCAGAAATCAACTTATCACTGAATGTGCAATACCTGTTAAAAGAAAACTTAAGTAATTCCTATATACATAAATAGGCTATAAAGATCTCAAATTATCCTCAAATTAATCTGTCAACATGTTGAAATGCCAATTAAAATACTACCTTAAAGTTTTAATTTTGTGTTTGTTTTTGCTCCCAGGGGGCAGGGAGAGGTGAGATTGAGGTTTTGCCAGAGATAGAACTTCGACTATTCTCTAATCTGTGAAAACGGCATTCGGACACTACTTAAAGACTTCTTATGGAGGCGCCGTGAATTATGCATCGGGCGGCTTTAGAAGCCACCAGGTGCCCGTGGGACAAAGATGAGGCCTCCTGCTCCGCAACCTGCAGGGCGGCTCCACCCTGTCCTAGAGGGTCCCGGTGAGTGAGTGGGCGGGAGGGAGGCGGGGGAACTGACCTAACAGCGGGGAGTTCTTTAAGTTTAGATCAGCTACCTTAAATTATGCACCAGACACATTTGATATCCGGATACAAGCTTAAATGTGAAACCAGAAAACCAGAAGATAACAAATATAAAAACTTACAAACTCCTGGTAGGAGAGAACCTAGATAGGATACAAACACCCCAAAAGCACATGTCGAATGGTTAGTAGATTTGATTACATAAAATAACTTCTGCACATTAGAAAAAAAACAAAACCAAGACATGATAAAGCATATATGACATTTAAGCGGATGTATAAATTAGATTCAAAGCTTTAATATAACAATAAAAACAAATAAAAGGATAGAAAGGCTGGAAAGCAAATAAGCTACACACACAGAGACACACAGACTACCAGCCAACATATGAAAATTGCAATACCTCATTAGTTTTAAATTAAAAAAACTATTTTTAAACATTAGCTGGATAAGCTTAGAAAAACTGCATTATCTAAATTGGACAATATATTAGTGTGAATTAGTCACACTATAAACAGCATAAACTGGTTAAAAGCTAGCAAAACTTTAAAAGCATTGACACAGGAAAAACACTTATCCTATGAATATTTTACTAGGCTTAACCTTAAAGATACTCTTATATAACACCAATCATCATAATAAAGAAAAGTAACAGAAAATAACCTAGTAGAATGGTAATAACATCAATGGTGTACTTTTAAGGATCTAATTTACAGAAATAAATGTTTTCAAGGACATATTTAAAACCACTTTTACACTTTATTTTTGAAACACTATTGTCTTTACAGAAAATTGTACAGAACGAGTAGACAGTCCTTATTCACCCCTTAACCCTAACTGCCCGGTTTGTATTATTATCTTGCATGACACTGGCACATTGGTTATAACTGATGAATCAATGTCAATTTCATTCTTACTAATTAAACTCCATTAAAAAAATTTTAACCAAGCCTACTGCCATTAAGCACAGTCCAATTACAGTGACTCTATATAAGAGTTCTGAGACTAAGTTTGTATAGGAGTAGCTTCGTTTCTCTCCTGAATGGCTGGTGGGTTTGAACATCTGACGTTACCCAACAGCTATCTCACAGTGTCACAGGCTCTTAACTAAAGTCCACGGTTTACCTTAGAACAAGGAAAACAAACTCCTTGCACTCAGATCTCTTCCAGTTCTTGGCAGCCTTATGCGTGGCGAGGGGCAGTACTCCCCAGGGTTTCCTTGGCTGCAATCTTTTCAGAAAGCAGACCACTAGGAGCAGTGCAGCTGGGTGACTTGGATCCACCAGCCTTTACATTAGCAGGCATCAATGTTGGTGAGGATCCAGAGCAACAGGAACTGTCGTTTCGTTATTGGTCTGTCACTCTGGAATGAAGCCTGGCAGTTCTTCATTAAGTTAAACACAGGCTTAGCATATGATCCAGCAATGGTGCTCCTAGGTCGTTAACCACATAAGATGGAAACCACGCGACCCACATAGAAACCTGGGTGTATGACTATTTACAGTAGCTTTTGTTCATAACAAGGAGCTCTGATGGTGCAGTGGGCTGTGTACTGTGCTGCTAACTGTGAGGTCAGCGGTTTGAACCTACCACCCACTCCCCCAGGAAAAAGATGAGGCTGTTACTCCCGTGAAGACTTACAGTGTCAGAAACTCAAGGGGAGTATCTACCCTGTCAGGTAGGTTCGTCCTGAGTAGAAATTGACTCAATGGCAGTGAGTCTGTTTTTGAGTTTTGTTTAAAAATGCCCAATATTGGAAGCAACCATCAGGTGACTAGGTGAATGGATAAAAAAAAGTGTAGTACAGTCACACTATGGAATCAAATTCCTTTTAAAAACATCAAAAGAAGACGCAAAGAAGTTTAAAATGTTCCTCTATATTGCTTTAAATGTTCCCCGCATATTGCTAATAAATGAAGCTAGTCTTAGCAAATCCAACTCTATGACATTCTGTCAAAGTCAGAGCTACAGAGACTGTGGGAGGAAAAAATAGTCAGTGGTTGCCAGGGTATATAGAGAGCGAGGGAGGAATGATAGGTAGAGCAAAGGACATTTGAGGGCAAATGGTGGAAATATAGTAGTACATACATATTTGTTGACACCCACAGAACTGTTTAACATCAGGTGTGGCCCCTAGCCATTCTGAGAGGTGTAGACTATCAGTTGCCCTTGAACACCATGGGTTTGACCTGCACAGGGACTATGCAGCACTAATCGCCAATGTGTGAGGCGGTTCTCTCAATGGTACATTGCACATCTCTGGCATCCTCTTGTCTTTGTCAACAAGCTTAATGCAGCACCATAAACCTTGTACAGCATCATGAAACTCACGATGTTACGAGTGATGATGGAAATGCTCCCAAGAGGGAGAGAAAAGTCATGACAGTCCAAGAAAAAGTTGAATTGCTTGATACGCATCGTAGAAGACTGAGGTGCACTGTTGCAGTCGCCCGCCATTTCAAGATACCGGAATCCAGCGCAAGTACCCAGTAAACCAGGAAAATCTGGAAGGCTATCATTACAGCTACACCAGCAGATGCAAACACGTTAGACTTTTTGTCAAAGAATTTTCGACTTCATCTTAAAAATGCAGCTTTATATGGGCTTAGAGAATAAAGCACCAAAAAGTGGCTTAGTTGTTATCATAAGGCTTCCAGCCAACAGGAGGCTATTAGTGGTTCCGTTTTGGGGGAGTGAAAAGTTAGATGCAGATTTTCAACTGCAGGGAAGGGGGGATAAGCACCCCTAAGTCCCTTGACTTTGTTCAAGGGTCAACTATATCTCACATCTCTTCTGATTTGTGATTCTCTCCTGGCACAGGATATCAAGCAGTTTTATATCCTTATGTGCCATGTCAATATTTCCTTTGGTTTCTGTATGGATCTATTGTCTATTTCCTATTGTTTAGTATTAATAGTGCTTTTTATATTTTAGATGCAAGTCTTTTATCAGTTTTATTTTTTAATTTAAAACAATCATTAATCTTTAATAGCAAAAAGGTAGAAACTACCTAAATATCCATTAATAAGGAAATGGTTAACTACATTAATTCTATACTATAGAATACTAACAACGCTAGAACATTCTAGCATCATGCTAGAATTACACACTATGGAAGGCCAGCAATCTCAAGAATAGGAAATATATCTAATTGTTTTGAAATATAAGTCTAATATATATTTAGGGAAGAAATACAACAATAAACATAACATTTATTATGACCCATTGGCTTAAAGCACATACCAAAAAAATCTATGTTATTACCTTCGTTACCTCAGGTCACCCTCACAACCATCTATGGAGGTAGCTCTATAGATGAAGAAACTGAGGCTTAGGGACTTAAAATAACTGTACCTGTGATCAGAAAACCAATAAATGTCAGACAAAGGATTCGTACCCAGGAAGTTTGATCGCACAGTCTGGACACGGACTTCTGCGGAGAAAAAGGCTGAAAAACTGAATGCAAAGAAATGGCTGTTGTACAGCTTGGAAGGGAAAGCTGCATATCACTATGAACTTTTGTTTAAGTTTACTATACTAAAAGTTAACCCCCCAAAATCACTAAAAATATAGGGTAGACATACTGCCACAAAAATATATGTAAAATATTTTAAAGATATTTATATATGTGAATTAGATGCCAATAAAACTTTTCAAAGAAACAAAAAAGCATTTAAGGAGCAAAATTATGACTGTACATGCATACAAAAATATTCTAGAACTTACTACACTTAAATTTTCAACATGATAATTATTTTGAAATGGTTGGAGTATAATAGGGATTTCATTACAATGCTCCTATGTATGTTCTATTTTTGGAAAATAATTAATAGTTACTTAATTAAAATACTACTTTAATGAGTATGAAGGTTATTATTTCAAAATATAAATTAAAATTCATGAAATTATCAGATCATTTAATCCATTTCTGTAGGAAAATATAAGGAAATCTAGAGACGACTAGCTGAAGATTACAGTAAATTGACTTTTGCAAACTACAAGACCAGGTCAAATAAATTTGTAGTCTCATTCATATGTGAACAAAAATATCACTAAATTCTAGGTTAAACAATACATATATACAGACACACATTAATAGAATGCAATTTATAACAGTTCTATGAAAGGCATATTCTATTGGTTCCATTGAGCAACCTAAGTTAATGATCTGATCTCAGAAAATATATTGCAGCTTTTTATCACAGCTATTGTTCAGGAAAAATTCTCTGCTGTTACTGACCGAGTTTAAGTATAAACTCAGTGGAGTCACCAAAGCCTCTCATAATTCTAGTCCAGAGAACATTTTTCACGCCAGGGTGGTCCTTGCAGCCAGCTCCAAAGAAACATACTGTAAACTGCTCAGTTGGCAAGAGAAACTTTAAAACGGACTTATTATTCTTTCTTTAAAAACTCAGTCTTACTTCCCTTAATTGTAAAACAATCTTTAAATGACATTAACACACACACACACACACACACACACACAAAAGTTATTCCCCCTACATCCTAGCACACATGCCAAAACATCAGACTGCTGGATTCTACTATCTTACAAATGAAAACGTTATGTATGATCACTATATGGTCTTTCCTACAGTTAATTATCTCTGGTATATTACAGCAATAAACAAAAAGGGGCAGAGAAAGGACCAGTTCTATAAAAGTGATCACCGAGGCACAGATATGTCTGCCTCAGCTATCATTAGCTATAAATGAATTGCTCATGATGTTAAGAGTCAGAAAGAAATCAATTGATAGATACCGTGGTTTTCTTTTAAAAAAATCCTGCTGACTCCAAGACATGTTTGAATTTAAGTAATAAACTAAATAGCGAGGTAAAAGGTCAGCTAAGAGGGTAAGGGTCACCCAAAGGGTGCTGCCTCTTTAAATGGCATTAGAAGAAGGAAATGAGTTTAATTCAATTAGTCTATCCACAAACCTGGGGCAGGGAATGTATAAAATGATACAAGGGGAAATTTACTCTCTGAGAAACTGTCCCTGTCGGCTGGGAGGGAATCTGCTGCTCCCTTCTTTCTTGGTGCACTTGCTTTTGCAGGCCCCTCTTGTGTGGTCCAGACTGCCCTGCTGGCTTTGACTGGGACTCTTCCTAGGGAAGTTCTGCCCATATCCAGTCACATCACTTGGCCTGGGACCAGTGCTCTGTGGCTGTGTAACAACTACTTCGCTCTCTAGAAGTGTGGTCCAGGACCACCTGTGTCAGAATCGTCTGGCAAGCCTGCCAAGAATGCAGATCTCTGAATCCTGTTTCAGGTCAATGGGCTCAATTATGGGCAGGAGGAATCACCACTAACATCCGGAGGCATTGCCACCTGGGAACCCGTGAGCTGGGTGTTCCTTCAACAGGTACTGTCAAATCAGTGATGTCAGAGTTGCGTGAGATTTCAGCCACCATGTTTTCAGCATCAATCCCTGCATCTGGAGTGTCAATTGAGCTACATAATCATTAGCCAGGTAAAGGGAACAACAACATAACCCTAGGCAGGATGAAGGAAAGGAAGAAGACCTCTACTACCATGCAGCAAAGATGATCCTAGACCAATTACCACTCCTTCCTCGGTGAGAACAGACGGGACGAAATTATTTAAAACTAATTACTTAAAGCAGCTCGCTTAAAGTTCTTGGAAGAGGAAGCAGCAATGATTTAACAGTCGGCCAGCAATGACTTCGAAAGGGCCACCTGGAAACCTCTACTCAGGCGGTTCAGTAGACTTTTAGCCTTTGTCTTCCTTAGTGAATTGTTTCTACCTGTCTGGATTCTGGGACAAAATTCTTTTCTATTCTCCTCTGACCATTTCTTACTTCCTTGGCAAATTCCATGCTATCCTTTACTCAATCCCTTTAAAGAAGGTATCCTTCACATTCCCGATGCTATAGCTCTGAGCTGACCACTCCATCAATAGATCCTTGATAACCACCTTCATTCCCAGGGCTTCACTGTCAAGTGCACACAGAAGACCATTCATTTTTCCAGCCCAGTATTTGATCTGAGTTGCCGTCCCTTCATAGCAAACTACCCCCAGGCCCTCTCCACATAGATAAGCCAGTGACAAGAAAACTTCTTCGTGTCCCATATAATATTCATTATCTCTTAACACTATTCACATTCTAAAATGTCTACAGCACCATTCATCCACTCTTCCACTACTGGGTGCCTGGGAATTTTTCTAGAACACAGGGGTCAAAAACTTGAACTCACTGCCATCAAGTTGAGTCGCGCTCACAGAAACCCCATAGGACAGAGTTGGACAGCCCTGCTGGGTTTCTCCGATTGTAACTCTCAAAAGGAGTGGAATGCCTCATATTTCTCCTATGGAGCAGCTGGTGGTTTCGACAGGCTGACCTTGTGGTTAGCAGCCCAGTGCATAACCATGACACCGTCAGGTGTTCAGAAAACCCGGTAAATTTATTTTTTGTTTAAGATACACGTGTATAGTTTTTAACTTTATACCATGCACTTCTATGCAGTTTGCAAATGTAAACTCAGTTAATATTCATAACCTTCCCAAGAAGTGGGTATTATTATTATCATTAGGGGTGTTGTCAGGTAAGTGTTGGACTGCTAACTACAGGGTTGGTGGCTCAAATCCACCAGCTGCTATACAGAAGAAAGTTGAGGCTCTTTGATCTTATAAAGATTCACAGCCTTAGAAACCCTTGTGAGTTGGAGCCAACTAGTTACGAGTTGGGACCAACTAGATGGCAGTGGGTTGCTAATTTACAGTTGGCTACACGGGGGCACAGAGAAACTACGAAACTATTTCAAGATCATTCATGGAGCATCAGCAAGGATTTTATCTTTGGCAGTTTAGCACCAGAGGCCACTATACTACGTATGCCAAAAGTGGGCCAGGTATCAGACAATAAAAGGAAGTGGATAGTACCTGCTCCACTGAAAATTATTCAAATGCTTTACAACTACATGACCTATGCCTAGTGATTTACAGTTCCTAGCACTCCACACAGCTACCTAAGAGGTTCTCTTAACTATATCAATAGTTCACTCTCTCTTCCCTTCAGACTTGGGTCAGCCCAAGTTATCCCTCAATTAACGACCATCAATGCTTGGCAATTTGAAGGCAAAAGTTAGAAACAGAGGAAGGCACAGTAGAAAAACACAGTTTTGGTGACAGAAATGAAGCTGGAGACCGTATGATAGAATTTTATAACACCAACAACTTGTTCCTAGAAATTGCTTTTTCCAGCTACACAAATGGTGGCTATCCACACGGGCTTCTCTAGACGGAGTACACAGAACACGAAAAACTAGTCTGCCTGCTTTCAGTATTTACTGGGTGCATGAGAATGAAGAATTAAAATGGTCACCATCAGCCTATATTAATGGTAAGTGGAATATATTAACAGTTAAAAGACAAAGCATCAAATTAGCTTGTTGCTCCAAAGAACCTTCTAGGATGATCAGATATAACAGCTCAACTCTTTAGGAAGAAATACATGCAATACGGCCAGAGAGTGCCTGCTGAAATCTTCAATTCAGCAAGTACCTCCCTGACACCCCCTTTGAGAGCTGAAGTTTCCTGAACACACCAGGATGTATCAATTTCTTTCCTTGCCTTTTCTGTCCAAATACCTGTTCATCTCAATTCCTCATAAGCAGAAGCACCCCCCCCCCCACTTCTCTAAGTCCTCATTCCACCTTTTATATCAACATCTATTACAGACAGCACCTACAGCATTAATTTCCCTAATGGTGGATCTGGTAACAATATTAATAAAATATATGAAGTATTTATTACATGTATGACACTGTGGGAGAGTGAAATTTCTTAAGATGCCTCTTCTACCCATGTTTCTTTAACTCACACCAAATAATTGGATGGGACTCTGAAACTAGAGCACGTGCAACGCTGATACATGGGGCTGGTAAGTTTTGTTGCCCTCCCCTTGGCTCTAAGGATAAGCTGTCCCAGACAAGGGGGAAAAGCCCAGAGCATTATAAGAGGAGTCATGAGGAGAGCCCTTTCAGGTGTCTGAAGTGAGCTGAGGCCAAAGGAACCCGAGATGGCAGCATGCAGAGCATAGGAGCAAGGGAGCCAGGTCGGACCAGAGGCCAAAGCATGGAGACCACAGAACAGAACAGAACAGAGGGCAACACCTAGACAATGGGACTATGAGGCAGAATAGCAGGCAGGCTTCCTGGCCCCCAGAGGCAGACACCAAGGGACCACATCGGGCAGAGGCTGAGACCAAAAGGAGCCTACTGTTAACTGAGAAGATGCAATGCTGTAAACCAATGGCTGAATTCTGACTGTCTACTGACCCTGATTTGTGGTATCTATTAACTTCCCGAATCCTCCACCCCCCAGTAATTGTGAGTTTTGTTGCAACAAATTATTGAACCCGGCAGAGAAGTAGAGGGCCATGAGCAAAACAGTTGGTGTCAGCTAAGAAAGATAGAGGATAGAGGCATGTCTGACCTCTGCCTCATGGCAGTAGGGAAGCCAAAGGTCATATGCAGCTTCTGTGCCACTTTTACAGGCACATAAATATTTCACATGCATTACATTTCCCTTAATTCTCACAGTGAAGCTATAAAGCTATTATTGTTACCTCTACAGGCAGTCTCCAGATTATAAACAAATCTCATAAACACATCTGGCTTTAAATTGAATTTATACAGAACAATTCTGTAGGGTTTTTATCTAACGTCGGTAGTTAAATTTTGACGTAGTTCATAGTACCTTTCTATGCCTTGCCAAGCAGGACCTGCTTGTTAGTACAAACCATTTTATGTATTCAGAATTTTTAATTCAATAGACTTTATGAAGTTGGTTTATAACGGCAGGTTGTATATAAGTCTGATATTAGTCACTTGAGGACCACCGAATTTTTAAGGTTAGGAAACTAAGGGTAAGCAAAGTGTTCATGATCAGACATTTATTAAGAAAGCATTCTGGGTTTGAAACATAGATGTCTTTAACCACAAGGAGCCCTGGTGATGTATGAGTTACAATTAATATGGCCCTTCTCGATGTAATTCCTGGTGGGACAGAATTCTACACTTTATACGTCTGGGCTATCGTCTCATTTTGGAGGGCATCGGAATAGGATGAGATTGAGACCTGACCTTAGTAGAGGTGTGAACCAGCCACAACCTTTGCTTCCATGACAGCATCTTTCCTTTAAGGTTTTCCATAGAACCCGCTGAACCCAGCCAGAGCCTTTGTTTTCCTTGGGCATACAGATGCCACTATACAGTTCTACCCACATCACCTCACCTGGGAAGCCAGACCTCAACTTTCTGACTGAGACTTGGTAGAAGCAAGAGGTCCTGCTGTACTTATGATCATTTTTGGCTTCTGGACAATCCAAAGAACGGTGACCCAAGAGAATGTGGCAGTTATCAAACAGTATCATAAAGATCACATGCAAGTCAAATTTTGCTGAAGATCTTTCAATAATGGTTGCAGCGGAACATTGACAGACAACTGCCAGAAACATCACTGCTGATGTCATTTGGATCTGGGCTGATATCAGAGATTCATTTGCATTACTGAGTAGGCAAAGGGATTAGACTGTACGGACTGTAACAAACTAGGAAAAGCATGGCAAGGAATGGGAATTCCAGAACAGCTAATGTGGCCTTGTGGAACCTACACACAAACTAAAAGGAAGTTGTTAGAACAAAAGAAGGGGATATCGGGTGGTGTAAAAACCAGGAAAAGGTGTGACAGGGTTGTATACTTTCACCATACTCAGTCAATCTGTATACTGAGAAAATTACCAGAAAGCAGAACTATATGAAGAAAAATGTGGCATTAAGATTGGAGAAAGGCTCATTAACTACCTGTGGATATGCAGGCAGCACCACCTTGCTTGGTGAAATCAAGGAGGGCTTAGACTTTATTTTTAGTATAGATTACAACTCAATGTGTTAAAAAAAATCCTCACTACTAGAGCAACATACAACATCATGACAGAGAAAAGATTTAAATTGTCAAGGATTCCATTTGACTTAGATCCAAAATCAACATTCAAGAAAGCAGGAGTCAAGAAATCAAGGATAAACTGCAAGGGGAAAATCGGCTGCAAAGGACCTCTTTCAAGTGTTAAAGAGTAAAGATGGCGTTTTAAGGACTAAGGTGAGCCTGACCCAAAGCATGGCATTATCAATCACCTCAAGTGCATGTGAAAGCTGGACAATGAGTATTAATAACACAAGAACGGATGGATTTGAATTATGGTGTTGATGGAAAATACAGAAAGTACAATGAACTGCCAGAAGAAGCAACAAATGTGTCTGGAAGAAGTACAGCCAGATTCCTCCTGAGAAGCAAGGTCAGTGGAACTTCATCTCAGGTACTTCAGACATGTGACCAGGAAGGACTAGGGGCCGTGTGGCACTGTGATCAGGAAGGACTAGGGGCCGTGTGGCACTGTGACCAGGAAGGACTAGGGGCCGTGTGGCACTGTGACCAGGAAGGACGAGGGGCCGTGTGGCACTGTGACCAGGAAGGACTAGGGGCCATGTGGCACTGTTGGGTAAGCATAATGTCAGCGACTCAAGCTCACCAGCCCCCTCACTAAAGAAAGATGAGGCTGCCAGCTGCTCTCCTGAAGACTTACAGGTGTAGAAACTCTATGGAGAATCGCTGCGTCACAATCAAAGACCTCTAACCGTTCACTTCATAGCTGGTGCATTAACAATTTGCATACTTAAGGATTTCATCTTCTCTATATCAAACCAAACCAAATTTATCAATGAAAGTGGATTTTGACTTCTGGCAACTCTGCAGGATAGAGTAAAATTGTCCTATAGGGTGTCTAAGGCTGTAAATCTTTACAGAAGCAGATTGCTGCATCTTTCACCTCAGGAGCAGCTAGGGCTTTCTTTACTGTTGGGCTGCTAATCACAAAGTCAGCAGTTCAAGTCCACCAGCTGTTCCATCAGGAAGACAATGAGGTTTTCTACTCCTGTAAAATTTACAGTCTCGGAAACACACAGGGACAATTCTACTCTGTCTTGCAGAGTCACTTTGAGTTGGAGGTCATCCAAAGGCACCGGGGTTTGGCTTTCGGTTGGCCACCAGGGCTCCTTATGTATAGTCATTTTTTGTTTTTGTTTTGAAATAACTACTATCAA
Organism: Tenrec ecaudatus; assembly: GCF_050624435.1. NCBI lineage: Eukaryota > Metazoa > Chordata > Mammalia > Afrosoricida > Tenrecidae > Tenrec > Tenrec ecaudatus. The sequence goes on along the minus strand of NC_134539.1, from coordinate 103,304,577 downwards.
TATGTCAACAGCATGACACTCAGCCCACGTGTGTATGAGAAAAGATAACACAAATGTGATGCGTCCTTATTCAGTTACAGTAAGATCTATTTTCATACATTCTATTTGGAATTAGTCTCAGTTTGAAAATTACACTATGTAGGTCTTACTAAGATTTGTCAGCTATTTTTTTCCAAATCCCCTAAGGGAGAAAGATGCAGCTGTGTGCTACGGTAAAGACAGAGCCTCGGAGCCCGAGGAGATGGAATGACAGCAATACCTTCTCTGACTCGGTAGGTGGTTGTGACAACAAAAGACATCGTTATGGGTTAATACTCAAGTAGAAAGGCCCCCTGATGGCCCTGGAGGTTCAGTGTTGTGCTGCTAGCTGCAGTTCAAGTCCACTCTCTGCTTCTTGGGAGAAAGAGGAGACTGTCAGATCCCCTAAGGATTCAATCTCTCAAATCACAAAGGGTCACTATGAGTTGAAGTCAACTTCGTGGTAGTAACTTTTTTTTACCCTAAGTAGAATGTTTGATAATTTAGTGTAGTTTCCTTCAATTAGGCAGGAAACGCTGGATGGAAGCTTCCTGTCAGAGAAAAACTCTATACACGCCTGAATACTGGCCCACCCAATAAGCAGCAAAGCAGGTTGAGCTTGGAGTCGCTGGGTCACTACTGGCTCACTGGCACAATAACCAGACAGCTCCGCCTGTCTGTTTTCAGAAATTCCAACACACAAGCACAGAATCTTAGTGCATGCTTAAATCATAGTAGGTGTGAAACATCAAAGATGGTGAAACAAGCAGGATTCACATTCTACTTTACTTAAAAATAAATAAGAGACTTATTTTAGTTATAGTGTAATAGCATTTGCATTCTGTAGAAATGGAATGAGAAAAAATATTTCAAATCCAAATTAAATTTCTGAGAGGACATATATTGAGAAAATCTGTCGTTTCAAAATATCCTTTTTGGATCAGAAAAGTAAAACTGGGTTTTTATTTAACTAAAAAAAATGAAGTTTCAAGATTCTCCTTATACTCTAAGACAGAAATTACCTGTGAGTTTGATTTTGGAGAGGCGAGCCAAAATGCCTGGCAAATCATCCAGCTGTAGCGTCATCTCTTTCCATTGTTTTTCATCTCTTGTCTTGTTTCCCACTTCTATTGAACTTTCGATTATTGAGGCAGAGTCTAGTTCTATCAGCTCCTTCTCATTTGGCTTTCTGGGCAGTGAAAGGCTGGGCGGCGAGAGAGATCTCATCTCGTAGATTTCTGCTTTGGTTGGGCTCGAAGATGTCTTTTCAAGGAAAGAAGATGCTATTGGTTCTGGCTTGGGTTTCACTTGCTGGTGGAGGCTGCTGTTCAGTTGGGTGACATACTAAATAAGAAAATACATGTTCATTAAAAACCATAGCTCCCAACACTCCAAAAGGGTTATTTAGTAACATCTCTCATCACATCATCAACTTTTATGAGATTTTCCTGTAACTTTGACATTAAATTAACATATATGTATAGAGTACTTATTACATAAAAATCGGTAATACTAAGCAATAGGAAGGATGAGAGAACTTCATGCCTCAGCAAAGAATAGCTTTTAAAGTGTATGTTTCAGAAATCATATAAATTTAAGCTCCTTGAGAGATAAATTCATTTTTTAATCATTTTCTCCAGAATTTACCATAAAATAGCCCCATAAATTGGAAGTTCGATATGCCAAGCACAATGAAAAAGTCTTCTATAATCAAGAGCCCGCTGACTTTGCACTATGGGTATGTGGAAGAACGGAGTTTTTAAAAATCATACAGTATGATCTACTAGCAAAAGTAGTCACTACTATTAACCTTTGTTAAAGTTTTAAAACTTTATAGTTTTAAAAGCACTTTATAATTTACGTAGGATAGATCACACATAATCTTCTCAACCATGTTAAAGAAGATGGATTATCATCTCTTTAACTTACAGGAAAGAAAACCAAGGCCCAGAAACTAGCTAGCATGGTCAATAGTCTATAATCAATTATGAGGGGCCTGGGACGTGGGCCATCCTCTTCTGATCACTAGGTAAATGAAGTTTTCAGATATCAAAAAGGCTTGAGATAACATATACTAGTTTTCGATTATAACTAAACCAAAAACCACACTGCTAGCTCAGCAATTCCACCTCAGAGCAATTCTCCAGGGCAGAATAAACTGCCCCACTGGGGCTGTCAAGATGGCAGGTCTTGATGGAAGCCCACTACCATGTTTCTTTTTAGGAGCAACAGCTGGTGAGTTTGAACCGCTGGCCTTTTGGGTTAGCAGCCAAGTGCTTTAGCCAGGGTGGCACCAGGGCGCCTTTTTACATAACAGCTACAAAGAGATAAAATACGAAATACATTCAGAGTCACACTCACATGAAAAAAAGTAATATATTTGAGAACAAAAAGTAACATATTTAAGTTTGACCCCTAACTTAAAGGGTGAACTTATCTGGAAATGTAAAACTCTTCAAAATGTTACATATTATAAAGAGTATTTGAGATTAAGCAATGTTAAAAATGGGGTGAGGGAACTTTCGATTATGAATTTTCCATTTTCCCATGTTTGCACTAAGAGTTTTCAACTATTCCTACTCAATGATTTTTCCACTGTCACAGATGGCAAGTGCCTTACGTGGTATCCACAATGTTCTGGAGCCTACCAAGAAGAGCCTGTACAAGGATGTAGCAAATGACCAAAAAAAACTGAGTTTGTGTAGAACTACAGGTGTTAAGGCTTTTAAAGTATATTGTTACTTAAAACACACACATGGACACACAGTTAAGGTAATGATTTATCTAATCCTGATGTATTCAGAGAACTTTACATCACCTACAAAATGTCTCCTGTGACAGCTCAGCTTTCTCTCAACTTTAGCCTGCTAGAGATAGGCCAGACGTTTTCAGTCTTTCCCCAAACCTGATACATTCAGGACCACACACTGGACCTCAGATGCTAAAATGATTGTGGTTTCCGTTAAGGACACTCGCAAGAAAAGGTTAAAGTTGTGGATAAACTGAACAGGACATTCAAGAAGAGTCTTTTTCAAATAACCTGTCTTAAAACATTTCTTATGATAAGGACTTCTGAAATGCCCTCACAAAGAGAGAAAGGAAAGGCAGAGACAGGTAAAATAAAGACGGTCTTCTAGATATACCATGCGCTTGAGGAAGTTAAAGTGCTGAAACGTAATCCACTGCTTATTGACGCTCCTGAAAAGGCGCATGAACTTGTGAGGGGAATCCTGCACAGCTCTTCTTTCAAGATACCAGACACAGCCTCCGACCCAACCTACAAAACAGAGAGGAGAAATACAAATGGGAAAATGATCACTGTTTCTCAGCACACGATCCCTGCCCCTACCAGGGGCAACGCTGGCACAGTAAGCACAGCCCTGGGTGCCTGGTCAGAATGCTGAAATGATCTAGTTCAGATTGAAGAATAAATATAAGTTTTCAATCCTACACACTGTATAGGTCAATCTTCGGAGCAAGAAGGTTTTTCACTGAAGGATCATCATGCTTTTGTGATATCAAATGTGAAAATGATCACTCTGTCATAAAGATCTTCTTAACAAAGAAGAAAACCAGTCCAGCCACTTAAAAAAGAAAAATCACTTTTTTTCCTCCATAAAAACAAATCAGTACATTGAAAGAAACATTTTAGTTTTATATTTGGCTGTGTAGCAAAAGACAAAAGGGAGGCAAGACTGCAACAATGTGACTCTATTGATACAGTTAAGAGTAACCTGGTTTTACTACACACAAATTTGCGTTTTAGTCATGTCACTAATCCTTTTATCAATCTCAACAATTCTACTCCTTATATTATGTCTTGTTCCAATTCAGCCCTTTAACAGCATGACTCCCCATCCCAGACTTTCTACTCAACCCTCACAGTTTAAGTGAACGTTTACAGAGCAAATTAGTTTTCCATTCAATCGTACATATATTTTTTGTTGCGTGACACTGGGTAACAGAGAACGTTTCCATTTCCTCCCCGGTTCCCCTTTTCATTATGCCCATTTTCCCTGCCCCTTTCTGCCCTGAGTTTGGGGGCAAAGGCTGCCCCTATGGCGGTGCATGGTTGGTCATACGGAGGAGCACATTCCCTCCGGGTGCTAGGGCTCACTTTATTGGCTTATCCAAAGTTGATCTCCTGAGATGCGTTCAATTCTAGGCTTGAAGGGTATCTATAAACCAGTCCTTTGGTTCTTTTTAATAAATTAATTAAATTTCAAATCATTTTATTGGGGGCTCTTACAGCTCTAATAATAATCCATAATCAATTGTAGTAAGCACATTAGTACATATGTTGCCATCATCATTTTTCAAAATGTTTTCTTTCTGTTTGAGCCCTTGGTGTAAGTTCCTCTTTTTCCCCTCTCTTTTACTCTTGACCACTTGATAAATTATAAATTATTATTTTCATATCTTACACCATCCACTGTCTCCCTTTACCTACGTTTCTGTTGTTCATCCCCTGGGGCAGGAGGTGGTGGTGGTTATATGGCAATCACTGTGTTTAGTTCCCCCGTCTCCCCGCACCTTCCCCCTACCCTCACGGTAGCACGACTCCATTACTGTTCCTGAGGAACGTATCTGTCTCGGACTCCATGGGACAAGAAGAGCCACAATCATAATGGCTCTACTATCCTCAATGTGAAAAGTATGTCTGATCTATTTGATGATTTTGAACTGTGTTCTTCTGGTCTCGGGGTAGTGGAGGCTGTAATGGCCATGATCTATCATCCTTTGGTTAATAGTTGTCGAGGATTTAGTCTTGTTTGGATGCACAGTCAGTGTTCATGAAAGCAGCAGTCAAGAGAGCAAACAATACATTGTCCTGGGTAAATCTGCTGCACAGACCTCTTTAAAATTTTGAAAAGCAAGGATGTTACTTTGAGGACTAAGGTGCGCCTGACCCAAGCCATGGTTATTTTCAATGACCTCATATGTATGTGAAAACTAGACAGTAAATAAGAACAGAAGGATCAATATATTTGAATTATGAAGCTGGTGTAGAATATTGACAGTACCAGGGACTGCCAAAAGAACAAACAAATCTGTCTTGGAAGAAGTATATTCAGAAAGCTCCTTGGAGATGGGGATAGTGAGACAACTTCTTATGTATTTTGGACATTGTCAGGAGAGACCAGCTCCTGGAGACAGACCTCATGCTTGGAGCACTAGTAGGACAGTGGAAAGGAGTAAGACCTTCGACAAGATGGATGGAGACAGTGGCTACAATGACAGGCGCAAACATGAGAACAATTGCGAGGATGGTGCAGGACCAGGCAGTGTTTTGTTCCATTGGATACATAGGATTTCGAGTCGGAACCAATTCGATGGCACTTAACAACATTATCCTTTAGACCAGCGGTTCTCAACCTTCCTCATGCTGCGACCCTTTCATACAGTCCCTCATGTTGTGGTGACCCCCAACCATAACATTATTTTATTTGCTACTTCATAACTATAATTTTGCTACTGTTATGAATCAGACAACCGCTGTGAATGGGTTGAGAACTGCTGCTTTAGACTAATTGCTTCTTTACATCTTAGATTTTCTTCATTTGCTTGTTGCAGACGAGGGGCCAAATGCTGCATCTTAGACAGGCACTGGAAGCTTAGTCACTACACCTGAAGAGCCTAGTCACTAAGACTCAGTCACAAGCTTAGTCATTATGAGCCTAGTGGAGCATCAAACCCTGTCTTTGTGGACTATGTTATTCCAATTGATCTAGATGTCAACTGAGACTGAGGCCCTACATTCATTCATTCCCTTAAGGTGTTTGGTTTTTGCTTAGATGTTTTCAGAAAGTTGCTCCCTGCACGCTCTATAATATCCTTGGATATACTTGCAGCACAGATAAATACATGTTTAGAAATACCTCTGCCAACCAGCCTGTGCGATCACGAGGTGCCAAAGGGATCAGATATAAGGCATCATCAAAAAAAAAATCTTACCATAGTGAATGAAGGGGAAAGTGCAGAGTGGAGGCCCAAAGCCCATTTATCGGCCACTGGAGATCCCCTCACAGAAGGGTCTAGGGGAGGAGATGAGTCAGTCAGGGTGCAATGTAGCACCGATGAAGAATACAGCTTTCCCCCAGATCCTAAATGCTTTCTCCCCGCCAACTACCATGATCCGAATTCTACCTTGCAAGTCTGGATAGAGCAGAGGTTGTACACTGGTGCATATAGGAGCTGGAGGCACAGGGAATCCAGGGCGAATGATACCTTCAGGACCAGGAGTGTGAGGGGCGATACTGGGAGGGGAGAGGGTGAGTGGGTTGGAAAGGGGGAACCGATTACAAGGATCCATATGTGACCTCCTCCCTGGGAAACGGACAACAGAAAAGGGGGTGAAGGGAGACGCCGGATAGGGCAAGATATGACAAAATAATAATCTATAAATTATCAAGGGCTCATGAGGGAGGGGGAAAAAGAGGACCTGATGCAAAGGGCTTAAGTGGAGAGCAAATGCTTTGAAAATGATTAGGGCAAAGAATGTACAGATGTGCTTTATACAATCGATGTATGTATATGTATGGATTGTGATGAGTTGTATGAGCCCCTAATAAAATGTTCTCCATACCCTTCAGGTGTGCAATAAAAATAAATGTTATGGAAAAAAAAAAAGAAATACCTCTGCCAAACCTGTACGTTTTCAAGGATGGGCTTTCATCCACCTTCCTTTATCTATCTGTTCAGCTTGCATGTCTACCAATGTGTGTGCACAGACACTGCAACTACTAAAATTCAGGATGGTGCATGTAATAGTATGCCTCTCCAGTGCCTTCCTTGGCATTTGGAGTTGTGCTGCCTTCCCTCTTCTTGTATATTACCTTCCCGCCTCGCTTGGTTTCCATGACATGAAAGCAGCGGTTCTCAGCCTGTGGGTTGCGACCCCTTTGGGGGTCAAACAATACTTTCACAGGGGTCACCCAATTCATAACAGAAGCAAAATGACAGTTATGAAGTAGCAACGAAAATAATGTTATGGTTGAGGGGTCACCACAACCTGAGGAGCGGGGTGAAAGGGTTGCAGCATGAGGAAGGTTGAGAACCGCTGCTCCAAAGCTTCCTGGTCTCCTCTTTCCAGCTCATCACTTCTCAGTCGCCTGTGCCATCTCTGCTTACCCTCTGCCACTTTCAGGCAGCTGTGGTTTCCAGTGTTCTAGACAATATATATTTTCCTGAAACAAATGCTATTGTACATATTTTCTAATTTTAATCCATTTTCTACTCTCTACTTCTAATTGTTCTCATAGTATCACATAGGTGGGTCATAATATGCCTTATAATTATTTTTTAAACTGTATTAACAATGTATGACAAAATGTTGGCCATTTCAGCATTTTAAAAATAACCCCACAATGGTAACTATGCCTATCAAGTGTGTTGTGAGTGGCTTATTTCACTCAGCATGTTCCCAAGGTCCATCCACGTCATAGCACCGCATTTATCAGGAGTTCATTTTCCTTAGGCTGAGTAATGATCCATTGTACTGATCTACCACATTTTATATATTCATCCCTCTGCTGGTGGTGGTCACTGAAAAAGGTTTGCAACTGTGAATAATGTTCCGTAACATATCTTTAGGACCACTCAATTTTCAGAATACCTCATCTTTATTCCACAGGACAGATAACACCATTCCCACTTTACGAATTTATGAATACCTTTAACTTTCTCTTCGTATCATCTACCAACCAGCAAGTCTCATTAAGTTTAAAACAGAAGTCAAATCTGTTCTCTTCTTTCTATATCTTGATATGGACCCTTATCATCACGAGCAACATTAGTAGTAAAATCACTTATTTTATCTTCAGCAACTCCCCCTCATAATCCAGCTCCATACAGTCAATCCTTTTCTTCTTGAAGGCAAGAATATATCTCTTCTTATTTAGCCAAAATGCACACAACTCACTACAGTAATATCTCGTCATTCTCCACTAAGTATACACCACACAATTTCATACTTCTGTTGACTTTTTGCTATTTCTTTGCTTGCAATGCTTTGCCCCCAATCTCTGCCTATTGAATTTCTAAAGGAGCTTCCCAATTCTTTCAAATTTCAAAATTTTTTGTATATAAGAGGTTTATATACAAGAATAATTGAATATTGAGAAAACACCCCAGCCCAGTTCAGATCAGTCCAATATTAGCCCTTATGTCTGATACCAATCTATAAAGTCCTCTTCAGACTCACAAAAAACATGCAATGATGCTGAATGTAGGAGGATCACAAATCAGTGAGCTGGAAGTCTTGTAGATCCAGTGGTGTTGTAGACATCTTAGTACTGGCAGGGGTCTCTACGTGGTTTCTCTGGCTCCAGAGGCCTGGTTGCATCAGGGTAGGTCCATGTGGCTTCTCCAACTCCAGAGCATAGCACCATGTGTCTTCTCAGTAGAGCATCTCTCAGGGAGTGAGCTGAGAGAAAGTGTCTCCTGCTTCCAAGGAGAAAATACAGGAGTTCCCAGAATTCTCAGAAGTCATGCCCATACAGAGGCCTCATTGACTATGACCCAATGGACAGAATAGACTCCACCCCTTCAACCTTAACCCGCTAAAGTCCCAAATTGACACCATATTATATAACTACCACAAATGTAGTGGCTTTTCTTAAGAATTCCAAATATTAATTAATTAGTAAAATAATTCAAAAGTATTTTTGGCACCTAATAAGTGCCAAAGTGATCCTAACACCAAGGGGCCAATAAGTGATCGTAACACCAAGTTGGATGGAAAAGTATTTAAAGCAAAATCTTTGTTATTATGCCCACTGAAAATTCCTTTTATGTTTTTATTCCCTACAGTGCATGGTAAGGCACATGACATGTTGTTTGTAATGTTTGTTATGTTATGTCATGCCATGTTGTTATGTTAGCTACCCGTGTTAGGCAGGGTTCTCTAGAAAAAATAAAAGCAGGACACTTATGATTACACATTATGGATATGGAGGTTTATATAGTGAGAAGGAACATAACAGCTGATTAGTCCACACAGCAGTACAGAGAGCTCAGTTCAACTCACTTTCGTGGACCATAAATATACTGGAAGTCCTTCAACTCATGCGGGTTTCCGGGTCCAAGGTCAAGAAAGCAGGCAGCAGTCTTCTTTGATGCAAGGCAGGTAGAGTCTGCCCACAGGCAGCAGACAGCAGGGTGGGTCAGCAACATTCAGTAGCTCAGGAGCTTAGCGAACCAGGCCCCAATGGGATCTCAAACTCAAGCCAGGCTTCAAGATCCACCAGCCTCAAATTCAAGCAATGTATATAAGTACCAGCAGCATGGTAAAGCAGGTCTTGAAGAAGCCCAAGCTCTACTGACATCATCCATAGGTTGGCTTGGCTTACAGGTAATGTAGCATACATGTTGAGGCAGAGAACTAGCTAAAGCAGCCACACATTGGTCTGATCATCAGAGAGCAAGAGAGATACAGGATGCTGGCAGTCTTTATTTACTTGGGTCACACTCTACCATGTTATACTATTCTTCTGGTGCTTCTCAATGCAAATTCTTATACTGGCATATTTTTTAGTTCCTTGATAACACACACTGTCTTCTACTCACCTTTGTTTTAACAAGTAGCAGAATACATTTAAAGTAATAAACAATGTTTTTGAATGACATCAGCCTATGGAATTTACATAGACTGTGGGAAAAAATGATGACTGCCCTTTGAAATATCTGACAATTATTTCAGACTGGAGATACACATTTCTTCAGTTGACCTTACATTTCAAATCTCAGTTAATTCTGAAATAATTCCAAAAGGCTTATTTTTACATGTTATATTGTTTGCCTTTATATATATAGGCAGGAGGGCTGTCTTCTTTATTTTAATACCCTTTGAAATTTTAGATATGTCAATCTCTCTCACTGGCTGCAAGTGTCTTCTGACATTCAAGGCTGTGTGTGTGTATGCAAATGGAGAGATTGTATTTTTTCCCTTGATCTCAACACTAGTCTTTAAGCTATTAGGATTTCAATATTAAAAGATTATATCTACAAGCCATCAAGGTCTTAATGTTCTGAGTCTTTCTTTCAAAGCCAATTTTGAGTTTATCTGGTTCCAGTAGGGAATGCATGTGGCTGGGAAGAAAATATTAAGGGGGTGAAATGGAGACTTTACAAAGTGGCTGGGGAAGCCACAGCTAGAACACTAGCACAGGATGAAAATGACTCATTTATTCACATATGTCATAATTCTACAAACCACGAGTAGAACATGAGAGACATTTCAGCATCACATAAACAAAAGTAGACTTGAAGTTGCATGGGACAGCCACTGAGTTGATTCTGACTCCTGGTGACCCCAAACACGTGTGTCAGAGTGGAACCCCATGGTGCTCCATAGGGCTCTTAGCAGCCAATTTTTCAAGAAGCAGATTGCCAGGCCTGTCTTTTGAGGCACGTAGGGGTGAGCTTGACCACCAAACTTTAGATGAGTAGTCACGCATGTTAACTGTATGGACTATCCAGGGACAACTCTGGGAACACAGGACTATATCCAACACTCACCATCAGCAGTGGGTCATGATTTCAAGACTTAAAAATGGGTGAGAAGTCAAATAAGTGAGAGGTTCCGATATATTTATTTATTTTTTTAAACCTACTGAATGCATAAGGAGCCCTGGTGGCTTAGTGGCTATGCACATTAGCCTGCTAACCATAAGGTGGGCAGTTTCCAAACACCAGTCAGCTCTATGGGAGAAAGACAAGGCTTTCTACTTCTGTCTTATAAGATCACTGAGTTGGCGTCTGTTGAATTAATGGCAGTGAGTAGGAGTTAGGTTAGTTATTGATTATGAGGAACTTTTAGAAGTAAAATCCAACATGACTACTAGACACAAGATAGTTTCAGTTTACATCCTTCCCAGGTTGCTTCCCCCTCAAGCTTTCTTAATAGATCTTCCAAGTAAGTCATATAGACCCATTTGTTATGTTTTATTTTTTTCACTATGATGATATTCAAGCTTTAGGAAGATGTTGTTTTTGTCAAGTTGATTCCAACTCTGTGGCCCCAGAGGACAGAATAAAACTGGGGTGGAGGGGTGAAGGGTTTGAACTACCAACTTATCAGTTAGCAAGCAAGCAGTCAGCCACTGTGCTACCCACCCCTTGACATCAGTTGATTCCAACTCACAGCTACCCTGCATAGGGGTTTACAGGCAGACACCTTATTTCCCTCCCACCGAGGGGCTGATGAGTTAGCAGCCCACTACTGACCCCACAGCTCTGCTATGGTTCTTTTTCAGAAAGATGAGTGTCTATTAATTCCTTCTACACCACCTCCTCAAAGACTAAACTAGCAACTACTCATCTGAGCCCCTGCAACTCACATACTGAAAACCAAACTCACTGCCACCAAGTTGATTCTGACTCACAGTGACCCTATGCGGCAAGGTTGAACAGCCCCTGTGAGTTTCTCCGTCTGTAACTCTTCAGGAGCATAGAAAGCCCCATCTTTCTCTGGAGGAGCAGCGTGTGGTTTCAAACTGCTGACCTCATGGTTAACAGACTAACTTGCAACCACTATGCCACCAGGGTAACTAGTCCTGCAGGCAGCTGAAACTTCAGCATTGCAGGGAAGAAGGGAAGCTGTTCTGAGAATTGCAGATTGGAGAGGCCTCCACACAGAAGTAAGAATTTAACATGTAAGAAAGGATGAGCTTCTAAGAATGATTTTCTATGCCCAGGATCAAAGAACATTCACAGTGAAGGATAGAAGGTGAAAAAAGAAGGGATTAAAAAGAAATATAGATCTTTAAAAAACAACACAGAAACAATTCTGTACAATGGAAAAATCTCAAACATGTAAATGAGTGGAGCAATAGAGTGAACCCCCAAATTCACCAATGACCAATCCACAGTCAATTTCGTTTCATCTATACTCTTCACCCTCCTCCACACTTTTTCACTAGAAAAGATCATTGAGATCATTTAGCTCATTTGCCTCATTGTATGTTTTTTGTAAACTCATTCGCAGACACATTAACTGATAACCCTGAGATTACACAGACCAGAAAAGACCCAATGCCAATATTACAGGAAAGATGGAAGAAATTTCAGAGTTACAGTGATGAGGACCGGCAGAAACTGCAGAGAGCTTGTGGTAGGTCAGGTCAACAAAAAGTTTCTGGGACTTAAGCTAAAGGGAATCACTAGCTTCTCCGATTTAGTCTCCAATCTGGACTCCCCAAAAAAGAAGCAAATTCACTGTCATCTAGTCATTGTTAACGCATAGCGACCCCCTGTGGGTTTCTAAGACTGTAACTATTTACCAGAGTAGAAAGCCTAGTCTTTCTTCCTAGGAGCTGCTGCTGGTTTCAAACTGCCTAACCTGTGAATTGCAACCCAACATGTAACCACTACAGCACCAGGGCTCCTCCAATCTGAACTACTGGCAACATGTTCCTCAACCTGCCATTGGTTGTCATTCAAAAATACCAGAGGTCAAGCAACTCCCATCCTCCTGCTTAATATCTTCCCATTCTTTTAGGGCAAATATCAACAATGACCAATAGTGACAGAGAGGCAAGAATGCACCAGGTTCAAGGCACTGGGGGATGGAGATCCCTGTCTCTATGGGACAAAGATGTGACAACCTACTTCTCTAAAGATGTACAGTTTTGGTAAACCAATGGGGCAGTTTTACTCTGTCTTTGACTCTCCTGTGATAGGATGATGATGGAGTAATGGTTTAATATGAAAAGAGAAGGGTGGTCCAAGTAGGACGCTCTGAAAAAATGCCACATGAGAATGAAGCCTCATAGAGAGTCAAGTGTCAAAGCACATTCCAGCTTCAACACATGTCACAAGTGCTTTCCAGGGAGGGGGTTTTATCAGGGGGCCACCCCACGTTACACAACTGACCGTGTAAGGTGCTCAAGAGCTCTCGGTCTGCAGTTGGCCTGTCATCATCATCATCATCATCTTCATCATCATCATCATCATCATCATCATCACCCTTTGTATTGTAACAACTGCTTCCCTTTTCATTACGAGTCGTGGGCTGGGAACGGAGGCTGTGACACGCAAGAAGGCTGCGATGCCCTGTGGAACACCTGCCCTCTCTCTTCCGCCTTGGCTTCCAGGAAAACGAATGCCCCGGGCGCTGGCGCTGCCCAAATGCTGGAGGAACCGCAGATGCTGTGGTCACAGGGGTCACAAAGCAAGGCAGGGCCGGGGCTCCGTGGCCTCTTCATCCCTGGCTACACGGAAGGTCACCGGGTCGCTGCCAGTGCCCAGCCGACCTCTACAAGAGTTCCCAAGGTTGCAGCCAGCGGGAACCACGGCCGCACACGTGGCAATCACACAACAATTTCCCCCCAAGCCATACCCGCGACGGGTTCCATACCTGTCAGGAGGCGTGAGGGGAGTGTGTGTGGGGATGCGGCCATAATGCAGCGACCGGCCGCGCCGGGAATCCCCCGTGTCCTCTCTCCTCACCGGCAGCTGGGCGCCGCCATGTTGCTTTTCCGCCCCGGTGGGAGGCGGGACTTCCTGTCCGTCACTTCCGGCGGCCGGGACCCAAGGAAGCGAGTTGTGCCTGGCGGTGGTCGGAACTGGAGAGCTCCGGGAGCGTAGGGTTTAAGGTTTGGATTTAAAGCTTAGGTTTAAGCGTTGGAGACCTGAGGAACTTTCGGAGCAACTGAGAGGCCAGGAGTGGCCCGCTCCTCCGGAAGGAAGACCGCGCGCGCTGTGCAGCCCTGGCCCGTCTCGTGCTTCCTCCGAACCGTGGAATCCCCTCTGGCCCTCCTAATGCTTCCTCCGGGCCGTGGGATCTCCCGCTGGGACAGGGCTTGGCTGCGGATTTCCAAACCCGTGTGGATTCTATCTCATAGCGACCGTATCTGTAGGGTCTCTTAGACAAGTCTTTATGGGACCAGACAACCTCATCTCTCCCACAGACGGATGGATGGGTGGGTTTGACCCACAGACCTTGCAGTTAAGACGCCAACGGTAAATTTAAAATTACATTTAGGATACTTGCTGCCAAGAAGTGGTGCGTGTTCCAAGTTTGATCTCCCTCGCGGGAGATGGGGCCAACATTCCCATGCACCTCATGTTCAGCCACCATCCCATAGTCTTCGGAGGCTTGCTTGCTGCCAGTATGTGGAATGTGTTTCAGCTTAGACAGTTGAGAAACACCTGGCAAGCTACTTCGAATGCAGCCAATGAAAACCAAATACACCACGTGTTTGGGTTCTCCAGAATTTTTTTTGTGGGGGTGGGGATGGGAGTCCACTCCTAAAGAACACCTTGTGATGTGAGTGCCGATGATGTGCCCACTGATCACCAGGGTACTTATCATTTTACTGTATTTACTCTCAAATAGGAAGGGCCAAGGAACGAAAAGCTGCTTGGTTCTCACCCACACTGAGGGAGGCAATGGAATCATCACACTGTTGAGATGTGGGGATTTCCTGGCTCCAAGGAAGATCTGTATTCCAGGGCCAGCTTCATCTCCTGGCTGCTTGATTTTGCTTAAGCACTTTGTGTAAATCCTCTCAGCTGTAGTTTTCTGGTTGTGCAGTGGAGATAATAGTATACACATCTCCAAAATGGGTAGTGTGGGGCCTACCACACATAACCTCACCCACTGCCACTGGGTTGATTCCTACTCAGAGTGAGCCCATAGAACAGAATAGAACTGCTCCTTAGTTTCGGAGACTGCAGAGTTTGATGGAAGCAGACAGCTTCATCTCTGGCCTATGGAGAAGCTGGTTAAATTTTTGTTATCAGTTAAGCAGTTAGTGTCTATTCTCTTCCAAGGACTGGAGTAGAAAATTCATGTGGCTCAGACAGGGCTTTTTATTTTAATATAACAAGAAGTCCAGAAGTATCAACTTGTTCATAATTGTTTGACTACTGTCTTATTCTCTTATCCGTTCCCTTAATGCAGCTCCATCCATATGCCTACATGAAGACATGAGATAGGATTAAGGGGTAATGTTGCCCGACTCTTCTCGTTTTATCCAGAGGGACAAGGGCACCCTAGACCCCACCCCCAGTCCCAAATAAACTTCTTACTTCTCATTGGCCAGAATGTTGTGATTTGGCCATCCATAGTGTGGCACTTACATTATCTACTGTCAACGTGGGAAGGGATGGAGTCTAGCCTGTCAATCAGGTTGTAGCTTGGTGACCTCATTTGGAGGCAGGAAGGAGATAAGTAGATCACTAGAAGCCAGATACACATACTCTGCTTATCTCCCCGCAAAATATTCCTGTTGACAAGCTACGTGGAACCAAGCTGATGGAGCCAGAGCCCTGGAGCTGGAGAAGCCACATGGAGACCTGTATCAGTGCTGAGATGCTTCCATGGCCACTGGATCAATAAGGCTTTCCACCCACTG
Organism: Tenrec ecaudatus; assembly: GCF_050624435.1. Taxonomy (NCBI): domain Eukaryota; kingdom Metazoa; phylum Chordata; class Mammalia; order Afrosoricida; family Tenrecidae; genus Tenrec; species Tenrec ecaudatus. The sequence goes on along the minus strand of NC_134539.1, from coordinate 103,289,200 downwards.
GCCTCTGATCTTCCTGCATCCGGCGTCATTGCATGCCGTGAGTTTAAAGGGGAATTGATAAAGTGGTATCGGGCATATGGGCTAATATTGACCTTAATAGACTTGATCTGGGCTGGAATGTTTCTTAATATTCAATTGCTCTTTTATATAAAGCTCTTTCTTATACACATATAAGTGTCTTTGAATTTGTTCCTCTAGTCCACCTGAACTAACACGCATAGCTTCAGGAGAAACTGAGAAACCAGAGAAGAGAATCACAATGATTAATTTAGGTCAGTCTTAAGCCATATGTACATTTAATAGACATCACTTCACAGATCAAAATAAAAGTATGTTGAACTAAAGAAAATGGAGTCAGTACCCATGCATACCCCCAAACCAAACACACTATTTGGGCCACTATTGGCTTCCAGTCATATCAGTAGTATGTACTTATTCTAAGGTGAACAAGACCTTCTGGTTTGAAACTACAATGTCTTGCTTCATTAGATAGATTTCTTAGAAATCTGAACATCTTCCCTTAGAAAATACAGGCAGTCCCCAGGTTACTAGTCTGACTTTGGGCAACTGGTACTTGCCTTTTAAAATTATGTAAACTCGCCCTCATTTTGACATGTTTGAATCAACCACTGCTTACAACATATTCTTCATCACAATCTCCTTCACTTGCTGCACATGCTGGTTTCAAACCATGGGAAAGGTTCCGAGCCTATCTTGCACTAAAGCAAGGCTAAATAAGAATCATGCACCAATTCCACCTTAGCTTCATAAACACTTATGAAGAGACTTTGTTCATAATCTGAGTCCTGCTTGTGCCACAGCCAAGCTCTACTCTAGTCATTGTAAGTTACTATACCTTTTTTAGAGAGAAAGTTTAAAATATAGCTATATCTTTCATAGGGAGAAAATGAGGCTCTATTCCCATAAAGATTTACAGTCATGGAAACCCACAGGGGAAATTCTACCCTGTCCTGTAGGGTAGCTATGAGTTGGCAGTGAGTGAGGTAATTTTTATAAGCCTTCCATTTCATGGATTTTAAAGCAGGTCCACAGAGGCAAATGGCTTGATGAAAATGTCTATCATGTCCAACCATCCAGGCCAGGATTTATTTCTGTCTCATATCTTTTTTCTTGTCCCTCACTTTGCCCATTGTATTTTCACTAATGGGGGTGGGTAGGGTCCGACTCATGGTGATCTTAGGTACAACAGAACGAAATATAGCCTGTGTCATCGTAATAATCATCATTTTGCTTAATGTTTCTGCACTCAGCTAAAGGTCCCTTTGTCTTTAAATTAAATTTCTCCATAGGAGTTTATTTTAAATAAACTTAGACATTTATACTATATAAATTATATCAAAAATTGAAATGTATACCATATAAGTTGGCTTCAAGGTAGATGCTAACTTTTTCAAAGCCGTATTCAAATTTCCATGATAGCTAGAGACCGTATTTTCTCTAGGAGTTAAGGGTGGTATGTAGGAGATAATAAGTTGGCGTAGACCTGTCTAAAAATACCATTGATTTCAAATTCCTATGCATCTGAATAGCCTTTATTCAAAGAAGATACCCAAGTGGCCAATACTCACTTTCAACTCATTGAGACCCTATGGCCCATACGCACCTGAAAGGATGCTTAACATTAATAGCAATTAGGGAATTGTGACTCAAAATGACAATAGAATACTACACTACAAACAACCAAAAAACAGCATTATTGTCATTGTCGACTCATAACAATTCTCCTACAATGGCCAACCCTAGCCAATCTTTGGGATAAAGTTGTGACAGTCTACTTCTGTAAAGATTTACAGCTAAGAATACTCTAAGGGGCAGTTCTATGCTGTTCTAAAAAGTTGCTACGAGGGCTATCACAGGAATGGTCATATTAAAAGTTACAAATAAGAATGTGTGTTGGTGAACATCTACAAAAATTGGAACCCTCATCTACTGCTGGTAGGATTGTAAAATGGTATCATATTTGAAAACATTCTGGCATTTCCTCAAATGATTACCATATAACCCAGCAATTCCATCCACTTTTCAGTAAATATATCCAAAAAGAATAAAAACTCATGTCCACACAAAAACTTGTTCATGAATGTTCACAGCAGCTTAATTCATAATAGCTAAAGGTAAAGCATCCCAAATGTGCATCAATTGATGAATAAATAAGGTATGATATAGCCATACAGTGGAATGTTATTTGTTCATAAGAAGAAATTGCATACTAATACATTCCAACATGGATGAATCTTGAAAACATGCTAGGTGAGAAAGAAGCCAGTCACTGAAGACCACGTGCTATATGAAATGTCCAGAATCATCAAATCGATAAAGTCAAAAGTAGCTATCTGGGGATGGGAAACTGGATGGATGGAAAAGGGTGCCAATGCATTGGTTTACTTTGCCAGGATGATGAAAAGGTGATAAAATTGTAATAAATTGTTACAGACTTCTGTGCATATATTTTAAAAGCATTTAATTGAAGACTAAATAGGTAAATTATAAGGTATGTGAACCATTCCTAAATTAATCAGTTATTATTTCCAATTAAAAAAACCTCATTGCCCCAATGATTCTGACTCATAGTGACCTCATAGAGCAGAATAGAAACACCTGATAGAGTTTCCAAAGTTGTAGTCTACATTTACTGAAGCAAACGATATCATTTTTCTCCCACTGAGCTGAATTTGGGTTTGAACCGTTGACTTTGGGGCTCACAGGTGCTTAAACCAGTGTTCTACCAGGATTCCTAATAGTTCTAATAAATAATACCAACAACAACAACACAATGAAGGGAACTTCAGCAAGTGGTACTTAAGGAGACCCAAGGTGACAAGTTAGCATGTTGGACAGAGATGGCTAATCATCTCCACCAATAACTGTTCTTCCCTTACGCAGACCAGCAGACATTACTACCCAGAAAAAAAAAAGATTGCAGTTTTTATTCTGCCTGGCAGCTTGTTATGACCAAACAAAACCAAGTCTAAACAACACTCAGTGTTATAGGGTGATGCCAACTCACTCTGACCAACAGCACTTAAACTGAAATTACATGCATAATTCTGGACATGAGCTTAACAGGAGATGTGTTCCTCTTCATGGCTAAAACTCAGATACAATGGCTAGAACTTAAAAAGCATCTTGGACCATGAGGTACAGTCCCCCATGGTGAAGTCAGCAGAGTAGCAACAGAGTGGAGCCTGCAACCCTACTGGTGTAACTGCCCTTCTAATCCTGGACTGCTTAGATGAAAGAGAAGTTAATTTCTCACTCATCTAACATCATCATATACAATACTACCTAATTCAAACAAATATACCAATGATGTGAATACAGATTATTTGTAAAATAATGTGAGCATTAGTGTGCCTGGCTCATGACTCAAAAAATGACAGAGCCCTGGGATGCAAGGTCAGCAGTTCAAAATTACCAACAGCTCTGAGGGAGAAAGATGAGGCTTTCTATTTCAGTATAGAGTTACAGTCTTGGAAACCAACAAGGGCCATTTGAGCCTGCTCTATAGGGTCACTATGAGTCAGAATAGACTCAAGTGCATTAGTTATTTAAGGAGCCCTGGTGGTGTAGTGTGTTGCATATTGAATGATTAACCACAAGAGTGGGACAAAGATACAGCTCTCTGTTCCCATAAAGATTTGCATCCTTAAAACTCTGAAACCCTAAGGGACAGTTCTACTCTTTCCTATAGGGACATTATGAGACAGAATCAACTTGGCAGTGGGTTTTGAGTATGAGTCTTAGACAAAGATGAGGCTGTCTGCTCCTGAAAAGATATACAGCTTCAGAAACTATATAGAGTTGCTCTGTGTCAGAATCATGTCCAACCCACTGGGTTGGCTACAATGTCGATAGATGATAGATAGATAGATAGATAGATAGATAGATAGATAGATAGATAGATAGATACATACATACATACATACATACATACATACATACATACATACATACATTTAATGGAGATACACATGGCAAAACATACATCAATTCAACAATTTCTACATGTGATATTGGTTATCTTCTTCCAGTTATGACCATTTTCTCAATATCCATTTCATAATTTTTCTCCATGATCAACATAAACTCATTGCCCTCTAAACTCCTCATCGAATCTTTCAAGTTGCTGTTGTAATAGCTACTAAACTCTGAGGGAAAAATGGATTATTTTGTTGGTAAATTTTCTCTGAATATTATAGAAACTAGAGAGTTTTCATATAAAGGGGATTTGGTAAAAGCTCAGTTTATTAAGAACAATCCTAGATAACTTATTGTCAGAGCAAGAGTAATTAATCAGCTACTATGGAAGCATAGACATCATAGTGATTCTAAAATTACCAGTTCCCCTCGATAGACCTCTTTCTCTCCACATTTGGATCTTTAAGGCAAATAAGAGCTGAAAAGGGTTTTGATTCCATTTTGAAAGAGCTGTCAATGGCTGTTCCCCCCATGATGCCATTTATTTAGCATTACTGTGTCTTTGGAATCCCTGCGTAGCATAAGTGGTTAATGTGATGATTAGCTGCTCACCAAAAGACTGGCAGGTCCAGGTCACCCGGCAGGGCCTTGTAAAACTGCCTTGCTTCTGCAAAAGCAGCTGTGAAAAACCCTATGGAGCATGGTTCCCCTCTGACATACGCATGCAGTCGCCATGGGTTGGGGTCCCCTCACGACAACTGAGTTGATCTGGTTCCCTCCATGTGAACGGTTTTACCCACTCTTCGCAATAACTTGTTAGGTGTTATTTCCATTCTCAGCTGAGTCTGAGACCTTGAAAACTGAGTCTGAGACCTTGAATGGTTAAATAACTCTTCCCAAGGTCACATAAATAGAAAGTGAGTACCACACTAGAATTTAAACCCAAGTTGGATTTCCAATCATGTGTTCCTCACCCTCATAGGAGCTGTCTCCCGTACTATGTATTATGGAATCTTCATTATCTGGAGTTTAATCAGGTGGTCTAGAGTTTCACATTTCATCCGATTTGTGAAGCTATAGAAATTCAGCCTCAAAAATTACATTATTTAAACCTTTTCTGACTTGGGTTCAATTTCCTTTTTCCGTGTGTATAGTACAGGGGTACTAATATCAGCTCTACCATTTAAATTATATTGCACCTTGAATATTTCATGCGAATTTATGTCTGGATACCTTCAAAATACTCATTTCAGAGACCGACTCAAGAACAGTTGAATACAAAAATTTGGGGGGATGGGTCTGGAAATTTACAGTAAAAAAAAGTGACTGTTGTTTTATAAAAACCATGCAAGCCCTGTATTAAAATTCTTAAGACAACAGAAAAGGAAATCATTTCATGGAAGAAGGGCTATTCAAGGAAGATGATGGCAGTGATGATGCGAATTATGATAACAATAGGAACAACTCATTATATTTCTTATATTCTTCCTATATCCTAAAACCGCCACTTGGCTGCCAGTTTGCTGTACTGTGGTGGCTGTCCGTTGCTGTGATATTAAAAGCTATGGACGGCAAGACTTCATCTTGCACACTGTGACAATCAGTAAGGAGAAACCAGTCCCTAGAGAAGGACACCTCACTTGGTAAAGTAGAGGGCAGGAGAAAAGAAGAAGGCCTCCAAGGAGATGCATTGAGACAGAAGTTGTCACCACGGGCTCAACCATAGGAGGAAGAGTTGTGAGGACGGCAGAGTACAAGACAATGTTTCATTCTGTTGTCTCAATGGCACCTAATAGCAACTGAAGCATAGCCTAAAAGATGTTTATCTTATGACGTTTAATTATATTTAATCTTCTCAACAATCATTTGGCTAAGTATTCCCATTTTATAGATAAAGATACTGAGGCCCAAAGTACTTGAGAAATCTCCCCAAGACTACTATGGCCAATAAAACACGGACTCTAGATTTGAATGGGGGTGATGCTAGGCTCTTGAACCACCAGCCACCACAGTCTCCACCTCAGTAGTGTGCAGTTGGGGGAGAGGCACTGTGACACTGCAAGAAAGGGAAAATAATAGAAATCATAACCTGCAACAATCCAGTGAATTTCTATTTAAAATTTTAGGTGGTTCCAGAAAATTCCTCTGTAATAATCAGAGGATAGACAACTCTACAGAAATTTAAGGTGGGGGTAGTAGGCAGAGCAGAGAGGCAGTTAGAATCTCAGAACTTCAAACTCAGCACTTGGTCTCTCAGTGGGACAGGCTGACGTTCTTAGAAATGTAAGGGCTCAGAAAATGTTCCACTTGCTGGAAAAATAATTTGGGGATGCATTCCAGCTCCGTGGTTCACAGGATTTGGAGTTATGCAGACCAGAAAAAATTTCAAAAATAACTTGGAAACCCACATTGGATTGCCAACTTTCAACACTGGACAGACACATGGAAACACATCAAGCTACCATCCAGTGTTATAACCATTTCATGAAAGCCCAATCATTTTAATGCCAAAATAAAATGAGAAGGATGTGAATCGATAGCTATTTTTTAAAAAAAGTTTGATTTCACTTTAAAGAATATCCTTATTTCATATTATTTTTGCCCAGCTTGGTGAGCTTTTATATAGATATGCTCTCATCCATTGGGAATTTGGAAACCATGGCTCTGTCAGACTGACAGGTACACAAAGGAGGACACTGATTGACAATGAGTTGTGGCTAGCCCTCCATGATTTATGCAACTGGTGGGGGGGGGGGTGGGGGACAATATTATTTGAAACTGACTGCAAACACTGCTCCTTTCTAAGAGAAATTTCAGGGGGGAAATAAATCTTGGGGTGAGGGGTTCTACTCCCTTCCACCTACCGAGCGTGGTGGAAGGCCGGGAGAAGGAAGGAGGAAACTGGTTCCCACACTGACATCTGGTTTTTCACTCAAGTCTCTTCTGACTTTTGTGAAATTATCTATGAAAGGACTATGCGTTTCAAAATGCTGATTTGAAGCCACACATTTAATTAATTCTCCCTCCCCAATTCTCTATGAAAAGACCATGTCTGCCTTTAAAACCAGACTGTCTGTCCCTTTGCATGTAGTATCTAAGAATTTGTGCAGAGGAGAGTATAAAACAACAAATCCCACTTCCATTGGGTCCATTCCTATTCACAGCGTCCCTACGTAGGATAGAATAGAACTGATCTGTTAAGTTTCTGAGACTAAATCATGATCGGAGCAGATAGTTTCATAGTTCTTCTGTGGAGCAGCTAATACCTTTGAACTATTAGCTTTGTGGGTAGCAGTCCAGAGTGGTACCCACAGAGTCACAGGGGCTCTTTGACTTCACAGTCATTGCTATTAGATGCCATCGATCTGGGCCCAGCTCATAGCAACCCTATGTACAAAACAGACAAAACACTGCCTTGGCCTGGGCCATGATGACAACTATTGCTATTGCCATTGTTGCAACCACTGTGTCAATCCATCTTGTTAAAGGTCTTGGTGTCAGTCTGGGTACTTTAGAGAAACAAATCCACAGAAACTCATGTATAAGAGAGAGTTTTACATAAAGGTTAAGTGCGCATCAAGAAAACATCCCAACCCAGTGCTGCCCAAGCCCACAAGTCCAACATTAACCCATATGTCTGACACCAATCCACAAAGTCCTCCTCCATCTCACAAAACACACTAACTATGATGCCAACTGCAGGAACACTGAACCAGTGAATGTGTAAGCATCTCAGCGCTGGCAGGGGTCTTCACACGGCTGCTCCAGCGCCCAGGGCTGCATCCGGGTATGTCCATGTGGCTGCTCCTCGAGGATATCTTGCAGGAAGTGAGCCTTGCCAGCTGAAGCAAGGAACTGGCTAAGGCAGCTGCACCCTGGTCCAACCATCAGAAAGCAAGAGACCTGAGAAGTAAAAAGGTGAGGTTCACCAAGCCATTTATCCTTATGCCCTTCAATTAACCCCACATGTGTTTATTAGCCAGGTTGGCACAATTAACTAACTACCTCAGTCTTCCTCTTTCCCCTTCTACTTTGCTGAGCATGAAGACCTTCTCCAAGGACTGGTCTCTCCTGATAACATGTCTAAAGTACATGAGTCTCACCACCCTTTCCTCTAAGGAACATTCTGACTGTACTTCTTCCAAGACAGATATGTTTGTTTTTTGGCAGTCCATGGCACTTTCGGGATTCAAATGCACACATTTTCCTGTGGTCTTCCATATTTAATGTCCAACTTTCACGGGAATATGAGGAAATTTAAAGTACCATGACTAGAGTATAAAACTCAAAACTCACTGCCATCAAGTCAGTTTTGACCCATGGTGACCCTATAGGACTAGGTAGAACTGCCCCTGTGAGGTTCCAAGACTGTGACTCTCTACAGGTGTAGAAAGCTTAATATTTTCCTAGGAAGCATACATTGGTTTTAAACTGCTGACCTTGTAGTTAGCAGTCCAATGGGTAGATACTCTACCACCCTGGCCATATTGAGAAAAGAACCCATCAATCTGTGAGTCATGATATACTTGTGTAAAGGGCAGAATTTGCCTGTTAGGACCACTAACAGGACGGACCACTAAATAAAATTCTACCCACTCATTGGTCCCCTAATTTAGAACTAGAGGACCTTGGAGCCAAGACAACCAGAATCAGGTAAGTGCATCAGGAACCAGCAAGGAGCCCACAGGAAGCCTTCAATACCAGCTTACATATATGTGGAATTAGCACCTGGGCTCAGTAAACCAGGGCAGCTGCAAAACTGGCTTGAAACAAAGAAAATAGGTTTGAGATGGGAAGTCCTGCCCAGAAGCATTGCTGGAGAGCCCTAACTAAGTACTAGAATTGAAAAATAGTTACTGTTATTGTTAACTGCTTCTAACTGATGACACCATTTACCATCTCCGTGCCATCCCCACAATCAGTTCAGGATTGAGCCACTGTGGTCTGTGGGGTTTTCAGTGTTTGGTTTTAGGAAGCAAATTGCCTTTCTTCCTAGTCTATCTTAGTGAGGGAGCTCCACTGCAACCCGTTGATGAACCAGGAAGAAAGGCCTAGTGAACTACTTCCAAAAGTCAGCCAGTGAAAACCCTGTGGGTCCCAACAGCCATACCCACAATGGGTGAGGGGGGTGGCACAGGGCTTGCGCATGGGGGTTGCCTCAGTGGTAGCTGGGAACATCTCCATTTGTGCTTTACAAATGCTAGAAGTATCCATACAAAACAGGCAATTTCTGATTGGTAGAATGAACTCCTTATTTTAACTGCAGTTTAAAAAATGTTATACACTAAGCACCTATTGCTTGATTTTAAAATGGAGAAGGTGAAGGTGCGGGGGTGGGGGGGGGAGTATGGCTCCCTCTTGGAGTGCCCACTGTCAGGATCTGAAAGCTGGGTCCACAGAAGAGATAGGCTGTTTTGCCTTCGTGGCTGACGGACCCCCCGGCCCCCACCCACACACCCACTTTGGAGTTGGCTGCATACTCGGTGGTAACTGTGTTGCAGTGGTGGAGTTGACAAACAAGCTTAGCAAAGAACAGCTTGTGCCCTCTCAGGAGGTTTGGAGCTCATCAGGTAAGGCGTAACACTAGCCCATTCATCTTCGCGTGGCTGTGTGGGGCACGCTGAGGTGTGGACAGCACCCGAGGTGAGAACAATGTTTGCTTATATCTACAATCGTTCATGTCTCTCTACATCGAGGACTTTCTGTGCATTTATTCGCAGTTGGCAAACATTGGCCGTTCCCTCCACCAGTGATCCCTGGGGTGTCTTGGCTGTGTGGAACTTAGACAGTGAATGCAGCTGAAAGCTGTGACTTACCTGGTTGGGTGTTGGAGAGGCTACAATCACTAGACTTCTGTTTGCCAGCTTCATCACTAATTAATATCTCCACTGCTTATTCTAAATGATGTTTTTAACCGTAGTATGGTGTGGGTGACAGTGGCTGGCTAGTTGGTGTGAGGGGACCCTCCCAAGACCTAGTGAGGTGTTGAATCACTTATAATTATCGGGTGCCTTTAGGGACTGTAAAAATGCCTAACAGCCTCTGTTTATTATGGAAAATTTCAAACACAACAACTTCTGGATCCCAGCTTTGTATTTAACCTCACTATAAAAATTTCCAGCTTCTGCAAAAGACACTGGTCAGGTCAGAAACAAGCATGGTTGATAGTATTTCAGTCCATCTCCGTAGACTTCATCTTGTGTGTCTGAGTTCCAGCTTGTTCTTCCTTAACCTTATCATCCCTTCTCCACTGTCAATAGGCTCAGGCATCAGACACAAAGACAACAGCCTTACAAGATAGGGTACCATTTAATTGTTATTGCTTGTGGCAGTCGAGTCGATTTAGAATCCTATGTGCAGAGTAGATCTGCTCCATAGGTTTTTAAACTTTGACCTTTTGGAAGCAGATTAATAGGCTTGTCTTCCAAATTCTGGGTGGATTTGAGATGCCAGCCTTTCATCTAGTACTTAGGTGCCAAACTCTTTGTGTCACCCAGAGGCCTTACTGTTAACTAACTCCCAGTTACTTAAGGTCAGTTCTCTGTAACGAGTGTCCCACGCTCACCCCCATCTTAATGATTCTGCTTCTCTGATGGAACCTTAGCCAATGCACAGATGTAGACAGTCCAACTTTGCAATGGTATTCTCTCTACTTATAAGGGACGCAGCCCCTCTGTTTTTCTGTTTAACCTTCCTTACTGTCCAAGCTTCAATTATGAGGTTGCAAAAGACAGTGGTCATACTTCAAGCATCATTTCTTATGCCCAGCAGAAGGGGGAACCAAGAAGGAGCTTTCCCAGAAGTCCCACTCACCTGCTCTCTGTACCCCACTCCTATTCCCACCCCCAACCTATACATACCCTTCAGGAGAACTTAAGCATTTTCATAACTAGTCACTTTTACCAAGCAAAAGGAAGTGGATATTGGAAATGAAACTCTTCTGTCTACTTGAGACTGAAAGGCTATGTAGCCTTAGATTCGGGAACATGCAGTCTTGAAGAGCAAACTGCATCTGCACCATTCCTGAGTAACTATTGGTCTCTTTCCTCATCCACAGAAAAGATGACTGAAGTAAACCAGACACATGGAAAAATCAATCCAAAGGACCACATGAAGCACTGCCTCTACTATTCTGAGAGCAGAAGAACTAGATGGTACCCAGCTACCACACTGCTCTGAGATCACAATAGAAAGCCTTGGATAGAGCGAGGGAGAAGTGTGGAAAGCTCAACATTCTAAAAGCACCAGCCTTGCTGATCTGCTAGGGACTGGTGGAACTCCAAAGATGATAGCCTGGAATGAACTGAACTCATCCCCCAAACAACAGACAAGCCTATAACACAGACAATAACACCAGGGAGACCTCTGCATTTTAAAGCACATGAGATCAAGAGGGCAGCATTTGCTCATGGACAAAACTCTGAAGGCAGAGGGACAGGAAAAAAGGATGGGTGGAAATGTGAATCAAAAGGCGGAAGTACGAAGAGTACAATCAATATCACGAAGCAAAATGTTCACAAACTGTTGGATAGAAAACTAACTTACTCCACCAACCTTCACCCAAATCACAATAAAAAGCAAAAGAAGAAAGGCTTACAAATTGCCTCTCTATCATGCAAGGACAGGTAATGGAATAAACAAGTTGAACAGTAGGCATTACACGAGGTCTATCTAAGCATGCAATTGAAATGAAAGATTGGGGAGTGATATGAAGGAGTACTAGACATAAAGTATGCCTGGTTTTTGTAAAGGGGAGGAAATACTTAACTGGGAAAAGGTTTCTGGAAGAAGTAGAAAGCATGTAGGAAATTGCCAGAATATGGGAAAGCAGGAAGGAACTAAAACAAGTACAGGTAAAAGTTTCTGGTTTGAAATAGGTTATAGACTTTGGCACTAATGATTGATAAGAGGTATGTGTTCTTTGGACTTCAGGGCATGGGTTGGAATTTGTGTGCCTACAAGATGTGCATTCTTCCCCCACATTTTCTACATGCAAGCTAAAATAATGCTTAATATTTGGTATAAATACCATAAATGTACCCAGAGGCTTCTAAGCACAGGAAACAAGTAGAGGGGAAAAATCAGTATTAGAAAATATCCATATGTCTTAATTAAGAAACTAACTTTATAACTTTTTCCAGGACTTTTCCATGACCATTCTCTCCAACTAATAACTAGAACAAATTTGGTATAAATGCTGGAGAGCTGAAGAAAGTTTATGAGAGAGAGAGCCAAATAGGAAAATCACTGTCTGGAAAAAAAATTATTTCTTCCAACCATTGGCTCATGGAGAAGATAATCTCAGCATTCTTTGTCATGCCTGTATTTATCTTGACGGGGTCTGCTCCTATAACGATTCTTTGTCTCAGAAACGTTATATAAGGTCACTAAGAGTTGGAATCAACTCAATGGCAGTGGGTGGATATATTTATTAAGCTATTTCTTTGAACACTGGTCAAAATGTCCGATTTTGTCTTAAACACTGTTTTTGCTGTTGTTCTTACAATTTAAGTATGCCTTTTTGTATCTGAACTCAATTTGTTTCTTAAAAAAGAGAAGACAAACACACCACTTAGATATCTTAAAGTGCTTTAGATCTTGACAGAACAATGAGTATTTTTCAAGAAATTATGAAATATTTGTACAATTAGAAAACTTTCTCTATCCAGAATATAAGGTTTTGGGGTATCTCCATAATTGAACATAAGGAAAGCTTGACTTTGTGTAAGAATTTCTTAATGATTATTTTTGAGAAGTATATAATTAAAAACAATATGAAAACAAAAAACAATGTCCCCTCCCCTTATTTTCTGATGAACTGTATCGTTTTCCAAGTTTAAAGAATTTTAAAAAAGCACTGCATGCTGATTTGGTGTAAATGACATTAGGAATCGCCACTCAAAAAAAGTAAATAAACGGTGTTAGAATTTGGCCAGAAGAAAGTATGATTTTCTGGCCACAGGTGCAGGCACATAGCAAATGTATCTTAATTCTGTAAGGTTTTTAAAAACAGCTTCAATTCAAGTCTCTATTCACATCACCATTGAGTCAATGCCAATTCACAGCGACCCCCTACTACCCCATTGATAACTGTACTGACTGCTGCAGAGTCAATCTGACTCCCATGCACTCTGTAAGACCAGTGCAACTGCCCCGCGGATTTCCACGAATGTAGCTCTCCACAGGAGCAGCAAGCCTCCTTTCCTTCTCCCTGACTAGCTGGTGGGGTCAAAGTGAACCTTCTAGTTCTTTAGCAGCTCAATGATAGCCCACTATCCCACCTGGGAGTTTTATGTCGGAGGAAACACAAATGTTGTCAATTCCAAGTCCCCTGCACTTCCAGTTGTGTTTGTGTCTCTCTCAATTCTGGGAGACTTCTATATAATAACAAACTGTGTTTTTGTCAGCATAGCTGAAGGAGAGCATCATGCTGAGCGTTTGAATTTAGGCTGTGTGCTAGACAGGGCTCTCTAGAGAGATAAAACCAGATTGCTGATAATTATATATATATATTTATAAAGATAGATATATAATACAAGAAATGAACAGTTAAATTATAAACAGATATGTAATACAAGAAATGAACAGTTAAATTATAAAGCAGTACAAATGGCTCAGTGAGACTCACTCCCATGAGAGAGTTGTGAGACCCCGGCAGTCCTTCAAGTCTTGAGGGCCGTCAGGTAGTCCTCTGTAGAGAGAGAGAGAGCTAGGCTATCCCAGCACAGGCAGTAACAGCAAGGCAGTCACCAACTGTTAGTCCTCAGCTCCAGATATGTAAATTTCATTCATGTAGTCTTAAAGGGACCTCAATTTACAGCGACACAGTCCACAGGCTAGGCGTCCCACAGGTAGTGTGCCCTTTGAATTGAGGCACAGATCAAGCAAGGCAGCTGCACACTGGTCCAATGATTAAAGAGCGAGAGACAAGAAAGGCAAGGCTCACCGAGCCACTTATCTCTCTGCCCTTCAATTAATCCCACTTGTGTTTATCGGCCAGAGTGGCACAATAAACTTTCTCAGGTTGTGATCAGTTCTCATAATTTTCTTCTATCCTTGTTCCCTTCTGGCTCTTTTTTTCTTGTCTATGAAGGTCAAAGCTTCATCATCTCTCTCCTGGTAGAGTAATTTCTCTGCTATTCCTACCCCCACCCCCTTTGGGGCACAGTACTCTGTAGCTGTAAGCCTTCCTCTACCTTTTTCTGCCCCATAGCCCTAACTGGGAGCTTCATGTCTTCCCAGGAATCTATGTGGAGAATGTCGTCCCTAATATGCACACTCGCCTCACCTCCTTGGGCCTACTTTATGGGCAGAGAGCAATTCTGAAGAATACTCCAGAGGCCTCTGTGAGTACATGTATGCTTTTGTGCATAGTAGAATGGGGCATGGCCTCTGGTTGGTCCAACTAGGAGAAGGTGTCTCCTGTGGGTGCATATAGTCCTGCATGCTTCCAGGCTGGTGAGGATGGGGAGTAATGTGGGTGAAACTGGCATCCCTCATTTAAAATCTCCTTGTTTCTCTACTCCTGAACTGTACTCATCTCCATCAAGTTAATTCCTACTCATGGCAACCCGAAAGGGCAGAGTAACCATCCCCTGCGGGTTTCCAGGACTACAGCCCTTTCACAGGAATAGAGAACCTTGTCTTTCTCCCATGGAGTGGCTGGGGGGTCTCAAACTTGCCCTCAGCAGGCCCAAGTACCAAACTCACAGTCATTGAGTCAATACCGACTTAGAGCACAACCATAGGGGAGACAAGTTTCCCCCAAAGTCTATGCTCTTGGAACATTGGCATTTAAAACCCAACACCTAAGACAGTTTCATTCATTCATACATTCATGTTAACATTCATTCCCCTTCGCTGACAAACAGTTTGGCGTCACCTGCCTGAGTGCATGTGCGAATCTGCTGCTGCTCCCGTGCGTGCGTGTGGGTGTGTGCACAGGGAGAGTGTGGAGGAGTATGAATGCATCCCCTCTCTCCTCTTCTCAGACTAAAACGTGTGGAGGCAAATACATACAATCCTGGCAGATCACATCTCAACTTTTCAAAAAGAGCAAACACTTTAACCTCTCTCAGTAGAAGCCACAGCAGACAACCAACACCCAGCCAAGAGTTCAAAATTCAGCAACCGTGTTAAGCGGTCAGCACAGATGCTTCCTCATCGAAAAGAGGAAGTGGAAATCTGTGAAGCTGAGCCTTCCTAACAGTTTTTAGGTGTTGCTCATAAAATTGTGAACCACTTGACTTTATTTTTCCATATATTTCACTGTAAACATAATGAACAATTTTGCTTTTCTTTGCACAATATGAAGTGTACATGGTGTATGTAGACATCTCCAAACCCAACCGACTGCCCTCCATTTGATTCCAACTTGTAGTGAACCTACATAGGGGCTCTGAGGCTTTAAATCTTTTGGGCATCAGCCAACCTCAACTTTTCTTGAGCTGAGTGGCTAGTTGGTTTGAACCATGGACCTTGTGGTTAGCAGTCCAATGTTTATTCAATAGGGCTACCAGGCTCCTTGCTCTGGATGGCTGTTAAATCAGCTCTGACTCATGGCTACCTTCTGTCTGACAGAAGGAAATGTTTCCCAGTCCTGCACCTTTTTCCCAATCATTGCTAAGCTCGAGTCTATTGTCTCCCTCTCGTGTAAATCCCTGTATTGTTAAGGGGTTCCCTTGCTCTCCCTGAACCTCTGCTTTGTCAATCATCTTGCCCTTTCATAGACATTGGCCTTTCCTGAGGACTTGTCCAAAGTAAGTGAGCTGAGGTCTCGCCATCCTTGCCTCTAAGGAGCACGCTGATTGCATTTCTTCTAAGATTGTTTCTCTTTTAGCTACCCAAGGTATATTCAATGTTTGTCACCAATGCCAAAAACTGATTTATTTTAAGAACCAATCAATTCTTCTTCAGTCCTCCCTTTTTATCAACCAACTTTCACAAGCATATGTGGCAACTTAAGATGAGTCTGGCTTTAGCCAGGTGCACCTCACTCATCAGAGTGCCATCTTTGCCTTTCACATTTGAAAAAGGTCTTTTGCATGGGCAGGATTAGAAGAAGAGATCTTCTCACTCTGAATGAAGGCTCCTTCCCTAACTTTTCTATCCTTATTCCTCTGTGTGGTGCCTCGCATGGAGGCAGGAGGTGGTTGTGGGTTAGAGATTGTGTTCATCAACTAGATCACTAGCGGGTCTATGGTGCTAAATGAATCAACACTGTTCTGAGGATATAAAGCACTGGGTCTTTTGTGGTCTAAAATAAGTCAGCTGGACGACATCTCCTTTTAAACCTGCGTGGTCACTGGTCAGGATCTCAGTCCCTTAACCATGTACTAAACCTGAGTCATCAGTGTATCCAGAAGGGTGTGTGAAGAATGTCATGCGTGTCTCTGTTGTTGTTAGGTGCCATTGAGGTGGTTCGGACTCAGAGTGACCCTGTGTACAACAGAATGAAGTCCCACCCGGTTCTCTGCCAATAAAACAATTGTCCTTATGCTTAGGCCCAATCGCCTGCTGTTATTAGCTGCTTTCCATTTGACCCACAACACAAGACGACCTCCTATACAAGAAAACGAAATTCTGCCCGGTCCGGCACCTCTCCCGATGGTCATTTACAGGTGGAACTCCTGCAACCCGCAGAGTTTTTGACGATTGATTTTCAGAAGCAGGCCGCCAGGTCTCCTTAGTCATCTTTGTTTAGAAGTTCCATTGAAACCCATTGCGCGGTTTCACAAACCTCACTGAGGGGCAAGTGGAGGGGCTAGTCTAGAAATCAAGCCTGGGTCTTCCCCAAGAAAAGCAAGGCGTGTTTTAATGGGCTGTGCATTGTCATGGTAGGGGGAGGGGGTGAACTAGGAGGAGGCTTTCAAAACACGCGTCTTCTTGGCATCACTTAATAACCCACACAGACCGCCAGTGGTTACCCTTTGGAGCTGGGTTTGAAATATCACACCACACTCTCCCAGGGAGGGTGCGGACATCATAAGGCCCATATTGTGTTCTATGATTCTGTGTGCTAGGCCTTTTACTACTTTGGGCCCCTGAGAAACCATGATGGGAATGGTGCAAGAACTCTCATTTCAGGATAATTAGTAAAGGCAGTCAGAGTTTTATGGTTGCATTATTAACAAATAAAAAGATGATCTAAGCCTATCTGTTAATGGATACGAATATAAATATTAAAAATATGTTCAGGAATTCCATCTTATCTAAGTTAACTACAATTTCATGAACATTTCCACAGATTTTAATGGATAAGAATATAAATTTTAAAATTATTTTAGCAATTCCATCTTATCTAAGTTAACTAATGTTTTCATCAACATTTTGACAGTTTCTTATGTCTAAACAAATGCATTTAAATAGCCATGGAAACGCCACATTAGCAGTGATATCCTCCAAAGATGGGGATGTCACACGCTTTTACCATTTGGAAGGTGTGCTGCATCTGATTTTTACTGAAATTGCTTCCAGAATGTTCTTAAGATCTTTAATTTCTTAAACTTGCAATATTAATCAAATATTAGAAGCATGGTAACCCATAGCTCTCGCCTAAAACTCTCTACCCTGTGTTTCACTGTTATCACTTAACTACAAATTTCTGTTAAGGTAAATTTCCTTGGCTACATTTTTGAAAAGCCCTGACAACAAATACTGTCACATACACACTCCTGAAATAGTCATAATCTACCACTAGATGTTTGGACACATGTGCAGGCTGAACAGGTGGGAGAGGAAGAGAAGGTTGTTTTATATATGTTTGCTCCAAATATACTCATGAGTGTGGTTCAGCAGATAGAGAACTGTTAGGGAAACTTCTTAGACATAACCAAACAGCTTGAAGGAATGAGTTATTGGGCCTGGGATATCAGATCTATAGTTTTGTGGGACA
The DNA here is from genome assembly GCF_050624435.1 of Tenrec ecaudatus. Taxonomy (NCBI): domain Eukaryota; kingdom Metazoa; phylum Chordata; class Mammalia; order Afrosoricida; family Tenrecidae; genus Tenrec; species Tenrec ecaudatus. The sequence goes on along the minus strand of NC_134539.1, from coordinate 103,271,367 downwards.
CCGAAGTCAATTGGCGTACCATAGCTCTGAAGTACAATGTTCTACATATAATTTGGTGAGTAATGACTGGGACCTTAAACACTCATGAGCAGCCATCTAAGGTCCAACTACTAGTCTCTCCCCGACCAAAGGTAAGGGGAGTGATGAATCTCAAAACCCATATGGAAGCAATGAATCCAATGAACGAATGGATTGAACAAATATTAGTCTCCACAACCTGGAGGCCAAAAGAACTAGATGCTTCCCACTGACCAATACCAACTGCTCTAATGTGAACAGGATCACATTAAAAAGCCCTGAAAAGACTGGGAGATAATATTAAAGAAAACTCAAATCACAAAAGAGACCAGGTGTCCTGGTCTTCTAGAGATGAGTGGGACCCCAAGGCTATGGCTCTTTCCCTTGAGGTCTGAAATGACCTGAAATCACCCTATGTTGGAAGAATCCACCACTTCTGATCAAACTGGCAGCATTTACCCAAAGGCAGCGAGTCGGGAAAGAAGGAAGAACCGAAACCAGAAACACAGGGTGGAAGCAGGATAAATGATGTAACATGGAGGAGACGGCAATAGTCGAATTAAATCAAAATGTATACAATTGTGCAAGATAAAACTAGGTGATATCTGCTCTGTAAACCATTACCTATGCATAATAAAAATTAAAAACAAGATTAAATAAAGTTAAAGGCCCTGTCAAGTAAGTTAAAGTTAATAACAGATTAGTTATTGGGTGAACTTGAGGAATTTATGGTAAAAAAATCCCAACAACTTCCAATGATAGGAGGTTTTAAAAATCTGAATTACATAGTTGGCCTTGCCTCTATTCAATTTGGACTATTTAGACTTAGGTTGCATTTACTCAAGCATTTTTATTACTTATTCATCCACTACTTTATCAATTGATTAATTAAATACCTATTAATTAAATGTACCAGGTATTTGCCAGGTCATGAGGAAGTAAAAGGAACAACACATGCTTTCTGCTTTGTAAAGAGATTACTGTGCAGAGAAAAACACAAGCAAAATCATGGTATGTGGGGGACTACAAGGGGATCTGTTAGTCTGAGTACATTAGAGAAACAAATCCACAGAAACTCATGTATAAGAGAGAGTTTTATTTAAAGGTTAAGTGCACATCAAGAAACCATCCCAACACAGTGCTGCCCAAGCCCCAAATCCAACATTAACCCATTAACCCATATGTCCAACACCAATCCACAAAATCCTCCTCCAGCTCACAAAACAGACACATTGATGCCAACTGCAGGAGTAAAGCCAAATCAGTTAATGTGTAAACATCTCAGGGCTGGCAGGGGTCTCCACACGGCTGCTCCAGCACCCAGGTCTGCATCGGGGTAGGTCCATGTGGCTTCTCCTCAGGGATGTCTTGCAGGACGTGAGCCTTGCCAGCTGAAGCAGGGAACTGGCTAAAGCAGCTGCACCCTGGTGCAATCATCACAAGCAAGAGACCGGAGAACTCGAAAGGCAAGTCTTACCGAGCCCACATGTGTTTATTGGCCAGGTTGGCACTTTCCCCATTAACTACCTCAGGGGCACTGGTGATATTTGGGCTGCTAAACGAAAGATGCTCTATGGGGGAAAGATAAGGCTTTGGCAGTCCCATAAAGAGTTGCAGTTTTGGAAACCCACCAGGGGGGCCTGTAGGGTTAGAATGGACTAGCTGGCAGAGAGCTTGGTTTGCTGTTTTATGGGAACAGATAGGAGAAACCGCTAACGTGGGACCCAGGGGATGGTGAAGGAAACTGGGAGAAGTGGCTAACCAGTGGAGTTGCAACCACAAACAGATCTTACTCGGGTGTAGGGGAAAGGGTGTGGATGCCATGTGGAGGGCAGAGAGCATGGGCACAGAGCCGGAGGGAGATGCAGGACTCCTGGATGAAGGGGAGGAGCGAAGAGGTGGGACACTGGGGCAGAGAACGAGGGGTGATGTGAGTCTGTCAAGGTAAGCCAGGCCCATATCCGGAATGACTTTTCATACTAACCACTTGGGATTTATCCTCAGAGAGTTGGAGAGCCTTTGATGAGTTTCAAATAAAACCAATGTAATCAGATTTGCTTTAGAAAGACCACTCTGAGTGCAGAAGGCAGAAAAAAAGAATTTGTAAAAAGGTGAGAACGACGACAGGCAAACGAGTTGTTTTTGTTAGTGGCTGTTCCGTTAGCCTCTGACTCATGGTGACTCCAAATAAGGAGAGAGCTTTCATTTTAAGATAGTCACTAAAGGGAGCCAAGAGCGAACAGTTGCACTGCGAACAAGCACCCAGAGGGGATTGTCAAGCTTACCTGAGCCATCTTGTCCATTTCCTTTGCTCCACCTTCAAGCCCAGCCACTCAGTGACACCACTGGTAGACTTATCACAATTGTTTTCATAGCCTCTCATTTGTTTTCCAGGGACTGTAATGACTCCATGGTAGGATTCTTGCCTTCCAGTCCAGAGACCAGGTTTGATTCTGAGCCAATGCATCTCATGCACAGCCATTGCCCACCTGTCAGTGGAGGCCTGCAGGTTGCTATGATGCTGAGCAAGTTTCAGTGGAGCTTCCAGACTCAGATATACCGAGAAGAAAGGGTGATCTAATTCTGAAAGCCAACCAGTAAAAACTTTATGGATTACGATGGTCTGATCTACAACTGATCATGGTGACAGCACAGGACCAAGCCAATTGTATGATTTGTGAATACATGCCAATAAAACGATATTTTAAAAAAGATTACTACCTGGGAAGTCAATGGGGGAAGTTCTATTCTGTTCTATAGGGTCACTAACACTTGGAATTGACCTCTTGGCACACAACAGAAAAACCCTTCCACGTGTCCTGGGCTCTTTCCCCACAAAGACCAAAAGGTTTTACTTCAAATGTAAGTAGATCAACTTGTTCTCAGTTACTTCTGGTTTAGTTTGATCTTCAGCAATAAATTTAGAGGTGAATGAACTCAAAAATCACCATACTCAACTGTAGATAGAATGGAGATTCATTATTCTATACTCCACTAATTCAGTGTCTGTGGTGCTTATTCATAAATCATAAAATGCTGTAAGTAAAAAAAAAATGGAATGGAATGTCTTTCTGTATGAATTCCAGGTTTGCTCGTGAGTAAAATAAATCTATTCAGATGTCAGTAGCTATTACAAAAGAAGGATTAACATTTTGAAATTAAGGGTTCCTCCAATATGTTTTAAGACCTAGAGCTTTTTGTGTGGTAAGGGATTCTGATATTTGATATATAAAGTTAATTCAAAAGGTATTGGTACAAAATCATAGATACTTTTATTAAACAAAATATACAAATGTGAAGCTATTAGTTCTCCAAGTATGTAGAACAAGCCTTCCTTAATAAATGAATCTTCTCCACTTATTCACCATCTAGCCTGAGAAACTTCTTCGGAAGGTGGTGTTTCTATCTCTTTAACCCTTCCCAGATGAATTTTGGACTTTCCGTTTTATGCCAGGTCAAAACAGCAGCTTTGGCATCCTCAAGGAACCCAGATTGCGTTCTTTTTTATTTTTTGAACTTTTTATTGTGAGTGTGGTGATGGTTTCCAGAGTAGACCGTCTGTTCGGCGGTCAATGATGCACACACGTGGTTTCAGTGCAGCCATCGCAAGCCCTTTCATGTACCCTCACGGACCCTCCTTCCTCCCCAGAGGTCCTGCTTAAGCTTCTCCTTCTTTGCTCGCTCCCTGCACTTTGTCCTTGGGTCAATGTTGTTTTGACGGAAGTGGTTGATTGTTCTAACAAGGGGGTGAACCGTTCTAGACCTGAAGGGCGACTTTATTACACAGGGTTGTCTAGGAAAACAAACCCGGGACACAGGTCAATGCAAAAGAAAAAAAATTGCACCTTTATATTAAGAAAGAATTTTACATAAAGAAGGTGCCCAAGCCTTCTCCAACTCTCAAGTCCATAGGTATCCTGCTACCTGGGCCCTCTTTACACTCTCCTAGCTGCAGGCCAAGGATGTCCACAGGAGAACCAGGCCGGCCAGTGAGCGCAGAATCATGTGGCCACAAGGTGGTGTCCGCATGGCAGGACACCTACAGCTCTCCAGCTTGGGTGACCCATGTGGGATCAACCATGGAGGCAGGCATAGAGTGCCAGTGAAATCCCAGCGTAGAGGAAAGTAAGATGGCAGACAGAAGTCATCTCTGTTCTATCTTACTCAACACAAAAGGCTACACCCCCAAGGAGGTGTCATCAAGCTACCACTTGATTGACAGGATGAACCCCGACCCTAGTCAGAAGTGGCTTGTTGATAATCTAATTGGCATGGCGAGGAAGGGGCAGTGTGTTGGGGCTCCCACCAGCCTCCATTCAACCAGTAACCCTTGTCTCTTATGATTTATAGTTTTGTTCTACATGTTTCTCCCAGTTTTTTTCATGACCTTCTCATAAGATCCTTTCAGATCAGAGCAGTTGGCAGCAATCGCTGGGCAGCATCTAGTTCTTCAGGTTTCAGGATTGTGGAGACGGATATTTGTATGGCTCATTAGTCCATTGGACTAATTGATACCATGTGTCCTTTCATTTCATCACTTCTTTCTCCTCTGCACAGGGAGAGATTCATAGCTGCACTTTGCACGGCTGCTCATGAGCTTTCATGAGGAAGCCACCACTAAGCAAATCAGGATGTGAGCCATGGTTTTGTGCATTACATTGTTCCAGTTGACCAAGCGCTATTCAGTGTCCCTGAGACAGTGGTCTTGATTCCTTAGGCTCAGCAACTTAATATCTCACAGTGTTTGATTGTGTTGATGATATATCTTTTTATAACTTTGCCTCCTTTATGCTCTACCACATTTATGGTTATGCTTGCAGCAACGGTAAATATACATACCAATATACTATCCTCTGTCAAATCTATGTCTTCATGGCTATACTCCCACTTTTCGCCCAAACCTTTTTCGCTTTGTGTGCCTACCCAAGTGTGTGCTTGCTGATCATCACTAGTGCAGGATGGTGTCTCTGAGTATTTGTTCCTTTTAAGTGTTCTCTGAGTTTTTGAATAAATCTAAAGGGAGAAGATCAAGTCTGTAGGCTGGATGGGGTAAGGCTTCCCAATGGAACTTCCGTGGAACAACCATGCTACCTGTGTTAGGCCAGGTTGACTAGAAAAACACATCCAGAGGCACTCATATGTGGAAGACAGAGCTTTCGATATCAAGAATATTTATTTTATTAATATAAGAAGAAGTTTTATTCATCAGGAAAACATCCCAGCCCAGTCCAAATCAAGTACCTGAGTCCAATTCTAGCCCATCAGTCTGATACTAGTTCAAAACCACATTCACACAGTCACAAGCAGTGATGCAAAATGCAGGAAGATCATAGGGCAGCAGGTGAAGGTTTCGCGGGTCAAATGGCATTGGAAGCATCCCAGGGCTGGCACAGGTCCCAGCCAGGCTTGCTGGCATGGAGGTAAAGGCAGAGAGAAAGAGTGACTGGCCTCTAGGGAGTCATTTCTCTCAGTGGCACCTCCAAACAAGGTCATCAAGCTGTAACCTGATTGATAAACTAAACTGCATCCATATCTTCTTATTGGTGTCATGTTAGCACAAAAAAAACCCTACTTATAACACTATCCTTAGGAATGAGGAGGGGCACGACGTAATGGAAACAGATTCTTCAGCAAGACTTTTCTGATCGCTTTCTCGCCGATGAAGTTTTCAACGATCTTAACATGTCTTCATAAAAAGTCCCTGTGATCATCCTGTGTCCTTTTAGTAAGCTTTTTGGAATTCTCAAAATCAGTCATTATAATGTTATGGGTTGAATTTCATAAAATTAAATTGATCTTTGAGGTCTTCCTGACCTTTCTTAAAATATCGGATATATCTAAAAACTGTAAATGTGTTTCAAAGCTTCAGAAATTTGAGAAGATATCCACTTGAATTTTGTTTAAAATTTTATATTAGTCTTCAACTCAAAAAATTGTTTTCATGGTACAAAAAATATCCCTGCTTTTTTCCCCCTGCAGGTTCTCTAATAAGTTTCTTACTGACTGGTCTTGTCTGCAGCCGTTCACTGAATAGCAGGATGGTCTAACCTATAACTTCATTATAGGCACCATCCTGGAAAATAGTCAAAACCACCTCCTTAAAACTAATGCACAACTTAAAATTTTTAGTGTCAACTGAACTCTCATCCTTATTGTGTGAGAAACTCCTTGTAGTTTAAACATTCTGCACTCTCCACCGCATCAGGGGTACATCGGTGCTTCCCTGGTGCTATTCAGTGCCAGGGATTGGGCTCTCACTGACAGCAATTACTTGGCCCTTGAACCAGTTTAAATCAGCTCGATAGGTACTTACTAGCATGTCATGGGCCTAAGTTTTAAAATTTCTCCATGAAATTATTTGCTTCTTATTTTCCCATGTGAGTGTGGTATCAAAGTGAATTTTGTTATGATTAATAGAAGCTCTAACATAAATAGCTTAAACAAAGAAGAGAATTTATTATCTCATGGTACAAGAAGTATGAAGGTTGATTGACTCAGAAGCTCACATCCTCTGATTCGAAGCATGGTAACTATAACCTGCCCCCCCGGCCGCCCCCCCCCCCCCCCCCGCCCCAGGCTTGAGAAAGGCTGTGGCAGTTCCAACAGAGACGTTCCCTCACGATGGGTGTTCGCAGGCCAGAGGGAGGGCTTCCGTTCCTTCCAGATTGCCCATCATGTCACGTCCCCTGTTCCTTTTTAGTCACTGATAAGGAGAGTGGACTGATCACAATGGTTGTAGACCAATTACAATGCTGTTCATAGCACAGAGATGCAATTGACCTCTCCAAAACTGGCTGCTCATTATATACACAAATAAGGTGCCACTGGCAACAAATAGGAGGACTTTGACCCTTGGGCAAAGCCAACAGTGTCTGCCATGAGCAACAACTGAATCGATCCCGTGTCTTCTACTTTGCTTTTATTCTTTTTCTTTTCTTAGTTTGATAAGATTGGTGCCTGTGTTCGTCTGGGTAGACTAGAGAAACAAATTCATAAACACGCATATGTATATCACGGAGAGGTTTATAGACAAGAGGAATTGAACATTGAGAAAAAATCCCAATCCAGTCCAGTCCAAAGCCATAAGTCTGATATTAGCCCATGTGTCCAATACCAGTCTATAAAGTCCTCTTCAGACTCACAAGACACATGCAATGAAGCCAAATGCAGGACAATCACAAGCCAGTGGGTAGAAAGTCTTCGGGTCCAGTGGCGCTATAAGCATCTCAGCACTGGCAGGGGTCTCTCTGTGGCTTCTCCAGCTTCAGAGATCTGATTGCATCCACGTGGCTTGTTTCTGCAATGTCTCCCAGGGAGGAGCAGAGAGACAGAAGGACAGAGAGACAAGGAGGAAGTACCGGATTTCCCAGAATTCTCAGGAGAAGGCCATGCCCACAGAAGTCTCATTGGCTATCTCCAGGTTAACAGCCTAGACTCCACCCCTGCACTCTTAATCCTTAAATTGACACCAGATTAGGTGACTACCACAGATCCTCTTGGTGGCTTTTCATCTTTGATAACATAACCCAGGCGAATGTTGTGATATAAGAGGCAACATGCTAAACAAAGATGGCCCCAGTCCCAGAGGCTGTCTTGATGATGAGCAGCATACTGTTGATAATCGCAATCACACTTGCCAGCGTAGGTTTGGAAGATACGCCTCGGACCCAGTTTGGCCACTGAGAAAGAGGAAGGATTTCTGGGAAATATTTTTCTCTACCTGCTCAAAGGGAGATAAACAAGGGAGGGTTGGTTTGCTCCACTTTATTTTCTCCTGCCTTTGCTCTTGGCTTGTGAAGGTATGTGCTTATAGTTGTCATGGCCAGCTCATGACCTTGACTGGACTATGCCCAGGAAGGAGTGGTAGAACACAGGGCAGAAAAGCCCTTGGTCTTGTGGATGCTGTTGAGCAAGCACCTCAGCCTGCAAAGAACTTGCCTTCATCATTCTTATTAATGAGGAGCCAATAAGCCCCTGTTATTTTAGCCAATTTTAGATGTTGCAACTTGCCACTGAGAGCATCATAATCACAATCTTCTTTGTAGGAATAGAACCACAAAAGCCCTTTAGTCGATGGCGTGCAAAAGTCTGGTTTTCTTTTCTTTTAAGAACAATAATAGCTGAAACGTACTTTAGGCAAGAAGGCAAGCGCAAACATATGCATAGATAATTAAATCTTAATAAATATTTATTAAGAGATGAATTAATACTCTCTGAAATACTGTAATCCTTTTCTCAAGGGCGTTATTTTGGCGTTACTTCCATGAATGCAAAAGCTGGATAGTGAATAACGAAGACCAGCAAAGAATCAATGCCCTCGAATTGTGGTGTTGAAGAAGAATATTAAATATACAATAGGCTGCCAGAAGAACAAGCAAATCTGTCTTGGAAGAAATGCAGGTAGAACACTCCTTATAAATGGGCATGAGGAGACTGTCTCAAGTACTTCCGATATGTTGTCAGCAGGGACTAATCCCTGGAGAATGACATCATGCTTGGTACAGCCGAGGTCAGAGAGAAAACGAGGAAGACTTTCACGGATGTATTGACACAGGGGCTGCAACATGAAGGATTGTGAGGATGGCCCAGGACCAGGTGATGCTTCTCTCTGTTGTTATAGGGTGGTTCCAAGTCTATAAGTCAGAGCTGACTCCACAGCACCTAACAATAACAACAGTATATCAACTACCAGTATTCTTGGCACTTCCTGGAGTTCTGTGTTTAAGAAGCTACATTTCTGCACAATTTTCTGCTGCGTGGGTATCTCAGCAGTACCTGGAAATAATTATTTTAAATTCCCCAGCGTTTGCCTCTTCAGTTGTTAACTTGTAACTCACAATTACTAGCAGCTAACTAGCTGTCCAGCATTTATCCAAAACAGATCTTCCTGTAATACTTTCCTCTCACAGTCATTCAACACACATGGGAGTTCAAGCTTTGCCCCGTATTATCCTGCAGACCCATCAGCATGTAACAACACAAAAGGGAAGAAATGGAGAAGCTATTTTAAAAACACAGCATGTCCTGAAGGTCATATGATAAATAGTTATGTACTCCAGTTAAACTTGGATTGAATACTAGTGGATATTAAAAACATTTGTAGAAATACGGAATGTAAACATAAAGGAGTTTTTACACAAGTTTTTTGAAGGCCTCTCCTCTATGTTAGCCTGGAGCCCTATCAACTTGTAGCTTAACCTATAGATTTACCCTATTGCTGTTGCCTCTCTTCCTAGAGATAGTCATTGCCTTGATGATGATGACAGCTGTACCACGATGTTTAATATCAATAGTAACAAAACCAGAAAACTGTTACAAACTATTATCTATCAAGCATTACTTTAAGCACTTTATACACACTGACCCCTTTAACCTGCACAGCCACCGATGATGAAGATATGATTGCTATCCTCACTGTATAGATGGGGAGTTGAGGAAAGATCAGCTAAATAGCTAGTTCAAGGCACACAGCTGGTACATAGAGGAATCAGGATTCTAATCTCGGCAACTTGACCCTGGTATAATTTCCAATAACCACTGTCCTATAGAAATATTGTTGTCCATATTTTAACATAATAACCACCGTGCTATAGAAATATCATTGTCCATATTTTACATATTCTCTAACTATATATGAATTCATAATAAAAATAACCAACCAACTCACTGCCATCAAGTCAATTCGGACTCATAGCACCTCTATACAAGATTTCCAAGACTGTCAATCTCTGCTAGAGCAGACAGCCTCATCTCTCTCCAGAAGAATGGCTGATGGTTTTGAACCACTGATCTTGCAGTTATCCCCTCAGTGCTCACCACATGGTGCGACTAGAGCTACATAGTACTTAGTTATGTTCATGAAAATTAATATAATTTGATATTGTCTGTATGTTTTCCAAGGTATGAGAGTTTTTTTCCCCTTTGTTTTTTTGCTGTTATAAACGAAAGACTAGACAGTCATTCAATACTCATGGCAGTTCTAGCATTACCCCATAGTATTCTGCAGACTAGACTAGAAGGTTGACAGGTATTGACTCAGGTGCAAGTGATGCGGGTCTATAAGAGAGAGAAGAGATGTCACGGGCTAGGGGTGAGATCGAACAGGGTGTGAGGGGTTGATGAATGGTTTAGACTCATGTGCAGTCTGTCACATCATTCTCTCATGGAGTAGCTGGTGAGCTCCAAGCCTTTCCTTTCTGTGAGCAGCTGAGTGTTTAACCACTGTGCCGCCAGGGCCAGATTACAGCCAAGAGATTCCTATGCGGTGGCGGTTCTCCTCTGTCTCATGGGGTCATTATGGGTTGGAATGGGCCCAATGGCACCCAACAACCACAGTTATGTCAGCCCTCGGATGCCATAAAGACATTCTGCTACATTTCTTTGAAAGTTTTCTTAACACATTGATGTGATGCTTGTGAAGGGTGTGAGGCGATGGTCCTTACTTGCTGTAAAGTCAGCTCCCAGACACAGCAACCTTTTGTATCAAAGAACAACACTTTGCCCTGTTCTGTGCCACCATCAAGAGCTGTGATGTGTTTGAGTTCAATGTGATGACTGTGTCCATCCATCTCCTTGAGGGGTTCTGACATTGTCCCTCAATTTTCAAAACACGATGGCCTTTTCTAGAGATTGGCCTTTCCAAATGACATCTCTGATGCTATGAGGTGCGTGTCCAATTTTCTCTTCTTCCAAAGGAAAAGGTGGACCTTTCTTTTTCCATGTGGTGATGTCAACAGCCTAATCCTTTGCCCTCTGATTTATGATACCATCTCTTTGTCTTATTCCATATTTAAGTGGTTCTGTTTCTACGTTCTCAACTGCCCGTGGCAATATCACACGTTAAATAACTGTTTTCTCAATAAGTATCAATACTCAAAAGATTACCCTTCTTGTTCTTTTTCCCATCCTCTTCCTACTCTGCCTGTCTGCTATAAGTTTTTTGCAATTGTTTAGACTTTTCTCGAGTTTTTGCTCTTTCATATGCACCCTAGAATCATCCTGTCAAGTTCTTTGAAAACCTGCATTGTAATTTTTAATGAAATTCTAATATAGTTAGACATAAATTTGAGAGGGGGAAGGGAGTTGTCATCTTACATTGAATTTACCATCCATGAACATAGTAAATCCCTCTTTTTCTTTTCCCCTTCAATAAAATTATATTGCTTTTTCCATAAATGTCTTACACATCATGTGTTAGGTTTATTCCTGAGCACCTTAAGGTTTTTATTGCAATGGTTAATAACGCCCTTTAAAAAGTACATTTAAAAAATTACTATTGATTTCTAGCAACCTTACTGAACTTTCCTATTAGTCATAATATTTATTTGTAGCTTCTCTTGGATATTTTGTGTTTAGAATATTCTGTCATCTATTAATTACTATGTTCTTTGCTTTTTACCAACCTTTGAACTGTTTATAGTTACTATAATTTTTAATATTGAAATATAATTACTATGCAATAGAATGCACAGGTTAATTAGCTTTGATACATATATGCATCACTGTAATTAGCATCCCAATTAAGATGTAGAACACTTCCATTATCTCAAGAAGTTTCCTTCTGCTTGCTTGCAGTCAATTCCAAGATCTTAATCTTAAGCAGCCAATGAGCTTCTCTCCTCTACTTTCAATTCATTTTATTCTGTCTTTGGAGCTTTATGTAAATGGAATCATACAATATTTTCATTTTGATAATGGGTTTTTTTGTAAATAGCATAGTATTTTAATATTCTTTCATGTTTCTTCCTGGATCAGTAATTCATTCTTTTATTACTGATCAGTACTGCATCATGTGGATACTTCAAACTTTGTGTACTCATATTTCTGTCGATGGATATTGTGAAGTGTTTTGAGGGTTGGGCTGCAATCACGAATATGCTGTTGTTTGGTGCCACTGAGTCAGTTCCGCCTCTTAGAGACTCTGTGGATAACAGTACATGGTCCCGCACTGTCTTCACAATGGTTCTTGTGATTGGGCCATTGTTGCAGCCACGTGTCAATCCATCTTGCTGCAAGTCTTTCTCTTTTTGCTGTCCTTCTACCAAGCATGATGTCCTTCCCCTGGGACTGGTCTCTCCTCATAACATGTCTCATGCAAAGGACATGCAATTTTGCCATCCTGGCTTCAAAGGGAAATTCTGGCTGGACTTCTTCCAAGATAGAGATCTTTTGTCAGTCCATGATACTTTCAGTATTCACCAACACCATCATTCAAATGCACGGCTGCTTCTTCGGTCTTTCTTCTGCAATGTTCAACTTTCTCATGCAATTTGGTTAACACATATATGTTTAAATATTGGAATCTTTAATTTTATTCTATTTAAATATTATGTTGGGTAGGACCTATTGTATAACCTGGAGAAGAACAGGATATATTCTTATCTTTTTAATATTATTTTTTTTATGTTTACAATACATTTTTGGAACATAAATAAGTTAAGGGTGCTCCTATCTAATCACAGTTTATTTGAAAGTATTTATTTTGGACAATGACTATAAATACTTCTTCCATATCTACTGAACCAATCAAGTGATTGTTCTCCTTCAATCTGTTAATGTAATGAATTATGTTAATAGATTTCCCGAGGCATTTTTATTTTCTTAAATAAATCTTAATTAGGAATTTTAAGAAATTATAGTGCTAGGTTTTTAAAATTGACACATAATTTGGTCATTTGGGCTCTTTTGTTCACACAGAGACTGGTCTACAGTTTTTGTTTGTTTCTAGGTTTAATGACCTCATAAAGGAAATTAGATTGCTTTCTTCCTCTTCCTACTGTTTTGGAGTGTTATTGTTAGGCACCATCTGTTTTGATGAAGGAATACATTGAAACAGAGGGAACCACACAGGAGGAAACACAGCCTGGTCCTGTACCATCCTCTCCGTGGAGCAGTTTGGCATAAAATAATTGTTTATCTGTTGAAGGCAGAATTTACTTAGACAACTAGGCTTGGATGTGTGTTTGTTTGTGTATGCAAGGAGTGTAGCTGCATGGGAGGGGTGAGCTGATCCATGTTTGGAGAGTTATAAGCATCTGCTGCTCTTCTTGAGTCAGTTTTGTAAATTATAATTTACAGTACATTATTCTTTTCATTGAAATTCTCAAACTTATTCACATTAAATTGCTGATGAGGATCCCTGGTGGCACCGTGGTTAAGACACTTGCCTGCTAACCTAAAGGTCTATGGTTTGAACCCGCTAGATGCTCTCTGACAGGAAGATGTTGCTTCCTGCTTTCATGAAGATTTACAGCCTCCCAGACCCTGTGGGGCATTACTTCTATATGGTCTCTGTTGGTAGAAATGAATTTTATCATAGTGGTTTCTAGGATTGGGTAAAGTTATTGATATTTATTTGTTTTTCTACCGTGTTTATATCATGCTTTCTTTTATTCATATTATTGCTTGCTTTATTTGCATTTGTCTTTTAACAAGTTCTTTGCTTATTTAGTCTTCTGGCATATCTCAACTTTTGCTTTAGATTATCTTTACTGCTTCGGTTGTTTGTAATGTTAGCCTTCTCCGATTCTATCTTTATTGTTGCCTTCCTCTGAAAGATTTTTTGCTGTTCCTTTTTTAAAAAACTTTTGATGCAGATACTAACAAAAATAATCCTCAACCTTTCTTCTTTGCTTAACTATGCACTAAAAGATGCATTTCAATTGCATCCAGTGGCAGGCTGGGGCTGCCTGGAGCCAGCTATCACACCTTCTTGTGAAAAGCTTCCCTACTCTGCCCTGCCTGTGGGTAGTTTGAAACAGATCAGGGTAGAGTATTTGCACTATGGAGACTGATATAAGTTATAAATCCTGATATCTCCACTCCCATCCATTTGTCTCTCTCTGTCTCTGTCTCTCTCTCTCTCACACACACACATACACAAACCTAAAAAGCCTGTTGCCAAACATTTACCAACACACCATTGGTATGTCTCGTTTTACTTTAAAAATTATATCTAGTTCTAATAATCAGTATTTGTTCATTGCTCACTAGATCCATAGAGAATATATATATATATTTGAAGGCACTGTAAAACAACGCCCAAAATAGGAGACCCTGGAAAGGGCATGAAATAAGAAAGAGAATGTTAAAACAAGCGAACTAGGTGAACTCTATATTTAACTAGCTTTTCATCTGAGGGCACTGTCTACTTTTTTATGTGTATACAAAGAAATCACACCTTCTCCTGATAGAGGAATTAATAAGCAAGAGCTCCCCCAGTATTTATTTTCCTTGGAGAATTTGATTTGAAAGTTGATTTTCTTTTTTAACCACGTAAACTAGAACTTAGTGCATTGTTCCATCTAGATTGAGTGTATAATCACAATATTTTTTGTCTCAATCTCAACTCTTATTTCAATTTTATTAATTTTTTGGTAATCAAATCAATATGTTGCTTTAGCTTCTGCAGAATCAGCTCTTAACTCATGATCATCCTGAGCAAAATGAAATGCTGCTCCCGACAACAGTATCATCTTCATGCAAAAAATTAACAAAAAATTCATTGCCATTAAACTGATTGAACTCATAGTGACCCTATGCCAATCCAATGCCATGGCCAATGGTAAATGTAACGGTAGTGATTTATAGTGTATCACTGGCTGATTTCTGAAAAGAGGTCACCAGTTCTTTCTTCATATTTTGACTTAGTTTGGAAGCTCCACTGAAACCTTCCCAGCATCATAGCCACATGGAAAGCCTCACTAACAGACAGAAGGGAGGTGGCTTCACATGTAGTGCATTGGTCAGGAATCAAACGTGGTCTCCTGCTCAGAAGGCAAGAATTCCACCACGGATCCAGCAATATAACATCAAGCCAATGGAGGCTAATGTCTATTGAAGTAGTGTAATACTGCTTTCTGAGTCTCACTACTTGCTTTCAAACCTCGTTTTCTTCTTCTAGTATTTACTCACTTTCATATTTACACCTAATATCCTTATATTGCCATCTATTGACTTTTATTTTTGATGTTGCCTATTGGCTTTCTTCTATGGGAGAAGAGAAATTAACTAACTCTTACACCACCCTTACACCACTAGCCTGCTTACTCTCTTCCAGTACGGCCATTATCACACTCCTTTGCTTCTATTAGTTTTCGGTGTTTGCATTATCTAGGACATGCAAACATCACTCACAGCTCAGTCATGTTGCATACCAAAGTGATTATTTCTTTATTGTGCCATATCTATTTTTCCTAGAATTAATAACCCTCTCATATGATTACTGACTTAGTTTCCTTTATGCCTGTCATCACTAACTCAGCCCTACACTCACTCATTGTGTGACCTATAAAACTTACTTGATTTGTTAGATGTAGCAGCTAAGTTTTACTTGACCCTCTTGGTCTTGGAAATCCAATAGTTTCCCAAAGCATACATTAAATTTTTGTGTTTCATTTATATGGAATTGGGATTATGCCATAGACACTGTTTGCCCAGTGACTTTTTCACTAAGCAATATTTCATGGACATGTTTTCATGTCTAAAACATCCTATCTAATGGATACATAGTATTCCATTACAGGAACATACCATAATCCATTAAACTAATTGCCTATTGTGAGACACTTAGGCAATTTTCAATTTTTCACTTTTATAAACAATCCTGAGATTCCCATTCTTGAAGCGCTACTTTGCTTAATGATTTCCTAAGACAGATTCTATATGTAGAATTGCTAGGCTGAATGATACATAGAATATGAAGGGTTTGCTGCCTAGTTTCCTCTGGATAGTGATAAGCTTGATAAATATCACCAATTTGGGCTTTAGAATTTCTTGGTATGGGGTGAGGGTGTGGGTAAACTTAAAATGTCATTTTTAATCTTAATTCTTTTAATTAGTGTTTCTTTCATAACTATTGATTATGTGGTTTTATATGTTTCTACACGGATTGGGCATGTTGGTTCTATATGAGTACTTAGTGGGTAGTCTGTCTATATCTATACCTATCTATCTATATATCTGTCTGTCTATCTATATTTTTACTATTAAGCCAGTTTATTTACATTGCCTTTTATGTATTTATTTTAACCTGCCCATTTTAGCTTGGAATGCCCATTTTGTCATTCTTTCCCTTTGTATTTTAGCTCTGATAGGCCTTTTTCAAGTGATTAATTTAGCCCTTTACCCATTCATTTATCTCTCTATTTGTTGAACGTTTATGACACTCTTCAGGAGTCCTTGGATGGTGAACACTAGTTAGGTGACTAACTGAGAGCTTGGCGTTTCAAATCTGCTCAGTGGTGCCTCAGTATAAAGGCCCGGTGACCTACCTCTGACAGATCAGTCACTGAACATCCTCCTGAGCACAGTGTTGCTCTGACATACATGGGGTAGCCAGCTCAAGGACAAGTGTTTGTTTGTTTATTTGTTTTTATCCAGAGTATTTAGATGCTTAATAGCCGTGTTTATGAGGAATACATAAGATTATAATCTTGCTTGCTTGCCACAGGATCATTTGTTTAAAACAGTCTTCAGAAACCTATGAAAGAGCCCTGGAAAATGTGTTTCTGGGTTCAGATAAGCTAGAAATCAAGAGTGACTTACTGCTGACTGAATGTGAAATTAAATAGAAAGCTAAAGTATCCACTTTCTTTCTGATGAAACCTTATAAGAGAGCCAATCAATGGAAAACCAATCAAGGTTCAAAGTCTAATTTCAATAGCTAGTGTTTTAAAGGGAGCAGATTACTACCTACCAAGGCTGAGCAAGCATGAAACTGTGTGTCTGTGTGTAAAATATTTAGTTTGTATCCCACAATTAAAGAACTGACTATATTAACAAAGAATGCATTTCTCAGCCTCAAAGAGCTTACAGTCAATTGGGAGAAGAATAAATATCTACACTTCATGTAATTTCCAGGAATTCCTAGAAACTTTTACCAGCTGTGCAATAATGTAATTGGTTCTATACTGAAGGATCCAAGAGCAGTAAGCATAGTCAGGGATAAGGAGACAGATGACAAGGAGAGGAAAAGGATTGCAGATGGAAATAGTGTGTGTGAGAGAGACACAGAGAAGAAGAGCGAGAGCGAGAGTGTGTGTGCTCTAATGTATGCTGAGCACACGGAGTTGGAATTCTAATAAATATCCACTCGTTCAACTTTTTTTGTCCAACATCTGCTATTTGTGCCTCTATGAAAGATTTTCCGGCTTTCATAGCTCTAGCGATGATTGTCTAGAGATCACTTATGAGATAAAGGGTGAGAAAATAGGAGATACCAAACTCAAGATTTGGGATATTTTTTGGTACATAAAAATGTGAAACTACACTGAATATGTATGAATTACCAGGGAATAAAGATCTGTCATGCAACGAGCTCCAAAACTCTTTAGACATTTTGGGGGTTTTTTAGTAAATGACACGGATCAGTCAATGCCAAGCACTATCCACTGCCATCGAATTGTTTCTGACTCTTAGCAACTGTATACAGAGAGTTTCTGAGACTGCAAATCTGTACAGACACAGATAACCTCAACTTTCTCCCGTGGAGCAGCTGGTAGCTTTGAAACACCGACCTTGTTAGCAGTCCAAAGAGCTATCAGAATATCAAACCCACAGAGCCATGAAAGCTCTTTCTGATTACAAGATAGGCTAATGAAAATCTTAAATAAATTAAAATAAATATATCACACAGGAGAAAGAAAACATCTTTGAAAGAGATCAGCAACAAAAGCAGAATTATGATCAAGGAAGCAAGATTCCAGTCTCTTTGTCAGAAATCCAGTTCCAGAAGTTAAGACTTGCATGACCTTGAGCAACTTGTTTAACCATGACTTTTTCCCCCTGTATTCTTATCTATAAAAGGGGGATTCACTTTGCAGATACTTATTGGATACGTACAACATACCAGACTCTGCTTTAGGTGGTGGGACAATGATCCAGACACTGGATGAGTGTTTCCTTTCTTTAGATTTATTGCTGAACCTGCGTGGTGTAGTGGTTATAAGTTGGGCTACAATCTTAACGTCAGCAACTCAAAACCACCTTTAGAAAACCAGGGCTTTCTACTTCCACAGAGAGTTCTGAAACTCAGGTGAAGGTTCTACCCTGTCCTACAGGGTCACTAGGAGTCAGCATCAGCTCATGGCAATGAGGGTGAGTTTTATCACTGTTTCTAGGTGTCCCCAGTTGCTTCCAACTCACGGCAACCCTCTGTACAACAGAACGAACCACTGCTGGGGCCTGCATCCTCCTCCCATCTGTCACTGTGTTTGAACACACTCTTGCAGCCACCGCGTCAATGTATCTCCCTGCGGACTTCTTCTTTTTCTCTGCTCCTCCACATTACCAAGCACAGCGCCCTTTTCCCGGGGCTGGTCTTTCCTGATCACATGTTCAGAGTACGTGAAATGAAGTTTTACCTTTCTCACTTCTAAGGAGCATTCTGGCTGTATGTCTTTCAGGATAGATTTGTTGGTTCTTCTGGCTGCACACAGAACTTTGAACATTCTTTGCTAACACCATAATCCAGATGCACCAACTCTTTCCTGATCTTCCTTATTCGATGTCCAGCTTTCACATCCATCTGAGGGGGTTGAAAATACCATGGCTTGGGGCAGGTACATGTTCTTCCTCAAAGCAACATCTTTAACAATTTAAAGTAGTCTTATGCAGCAGATGTGCCCAATGCAACAGAATCATGTGATTTTTGAGTGTTTATTGTAGGTCCAGGGCTGCTATTAAGTAAGACCATAAGGGGGAAGAGCTGCTAAAACTATTACCATCATGAGAGACAAGTGTATTTTGGATAAAAAAACAAAACCAAATGCATAATGTCAAGTTTGACTCATGTCAATCTCATGTGTGTCAGAGTATAACTGTGTTCTACAGGGTTTCCAATAGCTGTTTGTTGGGAATGGATTGACAGACTTTCTTTCAAAGCACCTCTGTGTGTACTTGAACCACCAACCTTTTGCTAACTGTCCAGCATGTTAATATTTTGCTCCATGAGACAGACTGAAATGAACAGACGGCTGACAGTGTTAAGGAAACGATGAAAGAAAACAAGAAAAGTCATCTTCAAGTTTTAACAGGAAGTGGAAATGAAGAAGAGCCGGGAAACTTGGTACACAAATGTTATAAAAAAGCCCATGCCCGAATTCACTTGGCTTTCTTTATTCCAATTTCCCTCCACCTTCTTCCACTGTTGGTTCTGGTCTCTCCACCTGGACAATTGTTTCTTTATGAATTCCCTAAACAGTACTTAGATGTACTATGTTCAAAATTAAAAACTCAATAACTCACAATACCCTTGATTCAAACTAGACATTTCTAATGTGGGCCTTCAAGATGGTTTGGGAATGATCTGCCACTACAATTCCCTTCTGGATCACCAAAGTAAAGATTTGGGGCCCAGAATATTCTTTGGTGACAGTGGAAACAGGGCCACTCTCCCCCTCTTCCTTCTCCTTATAGAAGAAAACTCTCACTCTGCGCTGGCCCTGCTCTGGCCACACAGTAACGTCCTCTGTCCCTTGCTCATAGGCAATCACCATATGGCACCTGACTAACTCCACTTCTTCTTTTGTAATCATGTTATCGAGGGCTCATACAACTCTTATCACAATCCATCCATCCATTGTGTCAAACACATTTGTACATATGTTGCCATCATCATTTTCAAAGCATTTTCTTTCTACTTGAGCCCTTTGTATCAGCTCCTCATTCCCCCCCCCTTTCCCTCCCTCCCTTCTGAACCCTTGACAATGTATAAGTTATTATTATTTTTTCATGTCTTACATTGACCGATTGTCTCTCTTCACCCACTTTTCTGTTGTCCATTCCCCTGGGAGGGGGTTATAGATAGATCTTTGTGATTGGTTCCTCCTTTCTCCCCCTACCTTCCTCTTGCCCTCCTGGTATGGCTATTCTCAATAATTCTCCCAAGGAGTTTATCTGTCCTCTATTCCCTGTGTTTCCAGCTCTTATCTGTACCCATGTACACACTCTGGTCTAGCCAGATTTGTGTGGTAGAATTAGGGTCATGATAGTGGGTGGGGGGGGGGGGCGGAAGAAGCATTAAAAACCAGAAGAAAGCTGTATGTTTCATCATTGCTATACTGCACCCTGACTGGCCTGTCTTCTCCCCACGACCCTTCTGTAAGGGAATGTCTAATTGCTTACAGAGTGGCTTTGGGCCTCCACTCCGCACTCACCCCCTCATCCACATTATACTTTTTAGCTCTAGGTCTTTGATGCCTAATACCTGATCCCATTGACACCTTATGATCGCACAGGCTGGTGTGCTTCTTCCATGTGAGCTTTGTTGTTTCTCAGCCAGATGAATGCTTGTTTATCTCCAAGCATTTAAGACCCCAGATGCTATATCTTTTGATAGCCAGGCACCATCAGCTTTCTTCATCACATTTGCTTATGCATCTGCTTTGTCTTTAGCGATCATGTCGGGAAGGTGAGCCTCTCAGAGTTCCAGATTATTAAAACAAAGTGTTCCTGTGTTGAGGAAGTACTTGCTAATTCCATTTCTATATCTGCCCATGATGGGGAGGGAACAGGGCCTCTCAGCTTCAGCATGAGGGGTCAATTTGTCCTGTATTGGCCAAATACAAGCACGATTCCACTGGCCATGGAATATCAACTGCCATAGGGAAGCTGCTCTGACTCTAGGTGTTAAACCAGGTTGACCAGAGAAATAAACCCAGAGACACTCATATGTATGTTAGAGAGAGCTTTATATCAAAGAGCAATTGTATATTGAGAAAACATTCCAGCTTAGGCCATATCAGGTTAATAGGTCCGTTATTAGCTCATATGTCTGATATGTGTATAAATGCCTCTTCAGATTCATGCAGTCCATGCAGTGATGCTGAATGCAGTAAGATCATATGCTGGTGGGTGAAAAGTCTTGTGGATCCAGTGGCAGTGGAAGTGTCTCAGCACTGGTGTGGGTCTGCACGTGCTCTTCCAGCTCCAGGGTTCTGGCTGCCATCAGCGTCAGTCCATGTGGCTTGTCAGCAGGAATGTGAAGCAGAGAGAGAGAATATGGCCCACCTCCAGAGAGAAGGAGAGGATGCTCCCAGAATCCTCATGAGAAGGCCATGCCCACAAGGAAGCATCATCAGTCTGTGACCTGATTGACAGGCTAGAATCCACCCCTACTTTCCGTTTATCAAGTTGACACAAAATTATGTAACTACCACATATTGTCTGTGCTCTACATGACTAAAGCACTTTCCCACACATGAATACAGCATGTGTGGACCTGTGTCTTTTGATAACAATTTTGAACCCTTGCACAATAGAGATGCTGTGTAATTTTAGTCCTCACTGTCTGTCCCTCCTTATGTCTTCCTCTACCCCTGCATTTGAGGTCACATTCCAAATGAGGTCACGTTTGAATGACCTAATAATGTTTTAAATGGTATTGAGCATTGGAGGTGTAGTGAGTAACACGTTGGGTTGCTAAGTGCAAGGTCAACAGGTGGAAACCACTAGCTGCTGTAAGAGAGAAAGATGAGGCTTTCTACTCCTGTAAAGAGTTACAGTCTCAGAAATCCATAGGGGGATTTCTACCTTATCCTATAGGGTCACTATGGATCAGAAATAATGGCAATATGTGTGGTTGTAGTGTGGTGTCATCTATATCCTCCTTTCTGTCATCACACAGTTGGCCACTGCAGCCATTGGAGTTTGTGAAGTTTTCCCCCTTTAAACAACCTGCTCTAATTAAACTATCCTGACTCTTACATTCTTGCTTTCAGAGTTAGACGAGTTCCTTGCATGCATTCATTGTTGCTGTTTGCTGTCTTGTTGCCTCTGAGACATGGCGATACATGATGTTGACTCATGGTGAGAACAGAATGAACATTTCCTGGTCCTGCCCCATCTAGCTACAACACTGATATGCTCAGTTCTACCATAGCAGCTACTGTGTATTTTGAGTGCCTTCTAACTGAGTGGGGCTCATCTTTCTCCAGGGAAATAGTTCTGTTGTAATCCATAGGGTTTTAATTGACTGGCTTTTGTAAGAAAATTACCAGATCTTTCTTCCTAGTCTGTTTTAGGCATTCCATATATTTTAATTAGTTCTTCTTGTCTTCTTAGCTGCATTCATGTCTTCCAGTGTCTCTCTGCCAAAATGCTATCTGTCCTTCTTATCCAGTTTCACACCCAACTTCTTCAAAGCCTTGCTGACTGTCAGTCCCATCACAGATGAGATGGATCTCTTTCACTTTGAGGTAAGCCTTTCTCTGGCTAAGAGCCTTTATAGGGTAGTGGGTTACACATTGGGCTGTGAACCACAGTTGGACACGACCAGTCACTCTTCAGGAGAGAGATGAGACTTTGTGGATGAGACCCTTGATTGATTACAGTCTCAAAACCCCATTTAGACTTTTTTCTATATAGAGTCTCCTTGAGACCAAATTGACTCAATGGTAGAGAATTTGGTTATTGACTTTTCTCTCAACGCCTGATACTTGCATACTGTACTTCACAACTTCTAGTACAATGAAAATTACTGTGCCAGTGTCCTAGGGTTGCACATGGGAAGTCACGGAGGACAATGGCTGGTCTGCTAGTTTATATGCAATTTTTACTGTTTTCACCTGGCGTCTTGTGTACACCAGATACTCAAAAGACTCAAAAGAAATCTTAGGCCAAATGAAAGGACAGGCAAAGACTCAAGCACACATAGGCCAAATGAGGCTGGGTAAGGGTCCGAATGGTTGAGGGGAAAGCCATGTTCCATTTTATCCAGGTTTTTTTCTCTGCTGTTGTTTCCATTCCTCTCATCCTCACCCCAGGTGATCCACAGGTCAGTCTGTGTTGACAGTCCTATGGTTTAAAGGTCACCCTTATTAACAGATGATCGTTTATAAACTAAGTTTGCCCATAAGAAGAGGCGGGGCATTTGAAAGAAAAACTTGGCTGGCAAGAACCGTATTTAGGAATGGTTCACACTGAGACTGGTTGAAGAAAATGTGCAGTCAATGTGACTTCCACAGTTCTACACCTCTCATCTATCTTAAAATTTTTTCTTTCTAGAAATGTCACTTCAAATTTTTAAAGTTTGGCTATGTTTCCAGGCTAGAAATAATCTGTTGGGTGTCACATTTCTGAACCAAGTATATGGCTACCTTGTTCTAGTTGCCTGGTTCTTGGTGTGGGTGTGTGTGTGTGTATGTGTGTGTGTTATTTCTGTGGTTGTGATTCGTTGTTGAATAAGTATATTTAGTACAGAATTTGGCAACACACATCTTTCAGGTCTACTAGTTAGTAATATCAATTACATTGATTATATTGTACAATGATCACCCAACAAGCGCTGCCAATTTTTCCATCACCATCAATAAAAACTCCCTGTGTCCTAATGATTGATTCCTTCAGTCCCTCTACTGGCTGCACCAGGTGCCAATGTTGGCCCTTTCTAGCTATTTCATAAAATGAGATCACACAATGTTTCTCTTTTTGTGATTGATTTATTTCATTCAGCACGTTTACAAGGTTCATGCACATTGTAGCACATGTATTAGTACTTCATTTCTCTTTGTATTATTACATTACCTGGTTGTTTTTCTCGTCTAGAAAGTCCTAAAATGGTGCGTCCAGGGCTTCTATATTTCCCACTGACCCTGTTCCAGTTCTGCCCAAGAACATTTTGTTGGGAAAATTACCCTGAGACGTTTAGTGGCCTGGGACTTTTATATAGAAAAACAACAACAGCAAAACAATGATATGAGTCAAAAGCTAGACTTAGGTCTTCCCTTACCTGAATGCTTTTGGTTCAAATGTCCCTCTTCCATCACCTACCTACTCTTAACACCACCAAGTTCTATCTCTACTGGGAAATCGTTGTCAGAAGAAGATGGCCCTGTGAGAAAAAAATCTATCCCAGGAAGAATTACGCTAATGCCCTTTGGTTAATTTTAATTAACCAGAGATAATTAAACCTTCAGAATATCTACATACAAACTCACTGCCGTTGAGTTGACTCTGGCTTATAGAGACCCTATAGGGCAGAAGAGTCCATGGATTTCTGAGACTGTAAATCTTTTTGGGAGT
Organism: Tenrec ecaudatus; assembly: GCF_050624435.1. Classification (NCBI taxonomy): domain Eukaryota; kingdom Metazoa; phylum Chordata; class Mammalia; order Afrosoricida; family Tenrecidae; genus Tenrec; species Tenrec ecaudatus. The sequence goes on along the minus strand of NC_134539.1, from coordinate 103,247,328 downwards.
AGAAAGCATCATTTTTCTTCAGCAGAGCAGCTGGGGATTTCAAAGAGATGACCTTGTGGTTAGCAGCCCAACATGTAACCCACTACACCACCAATGATCCTTATCTAAATACAAGGGGCTTCAGAAAGTTCATGGAAAATGGGATTAAAGGATAATGGAAATTTTATATAATGGGAGAGGGGACACAGTTGTATCAGGTGAGAAGTCTCTTAAGGGTGATTAGTGATGGCCTTAGGAGGTATGGAGAACATGCTGGTACAGCCCCCTGTTGCCATAGAAATGAGAGGGAAGGAATGCCAATGACAAATACAAACTCCTTCAATGGAGTCATTGCGAGAGGCGTTACACTTTTCTTAAGGAATTCCACTTTGGAATCATTTCTGGCCTAGTTTATATTTCCTGTCTCTTCACTGTACCCTGCACCTCATTTTGGACTGAAGACTAGTTCTTTGCCTTATCTACCATCTTACTCATATGACTTGTTGCAGGATGAGCTTTGGTTGTTTCCCAAAATGAAATTTACCTTCCATGCTGAAAATTCAAGCTTTTGAATATTTTAAAAGGATCATGTCATCAAATCAGAAGAACTCAGAGGAACTCCAGATACATTTTGTACTGAAAAAATTTTTGAGTTTCAATATTTTGCAATCCAGTCTTATGTCTTTCCCTCTTATATTGCCTTAAAGACTTATATATAGTATTTCAAGTGTATCGATCAATGAGTTGTGCTTAATCTAGTCATTTTCAACTAAATGTCTGTTTCTGCTATGCCTTAAAAAACCCCAGATACTGTAATGTCTATTCTCTGTGCAGACAATTTTTAGGGGGTTTGCTTTAAAAAAAGTTATTTATAGAGCCACTTAGGGGTTATAGAAAATTTTGCAATAAGTGCAGACTTCTCATGTGCCTCTACCCCACCTCCACAACAGTTTTTCATATGGGCTTGCATTCTCGTGGCACATTGAGTACAATTAGCAAATCAATAATGATCTATTATTGCTAACTAGATGTGTTAGTCCAGGTAGACTAGAGAAACAAATTCATAAGCATTCATATGTGTATAAGAAATAAATTTATATACAAGAGCAGTTGAATATTGAAGAATCATCTCAGCCCAATTGAGATCAAGTCCATAAGTCTGATATTAGCCCATATGTCCAATACCACTATGTAATGTCCTCTTCAGACTCACAAAACACATGCAATCACGCCAAGTACAGGGCAATTACAGGACAGTAGGTATAAGGTCTTTGTATCCAGTGTCATAAGCATCTCAGCACTGGAAGGTGTCTCCATGTGGTTACTCGAGGCTGCATCAGGGTAGGTTCACGTGACTTCTCCAGCTCTGGGGACTAGCATATTTCCATATGTCTTGTAAGCTGCAATGTTTCTCAGGGAGTGAACAGAGAGTCTCTCCCACCTCCAAGGAGGAAAAGCTAGACTTCCCAGAATATTCAGGAGAAGGCCATGCCCACACAAAGGCCTCATTGGCTTTGATCTGATTGACAGACTAGACTCCACCCCTTCACTCTGAATCCTCTCAAGTCCCAAATTGACACCAGATTATGTAACTACCACGCTAGACTTCATAAAGGATCACAATTTGTGTTGTACAATTCCATAGACTTGGTGAAAAGCGCGATGCCGTGGATCTGCCGTCACAGGGAAGTATCACTGCCTGGAAATGCCCTTTCATCTATCCATTACTCCCTCCCTCCCTTCCACTGAACCCTTGTAATCAGTCATCTTTTTTTACTGTCACCCTAGTTTTGTTTCTCCCAGAATGTCATATAGTTCATTGGAATCACCAGTATGTATATAAAGAGCCCTGGGAGCATGGTGGCTATGCATTGGGCAGGTAACCACAAAGTCAGCAGTTAGAAACCACCAGCCACTTTGAGGGGGAAAGGCAGAGGTGAAACTTTCTCCTCTAGTAAAAATTACAGCCCTGGGAACCCACAGGGGCAGTTCTCATCTGCACTACAGGGCCGATTTCAGTGAGAATCAACTTGCTGGCAGTGAGTTAAGTAGATGCATAGTCTTTTGTATTTGGCTTCTTTCACTTAGCAACAGCATTTAAGATTTCTGCATATCTTCATATGGCTTGATAGAATGTTTCTTTTCATTTAAAAATATCTCTGAATAATATTCCACTGTATGAGTGTAGTACATTAAAAAAATCCATTCAGCTGTTACATGAAATTGTTTTTTGTGTGTATAGGGTTTTGCGTTAGTGTTGTTGTTAGGTCCCGTATTAGTGACCCTCGGCACAACAGAATGAAACACTGCCTGGTCCCGTGCCGTCCTCACAAGTGTTCTTATGTTTGAGCCCATTGATGCAGCCACGGTGCCAGTCCATCGTCCCCTTCTCTGCTTCCCTTCCACTTTACTAAACACCATCTCCTTCTCCAGGGACTGGTCTCTTCTGGTATTATTTCCACAGTATGTAAAACGAAGTCTTGCCATCCTTGCTTAAGTAGCATTTTGGCAGTACTTCTTCCAAGACAGATTTGTTTGTTCTTTTGGCAGTCCATGTACTTTCCAGGGAGAATGATGGGGCTTTCTACTCCCATAACGTATTAGTCTCGGGAACCCACAGGGGCAATTCTACCTCCTCTTACAGGGTCACTCTGAGTCAGTATCGACTCAGTGGCAGTCGGTTCTTTTTGGTACTTTCGAGATTCTTTGTCAGTACAATAATTCAAACTCTTCTCTTCTGCAGGTCTCCTTATTCAATGTCCAACTTTCTCATACAGAGAAGGTGATTGAAAATATCATGGCTTGGGTAAGCACACCTAAATCCTTAAAGCAACAGCCTCGCTTTCCAACACTGAATCAATCTTATGTGACAGATTTACCCAACGCTGTGAGTTTGTGCGTACATTCTTCAACTCATTTCTACCAACACCTGGGGTGTCGTCATTGGATCGTGTACTAAGCTTACACAGTGGCTGCCGACAATGGGTTCAAACAGCACAATGGTGAGGGCGGCACAGGACGGCTTAGTGTTTCCTTCTGTTGTACTTGTAGTTACTATGAGCCAGCACGAACTTGATGTCACCTAGCAACAGCAATAGTGACTGTATGTAGAATTGCAAGATAAGATGTTGAGATCTATTGGCAGTGAATATGTGTCTATATGTTGAAAACTCGCTCTGACTCTTCCCACACCAATCTGGAAGCATGCCATCTCTTTTCATTTTCTCTCATTTCCCATATGTGTCCGTCCCTTCTCAGACAGAGAGAAAGAACACAGAATGTTGGGATCTTTAGTTGACTGACTTATCAGGTCAGTCCTCTTGTAGGTTCCTGATCACCTCTCTCTCTCCCCTGCCAACTCTTTCTCATGTGGGTGACGCTGCTTGGATTCTGAGATCTTTCCCAGGTTGCTTTTCTGCACAGTCTCCCCTTCTCATTCCAGGTAAGGCTGAATTTTATATCTCACCTTAGCTTGTCTCTGCTACCCAGGCATTTGGCCAGACCCAGACATTAGTTGCTGTTATTGAATAGTTACATGTGATTGAAAAAGCTGGCCTTAAGTAAATTGAATTCTCTTCCACAAAGTGCAAACAGTTGAACACCATGCACAAAAAGGGTGCTTTCCTAGGCTGTGGTCTACCTCCAGATCACATCTAGATAGCTCTTGTGGCAATACTCACTCTTCTAGCCCAACCCACGGGTTTTGGATTGATCTCAAGAGCAAATTCTTTAGAATACCTCTTTCTCTTGCTCACGGGTTGTATGTCTAGAGAACCCTGAGTAAGATGGCCCTGTGCAGATTTGGGGACTCCTCATCAGCTTCCTCCAGGTGTGAATGCTCTCCTTCCCCTGGCCAGGACACATACATGTGGGGACTCTTGCCTGATCTTGCGGAGATTTGGCATGCCCTTCTTACTCTGCTGGGCTGACACCTGTACCAGGCTATCCCCTTACAGGGGTTTCTTCCTCCTCTGCTCCTTGTCTCTCATCCCCAAGATCAGACTCAGACAGATACTCGATGGCAGCCCACCCCTTCTCAGGGATGCTCTTCTCACCCTGTTTGAACACCGCTGGGTCACCAGATTTCAGGGTCCACCCTGCATAGACCCCTACCTTGTCTGACTGTGTTCATCTGGGTGCTTTAGAAAAACAAATCCGCAGAAACTCATGTATAAGAGAGAGTTTTATAGAAAGGGTAAGTGTGCATCAAGAAAACATCCCAACCCAGTGCTGCCCAAACTCACAAGTCCAACATTGACCCATTAACCCATATGTCCAACACCAATCCACAAAGTCCTCCTGTCTCACAAAACAGAGGCAATGATGCCGACTACAGGAGGAAAGCCGAGTCAGTGAATGTGTAAGCATCTCAGGGCTGGCAGGGGTCTCTCCACACAGCTGCTCCAGCACCCAGGGCTGCATCGGGGTAGATCCATGTGGCTTCTCCTCAGGGATGTCTTGCGGGAAGTGAGCCTTGCCAGCTGAAGCAGGGACCTGGCTAAGGCAGCTGCACCCTGGTCTACCCATCAGAAAGCAAGAGACCCGAGAGCTAGAAAGGTGAGGCCTTTCAATTAACCCCACCTGTGTTTATTGGCCAGGTTGACACTAAAAGCTAACGACCTCACTGACCCACCCAACAGCGTTAAGGTCAACTTGTTTGGAATGTAAATGAAAGGACGGTCTATGAAGAAGCTTCGAAATGTTTGTGGAAAGTGGAGTGAAAAAAATAATAGTTGAAGAAGCACTCTGACATTGTATATCTATCGGCATGAGAAGCTAGGGATGCCCAGAACCTATGAACTGGCAGGAAATGCGTTCCGAGGGATACCAAGCCTGTTGCAGGACAGAGTAGCAATGCTCCTTCAGGTTTCTGGGGGTTTTAAATAAGTCACATCTTCCTCCTGCTAAGGGACTGGTGGATTCAAACTGCTGACCTTGAGGTGAGCGCAGGCCAGCACGTAACCCACTACGGTACTAGGGCTCCTGGAACTCCCAGAGTGCCCTCAGTTTCTTGAACTCAGCTCACAGGTGTTCCTGTGTTCAGTGAGGCAGCTCAAACTGCCCTTGACCCGGCCATGGCCAGGGACTCCACTCCTGCGCCCTTTCCTTGATGTGTTTTCTCCTGCACACTCGCCACCATCTGACTGCACTTACTGAATGAGAGGCCCTTCAGCTCGAGGTGGGGGTTTGTGCTGTGTCGGATACCTGGAAGTGTCAGGACATCCTTGCTGAAGGAAGAAGTCCCAGAAGAGCGCCCAGGTGAGCAGAGCTGTTCCGATGATGAGATGTCCCCTCCCCACCCCGCCCCAGCCCCTGGAGTGGGGCAGACCTGGCTCTGCTAAACCGTGGACTTGCCCCTCCAACCGGCCACCTGTTGGGACTTCCCGCTGTGTGAGGGGCAGCGGGGGACGTTTCCCCAGAACTGGACACATTGGTCAAGGGGCTGGTAAGTGCTCCTTCATCCTGACACCCGTTAGGTGACGCCTCCTTGGGCCCAGCAGCCCGTGACTGATGGCAGTGGACAGAAGAGGAAGTATAGTTAGCATTCATTCATTGCTTATGTTGTACAGCCTGTCAAAACTAATGAAATTTTATGACAGACGGGCAACGACCAGCTTCCTGGTGTTATTTATCTTCCTTGCTGCTGGCTCGGTGCGCCGCCGGGTGATTTTTCATTTACATTTAAAAGTGCCAAGATGACTAAGCGCAATTCACCTCCTCAGAAAACTAGCAAATTGTATCAGTGCACAAATGTAATTAATAATCATCGCGCATGAGTAACGAGGAGCGGTTACACAGGATAGTCTATCTTTTCAGTTTCTTTCCCATACTCCTCAGTTCCAGGGACATTCACCATGGCTTTTGTTGTTGGGGGTGGGGGTGGTGTGTGTGTGTGTGTGTGTGTGTGTTTCCTTCTTCCCCACCCCCTCTCTACTCATATCTGATAGCCAATATTGGCAACGTTGAACAAAAGATACTTGTGACTAGTAACACAGGTCCCCATGCTTCAATAGATTGAATTGTGACAGCTTTAGAAGGGACGGTGCAAATGGACTAACACATGGAGAAACACGAGTGAATTTTTTAAAAAAATAAAGAAAATCTAATTGGGGTGGGGGGCAGGGGATGGGTACCCTGGAAGACATTTTAATCTCAGAGTGACAAAACTCAAGATTAAGAGACTGTTTAGATCACCAAGCAAACCCCACAGAAAGAATTAATCATCGCAGCCTGACCCTGGGAGTTGTATGTGCTTTGAAACATTCTTCTGTGAGCATCGCTTATCTCCTCTCTGCTACAATATGTTATCGGAATTCCCTTCCCTCTGTCTCCACCTGCTCAGGCAGGATCCAGAGCCTTTGCAAGCCTAGCTCTCCACAAGTCACTTCTGGGGGTGTGGGGGTGGCGTGGGGGTGGTCTCTCAAGGAATTCTTTTGTGTATTCACTAACAAATTGTGAGGTCTCATGTAACATCTGCAAGTGTTTCTTCTCTGCCCCCCCCCTCCTTCCACAGAGGTTTCCCTGAGCTGTGTCCTTCAGATGCCAAAGGACTAGCACCATGTCCCCCGGAGCCCTGGGAGGGTCAAAGGCGTTTCACACTCAGAACGCTATGAGAACACCTCCTCTCTGCACCCTGTGAAAACACAGGGATTTTTAAAATTGCGCTGTTTGTATTGCAATGCCTGCTAGATTTTCTTTCTTTCTTTTTTTTTTTTTGGGTAAACAGTTCTTGGGCAGGGAAACACAGCTGAAAGGCAAACATTATACTCTGAATTCAAATCTTTGCTGCCATGACTAAGGCTTTGTTTGGCGCCAAGTTTTCTATCTCACCTTACTCCCTTAGGGTAGATGAGTATTTCCCAGAGGTCATCTCAGTTCCTTGTGCCAGTGGGTAGTGGGAAGTCTAGACATGTCCAGACATGCCTACCTTCCAGTAGTGGGCACTTACTCTGACTCACCTGGGACATCTCTGTAAGGGAGATATATCACCTTATTGCGAGTGTCGCCTGTGCTGGGTGGGCTGGGACTGGAGAACTGATGTCTGCCCTGTGCTGAGTACATGGGACCTGACGATTCCTGAGACATCAAACTTACCTTCAGTGGACTTTATTATTAGGTAGTTTATGAATGAGTGGCAGTGGGCATCAGCTTCCATCTAGGTCACCGTGAATCAGAATCCGCTCAAAGGCAGTGAGTTTGTTGACCCTGACTCTTGGTAATCCTATGTACAACAGAATGTAACATCGCCCAACACATGTTAGCTGACTTCTCACATTCAGCCCAGTTGCTAGTATGTCCTGAGCCCATCAGTGTGTCTGTTGTGCCAGCTGACCTCGCTGAGGATCTTCCATGACCTCACTGGTCCTCTCCTTCACCAATCATGATATCCTCCTCTAGTGATTGATCCCTTCTGATGATGTTATCCAAAACGAGTGTGGCAGGCAACGTTGGAAATGGTAGGAAACCCTTAAGGTCTTCACTGGCTAGTTTTCAGGTGCAGATCACTGGACGTTCCTTCTAGTCCATTGTAGTTTGGAAGCTCTGCTGAAACTTGTTCACTCTGTAGGAACCTGTTAGTATTTGAAATATTAGTGGCATATCTAATATTGCAGCAGCACCCAAGACACCACAGTATGGACCCCAAAGAATAATGGCAACAAATGGTAGGAGAAATGAAAAAGACAACACAGTGCAGTGAGTGATATACCAATATCATGGATACTCAGCTTCAGAGATCAAGAGAAGAGCGACTTCAGCAGAATGGAAACAGAAAAGGCTTCATGCATTTGCACCAAGCCTTTAGAGAAGTGAACATGTGCCGAAGTAAGTCATTCTAGGAGCAGATATTACAAGCAATACAAGGGGAGTGGAAGGGGTTGTAAGTAATGAAAGCACAACATTTTTGAAAGGTGGAGAGTGTGGGGGAAATTGTGGTGGAAAATGGAAGTGAGACTGTAGGCTAGAAATCTTTGACTAGAGAGCTGAGATACTTGGATTTTATTGTGTATTCAGAAAAATGTATATCAACTTGAGATAATATAATACATGAAGCCACTGAAGGCATTGGGTAGAGAGTGTCTTTCTGAATTAGATAGATTCATCAGTATCACTGTGTGTAAGGGAAGTGTGAATAAGGGAAGAAATGTGGGTAGGAAAACCAGTGAGGGAGACCACTGCCTAGCAGAACACATGATCCTGAGGTCAAAGCCAAAGGTATTCAGAATACAGAGGAGATGATGGGCTGATGAGAAAGTAGGAGGGAGGATAAGGAAAGAGTCTATAAGAGGAGCTGGAAGTACTCAACTTAAGCAGGAAGAGAGCGTCTGTTGTCCACGAGGCAGAGTGATTTCAGGAGGAAATGTAATACTTCCACATCTTCAAAACCTTGTAAGGAGATCAGATATGAACAATGACTCTAATTTAAGGTAAAGGGATTGTGACAGAGATCATGGATTTTAAAAGTGTTTCCCTTTCCCTTATATACCTACATATTTAAGCACATAAAAAAACATTCAAACCCATTGCCATTGAGTCAATTCTGACTCATGTAATCCAGTTTAGAATTGTACTCCCCAGGGATTTCAGGTTGTAATCTTTCAGAAGTAGGCTTTTTGTGGGGTTTTTTCCTGTGACACCACAAGGTGAATATGAGTTTCCAATATTTTGATTAGTAGTTGACTGCTTACCCATTTTTACTATGCATGGATCTTAAAGAGAGCATGGTGGACAAAAAAGAAAGGGAACAAGAAGACTAATAAGAAAGAGTTACTCTGTAGGTGAAGAAAATGCTTGGTGTGTATGTCATTTATTATTATTATTAGGGGAAGCATCAGCAAATAAAGAATTATCTTAATTCCCCCAGTGAGGAATTTCCTGGCATGTAGCTCCACAATCTCACTTAACAACTTTAAAAAGAATGACTTATTAAGTGATCAACGACAGCACAAAGCAAACTTAGAGATAACAGTTGTGGAAAACCATGTAGCATTCCCCTCAAGATCTCTAGCCATCATGAATAAAATTCATGACTAATGTGGAAATTGCTTCACCCAGAAACTTCTGGAAGGTCACCTGTTTATTACTAGGACATTAACAACAGACCCATTGCTCATGCTTATCCTAGGTGTTGGCACCTGTTTATGTAGCATTCTTTTTCTGAGAATTTGGATTCTCCCTTGATCTGTTTTTCATTTAGGGATGAGGTGGTCGTTGTGTTATTTTCTCTTTGGTTGGTGAGGAGGAGAGGTGGGAAAGTGCAAGCCTGCCAAGGTCCTATTTGTCTTTCTGTTTATTATTGCAACTGGCCTCATTAGATTGGGGAGAGCTGCCAACATTTATAACTCTGGCTTTCCTAATTAAAGTTCTCTTGAAAAGCCTGCCTCTCTCTGACTCCCTCAGCAGGAATGCTCTCTCATAACTGAGGCATCTGCCCCCTGGACTAACCTTTCTTGAAACCAGATAAACAAAGTAATACCAATAAAAATATCCATCTGTGCTTAAAGATAAATAGAGCATTAATATACCAAACTGAGATCTGGGTTCTTTTGGAGCCAGCTTTAATGATATTAGACATCTGTTCTGGCTTGCTTTCCACTCATTTTCCATTTCACATTCTTATAAGAAAACAGAGTGAGAACAGTTTGGGGAAAGTGAGGGGTGCCACCTGACCAGCTTCTACTTTATTTTTCTGAGATGATTACCCTAATAGAGGATGTGAGACAGGGGTATAGGTTAACAGTGTTTCTTAGCATTTGGCACTCCACTGGATTTTATCATAGATTTTAAGCACTGTTTATTTTTTAAGATACTAGGATGCCAATTTATTCATTGCAACAGTAAATAGAATTGGCACCCAGACCACATGCACAAACGTGGGTGTGCTCATGGGTGCCAGCCCTTTTGGAAAGTCAAGATATGGTAGACCAGGCATTTATTGACCAGGAAAGAGCACCATCTCAGATCTTAGCAGCCAAGAAGTCAGTCACAATGGTTGTTTCTTTCCAAGAGAACTGTACTTCCATGGTCGAAACCAGCCTCTTACGTGTTCCTGGTAATCTATGTCGAACTTGAGAGCAACTCCAGGTAGTGTGCAATGGTGAAAACATGTTCTTCACTTAAGGGAAAGAAGACCTGAGATTCTGAGATTGCGCACAAATGTTCACCTTCTTTAGATTTCATGTTTCCATTCTTTAAATTATGACAGGAATGGGTCCAGCCATTCTCAATGTCATTGGGGGCCTATGTGTGTTAGAAAACTTATGGTGCCCTTGAAAATTTACAAGGATGGTGAATGGTGATACTGATTTTTCTTGCCTGGAGACCAAGGATACCTAAAACCCAATAAAGAGAGGGGCAGTCTTATATGATGGCAACTTGTCTGGACCCAAAATGGATAGCATCTCTATTGAGAAGTACAAACTTTAAAAATAATGCACAGAATTCCAACTTGTTAACATATTAAAGAAACATTCAAAAAGAGCTATCTGGTGTATGACTTATACGTTGGGCTGCTCACCCCAAGGTCAGCAGTTGGAACCCCTTAGCTGCTTCAAGGTCAAAAGACAAAGCAACCTGCTTCCCTAAAGATTCACAGCCTTAAAAACTCAAAGGCATAGTTGTACTTTGCCCTGTAGGGTCACAATAGTCAGAATTGGTTTGATGACAATGAGGTCTTGCCGAACAAGGGGAAGTCCCTGATGCACTTCCAGAGAACACTGCGGAAGAAGCACCGTTCCATGTCCTATCAAATGACCAGATAGGCATTACATTCTACCCAGCCCTGCAGTCACCCAAGGTGTGAGGGTTTTTATTTTATTTTAGTGTTTCAACTATATATTTGTTTTTTTTAAATCATTTTACTGGGGGTTCATACAACTCTGATCACAATCCATAAATACATCAATTGTGTAAAGCACATTTGTACATTCATTGCCCTCATCATTCTCAAAACATTTGCTCTCCACTTAAGCCCCTGGCATCAGCTCTTCATTTCCCCCCTCTCTGCCCCCCCCATGAACCCTTGATAATTTATAAATTATTATGTTGTCATATCTTGACCTGTGCGACGTCTCCCTTCACCCACTTTTCTGTTGTCCGCCCCCCAAGGAGGAGGTCACATGTAGATCATTTACGTTGTTGTTAAGTCCATTCCCACTCAACCTGGAGGTTAGCCCAACACGTGATCACTGGGGCTAAAAGCTTGTGATCCGGAGGAGGAGGAGGAGCAGTTTCTTCCTTTTTAAAAGCCAGAGTGAGTGATTCTTTTGCCACAAACTGAAGAGAACTTTAAGTCCAGTGATGGATGAGCTGACACTTCTGCACCAGGCCACGCTCATTCTTTCTAGCGGTATTAACTTTGTCTAAACATCACCAAACAACCTGTCAGTTGAGTTCATTGAGTCAAACAACCTGAGAGTTTGGTGAGGAGATGATGATCATGTGGTGGTTGAGCGAGCATGGTAGCAGGGATGGTTGAAACTGCATTACCACCTGGGCATCACCATAATTAGGAGGCTCGACGCCAACAAAAAACACTGCTTTCTTTTACTGAAAGCCAGGAGCTTGGGCATGAACCTTAATTCCTCCTGTTCTCCAGCTTCACCTTCAATCATTATCTCTTACTCTTCCCTCTTTCTGCCCTCACTGATATGACCATTGGATAACAGTCATTACCAGTCATCTTCTCCTCTCACCCGGACTCTGCCTTAGTATCTTCACCGCATGTCTCTCTGGAGCATGTCCTGGCTAATCTCTGTCCAACTTTTCCCCCAAGTTTACACCGCAGCCAGAATGAGCTTTCCAAATGGGGGATCTGCTCCCATAACTTCCCTCCTTTCACCTGGGCTCTTGATTACAGTTGAGATGGAATCCCAACAAAATCCTGCAGTGCCTGGCCTGCTCACCTGGCCTGCTCACCTGGCCCGCTTAACTGGCCCGCTCACCTGGCCCGCTCACCTGGCCTGAGACTTTGCCCTGCATTTCTCCTCCCATACTCTAAGCCTCAATTGCTTCTGACTTTCCAAATGATACACTTTTGCTCACCTCCAGATCTTTATTTAAATTCCTTTTGCCTGGAGTAATTTTCCTGCATCTTGGGTGATTTTTGGTTTTTAGAATTATATTTCACTATTACTTTTGCTAGGACACCTTCTCTTATTGTGCTAACCCGAGACTGAATTAGGTGTCCCCTATGGCAGCCTCTGCTACGATCCGAAAGGGACAGCCAGAGGAGGTAGCTGCAAGACTCTGCACTGCGTTCTGTCATGTAAGGTCAATGTTGAACAGGTTATATACTATATAGTATGCTATGAGAAGTATAAGCAGAGTCTCTGGGTGGTGAAAATGGCTAACACATCCACCGTTAACCAAAAGGTTGAAGTTCCAAGCCCAGCCAGGGGCGGCCTGATGATCTACTTCTGGAAACCGGCCATTGGAGATGCTGTGAAGCCCAGTTCTGCTTGGACCTACATGCACCTGACAAGTGGCTTGGTGTTGCTGTCTAGAGACCCAATCAAAACCTCACAGGGTCAAACTTGTCCATCGTTGTGGCTAACTTTACTTATGTGGGAAAGCATTGTGGTATAGGTCCAGTGGTGTACTGATAAAACAATTCTCCAGATGATAAGATAGAGAAAAGCCTTAATTTGTCATGTTTATCCAGATCTTTGGTGTTCATATTCCCACCCTGGTAAATTTCAAGACACCTAAAGTGGCATAACTGAACCTGGAATTGGAAAGAGACGCACAGTGTGTATAATTGGCTCCAGCAGTTCTCTTATGTTTGGTTAGAAAGGGCAAGTCGGTGAGATTCTGTCATTTCTAGAGAGCCATTGTCCAGATAATATTTTTTTCTATAAACACACACACACACACACACACACACACCTGCTGTCAAATATCCAGGAGTGCTGAGCAACACGTTCAGCAGCGAGTTCCTCTAAAGTGGGGTGCTAACAGAGGCTTATTAAGTGCTTCCTCTGTGCTCTGTATGTGCATTTCCTATCTAATTCTCGTAATCATGTGTGGGAGAGAGGAGGGCCCCAGGGACACACCATCAGAGGCAGACAGGATCCAGGAGGTCGGATCTGTGATGCTGGTGGCAGACCTGACCTCACCTTGCATAAGTGGCTCATGGAGGTCCAGCAATCCTTACGTAGGTGAAAGAAGCACTCCGTGCAAGAAGAAAAAAAAAGGGCAGGTGTAAAGAATTTATCATGAAGCCGAAAGTGAGGGTGACTATCTTAATGGACTCTTCTTAAAAAAAAAAAAAAAAAGGCAAACTCGCTGCCCTTGGGTTGAATCTGACCCCTAGAGACCCTATAAAGCAAAACTGCCCTGTGAGTTTCGGAGACTAACTCGTGTGAGAGTGGAAAGCCCTTTGCAGTAGGCAGCCCGCTGTGCGTAGTGCCGGGTACAATTACATGGAGCAAATGAGTGAACCCGTACGCAACTGGTTATTAGGCAATTTGATTTTGAACTGGAGATCCTTCTCCCAAAGACAAAAAGGACATTTGAATTCATTTTCCCATGGGCACCAATATGGTGGGGGTGAAAAACAAAACAGCAATGACAACAGAAGTCCTCTAGCCCTGGAATTGAAAGGCCTGGGTCCCAGTTAGTGTTTCGTGACTGTGTCACTTGTGAGTATGCTACTGAGTATGCCTTCCGTTTCTCCTGCTAGAAAGAAGTTTCAGAGGATGCCCAATTGATGGGGAAATGACAGTGCTTTAATAGAGACGTCCCTCTTCTGGCACTTGTACTGCAGAGCAACGGGCTGGAGGGGAGCTTATTGGAGACATAAAAAACCAGGTTGTGATAAGGAGAAGGAGGAAAATACATTAGTGGCAAAGGTGGGGAGTGTTTCGAGGTACTGATTAAATTATGTGCTTTGGTGTGGATTTGGGCGGGAAAACCAGTATCATAAGGTTTGAGCAAAGGCTGAGTGTGAAGTAAACCAGAGGCTTTATTTATATGAAGGGTGTCCTCAGAGGGGACTGTGAGATTGATGTGACCAGCTCTCAGCAGGAAGGCCAGGGTGGCAGCAATGAAGTGAGGGCAGGGCAATGGTTAGAGAGGTGGCCCAGCCAAACACTGTCTGAATTTGGGGTCTTAGCTAAGAGCTTGGGTTTTGATCTGCAGAAGGCATGGAGCCACTGAGGGATTTGAGCAGGGGTGGAGCATTAGCTGGTTTTGTTTTCAAAGGATTTCACTATGGCTTTTTGATCACACTGATTTTTCTTGCCCCGGTGGAATATCGTCTGGGACTCATTACCCACTGAACACAGTTAGCAGCAATATTTATCATCATCATAAACATCGACCGTATGGTGAAAGAGATTTGGAGTATGCAGCCTTCAAGTCTATCATGATGGGTCTTGGGGTAAATCTGGCAGCTGCCCATCTCCTGACCAACCACCCCTTCCAAGCCATCCCCAGTGCTCACCACCCCTTAATCATTTGGCATTTTAAGAGAGGGGCCTGGGCATGCCCCACAGGATCAGAAAAGTGATTTAGCAGTCTGTGGGAGAGAGCTCCGCTCTGGAAAGAATGTATTGGTTTTGGAGTGTTCTCGAAACGAGTCCATCTGTTTGTAGCTAAGTCACAGTTGCCTGCATAGAAGGCACCCAGGAGCCATCGCCATCCATGTTCCCCTCTAAATATCATTCATTTCTGATCTTTGGCACGATGGCCTTTTCTTAGACCGTACGGCAGTCACTGGCATGGTTTCTTTATTCGTATTGGTTCCGGAAGGCTCCGGAGCTTCAGCACTCTTTCAACGGGCTTTAGTGGTTCTTCTTGGGGAGGCGAAGTCCATGCCTTTGTTCATTCCTTCATTCCTGCCCTGCTTATTTATGGGGTATCCACCATGTGAAGAAACGCTATTATACACGGAGGAGGCACCATAACGATGAGAGTTGTCCGGGCATTCTGTATCCAGAGGAGTTCGACAAATGGGCCAGGCATGGGGGTGGGATTAGGAGATACATTCCACACTAGGGGTCATACACACACACACACACACAACACACACCCTCACACACATACAAAATACCCTCTATGCCAGCATACCTAGGGGCACACAGAAGACACACAGACACGTATATTATAAACTCCCAAAGAGACATCCAACATTCTCATACCCCACCCCCCACAGAAATACACAGACACACGTACCACCATCCACACGTAGGCACGCACACTGCGTGGTGTGTGACTGTAGCGTTGAACACAGAAGTTGCCTGGAAAGACAACCACTTCGCCAGCAGCTCCTTTTCTCCACAAGGAGCTGAGTCCGGAGACCAGACACCCACAGAGGCAGTGTCCACAATGGCCACTTTGGGACAATTGGGCTTTTTCATCTGTCAGAAATGAACAAATTACCCTTAAGGCAAAATTTCAAAATCCCCATAATCCCATTGTCCTGGAACCTCAAAGGTCTATTCGGTGTTGATCATATTATCCATCATGGATTAGACTGTGCCCTCCCAAAAACTATGCGGTAAATTTTCGCTCCTATTACCTGTGGTTATAATCCCATTTGCAAATAGATTGTTATCTTCGTGAAACAGTCGGGTGTATCCTGAGCTAATCACTTTCAACAGCTGAAAGGAATGGCTTAAGCGACAAGCAGAGATTGGGGAGAAGAGATGCCAAACCACATGAGGCTCCTCCCCCAGGAGCAGATGCTCCAGAGATCAGGGCTTTGCTCACACCCCACAGAGAGAAGAAGGCTCCCCCTGGAAGTTAGCTGCTGCCCTCACTTGGACTTTCATCCTCCTGACTCTGAGAAAAGAATGTTTTGTTAGTGAAAGCCACTCACTTGATGGCATTTCCTTTATAGCAGCACTAGCTAACTAAGAAGGAGCCCTGGTGGCAGAGTGGTTATGAGTTTGGCTGCTACCCACCAGGTCAGCAGTTCAAAGCCACCATCTGCTCTGCAAGAGAAAGATAGGGTTTTTTGCTACAGTAAAATCTTGGAAACCCACAGGGAAAGTTCAATGAGTTGGCAGTGACTCCAGGGCAGTGAGTTTGATTTTTGAGATTGAGCTAAACCATCATCACTATCCTTTGGTTCTGGGCTAAGTAGCCAGGGCAGATGGACCCGGATCCTACAGGACAGAGGAGAGCTGCCCTATAGCATTGTCATGGTTGTAAACCTTACAGTTGCAGACAGTCACGTCTTTCGCCCATGGAGTGGCTGGTGGGTTCAAGCCACCTTTCGGTTAGCAGGCAAACTCTTAATCTTGGCTTCCTCCTTCCCCACATGCATACCAATTTGAAATTCCTTTGTGAGGGTGGCAGGTACCTTGAACCTTACACGGAAATTTTCATGAAAGGCAAAAACCCCAACAACCAAACTTGGTTGACATCAAGTTGATTCTGTCTCACAGTGCGCCTCTATAGGACAGGTTAGAATTGTCCCTGTGGGCTCCCAAGACTGGGACATTTTATGGGAGAAGAAACCCTCCTCGAACGTAGTTGTGTGGAGCAGCTGGTGGTTTCAAGCTGGTAACCTTGTGGTTAGCAGCCCAACGCATAACTACTACACCACCAGGGATCCTGGGGGAAACACAAAGGGGATGCTTCAAGTCACAGTAAGTGAATTTATTCATTCACTGACCCAGGAAACATGTTTTGAACACTTGCTATGTGTCTGACATCATTTGATGTGGGGACAAAGAACCATCTCTTCTCCTTGTTCAGCTAGCAAAGATGGGCAATGAAAACAAAGTAAAACAAAGCAAGCAAATAAATAAGCAGGAAGTAAGGCACTCAGATATTGTTAAGGTCCTTGGAGAAACTAGAATAGGGTGATAGAAAGGGAACTGATAAGGACAACAGACTCATTGATTGTTTTTGTTAGTGGCTGTTTAGTCAGCTCTGACCCACAGCAACTTTATATGAACAACACCATGGCAGAACCAAACAATGCCGTGTCCTGCCCATTCATCATGATCATTGGCATGCTTGTGTCCATTGTGTGGCTGCTGTGTCAATCCATCTCACTGAAGTTTGCTTGTCATTTCCACTGGCCCTCTGCTTTACTCTACACAATGTCCCTAGCTAGCTGTTGTTCTTGTCTGGTGACGTGCCCAAAGTAAGAGAGTCAAAGCCTTTATATCTTCACCGGCTGGTTGCATTTCTTTAGAATGGTCTATTTTCTCTCCTGGTGAGCTCTGGTATATTCAATATATATGTATGTCTATATTCAAAGCATGGCCAAGGTCATACTTTGAATGCGTCATTCTTCTTTCTCTTTCATTAGCCAGTTTTTAGGATCCTTATCCTTCTTATTTCAGAATCCAATGATTAGGCAATGAAGGCATAACATGGGGTGGTGTCAGAAGCAGGCTCTGGGATAGGGATTTAAGTGCACCTAGTTTATTTGGGGGGGGGCGTGTTAGAAAACACCCGTAGAAGGCACGGACTGAAACAAGGAAAACAAGGTAGGATCAGATTATGTTACTTTGCGGGCAATTGGAGCTTACTTTTCCCTGGGAATTCCAGGAGTGGATGGATGCTGAACTCTGGCCCCAGGGATCTCTCCAAGGTGAGGAGCAGCACAGCTGGATATGGGTGGAAGATGCCCCCTCTGGCCAATTTCCTGGAAAGTCCAGTTTGCCCTGTCCTGGGCAGAGTGGGCTCCACTGGCCAAAGAGAGCCTTGGGAAGAGTCCTGGACACTGGCGTTTGACAGGGCAGTTGCTGAGAGTGGGTCTGGGCACAGCATTGCAGGACATGGTTCTGCAGACCTGCAGCTAATGGCAGACAGGCGGCAGCTATGAAGAGATCCAAGGAGTGAGCAGTCAAGGCCAAGGAAAGAACATGCCCAGAGGCCACTGGAGCTTTGCAGCCAGTGTGGCTGGAGTACAGAAGTGCAAGGCCAGCTGAAGAGAAAGTGGGAGTGACGGGCAGAGCTTTCCAGTCCACAGTGCCCAGGAAGAAACCGCTGTCGTTCCAAATGCAGTGGGAAGCCAGGAGAAGATTCTAGCAGGACAGAACCGCCCCTCCCACCCCCATCCTACCAGATCTCTTCATTGGGTCCAGCTTTCACAGTGTGGGAAGGAATTGGTCACTTGAGGGAATGGGGGACATAGCCTCTCATGGGCAGACACTAGATTCTCAGACAATGCTGAGGGTCACAGCCGTGCTAGCTGTGGGAAGGGGCGGGCTTTTGTCGCTCATTCTGCTGTAGGATGAAAGCGGCGGCTCCGGCGGGGACCCTGGCCTATTTTGAGGATGGTCAAGCCTTGAAGAAGAAGAACAATTAGATAGTAAAGGGATTGGAAGATGGGGAGTTTCCAGTGGCCATTTCTTTGTGTCCCTCATGATGCATTTTGACAAAGTGTGAAGCGAGGAGAAAGAAGCCTGATTACGGGCCTGCTTGGCTCAGCTCGGCAGAGCGGGTAACAGCGATTGCTTGCAGACAACCCGGCTTCTCCAGTTATGAACTTGGAGCTGAAGCATGCAAAAAGAGATTACAGTTTAGTATTCGCTGCATGCATTCAGTGAAAAATGAGACTGTCATGCAGACGGGGACTCAATGTGCAAGGAAATGGGAGGGAGCTGGCCAATGAGCGGGTGTACAGACAGGCTGCTCAGGCTGGAGGCTCTGGGCTTCCACAGCTTTGGGCTAGACGTCCCTCTTTCTGGCTACGAATTCCATCCTTCCTTGTGTCTCTGACACTCAGAAGTGTTCCCCTCGTGTTTTACCCCACTCTGCACACGCACATGTCTGTACCCCACCTGCCCCCAGCTTACTCTCCACTAGACATGTGTTACCTGTGCATTCTGGAGTGGGGCAAGGGGAGGAGGAAGACATTACGTGCATTCAAAGCATGGCAGCTCCTTCGCTGATATCGTTTGGGGGTGGGGGTGGGGGTGGGGGGACAGGAAGAGAGCTTACAAACCACGCCATGGGAACATCTCCTTTCAGAGGAGCAGAGCCCTCAAAGAGGTCCGTGGCGGGCTCAGGTTCCCACGGGCCTGCTTGGCAGCTCCACACTCAGAGCCGGAGTCTCCCGGCTTCTGTGCCAAGACTCTTTCCGTGACACCCACAGACTTATTGCGCTCCTTTATTTGTGGGGAAGAGAGCGTTATTGGCAGAGGTGATTGAGCGCCACAGACAGCCGCAGCCTGTGGCCTGACGCTGAGCTGCGCTCCGTTCCAGCGGCCAGGGTCGGAAGGAACGCTGTGACTCATGCGACCCACTCCTGGCCATGCACCACCACCACACCACGGCAGGGCTTTGGCACTGAGCTGCGAACGTCCTCCACGCGGTCTGCTCAGGGGTTCCCACCCAAGGAGAGAAGGGGAGCCCACAGCGATGACTGATGAGCTACTGGGTCAAGTGTGAGCCGGACAGTCGGGAGAGTTGTGAAGGCTAGCCTTCTGGACCTAGAGGACCGGCTTATGAGCTCAGTCTTGCCTTTTATTCCCTGTGTTGATTTAGATAATCATGTTTAATCTGCTGCCTATAAAATGGGAATAAAGGTCTACCCAATGTTGTTGGTTGCCATTGGATTAGCTGCTGCTCCTGGTCGCCCTCTCTACAATATGCCCCCTTCATGCTCATTGCTGGCTTACATGTCTAAAATGTAAACATTGCTATGCTTAAACGTACTGTGTATTTGGGTGCCTTCCCTCTGAGGTGGCGTATCTTTCAGCACCGTATCTCACCAGTTAATATTTTGAAGTAGATTGGCAGGCCTGCCTTTCCATTCTCAGAGCTCCGTCAAAAGCTGTCCATCAAAGATGACCCTTTGGCCTTGGAAATAGCTTCCGGCATCGTAGCAACATGTAAGCCACTCATTATTTGTGGATTTCAGATTTCCCCAGTTCACTGATTTGCTAAAAAAAAAAAAAAATACTTGAGAGCTCTTGCAGTCATTTGTAGAGTGGTGTGAAATTCCCAGCTGAGGTTGAACAAGGCTGGCAGGGCATTTACTAATTCAGCAGTTATGGGGAATTTCTAGACCCCACTGCTGCAAATAGTGAGAATCGACCATACCTGTTTTACTTATTGAGGAGTCACTGGGCTGCTTACCACAGGTGAGCTGTTTGAACCCAACAGCAGCTTGGTGGGTGAAAGATGGGATTTTCTACGCCCATAAAGAGCTAGAGTCTCGGGAACTCACCCTGCCCTGAGGGGTCGATATGAGTTGGCATCAGCTCGATGGCTAGGAGCCTTGGGTTATTTTTGTATTGTGTGACAGTACTAATATAACATAACTACTGTATACCAGTTTTCATATAAATTTAGTGGCTTTAAACAACATATTCCTTATCCCGTAGCTTCTGAGGCTAGTGCTTTGGGTTTGGCTAAGCCGGGTTTTCTTCCAGGTGTCATCAAGCTGTCCTCAGGGTTGACGTTTCATGTGAGACTCCACGGGGCAAGAATCCACTTCCGCGTTCACTCAGGGGACCAATAGAATGGCAGGATTGATGGCTTCCTTTCCTTGTTGGCTATTGACAGGAGACCATTCTCAGTTCCTGAAAGCTGACGTCAGTTCCCTGCCATGTGGGCCCTAGTGGGGCTGTTTGCTTTCTCAAACCCAGCCAAGGGGGAGAAACTCCAATAAGAGGGATCCACCAACCTAGGGAACATGCTTACATTGTTGCGTTCGTGATATTATATCACTTTTGTGGTGTTCTCTTGGGTAGAAGCAAGCCGAAGGGCCCATCCAAACTCAAGGAGAGGAGATTGCACAAACTTTGAATGTCAGGAGGTGGGGGTCTCATGGGCCTCCTTTAATATGGGTCCACCACAAGACCTCAGGGGGCTGCTGTGAGGACTGGTAGAGTCCATGTGCACAGAGCCCCCAGAAGGACTCTAAATGTTGGTTAGATCGGTGCTGCTGTTAGCATCACCATTGGAAGACAATGCTTATGTAGGCTTGCTCCCGAAAAGTTTTCTCATGGTCTTTTTAAAAAATTATTTTATTGGGGCTCATACAGCTCTTATCACAATCCATACAGCCATCCATTGTGTCAAGCACATTTGTCAAAACATTTTCTTTCTACTTGAGCCCTTGGTATCAGCTCCTCCCCCCCCTCTCCCCCACTCTTCCTCCTTCCTGCCCTGTGCCTCCCTCCCTCACAAACCCTTGATAATTTATACATTGTTATTATTTTTTCATGTCTTACACTGACTGATGTCTCCCTTCACTCACCTTTCTCTTGTCCATCCCCCAGGGAGGGGGTTATATGTAGATCCTTGTGATCGGTGCCCCTTCCTCCTGGTCTTTAGGCAACATGGGAGGGCAGGATTTCAATTTCAACGTGTGTCTACCACAGCTAATAAATGCCCTAACTCCAGCAACCTTTCTTAATTGATGTTCAAATTAGTTCATTTTTAGTTGGAGGTCACCTGGTCAGTCGGAAACTAATAAGGATTGGAGTCGGAAGAGTGGTGGATTTATAACTATGAGTTATAAATGTTGCCTGCCATCTTCAAAATCTTATTCTTTAAAAAATTCATTTATTGGGGGCTCTTAGGGTTCTTATAACAATCCATACATCCATTGTATCAAGCACATTTGTGCGTATGTTGCCATCATCCTTTTCAAAATATTTTCTTTCGACTTGAGCCCTTGGTATCCGCCTTTCCTTTTCCCCTTCCTCTCCTACTGTCCCATCCTTGTGACCCCTTGATAAATTATAAATTATTTTTATATCTTATACCATCTGCTATCTCCCTTCACCCATGTTTCTGTTGTTTGTCACCCTGGGTTGTGGGGCGGGGGTGTGGTGTGGCTATATGTCGATCATTGCATTTGGTTTCCATTTCTCCCCCTATCTCCTTCCCCCTACCCTCCTGGTATTGCTACTCATTATTTTTCCTGGAGTTCATGTGCTGAGAGCTCTTATCTGTACCAGTGTATATACTCTGGTCTAGCCATATTTGTAAGGTAGAACTGGGGTTATAATAGTGGAGGGTGAGGGTATGTGGAGAGGGGAGGAAGCATTAAATAACTAGAGGAATGTTGTATGTTTTATATGTTTCATTGGTGCTATACTGTACCCTGGCTAGCTCATCCCTTCCTTGTTCCCCTTCTGTAAGGGGATGTTCAACTGTCTACAAATGGGCTTTGAGTCTCCACTCCACCCTCAACCTTGCCTCCCCATTCTCATCAATATGATTATTTGTTTTGGTCTTCTGATGCCTGATACCTGATCCCGTCAACACTTCATGATCACACAGGCTGGTGTGCTTCTTCCATGTGGATTTTGTTGCTTCCCAGCTAGATGACTGCTTGTTTATCTTCAAACTTTTAAGACCTGAGATGCTATATTTTTTAATAGCCAGGCACCATCAGCTAGCTTTCTTTCCCACATTTGCTTATGCACCCATTTTGACTTCAGCGATCTCGTCGGCAAAGTGAGCATTACAGAATGCCAGGTTTTTAAAACAAAGTGTTCTTGCATTGAGGGAGTACTTGAGTAGAGGCCCAATGTTCATCTGCTACCTTAATACTTAACACCTTCATGATAACCGGAGAAAATATTGATGTCAGGGAATTGATTTTGCCCGGATTCACAATCAATGTCCATTGAAGCGGCAATCAAATAATCAGTCAATTGGAAAACTCTGGAAAAGTTCTTTAAAATGTGTTAACAAGAAAAGATGTCACTTGGAAGACTAAGTTGTATATAACTCAAGCCACTCACAGAGGTTGGCTGATTCATAACAGTAGCAAAATTTACAGTTCTGAAGTAGCAATGACAATAATTTTATGGTTGGGGGTCACCACAACATGAGGAACTGTATTAAAGGTCACGGCATTAGGAAGGTTGAGAACTACTGGTGTAGGATATGAAAACAATAAAAATTTATAATTTATCAAGAGGTGATTCATCATCTTATATATGTGTGAAAGCTGGACATGTAAATAAATCTGGAGATTTCTTTTGTGCCTTGATTCAAGTGCCTTGAATTACGGTGTTGACTAACCATATTGAGTATATCACAGATTTCCTGAAGAATGAGTAAGTCTATATCAGAAGAACAGCCAGACTGCTTTCTAGAACTGAGGATGGCACCATTTTGTCTTACTTACCTTGGGCATGTTATCAGGAGGGACAGTCCCGGGAGAAGGACATCTTGCTCAGTAAAGTGGAAGGTCACCAAAAAGGAGGAAGACTCAATGAGATGGGTCGATACAGTGACTGCAGCTATGGCCTTGAACGTACCAATTGTGGAGATGGTGTAGGACTGGGCAGAGCTTGGTTCTGTCACACACAGGCTCTCTATGTATTGAAATCCACTGGACATCATCTGACAACAATACAGACCTATCTCCATCACCTGTTTGTCACTTTGTCATACAGTGGTGACTTATGCATTTCCGATGCTGACAGCTGTGCCACCATTTAAACACTAGCTAAGCTTGTATTTAAAATACTCACAGGATTGCCCATGGTGTACAGGTTTCAGCAGATCTTTCAGACTAAAACAGATATGGAAAAAAGCCCTGGAGTAGCCCATGAAAACCCTATGGATCAAACAGAATAATGTCTGATACAGTGATGAAAGATGTGTGCCTAGTTTGGATGGGCCATGAAGATGGCACAGGACTGGGTAACCTTTTATTCTGTTTGCATGCTGTTGCCATGAATAGGAACTGGTGATGGCAACAAGGCGCCTCCATAATATGAACCTAACAGGAACCATGGGTGAAGGAAGACAGTGGTCCGTGTCTCAGCAGTTCTCAGCCTGTGGGCTGTGACCCCTTTGGAGGTCGAACAATCCTTTCACAGAGGGCACCTGATTCATAACCGTAGCAAAATTTACAGTTATGAAGTTGCAATGAAAATAATTTTATGGTTAGGGGGTCTCACCACAACATGAGGAACTGTATTAAAGGGTCGCAGCATTAGGAAGGTTCAGAACTACTGCTGTAAGATATGAAAATAATAAAAATGTATAATTTATCAAGGAGTCATGATTATGGGGGTGGGGGGAGGGAAAAAGAGGAGCTGATACCAAGGGCTCAATAGAAGGTAAATGTCTAGAAAAGAATGATGGCAACATATGTACCAATATGCTTGATACAATCAATGTATGGATTGTTATGAGTGGTGAGAGCCCCCAATACAATGATCCTTAAATTAAAATTAATAAATAAGTAACACGACCCGATCTGGAAACTTTCCTGGCCCCTGGAAGTGTGGCTGTTGCATCGTCTCATTATAACAGCAGCAAAAACTGCCTCTTGTCACCGCCAAGTTGGCTATCGGGCCTGGGTCGAGATCTGTGAGGGACAACTTTGGCCAGGCTTCCTACCGGAGTAAAACTGCTGACAGCACCGGCTGCCTGCCAGCAGCCCTCTGCCATCTTTGTGTCCCGGCCTACTTTATCTCTCCCTGCAAAATGCAGCTTTAATAGGAAGTGGCCGCCGAATCACTGCCGCCGGGACGAGTCTCCAAAGGTATCAGGGATAACAGTTTCATAACTGGAGCAAGAGCTTAGGTAGGCACTTCACCGTGTCGGGTCTGTCTGAGTTAGCGAGTGAAAACGAACAGGGGACATGAAACCCTTTTATCACTCAGCTAGAGCCATAAGGGGAAAATCCATTCCTTGATGGCGGATGAGTTTACTAGCTTCTGACGGGGGCGTGTGTTTGAATGTGATAGGAAAGGTTGCATTTGTCCGAGTGGAAGGTGGCTCAAAAGACCAATGGACCCTGTGAGTTAAATAAGAGCTTTAACGGTCCCACTTTGAACTGCTCCAACTATAAACAGAGAATGTGCTCCCCGGAAAGTCAGTCTGTCCTTCCAACGTCCGTGGGCCTCACAGGCGCCTCTGGCTGAGAGGGTTCCATTTTAAAGGGCAGATGATCAAGGGAGGCCAGGTAAACATCTATGTGGTTGTCAGCAGAGTCACTTTTATCAACCTATTTACTTAGACGCCTACAGAAAACAAGAAGCTTAGGCATATTACTGGGGTGGACTAGAAGTCATTCACACAGAATGAGGGTGATAAATCAAGCCAGCTTCATCCAATGGCTTCCAGATTGTTCTTCATGGAGTCTGTGTTATTCTGGGTACTTTAGAAAAACAAATCCACAGAAACTCATGTAGAAGAGAGAGTTTTATATAAAGGTGAATCAAGCATCAAGAAAGCATCGCAACCCAGTGCTGCCCAAGCCCACAAGTCCAACATTAACCCATGAACCCATATGTCCAACACCCATGCACAAAGTCCTCCTCCATCTCACAAAACAGAGGCAATGACACCGACTGTAGGAGGAAAGCCGAGTCAGTGAATCTGTAAGCATCTCAGCGCTGACAGGGGTCTCCACACGGCTGCTCCAGCACCCAGGGCTGCATCAGAGTAGGTCCATGTGGCTTCTCCTCAGGGATGTCTTGCAGGAATTCAGCCTTGCAAGCTGAAGCAGGGAACTGGTAAGGCAGCTGCACCCTGGTGCGACCATCACAAACCAAGAGACCCGATAACTCGAAAGGCGAGGCTCACTGAGCCATTTATCTCTCTGCCTTTCAATTAACCCCACCTGTGTTTATTGGCCATGTTGGCACAATAAACTAACTCAGAGCCCTATAAGGGTCTACCTACAGTGAAAGATTGTACAAATGGACTCAAATTCCACCCCTTCGTTCATCCATGTCCCTGCCTAGTGACTTTAGAGACCCTCCCATCAAGAGGTGGGGATTGTTTCTCTCCTCTTGAGTTTGGATTGGACATAAGATTTGCCTTGACCAGTGGGGGCATTAGTTATCATGAGACAAAGAAGGATTTGGAAAACATTTGTGCCTGGGCTTGCCCTTGTCAAGCTCTAGGGAACTCTTGCTTTACCACTGTGAAAAGAAGCCTAGGTTCCTCTACAGGATGAGGAGAAACACAAGCCCAGCTACCACCTTCATCTCAGCCAGCCCAGCCTATGAGCAGATTTGCCTAACT
The DNA here is from genome assembly GCF_050624435.1 of Tenrec ecaudatus. Classification (NCBI taxonomy): domain Eukaryota; kingdom Metazoa; phylum Chordata; class Mammalia; order Afrosoricida; family Tenrecidae; genus Tenrec; species Tenrec ecaudatus. The sequence goes on along the minus strand of NC_134539.1, from coordinate 103,221,429 downwards.
GACGCATGGTTGCCTACAGACTCAAGAATGGTCTCTGCTGAGATCGGCAGAAGCCAGCTGAGTCCAGCCCACATTTCTGATTCACACAGTCCTAACATAGACAAACTGCTGTTATCTTAAGTCCTTAGTTTGGGGATGCAATATATAGGAAAAGGTAAATAATGTGTCTTTAAAAAGTAAAAGAAGTGGGACTTAGGTGCAGTGTTCATTTTTGTCAGCGCATGGCTTTCTTATGAAACACTGTCTGGTCCTGTGTTAGTTTCATGGTCATTGGCATGCTTGAGTCTGTTGTTGGGGCTACTGTATCAATTCATTGCATCGAGGGTCTCTCTCATTTTCTTAACTCAAGGGGTCATCTTTAGGGATTTCCCCAGTGTTCCCCCCTCCAAACTGAATTATCATAGAACAGTTCTAATATGTTTCATTTTTAACTTAAGCTCTCTTTGGCATCAACTATTTGGGGAGGTTCAGTTGGTGGGGTGGAAACCATTTGGCTTGGTCCGCAGCATCCCAGAATACTCATGCTGCTGATGAAAGAGCCCTGAGCCATCCGCCCTGCAGCTGCTGCCAATGGTTTTGTAGTTTGGAGGTGTGGAAGGGTTTCTAGGGATGACTGATTTGCCTCGAAGTCACGTGGTTCCTCAGGAGCTCTGGAGGCAAAGTGGTTATGGTGCTTGGCTGCTAACTGCCAAGTTCTGCATTCTAAACCACCAGCTGCTCTGCAAAAGAAGGGCAGGATTTTTATTTCTTATTCCTGTAAAGCATTACAATCTTAGAAACTCACTGGAGGTCGCCCCACCCTGTCTTACAGGCCCTCTAGGAGTCAGCATTGACTCAATGGCAGTGAATATGGTTTGGGGTTTGGTTTCACCCCATTCCTTTGTCATTCAGAGTACTGCACAGAGGACTATCTTTTAGGGTCTGCTGCCATCAAGGAAGAACAGAAGAACTGCTGTCACCTTGCTTTGCTCAATTGAAGTGCAGCATGCCTTTACATTCCATCCACATCTCCAGCCATATGATGTTGTTAATGCCATAAGATAGACTTTGCACTTGAGGGGGCAAATGGGAGCTAGACTTCCTTTTAGAAGAAGTGAACCAAAAGAAATATGATGCTCCTACAGGTCCAATCTGAATAAGATGTTGACCTCACAAAATTCTATCATATGATCTCCAGTTGTATATCTATCACCAAGAGCATATTTTCCAAGTATCATTCCCTTCCTGCTTCTAACCTTTGCACTCCAATCACCATGAAGTATCAATGCATCTTGATTGCATGATCAATGTCCAACTGAAGACGTTGATAGAATGTTTCAGTTCATCACTAGCTTTCTCTCTCAGTGCAGCCCATTCTATCCTGATGAGAATACTTGGAACCAGTTGCTGGGCACATTGAGTTTGGTAGGTCTCAGGCATAGTCACCACCCTCACTAGTTGGGGGTGAGCAGGGTCATTGGGCCGGAGGTGCAGGTACCACTTGGCTAGGTTGGTGAGTGACAAGGGTGGGGTGAACATCCTATGCTGAGCTGGAGCATCCTGCAACGGGAGGGGCAGAATGACAGTGCCCAGACAGGCAATTGACACTCAGCTAGGTCAACAGTGTTGGGTGGTGATAGACTTGAATGTGTGTGTGGCCACTCATGGAGAGGTGGGTGTGTAGTGTTCAGTCTTCAGGAATGCACAAGGAGTTCCATTGATGTACTGGATTTTGTTAACCACGAGGTCAGCAATTGGGAACCACCAGCAGTTCTGAGAGAGAAAGATAAGACTTTCTAGCCCTGTAAAAATTTTTAGTCTCAGAAACTGACAGGAGCTGCTCTACTCTGTCCTATTAGGTTACTATAAGTTAGAATTGACTTGATGGCAGTGAATTAACTGCAGAGATGGTAGGTGTGTGACATATGATTTATAGGAGAAAATTCTCTGTCTTTCTCTCCCCGCCTCATGCCTACCATGTGGGTTTCTAACTCATATGACCAGGGATATGTATGGGTAGATGGTTCTGTCCCTACTATCTGGTTCCCTTACTGTTCTGTGTTTGCCTGTTTCCAGAGTCCTCATTTGCTTCCTTGAACTTTCCTTTCTCAGATTTAGTTTCTGTTCTGCTCACCTTGCTTTACTCCTTACTTGTCTTCACTGTGCTTCTCTCTTATTGAGGATCCTATGCAGTTGCCTACCTATGCCCTTCACTTGGAAATGCTGCCCTGTCTCAAAACGGCAGCACTTTGTTGAGCCAGCTGTAGGGCACCTCTACTTCATGTATTTCTCATTCACTGCATTGTTCAGTTTCTTCACCCATTTGGTGACTGCTTGAATTCTTTATCCTTACATTTGATGCCCAAGGTTCCAAGATTATATATGTATCTGCTTCGGTAGGTTTCTTGAGCCTTTGTTGTGGAGGAGAAACATGATTTTCTTGACAAGGTCATTGTCTTAGTTCCTCTCTCCCTGTCCTCTTTGATGTTAAGTGTGGCCATATAATTTTCTTTGGTTAATGATAATTACTAGAGAAGTGACACCTCTGTGAAAACTTTTAAAAGTGGGTTCTTTTCTCTTGGGTGGTGATGATGGATGACTACAACAGGACAAACCTCCAACAACCTCACCCTCCCCAATGATGGTGATGAGCACGGTCCTACTCTACCTTGACCTTTATGCACATTAGGTACGTAGACGAGAAAATAACCTTTGTGGTGTGAGCTATTGGGTGTCAACATTAACACAATATAATCCTTTATGTTTTGACTCATAAAACAGCCAATTTTTATATTAATAGCGAGCTCATCATTCAATTGAACCTTACTTTTCCTTAACTGTTTTCCCTTGTCTCCATTCCCTATCAGCCAAGGGTGGATAGTGTTACATCTTTGGAAATTTTATTTTAAGACAAGTCAGCTACATCAACCAAGTTTCAAAATATGGCATCATGTATTCACTCCAAGGCTTTTGTTGAGTCATTTCATTGGTTTTAGTATTGCATTGGATGCTATGAGAGATAAAAATAGATGACTTCTGGCAAGATGGTAACTGAGTAACACATACCAGAGGGACTCTGCAGAAATTAGCACAGGAGAGTCGCTAAGAGGGAAATTCTACACTGCCAGGTTACAGGAGGAGCATTATAAAGATAAGTAGGCACAGATGCACTAAGTTTTAAGGAGCTATGGGCTTTTGGCTTACAACTGTGGAGGCCAGCTAAGGCTTTACCTTAACCCTGTCACAGCCTCGGCCAGAGCCAGGCTCCTAAAGCTGGCCCAAGGGCTTTATCTCAACACAGTCACAGTTGGCTGCCACCTTGTGGAAGGGCTTAAACCCCTCCAGCCCACAGTCAGATGTTGGGGCTCAGCTATATCATTACTTTTGTTTCTCTCTCTTCTCTATTCCCTGCCCCCAGGCTCAGCAGACCTTTTTTCCCCTCTTCCATTTTATCTCACATGCTACTGCTGACCTCTAGGCAACTCCTCTTAGCTTAGGTCAATTACACGTGCCCTCCATCAAGCTGGGGGAGCTCCACCCTCTGCAGTGTAACACTTGGCTGGGGAAAACCCACCCACCTTTCTCTTGGAGAAATCCTGTCCACCAGCTCTCTGTAGCTTAACACACACTCGTAAAACTCCTGCACTCCTCCTCCAGGGCAAATCCAACCCACCTTCTTCTGGGGGAAGTCCCTCACGTGTGGCTGAAGGAACTCATGCCCATCCTCTGAGGGCCCACGTAACTGAGGGAACTTCCTCTCATCTGCCGTACTCACACAGTCCAAGATAGCTCTGCCAACACTCTCCAGTGATCCACACTGCTGCAGAAACCTCTGCCCAACCTCTGTGGTGATCTATCTACCAGAGGAATTTCGCCCACCATCCCTGGTGCTCTACACAAAAGAGGGTGCACACACCTGCCTTCTGCAGCCATCCTGTTGCAACAGGCACCCCTTGAACACCCTCTGTGGTGCCCAAAGCTGCAGTGGGCCACACCACATGGCTTCATATGAAATCATCCATTGCAGCACCATCCTTGTGACCAACCACCCAACACAACTACCCAACCAGCATACCTTGAGAGGACCATCAAATTTGGCCTCCAAAAACAGAATGCTTACTGGGTGGCCAGGGAAAAAATGAAGCCATAGGAGGATAAAGCCATCGGCCAACCCCATAGTACAATTAGCTGTAGGAAGTTCGAAGAAGCATTCTCAATAGTCTCTCAGAGAAAGCCCAGTGCTCTTTGACTCTCTGGAAAATGACACCGGGCTCCTCTGAAACAACACGAGGCAAACAGCAATCAACCCCAATGACCTCAATGCAAAAAAAACCCCAGAGAAACAAAGTCAATATTGGAAGATGTCCTGAACCTAACAATGTGCATAGAAGAAGCAGACGTTGATCTGCCACAGAAAGAAATTTCATAATGCTGCTTAGAGTCATACAGGATATGTAGGAAACAATACAGAAAAAAAGATGAAATGATAAAGGAGATAAAGTCCATACACCAAAGGGAACTACAAGAGCTCAGGGACGAGATAACAAAAACCAGTAGCAAATTCACAGGCTTTGTCAACCCACTTGAGGACACTGAGAACTTCACCAGTGATCTAGAGGACAGGAAAGCAGACTTGGACATATGAGAAAGAACAGTCAAATAAGATCATCAATGAAGCTAAAGAAAACCTAAGAGCTATGTCTGATGCTATGAATAGGAACAACATTAGAATTATTAGATTACTGGAGGAAGACACAACAAAGAAGTCATCTGCAAAAATAGAGAATTCTTGGCGGAAAATTTCCCTATCTTAATGAATGAAAACCAAGCAACCATTCAGGAGGCTGAAAGAACACCAACTAGACAGAATCCCAAGAAGTTACAAGGTACATAATAGTTAAGTTATCCAACTTTGAGGCAAAGGAGAAATTAATGAGAGCAGCTAGGGAAAAACAAGCACTCACATATAAAGGTACCCAATTAAGAATATGCTCAGACCTATCAGCAGACACTCTGAAGAAGAGAGAGTAGAGTAACATATTCCAAAAATTGAAGGAAAATAACACAAACCCAAGAATACTCTATCCAGTCAAATTATCTATCAAGATAGATGGCGAAGTAAGTCTTCCAAGACAAGGAAAAACTCAAACTATACGTTAGAAGAAACCCAGCCCTACAAAAGATCCTTGCTGACCAAGTATGGACAAAAGAACAGCACTCACCAAGCATAAACAAGAGACCGCCACATAGAACAACCCACTCAGAGGGAAACAAAGGGAAAACAGCCCCCAAGATAGCATTGACTTAGGGTGGGAAGAAGTCAAGAATGAAACACACACACACACACACACACACACATTCACAATACACTGATAAAGGGAGGTAGGAAAACACCCAACACAAAAGGTATAATATGACATCACAGAATCCACAGATGGATGTAATAATTCTGAATATCAATGGACTGACCTCAGACATTAAAAGGCTGAGACTAGGACTGGCTTAGAAAACACAATCCCTCAATCTGCTGCCTACAGGAAGCACATCTCAAGATTACCGACAAAAACAGGCTGAGAACCAAAGGCTGGAAAAAAAACATACCAAGCAAATAACAATTCAAAATAAAGCAGGGACTGCAATCCTAATCTCAGATAAAATGGATCTCTAAGTGCAAACCATAAAAAGAGATAAGGAGGGACACCATATAATGCTCAAAGTAATGGTAGACAAAGAACCAACAAGCATTTTAAACAAACATTCCCCTAACGAGATACCCATGGAATATGTCAATCAAACACTCCAAAAGATGAACAAAGAAATAGTAGGCTCATCAATTATAGTCGATGACTTCAATACGCCATTCTCTGAGAAAGATAGATCACATGGACAGCAGCTCAACAAGGAAGTTACAGATCTAAACACTGCAATTAGATACTTTGACCTGATATATAGTTACAGAGCTTTCCACGAAAATACCAAAAAAAAATCACATTCTTTTCAAACGCACATGGCACACATTTGAAGATAGATCACATGCTGGGGGATAAGTTGAATGTGCATAAATTTAAGCAAATTGATATCATACAGACCTCTCTCTCTGAACACTGTGCCATAAGGCTGGAAATCAACTAAAGGAAGATAAAGAAAACAAGGGCAAACAATTGGAGGATGAATAAGTTTCTCTTCCAAAGAAGTGTGTACTGTCCCAGATCAGAGTTGAAATTTGGAAATTCCTAGAAACCAATGAGAATGAGAACATGACATACCAAAACTTATGGGACACAGCAAAGGCAGTTATCAGAGGAAGTCTCATAGCAATACATGCACACCTGAGAAAAGAAGAGAGGCTTATGGTTGATATGCTGGCACAAAATTTACAGCAACTATAGCAGGGTCAACAGGACAATCCTACCAGCAGCAAAATAAAAGAAATAAAAATCAGGGCTGAGATTGAAGAGAGGGAAAATAAAACTATGGAAAAAAATTAATGAACGCATGAAGCACATTGCTGCATGGGAAGAACTGGAGAGAATTATGCTAAGTGAAGTAAGCCAGGCATAAAAGGACAAGTACAACATGAGTCTGCTGAGGTAAATGCAAAAGGAACATAGTGAAAAAGCTACTGTATACATACATTTCTGGGGTGAGGTCCAGGTAGTAAGGCAGGGACCAGACCAAGCCCAGGGATACATATAGAAGCCAACTAAAAAGGAGGGGGGAGAAAGACATGTGTAACAGGCAAACAGGGCACTAACCCACCCAAGGAGAGGGTGTTATTTTTATCTCTACAGGGAAAGAGGGACCAGACTTCAACCCAGTGATCTAAGACATGAATGCAACATATGGCATGAAGCAGGCCACCAATAGAGTGGTCTGAGGGACCGGCCCCAATCCCAACTACATGGACAGCTCCCCTCCCCATAAAGGAATTCACTTCAGAGGATAGCACTGGAGGTATAGCTCAGGGAGAGGGACATGTCTGATCAGAGCAGACGGGAGCAAATGACAGGGGAGGGAGAGAGCATGGAGCACATCCTGGCCCACCAATCCCTAGGGATGATATTCCTGCTCAGAGCAGCCAATGCACAGAGAGAACCAAAGGGCTAGCCCCACCACAAGATACAACATCTCTCATTGACTCATAGCGCTACAGGGAACAACACTGGAGACAGTGTGGGAATTGTGCCCTATCTGAGCCCAACACACTGAGGTAAAACACAAATGGTGTGCAACAGAACAGCAAGGGGGGCAGAGCAATGAAGCCCCTGGGGAACATCAAAAATAGACTGTGGGACCAGGGCATAGCACCCCATAAGACTTGTGTTAGTCTGGGTACATTAGAGAAACAAATCCATAGAAATTCATGAATAAGAGAGAGTTTTATATCAAGGTTAAGTGCATGTCAGGAAAACATCCCAACCCAGTGCTGCCCAAACCCACAAGTCCAACATTAACCCATTAACCCATATGTCCAAAAACAATCCACAAAGTCTTCCTCCATCATACAAAATACACACCATGAAGCCAACTGCAGGAAGAAAGCTGAATCAGTGAACGTGTAAGCATCTCAGTACTGGCAGGAGTCTTCACACGGCTGCTTCAGCACCCAGGGCTGCATCAGTCTAGGTCCATCTGGCTTCTCCTCAGGAATGTCTTGCAGGAAGTGAGCCTTGCCAACTAAAGCAGGGAACTGGCTAAGGCAGCTTCACCCTGGTCTGACCATCAGAAAGCAAGAGAGCTGAGAACTAGAAAGGCGAGTTCTCCAAGCTATTTATCTCTTTACTCTTCAATTAACCCCAAATGTGTTTATTGGCCAGGTTGGCACAATAAACTAACTATCACAAGACTTGACTGGAAAACACTCGCAAAGGCCAGCAAACAGATCTTGAACTATTTATAGGCTTTTCTTTTCTACTTTTTTGCCTTTGGTGTTTGTTGTAGTTGTTTTTTGTTGCTTTGTTTTTGTACATATAATCATCTCTGCATGTCTGTCTTGATAAGATAGGTGGGATAAACGATTCAGAGGAGAAAACAAGATTGATGGTTCTTGGGAGACATGGGAGAGAGAGATGCAGGGAACACGAAGTGGGTGTTAAGCCCAGAGACAAGCGAACAAGTATGTAAAATCAATGGTGTGCAAGGAGGGTGTGGGAGATCTGGTAGGGCTTGATGAAGGACAATGTGACCGAGAGGAATTACTGAAACCCAAAGAAGGCTGAGCATGATAGTGGGACAAGAGGAAAGTAAAAGGAAATAGAGAGAAAAACTGTGAGGCAAAAGGCATATATAGAGGTCTAAATACAGGCATGTACATATGTAACTATATATATGATGATGGCAAAATAGATCTATGTGTATTATATTTATGTGTATTGTATTATTAAAGTAGAAGATAGACATTGGGCCTCTACTCAAGTACTCCCTCGATGCAAGAGCCCTTTGTTCTAATAACCTGGCATTCCATGATGCTCACCTTCCTGACATTATTATTGCTGAAGATAAAGTAGGTGTTTAAGCAAATGTGAAGAAAGCTTATGGTGCCTGGCTATCAAAAGACATAGTATCTGGGGTCTGAATTGAATGAAGATAAACAAGCGGCCATCTAGCTGAGAAGCAACAAAGCCCATATGGAAGAAGCACACTAGCCTGTGTGATCATTAGGTGTCAATGGGGTGACATATCAGGCATTAAATACTTAGAACAAAAAAAAATCATCTCATTATAAATGAGGGGGAGTGTGGAGTAGAGATCCAAAGCCCATCTGTAGGTAACTGGACATCCCTTACAGAAGGGTTGTGGGAAGGAGATAAGCCAGTCGGGGTGCAGTGTAGCAATGAGGAAACATACAGCTTTCCTCTGGTTCTTTAATGTTTCCTCCCCACCTTCACTACTATGACCCCAATTCTATCTTACAAATCAGGTACAGATGCTGGAAACACAGGGAATCCAGGACAGATAAACCCCTCAGGATGAATATCGAGAGTAGTGATACGAGGAGGGTAAAGGGAAGGTAGGGGGAGAGAGGGGAACCGGTCACAATGATCCACCTATAACTCCCTCCAGATCAGATAACCCCGTCCTTCCCAGGGGGTTGAGAACAGAAAAGTGGGTAAAGGAAGATATTGATCAGTGGGTGCACATGAAATAATAATTTATCAAGGGGTCACAAGAGGGGGAGGGAGGGCAAGAAAAAAATTAGAAGCTGATACCAAGAGTTCAAGTAGAAAGAAAATGTTTTGAAACTGATGATGGCAACATATGTACAAATGTGGTTGACACAATGAATGGATGGACGAATTGTGATAAGAGTTCTATGAGCCCCCAATAAAATGATTAAAAAAGGAAAAAAGATTATTTAATTGCAATAAACTTACAATCCAAATGGAAATACAAGAGTGATATGAACTATTCCCAAAGAAAGGTTTCAATATTAGAGGTAATATGTATTCCAGGGTAGCTATAACTATCTGTAATGATTAGAGGGTTAGAAAGGGCTCTGAAATTATAGATGGAAGAAGTGATTGTTTATAATGACAGATTTTATCATAAGGCAGATATTTGGCTGAGCTTGATAGGTTGGATTGGTGTGAGAGGTTTTTTATTGAGAGAAGACAGACACTATACACAAAATTACAAATTGAGAAAACCAATTTAGGAAATCAATCTAATTCAAGTGGGAAGAAGTAGTAAGAGATAGGTGTGTACATATAAATACATTAATTCATAAAAATAGAGGTATTGGTGTATACATAAGTTTATATGGCAATACACTGAGGTAGTAGATGGACTTTGGGCCTCTGCTCATATCCTGCCTCAACGCAAGAACACTTTTTTCTAACAACCTGGCATTATGTAATGCTCACCCTGCGGGAACAATTGCTGAAGACAAAATGGGTGCACAAGCAAATGTGGTGAAGAAAGCTGGTGGTGTCTGACTATCAAAAGATACAGCATCTGGGGTCTAAAAGGCTTGAAGGTAAACAAGTGGCCATTTATCAGAGAAGCAACAAAGCCGCATGGAAGAAGCACACCAGCCTGTGAGATCATGAAGCATTGACAGGATTGGACAACAGGCATTACAAGACCCTAAGCTAACAACAACTAAAAACATTATTGAGAATGAGGGGCATCTGAGCAGAGACCCCAAACCCATCTGTAGACAATGGGACATTCCCTCACAGAAGGGTCACAAGAAGGGATGAGTCAACCAGGGCGTCAGATAGCACTGATGAGACAACAATATTCCTTTGGTTCCTTGAGGTCTCCTCACTCCCACTATCATGACTCCAATCCTGCTTTTCACTGCGGGCTAGGTTGGAACATATACACAGGTACAGATAAGAGCTCATGACACATGGAACCCAGATCAGAGAACCCCCTCCAGAACAGAAACGGGAGTAGCAATACCAGGAGGGTAGGGGGAAGGTGGGTAGGGGAGAGGAGAAGGAAGGGGGAATCGACCGCAATGGTCAACACACTCTCCCCCAGGGGGATGAACAACAGGAACCATGGGGGGAAGGAAACAGTGATTGGTGTAAGATCTGAAAATTATAATAACTTATAATTTATCAAGAGGTCACCAGGGTGGGAGGGGGGAAGAGAGGAAAAAAGAGAAGCTGATACTGAGAGCTCAAATGGAAAGTAAATGAGGAAATAATGGCAACATATGTACAAATATGCTTGATACAATTCATATATGGATTGTTATAAGAGCTGTAAGTGCCCCCAATGAAATGATCTTTAAAAAAAGTTATAACTGGTTTGGAGAGTCTACAGTTATTTTGAAAATTTTCTTATTGAAATTGGAGTTAATGTATAGAGTCATGAGAAAATTTGTAGGAGAGAGATGATAGTGAATTAAGTATTAGACTTGATGAAGACTAATTTGGCAGGAAAAATCAGAGGGTGTAAGAGACATGGTAATATGAAGATGATATATTGACCATGTAGAATCAGGAAATAATAAAGTGAATGGGAAAAATTCAAGTTAGGGAACATCAAAATTAATATTTAATAAATTTGTAAAAAAAGACAGAATGTGTTGAAAGGATCCTGAAATTTTAACCCCAGGGAATGTGAAGAATAACATCCTTAGCAGAAATTAGAAAGACGAAAAGAGCGAAGATACTAAAACACTGAATGAGCAGCTGATAGAAATGAACAATTGCCATCAATACAAAAAATGCCACCATCAGATATTAAAAATTCCCAAACCCACAGCTGTGAACTTGATCCTGACTCATGACAATTCCATGTGTTCCAGGTAGCCCTGCTCCATGTGGCTGTCTTGCTTGTCACCTTCAGCAAGGCAGAGTGACACAGCTCTCTTCCATGGTGCTAGTGGGTTGGTTTTAATGGTCTGCCGTAAGATTAGTAGCTAAGTGTAAACAGTGTGTGACTCGGGACCTTATTTTTTCACATACAACTGCCCCCAGAACCAGGTAGAATGTTATTGTTGGTAGTGGTGGTATTGTTGGTTTGAACCCATTGTTATAGCCACAGTATCAGTCCATCTGTCTAAAGCCTTCGTCTTTTCACTGCCCCTCTGCCAGCTTGTCGTGCCATGGTGGCTGGTCTATTGCTCTGTTGCTGGTCGCTGTGGTCACTGGTATCTCACATATCACTTGGGTCACCCAAAGAGAACAGGTTTCAGCAGAGCTTCCAGACTAAGAATTGGCTGTGAAGAAGGAATAGCCTGTCTGCTTCAGAGGAAGTGGCCACTGAAATCTTTATGGATAACATAGAAACAATATAGGGTATTTTTAATTAGTACATAATGTCCTTGAAGTTTCTATTTTCACGTAAGTTCACAACTAAATTGTTTGACATTTTCTCTGTGGTCTTCTTATGTGCTTTCCATTCTATATGCAACCTTGCTATTTCTTTTGTTTGATACCAATCTCAACCACCCGCCCACTGCCAATGAGTTGATTCTGACTCACAGCAAACATAAGCTTTCCGAGACTGTAGATCTTTATGGGAGCAGACAGCCTCATCTTTCTCTCATGGAGTAGCTGGTGGGTTTGAACTACTGACCAAGCAGCCAAGCAGATAGCAGCCCCATGCCCATCCCACAGCACCAACAAGGCTCCTTCCCTCAACAATAATCATCCCCATTTGTCTCTGGCTCACTCTTGGCCCCTCCAAATTATAGAATGTTTAAGTGGTTCTTTCAGGGTTTTCCTTCCTTGATGAGTGGACCACTGTACCACTTCTCTGAAAGAGGCGGTGTGTCTTCGCCAGCCGTTACACCATTCTTTCTATTTTCCTCTACGATATTGAGTAGAAACTCCACGAGAGATGAAAAGCTGACAAATGCTTCCTCTTACCCTGATATTTCTTTATTTTCAATCGGTTCTTTTTATCACAGTACCATCTTTTCTGAAATTTTCATATCCTCTTGGATGCCTTTTAAATGGCTGAAGAGCTCTGTTTCAGAACACTTTTGACTGCCGGTAAGAAAAATTACGATCAACATTTAATTTAAACAACTAAGGCTGTGTGTCCATATGTGTATTACATTGGAAGAATATATAACAATAAAGATACACGACTTCTAGTTTTGGCTTAATAGCTCAATAAAGTCTTCCTCAACAACTCTACCATTCCTCTGTCTCTGCTTCCTGATCACAATGTAGTTACCCCGATTTCAGGTATGCCATCCATTACCCACAAACTAGGCAGGAAGATGTTGAAGAAAGAGGAGGGGGGAGTCATACTGATTCTTGTTATCAGTAAAAGTCTTTGCAGAACTCCCCAGTAAGCTAGGTCTCCCATCTCCTGGACCAGATGATATTTCAAGGTCACTTCTAGTTGTAAAATTGTTGCATTTGAATCGTGGTGTTGGTAAAGAATATCGAACGTACATGGACTGACAGAATAACAAACAAATCTGTCTTGGAGGAAGTAGAGTCTGGGTGCTCTGTTTATGGGAGTAGAAGCGCTGGTCTTTCTCCCAGAATTAATACAGGCAATTCAAAATGTTAGACACAAACATATGACCTGTAAGTTTTAGAGAAGACTGCACAGTGACGATGGGTCTTGAACTGAGTCTGGGAAGCCTTGAAAAGTGCACAAGGTATTTTTAGTTCTCAGTGGATTTACAGTTTACGATGAGGTAGGTCAAGCACACATTAGACATGAGTGAGCAGAATCGAAGCTGTAATGTCTCATAGGAAGTTCTCTGCACAGAGACATGGGTCTCTGGGCTTCCTGCCTTGGAAAAACACAATAGCCAATACCCAACACCATGGCTTCTATCCAGCTAAATGCTACTCCTCAAGTCTCTTTCCAAAATCTGCCTCTCTCTTAGGGAAGAGCTTCCCCAAGGATGATGTCTTCAAGTTTGTCCACCTCATGGCCTTCCTTCCTGCAAGGTGAGCATGACCCACACCATCTGTGCGGTTGATAGACCAAAGTCCAAGGGGAAAAAGAAGGACATGGTGGAGGCCGAGACCATCATGGGACCCGCTCTGATGATGGAGGTGGGCACCAGGGGCTCTCTGCAAACTCTTGGTGCCCTCCAGCCACTCCCGACCATCTCTGCTGGCCACGATGAGTACCAGGGGAACTTCATTAAGGAACAGATCTAAGAAGAAGGCTTGCACCATGGACTGCAAGAAGTGGCAGGATGATGAGGGCCAGAAGCTGTGGAGAGGGTCTTCAGCATCATGAAGAAGTCCTGCCAGGCCATCTGTGTCATCGCCCACACCCACATGTACTGCCTCCCCTCAGCCAGAAGGAGGACTGACCACTCAAGAAAAACTGAAGGGCAAAGGAAGGAGTGTCACATTGGGCAACTGGGGGAACCCCAATAAAACCAGTTTCCCAAGGGATGGCTCGAGTGAGCAAGATGACACATAATACATTCTAGACCTGGAAGGTACAGATGATAAACATTACAGAAACTTAGAGGAGAGAGTACTAAGGATTTAGTAGACATAACATCTTCATGGTAGGCTCCATATTTATCCTGATACACCACTCAGCCTTCCCCTTCTCTGGGGTCTGCTGCCTCCCTAGGAAATGGCAGCACAAGGTGCATTCAGCCTTGCATCTTGCCGCCTTGTGCGATGTCATCTCTCAACTCGTTGACATTGAGCTAATGTGATTCATAGCAACCTTGGGATCATCTCTCTCTTTCTGGGACTTCCTAAAGCTGTTAGTGACTCCAACTCCTAAGAAACCCGCGTGTGTCAGAGGAGAGCTGTGCTCCATAATCGGTGGCAGAGTTTGCAGAAGTGAATTCTTCTGACTCACCAGGTCTTTCTTCTGAGGCACCTCTGGAGGGACTCGCACCTCAACCTTTTGATTAGCAGGCACGTGTGTTGCTCACTGGGCGCCCTGGACACAGCACCAATCTCTTATGTGCATAAAAGGTTGCCATATTCAAAACATCAAATATCCTGTGAGGAAGCGTGTAGTCATAAACGACTCAGCACACATCATCCTTCATCTCTTCTCGTTCTTGAAAAAGCGTTAAATCTTTGTCGACATGAAGATAAGCTCACTTGGAAGCAAAACCTATCTCCCCACCCCTACTTGATAAATGTTAGTCTTTGTACGAAGGCACACAAATCGATTTAACGGAAGTGATTTCTAAGAAGACTCCATTTAGCCAGGTCCATGATCTCGTTTCATCCAACACTAGCTTACAGAGTGAAGCTCAGCTTTCTGCTTTATTTTATTTTTTTTTGCTCAGGTGGTTGAGGTACTGTTTAGACATGGCTCTTTTTCTTCTGTGTCCTTCTCTATATAATGAGACTTGGCTCCACGGCCGGCCCAGGTAGCGTTCTCCTCCATCAGGACTCCTCAGAGAGACCATTATATATAATCACAGAGTGTCGCAGGCATGACATGAATGATTATGCAAAACTCTATGCCCAATTTCCAAGTGACTCCACAATTTGACAAAATGATGTGGCCGTTTGTGAAATGTAAGCAAATAGGAGGAAATGGAGGGTGTAGGGTTTCTGCCCGATTGACAGACTCATCCAAAAGCAAGCGCTCTTCCTTTTGAAAAATCACTCCAAGCAGATTAAAAAAAAACAAAAACACTGAATAGGCAGCTTTATAAAGTATGAGTTCATGTCCAGCCTGCTTAGGGGAGCACGTCAGACGAGTTTTAAACCGTTGTGGCACAACTGGCATACGCTCCTGAGGGATGGGCTTGTGCCTCTCTCCGTCTCTCACCGGAAGCGGTTGA
This sequence comes from Tenrec ecaudatus, assembly GCF_050624435.1. Lineage (NCBI taxonomy): Eukaryota > Metazoa > Chordata > Mammalia > Afrosoricida > Tenrecidae > Tenrec > Tenrec ecaudatus. The sequence goes on along the minus strand of NC_134539.1, from coordinate 103,206,245 downwards.
AGGCGAGAAAGGATGCTCCTGAGCTCTTTGGCAATAGACTGTACAGTGGTCTGATTCCCGTCTCTGAGCATACGGGACCACGGGATCAGGCCATATCCCCAAGCCTCAACTTTACCCGAGGGAGGACAATAGAAGGAAGAGAGGACAGGAGGAGAGAACATTCAGGTGGATTTTTTCTGGTGTACCAATTCATAGCCATTTCCTCTGCCTACTCATGAAGGTCTCTGACATGTCCTCTGGTGTGAAGAGCAAAGGCAGGCTAATGATATTCCCTACACTAGCCAGCCACTAATCCATCCCTCGTCCAAACCTGCCAGGGAGGGATGGTTGGGTTGTGCAAGGATTCAACAGGTTGGTGGGAAACTTGTCATCTGTAAATCTTTCTATAAGTCTGCAAAGTTACTTAATTCCCTTAGGCCTCTGTGTTCTTATCTATAAAGTGCCTTGGTGTGGATGAAACCATTCATATCCTTCTGAGATGAAAAATATTAGCATTTTATGACCCTACTTGCCTTGCTCTGTCCTTTCCTTTCTCAACATGCCTCGTGCGGTGCTCTTGGTTGGCGGTCCTGGTTGATGGGTGCTGCCAAGTCAGCTCCAGTCAGGGTGCTCTTCTGCAGGACACAAGGAGAGCTCGCCTGGGCCTGGGCAGGCTGGGGTCCATTGTTGAGGATTTTGTGTCAAACCCCCTCCCTCATTTTCTGAGACGCTCTATTTTACCAGACGTGACATCTGGTTCTGGTGGTGGTTCTTCCCTGGTGAAGTAAACAAGCCAATGGCTCGCCATCTTCACTTTAACAAAGCATCCCGGTCGCACGTTTTCCAAGTCTGATTTGTAGTGCGGGCCCCTGGGGGCTGAGTGGGTTAAAAGTGGGGCTGTTAATGCCACATGAGTTCCAAACCCCTGGCTGCTCTGAGGGAGAAAGACGACACACTCTACTCTCGTAGAGTTGTAGTCATGGAAACTCACGGGGGCAGTTCTACTCGCTTGAAATCAACTGAATGGCAGTGGTATTATTTATTTTATTTTTTTAAAACCATTTAATCTGGGGCTCATACAACTCTTATCACAATACATCTATGCATCCAGTGTGTCAAGCACATTCGTACATTTGTTGCCATCATCATTTTCAAAACATTTCTTTCTACTTGAGTCCTTAGGATCAGCTCCTCATTTTTTCCTCTCTCTATCCTCCACCCTCCCTCCTTCATGAACCCTTGATAATTTATAAATTATTATTAATTTTTCATGTCTTACACTGACAGTATTAATAGTATATATTTATTTTAAAATTATTATTTTTAATAGTGCGTATTTAATAGTGCATCCTATAGTTTATATTCTTTGCCAACACCACAATTTGATGCACCAGTTCTGTCTTCCTTGAGCTTTCGTGTGTAATGATACCAATTTAAGGAGGAAACATAAAGACAAGGAAAAGACACAAATGGGAGCACCAAACCAACAGGAAGAATATGCCTGGTGTTGGCACAAGACCCTTCCCCTGTCCTGTGTTGGCCAAGTGTGATGGAAAGTGAGAGGCTTCTTGCTGAAAGCCCCCTCGTCTGTTCTTTCCGACAGTTGAAAGAGCCACAGCGTTGACCTCCCTTCGTCAGCTCTTTAGTGGACTCTGAGGGGTCAGAGGTTCATGGAGGTTAAGTGTCTTGCGCCAAGTCACAGCTACTGAGTGTCACAGCTCCAAGTGCACAGAAGATCCATGGACAGCTTTGTGTAGAATGTGCCTCTGACTCATCTCAGCAAGAAGCACAGTCTCATTCGCAACGACTAGCAAGCTTGATTCACAATCACCTTCCAACTTTGGATCTGTGTCTAGCTTGATATCGCACAGTACCTGAGAAAGCATTAGGCTTCTGACAGGGATAAGAAGGTCCCCTGCATGTTTCAAGGTCCCAGGTGCCACAATGCCCTCTAATCAGTGCACCCACCCAAGTGAGAGACAGGACTGGAAATCACATCCCGATTCTTTGAACTGTTCTCCTAAAGCTCTAACTATAGGGAACACAATGTGGTTTCTCTTCAGTTGTGACTAGGAGGCGGGTAGTTTCACTCCAGGGCCTGTGGTTTTAATTAATCTCCGGCATTCGATCATCTACCAGCCTCCACCGGTGTTGGGAATCTGGAGATGGTGGGCAGTTTGCAGATGTTCAACCTGAACTGGGAGTTGTAGGTTTGGCCTCTTTTATTTTCCATAAAAGCCACTAGTGGGGGTGGGAGGGGTAAGGAAAGCAAGTGACTGGATAACATCTTTAAAAAGCAAGTAACAAGCCATTAGGAAGACTAACAATAAATAAATACATTTTCCATTCAGTGTCTTCTGTAGCCATCCAGAAGAACACATGACTAGGAAACTGTAATGAAAGCAATTGTAACTCTTTCGGTAGAGAGGTAATTACAGTCTATGGCTGCCTGACTGATGAAAATTACACTGCTTATAATAAATTGCCACACGGCTAAGTCTTTTCTGAAGTCCTTAGTATGATTTGTGTTTGTGCACTTACTTAAAACATCAGGGAACAATTTATAAACATGAGCCTTTTTGGACACTGCCAGGATCGGCATTTACGATTAGAGAGGCTGTTTAAGGTTCTCTGATTTATAGAGGATAGATCATATTTCCCCGACACTCTCATGGTCAATTACAGACCTGCATGGTGCATTTGGCAACTTAAAAGCAAATTTAATCATTCTTCCTTTTTTTATTTGTGAACATGCCAAATCAAGGAGACATTTTCACTCACGTTCGGGGAGAAAGATGTTTCAAAGACAACTTAGTATGGGTCGGGGGCGGGGGGCACCCGAGTGTGGAGGAGTACTATATTCTGTTTGTCTTCTTCTAGGATAAACACTGTGAACTTCCTTCTGGAGATAAAAGGTGCTGGGACAACTCCATCTCGCCTTAACCCCTTGTCATAAGGAAGGTTCCAGTGTCATTCCACTTCAAACACAGGAGTCAGCTCAGCGCAGTGCATCACAGAGAGCACTAGACTGAGCCACAGGTACAGGAGGGAAGCCCAGTTGTGCAATTCATTTGCTCTGTGAGTTTGTGATCTTGAGCTAATCGCCCGTCTTTCTGGGTTTTCGTTTTCTTACCTTTCTAATGAGGAATGGATTGTTTGTGCGGGATCATTTGGGCCGGAGGTCAATGAGCCAGGGGCTTAGTCATAGCTGGACGTGTTGTTGTCAGGCACCTTTGAGTCCGCAAGATCACTGTCCTGGTTGAGTCCATTGTTAGGGCTATTATGTAGTATATGACAACCCCAGAGCCTTCTCTTCCAGCACAGATTTGCTGAAGGTTTACAACGAAGCCCAAAATTCATTTATGAATCTCTACCTACATCCGGTCTCCATTGAGTTCTTTCTGACTCTTAGACACCAAGGTGAACAGTCTTACCCTTAGAGTGTGTTAAAAAGTGGATTGCTACCACTCCCCTGCCCAGTGTGAGGGGTGCGGTGGTGGCAGCCTGGCACTTGGGCATTTGTCTGCGTGTGCTCCTGATGGGATTTAGGGTCCTAGGGTTTGCATGATCATGCATTCTATCTTGGCTGCTTTGGTCAAAGGGATCTGAACCAATCTTGTACATTTTTCTCTCTAGAACAGTGTAAATACCCCAATCATGGCCCCTTATTTGGTCTGGAGTCCTGCTAGCAACTGTGATGCCTTGATCATCTGGAGTCCTGCTTTCCTGGCAGGTTCCCTGGAACTCTGAGTCCCGTCCGTGTAAGCAACCCTGCTGCCGTGCATCTCTGGATGCCACAATGGTCTCTGACTGATGATCTCCCTCATCTGGAGGATGTTCAGGTGTCTTGCCTTTGGTTTAAGACTCCATAAATGGGTTTCCATGAATTCTATTTGAAATTTGGACTCTCTTTTCTCCTCGAGAACATCACATATTATTCTTTTATATCCCATAGGATCTCTGTTGGCTAATTTGTGGACATAGATGAATAGGTCTTTCTTCCTAGTTGGCTTAGTTTCAGAAGATCTGCTAACACCTGGCCACTTGGGGTGACTCTGCTGGTGCGTGCAGCATGGTAGCATAGCTTCCTGCATGATTTCAACACACATGCTATGGCAGCCCAACAAACAGACAGGCAGCTGGCAGAGCTACAAGTGAGCTCCAATACAGGGCACCTGGTGGCACAGTGGGTCAAACCCACCAGCCCTCTGGGAGAGCCCCGTGAAGCTGTCTGCTCCCAGTAGAGCTGCAGTCTCAGAAACATGAAGGACCAGTTCCACTCTGTCCTCTAGCATTGAGTTCGACTTGATGGTAGTGCTCAGGACCAGTGGTGTGAGTGGCGATACTGGGAGGGTTGAGGGAGGGTGGGTTGGAAAGGGGGAACCAATTATAAGGATCTACATATAACCTCCTCCCTGGGGGGATGGACAACAGAAAAATGGGTGACGGGAGACATCAGACAGGGCAAGATATGACAAAAATATTGATAAATTATCAAGAGTTCATAAGGGAGGGTGGAGTGAGGGGGGGGGATGAGGAACTGATGCCAGGGGCTTAGGTGGAGAGCAAATGTTTTGAGAATGATGAGGGCAATGAATGTACAAATGTGCTTCACACAATTGATGTATGTATGGATTGTGATGAGAGTTGTATGTGCCCCTAATAAAACAATAAAACATGCATGGATAGAGCAGAGATAAAGCATAAAGCATTATAAGACAGCTAATAAAAATAATAAACAAACAACCCTATCCTGGTGAATTAAGTGAAGGTTTACAGAGCAGATCATCAGTTTTACTTTCAGCAGCTCTTCAGTCCTTCCCATATCTTGCCCTGTTTCATCATCTCTCCAATCTGCCTCTTGTTGACTACTGTCTTCCCAGAGGTTGGGGATTGATGTGTTTGTTTTGTATTTAAAATACACCAGCCGCGGCCCAACTCCCCATCAGTTAAGTCAGGAACTGTAGGGGTGGATGTTGGTATTTATTTGTTTTTTTGAAAATTCAAAGCAGAACATGTGCACACACATCCCAACACTAGATAGGTGATTTTGATGATCAGCTGAGCACACCATCCTAACCTTCTGAGGTCACAGAGGCACTGATGACTAGAGCTAAGAGAAGCCATGCCTTGGGAGCAAATCACCTTTGTGGCCCCTCAGAGGCGATCAGAAACAAGCTAACTTCTTTCGCCATCTTAGCTGAGACTGAGCTCGGAGTCTGTGGCTGCCTGCTCTCGATTGTTCCCTTCTTGAACTACTCCAGGAAACAAGCGGATGGGTGAGTGAGGCTCTAGCATAAATTATGGACCGTTGGCTTTTCCTGGAGCCAAGGATAGAGTCTCATTATTCCATGTCTCTGGGTTTCAAGACTCTCGGGAGGTGCACAGGGAAACCAGAGAGGACCAGGAGCTGAGTTCTGGCATCAGTAAGTCGCCTGCTCACCGCTGTCTTCCTGGAAATTCTCTGGGGAATGATGCTGAGCTAGCCTCACAAGAATCCAGGGGAGGCATCTTTTTGCAACTCTGCACTAGTGACTTCCCTTGGAATTTTGAACTTGACCATGGCAGGGGGTGAGGGTGGGAGGATTTATACAACAGCAATGATCCGTTGCTCTTCCTTGCTTCCTCACTTCCCAACTAGCCAGTTGTAGTGAGTTTGAAGAAATTCGAGGCTGACCCAGAGAAAAAGACACGACTATGGTTTAGCAGCCTTATACAACAGAGCTATTTGTTGGTGCCCATGCATTGATGGCCACAGGCAGGGCAGAGTGAACTGAAGGAGAAGTCTCCAGAGGCAAGGGGTGCAGGGAGTCAGCAGAGGGGAAGTGGGCATGAAAAGGCCTTAGAAGAGGTGAAGGGAGTGGTGGGTGGAATGGCAATGCTCTGCGGCAGCAAGGCCTGAGACCTCAGAACCACAGCTTCCCAAGGGCCTTCTTTTCCAGCATAAAACAACACAAAAAACCCAAACTCACTGCCATTGGGTCAATTCTGACTCATGGTGATCCTGGAAGACAGGGTAGAACTGCCCCTGTGGGTTTCCAAAGATAAATCTTTATGGGAATAAAAAGCCTCCATCTTTTCCCCAAGGAGTGGCTGGTGGCTTTGAACTGCTGGCCTTGTCGTTAACAACTCAATGTGTAACCATTATACCCCTGGGACTCCTCTATCATGCAGCAGAGGGTCTCTAAAATAGGCTGGCTGGAAATCTGCTTATTTAGTATTTGGGCTATTTTTAGAACAACTGGATGATTACAGGGCTGACTGGGTTGGCAGGACTCATTGGGTTATCAGGAATAGGCAACCTGGGCTGGCACACAGAGGCCATTTCTCATGGCTTATATAACAAGCCTCCACACCACTGAGTGGAAGTGCTCACAGGAGTTTCTCCAGTCCAGGCAGCTGGGTTTTTTTTCTCATACTATTTGGAAGAAAATGGCTCAGCGTGAATGTTTACATATTACTTTACCTCTGCTGACAGGTTGTCACACACTGGAAAGGCTGCATTAGAGCTAAATTCAGAGCTCGGGGTGTGTGGAAGGTGACAGCTGACAGCGAGACCAGTTTTGAGTCTCCACGTAAATTCTCACTCACTCGCCCTCTCCCTGCCGTCGAGTGGATGCTGACTCACAGAATGCCTGTAGGACAGAGAACTGCTCCTGGTGGCTTCTGAGATTGCTTTACGTCTGCTAACAGGCTGCCATTCACTGGGAAAGCTTAAATTCAGAGCACTAGGTTTGTAGAAGGCTCTGGATTACAAAGGGAGCCTTAAGTCTGGTTGCTAATGTCCACCTAGAAGCAGCGTCCAGTGAAGACCTCTGGACCATAGGCCAACAGCGTGAAATGCTTCCCCTGTGGCAGCACTGGCATGTTGGAAAGTGAATTGCGACCATGCCAGTAACCAGCCCACCGAGGGGCAGCCAAGCCCCGAGGGACTTGCCTGGGTGTTCCCTTAATGGAAGTTGGGATGCTAGTCAGGAGAGGATCCTAACCAACCTTGTAAACTTTTCGAACCAGCAATAGTGTTCACATCCCTTGCCTGCTTCTGCCGTCCTGTCCCAAAGTGTGATGAATCGAGCTACTGCCAGTCATGATTTTGTGACAGTCTCCTCGGCTCCCCATCCCTATTTAAATGATTGCGTTTTCATGCTTTCCTCGACACCATGATGGCCTCGTACCGATAGTCTCCCTCCCTCAGATGCTTTTTCTGGTCTTTTTCCTGTGTAAGACATAATACATGCATATCTATAAATTACATTTGAAGTTGTGGTCTCTTTCTCCTAGAACAAAGCGGCACCATGATATTTTTGGCATATATTTTGGTCGATGGTATGAAGTTACCTGAGAGGGTGAAGGTTAACTTCCAAAGAAAAAGGAAGCACAATCTTTTCCGTGGATGAATTCCGTGTTAACCGGAATCTGTGGTTATGGCACAGTGGTTATGAGTTGGGCTGTTAAATGCAAGGTGAGGAGTTCAAATCCAACCGTTGCTCCTCAGGAGAAAGATGAGATTTTCTACTCCCTGAAAGAGTCACAGTCTCAGGAACCCGCAAGAGCAATTCTACCCTGTTCTAGGTCAGGGGTCCCCGCCCCCCACCCCTGCCTTCTTAAGATACACCCCATCATAGTTAAAATCTAAAGCTGTACTTGTCAAAATGATCAGCAGCATCAACATCACTTGGGAACTTGTTCCTCAAACCAAATCCACTGCCATTGAGTTGACCCCGGCTCATTGTGACCTTGTATTGAGACATAGAATAGAATGGCTCCTTAGGAGGTCTGAAACTACATCTTTACAGAGCAAACAGTTTCCTTTTACTTAGGGAGTCACTGGTGGGTTTGAACTGCAACCTTGTGGGTGGCACCCCAATGCCTCACCCATAGCACCCCCAGGCCCCCGAAGCAGTCCCAGTTTTGTTGATTGGACCTCCTTTTTGAAGACACCCTAACGAGACTAAGACAAGGTCTAGTTGAGAGAAGGAGGCTGCAGCCATCTGCTGATCATACAGGCATGTTTATTTAAACACGTTTTATTTGGAATAAACTTATGCATGCATCTACTGAAATCCAAGTAGTAATACCTTTTGACATATCTTCATATGTCAATGTATTTTCCAATATTTGGTTAGAAATATCTCACACTCTTTTAATAAGTACATCATAAAGAAAATTGGGAAAGTGTAGAAAAATATCAAAATTGAAAAGTAAATTTACCTTAATCCCACACCTGAATATTCAAAGAAAACTACTCATATGCATTTATGAGTCTTCGGCTTAAATGTTGGTGGAAAGCTGGTCAGTGCAGGGTCATTCCACTGGGCTTGGGTTTTCAGCAATAAAGAAAATAGACACTGTCCCCTCCCTCCAGAAAACAACAACGAAACAGCACTTAGAGACTTCAAGGGGGCGTTAGGTCATGACTAGGAAACACAGGTAAAGAAAGATCCTTGCTGACCAGGAGGGTTACACTGGTGTAGGCTCCTTGAGAGAAAGATGAGGTGTTCTACTCCCATAAAGCATTAGCGTTCCAGAAACCCCACACGGGCAGTTCTACCCTATCCTATAGGGTCGTTATGAGTGGGGATCAACTGGATGGCAGTGAGTTTGGTGTTGAGAGTTCAGGGTATCAGTCAAAGAAAGGCATATGGAACTTACGGATTTGCCAAAAGTTGAGTGAGTGTGATTGGGCACGGTGACTGGGGAACTGGGATGTCCACAGAGGCCAGGCCATGGTGCAGTGGCAAATGCTTCATAACCAGTTGTTGGGGATGGTGGTAGTGGTATTGAACCTGAATTTGTAGGGTTTGCCATTTGCTGTGGTGTACACTCCCATTGGAAGGAGGCCTGATGGTGTAGTGGGCTATGGGTGGGGCTGAGAACTTCAAGGGTACCAGTTTGAAAAAATGAGGCTTTCTACTCCTGTAAAATTTATTGTCTTGGAAAGCCACAGGGGGCAGTTCCGCCCTGTCTTATAAGGTCCCTATGAGTCAGAATTGACTCGATGGCAGTGTGTTTGAGGGTCTTGTCTTTTTCGGGTTGTTTTTTGAAAATCCCATTGACGTTACCAATATGACTTAACTGAAGATGAACCTTAGAAAAGATGCACAAACTAGTCTCTCTGGAGCCATTGCTATTGGAATGGGTCAGGAATACTCATATGCAAATGCATTTATATATTCATGCATACATGTGAGGTAGTATAGTGTTATCACAATTGGGTAGCTAGCACTATGTTTTATTTACATCACGCACTATTTTAATAATGAATTTACCCATCACAACCACATAGTAGTGCTCATCATCCTTTTATGAATAAGGAATTGATGGTAGAGCAGTGAAGAAATTGCCCAAGTCCAACTGCCAGCAGGGGGAGCTAGACTGGGATCGGGTGGCACTTGGCCAGAGGCTCACACACTATGGCCCAAAGGCAAAATTCAAACCCACCTCACCTAGTGTATGGCCTCCAAGCGGAAAATGGGTTTGCATGTTAAGTAGTTGCACAGAAAAGGAGAAGAATGCATTGTGACACATGCAAATGATGTGAAATTTAATTTCAGTGTCCCCAAATTAAAGTCTTAGTGGACTCAGCCACGTCCATTTGCTTATGTAGTGTCTCTGGCTGCTTTTCTGTTACTATGGCGAATGCTGAATAGCTGTAACACAGGCATATGACCACACTGCCTAAAATAGTTATTTATCCGACCATTCCAGGAAAGGTTTGCTGATCCTGTTTGTGTCTATGCAAACACATGGACACACATTAATGCGTGTACATGAAGATAAATACTGCCTTATAAATGCATGTAATGCTATTTGCTGTTACATCTAAAGGAATTTGTCCTCACCTGCGCTATCGTTTTCCTTTGCTCTTTCTCTCTTCTTAAAGCGTTTGGCATTCTTCACTCCCTCTAGAATCCAAGGTCATGGAAACCCTTGTTGTGGTGGTAGGTGGTGGCAGGTGTGGCTGCCATTGAGTCTGACCCTGACCCATGGTAACCTCATGGACAGCAGATTGGACTCTTGTAATCTTGGGGGTTTTCAGAGGCTAATTTTTAAGAGTAGTTGACCTCTGCTGAAAACTTTTCTCGGTTATAACAGCATGTAAATCTCCTTTGATTGACAGGACATGGGCCAGGAATCAAACTGGGTCTCCTACCAGGAAGGCAAGAACTCTACTACTGAACCACATTTGAAAACCCTTATTACGGCTAAATCCAAGGGATGCTTTGAAAATCTTGCTTCCCTTTTCTGAATTATTTGTTACAGGTGAGCATTGTCTACAATTTGCATCATTCTCTTTACTAGCCTTTCCAACTTTCTCCTATACTTTCCTGGTTTCCCTCCTTTTCATAGACACCTCTTTCACTGCCCAGAGAGGGACACCAGGAAAAGGCTATGTCTAGGAGATCTTAGCAAGAGAATTCTTTGAAAAGGAAGATGTAGTCAATTGTTTTGTAAGAAGACCTTAGTCAAGTGGCATGTGAATCAAAAAGTATCACCCATAACTTCTTTGATATTAGTGACATGCCTTAGTCCTGCAGAAATAATTGTGTCTTAGTGAATGAGTATTATCGAAATTTTTTGCCTTGTGTCTAAACTTCATTTCTTTCTTAAACCAAGTTCAGTGACTTAAATTTTTGCCTGGTACAAGTGAATATCCTATGCATTTTACTCTATAAACTTTCATATATATATATATATATATATATATATATATATATATATATATATATATTCAATTTCTCAATAGTACTTTAAAATCTATACCATTGGCTAGATTAATGATATTATCAGAACTATCAAATGTCTTATGCAGACTACTTAATTCAGTTCAATAAGCCGATAACACTGCCTTTAAAGTAGATCAAACTGAAAGCCAAACTCACTGCCCTTGAGTCAATTCTAACTCATAGTGACCCTAAAGGGCAGGTTAGCACTGCCCCTATGAGCTTCGAAGACTGAAACTTTTCATAAAAATAGAAAGTCTCATCTTTCTCCAGTGGAGCAGCTGGTGGTTTCAAACTGCTGGCCATGTGGTTAGCAAGGTTAGCAGCTCAATATATAACCATTATGCCCCCAGGGCTCCTGTTAAAATGGATCTTGAAGACACACACACACACACACACACACACACACACACTTTAGATATACAAAGGGATTTAGAACTAGCACTAAATCTAAGAATTAATTCTGTTAATTTCTGTGATGTAGTTCTGGACAATACTTGTCTTCGGGAAGTGATCACTGAAGACATGATGTTATATAGCAAAGTGTGGTGAAAAAAATCAGACAGTGCCTACCTACCAGAAAGAGTTGCGTCTGTGGTCTTAAGGCTTGTTTTTAAACAAGCAGCCATTTAAATGAGGTGTCAGCTAAGTCAGCACTGACTCCATGGCAGAGAGTTTTTACATAAAAAGTATGTCATGGTTTATTAAATCCCTCCGTGGGGTCATCGTGAGTCAGAATCGTTGGCTTGTTTGCTTCACAGGTAGCCACTTAAATTCTTAGTGCATTTCCTCCCTCACACCACTCAGAATATCTAAAATCAAAGTCATGTATTTCTTCCAATTCTAAAGATTTCCTCTCATAGAAAGATTTACAAAATTGGTGACTTTGATGCGTCATAAGGAACCTACAGGGGGCAATTCTGCCCTGGACTGTTGAGTTCAATGTGCGATATTTTATTCCACCCTGTAGGAATGCCGGGAGTCAGAAATGACCCCTATCGGCAGTCAAGTCACCCACCAGCTGCTCTGGAGGTGAAAGAGGACGACGTTTTCTACTCCTGTGAAGGCTGGCCGTCTTGGGAAACCGTCCTGGGAGCAGTTTTAGCCTGTCTTACGGATAGCGATGTGTTGGAATCCACTCATGGAAGTGAGTTGAGTTATTTCGTTGCCATATAATAAATACATTTGAACCGTACTATTGAATTGTCCTCTAGAAAAAGCATTACCACTTTATATCCAATCAAGCGGATATGAGAGCACGTGTTTCCTTTGTGTGGGAGCTGGGAAACAAAGGATATTATCATTGAAAAATGTTAATTTAAAATCGACAGGCAAAACAGTTTTTATTGCTTTAATTTTTATTTCTTGATTGCTGGTTTACTTGACCACACGTCCTTTGTTGGTGTGTCTGGAAACAGTCTGGAGATAGATTCACTGTTGAGTTTTGTGGGGACACTACCTCAAAGAGAGCAAGCAAAATAGAATTGGACAAAGGAGGGGTTGAACTGTGATTCAGAGTTGTAAATGGGGCAAATGGGTTCTCCCCTCCTTACCCCTCCCATGGGTGTAGGCTCTCTGAGGGATGACCCCACCTGAGTTTGTGGTGGCTCGCATGTTGCTATGGTGCCGGAAGCTGTGCTACCAGTATTTCAAATGCCATTGGGGTCGCCTGTAGTGAACAGGTTCAAGCAGAGCTCCTGACTAGGATGTGTTGGGACCCAGGCATGGTGACCTGATTCTGAAAATCAGCCAGTGAAAACTTTATGGATCATTCCTGAATGTTGTCCAATCTCCCGCTTTGGGCCTAGCATTCTAGCAAACACATGCACTGCCATGGAGTTATAGAGGGCGCCCCTACAGGGCACGATAGAAGGGCCCCTGTGAGTCCCTGAGACTGTAATTCATTATCAGTGTAGAAATGAACCCTCACTGCCATCGAGTCAATATGGACTCATAGCAACCCCCCTTGGGTTTCTGAGACTGTAACTGCTCACGGGCATGAGAAAGTCCACTCTTTCTCCCTCGGAGCTGCTGGTGATTTTGAACTGCCAACCATGCAGATGCCGGCCCAGTGCATAACCACTAAACCCCTGGGGTTCCTTTAAGGCCCCATCTTTCTCTCCAGGAGTGGCTGAACATACAGTTAGCAACCTGACCCATCACCACTACTATGTGACCAGAGCTCCTCTGGGCGTGTCATTAGGAGGGAATCATTATTGGAGAAAGACGTTTGGTGAAGAAGATTGTGACTAAGGATGAAGCGGGCCTTCAGTGAGATGGATTGGTAAAAAAAAAGTTTAATAGACTTACGATCGTGAGGATGAAAGGATCGTGAGAATGGGAAGGGTTTTCTGTTCAGGTAAAGCATTGGTCTTGGAAACTCATAGGGGTTGTTCTACCCTGTCCTATAAGGTCACTACGAGTCAGAATTGACTTCATAGTAGTGAGTTTTTGAGTTCTAAGTCACGTCATCATGAGTTGGGGCCAACTGGATGGCAGCTGTCTATTCATCTATCTGTCGTTCGGGTGGTGTGGAATCTGAGAAGTAACTTCCTTGACTGAAGGGAGTTTCTAGAGAAGCACTCAGGTAGAGCCCCAGGCAGACACAGTCTCAGCACCTGGGGACTGTGTCCTAGACACTCCTGCCCTCCTCCAGCATCCTGTACCACACCGCATCATGACACATGTCGGCACACAAAGTGATGGAATAAGCAAGTGCATTTCTACTTTCCTGTTTTTTTAATGCCATGCACCGATTTTCTTTTCCTGCTATTGTTCTTGTCTCCCCTCCTCCCTCATTTCTTTGCAAGGAATGTGTTCTATTTTAAGGGCATTGACCCTCATATAGCATTCTCTTCTTTTTGCCACTTGCTTTTAATATTGTTGGTTCTTTCGTGTGGTGTATAGAAACAACCTGGCACCCTCCTGTCGATTCCGGTCCCTGGTGACTTTATAAGAAACACAGAACTTCTCCACAGGGTTCCCTGGTGACTCTTCATGGGGGTTGAAATGCCAGGTAGACCTTTCGGATACGTAGGTATCCAAATCTATCGACCAGTTCCTTTTTACTTGTATGTTTAATAAATCTTTACAATCCCGAGATCAGAGAAGTTTTAACTACTCCACCCCACCCCCCCTCCACCATCTTTGCAGGTTATTTCTTGAACTTAACTCTTCAATCCATCTGGAAATTATTTTCGTTTAAAGCATGAAGTAAAGATCTAACTTAATTTTTTTTCTATGAAGATGCCTTTATATCACTCCAAGGGGTGTGGGTTTTCTTTGGATGTCGATGGGGAGCTTCTCTAGGAAGTGAAAGGGGGCTGGAGACGAGGCTATGTGATCACTTTCACCGTGGCACCTGGGAAGACACAGATGGTTTTGGGTAGTGGACCTTCCTGACTCTCCAATCACACAGTTCAAGGCTCTCTTCACCTCCACACAAGACTGACTTTCCCTCTCAATGATTAAAGCCGGGTCCACTCACACTTCAGGAACTCATCAGAGAAACCAATCCTGAATTTACTACAATTCAGCACTTGTCAGAAGCTGGCTGGAGACATTTGATGTGTGTAAGAGACTGTCGAGGGTTCATGTTAAACATTCATTCATCCAAATTCTTTGAGCTCTGGCTCGGTATGGAGTTAGCTCTTCACAAAGCAATATGTCTGGTCCAGATTATCAGCGGCCCCTTCAGAAATACTTCCACTCAGCTGAGATTGAATGCTGTTTCCCTCACTTTTATCTAAGGGCCATACAAGAGACATCCATCTTGGAAACCTTTCTGTATCTTTGCTAAAAAACACATGGGAGCAGGGGCAGGGTTTCTCTTTGTTTGAAGAAAATATTTTACATGTGTTTTAAGATTAAAAGTTATCTCAGATTCTTTTTGGAATTTATGACCAACAAATGTACAAATTCATTACTAGAGAGAGATCTTCTAAGATAATTTCACACATATATATGTATATATATGCCCCATTTCATTTAATGTCTCTACCTTCCTTTAAAATAATGGGTTGTAAAAATATCTATACAACATATCACACCAATTCCACATTTCTCACATGTGCAATTTAATAACACTAGTTCCATAAATCGTGTCGTATATATACCATCAGCAACATCTATTGCTAAATGTCTCATGTTCAGTCCTTTCTTCCTCCTCCCACCCCTGTGGATAGGTGTTCCTGGGTTGGTTCCAACGGGGGCAATGAAAAAGAGGGAGGCTTTCAATGAAATGGATCGACACATTGTTTGCAACAGCAGGTTCAATCAAGTATAGGCGCAATTGTGAGGATGGTGCCGGACTAGGTAATGTTTCATTCTTTTGTGCATAGGGTGGCTATGGGTCAGAACTGCCTCCATGGCACCGATCAACAATACCATAGTGACCCTGTGTACAACTCAGAAAAACACTGCCTGATCCTGCACCATCTTTGTGATTATTTCATGTTTGAGTCCTTTGTTGTAGCCGCTGTATCAGTTCATCTCATTGAGGTCTTCCTCTTGCTCACTGACCCTCTACGAAGCAGCCCTAGTGGTGCAGTGGGTTATACATTGAGTTGCTAACCACAAGATCAGCAGTTCTAAACCTACAGGGGACAGATGCTTTCTAGTCCCATAAAAGCTATGACTGTGGAAATCCACAGGGAGAGTTCTACCCTGCCCTATAGAGTCGTAGTTGAGTTGGAATCAACCCAATGGCAATGAGTTTGGTTGTTTCAGTTTTCTACTTTATGAAGCATGATGTACTCCTTCTCCTCCAGGGATGGCTTTCTTCTGATCATGAAATATATGAGGAGTCTTATCATTTTTGCTCCCACAAAGCATCTAGCTGTACTTCTTCTTCCAAGACAGTTTTGTTCCTCCTACTGGCAGTTATCAGGATATCTAATATTTCTGTCCAACACCATAATTCAAATGCATCGATTTTCCCCCTTTTCTTCCTTATTTATCCTGTAGCTTTCACATGTACATGAGGCAATTGAAAGCACCAAGGCTTGGATGGGGCGTAACTTAGTCCTCAAAATGACACCTTTAACATTTTAAAGAGGGTTTTTGTGGGTGTGGGTGTGGCAGATTCCCCCCCACCGCCTCAATGCAGTACAATTTAGGGCTAGTCTTAATCCTGTCTGTGTAATGTTCTACACAAAAGAAGAGAAAAGAAGCAGAAAGATGAAAACGGTCCCCAGTTCAAATCACTCTTCTACAACTTCACGCCATGGGGCATCTGGGCTACCAGGAGAGAGGAGACAGATTCTTCTCTAGAGGGTTCTGGGTGGAGCCCTGGGGACCTAGTGGTTGCAGATTGGGCTCTAATCCGCAAGGTCAGCAGTGTGAAGCCTCAGGCACTCTGGGAGAGAAAGATGGGTTTTTCTACTTCCTCAAAGGGTTACAGGCTCAGAAACGCACAGGGGTGCTTCTACCCTGGCCCACAGCATAGCTGTGAGTTGGCATCTACGCGATGGCAGTAAGTCTGGCTTGAGAGGCTGATGGGGGGCGGGGCCCTGCTGCAATCCTGACTTAGGAGGGGAGAAGTCACGTGACTGTGAGCGATGCTCCAGTTGCAAACCAAGGAAGACTCGGGCTACCAGTGGCCAGAAAACAAAAGAAAAATATTCCCCGCAGACTCTCCCAGAGGCCATGGCTCTATTGCTCACCGCAAGGTCAGTAGTTCAAAACCACCAGTTGCTCAATAGAAGAAAGATAAGGCTTTCTATTCCTATAAAGAGTTACAGTCTCAGAAAGCCATATAAGGTCACTATGAGTCGGAATGGATTCAATGACTCAGTGGTAGTGAATGAATGAGTGAATCTCCAGAACTTTGAGTCAATACATTTCTGTCCCTATAAACCACCCAATTTGAGGTATTTTTCTGCCTAGAAAACTGGAAACACAGGGCCAGTGAGGATGATCCCTTCGGGACCAGTGGTGTGAATGGCAATACTGGAAGGGGGGTGGGTTGGAAAGGGGGAACCAATTACAAGGATCTACCTGTGACCTCCTCCTGGAGGACGGACAACAGGAAAGTGGGTGAAGGGAGACATCAGACAGGACAAGATATAACAAAATTTATAAATTGTCAAGGGTTCATGAGGGAGGGGGGAACCGGGAGAGGCGTAAAATGAGGAGCCGATGCCAGGGGCTTACATGGAGAACAAATGTTCTGAGAATGATGAGGACAATGAATGTACAAATGTGTTTTACATAATTGATATATGTATGGATTGTGATCAGAGTTGTATGAGCCCCTAGTAAAATGATAAAAAAAAATTTTAAAGAAAGAATAAAACAAGAAGTCTAGAAAGATTCATCATGCTTGGTAGCGTAGAGGGTCAGCAAACACGAGGGAGTCCTGGAATAAGAGGACTTGATATGTGAGGATGGCACAGGACCAGACAGTGTTTCCTTCTGCTGTGCGTATGGTTGAAATGAGTCAGAATCAACTTGAAGGCGCATAAGAACAAGAAGGGCTCAGGGAAACCAGCTGTGGACTGCCTGCACGAGGCAGAGGAGTGACTGAAATGATGCTGCCTGAGCAAGAACCACCACCTCCCTCCTAGAAGAGAAGCAGCCTTTTTTTTTTTTTTTTGGTTCTACTTCTTTGGGCCAATGACTCCATCGGCTGCTCATCAGAACCCCAGCAGTTCCAGTCCCCCCAGAGGCGCCTTGGAAGAAAGGCCTGGTAAATTCATTCTGGAAAGAATCAGTGATTGAAAACCGTAGGAGCAACCTTCACCCAATTAAAAAAACAAAACAAAAATGTTTACAATCTTGGAGGGATGAAAAAGCAGCAAACCCCATGAACATAGTTGTACTCTGACACGTGTGATATGGCCACAGATTGGAATCAACTGAAGGATCTCTGCTCTCCTTTGGGCATGAGAGGAGGGTAAGGTCCACAGCGTGTCCTCGCTGCAGGGGAGGGAAGGCCTCAGGGCAGCTGGGCAGAGCCAGGGCAGGTGGGAGGAGGACTGACCTTCTGGGGTGTTCATTCACTGCCAAGACAGTGAGAGGAGTGTTTCTGAAAGATCTGAAGGTTGAACAACTTATAATTCAAGGAAATATATGGGTGTTTGCGTCAAGTGCCTCCGCCGCCCCCTCTTTCAGGATTGTGAAAGCGCTATCTCTTTGGCATCTGAATGCATGTTGCGGGAAAGAAAATAATGAAGTAGCACCTGTTTCACCTCCCGATTTCATAAAATATTGTGGTAGCAACGTGCAGCCTGTTAAGGAAGAGTCTGGTTGTGAAGGGAGCTGGCATTCCTTCCCACTTTGGAAGAGAATAAAATCTCATTGTGTGTCTAGTAGGATATTGGTTTTGTTCTGATCTCTCAGGGGCTAAAAAAAAGCCAGTCAGGTGAGTGAATGGAATACAAGTGAATGCTGAAGTCAGGGGGTTTGTAGCCTTTTTAACATGGAGGTACTGTCCACATGCCTATTTGTAAAAAAAGTACTTAGAAGCCAATATTTATATATAATTAAAATTATATAAATAATAGCTTAGAAGGAGCCCTGGTAGCTAGTGATTAAGCACTCAACCGAAGGTTTTCAGTTTGAACCCACCGCTTCGCCCACGAAGAAAGTTACTGTCTTAAGTCCTTGGCAGTTCTCAGAGAAGTTCTACTCTGTCCTATAAGGTCCTTATGAATTAGAATCAACTTAATGGCAGGGAGCGAGGTTTTAGTCTTGATGTTTTAGATGCTCCTTTACCGACGTGTGTGTGTGTGTGTGTGTGTGTGTGTGTGTGTGTGTGTGTCTGTGGGGTGGTGGTGGGGGGGGAGGGTTAACAGCTGCAGCTTTCTATGAGAGGAAGGTTGTCATCACCTAGCTCCTCGCATTCAGCGTTGTTTGAAACTAGCTTGTATGTTACAAAACAACTCATGTCCGTTTCCATTTCATTTTTTTCTCCTTTTACTTGTCAGACTAGTATGTAAGTCTGATGGGTAAATAATTTGGAGGGCTTTTAAGTTATTAAGGGTTCCCACTCATTTAATTATTGTAATGTCATTCATTTTTATTTGTGTGATTTGACACATGCGAGGACAAACGTGCTGTGTGTAGCTAGCTGCATAGCACACAACATCAAAGTCGTGATGAACTCACTGCCACGGAGTCGATTCTGACTGCTATTGACCCATAGGACAGTGTAGAACTGCCCCTGTAGGTTTCCAGGACTCTTTGCCCTGTCTTTCTCTCCCAGAGCACCTGCTGGTTTCAAACTGCTGACCCTGTGGATCACAGCTCCACTGGTGAACTCCCTATGCACTCGTGTTCTGTCCCTTCTTTACTGTGTATACTGTTCATTCTCTTTCTTTTTTCTTTCCCAACCCACCCTCCTTCTCCCTGCCCTTTCCACAGTTATAAGAGTCCGCAAGAAGAGAACCTGTTTTCTATAACTTGGTCTGATCTCTGCCATGATCCACCCATTGTTGCTCATTCATCCTAACAGCGGGTGCAAATAACTTTGTCCATTCTGATCTGCCAGCATGGAGCCCTGGAGGGTTCAGATGTTTCATGTGCTAGGTTTAAATCCACACCATGGCACCTCAGAAGACTCTTTCATTACCACCAAGGAGATGCCAACTCAGAGCCCCTGCGAGTTTCCTAGATTGTAACTGTTTGCAGAAATAGAAAGTCCATCTTTCTCTTGGGGAGCATGGTTTTGAACTGCTGACCTTCTGGCTGGCAGCCCAATGAGTAACCACTACTCCACCAGAGCTTAGGCCTGGTAGTCTACTTCCGACAGGTTCAAAAATGAGAGCCCGTGGAGCACAGTTCTGCTCTGACACACATCAGAGCCACCGTGAGTCAGCATTGGTCACATGGCAACTGGCTTCAATGTAGTGATACTCAGTCCACTCAGAGCTTTGTCTGAGTTTCTCTCCTCCCTCCCTCCTGGTGATCAATATGGAATGGCAACTTCGACCACGTGTTCGATTCTGAGAAGAGGAAAATCATCTTCTTATTGCCTATTGTAGAGTCAACTCCAGCTCATAGCAAACCTACAGGACAGAGCAGAACTGCCCCATAGAATTTCCAAGGGGGGCAGAAAATCTTGATGGAAGAAGACTGACTTCTTTTTCTTTCCCGGAGAGGTTGGTAGATGTGAACTTCCAGCCTTTCAGTTCAGAGCCAAGTGCTTAATCACTGTGCCATCATCGCTCCTTTGTAGGATCTTCCTACAAGAAAGAAAACTCACTATGAGTTGACATTGACTCATAGCAACCCTATAGGACAGGGTACAATTGCACCATGGGTTTCCAAGACTGTAACTCTTTACAGGATTAGAACGTTTCATCTGTCTCCTGAATAGTTTCGAACTGCTGACTTTGAGGTTAGCAGCTCAATGTGTCAGCACACTATGCCACGAGCGCTGCCCCTCCTACAAGGAAGTGCACTTCATTCAAGGCTTACTTCATACCAAGTGGTGGCCTGGCCAGGACAACCCCCTCAAGGTGACTCTTCTTCTCCTGTCTCACTTCTCTTTCCCTCACTCTGTGTCCTGTTATGGTTCCACTGCCGTTAATGATTAAATTGTGCCCGCCAAATATACGTTGGAATTCTCACTTCTATCCCTGTGGCTGTAATCCCAATTAGGAATAGGTTTCACTCTTATGCTACTGAGGGTACTCTCTGTGCGGAGGGTATGTTAACCCTTCAGATCTTAACCATAGATGGTAGATTAGACAGAGAGAAGCAAACACTGGCGGAGTAAAGAGAGATGCCTGGTGGAGATGGCCAAGGACTCAAGGAGCACTGGGTGTGCCAAAGCAGAGACAAGGTCTTCCTCCAGACCCGCAGAGAGCTTTGCCCTAGAGCCAGCACCCCGAAGCCGTCTCCTGAACGGTGTGAACATACAGTTCTGTGCTGTAAGACCACCCACTTGTGGTATTTCTGCTACTGCATCATTCAGAGCTTAAGACAACTTTCCGGTGAAGGGATATTCACATGCACTTACTCAGCCTAGTGAGTGTAAAGCTCTGCTAGCTGCCGTGGGAAACAGCGAGGGGAAAAGGAAGCATGGTTTTCTGGCTTGTTTTGCATTTGAGGTTAACTCTATCTGGAGAAGGGACCCAAAGAAAGAAACAAACAAACAAAATTCAAATGCACTGCCATCAAGTTGATTCCAACTCATAGCGAGCCTGCAGGGCGGGGCAGAACCCTCCCCGTGGGTTTCCGCAACTCTAACTCTTGATGAGCGTGGGAAGCCCTGTCTTTCTCACATGGAGCACTTGGTGGTTTTGAATTGCTGACCTTGCAGTCAGCAGCTCAACACCTAACTACTCGGAAGAGGAAGTGGTGGGCATGATCTCTCTCGGTGAGTGCTGGGTCATCACGTTCTGATGGCTGCTTGGCTATTGTGAGGGATGGAGGAGATAAGCAGTTTTGTTACAAAGAGTCAAAAATCTACACTTAAAGCCGTTTGACACAGGTATGGTGTCTCCTTTAAAAACATCTCCCTACTGAAGCAGCGCAGGTGGCACTTTGGGATACTCATCTGGCTCCTGTCTGAAAGGTTGGCGGTTCAAACTCACTGGGGTTGGAGAACAGCCCCTTAAAGATTCCTTCTCAGAAACCTTATCTAGGCTTGCCGTGAGTTGGAAATAGACTCAGAGGCAGTGGGTTTGATTTGGGGGTTTTTGCTTAGCTTCCAACACACAGTGGGCAAACAAATATATCAGAAACCTGGAGAAAGGATCGCTGGGATGAAACCGTCTTTTCCTTTGGCGCTTGTATTTGTGGGCCATTGAACTAAGAATATCTATTTTATTAGTATTATTACTTAAATTCTGTTTCCTTTCCTCATTTCCTTCTACCTAATGTTTCCTATCTTCCTGGTAAGCATATGAACCATGAAGAGCACAAGAAGGAAATTTGCCATGTTCAAGGTTACTTAATTTCCTGCCCCAATAAGTATATCAACACCATGGCTGCTCAAATACACACGTACATTCTTGGATACATTTTCTCCTATTGTAAGTAGCTGAGACCCTCTGGGGAAATTAACTGTTGCTATGAAGGTGGGGTGGGAGGCAGGGGGATACAATTGGCCTTGGCCACGAGATAAGTATCAGCCACAGGAGATTGAAATTGCACTCTGAGGAAGGCATTTCCCTCTGGGAGTAGCCAGACCCTGAAGTTCGGCCTGGCCTCCTGCCAGGAGCGCTGTCTCCAGATACCTTGTGTCTGTTCTCTTCTGAGAGGCTGGATGCTCGCTCTCCACCGTGAACACAATGTTTTGATTAAGTCCAAAGCAGACGATGGAACAATTTTCTAAGGAATGTGGTACTATCTCCAGAACTCCAGTGGGGGCACTTTGACCCCCACAAGGGTTCGCTCGTCTCTTGCTTCATCTTGAAGCCAGCATTTCCTTATTGAGGAGTGCCAAACCCTATTGTGTTGGGCCCGGAGAATCACCATGATGCCAAGAGCACATTCGCATGGAGAAGAAGACTGGGAGACCCTCCTTGCATACGGAACGGATCGGTGGAAAGTTGGGAATAGTTCTTACTCTGCCGCTAAGCGACAGAAGAACTTTACACTCATGGCTTTAAACTTTTGTGGGTGTATGTTGACTCCTCTGAAAGTGAAATGACTGAGCTGATGGCAAATGCCTGCGAGGCAAATAGGTAATTCCCAGGGATGCCGTGTCCAGGCATGTGTGTGGACTGTAGAACATATTGCTCGGTGTGCCTCTGAGACCATTCCACATGACCACCACCCACCCACTCACACTCACATACATTCTAAAGAGGACCTCAGGCATCCTTAGCTTTATCATTGCAGCAGCATGTGATCTTCCTCCCTCCCTCTCCTCCCTCCCCTCCCCCTCCTCCCTCCCCTCTCCCCCTCCCTCCCCCCTCCCCTCCCTCCCCCTCCCTTCCTCCCTTCCCCTTCCCTCCTTCCCTCCCTTCTCCCTCCCCCCTCCCTCTCCCCTTCCCTCCCTCCCTTCCTTCCTTCCTTCCTTCCTTCCTTCCTTCCTTCCTTCCTTCCTTCCTCCTTCCCTCCCACCCACCCTGCCTCCCTCCTTCCCTCCCCACCTCCCTTCTCTCTCTCTCCTCTCTCTCATTTGCTTTTATCTTGGTTTGGGTAAAAACTCACAGAGCAAATTTGTTCTCAATCCAACAATTCATACACCTCTGGTTTCCTGACATTCGTTACAATCCTCACAATGTGATCGACACTCTTCCCACTTCCTTCCTGGGTCCCCACTTTGCATTTTTCTTCCTTTCCTGCCTATTCCTGCCCTCTGGACTGTGATTTTGGGCAAGGGTGTCCCTTTGGACCTTGGTGATCTGTATCTGGAAATTGATCCAGGGGAAAGTCTGTGGTGCTCAGATCTACTCTGACATATATGCATTGCTATGGGTCGCAGACAACTGCTACCGCTCGTTGTTCCTTGTTTCAGTGGAGGAGTGCAGGAACAGTAGTATCAGGGGTTTCTATTTTTGAAGAGAAATTAAAAATCAGCATCTTTATGTACAATATGCTAAGTTAAAAACACAAAAACAAACAAAATCTCGCTGTGATTGCATTGGTTTAGACTCATCATGACCATACAAAACCAAGTAGAACTGTTACTTTGGGTCTCCGAGGTTGCACATCTTCCTGGAGAAGACAGCCTCCTCTTCTGCCCTCAGCGTGGCTGGTGGGATTTCACACCAACATGCAAGTTAGCAGCCCAGCACTACCCACTACACCACCATGGCTCCTTAAATTTTTAAAAGCTGGCTTAAATTCCTGCAAAATATTGTGTTGACCAGCCTCAACTAACCTGTAGGCTACAGATAACTTTTGGGGCCACTGGTTTTTGAACTTTGACCCATGTGTTATTTTTCAAAGTGTGTTTCTGTTGAGTGGGATACCTGCCAATAGGAGTAACTGGCAAAACAAACAAATGCTAACAATGGGACATACAAATGAGCAAACTGAGCAACACAACAAAGCAATGTCAACACAGCCACCTGGGAAAAGGAAGGCGGATGCACTGAGAGCTCAGGGACACCGGGAATTGCAGAAGTACTAGAGGCTGAAGTAGACAGAGAGAACCTCTCAGAGAGCCAGCACTCTGAACTACGGGAACATAGATTCTGATTCTGCAAATAACCAAGCAAACAAAAGCAGGGCATGCAGCGGCTCAATACATGTGTGAAACATTGG
The DNA here is from genome assembly GCF_050624435.1 of Tenrec ecaudatus. Lineage (NCBI taxonomy): Eukaryota > Metazoa > Chordata > Mammalia > Afrosoricida > Tenrecidae > Tenrec > Tenrec ecaudatus. The sequence continues at coordinate 103,182,375 of NC_134539.1, read as the reverse complement.
ATTGGACAACGTTCCAAAGGTTTCTTTACTCTAAGGCTTCTTCAGACTCCACACTCAGTGCCATGGAGTTGATGCTGACTCACCACGACCCTGTAGGACGGTAGAATTGGCCCTGTGGTTTTCTGCCTGTACCACTTCATGGGAGTTCGTTAAATGCTGAGCTGTTTGATGTGGTAGCCGCTGGTTACAAGTGGCTAGTGCTGACTGGATATTTAGTGGGTTTATATTAAGATGTGATATAAATGTAAAACACATACCAGGTTTCAAAACCTTAGTAAGAAAAAGTGTAATGTAAAATATTTCATCGATAAATTTATATTTATTACATATCTATATCTTTTTATGTTGGGCTAAATAAAATACACCATTAAACAGAAATTAATTATTTTTCTAACTTTAAAAAATGTGCCACAGAAGGTGCTAAATTGCAAATGCAATTCATATTATAATTCTAGGCTGATTGATGCATTTTCAAAATTTATTTGGACTTTAGCTTCTTTTTATTCAGGGAGCAGATCATGAAATTAGTGTCCCGTGGAATATACTTAGGAAGGTGACCCAGCTGTGAGATGTGATTTTTACAACATGATGAGAGCTGCAGGAATAGAAGTCTTGGATTTCTTGTTCGTCTTGGATTCTCCTCAGTGCTCCACATGCTAGCTCCTTGGCAGACCGCATTCTTGACCTCAGCCTAGTTCCTGGCCGAGGTCTGACCATCTTATCTGTTCCAAATTTCCTCATGTTTTGCTTCTTCCCTAATTAAAAAAAAATTTAAAAATAAAATTGGTTGGTGGGTAATTGGCATATAATAAATAACATGGAAAGGAGACCAATGTCATAGACTTTTTGGGGTCATGAATATCCGTTTCTTGCTCCAAGGGGATCCTGAAAATGCTTCTACATTGATGGAAATCAAGATGATCTCCTGGTTCACCTCCCAGGTCCTGTAGCCCTTCCCAGCATCATGGTTATGCCGAGGATCCCGCGAGGAGGCAGGAAGCTTTGGGCTAGCTGAGGTAGCCTAAGCCCTCGTCACTGTGGGTTTTATGAATGGTGGTAGGGTGTTGCTGGACAGTATGGTCATTTTAGATGCTACTAAGACCTATTAAAATAAAATGCCTGTGCTCCCACTGAAGGTTGTTCCCTGTATTGCATCCCTGGGGGGCAGGCACCTATGAATTAGATTCTGCCATTGCTGTGAGCCATTTGTTTTTCCTCTTGGTGTATTCATTCAAGACAAGCTTGAGCCACACAAGGGAATCATTCTGATATATAGTTATCTATTTTATTAACTTTGATTTACCATAAAAATGATATGTCCTCCTCATAGAGAGGCTTAACCTCTTTTTGACCCCAAAGACTGGGCTTGGGAACTGACCTGCTTCACCTCTCTTGACTCTAAATATCTGTTGCCCATTTCCAAGCCTACTCAGAAGATTAATATCTACCATAGCTCTATGGGCAATTTCAAAAGGGTGTGTTCAACACATCCTTCTGTAAGTTCTGAAGCATGTGGTAAAGAAAACAAGAAGAGGAAAAGGAAAAGAAATCTATTCGTTACCTTAGAGTTGCTCCTCATAGTTACCCATGGATTCCTGATAAGACCTCTGGAAGTTTCGCCACTTGGACCGTGGCTATTTAAAAGAACTCACCTCTGGTTCTCCTCCAGCTGATTTATCTGGGAATGAGCTGACCCTGCACAGTAGTGACCCCTTGTCTCAAAGAGGACCTTATATTGGCAATGATTATGTCTCTTAGCTTTACCCCCTTCTACAGCCAGGGACCCTGTTCACAAGATATAAATCATTTTCATTTCTTCTAAATCAGCCATTTATTTCCTAGAAGAGGCACTGATTCAGCTGCATTCTTGTAAATATTGTGTCCCCCCAGGTACTCTGTGGCTACTGAGAAGCCCAACCAGTTATTACTTCTTATTCTAATTTACATAAACTCATCAATATCCTTACACCTCAACCTACCTTGAAACAATGGATGTCAAGGTTGCAATCGTGTGCTGACCACTTCCCCATGACTTCAGAAGGCTGTCCCTGGCAGGGACATAGTGACAAACTTGCCCATCTCTTTCATTTGAGGAATGAGAAGAACGGGGTCAAGAAAAAGGAAGACATTGACTTGTGGTTTCTATTGTTGCTCCTGTTCTCAGGGTATTTGCTGATGCCAGGCCCTGTTCCTTTAAGGGCAGCAGAAGTATAGTCTAGGGATGAATCCGTGGACTGTCAAAAAGGCCCCAAATGCACTCTTGTGTGGTCCACACAACTCTGTCTGCATCACCCACCGGAGCCTTCCACAGTGATCTGAGCTGGAAACTGGGCTAAAGCCTCCAGGCCCTGATCCTGAAGGACCACGCACATTAGCTCTTATTTCCCTGCACTGAGATTTGCTGCTATTCTGTATCTTGTTCCCAACTCTTTATGTGTCCCAGTTTGCTTTTCTTTGCTCTCTCCAAGGTAGTGTGGTGACTAACCCACCTGTCACTTCGTCCCACACAATATCCTGGAATCTGCTTTGGGTGCTTTAGAGAAATTACTCTCCCCCCCTCCCCTCTCAGTTATGGTCTGTCAGTTTGCCACACTGTGCTGGTTCATATATTGCTTGGTGCTGGAAGGAGCTCTGCAGTGTAGTGGGTCCCCACTGGGCTGTGGTCCGTCATGGTCCACAGTTCAAAATCAACAGCAACTCCATGGGAGAAAGATGGGGTTTCGACTCCTTTAAATAGTTACGGTAATGGACAACAGAGAAGTAGGTGAAGGGAAACTTTTGACTGTGTTCAAGGAGGAGGGGGGAGCAGGGAGGGAAGGGACAAAATGAGTTGCTGATACCAAGGGCTCAAGTAGAAAGCAAATGTTTTGAGAATGGTGAGGGCAACAAATGCACAAATATGTTTGACACAATGAATATAACTATGGATTGTGATAAGAGTTGTATGAACCCCCCATAATGATAAAAAAAAAACCCAACCAAAACAGTTACAGTGGCGGTCACTGTGAGTCAGCATTGACTCACTGGCAGTGAGTTTTATGTTTTGGATGGCTGGGGTTGGGCCTGGGGTGTACAGAGAGGGTGATCACTAGTGGGCACAGGGTTTTTTTGTAAGCTGATAAAAATGTTCTAAAATGTCCTGTGATGAAGGTTACATATTTCTGGGAGTATAATGAAAATCACTGATGTGTACTGTAAATAGGGTAAGTATATGGTATTTAAATTGTATCATTTTTGGCATATATATGTATATTTAATTAATCCTGTTACTGGATTTCTAGTTTCTTTCTTTCTGTTTTGAATTTTTATTACAATCTGTGTTAAAATTTTCAGAGAAAAAAATGGTTATGTGTTTGGCTGCTAAACGCAAGGCCAGCAGTTCTAATCCACTAGCCTTTCTATAGAAGAAAGAAGAGGCTTTCTGGTCCTGTAAAGATTTAGTCTTGGAGCTGGAAACACAGGAATCCAGGACACATAAACCCCTCAGGACCAGCGGTGAGAGTAGCCATACCAGAAGGGGAAGGGGAAGGTGGGGGAGATAGAGGGAACCAATCACTATGATCCATCTATAACCCCTTCCCAGGGGGATGGACAATAGACAAGTGGGTGAAGGGAGACATTGGTCAGTGTAAGACATGAAAAAAAATTATAAGTTATCAAGAGTTTGTGAAGGAGAGAGGGTGGGGGAGGGAGGGGAAAAACGAGAAGCTGATACCAAGAAAGAAAGTGTTTTGAAAATGATGGCAACAAATGTATAAGTGTGCTTGACACAATGGATGTACTGTATACACTCCAGTATAAGCCAACCTGAATATCAGCTCAAGCACCGAATTTTACCATAAAAGCTGCATTAAAAAACGTGCTGAAAAACTCAGCTTATACACGAGTATATATGATATGTATGGATTGTGATGAGTTGGACGAGCCCTCAATAAAATGATTAAAAATATATATTTTTAGTCTTAGAAACTCACAGGGGCAAGCCTACTCAGTCCTGGAGAGTCACTATGAGTCAGAATTGATTCACTGGCAGTGAGTTGGGTTTTTGGTTGGCTAAGTAAATGGCACCCTGGTGGTGCAGGGGTCCAACACTTGACTGCTTACCAAAAGGCTGGGGGTTTGGATACACAGGCCGCTCTTCTTGAGAAAGGTGTGGCAGTCTGCTTCCATTAAGATTTGGGGACTTGGAAACCTTTGGGCCAGTCCTACGCAGTCCGGTAGGATCCCGATGAATCAGACTTGATTGGAAGGTGTGGTATGACTTTGGAGCTAAGTGACAACAGGCCTGGTGGCACAGCGATTCAAACACCCAGCCACTAACTGAATGGTCAGTGCTTTCCACCCCCGAGCTGCTCTGTGGGAGAGAGATGTGGCTGTCTGCTTCTGTAAAGATTCACAGTCTCAGAAACATGATGGGGACAGGTCTACTCTTTCCTACAGGGTTCATGGGAGTCTGAATTGACTCAAGGGCAATGGGTTTTTGATTCGTGCTAGGTGGCTCAGGGACACAGACATCTGCTCTAATCAAAGAGCCCGGCAAGGGCGGGCATGGGCTCCCGCCTTGTAAGAGGTTTCTTCTCTGAGGTGGGGTAGGGGCACCAGTAAGGAACCAGGTGAAGTTAGAGGCAATTTCATCTGAGACCGGCGAGTTGTGGGTTGCGACACGATGCCGGAAGTTGGGATCATCGTGGAAAGCCATCTCAGCGCTGGAGTAGTCTTTGTGATGGAAAGGAGGCTGAGATTTCTCTGGCTCAGCAGCACAGAGACTTCATCTAGAACAAAGAAGTCATCCTGCAGAGAAGAGGGTCCCCAGGCCCCAGACTCTTCCTGTTCTTCCCAGGGTGCCGGGTCATGATTTGAGCCTTAGTTCCCAGATTCTGCAATTACTAAGTATCCAAATAATCTGGGTAAATAATACCTTATTTTCTAATGCATAGTTGATGATGCACCTCCCATCACTGAAAGATGAGGAGATGAAGTATAAACCAATATGGGCCTATTAAGGGTTCTGTAACATAAAAGAAGAAAGAGACTGGAGAAAGCATTATTGTAAAAGCATTACAACAAAAAACAGAAGAAACTGTCCAACTGCATGTGCTTCCTACTTTAAAAACTCAAGGAAATTTGGACTGCAGCCCTTATGATAAAATATGAAATAATAAATTTGAGCAGTGAAGGAAACAGACTGAGATCAAGTAGAAATTACAAAGAAATTAGACAAGACGAGAATTCCAGGTAAGTAAACAAGCTCCAGTGGAATTCAAAAATTCATTTAAAGTAGAATCAATTCTACAGAAAATCAAATCAGGAATGGAGAAGACATATTTGAAAAGCTCTCCCCTAGTGCAAGAGAAATCAGAGTACTGGTTTGTTTGCTCAAGTATGGTAATATTAAAAAATAGAGTCCATTAATTTTCTTATTAAACATGGGTATATGTTCACTGTTGAAAACACAGAGAAGAAAATTCTATCCGCTAATCTTTTCTTTATACCCATTTAATATTTTTCCTATACATGTAAATAGATCGAGGAAAAATATTTACCTAGGGGGTAAAATATATGCATGCAGGTATATATGTATATATAATATATATGCTGACTTATAGTGATTCTATAGGACAAAATAGAACAGCCCCCTGAGCATTTTCTAGGCTTTTATCTCATCAGAGCAGATATCCATATTTGTCAGCATATACATATAAATATATAAATGCCTATACACTGTGATGAAGTGAAATTACTTGGTGTGTTAGTCTGGGTACACTAAAGAAAAAAATTCATAGACACTCATATGTATATAAGAAAGAAGTTTTTATATAAAAGGAATTAAATATTGAGAAAACATCCCAACCCAGTCCAGATCAAGTCCATAAGTCCAATATTAGCCCATATGTCTGATACCAATCTATAAAGTCTTCTTCAGACTAACAAAATATATGCAATGCTGCTGAATGCAGGAGGATCACAGGCCAGTGGGTTTGGAAGTCTTGTGGATCCAGTGGTGTTGTAAGCATCTCAGCATTGGTAGGAGTCTCTGCATGGCTTCTCCAGTTCCAGAGGTCTGGCTCCATCAGGTTCTCTCCATGTGTCTTGTGAGTAGAGTGTCTCTTAGGGAGTGAACAGAGAGAGAGAGAGAGAGTGAGAGAGACTCCAAGCGAGTGAGCAGAGAGAGAAATGTCTCCTGCCTCCAAGGAGGAAATAAAGGAGTTCCCAGAATTCTCAGGAGAAGGCCATGCCCACACAGAGACTTTTGTTCATGACTACCATTCATTTATTTAACAAATATTGAAATCAAGAAAAAAAAAAGCATGAAAGGACCCATATCTTAATAAGAGAACGTGTTTGGGGAAAATGATAGTGTAGGTAAGGCTGGAGACCACAGAATTATGATAGCACCAGGCATAGACAACCAACATCCACAAAACAAGGCAACCGTTTTGAGCCTTCCTAGTGAAGAAGAAGGAGCATAAACATCTACAAAATTAGAATGGAGAAAGGAGATGGAAAATAATGGAAAGGTTTCCAAATAAATCTGTGTCTAAATTTCTGATCGTACATTTTATAAAACCTAGAAAAATTGGTGATTTCCTTAAAAATATATACAGTGATCACACCCTGTAGGCTTGACCTAGTATGCATGAAAACGAGAAAATATGAAAAGGAACCAATTTTTGAATCAATAATGTGTAGAATTCCTCAGGACTGAAGAATGAAATCTCTAATTAGAAGTATGCTCAAAGTATTCAACACAATAAATGAAAAGTAAACACACCAAGGTCAATTTCTATGAAATTTCAAAATTTCAGAGAAGATCCAAAGATTTCTCAAAGAGAGGCGGTGAATGAACAATATATAAAAATCTTGGTGTTAAAAACGACATCGTATACTTGAAAATCAATGTGAAAAGTAAAAAATTAACAGAACACTAACTTTAATTTTTTTACTGAAAATTACACATAGTAATAGAGTCTAGAGTTAAAAATACTTATATAGTTAATGAAACACCAACTATGTGTTTTTATCAGACTTTTGAGGGATAATTTATATACAATAACAGCATTCATTTAAATGCTATGATCTCATGAGTTCAAACCTCTGGAACCTATAATGCCCCAATAAAGAGAGAGAACATCTCCTTCACCAACGAAAGGCTCCGTGTGCCTCTTGGAGGTCCATTCATCTCCTCCCAGCAACCACTTACCAGCCGCTTTCAGTATAGTTTAACTATACTATAACTTTTTTTCACAAATGGGATAAATTGCATATAATTACAGGGTTTGATCGCTGTTAGAAAAGTTAGATAATTTATCAATGATATCAATAATCAAAAAAGAGAGTATGCACCCCATTTCATAAAATAAATATGAAAATTTCTGAATGTTTTATACCGAGTTTTAGTGTCTTGGGAGAATAATCTTCTAATTTACTTTTAGAGTAGATGAAGGATAGAGGACAGTATGGTGCACTATATAAATTTAACTAATGGTCATAGAAAAGGACTTAGAATTTCAGCATGCTGATTTTTTACTTAATCTCCCTGATATCATCCTAGGTCAGGGATCTCACGCACTATGGCCCATTGGTCAAATCCAGTCTACCTATTCCTTTTTATAAATAAAGTTTTATTGGAACATCGCCACAATCAAATGATAACCTCCAGCCATTCCTCGGGATAAAGAAAGGGTGTTTGTTCTACTCCCTTAAAGAGTTTCAGTCTCAGAAACAGAAAGGGGGCAGCTCTCCCCTATCCTATGGGGTCCCTATGAGTTGGCATTGACTGGATGGCTGCAAGGTTTTAATTAATTAATTTTTAATGGCTGCTTTTGTGCTACAATGTTGGGGTTGAGTAATGGCAACACTGTCATACACTACACAATTCAAAATACTTAAAATATTTACAATTTCTGTCTTTATAGAAAAAGTTGGCTAACAGCCATAAACTTGATCTCAACCTTCTTTTTAGTATGGCCGTTGGCCCCAAGTCCAGAGCTTCTGTATTCCCTCTTCTCCAGAGGCTATGCAACCATTTCCTAATAGCCAGACCAAAAGGTGAGAATGATATAATCAAATCCGTGCAAGTCCATGTGGAGCAGAGCTTTACATTGAAATAAGCTTAATAGAGTTCTTAGGGGGGAAATAAAACAAAACCTAACTATTTTCTTAAGCCAGAAAGTAAGCCCAGAGAGTATAAAAGTCAATAACGTCTGATTGAAAAGATGACACAAGCCAGGTTATTCTGAATGTGACTGGTGGACCTGGGCCAGTGCGTAGCCTGCTACCTAGGTGAGTACAAGAATGAAACATGACCATTTATAAACATTGATGACAATTTAACATTGCCAAGTCATCCAAATGTGTGATTTTTTTCTTAGTTTATTTTCAAAAATCATTTTGGAGGGGCTCATATAACCCTTATGATAATCCATACATGCATAAATTGTGTCAAACACATTTTTACATTCGTTGCCCTCATCATTCTCAAAACATTTGCTTTCTACTTGAGTCCTTGGTATCAGCTCCTCATTTTCCCCTTCCCTCTCTGCACCCCTATGAATCTTTGATAATTTATAAATTATTATTATTTTGTCTTGTCTTACACTGTACAACGTCTCCCTTCACCCACTTTTCTGTTGTCCATCCCCAGAGAGGAGGTTATATGTAGATCTTCACAATCACTTCCCCCTTTGTACCCCACCTTCCGTTCAACCTCCTGGTATCGGCATTCTCATCACTGGTCCTGAACTTATCATCTGTCCTGGATTCCCTGTGTTTCCAGTTCCTATATATACCAGTGTACATCCTCTGGTCTAGCCAGATATGTCAGGTAGAATTCAGATCATGATAGTAGGGGGGGGGGAGCATTTGGGAACTAGATGAAAGTTGTATATTTCATTGTTGCTACCCTGCACCCTGACTGGCTTATCTCCTCGCTGCAACCCTTGTGTAAGTAGGTATCCAGATGCCTAAAGATGGGCTGTGGGTCCCCACTCTGCATTACCCCTCATTCACAAGGATTTGATTTTTTGTTCTTTGATGTTGGATACCTGATCCCTATGACACCTTGTGGTCACACAGGCTGATGTGCTTCTTCCATGTGGGCTTTGTTGCTTATGAGCTAGATGGTCGCTTGTTTACCTTCAAGCCTTTAAGACCCTACATGCTATATCTTTTGATAGCTGGGCACTGTCAGTTTTCTTAACATTTGCTTATGCGCACATTTGTCTTCAGTGATCATATCAGGAAGGTGGGCACACAATGATATGATTTTTTGTTCTTTGATCCCTGAACCCTTTGACACCTCATGGTCACACAGGCTGGTGTGCTTCTTCCATGTGGGCTTTGTTGCTTCTGAACTAGATGGTTGCTTGTTTATCTCCAAGCCTTTAAGACCCCATACACTATCTCTTTTGATAGCCGGGCAACATCAGCTTTCTTCGCCACATTTGCTTATGTGCCCTCTTTGTCTTCAGAGAGTGCATCGGAAAGGTGAGCATCATAGAATGCCAGTTTAATAGAAGAAAGTATTCTTGCATTGAGGGAGTACTTAAGTGGAGGCCCAATTTCCATCTGTTACCTTAATACTAAACCTATAAATATATGCACATAGATCTATTTCCCAATCCTCATATATAATAAAATATATTTACATATGTACATGCCTGTATTTAGACCTCTATAAGTGCCCTTTGCCTCCTAGTTCTTTCCTCTTTTTCCTTTTACTTTCCTCTTGTCCCATTATTATGCTCAGTCTACAGTGCTGTCCCCCATAGGGCCATGGGTCAGCGAGGGGTGTCATGTCTCTTAGTGGAATCAGCCATATGATCCACTCTGTGCATTGGCTGTTCGGAGCAGGTTTATCATCCTCTAGGCTTGTTGGGCCAGTATGTGCTCCACTCTCTCTTCCTCACCATTCATTTGCTCCTATGTGCTCTGATGAAACATGTCCCTCTCCTTGAGCTGCAGTTTCAGTGCTGTCCTCTAAAGTAAATTCTTCTGGGGGGGGGGGGAGGGGCAGTTGTCCACGTAACTGGCTCAACTGTCCACCCCCAGGCCCTTCCACTGGCTCCCCTCTCCATGCCAGAACACTGCATTCACATCCCAGAACACCTGGTTTAACTCTGGTCCCTCTTTCTCTGTGGAGATACAAACAGTACTCGCCCCTTGGGTGGGTTAGTGCCCTATTTCCCTGGTACATATATCTCTATGTTTTCCCTTACTCCTCCCCCTCCTTTTTAGTCGGCTACCGTATGTATCCCTGGATTTCATCTGGCCCCTGCCATACTACCTGGACCTCAAGCCAGAATGTTTATGTACAGTAGCTTTTCCCCTGAGCTACTTTTGAATTTCTTTCTTCCTTCCTTCCTTCCTTCCTTTTTTTTTTTTTTTTTTTTTTTAATAAACTTTCCTCAGCGGACTCATGTCGTTCTTATCCATTTGTGCTTGGTTTGCTTCACTTAGCATTATTTCCTTCAGTTCTTCCCATGCGGCGATATGCTTCATGCATTCATCACTGCTTTTTAGCAATGCATAGTTTTCCATTGTACATATGCACCCCAGTTTTTTAATCCATTCTTCTGTTGTTGGGAATCTGGGTAGTTTCAATTTCTTTTCAATTGTGAACTGTGCCACAATGAACATTGGAACACAGATGTCTGGCCATGGTTTGTTTCTTGTGTCTGCTAGGCATATGCTCAGTAGGGGGATTGCTGGGTGGTATGGGAGCTCAATTTCCATCCCTTTTAGAAATCGCCAAATTGATTTCTATAGTGGCTGTACATATCTACAGGTCCACCAGCAGTAGGTGAGAGTTCCTATCTCATCACAGCCCCTCCAACACTTGTTGATTTTTGATTTTTTGAATTGGGCTATCTTGGAGGGTATTTGGTGGTATCTCATATTTTTTTAAATTTGCATTTCTCTTATGGCTAATTATCAGGAACATTTTCTCATATGTTTTTTGGCCATTCAGATTTCTGCCCCTGTGAAGCTTCTGTTCAGGTCATTTGCCCACCTCTTCAGTGGGCAGTTTTTCTCTTATTGTAAGCTTGCAAAATATTATAGATTTTAGTAATAAGGCCTTTATCTGATGTGTCATTGCTAAAGATGTGTTCTCAGTCGGTGGGCTCTCTTATTACTCTCTTGGTGACTTCTTTTGATGTACACAGGTGGCTTATCTTCATTATATCCCATTTGTCTATTTGTGACTCCTCTTTATATGTATCCTTCCCTATTTCTCATAGTCTATGTATTCCCTGTGTCAAGATTTTCAGGGTTGACCCAATTTCCTCATTAATAGCCCTAATTGTTTTGGATTTTATCTCAAGGTCTGTGATCCCCCCTTGAGTTTATTCTTGTGCATGGAGTGAGTAAGGGTCTTGATTCATTTTTTTTCTGCAGGTATATATCCATTTTTTCCAGCACCATTTATTGAAGAGGGCATATGCTTCCAATTTGATATTTTTGTGGCCCTTATGAAAGATCAGTTGCCTGTATGCTGATGTTTTTATTTCTGGGTCTTCAGCTCTTTTTTATTGGTGTGAATATCTGTCGTTATACCAGTATCACACTGTTTAGACTACTGTGGCTATATAATAAAATCTGGTAGAGCAAGTCCTCCCATTTTGCCCTTCTTCTTGAGGAGTTTTCTGCTAATTCTGGGCTCCTTCCCCTTCCATATGAAGTTGGTAATTAGTTTTTCCAATTCTTTGAAGAAGGATGGTGGTATTCATATTGAGATAGCAGAACTGACATCCTTACTACATTGAGTCTGCCAATCCATGAGCATGGGATGTTCTTCCATCTGTTGAGGTCATTCTTGGTTTCTTGTAGTAGTATTTTATAATTTTTCTCATACAAATCTTTTTTTTTTTTTAGTTAGGTAAATCCCTGGATATTTCCATTTGTGCTTGGCTATTGCAAAGGGTACTACCTTTTAAATAGTCTCTTCTGTGGTTTTGTCTGTTGTGTATAGCAGATTGATAGACTTCTGTTTGTTGATCTTGTATCCTGCCACTCAGGCATATTCCTCTATTGCTTCCAACACTCCACTTATGGAGTTTAGGGGATTTTCGATGTATAGAATCATACCGTCTGTAAATAATGATAATTTCGCCTCTTCCTTCCCCAGATGAATACCTTTGTTGGCTTTTCTTTGCTTTATGTTGTTAGCTAGGACCTCCAGTGTGATGTTAAATAGGAGTGGGGACAAGAGGCATCCTTGTCTGGTCTCCTTTTTCAGTGGAATTGTTTCCATCTTTTCTCCATTAAGTCCATGGTTGGCTATTGGTTTTTAATATATGGCTTGTATAATATTGAGGAATTTTCCACTATTCCTGTCTTTCTGAGTGTCTAAAACAGGAATGCTTGTTGGATGTTGTCAAATGCTTTTTCTGAATCTATTGATATGATCATGCCATTCCTATCTTTTTTTCCTGCCAATGTGGTGAATAAAACTGATGGTCATTCATATGTTGAACCATCTCTGTATCCCTCGCATGAATCCCACTTGGTCACGGTGAATTATTTTTTATATGCTTTTTTATTCTATTGACCAGTATTTTGTTAAGGATTGTTGCATCAATGTTCATTAGGGATATTTGTCTATAGTTCTCAATTCTTGAGGGATCTTTGCCCGCTTGAAGTATCAAAGTTATACTAGTTTCATAGAATGCGTTTGGGAGTTTTCCATCTTTTTCTATGTTCTGGAAGAATTTGTGTAGGATTAGTGTCAGCTCTTCCCTGAATGCTTGGTAGAATTCTCCTGTGAAGCCATGTGGCCCAGGGGATTTTTTTTTTGGTTGGTAATCCCTTAATAACCTTGTCTATTTCTGCAATTGCTGTGGGTCTGTTAAGGTTCTTGACATCCACCTGGGATAGTATAGGGAGGGATTATGTTTCCAAATATTTTTCCATGTCTTCCAAGTTGTTGAAATTGTTAGAGTATATGTCTTCATAGTACTGTGTAATTATCCTTTTGATTTCATTAGGGTCTATTGTAATACCCCCCGTTACATCCCTCATCCTTGCCAGGGGTCCATCAATTCTGTTCATTCTTTCAAAGAACCAACTTTTAGCTACATAAATTTTTACCATAGTTTTCTTGTTTTCCCTCTCCTGTATCTCAGTGCGGATTTTTATTATTTCTACCCTCTTGCTATTAGTAGGATTGTTCTGTTGACTCTGCTCTAAATGGTGTAAGTTTTGTGCCAACATATCATCCACAAGTCTCGCTTTTTTTTTCATGTGTGCATTTATTGCTATTAGCCTTCTTCTGATAAATGTCTTTGCTGTATCCCAACGGTTTGGTGTGTCATCTTTTCGTTCTTATTAGTTTCTAGAAACTTCCTGATTTCATCTCTGATCTGGGTCAACACCCACTCTTTTATAATAGAGAATTGTTCACCCTCCAATTGTTTGCCTTTGTTTACTTCACCATCCTTCTGTTAATTTCCAGCCTTATGGCACATTCATGTGAGAGAGGAAACTATATAATCTCTGTGTGTTTGAATTTACTCAGGTTTGACTTGTGTCCTAGCAAGTAGTTTACATTAGAATATGTGCCATGTGAGTTGAAACGAATGTTAATTTTTTTTTTTTTACATTTGGATGGAAAGCTCTTAAAATTTCTATCCAATCGTCCAATTGTTCTGTTTATATCTGTAGCCTCCCTTCTGAGTTTCTTTCCCAGTGATCTGTCTTTTCCAGAGAGCGATGTATTAAAGTCACCAACTATAATTGTTGAGTCTGTGATTTCTTTTTTCATCTTTTGGGGTGTCTGATTTACAAATTTCATGGGTCTCTTGTTGGGCACATACATATTTATTATGCTCATTGGTTCTTGGTCTACTGTTCCCTTGAGCATTATATAGTGCCCCTCCTTGGCTCTTGAAATGGCCTGTATCTTGAGATCAATTTAGTCAGATATTAAGATCACTACCCCTGCTTTTTTTTGCATTGCCATTTCCTTGGTATATTTTCCTCCAGCCTTTAATTTTCTACTTGTCTTTGTCTGCAAGCTTGAGATGTGTCTACTCTAGGGACAGTTTGATAGTTTATGTTTTCTGAGCCAGTCTTTTAGCCTCTGCCTTTTAATGCCTGAGTTCAGGCCTGTGTTGGACAGGGTTCTCTAGAGAGACAAACCAGATTGCTAGTAATTATAAATAAATATATTTATAAAGATAGATATATAATACAAGAAATGAACCATTAAATTATATACAGATAGATAATACAAGAAATTAACAGTTAAATTATAAAGCAGTGAGACACTAGCAGTCCTTTAAGGCTTGAGAGCCGCCAGTTGCCAGTCCCCTTCTGTAGAGAGAGCTGTGCTATATATACCCAGGCAGCAAACAGCAAGGCAGGTCCCCAACTGTCATCAACTGTCAGTCCCCAGCTCCAGAGATGAACATTCCAATTGTGTGAGCTTAAAGGGACCTCAACTTACAGCGACACAGTCCACAGGCTAGGCATCCCACAGGTAGTGTACCCCTTTAAACTGAGGCACAGAATAAGCAAGGCAAGGCTCACCGAGCCATTTATCCCTCTGCCCTTCAGTTAATCTACTTGTGTTAATCAGCCAGGCTGGCACAATAAACTGTCGCAAGGCCATTGATATTCAGTGTTATTATATCCAACTGTGGACTTTGTGATGTCATCTTGTACCTTTTGTGTTGGATGTTTTCCTACCTACCTGTCTTATCTGCTTGTGTAGTGTGTATGGTTTATTTTTGTCTTCTTTCCACTATTGAGCCAATGCCATCCTGGGGGCTGTTTTCTCTTTGTTGCCCTATGGCTAGAGTTATTCTATGTGATGTTCTCCTATTTGCCCTTGGTGAATGTTGTTGATCTTCTGCCCATACTAGATTCACAAGGATGTTTTGTAGGGCTAGATTTATTTTTATGTGTTCTTTGAGGTTGTCCTTGTCTGGGCAGACTTTTACTTCTCTATCTATCTTAAGAGATAATTTGGCTGGGTAAAATATTCTTGGGTTTGCGTTATTTCCTTCAAATTTTGCCTGATTTTCATTTGTTAAGCTGGGGAAGTTTTCCTCTATGAATTCCCTCACTATTTTCACTGTTGAATTCTTTGTTGTGTCTTGTTCTGGTAGTCAAATTAGTCTAATATTGTTCCTATTCGTAGCATTAAACATGGTTCTCAGGTTTTCTTCAGGTTCTGTGACTGTCTTATTTGACTGCTTTTCCCATTTGCTGAGGTCTGCTTGATTATCCTCTAGGTGACTGGTGCGATTGTCTGCCTCCTCAAGTCTGTTGGCTAAGTCTGTCAGTTTGCCACTGGATTTTGTTATTCCATCCCTTAAGTCTTGTATTTTAGTTTGGTCCATTTCCTTTATCTCCTCTTTAATTTCATCATTTTTCTATATTGCTTCCCTCATATCCTATATGAGTCCAAGCAGCATTCTGAAAATTTTTCTCTCCTGCAGGTCAATATTGTTTCTTCAATGCACATTATTAGGTTCATGACTTCTTCTGGCATTGTCTTCTGTTTCTCTTGCTTTGTCGTTAATACTCTTAGGAATGGTTGCTTTTTCGGTGTTGTTTTAGAGGATCCTGGAACCATCTTCCAGAGTCAAAGAGCACCGGACTCTCTCTTGGGGGGACTCAAATGCCTGCATCTACAAAGTACCAGCTCATAGCTGTACTGATTTGTCAGGCTACCACTGTATTTTCCTGTGATAAACTCTTAGCCTACCCAACCAGTATTCTGTTATTTGGAATGTGAATTGGATAGTCCTCTCGTGATGCTGGTTGGGTTGTTGTGGGTCCATGGGGGTGTTGCTTCACTGGCTTATCTCTAAGTAGGCATCACATTGCTTGGAGCACCTTGGGTGGTGTGTGGTGTTTGCTCTGCAACTAGAGTACCAAGGAGGGTGTGTTGGTATACCCCCTTGGTGTAGAGCACTGTAGCTGCCAGAGGGGATTACACTAGTCAGAGAGATCGCCTCCAGATTGGGTGGATGTTTCCACAACAGCAGGGAGCCCCACCTGTAGTGGGCAGGAGTTCCCCCCAGTCACTTGTAGGACCTGAGTTTAGGCTGGAGTTCCCCAAGGCATTTGACGGGGTTGAAACCCCTGCTGCTTTTTGTATAGAAGAGGACTGGCCTGATTTCTCCAGCTGCGTGTAAAGCCATCAAATGCAGGTGGTAGCTCCCCAAGTTGGGCCTTCAGAATTGCCCTAGGCGGAGGGAGTGGCCTAGAGGCCCATAGTGTCTTGTTAAAGGAAAGAGAGGGAGAGGAGAAGAAAAAGAGAGAAAGTAGAAAACAAATACTGGAGCAAAATTGGCAAGCAAACTAACACCTACTCACAATAAAAGAAATGCACTGACTTAAACAAAAGTGAAAACAGTAAAAACAAACAAACAACTAAATAGGACTTCTGAATCTGCTGAGACTGTTACATAAAATATAGAAGAAGAGTAGAAAAGAAGAAAAGGTCAAAAAAGAAAGCAGGAAGAAAAAAAGCGAAAGAGGGAAAATAAAATTAAAAATAGATGAAGAGATAGCTGAACCCTGTGCCGTGCCATCTGTAGCATTATCTTGTGCCATGTGCAGCACAGTCACAGGGGGAAGACTGTAGCTCTCCTCCCTGGGTGGGCAGAGTTACCCTATCAGAGGGTCAGGGTCTGGAAACCAGCAGTGGCTTGTGGAAGGAAAGAGAGGGAGAGGAGAAAATCATAAAAGCAGAGATGGAGGAGAAGAGAACAAAGAAAGAGAGGAGAGAGAATGAAAAAGGGAAGAAAGAGAAAGAAGGGGAAAGATACAACTCTTCTCGCTATTGGCTCTGATGGCAAAGTGGGAAGAAAGAGAAGGAAAAAATAAAGAATTAAGAGATAGCTGATTCCTAATTGCCTGAATGTGGGCCGGAGGGGTTTAAACCCTGTCCCACAATGGCAGGTTGGTGTGACCTTTTAATGCAGGGACCCAATGGTGGAATTGCTGGCAGATCACCTTAGAGGTCTGATGGAGGTTTCCTCAGCAGGGCGGATTGCAGTAGATGACTGTCACAGCTGCCTCATGTGATGTACAGCACTCCCACAGAGGGCAGGCTGGAGTTCCCCCTGCTATTTGGGTTGATTTGCCCTAGGCGGTGGGTAGTAGCCTGAAAACCAGTAGTGGCATATGATAGGAAAGAGAGGAAGAGTAGAGGAAAAAGAGGGGGAAAGATGTAAGAAGAATGAGGGAGAGAAAACCAAAAGAAATCTGATCCCATTGAGTCCGACTGGGGAGGGAAAGATAGAAGGGTGAGAGAATAAAGAAAGAAGAAAGAGAGTGGTAAATAAACAGATAACTGAAACTTGATCACCTAACCGTGGGACTGGAGGAGTTCCAACCCTGCCTCAAGGTAGCGAGTTGGTGTGCCCACTTGATGTAGGGTTCCACAGATGCAGGCTGGGATTACTGTTTAAGGAAAAATCGCACCAGCGGCCAGGCG
Source organism: Tenrec ecaudatus (assembly GCF_050624435.1). Lineage (NCBI taxonomy): Eukaryota > Metazoa > Chordata > Mammalia > Afrosoricida > Tenrecidae > Tenrec > Tenrec ecaudatus. Next base: position 103,164,923 of record NC_134539.1, on the reverse strand, counting down.
TCAGTTCCCACGGTGGTACTGATCGCTGGAGTTCACTGTTACATCTGCCATGTGCTGTATGTAGCACTACAGCATGGGAGGCGGGGGAAGGGCATTCCCACAGCCCCAAGTAATGGCCCCAGGACAGGCAGGACCTCCCTAGCTGTGTGCAGATTCACTGAGAGGGAAGCTGGGCTTATTGTCTAGACTGCTGGTGCCCTACTGTATCAGAGGACTTTTATTTTTAATTTTTATACTCTCCCACGTCCCCCCACCCCCCCCACCCCCGTCCCCCCCTTTAGCTAGAATAGAATTAAATTAAATTGTCTCCCTGGCTCTGGGCTCTAGCTCTGTTTGCTGTTAGAAGCTTAGACTTGCTTCAGAGGGTCTTTGTTATGCAAAATCCTGCAGGGCCTGTAGCCAAATGTTGGCATTCCTTAGCTTTGGGCTTCTTCTTATGCTGATTTATGTTAAGGGACCCTTCTATGTGCTACTGGAGTTGAGCAATGAGGCTGGGATTTTAGTTTTTACCAATAATATATGTTCTCACTCTTTTTAATATTATGCTTATGAGGCGCTCTGATTTGGGGGCTGTCACGCTGACCCCCAGCGGGGGAGATCCAGCGTGTCAGGGGGGTTGTTTCCTTCTTGGTCAACTGGAACTGGATTCGTCCCCTGGACTCTGACTATCGCCTATTTTCTCCCACACCACGACCTGCCTCAGGTAAATTTTTGCTTTTTCTTTCTACTCCAAATTACGGCTATCCACCATCCACAGTCCCCAGACTAGGAGCTCAAGGCAGCTAACAGCATGTAGAGCTTTGGCATGGGGTTTGCCTTGTGCCTGGGATTCTGTCCCCCTGGAGAAATCACTATTCCTGGCGAAATGGCGGAGTAGCTTTTCAGCTGACGCTCATGAGCTCAGCTCACTGAACCTACAGTAATTTAGTGCTTTCTTGGTTTGTTTTGTGAGTGGAAATCACAAAGAAAAGGGGTTCAGGAAAGACCCTGGTACCCAAATTCTAATCCCAGGACTCTGTCTCTCAGTTTGCTTTGCCTAGCCTCCCAATTTTCTGGTCTGGCAGCAGGAGCTCCAGAGGGTGAGTGCTTCTAGTCGCCATTTTCCTCCAAACCTCCCAAGTGTGTGATTTTTTACTTTACAAAAGCACTGATCTGCTATGAGTTGGGAAGTTTAAAATACAGATCTAGTGGTTGTACATTGGGCTGTGATTTATGTGGTCGGCAGTTGGAAACCACCAGCTGCTCCAGGGGAGAAAGACTAGGCTTTCTACTTCTGAAAACAGTCACAGCATCACAGCAGGGGCGTTCACTCTTTTTCAGCATGTGAGCTATTTATAAAATGATGAAGTCAAAATGGTCTACCAACTATAAAAATGCAGACATATATTTATTTATTACATCTATTCATAAATGCATTTGAGAATTATTTATATGTACAATGTATGTTTATGTATCTTGCATAACTGCATGAGTCCATATTACACCTCACAACACAAAGAACTATGTACATTTTTTTGTCATGACCTGAGTTTACTCTGATGACTTTCACTGGATGTGGAATGAGCCAGGGATGCATAGTCCGGACAGTAGCTGCTGAGAACCAGCCTCAGGCACACTTCCAAGCGATCATCAATCGTGGTGAAATGGGGCTTGGACTTCATCATCTTTATGTGGGAAAAGGCTGACTCACATACTTAAGTAGAGCCGAATCATGCAGTCAAGGAGGTAGCACATTTTTTCACTTTTGGGTACTTTGCCTCTGAGAGTAAGTTCCAGAACTGTTCATGCGCTCTGGACTTAGCTGAATGTCGGCTTGCAGTGTCAAAATCTCCCATTCTGTATGAAAGTGATACGTTTTTATCTTCTACTTGGTCTAGCTCCCCCACTCATTTTAATACCCTCTCTTACGTTTAAGAGAGAAAAAAAAACCAAGATCTGAAAATTGGCAATAACTTAGCTTGTCAGTTTTGCTGCACTTAGCGCAGTTGTTTGAGCATGCGTTTGACAGCTAAGATTGCATCTGATTGGCTGCGCTGTATATGAATTAAATGATGGTACTGATGATAGGCTTGTGTCTATTTTTTTAATGCCATGTGATCTACCCACACTACATTTGTGATCGACTAGTAGATCGCGATCAGCATATTGAGCACCCCTGAGTTTCAGTGTTAGAAACCCGTCGGGAGTTGCTATAAATCAGCACTGATTCAATGACAAGCGAATTGAGGTTTTGTCATAAACACGGAGCTCTTGGATAGTGCAAATAGTTAACCTGCTTGGCTGCAAAGGAAAAGATAGAAGCTATAATTTACCCAGATGCAACTCAGAAGAATGTTCTGACAATATACATTAAAATAAAGAAATCAACCCTTGAAAACACTATGGGCCACTAATCATCTCAACCACATGTAGGGTTGTGATGAGTTAGAACTGATTCAATGACAGCTGGCTTGGTCTACAAACGAAGAATGTGAACAAGTGTGAAATGTCCCAAATCATTTGCAACGTGGTTGACAAAGGAATTACAATCTAGCAAATAATCCTAACAATCAGCAAACTTCCCCAGATAGGAACAAATGGTCTAAGAAGTAAGGTGTAATTGAAATAAAGATGTTCAACAAAATCATGTCTTTAAATTTGTGAATGGTTAGGGCTATGCCCCCATTCTTTATAATTTATAAAATGATAAAAAACCCTATAATATCTATAAGCTGATGTAGATGCACTTTAAAACTCAGCTGGTGAAAACTCTGTGGATCACAATGGTCCTGTTTACACTTGATGAGGAGGATAGTAGAAGACCGGTCAGCAGTTTGCTCCATTATGCTTGGTGTCTCAATGAGTCTGGGGTGACTTCATAGCAGCTAGCAGCAGCAACACCAACAACAACAATGCAGATATAAGTAACTCTCATACATTGCTATTGGAGCTATGAATTTTTCCAGCTGTTTTAGAAAGCAATCCGACAGCATTCATTAAAACAGAAATAAATGGAATATATTCTTTGACTCAGCAAATACTCTTCCCGGGACTCTATCCCATAAAATCAGAACACCCATAAGTAAGCATATCTGGTCAAAGATGTTTATTGCAGCCCCATTCACTCTGGCAAAAAAAGAAAGAAAGAAACAATGTGAATGCCAATAATAGGGATATGTCTGAATACATTGTGAGTCATCCACCAGGGAATTGAATGTCACTATTAAAAGAATGAATTAAATTTATAGGTATTCATTAGTTAGTAAAACAAATTCAGAAAAGGTATTTATGAAGTCACACTTTAATAAAACACAAACTACCAAATCTTATATATGCATATGATTGTGTATCTAGCTACATGTGTCTTATAATATGATTATGAAAATATGGGGGAAGAGATAAACTACCCGGCGTTGTCAACATGGGCTGTTGTGGGATGTGTTGATGAAGATATGAATCGACCTGAGAAAGAATGGAGAGAGGCAATCAAAATGGAATGGCCTGCAGTCATACTTCCCATGATATGTGATTCTACTTTATTTACATAAGCATTTTACTTTGTATGTACATAGAAAACACTTTTAGACAAAATATTTGTAAAGATGAGTTAGCTTTGTGTCTACCAACATGTGAAGAGGTCCATGATAAAATAGAAATAAAATAAAGTGAGTCAATAAGGAAATCAATATAGAACGGGTCAAATATGTCAAAGGCATATGTAGCAATTCAATAAAAGATAAAGTCAAATCACCAATTACCATATAAAGAATGTTGGACTTAATTAATACTCACAAATGCGAATGCTATGAGATTTTTTTCATGGCAATTCTTTAATTGTAGTAGGAAAAATATATAACAAGCTGCTTGGAAATTTAATAATTTTTGTATTTTTGAACTATGAGAAATTTTTGTCATGTCTGTTATTGAAAGATGAGTAAAATGGGTACTACATGGCTTATAAATAACACCCTTAAGTTACCATCAGGAAAAAGTAAAATTGAAAAGAGCATTTCTAGAGACAATTTCATTTAAATATTAAAAAAATTTTGTCTGTTGTTGAAGTTGATTGCTCTTTTCAAGCATCATTCTACCAATGAAGTAAACACATGGGAAGAGACTTTTTTATGTGAAAGAATAGTCACATGTAGGGGTCAATAAATGAATAGATAACAGTATCCCATTTTATTTACAGTATGAAAATATTTGAAATTGCCTAGACTTCTAAATGCAGGGAATTAGTTATATAAATTATTGCATACCCATGAAAATACATATTGCTATAGAAACATGCTTACAATATGTAGTCATGAAAAATGCAAATGAACAAGAACATTAAAAATCTGTTATGGTTTGAGTAAGATATACATTCTTAGGTAGCAAAATTTGAAAGACAAACAGAAAAATATTGACGGTACTTTTGAAAGAGGTGCTCGAACTAAGGATAATATTTTAAAAAATCTTTGTAGCTTTCTCTAGTTTCCAAGTTTTCTCTATTACGCATGTGTTGTTCTTTTAATTAGAATGAAAGATGTTATAAAAATGCTAAAAGGCTCAAAAGATTGCCATCTTCTGGAAATGCACTCGGAAGAGAGATTAAGCAGGTAGGAGTTATATGCCCTTTTTATTCGGGGAGAAGAACAAGCACCAGCCTTTGTCACTCCCCCCACAGCAGCTTGGTGTATGAACCCTGACCTTTTGCTTTCAAAGCTGGAGATATAATCAAAGGTAGGTCATTAGTTAATTGCTCTAAGGTTATTTCCGAACTCCCCAGTGGGTCTTTGTAAATGATTAGTAATATCATTATTACTTAGACAATTGTGGGCCAGGCTGTTATTGCTTTATCAGCACTGGCTCAGGATTTTATAGGCATATGGTTCTCAAGTTGAAGGTCCCTAACCTCAAGGCTTTTACAGGGGCGAGAAGCTTTCTGAACGAGTGTTTATATGAAGTTTAACAAGAAATTAGGCATTTATCTTTACCATGCTCTACAGGCTGACAAAGCCTTCCTTTCATTTAATTTTTTAAAGGAATAATGCCATTTTCATGGGGACACTGTGATATATTGGTATCGAGAAAGATTTGATAAACATACTCATTGGGAAAGCGGATTTATTAGTAAATGAATACAATTTGAGGTTTAGAAGTCTTTCAAACATGAAATCAGATTTTGTTCTGGCTTACAGATTATTTTGGTCGCTGCATTTAATATTCCACGTTAACTACGTTGCTGGAAGTTGTATCTCCAGCCTGTTTACAGATAGGGGATGGAGTCCAGCTGCTAAGCTCAAGGTCAGCAATTCCAACCCCCAGAAGCTGACGAGCAAACCCACAGAGACAGTTTCACTTCTCCTGTAGGTTGCTATGGGTTGGAAGAGCCTGCATGGCTGTGAGTTTGGTTTACAGATATTGGAGTTGCTGAGTGGTGTAAATGGGTAACGAGCTGAGTTGCTGACTGAAATGCTGGAGGTTCAAGTCTATGTACAGACACCTTGGAAGACAGACTTGGTGAGGTATTAAAAAAAAATATGTCAGTCATCACAAACTCCATGGGCGGAGCACAGTTCTGCTCAGACACGTGTTCAGGTGCATGTGAGTTGGAATCAACTCAGGTGCAACTTTTTAACTCTGAACAGCGGCAATGACTTATGATATTCCTCAAAAGGAAGAGATGATGGAGATCTGCTAATCTCTAATACAATTTAAAAAACAGTCTTCATTTTCTGTTGGGGGAACTGCGTCACAGAACGACTGGAATATATTTGTGATTACTTAGAGAAAAAGCTATAACCAGGGCTGATTGTTGCTTTTTTCAGTTTTTTTTCACTTTTTACTGGGCTGTAGGGTGCTTTACAAGACTATGCATTCAGTAAGCACACTGAAAGTCAGAGAGAGACAGGGACAGGCAGAGACACAGAGAGAGATTGAATTAAATATGTTTAACACCGTCTTGTAGAATCCTTTCAGTCCTTCCATGAGTAAAAAATATGTGTTGATCTTAAGTCCATTTGGATTCCTAGCCTCCCCAAAGGACAAAGTAGAATTTCCCTATAGGTTTTAGAGGACTGTAATCTTGCTGGAAGCAGATGACCACCTTTTTGTCTGGGGTGGCTTTGAACTGCTGAGCAGTGAACTACCACACAACCAAAGCACTTCTATGAATAGCGACTCTGACTCCCAAACCAAACCAAACTCATCGATACCAGGTTGATTCCGACTCACAGTGACCTTAAGGACAGGGCAGAACTCCTATGAGTTTCTAAGATTTTAACTGTATGGAGATTAGAAAACCATATTGTTCTCCTGTGGGGCAGCTGGTGAATTTGAACTGCTAACCTTGTTGTTTGCAGCCCAACTCATAACCCATGACACCACCAGGGCTCCTAGTTGTTATAATGAATCCTCCCCTTTAATAGAAAGAGTAGTGAGGCATGAGGAAGTTAAGCAACTTGCTTAAACACACACAGATATCAGATCCAAGAAAAAAAATTGAAAGTGAGCAGTGTAAACAAAAAAACCCTATCTTCACCCTTGAAAAATAACAGTTCTATCTTTGAGATTTGTGTGTGTGTGTGTGTGTGTGTGTGTGTGTGTGTGTAATGTCAGATTACTCAGTAAGCAAGGTAAGCATGGGGTTATTTGTGCTAATTTACTAAACTAGAGTGAACAGTTTCCTGTGTTTTTCACCACATCCCTGTTTAAGAAAAAACAGGAAGAATCGACTGAAAAAGCTGTGAAAAAAAACTCCAATTCTGGCAATTGGCCCAGAAAGATGGGAAATCCATTTAATTTTACTTCCATGACTTATAAATATCTTAAAACTGTTTTGTTTTTTTTTTGCTGGGAGGTTTTTTTTTTTAACAAAGAAAGAATTATTGGGCCCAACAAATTTAGGGGAAAAAAACAGCTGAGAATTGTGGTCTTTGTTGGTCATCAGGTATATATATTTAAAGAAATGATTTGTAGCTTATTTAGCCCATTAATTGAATTAATAGATTCTCAATTTTGCTGCTTGGTGCATGAAGGAAACATGAAATCTGCTCTCTATTCTGTATGTGTATGTGGTGGGGACAATGATAGCAATAAGAGGTTTCCACTGACAGTTGCTTCAGTCTGTTTGCAGTGTTCCTGAATTATGTGAATGTGCCCTTATGATGGTGTGGGAAGCCTAAGACTGGAAATGCAATTTCAACAATTTAATTAAATATGTGTAGTTGGGAGGATTTAAATCTTGAGCTTCCAAGCAAAACTTTCAATAGTGTAAAACAGAACCAATCACGGAACCAGCCAACCAACCAACCAACCAACCAATCAGCCAACCAACCAACCAACACCAGAACTGTTCTAAACTGGAAAAGCAGATTTCCTGGGCAGTACAACTGGTACACACTTAATTGCAAACTAAGTTCACCTGGAAGTGCCTCCTAAGAAATGCCTGGTAATTGGCTTCTAAAACAAAATCATTATTGAAACCCCTAATTTTAAAATGGGAAGAGAACATGAGCAGACACTTTATCAAAGAAGATACTTGGGTGAACAAATGCTGGTGATCGTTCACCACTGTTATTCGGCACCATTGCAACCGTTCTGATGCACAGCGATCCTCTTTGCAATGGAACCAACTACTGCCGGATCCTGCCCCATCCTCACAATGACTGCTGTGTTAGAGCTCATGGTAGCAGTCATTTATTAACCCATCACCTGGCAAGCGCCTTCCTGTTTTCCGCTTCCCTTTTATGAGCCCTCTGTGAGTCCACCACCAGAGAGATGCAAATCAAAACAATAATGAGATTATAAATAGAAAAGTTTGAAAAACAGAAAACAGCAAATTCTGGTGAGGATGTGGGGAAACCAGAACCCCCATAAGGTACTGGTCTCATTTTCATTGCCAGAGAATCATTCTAACTCATTGCGACCCTATAAGACTGGGTAGAACTGTCCCTGTGAGCTCATGAGACTATAAGTCTTTGCAGGCATAGAAAGTCTAAATTTTCTCCCACAGAGCGTTTTGAACGCCTAGTGGTTTTGAACTCCTGCTTTCGTGGGTACCAGCCCAAGGCATAACTCACTATGCCCCCAGAGCTCCTTCACACTGCTTGTGGGACAATAAAATGGTACCATCACCATGGAACCCAGTATTGCCTTCCTGAAAAAGTTTAAAAATAGATCTATGATCCAGCAATCCCTACTAGGCATATGTTCTAGAGAAATAAGATCCATTCCGTGACTAGATATATGCACACCCCTGTTCATTGCAGCACTATGCACACTAGCAAAAAGATGGAAACTACCTGACCGCCCATCAACAGTAGAATGGACACAGAATCTGTGTTACAGACACAGAGTGGAGCTGCGATGTTAAAAACGAGTGATGTCGCTGCAAAACACCTTGTGACATGGATGAACCTGGAGGTTTCACTCAACTGTATGCTGAGTGAGATAAGTCACCTACAAAAGACTGCACTCTAAAAAAGAAAGGAAAACGTGTTCACACAAAGAGAAACCTTCTTTGATGGTTACCAGGGATGGCCGGGGGAGGGGGGCCCGTTCCTAACTAGAGGGCAGATATCAGCTTGGATGGAGAGGAAGGTAATATAAGAGAAGAGGGAGTTCAGCAAAATAAAGATAATGAAGGTAAACGAAGACACCGGGATGAGGGCGGGAAAAGAAAAAGAGAAAGAAAAGGGAGGACAAAGAAAATAGCCTTTGAGGACAGTTCTACTCCGACACACATGGAATTGCTTTGCGTTCGAGTCGACTCAACTGCAACTGGCTTCAAAAGAGAACTTAGGACTCTTGGTGTGTGTGTGTGTGTGTGTGTGTGTGTGTGTGTGTGTGTGTGCCGGATTAATGAATATTGATGAGTTACTGGGAATCCATTCGTTTCTGCAGCTTAGAACATGTTTTATGATATTGGTTGACCCGATGAACTAGCTCACTAAAATACCCAGGGATATAAGCTAAGGAACTCTGCCAACCTCTCCTCTCCACCCCCATCATATACACAGACCAAGCATCCTACATTCCCAGCATTTAGCTGAGTTCTCTATCCAAGTGCCAGCTAATTGTCTCTGCAGGGCCTCATGGTACCAACCCTGTTGTGGTTTTGGAAAGACACTGTGATCTGCAGATGTCGATGGTAGCGTGTAACTGAGCCTGCAATGTAACTATCTATGCAAAGTGGAAGGTAGGGTAAGGTGTTGGAGCAGTAGTCTCATGTGTGAAGTTTATTGGTTTGCTAAAAGCTCAGTAACCATGATAAATAATATTCTAATGTAATATTATACAAATTCAAACAGTTCAACAACTCCAGGATTAACAGAATAGCAAATTTTTGAAATAAGAGAGGATCTGTAACAATCCTTCAATGATGTTTAAGCAGGTGCCATATTCCCATGAGGACCTCTTTATCCAGGTTAAACTCTTGCTATCCCTTCAAATACCTTTTATAGATCAAAACTTTTGGGTATCTCCTCACTCTGTGATTCATTTGTTCATTCATTCAGCAAACCATCACTTTATTGAAAGTATCACTAAGTATCACACAGATAACCAATAATTTCGCTGCCATCGAGTTGATTCTGACTCATGGTGACCTCATGTGTGTCAGAATAGCACGGTGCCCCCTTGGAAGTATGTCGCCAGGCCTTTCCACTGAGAAGCCTTTCGGTGGACCCTCACTGCCCACCTTTCAGGTCACGGCTGAATGTGATGCTAGCATTTGCCATCCCTCAGGGACTCCTGCCATACAAAGGAAAAACTAAATATTTTCAAAATTAGCAACAAGCAAATGGCCAAAGTGTTTCTTTAAAAAAAAAAATAAAACAAACCAAGAACTTTCTACTCTAGTGGACAAATGAGCAGTGCTAGTGGGAACTGGGTTGCATGATGAGAGATCCTTGAAATGAGTTATTTACATATTAATTAATTAAACCATGCTCTTGGTATCTAGGAGCTCAAGGCATTGTACATATCAGTTAAGCATTTAACAGCTACAGGAGACAGTATTTACTGGGTACATATTTTTGTGCTTGCTATGATCGTGAAGGAGTAGGCAAGATAACAGAAAGGGGAATTTCTTCTCTGTTCATCATGAGAATGAGGGAAATAAAATGCACTAGCAAAATGCAGAGACAATTTACAATGATGAATATTTTAATGAGAGAGATGTATACATCAGTTGCACAATTTCAAGTTAGCTAAGCTCATGGGGAAGCTGCACTTTGGTATCACTTAATCTCTACGATTTAAGTGTTTGGAAGGGAAATAAGCAAATCCCATCCGTTGTTCATAAAACCAAATAATCACTTTTAACCTCCAAAAGGGAGTACCTGGCAGATGATATTTAAAGTGACTTCCTGTAGAGTTATAAAGTTTCTACATGCTGAAAGAAGAGGTAGTTGCAAGATCCCTCACTGTGAGAAGGGGAAGATGGGAGAAAGAAAAAAACTGACCTCTCCAGGGGAAAGAAGATGAAAGACATGGGATATGGAAGGCAAATAGCCAATCTTGACAACAGGCAGGATATTGGTTGTCCTGAATGGGGTTATCTTAGGGAAGCCACTGAGAGCAGTGTTGGACACAGAGCCACTGAACAGAAATGACAAATCCAACTCATCCTGATGGACCCCTCCAGTGTGTTAGGAACCAGCCCAGAAAACTCCGCAAGATCCAAAGGTGGGCAAGACCTGGTTCCTGGCCCTCAGCACCTCACAGGAAGTAGGGAAGAGAATGCCATTCATAATCCTTTTAGTACAAAACAAATTCTGGCACAAAATAGTGCAAATATATAAAACGTGTTTTATGTATGTATTGTGAAGAAATGTGGCTTACACACACGTACTCTTTGTTGCTAATTGCCATAGAGTTAATCATGGGCAACCGAAATTGGATTTCTATAGTACATAGAAGTTCTGTTGTTTGATATTTTGCGAAGCAAGTTATCAGGTCTTTCTACCTAGTCTGTCTTACCCTGGAAGTGTCACTGAAATCTCTTCAGCATCGAAGGAACTCACAACTCTTCACTGATTGACAAGTGGCATCTTACACTTGAGCTACATTGTCTTGGAATCAAATTCCAAATTTTCCATCTGGAAAAAATTCTACCACTGAACAAACACTACACATACGTGTCTATAATTGGCTTCAAAAGTCTATGGAATAATGCAATTAAAAGGTAATGTAATATATAGACACACAAAACTGGAATTATACTGGGCAGAGGGGAGCTCTCTTAGTACACATTTTTCCCACTGGGCAGCATTGAGCAGTTGGCTTTGAGTTGGTGCGCACAATGGCATCGCCTGGGAAGGTTATCTCTGGTCACGGTGAAATTTTTTTGTGAAAGCAGTTTCATACAACCCTTATTTTTTTTTGTGATGACTGATTTTAGAGAACAGTGTGCAGCTGTGAAATTTTGTTTCCTGCTTATGAAAAATGCTGTAGGAACTATTGTGATGTTGAACACAGCCTACAAGGACAGCGCTATGGGAAAACTTCAAGGTATGAGTGGTTTTCTCATTTAAAAAAACGTGAAAGGTAAATTAATGACGTCTGTCAACTTCCTGAACAGACAAGAATGTTAACTCGTAGTGCGTTTGGGGCATGTTCCACCAGGTTTGACTGTTAATTAAGCCCTCTCTTTAGAGGTGCTGAAAAGATTGTGTGATGGTGTGTAACAAAAAAGACTGATTTGTGCCAGATGGGAGTCTGGTTTTGCCACCATGACAACACACCTGCTCATGCAGCCATCTCAGTGCACCCGTTTTTGGCAAAAAACAGCTTACCTCTCTTGTCCCACACACCTTACTCATCTGATCTCACTCCTTGTAACTTCTTTTTGTTTCACAAATGAAGAGAGATGTGAAAGGACAGCGATTTGCCTACTGGGAAGAGGTGAAGAAAAAAACAAGGGAGATGCTGTCCACTGTACAAGCAGATGGGTTTGAAAAATTTTTTCCAAGATTGGAATAGAAGATTTTACAAAATGCATAAAGTGTAATAGAAAATACTTTGAAGGTGATAAGGTTGTTTTGCAAAAAAAAATTAAATACATAGTTTTGAAAAAAAAATCAATATTGGGGGGCATCTCCTGTTCACACACAAATACACACATGCACACACATATACAAACACACCTACAACCCAAAACCCATTGCTGTGGAGTCAATTCCCAAACTATAAAGCTTTATGGGAGCAGACAGCTCCATCGTTTTCTCAAGGAGTGGCTGGTGGGTTTGAACTTCCAACCTTGTGGCTAACAGTCTAATGTTTACCAAGCAGTGCCACCGTGGTTCCTTTGTATCTTTGTGGGAAATTGATGGGCATAAAATCCACAGATTCTCAAGTTCTTTATATAAAATAGTATAGTAGTACTGCATATAACTATACACATCCTCCCATACATATATTTCAAGTTATCTCTCAAAAAAAAACAAACAAACCTCAAAGTCACTGCCATTGACTCAATTCTGTCTCATAGGTATCCTATAGGACAGAGTAAAACTGCCTCTGTGGCTTTCCAAGACTAAATCTTTATTAGGGCACACAGCCTCATCTTCTCCCTCAGAATGGTTAGTGGTTTCAAACTACTGACTTTGAGGTTAGCAGCCCAACACATAACCTATGACATCACCAGGACTCCTTCATGTGATTCCTAGATGACTTATAATACCTAATACAGTGTAAATGCTATGGAAATAGAATGTTATCTTCTTCTTAGCCTTTAAGGGATTGCTTTGACTGCTTAATTGCTTTTTAAAGCCTCTGACCCTTTTCCATTTACAGTTGGTTGAATCTAACTGACTGACACACACACACATGCACATAAGTAAAAAAGTATTGCTACAGAGTAATATGAAACATTATTACATTAAAGGGAAATTATCAAAATGTGAAGTATTGTTTCCATCTAGGTCTGTATACTTCTGAAGTTAATATTTCCATCTCTCAAAATCATCTTCCCTCTAGGAAGTCTGTACTCTGATTTACACCTTGTCAAAACGGCAGTTTCTCTCTTTGAGACTCAAATCATAGTCCTTGAAAATGTTCTTTGGCTTTGGGGAACAAAAAGAAGTCTAAAATAGCAAGATCAAGGCTGTAGAGTGGGAAAGATAATGTTTCCCATACAGTTCCTCTAAGGCAGTCTATGTTACCCCCAAAGATTGAGCAGGCGCTTTGTCATGATGGAACAAACTCCTTCAGCACACATTTCCTGGCATCTTCTCACCAATGCAGTCTTAAATATTCTGAAAACTTCTTCATAGCAAGCTTCTGTTGTTATCCTGGGTCATCTGAGGAAACCGTCAAGAGGAGCCCTTCAGCATCTGAAAGGACAGGCATCATGCCTTTCTGAACGGACACCTTGGCCCCGAGTCAACTTGTCCAGCAGATCGTCCCCGCAGTCACTGCTCGGAGCGGACAGTTGCTGTTCTGAAAGCCTTGTGATGGGACGGAGACACCGAGGGAACTTGGCTGTTGGGATCCACTGGTCACAGAGACATGCGCAAGTATGTTTTGTTTGGGATAAACTCCTGTACGTATGAACGGGGACCTCAGTAGTGCTGTTTTTGACTTACCTGTGTGTGTCTATATCTCTATATAACATATAGCTATATGCAATCTGTACCATATCCATAGCTGTATCCAGCAAGACTAAGACTATCCGCCTTTCTCACAGGATGCTGTGGAGCAGCCACTAGGACACAGCAGTCAGGGAAAAGGCTCGGTTAATTTTACCATCATACTCTCCAAGACATTGGCTTTGCTGGGTCACAAACTCACTGATGGCCCTGGCCTTGGTGCAGAGCAATGACTGAGTGACTGATTTTCGTGTTTATGGAGCCCGGGCCAGGGTCCAGCAGTCTTATTGCTGTGACTCTCTGATGGAAGCCTCTCATAAGTCAGTCTCAGCAGCATGCATGCTAGGAGTCGATTCCCCTAATTGCTGATGTGGACAAGATGGTCTGGCCTTGTGCCAAGTTCTTTTCACTCTGGCTCTCGTCCGTGAAAACATCTGTCTTCTGCAATGACACTGACAGGGGAAATGAACTGCCCTCTGTGTCCTTAAGCTCTCTACTTTGTCAAAACAACAAACACAGCTCAATGCACAGGGGGCTTATCTTTTAACCTCTGCTGGGGTGTCTGGCTTGAACATCACTGCCCTGGGGTGTCAGGCCCCAGGCAAATGGACAGATCTATTCCGGAGACACTGTTTGTCCTGCAGTGTCAATATTGGCAAAAGGAGGGGGAATCGATGGGAGCCTAGCTGGTCAGATTAGTCTTTGGAGGAAAGAGAATCAAAGACCATGTCAACACCAGTTTGACAGATTTGTAACCGAGTGGACCAGACAATGCAGTTTGAAAAGAATTGAACCTTTTTTTGTATGGAAACATAGCAAGTGAGTACATCCAGAGGAGGCATCTTATCAGCAGTGAATGATAACTGGGCCTCTGAGGCCTGTCCATACTCTTACATGGGGGTAACATGTATGCTGCAGGACATGAAAAGAGAAAGTTACAAATGGACTTGGCAGTTTCTATGCCCTGGAAATTCTTGTGATTTTCTTTGTTCTATTTTGAGGAAATAGCACACAAGAATAGCTATCAATGCCCTCGAGTTCAATACCCACTGTTGCTATCCTCCAGTAAATGCTAATTGCTACCTGCATGAGTAGTTTATGTTGGCACTGATGAAATAGGGACCAAATGTTTCATGGGACATTTCTTGCTCCTTCGTTTACTTCTTTGGAAGTTGTTTGAGTAAGGAACCAAGCAGGTGCTGCACTGTAACAGTAATGTACATACACACTTCTTTAACGTGCTGACAAAACCCCCGTGTGTGCATGACTCCAATAGCAACTCCTTGCAGGGTTAAGAAGCTTGCACGGGCAGTGTAGTAGGCTGAATAGTGTTCCCCCATACGGACAAATCCTGACTCCTAACACCTGTAACTTGGTTTAAAAATAGAGACTGAAGATGTAAACAAATGAAGGGTTTTGAGGTGCATCAGTCTGGATTTAGGGAGAACTCCAAATCAGATGGCTAGTCTTGTTATAAAAAGAGAAGACAACACAAAGCCACACAGGATGGAAGGCGTGGGCAAATGGAAGCAGAGATTAGAGTGATACACCTACTAGTCTAGGAGCACTAAGGATTGCTGTCAACCAAACCCATTGCCAAGGAGAAGATGCTGACTCATAGTGAGCCTAATGGACAAGATTGAACTGACCCTGCGACTTTCCAAGACTCTAACTCGTTACAGGAGCAGAAACGGCTGACCTTGCAGTTAGCAGCCTAATACATCCCCACTGTACCACCAGGGCTCCTGACAGACACTAGAATTTGCAACGGCTGATCCCAAACCAAATGTATTGCCACCGAGAAAATTCTGAATCCAGGAGAGAGCTACAGAATCGATTCCCTGTCAGAGTCTCTAGAACCAGTGCTGACACCTTGATTTCAAATTGTTGGCTTCCCAAACTGGCAGAGAATGAACTTCTGCTGTTTGAAGGAAACAGATGTGTGGTAATTTACTACATCTGCCCCGGGAAATGAATGCAAAGAGATATGGGGGTGGGGAGTGGGGGTGCGGACATCTGTGCCATGGATACTCACCATAGTTGTCCAAACCAATTGTTACTTTGAAGCTGTTCAGAGTTAGTATGACAAAGAATGGCTCCTCAAAAGCAGCTAATTTAAGAAGATATCTTCAATAGGAGGAACTGAGATATTTTATTCTAGAGCAAAGATGACCATGTGGTAACTGGCCAACTAATAAGGAAGAGCCCCAAATAATTGATGCATTTGGATGATGGTGTTGGTGACGAATATTGAAAGTACTATAAACTGCCAGAAGAATAAACCAACGTGTCTCAAAATTCGCACACAGAATGCATTTTAGAAGCAAGGATAAGGAGACTCCGTCTCATGTACTTAGAAAGAAGACAGCATGCTCGGTGAAGGGTTGGTGAACAAGAGGAAGACGTTGGATGAAATGCATTTACACAGAGGCTGCAACAATGGGCCAACCTGGCTGCCATCATGATGCTGGCACAGCACCAGTTGCTATTGTGTTCTGCTGTACGTGGATGGCTTTGCTGTGGGTTGGAGTCCATTTAATGGAACCCAACAGCAACAGCACAATAAAAGGAAATGCTACTACTCTTATTTGAAGGATGGCTAGCTACAGGAGGGATTAAAATGGTTTCATGCTATTGCAGACAATAAAACCAGGACTGATGTGAAAATGTCACAATGGATCAGATGGTAACCTCCAATACAGATCTTTCCAGCAGTTGCTTAAGAAAGATCATGGTCTCTTAGAAAGTAGAACATTGTCTGTGACTGGACATACTCATATTTAGGGAGACAGGCCACAAGGGGATCAAAGGTTGCATTGTGTGACATTGAATGTGCTCCGGCACTTAAAAGCTTTGGATACTGTGAGGAGAAGGGAGGCTCACAGAAAGGTTTCCCTCCTGCACTTGGTCTTCATATTCCTTGGAATCTATGCCGAATCTACAGAATGGTAGCTGTCAGATGTGACTATGTCAAAGGAGTTGGAGTTTTATCTTTCCTGAGATCTCTTTTAGAGCAGGCAATGGACACTATGTAAACTCAAGCAGGACATTAAAATTGCCCACTTTCCATGCTATTTGAAGCCAAACTGCTGGATCATCGTTTCCTCCGTGTGGTTCCACGACTGCTTTGTTTAGAAGAATTGATTCCTCTACCATGACCCCCGTCAGCACTACTCAGGAGAGTTTGCTAACTGGCAATTGGCTCTCCGAAAACTTGATGACGGGCAGTTACGAAGGTGATCACGGAAGGTTTTCATCTTGAAGCTGCAAAGACGGCCAGGCTCCGCAGATAGCTATTGACATTGCCTGTAAGGTCTTCCAGCAATGACAGACGACCTGTTCAAAGATAAGTTTCTGAGCCTGAGTTCTAAGAAACCTATGTGCACTTCAAAGTGTTGATTTGCCCGATGGAGAAATAATCCCCCTCAGAATAAAACTTCAGTCTGTGCTAATTGAGTACTTAAAAAAAATGTACCCATCAGTTATTCCTAGATTAAGAACCAGGGTCATTATTGGAAACACTTCATAGAACCCGAGTGAGGAGAATCCTCCGAGGCCACGGCAAAGGCTCCCTGTAGAGTGTACCATCCTGGTATCCAGCTCGATTTGAGTAGAAAGCGATTTTCAGCATAGTTATGATGGGGAGAGCACAGGGGAGTTCAAAAGAAACTCCTGTGCCAGTCTGCAAAGATACACATCGAGATACCAAGTCAGATGCTAAGATTTCAGGAGTCTGTCCTCATGGCATTGAATCAGAGTGGTATCATTCACACCTCTACAGCATGATTGATGGCAGCCTTTGATCCTTACCACACAGGCGCGACCCTGAAATCTGACTGAGGAGCCTTCAGTTGGTCGATGGGTTGTCTGGACTCCCTGATTCTTCACACTCAGGAGATCTCCAGACCCTAAGCAGCATTTGATCACCCGAGGATCATTGTGTATTTCAACACATTCAACTTCATACTAAAGCTATGATATTTTGCTTGTATGAGGCTTTTTGTCTAGTTATAAAATAGACCTCAATATTTAAGAGGATCCCCTTGAGTAGTGGAAATGGTTAACATGCTGATCTGCTAATCTAATGTTTAAGGTTGGAGTCCACGTTGGAAGAAAGGCCCGGTGCTTGACTTTCAGAAGCTCTGTGTAGTTCTGCTTGGACACACAAGGGGTTGCCATGAGTCAGAATTGGCTCAATGACAACTAATAATAACTGAAAAGTGTTTTCATGGGAGGAAAAAGTCAATGATCTATTTTCTTTCATTGTTGCTAATCACACCGAAGAAAAGAAACAACTCCAAAATGACTTTGGTTATTGAAATCTAGAATATAGATATAAATTAGGTAGACCAGAGAACTAGATGATGCCCAGCTACCGCTACCAACTGCTCTGAAACGTAGCACATTAGCAGACCCTAGATAGATGGGAGAAAAATGTAGACCATAATTCAAAGTCATACAAAGAGACCAGGATAAATGGTCAGATAAAGATGGGATGACTCTTAATTACCCTTCCCATCCATGACTAAACTTGCCCTCTGCTAGAATAATCAACCACTGAAGAGCCTAAAGGAAGCATCTCCCGAAGTACAAAGGTCGCAGGATCCAGAAAGATGGAGGATGGTACCGGACAGCACAGGGAGGAAGTGGGATATGTGATGGTATGCTGAGAGGACTGCCACGAGTGAGTTGAAATCAAATGTGGATGAATGGTTGCATGTCAAATTGGAGAGCTGCTCTGTAAGCCTTCATCTAATTCACAGTAAAACATCTGAAAAAACAAACGTCTGGATGGAGCATATTTATTTGGTAATACAACACCTGATGACACTGGGGGAGGAGTCAAGGGTAGATTAAACGCAAAGCTCCAACCTTAATGTGAGCTCTGCACACGGAAAGATGGTGGGTGGAAGCATTGGTTCTGTCTAACTTGGCTTAGCTTTCTCCTCCTCAGCCTTCCCTGACTTCTGGACTAGGAGTAACCAGAGGCTCCACACAAGTTTTGACACAGTTCATTTACACAGTCAATCTAATCTGACAAATATTGATTTATGTGGCCGATTCGGGGGGAGGGGATGCTAACATACGTAAGGTATCTGACTATAGTACCTGTGTGTATAAAGTGCTGGTCTGCTCAAGATGTGCCATGATATAAGGCAGTGAGGAATTACCCAAGAATCAGGGTAAGCACAGGCTTACTTGTGCTGATGTATTAATTCATAGTGAGCAACATGTGAGCGGATTCCTGTAAGTTAGGAAGTAAACCCAGGTCCACCCATGCTTCTGACTTTGCTTACTGGGTCCTCTGTTCAGGTCACAGAGTGTGAGGGTCAGGTATTCCTTCAGGAAAATTAAAGTGAAGTTACAAGAAAACAGAAGGATGAATGCCAGTGTCTTTATCCTCCCAATTTGACTAAACGTTTCCCTTCATTTCTCTTAAGCCCTTAGGACAGGATTGACAGATTTAGCAAACAAAAATACAGGACACCCAGATAAATTTGACTCAAGAGAAACAACAAACACACTTCCCATGACTGTGATTTATTTGAAATTTAAATTTAACCGAGCCTCTTGTATTTTCTCTGGCAGCCTTGTAAGACATGGTTAATGCATTAAAATAATTCTCTCAATTGTGGGAGCTTAAAAAAAATACACACACAGGGATTTCATTGTAGTAGTATTTATCAACTTTGCCTGCAGAGTGGAATCTCCCAAGGAGCTTTTTAAAACCCCCAAACCTAGGTTTTACCCTAAATGCGCTGAATCAGAACCCCATGGGGTAAGATCCAGGCTGAGACCTTTTCCAGGCTCCATAGGAGATGCCGAGGTATGGCTGAGATTGAAAACCATGGCACACAAGTGATACTTTTTCAAAAATAATTTCTGACACGAGGAAACAGATAAACAGAGATAAAGGGGTTTGGAAAGTCTTTCCCCATTTTTCCCCCTAAAAACCACACCAATAATCCATCCTGTCTTCCCTATGCTTTTTCTAGGACATGCTGCAAAATAAAGCCAGCTTCAGACTGATTCTTCCAATATAAGGTTGCAAATGCAGTTGAAGTATAATCTTTACAGAAGTATAATCTTTACAAATGAGTGCCATAGAGAATTCTTCCCGAAAGGACAAATATGGTTAAATTGTTATTTGACTTAAATTTATAAAAATATTCTCTATTTTATGCATGTGTTAGCCATGTGGTTTCAACCCTTTTCACCAAGCCTTTAGTCATGAGAAACAGGCAAGTTATGTGCATACCTTAATTTCAAAAGCCTTAGTAACTTACATTGTTAGTTGACTTGTAGGTCAATAGGTTTCAAGATGGCCACTGTGTCTCCCTATTTCTGCCCCTCTGCTTTCTGCCTTGCCTTTTATCATTTTGGATTATGTGACTACTCCTTTGTTTTACCTACAATGAAATATATAAAACAAGTTTCACTTGTGTGGATTCCGATTCCTGGTGACGTGTGTATGTGTGTGTGTGTGTGTGTGTGTGTGTGTGTGTGTCAGAGTAGAATCGTGCTCCATGAGGCTTTCAATGGCTTTGAATTTCGGCTTTCAAAGGTCTGAATTTTTGGAAGTATATCACTAGGCTTTTCTTCTGAAGCATTTCTGGGTGGACTTGAACTCCCAACCTTTTAGCTAGCAGCTGAATGTATTCACTGTTTGTATTGTCCAAAGACTCCTTTTAATATTACAGGCAGTCTCTATGGTACATAAAGCAAACCCAAAATTACTGCCATCCAGTCAATGATGACTCATAGCTCCCCCTGGTGGGTTTCTGAGACTGTAAAAGTTAAGGGAGTAGAAAGCCCAGCCTTCCTTCTGTGGAATTGCTGGTGGTTTTGAACTGACAACCTTGCAGATTACAGTCCAACTCGGAACCAGTACACCACCAGGGCTTCTGTCCATTTATTTATACATAGTGGATCACAAACTCTAGTCCAAAAGTGAGCTAGATCAGAATCACCTGGACATTTTAATAAACTCACCCGTACCTCTACATGCGCGCATGCGCAAAGAGACACACACACACACACACACACACACACACACACACACACTGTATTTTCACTTAATTGATGAAGTAGGCCTGTGGTAGAACCCAGTAGGTAACTGAAAATGTAGCCCCAGGTGATTCTAATGCACATCCAGCTTTGAGAAACACTGGGCTAATTTGTTTGCATTAAGAAAGATGGATCATGATGAAAGGGACAATTTATTGACTGCACATTATACAGGAAACACTTTGATGACCCGTTACCATGCATGCGACCTCTGTTTTAGAGGATGACACTACAAATGGCGCTATAAAAAAGACAAGGTGGGCAAATCCCACTCTTCTCACTAACTGCATGGCCAGGATCAATACAAATTCAGTTCTCATGGATCCAGTCTTCACCTGCCTACATTTCCATTCTGTGCACATCTCTTTCAGCCCCTAATCATCCAGAGTGAGAACAGACTTCATCTCTCACTAGCCTGAACTGGGTCCAAACATCCCTGGCACTTGCTCTAAACATCCCTGGTCATTGGAGGCGATGGTAAGCTCAGGAGCCTGTATAATACCCTGCACTTTGATCAGCTGGCCTCTCTTTCTAGCTCCCTGGGGCTAGGTCACAGCTAGAAGGACACTCTTTTTTCATTGTTTGCCTGTGAAGCTTTAACTTATCATTCAGCCACCCAGAGCTGGGCCTTCACAGAACCACTCTTTACTGCCAGTTCCTGCAGGTTCGTTGACCCTGGGGCTCATTCGTTTTCTAGAATGCCTCACAAAATCCGCAGACTATTACCTAACCTGACAGTTACCGATTAGTCATAACCAAGAGGGATACAAGCAAGGATGCAGTGGGCAAGGTCTAGAAGAGGTCCTGGCACAAAGTTCTCATCCCCAGGGAGATGCCCACCCTCTGCCACGTATGAATGGTCTCACCAGTTCTGGAAAACCACACAGACAGAGAGCTCCAGGATCCAGAGTCCTCTAGTCACTGGGCTCTAAGTAAAGACATCTGTAAATATTTGTGATTGACTGCATCGTGTCCTCTCCCTTCCTGGGGTAAGTGCACAAGATCTGGGAGGCCTGGACATGCCTAAAGATTTTAGAACGACTTGACAACACACTGCCATTGAGTTGATTCTAACTCCTAGTTACCTTATTGGACAGAGTAGAACTGTCCTTGCGGGTTTTTGAGACTATAAATCTTTACAGAAGTAGAAAGCCTCATCTTTCTCCTGTGGTATGGCTGGGGGTTTAGAACTACCTAATTTTGCAGTTAGAAGCCCAACTGGTAATCTACTATGCTACCAGGATCCCTAGGAGTACCTCACTATCTTGGGCTATTAAAAAAAAAAAAACAAACAGGGAAAAAGGGCAAACGTAGTTCTTTGTTGAAAACTATTTTAATCCTTTAATTTTCCATATTACCCAAGGGATATTTCTTCCAATTTTAGACATGGAAAATACGGAGTAACTGAGTCTTGGCCAGATCCCCATCCTTGTACATGGCAGAGCTGGGGTGGACATCCAGACTCAATGCATTGGAGATAATGTCTGTGCTGCTATGCCTGCCATTTTATTGGATTTGTGGCCCTCAGCACCCCATGTGGACCTGAGGGCATGGGGCCCGGTATTAAATACATTGTTCCTCTGTGGGATATTCAGCTTTGATATTTAGATTTATCCATTTCTTAATAGACATACTGTCAGGTAGACCAAGCTCCCAACCATGTAAAGAAAGGTTTGCTGTCTTATTAAGACTCCTAGAACCAATCATGTGCTTCCTGAAAATGAGGCGGTCTTAAAGCCCTTGTCGATGAAGATCAAGGATTACAGCGTTCAGTATGAACTGTGACACAACGTTAAGGGAAGCACAATCCTCACAACTGGACCAATCGGTAACATCGTGGTCCGTGGAGAAAAGGGTGACGCTGTCAAGGACTTTGTCTTGCTTGAAATCACAATCAGTGCTCACGGAAGCAGCCGTCAAGAGGTCAAATGATGCATTGCACGAGGCATATCTGCTGTGCAAGACAGCTTTAGAGTATTGCAGAACAAGGATGTTCCATTGAAGACTAAGGCGCACCTGACCCCAGTCAAGGTATTTTCAGTCACCTCATATGTATCTGTAAGTTGGACATTGAATAAAGAAAGTGGAAGAAGAACCGATGCATTTGAATTGTGGTGCCGGAGAAGAATATGGAAGTACCATGGAACACGAAAAGGACAAATCTATTTGTCTTGGAAAAAATATGTCCCAAGTGCTCCCTGGAGGCAAAGATGGCAAGACTTCATCTTACATACTTTGGATATATTGTCCGGAGAGACAAGTCCCTGGAGAAATCCATCATACTTGTAAAGTGGGAGATCCTCAGTGAGACGGGTTGGCACCGTGTCTGCAACAACAGGCTCAGGCACAGGGACAACTGTGAGGATGGTGCAGCACTGCACAGTGTTTCCTTCTGTGTGGGTAGGGTGACTGTGGGTCAGAACTGACTTGATAGCACTGAACAACAGCAGCAACAGAGCCAGTCACCGCGACTTGTTTGCTGAAGGTGCTTATGAAATCTACTGTGATGGTAAAATCAAGACTACCTGATTTAGGAATAGGTGAAGAAGATGGCAGTGGTTCTTCTTGGAAACCCAAACTCTTTGAGGTAATAGATAGCATTGCTTGCAACATTTCATTTGAGTTCCCTAATGGCTCGGTTGGGAAAGAGGAGGCTCTGTACTCTTATAGAGTTACAGCCTTGGAAACCCACAGGGGCAGTTCTACCCTGTCTCATCGGGTTGCTATGAGTCAGAATGGACTCACTGGCAGTGCGTTATTTTTCTTTCTTTTTTTGTGCTGAGTTGAGAAGCCCTGGTGACAAGTTGGGCTGTTAAGCCTAGGGTCGGCAATTAGAAATCAACAGGCACTCTGTGGGAGAAAGATGCACTTTCTACTACTATAAAGATTTACAGTCTCAGAAACTCACAAGACAGTTCTACCTTGTCCTATAGGGTCACCACGAGTCAGAATCCTCTTGAAAACAGTAAGTCTTTTGTTATTAACTCAGTTGACTCTGAGATGGTTGAAACTTTTATAGTTCACTGAGAAGAGTAAGGTAGAGTCACACATGAACAAATTTGGATGAAGTAATAAACAGGAGCTGTTTGCAAGGAGCAAATTTGGGTTGGGTGTCTGAGCTTCCTGTGCCCTTGCACCTAAATAGCAGTCCCTTGAGGGCCGTAGTAGGCAGAGCGGCGTGAGGCTGAGATATTTCCAGAATGTAAAAGAATATATATTCTGAAATCTTCAAAGAGTTAATGATTTCTGCAACTGGGACTTTCTGTACTGCTCTGTGCGTTATTAGCATAGCTCTATTTAAATGTTGTAATGGTTTCATAATGTGCTTCCAGCTG
Organism: Tenrec ecaudatus; assembly: GCF_050624435.1. Lineage (NCBI taxonomy): Eukaryota > Metazoa > Chordata > Mammalia > Afrosoricida > Tenrecidae > Tenrec > Tenrec ecaudatus. The sequence continues at coordinate 103,140,964 of NC_134539.1, read as the reverse complement.
CTTGCTACCCTGAGTGGCTAGTTATTAAAAACAAATCTTTGGTAAATATGATATTTCCCCCCTCACATTCCTCATTTCTTCCTGCTGATCACTCATGTCAAGAGGCCACAAGGGTCTATTTCTTCTCTTTCCCCTTCTCATGCTAAGCAAAGGATGAAGATGTATTAATGTGCATGGACGAGGTAGGCTGCAGATATGTCCGTAGTAATCCAATAGCGGAGGCATTCCATATGGTTGAGGATCAAGTGGTTCAGGGGTCGATGATCAGCCCTTCAGCTGTTAACATTGAGGTCATTGTTTCCAAGTCAGCCTCTGATGGTAGTAACTAAGAAGCCAATCCCTCTCATCAGCAGTAAACGAGGATGATTTACTTGTGACAATGCACTTCCCAGGGGACCAATTCTCGTGACTCACTTGGCTGTCAAGATTTATCTTGCAGACATCGTCTAGTTAGGGCCTCTGAACCGAGTCACCCAGTGGAAAGTCTGTTACATTTTCTGCCATCCAAACCACAAAATCACAGTGTCAAGGGACCCAGCTACAGTATTTTATACTCAGAACTGCAGGAAGATCTGGGTTCAGGAGTCCTTCAAGAGCCAAGGCAGAGGATAAAGGATTGCAGAGCAGCCGGGCTCTAGGATTCCCACTTCTGCTTCCATCAGAACTGCTACGCTGTCCTAGGTCTTTTCTATTTCGATTCCATGTAAGATTTTGCTGATTCCAATAAGCAATGAAACTTGCATCTGTAGTGTTAATTCTGACACCTAAGAGAGGGTAGAACTGCCCAAGAGGGCTTCCAAAGCTGTCAATCAGAACAGAAGTGGACTGCCACATCCTTCCAAAGCTGTCAATCAATCAGAACAGAAGTGGACTGCACATCTTTCTCCAAAGGAGCATGCTGGCAGGTTCAAACTGGCAGCTTTTGTATCAACAGCTCAGTACTTTAACCACAGTGCCACCAGGGCATCTCTTAATCCAATCTCAGCTCCAAATTCCCTGCCGTCAAGTCAATTCTGACTCATAGAAACCCTAGTTAGGGTTTGTGAGGTTCTGTGAATCTTTACAGGAGCAAACAGCCTCATCTTTCTTTCAGAGAGTGGTTGATGGGTTTGAACGGTTACCCTTGTGGTGAACGATCCAATGCTTTCCCTACACCACCACCAGGGCTCATTTTTAATCCAATAAGAAACATTTTTGTGTGTGTGTTTTGGGCATGGGCACCATTTATGATCTATTTCCAACAACAACCCAACTTCCTTTGGAGTAATTGTCTCTCCATCGCTCTGTCTCGTCCTGATGGGATAATAAATACAAGCTTCTATTCTGCAATGGAAGATAAAAGGGAGCACTGAACTCCTCCTCCCAGATCCCTCTGCTTTCTGGCCTGGTGTGACTAGAAAACAAAGGCCACCTGGCCTAGGTCTGTCGAACTAAATGCTGGACTGGGAACGGTGGACAAAGAATGCAAAGACAAAAGAAGCGGCAGTGATTCATGTACCCCAGCATCATTACCCGACCTGACCATCTCTGTTGTGGGGCTTGCTCTTCATGCAGTTGTTATTGCAGGGTTCTTATTTCCTGGTCTTCAATGTTCAACAAATTTTCTGCCTATTGGATACATTTCAAATTAATTCACTTCTTTCTTTTTTTAATGAAAAGATTAACCAACACTTCATGCAACCCCCAATGCCCCAAATCATTCATATCTTTTTACTTATTCCCACCATTTGTCAGTTTGTTATACTGTGGGAACTTGCATGTTGCCATGATTCTAGAAGCTGTGTCACTGGTACTTCAAATATAAGTAAGGCCACCTACAGTGAGCAGGCTTCAGTGGAGATTGCAGACTGAGAATAGATTATACAGAAGGAATAAGGTGTCTGTTTCTGACGGATTGGATATTGGAAATCTTATGAATGGTAGCAGACCACTGTCAGGCATAGTGCTTGAAGATGAGGCCCTCAGGATAGAAGGCACTCAAAGAACAAGGGAGGAAGAGCTGTCTCCTAACAGTAGAATCAACCACAAGGACATGGCTAGAGGAAAGCTTTGGGAGCCTTCACTTGCTAAGGGGACATAATTCAAAGTGAGAAGAAACAGTTGTGAACATCTATTAATGATTATAACATGAAAAGTATCAAGCATGACTCTAGGAAAAGCACAATTCACTAAAAATGAAATGGATCGCATAAAGATCCATGTACTAGCCACCAGTGATTTGAAATGGAAAGATACTGGCTACTTTGAGGTAGACAATCATATAGTTTACTAGGCCAGGAATAACAAATGCAGGAGGATTGGCATCATATTTATTGCTAAAAAGAACATTTCAAGATACATCTTGAAGAATAGTGCTGTGTATGATTGGATAATACCAATGTACTTACAAGGGCATCTAATCAAATACATGAATCAATCACTAAAGCTAGTGAAAAATCAAAGAGGTCTACCAACTTCTTTAGTGTAAAATTGATCAAACAAGAAATTAAGATACTTTGATAATTATTAGTAATTGGGATGAAAAAGTTGGAAATGAAGAGGAAAGAAGAGTAATGGGAAAATATGGCCATAGTGGCACAAGTAAAGTTAGAGAATGCATGATAGAAATTTGAAAGACCAATGACTTCTTCTATGAAAACACCTTTTCAGCAACAAAAATGCTGACTGTACACTTGCCAAATGGGAGACACAGGAATCAAATTGATTGCACCTGTGAAAAGAGATGATGGATAATTCTATATCAGGAGCCAAAAATAAGATTAAGAGCTAAGTGTGGAATAGACCATCAGAATGCTCATATGCAAGTTCAGTCTTAGGTTGAAGAAAACTAAAGCGAGTTCATGAGAGCCAAAATATTACCTAGAGTATATTCCACTTGAATTTTGAGAACTTCTCAAGAATAAATTTGGCACATTGAACACAAACAATAGAAGACCTGACCAACTGTGGGATGTCATCAAGAACATCAGAGGCAAAAGTCATTAAGAAGGCAGGGAAGAGAGAGAAGATCAGAGTAGATGCCAAAAGGGACTTGCACTTGATCATAGAATAACTAGAGAAAGTGGCAAAATGATGATGCAAAGTTGCTGAACAGAGAGCATTTCAGAGGTCAGCTCACGAAGATAAAGAAAAACATTATAATGAAATGTTCAAAGACCTGGAATAAAAAAGCCAAAAAGTATCGCTTCTTGGTCTTTTGGCTAAGTGTAGTAAAAAGCCAAAAAGTAAGAACCTGCTCAGTATATCTCAAACTGAAAGACCTAAAGAAAAAAAATGAAGCTTAGAAAAGTAGTACTGAAGGATTCTGTGAGTAAAATATTGGATGATTCAAGAACCATCAAAAGAAGATAGAATGAATGTAGTGATAGTCAAAAGAACTAGTCTACATGCAAACATTTCAACAATGAGCACATGACCAAAAACTGATGGCACTGAAGGAGGAAGTCCAAGCGGCACTGGAGGAATTAGCCAAAAACGAAGCTCTAGGAATTAATGAAACAGCAAATTAATATGTCTTAACAAGCTGATGAAACACTATGCCAAGAAGTTTGGAAAAGAGTTACCTGTCCATTAGACTGGAACAGATCCAAATTTATGCCAGAAAGATATTTACTTATGATTTATTAACTATGTAAAGGCATTTGACTGTGTAGATTGTAAAAAAATATGAAGTTATACTTAAATGTGCTCATGGGAAACCTGTACGCAGACCTGTACTAGACCAAGAGGCAGTTGTTATAACAATACAAGGAAACACTGTCTGCCTTAAACTCAAGAAAGGTGTGTGTCAAGGTAACATTTGTTCGGCATAGTTATTTAATCAGTATGATGAGCAAACAATCTGAGAACCTGGAAAAAGAATGTGGCATCAGGATTGAAAGAAGTCTTATTAACCATCTACAATATGCAGATGACACCAACCCGCTTGCTGAAAGTAAGGTGGACTTGAGGCACTTGCTGAATGCAAATCAAGTTAAAGGAACCAAAATTCTCACAAGTGAACCAGCAGACAAGTTCATGAGAAAGAGGAAAAAGATGGAATTGGTCAAGGGCTTAATTTTGTTTGGATCCACAGTCTATGCTCATGGAAGTAGCAGTTAAAAAAGATCAAATGATATTTTTCACTTAGAACACTGCTGCCTGCACAAGACCTTTTTAAAGTGTTGAAGAGCAAGGATGTCATTCTGAAGACTAAGGTGTACCTGACCCAAGTCACGGTATTTTCAATCACATCATATTCTTTTTTAAATTTTATGTCAAACATTTTATTAAACATCCATTCCTCCTCAAAGCGGAGTTCTTTTTAGCAATTTATTTTTGTCATTTGTTATTTTTTTGGATAAGTATTACCAAACCACTTATATTCCCTTTAACACATGAAAGTTCTCTTATCTATACCAATCATCTCCATTTTATTTTTAGGTTGTCAATTACAATTATGTAGTCCAGATCCCCCATCTCATTGTAAATTTATTATATATTTATTATATATATTAGTGCCAACACTTTGGATTATTGGACCGAGAACAGATTTTCTTTTTAGAGAATTCCCTTTAATACTTGTAGAACTATTTTGGTGGCTACAAATTCCCTTTATTCTCTTTATCTGGGAAAATCCTAATTTCACCCTCACTTTTGAATGATAATTTTGCTGGGTAGATTATTTCAGGTTGATAGTTATTTTCTTTCAAGGTTTTGTAAATGTCACGCCATTGTCTTCTTGCCTGTGTAGTTACTGGTGAGAAATCGGCACTTAGTTTTATCGATGCTCCTTTGTAAGTGATATTTCCCTTATTTCGTGCTGCTCTCAAAAGGATTTCTTTGTACTTGTACCTGGTAAGTTTGATTATGATCTATTTTGGGGTGCTTCTCTTAGTGTTAAATCTATGTGGATCTCATTGAGCATCTTGGATAATCATCTCATGTTACAGATTTGGGAAATTCCCTATGACGATTTCTTAAAAAATATCTTCTAGACTTAGTTTCCTCTCTTCTCTTTCTGGAATTCCTACTATGCATATATTATTTCTCTTCATGTAGCCCCACAGAACCCTTATGCCCTGTGCATTTTTTTCTACTTGATCTTCGAACTGAGTAATCTCAGAATCATCATCTTCTAGTTCACAGATTTTTTTCTTCCATGGTTTCTATTCTACTTCTGCTTTCTTCTAAGGTGCTTTTTATTTCGGTTATTTCATTATTAAGCTTTGGAATTTCTAGTTGCTTTTTATTTAAGGTTTCTAGCTGTTTACTAAATTCCTTGTTTTGTTCTTCTATTTTTTTTTTTTTGTGAATTCTTCTAAAATTTCCCCATGTTTTCCTTTATCCCATCGAGAAAACTTAAGACTAGGTTTTGGATGTCTTTGTCGAGAATTTCATAGCAATAAGTGTCTGAAATATTAGGTTTATCTTTCATTGGTGAATAAACAGAAAACTTCACTGCCCTGAAGATTCACAAACTTCCATATCTTGCACAATTCCTTCCAAAAGTTTCTTTTCATCCATCTGCTCATCAGTGCTAAGTGATGCGAATGTATTCTTAGAGACTACCTCCTGCTGGAACTGCTGCCTGAGTCTCCAAGCTGAAAAAAACCTGATGACTTTTCTTGATCCCTGCTGCACCCCTCACCCCCCCCACCCCATGGTGCAAATTTGGAGAAACTCGATGGTTGTATGTCACCGGAGCACCTCTGGTTTGAGGCATCACATCCATGTCTGTCACTACCTGAGGGCTGTTGCTGAGGTTGTGCCATCCCCCGCCCAACCCCCTGGCCGGATGTTCATTCCAGCACCTGTCTCCAAACGGCACCAGCCTTGAAGGAAGAATTGACAAATGGCCATAGACGCAGTTGGCTCACAGAGCGATCTTCACCCAGACCACTTTATATTCTTATGACAAGTTGGACAGTGAATTAGGAAGACCAGTGAAGAACTGGTTCATTTGAATTGTGATGATGGTAAAGAATATTGAAAGTGCCGTGGACTTGCAGTAGAACACACAAATCTATCTTGGAAGAAGTACAACCAGAATGCTCCTTAGAAACAAGGAAGGAGAACTTTGTCTGACATCCTTTGAACATGGTACCTGGTGAGACCAGTTCCTGGAAAAGGACATAGTGTTTAGTAAAGTGGTGTGTCATGGAAGGTCATGGAAAAAGGGGAAGATGCTCATTGAGACAGATTTATGTAGAGGCCACAATAACAAACAACAAAAATGTTAAGGATGGTGAAGAATTGGACAGTGTTTCATTCTGTTGTACATAGGATCACCATGAGTTGGAACTAATTTGATAGTTCAACAATATTACTCTATCCAACCAAACAAAGGCCCACTGAAATTGAATTAATTCTATCTTGTAATGACTACTGGATTTCTAAGACTGTTCACCATACTCATTCAGTCTGTAGGGTGAGTGGTTAGTAGCCCAATACTTAACCCACAGGGCCATATTATAACTCCTTATTCATTTATAGGGGGAGAAATAAAGGTTTCGACAAAGTAGTATACTGCTTAAAATGCCTCTCAGATTATTTAATTAATTTTTTTAGCTTTAAAAAAATCATTTTATTGGGAGCTCATACAACTCTTATCACAATATATACATACATTCATTGTGTCAAGCACATTTGTACATTTGTTGCCCTCATCACTCTCAAAACATTTGCTTTCTACTTGAGCCCTTGGCATCAGCTCCTCATTTCCCCCTCCCTCTCTGCTCTTCCCTCCCTCATGAACCCTTGATAATTTATAAATGATTATTATTTGGTCATATCTTACACTGCCCGATGTCTCCCTTTACCCACTTTTCTGTTGTCCATCCTCCAGAGAGGAGGTTATATGTAGATGCTTGTAATAGGTCTCCCCTTTCTACTCCACCTTCCCTCCACCCTTCTAGTATCACCACTCTCAGCACTGGTCCTGAAGGGATTGTTGTGTCATTGATTACCTGTGTTTCCAGTTCCTACCTGCACCAGTGTATATCCTCTGGTCTAGCCGAATTTGTAAGGTAGATATGGGATCATGATACTGGTGGGGGTGGGGTGGGGGGAGGAATCATTTAAGAACTAGAGGAAAATGGTATGTTTCATTGTTCTACACTGCACCCTGCCTGGCTCGTCTCCAACCCATGACCCTTCTGAAAGGGGATGTCTAGTTGCCTACAGATGGGCTTTGGGTCCTCAATCTCCACACTCCTCATTCACAATGATATAATTTTTTGTTCTTTGATGCCAGATACCTGATCCCTTCAGCAGCTCATGATCACACAGGCTGGTGTGCTTCTTCCATGTGGGCTTTGTTGCTTCTCAGCTAGATGGCCACTTCTTTACTTTTAAGTCTTAAAGAGCCCAGACACTATATCCTTTGATAGCCGGACACCATCAGCTTTCTTTTCTTTTAAAAAATAGTTTTATTAGGGGCTAATACAACTCTTATCACAATACATACATATATCAATTGTGTAAAGCACATTTATACATTCATTGCCCTCATCATTCTTAAAGCATTTGCTTTCCACCTAAGCCCCTGGCATCAGATCCTCATTTTCCCCCTCCCTCCCCACTCTCCTCTCCCTCATGAACCCTTGATAATTTATAAATTATTATTTTGTCCTATCTTGCCCTGTCTGATGTCTCCCTTCACCCACTTTTCTGTTGTCCTTCCCCCAGGGAGGAGGTCACATGTAGATCCTTTTAATTGTTTCCCCCTTTCCCCCTTTCCAACCCGCCCTCCCTCCACCCTCCCAGTATCGCCACTCACACTACTGGTCCTGAAGGGATCATCGCCCTGGATTCCCTGTGTTTCCAGTTCCTATCTGTACCAGTGTACATCCTCTGTTCTAGCCAGATTTGTAAGGTAGAATTGGGATCATGATAGTGGGGGAGGAGGAAGCATTTAGGAACTAGAGGAAAGTTGTATGTTTTATCATTGGTACATGACACCCTGACTGGCTCATCTACTCCTCGAGGCCCTTTTGTAAGGAGATGTCTGGTGGCCTACAAATGGGCTTTGTGTCTCCATTCCACACTCCCCTCCTCATTAACTATGATATAATTTTTTGTTCTGATGATGCCTGATACCTGATCTCTTCGACTCCTCATGATTGCACAGGCTGGTGTGCTTCTTCCATGTGGACTTTGTTGCTTCTGAGCTAGATTTCTGCTTGTTTACCTTCAAGCCTTTAAGACCCCAGATGCTGCATCTTTTGATAGCCAGGCTTCATCAGCTTTCTTTGCCACATTTGCTTATGCACCCACCTGTCTTTAGCCATCTTGTTGGGAAGGTGCGCATCATGGAATGCCAGTTTTATAGAACAAAACGTTCTTGCATTGAGGGAGTACTTGAGTGGAGGCCCAATGTCCATTCACTTGTTCCCTTGGATCTGGGTTGGTTAACAGCATTTCCTTTCCCCCATCTCCCCCTTTCCCATGTCACCCAAGAACCATCAGTCCCATTGTTTTCTCTTCCAGATTGTTTACCAGTCTATCTTATCTAGATAGACCAGCAGAGATAATAATATGCCCAAAAAACAAGACAGAGCAAAACAATGACAACAACAACAACAAAACACCATGAGCAGAAAAAAAGAGAAAAGCCTGTAAATAATTCCAGGTCTGTTTGTTGACCTTTAGAAGTGTTTCCCAGTTGAATCTGATGGGATGCCATACCCTGGCTCCAAAGTCTATTTTTGGTACTCCCTCAGGAATTCCTTGCTCTGCTCCCCTTGCTGTTCTGTTGCATGCCCTTAATGCTTTGCCTTGGTGTGGTGGGATCAGATTGGGTGCAATTCCCACACTGTATCTCCAGTGTTGTCTCCTGTAGGGCTGTAGGTCAGTGAGGGATGACGTGTCTCATTGTGGGGCCGGCCATATGGTCCTTGGTGCATTGGCTGCTCTGAGCAGGGATATCGTCCTCAAGGCTTGGTGGGCCAGGATATCCTCACTCTCTCTTCCTTCCCTTTCATTTGCTCCCATGTTCTGATCAGACATTTCCCTCCCCTGAGCTGTAGCTTTAGTGCTGTCCTCTGAAGTAATTCTGGAAGGAGGGGTGGCTGTCCACATAGTTGGGATTGGGGCTGACTCCTCAGACTTCTCTATTGGTTCTCAGCTTCATGCCGGTATGTTGCATTTACATCTTGGAGCACCACGGGGTTGAAATCTGGACCCCTTTTCCTGTGGTGATATAAACAAGACCCTCCCCTTGGGTGAGTTAGTGCCCTCTGCCCCTGCTACCCATTTCTCTTTATTTTTTTTAGAACCAGACTAGGTTATTTCACCTGAGCCAAGGGCAAAACTGCAGTGTTTACACTGGCCAGCCAGGTTACATAAATGAGCTGTTTTCAGGCGTCTTTCTGGAATTACGTGACTAGTCCTTTTTGGTTTTTATTTTCAGTGCTATAAAAAAGTAGTTCAATACTAATTTGCAACTGCCATTTTACTTAGGTATTTGGTAGCAACAGGGCATTGCGGGGATTATGAAAACTGAAAGAACACTCTCCATCTAAAGAAAATGTTAACGCCTCAGCTCCCTGTAATCATTATCTTATGATAAAGAGATGGGCAGACTCCTTCGGAAGTGCCTGTGGATGGATTCAAACAATTAGTAGTGGTTAAACCTTTGGACCTCCCAGGAACATTTCTGCAATGCTGAGTCTGGCCACCTGCTCCACAAGGGCCACAGCCTTGACAGCCTGACAGAGTGTTAAGGATTGCCATGACCAGGAAAGGACTTGATGGCATCAAGTTTGGATTTTTTGGTTTGGTTGCTAGAAAACTAAACTCAAAAACTGTTTTTGAGACAAACTAAACTCTAAGCTGGTCATCTGAAAGGGAGTCACTTTTTTATAGGAGGGAATAAACTAATTTAAAACTACTTCAAAGGCCAAGGACTATAGCTCTGGATTAGATTTAGTCCAAAGCCATCGTTTTGCCACTTCTATCATATGTCATGTTCGTTTCTCTCTCTCTTATTTTTTTCATAAATATGAACTCAGTTCTCACTATATGAATGTGGATGACTCCTTTCCATCCTGGAAAACTTCTGGGAACACACTGTATTTTGAACTATGATATCTTTTCCAACAGAATGAAAATTGCACACTTGATTCTTTTTCAAGTTGACTGTCTTTATTCTCTTGCTAAAGTTCAGGATGCAGACAAAGATTTAATTAGAGGATTCACTAATTAGGGTGTTTATATTTCCTATAGGGTTGGAATAGGTACCTGTGGAGTAATTCTCTCATATAGATTATTATCAAGGAAGGTCATACTTGAAGCAATATTGATTTTAGGTGTTTGGGAAGATTGCACTTCAGCACTGTGTGAGACAAAAGTCACTTTAATTGCGCTATTAGATCTATGACCAAATGAAGTAACATATATGACTTTAAGTCAAAGGTAGTGCATGATACATGATAGGACAATGACTTGGGAAAAGGTGGTTTTGTTTATAAGGAATGATGATAGAGATAGTGAAATGTGCTTTAAGAAATGCGAGACATGCTGCAAAACCTAAGTCAGGCTAGCCACCCCTCACATCTAGCTACTGTTGTTTTTCTAAAACCAAGCTGTGTTAGTCCAGGTTGACTAGAGAAACAAATTCATGGACATTTATATATGTGTAAGAGAGAACGTTATATCAAAGGGGAATTGTATATTGAGTAAACATCCCAGCCAAGTCCAGATAAATCCATGAGTCCGATCTTATGTCCATATGTCCGATACTAGTCCATAAATTCCTCTTCAGACTCAAACAGCACATGCAATGATGCAAAATGCAGGAAGATCACAGGCCAGTGGGTGAAAAGCCTTGTGGACCCAGTGGTGGTGGATGCATTTCCAGGGCTCTGGCTGCTATCAGGATGGCTCCCTGTGACTTGTCAACAGGAATGTGTAGCAGAGAGATAGAGAGTGTGTCCGCCTCCAGGGAGGAAGAGAGAGAATTTCTAGAATTTTCATGAGAAGGCCACACCAACAAGGAGACATCAGGCTGTGACCTGATTGACAGGCTAGACTCTACCCCTTCACTCTTAATATCCTCAAGTTGACATGAGCTTCTGTAACTACCACACAAACTTATTCAAACACAGCCGTGGCCCTTCATTTATATGTCGACTCTATTGTCTTTGGGTTGCAATACCTATAACCATCTAATGGATTCCGACTCCTACTGACCCTTTGCAGGGTTTTCAGCGAGCCATATTCAGGGGAGCAGGCCACCTCCTCTTTTTCCCATGGGATTGAACTGCCAACATTGTGGTTAGCAGTCCAGTGCTTACTATATATATGGCGCATGGATAGAGATCAATTGTAACAGCACCTAGTAAAGTTACTGAAATTATAAAGCCTCAAGCCTGGTCCTTTGCAGCAGCAAAGCTGCCAACCACTGGCCCACATGAATGAGCCTGTTAAGGTTTTCTTTCAGGCAGATGGAAGAGTTATGTCAAAAAGAGATGGAGCATCTGGAGCAAGATGCTAGTGTCAAACGTTAGACATTCGAAAGAAGAGGAGACTTTATTTATTCGAGAAGTATGCTTGTGGACTGTTTGAAGCAAACACATAGGTTTGGTCTGTCTTGAGCGCACCCAGGGGCGGGAAGGCTATGCCCACAGGTTCTAGAAGAGCACCATTGGGTCATAGGTTAGATGCCTCAACATGGTCAAAAGAGGCCAGAAAGAGAGTTTCTTTCAGAAGTCAAGGCTTCAAAAAACACCACAGAGGAATAGAAAACGTGAATGTTCATGCCAGGGTTTAGGTGAATGTCAGAGACACAACTCAGAAAAAGAGGGTAAGGATGTTTGCACAATTTGAAGAATGAGCCAGTGACACTGAATTGGATATGTAGGAAATGTTAGATTGGTGTATGTTTCTCTGTGCATTTCCTCAACAACAAAAACCACCTTGAATAAAATTTGAAAAATAAAAATAAAATACATGCCTAGGGAAAGATGAATGCCCAGAAATTATCTGAGAAGTCTTTCACCTCAGAGAGATTACTCGGCTCAGTGCTAGTCTGGCTAAATACTCAAGAAGGGCCCAATTTGTGAAGACTAGGAGAGATTTAAACAGCGGTTTAACAAAAGTTAGGGGTTCAAATCCCCCAGTTGCTACTTGGGAGAAATAAGACATTATGTACTCCTGTAAAGATTTAAAGTCTCAGAAACTTAGAGGGACACTTCTGCTCTGTCCTGTATGGTTTCCATGTGTCAGAATTGCTAAGAAAACAGTGAGTTTAGTTTTCTGAGGAGAGGTTTTATTTCTCCTCTTCCCCCTGCAAGGCTCAAGGGAAAATCTGCTGCAGGAAGGGTGAATATAGAATTCATCCATAGGGGGCACTGCATTTCTGATTGGAGTGTTGAGAAACTTGAGAATAACCCCATCTGAACTGGTTGGGGATTACTCAGTATGGACACACTGGATGTCTAAAGGTGTTACTGGGAGACAAGGGGCCTGCAATAGACCACTCCATCTCTGACTGTAGGAACAGCTGTGGGGACGTTTAGGAGGCTCGCCTGTCAGATATGAATGCTAAAGACTAAAATTGTATATGAATTGTCAGGTAAGCGGGACCTGGGACATGCAGCTCTGGAAGAAAGGGGACTGGACTGATGGTGCAAAACATGTTCTTCTATCTATTTAATAGGGAGATATTCATCTGCTCTCTGTCAGAATGTCTTGTGACTTACGTTGAGTTATTTATATTTTTTTCTTTTTGAGGTTTATCTATGCAAGACAGGCAGAATAGGCAATCTTATTGAGGCAGCGACTAGTCTGACAGTTCTTGGGGGCCATGGGAGGGGAAGTGAGGGAGGTGAGTGGGGAGCCAATAATGACAGATACAGAGAACAGTAAGTGCTCTCAAATTGATGGCAAGGTTGGTATAGCATTTCAGGTTGGGTTTAACCAATCAAAATGTACCTGAGAGGAATTACTGAGAGGTGAATGATGGGTAAACATAGCAGTGGGGTAGGAGGAAGGAAAATAGAGAAACAGAAAGAAAAAAATGTGAATTTGTGTATGTATGTTTAGATGCAAATGCAACAAGGGAGCAGATGGACTTTGGGCCTCTACTTAAACCTTACCTCAGTTCAGGAATGGTTTGTTCTACTACTTTGTCCTTGTATGAGACTCACTTTCCTGACACGATCACTGAAGACAAAATGGTTTCGTAAGCAAATGTGTTGAGGAAAGCTGATGGTGCCAGGCTATTAAAAGATATAGCATCTGGGGTCTTCAAGGCTTATAGTTAAAAAAGCAGCCATCTAGCAGGAAAGCGCTAAAGCTCACATGGAAGAAGCATGCCAGTGTGTGTGATCATGAGGTGTCAATGGGAAGTATCAGAAGTTCAAAAATAAGCAACCAAATCTATATGAAGGGGTATGGATGTAGTAGAGACTCTAAATCCACCTTTAAGATAATTGGACAGCTGCCCTCGGAAGGGTCACATGGAAGGGATGATAAATCCAGGGAGTTTTATAGCACTGATGAAGCACATAACTTTTTCTAGGTTAGTGGTTCTCAACCTGTGAGTGGCTACCCCTTTGGGGGTTGAATAACCCTGTTCTTTAATATTTCCTCCCTTTACTATTATAGTTTTCATTTGTTTTACCTCATTAATCATGTTAGACTTACGCATATTCATTTGTATATTTAAATCATTCGGTTCATGAAAGTCAAGGTAGAAAATCCTTCAGAAACAGTAACGGGAGTAATGGTTCCCTAGGGGGATGGGAAGAGAGGGGCCAGGAGAGGGAGGAATAGGGAGCTTATAGTATTAATGACTATATAATGTCACTTGATGGGATAGGACAACAGAAATGTATGTGAATGGATATATTTGATGTGTAAGATATGATATGTCAAAAATAAAAACAAAACTGTTATAGGGGGAAATGATTCCTGGGGAGTCGGGTTGGGGAGGCCGGGGATAAATGGAAGCTGATATCAAGGAATTCAAGTAGAAAGAAAATTTTTCTGAACTAATTGTGGTAGCAATTGTACAATACTGCTTGATGCAATTGAACAATGGATTGTTATATCCATAAGAGCTCCCAATGAAATGATTACATTTTTTGACAATATATTGTGATTTTGGTTCCAAATCAAGGTGAGTGCAATTAATATCTCTTAAAATTGTTAAAATAGTACTTTTGTTATATATGAAGACCACCACAATAACATTATTATTTTCTAGAAGTAAAGATACTGTTTACTAAGGTGTACTGTAGAGGAGACAAAAAGTGCTACAATTCAAGGTTTATCAAAGGGAAATTCAGGCTCATTGGAAGAGATGAGAACACAAAGGTGAAGACAGGCATGAATAATCAATTACGTGTGATCCAAGGGCCAGGAGTTACCCAGGGACAAGTTCAGTAGCATTAAAAGAAGGTGAAATGGAATCAGGAAAAATGGGGAGAAATTGGGATATATGATGTTGCACTGATGGAATTGCAAAGCAGGAGAATAAAACAAAATGTGTCTCAATTGTTGAATGCAAAACTGGCGGTTTTCCCTGTAAATCTTCACTCAGTTAATACTAAAGACAACACACACACAGAAAAAGAAAATGGAGTTAAACACAGTGTGTGTGTGTGTTTAGGCAGATGCGTAAAGAGGCAGGGTGATTAAGAGAAAGCTCATGATGAAGATGGGATGTCAAAGGTTTCGGGTCTTTGAAGAACCCCCTGGTTTGCACCATTTAAAATCTCACCTGGGTGGCTATCTTTCTGTTTCAGGATTAGGATTAGATTGCTGCTCATGTGCTTCTTGAGGTGACATTGAGATCAGTCGGCGCGGGTGCAACTGACTCTGGGTGAGTGTGGTGTGCTCATTTTATGGAGGAAAACGGAAGGTTTTCGAGGAGTACTTTAACCGACATTCTTGGGCACAGAAACATAGTGCAGGATAGGACTTTGGACCAAATGTAGATGTTCCTGTGGTCTCACAGGCCATCTTGTATTGGCAAAAAGCACTGCAGTTTTACAAAGAGAGACAAACTATTCTGATGATTCTTGAAGATTGTTTGATAGCGTCATTGGCAAATACTGCTAAATGTAACCTATATTCCTTATCCATTCTTTCTTGAATATTTTACCAGGAAATTTGGATACCTGGGGACATTTTGTATTTCTGAGCCTCCCTTACAATCAGACATGGCTGTATGCCTAATTTCTACATAATGGGAAATCTATGGAAGAGGGCAGCATCCTTATAGGGATGATTCTGACCTTCCCCACCCCCTAATTTTCTGCTTCTTTCTGGAGGGAATAGATATGTAATGATTGAATCATGAGGCCATTTTAACAATGGAGCCATGAATGTCAGAGCAGCAAGAGGTCGGTGTCGCTACTACACAAACGTTCCAGTCCAGTTTTGAGCCCACTCTTTCCAAGTTTGCATCTTCTTCCAGCTTTGTTGTATTTGGTTTTATGTTTCTCACTCTGAATGCGTTTTCTTTATTATAGTATATACTTTAGGAAGTTATCAACGATGACTATTTTGTTCTGACCTTCTAGCTAAGAGCATAAATCCATAATTTGTGGACTTTGTGGCCATTGACAGACCGATTTTTCATTCCTGATATTGCTAATCTGAATACTCTCTCTTTTCTCCTTTCAAAATATTGCTAGAAGTATTTTATTGTTATTGTCAAAGGACCCACTTTTGATTTTATTAATCTTTCCTGTTTTTTTCAATTCCTCCATAAAGCTTACTTTTGTTTATTTTTCTCCTTCTCCCCCTGGTTACTTAAGAAGGAAATTTAAATGATAGACATAAAACTTTTGGGGAATATACATTCAAAGTTATAATTATACCTGTAAACACTGCTTTAGTTGCATCCTATCAACATTGAATTTTATGTTTTTATTTGTTTGGCACAAAATATTTTCTAATTTCCCTCAAAACTTCCTCTCTGTCCACTCTCCTTGTATTGCCACTCTGAACACTGGTCCTGAAGGGATCATCTGTCCTGGATTCCCTGTGTTTCCAGTTCCTATCTGTACCAGTGTACATTGTCTGATCTAGCTGGATTTGTAAGGTCGAATTGGGATCATGATAGTGGGGGGCGGAGGAAGCATTTAGGAACTAGAGGAAAGTTGTGTGTTTCATTGTTCTACCTTGTACCCTGACTGGTGGGGTAGAAAGGGGGAACTGATTACAAGGATCTACATATAACCCTCTCCCTGAGAGATGGACAACAGAAAAGTGGGTGAAAGGAGACGTCGGACAGTGTAAGACATGACAAAATAATAATCATTTATAAATTATCAAGGGTTCATGGGGGGTGCAGGGAGGGAAGGGGAAAATGAGGAGCTGACACCAAGGGCTCAAGTAGAAAGCAAATGTTTTGAGAATGATGAGGGCAACAAATGTACAAATGGGCTGACACAATAGATGTATGTATGGATTGTGATAAGAGTTGTACGAGCCCCCAATAAAATGATTTATTAAAATGTTCTTTAAAAAAGCCCCCCAAAGCCTTCCTCTCTAACACACTGATTGTTTTTTAAGCTGTGTTATTTATTGCCTAAGTGTTCAGAAAGTCTCCTTTTATATGAGAGTCAGTGTGATGGGTTTACGTCAACTTGGCTGGGCCAGGGTTCTTTCATGACACGAGCTCACAAAATGTAATCTGTTTCATGAGAGGATCTTCTGTGAGCAACCAGGTAGCTGTGAGATTGGGGTTGAGTGCTCCCTTCTTGGGAAGGTCACAATGTTGATACAATTGAAAGGAAGCTTTCTCAGGGGGTTGGCCTACTCCTATTTAAGCTCACTCCGTAGGATGTTCTTATTTTTCTTGCTGGGTCTGGAGCCTGCAACTGTCTCCTCAACCTTCAGTTCTTTGAACTGGAAACAACAGCTTGCTACTCATATGCTGTCTGTCAAGCTTAGGAGGTATCAATTGCTCGCTATATTTCCTACTAACCTGGTATTCATCTGGTATTTGCAGTCATGAGCTGAACCTGCTGATGTTGGGTTCATCTGCCGCTGCTTCAACCAACCTGTTGTCTTGTTGCTTCCTGGCAGTTACATGGGTCAGGAAAACTCTCTAGCTTAACATCTGACTTATGAGCTTGAACTAGGCAAGACTTATCTGCTTCTACAATTGTGGGAACCATATATGTGTGTGTGTGTGTGTAACTGATTTTTCTTATCTAGAGAACCTAGCCTGAGACAGTCAGTCAAAAGATATCAGTATAAAATTATAGAAACTTTTATTATATAAAAATATCTAAATATGAAGCTATACTGTTTCTTAACATATCCTCATCAAGTTCTAAACACCTTTGGAGGTGGTGTTTCCACCTCTCTAACCCTTCTCTGAAGATTTTACCACTTTTCTATTTCCCCCAAGTTCACTGCCATCAAGTCAATATGTGATCCTATAAGACAAGGCAGAACTTCTCTTGTGGGTTTCCAAGACCGGAGCTCTTTATAGAAAGCCTCATCTTTTGAAATGTTCTTTGAGTTTGAGAACAAAAAGAAGTTTGAAAGGGAAAGATCAAGGCTGTCAGGGGGTTTGGGTAAGGTTTTCCAACAAAAATTCTGAGAGCACAGCACCTTCTCCCCCTGATTAATGAACATCTGCGCTGTTGTGGTGGAAATGCTGTCAGTCATTATTTCTTTTAAAAAAATCTGGACCACATTCCTTTGCTATGGTTCCTGGAACTCAGAAGCTGAAAAGGTTGGAGCCTTTAGGATGCATCAGCTCTTTTGCGTTTTCATTCATTTTCAACTCCCCTAGATTCTGTTCTTCAGATCGGAACATAACTATTCTTCTATCTTCAAAAATCACTAGATTTTCTACTGTGATTTCCCTTCTGCTATTAACCCATTCAATGAACTTTTCTATTTTGTTTATTCCATTTTCAATTCTTAAACTTCTGGTTCTTGTATCTTCTATTTCCTGTTGATGTTTGCTATCTTTCCATTAGTGTCAAGACTGTTTACCCTGCTTATTGGAGAATTTTTATGATGGCTACTTTACATTTTTTATCAAATAAGCTTGTGTTATCTCAAAATTAATTTCTCTTCATTGTATTTTCCCATTTGCATCGACAGATTTTCCTGGTTCTTTGTATGTCAAATAATTTGGGGTTGCAGCTTGATAATTTTGGATATTGTCTTATGAGAGTCTGAGTCTCATTTCAATCCTACGGAGAATTTCATCTACTTATTTTAGCAGGCAATCAAACCAATTGATTTTTGGGTGAAATATTGTTAAGCCTTTTGTGGGTTATTGTTTTGACATTTGTTTCATTTTCATAGCCTTTGTCTTGCTATTAGGATCTGTCATGTGTGAAACAGCTTATTCTTGTGCTCAAAATCTTCAGTATACTGTTTAGGACAAGATTCACACATGCATAGCTGGTGGGTAAACTTACAAAATTAAAATATACCAACTTATGTTTTACCACATTCCGTCATGCACTGGGCCCACTTCTGGGTCAGAAGGAGTAAGCACACTGACTCTTTCCTTGAAAGTAGCTTAAAAAAAAAGTCTTGGTAGAATGCATGAATCCTACTCTGGGACAAGTATTTGGGCAAGAAAACTGAAATGCAAAGTTCCACTGGGGGCGGGGTAAACCGATTTTCCATTCTTCTGGTACACTCCCCTCTGCAAGTATTTTTAAGCTTTTTGTGACTATCAAGGTTCTATACCAAGAAAGCTGGGTCTGAATTTATTGTTCTCCTATTACTTCTTCTATTTTGCTGTGTACTAAGCTAAATGGTGGGAGACCAGAGAGAGAAAATGAACCAGGGTAAAGAGCTCCACTTCCTTTAACTACATTTCCTTGACTCAGAAAGGAAGGTTCCCTTCTTTTAGAGTTCAGGCTACTAGAGGCCTCTCTGCCATCACTGCTGCTGCTGCTGCACGGGCCACAGGATTTTCTGGGCACTAGTGTGCAAGAGAATGGACAAGAAAATAAGATTAAGCAATAAATAAAAATGAGAAGATTCTCCCTGTTCTCTTTGACTGTTAAGGCATTTTAATGTTCACTCCTTACTAGAGAACAAGAAAATTTACTGTGGGCCTTTTTCTGTCTGTACTAATGTCTGCTTCCTAGTTTCAAGCTTCTTGGAGGCCAGTTGGGAGTGTACCAGAAGAATGGAAAATCGGTATACCCCATCCCCAGGGGCACTCTGCATTTCGGTCTTCTTACCCAAACACTTGTCACCAAGTAGTGGATTCATGCATTCTGCCAAGATTTTTTTGAGCTACCTTCAATGAAAAAGTCAGTGTAGCATGCTTATTCCTTACCTAGAACTAGAACCAGTGCATGATGGAATATGGCTCTTTGCACCAAAGTCTCTAACTCCCTCCCAAGGACCTTTCCTGCATGGGTCTGGTAAGAAGGTGGGAAAAATTCTGATGGGATTGAACTGTGTTTAATTGTGAACAGGATTCCTTGGAAGATCATCATGCTGTGTTTAAAATGAGTCTTCTGAGAAGCAGAAGGAGGGATCTCATGACCAGAGTCAGGAGTGGAGCATATCCTCTGGACTTGAGATCCCCACATATTGAACGTCCTGGATTCAAAAGACACCCACAACATCTGAGAGGTAGCAGCAGGACCAGGAGTTAGAGCACGGATCTGAGTGGTGAAGTTCCCAACCCACGGAGCAAGTCAACCTGAGTGCTTTTGTGCAGGATACTGGCTTGCGGAGAGGGATGCCTCTGGGCCCTTACTTCAGGGACCTGATTTGCTGACTTAGTGAGCTGAAGCTGAATGCTTTTGGGTTGAAGCTTACAGCTGAAAGAACTTTATGAAATACTCTGATAAATAGCTCTTCTGAACCTTCCTCACGGGCATGACAACTTGTTAGCTTCCTTAATAAATCCTTGAATCCTGGATTTTGTCTGGTAATTCTGCGTAGCCATTGCAATGGGCATGAGAACCCCAGGAAGTCAAATGAAGACAACATACCTAGGCTTCAGTACCTGATCAGCACCCAATGAACTCAGTTGAAAATTTAAAGTCAGTACCAGTTTGAGGCTCATTTTTCCTATAACATACTATCAGATGCAGTAATACATTAGACTGGCCAAATGCTGACTTCGAAGGTAGGACAGCATTTTGAGTCAGGGAAGGATTTCCTCGAGGATGTTGGATGATGGACATTTATATTTGTTAATCTGTAACATAGCATCTTTATGAATTAACTCATGCTACCCTGATGTTTGCACCCATGACTCATTATTTAGAACAAATGGAATGCTATCTAGGTGTGTTTCAGCTACATAAAGTTTATGCAGTTGACAATCTCTGCTGAAGGAGGTTGCTAAATAAGCATTCTGATTCTGTTGAGAATTTAGATCTCTTTGGAAGTAACTCTAGTTTTACTGTACCTGTCCGTTTGTCTTCTAGTATCTATGTCTCAAGATATCAATGCATTCATATTTGTTTTATTTTAAACATAGGAAAATAAGAGGGAAACATTTACTGGGTCTCATAGAAAATTGTTTACAAAGAAAGGTTTTGTTCCTTATAATTTTATGACATAACCTCAACAGAGGTTGTAGAACAATAAGCATGCTGACAATTTTGGAAAGCATGGAATATTTGGCGGGGGTGGGGGGGATGATAAGGACCTCCTAGGACAAAAGTGTTAAGTAAAGATGTGGGTCCGATTTTACCTTAAATACGGTGACCTCTGTCCTTGGCAAAAATAACCCTTGGACTAATTAGCATGCCGTGCTCCAGGATTTCTAGGACATACTTGAGGACCTGTCCTGGTGGATAGGGCCTGGCCAGGAAGAAGACACTCACCTGGAGGGCTGACAGCATCAACCCAACTCAGGAGGAATGAACAGTCTATTTATCACAGAGGACTGACTGATAAAAGCCCTGAACACAGATGCTTAGAGATTTCCCGGTAGGCAAGAACATCTGCTCTCAGGAGCGTATCGTTTCCTGGGGAAAAGGGAAGCTCTGCCTTGGGAACCTTCCCAAAAGGCTCTCCCTATGTCTGTTGGTTTGTTTTTTGCTATAGCAAAGCTGTACCTGTAAAGGTGGAATCCTGTCCGTGAGGTCTGTGAGTCATTCTTGTGGAGTAACAAACCCAAAGGGGAAGGTGCACCCAGCAGATCAGAAAGTTAAAGTGTTGTCTGGACTCCTCAGCTTGTGACTGGCATCTTAATAGGTTAGTGGAAAAAACAGATCCAAATCTGTGGCCCACAGGTCAGACAATTGGGTGTTGGCTGGGATCCCCAAACTTATCATTGGTGTCTTCCTATTTGGCAGTCTCAGGATGGTGTGCTCTGGCTAACTCTTGGTGGTTAGGGAGGGAGGGAGTGAGTGAGAGAGAGATCTGAAATCTTTTTCTCTCCTTTCTCTTTCTCCCACATTTTGGGCTTTTGATTTAACCATATGAGAGAAGTAATCTTCATAGGAAAATGTGTTGAAAGAGTTTTCTAGGCTCTTCAATTTATTCGATTATTTAATTCTCAATGCATTATAATTTGGATATGTCTTTCTGACTGATATTCGTGTCGCTGGTTCTTGTCAGGGATACGAATGACTAAGTCTGGTCAAATCCCAAGGACATTTCCTTGCTCTTAACTGATATCTTTTTAGTAGTTAGTACTCTTGTTCACTGATTAAAACTCTATCCTCCCTTGACTTCTGAGAAAGTAAAAAAGCAAAACCAAAAATAAACTAGCTTTGCATCTATATTGATCTATTCTTTTTTGAATGCTACCCCTCTTGTTCTCAATCTTTTAACATTGGTTTTTCCTATTCTATCATTATTCATCTTCCCGTGCTGTTTCTCTCATTCCAATGGGGCACTGACTTCTGTACGGAAAGCAAAGCCCAATTGACATTTCCAGCATTCATGATCAAAGAGATAGAGAATGACTTCCAAGTACTGATCTGGGTCCCAAGGGTTCCAATGATCTCTACTTCGATAACATTTAAGCACCTTCCATGTGAGGAGGCTTCAAAAAGTTTGTGGAAAACCTTAATAAGTTTCAATTCCATTTGTCAACAAACTTTTTGAAGCCCCTCAAATAATACAAAAACAAAATTCTAGAGGAATTTAGTCTTCCCCCTTATCTGCAAAATCACATCTTGCTCACCCTCCTCTGGTACCCTTTTGAGTGACTGGTACCACTTCCTAGCCAATTACCTAAATAAATAATAAGGGAGTTAATCTTTGCAGTATGGGCTTCGCCTCATAGTCTCTATAGCTATCTCTGGTTTTAAAATCCTGAAATTCTTTTTACACAAAGAAGGGTGGAACATGAAATCTGATTAAAAACTCTGCGGCGGCTCCTGAGTTCCTTAGATATATTATGCCAAATCCTCTCTACACACGCGGTCATTCAAAGTGAAGATGCGGTGCATAAGAGTAGGTGGAGTGGGATAACCAAATTTGAATAAATTAATCCAGGAAAGACCTAATGAACCAAAAAATAATAATAAGACATTTCTATCCAGAAGGGATTTAGAAATTGTCTCTGATTTACTCCATTGTGTGTGTGTGTGTGTGTGTGTGTGTGTGTGTGTGAGAGAGAGAGAGAGAGAGAGAGAGAGAGAGAGAGAGAGAGAGACTATAAAAATTGCTTGCAAATGAGGTTCTATGTCCATCACTGAACTTCCTTTTGGTTATTTCCAAACCCGGCTCCTCAACCCCTATCTTTTCTATTCCAGTCATACTGGATTATTAGAGTCTCCACAATGTGCTATTTTTTGTGTTATCATTTTCTTCGCATATGCTGCTTGTTCTGCTACAATATTTCCTCCCCCTCTGTCACCCAACTCTGTGCATGGCTCAAGTCTTATTTCTTATGTTTATGTATACCCTCTGATCTTCCTTAACATGATTGCTTGGATGTACCCTGAGCATGCAGATCCCATCATTTGAAATTGCATAGCTTAGGATTGCAATTTTTAGAAAATTCATGTGACTTCCTTTAGATCAAAAATTATATAGCAGGTCTTGGTTCCCTAGAAAGTAAGTATAGCCTTTATATTTTCTATGCAAAGACTAGAGACATATCCAAACACTGAGGTTCTTTGATGGAAGAAATAGAAATATCCAAAAAGAAGCCACAAGTAATTATGACTAAAAATAGGAGCAAGTTATCATGAGTCTAGGTTTTAAATATTTTACCTGTAGTTTTCTGCATTTTATCTTGATAACAGCATTGTACTCTAGACAGTATCTCATCACCATTTTATAGACAATGAGGTGGGAAGTTGTTGAGGACAAGTGTCTGGTGCAGTTGTCACTGAAGCAACTGCCTATTAGTAGATGCTAACTTGGAAGCCAAAGATCCTGATGTTTCTGAGACGTCCAAGACATAACGTCGAGCCAATGAAGCAGGGGCGCTTCCATGCTTTCAGCAGTACCATGCAGCTCTCTAGACCACGGACCTCATTAGTACTCCTGACACAATCTAGTTGCTTTGACTCTCCTGTTTCCCTGGAGACTTTCTGGAACATTCTCTATAGGATGGGAGGGGTGATGCAGAGGAAATCACCTGAAAGGACATAATTGGATTTGCACCTAACTGCCTTCTTTTTTCCAGGGAAGAGGACTAATGATGGAGACTCTAACCACATGTTAGTTTCTCTGGGTAAGAGACAGTTTCTTTAACTCAATCATGCTGTGTGAATGACACTCCACATTCCCAGATTACTGACTGCTAAAATCATCGTCTTTGAGCAGGTTGCTCTATGGAAACATTCACAGAACATAAAGCATTAACCCCTAATTGTATATTAAAGAAAAAAAAGTCAAACTGCAAAATTACAGAGCAAGAAAAATACATTGATTAAAAACTTATCCTTAGTCACCTTACAATGCTCTAGAAGTGACCATTTAGAGTGAGAAAATACCATTCTTCTATATGAAAGTCTTGAGTACTAAATAAAACTTCATATTTACTCTGCAGGGTGGACCAACAATTTTAAAAGGTTTGTTTCTTAACAGCAGTTAAGGGAGTTTTAATCAACCTCAAATTGACTTTAGGTCAACATGCACAGGATTCTGTTTTGCCTGAAGTGGCTGCTCAGTTGCTTATGGGTGAACACATGAGAAGCCAAGACCCCCATGATCAAAGTCTGGGACACCGAGGGCAGTTTTTAAATTCAGAGGATTGCCTAGTAACACTTTAAATCAGGAGATAATGAGCTTCGGTTGGGCAAATTCATGCTTCCAGTACATTGAAGGAAGTGGTTTTCAAACTTGGAGCCTGTCTGAAAATCCCCCGAAGGGCTTGCAAAACCATAGAACACAGGACGTCATTGCTTGAGATTTTAACTCAGAAGGACTGGAGTGTGGGCTGATAATTTGCAGGTCTAATAGGTTTCCTGGTGTCGCTGATGCTGTAGGTTAAGGACTCATTCTTTAAGCTACAGTAAGTGAAGATGTTGAAGTCAAAGATAACATATAGCTACTTCCACCCCCACCACCCGCCCCCAGCTTCTCTCCTTCATCTGCATCTGCAGGTCTCACCCATAAGAAGCAGGTTTACAACTTGATTCCCTGCCCAACGTCTGCCTCTTTTGTTCATCCTGGACTTACCATATTGGTTGTATTGGTGCCAGTATTCAATAAAGGCATTTTCTGTAAATGAAAGAAAGTAATAAGAAACATTATTAAGTACATTTGTTCTTAATAAACACAACCTTAATCTCACATGAGAGAAAGTCTAAGCCCTCCATGTTGCTTGGCCAGTAGCCTGATGATGTTATCAAGGGCCCGTATGCTTCGGTTCTCTGTGTTTCTGTTGTGTAACCCATCGCTCTGGCTTTATCCTAATGCTGAGTCCCTTGGTGGTTTAGGTCGCTTGGTGGCTCTCTGGCTTACATATGGCTTGCACTCATCTGTAGGGAGAGAAAATGACTTCCTGCAGCTCTCTGCACAGCAGAGACATTTTACAAAAGCCACTGGCCATTCTCACATAAGTCTCATGCTTCAGAATTTGGTTTTAAACTCATCCCTGAGCCAATCACTGACAGCGAAGATGGATCTACTCTTGGGTATTCAGGCACACACTCTAGGACTTTGGAGCGGATCAGATTCCCCTGTGACCTACTGTATGAAAGATAGACACCAAAAGGGATCTTCTTCAGTGAGAGGAGAGTGTGTGCTTGGTAGAAACCAATAATGGCTACTACACTTTGTAAACAGTTCACAAAGGAGATAGGTTTATAAGTCCAGAAGGCCATTGGAATAAAACACTTTGCATATTGTCAAGAATTGGAGTTTTTACAAGGTAAGATTTAGTAGAGTTCATAGGACATAGGGGGACAAAGGGGAAAGGACACAGTGGGGTATAAAGGCGAGAGTACCGGCTTTGATGTCAGGTACACTTGGACTTGAAGTTCAGATTTGTCACTTTTGCTTCTGGGAATGAGCAGACAAGAGATCAAGCAACATATTGCATTGGGCAAATCTTCTGCACATGACCTCTTAGACATGTTGAAAAACAAGGATGTTACTTTGAGGACTAAGGTGGGTGCCTGACCCAAGCCCTGGTATTTTCAATTACCTCATATGCATTTGAAAGTTGGACATTGATTAAGGAAGACCAAAGAATAATTGATGGGTTTGAATGATCATGCTGGCAGAAATATTGAAAGCACCATGGGCTACCCAAAGAACAAACCAATCTGTCTTGGAAGAAATATAGCCAGCATGCTCCTTAGCAGCAAGAATAGCAAGACTTTCTCTCATATACTTTAGACATGTTATCAAGAGAGACTGGTGCTTGAAAAAGGAGATCATGCTTGCTAAAGCAGAGGGGCAGCTGAAAAACAGAAGATCCTTGATGAGATAATTGAAGACAGTGACAGCAACCAGGGGCTCAGACACAAGAACACAGGACCAGGAAAGGGTTGTGTTCTGTGGTACGTGGGGTTGCTCCGAGGTGGAAATGATTCAACAGCAACAACACAGTTTGAGTGATCTGAATTGTACCCCCAAACTCATTGCAGTGGTGCTGGAGTTGGTTTGAACTCTTGGTAACCCTGCGTGTGTCCGGTAGATCGCCGCTCTGCAGGGCTTTAATGGCTCACTTTTAAGAAGTTAGCAGGTTTTTCTTTTAAGATGCCTTTGAATGGACTCAGACCTCTTTCATCTATATTATTTATCTATAGGTTATCATCTGAGTGTGCTGACCATTCATACCACCCTGAGACTCTCATCTCAGTGTAAGGAAACAGAAAAGACCTAGGAAGCGTCAGACTATTAAACTTGATATTGTTCTTTGGAACAATTCTGTATCCAATTTTGAAATACACGTGAACAGTGAGAAATGTCAAGAATACAGGATTGACTAGAGACCAACAAGCTTCTCCTAAGAAGAGATTGAGCAAACGGGCTTGGCTTCCATTTCGGATATAATCACCTACTCAGTACATGGGAAGGTCATGTTCCCCACAGTGTGTCATGTGCTGCTGGTGACTATAAGTGATCAACGGGCTGTTCACGGTCACTCACTAGTGTGCTCTTTAACATGGCTCAGAAAGGTGACTAGTTTGTCTTTGCACGGAGGGCGCATAACTTGGGGTCACTCTTTACCGCTGCCTACTCTTCATCCGGTCCATTCTGGGGTCACGTTTTCCCACTGTGGCTCCTTTGCAGCCTTTCCCTCAAACTCATCTCTACCTTCAGGCTTCTTAACTTTATGAGCAGCCCTGCCAGAGCCTCTGCTCTGACCATACCCTCCCATTAGCCCCAGTCCCCAGCCCAATCCCTCCTTCAGCCTTCCCAACTGCTCCATAATTCTCCATCTCGACATTACATCCTCACCCACCGCTTCACCCTCCGTGTAGCGTCACTGAAGTGCACACCCTCCGTGTAGCGTCACTGAAGTGCACAACCTCCGTGTAGCGTCACTGAAGTGCACACCCTCCGTGTAGTATCACTGAAGTGCACACCCTCCGTGTAGCATCACTGAAAGTGCACACCCTCCGTGTAGCGTCACTAAAGTGCACATTTGCCCAAGAGTTTTCACCCCCAGGTTATATACTACCTGGTCCAATAATCCCCCTCCTTTGCACACATGCTGCACTTCTGCCCTCCCCACCATTTTTAGAGACACGTCTAGCTGTTTACCTGAACCCTTGGAAATCGTGACCTACAGGCTGACTTGTCTCTCCAGGTTCTGGCAAGTTCAGGCTCTGTTTTCTAGC
Source organism: Tenrec ecaudatus (assembly GCF_050624435.1). Classification (NCBI taxonomy): domain Eukaryota; kingdom Metazoa; phylum Chordata; class Mammalia; order Afrosoricida; family Tenrecidae; genus Tenrec; species Tenrec ecaudatus. The sequence continues at coordinate 103,113,815 of NC_134539.1, read as the reverse complement.
TTGGAGTTATTACATGACAATGACTTCCTGTGGCTCTCTTCAGAACAAAGAGAAGTTTTCTCTGAGGTCATGGCCCTCCCTCAATTTTCCATGCTTTTTATTTCGGTCGTATTTATCTGTTTCCTTTTAAAAACATCTTTATATGTGTGAGGGAAATGGAGGCAATTTAAGGAAAATGATGAAATAGCTAATAGTGCAAGTGGTGCGTAGGCCTGGCAAACATGTGGAGTGCAAGTTGACCAAAGTCCAGAGCTCGACATTAAATAGGAATACACAAATTATCCAGAGAAATGCTTTTGGAAAGACAGCAAAATCCAACTTTGGTCTCTGTACAGTTGCATATTCTTGATATTGCCTATAGTAGGATCATACAACATTAGTCAAAGAGGTAGTTTGTAATCCTGGTCTCATCAGTATAAAATACATAACAACTTGTAAAAAGTTTCCGTCAGAACCCTGATGCAAAGGTCAAGTTTTTATGAGTCTGGAGAAGTCATCTGTGTCCTGGGATCTTTGCTAAAGTGAAATAAACAAAGTTTGATACGGCCAATGCTAAGAAAAAGAAGACAAACCAACCCTACAGACCAAACTTGCTCTATTGGCAGAATCTCATAGCCAGACATTGGAAATCCATGGGACTAACTACTGCACCCCCCTCCCCATTCCTTGTGGTTCTAAAGTCCCTACATATCTAATTCTCATTCTTAAGATGACCAATGTAATGAGAAAGGCAAGAGTAGGAGGGGACGATAGAGAATGGAACAAAGAGCAGAGCTTGGACCATTCCATGGAAGCACTGGCGAAGAGCCAGCTTCTACACAGCATCTGTGCCATTGTGAAATCGGTAGGTTCTGAGACTGAGAGAGGAAACAGGAAGGGAAAGCCTGCGCCTCTAATAAGGACTCTGCAGTTCAGGGCTATTGAAGCATTATGGTGAAACAAATTGAAATGTGAAGGTCACAGAAACTTACTAATATAAAGTTAGGAAAATGGATGAAAGGAGAACAAACATTTGAAACGGTAATCATGCTATCGTTTGGATTTGGGCTATCGTTTTACTAAAATACAAAAAGGCTGAGTAGGTCTTACCTTTCCTCAAGTAGTAGCGAAGGCAGGCTGGAGTATCAAGTTTGAGTATTCAGGTTACACTTGCCTCACAGTTCAAATGTCTTCCTCTCTGATCCTAGGTAGAGGGCTGAAGAAAAAAATGATGATGAGCCTCCAGTATGCCCAAATGCATGTTCAGAGTTCCCTGTGTTGTCTCTGCTAAATTAAATCAGGGGTTGACAGCTCAGGGATGGAGCTGTTGCCTAGAGCGGCTGATAGGTAGTTACAGACAGGACAAAGACCCTGGCTGATGCAAAAGTCAAGGATTTATGGATCTGGAGAAGTCATCTGTCTCCTGGGATCTTTGTTCAATTAAAATCAGCCTTAATGACAAATATATGACTAGCTAAGGGAGAGAAAAGAAATCCAAGGACTCACAAAACTTGTATTTGCAGTCTGTCCTCACTCTGTTCCCGGGAGAGGAACAGGAAGGAATCTCACCCTTTGACATACCCAGAACCACGACACAACTCAAAAGACGGGGCGTATTTAATTTAGTAAGTGTTATTGTAGCGGGATTCACTGCAGTTGGGTTGAAGTAATTAATTCTCTCTGACGTTATTTTTATTTATCTATAATATATGGATAGGAGGATATATGGATATGGTTATACAGAATTATATTAAAGATACATAAAATTAAACATTTGAATGGTTATCCATATTTAGAGTAGAATTCCCTCTTTAAAAGATCCCAGTTACCATCATTGTAGCAAGATAAAGACAAGATAACAAGCATAACTTGGGAAGAGCGACTGGGAAGAAATAATGCTGATCAGCTGGATTTCAAACATACGGCCTTGAATGCCAGGCTGAAGATTTGGGTTCTATTAAGACTTTATCCACACTCTTTCTGAGTCATATGGCACTCTGTACTAAACGTTTGGGGGACTGTCAAGCTGTTTGAGAAGCGGCTGTACCACGTTCGAGTTCTGCTAGCAGCATCTAAGGGCTCTGAGCCCTGCTGGAGCAGTGGTTAAGCATGGGTCTGTGATCTGAAAGGTCAACAGTTTGAAACCACCAGCCACTCCTCCAGAGAGAGACGGGCTTTCTACTCCCACCTCAGGGACTTCTGGGGCGGTTCTCCCTGCCCCATGCCGTCTCTCTGAGTACGCATAGACTCGGTGGCAGTGACTCTATTTTGGTTTGCCAACACGGTTTGTTATCTGTTCTTTTGCTTACAGCCATCTTAGTGTGAAGTGGTGTTTTATTGTGGCTTTGATTTACATTTCCCCATTACTGATGATGTTGAGAATATTTTCATATACATATTAGCCATCCTTTGGACATGTTGTCTAGAGAGACTAGTCCCTGGAGAAGGACATCATATTTGGTAAAGGAGCGAGGCAGCCCCAAAGAGGAAGGTCCTGCAGGAGATGGACCGACACCGTGGCTGCAACAGTGGGCTCTAGCACAGGAGCCATTGCGAGGACGGCAGGACCTGGCAGTGTGTCGTCCTGTGGTCCACAGGGTTGCTCTGGGTCAGAACCAACTCGATGATACCTAACAACAGCAGCAACAACAACAACGATCAGCCACCTGTTTATTCTTTGGGGAGAAATGCCTATGCAAGTCCTTTCCCCATGTTTAAATAGGGTGGTTGTTATGGATTGAATTGTGTTACCTTTAAATGGATGCTATACAGTCCTAAACCCCGACACCAGTGAAAATGATCTCATTTGGAAAGAGGCTGTGTGAAGAGGTCGTCAGCTAAATTAACATGAGGTTACCCTGGAGGTGGGCTGTGACTCATGATGACTTTTTAGAGCAGGAGGGCAATGTTCCCCACGCCTGTCCACGGCGACTGGCATGTTGGAGTCCATTGCTGTGGCAGTCCATCCTCACTGAGGGTTTCTCTTGTTACCTTGACTCCCGGCTTTGCCAAACAGGATGTCTTTTCCTATCGACTGGTCCCAATGAAGCGTCCGAATGTAGCAAAATGAAGTCTCGCCAGTCTTCCTTCCAAGAAACATTCTAATTGTATTTCTTCTAAAACGGACTCGTTTGTTCTTTTTGACAGTCTACAGTGGGTTGGTAGCTGGTGTGTAATTGTTATTACCATAGAGTTGACCTCAGACTTATGGCAACCCCAAGTACAATAAAATTATATAGGGTCCAATATTATGTTATCCCCATGATTGGTGGATTGGTGGTGGATTGGTGGATTGGTGGATTGGTGGTGGATTGGTGGTGGATTGTAATCCATTGGGCTTTTCGACTAGCTCGTCTTAGTCTGGAAGCATCATAACAGCATACAATCTTCCACTGTCAGATGGATAGTAGTTTTCCTGAGGTACATTGGTCTGGAATGAAACTAGGATCTCCTGCACAGGAGGTGAGCATTCTACCATTGAAGCACCAGTGCCCCCACAGTAACTAGTAACGGACTTCAAAGTTAAGCTGTGAGTTAAGAAATGAAAGCAAGAAAGCAAGCAAGCAAGCAGGCTTTCTCTTTCCAGGGTCCTTGGAATGCTATTTGAGATTCAAGAAGAGACAAACATTGATCAAGAACAGACTATATGAAGTGGATTACATGGTGCCAGAATTTCAGCTTCAAGGGGTCAAGAATAGTAATGCCATCTAGGGGTGAAGATCAAACCTCAGTTTCTTTATACTCTAGAGGCCATAGTCCTAGAATCTGGACTGAGCATCTCAAAACCCCAAACCAAACTCATTGCCATCGTGTCAATTCTGACACATAGCAACCACCTATTAGGGCTAGGTGACATCGCGGTGACTACAACCAATAGTGGCCCTATGGACAACAGAAGGAAACACTGCTGGGTTCTGTCCCATCCTCACAATTCTCCCGTTGTTGTAGCCACTGTGCCAATTCATCTCATTGACCATCTTGTGTGCATTAAAAGGCCAAAGCTGTGGGAAACAGAGGTGCAGGGGCAAGGGACCAAAGCAGTCATTGTGTAATGGAAAGTTAACACATCTATTAGACTCATCCAAATAGCAGGTGACTAAAGCCCCAAGTTATTCCTCATTATTCCATCCCAGACTTCTGATCCCCAGCTGAGGGCTCTCTGTGAGGTACCAATTGCCTCTCCAGGCTGGCTGACATCCCAGGATGTACTTTGCAGCCCAAGGGGTGGATTTGTAGCCTCTCACAGACAATGCGCATAATCAGCCTTCTACTTTGGGTTGTCTTGCACCATTTCCTAGCAACAGACTCCCTTTCCAGAGTAGTTGAGGTGTTCTCATCATTTCAAGAGTCACTATATAGGTTTGGGAGTCATCCAGGTTGTGTTTCTAAGTATGAGAACTTGACATAAAATTACCCCGGATAACTCAATGTTCTGAAGCCAATAAGGATTATTCTGCCCAATAAACATTTGGGGAAGATATTTGCCAACCTCTGGGCATATTTTTCATTTTCTCTTCTTGATTCATTATTAAGACTATTCAAGCCAAAACTTTGCCCCTCCATTTTTGCTTGTATATGATAAAGTGGATTCATACTGATGAATGTTCATGCAAATTCAATCAGCACTTACAAAAAGAGACAGAAGTAAAAAAGGGGGTGGGGGTGTTCCAAACTCTGGGCTCTTAAATATCTAGGTAGAATGCGCAGCAGGTTTTTAATTTTTATTTTTCAATTCCACCAACAAATAATCAGCATATAATGCAGAATATATTTGATAGCAGGCAGAGACCCAGCAAATGGCTATGAGAACAGAGAAAGACTAGTTATGATCCCAATGATAACCTAGGAAATCTTCCTGGAAGAAGTAGCATTTGAGCTAGATCTTGAAAGAGGAAAAGAGAAACAAACAATAGAAGCTAGCGGGTTTGCTTGTCCTCTAGCTTTGAAAGAGTTACAAAAAGTTCGCTTGCTCTTAATACTAATATTTTGACCACAAGTCAATGACAAAAATCATATCATTGTGAATGAGGAGGAGTGCAAAGTGGAGACCCGAGGCCCATCTGTAGACAACTGGACATCCCCTTACAGAAGGATCACAAGGAAGAGACGAGCCCGTCAGGGTGAAGTATAGCATTCATGAAACAAACAACTTTCCTCTAGTTCTTTTACTCCCCAAGTCCTCATCTGAGACCGTGGGTGCTGCAATTCACATGCTTGACTGCTAATTGAAAGGCTGGCAGTTCAAGTCCATCTGGAGGCATCCGGCAAACAACTAATTGAGAATCCTGTGGAGTTCTGCAGTTCTACTCTGATATACTCGGGATCACCATGGGTTGAATGGATTTGATGGAAACTCACATGTGCTACATATGTTATAAGAGATAAAAGGAGAATGTAGTGAGCAGGGAAGGAGAGGCTTGACTGCCATGAAGAAAGATGATCCAGAAATGGAGTGCATCCGTTGGGCTCAGGACAATTTCACTCTAGGCACCTCCTAGGGTCAGGGGAAGATTGGTGCCAAGACGCATGGCGATCTCTGACGAATGACCATCCCACAGACGTTGAAAGGAGACAAGAAGCTTTCAGCAGAGCTGACAGAGAGAACCTTCTTCTCTCTCTAGAGCTGGCATCTTGCATGCTAGTCTCCTGAAGGGTGAGAGAATAAATGGCACACTGTTAATGCCATCCAGCATGGACATTCTCTTCTCACCTTGCTGAATAACTTAGACCCTGGGTCCCGAGAATTTGTATTCACCAAATTTCCAAAGTGGTAATGATAATTTACTGATTCACCAGGAATGGACAAAAATTTCAAAGCGTCAGGTGATTTTGGCCAGCTAGTTTTCTCATTTGAGCCATTTTGATGGGCATCTAGTAGTAACATATCTTAGTTTTAATTTGCACAGGCAAAGACTATGGTCCAGGAAAATAGGATGAAGACATTTTAGAGGTGGGAAAGTACAGAGTATACTCATATACAGGACAGTTTAATGACAGTGAAATGTTTTCATAGATGAGGAATGGAATTTGTTGTTTTTGCAGGAGTTGGAGAGTGATAGGCCTTAAACATTCTCTTCCATGCGTAGGTGGAGACATACCATATATTCTTGTGTATAAGCTGAGTGTTTCAGCACATTTTTAATGCAGTTTTTGTGGTAAAACCAGGTGCGTTAGCTGATATTCGGGTCGACTTATACTCGAGTACATATAGTATGTGGTGTGAGGAAGCAGGAAGCTACAAATTAGAGTGCCAGGAAGAACATCAGGGTTAAACTGGACATTCAGAAATTGCAAACAGAATCAATGAATTCATCAATAGCATAATCATTGAACTTTTACTAAGTTTCAGAAGCCCAGTGCCATAGGCACTGTGGCTAGCAAGATGAAATAAGTCCTGTTACCTTCTCCTGTAAGCATCACCAGGAGAGATAGCTAACACATGTAGTCAGGCATCGTGACAAAAGTTACAGTAGAGGTGCATGCATGATGCTCCTTTGCTCTAGTCTAGACGCAAGGAGAAGGTATCCATCACTTTGTCCTGGGAGAGCTGGGGAATACTTCCCGAGGAGGTGACATTGAATTTAAATCTTGATACATTAGCAGTGGTTCATTAGGAGGGTAATGAGGAGTGAAGTCTGAGCAAGGGTTGGATGATGTAGAAGACTCTTATGTGCTTGGAGAAAGTCCAACAGCATTGTGCAGAAGCATTGGGGTGGGCAAGAGCAAGTGTTTGGAAGAGCTTATGAAGAAGATTGAGCTGGGCGTTTTGTTGTTGTTTTCTGGGGTTAAAAAAAAAACAACCAACATCCATTGGAGGTTTTAAACAGGGGATTGCCACAAGCCCTCGGAAGGATATTGGCATTGCGATCTAAGGTAGGCTGCAGAGGAACTAAAAAAGAAAGCGACAGATGTGACTTCAAATAAAATACGGCTCAGCTCTCCTCGTGCAGGGAGAGCCTTCTCATTTATTGGGAACTGGAAAAGTACTTAGGGTGATGATTTTGTTCTGCTAGGGTGGGCTCTGCCTGAAGGTAATTTTTCAAAAGCAGCTGCTCTAAGTGTTAGTTAAATGGCGTCGGGGGATTTGCGGACACAGGTGCCACGTTCAATCCGGTTCCTCTATCAATAAAGCCAGACGTGGGTGCCGGTTGGATGGCAGCATGGCACCACTGAGACAGGTTTCTGTACCAGATGCAGCCTGTGGCTTCAGTCTGTGGCGATGCTGTCGACTTCAAAGCCACTCTTCCGTCTTTACCTTCTCCATTTTCTTTCTCTGCCACTGAGCAGCTACCTCAAGTACACAAATCACGTATAGTCTTCCTACTGTTATGAAATTGTTGCTATGAAATAGTCTCTCTTGTGCATTTGAAATACAGGAGCGGCAATGGAAGGATGCAATTGCAGTTTTAAGAACTTGGTAGGTACAGTTGTTATAACACTTTTGAAATGGTATAGAAATATCTTTGAGTTATTACTAGCTTCCCTGGAATGGGCCTGACTCCTAGTGGCCTCTGCACGATAGAATCAGACTGTTGTGTTCCACATGGTTTCATAGGTGGAGTTTGGGAAATAGATGACCAGGCTTTTCTTCCCAGTCCGTCTTAGTCTGGAAGCTCTGATGAAACCTGTCCCGCATTGTAGCAAGACGTAAGCCTCTACTGACATAAACCTGATGGCTGCACTTGAAGTAGATCAAATCCAGGTCTCCTCCACACCCCAATCCCTTGCTATTGAGTAAATTCGGATTCGTGGTAACTGTAGGCCAGAGTAGAAATGCCCTCTGGGCTCCCAGGGCTGTAATTTTATAAAAGTAGATTTCTCCATCTCTCTCTGAGGAGCAGCTGGTGAGTTTGAACCACCAATCTTTCAGTTATCAGCAAAGAGTTTGACTACTCTGACACCCGGGACTCTTAGGGTCTCCTGTGAGGAAGGCGAGGATTCTCCCACCGGACCCGTACTACCTTCATAGAGAAGTAGTTATAAGAATTAAACTTCTCTCCCATTCTTTCCTGGCACATGGGAAAAATTCGATGATTCTATCTGGTTTCATTTTCCAAGGACAAACACTCTTCTCTTTGGAGAAGGGCATCACACTGGGTAAAGCAGAGGGTCGGTGGAAAAGGTGAATCCATAAGAGGAACTGCTACAGTGGCTGCAACAATGGACTCAAAGATGGCAATGGTCAGGAGGATGAGGCAGTCCTGGTCAGCGCTTTCTTCTGGTGTACAGATGGTTTCTATGTTGACACATACTCAGTGACACCGAACAACCAGAACAACAGGACCATTTTCTTGTGTATCAATTCAAAGACAGTTTTGTATGCTGGTATGTGGATTCCAACATACAGTGACACTTTGTGACAGAGGTGAACTGCCCCATAGGGTTTTCTAGGCTGCTTGGTTCATGACCTTCATTTACTAGTTGAATACTTAACACTTGAGCCATCAGGGATTGTTATTTCAAGGATAGCTTGTGCCGTCACAAGGATGCTGTTGTTAGCTACTGTCAAATTGACTCACAGGGACCTTATGTCTAACAGAATGCAATATTACCTGATTCTGCACCATTGATTGGTACGTTTGAGTCTGTTGTTGAAGCTCTTGTGTGCTGTCCCCCCGAGGGGCACAGTGTATGTGACAATATTCTCTTGTGATTGATAACGATTTCACTGGCTAATTTTCAGAAATTGATGACCAGGATTTTCTTCTTAATCTTCATCTGTTTCAGTGTGGAAACTGGTGTAATCTGCCGGTCTCTGAAATACCAGTGATGTAGTGCCCAACATCATAGTAACATGCAAGGCACCGGGTGTGACAAACTGACGGAGGGGGGTAGCTTATAAGCCAATGCCTGCATGTTGTTTTCTTTTTAAATGGCATAAATGTCAGCATGCTATACATTTTATTCTCCACCTTGGGATATTTTGTTACATATAACATGCCCACATAAATAATGTACAAGGCACAAGAATGCCTACACAGCTCTCATAGGAAATGAATGCATGAGGAGGTTGGGTGATTTGCAAAAGAAAACAGTGTAATCCATGTATTATTTGGGCAAAACATCTTGAAAATAATTCCATTTTTTTTCACGCCACACGGTAGTGCGAATATGATGCCTTCATATTTATAGAAGCCAAGCCCCTATCAATGCTCATTTAAGTAGTCCCCTCCCTTTTAAAGTGATGTGTTTTTCTTCATTTTCTTGAGAACATACACAGCAAAGTGCACACCAATCCAGTAGTTTCTGCAGGAACCATTTAGTGACATCGATTATCTTCTTTGAGTCATGTAATCATTCTCACCCTCTCTTCCGAGTTGCTCCATCAATTCCCTGCTTTCTGAGGGTTTTATCTATTTGTTCAAGTTTCTATTGCCAACTTGATCCTGTATAGACACTTATTAAAGGAGCAGAATGCTCAAAGCAGACTTTTTTTTATTACTTAAGCTAAACTGTTGTCGGGTGAGAGAAAGATGAGGCTCTCTATCCCCATAAATATATATTGTCTCAGAAAAAACCCCATGGGGGAGTTACATTCTCTCCTATGGGATCACTCTGAGTTGGAATTGACTCAATGGCAGTAAGCTTTTTTAAAAAATTGTTTGATTATAAGGCAATATCAGGGGATCTCACGGCAATAGTTTCAGCGTTCCTTCAACCTTTATGGTTCCAAGAAGTCTGAGGTTCTTGAGGATTTGAAATTCTGTTTTGCATTTCCCCCATTTCGATTGCGATTTTGCTGTAACATCTTTCAGGCACCGTTCAGTTCTGTCTAATGAGAACGAGGTAGTTGTGTGTGTAGGCAGTTAATCACACATCGCACAGCCTCCTCCCACCCCTCGCTCTCTTTCTTTCATCGTTGTGATCCCTAATTTTTTGCTATCACAACAATGGTTCAATGAATAGTGCTATCTTTATTTCTCTTTACTCAAAGACATGATATAAATTTATAGGAGCAGATATGCTGGGTCATAGTTTATGGATGTTTACAATTTCGAGAGATTTTGCTAAATTGGCCACCATAGAAATCACTCCAGTTTTAACTCCTGAGAACAGCTTCTTTGTCTACTTGTTCCCAAACCATACAACGTACATTAATTTTGGACATTTGTTAATTTTATAATGAAAGAATTCTTATAGTAGTTATTTGAGTTTTCATTTAATTTCAAAAATATCATATAATTGGAAAACATAGCCTTTGACCTCTGGCGCCCACTGAGAAAAGTTCCCTTGAGATTGGCCTCGCTGCCACACATAGTCAGTGAAGGGAGAGATGAGCTAGAGTTCCACACAGTGGTTTGTCCTCAGCCGTGTATCTTATCCGTGGAAAATAAGAGAGGATACAGAAAGGAGGAGATCTGTCAACAAAACTCTTTGGCTTATACTTGTGTAATGTACATGGCACTTTGTTGGTTCCTAAGACATAGTGCACAAGGAGGGAAATTTGACAGGGCGCTGCAGTGCACTAGCGACTCCAGAAGACAGCTCCTCGTGGCACTGTGCACTGGTGATGGTCCTTTGTGGAAGACGGCAGTCTCCAATCCAAGCCGGCAGCAATGCAGGGGGACACCATCGATACCAAAGTGTCAGGGCTACCGTATATACTTGTGTATAAGCTGAGTTTTTTTCAGCATATTTTTAATGCAGTGTTTGTGGTAAAATGAGGTGCCTCAGCTGGTATTTGGGTCGGCTTATACTCAAGTTTAGATGGTAAGTATAGCATTATTCAACATCATGAAATTATTGCTTGTTGGGGTAATTTTCATGGGAAAAAAGTCTTCAGTTAATTTTGAGGTTTCATAAGAGCCAGTGAAATATGATTTCTGTAGGTGTCACATTTAAATATCAATTATATATTAGGTATAGATAGATGATAAACAGACAGATAGAAGATAGATGGATAGATAGAAGAAAGATAAATAGATATATGCTATAGAATCAACACTCACTCGTGGATACCCTTTGAGAAACGAAAGGAAATGTTGCCCAGATTTCCATGCTCCCTGCTATTACCAAATATTTGGCAGCCCATCATTTCCAGTCCTTCTGGCCAGTCCATTGTGCCAGTTCAGCTCACAAGTGAAGTTCACCTTCCGTCTCACTGGCCTTCTCCTTCACCAAACATGATTTCCTCTTCCAGTGACCTCAACCTCCTGATTATATGTCAAAGCATTCACTGACCACTGCTCGGTTGTGACCTGCATAGTTTTATTGGTGAGTGTTTAGAAGTCGACTACCCGGCCTCTTTCCTAGTCTGTCTTAGTCTGGAATCTCTGTGGAAATCTGCTTACCATGGATAACATACTGATATTTGAAGTACTGGTGGCCTATTTTCTAGCATCCCAGCAACATGTAAGCCACTGCAGTAAGTCAGACCAATGGGTGGCGTGTGGTGAAGAGAATGAAGTGTTACTTAGTAGGTGAACTAGTAGAAGATGACAAAAGCAAGAAGAAAGGCCCAGTTAAATGAATGCGGTAGTGCTGTGAATTTAATTGTGTCCCCCCAAATAGTGCCAGCCTGACTGGGCCATGGTTTTCAGTGACTTGGGAGTTAAGCAATGATGGGTTCCTCGCCTACAATGTGAGCTGGCATGATCAGCCATTCGGCGTGAAAGGTATTAGAGTGGAATGCAACACTTTGACTTGGTTTGCAACCCAGACCCAGTGCAAGGAGGTGTAAGAGGAATTGTCTGAGAGCCTGCCTCACATTTTATCTTCCAAAAGACAAAAGAAAAGAGAGACCAGCACATCCAAAAGGAAGAACTGGAAGTGAAATGTAATCCTTGGACCCGGTGTCCCCTAGCTGAGAAGCCCTTACACAGAGATGATGGATGTCAAGGCACATGGAGATCTCCAAGCAACAGAGCAGGGGACTGAGAGCTGACCTGCACAGAGGATCCAGGACGCCTTCTCTAAAGCTGGCACCATGAATTTGGATCGCTCGCTTTCCAAACTACAGGAGAATACTGAGGTAGTTAGTTTATTGTGCCAACCTGGCCGATAAACACATGTGGGGTTAATTGAAGGGTGGAGCGGTAAAAGTCTCGCCTTTCTAGTTCTCGGGCCTCTTGCTTTGTGATGGTCGGACCAGAGTGCAGCCTGCCTTAACTAGTTCTCTGCTTCAGCTGGAAAGGCTCACTTCCTGCAAGACATTGCCAAGGAGAAGCCACATGGACCCACCCTGATGCAGCCCTGTGTGCTGGAGCAGCCATGTGGAGACCCCTGTCAGCCTGGGATGCTTACACGCTCATTGATTCAGCTTTCTTCCTGCAGTCGGCATCACAGTGCATGTTTTGTGAGATGGAGGAGGACTTTGTGGATTGGCGTCAGACATATGGGGTAATGTTGGACTTGTGGGCTTGGGCAGCACTGGGTTGGGATGTTTTCTTGATGCGCACTTACCCTTTATCTAAAACTCTCTCTTATGCACGAGTTTCTGTGGATTTGTTTCTCTAAAGTACCCAGACTAATGCAAGTATACATATCTGTTTATTCCAGTCATCCTCTTGTGGTGCTTCTGTGACTGGAGCACTGGACGCTGAAGACAGATAACCGATCAAGGGAGGAGGATGCTTCATAACTCACCTTTGTTCAAGATATCGCTTGATTTATCTTGCTCTGATTAAAAGTTACTGCAGAAATTTTAACTTAAGAGAAAGTGATTTTTTATGCCAAAGGCCTATACGCTTTCTGGATGCCTACAGTTTGGGTGCTTTCAACTTTTCTCCTGCTTAGTCTTGCTCCTTCTGCGAATCTAATTAAATGGATTTCCTAATTCCCCCTCATCAAAGCAATGAATTGTTTGTACTGGGATTGCAAGGTTTAATGGGAACCTTAGCGTGGCTGTCTGTCCCTCTGCTCAGCCATCTAGCGGTCCCATTCTCAGCAATCTGCTATGTGGGTGGCAGAGGCTGTCCCTCTGGGCCCAAAGAGAGCTGATCACAGAGGTCAACATTCTGCTTTCCAACAAAGGCCCTCACCCCTCACTCTGACAAGAAGCAGAATGGAGAGCCTTTGAAAGCGTGTCACATGTCTTAGCTCTCATCCAGGGATGCACACCATTACTTTTGGAATATTGAAGAGCAAACTCGCTCTAGAAAGCGGAGGACCAAGTTATTCCTATTTGGAATTTGGTGAAATTGGAATGTAGACGCCATATATCCCTGATATTTGACGTAGGCCCGTGCAGGGTTGGGAGGGAATTGGTACCAGTACTACCTTTAGTCCACCCGGTGCTTTCTCTGGAGCAGAGAGGCTGCCATGACAAAGAGGGGTGGAAAACGCCATCTAAAGACACACTGGCGACTCCTAGGAAAACTGAACGTGGGGAGAGTTCTTGCCACATCAGGATGTAAATAATTTACTTTACTTGCTCATTCAGCAAGGAGAAAGGGGGAGGGAAGATTAATGGGCAGTTTAAAAGAAATTCCAGTTAAAAACCTTTGCTGCCCTTGTGTCATGGAAGCATGAGTCAGTTTAATCTAAACAAAAGGGGTGAGTCCCCACTTGGGAAGGGCCCAGAGACCACACAGTGGCTGAGAATCTCCCATCCACGGGGTCCCGCTCTTTATAGACCATTTGTTTCCATTTGCAGTGAAAAAGGAGACGCTCTTGTGGAGGTTAAGTCACCCAGTTATTTGTTATAAACTTTCAGAAAGGAATGGGTTTGAAACAAGTCTTAAGTGTTCCAGTGACAAATATTTAACGTCGCCTCGAAGATTTATGGCACTTCTGTTCACCCTTTGAAAGCTTTTAGTTCAAGGGCAAAGGCGGCAGGGAACTTGTCCACCAAAAAGAGGGCCCTTTTGGTGA